>NC_089821.1:251499626-254328376 GCF_035046505.1 Tiliqua scincoides
ACAGTCATATATCATGGTAGCTTCAAGTCAAATATATTAAAAATAAAATATTGAAATGAATGGGGACCCACCAGAAATTGGCTTGCGACCCACCTAGAGGATCCCAACCCATAGTTTGTAAGATACTGATCTGAATGAAATGATGAAAGTAAAATGTTTGCTAATGAAAGTAAGCAATTGGAAGGATCATCACAGTATTGGTAAAATACTGAGAACTAGTCAGATCTTCGTCGGCAAAGAGGAAGTCACGCAGACATTTCAGCTGGACTTTAGATTTTGCTCTCAGTCTGGAGAGGTTGAAGAGCTTTCCGTCTGATCTGGTCCGGAGATAGATGCCTTCTGTTGCAGTTCCAAAGGCCTGCTTCAGCAGGACAGCGAAGAAAATCCCAAACAAGGTTGGTGCAAGAACACAGCCCTGCTTCACTCCGCTTCGGATGTCAAAAGGGTCTGATGTGGAGCCATCGAAGACAACAGTGCCCTTCATGTCCTTGTGGAAGGATCTGATGATGCTGAGGAGCCTGGGTGGACATCCAATCTTGGGGAGAATCTTGAAGAGGCCGTCTCTGCTGACCAGGTCGAAAGCCTTTGTGAGATCTATGAAGGCTATAAAGAGTGGCTGTCGTTGTTCCCTGCATTTCTCCTGCAGTTGTCTAAGGGAGAATACCATATCAGTGGTGGACCTGTTGGCTCGGAATCCACACTGCGATTCTGGATAGACGCTCTCTGCAAGTACCTGGAGCCTCTTTAGTACAACTCGGGCAAACAGCTTTCCTACAACGCTAAGGAGAGAGATGCCGCGGTAGTTGTTGCAGTCACCCCTGTCACCTTTGTTCTTGTACAGCGTGATGATGTTTGCATCCCTCATGTCTTGAGGTACTCCACCTTCTCTCCAGCAGAGACAGAGGATTTCATGCAGCTCAGTGACGATGATCTCTTTGCAGCATTTTAGGACTTCAGCAGGGATGCTGTCTTTTCCAGGTGCCTTGCCAAAGGCAAGGGAGTCCAGGGCCACGTGAAGTTCTTCTAGGGTTGGTTCACTGTCAAGCTCTTCCAGCACAGGCAGGCACTCAATGTTGTTCAGTGCTTCTTCGGTGACTACATTTTCTCTGGAATATAGCTCAGAGTAGTGCTGCACCCAGCGTTCCATCTGCTGCGCCCGATCCTGGATGACCTCGCCTGTGGCAGACTTCAGAGGGGCAATTTTCTTCTGTGTTGGACCTAGGGCCTGCTTGATACCATCATACATCCCCTTGATGTTGCCCGTGTCAGCTGCTATCTGTATCTCGGAACAGAGCTGGAGCCAGTAGTCGTTAGCACATCTCCTGGCAGTCTGTTGGACTTTGCTGCGAGCAGTTCGGAGGACCTGCAGGTTGCGCTCACTGGGACAGACCTTGTATGCTGCTTGAGCTCTCCTCTTTTCCTCAATGACTGGTGTCAACTCCTCAGAGTGGGCTTCAAACCAGTCTGCCGCCTTGTTGGTCTTCTTGCCGAATATGGACAAGGCGGTGTTGTAAACGGTATTCTTGAAATGTTCCCATCTGTTGGATGCGTTTGCGTCGGCCGGGCCTGGAAGAGATTCCTCAAGCGCTTGTGCAAATTCCTCCACTTTTCTCTGATCCCGGGTCTTGCTGGTATCAATGCGAGGTCTTCCTTCCTTTCTCGTGTGAAAGGTCTTCCTTCCTTTCTCGCTGAAATGTCTGCGTGACTTCCTCTTTGCCGACGATGCAGCTGTCACTACCCACTCTGCCAAAGATCTCCAGCAGCTCATGGATCGTTTTAGCAAGGCCTGCCAAGATTTTGGACTGACAATCAGCCTGAAGAAAACACAGGTCATGGTTCAGGATGTGGACTCACCTCCCTGCATTACAATCTCTGAGCATGAACTGGAGGTTGTCCATGACTTTGTGTACCTTGGCTCAACGATCTCCGACACTCATTCTCTCGATGCCGAGCTAAACAGGCGCATCGGTAAAGCAGCTACCACATTTTCCAGACTCACAAAGAGAGTCTGGTCCAACAAGAAGCTGACGGAACATACCAAGATCCAGGTCTACAGAGCTTGCGTCCTGAGTACACTTCTGTACTGCAGCGAGTCATGGACTCTTCGCCCACAACAGGAGAGGAAACTGAGCGCTTTCCACATGCGCTGCCTCCGACGCATCCTCGGCATCACCTGGCAGGACAAAGTTCCAAACAACACAGTCCTGGAACGTGCTGGAATCCCTAGCATGTATTCACTGCTGAAACAGAGACGCCTGCGTTGGCTTGGTCATGTCGTGAGAATGGATGATGGCCGGATCCCAAAGGATCTCCTCTATGGAGAACTCGTGCAAGGAAAGCGCCCTACAGGTAGACCACAGCTGCGATACAAGGACATCTGCAAGAGGGATCTGAAGGCCTTAGGGATGGACCTCAACAAGTGGGAAACCCTGGCCTCTGAGCGGCCCGCTTGGAGGCAGGCTGTGCAGCATGGCCTTTCCCAGTTTGAAGAGACACTTTGCCAACAGTCTGAGGCTAAGAGGCAAAGAAGGAAGGCCCATAGCCAGGGAGACAGACCAGGGACAGACTGCACTTGCTCCCGGTGTGGAAGGGATTGTCACTCCCGGATTGGCCTTTTCAGCCACACTAGACGCTGTGCCAGAACCACCTTTCAGAGCGCGATACCATAGTCTTTCGAGACTGAAGGTTGCCAATGTCAGTCAGATCTTCTCAGTTTAATATTTCTTGTTGGGCAAATTCAGTAGTTTTCCATTCACCATTGGGTCATCTTGCCTGAAAATGATGGATTTAAAAAAACAGAACACCTCATGACTATGGAGCCCGCATGTTATAGGTTGGATCTAATGGCCCCTTGTACAAGCTGAAAGGCCTTTATGCTTGTGTAAGGTGTTCTGCCTGATCTTTTCTGATTGCTTCACTCCCCCTGAAGTTCACCATACTTGTGGCTTCGTGCATTTTGTAGGGTCTCCTGACCTGCAGAAACTGTTGGGAGACATTAACAGCTGTAGGTGGAGAGGAGGGGACATGAAAGCCCAGATGCATAAACAGAACTCTGCTTGCTGTTCCCTGAATTGTGCTCTATAATTTCTTCAAGCGATTTATTTTCAATGATGCCCCTAACTTTATATTGCATCATTATTCAGGTTGTGATTATTCCCTGTGGTATCACCAATGCACTTTCAGAAGAAGACAGGGAGGCTCTTGTTGCAAAGTGTAATGAATACCGTAAGCGATTGCTCAGCGCCAATATTCGTGCACGTGCTGACTTGAGAGAGAACTATTCTCCTGGCTGGAAATTCAATCACTGGGAGCTCAAGGTAAATATTTCCATTCTGCTTTACTCCGTTATTTTCCCCTCAGTTGTGGGCTTTACCAAGTTGTGTTATTTGAGGTGATAACACACAGAGAAGATAAGCAGGACAAACACTTCAGAGAACATTGATCTTGTGTCCTATGAACTTTTTCTATACATGTACAGTTGCAGCCTATTTATCCACGGGCTGCGGATTTGTCTCAACAAGAATGGGGTGGGGGAACCGAAAGTCACACACACCTTTGCCTCCTTTGTCCTGCGCTGGCCTCTCGCTCCATTTCCAGGCAGCCCAAAACACTGCAAAAAGGCTCTGCCTCGCCCAGGCAGGGAAATAGCCCTGGAGCCCTGGAAGAGGTTTCCCTTGCAAAGGAACAGTAACACTCCTGGAGCCTCTGAGCCATCAAAGAGGCTGAAGAGGGGAAGGGGGGGGGCCAAAAATCTCTGTAGCCAGAACAAGTGCAGCAAGGTGGAGCACGCACGCATGCAGGTGTGGTAGCCACAGAGGGGATTGCTTTAAAAAACCCAGGGAGTGTTTGCCAAATTCACCCCCCCCCCATTGAGATGGTGCAGGCAATCAAGGACACAAGCAACCCCCCCCCCTCCATGGTGCAGGCTATCACCGACACAAGCAAGCCTTCCCACCAAGCAAAGCATGAGATATTGCCTATAATCCTCTCCACACTTTCCTGGGAGTAAGCCCCATTGACTGGAATGGGACTTCTGAGTAGAAACGCATAGGGCTGGACTCTTAAAAGATCAGCATCCCAACTGTGAAAGAAGCCGGGCAGCTTGCAACGGGAAGGGCTGAGTACAGAGCGGAGGGGAGGGGATTGATAACAGCTGCCTTAGTTTCCTTCCATCTGGAAGTGTCAGGCTGCAGTGTGTTTGTGTAACTCTATGGAATTTAGCACAGCACATTTTTTGTTAATTGCGCCGAGTCACGGAACGGAACTAACGTGGATAAATAGGCTCCACCTGTATACACACTTTTCTGCTATTGTAGAAGGTATGTATAGTGGAACCTCAGTATCCACAGGGAATTCTGTGGATACCAATGTTCATTTTTTAAAGGCATTTAGACCAAAAGAGGCATGAAAATCAGGTCTCCTACCATTGTGTGACAAATTCATGCCACTTCCAGGCCTCCAGAGTTATTTTTAGAGCTGAAAGACCCACCTTCGGTTTGCTTGGAGGATCCTGGCAGTTCTGTTGCAAATGTGGGAGGAGCCAGGAACCTATGTGCTACCTGAAAGTGGGTTTTTCTGCTCTAAAATTAGCACTGGAGGCTTGGAAATGGCACAGTTTTGCCATGCAACAGTAGCAGCCCTGATTTTCACACCTTTTTTCGTTTATTTAAATGCCTTCAAAACTTGGACCCCAATATCTACTGGCATCCATGTTAAGTCAAATTCATGGATGCCGGATCCATAGTTACGATGAGTCCTCCTGTACCTTTATTTTCTAATTCTGGCAAATCATTTACCTCACAGAGTATCTATGTGATTCTACCTTACAGTATCTACATGTTTGCAAGTATACACATACATTTCAGTATATGTGAACATTTCAAGGAAAGAGGAGTAGCCACAGCTGAAAATGTACTGTTTTTTGTGGTATAAATAATAATAATAATAAAAAACTTTATTTCTATCCCGCCCTTCTCCCTAAAGGGACCCAGGGCAGCTTACAACATAATAAAAACAGATTAAAACATAATTTAACAAACAGATAAAAACATATTCATTTATGATACATTTATGGTCTTCCCATATTGGAATAAAAAATGACTCCTCTTAATTTGGTTTGATTCCTACTATGTTAGGGTATGGAACTAAGGTAGACAGACACAATGATACATAAAATTCTGTTCATAACGTTTGGTTTTTAGGGTGTTCCAATCAGGCTTGAAGTGGGGCCACGAGATATGAAAAATCATCAGTTTGTAGCTGTCAGACGCGACACAGGAGAGAAACAGACTTTTGCTGAAAATGAAGCAGAGAATCGACTCAGATGTATTCTGGATGAGGTCCAAGTCAACCTTTTCAACAGGTTAAACTTGAAGAAAAGCTATTTCCTGTCATTCCTAACAGGCACATTAGGATTCTTATAGTGTACAAATTTCACAGTATCTGTCCATCAGTTTATTAGAGGGAAATATTTATTATCCTGCTATGCACAGTGAAAAATGCACATAGCTGTGCATTACGGGCAGCTGCCTTATAGACAAGAGTCAAACCATTGTTCCACTAAGGTCAGTATTGTCAGTGCAGACTGGCAGGATGTTAGACAGGAATTTTTCTGTGTCCTACCTGAAAAGGGCAAGGCTTGACCCTGGGACTTTCTGCATGCAAAGCATGTGCTTTACCTCTGATCCCATAACCCTTGCTCTTCATAAATTCCCCTGACTTGCACTCTGTATGTTGAATTGTCATGTTGCCTAACCAGTGTTTGGATTCATCACCAAATTCATTTGAGTTGGGGTGAAAAATAAGCAGTCAGTTAAATGCAGAGCAGGCATTCAACTGACACGGAATTGCACACTGAGAGTAGTACTACAAGAAGGTAACTAGTTTTCCTTTGGTTGGACTTCAGTCATCCGTCCACTAAATTTAACTATGGCTTTATTTGAAGTATTTTCTGTGATATCAAAGTCAGAACTATCCTAATAATAGACAGCCTTTTACTTCCAGTTAATATTTCCACCATTCTCCAGCTACAGTGAGCACATTGTTGTTAGGGTCCAAAGAGCTACTTTAGACATGCCCAAGAGTGCAGGACTGCCTTTTCCAAATTCCCTGGTATTAAAGGGGGTTAGTTTCAAAAAGTCTATGTGGCCTGGAAGGTTATTGTTCAAAACACAAAAATCCAAAGCCCCCCAATACAGAACTGGTTCAGTTCTTTTGGATTCTGGTGTATGCTGTAATCTGTAGAGCATTTTGCTTTATAGTCAAATATTAAACAAGACTCTATATTCAGTTAATACTACTGATTTCCAAGTAATGGTGTTTAGAGTTATGAACTTGGAACTTCTACTAATTTAAGTCCTAAATCTCTTAATAAGTCACTACTCCCCATTGTTGCAGCTTTAGAATAACTGTGCAGTGAGACTACCCACATTAATTACCAAAATAATTAGTACCAAAATACATTTTGGTTTGTTAGTAGCTGGATTTAAATCTTTTGAATGGTTTTTCATGTATAAAATTCCTTTATAAGGGCTCAGCCTCCTTGAAAAGCTTAGAAAGATTTGTATTTGTAGAGCACTTTGGGGAGCAGAATAAGACTTTGCCGTGCCTTTTTAATGTTCTTTGTGACGGCTCTGATGCAAGTTAATTAGTATAAACACATTTTAGATACTGTCCATTGTGTAGATGAAAACGTGATATAACTCTAGATACATTCAACAGAATTCTTTTTTTTAGACTGAATAAAATATTGTTATGAATCTGTTTTCTATCTCTTTTCTCAAACTCTAAATATTTTGTTCAGAGAATAAACATTTTTAGACAATAAGTGTCTGTTTACCATGGTGGAATTTCTTGTTTCACTCAGAGCTGCTGAAGACCTGAAGACTCATATGGTGGTGGCCAATACAATGGAAAGCTTTCAGAAGGAGCTTGATTCAGGAAAGGTAAGGAATTTGCAGTATGATTAAAACAATACAGGTGGGGCCATATCCGGGGATCCTGCATCTCTGGTCCCCCCGTGCACCCCCCATGCACCCCCTTCAGAGGTGAGGGGAGCTGTGCTCCCCTTGCCTCCAGAGGGTCTTCAGAGCCTGACAGAAGCTGCCCGCGTCTGCCCGCATCTGCCCGCAGCCTCTGCCAGGCTCAGAACAATAATAGAGAAAAATACTAGGTTTTCATGATGAAACTAGAACTGACGTTTTTAATGCCATATAAGGCATAGGGAAGCCCAGGGAAGTCCTCCAGGGCCATATACAAGCATATTTTGATTAACCATTGACTAATTCAGGATTACATTATTAATTGTTTGTATTGGTCTAAAAACATTGGTGTTTCAAAGAATGTTACATGTTTCATCAAAATTCTTTTTAAGTTGAACAGAACTTCCAGTTATATGACATGCAGTATAGTCTGCGGTTTTTAGAAGCCTCAGATAATACAGACATTGGAGTTGTCCCTGGAAAACTTTTCCTCCATTGTTGGCTTCCATGAACTCTTTCCTTCTCATGGATACACTCCAGGCTAGCATTCCTTCATTGGAACCACTGACATAGGATACTGTTACCATTCATGATTGAGACACATGGATACTTCACATGTGTACCCCAACCCACATACAACTTGAGTCTTTGGCCATTGACTTCACATGTCAAATGGCACACATAATGACATATCGGCTTTGGTGGAAGGCTAAAGATGCAAGTATCAGCTGATATACACCAGTACTTCGGAGGGGGATAAATGCTTAATAATACAAAGTGCTAAAATAAGGTTCTAACTTCAATTTGCCTGGGTTGTAAGAGAAAGAAGGCAACAAAGGAGGAGTACAACATAGTCAGGGAACTTAGCAGGTACTAGGGTGAGACTTGTTTGATAATTGCAAGGAAGAGAAGAAGGGAGAGAAGGGAAACACAGAACATAAGAAGAGCCCTGCTGGATCAAGCCAAAGGCCCATCTAGTCCAGCTTCCTGTATCTCAGTGGCCCACCAAATGCCCCAGGGAGCACATAAGACATAACATCTGGTTCTGGTGTTATGTGAGAGGGAAAAGAGCGTCTATCTACTCTGTCCATCCTCTGCATGATTTTGTATGTCTCAATCTTGTCGTCCCCCCCCAGACGCCTTGTTTCTAGACTGAAGAGACCCAAACACTGTAGCCTTTCCTCATAGGGAAGGTACCCCAGCCCAGTAATCATTTTGGTTGCTCTCTTTTGCACCTTTTCCATCTCCACTATATCCTTTTTGAGATGTGGTGACCAGAACTAGACACAGTACTCCAGGTGTGGCCTTACTATTGATTTGTACAGCGGCATTACAATATTAGCTGTCTTATTCTCAATGCCTTTCCTAATTATCCCAAGCATGGAATTAGCCCTCTTCACTGCCGCAGCACATTGTGCCAACGCATCAAGCTGTGGCCCCCAAGATCTCTCTCCTGATCTGTCTCAGAGAAGGAGTATAGTAAAGTAATGGCATGGATGATGATTATGGGGGATGGGCAGTAGGTGGTCAGCATAACAGGCACAGTTCTCATTCACAAAGACTTGTGGACTGAGGACAATTTGGAGCGATAAGATCGTTGGCCACAAAAGGCTTTGGTGGACACCCTTTTAATTGTCTGTGGAGACTGAAATGTGATTACCATAGGGCTTAGATTGGCAATAAGATTGATGAGGAAGGGCCAGTAGCTAGAAACACTGTGACCTTAATGACCATGTTTGTCTCAATGACAGGATGTCTCCCAAATTGTGATGTTGTCCTGCTGTTTGACTAGGATGGTATTACAGGAATTTTACTTGAGCCAGTAAGCGGGAAGGAGAGGGACTAGAGGCAAGTCATGCTAACAGTTTGCATTTCGTGGGATGGCTTGTGGGTCTGATATATCTTTAGCAAGACACAAGCCTGACCTGGGTTGCATGACTCCTTGGTATTCACCCATGACCACATCTCCATGTTGTGTTCATGTTCAGTAACAGTACCCAGATGCATTGAAACATCTATATGTTACCCATGTGCATAGGTAACAATCTATGGCAAGCGCTTTGTGGCTGTAACCATAGATGTTAATGAGTTCAGTCCAAAGTTCTCTCTATGTACATGTTTTATATAATTGAAAACATGTTTTATATAATTAAAGTATTTCTAATATGTGATGCTACCACCCAGATCACTGGGAAAGTGATACTTTGAGTCAGCTGTGCTGCTTTTTCAGCAGAAAATAGCGCCAGTCTTAATAAATTAAAACATGTTAAATTATCAATCAGATACTGAAATAATTTCATTATTATTATAGTAACTGTAAAATAATTATTGAGCAATATAAGTAGTGTGTGTCAGTTCAAAGAACACATTATTTGCGTCAGAGAATTCTTCCCAATCTGATTTAAACTGGGGCCATCAAGTGCATGCAAAGAGGTTGCCCGACAATAGGTTATTGTAGCTGATATGAAGGTAGCAATGAACTACTCTAACTGCAATACAGTCTTTCAGATTGGCACAGGAGTGTTTTATGCCCAGGTTGTTGGCTTCTGCTGTAGCATTTCATTGATGTGAATTATTGTTATCAAAACTAGGTTAAGGCTGTCTTACAAGTTGTTAAGTTTCCCCTGTTTCTCCTTCATGGTCAATGGTAGAGTTTCAATATTCTACTTACATGCACGAATACTACTTCATCCTATTGTGATGAGTGTTGGAATAAATTCAGTTTTAGGACCAGATACCCACCTTCCTCTCATGTACCCAAGAGTTGAAATTGCCATGAGGCCTCCTGCATCTCTTGTAGGGCTCTTATGCAACCTGGTGTTGCCAGGATGCTTTCTGTAAATCTCTGGAGGGTCAGTTGACATGTTTTTATATTGACTTAACATGCTTCATTTATAAAAATTATTACTGTTGTTGAGGGTTTGTGTGATGGTTTCATAACTTTATTCTTTGTGTCTACTTGTGTTAAAATTCTGTGGTTGAAATGCTTGATCGTTATTCTAGTATACTAGGCAGGTCAAATGACCGGGTTTTTTTATTTTATTTATTTTATTTTTGTTTCATTTTGAGCAGTCCAAAGTTTTCTGTTGCAGGGCAGCACATTTGTCCTTTCACCAAGCTAGAAGAAAAGATACTTTCCTTTTTGTGCACGTGGAATTGAATCAGAGTATCTTTTTCTGTAGACTTAAAGCTGTATGTGGGTCAGTATGAAGCAAATGATGCTGCATTCTGGAAAATTATGAACTGTCCTACGTGCCAAATGTGCTGTCTCTAGGTTTGGTTTGTATTAAATTTCAAATTTAGAATATGCCTGTAAAGTCTTTATGACTTGGGAAAACAAACAATGTAGATAACATCATTATTGTGAAGTGGACAGAGTCTCTTGAAATTCAAAAACCCACGATACTTACTCGTTTTGGAGAACTACACTAGAGGCATGTAACTCCCATTGTATCATGTGAAACTCTTCATACATGCCACCACACAAACACGCCCAAAGCAATGAGGAACTGTGCATTTGCATTACAAATGCATAGTGCTCTGGATCAAGGAAAGTTTTCTTCTAAATTTCTGGAAACTATACTTAACTGCTAAAATGTTCAATGAACAGATCTCTGAGAGAAGTCCTTGCATTTTAAAATCTCCTGCAAAATGTTTCTTCTTAAATAGGTTATTCAATAAACCAGACAGTTCATTCTCTCTCTCTCACTCCTGATCATGTAAAGAGTGTCCCCAAACAATTTTAACTAGTCTGTAACCAGTGGAAGGTCATTTTTCTTCCAGAAAGTGACAACAGCTGTCCAGGCAACCATTAACAAATTTACAACTAATTCTTCACTGTCTTTTTGTATGCTCTCAAAAAAAAATTAGCATTAAACATATCAGGCTAACTGTTGAAACCCTTTTCCAGAATTTCACTATAGATGGGCATGTCCAGAATATATGCATCAGATCTACATGTGCTGAGTTACATATTTAACAATAATCCTTTGTAATATATATTGTATTCTATACTTTATCCTGGGTTGTTGTCAAGTACTGCCTTTGTTGTTAATGCAGCGCTTTTACTGAGTTTCACCACCAAGGGGCGACTTTACATTGTCGGTAGATGTGGTGCTTTTCCCTTGATTCTGTGAAACACCTATGCTGGGTCCAGTTAGGCAAATATTGAAAAGTGGAAGCAAATTTTTTCCCCTAATTTCTTGATAAATACAAAGATATTCACAGATGCCACCATCCAGCTGACTTTTAAAGCACCAAAAAGACTCAATTGTTCAGCACAAAACCATTCTTGTAAACATAGATATTTCATAAATGGGTTTGAAGACGAATACAGTTATGCGTCACTTAATGACAGGGAAAGGGACCGCCCCCCCATCGTCAAGCAAGGCTTGATGCAATGCAAAACCTCCACAGGCGAGGGGATGCTCTGCTCCCCTCGCCTCTGGAGGCTCATCTGAGCTTCTCGGAGGCAGTGCGTGTCAGCTTGCTGCCTCTACGAAGGTCAGAGTGCCAGAAACTTGAGAAATACGACTTCCGGTATCATGGAGGAAACTGGAAATCACGCCTCTCGCATGATTGGGGCAGTCTGAGCCTTGCAGAGGCAGTGAGCAGATGCTCGCTACCTTTTAGGAAGCACAGACTGGCTTCTGGAGATAAGGGGAGCAGAGCTCCTCTTGCCTTTAGAGACTTGGGGTGTGTGCCCTGCAACAGTCACATGACCAGCAGTGGTCGTCGCATATGCATTCCAGCGTTGGCCAGAACATCGCTAAGGAGCGTGCACCTGTAATCTGTTTTGCAAATTTCACGTTGTTTGTGGGTGTAATACAGTGGTTCTCCAGCGTTTAGCACCGGGACCCACTTTTTAGAATGAGGATCTGTCAGGACCCACCAGAAGTGATGTCATGACCGAAAGTGACATCATCAAGCAGGAAAATTTTTAACAATCCTAGGCTGCAATCCTACCCACACTTACCCAGGAGTGTATATAGTAGCCTGTTAAAAGTACAGATCTGTAATATTTCCCCAAATTCAGTCACATACCAGTCTGATATATTAAAAATAAAATTGTCGGGATCCTGGTGCCCGGTGGGACTAGGGCATAGGGCGTCCCGCAAGGATCCCTGGCCCAGCTTGGGTCACTGGATTTTTCCTCCAGAAATTGGTCCAATTCCCTTTTAAAGGCATCTAGGCCAGATGCCATCACCACATCCAGTGGCAAGGAGTTCCAAAGACCAATCATACGCTGAGTAAATAAATTTTCTTTTGTCTGTCCTAACTCTCCCAACACTCAATTTTAGTGGATGTTGCCTGGTTCTGGTGTTATGTGAGAGTGTAAAGAGCATCCCTCTATCTACTCTATCCTTCCTGTGCATAATTTTGTAAGTCTCAATCATGTCCCCCCTCAGGGGCCTCTTTTCTAGGCTGAGGAGACCCAAACGCTGTAGCCTTTCCTGATAAGGAAGGTGCCCCAGCCCAGTAATCATCTTAGTCATTCTCTTTTGCACCTTTTCTATTTCCACTGTATCCTTTTTGAGATGTGGTGACTGAACTGGACACAATACTCCAGGTGTGGCCTTACCATCAATTTGTACTGCCGCTGCACATCAACACTTTCATCGAGCTGTCCACCACCACCCCAAGATCTCCGTCCTGACACAAACAGCTCAGAACCCGTTAGCCTATATGTGAAGTTTTGATTTTTTGCCCCAATGTGCATGACTTTACACTTACTGACATTGAAACGCATCTGCCATTTTGCTGCCCATTCTGCCAGTTTGGAAAAATCCTTCTGGAGCTCCTCACGATGGCTTTTGGTCTTTACCACTCGGAAAAGTTTGGTGTCGTTTGCAAACTTAGCCACCTCATTGCTCAACCCTTTCTCCAGGTCATTTATGAAGTTGTTAAAAAGCATCGGTCCTGGGACAGATCCTTTGGGCACGCCACTTTTCATCTCTCTCCATTATGAAAATTGTCTATTGACAGCCACTCTCTGTCTCCTGGTCTTCAACCAGTTCCGAATCCAGGAGAGGACCTGCCCTCTAATTCCCTGACTGTGGAGATTTTTCAGTAGTCTTTGTTGAAGGACTGTGTCGAACACCTTCTGAAAGTCCAGTTATGTAATGTCCATGGGTTCTCCCACATCCACATGCCTGTTGACCTTTTCAAAGAATTATAAAAAGTTTGTGAGGCAGGACTTACCCTTACAGAAGCCATGCTGATTCTCCCTCAGCAAGCTTGTTTGTCTATGTGTTTTGAGATTCTATCTTTGATGAGGCATTCCACCATCTTACCTGGAATAGAAGTTAGGCTGAACGGCCTATAGTTTCCTGGGTCCCCTCTCCTTCCCTTTTTAAAAAGGGAAGGAGATATTCAGAGAATGTTTTAAAGAATTTAAAGAAATCCCTTCCCTTTTTAAAGAGTTGATTGTCAAACATTCTCTGAATATAGAATATATAAGATAGAACCTTTCTTCAATTGTAAAAATCCCTACAGGGATTTAAACAGCCTGCCTATGTGAACCGCCTTGAGTCTGAGGAAAAATCTGACGACCAAGAAAGGCGGTATATAAATACCTGTGTTGTTGTTGTAGTAGTAGTATTAAAAAAATTATAAATACATTAAACCCCTGTTGGTGTTACTTCAACTATTTTGTCTTCCAAATTGGAATGCACAAAAGGTATTCAACCTGCAAATATGGCTGACTGCGGAGGCTGAAGTTTTCCTTTTTAAACAACATATTTTCTAATTATGAAAACTCAGTAATGTGTTTTTTCTCTTCTCACTTCAGATAGTGCAGATTCCTTTCTGTGGGGAAATTGAGTGTGAGGACTGGATCAAGAAAACCACTGCCAGGTAAAAATATGAATGAAATTGGATATTATAGCATCACCCGGCTCACAAATGTGGACTGTTGCTATTTAAATCAGTTGAGAATTAAAGGAAAACTCTTTCTGTTTCAGAGATCAAGACCTTGAGCCAGGTGCCCCATCCATGGGAGCAAAAAGCCTCTGCATACCCTTCAAACCCCTGTGTGAGCTCCAGAATGGGGTTAAGTGTGTCTGCGGGAAGAACCCTGCCAAGTTCTACACCCTCTTTGGCCGTAGTTACTAAGCTGCTAGTTGAAAACACCTTGCTCCTTACCTTTCAAGTTGTCAACTTTTTAAAATAAAGACTGAAATCTTCCCAGATCTATCAGGTTTTTGTTACTTTTTAAAACGGCAACAAATAAAGCCATATAGAGTCATACCCCTCCAGTCAGACTAGCAGTAATATACAGACTTTTCTGTATTCAACACCTCTAATAATAAATATGTATTGTCAGCTACCATTTAGCTTCTTTTTGCTTATGGAGAAAAAGACTGGATTTTCCGTGTAGTAGATGGCAAATGAACTATGCCTTAGTTGTGTGTGTGGAAGAATTCTTGTGGTGTTCTGAAGTCCTGTTGGAAGCATATTAGATCTTATCTGATTTACAGATACTTAGAATATCAGCCCTCCTGGATCAGGCCAAGGGCCCATCATCTAGTCTAGCATCCTGTTTCCCACCATGGCTGACTAGATGCCTCTGGAGAGCCCATAAATGGCATTCTCTCCTGTCATTGCTGTTCTGCAGCTGATACTCAGGGGTATCTTGCCTGTAAATCTGTAGGTTGTGTGTAGTCATTATGGCTAGTAACCACTGATAGTCTATAAATTTGTCTAATCCCCTTTTAAAGCCATCTAATCTAAAGAAAGTGGTACTATCTTTAGCCTCCCTGGTTAGTGATTTACTTGATGGTTGGCAACCTTCAGTCTCGAAAGACTATGGTATAAGCCTACAGCACCCGGTATTCCCACGTGGTCCCCCATCCAAGTACTAACCAGGCCTGACCCTGCTTAGCTTCCAAGATCAGACATGTGCAGGGTAACAGTTGCTACATGAAACATGGTTTACTTGATATCTTGTGATGAATTTGCGAATGATTGATGCTAGCAACAACTGATACCAGTTTACAAGCTGGTGTTTCTGTGCATTGCTTATCTGAACTGAGATCATCTAGAAGTATTTGAACAGAAATCTGTGAGAGTGGAAAGCATGAGAATGTGTGTTAGTCAAATCTACAATGTGATGACACAAAGAACATCTCTGAGAAGGAATCTGGCACACCTCCATGAATGCAATCTTTCTCCCCACTCTTGAGTCACTCATTAAATACATATATGCCAAACATCATACATGTAATGCTACACAGATTTCTGCCACCAGAAACATGACGTGGACACTCAAAATGTGGCGATCCATGCCAGAGGCTTATCTGCGATCCTCATCTTGTTGCCAGATGACCCTTGGAGAGGGGAGATGGAAGCACCTGAGAATGATGTTCCCTTTCAGCCTTCCACACACCCATGTGTGCAAAATGCAAATCATCCCTCCCAAGTAGTTGATGAATTTGCAGTAATAATCTCACCCTGCTTTAAGCAGCATTACATTTCAATAAAAACAATGGAGCACCAGAAGTCCCCAGTTAAGCATGTGCTCAACTTTTCTGTTGAAAATCAATACAGCTAAAAATTCTTAACTTAGATGTGTACAGTGCCTTTATCAATTGCTCAGAGCACTTTATCTACCATATAGTGGGAAGATTTCAGGTCTCCTTTTTCTGATTTTGTCATCCTTTTGATCTTGCAGCTTATGCTGCAGACCTCCAGTTCTTAAAAACAGAAATCAAAGGGATGGAATTCCTTTTTTTAGTCATTTTGATCAAAAGAAAGAGGAATTCAATAGTGATGACACTGTTCTGAATCTGCCATTTGCTTTGAAGCTGTAGTGACACAGAAGCCAGGCTGGTTCCCCTTCTGTGTCTTTCATGCCCCCCATAGCAGTGATCCATCATTATCATACTGATGACTGCATGCTGGTAAAGCACGTAGAAATGAGCCAAAAAGGGATGATGGTAGTTTCCTGCCTGATAATGCACAAAAGATCATTGGTATTTACAGTTATTGCACACCAGGTACAGGAACTTGAGTCAATTGACTCAAGTCCGAGTTGCTAAAACACATGTTTGCATGACTCATGCATAACTTAAGTCACACGTGTCTATGTGACTCAAGACTTAACTCATGTTTCGGGCCACTGACTTGGAAATGTGTCTCCATGTGTGTAGACTCCAGTTTCTCTGTGCTTATGTATGCCTGCTTGCTTCTTTCATGGCTTCCGCATCACACGAAAGACCTCCTGCGGCAATCTGGAAGCCAGCATTGAGGGATGTGAGCAGCAGGGTAGGTTAGATCCAGCCAGGACTCAGGGATAGGGAAGTGAGAGGAGATGGAAGGGTTAAAGTTTAGTTTTGGGTAGCTGAATCCAGCACAAGGTTGAGGGAGGAGGAATGTGGGTTCTGTCAACTCACAGGGTAGAGAGGCTAGAGCAACCTATCTTGTCCATTTCCCAAGGAAAGAACAAATGATTCATTGGATGAAGGATGGGTTGTCTGATTTTTTTTTTCCTTGGGATGGGGGGGTTGGGGGTTGGTCGGCCATAGGAAAAAGAGACTTTCGGAAGCCCAGGGAGGGGGAAAAGGAGTTGGGGAGAAGGCAGTTCTTAGAGCAATTGAAAACAGGACGTCTCCAGCCATTACATACCTCCAAACCTAAAAGCAGTTAGGCGATGTCGTGTATGACGTGTTTCATGTCACTACAACTCACTTTCATGTTTGGAGTGATGGCTGCTGTTTGTTGGGGGGGGGGCACCGCATACTTCCTGGGTGCAATTTTGTGTCGTTACACCTCAAACACCCTGCCAGCACCTGTTTTTTCTCCAGAGCCATGCCTGACACATGTATCAAAAAGATTCGTGACTTGAGTCAAAATGAGTCAGTAAAAGACTTTGCATGAGTCCCAAAGGCCTCCCGTTATGATTCATGTACAGGTCAAGTCAAGGGGGCGGAGACTCGGGTCTTGACTTGAGTTCTGGGCAGGTGCCTCTAGCACATCCTTGTTGCACACCTCCCAATAGCAGCCATAAGCTGCAAGCAGAGCCGCATACTGATGGAAATCAGGCATGAGGAAGATCCCTCAAGGATCTTTCTGTTCATTTCATCCCTGGATAATGAACTCACAGGGTGAGCGGAGCATGCTGGCAAACCTCAACCAGTGGGACAAGTATTGGAGAAACCACCTTCAGGGAGAAAGGCAGGATAAAAATCAAACACCTTCATTCAATATTGCAAATACTGACCATGTGGCAGCAGGGCATGCTGGTGTTCTTTCTTCACTCCCAGCCATGCGTTGACTGGGACATTGACATCTCTAAGGATGTAATGTCTGTATAGGGCTAGTAATTTAAATAAGTTTCTGACTGGGAGTAGAGCAGCACTGTGTAGGGATAACTCCCCCCCCCACCTTTATGCAAGTTTCATTTTCCAGGGCATGCTGTGTTATAAAAATCAGTACAGTTACAGTGTTCTTTTCCTATTACGTCCTGCCTTCTATCATGGAACTCAAGGCAGCACAAGTGAGATTCCCAGGCACGAGCCAGTCCTAGTTGTATTCAGCACTGGCAAGGTGAGTGTATGAAGTGCCCTCAGCCTATGCCCTGGGGCTTCACAGCATGAGGCTCATGTCCATGGCACCAGAGGGTATCAAATTATCAGTTAGGTTTCTTAGAAATGACACTGTTGTGACAAAAACACAGTTCACATGATATTGTTACATGGGAACTGTTCAGGCAAATGACTTAAGAAATGTGTTTCTGGCTGGAAAGTTGCCATGTGGCAAGCTGGACAGCATTTGACCAGCTCCTGAGGTAGATGTCTTAGAGCCCAATCCTATCCAACTTTCTGCCACCAATACAGCCATGCTAATGGCGTATGCCCTATCCATTGGTGGGGTGGAGGCCTCATCAAGGCAACGGAACAATTGTTCCCTTACCTTAGGATTGCAGTGCAGCTTCATTGGTGCTGGAAAGTTGGATAGGATTAGGCCCTTAGACATCTTTCCCATGCCTGTTTCCCAAGAGTCTTTTAAAGTGGGGACTGAATATAGGGCCTTTGGTACGCAAAGCATTTGCTTTACCACTGAACTCCCTCCTCAGCAAGGGGTGCTTTTAAAATAACCTTTCTTATAATGAACATGCAAATAACTTCAATGTAATGATTATCTTACAATGCCAGAAAAGTGAACAAAATGATCATGTTTCTAACATTGAACCTACTTAGGCTGTCATGTAGCCTAAGGAAAAGGATTAAGGTCGTGGAATTCTTGGTGATTGACACACACATTCTGTCTGGTCTTTACAACTCTGGGCTTCTTTGCAGGACATTGTAGAATCACAGA
Source organism: Tiliqua scincoides (assembly GCF_035046505.1). NCBI lineage: Eukaryota > Metazoa > Chordata > Lepidosauria > Squamata > Scincidae > Tiliqua > Tiliqua scincoides. The sequence goes on from NC_089821.1 coordinate 251,517,923, forward strand.
CTGTATCTATGACAGTCCTCAGATGACCAATTTGTCTTGAGCATAACTGAAAGAAAAGTGTCATTCCATACAGAAAAGTAGCACTGGCTGCACACCTAAGAAGAGTTGGAAAAGTCCAGTAGTTCACTGCTTGGGCCTGTTTTTCTTTCTTTTTCATGCATTTTTGTGTCCACTCACAACAATTGATAGTTGCTACATCACAATATCAGATTGGATGAATAGCCTGGCACAGGACACCATGAGAATTTTATCTGAATGTTTTCTTTAAAAATAATCTTAAAAAACCCAATCTATAACTGGGATTGTATGCCCAATTTTAGTTCAGAAAATTTGAGAAATGCCCTTAGCCAGGTGCTGTGCAAATCCTGTCCTTATTGACCCCCAATTATTAAACCCCCAATTATTGACCTTCTGGGAATCTTGGGTATAAGAGTGCCATAGAAAAATGACGCAAAGGGTAATGACAGGAACTATTATTACTGTCTTATAGCCTATGAAACAAATAAACAATGATTTAATTTTAGACCTTGGCTATAACAAGAAATGAACTACCAGCATAGAACTATAGTAAGGGGGAAGGGGGCAGACTGAATTTTCCTTTACGCACATCTTGTCTAGCGGCCTTCATGTGATTAGGCTTCTGCTTAATCGCCCTTTAAACGGGTTTTATTGTTTTAGTGCATCTTATAAAAATTAACTTCTAAACACAAGCAGCAGGAGCCAATAAAAAGGGAAGAGCCCTTAGACCACTACTTGCTAACACTCGTAAGCCTCTTCTTGCAGACACGCTACCACCCTTGCAGAGCAAGTGCCAAAGGCTGCAGCCATGGGCCGCTACACGGGAAGAAGCAGTAGGCTTTTCTTAATGTGCATCGTGTGCTTTCTGCTTTTCGTGGCCGAAATGTCAGTAGGATACATGAGCAACTCCCTGGCTCTAATATCGGATGGTTTTGCCGTCCTGTCTCACTTGATCTCCATGATTATTGGCCTACTCGGTGTTCGGGTCAGCCGCATCAGTTGGCACAAGAATAGCACTTTTGGCTTTTCCCGGGCTGATGTTGTGGGGGCCTTTGGCAACTCTGTCTTTGCCACAGCCCTGATGTTCAGCATCCTGATTGAAGCCGTAAAGAGGTTCCTCAGCCCACAGAAGACTGAACAAACTCTGTATGTTCTAATTGTTGGTGTGGTCGGACTGTTCTGCAATTTGCTCAACTATGTTTTATTCATGGACTGCTGTTACTGCCACAGCTCTGTTGACCAAGACATGGAAACCGGTGAGTAATTTTATAAAAACTGCTCTGCTGTCTGTAACGAATACTTGCAAGTATGGAATCTCACATTCTCACCAGGTGTTGCTGAGAGACCCTCCTGCATGTCATTTTAAATAGTTGAAGATATGGTTTGACATGGAGCTAATGACTCTCAGCTTGCTAGTTGTTAGGTTGGTCCTAGAAGCCACATGCTGAACTATTAATGGGTGGCCCAGAATCACTAGTGAAGGAATTGTCCTTTTGATTGTGACGTGGTACTTCTGCAGTTGCGTAAATCTGCTTCCAGCTTCTTGACCATGTGTCAGGAAAGGCACAAATTTTTAACAGGAGAACAAGATGTCTGTCGTTTTTTTCTCATTAGGATTTTCAGACCTTTTTTGAAGTATGTTTATGTGATTAGAGATAAACATTGCATTTGGGGCCCAATTCTATCCAAGTTTCCAGCGCTGATACAGCTGTGCCAATGGGATGCGCGTTGCATCCTGCAGTGAGGGGGCAATCATGGAGGCCTCCTCAAGGTAAGGGAACATTTGTTCTTTTACTTCGGGGTTGCATTGCAGCAACATCTGTGTTGGAAAGTTGGATAGGACTGGGCCCTCGTTTACGCAAGAGCAGCAATATAGTTAAAGAGTCTGGTCTTCTCAACACATAGGGTTATGTTTAGATTTGGTATCAACCAATTATGTAAAGCCCAACATTCATTATCCAGGGGCAAAGAAAAAGTTCTGAACAATGGGGTTACTATTTAAATAGGGCTTAGCAGACAAGGAGCTGGGATGAGGAAACCTGAGGTGATTTAAGATAGTGGGATATCAAATGCAAAAGGAAAATTATTTCTGGACCTGGGACAGGAAATACTCTGGAGAAGGTGCACAGCTTATTCCTTTGGGCATTATGCCAGAAGCACGGAAAACAGCTGTACAACTTTTACATCAGTATTTTCTGCTTCAGCATCAAGTGTGAAGTGTTAGTCAAACTGGATAATGATGGCGTTTGGAAGAGCAGTGTTTATGGACCACGTGTCTCATTGTCCATACACAGAGGAGAAAGTGTGGAGAGAGGGGAGAGTGTGGTTTCTGCTGTGCCAAAATTCAGCTGTGGTGTGTTCAGTTCTAAAGCAACATTAGCTGCTTGGGATGGAATCTAGATGTTGAGATTATGGATTTTTTTTACAATCTTTGCTAACATTATGGCTACTCAGTTGAATCTATCATTTTAAATGCCAGTTTCCAAATGGATATTCTCCTATTGCAATGCTCACCCATTCTGAGGAATATTAAATAGCATGTTTTCCATGCTTTGTGTTTTTAGGCTCCTGTTGTAAGGATAGTCCAGGGATCGGTCCCCTTCCTGCTTTAGGTGAGTTTTGAAAATATATTCTTCAACATGCACAGATGGAATCAGCAGAATTGTTCTAGTATTGTGTGTGTGTGTGTGTGTGTGTGTGTGTGTGTGTGTGTGTGTGTGTGTGTGTGAAGGTGTTCTACATATTAAATAGCCCCACTGTAAATGTTTTACTTATTTGCTGGGATGGGAAGGAAGAGGACTCATCTCACTGATTGAAATGAAATAATCTTCTCAGTAAACCTGAGTGAAGCATCCCAAAAAGATACATGTCTGTCAGAAAGCCAAATGCTAGAAATTCCTTGATTCCTCTAGACCAGCCATTTTCAACCACTGTGCCGTGACACACTGGTGTGCTGCAGATGGTCTGCAGGTGTGCTGTGGGAGTTTGGGGGAGGATCATTTGATAGTAGGGCCACTGGGAGATGCAAGCCCCTGCTGTCATTGTGGTGTGCCTTGCCAACTGTCAAAAACTGTTGGTGTGCCTTGACAATTTTAGTGCCTTCTCAGTGTGCCATGAGACAAAAAAGGTCAAAAATCACTGCTCTAGACTCTAGAGCAGGGGTCTCCAAACCCCGGCCCGGGGACCAGATGTGGCCCGCAGCGAGCCTCTATCTGGCCCGCGGCCAGCCTCTTGTTCTCTGAAAGCCTCTGGCCCACTCGACTGAACATGACCAGAGCTGTGCTCTGATTGCATCTGGAGGGTGTTCTGAGGGCTGGAGAGGTTGAGTGAATGAGCCCACTCATTCATTTTTTCATTCATCTAAATTCATAAGAACATAAGAACATAAGAACAGCCCCACTGGATCAGGCCATAGGCCCATCTAGTCCAGCTTCCTGTATCTCACAGCGGCCCACCAAATGCCCCAGGGAGCACACCAGATAACAAGAGACCTCATCCTGGTGCTCTCCCCTACATCTGGCATTCTGACTTAACCCATTCCTAAAATCAGGAGGTTGCGCATACACATCATGGCTTGTACCCCATAATGGATTTTTCCTCCAGAAACTCATCCAATCCCCTTTTAAAGGCATCTAGGCTAGACGCCAGCACCACATCCTGTGGCAAGGAGTTCCACAGACCGACCACGCGCTGAGTAAAGAAATATTTTCTTTTGTCTGTCCTAACCCGCCCAACACTCAATTTTAGTGGATGTCCCCTGGTTCTGGTATTATGTGAGAGTGTAAAGAGCATCTCCCTATCCACTCTGTCCATCCCCTGCATAATTTTGTATGTCTCAATCATGTCCCCCCTCAAGCGTCTCTTTTCTAGGCTGAAGAGGCCCAAACGCCGTAGCCTTTCCTCATAAGGAAGGTGCCCCAGCCCCATAATCATCTTAGTCGCTCTCTTTTGCACCTTTTCCATTTCCACTATGTCTTTTTTGAGATGCGGCGACCAGAACTGGACACAATACTCCAGGTGTGGCCTTACCATCGATTTGTACAACGGCATTATAATACTAGCCGTTTTGTTCTCAATACCCTTCCTAATGATCCCAAGCATAGAATTGGCCTTCTTCACTGCCGCTGCACATTGGGTCGACACTTTCATCGACCTGTCCACCACCACCCCAAGATCTCTCTCCTGATCTGTCACAGACAGCTCAGAACCCATCAGCCTATATCTAAAGTTTTGATTTTTTGCCCCAATGTGCATGACTTTACACTTACTGACATTGAAGCGCATCTGCCATTTTGCTGCCCATTCTGCCAGTCTGGAGAGATCCTTCTGGAGCTCCTCACAATCACTTCTGGTCTTTACCACTCGGAAAAGTTTGGTGTCGTCTGCAAACTTAGCCACTTCACTGCTCAACCCTGTCTCCAGGTCATTTATGAAGAGGTTGAAAAGCACCGGTCCCAGGACAGATCCTTGGGGCACACTGCTTTTCACCTCTCTCCATTGTGAAAATTGCCCATTGACACCCACTCTCTGCTTCCTGGCCTCCAACCAGTTCTCAATCCACGAGAGGACCTGTCCTCTAATTCCCTGACTGTGGAGTTTTTTCAGTAGCCTTTGGTGAGGGACCGTGTCAAACGCCTTCTGAAAGTCCAGATATATAATGTCCACGGGTTCTCCCGCATCCACATGCCTGTTGACCTTTTCAAAGAATTCTAAAAGGTTTGTGAGGCAAGACTTACCCTTACAGAAGCCATGCTGACTCTCCCTCAGCAAGGCCTGTTCGTCTAATATATAAAATTCCATCTCTAATATATTTATTTAAATTTTTTTCTGGCCCTCAGCACTGCGCCAGATATTTCATGCAGCCCTCTGGCCAAAAGGTTTGGAGACCCCTGCTCTAGAGCAGTGGTTTTCAATCACTATGATTTTAAAACAGCAATTTTCAATCACTGAGCGTGCTGTGAATGGTCAGCAGGTGTGCTGCAGGAGTTTGGGGGAGGGCCATTAGGGGATGTGAGCCCTCAGCCAGCAGTGCAATGTGCCTTGTCAACTGTCCAAAAACTGATGGTGTGCCATGGCAATTTTAGCACCTTCTCAGTGCGGCATGAAATGGGAAGGGTTGAAAATCACAGCTCTACAGATATAAGCCTTAAAAAAAAAAAAGAATTGCTGCAATTAGCAGGTTCTATATTGCAAATTCTCTCATTGAGTTCTGAAACCAACAACAAAGAATGCAACATCTATATACAGAATGGTTTGTTCTCTGCCATTCTTCAAACAAGAAAGCATTTTTCCAACTGGTTTGAAATAAACTGTACAGTTCTTTCTGTTTTGTTGGATGTTACTGAATCTTTGGATGAATCTTTGGTTCACAGACTCAAAGATTGTGTCAAGAGTATTTGTTTTAATTTGCAAGCCAGACAGGTCTCAAATGTTTTGAATAACTAAAAAACATTTTAAAACGGCAAGTTGTATGTTGTTTCTGTTTCAAAAAAAGGCTCCCCCCCCTGTTCTTGACAGATAAGGGCAGTTTGGCAGTGAACAGATTGCCAAGGGAGATGGTGGATTGTCCCTTACTGGAGATCTTCAAGCAGAGCTTAAATAGGCACCTGCTGGAGATGCTCTAAGACAGGGGTGCCCAAACCCCAACCCGGGGGCCACTTGCGGCCCTCGAGGCCTCTCAATGCGGTCCTCAGGGAACCCCCAGTCTCAAATGAGCCTCTGGCCCTCCGGAGATTTGTTGGAGCCCACACTGGCCCGACGCAACTGCTCTCAGAGTGAGGGCAGCTGTTTGACCTCTCTTGTGAGTTGTGGGATGAGGGCTCCCTCCACTGCTTGTCTGTGATGCAGTAGCGGCAGCAAAGAAAAGGCCAGCCTTGCTTTGTGCAAGGCCTTTTATCGGCCCTGAGCTATTGCAAGACCTTCATTCATTCATATAAGTTCATCTTTAATATATTCACTTATATAAACATATGTAAATTTATTCAAATTTTAAATGTAAATGAATTCTTTTTTCCCCCGGCCCCCGACACAGTGTCAGAGAGCTGATGTGGCCCTCCTGCCAAAAACTTTGGACACCCCTGCTCTAAGAGGATTTCCTGCTACAGGCAGGAAACCTTTTGGGTATCTTGCAACTCTATGGCTCAATGTTTTAATGTTGGGGCCCCTCTCAGATGTATAGATATTGCTCAGCAGTTGTTCATGTAGAGCTCTTTCTTAAATGCTGTAGGAATGACACTAATATTTAAGTATGTTAGCAATCAGTGTCTGAAAATAAAAAGTAGTTTCAACTCAGCTATAGCCATTCTTAGGCTATTTGTAAAATTGGTGGTGTGTATGAGGAGATAAGTTCTAGTAAAATAATATCTCCCTAGACTTGACCTGTTTCCTGAGTCTACATGGACCTCCTCTGTTCAGAAGTAGCAGAATCAGAGTTGAAAGGACACACTCCCAAGTTATGCAATCCAGTTGTCTTCATACTCTGCCCTTAGTGATAATTGTACACTCTGTTGACGTCAATGAACCTATTGCTATCACTTTCTAGTACTTAATCTGATTAATGTACAGATTTCACTTAGCTAGTTTGGCATTTCAGACAGAATAATGAGTCAGAATAATGACAAAATAATAATGAATATAATAATGAATAATAACCAGGGACATTAATAAGCTGACATCAACAATACTGAGCATGCCAGTTTGCACAGTAACTATGGGATTCAGAGTTGCTTTGATGGGGCCCATTCGCAAGTGTACACCAAAATGTCCTGCATATACTTAAACACGTAAATGCCATAAGCATGTCTGCAAACTTGTATATGGAATCAGTTCACTTCTAGGGAGGCTGCAGCTCCTTGTTTATGCCATTGATCCTTCCACTAAATTGTTGTTGTTGGCATCCTTCAATCTCGGAAGACTATGGTATCGCGCTCTGAATGGTGGTTCTGGAACAGTGTCCTCTCCAGTGCGCGAAGCCTGGGTAAAGTAGATATGGAGGATAGACTGCTCCCCATGCAGCAAATCCCCCCTCTCCATGTCAATGAAATGGTCCAATGGAAAGCAGAAGCCAATACGGTTGGTTCCAGCGGCGTCGCAGGAGTTGCCAGAACATGACTGTGTTCAGCCATGAACTGCCTCAGGGACTCCAGCTCTGGATTTTGCCTCGAGGTTGTCTCCTGAAGCCTTTTCCATAAGGCTCCATAAGGCTTTCCATAAGGCTTTTCCATAAGGCTTGTGGATGTAGCCACAAGGCAGTGGAGGTTTGGGATCAGAGTTTTCCTTCTCTCAGATGAGCTGCCTTCCCAGGCTGACGAGTCCCATCTACCCGGTGGCTGTTTAGTCTCCTCTTACAACAAGTACAGCCAAACTGAGGGCCTATTCTTATCCCCAGCCCCCAGGGGATACTAAATTGTGCAAGAGTACAAAATGAGGCTGGGAGTGGATTCATACTGACTGTCTGTTATTTGAGGGATAGTTCCTATTTTATTTATTAGATTTGTAATCCACCTTTCTTCCCAAAGGGAACCCAAGGCGGCTTTTCTAAATAATATTTAGAAATATTATTTTCTAAATAATATCAGTTTATCTCTGCTATACTGGAAATAGTGTTTTTATATTTTCTAGTATTGCTTAAAGTCGGTAATGCTCAGGGTTGGCATTTTGTTGTTTTGTGTGCTCCCTGGGGCATCTGGTGGGCCACCATGAGATACAGGAAGCTGGACTAGATAGGCCTTTGGTGTGATCCAGCAGGGCTCTTCTTATGTTGAGTTAGCTGCTGAGGACCCAGGAATTACAGCTACTCCCTCTATGCTCATAGTTTTTCATTTGGGTTAGTGAAGCAACACTCTTGGGTCCCATCCAGGTAGAGATCAGTTTGTGAAAGACAGTTTGTGAAAGACCCCCTTAAATTTGGAGCCAACTCTGCTAATGCACGACGTGGGAAATTACCTTCTAAGTTCTTTCACCTTCAGTTTTTTCCCCAAATCATATTTTAATGCTGTGCAAAGTGCTTTGCAAGTACTATCTTGATGTAACTATTACAACAACCCTGTAAGACAAATATTATCCTCATCTGGTGAGTTCATTGCAGAGGTGAGAACAGAACTAGGGAATTTCTAATTCTGATTTTCAGCTCAGTCTCTCAGTTACAATACTACACCAGCTCCCAGCCAGGGCACACTTTTCTTCCACTCTTTGATGTACTATCCACTTGTTTTTTTTATTTCTTGTACATTCATTTCTACTTCTAGAAATGGTGATGAAATAAAGAGTGGGTAAGCTGAGTCACAGCACAGGTTCTAGCAATTTCTCTACAGCCATCTTTCCAGGTGTATAGACCCAACATGTGCAGAATCGGTATCTGTAGGTTTACCCCAATGTTCAGTAAACACATGCCTCAGTTACAAGTTTATGTGATGGTCCCTCAGATCCTGTGGAAAGGCAATGACAAGTTAGTTAGCCAGTTAGCTGGGGGCACAGAGTAGGGATTGGGGATTGCTTTGGAGTAGGGATTGGGAATAGGCAGCAACTGGATAGTTTGTTGCTATTTTGTCTGGATGCACTGTAGCATCAGAGGGGGGAAACCCAGGATCACCAGAAACCTAGATACCTGTAATTTTAAAAAAAAATTGTTTACAAAAAGATGGAGGATTTCCTTATAAGGAAAGGGTAGTCTTGCCAATGTTCATCACAAGAGGGCTGGATGGCCAATCTTGGGTAAAGCAAGGGTACAGTCAGTTTCTACACTCGTAGTTAAGAGAATCACACAATGATGGTTAGTCAAGTTTGCAAAATGGCAGAGTTGAAAGGGAAGGAATAAACAACACTACGTGGTGCCATTTTATGTTGTAGCAAGACCCCATGCCCTCAGTCCAGCAGAGCTGAGGGCACTGAAATCCACTTATTCTGTGACATTTGCTTCAGGAGCCCTGTTCCAAGTCAAGTCAAGTCAACCTTTATTAGGCATAAACATTTGGTAGGTGAAGACTCTGTAGCCCTGTTCCATATAGCACCATGTGCTTGAAGGAAGAACATCTTTTTAGCAAGTTCAAAGTATGGCATATCTGATATCACCCCCACCCCAATTTACTCAAAGTGCAGCTTCAGGAAAAGGAGAAGGCGCACGCAACAGATGGGTTGCAAATGTGCATTTTTTAATGCTAACAACTGAAAAAGCCCTCACCGGTCATCACTGACATCAGAACCCACATTACAAATGATGAACAAGAAGACTCAAACATCACATCAAACCTGGATCCTAGTCTTTTTGCAAGTAAGCTGAGCCCACACATGTTGCAAATCATATCTGGAGAACAAATGTAGGAGATTAGGCTGTAATGTGCCCAAGGCTATTTTGCATCTAAATGCAATGTTCCAATTACTATACCACAGTGATTCTCACATTTTTAGCACCAAGACCCACTTTTTAGAATGAGAATCTGTTGGGACCCACCAGAAGCGATGTCATGACTGGAAGTGACATCATCAAGAAAGAAAATTTTTAACCTAGGCTGAAAAGATCCTAGGCTCCTTACCCAGGAGTGAGTCCCATCTACTATCATTGTTAAAAGCATATACACAGTAGCCTATTAAAAGTACAGATCTCTAATATTTCCCCCAAATGCAGTCACATACTATGGGAGCATCAAGTCTGATATATTAAAAATAAAGTATTGAAATGAATGGGGACCCACCTGGAATTGGCTCAACACCCACCTAGTGGAGACCCACAGTTTGAGAAACACTGCTATACCACATTGCCTCTCATCTCCACACTGGATCTTTTCCCTAGGGTTAGACGATAAAAGCTAACTAAATGGATTAAAAAGGCATGTCCATTGCCCAAATCACACTTTTTAAAATAATGCTATACAAAGAACCCCCTCCCCAACATGTGAATCTGATGCACATATTCCTCTGTATTTATGCCATTAAAGGTTTACTACTACTACTACTACTACTACTACTACTACTACTACTACTACTACTACTACTACATTCCTCTGTATCACAGATGGTAGTACAAAACATCCCATTTTCTTCTACAATAGAGGAATACCATATATGCATTGTATTTCATGTTTGCTAAACTTTTTCTTCTCATGGACGAAAACAAGAATGTTTCTATATGCTTAGCAGCCCTTTCAGACAGTGGTGAAATACTGACGCTGTTGAACTCAATTGCAATACTGCATTGATATAGAGTTGGAGGGGAATATCGTGCAGTGCTTAGCCATATTAAAGGAGTATAATGGCAAATCAGTGCACAGCTACTTGACTTTTGTAACCCGCAGTACACAATAGTTGTCTACTTTATTCTGATGTATATGTTCCTAGGGAAAAGTGTTGTATTCTTGCATGTAGCTTATATGTGGCATGCAATTTCAATTAAATTCAGATATCTTTAATATTTTTTCTTTGGCAGCATATGACCATTGCAACATAATTTTCCTTACCTCCCAAGCAAGCTTCTTTCCTATTCAGAGTCCAGCATCATTTAATACCCCTGAATGGCAAAATATGTTAACAACCTAATTCATCCTGAAAACTTGCTGTTGACAGACCATTTCCCAGTTTGAGTACACTACTGATAACTGGATGCATGTAAATGACAAGAGAAGCTGCTCTTGACTAGAGAATACAGAATAGTCCATATATTTGATTGCTTTGTTTGTGATTACAGCAATCATTCACAAGTTGTTATATGAGACAGAGAAGATAAGGGAGGAAACTGATAGCATAACTGTGTTATAAACTTTATAAACTATTGAATGTCTCAGAATCTTGGAGCTGTAAAGGACCAAAAAACTGAGAATGCCTAGGCTTAAGCATCCTCTAGAGATGCTCATCTAGGTTTTCTGATGAGTCTCATTTTCCGATTGCTGCGGAATCCATGCTACTCAGTTACAGCCCAATCCTATGTATGTCTTATCTGAAATGTCCCATTATAGTCAATAGGACTGACTCTCAGGTAATTGTGAATAGGACTGCAATCCTATACACACTTTCCTGGGAGTTAGCTCAATTGAACATAATGTGACTTACTTCTGAGTGGACATATATAGGATTGTGCTGTCAATCTCATCTAGGAAATTTGGGTTGATTCTTAATGAAAAACATAAGAAGAGCCCCGCTGGATCAGGCCAAGGGCCCATCTAGTCCAACTTCCTGTATCTCACAGTGGCCCACCAAATGCCCCAGGGAGCACATAAGACAACAGACACAACCTGCGTCCTGGTGCCCTCCATCTGGCAATCAGAGGGAGCTTGCCTCTAAAACAGGGGTGCTCAAACTTTCAACTTTAGGGATGCTGGACCTTCAACAAGTGTATAGAAGAGAGAATTGCAGCAGGTGCAACTTGTCATCCCACAGATGACAAGCTACACCTGCTGAAATTCTCTCTTCTATACACTTGTTAAAGGTCCAGCATCCCTAAAGTTGAAAGTTTGAGCACCCCTGCTCTAAAACCAAGAGTTTAGTTGACCAACTGAATGGGATTTAGTTGATTTTTTTTTTACTGCAGTTAGTTGCATTTGCTTGATTTTAGATTGGGGTGACCAGCCTTTCAACTTTAGGGCTCCTGGACTTTTAACAATTGTGTAGAGGAAGATGACAAGCTGCACTTGTTATCTGTGAGATGACAAGCTGCACCTGCTGAAATTCCCTCTTCTATGCAATTGTTAAAGGTTCAGGAGCCCTAAAGTTGAAAGTTTGCCCATCCCTGTTCTACAGTGACATCAGCTCTAATTGGCTGTGCTGTATAATGATGTCATCCTCCTCACTGTGTGATCTCTGATTCACTGGGGCTGACTATGTTACTGGCCCAGGAAGCAGTCAGTCTGATTTGTTAAGTAGCATTGTGCCATTATCAGGAGGTAAAAATGGTTTGGGGGGGGGGGCAGTAGCAGCTCTGTACAGTGGTTTATGGGGGGGTAGCAGCAGCTCTGGAAAGCAATGGCACTGAACAGGGAGCTCAACCTCTGATTGCCACTTGGGGTGGCAGTTATAGGTTTAATAACACTAGTTTAGCCCTTCACATGGGACTGTGACATGAGAATGGACTCATGGTCATTAAAGTGTATTCTAGAATTGCCAACTCTTGGCTGGTAGGGCAACTTCACACAAGCCCCTTCATCACACAGTAACTGTGAGATCAAACATGAATCAAGAATCAATGAATCAAACAAGATCAAGCTCCTAGTTTTAGAGGTAAGCTGCCAGGTGCAGGGGAGGGCACCAGGACGTAGGTTGTGTCTTGTTGTCTTGTGTGCTCCCTGAAGCATTTGGTGGGCCGCTGTGAGATACAGGAAGCTGAACTAGATCCAGCCAAAGGGGCTGTTCTTATGAATAAAGCACTAGACGCTGTGCCAGAAGCACCATTCAGAGCGCAACACCATAGTCTTTTGAGACTGAAGGTTGCCAACTATGTAAGGGCTCAGTCCTATCCAAGTTTCCAGCCACAATGCAGCCCTGATGGAAGAGAACAAAAGTCCCCCATCTTGATGAGACCTCTGTGACTGCCCCCCTCCAACACCGGATGCAGCCCATGGTGGCAGCCTGTGGCCTTGCCCGGGGCGCTACCGGGGCCAGGGTCGCCACTGGCCCACGCCCTGTTGGCACAGCTGCATCAGTGCTGGAAAGTTGGCTAGGGCTGAGTCCGAAATAGCCCTGCTGGGCATACAGACAGCCCAACCCTATCCACCCTTTCCTGGGGGTAAGCCCCACTGGGACTGACTTCTAAGTAGGTATGCATAGGATTGCCGGCCTGGATGCTGAAGGGCAGCCGTGCCCAGGTGCCAGGCCAGCAGAAATCCAACAGGTGCCGCCTTTTGCGTGCGGCTGGCGGACTTTCAACTGCTGAGCCCGGAGGCGGAGGCGAGCGGGCGACTCAGCAGGAGGCAGGAAAGCGCTGGGTGCAAAGGGCCCGCTGTCAAGAAGGGCCGCCCTCGCGCGCCTCTATAAAGCGAAGTGCGGAGTCCGCGGGGCGGAGAGCGCGCTCCTCGGTCCGGCTCAGCCATGGGGCGCTACACGGGCCAGACGTGCCGCCTGCTGCTCATGCTGGCGCTGACGGGCGCCTTCTTCGTGGCCGAGCTGGTGTCGGGCTACGTGGGCAACTCCATCGCGCTGGTGTCCGACTCCTTCAGCATGCTCTCCGACCTGATCGCGCTCTGCGTGGGCCTCTACACGGGCCGCCTGTCCCGCCGCCGCCGCCGCACGGCCGCCGCCTCCTTCGGCTACGGGCGCGCCGAGGTGGTGGGCGCGCTCTGCAACGCCGTCTTCCTGGCCGCGCTCTACTTCACCATCCTGATGGAGGCGCTGCAGCGCCTGGCGCGCCCCGAGCCCATCAGCGACCCCTTCCTCATCCTGCTGGTGGGCGCGCTCGGCCTCGCCGTCAACGTGGTGGGGCTCCTCGTCTTCCAGGACTGGGCCGCCTGCTGCCCCTGCCTCCGCCCCGCCGCGCCCGGCCCCGGCCCCGACCCGGCCCCGGGGGCCGCCGAGGGATCGACCCGCGACCTCGACGGGCAGGCGGAGGAGGCGCAGCGCTCGGACGCAGCAGGTGCCCCTCGGTTGCCTCCCTGGCGAAGCCGCTTCCCTCTCCTGCCCCCTGGGCTCTTGCCCCATTTCCTCTCCCCCCACCCCAGGGGTTTCCACCTGCCTTCCTTTCCCTCTTGACTCTTCCCCCATTCCCCCACCCCCACCCCAGGCGTTTCTACCTGCCTTCCTTTTCATCCCTTTTCGCACTTGCTCTTTTCCTTTTGGTATTTTTTGCACCCTTTCTGCCTTTTTATCCAGTATTTCATCATCTTTTCTTTAATTAGTGCATTTATCTCCTAATTATTTTTAAAACTAACTTTTCTTTCTTTCTTTCTTTCTTTCTTTCTTTCTTTCTTTCTTTCACTAGCTGCTTCCATTGTTACTTGAATACAGCCCCTGTTGTACTGAATGTGCTTCAATCACAGAAGCTACGTGATATATTCTATATATCATACATATTTAACTGTGGTTTACCAGCCAAGAGTGTGGGTAGCCTCCATTAATCTTGTTACTTGAGGCTACCCAACAAACTTCAACTGGAATCCTAGCCCCACTATAATGGGACTTACTTCTGAGTAGACATACATAGAATTGGGCTCACAGAGCTTTAGGTCCCAGTCCTACCCAACTTTCCAGCACTGGTGCAACTACGATGCAGCCTCAAAGCAAGAGAACAAATGTTCCCATACCTTGAGGAGGCCTCTGTGACTGTCTCCCCACCAGAGGATGCAGCACATGCCCCATTGGCTCAGCTGCACAGGCACTGGAAAATTGGATAGGACTAGGCCCTTAGTTCTTGCCTTTTCCCTGTTTCCTCCACTTTTACACTTTTCCCTTCCTTATCTGTTTCTTCCTGTTCTTTTTCATTTTCTTTCCCCACTGTTGTTTCTGTTTTTCATACTCTTCAAATGTTTTTGTAACAATCATGTTTTTAGGACATTCCTATTATTATTATTATTATTATTATTAGCTTTATGAAGATATGTGGAAAAAGCTGCAAAGACCTTAAATGCAATAAAGACAGTGCGCCATGATCTTTGTATCTACTGATGTTTGTTTCCTCTGATTATCACTGAGACAAAGTCCGTGTTGTCTCACAAGGTGCAATTCTACACCTTCCTTTCTGGGCTTGTAGTTGTGCTTGATGGGATGAGTGCTGTGTGTATGCGAGTGGCAGGCATAGGTAAAGCTGATGGCATCAGTTTGATTTTGATTACTTGAGATTACTGTGGTTTTGAAAAGCTTGGTGTTTTTTCTGTTTGTAGAACTTATACACAACACAGCGTTTCTTCTTTGAATGCAGGTGACTCTGTAAATACCCAGAAACAACCTGAAGAGGAGGTGACACAGAAAAAAGAAAAGAAGTCTGAAGCCTTAAATATCAGAGGTATTGCACAGTAGATTTCAGATCTCTGCAGAATTCTGGGTGACTATATGTCCTCTTTTTCCAGGACATATCCTCTTTTTTAGCCTTGTGTCCTGGAAAGGAACTGAAATGTCCTCCTTTCCCCTGTGAGTTGGCTACTGCAGGCAGCACATAGCCTTCTTGTAATTAATAAATTATATGTATTATAGTTTAAAATTTAATAAGAAATACAGTGTTTAAATTAATCACGTGGAATCAATATATGAGTGTTGTTAGCTTTTATTTTGTCCTACATTTTTCTTGGATGCCCTACATTTTGGGGTGCCTTGACCACTTTTTGCAGTTATGATATCTGGTCACCCTGTTCTGGAATCACTTTTATAGATCATATGCTATCCAATCTTTCTACAAGGATTTCATAAACTCTGTATGATATAACAAGATTTTAAGCTAGTATTGAAAGACAATAATAGAAGTAGATTCTAGTTTCTTAAATGCAGTAGAGTTTAGCCCATGAGGCTTCCATGATGCATACATTTGTGAAGATACAGAGATGGCCGCATGGAAAGACAGAAAGAGAGCTGAGTAGTTGGCATTTATACCTAGTGACTTTGTATGTACTTATAATATTAAGACTGAAATTCAAAACACCCTTACTTGAACATTTACTTCTAAGACTTGATCCTGGACATGCTTTCCTGCAAGTAGGTCTCAGTGAACACAGTGGGAGTTTCTTCTGAGTAGACATGTGTAAAATTGTGCTGTTATGTAAACTTGCTAGGATTGTACAATACATTGTCCAAATAGCTTTAACCATGCACTTATAGAGGCTTTAAGATTGTCTGATTGGTGGGGTAATCCTATGCATGTCTACTCAGAATTAAGCTTTGAGTGTAATGGGACTGACTCCCAATTATGTACAGGTTGCAGCCTTAAACCTGGAGTGTGTATAGGAATGCAGCTGTTTCACAGATGATGTAGAGAAAAAACTACATTCATGCACTTCTCTGCTTTACTGCATGTACATGCAGTGAGAACCCAGTAAGCAAGGGATTCCCATTGTGACAAAATGAGCACATGTGATTTTCATGCCTGATGGTATACAGAGATTTTTACCGCAGGTTGATGTACACCCAAATAAATAACATTTTATACTTGATAAGGTCCTTACTCATTTATTTTGCTGTTCTCAAAGTTTTTTCTTTAATATCTCAAATCACTTTGCATTTCTGAATGCCTCATTTCTATGACTCGGTACATCAGCAATTCCGGACTAGCTGGCCACATGTTAAAATTGAACCTTCATCTTGAATGTTGTCCTCATTCTTCAGAGTTGGTTTCCGTAGTGAGTTCTGCACCTGGATTTCTCCACCTTCTTCCTGCAACCTGTCCTTGTCCTCTGTTTCAGGCGTTCTTTTGCATGTGATGGGAGATGCTCTTGGCTCAGTTGTGGTGGTAATTGCTGCCTCAATCTTCTATGCACTTCCCCTGGATAATGATACGCCATGTAACTGGGAGTGCTACATCGATCCAAGCTTGACCATCCTTATGGTCATCATCATTCTGTCGTCAGCCTTCCCACTCATCAAGGAGACAGCCACCATCTTACTGCAAATGGTTCCCAAGGATGTTAATATGCAATTGCTGAGTAAGTTACATTTTGCTGCTGAAGCATTTAAAGTTATTTCTGGCAGGGGTTTATTGTTGGATTATACACTCAAACCAGCTCTAAATTCTCAAGAGCTTTGAGAAACTGAGTCACCTGATGGTGTCCTAGCAACATGACTCAGATCTTGGTGGATTAGTGGAAGCGTGTTGTTTGTGAACAAAACCCCGCTACGACACATGAAAGTAGCGGACTGTGAGTTGCTGATTTTCTAGTGTTGTCTGGACTCACTGTGCAACTCTTATCAAAGTTCCTAGCCTACTAATTGTTAATAGGAGATAGATGTATTTGTTAATCATCTGCATTATGGAACATGGTAGACTCTGACACCATATGCAGTTTTCTTTGCTTTTAATTGAGCTTCTCAAAGCTTGCTTGAAGAGGTTCTTTCAATCCTTCAAAGTGATCAATTGCAAAGTGAACAAATTTCCTATCTTATGTCAATCAGGAGTAAATTCCACTGAGTTCAATGGGAATTATTCCCAAGTAAATATGTTTAGCAGTGGTTCTCACACACCAGGACCCACTTTTTAGAATGAGAATCTGTTGGGACCCACTGGAAGTGACATTATCAAGCAAGAAAATTTTTAACAATCCTAGGCTGCAATCCTATCCATACTTACCCAGGAGAAAGTCCCATTTACTATCATTGTTAAAAGGATATACATAGTAGCTTGTTACAAGTACAGATCTGAAACATTTCCCCAAATGCAGTCACAGACCATGGTAGCATCAAGTCTAATATATTAAAAATAAAATATTGAAATGAATGGGAACCCACCTGAAATTGGCTCGCAACCCACCTAGTGGGTCCTGACACACAGTCTGAGAAACACTGATGTATAGGATTGCAGCTCCTATCTGCCTATGTGCTGTTTTTCAATCTGCATACATATGTACCAGCCTTGTACTGGGTCAGGCCATTGTTCCATCTAACTTAGTATTGTCTAAGCTTCTGTTTCTCCAGGATTTCAGATGGGGATCTTTCCCAGACCTTTCTGGAGACACCAGAATTTGGACCTGGGGGCACAAACATTTTCAACAGGCCCTGGCCAAGAGCAGCAGGGCCTGTGGCTCCTTTCCCCATGCCAAGGGCCCGTGGGCATGCTGTTTTTCATGCTTACTGAGGCTGGTACGTGTGTCACTGTAGCTCAATGCAGTATTGCACTGCATTGGGAAGTTATAGATCAGGCTCTTATTCTGCTGTGAAAGGTCATAATTTTAAAGAAGGTTCTCTGCTTTTTTAAACTGCAGCTTGACACAGGCCTTATAAAACAGCTGGACTCTTGACTGAATCGTAGCTGAATTTTATTTTCTGGTTTGTTTTTTTTTAGCAAACAAGCTCTCCGAAGTGCCAGGGGTGAGAAGCATTCATGAAGTGCACATCTGGCAGCTTGTCAGTGGGAAGAACATTGCCACCCTCCATGTCAAATGCCACACCACCTCTGATTACCTTGATTCTTCTTACAAAATGAGAGAGGTGTTCCATGAAGCGGGGATCCATTCGGTGACCATCCAGCCAGAGTACACGGACCACAGGAGTCCCGAGTTCCTGTGCAGTGCCCCCTGTATCTCCAAGTCCTGTGACCCCCAGTTATGCTGCAGCCAGCAGGAAATTGCCCTGGCTCAGGTGAATGGCTACAGTGGGAGAACCAGCAGCCTTTCCCCAACCCTGCAGAAAGCCTTCCATAAAAAAGATGCTGTGGAAATTCCCGTCGAGCCCATGTGGGCAGAAGATGTGGTCAAAAAGAACAGTTGTGCAAAGGACAGTTATAAAGATTCAGGCGATACCAAACCATACAAAAGTAGTACACGGTTTTAGACACGGTTTGGTTTGTACTGTGTACCTTTTCCCTTACGTAGGGCAAAGCCTTCCCTGGGCAAAGCCCACATGGCTCCAGAGTAAGTCATCTTTGGCACTGCTTGCTGTAATCCTGGGAACTAGTACTTCACTGGTGGTTACCAAACCTGTGCAGAAACACTGAAACTAAAACAGGTGTTGTTGACTTGCATCCAAAGATCCCAGTTTGCAAGTGGAAGGCACTTCCACTGATTGTCCATGTTTTTACCCCCCTCCCCAGGTGAGCAGAAGTGCCTTTGTTTTTTGGATCACTGTCTTCACCAAATATGTCCAGGGCAATTCTTTGCCCAGTTTACATGCAAGTTGTTCTCAGTGAAACATCTTGTTGTATCTCTCTTCTGGGCATAAATGGATGGTGGCCAGAGGTACTGGGAGTCTCCTCTGGTCTTATTTCCTCAAGTGGGCTGCTGATATTAATGACCTCATAATTGTGCTGGCTTACTGTATTGTGGTGTAGGAGTGAAAGAAGGCAGACGTTTCAGGTATCCTTAAAAAAGAAAACCTCTGTTTACCTGAAGCCAGAAGTGAATGACAGGAAGAATGGGCAAGGCATAAGGCCCCATAGGTCCACAGAACTATTTAACATTCCCAAAAGGGGACAGAGGGAAACAAAACGCATGAGAAAGCAGGTGCGGTAACATTGGCTCCTAGTGTCAGCCAACATGGGGAGAAGAAGGACCCATTTAGCTGCCTCTGTTGTGCTTGATGGGATTGGGCAAAGTCAGGCTGCCCCCTGAACCAATCACACCATTGCAGGGAATAGCCTCAAAATTTGAGAATGATGGTACAACAGCAGCGTAAATAAGGATATGAATATATCTGCTTCCTAATGTTCCCTTAAAATTCATATTTCTACTACAGTAACTAAAAGTGGTACTGTTTTGTTTTTCAACCTTCATGGATCTAATTTGCAAAGGAAGGTAGAATTATTGTACAGAATTATAGTTGTTTATGTTAAATTAATCAGTTAGGCTGTAGTTGTGTGCATATATTCTGGAAGTAAGTAATGACAGAACAAAGTGAGGTTCACTTCCAAACAAGCATGCATAGGATTTCACTGTAATCAGGATTCTGTGTTTCCATGCTTTTTGATATGGTGCTATTTATTGTTGTCTTTATAAGAACACAATCCGTCTTGCCAAGTGTCTTATTCCATTTATTTTAGAACAATTTCTTACTGATTTCTTCTTGGAATTCATTTGTAAAGACTGTTCATCTTTTTTTCCCCCTCATCCCATTTTCCCCGTCCCATCAATTCTAAATACATTGACTTGATTTTTATTTTCAATTATTGTTCTTTGTTCTGTCACATCCTGATGCCATAGGATGGCCAAAAGGTAGCTTTGGTTTCTGAATACTAAATAGGCTGTAATCTAATGGAAGCTCATATCATGATTTCTGAAATTTTGGCCATGGCCACCCAAAGCTCAGGCACTGCATTGCACCTGAAAATTAAACTGGTCAGCGTTAATGAAAACCAGTGTTTTGTTTGCTTGTTTGTTTTTTGTAAATTATGAAACAGAACAACGCAGCAAAATCAGATTGGGCCATGACAGTGTTTTTAGCTGTTCTTGTACCATTCCATATTGTTTCTCAGAGCAAGGCTATAGCATACCATTAATTCTATGCTGAGTTTAGGGAGTGCAAGAATTAGAAGTCTACACCCTAGAGTTGTTATAAACCAGAAAACTGAGTTATTGGCAGTAGACTTTGCATGCACACTAAATCTCCAATATATGTGCCTGTTCCAGATGTTGGACCTAAATAATCTGCACAAAAGCACCGCAAAAGATGTATTGTGCCTGTGCAAAAGCACTGATGCAGCTGTCCATAAGGGGGATATCCATAAGTCGGAGAACCAGTGTAATCCACTAGAGTACCAAAGCTACTTTTTATGTTCTTGCACTTCCTTGAAAGCTCCTTTGAAACATATGATTACATCTCCTACCTGTATATATTTTTCTGTCATTCCACTGAATGTGTATATTTTTGTAGCAGCGATTGAGGCTGTTCTTGTGTGTTTTTAGTATGTGTCACCTTAATGTCATGGTGAATGTGGTTGTTTTAAAAATATATTAAGCAATCTATTTATACTACCTTAATATGTGCTAGAAGTCTCCCCCGCCCCCCAAAATACTGCAGTCAAATTTTAAGGAATTTTCTTCACTACATGATCATGTTTTATTGGAGGGAGATGGTTCGTGTCACATTTACTTCCAACATATATACAATTAAATGAGTGGATGCATTTCACGTGGATCAAAATTCTTTCAGTTAGCTTTTCTTTAAAGAAATGGGCATCTTCAACTCAAGCTCTTGCAAGTGTATTTTGTAACCCAAATCTATGTTGAAGCAATTCATTTGCAACTCAGCATCAAACTTCCCTTCTTTGATTAATAAACAGGAGGAATTATAGAAATCTTCAGTAATACTTTAAAAGGTGAGGGAGAAAATGTCTTGTTCGTTCTAATGTACAGAATTTCAGGCCCATTATTGGTGCCTATGGTCCTGAGCGTTTTTGTTTTTTTAAAAATTCCATTGCACAAAGAGGATTATTCTGGCAAAGAGAGCTAAATCTGAATCCATACTGCTATTGGAGATTGAAGTGAGCCATGATGGAAAGAGCCATGAGATGGTTGCTTTGTCAGTACAATAATTATATGAGTAAATTATGGTATGGCATTATAAACTCTGTTTTCTTACAATGGCAGTTGGCCAAGAAAAGGCGTTTGGTGATCTGGCCTGCTTTCTGCCATGATTAAAATTTGCCGTAAGCCTTCTACTGAGCGTCCAAGCACACACACTCAGATTCCAACCCTTTGGTTCTCCTGTGGTCAGATGCAATCATGATAAAAATACTAACAGCCCAATCCTATATGTGTAGTGCAGTCAGTGACTATTGACTCAATTCTGCTGAGTCAGTGGAGCTGACTTCTGAGCTGACTTCAGAAGTTAGTTCCACTGAGTTTAATGGCACTGATTGCCAGGTAAATGTGTGAAGAATTGCTACCTAAGGCAAGTTTTCATCCTTAATGTTGAGATGTGAAGGTCAAAGCCTTCCTGAATCATAATCAAAAGATTCTGAAAATTTCTGTAGTCTTCCAGATATTGTGGCCACATCCCACTCTGTATTAGGTTGTGGCTTCTGGGAATTTAAAGTGCAGGTGGATGAACTTCTTGAAAGCAGCGAAATTCTTGGAAGGGAAGATCTCTTTTGAGTGCTTCATTCTGTGAAAGTTTGTTACAATCTGTGACATTACCTCTTGTCTGCATGTACTGTGTACGTTGCCTCCTGTCTATACAGTGTTGCCACTTGTTTATACACACAATATGTCAATTCAGTCATGTTCCAATAACCTAAATCTGGTAATACTGGACTGTAAATGTGCTTTTTATGAACAATGTTTTAACATCCTTCATGTGCCAAGTGTATTTCATTTGTTGCAGGCTAGATACTTTAAATAAAAAAGTATTTTTTTTAATAAACATCTTTTGTCCTGCTTACTAGCTTACTATTTGTGAATTATGTATTATATAATCAGGCCTCATATAAGGCCTGATTCTTAGTTTATACTTTGTTGCAGTCACAGAATTACAGTAGCATTTAACTGAGAAGGAGGGCAGGTGAGCTGAAAACATCGCCCTTAACGCTTCTCCTTACTTATCCCCTCCCCTGGACATCTTTGTTATAACAAGGTAAAAGTTCTTTGTTTAGCTGCTTCCAGCAAACCAGATCTCTACCTTGGGAAACCTTTTGCTTATTACTGTTTCTGGGTAGAGTGGGATTGGCTGTTAGGCATAGAGTAGAAAAAAGCCCCAAACTCTCAGAAACCAGAGTAGACAAAACAGAACAAATGCTTAAGAGATTTTTTTTTTTTTTTTTGGGGGGGGGGGGGAATTCCATTTCAAGAAAACAGTTTTAAAGAGTTGACAAAACATACCTGCATACTATGACAGCATAGGGTAGTGGTTCCCAAACTGGGAGCCACAGTGTAAGCAGCCAGGGGAATTGCCGTATCCTCACAAAAGACCCACTGCCCAACACAATGTAGCCCTAATGGGGAGCTGTGGCCAATGGCCCCGTAAGTCAAGCGAGCCACCAATTGAAAAAGTTTGGGAACCACTGGCATATAGAATAAGAAAACAGACATAAATGCATGCGTTCCACCTGTTCTAAACCTGTCCCTCACTGTAGCTTCAAAGGCTAAAGCAATGTCCATATGTGATTCAGCTTTCCAGTTCAGCTTCTCTTGAAAATATTCCTAAACTCTTCCTTAGAGCACAAATGCTGCACCCTCTTCATCCCAGGCATCTGAGGGCTCAATTGCTTCAATTCCACAGAGCACTGCTTTAACTGATACAGTACTTGTCCAATCCTCACTGTGGAAGATACCAAAGACATGGATGCCATACCCCTTCCAAGTCTCCCTGCTCCTGATAACTGGCCGCATCCTCCAAGTCTCCAAAGCATTCATTTTAAATAGTACAGTGCTTGTCTAAGCCCCACTGTGGTGAGTGCCCAAGATGGGTAAGACGGTCCCTCCC
The DNA here is from genome assembly GCF_035046505.1 of Tiliqua scincoides. Taxonomy (NCBI): domain Eukaryota; kingdom Metazoa; phylum Chordata; class Lepidosauria; order Squamata; family Scincidae; genus Tiliqua; species Tiliqua scincoides. The sequence goes on from NC_089821.1 coordinate 251,540,909, forward strand.
GCACTCCAGCCCTCCTTTCTCCTGCTGACTGACCACCACCTACAACTTTCTTAAATAGTTTAGAACTTTACCAGTGCCTAACTAGGAAAGAGAGACCCCCCTCCCTTCCAGCTCTAGCCAATCCCACTGACTGCAATGTTCCCTCTCACTTTTAAGGGGAGTGCACAGAGCCCTACCATGGCTGTGGGAGGGGGGCAGCTCCAGACCACTTGGCAATGAGGTCAGTGTCATCGCCAGGCTCTGGAGCACAGAGAAAGAAGCTGTGCCGGAGTTCTAGTCCAGCTGCATGGCCACACAGCTTATAGAGAACATAAGAGCCCTGCTGGATCAGGACAGAGGCCCTTCTAGTCCAGCTTCCTGCAACTTCAGTGACTCACCAGATGCCTCAGGAAGCAGCACACAAGACAACAAGAGACCTGCATCCTGGTGCCATTCCCATGAACCTGGCATTCTGAGGTAGCCTACTTCTAAAACCAGGAAGTTGCACAGACCCATCATAGCTTGTAGCATGTGATGGACTTTTCTTTTAGAAATCTGTCCGATTCTGTGGAAAAACACTGACAAATAAGGAAGCCCATATGGGTTTTGCATCCAAATTTGCAGTTATTCTGCATAAAAAATGCTGCTCTGAGCTCATTGGTGGAAGAATATACATTTTTAATAAACGTAGCAAGGCATGGTCAAACTACACGTTTGTTGGACTGTGTGTTTGTGAGAGAGACCTGGATCAGAACAATAGGAAGAAAAGGGGGACCAATCCTTCACTCCTGCCACGTTTCTGATTTGGATTGGCTTTGCCTGCAGCTGCTATTTGATCTGGAGGGAGCAAAGCTCCCAGTGCCACATGAAACTTTTTCATGCTGAGGCTGGCATCAGGGGTTGACTGCCAGTATAGGTATCCATCAGGCTAATCCCTGAACCCTCAGTACAAGTGCCCGAAGTGCCGTCATAGGGTGGGCAGGAGGTGCCATAGACAGCTCAGTGGAGGTCCCAGAGCCACCAGCAACCTGGGGCTGACTCTCCTTCAACAGGCAGCCCAATCCTATCTTGCACTGGAACAGGCAGGACAGCAGGCCTGTGCTGTAGTTTGGCCCAAGGCAAGAGAAAACGTTTCCCCTTCCCTGGGAAAGCCTCAGCAGCCCCAATGGGTCTGCTCAGAGTTGTGCCACCTAAATTGGTGGCACAAATCTGAGCAGCCCGGGACTGTTCTGGGACGCCTGGGAACGGGGCTAGAATCCGGCATAAGTGCCCCAAAGCACCTCCCTCCTGCCTCTTCCCTGTCCTCCCCACGCCCCCCAGTTCCCCGCACCAGCTGAGCTCAGTCGGCACTAACTCACCCTACCTGGGGCCAGCGTCGGTGCGGGGAGGCCGGTGCATGTCCGTGCACCAGACTATCTCCCCCTATGTCGGTGCAAAAGTGCTTTATGGCCCTTTTGCAACGATCTTGGGCTGGCGCAAGGGACTTGCGTTGGCCCAAGGGCGCCTTTGGGTGGCACCCTGAGTCAAAGAGGTTTGGTCCACCAAGCACTACCAAACATTATTGACAGTACTGTTCACACTGTGTGACAGCAGGTGACCTGGACTCCAGATGGCAGCCTTTCCCAGCCTTTCCTTCAGGGATTGAACCTGAGATCTTGTGAACGCTAAACAGGTGCTCTACAAATGAGCTGCAGGTCACTTTTCCTTTGTAGCTTGAAATGGTGCCACTTCTTATCTGACACTTCACAGGCACAAGGGCATTTCTTGTCAATATGAGTGCACTCGGTGGCCTGAAAACACTTATCAGCAAACACCCAATCTAGGAAGGCGATAACGCAAGAATAGTAGACCACTACACCCTCTCTGCAAATGACAGACATGCAGATGCCACTGGGGCCTCCTTCTGGAAACTGCCTTCAGCAGTTGAAGCCAAGCCCAATGCAAAGCTGCCAGATTTCAGGACAAGGTGGATGAGCTAAAAGCAGGGGGGAATCTTAGGCCTTGTTCTCACAACATAAGAACAGCCCCACTGGTTCAGGCCATAGGCCCATCTAGTCCAGCTTCCTGTATCTCAAAGTGGCCCACCAAATGCCACAGGGAGCACACAAGACAGCAGGGGCATCATTGTGTCTGGGTTGCACAATCTGGTGCTCACAGGACAGAATGATCTTCCATAGTAGTAAAAGCAATCCCAGGTGAAAATAATGGCCAATCTGGACTGGCAGCACAGAGGAGGCAAAGAGCATTGAAAGTGAATATTGCACAGACGAGCCAAGTTTAGAAGGGGGAAAAATATCCAGACTCACTTTGCCAAATGCTGCTTCCATACAAGTCCTGCTGAAACTAATATAAGCTGCAGAGCACTGCCCCTCAGTGGCTTCTTTTGTCTACGCTTGTATCAGTTGTGTATTAAAAAGGATTCATGAACTTTTGTGGGTAAAGAGTGCACTGATTTTTTTAGAGGGGTTTGGATAGACTGGGAATATAGCACTGGTACTTCTTTAAAAAGACCTAGTACTCCACAAAAGGTGTAGTCAGAGGGAACAGACTTTCTCCTGTAGCAGTTGTGGTGATGTTACCAGCAAGAGTGTGTAGGTACTGCCTTTGAAATTTTTCCCCACAGGACTTTAGTTGAAAAGAAGCATCAGGGTCAGCAGGCAAACTGAGAAATTTGCCTAGGGGCATATGTTAACCTTCAGGTCATAAACTTTTTCTAATGCTGCCTGAGAAACAGTATATACTGTTTCCTCATATACATTACTCTGTTACTCATATACATTAATAAGAGTACAATCCTGTGCAAACTTACCTGAGAGTAAGTGTTGCTAAACACAAAGGGAAATCTCAGGGTTCGCAGGCTTGTCCACATGGGGGACTGGACATTGAAAAGGGGCTGAAACTATGTAAGATAGAAAAGGCATGATTTTCTGGAGAACCAGAAGGCCTGAAGTTGTCTCCAAAGGACTTCAGAGCAAGCCTGGAGAGTAGTCCATTACTGGTTGGTTGGCAAATTTCAGGACACAGCAATAAAAGCTTCCACAGATTCCAGAATTTGATTCCAACTGACATCAAAGGGTTATTGTGAGGATAAAATGGAAGGGGAGAACCAGTTACCCTGTCCTGAGCTTCTTGTAGGAAGAATGGGATAGAAAGAAATACAAAGCTGGGGTGTTGTCCTTGTAGAAATGCAAATTCGATCTTGCCTTAGGCCAGTCATATTTTGATATATGTGTCTTTTCTAATTTCACTGATAAAATCAGGTGATGCCACTGATTCCTTCATGAGAAAAGTCGCACAACTTGTCTTCTAGCCATTTTACTTTATGGACTTTATGGACTAAGAAGCAAAAATCTAGTTCTTTAAGGGAAGGCACAGCAGAATAGTTTTATGTCTGCTATAATGCATACTCAGATAGAAAATGCTTTATCACCCATATCACTGTTTGCTGACCCACAGTATCTGCACATTACACCAATTGAGCAATCAGTGAACCAATTGAACCAATTGAACAAACAATTACAAACAATTAAACATTACACCAATTGAACAATCTTCCTCCAGAGAATCCTGCTTTTGGTCAACATGGTGAGAATTCTCTGTCAGAGAATTCCAGGGCCAGACCATTCACGAGACCACCTGAAATGATCCCCCCAGGCAGCAAATTGGTGAGGGGCACCCATCTCTCTCTACCTACTTGCCTGCAAGTAAGAGGGTGGAACAGAGAGGAGAATGAAATATGGAGGGGAGTGAGTGCTTAGTCAGCACATTGTAGCATGGGAGGGGCAGAGGCTGGCACATCAGAAGTTTGGGGATGGCCCTGGAGAATTCCTGTTTGCACAGTTCCTTGAAGAGAAGAATATTGATTACACTGGCTTCTATTTGTAGTAAAGGTATACCCTTAGAATGCACCAGCAACTGTAGTCCTTAGTACGCTAGAAGTAACAGTACTCTAACAATTAAGCTGCACTGAGAAATGCTTCACATTGTATCCTGTAAACATTAATTATGGTACAAAGCAACTAATATTAAAACCTACACTTTGAAACAAAACAATCATTCAGTACGAAACAGAAGTTAAACAGCAGGCAACAAGATCAAATAAGCATTCTGTAGCAACCCTCCAACCAAGTGCCCTGCATGTCTGTGTTCCCAGCATGTCTCCATTGTGTGAAAAGACAAGGGACATGCAATACTGAAGCATGGGAAGAAAATGCACAAACGACACAGTCTTCTCTGTCACTGCTTCTGGGTAACATAATGTAACCTTGCATGTGAACAAGTAATAGGGGTAAGGATGTCATTATTGCTGTCTTCATGAAATATCAACGGGCAGATAATTCATATTACAGAAGCCCTATTTCTCCAGTAAACATGATCCCCCAGCATATGATGTGTGTGTTCAAATTTATGCCCACCCAGGGTTTAGGAGAGGGGGGTAAAGGGGGTAATTTGTTCCCCGGGCCCAGGGTCAGAAAGGGGGCCCAGGAGTCAAAGGAGGGGGCCCAGAAAGTTCCTGGGATCTGACATTTTCCTGTCTCACCTGAACTCACTGCCAGCGCATGACGTTCGGCACAACCATGTGCATGTGGTGCTAACTGCTGCTGCAAGCAATACACACCGGGACCAGGAAAGCATCCATGACCTTCTTCAGTCAAATTTGACCTTCAGTGTCAAATCTGGGAAGAAACTGGCCTGCTACAGTAGCTCTTTGGCTTGTGAATTCCATAACCATGAAGGAGTGTATACAAGCTCAGAGACCCAGGTGCAGGACTGCTGCAGAAGTTCATTTTGGTTCATTCTAGTGTGAGCCTAAATATGATGATTCTAATTTTCTGCAATCGAATTTCTATATTTCAAAGATTTAGAGAGACGTAGGAGTGTGTTTGGTTTTCCATATTACTTTCTCTAGCTGCCAATGCTGCATGATCAGATAGAACTGGGCTCAGTATCAAGAAACCTAGTAGCCCTGGCTCCAAAGACTATTGTGGCTGTCAGCACCTTCTACTTGCCTTATTTTTGCCCCCATTTTGCCTGCCCCCATTGCCCCCTCCCCCTTTGGGAAGGGGCCCAGAAGAAACTTTGTACCCCCTGATAAAATTCCTCTCATAGGCCCTGTGCCCACCCATGATCCCAGAGTCTCACTCAGGGCTCCAGATGTATCTGTGGAGGTGGTCATAACTTTACTCGGTCACCCTTGGCCTCCCTAATCTCCTTGCTCAGCACTTAAGTTCATATCTTGCGCTGCCAATCAGCTGCCTGCAGGCAAGGGTGAGGCTTTGTTGGGTTTTTTTTTTGTAGTTGAGGCCGCCTTGTCACCATTCCTATTGTGAAACTGCTGTGTGGCTCTTGTTCGTCTCTGTAAAGAAAAAGCATAAATATGGTAAGGACACTTTGGTTTCTGATGCTCACAAAAACATCCCCTTTCTCAGCCCATTTGCTTGCCCAGCCATCCATGTTCTTTCTCTCTCTCTCCCTCTCTCTAGACCCTCTTTTTCTTTCTGAATTAAAAAGCCATGTATTAGACACCTTAAATCATAGGCTAGATACACTGTCTTTGAAACATTATACTGAATTTGAAATTATGCCATATGTCCAAGAGGTTCACATAAGAACCTGTCTCTTGCTGTAAGGAGCAGTTTGCTGGGAGTCCTTGGAGAGTAACTTTTTTGGTGGTAGTGGTGGTGGTGGTGGTGGAGAGACCCAGAGTGTATTGTCACTCCTAAATTAAGTGATCAGAAAACAGCTATACTTCGCAACCTGTATAAATCAAGGGTGAACACAGAATATCAACCATAATCCACAGAAAAATTTCTGGTGAAGCACTCACTCAGTATCTACTGGTTACTGAGTTGCATTCTTGATGAACTGCACTAGGCTTTTCTTAAGAACAGTTTACTTAGGATAACACAAATTAAGTTACTGCCTTAACTCTTACAAGTTTCTTACTTTGTATGTTTTCTTGTTTTGTAAATGTAAAACATTTTAGTTGACCGCAGGGATTCAAGTGAGAAGGAAGAAATAAAGGTAGGCTACACAAGTCAGCACACATGTGGAATTAACTTGCAAATTTAGTGTATATTTTCCTATTTTGCACAATGCTACTACTTTTTATTAAATCACTATAGGGACAAACAAGGGGCTAAAAAGTAAGGAAATCCCACCATTGATCACAAAATCACACTTAGCCCCCTTTGGTTTCTGAGATTTTCCAAGACATTGTCCATCTATTTTCAAGCCCATGATAACAATGACAGGAAATGTGCTTTTAGAAAACAAAATTGGTTTGCTAGCTAGTTATCTATGATAGTCAGAATTTTAAATGCCAGATTCCACACAACAGCAACTGTCTCTGCTCAGATTCCAAAGCCCAAAGCTTCTGTCTCCTTAAGTACCTTCTAAATGCTTTTCTGGAAGCAGAGCAAAAAGGAGCTGGAGAGAACTGCAGTGCAAGATTGGGCTCCATAGCTATGTTCCTGGTTCTCCCTACATTCTAGAACCCTGGCTGGGCAAAGTTCTAGAATGTGGGAAGAAACTAGCCCTATTCTGGCTTTCTAAATTGGGTGGAGTGACGGGAAGGAATAAGAATGCATTGGAAAGTCCTGTCCCCAGGCCAGCATGCCCCCAAAATCCCTACAGAGTTTGTCTGCACTGCCAAACATTGTGCCTGGGGAGTCTCTCTCCATTACTTGGGAACAGTGGGCAATCGCTGGTGTTGCCTCTGCAGACAGGTGCTGAGCACAGAGACAGCTGGGGACATGGCTGCAGAGCTAGTGTGCCAGCCAGCACACCACCCCTTTCTTACCTCCTTCATTGGCCCTTCATGAGGCCATAACATATGAACTAGGAGGGCTGATTGTGTTTCTCCTGCATTAAATGGGCTGCTGAAGTGATCTGGATTGTTCAAGTTCAAGTGCAGTAGTTCTTGGACAGGCTCGGTCAATTCACATCTTCATATCTCCTTGAGATTGTGTGAGGAACGATAATAGCCAATGTTTTAACTTTGATGCCAGTAACACCTACCTCACATGGTAAAAGTTTTCTAGGTTTTACAGTTTTGAACTCATTCTCCCATAATATATGGTATGACTATCTCAAGACTGTTTACCAAAGCGATTGTGAGAGCATACGCTGTAAAGCAGCACTTTTCACCTTTCTTTTATGGATGGTTACAAAACACTAACTAACTCTATCTAAAGAAAAATTATTTTAACGTCCCGTCTACTCTGTTTAGTCAATAGGTTAACTGGAGAAAAATGGGTGTTCGCAGTTGGTTCTCCTTGGTGAGGTGACAAGTTTTCTATTATCCAGGGAGTTGACTTATCTTAGGAACCTCTTGTCAGAACGGACTCAGACATTTTGTCTTGTCAGAACAAGACTCAGGCATTTTGCTACCTGAGGTGGACAATCCAAGGCAGCCCTTCATGAATTAACATGAGCGCTCTTGTTCAAGTTCCTGGTTATTGCAGTGGGTCTGTCGGAGGAGTACTCGGCCACCTCACCTTGCCTCAAGGTTGTGCCATTTTGGAACATAAGAAGAGCCCCCCTGTGTCAAACAGAAGCTCTATCTTGTCCAGTATCCTGTTTCTCACAGTAGCCACCTAGATGCCTCCAGAAAAGCCATGAAAACACCCTCTCCCAGTGTTGCTTTCCACCTGTTGGTTCTCCCAGGTATACAGCCTCTGAACATAGAGGTTTTAAATAGCCAGCATGATATGCCATCGTGACTTTGCTTAGTCCCTTTTTCAAGTCATCTAATTTAGTGACCATCACCACATCTTGTGGCAGCAAATTCCATTTGCTGTGGTCTGTTCTGTTTTGTCCTGAATCTCCTGCCAAAGCATTTTCATTAGATGCCCCCAAGTTCTTACGTGAGAGAGGGAGAAAGGCTTCCCTTTCTCCACTTTCTCCACACTGTGGAATAATTTAAGAACCTCTATAAAGTTAGGGATCCTTGCCACTGAAGCTCCAGTAGGAAGCTTCAATGTCTCCAGGAAGCTTAATGTCTCCAGTAGGAAGATTAATGTCTCCAATAGGAAGAAGACCTGCTTCTTTCTCCCAACAGTTTTTGGGAGTTTTTGAGTCTCCCAACAGGGCAACCCAGCCTTCAGGAACTGATTTTTTGCAAGGTGCAGAAGCTGCCAAGGGAGGGTGTTGTGTTTTTTTCTTTTTCCATGTTTTCATTTGTTTCTAGTTTCTAGTGTTTTTCTTAATGTTGTGTTTAAATTAAGCCCCCCTGTTGCTTTCTTCTTTGAGCACTCTTACAGACCCCTTATTTGTTCTCCTGAGTGACAACTCTGTGGCCATTACCGATGTAGTAGCTGATTTTCTCTCTGTAGTTTCCAGGCTCAAACCTCCACCCCGATCCCATTCTCCCCTTTGCTCCCCTCCCTTTTTCCTTTATTAGTCCCATGTTTTGATTTCCATTCTGGGCAACTCAGCCATTGTGCTAGCTATTCCTATTGATGTAGTTGTTGTTCATTTATTTATTTTAATGCCAATAAAGGTTTGCTACTACAACTAATTAACCAAATGAAATCAATATACGAGTGTCTTTAGCTTATATTTTGACACGTCCTACATCTTTCTTGGATGTCCTACATTTTGGGGTGCCTTGTCCACTTTTGCAGTTATGACATCTGGTCACCCTGAGTGTAGCATAAGCTTTGTGGATGACAAGTTATTATTATTATTATTAATTATTAACAGTATTTATATACCGCTTTTCAACTAAAATTTCACAAAGCGGTTTACAGAGAAAAATCAAATAACGAAATGGCTCCCTGTCCCAAAAGGGCTCACAATCTAAAAAGATGCCAAGGAATACCAGCAGGCAGCCACTAGAACAGACAGTGCTGGGGTGAGGTGGGCCAGTTATTCTCCCCCTGCTAAAAAAGGAGCACCCACTTGAAAAAGTGCCTCTTAGCCAATTAGTTGCACAAGTTGCACAAAGTGTGACCTAGCCGGCAGGTATATAAATCCAGCGCATGTTTGGGGCTGTCTGTGACTCAACAAGGGGAAACTTTTCTCTTTACTCCAGAGAGAGCCGCAGAAGCCTCAGTGGGACTGCTTGGATCTGCGCCACCTCAGGAGGTGGCACAGAGCTGAGCAGAATGGAGCAGCCTGGAGCTGCTCCGTGCTGCCTGGAGAACCAGGCTAGGATCTGGCATAACTACCAGGTCCTGGCCCTGCCTCCTGCTCTCCTCCCACCCATCTTTGGGAATGCCCATCCTCGCCCTCCTCCATCCCAAAATGCCTCCATCCCACCTCCTCCCTGCCCTCTCCATTCTCCCCCCAGAACCCCAGGTCAGCTGAACTCGGCCAACACTTACTCACCCATCACCGCTTCTGTGGAGGCTGAATCTGGCTTCCGTGGGCAACGCACCTTTGTGTGCTGGTGAAGCTTATTCGCACAGAGGTGCAAACATGCTGTATAGCATGTTTGCGACCATGTCAGGCCAGCGCAAGGGACTTGCGCCAGCCCAGGGCACAATTAGGATTGCATCCTTAAAATATGTAGGACAAGCACAGTGAAAATTCACAACAGCAGCAACCGGCGATAAGGAAGCAATAGTTGCAGAAAACACACGGATAAGTCCATAGCTACACAGTGAAGCAAGGACACTTCACTTTTAAAAACTGCCCCTATGCTGTCGCTTTCCAGATTCCCAGCAAAACAGCCTCGGCCGGCCGCTCCATCTGCTCTACCACCACTCTGCCACGGGCAGCCAGGTAATGACTGCAGCCAATCATCTGGTCAATCCAAATGAGACCACAAATTGCTACTTCTGTTCTTTTTGCTGTGCCAGAGAGCAAGCACAAAGTTCCACCAGCCAAAGAAACGTAAGAGAAAGTTGACTGCAATTCTAAGGGCAGAAAGGATATATCTGGAGAACTAGAAAGTGTGAGGGTTTTTTTTAGTGGTGTGGAAAAGGGAATAGTTGTAGGAAGGGGATTTAAGTCATTCTACTTTCTCCTTCATTTCTGCCATCCACAGTTCAAATCACCTGTTGTTTTTTTTAAATCATAGCAGCACAAGATCCAGGAGTTATCAGTCTCAAAGCTTTATTACAAGCAACTGCAAAGCAAACAAAGGTATGAAAATAAACCCGGTGACTCCTGTATTTCCACTGAGGTAAACTGCACATGAAAAAGCAGTGAAGATCATGCATTACAGAAAGATGGAAAAAGCGTCCACCATCCATAAAACTTCGCATACAAATAAAAGCAGTGTATTTGAATAAACTCATGAGAGAATATTCCAGAAGACCTTCAGGTTTGTCAACTTCCCTCTTTCCTCAACCAAATTGTTTCAAGTGTTCTCTGTGACTTTAGGGCACAATCCTAACCAGGTCTACTCAGAAGTAAGTCCTATTTTGTTCAATGGAGCTTACTCTCAGGAAAGTATGTTTAGGATTGCAGCCTTAGTTTCCTTTTCTCTTGAAGAAAAGAGGACCCAATCATTTGTCCGATTGTCATTCATTTATTTTTATGATAATTATAACTTTTTGGCAGGAAAAATAACAACAGGCAAAAACATTTCAAAGTTACTTAAGACATAGCCAACTTACCTGTGAATTCCATTCAATGGAGTCTTTTACTACCATTTCCTGAGAGACTGGCCCTCACTGAGCAAAATTACAAGGTATTAAAAGGTATTACAGTGTATCTTGCGCTGGTACGGGCAAACCAGGAGGCTTGTGCTGTATCCAGAGCAGGATAGTGACCAGAGGCAGCTTAGTCAGAGGCAAGGGGAAACTCCCTGGGTAAGGGCCACTGGCCCCTATAGGTCTCCTTGGACTTGTGCCACCTCTGGATGTGGTGCGAGTCCGAGGAGAACGGAACAGCTTAATGCCGCTCTGTTCTTCCCAGGAACAGGGTTGGGATCCGGCATAACGGATTTCACTGATAACTGATGCCGATTTCACCAGAGGCAGCTTGCAAGCATTTAGTGTGGGGCCCTTTCAAAATACAGGGCCTGTAGCATTTGCTACTTTTGCTGCTGCGTTATTCTGGCATTGGTGTGTAGAGGTCAACCTGCCTGTTTGGGGGGGGGGATGGATTGTACCCCAAGATTTTCTTCAGATATAAAGAATGACATTACCTGAACATGAAGCTTATCATGAATGAAAAACAGAAAAGCTAACTTCAGAATTTGGTGAGGTTTTCCCCCTCCCCCACAACGCAAAGCCGGTTGGCAACTTACTAGTGTCTACTAAATGTGTGGGTTTAGTGGCAAGTGGTGAGTAGCCAAGATGATCATTACAGGAAGAATAGTATTGAGAATGGTAATGTTGGAAATGAATTTTCAGAAAGAGTTTGAAAGACATGAAGCAGGTAAGAACATAAGAACAGCCCCACTGGATCAGGCCATAGGCCCATCTAGTCCAGCTTCCTGTATCTCACAGCGGCCCACCAAATGCCCCAGGGAGCACACCAGATAACAAGAGACCTCATCCTGGTGCTCTCCCCTACATCTGGCATTCTGACTTAACCCATTTCTAAAATCAGGAGGTTGCGCATACACATCATGGCTTGTACCCCATAATGGATTTTTCCTCCAGAAACTCGTCCAATCCCCTTTTAAAGGCGTCTAGGCTAGACGCCAGCACCACATCCTGTGGCAAGGAGTTCCACAGACCGACCACGCGCTGAGTAAAGAAATATTTTCTTTTGTCTGTCCTAACCCGCCCAACACTCAATTTTAGTGGATGTCCCCTGGTTCTGGTATTATGTGAGAGTGTAAAGAGCATCTCCCTATCCACTCTGTCCATCCCCTGCATAATTTTGTATGTCTCAATCATGTCCCCCCTCAAGTGTCTCTTTTCTAGGCTGAAGAGGCCCAAACGGCGTAGCCTTTCCTCATAAGGAAGGTGCCCCAGCCCCGTAATCATCTTAGTCGCTCTCTTTTGCACCTTTTCCATTTCCACTATGTCTTTTTTGAGATGCGGCAACCAGAACTGGACACAATACTCCAGGTGTGGCCTTACCATCGATTTGTACAACGGCATTATAATACTAACCGTTTTGTTCTCAATATCTTTCCTAATGATCCCAAGCATAGAATTGGCCTTCTTCACTGCCGCCGCACATTGGGTAGACACTTTCATCGACCTGTCCACCACCACCCCAAGATCTCTCTCCTGATCTGTCACAGACAGCTCAGAACCCATCAGCCTATATGTGAAGTTTTGATTTTTTGCCCCAATGTGCATGACTTTACACTTACTGACATTGAAGCGCATCTGCCATTTTGCTGCCCATTCTGCCAGTCTGGAGAGATCCTTCTGGAGCTCCTCACAATCACTTCTGGTCTTCACCACTCGGAAAAGTTTGGTGTCGTCTGCAAAGTCAGGTGTCATGTTTAACAATTTTGTTGTGCAAAGCTGGTGTAGTTGAGAGGCTCAAGTGATGAGATAGTGGAAGTCAGCAACTGAGCCTCCAGGGTGATAGTCTCCCCCCCCCCCATAAGCTACCCAATGTGCCTGCCTCACTGCCTTCTCTTTGAAACAGCAACATGTTCCTGGCCATCTAACGAAAATGATGGCCAGGCAAAGATTCATGTTTCGATGTGCCACACTGAAATCCATCATGCTACATTCTAGGATGAAAAAGGTGCCCTTCGCACCAATTAGGTCTGCCACCTCTGTGCATGACTGGCAGACATTTAATGGGGATAGTCAAACACCTGGCACATTACTGAACATAGTTCAGTTGAATGAAAGCCTGCTCTATGCTAATCCATTCCCAATGAATCAGATAGCATCAAGATATCTGACCAATATCTCAGAATAACTGATGCCATGGAAATATGTTGCAAGCTGTATTAGCCAGGCATGATGAATGCAGTTATTGAGAATTACTATTCTGAGTCTATCATACAGTCCTGCACATTTCAAAGCGCAGAGATAATAGACTCTTTGCCAAAGGCTTATAACAGTAAAGGTAATGGAGGGCACAATTGCGTGTATGCCCTTGATTTTATGTTTTGGAAAAAGAGGGCCAACCTAACAGCTGTAATGATTATTACTTTCTAATTGGAGTAAGCAATGATCAGGTAGCAGAGTCTTGTGATGGAAACATTTTCATAATTTTGACACAAGAAGTGCGTCAGAACCGGGATACGGAAAGTCCAAGACCAAGGTAAAGACCAAGGTATGTTGATAACCCTTAGAAAAGAGCCTGGTAAGATTCTTTTCCCCTATCTTTGCTTTGTCAGGGTAGTCAACACCCCTGATTTTCCAGAGCCTGTGGGAATCCTCCAGGTCTACCGTTTTGTGATATCCACTTTGCCACAGGGTCATTGACAGCTTGTCCAGGCACCCTTGCCACTGCTATTCCCCCCTGTTCACCTATTTGTTCAGCTATGAGAGATAGGAAGCTGAGTTGAGGTCACTCAGAAAGTGGAGAATGCAATGCCAAACAGCCTCCAGCAGGCAAAATGGAAACCGATATTTAAATTAACCAGAGTGGTATTGCTTCACTCCCCACATGTTTACTCTCCACGCCACTTTTGTAATATTTGAAAGGTCAAGTGGAAGGGGTCAATGATATAGTTACTTCCCAAGTCAATGTCTCTTTTGTATTATCTCCAGGCATCAAATATGACCAGAGCAGTGTGGGATATGACTAGGGGAGGGGAGCAGCAATCATGAAGGCTCATTCTTGCTCAAAGCTTGTCGTTGTTGTTCAGACATTAAACTGTGTCCAATTCTTCATGACCCCAGGGACCACAGCATACCAGCCCCCCCGTCTTCCACTAACTTCAGCAATTTGTCCAAATTCATATTCATTGCCTGGGTGACACTATCTAACCATCTCATTTTCTGCCATCCCCTTTTGCCTTCAATTTTTCCCAGCATCAGAGTCTTTTCTAAAGAGCTCTCTTCTCATGAGATGGCCAAAGTATTTGAGCTTCAGCACCTGTCCTTCCAGTGAACAGTCAGGGTTGATTTCCTATAGGATTGACTGATTTGATTTCCTTGAAGTTCTGGGGACTCTCAAGAGTCTTCCCCAACAAATGGTTGGCAACCTTCAGTCTCGAAAGACTATGGTATAAGCCTACAGCACCTGGTATTCCCAGGCAGTCTCCCATCCAAGTACTAACCAGGCCTGACCCTCCCCAACATCAAAATTTGAAAGTATCTATTCTTTGGCACTCAGCCTTCTTTATGGTCCAGCTCTCACAGCCATACATTACAACTGGGAGAACCATATCTTTGACTATACGGACCTTTGTTGGCAAGGTGATGTTTTGACTATTAATTAAGTTGTCTAGGCTTACCATAGCTTCTGAGAAATCTGTATACTGTATACTGTTACCCTGCTTATTTAACGTATATGCAGAGTACATCATGTAAAAGGCTGGGCTGGATGAATCACAAACTTGAGTTAAGAAATAACAATAACCTCAGATATGCAGATGATACCACTCTAATGGCAGAAAGTGAGTTAAGTGACACTTAACGTTAAAAAGACTAAGATCATGGCATCCAGTAGCATCACCACATGGCGAACAGAAGGGGAAGAAATGGAAGCCATGACAGAGTTTATTTTCTTGGGCCTCAAGATCACTGCTGATGGAGATTAAAAGCCATGAAATTAAACTACAAGTTGCCTACAAACTAATGAGACACAGATGGGCTGGGATGGGGAGGAATGCACATGAAAGGTGAACAGAGCTGGGACACCCACACGGTTATCTTTTCCCCTTAATTTTCCCCTTTAAGGAGAGAACTTTAAAGAACTTTAGTTGCTAATTACCCTGCTAATCCATCCCTGCTAACTGGGTAAGAGGCACTTTTTCAAGTGGGTGCTCCTCTTTTATTTAGCAGGGAGAGAGTAACTGGCTCTCCTCCCCCCAGCACTGTCTTTTCTAGTGGCTGTCTGCTGGTGCTCTTTTACATCTTTTTAGATTGTGAGCCCTTTTGGGACAGGGAGCCATTAGCTCTTTGTTTGATTTTCTTTGTGAACTTTCCATTGAAAAGCGGTATATAAATACTGTTAATAATAATAAATAATAATAATTAAGGAGGCAGGAGGTGTGGTCCAGAGGTTCAGCAGTTGCCTTGCCTGGAAAAACTAAGCAGGATGAGTTGCTTGGATGGGAGACCACTTGGTGTGTGGAGGAGTGAAGTATGATAGAGTCAGCTGGAACGGAGCTCTGCTACTTGGACAGCTAGTGCAAGTCCACGTTGACCTGGATTGGTACAAGTCAAAGTAGACCCTCCCTGGCACCTCAGAGGCTTACTACTGAATAAGGAAACAAATGTTCCTTTACTCAGAGAAGACCTCTGTGATTGCTCCCCTGCAGGGTGCCGCATGGGCATTTAGGGAGCAGCTACATTGGCATGGGGGGGGGCGCAAAGCATAGGATCAGGCTGTTATTGAAGTCTAATACATTTCAAAGCAAGAATAAGTGGCAGGATAACTCTGATTGTGACACATTTGTGACACACCAAATGTAATTTTTTTCTTGCGTAGTCTTTGTGTGGTGTGGTTATGAGTTTTTTGTGTCACAACAAGCTCCTGCACAAGCCCCAGTTTGAATGCTACAAATGAAAGATGAATGGCACTTCCATAGCCGCTAACATCTATTCAGATCTACTGCCCAGCACTTGTTCGGCTTGCTCAGAAGTAAGTTCCTTTGCTTGCAGTTGGTCTGATTTCCAGATGCTACTGATTTCTCTCTTAAAATGGTCTGAGAAGGCTTCAGGTGTTATTTTTTACAGCCAAGAGGCTGTGGGATGAGACTCTAGATCTCTAAGACCTCCTTCTCTGTAATGGAGTAGTAGACAATGGAAGGTGCAGAAAACGATGGGCAGCCCAATCCTGAGCTGCCTGGCACATGGGGCTGCAGCGGCGTTGAAAATGGCTGCGGCTGTATCCAGCACGCCCCAGGCAGCCACGACCGCCTCTTCGGGAGAAGGGACTTTCATCCCCTTCTCCCGGGTAAGGTAAGTAGCCCCGTAATGGGGCTACTCAATTCTACGATGACTCGAGGACAGCCTGACACGGAGGCTCAGGATCCAGTGGAGCAAAGCTCCACTGTTCCCTCCTCTCTCCCGCCCCGCTCCCCAGCACGCTTCCCTCTCCCCAGCTTGCTTCCTCCCCACCCTCTCCCTGCTCCGAAACTCCTCTTCCCCGCCTCCCCCACGCCCCAACCTACTTCTCCAGTGCCCGGTGGTCTACTCGACCACCAAGCAGCAGAGCTGTGGTGCTCCTCTGGTGCTAGTCCAACGCCGGCCAGTACTGGGCCAACACCAGTGCTAGGGCCTGCAAACATGTCTTACGGCACTTTTGCAACAGTGCGCACTGGCAGTGAGCTGGCGTGTGCTGAGTAGGATTGGGCCATCAGGCATTTGGATTGAAAATAGATTGACTTGTAGGGCAGGAATGAAAGAAGTATGATTTTGTAGGAAAGAGGCTTCAAGGCTGGCAGCCTACACAGCATTTTTCTAGGGTCCAATGACGTAAATCGCGAGCCCATTTGTGTTCAGTTATCAGAGGAGGGTGACAGGAATGGACTATGCTGCTCTGATATCCTTAGAAATGCCACATGCCCTTTGCAGGTTGGGTTCATATTTTCACCTCTTCTGTGGTGACTAACAAGACCTTGGAACTGCTCTTTGCATGTAATAAACGTACCGGAGGCTGAAGAAATTGTCGTATACTCTACATGTGCATTATTCACTTGCTAACTTTGCAAACCAGCCCGTGCTCATATTTCTGTTACAGGAAAGAAAAATCAATAAATCAGTAAGAGTCTGTTCTGGGTGGCTTGATTCTGATCCTTGCCTTGGATTACATATACGTAAGTTGTTCCTGCTGGCCCCACGGACTCTGCCTTACTCCACTCTAATTGCTGCAGCGACCGCTCCCCCCCGGCCCAGCAAGAGCCAGGCCTCCTTGGACAAGCTGCAGTCCAAGCTGCAGCGGTACCAAGCTGCTGTCCCCCTTTGGGGCCACTTTCTTCAACCTTCTCATCATCAGCCTGGTTTGAACTATATAGGAAGCCCTTGGTTCCACCTCTTCCTGGGCGAAGCTCTGGTTCCCACTCCCAGGTGGGGTTACAAATTATCCCCCAGCTGCGCACTGCCTCTGCTAGTCCCTTCTTCCTCCCATGTCTCAGGATAACCTCTTCCCAGTTATCAGGCTCCTTTCCCCTTTCCTTCTGCCTTCCATTACTCTTCTTTTGATCAGGCACAAGCCTCCAAGCCCCAACTTCTCACAGAAGCAAGAAGTATTCCCATGTATCTCTGTGGTTAGATGAGTGCTCTTGGAGTGGCCAGGTGGAGTGTCACTGGATTCTCACCAGAGTCAAGGTCCGTGTGACAAGCTGGGTGAGTCCAGAGTCAGACAATGTAAATGTCACCACAACTATATAGAACCAATTAAATTGCTATCCTTGTGCATCTGCAACTTTGGAATGAAAAGCAGCATGATAATCCGAGAACCATTTTGGGTTCTCCTCAGTTGCCCAACTGCTTTGACAAACCACACTCCATTGTGCATGGCCTCACTTTGGTTTTGTTGTTTGAAATTCCTGATTAAAGACCAGCCCTCTCTCCTTAGAGATCTTTCCCAGATACAAGTCACCACAGCAAGGTTTCTTGCATGTAGACCTAGGGCCCAATCCTATCCTTCCGCCCATGCTGATGCAGCTGCACCAAAAATGAGCACGCTGTATCCAGTGGGGGGAAAGGGAGGCTTTGGAGTGGAAAGGGGAATTATTTCTCCTGACCCCTCTATAAGCCTCCTGCTCTGCAATGGGTCTCCTTGGAGCTACCCCAGCTCTGTAGCTGGTGCAAGTTCAAGGAGAAGCAAGGGTCAGGGAGGCTGCTAAAAGAGGGGATAGAATCTGGCATGTACCATCGCCACCAGATTCTCCCCCTCCCGCAGCCTGCCAACCCCCCATTCACAAAGCAGTATAGAAAGAAAATCAAATAACTAAATGGCTCCCTGTCCCAAAAGGACTCACAATCTGAAAAGATTCAAGGTTTAGAAGGTCAGAACCACCACCTTGAGTTGAGACCCAAAATGTAGCCAGTGTAGATGAAAAGGTACAGGACTAATGCATGAAAGAACTCGAGCTGCTGCATTCTGAACCAGCTGAAAGTGCTGCATAGCCTTCAAGGGCAACCCTGTGTAGCATGCATGGAGTAGTAGTTCAGTGCAGTCCAGTGTAGTCCAGTTGTGATGTAACTAGGGCCTAGGTTACTGTGACCAGAAATGCGTTCTTCAGGAAAAGCTGCATCTGGCATACCAGCTGAAGCTGAGCAAACATGCTCCTGATCATGGCTGCCATCTGGAAATCTATTTAGGCCCAGACCCAGGAGCACTCCTATTACTTGCAACCAGGAAACATTTTGTAATGTATAGCCTTAGCGAACCGTAATGCAATCTAAGCTTCTTGCTACTGCAAGATTTAAGAATCTGGGGATTTAAGAATCCAGAAATGTGTATATACATCTGTTAGGGCTTTCCTGCTTTTCAGTGGCTTGCTGGTAGCTGCTCTCTTAGAAAACTGTGCAAGGTTGATCGTACCAGGCTCCTTGTGGACACTCCTCTCCTGGCTTTCCCACTGGTAGCCAGATTAGGCTTCAGACTGGGTATTGGTTGGCAACCTTAAGTCTCGAAAGACTATGGTATAAGCCTACAGCACCCAGTATTCCCAGGTGGTCTCCCATCCAAGTACTAACCAGGCCTGACCCTGATTAGCTTCCGAGATCAGACAAGATCGGGAGAGCCTGGGTAAGATTTAGCTGAAAGCGCATGCCGCCTTCTCATCTCTCTGTTAACTGTCTGTACCATGGGGAAAAATTCCCAACAATACCGCAGGCCCATCATTTTCACATGAAAAGAAAAAAAAAGGATGAGAGGAAGGAATATTGGCACCATTTGCGGCAAATTCAATTAGCTAGAGTAGGCCATGGGAATGGAACTCACAGACAGAATTAGCCACGTGGCAATCACA
Organism: Tiliqua scincoides; assembly: GCF_035046505.1. Taxonomy (NCBI): domain Eukaryota; kingdom Metazoa; phylum Chordata; class Lepidosauria; order Squamata; family Scincidae; genus Tiliqua; species Tiliqua scincoides. Next base: position 251,559,861 of record NC_089821.1, read on the forward strand.
TACTCTGTGGTTGGGTTTCACCGTATCTATATGTAAAGGAAAGCCACAATCAGTCAAAATACTACTACTACTACTACTACTACTACTACTACTACTACTACTACTAATAATAATAGGTATAATTTCAGTTCATATCATGGTGAATTGATGAAGAAACAAGTGCTGGTTTGCACAATATATATATATCATTGAATCACAGGAACATTAGCTGAAATCTTACCAAGTGCAAGATTTTTTGCCCATTGAGGGCACCAATAGGTTTCAAATGTGAGGAAATGGATCCCTCTGCTGGAGAAAGGCTACAATTTGCATGAAGAGTCATGGAGGTCTGGCCAGCAGTCCTCGCTAGATGGGGCTGCCTGACTCTCACATTTCCAGGCTGAGAGTAGGATTTCTTCATTGAAATGACAGTAACCCAGTGGTTCCCAAACATTTTCAACTGGAGGTTCCCTTGATCTACTGAGGCACCCATTAGGCCTATAATCCTATACATTGTATAGGCGGTGAATTTTTCACAAGGATTCCGTGGCTCCCCTGACTGGTTTCCATGGCTCCCTGGGGAACCACAGCCCATAGTTTGGGAACCACTGCTGTAACCAATCCAAGTGGCTGTTCAAGTCTATGAATTGTTAGCATCAGAAATATTTAAGGTCAATAAAAGTTGGTTTTCATGGCCAGAAGCTTTTGCCTATTTAAATATGAACAGCTTCCTTGAATAAAAGAACACAGTTTCCTTAAAAAAGGAAGTTATTTAATAAGATTTGTAACCCTCACTCCAACTGATTTATTGCAGGTGATATGAAAGAGTCAAGTGTAATGCGAAATTCATTATAAACAGTTTGAACTAAATGACCAAAATATTTTTGTTTTAGAAAAAATGATCAAAAGTATTAAGATGTGGGCTTGACAGCTTGTATCTGCTCACTCATTGTGAATTTAACAGGGTGCTTAGAAAGAGTGAGGGAGTAAGGGAAATAAAGTATTGAAAAAAAATCCATTCTTTAACTCAGTTGTGTGGTCTAAAGGCAGCACCCAGCCCTAAGTGTTTCTTTTTTCAGCCCCAATCCCATTATCTGGCGGGTTGCAAAGCCTTTGGGTCAAAAACCTAAACATGACACTGCCTTTTTTTGGGTTGATATTTGCTCCCTGCTTGAAACACTGCAGAGGCTTCATAAGCTTCCCTAATGATGGGTGCCTGCTGGGTGAGAAGCCACCTGTAGTGCTTACCGTTTTGCCCCCTTTTGCTGTGCTACTGGGAAGAGGAGGAACAGCATGGGTGGCTGTGTGCAGCGAGGTGGGTGCCCCTCTGCATGAAGTAATTGCCTCCGTGGATCTCAAGGGTGAGTCATCTATCTTTCCTCCTAGCTTGCTGGCACCTTCTCGGGTCTGAGAGAATGGACCCAACATTATCTCATTTAGTACTGGTTGGGGAGTTCTTCAACCTGGGTTGGGGGCAGACACTCTTTGGCAATGGTCACCAAGGGGATGGAGTACTGCCTAGTCCCACTTACAGCCCTTAATATAAAGAGAGATGAGAATGTTCTACATGCAACATTTTTCTGGATGAAACATTTTGCAACTGGGCTTTTCTCAAAAATGCTCACAGCCAGAGATGAAAACTGGTTCCAAGCACTAGCCCTTAGGCAGGTAGGTTTCATCACTGCATAGAGCATTTTCAGTAATGTCCCTTCATTCTAGAACAGGGGTGCCCAAAACCCCGGCCCTGAGGCCACTTGCGGCCCTCAAGGACTCCCAATGCGGCCCTTGAGGACTCCCAATGCGACCCTCAGGGAGCCCCCAGTCTCCAATGAGCCTCTGGCCCTCCAGAGTTTTGTTGGAGCCCACACTGGCCAGATGCAACTGCTCTCAGTGTAAGGGCGACTGTTTGACCTCTCGCGTGAGCTGTGGGATGAGGGCACCCTCCACTGCTTGTTGTTTCACGTCTGTAATGCAGTAGCAGCAGCAAAGGAAAGGCCAGCCTTGCTTTGTGCAGGGCCTTTTATAGGCCTTGAGCTATTGCAAGACCTTCATTCATTCATATAAGTTCATCTTTAATATATTCATTTATGTAAACTTATGTAAATTTATTCAAATTTAAAATGTAAATTAATTCTTCCCCCCCTGGCCCCTGACACAGTGTCAGAGAGACGATGTGGCCCTCCTGCCAAAAACTTTGGACACCCCTGCTCTAGAACAATGGTTCTCAACCTTTAGGAGCCTGCGGACCACTGAGGCAAATGTTGGAATTGTTGTGAACCACATGCAACCCCCTCCATCCCCACCACACAAAAAAATACAATGCAATTTGGTAGCCCATGGGGGAGTGCTTGGCAAGACACTGGAAATGTCAGCTGAGGGGGGTCCATTCTCTGTCCTCTCTAGTGGTACCATGGGGAAGCATCTTGCAGAGTGAGTGCTCCTCCACAGACTACCAGAAAGGGTTGTGAATCGACCCTCCCACAGCTTGCACTTCAGCAAGCGCTGGACAACCAGAGAGGGTGGAGAATAGACTACCTACAGCCACAGCTGAGACTTCAATGGTCCATGGGGGAGCACTCACTTGGAGAGACACTGGAAATGATCAAAGGTGATCATTTTTTCCCCCCTGAGATCTCATGGAACACTTCTCAGGGTCTCAAGGATCCTGGTTGGAAACCACTGTTCTAGAAAATCTTCCCAGAGAAGCTTGCCAGACCGCTTCACTCCCTGTTTTCTACTCAAGGGCAAAGACCCACTTATCTTGCACTATCTTCCAAGTTTATGCACTTTACTGGCTTTTAATAGCCCTGGCATTCATATGGTTTTATTTGTTGCCACTATTCTTTTTTGAAAGTTGTCCTCTGTTTTGATATATATAACTGCCCAGCTGCTGAGATTTCCATCTTAGGCTTTGTTCTGGGTAGCCTACCCAGAGTAGATTTGGAGAGTAGTTTAGGAGAGTAGAGTAGAAAGGATAGAACTTCTGTCATGGCACCTCCAAACCCCATGGCATACCATCCCCAAGCATACTAATCTGGTTCTTACATTACTATCTATTAGGCACCAGGGAACGCTATTCTGGGTTTTTCTATTGTGTATGGTTTTTATCTGGACTGAGTTTTAGTAACCTGAGTTTAAATCTGGGCTGAGTTTAAATCCACTGTGTGGTGCTCTGCTCTTGACTCTGCTTTCCTTTATTTTATATTCAAACCTTGTATTTTTTTGAAATTTAATTTTGTGTGCAAGACGTCCTGGAGACCATTGCAGGAGAGGTGGGGTGTAATTTAAAACAAATAAATAAATAAAACCATCAGCAATTTTTTTCCCTTCATTTATTTTAATTGCCATATTATTGTTGCGTTGCATGGTACCGCGAGCACTTTCTGGAAAAGCAATCCAAGTTTTTAATAAAGCGTGCAAATGAAAGCATTGGTGCCTTTAACAGTTTTGCCTTGTCCAACATATGATCGTGAGCAAGGGCAGTGCAAGCTCAACTGCAGTCAGTGACATAGTGGCTATAAGGGACATATTTGGGCTCAAATTAGATTTATCACAAACAATCCAATGTAATAACACTAAAGTCTCAAACAAAACCCATCCCACTGTCTGAAAAAGAAATAACATTGAGATCAATCCCAATAGCCTGCAGAAATGTATTTTCAGGATTTTTTTAATGCCTCTTACAATTAACACCCACGCAAAAGTAAATCAAGTAATGCCCCCCCTCCTTTCATAAAGGACTGAATAAATAGTTCACCTATCCCAAAATGTGTGGGGGTGAGTAGACAGGTTGGGGGGTCTGCTAAAAATGTGTGTGCCTCAGACACTCGTTTCCCCCCCCAGAGCACACCTTTCAGCCACATGTTCCCACACCTGCATTCCATTGTAAACAGTTGCCAGTTGTTAAAACAGCCCCTTTGTATTTCTGTGAGGAAGCTTCAAAGGCACAAATCAATATGCATCTATCTAAAAAGTAGTACCCCAAAAGCAAATGTGTTGAAACGGCCACATTCTCTGAGAACGAAGCACTGAAGTTATGCACTGCAGCCGTTTTATGACAGGAGCAGAATATGCCATTTTACAAGGCAGTGCCTTGTTTGACCATTTTGCATGTTTGCAGCCCTTTCATGAAAAAATAAAATGATACGCATTCCAAAATTTGACATAAGGTGAATGTATACAGTTGATTTTTATAGGGAAATACTACAAGGAGGATTGAAAAAACCAAAAGAATGCTGTAGACCTTCTTTGCTTATTCATTCTTATTAATACACCCACCTGGAGAAAAAAAATAGACAGACATATGTTTTGCCAGGTTCCTGGTCCAAGCTTCATTTAGAGAACTTATGCCCACCTTCAGCTAATTAGCTCCCCTTCATTCCCCAACAATGGACTGCAGCACTGCTGGAACCCACCACCAGGGTAGGTTGCCTGTTCAACCTGCAGAGGTCCTCCTTCCTCCCCTCTCCTGCCAGCAGCTTCTCCAGCCACCACAGCAACAACCTGGTCCTCAGCAGGTCTTGGGAGTGGCAGCCACATGCCAATATCCAGTGTCTCCAGAGGTCTCTGTCGGAGCAGTCCATTCACTCATCTGTCCTTTAGGGTGCAATCCAGACCATAGTTGTGCCAGCGCAAGTCCCTTGTGCCAGCCCAGGAGGGTTGCAAATGTGCCATAAGGCATGTTTGCGTCTCCTTGAGAGGAAGCCAGGCCAGCGTTCCAAGAAGTGCCAGCCTGCGGAGGCTGACATAAACCTCTGTGCTGGCTTCCTCTCCGATGCTTGGTGGAGTATTGCTCCACCAGTCCCACCTCCCTCCTTCCCTGCTACCTCCCCCTGGCATGCCTCGCCCTGCCCTCTCCCCAACTTCCCATCACGCCTCCTCCCTGCCCTCTCCCCGCCCTCCACCCACACACCCCCTCCCAGGAACACCTCCTCCCTGCCTCCGCTTTCCTCTCTGCTGCTTGGCGGTCCATGTAACCACCAAGTGGCGGAGGCCGGGTGCCTGCCCGGTACTAGTCAGCGGTAAGCTGGCGCAAAGAACTCAGGATTGGGCTGTTAGTTAGTTTCCTTCCTCAAGCTTTCCTTGTCCTCCTACGCACCAAACTCTCCCTTCATCAGGTGCTGCTTTTATCCCTTAGTGACCTGGTTGCCTCTGGTGGCTGCAGCTGTGCAGAATACCCACTGCTAGTTAGAGCCTTGGGATTAAGCCTATACTTGCCTGCCAGAACAAGGGGCCACTGCTGACACCACACCTTAACTCCTCGAGGTATCTTGCGCATTTCCATTACAACTAGGACTATGACAGAATGCCAGATGCAAGGGAGGGCACCAGGATGCAGGTCTCTTGCTGTCTTGTGTGCTCCCTGGGGCATTTGGTGGGCCACTGTGAGATACAGGAAGCTGGACTAGATGGGCCTATGGCCTGATCCAGTGGGGCTGTTCTTCTTATTTTCTAACATACAAGTGCATAAAATAATAATAATAATAATAATAATAATAATAATAATAATAATAATAATAATAATAATAATAATACTTGGTCATCAGATTTCTCCTCAGACTTTAATTCAAGGCAGTTTACATAGGCAGGCTGTTCTAAATCCCTGTAGGGATTTTTTACAATTGAAGAAGGTTCTGTCCTTGAAGAACCACAACATTTCAGATGGATCTTTTATGATCTGGTATCACATTCTGGCCTCCAGTTTCCTCCCATGCAGGCTGACAAGCAGCTCCTTCATATCTCACTTGAAGGGCGGCCAAAGAGCAGGTGGAATAACTCAGCTCAGCTTATCAGCTGCTTCAAGGTCTTGCCATTCACGGTGCCGGTGGCCTCGAACTGGCGACCTTCGGATGTTATCTTCAGGCAAATGGATGCCCTACCCTCTAGACCAGACCTCCTGCCCATGTACTGTTAATTTTCCATGGATGAATTCCACATGGGATTATCTGTATTTCTCTATTTCACCTTGAGTAGATGCTGATAGAAAAATAAACATGCTGGAAAGAAAAATCCTGCATTTTTCCCCCAAGCAACCTATTTTATTTTTCAAATTTTGTTTTTGGTTACCTATTGTATTTTACTCTGTATTAAAGAAAGGTACATACTTTTTTCAACTTGTCTTCAGAGTGGTTTCTGACAACAGAAGGAGAGGGGGAAATTAAAATTACAATATTCAAATCAACAAGAAACAATCATCCCTTTAAAGGAAAATCGCCAAGGTCAAATGAAGAAGGAAGGTTTTACAGTTTTCCTGGTGAAACACAAAGAAGAACAATTCCTCTTTTTCAAATGGCCTTGGGGCCACAGCTATAAGGTCCCATACCTAGATGTTCATGTTTGCACAGTTAGATAGGAACTGAAGCAGGGCACGTTTTGATGATCCGAACAAATGAAACTGCAGCATTGGATATCTGGTTTCATTTACAGGGACAGTATGAACGAAGAAGCTTGATAAGGAGAATGATCTGATTCTTGAATCAGCAATGGGTCTGAGGGAGATGGCGGCAGCAGCGGCAGGCTTGGGTTGAAAAGCTCCCTGACTCTGCCACCCCCTTGGCCCATTCGCACTCTGCCGTGGATGCAATCTGCATCAGCTAGCTAGCTCTGGTTACACTGCTGTAGCAATGACATCACACTGAAGGAAGCAGAGGTGGCATCGGGAAACTGGTTGCTGCTGTGGCAGATGTGAGCAACAGTTCTTAGAGTGATGGCTGGAGGTGAAAGAACCCTCATAAACAACAAAGTGTACAAAAGAAAGACAGACTTTTAAGATCCAAAGCATCTTCCAGCATGAACAGTATCCAGCACCCCAGAGTCACTGGCAATATGCATACCCAGTGTGTATTTTCTGTCTCTTCTCTCACTCTCATGCCAGTTTCCCTTTTCCACCCTTCATTCATCCTTCTCAATCAATCTTTCCCTTCACTCTTCTTTTCTCCTCTCCCTATGGTTTCCTCCCTTTTTTCTCACTCCCCCATCACTTTAAGTGCCACAATCACCATTTCCTTAAATGGTGTTGAGAGCCACTGCCTGTCTCTTGGTTCACACAAGATTCTGTTATCTGGGGGGGGGGGGGGGGGCTTTCTGCACTTGCTACTCCACCAACTTGCACCTGTGCTGCTGAACTGAGTTACCAATTTCCTCTGAGCCACATGCAGCTACTAATGACTGTCCCATGATGGAGAAGTGACTTGGGGCACAATCCTAACCAGGTCTACTCAGAAGCACGTCTTATTTTGTTCAATGGGGCTTACCCTCAGGAAAGTGTGGTTAGGATTGCAGCTTAGGGCGCAATCCTAACCCCTTATGTCAGGGCTTTCCAGCACTGACATAAGGGCAGTGCAGCTCTGAGGTCAGGGAACAAACATTCCCTTACTCTGAGGAGGCCTCCGTGAGTGACACCCAACTGCAGGATGCAGCACACGTCCCGTTGGCACCGCTAGGCCAGTGCTGGAAAGCACTGACACAAGGGGTTAGGATTGCGCCCTTAGTGACTTACAGTCAAATCCTATGCTTTACCACAAACCACCCCCCCAAACAGGCAGACCAAAATAGCTCATACTGCAACCTGTGTTTCCTTATCCAGGGTAAGCTTCCATGGTGCAGAGGAATCTACTCAGACCTGCACTAGCAAAATCACTGGACCTGGTCCAGGAGGCTCAAATTGGGGAAGGGTCTTAGATTTGGTGACTGCTGCCACCACCAAACTCATCCGCTTTCTGGAGCTGATCCACCCTTCCCTGCCCAGTCACTGCCCCATTCTGCCCTCCTCAGACTATTCTGCCCTCCCCCCTCCCGCATCTCCTACCAATTGACCTTGGTCAGCGGGTCCTGACAGAGCCACAACTGCATTCTTCCTTCAGGTACTTCAGCAGCCTGATCCTCCATGCCATTTTAATATCCCAATTGTATAGGGCTTTATTGTGGGTAGAACACTAGTTCTACCTGTGATGCAGCCCTATAAGATTGGGCTGTTAATGACCCAAACATCTTTTCATTTACAAAAATTGGGGCTCAGGGAAGCTGCTCGTTTGAATTTGATGTGCAGGGTACCCTATGCACACAGGTTCTTACAGACTTCCAGTGCTCATTTGTGCACAATCATAGATATGTAAAATACATTTTAATTAAAGCAAATCAGAGAGTAGTGAAACAGTGGCATGGGGACAAAAGATATGCTTTCCCCCCCCTGTGAGCTCTTCCTCACAGTACCCAGTCCAGAAGCCCTAAAACTAGTCAGTATGGTAGTCAAAAGTACTCCATTGGGAATCCTAGTGGTTATGCTTGAATTCATACCAAAACATTCATAAAATTTGGCCACATGCAACATTTGGCCAATGCTGCTTCGACACAAAGCCCAGCTGTGGCTCATAGACAGCGCTGTTTCCTCACCAAGTGTGTATCTGAGGTCTTATGTGGTTATGACTTCTAAGTCATGGAACTGGACCACCCAGAGCCTACAAATACAACTGTTGATTAGTTGAATGACATGATTGAGCCCACAAATCCATTACATTCCCTGACAGTGCCCTGCCACTATGTTCTTTCCACATTTGCCTCATGGACCCTGAATAAGAGAGGAAAGCAATTTACTCAATTATGTAAAGCCTTCCCACAATCAAACCTGACAGGAAGGAGTAGTTTTGGAGGGAGCTCCGCGAAAAGCCTCCAGCATGTTGTTTAGGGTGGGGCTTGACCTAACTAGCCTGAAGAGCTCAATAACTCTTATAAAATGTTCTACCCAGAAGGAAATTGTGAAATGGAAAGCTTAAAAAAAAAAAAGTTGTCACTTTGATTCTTTACATAAACTGCTTATTCAGGATAGGCCTGATGTCACTGGTAGCCTATCAGAGGGATGCATTTGCAGCTGCCTTCCTCAAACTGGTCATATCTCTGCCCTCTGCTGTCAAGGTTAATGTAAAGTAAGTCTATAGAACATAAGTGAGTGAAAGGGCATGCTTGATATTCCCATTTGTTTTTCAAGCATTTTCTTTTTCTCTGTTTTTTTCTTTGCTCTGAATTATCCTGCCATATTGAAGTTCTGTTTTATTGATCTTATTCAATAAGGCCAGAACTGTCTTACTGAAGTTCTGGCAAAGATTCAAAGTGGTCCTAGATATCTAGAGTATGTAGTCTCCAAAGGGGTGTGTGTGTGTGTATGTAAAATTATAAAGGGAACCGATGGAATATTGCAATCCTGGAGTATAAACTTGAGAACTTTATTTCATATTTTTGATTTATTCATTTTATATATTTACATCCTGCTTTTGAGAATATCATCAACACAAGGTGCTGAAAGAGGGAATACTCTCTACAAGCAACCTTATAGTTGTAGAACTGAAGTTCGTACTCAGCCCTTGACTATCCCTGGACTTTTATAGTGGTTAACTGCTTCCAAAGCTCCCAAACTTGCCTGAAAGCATATTCCATGCAGGCCTTCCTGAGGATGAGGAAGGGTTAACAACACCTGAAGTAATTCAAAGCATTCATTACTATATCAGTCCATAAACGAGAGAGAGAGAGAGAGAGAGAGAGAGAGAGAGAGAGAGAATTCAATGTTGCAGCATATGGCTCCAAGCCAGACTACCACCCTTTAACATTCCTTACCCCTTTAACTTAAGAGGGGGGCTTGAGCAGGCATCAAGTCTGCTCAGGATAGACCTGTACTGTAAGGCATGTGTCGCTTAACAACCTTCCACTTAATAACGGACCACATATACGACAGTGGTCAAAGCACAACAAAGAGGCTCTTAGTGAGGCAGTCAGTACTCCCATAGCCTGCAGCAGAGTGTCTGTTTGCACAACAAAGGCACTAGTTTGAGCTGAGCGTTCGCTTAATGACTGAATCTCATAACAATGGGGATCAGAGAATGTATCCCTATTGTTAAGTGACGCACACCTGTGTATGGATTTATTTGAAATCCGGTCTATGTCAAAGCTGTGTCTCACTGCTGTTGGAGCTATCCGTGGTCCTGCAGACCTTGCTGCTGACTAAGTTACCCACCACTCTAATGTTCTGCTATCCTACTATGTAGTTGCCTGCTATCTTGCTGCTCCCATCCAACTAGTACCGTTAGTTGCTAGCAATTGGCTGTCATCTCTGCCAAGCTGGTAAATTTTCCAAATGTCTTCCCCTGCTCTGGTCATACAGTGGCTGAGGTCCAACTTCCATCAGTGAGTCCACTCTGTGAAACCAATCCTTGAACTCTAAGTACTGTTGGCAGTAGAAGTACCCTATGTGTCATCAATGGGCACTTTGGGGCACCATGAGCGCCCAGCACAGGGCTTTGTTCCATAGCTGCCTGCTACCTAGCACCAGCACTGCCTGAATAATAATGCTCTGGAAAGATTAGAAACTACAACTGTTTCTTGTGTCTACAACCTGAGTTTTCACATGCAAATCTATGCATACAGGGTTTGGTATGAGGTGTGTTTTCGAGTCGAGTCACAGGGGGTGGTGACTTGTGACTCAACTCGAGTCTAGCCATGCAGGTTTTGCCCATCCCTGCTGCCTGAATGAGTGACTACCAAGGAACCCCATGTATGCTACCTTAAGTTTCATGACAGAAGGAAGAGGAGATACATATGCGATTAATAAAAAGGGATACACCCCAATACCCCAACTTTGGGAAACCTAGACTAAAGGTATGTGCCTAGGCCATTATCTTCATAATGCATTGGAGAGAAACCTAGCTACACTGCACTCTGACTAAAAGGGGGTCAGACAATAACACTGAGTGTCCAAAGGAACAAACATGTCCCACGGTCACAGTGACCGGATGGAGTCAACCAAGCACACTGTGCTCCCATTCTTATCCTTTAATTGCTTGTAGTGTGTCCATCCAGATTAGAATGTGAAATCCTCGGGGTAGGAACCTGTCGAAATGATGTATTGCCATGCACACCTACGACATTGTGTAAATAATTAACAACAGCAACAGTAATTACTGTGTCGGGCAACCTCATCGCTTGACATTGCTCCTAGCTAAGCTGCGACCATGCCGTGTACTTTAAAGGGGAGACATCACCAACTAAATTGAAAGCCGCACTGTGAGGCTGTACACGGACAAAAATGAGATGTGATTTTGGATGTGATTTTGGAAACCGATACTGATTAAAATGAACACAATGGGTTGGAGTGAAGTTTCCCTTCCCCTGACAGAAGGTGCTTCCTCTGTAGGAAAGAAGTTTCCTCTATCAGGGGAGGGTACCCTTTAAATCCATCCAACACCCCAAGCCTAACTAACTCCCTATGTGGCAATATAGCAGTGCCAATGCAGTGCCCACTGTTTCCTGCACAGGAGTTTTGACCTTTGGAGGTCTCCTCAGCGTAAGGGAAAATGTGTTCCCTTTCCCCAGGATAAGCCCATGCCAGGCTGCTGGAACTACCCATGCCTGTTCCAGCTCTATAGCTGGCACAAGTCTGTGTGGATCCAGTCAGGGGATCAAGGTCAGGAAGGGGGTTAGGATATGGTGGATGCAATGGTGGTTCTTTCATAACCTTGCACCCATCACTGCCAGGTAAAAGACAACTGGCTGCTAATGTGTTATCATGGACCTGTCTTCTTGCCTGTTTTGCATAGTACCAAGTTCTTAAGTACAATAACAAGAAGAACAAGACTAATGAAATACAAACTAAATCCCTTGCACAGCTGGACTTGAATCCAAAGTTGGGGAGTCATGTCAATATATGTCCACATGTGAAACATCTGGAAAACCATAAATCATACTAAATCATACTCCCTATTTTGTTGCCTCACTCCTACCTTACTTCCCATCTGACTCATTAGACAAAAGTATCTGGTAAATTAATCACTGAAGGATAGTGCACTGTCTCTGAAAGTTCACTGAATAGAATGGTTTTCCCTTCTCTCCAGTGTGTGTTTCCACTACCGCCCTTTAGGAGAGAAGAAATTTCTATTCTCTGGACAATAAAGACATTATTTTCCTACTTCAGACCACAGTAATTTATAGGCTGAAGCCTGCAAAAATTTCAGGTCCCCTTCCAAATTTGGAGTCTCCCCCTGACAACATAGGTTATAATGCTTCTCTGTGAGGGCACAGTGCCCACTGGTGGCTCCATAGGGATCATATTTTAACACCAATCGGCTTAAAGGACCATTACACAGCAGGTGAAATCTGTGCATACTTCCCTGGCACCCTGCCTAGTGAGTTTACTGTCAAATTTAGACCACCAAGATCAAATTGGTGTTTAGATGCTTAGGAACTGGACTTGGACTGATTCACAAGAATAGTTTCATGGCATCTCAAACGTAGCATGTTGAGAGTGGGCCATGTTGAACTGGATTACATAGATAAATGACCTTAGTAGGATCTTTCAATAAAACAACTCAATTACATTGCATGTTCTGAAGTTAGCATAGCCATAGAAGGTTTTAGATACTGAAGAACACACTTCTGAAGCAGCAGAAGACCAGCATGCTGATCTGACGCAACAGATTCATAGACATCAGCAGGCTTCTGTTTGAAAGTAGCACTTGTGGGACGATGAACTGTAGGCATACACTGAATGTCAATCCACATACCTGAGTGTGAATGTCATCCATCCACACTGGATTGCTTTCAATGGGACATACTTTCAGCTGCAACATACAACATACATTGAGTACACTGTACAATGGAATGTACATTCAGAAAAGAATATACAGTATACTCAAAGAGCAGCAGTTAGAGCTGGTTTCAGGTGCAGAGATTTTATCTCAATGCTACTGCAATTCCTATCAGTATATCATCATGATGACCCACTTTTGTCAGGTCTGCACATGGACTGACTTTCCCACATCATGTCATTTGTAGAAATATTCGCATGATAGTCTCCCACGTCACCCTCTCAAAGAAAACCCTTCAGTTGTTTAACATCTGTGTCTTAAAAGCGACATGTAATGGCAGCAGTAGCTGTGCTTATGGTCAGGACTGTGAATATCCTATTATTAGTTTTTATTACATATTATTAAATTTTAAAAAATTAAATTCTACACCAGAAAATCCAAGTTCTGTGGGAAAAAAGCAGAGTTCTACAACCTGTAACGTTTTGCAAATTTTCTTTTCTTTTTCCTCTCTGCTTCTCCCTACATCCCCTGAAAATTTTTGTTTCCTTTTCTCTTTGCTTCTCCCTGCATCCCCTGAAAATGTGCTCCTGAGGGTTCTGCAACACTGGCTGCGGGGTGGGGGGCTGTTAAAATTGCCCTTTCCTCTTGCACACAAATGGAACTTCTTCCATTTACACAAAATGAGATGCACAAAATGAGATCTGACACATCAATTGTGCAATTGTTGCTATTTTGGATGGTTATAGTTTTGCTAACTATAATGGAGGCGGTTGTCAAGTAGGCCTTTAAGGCTTAGCCCCAATAACTGGAAATCTAATTCTGCCATCACTCTGGCTTTTCAGAGTTCTGCAAACATTGTCCATATACCTTCAAATATTTCTGCAATCATAATGGCTAGAAATTTTTTTTTTTTAAGAAGCAATTGAATTTTTTGTTCCAGGAAGTTCTAAATTTCAGAATAATATATTAATATACAAATATTATTTTAAAATAAATTAGTTTATTTCTTGAATTTGTCCAGCCAGCTTTATCCTGAACTAATTCTAATTCAGTTTGTTTTCTATAAGGATGCAATGGTCTGTAATATAATTTACCTTAGCTGGCCACCATCATAAAGTGACTTTTTCCACGAAGCTCTTGTAAAATGTCAGTTATCCACTAGATGGCAGTGTGTCACAGCAATTTGCATTTCAGAGGAATTCACACTTGGCAATCAAAGTATGCAAAAATCTGCAAATCTTTAGACACACTTACTTGGGGGTAAGTCCCACTGAATTCAATAGAGTTTAATTCTGAGTAGATAGACACTGAAAACCCAGTTTGTGGGTAGTTGTCAAGAAGATCCACACCTCTGGGGGATCTTCCAGTTTATAATTATGCTATTGAGATTTCTAAGCAGCAAATTGCTTTTGACGCCTAAGTCCTTCTGGCAAACATAAGGCCCACAGACCGAATGCGGCCCCTGGAAGCAATTTATCAATCCCCTGTTAAAACTGGGCTTTCTCAGCTTGATCATTGGGATCTCTCCTATCTTGAAAATATAAACAAGATTTGCACATTTTCTCTTCTGTCATGTTCAGCTAATGAATTTCTATGTGAGAACAAAGTGCTTTTTTTGGACATTATCTGCTTAATGATGTCATTTCCTGCTTAATGAGGTCAATTCCAGCCCTAAGCAGGCACCATAAAACAAGTGTATGAAAAACGTTTGACATCCCTGCCTTAGCCTGTTATCTCCAAAAGCATGCATGACAAGAAACCTGTTATTTAGATTGTCTAGACCAGGGGTCGGCAACCTTAAACATTCAAAGAGCCATTTGGACCCGTTTTCTGGAGAAAATAAAACCTCGGGAGCCACAAAACCCTTTTGACATCTAAAATGAAGATAACACTGCATATATAGTTTTTTTTTTTTACCTTTATGCTATGTATAAAAAAACTATAGTGTGTTGCATTTTTGAAATGAATGAACTGCTACAGAGAAAACAATATGTAACATATTTTAATGTTACAAGATCACCATAATCTTAAATTTAGAATTACATATAAAAAACGAAAGAGCTAAAATAAAATACATTTAAATTAAATACTAATTTATTTTCCCAGGGCCTGCCCTAGTCAATTTGGTGCTATAGGCAAGACTTGGGCTGGTGCCCTCCCTAGCAGAAAATCCTGACCAACAGTAAATAGTCATCTTTGTGTCTTTTCCACAGTAATGTCAAAGAGGTACAATGAAATACAAAATCTAATGACTAGTATTTTTCAATACAATAAAGAGATTTATAGTTATTACTCCCCCTTGTATGTCCCAATTTATAATGCACTCCCCTCTTGTATATGCAACTTTTATAATGCGCTCCCCTCTTACAGGTCCCATTTTTATAATGTAGCCCCTTCTTGTAGCTCCCTTGTAGGTAGAAAAGAGGCGCCTGAGGGAGGATATGATTGAGACATTCAAAATTATGCAGGGGATGGACAGAGTGGATAGAGAGACGCTCTTTACACTCTCACATAACACCAGAAACAGGGGACATCCTCTGCCTGTCTCCTCAGAAGTCAGTCCCAGTATAGTGAACCGGGCTTCCTCCCAGGGAAGTGTGGACAGGCTTCTCTCCCTGTCTACTCAGAAGTCAGCCCCAGTAGAGTGAACCAGACTTCCTCCCAGGGAAGTGTGGACAGGCTCCTCTGCCTGTCTCCTCAGAAGTCAGCCCCAGTAGAGTGAACTGGGCTTCCTCCCTGGGAAGTGTGGACAGGCTTCTCTCCCTGTCTACTCAGAAGTCAGCCACAGTAGAGTGAACGGGCTTCCTCCCAGGGAAGTGTGGACAGGCTTCTCTCCTTGTCTACTCAGAAGTCAGCCCCAGTAGAGTGAACCGGGCTTCCTCCCAGGGAAGTGTGGACAGGCTTCTCTCCCTGTCTCCTCAGAAGTCAGCCCCAGTAGAGTGAACCGGGCTTCCTCCCTGGGAAGTGTGGACAGGCTCCTTTGCCTGTCTCCTCAGAAGTCAGCCCCAGTAGACTGAACCGGGCTTCCTCCCAGGGAAGTGTGGACAGGCTCCTCTGCCTGTCTCCTCAGAAGTCAGCCCCAGTAGAGTGAACTGGGCTTCCTCCCAGGGAAGTGTAGACAGGCTCCTCTGCCTGTCTACTCAGAAGTCAGCCACAGAAGAGTGAACTGGGCTTCCACCCAGGGAAGTGTGGACAGGCTTATCTCCCTGTCTCCTCAGAAGTCAGCCCCAGTAGAGTGAACCGGGCTTCCTCCCAGGGAAGTGCAGACAGGCTCCTCTGCCTGTCTACTCAGAAGTCAGCCCCAGTAGAGTGAACCGGGCTTCCTCCCAGGGAAGTGTGGACAGGCTCCTCTGCCTGTCTCCTCAGAAGTCAGCCCCAGTAGAGTGAACCGGGCTTCCTCCCAGGGAAGTGTGGACAGGCTCCTCTGCCTGTCTCCTCAGAAGTCAGCCCCAGTAGAGTGAACCGGGCTTCCTCCCAGGGAAGTGTGGACAGGCTCCTCTGCCTGCCTACTCAGAAGTCAGCCCCAGTAGATTGAACCGGGCTTCCTCCCAGGGAAGTGTGGACAGGCTCCTCTGCCTGTCTACTCAGAAGTCAGCCCCAGTAGAGTGAACCGGGCTTCCTCCCAGGGAAGTGTGGACAGGCTCCTCTGCCTGTCTCCTCAGAAGTCAGCCCCAGTAGAGTGAACCGGGCTTCCTCCCAGGGAAGTGTGGACAGGCTCCTCTGCCTGTCTACTCAGAAGTCAGCCACAGAAGAGTGAACTGGGCTTCCATCCAGGGAAGTGTGGACAGGCTTCTCTCCCTGTCTCCTCAGAAGTCAGTCCCAGTAGAGTGAACCGGGCTTCCTCCCAGGGAAGTGTGGACAGGCTCCTCTGCCTGTGTACTCAGAAGTCAGCCCCAGTAGAGTGAACCGGGCTTCCTCCCTGGGAAGTGCGGACAGGCTCCTCTGCCTGTCTACTCAGAAGTCAGCCCCAGTAGAGTGAACGGGGCTTCCTCCCAGGGAAGTGCAGACAGGCTCCTCTGCCTGTGTACTCAGAAGTCAGTCCCAGTAGAGTGAACCGGGCTTCCTCCCAGGGAAGTGCGGACAGGCTCCTCTGCCTGTGTACTCAGAAGTCAGCCCCAGTAGAGTGAACCGGGCTTCCTCCCTGGGAAGTGCGGACAGGCTCCTCTGCCTGTGTACTCAGAAGTCAGCCCCAGTAGAGTGAACCGGGCTTCCTCCCTGGGAAGTGCGGACAGGCTCCTCTGCCTGTCTCCTCAGAAGTCAGCCCCAGTAGAGTGAACCGGGCTTCCTCCCAGGGAAGTGTGGACAGGCTCCTCTGCCTGTCTCCTCAGAAGTCAGCCCCAGTAGAGTGAACCGGGCTTCCTCCCAGGGAAGTGTGGACAGGCTCCTCTGCCTGTCTCCTCAGAAGTCAGCCCCAGTAGAGTGAACCGGGCTTCCTCCCAGGGAAGTGTGGACAGGCTTCTCTCCCTGTCTCCTCAGAAGTCAGCCCCAGTAGAGTGAACCGGGCTTCCTCCCAGGGAAGTGTGGACAGGCTCCTCTGCCTGTCTCCTCAGAAGTCAGCCCCAGTAGAGTGAACCGGGCTTCCTCCCAGGGAAGTGTGGACAGGCTTCTCTCCCTGTCTCCTCAGAAGTCAGCCCCAGTAGAGTGAACCGGGCTTCCTCCCAGGGAAGTGTGGACAGGCTCCTCTGCCTGTCTCCTCAGAAGTCAGCCCCAGTAGAGTGAAAGGGCTTCCTCCCAGGGAAGTGTGGACAGGAATGCAGCTCACCTCACTCCTTCCTGCCCTTTGCCTCAGCAGCGCTGCATCTCCGGCGCTTCTCCGACCAGCCTCGCCTCTTCCGTTCAGCCCCCTGCCCGCTGCAGGGCGAAGATAGGAAGAGCGCAGGGAAGAGGTGCCCAGCTGCCCCCCCCCGCAACTTCTCGCAGTGGGGCGCGGAGAGCAGGTCCAGGAGAGCACCGCTGCCCCTGCATGCCTGCTGAGGAAGGAGCTGTGCATGCAGGGGGGGCACTTTGCAGGGCAGGAGCTGCAGGGCAGGATCTGCAGCTTTGCAGGGAGGAGTGGCGCCCCGCACTCACCAGCAGCCAGTGCCCGCAGCACATCGCGTGGACTGAGGCGCCCTCGGGGCTGGGCTGGCTGCGCTGAGGCCAAGGGGAAGGCGCTCCGCTTCCAGCCCCCACTGGGGAGCCGCATCAGAGGACTGAAAGAGCCGCATGCGGCTCTGAAAACACAGGTTGCCGACCCCAGGTCTAGACATTACACTTTCCCAAATTAACCCCAAAGGTAGGATTTGCATGCTGGTAGCACAAGGTCACTTACAGTCATGCAAAATCCAGACCACTGTTCAGCTGCTGGGTCACTGCCACAATGACGAGCAGTGTGGTACATATGGCAGCCATTCCAAGAGACTTTGCAGATGCTGGTAAATTGGTGCAGGGAGTAGACTGTGGGCAGGGAGGGGAGGTAATGGGGTGTGTTGAGGGAAGGAGGAATGAATCCGGTTTGCTCGCCAGATCTTATCCCCCATTTTTATGCCCACCCTCCCCTATGGCTCTCTATATAGCTGATGCTGGTGCTATATATGACTCCACTATGTAGCTGGTGAAGCTCTGAGGAGGCCCATAGGTGATCAGGCAGCCTACTAGGGCGGTGTAAATAAAAAAAATATTTAGGTATTAGATGTGTTGGGGATTTTGCAGAGCTGCTCCCAGCAAAACTCCTTGGCTTGATGGGACAATGATCTGCCGCGTTGCTGAACTGTGCTTTCTGTCCTAGAACAAAGTAAGGAAACACTGCGGCAGTGAAAAATCCTCACACGGTGGGTGTGTGTTTTCCACAGTTTGGGAGTGTGAAGTAGTTCAAGCTGGTGTTGCCTCTGCTGTTGTCTTTGCAGGCACTAGGTGGCAGAAATGCATAAGGCACCACCTTGAATGCTCCTTCATGCATTTGTGCTGCGAGCACATGGGGGTTATAAGCAGCTTGCCCACTTTCCAGCATGCCGGAGTTCTTGAGCTTCATTGTGGGGAAGTGGGTGGGTTCGTTTGTCCAAGTTGACCTTTCAGACTTTTGCTTAGGGCCCTGTGATATAACTCTTATTGTCTATTGCCATCAAACATGCATCTACGTATTTTATAACACAACTACAGAAGTAGAAAGGAACAAGAAAGAAAAATCTAAAGATGGAGTCCAACTCCATCCTGTAATGGAAGGGTCTAATTATTTAAAGGCCATTTCATTCATTCTCCACCTTTCTATCACACATTACACACCCTTGCTGCTAATACTACTTTTCATGTAGCATTACTTAGTTTTATTTCTTTATTATAGCAATTCTTATGTTTATATGCCCATTTGCTTGAGGGACAGGAGTATGGATCTCCATGAACCCAAAAACATAAAATGACACTGTTTCCATAGGTGTTCCTATTTTAGAAACATACACCAAAGTCCCTACACAGGATATGCAAAGAATCAGCTGCTTGTTCTTTTAGCAGAGTCCAATTTCCTTCTTGGATTTTTGCAACCTGGAATATGCCGTCTTGAATAGCGAGGACTGTGTGTTATTCATATTTATTCAGTGTTTCCCTTTTTAAAAAAGAGTAAAATGAGCTACAAATGTCTTCCTTCATCTTCTCCAGTTCAGCTAAGCCTGAGGAATGGGAGGGTTTCTTGTGCTTGGAGCTCTGGCTGATTTACACAAAGGGAATCTGAATTAAATGTTTTTGTATTTGATTTGGGAATTATTTGATTGCTGTTTTTAATTGCTTTTGTAATGTGTTTGGGGGAGGGGGGCTTCTCTAGGTCCAAAAGATGGGGGTTGTGTTCTCAGGCATAGTAGTACCTGTAAACCACACAGCTGAAGCACTGCATGCTGGGATATGTAGTCTGACAGCAGAGGAAACAGACAGTAAAGAGATTTGGAGGACCAGAAATGCTTACAAAAATAAGCAAACCATGTTTGGGCTTCTTTGGAGTTAACCTACAGCTCAGTTGTTTGACATGACAGTGTAATAGAAATCCTTTGGTGTATCCCTTTGAGAGTTTTTGAGTTTCCTGCCATTACCACATCTCTTATAATCTACAATTATACAATTCTCTTATATTTGCTCATTTTATGAACTGCCCCCATAAGTACACACCTTATAACAAACCTACCCCCTTCCCTCTCTTCCCTTCAGCTAGGAAAAACCCTGCTGCACGCCTATGTTTCCAGGCAGCTACTGTGTATATAGCCCTGTTCTGTTTCATTACTATCACCTCAGTATACAAGGTTGGCTCAACAAGGGCTGCTCCCTGATGCTCCCTTATTCACTGCTGCCACCTTCACCAAGGGTGCTCATGCGTGCACATGTGCTCAGACTCCTAAAACCCCCTAGAACTCCTTATTTCCATGTTACTTTCTGTCCTTGCACAGAGTTTAAAGTTTAAAAGGATGTGTCCCTTTAAATTTTAAACACCACATAACTCTGGATCAAGGGGAGGTGGTAGCAAAGCAGTCCTTCCTTACTTGGGACTTAAAATTTAAAGGGATCTGTTCAGAGAATGAAACAGGGAGGGAGGCAAATCAATGTAGCTCAAGTCCATGGCAGACTGGCGGGAGGCAGCAGCAGATTTGAGGTGAAGGGAACCCCAAATTTGCTGCTTCCTTGCTCCCCCAGCCATCCATTGCTTCACACTCAACTCATGTATGCAGGGTGTCAGTTTCCCAAAAGTGAGTATTTCTGCAGATTTTTTTTTTTAATTTCTCAGGCACACAGGCAGCAAAGATTAATCTCAAGCCTTTTTGGGGTGCTGCTAGGCTCTACACGAGTATCATATTCCCCCCCCCCGTTTTCTGAGCATTGGAAGTCTTCTGACACCAGTTCAGCCATCTTGTGGCATCTCCAGACCCTATCTCAGAAATCTCAGATTTTGTGATGTAACTTGCAACCGTACATGTGAGCAGGCTGTATGAGTAATTGAAGTGCATCAGGCAACACACTGACTTTCTTTGGAACTCTGAGAATGCTGGCACTTGTCCTAACTCTTCAACTCAATCCTCTGGGCAACTTCCAGCCTTGCAAGAAGATGGTGGGATGTTCTACCTTTGTAGAACTGAAGGATGAATTACAGCCCTCTACATCCTAGAAAATGCTGACAGCTCTCTAAAGAGAGTGAGTCCCTGGCTTTCAAATGCAATTCCCTGGGTATAACCACCACACAATTCCTTTACATTGTTGATCAAGGTAGAACAAGGGAACCACTGTTCAGCTCTGAACCAGCTCTTTTTTTGCTCCACTTCACAATAGTAATTCCACTTGCATTTGATTCTTTGACAAGATAGCATATACTAAGAGCTTGGGGAAGCCCACAATAAGAGCTGTAATTTATCCTTTCAACTTTACTAATGACTTGTGTGGGGGAGTATCTTTGCCAGGAGTGTGATGGATCTCCTTTGGAAATTGACCCTGGTGGCAAAGGCTTTTGAAAGAGATCCTAGCGACCAGACATGGTCAGAGCTATCTATTTAGAGCTGGGCTCATTGGTATGTAAAGACCAGAGCAAAGATAGGGGGAGAAATGGCCTCTGAGATAAAAATACCTCTCCGAAATTGAACATGCACACAATCACACCAAATAACTTTCAGAGCTCTCCCTGTCCTCCCACCCAGTCCTCCTCCCCTCCACCCCACAAACACATGCATCAGGCATCAGGCTGTCTTTGCTTTCTGCCTTTCCCATGGCATCAGGCCAAGAAAGAGGATACTGTCCTAGTCCTTACGGGAATCTGGGAGGAAAAAGGTCAGCCGTACTTATTCCACAAAGGAGAGCGTATCAATCCATTGTCAAGCCAGGTGTCAGGGGCAAAGGCGTGCTGAAATAGATCACTATAAACACTGCACTGCTCTTCTCCGAAACGATGTGGGGGTAAGAATGTGTAGGGAAGAAGAACCTCTCTGGCTGTTCCTCCAGGTCTGAAAGAAAGTATCATTGTTCAACTTCCCCATTGATAAAGTGTCCCCCCACCGCCAGCAAAAACAATGCACAAAGGAGCCATCTTCAGCGCACTGTAATCTTAACATTTGCTTTCCAGTTGGGAATTCCAGGAAAAAAGAAAAAAAAGGCCCTGTGGAAGGTTTGTGTGAGATCTTGGGGAATAATAAAGTAGGTGTTGTAAGGAACTTGCTGCATCATCAGGAATCTGCCCTCTGCTTCAGAATCAGTGGGTGGCCTTGGGCAAGTCACTTGCTCTCTTTCAATCCCAGTTCCCTATCTGTCAAATCAGAATCACAGGTCACAAATGTATCAAAAAGTCACCAAGAATGATCAAGAATCAAGGTCACATATGTAAAGCAAAGAACAGGAAGTGGGAATGGTGACATGGGGCGCAATCCTAACCAACTTTCCAGCATTGACCTTGCCGCAATGCAGCCCCAAGGTAAGGTAACAAACATGCCCTTACCTTGAGGAGCCCCTCTTGACTGCCTCCCCACTGCAGGATGCAGTGCACGCCACATTGGCACAGCTATGTCAGTGCTGGAAAGTTGGTTAGGATTGCACCCACTGTGGGGAGGCTTTCCCTGACTGGGACCAGCTGCCATTTGGCTATTCCCACAAACTTCTCCCTGCACGGACCAGTCCACCTGGTCATTTTGTCATTTCATGATGTAAACCATTCATTTATGCAGAAAGCTCCCTTGAGTACATTGGCAGGAAAGCAGTATATAAGTGTAGTTAGTAAATATGCAAGAAAACCACACACACACACACAGGTCCGCTGCCATTGATGTTGGCAAGAACAGAGCTGCTGCTTGTTCCTTTCTTGAGGGAGTACACAAGCCTGAATGTGATGCTTGGCAGAGGCAACAAATACACTCTAGAAACAGGGCTTGCTCAGAAGGTGTTGCGGTCTACACGCTGCAGGATCCAGTCAAAGGTAGAGGGAGATATTGGGACTCACAAATGAATAACGAGGGTCGTGCAGAAGAGGAAGTCAAGAATTTCAGGTAATGTAAGACGATAGAAACTGAAGAAAGGATTTGCTACAGTAGTGGGACTTGAGGAGGCAGGGCCAATATCAGGGGATGGCATGATTGGCTGCCAATGCTCCAGAGGCCTCAGAAGAGCCCAGTATCAAGCCCAGAAACTCTTTCTGTGTTCACAGCCCTTGGCAGTGGTGATGACTTTTGATTGAGAGAGATGTTATGTCCTCTCTTCCACTCCATCTGTCCAGGAAAGCCCCACCTGAAACCACAGGGGAACCCACCAAATTTGGAAGGGGCCAACAGGGAGGTTTTCTGAGGGTTCCCTGAAATGACCAACTGGAAAGGGAGCAGACAGCAAGCCTGTGTAGCCACATTTTGTAGTAAATGGTCTTTAGGGAGCAGCAATTCAATGCTGCTAAACACAAGTAACCCAATATGTTTCAGTTGTTTGACTATAGGAATTTTAAATGAACAATTGGGGAGAATCTGGCCTGCATGCATTTGGTGAGAGTGTGACCCCTCAAAGGACTAGAGACTTTCTTTAAAAAAAAGAAGAAAGCTGAATATTCAGGGAAGGGCCTGCCTGAATATCTTTGAGAAGATCAGGCCTCTATAGCCTCCCTGTGAACAACTTAGGACTGGGTGCTTACTGTACAATCAGAAAAAGTTCTCTTTAGCTCAGTGGGGAATAAGGGAGCTGAGAGACAGAAATGAGGCAGCGAAAAGGAGAGTGAGGGAGTGGAGTAGAACCAGTTTGAGGTGAAAGTAAGCAAGTGGCTGGAGGATTTGATTGGGTGATTTTCCTCCCACCCTCTTTCCAAGAACAGGCTGCCATAATAATTGAAGCATGTCCCTGAATACATATGAGGATTGGCTGTGAGGTCTTGGCAACATCTGTGGGGTTTTTGTGAAATCAGGCCAAGTCAAAGCTCAGCATTGGACAACATTGCCTTCAGGTTGGTAATGCTGCGGTTGGCTCCTGTGTGGGTTATTTAGCTAAAATGTAACTTATAGCTTCAACTGAAAGGGGGGAAAAAGTCAGATCTGCAAATAAATGGGATTGGTTGAACTGGCTTGGTTAACAATGGGAAGGAAAGAAACATCATGATGAAACAAGTTTGTAGGTGTTCAGGGAGTCATATGGTCTTGGCTTTAACCCTCTGCTTGTTTTTGACTAAATGCAGTTGTTGATTTGAATAAGATTGGAACAAACATGGCCATTATTAATTAGGTGTATTTTAAAATATTTCTGTATGTTATCTGAAATACACTCTGAAACACACTCTGTCGAGTGCTGTGCCC
The DNA here is from genome assembly GCF_035046505.1 of Tiliqua scincoides. NCBI lineage: Eukaryota > Metazoa > Chordata > Lepidosauria > Squamata > Scincidae > Tiliqua > Tiliqua scincoides. Next base: position 251,583,667 of record NC_089821.1, read on the forward strand.
CAGTGCTGTGCTGTGCTCCTGAACTTCCTGCCATGGCTGCAGATGCTGGTGGAGGCAGGCAGGCAGTGGGGCCTCGGTTGGCATGTTGTGTCTCTGGACTACTCAGAGTCCCAGGTTGCCAGCGCCTTGTATTGGAATCGTGAAAGATCTGGCGAGCAAACAGATGTGGTGTCGGCACTGGCCCCTTTAAGGATAAAGCCTGGGCATCCAGCAGAGTGTGCTGCACAGCTGCAGCCACTTGAAGGCAATAGGGCCCTCAGGGAAATAAGGAACACCTGAGGCAGGAAAGGGGGTGTGGGTTGGAGAAGGCGTGCAGGTTGGAGAGGAGACTGACTGGGCTTATTGACTTTGGAATCTGACCTTGGACTGTGACTTGGCTTATTGACTTTGGACTTTGCCCTGGATACTCTGACTGACTTAAGGGCTGCTGGAACAGACTGCTGGAGACACTGGAGTTTGGTGTGTGGCTGCTGTGCCCAAGACCTGCTGAGGACCCAGGGTCTGCTGTAGTGGTGGGAGGCTGCTGGCAGGAGAGAGGACCTCTGCAGATTGAACAGGCAAGCTACCCTGGAGGTGGGGTCCAGCAGGACTGCAGGGCAGAACCAGGGTCATTTGTTGGGGGAAAGAAGGGGAGCTAATTTGCTTAAAGTGGGCATAATTCTCCAGGCAGAGCTTGGCATTGGGATTTGGCAGAACATGCCTGCATCCCTGTCCAGGATCTGCCTTATCTGACAGAGCCACATGCCATACCCTGGCTCCTAGACAGGGTTTTCTGGGGCGCTTTCTGGCACCTGGGCATTCCAGAGATGCCATGCACCTACCAAGGCCCCAATCACCTGCCCACCTACATAAGCGCCTGGAGCTGTGGCAGGAGCCAGGGCATGGTCTGTGGCCATGTCAGGTACACCAGATACCAGACAGCTATGGCTCACTGGAGGATTCAGGGAGCCCATAATCTCCTCTGCAGGCCTCCCTATGCCTCCATGCTTCCTGTTGTAAGTAGCAATAAAGAAAAAAAAAAAAAACCTTCCATTTTTTTGTCCTGACACCGGAATTGGCTTTTTCACTGTTTACAGCAGTTTGGAGGTGCAAGGAGGACTGAAGAGGGGGTCACAGGCTCCCCAGGCCCTCTAGAGAGCCATAGCAATCCCCAGGTAAGTTCTTTAAAAAACTTACCTTGCGGAGGCCTCTGTGACTGCCCCCCAACTATAGGATGCAGCACATGCCCCACTGGCACAGTTATGCCAGTACTGGAAAGTTGGTTAGGATTGCGCTCTAAGTAGGCTCCAGACTTGTACACACTTTCTAGGGAGTAAACCCCATTTAATGCAATGGGACTTTTGAGAAAACATGCATAGGATTGTACTGTAGACCAGCCATCTGGTCTCCAGACTGCATAGAAAATCTGATACTAGATGCCAGGGACTGGTAACGGATCGTCAGGCATTTCCAGGTTACTGTAGCTTATGTACAGCTAACAGACTTGTGTGCCATACAATAGTCACACTATTTAAAGACAAGTCAGGCAATCTGAACTGTAATAAACTTTAACCAAAAAGGAGCTAAAAAGCATCAATTGATCTTCCAAAAGAGATGTAACATAGGGAAGGTATTTTGTGAGAGGGAGAGAGGGGACTTGGATTCCAAGTTTGTACTGGGCCCAGAGAAGTGATGCTTGGGAGTTTGCAAAGATGTGAGACAGGAGTAAATGAATGAAGGCAGCTTCAGTGATGGTTGACCTTTTATGCAGAGCAATTGACAAAACACAACTCTCTCTCTCTCTCCCCCACAAAAACTGATCCTCCTTTGTTTCTCAATGTGTTCGCTCATTGGACAGTTTGTCAGTTTTCTCCAAACACTTTGGAATGGATGTGTGAACTTGTTTGCATCCCACACATGGTGCGCCTCAGTGCTGCACCATCAATCTCACCAAAGCAGCGAGACTCACCAGGCCAACCCGGGCAATAGCACAGACATGGGCAAAGAAGGTGCTACTTCTTGTCGTTCCGACTGAGTCACTGCACAAACAGTGGCCAAGGCAAATAGAATGAATTTGGGTGTAATGAGGTGGGTGATTGTTGCCAACGTATCTTCATGCACGATTAAAAACCTAGCAACATTGACGTTAGCATCTGTGGCTACTGTCAAACTGGCAAGATTTGCAGGAAGAAGATCATGTTTATCGGAAGGGCAGATGGTCTTATTCAGGCCTGCACAACCTGTTACCCATGAAGCCAGACACAATGCCCTTAAGAAATACGTGGCCACTATAGGCATTAACAAGACATTAGTTGAACAACTGCAATGAGATACACTACTCAGAGCATTGAACATTATACGATATCTCATTTTTTCCTTCAATGTCTGAAATTGTCTTATGGTGCCCTTCACAGTCTCCTGGGTATAAGGGCCTGGCTCTCTCTTATTCAGTGAAAGGCATCAAGATCTAATTGGCTTGGTGGGGGGGGGTGGCGGCCAGAAGACTCTCATTGAAAACTCCTGTAGAGGGCCTGAGATGAGCAAGTATGATTGGCCAGGGGGCAGAGAAGCCAGAAGAGCCCATGTCCAAGGCAGTCTTCCTTGGCAGCAATGGAACAACATGCTCTGTCTAGAGCGTCACTCTCTCACTGCCTCTGCCACAAGGACTGGATGGGTGGACCTCATCATGAATCATTTTGGTCACTCTCTTCTGCACCTTGTGGACTGCATCCGTAGATTTTCAGGATAAATTTAAATGGCAAGGAAATGACATTAGAAATGACAAGAAACAAGTATTGGAATATAGTAAACTGCAAGTCCCTCAGTTACGTAATTCAAAACAACATGTTCATTCTGGGTTCTGCTTCAAACCCAGTGAAAGCATTGTGCAAATATTAAACCTGGTCATAGGGCAAGAAGGACATCTAAAGGCACATAGAGGGAAAAGGAATGTAGTGCTTGGAGAAGAAAACGCTATCCAAACTGAGCCAAAGGGGAAAAAGCTGAGGATCAGTTGGCCGGGAGACGAAAAGCTTTAAAAGGCAGAAGAAAAGCTAAAGTTAGCATGTGTGGCATACTATAAATTGATGTAATCCGAACCAGATTCTCTCTGAAGAATATGTCCAATGTTTCCTGGCCTTGCTCCAGGTACTTCAAAGCTGTGTTATCAGTGAATTGTGGCACTGACATTCGGAAGGCTGAGCAATGTTCTAAGGAAATGTCAGCTTCAGATCACAGTTTCCTCCTCTCATTTCTGTGAAAAAGAGGTCAAATTAGCAGGAGTGCTGCCCACACATGGCCTTTGTGGTAGCCCTCAATGGTCCACTTTGTTAGGGCTTGAGCTAATCCTCAGGTTGAATCATGAGAAAAGCCTTTCAAACAGCGGGCCAGCCCATCTTGGGAACAGAAGTTTAAAACAACATTATCTCTCGGCAACATATGCTGCAAAAAAGAAAAGACAATTCAGGGGTGTCAAGAACAATTAAGGGAAGTGTTTGCTAATTCTCCTCCCACCTTTGGTTCCTTTGCTCATTTGGACTGTCCTGAAAAGAAAACAGATCAGAAGGTCTTTGACTGTGTGTTCTGATGGATGCCCAGAACATAATGGCAACATAGCCTGTAATTTTCTAGACATGGTGTCTCAAAGTTATATCTAAACCCCTGCTTTCTGAGTAAGGTCTATGCATCTTGGAAGGTATGATGTGTAATATTGTATTTATCTGCTTTGTATACAAGATGGTTTGACTTGGATGGAATAACCCTCCATATACTGATTATTATTTTTATTATATATAATCATTCACTGAAGTCCTATTGCAATGAACCCTAGACAGTACCATCTCTGTATGAACTATTCCAATTTTCTCACCTGAGTCTTATACTGATGATGCCACAGAAGTCTCTATGGTGGCTGGATCTCATGTCACAGTATCATTGATGCATGCTGGGAGCTTGCTTCTCTTCTTGAAAACTCGTTTTCTAGGATGGAGTAATCAGAGGATATGGTGAGCCTTGGACATGCTATTGAACTGACGTTTGAAGAAAGGTCCATGTCTGTAGACATCTGCACAACCATTCTCCCGTTCCATCTGTGACAAGACAGGCCTATTCTGTTTATTGCACTGAACTAGTAATCTCCTAAAGTTTCAGTTCCCCCCAAAGGATTTGAGCTTCTCAGAAATAGCACACCCTTCAAATCCAAGCATTCCCATTCCTAGAAATTCACCCAAACAAGTAGAGCTCCTGTAATTGAATAAACTCTTGTGTCTCTGGAATGGATTCATCTAAGGCCAGGTCTCAAATTTATCATAACATTCCTCACTTGAGGTGGAAAAAGTAAAAATATCCAGGGCTCCACCGATGAAAATATTTTTCCGAGAGAAGAATCCTACGGCCACGAAGTGAGATGGCAGACTGGTTATTGTATTTGAAACATATGGATGCAGGAGCCCTGAAATTGCTTTTTCTATCAGGAATGGTGTCCAAGTAGCCTTTAGCCAACTCATACATTTCAGGGATTGGGATGAGGGCAACAGGGAGTTGGGCTGGAGGCAGATGATAACTTTTATGAAAGGCAAGGGTGGTATGATAGAGGCATCTTTTTCATGAAGTTCACATTACTGTTTATTGCCATGCATCAGTCTACTGTCTAACAGGACGCGCAAGTCTTTTTAAGGTATGACATTGGGATGAGCCTGTATACCATGGTCAATGATGCTTCTATTGGCAAGCAGGGGAGAAACTCTCAGTGTTTGTCTCTGTAACCAAACACTAAACATGTGGAGGGCTGGAGACAGGTGGAGCTAGTTTACACACTTCATCAGCAGGCCATCGGGTTAAGCCCTGAGATTGTGACAGCCCCTCACATGTTCAATGGCCATGGAGAGAGAACATTTGAAGAAGTCTTTTAAACTCCTTGGAGCAGAGAGGCCCCATGATTCTCTTCTCTCTCTGAAAATGGGCAATGACATCATCTTAGGGACAGGAAAAGGAAATGCTGTTGTTGTCTGTCTGCGACAGGCTCAGAAGTAATGGGCTTAAACTTAGCTTAAAGCACCCATGGAAGCTTCTCACCCATGAAGCTTCTTCATGCTCTGGGACCCTGGATCCAAATCAATCCTCCCACATGTTATTTATGTTAGAAGCATCAAACTTGCAAGCCCCAATCATACATGCAGAGGGCTGTCTCATTAGATTGGAAAACCTGATTTTCTCGGGGACTGAATTTGGCAGAAAGGGCACTACTTCTATTGTTATAGGAGGCACACTGAAGATATTCCAAACAGAAATTAAAAATGGGAACTGCAGAATATAAAAACAACACCAAGATTAGAAATGCCTGCTCAAACAAATAAGTTATTAGGCACTAGCAGGCAGTATGGGCAAGTCCAGTACAGCTTGACTCGAGTTCAGTCTAGAGTCACCCCCCCCGCGACTCGACTTGAAAATGAGTCATAACAAGGGCACTTTCTGAGTCGCTGAGTCACCCCTTTGCAACTCAATAGGACTTGAGTCGAGTCACACCACCCGTTTTAAAAAGCCTGCCATGAAGAAAAGGGGCTGCTACCCCACTCTCTCTCTCTCTCTCTCTCTCTCTCTCTGTGAGTTCACTTTAAAGACTCTTCTGCTGCCCCGTCTCATCTGTAAACAGGGTGGGAGGGAGTAGGAGGGACTGCTCCCCCCTTCCCCCTTCCTATTAATTGCAAGAGGAAAACATTAAACCTTTCCTGCCTTGTGGCTGGGACTCCCTGTTGCTCACCCGGTCTGAATGACAGCCCCACAAGGTTTTTCATGCCATGAAACAGTAAGCAAGCACACCCAGACAAGGTAGACTCGAGTCTGCTTTCTTGGAGATGAGTCACATGTCAGGGGGCCCCTAAATCAAGTGTTTTTCCGAGTCTTCCATGCGCATGACTTACAAGTCAATGAATCACCAAAAAGCACACATTTTTGTGTCTCGAGTCCGAGTCAACTGACTCAACTTCACATCCCTGCTAGCCGGATACAGGTAGATACAGGATACAGATTTCATTGCCACCAATCGGACTTCCAAGGGTACCAAAACCCACAAGCTAGTTTAAACAGATTATCTAAGGAGAGATGCAGATTCATTTGGGGAAAAGTGTTCCTTTAGGGATCTTGGCCCTGAGCCATTTAGGGCTTTCGGTAACATCTACAAGAGCTTCCCTGTCAAGTTTACACTCAGAGTAAAACTCAGGTTTGTTGCTACATCATATTTCAGATGATCCCCCTGAAGTAAAATTACAGCTGTTCAGCTAGCACTAGAAGACCTAGATCTTGGCACAACAGCCAAAGAGTACAACAAATCGTATGTATGCATGAAGACTCCAGCACTCTTGTTTGGTCTAATTTCAAGGAACAAGGAACTATCCAGTCATACGCAATAATTGCATGTTAGCGTACTCTATTAGATTTGGGGAAACAGAACTTACAAACAGGTAAACCAAAGTAGACTTGACACTTGTTACATTCTGTCACATCATATTATATACTTTGGCTGTGGTCCGTACAAAATGAGTCTGATTTGATAGGTGGATTGTAAAGATGTCTTCCAGCTTGTTACGTTCTGTCATGTCAATTCAAGCACTCTTTATATCTCCTGGAGAGTTTAATTCAGTTAAGCTGCTTTTCTCAAGCTCCCATCCTTGTGAAGACTTCATGTGGTGCAGACATGTGCTTCCATTGAACATGACGGATACCTTGTGCCCAGTCAGCAAATTAAAAAAATTCAAAAAAAACTCAAGTGCTTCTCAAGAAGAAGGAATCACTCTGAAGGATCATCTGCTGGACCGGTTGCTTTCATTGTTTCCTTAGTCATCCTTGTTAATGTTGTGGTCCGTTTTCTACATCACATGGATGGAATTCTAGCATAGAGCGAACATATTATGGGAGCAAATAGCTCGATCATTTTATCACTGGGCTGGATACACTGATGAGAAATGTTACGTGCAGAGCTGATGCCTGAATAGTACAGTGTAGGGAATTCCACAGTGGTTGTGATCTCACTCTACAGATTTGATCAAAGTCAGTACAGAAGGATAGCATTGCTGGATTATATCAAAGTTCTATCTAGTTCAGCATTCTGTCTCCCACAGCAGCGAACCAGATGCTTGCAGAACTCCACAAACAGGGCATGGAGGACCTTTCATAGGCTGTTGTCTGTCCTCAGCATCTGGTAATGAGAGATACGCTGCATCTGGCTGTAGAACTTCCATGCAGCTATCGTGGTTAATAGCTGTCAATAGGCCTAAGCACAATCAATCAACACTGAGGTGCTATATAAAGGGCAGGATAGATTTTTTTAAAAAAGTACACTATATATGTGTCTTGTCACAGCTCCTCCCCACTGGGCCTTGTGCCCGCTTAAGGCTGATTAGTTTTCCTGGGTTGACTCACCAGTACAGCACACAAAAGTCAGAGTCCAAAGTCAGCAAGCCACGTCACAGTCCAGGGTCAGTTTGTCAGTCAGTCCAATCAGTCAAAGGTGCCAAGTCAGAATCCAAAGTCAGTAAGCCAAGTCAGTCAGTCCAAGATCAGTTTGTCAGTCAGTTCAATCAGTCAGTTAGCCTCGTCTCTCCTCTCCACATTCACTCCTCCTACAACCCACAATCCTTTCTATCTCAGGTGCTCCTTATATCCTGAGGGATCTCCTTTAGCCTCTAGTGGCTGCAGCTGTGCAGCACACCTCCAGCTACCACCTGGGCCTTAATCCTGCATTCACTTAGAGCAAGGGGCACTGTGGACACCACACCCTATCTCCTCGGTAATATCTTCCGCAATGTCACTACACTCCACCCCTTGGTGTCACAGTGGCCCCCCTTGATCGATTGTCTGCTGTTTCCTTTCTTGGTAGTGTATAGGAGTCCTTATTCCCTACGCTTAAGCTTTCCTATATCTAAGCAGACAGGGGACTCTGCTCCTGCTATTAGCACCCAATATGTGGCCCCTGGCCCTCGGCTGATAATTTCCCCAGACCTGTTTGGCTGGTGGGGATATATGATCCAGACTTTTTGACCGTCACACAGCTCCTTGTCAGTGGAGCCAAATCCTTGGTTCCCCCTGGCCGTGGGCTTCCCAGGGCCATCCACCTCTTGAATGGCTGGCCTACTATATTTTTCACAGATCAACTGCGCAATTCGTTGCCCCGCCTGGCAGGTGATGTCACTTTTACTCCCATTATGGAGAATGACTTTTACCTCCCCCTGGTAGTCAGGGTCTACCACCCCTCCTAACACCTGTATCCCTTGGAGTGCAAGGCCCGATCGGGGTGCAATCCTCCCATATGTTCCTGGGGGTACTGTCACCCCAATCCCCAAGGGGATAGTGATCTGCTCTCCTGCTGACACAATTATTTCCTTTGGCGTGGCCAAGTCTATTCCAGCACTATCCGGGGTTGCCCGTATGGGCAGAATGCCGTGTTTCTGCGTCTTCCAGACTCTCAAACTTGGTATGGGGGTGGGAACCACCAAACCCACCATGCGCTGCAGGGGTGTTTGCCCTCCTACAATGGGCCTGCTGTTAAGTTCAAACTCTGCCTGGTCCAATACTGTGCTCCACTTTTTCAGAGTATGGTCAGGGGTCAACTGTCTGATCTTTTGTTTGAGCAGCCCATTCATTCTTTCTATGAGGCCAGCTGCCTGGGGATGGTGAGGGATGTGGAAAACCCATTGGATTCCCCATTCATTTGCCCAGTCCTGCACAGCAGCCCCTGAAAAGTGACTGCCATTATCACTCTGCACCTGTGCTGGCACCCCGTATCGCCTTATTAGTGATTCCAACCCTCTAATTGTGGTCTGTTGGGTGGCTCTAGCCCCAGGGTGTACTAATAGGTACCCCGAATATGTGTCCACCATGGTCAGCAGGTACTGCCATCTCCCTGACTGGGGCAGCGGGCCTATGTAGTCCACCTGCCAGACTTGCCCTGGTCCCTTTCCTCGGTGAAGGTGGCCTCTGGGAATTTTAGTGAGAGGGATGTCCTTAATTCTTGCACATATATCGCATGCTGCTGCCACTGTGTGGGCAGCGTCAGCTGAGCAGGGAATGCCCCGCTGCAGTGCCCATTCTCTCGTGCCCTTTGCCCCCAGGTGGCCTGACTTTTCATGGGCCCATCGAGCTATGACTAATAGTTCATCATCCTGATTTTGGGCCGGTGTGGTAGTTCGAACACGGGCCAGCCGATCAACTGCTTGATTGTACTCTGCCTCTGTAGTCCCAGTAGAGTGCCCATCTACATGTCGAGCACGTACAATCAAATGCTGTAGACACTGATCAATTCGTAACCACAACTCCCGTCCCCACAATGGGCGCTGATAAAGAGTGAAGTCATCCCTTTTCCACCTGGGGAACCACACTGTCAGACCTTTATATACAGCCCAGGAATCTGTATATATGTATGCTGTTTGATCTCGTTGCTCTATAGCGTGCTCCATTACCATTAGGACTGCCATAAGTTCAGCATACTGGCTGGACTTTCCTGTCCCAGCCCGTGTTAATGTGGTTTGTTGCCTGGGATTGAGTGCTGCAGCCTGCCAAACTCGATTCCCCCCACTATATCTTGCCGAGCCATCTGTGAACCATGTGGTATCCTCCTCCACCTGGTCATAAGGTGGGGCCTCTTTTACGGGGGACTCCCCCAGTGGCTCTGCCTTCACCATCTCTACCTCCTCCCCCACTGGTGTCAGAGCCAACACTTGCTCCTGGAGAGCACTTACCCCCTGAGGACCGGGGCGTGCCCTTTCTGAAATGTACCACTTCCACTTTATTATGGAGGACTGTTGGGCCCGGCCTATCTTTGGACTGGCAGAGTCGTCCATGATCCAATGCATAATGGGGATGCTGGGTCGCATCACCACCGGGTCCCCTCCCGTAAGCCTCTCGGTCTCCACCAGAGCCCAGTAGCACGCCAGCAACTGGCGCTCAAAGGGGGAGTAATTTCCCGCTGCCCCAGATAGTGTTCTGGACCAGAAGCCCAGGGGCACATTTTTCCCTTCCTGCCCCTTCTGCCATAGGCTCCACATTGCTACCTCTTGGTTGGCAGACACCTGCAGTTCAAATGGAAGCCCTTTCACAAATGGACCAAGCGGCATGGCTGTAGCCACTGCGGCTTTGGCGGCAGCCAGGGCGGCTTGCTGCTGTTCTCCCCACTCAAATTCCGCCTTCTTTCTAGTCACCCGGTAAATGGGTCGAAGTATCTGGGCCAAGTGGGGGATATGCTGCCTCCAGAATCCCATTAATCCTACTATGCGTTGGGCTTCCTTCTTTGAGGAAGGAGGAGGCAAGGCTGCTATCACGTTCAGTACTTTCTCAGGGATATGTCGTACTGGCCCTGACCACACCACCCCTAAGAATTGGACTTGTTGGGCTGGTCCCTGTATTTTGGCAGGGTTAATCTCCCACCCACGAGCCTTCATGTGGGCTACCAGGGCAACTAATCCCTCCTGCACATCCTGTTCTGTAGGGCCTGAAATCATAATGTCATCTATGTAATGGGCTAGGAACAAAGTAGGGTTCAAGGTTAACCGCCCCAGGTCTCGTGCCACCAGCCCATGGCACAATGTAGGGCTATGCAGATACCCTTGGGGCAAGACCTGGAAAGTATATTGTGCTCCCTCCCAACTGAATGCAAACTGGTCCTGTGATTCTTTACTGATGGGGATGCTAAAGAACGCATTAGCGAGATCTATTACGGCATGCCAGGCTCCAGCGTTTTTCTCTATGTGCTCCAGCAGGGTCACCATATCAGGAACCACTGCAGCCAGTGGTGGTGCTAGTTTGTTTAGTTGGCGGTAGTCAACGGTCATCCGCCAACTACCATCTGGTTTTTTAACTGGCCAGACTGGGGAGTTAAATGGTGAGACTGCTGGCCTAACTATCCCAGCTTCTAACAGGCCTTTTATAGTCTCAGTTATTTCTTTGTGACCGCCTGGTAGGCGATACTGTTTCACAAACACTGGTCTGTCTGGCGAGGGAATGTGCAAAGGGGTCCATTTAGCCTTCCCCACCAGTACTGCCCTCAGTCCAAAGGCGTATCGCCCTTGGGGAATTTGAAACTCTTTCCCCCTTAATAGGTCCATGCCTATTATATACTCCGGGACCTGTGAAATTAGAACCGTGGCTATGAATGGTGCAGACTTCCCTATTGCTAAACGCACCTGCGTTTCAGTTGTCACCTCTTCTCCATCGCCATAGACATTGACATATCTGATAGGCCCTGCATGTTTCTTTGGGTCACCATGCAATAGGGTCACTTCTGACCCTGTATCCATTAAGGCCAGGACTGTCTGCACATTCCCTTTGGCCCAGTATATAGTTAGGGGGATGTGAGGGCGTGGGTCTCCAGGGATCGCTGTTTTCATGGGCCTTACCACTGGAGCCCGCCCACCTCCCTATTCCTGGGGTTGGGCTACATCCCACCCAGATGTTGTGAGATCCTCCTCAGAGGAAGCCGGAGAAATCTCATCCTCATGGTGCACTTCCACCACGAGGTCTGTGGGACTTGCCTGCCTCACTTGGGGCTTTTTCTTCCCCTTGGTGCACTTGTCTCTCCAGAGCTTACGTAGCTCCATGGTAGAAAGACCATCTATCTGGTCCTTGGGGACTCCTTGTTTCAATAGATCAGCCCATAGTTTCCACCGGGGAACTACTTGCTCAGGATGGGGCGACACCTTCCCCTTATGACTTCTCCCAGTGGTCGCCCTCCCTTCATACTCGGAGGGGTGCCTCTCATTTTGTACATTTCGGGCCCTTGGCCGGGAGAGGCTTTCTTCGGGCATATCTTGTAGTTGCCCTAACAGGAGAACTACATCCCCAACATCATGTCCCTGGGCTGGTCCTAACATGGCCACTATGGCACCTTTTAGGTGTGGCGGGGCCCCCCTTACCAGTCGTGCCCTCATCCCAGGTGAGAAGGGCTGAGAATCCGGCCCTACGAAGCCTGGCACATACATGCCTATTTGCATGGCCATTGTGCGCAGCTGCCCCATTGCCTCGTCTATGGTGCGCCAACCTGGCAGGTTCTCCTCCCAATCCAAGGGTGAGGGATATCTCGCCTTTATCGCCAATCCAACCCAGGCGATCAAAGAGGTAGGTGGACCCTGAGCCCCCCGCAAATAGCTGTTAATTACAATGTCCCGTGAAAGGGCCCCTAATGCTTTTAATTCCTCTGGGCTTAAGTGGATGGCACCTGCCCCTTGATCATATAAACGGAGCAACCAGCTACTCAGCTGCTCAGTAGGGCGTTGCCTCATATCCCGACCTATCTCCACCAATTCCTGTGAAGTATAGTCCCGCACGGTCCTCACTGTTTGTGCAGGAGCGCCTACGGGACCCTTGGCCTTGTTGGTAATCAAGGGGCGTGCCCGTAGCACAGGTTGTGCTACCCTCCTAGTTTTTTCCATACCCTGCCCTACCGAGGTCCTGGGCGTATCTCCTTCTGAGGAGGGATTCACAGGGCTCTCACTGTCTTCCCACCCTTTTGCTCCAGGCTGAGGTTTAGCCCTTAGCTCGATCAAGCGCTCCGTTAGGACCTCACCAACACTTTCTGCTACCCTAGCAGCTTTGTGGGCCCTTGCTAAGGCCTCCGCATAGGCTGAGTTTTTTTCTCTTTCCACTAGGATCATCTTTTTTAATTTGGCATTTTCTGCTTTCAGGGAGCGTATCTCCGCATTCTCGGTATATGACAAGCTCAATTTCCTTACTGAAAGGATACCACGCTTGACTACTCCTCCCATACACCAGACCATCTTGACCAAAGCCCACCCTAAACTGAAGCACATCCATGCCTTCCAGAAGGCATCAGGGACACTCATGTCTCTTACCATAAGGTCCATTGTATCCCACATCCACCAGGTATCCATTCAGCCTGTTTTCCCTGGTTGTCACACTGGGCGTGCTGCAGGAAACTATACGCCCTGGGTTCACACCCCACTCCTGGTACCAAGTTGTCTTGTCACAGCTCCTCCCCACTGGGCCTTGTGCCCGCTTAAGGCTGATTAGTTTTCCTGGGTTGACTCACCAGTACAGCACACAAAAGTCAGAGTCCAAAGTCAGCAAGCCACGTCACAGTCCAGGGTCAGTTTGTCAGTCAGTCCAATCAGTCAAAGGTGCCAAGTCAGAATCCAAAGTCAGTAAGCCAAGTCAGTCAGTCCAAGATCAGTTTGTCAGTCAGTTCAATCAGTCAGTTAGCCTCGTCTCTCCTCTCCACATTCACTCCTCCTACAACCCACAATCCTTTCTATCTCAGGTGCTCCTTATATCCTGAGGGATCTCCTTTAGCCTCTAGTGGCTGCAGCTGTGCAGCACACCTCCAGCTACCACCTGGGCCTTAATCCTGCATTCACTTAGAGCAAGGGGCACTGTGGACACCACACCCTATCTCCTCGGTAATATCTTCCGCAATGTCACTACAATATGTAAAGGGAAATTTTCCATAGGCACCAAGACTGCATGTGCGTATGTGAAGAGGTTTCTAGTCACCCTTTAGTGTGCAATCAGAAGCTCCATGGAGGTCCTGTAGGGGTTCTTTGGTATTCTTTCTCCTCGCATTTGGTTCTAGTAATTTGAAGTTGCAATTCAAGTCACAGATATCCAGTTGAGATGCAGGGGATCATGAACCCTCTCCCCAAAATTCAGAGTCTAACTCTTAGGATGGAGAACAGTCGGATTGGCACAGGACACTGTCCCTGGTTCCAAGACCAGCCTAGAGCCTGGGCTTGAGCCCTCCAACCAGGAGACCCCTAAACTGGAGACATTGGAACCAGACTCCAGTATAGGAGACCCCACACACCCTGGGCCAGTGCTCCTTGAAGAACTAGTCTCTCCAATGTCCAGAACCTTGCTTTTTGATGAACCTGCACCTCAGTCCCAATTATGGACAAGGAAAAATGCAATGGAGACAAGGAGGAATGCAAGACTCCGGTCCGGACGGCTGCCCCTTTAAAATCTCTCTGATCTTTAGGGAGGAAGGGAGGCCAAGCCTGCAAGGGGCATTCTGGGCCTGGAGTTAGGCAAGACCCTGTTCTACTTCTGATCCTTGACCTAGTAAATCGTGCATAGAGTGCTTCCTAGGATTTTGGAACTCCAACCATTGCCTTGCCTTGCAGGCATCCTTTGGGGGACAAATCAGGTCAGAGGCCAGAGGTCATATGGGAGGCATATAGACTTACTGATACCATTGTTATGCTTATATAACAAGAAGGGAGAGGGAAATGAAGGCATGGTCTGCAAGTATATGATACAGTCACTGAACTGAAGCTAAGTTAGACTAGTTTGGTTAGTGACTGCCTAAGAACCTGATGGACTCTTTTCAGTACCATGATGGAAGACAGAGGGGATATAAATGTAATAAGTAAATAAAACAAACTTCTTTGACCCCCATGATAACCCTTTTGCATATGGGCCCTGCTTTTGCAAGGGGCTGGATTCTACCCTAATAACATTTAAATTCAGTGCTGTTCTGCATGCTCTTCATATTGAAATTATATTCAATTGTCTGTGATGCTTCCAACTGTTTCTGCACCACCCAATGAACACTTGAGACAATGTACATGGAAGAAAGGGCCACTTTATTAACAAGTTATAGGCAATACAGAAGGAGTGACTGAGACCTGCAACTGCTGTGACAGCAAAGCACCTGTGGTGCGAAGGCTGGAACATCTAGGGGCAACGAAATCCCATCTGGCCCACCGGAGCGGGTGTGCTCAAGACTCAAAGCCTTGCCCTTTTCCAGGTGGTGCAGCTTATTAGCCCTGTCAACCCTGTGAAGGGCTAAGGCAACTGGACCGGGCAGTGCCACCTTGAGGCGCTGAGCCTTTGAGGCAGATCCTGCAGTGCCGCAGGGCCCCTGAGGGCCAGAAGTGGATTCTGCCCTGCCTTTGCTGCCCCACGGTGCACAACGAAGGCCATGCTCATGCCTTCTAACCCACACCACCTGCTAGATAAAGTTAGTTGAATCGAAGAAAATAAACCCCCCAACCCTTGACAGTCTGGGGTAGGCAAAAAAACGGCCCGCTGCAAGCCAATCCTGGCAGGCAGCAAAAAATTCCTACCTGTCTCCAATGTCTTTTTTGAGATGCGGCGACCAGAACTGGACACAATACTCCAGGTGTGGCCTTACCATCGATTTGTACAACAGCATTATAATACTAGCCGTTTTGTTCTCAATACCTTTCCTAATGATCCCAAGCATAGAATTGGCCTTCTTTACTGCCGCTGCACACTGAGTCAATACTTTCAACCACCTGTCCACCACCAACCCAAGATCTCTCTCCTGATCTGTCACAGACAGCTCAGAACCCATCAGCCTATATGTGAAGTTTTGATTTTTTGCCCCAATGTGCATGACTTTACACTTACTGACATTGAAGTGCATCTGCCATTTTGCTGCCCATTCTGCCAGTTAGGAGAGATCCTTCTGGAGTTTCTCACAATCACTTCTGGTTTTCACCACTTGGAAAAGATTGGTGTCGTCTGCAAACTTAGTCACCTCACTGCTCAACCCTGTCTCCAGGTCATTTATGAAGAAGTTGAAGAGCACTGGTCCCAGGACAATCCTTGGGGCACACCGCTTCTCACCTCTCTCCATTGTGAAAATTGCCCATTGACATCCACTCTCTGTTTCCTGGTCTTCAACTAGGTCTCAATCCAGGAGTGGACCTGTCCTCTAATTCCCTAACTGTGGAGTTTTTTCAGTAGCCTTTGGTGAGGGACCATGTTGAAAGCCTTCTGAAAGTCCAGGTATAAAATGTCCATGGGTTCTCCCACATCCACATGCCTGTTGACCTTTTCAAAGAATTCTAAAAGGTACTTCATTCTTCAATTCCTTAATAACTCTTGGGTGAATGCCATCAGGGCCCGGTGACTTATTGATCTTTAATTTATCAATGAGGTCTGAAACATCTTCTCTTTTAACCTCTATCTGACTTAATTCCTTGGTCAGGAGGGGCCATTTGGGCAACAGTATCTGCCCAAGGTCTTCTGCCTTGAAGACAGATGCAAAGAACTCATTTAATTTCTCTGCCATCTCTAAGTCTCCTTTTATCTCCCCTTTCCCTCCCTCACCATCCAGAGGGCCAACCACTTCTCTGGTGGGTTTCCTGCTTCTAGCATATTTGAAGAAGCTTTTATTATTCCCCTTAATGTTGCTGGCCATGTGTTCCTCACAGTCTCTCTTAGCCTCCTGTATCACCTTCTTACATTTCTTTTGCCACAGTTTATGTTCCTTTTTATTTTCCTCATTAGGGCAAGACTTCCATTTGTGGAAGGAAGTTTCCTTGCCCTTTATGGCCTCTCTAACTTGGCTGCTTAGCCATGCGGGCACTCTTCTGGACTTAGTCGAGCCCTTCTTTGCGGTATACACTTCTGCTGGGCATCTATTACTGTTGACTTGAGAAACCTCCATGCACTCTGTAGTGATTGGACTCTTTTTACCTTCCCTTTCAACCTCCTTCTAACCAGCCTCCTCATTTGAGGGAAGTCGGCTTGTTGGAATTCAAGGGTTTTTGTGAGAGATTTGCCCGGTATTCATCCCCCGACATGCATGTCGAAACAGATCGCAGCATGATCACTGTTCCCCAATGGCTCAGTAACATTGACATCTCTAACCAAGTCCTGAGTACCGCACAATATTAAATCCAGAGTCACCTGTCCTCTGGTGGGCTCCATGACTAGCTGCTCTAAGGCACAGTCATTTAGCATGTCAAGGAATCCGGTCTCCTTTTCGTGACCAGAACACAAATTGACCCAGTCAATATGAGGATAATTGAAGTCCCCCATGATTACAACCCTATCCCTCCTTGTCACCTCCCTGATCTGTTTCCTCATTTCAAGGTCCCCTTCCGGTTTCTGGTCTGGAGGACGACAGTACGCCCCCAGTATTACATCACTCCTCAGGCCTGGTAATTTAACCCATAGAGATTCTATGGAGTCAGATCCACCTTCAATCTCTACTTTGCTGGATTCTATCCCTTCCTTAACATAAACGGCCACCCCACCTCCAACACGCCCCTCCCTGTCCCTCCTGTAGAGTTTATAGCCCGGGATTGCAGTATCCCACTGATTCTCCGCATTCCACCAGGTTTCCATTATGCCCACTATGTCAAAGTTTTCCCTTGTCACCAGACATTCCAGTTCTCCCATCTTTGCTCAGAGACTTCAGGCATTTGCATAAAAGCATTTGTACATGGAATGCCCCAGGATGGGCTGCTTATTAGCTCCTTTATCCCTGACTCCTCTCATTGTGCCAAACTGTCTATCACATCCCATCATGTTACCATTCCCAATTTCTTCTCCTACTCTGCCTTTGTCTTGTTGTTCTCTAACCTCCCTATCCTTGTCCCATAGGGATGAGGAGTCCCAAACCGGATGCCCCTCGGCTCCTGTCGGCCTTCCTCCAGGGATCAGTTTAAAAGCTGCTCTGCCACCTTTTTAATGTTATGCGCCAGCAGTCTGGTTCCATTCTGGTTCAAGTGAAGCCTGTCCCTCTTGTACAGGCCCCGCTTGTCCCAAAACGTTCCCCAGTGCCTAACGAATCTAAACCCCTCCTCCCTACACCACCGTCTCATCCATGCATTGAGACCCCTGATATCCGCCTGCCTAGCTGGCCCTGTGTGTGGAACAGGTAGCACTTCAGAGAACGCTACCTTTGAGGTCCTGGCTTTCAGCTTCCTGACTAAAAGCCTAAATTTGGCCTCCAGGACCTCCTGGCTGCACTTGCCCACATTGTTGGTGCCAACATGCACCACAACTGCTACCTCCTCCCCAGCACTGTCTACCAGCCTGTCTAGACGAGAAGTGATGTCCACAACCTTTGCACCAGGCAGACAAGTCACCATGCGGTCCTCACATCTGTCACAAACCCTCCTCTGTAGGTTTCTAATAATTGAATCCCCCACTACAAGAAGCCCCTGACCCCCCTCCCACCGAGGAGTATCCTGAGTGTGTTCAGATATGGGCCCATCCCCTGGAGAAGGGGTCCCTTCTAGGTGATTGTTTTCCTCCTCTCCAGGATGACGTCCTCCAGCCCCGAGACTTCCCACCCGGTCAGCTGAGGAGCTGCACGCCTGAGGTTGGGACGAAGCCTGATCATCCCCGGAAGTCTCCCCACGGTCCTCCTCTGCCTGACTGCGCTTCTCCAGGTCGGCCAAGGCTTCAAGGGAGCAGACGCATTCCCTGAGTCCCTGGAGCTCCTTGCACTGAGGACACACCCATGACTTATGCCCCAGAGGCATATAGTCATACATGTGGCACTCGATGCAAAACACTGGATAGCCCAACCCTGCTGCTGGCTGTCTGACTGCATAGCTTTTTAAAATTTTGTTTGTTTTTGTTTAGGGGTACTTGAGAACCCTACACTGGTTAGCAGCCCTCTTCCCAAGGGAAGAGAAAGGGCGGTATCTGGGGCCCTGGCTTCCTTGCCCTGCTGCTGAACTAGCACAGATGCTAAACTCGCGGTGCCTTACCTGGCACTTTGCTCCCAAGGCACTTGGTTTCCCAGAGGCCACACGCGCTTCTGCAGAGAGCACAGTGTTCCCCTCCACAGTGGGGGAGGAGACTCTTGTGTCCCAGGCTGGGCCAAACAAATCCTGATCAAACCTTGATATTGCTGCTTGAATTGGGCGATCGGCAAACTAATTAAAGAGCTAGGGCTACATTCCTATGCTGCATATGCTTCCCTGGGAGCAAGTTTCATTGAATTTAATTGGACTTCTGAGTAGACCTACATTGGATGGTGGAGAATGTTTTTTGAATGTGCACCTTTATATATTGTGTTTTCTTGTGTTTGGTCTGTGAATAAATTCAGTTTTGGCCTTGCACAGAATTACTGGTCAGTGATTCACCCAACTTAAAAGTGCTCACTTTGGCATCTATATCAGTCCTTTCCTTCCTGACTGACCACATCAAGCACATTCTTCTCATTTTTCCAAGGAAGTTTCAATCATTTTTAATAAAATGTTGAACAAAAAAATAAAATGCCAAAACAAACAAAAAAATAAGTGGGGGGGGGAGGGGAAGAAAAGTTGGCATTTGTCAACACATTTGGAAAATCTTCACCTGGAATCTCCCTGTTCTTAATAAAAAACACTTGGCTTCTGAGAACATTAACTGACATTAAAAATATGTTAAATATGACACTAAAAATATGTTGGCAGTGGAGCGCATAAGAGCAGATGTCACCCTTTGAAATTAGATTTGTGTCATGATGTGAACAGTTGAGCTCAGTGATTTTTACACTTTTGACAATTAATGGAATCCTGGCTGCACATTAACCTGTCTTCCATAGGACCCCTGTAAATCTCCCATGGAATCCCCTGGGACAGATGACCCAAGAAACTCTCTCTCTCTCTCTCTCTCTCTCTCTCTCTGTATGTATGTGTGTGCGCATGCGCATCCTGTGGTGGACTCAATGGAGGACATAGGGAATTTCAGTTATTTCAGTAAGTAAAATGATATTTTCCCCCTTACCCTGTGTCAAGCCGCAGACTTCCCTATTAGGCTATTCAGATCTGTGCCAGCTCAACCTGTTTAAGGCTGCCCAGCCCAAGAGTAGGGGGTTAGGATCCAGCATCCTCCCAGGTCTGATCTGTCTCCTGTTCTGCCCTCCCCCCTGAAACTCCCCTGGAATACCTTTTCACCACCTTCTCCTACCCCCTGCACTGCTGGTGCAAACATATCCCATCCAGCCAGTGCAGGGGCTGGATCCAGCCTTGGCAAGCCGGCGTGGGCCTCTGCAGTGGCTCAGCCAACTCCCAAGCTGATGCAAATGTGCCTGTGCCAGTCTAGCTTGAGGTTTGGACCGGGCTGCCCATTACAAAAAGCTCCTAAAAGGTCAGAAAAAAATAAATGTGTTTATATGGCATGAGTAAATACAGATTTGCAGACTTCCACATACAGTGGTGCCTCGCATAACGAATGCCCCACGCACCGAAAAATCCGCTTAATGAAAGCGGTTCGCGAAGTTTGGTAACTCGCATAACGAATTTTTGTGACTTATGCTTCGCATAACGAATTTTTTTTTTTATTGTCCTGTCCTGGTTTGTTTTAAATCGCACAACCGTTAATACCCAGGATGCATTGTGCCTGGAGGTTTAAAAAGCCTCCCCAATGCAGCCTGGGCTCACTTCTCCACATGCAGTTCCAGGGTTGACTTCCAGGAGCCTGTGCTGTGGGCGAACTCTGTCTTTGGTCAACTGTTCTGAGCAGTTCTGAGCAGTTCACCAACTCCTTGGGGAACCTACTACCAGCAGTTAAGGTAAGTTTCTTTGAACTTTTCATAACTTTTGGGAAGTGGTGGGCAGCATTTGAGGTACGTTTTGGGGGCCCAGCTGGCCAACAGCAGTTTTGGGCTGCTGTTTTGGGGAGGTTAGGGGAGTTTTTCCAGCAGTTTGGGGAATCTGTGGAACTCATTTGCAACCGTTTTTCCAGACCAGGATTTAAGGAGCTTCTTCACAGGGACATCTCAAGCAGTGGAAAGGTAGGGAGCGTAGCTTCACCATGTGCATTTGTTCTCCTGTGTTGGGGGGTGGGGGGGGTGTTATGCCACTTTTTGGTCCCAGGCAGGTTTGGCCAGATAGGGAGCGTAGCTTCACCATGTGCATTTGTTCTCCTGTGTTGGGGGGTGGGGGGGTGTTATGCCACTTTTTGGTCCCAGGCAGGTTTGGCCAGGTAGGGAGCATAGCTTCACCATGTGCATTTGTTCTCCTGTGTTGGGGGGTTTGGGGGGGTTTTATGCCACTTTTTGGTCCCAGGCAGGTTTGGCCAGGTAGGGAGCGTAGCTTCACCATGTGCATTTGTTCTCCTGTGTTGGGGGGTGGGGGGGTGTTATGCCACTTTTTGGTCCCAGGCAGGTTTGGCCAGGGGTGGGAAGGTGTGCGTGAAGCGGATGTGAAGTACTGCCTTTTGTTTTTGCGAACGTAGCAACTGCTGACATGGGTCCCAAGAAGGCTGCTCCTGCAGAGGCCAGGAAGAGGACAAAGATGACGCTAGAAATGAAGAAGGAGATCATCCAGAAGCACGATGGAGGCATGCAATTGACAGACCTCGCCAGGGAGTACGGGAGGAATCCATTCACCATCGGGACCATCCTGAAGATGAGGGAGAGGATCCTTGCGACAGATGCAGCCAAGGGAGTCACCAGGATCGTGAGGAACCGGCCACCTGTTCTGGAGGAGGTGGAGAAGTTGCTGCTCATCTGGATGGAAGCAGCGTGCAGGGGACACCGTGACTGCAGCTGTCATTTGTGAGAAGGCCAAGGCCTTGCACGCAGACCTCGTACAGCAAGAGCCAGGAACCTCAGCCGAGCCAGAAGTCTTCAAGGCAAGCAGAGGCTGGTTTGAAAGATTCAAAACCAGATCTGGAATTCACAGCGTGGTCAGGCATGGAGAGGCTGCCAGTTCCGATGTTCCTGCGGCTGAGGACTTTGCCTTGGAGTTCCTGGAGGTCGTGACTACACAGGGCTACCTTCCACAGCAGGTCTTCAACTGCGATGAGACCAGGCTGTTTTGGAAGAGGATGCCCAAAAGGACCTTCCTCACTGAAGAGGAGACCAAGCTGCCTGGCCACAAGCCCATGAAGGACTGTCTGACCCTCCTCTTCTGTGCCAATGCCAGCGGGGACCTGAAGATAAAGCCCCTGCTGGTGTACCACTCTGAGAACCCACGGGCCTTCAGGAAGCACAAGGTCAACAAAGACCGGCTGAGCGTGTTGTGGCGATCCAACGCTAAGGCTTGGGTCACACGCATCCTGTTTGTGTAGTGGGTCAATCTGGCTTTTGGCCCTGCTGTCAAGCAGTACCTGCTGGACAACGACCTGTCGATGAAGGCTGTGCTTCTGATGGACAATGCTCCTGCTCATCCTCCAGGCCTTGAGGAAGACTTGTTAGAGGACGTCCGCTTCATGAACATCATGTTCCTGCTGCCTAACACCACCCCACTACTCCAGCCAATGGATCAGCAGGTCATCGCCAATTTCAAAAAACTGTACACCAAGGAGCTTTTCAGGCACTGCTTCGAGGTGACCGATTGCACCAACCTCACCCTGCATGAATTCTGGAGAGACCACTTTGACATCGTCAGCTGCGTGAAGATGATCACCAAGGCCTGGGACAGGATCAGCCAGAGAAATCTGAATTCCGCTTGGCGCAACCTGTGGCCAGAGTGTGTGGCAACAAGTGACTCTGATGCTTCTGCGCCTGCACCAGAGTCAACAGTGCTGGAGGACATTGTTTCCTTGGGGAGGACCATGGGCCTCGAGGTCACAGAGGAGGACATCTGCGAGCTGGTGGAGGACCACGACCGGGAGCTGTTCACCCAGGAGCTGGTCGAACTGCAGGCAGAGGCTACGCAGGAGCAGGCCTCTTTGGAAGAGGAAGAAGTGACAAGTGAGGAACAGCTGTCCTCCACGGAACTGAAGGACATCTGCCAACAGTGGCAAAACGTGCAGACTTATGCACAGCGGCACCACCCAGACAAGGCTCTGGCACATGACCTTGCGAACATGTTTGATAGAAGGATCATGTCCTCTTTCAGAGGGGTGCTGAAAAGGCGGCTGAAGCAGCAGACCATGGACAGGTTCTTCATGAAGAAGCAAAGAGTGGAAGAGGAACCTGCTGCTTCTACCAGTGGTGCCCAGTTGCCTTCCTCCTCCTCCTCCTCCTCCTCCTCCTCCTAGAAGCCTTGAAGTCAAGCCTTGAAGCCTTCTCCCAGTTGTCCAAGTTGTTAAGTTAAGGTAAGTTAGAGCAGTGATGCTGAGACTTGGGGGACAGAGGGGTCTGTCTCCAGGTTGTCTTTGGCTAACTGCAAACTGCTTCTGTCCTAGCTAGACAGCCTGAGATCGTTCCTGCATGCGTCTTCTCCACGTTTGCCAGTGTCCCTTGCCTACTCTACTGCACCTTCTCCACGTTTGCCAGTGTCCCTTGCCTACTCTACTGCGCCTTCCCAGTTGACCAGCGTTCGTGCCATCCCCAGAGAGACCCTCCGCAGCTCTGGGAACGTAAACGACTGCTGCTGTGATGTGGAGACAGTTCTGTCTGCCTCCAGTTTCCTGACTTAAAAGACTGGTCCTGTAGGTTGAGACACTTCAGCCTGACTTGGTCACCTTAAAATGTTTGTGTACAAGTGTCCCCTAGAGCCTTAGAGAGTCCTTTGGTGATTTTAAAAAGTTTCTGTATTGGTTTCTGTATGATGTCCCTGTTTACATGCCTTAAAAATGTACTTTCTGAAGAGTTTTGCACAGTCCAAGGACTGTTTGTGACTGTTTCTGTTCAGTTTCAGTGTTGAGCCTCAAGTCAGATGGTCCTGCCTCATGTTTGCTGATTTTTAAATGTTTTTCTGTCATGTTTAAAAAGTTGAAGTTTTGTGCTTGAAATTTTTGAAATCCTCAGTACAGTATGTATGCCTTTAAAGAGCACTTAATAAACACTTTGTAAACCAAATTTGACTTTGTTCTGACTTTTCTTGCCCATAGGAACGGATTAATTAAATTTCAATGCATTCCTATGGGAAAACGCGTTTCGCATAACGAAAAATTCGCATAACGAAAGGACTCGCGGAACGAATTAATTTTGTTATGCGAGGCACCACTGTATATGTTTCTCATCTTCTACGGCAGGATAAGTCAATGCATTCAGGATAATGCATTAAAGTCAATGAAAAGGGTTACAAATGTAATGTAAAGTAGAACAAATGGAGGAGAATACTGAGGATGCTCTTTGCCCTCGTCAGGCCAACCCTGGCAGTGACTGCAGGCTAGAACACACCCAGCACTGCTGAAGATCACAAGGTCAGGTTGGTCACTGTGAGCAAAATGCCTTCAGGAAACCTTGTCGATCATTATGCTCATTGAGATAAGCTTAGAAGGAACAGCAGTGTTCTTTGGAACACAGTTGGGAAAACAGTGCTTTAGCTGCTATACAACAAGCTGCTCTTTATGCTAACTCTCAAAGAGTGGGCCTAGGAAGTCCTGCCAAAATTTCAATTACAGTGTTAACGGGAGTTGGGAGAAGCGGTTAATACAGGAGCCATATTTCCAAAGCCAGGCTTTGTGGATGCCAGGAAAAATAAATGGGCAAAATTTATGCCAGCGCAAGCATCACAACATCTGCTGAGCAGGTGTAGCAAGTTTTTGTGTATTCCAGTTTTGCCGACATGCTCCTTCGTATTTTGATACAATGACCTGGACGGCTAAGATCTTTCTGTTTTAGGTCGTTAGGAAAATTTGTCCAAATGGTTGCTCCACAAGTTTCTGACTGCATGACCAGAAATCAGGACGTCTACCAGGGCAGGTCAACTCCCTTTTCCTCTGAGTCATCTCCATGTTTCTTGTCTCCACCTAAAGTTCAGGCCAAAGAAAGGAAGGATTCTTCTCTTCTTTCTTCCAAACCTCTCTATTGGTTAGCTGCAGTACAAACTTGAGTTTCAAAGAAAGTTCATACAAAAAGCCTAGAGTCAGGGCCAAGCTATACATCATTCCAGGAGGTACATAACTGATCTCCTGATTCCCCCCCCCCTAACTTTAGCCATAAGTATGTGTAGCAGTGGGTTCTATTTTTTTTGGGGGGGGGGGAGATTGCTCATTCGATTAGAGCAGTGGTCTCCAAACTGGAGACTGTTGCACACTGAAAAAGCCCAGTGCCCACAGAGCTTACTGTTCTGCCGAGGAGTCTCTTCTTGTGCCACTGAATGCCCCCAATCCTTGCACTGGCCAGCCGCATCCAATCACTCCTAATCCTTGTTGAAAGCCTGCTGGGGCGACAGAACCCAGAAGCATTTGGCTGGTGCAAGGACTGGGGGCAATCGGAGGTGTGAAGAAGAGGCTCTCCAGCAAACCAGTAAGCTCTATTCACGCTGGGGAAGGATCACCAGATCTGGCCCATGGGCCATAATTTGGCACACACATTGGATTAGAGAATAAGACATAGGTTTGTTCCCAACCCTTTCCACTCTCCATTCCAATCTAAAGCACTGTTTGCTCTGTGGGGTAAAATGCAGACAGGGATTGAAACAGGGAACTTCTGAAAATGAGGCATTCAGACTCTGAACAAGGGTTGCATCCTCTGAAAAAACTGACCTTTAATTATCTGAAGATCTATGGTTATGGTTGGCAACCTTCAGTCTCGAAAGACTATGGTATAAGCCTAAAGCACCTAGTATTCTCTGGCGGTCTCCCATCCAAGTATTAACCAGGCCTGACCCTGCTTAGCTTCTGAGATCAGATGAGATCAGGCATGTGCTTTTGCTATAATTTGCTGATTCTTCATTTAATTTCACTGGGCCAGACTGGATTATATCTCTCCACAAATCAATCTGTATGCATGGAGAAGAGTGAGAGGACAATTCCTGCCTTTCTTCCCAAGTAGTGTGTGTGGCCCACCTCCAATGCCCCAGGCATTAATGTCAAGACATTATTGTTAAGAATACTTAGCGCACAATCCTATGCTTGTCTACTCAGAAGTAAGTCCCATAGTCTTCAGTGGGGCTTACTCTCAGAAAAGTGTGCATAGGATTGCAACCTTTCTCATTTTTCACATTTTTATACCACCCTTCCTCCAAGGAGCTCAGGGTAGTGTACATAGTTCCTCCCCTACTTTTGTCCACACAACAATCCTGTGAGGTAGGTGAGGTTGATAGTGGGTCTTCCAGGTCTCAGTTCAACTCCAGAACCATAACACCACCCTGTCTCTCAAGAGATATTTATATTCTGTATTCTATCTCATCTCATCAAAACTCCCCCCCCCTTCAAACACAGGCTTGTATTTAAAGAACATCAAGGAACTGCAACTCATGGAAGATGCCTTTGCCTGATTGTCAGAAATTCCTCCTCCCCCTGCAGCCCCCCATCTCACCCCTTTCCAATGGATGCCCCAAATCTCAGGGCAAGCTTTCTTGGAGGTGAGAAAGTCATAAGAACAGCCCCACTGGATCAGGCCATAGGCCCATCTAGTCCAGCTTCCTGTATCTCACAGCGGCCCACCAAATGTCCCATAGTCATCTTTCCCAAGCTTCCTTGTGCTCTCGAAGCAAGCTTTTGATGCAAGCAACGAAGTCTGCCTTAACATAGCAGTCAGTATTTTTTATTTAGAGGGACTTGGTATACGAACCTGTCAGAAAAGGTTTGATGTAACCGCAGCCTTTTTCAGAAGAAAGGGGCTACACCCATTTGGGTTCAGGAAGGAATCATTCCCAGAAGAAACAGGCACGCACACATGCATGGTTGTGGGGGCAGGTCATCCAAACTTAGTCACATTCTCTCTGCTTCTTCAGTTAACTACAATCTTGTTTATAGTCCTGGCTTGTTTCCTTTCTTTCAACACCGCTGATTTTAGGTTGTAATTCCTTTATATCTCCTCTGCTTTGAATAATTGGACAAAATGTTCCTCCAGTTTAGCTGAGAGGATGGCAGGGATCCCAGCAAACGTATGCTCATAGGGTCAGGATTTCCAGAACCAGAGATTTCTCCAGGGTATTTATTATGTCACAGTTAGTCCAGTTTTGGGAAGCATAATTTTAAAGACTGGAAACTTTTTGTTTTACATCCCATGTTTATGGAAGAAAAATCTGGTATTAGTTCCTAAGCAGCTGCTTGTTTTATGCTGCTTGAATCTAAGTGCTTAAAGTCAAAGCTCTGGGCCTGGCGAGAGAAGGGGACATAGAGCTCTGGCTCCACTGATGTTCCTCGTTCCTTAAGTGACTTGAAGTTTTTGTGCAGACCAGTAATCCCCATGCAATTTCCCAAATGGTGTGTTTCAGAACAGGATATTTTGCTTAGCAAAGGATGTTGTGTAGGACTAAATTAAGCTATTTGGTGAATTTGTAGAAATATGAGTCACTTTTAAAAAGTACAGTACAAGTCAATTATTATCCAAATTATTATCCATCTCTTCTCTTGGCACCTTTTCTAGGAACGGACTCAAAACAAGCCATTAAAGGATGCATGGAATATCCAGTTAAAGTGATTATATGCAGCGTTCTTGAAACATCCATATCCTGATGAATGACTTGGATTAGTGCAGGTTTTCATGATCGAAAGGACATATTTGCTCAACCAGTTATATTCTAGGTTTTTCCAGGTTTATTATTATAGCCAAATATGGCTGCAGTTTTAAAAGCTAACCCAAACTTTCTTGGTTCATGGCACCCTTAGTGACTCAGTAATTTTTTCATTGCACCCCTAGGCCAGATAGGTTTTGTCATATTTCCATAATATGTGTATTTTCTTCAAAAATTTAAAATAGCCTGCCGCACTCCTGTGAGTTCACTGTGGTGCTTTGGGTGTGGTACTTAAAATATGGAGTTAGCCTATATTTTGAAATAATTTCAAAGTAGTTCTCATTATTTAGAACATTGAAGAGAACAGTCTTATTTTTAAGCATCTACACTCTTGTGATAGTGAAAAGAATTAGTCGCCCTGATCTTTGTTATAACATGATGTATAGATGTGTCCAAATGACAATTGCCATTGATAATAAATATGAAGATGGCAGAATGGTCGTACTAAGGATTCCAAACTTTTCTAATTTGGAGATCTAGCAGTGCATTTTTTTTTTTGTATGTGTCTGCTGACTAACAACCAGTCCTGAGCTGCCTAGTGCATGGGGCCGCTGTGGCACCAAAATGATTGCCGTGGCATCCTGAGCATACTGGGCAGCTGCCTTCGGCTCCTTGGGAGAAGAGAACATTCGTCCCTTTGAGTAACATTCGAGTAAGGGACGTAGCTCTTCAATGGGGCTACTTGATTCTGCAACAGCAGAACATGGGGCTCTGGATCCAGCAGAGCTGCTAGTCCCACCCCCTCCCACCCTGCGCGCTCCCCCACCACACCTTCCCCCCATCCTCCACCTGCCCTGGAACATCTCCTCCCCACCTCCCCCCACCCCTTCTTACCTTTCTACTGCCTGGTGCTTTGCATGGAGCACTGAGTGGAGGACCATGAACCCAGCACTAGAACTGGCCCAGCACAGGCTCGTGCTGGGCTAGTTACAGTGCTGGGCCTGCGGTAAGGCTGGCAAATGTGCCTCACAGCACGTTCACAACAATGCACACTGGCAGTGAGTTGGCGCACAAAGTTCTGGATTGGGTCCTAATTCATTTCACCAGTGCACCCAGTATAGTTTCTGGTTATGTAAACTAGGCCATTCTTCCAATGTCTGCAAAACAGTGATGCCTGAATATCAATATGAACTCTCTACCAAGTTAAGCCCCTGAAGTTTGAATTCCAAACTTTTGAGAGGCTCCATCATGGGTCAACCAGCACATTCTTGTTAGTGCTTGCCTATGGGGCCATCACGTAATTGGTGTGTGTATGTGCTGTCATCATCCATGCTTGTGGAAAAGAGTCTGTTTTATCTTAAACAATTTCTGGATGTAATAGAAGTCATATTGAGGTTCCGAGGATCTGGCTTTTACAAAAAATACCAGTCTCTTGGTGGTCCAGCGAGTGACAGATACACTCACCATGCGTACAACAGGCATTTATCTTCAGCTTACACCCATTTGTCTTACACTCCTCACAGCTATGAGGCATTCTTTCTTTTTATAACACTTTTACTAAAATAACATAATTTTTGTTTTCTGCTGAGGGTCATTTTTCCTTGTCACCAATTTTGGCTGAGGTTGCTCCTTCACACAGTTGCGGAAGCACAACACAGACTGAACACAGATGAAGTTCTCCCCAAATCTGGGGATCAGTTCAGTGAGAAATAACTGGTGGTAAAGGCAAGTCCCTGTAGCTCTTCTGTTGCCTTCTTTCCATGCTGCTGATGAGCATGTGGTATTTACATGCAGGATTTGGTATGAGGCCTGATGCCGTGAGCCAAGAGCTCGAGCAAACGCTGGCCAAAGTAATGCCATTTTAACATCAGCTCACGGATTCTGCCTCTGGTCTTAATATGATCGTTAGCAAAGAGCTGTGTGCCATCCCTCAGCCAGTGCCTTTGTTATAGAGATAACACAGCCTCAGCAGCCAGCTTCCAGACCTGTAGCCTTCATGCCATCACTCAGTGCTTTTAGTCCCAGTTCCCCAGTACCTTGGTCCTTCGAGACCAGACAGAGCCAGTCTGCATTATCTTGCAAAAGCAACAACCAATATCAGGGCTAAAGGGGGTGTTTGGGTGAGGCAGGAATGGAAATTTACTGAACTTTACTGAATTTTGCCTGTTGAAAGTATTGCTTTGAAATGAATATAAAAAGCTAGCTGCGTCTAGCTACACTTGCGCATGATCTGAGGCAACTGGCCTCCTTGCTTTGGAACCAGCAATAAACAAGCTGTTATCTGCTACCCCTTCCCTCGGTGTGTGAGTGGATCGTAGCTCGTTGGGTAACAAACCTCACCCTGCCTTTGTGAGTTCAAGGGCAATGAGTGCACCAAGGAATAAAGTTAACTCTTGAGGTGGATACCAGATCTCTTTGGCCTTTCTGAGGAAGCCTCAACCTGGTTTCACAAACTAATGCAAATTCTGGAAAACAAGAGGAATTTCCTCAAACTCTGAAATGTTTCAGCATCATTCAGCTGATGAACCATCAAAAGAGCTACACCAGTGATAATCATTATTTCTTTGCAACTGACATCTGCAGAAGTTGGATACAAAATGTAACAGATGAGAATTATGACTTAACCTGGGTGCTCTTCATTCTGTATAAGCCTAAACTTGTTGTTATACAGCAACAAGAGTTCAAAGTGACAGAAAACCAATGCTTTGCAGTCTGTGCTGGTTCCAGGTTTTAAAGGAAAGAAGACACCTTCAGCTGGGGCTTCATTTCTTGGTGGGGGGGCCCAGTGCGGTAGCTGGAGGGGGTGCAGAGCACTCAACCTGGTAGGGAGGTGGGCGAACAGTCATTCCCAGCAGAGAGGGCAAAACAGAGAGGCAGAGAGGGCAAAATTCCCGTACGGCTCTGTTTTGCCCCCCCCCCCGGTCATTCATTAGTAGGGCCAATGGGAGATGTGAGCCTCCCCTCCCGCCACAGGCAGCATGGTGTGCCTTGTCAATTGTCAAAAACCTGATGGTGTGCCTTGACCATTTTAAAGCCTTGTCAGTGTGCCCTGAGATGGAAAAGGTTGAAAATCACTGAATTAGATGGTAACTGTGGGCCTCTTGCTGGGGTGTGGACCTTGACTGCTGCCCAAAGACCTTGACTTGCCTGCAGTTAACATCATCTCCATATATAGATGTGGATAGGTCTCACTCAAGCTTCACTTTTGATCCCTGTTGGTTGCAAGGACAACTGCATTATCAGGAGGAGCAGAAGATGGACAAGGATAGTGGTTTCACTGATTAAGTGCAAGTTTCGTTGCTCTTAACTCAACACATAAGAATCTCATGATTCCAGCAGATGTTTCATCTGCGTTGCCAAATCTGAAGTTTATGGACCAGCAATGTGAAAGTCCAGAAAGCTGCCACTCAGCATGTCACCTGGGGAGCTTCCCTTACTTCATAAAATCACTTAATAAACATGCATTCCTGTTATATACTGTGCTTTAACTCTTCTTCTCTCAACCTAAAATGTATAGTTTTGTAAGAAAAAGATCAGGCACAGTTTGTAAGCTTTGAGTGGTGTTAAATGTTCTATCAGCACAGGTTTCTTTGTGGAACTCTTCTTCTTATTTAATAAATGGTGCTTTCTGCTGTGTTTCCCATGGTTTGAATAAAGATTATGGATCGTTCTCTCACTTTGTGTTTAACTGCTAATGTCTTTTTAAAGGTATTTATATCAGATGACATTAGAATTTTTGATGAAGTCCTTACGGTCCAATCTATTGGTGCTGTAAGCCACCGGAATAAATGTTCTAGTGTCATATGGCACTTTCTGGCTGTTTCAAAAGGTGACATGCCAGAGTTCGTGGCCTGGTCACATTTGGCTCCATGTACTAGCTAGCTGATGGGCGCCCGCCAACTTAAATGAGTACACGTAGGGGTTGAGAGGGAGGTGGGGGTGTGTGGAAGAGGGTGGTGACAGGGGCAAAGAGGTGGGTGGATTGGGACCAGGAAGGGGCTGGTTCAGTGGCTATGGCACCTGCCTCATCCTTCCTGGCCTCAGTTCCCCAACTCGGATCTGTCAGGTCTATGTTCTGGATAAGGCAGAAACACAGCCAACAAGGTGGTTCAGGAACAGGTGCAGATTGCTGGAGTCAGCAGGATCAGCAAACACCTGTGACTGCCTCACGCTGGGTGTGGCTTAGCCTACACTGATCGGCCACTCCAACTACTTAATGTTTGGTCTGTTGAGCTTCCAGTGCAGCAGTAGGAGACTACTGAACTGCTGCCAGTTACTTGGGAGGCTGGATGTGAGTATATACATGTTGTTACTGACCATGGAATGAACTTTGACTGTGTATCCTGGAAAACTGATTTGGATTTGTTGTTTATGGACTGACTGCTCATCGTGCTGACTAGGACTGTTTACTGATTACTCTACCTGTGATAACCCTTGCTCTGAAATATAACCACTGCATTCAGAGGACTCTGCTGGTGTATGCTGTTTTGTGTGCCTGCTCATCCAAGGTTCCATACAACTCTTTACCAGACAAAGGGTTGCAACTCTAACAGGATCCATTCAGACGTGCCAGCTCTATAGCCGATACAGGTCTGAGTAGACCTGGTGGCCCAGCACAGGCTCACCCTGGGTTAAGAGAGCAAATATCCCCTTACCTTGAGAAGACCTCTGGAGGCTGAAACTACCCCATGGGGTACAGTGGGTAACACATTGGCCCACTGGTTAGGATTAGGGTAGTGTTAAGATATAATGCCTTTCTTGTGTCTGTTTCTAGATTCATTCTCGACAATGGACCATTTTTTGAAGCCTGTCTCATTATTGAATCTCTGTGTATCTGAAATTGGTAGACTAAGATTAACCATAGAGTTCATGGAATTCCACAATGGCAAGAGCAAGAGCTCTTGCTCTTAATTCCACTAAGAGCAAGAGCTCCTACTCCCATGTGCTGCAGGTGTAATGTAGCAGCTAAGCCTTGGAGCTAGGAATTGAGAAGTGTTCAGTTCAGATATTACCTTGATTATGAACTGAGCTTGCTAGGTGGCTTTTAGCGAGCTCAGTCCACCCATCTCCTTGGTGGAGAAAATATAACCTGTTTATTTTACTGTTGTAAGGGTCACTGAGACAATGCATATGAAGCATGTAAGGAAGTTTTAAGTTGCTATATACAATACACATTCTGATTATTTATGTTGTGGTGATCACAATACAAACCTGACTCATGTGTTAAGGGGTTGTAAATCTGTAGCCTATTTTGGCTTGGTAGTAAGTATCAATCCCCCCCCTGCAAATAGCCATTTTGGGAGCAGATAGAAGCTTCAGAAGAGAATGTTTGATGGGAAAATAATGCAATGGAAAAGGGTGACTTTCCACTCCCCACATGCTGCAGTCCCTATCATAACAAAGCCACCTACTGCTGCTTTTAGTATATACCACTTATTGATGTGATTAGCTGCATTTCTAGTTTGTGGACAATGATAATTTTATTTATTTTATTTTTCACGTTTTCATACTGCTCTTCCTTCACGGAGCTCAGGGTGATGTACATAGTTCCTCCCCTCCTTTTGCCCTCACAATCCTGTGAGGTAGTTAAGGCTGAGAGATAATGACTGAAAAGGGACCCATGACTGAAAAGGGATCTGAACCTGGATCTTTCAGATCTCAGTCCAACTCCCAAGCCATTACACCAGCCTATCTCCCTGATTCAGAGGAGAGCAGCTAAAATGGTGAGTGGTCTAAAAGCAACCTATGATAAAAGAGCTTGGTATGTTTACCCTGGTGGGCAGAAGACTAAGAGGAGGTATGATAGCTGTATTCAAGCATCTGAAGGGCTATCATGCAAGGGAAGAACTTACTGTGTGGACTGCAAGGGCAGGATTAGAACCTGTGGGTCAAAACTGCAGTGAAGTAGCTTCAGGTTAGGCATGAGAAAAGAACTAGGAGGTGTCTGTCACTGGAACAGTCTGCACTGTGCAATTACAGGCTCTTTCTCACTGGACATTTTCAAGCAAAGGTGGATGGCCATCTGGCAGGGATGCTGTTGTTGCCTGCAGTGAGCAGGAAGCTGGACTAGTTAAACTTCAAATGACCTCCAAAGTGCCTTTGGACTCTTAACATTTTATGTTTTTACTTGTACTATCAAGCAAAAATGGGCAATGGACTTGCCACACAGACATGTGAGTTATGATTGGCTCTCCTGCCATGTTGATCATGATGTATGCTTTGATCAAGTGACTGATCAAGTGACTAGAATCAATAGTACCAGTGCAGGAGGGTGCTATTATAGGATGTATCTACACGATCAATATATCCCCAATTACCAAAGTGTAGGACACAAAGGTATAAAGTAGGCCTTAATCTCACTGAGCTCAAGTGGTTTGTGCATTGGACTATGGAGGTCCAAAGCTGATATAACCCTTTCTGATTTTAGAGCAATGGAAACATGAAAACTCCTATGTGGGTCATAGTATAATCTGTGTGTATTTTTTTTTAATGGCTGCTTTTATCATCCTGGCTTCATGAAGCCCATTTTTCACTGGAAGCCCCTTTTGAACGAGATCTAAAGGGCTGAAAATTATCTGGATGGAAAGGAAGCTCTTTATACTCTTTCTTAAAGCAGAAAGATCTAATGGCGGAAAACATCAAACTTTGGTCAAAGAAGAAAAATAAACCTCTTTGAGGCAAGCCTCTTTCCCATAAATTGAAACCTTTATAAGAAGCGCCTGCCAAAAATGCCGTTTTCCTGGAATGTGGGGAGTGGAAAGTCAGCAGCTCTCTTTGAATATGTTCAACCAACTTTCACAGCCACAGCTGACATCCTAGTTGACCCTGAGACCAATGTTTTGATTCTGTCCGCAAGTACTACTATTCCTCCTTCCAAAGCATTGGTCTATTCCTTGAGGACTGCATGTAGAAAAAGGAAGCAGGCCAGTAATAAAGCTACTAATGTACCCCCATGTGCTGGCTAAAGATTCCTTTGTCATAAAAATAAATGTATATAAAAGACCACTCTTATCTGGACCTCCCATAACTAGGCCCTTCTGTGCACTAGGCAGCCTTCCCACTATTCACTATAACATCTATACTTTATGTCTCTCTGCCTTCACAAATTTTGGATATCCGCTACTGCGGATACATTTCATGTCCCTCAGGATGTTCGGATCTTATGGGTTCTCCTGTATAACAAATGCCTTCTAAGTCAGACTTTGAATGATGCGGAGGAATGCTGCTTTGACTAGAATATCCCTGTAGCTTGCTAACATTGTAAATCTGTAATTGGCAATAAAAGGCAGACCACACTCTCTCTATTTCACTAATATTTACTTAAACTTTACCATAAAGTGTGCATTGCTGTTTCTCTAGACTCCAGCAGGACAGAACCTCTTAGCCAAGAAGAAAAAAAAAATGTGTTTTATAACATTGTTCTGTAATTTTTAAAATAAGTTTTCCAGAGTGTAAAAATATAGGACACAATCCATTCATGATTAGGCATTCTTAGGTCCCATTGATTTTAGTGGGAGAGCTGTGCTTAAATCCATCCCATTGAAATCAAGAGGAATTTTAAAAGTGTTTCTTAAGGCCAAAATATATATTATGCTAAACCATGCAGTTGGGTATGGATGTTTATTTTTTCAATGAGAACTTGAGGCATGGGGGGCTCTCAGGATTAGGCAGGGAGATGGGTATTTAACCCTTCTGA
Source organism: Tiliqua scincoides (assembly GCF_035046505.1). Classification (NCBI taxonomy): domain Eukaryota; kingdom Metazoa; phylum Chordata; class Lepidosauria; order Squamata; family Scincidae; genus Tiliqua; species Tiliqua scincoides. The sequence continues at coordinate 251,618,341 of NC_089821.1, forward strand.
CCACAATCCCAACAAAAATTGCACCTCAGAGCTCTTATTAGCCTCCAGAGGAGAGCTCTCTCAGGAGGGAGGGAGGACACCAGGATCTCCTGGTTGTCTTGTGTGCTCCCTGAGGCATCTGGTGGGCCACTGTGAGATACAGGAAGCTGGACTAGATGGGCCTTTGGCCTGATCCTGGAGCTCCTAGCAGTTTCAGGGGCACAGTTTTTGTCAGGACTGCAGTAAAATACCCTTCCTCGCAAACCACGGTCCTAATCCTGATCACTCCCCCACTGCCCTTACACTAAAAAAAAAAAAACAAAACAAAAAACCACACACACACACACACACACACACACACACACACACACACACACACACACACATATGTTGGGCCAAGTGTACATTTAACATAATGGGTCCAACTTAATGTACTATGTCCATTTAATGTGCTATGTAGTTTGGCCCTCAGGCTAGATCAGTGGTTCTCAACTGCACTGTGGGATGTCCCTGGCAACCTTCCTGTCTCTCCCAGGTATCGCCATCTTGGATTGCACAAGATTTTGCACAAATCACACAAGATCTTGTGTGATCCAAGATGGTTTCGCCTGGACAAGCCCGGAAGAAGAGGTCGCCATGAAAGAAGAGCACTGTGATCATGATAAGTTTGGGAACTGCTGGGCTGGAACATGCCCGTACTTAAAGTCAAGCAGAAGCTTTAACTGTTCCTTTGCTAGATGGATTGTTGGTTACTAGTCCAGGGAAACAGTCCATCTGCTGATGGGAGCTCATTGCTGAATAGTTATGATGACAGGAAGGTCACTTGCCGTGAGGATCTTCTTAACATGTGAGATCTACTGGAACTCCCTCTCTTGGCCATGCTGTGCCTGACTTTGCTTCCCATCCCAGAAAGCTCCCTTCCCCTCTGGCATGACAGTTTGGTGGGACAAGCACCCATACCCCCTGAATCCACCCCTGCATGTGCAGTGACTGTATCCATTGTTAATCTGACCGTGGTTGACAGAATTCTTTATCCTGCGTGAGAATCTAAACAGTGGCTTGATGTAGTGGTAGCCAGTGTGCTCCATTGGCTGTTGCAATCACAGGCATCACCCGTATACTTAGTAGAGACTGTGCTTTGTGTCCCATCATTCAGGTGCAGCTGGTGTGTAGACCTGGGCTTCCGATTGCAAGTGCAGGTGCACAAGATTGTGGAATTGAGGTTTGCCTGTCAAGCCTCCCTACCCTTCTGCATTCAGGTGCCTGGTCAAAATTCTGCTTTTTAAAATGTTCATTTCACTTGAGTGGACATTATCTGCTTTGAGCTGTCTGTTGTTTGTGGCTGGCCTTGTAAATGGTGCTTCTGTTGCTTCATGCTGGGATTTTTTGCTTTCTGATTCCCTTTACTCGCTGTTTTCATCTGTGGATTTTTTCATCTGTGGATTTTGTTGGTTTGTTTTGGCTCACTTCGTGTTTTTATTCTATTGTTTTTCCACCGCTGCTTGTTAACTACCCTGAGAATATTTTATGTTAAAGGGCAGCATATATATTCATTAAATCAGGAAATAAGAAATAGCACAAGTGAAGAGAATTTTTTTTTAAAAGATTAGTGTATTCAGGCTTAGGACAGGGCTGTGAGTGTTGCCCACTCTGACCCAAGTTCCTCAAGATTTGGAGAAGAAGCCAGAACTGGGGTTGAAATGGAAAAAGCAGAAGGTTCCGCAAGCTCACCAAACAAGGCCAAAGGCCTGGGGTGGGCTCCTCGTATTTATACTAGGCATTGGAGGATGCAGAAACTTCAGGCTATTTGAAGGACTGCCTCATTCCACATGAAGCTGATCACCCATTCACATTGGTGTGAGGTTCTCATCAGCTGGGCAGAAACATTTTTATTTTGCCAGGTATTTGGAGGGAGATTGTATCTCCCCACTCTTATATTTGTGTTCTGTTCTGAGAAATTGTTATTTGATCTGTTATTTATTTTTTTAAATTATGGTCCATGATGGTTTTTATTTGTTTGTACTGATTGTAACCTGCCTTGGGCGTTCTCTTGAGTGTCAAAATGTGAGATATCAATATTTTGATAAATAAATGAAAATAGTAACTACTGTCCATCATAGCAGTCAATGGCACACCATTATTTCATTCTGTGTCTGTAAAGGGCTCTGGCTTGGTGAGCTTTGTGAAGCTGCGATGGGAAGTCTTCTGATGCGTGGATTGCACTGTAGTGCAAACATCTTGAGAGTTGTAAAGTCCGCATGCCTTAAACTCATTAGTGAATTTGAGTGTGTTGAACCATTACTGTAAATATTCTAGCACACATCAGTTCACCACTTACAATGGCATCGTTCAACACATTCTGGAAGACTTTCAAGAATATTGTGGGTTGTGATTTGGATATGCGTCAGAGCATTCAGGACTTCGGATGCCAAAATCTGGTTCCCCTGATCATTTTAAAAGTGGCTGCGTGAAAAATCACAAAAGAACGTCACATAATATTAGTGTACGAGAGAGAAAGAAGTCTCATGTTCACAATGTGGACTGTTTGCTTTCCATATGTTTAATTAGACACACCAGGGAAATCTGGCATTTAAATTATGGACCTGGATCCTGAGCTGGATCCCATGAGGCTAACCAAGAAGGAACTCTTTCTACTAATGTCCATTGGGGACCTTTTTAGATAGTGACCATTTTGCCATTTTAAGCCCATTTGGGGGAAAGGCTATGTCAAATGCTAAGAAAGATTATGAAATCCAAAAGACTTCCAAAAGTATGCACCAAAAAGAGATGAATTTTGCAATCTTTATAAATAAACCAAATCAAGAAAAGATGGTTTCATCTTGAAAAATTGAAGGGCAGTGTAGTTCTACCCCAAACCAATACAGTCATGTTAATGTGGTGTGTACTGCATCCCGTGGGGGAATTTTGAGCCAGGAAGGCCTCCTCTAGGTAAGGGAATATTTGGGTAGGCCCTCACCACCCCACGGGGTCTGCTCAGATCTGCACCAGACAACACTTTAAAACATAAGAGTCTATTAAACTAAGAGGAGGGGTTTGGCTCATATAAGGAGGAAAAAATAAAGCAATTAGACTTAGAAAATGACTTGTACATCAGTAGTACCCAGGTACAGATCACAGAAAGAAAGGGACAAATAAAACCCCACATGTAGTCAATTACAGGCAACAAAACAATTCCCTAACATATATAAATTTTCCTGTTTTCTGTCTGATACTTTGTCCAAAGTCGACTTGAAGAATCTGTCACACACCTCTGACCCCAGCTGAGAACTTGCACCCACACACACTTTGAAGGAACCAAGTTGGAAGACACACAGGCATGCTTATGTTTGACCTTAAGAAACCCTAGGATTGATAATGTCACTGGTCAATCCAGTTAGATGGTTTATGGTCACTTGTGTGTTCCCACCTGCCCTCTGACCTGGGCAAATGGGTTTAGATGCCCAATTGCCTGGTGCACGACAGTTCTGGCAGATCAGAGCTATTGGCCAGCAGCTCTTTTCTTAGCTGGATCCAGGTGAAGAAGACAGTGAACATACAAAATGACCTGTCTGCTTAACCATGCAGTTAAGCAATGGCACTGAATTCAAAGTGTCTCAGTGGAACCTCTTACTCTGTAACCGTCTGCCAAGGCTTTCCTTAAACTAGGATGGGGGGGGGGGAGAGAAAAGAGAGCAAAGGGAGTTCATTCATTTCAGCTTACAGAAGGTTGCAACAATTTCCAGTGCAGGTTGGGAAACGGCCTAACTTCTGGCCTTCTAAAGAGTTAATAAGACTTTATAGAAATCAGAGACATTTGTTGCTTGTGAAGTAAGTGCAGCTCTGGTGTACAATAACGCTACTGTATATCAAACAACACAACTATGCTTTGAGGCTCACCTTTCAGGTTCCATTTCATAAACCCAAAGAGCTTTTTCATTAGCATTTGAGCAATTACTTGTAGGAAAAGCAGCCTCGACAACCTTTTGCATCAACTGATACAAAGCGGTGTTGTTTAGAGCATTGAGGGAACAGATCAGTACTCATGTGAAATTCCAAAATAATTCCAAAATTATGGCTGCAGTCCTATACATACTTTCCTGAGAGTAAGTCCCACTGAATTCAATCATCCTTACTTGCATTAGTAGGCATGCATTAGTTTGTGCTATAGGTTGCCCAGACACTGCAGATCTAAAGGGAAGCACCCTCTGCCATTCAGACACAGGGTTAAGGACTGCCTGGTTTTGTATGTGTGCTTGTTTCATTATTACAGTCCAATATTGTATTACTGGCAACGCTGCTTCTACCCATCAATCATAATGTAGCTCAGTGACCAAAACACCACAGTACCACTGCAGGGAAGGTATCAGTCAACACATCACTGTTAGCCCATGAGATGGCAGGATATCTTGGAACCATGTGCCTACCCCCCCCCCCCACACACACACACATTAGCTGCCGTGAAGGAGTGACAACACCTCCTCTTTCACAGCCTTCTGCAGCCTGGTGGCTAATATTGCAATTCTCTTTATATCTACCCAGAAGTAAACCCCACTGAGTCTTTACTCTCAGGCAGTCTTCACTCTCAGGCCGACTTTCCATCTCTCTTGATGCTCTCCAAGCTAACCCTTCCACCTGCTACTGCCTTTCTCACTTGTCATTTGGGCATGCCAGCAGGAGGCCAGCCCCTATACAAGGAAGCTTGTCCCAGCCCCTGGCAGCTTGCAGGGACAGCTTGGTTTTGGTGGGCCTTGAAAGGGCCTGTCCAATGTGTGGGGATCCTCTTCTTCCCTGTTATACCCCTGTGGTTCCTGGTCCCCAGCTTCCTCCTCCACTTTCCGACCCTCCTCCTTCCTCTCTTCCCACTCCCTGGTACCCTGCCAGGCCTCTCACCTGTCCTTGTTTAGTCCTTACACAGTCTCCTGTGCCTTGGTCCTCCACTTGTCTCTGCATTCTTCCCTCCTGTCTCCTGTCTTCTAGCTTCTCCTTCTGAGCCCCCATAACATATGGGCTCCATTCACCTTCTCCCTGCTGCTTCCTTTGCTTCTTTCCCCACTGCTTTCTCCTTCCAACTTTTATCTTCCCTCCCATGCCCAAGGCATGACTCAACTGATCTTGGTTTTGAATTCTAGCCATCAGCAATCTTCTTGGGTGGGGAGACCACTGGGCTGTGTGCCTAGAGGTCCTGTCCCAATCTGGCCAGGCAGGATTCACACTTGTCACACAAACAATTTGTATGGAACTTATTGCTACCTTGTCAAGGTCCTCATCAAGACTGCAGCAGCATTTCTTCTTGTTATTGTCACTGCTACCAGGTACATTTTGCACATGAAGGGATTCACAATGGAGAAACATGAAGTGGTGGAGGTCACAGGAAGACATCATGTACTTGATACATGATGCGTGTCAATCTGGACAAATATGAGACATGGAGTTTGAAATGAACTGGTGCTTCAAATGAGCTGATTCAGTGCCAGGCCAAATTAGTCTGTTTAGAGTTCATTCTAAATCAGGCCCAGGGAATCAAGCTTCCACAGGTTTGTCTAAGGTTTATTCCACAGCTTTATATGCCTTATCTGAGAAGAACAGTGATGTATAGTTCTGTTGTTTGCTGCTGGATACTATGTTGGCATCCTTCAGTCTCGGAAGACTATGGTATCACGCTCTGAATAGTGGTTCTGGAACAGAGTGTCCTCTCCAGTGCACGAAGCCTGGGTAAAGTAGGTATGGAGGATAGGCTGTTACCCATGCAGCAAATCGCTGAAATGGTCCAATGGAAATGCAGAAGCCAATACGGTTGGTTCCAGCTGCGTCGCAGGAGTTGCCAGAGCATGACTGTGTTCAGCCGCGAACTGCCTCAGGGACTCCAGCTCCGGATTTTGCCTGGAGGTTGACTCCTGAAGCCTTTTCCATAACTGGATGTAGCCACAAGGCAGTGGAGGTTTGGGATCAGAGTTTCTTTCTCTCAGATGAGCTGCCTTCCCAGGTGGCTTAGTTGCCTCTTACGACAAGTACAGCCAAACTGAGGGCCTATTCTTAACCCCAGCCCCCAGGGGATAGAGGATAGATTGCTGCTGGATAGAGGGCTGATAAATGGCCAGTCCATAGAATGGGAGTATGAGAGGCTGCTGATGGTCCTGAGCACCTCCACCCCAGATAAACTCTTTGCACAACCTGCCTTAGGGTTGTTGCATGTTTCAAAGCAGCAAATACTTGTTTAATATTCTATACATACATTATGGGGGATGATGGCCAATTTTAGCTCTCAGCATCTACACCTGGATAATTGTATATTGTATTAGCAACCTTCAGTCTCGAAAGACTATGGTATCGCGCTCTGAAAGGTGGTTCTGGCACAGCGTCTAGTGTGGCTGAAAAGGCCAATCCGGGAGTGACAATCCCTTCCACACCGGGAGCAAGTGCAGTCTGTCCCTGGTCTGTCTCCCTGGCTATGGGCCTTCCTTCTTTGCCTCTTAGCCTCAGACTGTTGGCAAAGTGTCTCTTCAAACTGGGAAAGGCCATGCTGCACAGCCTGCCTCCAAGCGGGCCGCTCAGAGGCCAGGGTTTCCCACTTGTTGAGGTCCATCCCTAAGGCCTTCAGATCCCTCTTGCAGATGTCCTTGTATCGCAGCTGTGGTCTACCTGTAGGGCGCTTTCCTTGCACAAGTTCTCCATAGAGGAGATCCTTTGGGATCCGGCCATCATCCATTCTCACGACATGACCAAGCCAACGCAGACGTCTCTGTTTCAGCAGTGAATACATGCTAGGGATTCCAGCACGTTCCAGGACTGTGTTGTTTGGAACTTTGTCCTGCCAGGTGATGCCGAGGATGCATCACCTGGATAATGAACATGGTAAAACGCACAGTTTTCTAGGTACACATATAAACTGTGCATGCCCACATTAACAAAAATGTCAAAAAATACTATCACTGGGCTGGACATCATTCTTGCATGGTGGAGAAGGCAGTTAGACCCTTCAGGAACCCTTATGCCTGGTTTGCATATAGGAGGTAGGACAATTATGTGACTTGGGCCTCTATGGAATTGGGTAAATGGTAGGAGATCTTGGACAGAATGAATCCAATAACCAAGGAGCTTCCTGCTGTGAAATGTGCCACTTTAAGAGAAAATGGGAATGAATACATATGGAAAGGGATTGTTTGCATGTGTAGCGTGCCACAATTGCATGTTTTTGAAACTTGGATATTTGTTCCCATATTATGCTGACAGTTGGAGATGATTCTGAATAGCGGCAGGGGGAGGTGTAAGACAAACAGTGGTTGTGGGAGGCTGGCAACTAAGCGGCCACACAATGTGAGACAGGCATGGCTGGAAACGCTTAAGAAAGGGTTTTGTTTTAAATACATGGATTGTGAAAAGCCTGGTAGCCAAAAACAAAAGCAGCCAGAAAGATAAATGCATGCAGCTGAAAAACTTAAACAATTCAAGTGGAAGACATGAGAGATAGCCAGAAGAGCAAAAAAACACAAAAAACCAGGCTCTCTTCCAGGCCTTAATCTGAGCCAGCAGGACTCACCAGGCCTCCGCTCCAGAACCACTTTTGAAGGCCAGGGCTCTGCTGGGGCCTGGGACATGCAGGACAACTGCAGCAAGGAGTGCATTTTGGAATGTATACATCACACTTCCCTTCCCTTTAGATAATGATCCACGAGAGATCCTTTCTTGGACTCCCCCGCAGATACCAAAAACCGCGGATAAACAAATCCGTGGTTTTCGGCCCCTTAAGCCCTCTGAAGGGGACTGGAATTGTGTTCTGGTCACCTCTGGAGGGCTTTCTGAAGCCTGCATAGGTCACACACATCTGCCTGTGGCCTCTGCGGGCTTCAGAATGGCTGAAAAGAAAAGGGAGGGCCGGAGGCCTGAACCTCTCAATATAAGGCATTAAAATCTGTGATTAAAATGGCACTTCTGGTTTTCCTCTGGAAATTGAAAGTATTTTTATTTTTTGCCTTTCCAGCCATTCTGAAGCTTACAGAGGCCACGGGCAGACATGTGCGGCCTCTGCGGGTTTCAAAAAGCCCACCAGAGGTAACTGGAGTGGAGCTCTGGTCTTCTTCGATAGGTTCAGGTGGAGCCAAGTCCAGGGGACCTGTGTTGAGTTAGATCTTTGGAAATAAAATATGCAGCTAAACAGGCTCCACCTGTACAGCCACTCATATGAAGCTGCCTTCTACAGTCAGACCCACTTGCTATAGTGACTGGAATGTTATTGGACATCCCAGAGAGGACCTTTTCCAGCCCTAGCAGGAACTGAACCTGGGACCTTCTGCATGTAAGGCAGGTGCTCTCACACTGTACATCTGTGATTAATAGACAACCCTCATCCAGGACAAATAGATTTGACTTCACGGTAAGAACCCCGCATACTTCCACTTCTATACTAACCACTGTTCTTTTACCTTCTCAGGTATACTGTGGTTTCCAGGGAAGTGTGGCTCGATGAGCAAGGAGAAGGTGTGATGGGGAGGCGGAGAGAGGGCAGGTGGGAGGCATGCCAGGGGAGGGAGCAGGGAGAGAGGGAGGCAGGTCTGGTGGAGCAGAGTTCCACCGGTACCTGTCTGTTCATGTGAGGCTCGGCACCCTACACAAACACATTTACCTTACCACCGACCTTTTGGTTTGGTCTGATGATGTATCTGCATCCCATTGCGGGGCTACTTCCCTTACCCGGGAGAAGGGGACGAAAGTCCCCTTCTCCTGAAGCGCCGCCTGTGGTAGCCATTTTGGTGCTGCCGAAGCTGCGTGCCATGGGAGCTTGTGTGCTTCCTGGGGCATTTGGTGGGCCACTGTGAGATACAGGAAGCTGGACGAGATGGGCCTTTAGCCTGATCCAGCAGGGCTCTTCTTATGTTCTTATTGGGCTGCCAGATACTTTCTTTACAGGCTACATCTGGTTCACCATTTGGCCTCACAGTTTGCTATGCTTTCATTCTTTCTTGGTCTCAATCTAGGTTTATACATATACCTGCCAAGTGAGAATAATAAAAACTCCATGCATCTGATGAGAAGTCTACAATTCATGAATGTTTATGGTAAAATAAACATTAATGAGTCATAAAATAATAAAAACAAAACAAATGTTTTATTTATTTATTTACTGGACCACTGACACCTGCTAGCTAGTCTTTCAGGTGCCATGAGACTGTTTTGCTATTGAATTCAGTCACTCTCACAAAAGTCACAAGTGAGACATGAAAGCAATAGCTCTTCTCCGCTGTTGCCTCCCTACCATCCTGTATTTGGAATTCTGCTGCCTTTGGATGTAGCGCTTTCACATGGCCCTCATTAAAAATTGAAAGACTGATCTTCCATACATTTTGCTAATCCCCCTTTAAAGCCATCAAAGCTTGTGGCCATCGCCACGTCATGTGGCAGCTACATCCATAGGTTGACTATTGATCGACTTTTGTCTGTCCTGAACTCCTGCCAATCCATTTAACTGAATGATTGTCTTGCCCACAAGGGCTCCCCCATTCATTCACTTTAATGAATGGGGGACCTCCCAAAGGATCTTCCCTCTTGGTTAAAAATATTGAGATGTTTGTGCAGGAATTTAATGCATGCATCAGAGCAATGTTTTTCAGACTGTGGGTTGGGACCCTCTAGGTGGGTCGCGAGCCAATCTCAGGTGGTCCCCATTCTTCAATATTTTATTTTCAATATATTAGACTTGATGCTTTCATGGCATGTGACTGCATTTGGGGAAATGTAACAGACCGGTACTTTGAACAAGCTACTATGTATATTCCGTTAACAATGAATGAGACTTACTTCTGGGTAAGTGTGGCTATGATTTGAGCCTAGGATTGTTAAAAATGTTCCTGCGTGATGATGTCACTTTTGGTCATGACATCACTTCTGGTGGGTCCTGACAGCTTCTCATTCTAAAAATTGGGTCCTGGTGCTGAATGTGTGAGAACCACTGTATCAGAGCATACGTGAAGCTCTGGTCTGAAGTCATAGCATGTGGATAACAGATTTTCTAGGAGACTGGCAGGCATGTCTTTAAAGTACATTGCACAATGCAATTGTACAAACATATCATACATCACAAACATGCAATCTTTATGTTTCCAGAGGTCACAGGAGTTACTTTGCAGGTAACCGGGTTCTGTTCTAGGAATGACTGAATCCCAAGCCTGCTAGCTGTATCCTGCCTATTCCAAATCTGTCTTCACTTGAATGTGGATGTCTCTGCATCCCATAATACAAACACAGCTGTGTGGTGTTTCTGGTGCTCTGTTTCCATCATCTCAGGGGATATATTTTGGCAGTGTTTGAAGACTGACCCACAAACATACATCCTGTACAGTGTTTAAAATATAGTCGGGATGGAATGTTCTATGAACTGCATAGAACAATATTACTGATTAAAAAAAGATTTTGATTTTTAAATTAGTGTTTAACTTTAACCCACAGCTTTGGCAATGTTGAGGACAATTAAGTAGAATGTCCAATGTTTACTTGCATTTCCACATTACACTTCTGATTAGCAAGTCTTCCTGACTTTACTGCCTTCTGCTGAAATGTATTTAAGACCCCAACCCATGTTGTAAAAAGTTTTGCGAACAGCTGGGCTTGTTGCATTTCAGACAGTTTGGGGGACACAAACTCTGCTTTGGTCAGTTTGGAAGGGGCTCAATTAATACAAAGTATTCTTAAAAAAATCAGAACAGCTGTGTTCAAAAGTGTGACAACCCAACTGTGCTCATGGCATTACTGAGAGTACAGGTCCCAAATCCTTCCCCACCCCTACAAGCCCTAGAAACACCCCAGAGTGCAACCCAAAGCACCCTTGAGCACTGCCCTGCTATCAGACCCCCCCTGACCCAAAACTTATCTGCTGGATGTGGCAATGACTCTATCTCTTCTCTGCAGACGCGTGTGGCCTCTGGGAACCAAGTGCCTCGGGAACTAAGTGCCAGGTAAGGCACAAGAGTTTAGCATCTGGGCGAGGAGAAGGCAAGGAGACCTCTGAGTTTTGGAGAAGGAGAGGAGGAGGAGCAGGAGGAGGAGGTAAGTGTACTCATTCTAATGCTTTGTCTTTCTAACTCCCTGTCTTCTAACCTTAACCTTACCTTTAAAGCAACCTTAAATCAAAATTGAAAGTTAGCACCTAAGGGAGGTACATAGGGCTACTCTGAGCAGGAGCAGAGTCCTACTCGTGAGTAAGAGCCCAAGGGTCAGGCATTTAAATCAAAGTTGAAAGTTAGCTGCACCTAAGGTAGCACTTAATCGAAGGAAGGGAGGAGGATAAAGTGGAAAGCAGGTTTTTTTTTCTACTTGTTTAAATTAAACCTATACTTAACCCAGGTTAAACCTAATCTAAGTTAGAACATAACCTAAACAGGTCAGTAAATTGGGACACAGGATCTAGAGAGCAATAAATAATTAAACAAACCCAAATAAAAACTAGCTTGAGGTTACAAAAACAGTCCAGCCTAAGAGAACAGAACTAGGAGGGAAAGGACCTAGGAAGGGCCAATTCCCAACCCATTAAGAGCCCCATTAGGCTAATCCAAGCTGTCCATTCAGGAGCCTGCAGAGTAGGTCACGCCCATCAGCAGCCATTTGCCTTCCTGAGCTTTTGTAAACTCACCTGGGAAGGCCAGCCCCCTTTCAATCAGGAAGGAAGGAGGGGGGAGGAGCCAGCCAGGAGTATAAAGCTAGGCGGGCCATCGCGTGAGGCTCTCTGCAGACGCGTGTGGCCTCTGGGAACCCAGTGCCTCTGGGAACTAAGTGCCAGGTAAGGCACAAGAGTTTAGCATCTGGGCGAGTTCAGCAGCAGAGCAAGGAGGCCAGGGCCCCATACGCTGCCCTTCCTCTTCCCTTGAGAAGAGGGCTGCTATCCAGTGTACGGTTTTTAAAAGGACCCCTAAATAAAACAACAACAACAAAAAAGCTATGCAGTCAGACAGCCAGCAGCAGGGTGGGAGCTATCCAGTGTTCTGCATCGAGTGCCACATGTATGATTATATGCCTCTGGGGCATAAGTCATGGGTGTGTCCTCGATGCAAGGAGCTCCAGGCTCTCAGGGAACGCGTCCGCTCCCTTGAAGCCTTGGTGGCCGACCTGGAGAAGCGCAGGCAGCCAGAGGAGGACCGTGGGGAGACTTCTGGGGACGATCAGGCTTCGTCCCAACCTCAGGCGTGCAGCTCCTCGGCTGCCCGGGTGGGAAGTCTCGGGACTGGAGGACGTCATCCTGGAGAGGAGGGAAACAATCCCCTAGGGGGGATCCATTCTCCAGGGGATGGGCCCGTATCCGAGCGCACTCGGGATACTCCTTGGCGGGAGGGGGGTCGGGGGCTTCTTGTAGTGGGGGATTCGATTATTAGAAACATAGAGAGGGGGGTTTGCGACGGATGTGAGGACCGCATGGTGACTTGCCTGCCTGGTGTGAAGGTTGCGGACATCACTTCTCGTCTAGACAGGCTAGTAGACAGTGCTGGGGGAGAGGTAGCGGCTGTGGTGCATGTCGGCACCAACGATGTGGGCAAGTGTAGCTGGGAGGTCCTGGAGGCCAAATTTAGGCTTTTAGGCAGGAAGCTGAAAGCCAGGACCTCAAAGGTAGCGTTCTCTGAAGTGCTACCTGTTCCACGCGCAGGGCCAGCTAGGCAGGCGGAGATCAGGGGTCTCAATGCGTGGATGAGACGGTGGTGTAGGGAGGAGGGGTTTAGATTCGTTAGGCACTGGGGAATGTTTTGGGACAAGCGGGGCCTGTACAAGAGGGACGGGCTCCATTTGAACCAGAATGGAACCAGACTGCTGGCGCATAACATTAAAAAGGTGGCAGAGCAGCTTTTAAACTGATCCCTGGGGGAAGGCCGACAGGAGCCGAGGGGCATCCGGTTCGGGACTCCTCATCCCTATGGGATGAGGATGGGGAGGTTAGAGAACAACAAGACAAAGGCAGGGTAGGAGAAGAAATTGGGAAAGGTAGGGTGATGGGATGTGATAGACGGTTTGGCACAATGAGAGGATGCGGGGACAAAGGAGCAAATAAGCAGCCCATCCTGGGGCATTCCGTGTATAAATGCTTTTATGCGAATGCCCGAAGTCTACGAGCAAAGGTGGGAGAACTGGAATGTCTGGTGACAAGGGAAAATATTGACATAGTGGGCATAACGGAAACCTGGTGGAATGCGGAGAATCAGTGGGATACTGCAATCCCGGGCTATAAACTCTACAGGAGGGACAGGCAGGGACGTGTTGGAGGTGGGGTGGCCCTTTATGTTAAGGAAGGGATAGAATCCAGCAAAGTAGAGATTGAAGGTGGGTCCGACTCCACCGTAGAATCTCTGTGGGTTAAATTACCAGGCTTGTGCAGCAATGTAATACTGGGGGCGTACTATCGTCCTCCAGACCAGAAATCTGATGGGGACCTTGAAATGAGGAAACAGATCAGGGAGGTGACAAGGAAGGACAGGGTTGTAATCATGGGGGACTTCAATTATCCTCATATTGACTGGGTCAATTTGTGTTCTGGTCACGATAAGGAAACCGGATTTCTTGACGTGCTAAATGACTGTGGCTTAGATCAGCTAGTCACGGAGCCCACCAGAGGACAGGTGACTCTGGATTTAATTTTGTGCGGTACGCAGGACCTGGTTAGAGATGTAAACGTTACTGAGCCATTGGGGAACAGTGATCATGCTGCGATCCGTTTTGACGTGCACGTTGGGGGAAGAATACCAGGCAAATCTCTAACAAAAACCCTTGACTTCCGACGGGCAGACTTCCCTCAAATGAGGAGGCTGGTTAGAAGGAGGTTGAAAGGGAGGGTAAAAAGAGTCCAGTCTCTCCAGAGTGCATGGAGGCTGCTTAAAACAACAGTAATAGAGGCCCAGCAGAGGTGTATACCTCAAAGAAAGAAGGGTTCCGCTAAATCCAGGAGAGTGCCCGCATGGCTAACCAGCCAAGTTAGAGAGGCTGTGAAGGGCAAGGAAGCTTCCTTCCATAAATGGAAGTCTTGCCCTAATGAAGAGAATAAAAAGGAACATGTGGCAAAAGAAATGTAAGAAGGTGATAGGGGAGGCCAAGCGAGACTATGAGGAACGCATGGCCAGCAACATTAAGGGGAATAATAAAAGCTTCTTCAAATATGTTAGAAGCAGGAAACCCGCCAGAGAAGCGGTTGGCCCTCTGGATGGTGAGGGAGGGAAAGGGGAGATAAAAGGAGACTTAGAGATGGCAGAGAAATTAAATGAGTTCTTTGCATCTGTCTTCACGGCAGAAGACCTCGGGCAGATACCGCTGCCCGAACGGCCCCTCCTAACCGAGGAGTTAAGTCAGATAGAGGTTAAAAGAGAAGATGTTTCAGACCTCATTGATAAATTAAAGATCAATAAGTCACCGGGCCCTGATGGCATCCACCCAAGAGTTATTAAGGAATTGAAGAATGAAGTTGCAGATCTCTTGGCTAAGGTATGCAACTTGTCCCTCAAAACGGCCACGGTGCCAGAAGATTGGAGGATAGCAAATGTCACGCCTATTTTTAAAAAGGGAAAGAGGGGGGACCCGGGAAACTATAGGCCGGTCAGCCTAACATCCATACCGGGTAAGATGGTGGAATGCCTCATCAAAGATAGGATCTCAAAACACATAGACGAACAGGCCTTGCTGAGGGAGAGTCAGCATGGCTTCTGTAAGGGTAAGTCTTGCCTCACGAACCTTATAGAATTCTTTGAAAAGGTCAACAGGCATGTGGATGCGGGAGAACCCGTGGACATTATATATCTGGACTTTCAGAAGGCGTTTGACACGGTCCCTCACCAAAGGCTACTGAAAAAACTCCACAGTCAGGGAATTAGAGGACAGGTCCTCTCGTGGATTGAGAACTGGTTGGAGGCCAGGAAGCAGAGAGTGGGTGTCAATGGGCAATTTTCACAATGGAGAGAGGTGAAAAGCGGTGTCCCCCAAGGATCTGTCCTGGGACCGGTGCTTTTCAACCTCTTCATAAATGACCTGGAGACAGGGTTGAGCAGTGAAGTGGCTAAGTTTGCAGACGACACCAAACTTTTCAGAGTGGTAAAGACCAGAAGTGATTGTGAGGAGCTCCAGAAGGATCTCTCCAGACTGGCAGAATGGGCAGCAAAATGGCAGATGCGCTTCAATGTCAGTAAGTGTAAAGTCATGCACATTGGGGCAAAAAATCAAAACTTCACATATAGGCTGATGGGTTCTGAGCTGTCTGTGACAGATCAGGAGAGAGATCTTGGGGTGGTGGTGGACAGGTCGATGAAAGTGTCGACCCAATGTGCGGTGGCAGTGAAGAAGGCCAATTCTATGCTTGGGATCATTAGGAAGGGTATTGAGAACAAAACGGTTAGTATTATAATGCCGTTGTACAAATCGATGGTAAGGCCACACCTGGAGTATTGTGTCCAGTTCTGGTCGCCGCATCTCAAAAAAGACATAGTGGAAATGGAAAAGGTGCAAAAGAGAGCGACTAAGATGATTACGGGGCTGGGGCACCTTCCTTATGAGGAAAGGCTACGGCATTTGGGCCTCTTCAGCCTAGAAAAGAGACGCTTGAGGGGGGACATGATTGAGACATACAAAATTATGCAGGGGATGGACAGAGTGGATAGGGAGATGCTCTTTACACTCTCACATAATACCAGAACCAGGGGACATCCACTAAAATTGAGTGTTGGGCGGGTTAGGACAGACAAAAGAAAATATTTCTTTACTCAGCGCGTGGTGGGTCTGTGGAACTCCTTGCCACAGGATGTGGTGCTGGCGTCTAGCCTAGACGCCTTTAAAAGGGGATTGGACGAGTTTCTGGAGGAAAAATCCATTATGGGGTACAAGCCATGATGTGTATGCGCAACCTCCTGATTTTAGGAATGGGTTAAGTCAGAATGCCAGATGTAGGGGAGAGCACCAGGATGAGGTCTCTTGTTATCTGGTGTGCTCCCTGGGGCATTTGGTGGGCCGCTGTGAGATACAGGAAGCTGGACTAGATGGGCCTATGGCCTGATCCAGTGGGGCTGTTCTTATGTTCTTATGTTCTTATGTTCTTATGTTCTTATGTCTGAAATACTATGCCAAGTGCCCTGGACCCTTGGAAATGTAGTATAGGTATGCAGGTATCCTAAACAACATGTCCCACTGGTGACCCATGGCTGTGAGGAAGTCATGGGCTGTGTAGTTTCCAGGGTACTCAGATACTCTCATGTCCCAGAATTCCTTGCATCTTGCACATGATCAGATGTGTGATAAGCACTTTGAGCCAGAAAAGATGTTCTCAGGGAAATGGTGCTCAGTTTGTAATGCAGTTGAGCCTGAGAACTTCAGATTCCAAACCTGGTCATAACTTTAATAAAATCACCACCTGATACTGAGTCACCTTCTTAACTGTTCGAAGGGCTGAGGAACTTAACTGTTGATCTATCTTCTTGGTTTGGAGGATTTCCATTGTCTTACTTGTTCTGGAGACCTGGGATTCTATCTGGAACCTCAGCCCCTTGGGTTCTTCATTGAGCAATGAGGGCAAGTTGTTTTGCTTGTGTAGCTGTTCTTTTGTCCTTGTAAATGCCTGCATTCCCAAGCCAGTGCTTTCCCAGTTGCATTCTGTTCCTTGCCTGGTTTCTTGGGTGGCTCAATCCCCTTTTGATGTACAGCCACAGATCTGTAGGCAACTCAATATGTAGGTAACTCAACCCCCAAAGTTCAGGCCACCTCTCAAATGTTCAGACAGCCAGTTGGAGTGAACAGGTGCTGCTTTCTCAGCCTCTGGCTTCTGGGGCTGTATCAATGGCTTTCCATACTATTATGCTGATGGATGCCCTGTTGGCAAAATTGGCTTTTGTTGGGCTGAGAAGTCTTGAGGTCCTGTAAGCAGTCAGGGACAGGATGATGATGATGATGAAAATGGTATTTATATACCGCCTTTCTGGTCATCAGATTACTCCTCTGACTTTATTCAAGGCGGTTCGCATAGGCAGGCTATCTCTAAATCCCCAAGGGGATTTTTACAATAGCAGAAAGGTTATATCTTTCAAGAACCGCACAACATTTCAGATGGATCTTTTACGGTCTGGTATCACTTCTGGCCCCCAGTTGTCTCCCAAGCTGGCTGACAAGCAGCTCCTTCATCTCTCACTTGAAGGGCAACCAAGATACTTCTTCGCTCACACCAAAGAGCAGGTGGAATAACTCAGCTCAGCTTGTCAGCTGCTTCAGGGTCTTGCCATTCACGGAGCTGCCGGTGGCCTCGAACTGGCAACCTCTAGATGTTATCTTCAGGCTAACGGAGGCTCTGCCCTCTAGACCAGACCTCCTGCTCAGGATGCCACCATGCTGTTCCCTAGGGCCAGAGTGTTGTGTCACAGGTTTTTAGATGTCTGTCCAACCATTCCATCAAAATAATTATCCCATTTTTTTAAAAAACATTACCATGAAAGAAAGTTTCCCTTTATTTTTCCTCATTTCAGTTTCTGGTTAGCAACAGCTCCACCAAGAGCTTCCTGCCTCAAAAATGTAACAAGCGTTCTACCCGCCTGTTAAGTATTTCAACAAGTAAAATATGTTGGGGGAGGACTGGGATACCAAAAGGGGCCCTCTTTGGATTTTGTCAACCCGCTATGACAGACCTCTTGAATATGACAGACTTCCTTATCAAAAAGACACTATGCAACCATTAATCTTTGGGCTCTGTACCAGACTGAAACAGGAATGTCTTAGATAGCATTTTTAGGTCAGTCCTTGCTTGAGTGTGTTCCTTGCGAGAATCAATTTGTCATAGTGATGCAGAATAATGATTGTTCACATGAATAGGCTAAAGGTGAGGGAGAGTGTATAGTTAGTGCTTTTTGTATTATTTGCTTTGAGAAATATTCCAGAAGCTCCTAGGTGGTTATGAAAATATTACAGGTCCCCTGCTTCACGTTTTCATTACCAGCCATTCATCATACTCTGTCCTGATAGAAAAGTTTCAGTATTCCATTTAGTAAATCAGATAGGTAGTAAGCATATTCTGCTGCCAATGAAACACCACCGATGGTGAATAATGTACGGCCACGCTCTTCAAGCCTTTGGCGACCGGCCAAACGGTTGAGTGAGTTATTTTGAATAATGAAGACATTTCCAAGAAATTCAGAAATGATTCACAATCTTTTCCCACAAAAGCCTAAAGTCATGCTATTTTTCACTCAACAAACCTTCGCCGAGATGCACTCTCCTCTCTGAACGTTTTTTGGCAATTTGCAGTTCTTCGGCGAGAAAACAAGAGCAAGCTTACCTTTCTTTCATAACCCTAATTTTCTGAATTATAGACACAGTCACTAATCGCTAAAAAGAATGTAGTTTACATATGGCGGGCGAACAAGAGACTGGGTGTTATCTCTCAATATTGCTTATGGAAACCATCCAGAGCAGCCTTATGTGGGAAAAGAATTGGTGCGCTTAGAGCTCTGAGAGAAAATTCATTGGAAAATTTGGAACTTCCTTGCTTGGTTTTGAAATCTGGCAATTGCAGCAGATATGTGTGTGTTTTTAATGTAGTAAAATAACATTAATATCTTTATCCCCAAGTACTTAGGCATCAGTGCTAAATTTTCAGGTACACTTTCACTCAGGAGTCTTCTAGCTTTCCTGACTGTGACCTACCTTTCCTCCCAGCATGCAATGTTAGATCCACCTCTTCAAGGCAGAAGGGGGTTGTGTATATGTTTCTTAGATTTCCTCTTTCTTTTTCCCCTCTTTCCCAGCAAATGGTGGCAGTGCTGCTGGCGAGACCTTCCCTAAATGAGCTGAGACCCTCTGTTAGTTCTCAGTTTACCAGATGAAGACCAACAATGAACTTGGTAGTGCGTTGCGCATCTTATCCACAACCATAATCACAAGGCACATGATAAATGGATTCAACAAAAAGTAAAAGGAGTAGAGGTTCCTACCTCTGTTACCTTATATATCAAGGATGATTGTCTTCTTGAATTTCAGAGGAGAAATCCAATGACAAGAAAGGTGGTATATAAATACTGATATTATTATTTTTTTTTCTGCAGATGTTATGCCCCTTACCCATCACTGCCTCCAAACTGCAGGCTAAACATGCCATGACTTCATGCTTCCTCACATCAACCTTTTTCATTCACAATCATTATTTTTTTCAATAGCTGAGCCTTACTGTACACTTTTGCTTCCAAAAATGGTTTTACTTTATTCTTTTCTTTTTTTACCCCTTCAGATGAAGAAAGATTATTATGTCATCTTGTCCATTCCCTCTGCCAATGCTGATTTCCCCCCCCCCCCTCTCTCAACAGCCTAATTTGAACATTACTAGCTTTCTGGGGCTTCCTCAATGCCCACAGATGATTATTCCACAGACTAATAATATTGTTTGTGCTCCTAGGAACTGAGCTTAAATTTCCAACCCCTATTCCTTAACCTTCTCTGATGATGTGAGTTGGTTCTGAGTATTTTTCTCCCTTTAGGGTTATCTATTCATCCATTTATTATCTATTCATCAATTTATTAGACACCTCCATCCTGTTGATTAGCACAAAATCATTTCTTGGTTAATTTTGTGTTAACCAAAATTAAAAAAACATGAAGTGAAGTTATCATTATCATAACTTTTACAAGTAGATTCGCAGATTTGCAGATCTGCGATTCGCAGTGGTACTTAAATCTTTTCCCTTGCAGGAACGTTACAACAACAAACAGTACTAACAGTACTCTGGACAGTAATTAATAACATCTAAAGTGCTATCTTATTGAGGTGTTCACTCAATAAGAGATACTAGAAGTTGTTGCTTAATGGTCACCATCCTGATCATAGTGTATGCATTCAAGAACCCTGACTCCCCTTTAAATCCAAATTCCCATTACTGACTTTTTCAGGTCACTGAAAATGAGACATTATTTACTTGGTTTTCTGATATGAAATATGGACAAATCAAGAGCTTCTAATTATGTCAGGGCTCTTTATTTCACTTTCCGCTTATGTGCACCTTGGATTAATTCCTTGAGTATATAAACACATGAGAGATTAAGATGAAGTAAGTGGTTATTAACAGACCTTAGAAATTGGACATATATAAACAAACCTTAGCAGTGACCTCATGATAGCACAAAACCTTTGTCTGTATGTAGAAAGAGAATTCCTAAACCACACAGGATCTAGTCCTAGAGCACGCATTAACCCATTTATAGAAACGATAGCATTGGCAAGTCTTGTTTTCATTTGTACATGCCTACATAATATTGAAGAACACAAAAGACACAGTGGCAGTGCAGGGGCTGGTGGCTGCTCCCAAATGCTTCCATTGGGCTACAGGGCCCGCTAAAGGCCTCCTGGTGCCTGAGGTGGCACATCAAACATTGCCCCCTTCACCTGACAGTGTACCAGATGCTACCTCTTTTACACATTGCTTCTTGCTCCCTAGACTTGAAAAGGAAGAAAAGATTAGAGCAGAACAAAAAATCTGCAGAAGAGAAGAGTGGTAGTTGACAGCCCCATGATGCCTTGCTGGTGGAATGTGTGTTCCACCAGCACTGGCTGCTGGAAAGCAGTCATAAAGCATTTTCCGGCAGTGCGCTATGTGCTGTGCTGCTTGAGTGCTGGCAGAAAGGCTGGAGCCTTCGCATGCACTTCGCTGCACCACTGGCCACCCACCAGCGCAGGTAAGCTGGGGGAGGAATGAGGGTGGAAAGGGGATGAAACTGGTTGGGAAGGGGGAAGGAATGGGATTGGGAGGTTGTGAGAGCGATGGGATCCAGCTGCGATGGCACGTGCCAAATCATCTCCTCCGACAGCAGCCCCCTTGTTCCCTTTCTTCAGACTTGTGCCAGTGAAATTGCCGGTGCAGGTCCAAGGAGTCTCTTTGCAGGATGGGAGGATCCCCTTTTCCCTTCAAAGGGGGAATGGGAGGTCTGCTATGGGGGGGGGGGAGAGGATAGGATTGGGCTGTTAGAGTACCAAACAGTCTTCTCCCCACATTGTCTTTTGCTCCACCCCCTTCTTTCTTTTAGAATTCTTTCTTTCAAAAGGAACAGTGGAAAAGAACAGAGATGGGCACTCCCTACCAATCCACTGCTTAAGATAATTGCTCCGAGAGCAATCCTAATGCACAGATGGGCAGGCTGTCGGCCCAGGAGTGTCACAAGTATGCCATAAAGCACGTTTGCTCCTCCTTTCAAGCGGTCTAGACTGGTGAAAGGAAGTGTGCTGGCCTCCCTGTGCTGGATCCCAGCCTAATGGGGGCAAGTTTGCGCCAGTCAAGGAAGGAAAGCACAGAGGGTTGGGGAGAATGGCAGGAGGGTGAAATGGAGGCATTACGGGGTGGGGGAGTGTGGGCCACTGAGTGGAGCAGGCCCAGAAGGGGGCGTGGCCGGTCTGGGACACCTAGGCTGCATCCTAACCCCCCCTTCCAACCAGCCCAGCATTACACCACACTGCTCAGGTCTGCACCAGCGATTTTGCTGCATGGCAGCCACCACCTACCCTGTGCTGGATATGGCGTAGGCCATTTGCAGCTCCGGCACAGGATAGGATTGGGCTGCCCATCTTATAGATAGGCTGGCCTTGTCTGCAGTGACACTGTGAAAAATTAAATCAAAATAATTGTTCACAGTTCCACTTGTAAGAAAAAAAAATACATCTACATGTGTCTTTCATTAGCTGTGTATCCCTTGAGGCGATCATTCAGGAAAGTACATTTTTCCCCCCACATTTCCCCCTGAATTGATGACCTCATGCCACCTGAGTGTATGTGAAGCCCTCACTGGTGGGTGATGCCACTTTATTAGAGTGCAATCTGGCTTGTTCTGGCCTCTGGGCTAGTGCCTCAAGAATGCAGTGCAGTGGTTCTCAAACTTTTACCACCAGGACTCACTTTTCAGACTGTCAGGACCCACCGGAAGTGATGTCATCACCAGAAGTGACATTATCAAGCAGGAAAGAGATTTAACAATCCTAGGCTGCAATCCTTCCCGTACTTACCCAGGAGTAAGTCCCATTGACTATCATTGTTAAAAGCATATACATAGTAGCCTGTTCAAAGTGCAGATGTATAACATTTCCCCAGATGCAGTCACATACCATGGTAGCATCAAGTCTAATATATTAAAAATAAAATATTGAAATGAATAGGGACCCACCTGAAATTGGCTCGCGACCCACCTAGTGGGTCCCGACCCGCAGTTTGAGAAACACTGATGTAGTGAATACAGATAATGGCCACCTCTCTCCAAGCGCTTTTGATGTTGAAAGAGATGTAATTTGAACTGGAGAATTGTCTGGAATGCAAGATTGTGAGCAGAGCCCAGTCTCTGTTTAACCATTTTGAAGAAACTAGATTTTATGGGAAATAAATAGCAATAATGAGGGGAAAACATTAGAAGGGGCAGGTGGACCCCTATGAAAACAACCTAGCAAATGAAAACTGTATGTAAGACCATGGTCCTAGTCTCTAGATCTCTTGAGTGCTACTTGAATAGCAATAAAAGGTGTACTCTGTAAACACAAGGGATTTTAAAAATAGCATATTGTTGAAAAATGAAGCAGAGTCTACCCCTCAACAGTGTCTGCTTAAAGATAATTTATCAGTTCCAATCTCAATGACTGGAACCGTGAAGGTCTGGTCTCCGATTGTGTGGCTGAAAGCAGACAGAGAGCAAAATAAGTATTCCTCAGCTGGAGAACGCAGGCAGACTCTCGTTCTTGGCACTTATTGCTTTTCCAGGCAGGAACCAGTTTGGCCTGCTGCTCTGTGAAATGTGACCTGTGCCCACCTACTGAATTCCCAGGCTTTTGTGTCCAGAATTTTCTCCCGCATCTCGAAGGGAAATGGTTTCAATTTACAAGTCAGTGAAGGGCTGGCTTGTACCTTACGCGCTCGTTGCCAATGCAGTTGCAACATTTTTCATATCAAACGACTTTGCTGCGCAGAAGATATATTTGAACAGCCTTTCATGTACTGCTGTGGAACATGCTTTCCACATTAGACTCAACTTGCCTGACTCTGTCTTTTTCACTTGGGCCATGGCATCTAAGTGTGCTATGTATCGCAGCCCAAGGGAGCACCTGAGATCACTATTCATTAACGTTCCCTGGTATTAACTGGTGTATGTAAAGACACATGCACACGTTGGCCAGGAAGGAATTCTTGAAGCTGCTGGGAAAAAAATTTGACCTGAAAAATGAGCTCACAATAGAGATCAGGTATCAAGATTGTGGCTCAGTAGAGATGTCAGTCACAAAAAACATGGATACCAGGTTGCTAACTTGCCATTTTGACTGGCTTTCTGAGAAAACAAAGCTTCAGCTGCTGAATGGGATACTTCGAGAATGACAGCCCATCCCTAACTGAAATTGGGGCAGTGGAGGAGGGTCCTGGGGAAAAGGCTGCACTTGCCTCCCCATGGCACATTCCATTGTCGTCCCCCCCCCCCATATTGCTCTGTCATTGGTTCTGAGGGTTCCGGGATTGGCCCATCTGGCTGGATCCTATGATGGGCAACACCAGTGCCTGAGCTGGCTAACTGCTGACACTACCCTTGAAGAGAAGTAATTTATCAAGCCAGTCTAGAATTTGTTCAGATATTGCTTCCTGGAAAGCTATCACAACCTGGTTAGAGCCTTAGGATCTTACGTAATATTTTTCTTGCCTCTCAATATTAGGGTTGCAGCTATCCTAAGGCTCAGATTATTTTTAAATTAATTCTCTAGTTAATCATTTAATTCTTTCCCTTAGGATCCATAAGAGAGAGGCAACAGCTCTAAATTCTGGGCCAAACACTGAAGATCTGACAACCGAACTTTATATGAGAAGTGTCCTGTTTAATGGAAGTTGATCCTTGATCTTGTAAACCATCCCTGGAAAGAATTGTGGAGTTGGTTTGCATTAGGGTAGCCAACTCTGAAATTATACCTAGGGTCCCCCCCATCCCAGTATGATGTGCTGTCATTATACAAAGGAGGCCCTTTTAAAATATCCGCATTATTTTCATTATTCTCCTGGAGAGTGAGATTCCTGGACATGCCAGGCATGTCTTGGATGCTCAGAAAACCTACATTTCAGAGATGTTTTGCATGCAAATACATGTAGCTCAGCCTGCATTGTTGTTGTTCAGTCTTTAAGTCATGTTTGACTCTTCATGATCCCACAGACCACAGCACACCAGGCCCCCCTGTCTACCACTAACTTCTGGAATTTGTCCAAATTCATGTTCATTGCCTTGATGACACTATCTAACCATCTCATCCTCTGCTGTCCCCTTCTCCTTTTGCCTTCAATTTTTCCCAGCATCAGGATCTTTACTAAAGAGCCCTCCCTTCTCGTGAAATGACCAAAGTATTTAAGCTTTCCGCTTCAGCACCTGTCCTTCCAATGAACAGTCAGGGTTGATTTCCTATAGGATTGACTGATTTGATCTTGCAATCCAGGGGACTCTCAAAAGTCTTCTCCAACACCATAACTCAAAAGCATCTATTCTTTGGAGCATCTATTCTCCTTATGGTCCAGCTCTCACAGCCATACATTACTACTGGAAAAACCACAGCTTTGACTATACGGACCTTTGTTGACATGGTGATGTCTCGGCTTTTCATTAAGTTGTCTAGGCTTACCATAGCTTTCCTCCCAAGAAGCAAACATCTTTTAATTCCATGACTGTGATCTCTGTCTGCAGTGATCTTGGAGCACAAGAAGATAAACTCTGTCATGGCTTCCATTTCTTCATCTTTTATTTTCCATGAGGTGATGGGACCGGATGCCATGCTTTTAGTTTTTTTTAATGTTAATTTTAAACCACATTTTGTGCTTTTCTCTTTCACCCTCATCAAGAGGTTCTTTAGATCCTCCTCACTTTCTGCCATTAGAGTGGTATCATCTGCATATCTGAGGTTACTGATATTTCTCCTGGAGATCTTAACTCCAGCTTCTGATTCATCCAGCCCAGCCTTTTCATATAATGCATATAAACATATAATGCTGCCTGCATTGTAGCTACATGTATTTTGCATGTAAATACATGTAGCTCAGCCTGCAGATCACATGTAACCCATTGCAGATCAGATGGTTCTGCAGTGAGAGGGAAGGGCATGTACATACCAAAGCCATCCCAGTGAAGTTACAATTATACAGGCTAATAAAAACCAACCAACCTGTAATTCCACCCATAAAGCTGGTAGATAAATGTTTTATTTTATTTTATAACATTTTGATCCTGACTTTCTCCTGAAAATAAGGAACCAGGGCAGCTACCAACCAATCAAACGTTTAAAACCCTAAAATACAGTCAATGTAAAATCAATATGCATTGCGAGCCTGATGCTGCAATCCTATACGGCAGTGATTTTCACACATTTAGCACCGGGACTCACTTTTTAGAATGAGAATCTGTCAGGACCCACCAGAAGTGATGTCATGACCGGAAGTGACATCATCAAGCAGGAAAATTTTTAACAATCCTAGGCTGCAATCCTCCCCACACTTACCCAGGAGTAAGTCCTACTGAACACCATTGTTAAAAGAATATGCATAGTAGCTTGTTAAAAGTACAGGTCTGTAACATTTCCCCAAATGCAGTCACATACCATGGGAGCATCAAGTCTATTAAAAATAAAATTATTGAAATGAATGGGGACCCACTTGAATTTGACTTGCGACCCACCTAGTGGGTCCTGACCCACAGTTTGAGAAACACTGCTATACCGACTTTCCTTGGAGTAAGCCCCACCAAGCACAAAGGAACTTACTTCTGAATAGACATGCATAGGATTGTGTTAGTACTTTCCAAAAATGGAATTATTTGAATGGAATCTACATTCACATGCTAACTAGACAAGGGTAACTCCTGCCCATAACTCCTGCCCATAATTTCTGAGTAGTCTGTGCTTTGAAGTAAATGGAAGTGGAAGTGGAAGAAGTTTGTGAAACAAACTGCCATAAAACTCAATATTGAGCTCATGTGGCAAAAGCCCACTGGTTTATATCCAACCCTAGTGCACATTAAATGAAGCTCCCTTATGGGAACTTTTCTGCCCTCTTATTCTCACAACAGTCTATCACAGGACCTGAAAACCCACTCTTGAAGGTTGGGAGACCCTTTGGGGCAATATGTTATGCAGAACAGGGGGCTGCCAAGATGGGGGGATCGGCAAAAACTATCCCATCACTTATGTGGCCGGAAGTGCCTTCTGTTCACGTACATTGAGGTTTTGGATACAAGCCAGTACCTTTTCTCCCTCTGCAACAAAGTTATATTTTCAGAAAATATACACCCCACATACTATGTTTAAAATGGATTTGGGGGCAAATAAAACAGAGAATACTCTGACACTACCCAATATTTATGATGTATATTTCCACACATATAAAATATATTGTGTCATATCATTGATTTTAAATGCCATGGAAATTGGCCATGTCATAATATTTTAAGACTTGTTTTATGTGTTGTCAGAACTATCTTGAAAAATAATGCGCTCAGCATTTTTATGAAATTCTTAACACATGGACATATGGAAAATATATCTTGCATCCTCATGGGACAACCATTTTAAATGTAGGGTGTAACAAATACATGTTGGCTAAAATATGAAAACCTTGTTGGTTTGCTCTTAAGGTTATATTATTCCAGCTAAATTATATTTTGCATATCTCTATCTATCTATAGCTTAATTTTTTTTTTTTCACAAGTAGTATTCAAGATTTAAGAGAGCTATTTTTCACATGACCAATATCCTAATATCAAAACATTTCTGCTTGGCTAAACTGATGGCTTGCCTAGCCACTTTGACTAGTCTATAGTGGCTACTTGAATGTTTTCATAGGTTACTCAACTCCCTGCGAGTCCCTTCAAGTCCCCAGAAGACTCCATCCTGGAATGATTTTGGAAAGTCAGTACACTGGAGAACCAGTGTGATGTATTATCTAAAATATGATCAGAGAGACCTGAATTCAAATCCCTGATCAGCCATATAGCTCACTGGATGACCTTGGGACAGTCACTCTCTCCCAGCCCAGTTTACCTCACAGGGTTGTTATGAAAATAAAATTAGGGGGAGGGGAATTATGTGCCCTGTCCCGAGATTTTTGGAGGTGAGCTGTGATTTTTTAAAAATGTAATGAACGGTAATATAGGCTCTGAATTGCTAGCCAGTGATAGTCTTTAACAGTGAGATTCTGTGGGCGCAATCCTAACCCCCTATGTCAGTGCTTTCCAGCATTGGCATAGCGGTGCCAATGGGACATGTGCTGCATCCTGCAGTTGGGTGTCACTCACAGAGGCCTCCTCAAAGTAAGGGAGTGTTTGTTCCCTTACCTCAGAGTTGCTTTGCCGTTATGTCAGTTCTGGAAAGCACTGACATAAAGGGTTAGGATTGCGCCCTGTGTCATATAAACCACAACATTAGCCTATATTGTTAATGGTGGGGGTGTTCACAGGAGAAACACCCGCATGAACAAAGATAAAATCAGATCAACTCACATGCATGCATAACAGGCAACAGAAGGCCAAATCAGGTATGATGTTCATTTTTCTTCTCTACATAACTGGGAGAAATGCTCTGATCTGATGTGGTACTTTGCAGAGAAGTGCCAAATATTTGGAGGCTCAGAAGGCATGGCCAGTGAGTGTATTGGCATGGGGGGATGTGGTTAGTGGCACACTGCTTTTTACCCCCCCCCCCCACACACACACATGAACTGTACATTCAGGGACAATCACTGAAGAGGGCTAGAGTCTTGCCCAGTGGACTGGCTGCTGATCTTGGACGGGGCAGAAATTGTCTACCTCCACAGGTGAGGTGATGGAGGGAGGTCTTTTGCTGGTGAATTTTTTTTGGTGGAGGAATATTTTGTTTTTTTTGGTGGAAGAACTTGTGCCACAACAAAGTTTTCTCTAGGTAAATATAACCAGTGGTTTCCTTTAACAACAGAACATAACCAAACCCTTTTAAAAAAAATTGTCCAAACAGGCCATAGTGAACAACTTCACAGGAAGGTACATGGTTCTCACTGAGTGTGGTATCAACTCAGGGAAGTCTCTAAAGAGCCCATGTGTACCAGTTCACAACATCTTGGTAGACGGCAGGACGAAAGCCTCAGCACCATGTGGTGTAGGGAGGTGGGTGTTGAGTGTGAGCTCTGGTTGTAAGAAATCTAACTGCAAATCCCTGCTTGGCCCTGAAGAACCTGTGATGACTTTTGGCAAGTCACTCTCCTAGGGTCACCTGCCTTGCAAGGCTTTGATGACCTAAGCTATGACAAAGCTGTAGTGACCTAGCCATGAACTCCTAGGTGGGAGGGGGAGCTGCAAATGCAACAAGTTAGCCGGCCATGTCCAATAGATGTCAAACTCCTCTTCCTCAGCTACAGAAAGGGATGTTTCAAAGTGGAACGGATGTTCACCCTGTGTTCACTCACACACAACGCTTTTCAGTGGAAACTGTTCACCAGTTTGACATGAGAGTTTTGAAGCCATCAAACGGCGAGTCGAGCCTGTGACTCTTCTGTTCTTTCTAGACTGTAAATTCAGTGCTTGTGCTGAATGTCTGTGAAAGCAAAATAGCATCGGTGCTTTAAAAACAAGAAGTTATTTTTTAAAAGTAAATTAGATTCAGAAAATAAAGTTTATTTCCTCAAATTAGACTGGGATTTCCTCTCCCTGCCCCCCTTCCACCCGGCCAGGTGCTGCTTAACTCAAAATGTTGTTTCAGCACTTCCAGGAATATGGGTCTTGTAGTGGCTGGAATGCTTTTAGTTTAATGAAGCCAAGAAATGGTAGAAATTAATCGGAAATATTTTTAATGCATATCAAAACGTTCTCCAGAGCAAGATATATTGCTTTTATAGATGGGCAGGTTCTTTAGGTAGCATGTGAAACTGGCCTTTGTTGTCTAGGATAATTTGTTGTCCATTTTCAGCTTGGCTGGTGGAAAAAATTTCAGTTTGCTGTCTCCCCCTCACCTCTGTTTTATGTTCTGGTTCAAGTATTTGCCAAGACAAGTCTCACCAGCCCAGTAGTTCCTGTCCCAAAATGAAGACCAAGTCACATCAGTCCATTATTTTTTTTTTTTTTCTGAGCAAGATGCTTGACATCATGAGGCCTCTCTTTCTCTCTATTCAGTGCAGAACTTTAACAGCATCATCCTTTAAACTCACATAGGGTGCAGTCCGAACCAACTTCCTGCAGCAAGCTAAGGGCAATGCAACTCTGAGGTAAGGGAACAAACTTTGCCTTACTTTGAGAAAGGCTCTGTGACTGCCCCCCAACTGCAGGATGCAACACATGCCCCACTGGCACAGCTATGCCAGTGCTGGAATGTTGGTTAGGATTGTGCCCAAAGTCTCTCACATAGCCCTTGGGAAAGACGATGGCCTGCATATTAATTTGTATCCCTAGGCAAATTTCTCAGTTTGCCTCTTGCTGAGCCTGATGTCTCTTCATAGAGAAAAAAAACTTTTGGAAAAAAATTTCTAACAACAATACAGGTATTTATATACCACCTTTCTTGGTTGTCAGCTTTCTCCTCAGACTTTAATTCAAGGTGGTTTACGTAGGTAGGCTGTTCTAAATCCCTGTAGGGATTTTTACAATTGAAGAAAGGTTCTATCTTTCAAGAACCGCACAACATTTCAGATGGATCTTTTGTGGTCTGTTATCACTTTCTAGCCTCCAGATTCCTCCCACGCAGGCTGACAAGCAGCTCCCTCATCTCTCCAAAGAGCAGGGGGAATAACTCAGCTGGGCTTGTCAGCTGCTTCAAGGTCTCGTCATTCAGGGTGCCGGTGGCCTCTAACTGGTGACCTTTGGATGTTATCTTCAGGTAAACGGAGGCTCGACCCTCTAGACCAGACCTCCTGCCCCCCAAAGGCAGCACATGAATGCTCCTACTGATGACTTCACCACTTCTTCTGTAAGAGAAGTTCCAGAGTTCCATTTCACTGCCACTGTCCCCTCTCGACCACGCCTCTGGTTATATGCGCATAGATTTTCCATGCAATAGGGGATGTCTCCACTTCAGGGACCTTGTGGGTAGGGGCTGATTCCCTTCCATGCATAGATTAAATGCATTGAGGGGAACATCTGAGCGGGGCTAATGGTTCCAATAAATTTTTAAAAAGTATAAATTCTTTTTTGTTTCACCACGTTTTTTTGGAACATTGATCTGTATAGGAGCTCACTATTCCGAAGCAGTAGTCGACAACTGCATTTCATGTTGCTTCCACCTCCCCTTCCAAACAGAATTTTCCAAGTTCACAGCAATCTCCTGGAACGCCCTCATTATTTGCAGCCAACATTTAGCAATTTATTTCTAGTCTCTTGGCAGGTTTTTTGATTCCCCACTTCCTGTGTGCAGTCTGCTGCATTTATCTCAATTACATTCCATCTGATTGTTTGCAGGCAATTCTAATCGCACCATCCCACTGGAATCGGAGCTGGGGTCTTTAGTGGTACAATCTTGGGGCACTCAACCTGACACATTTTAATGTCACTCCAGGGATAAAATTACCAGTCTGGGAGAAATTTTTTTTAAATAAAATGCACTTTTGAGCATTCGCAACATGCAAGGTTTTTAGCTTTCATTTTTCTTCCCTGTGACTCTCTGGGGTCCAGTTGAGAAAGCGTTCTGCCCCATTTGCTCTAACTTTGGCCGGTTTTTTTTTTCTCGGAATGAGTGTGGAATGAAGTGGTTCTAAGTAAAATATATGGATTGGTGTACAGCTCCTTTTTTATGTAACATGCACCAGAGGGAGTGCAGAAGGGCGAAAGAAGGAAGAGAGCATATATATGCTTGCTTTGCATTTTTATTCTTATTCTCACAAATGTATGCCAACAATTTAGGGCAGGAGGTCTGGTCTAGAGGGTAGAGCCTCCGTCTGCCTGAAGATAACATCCACAAGGTCGCCAGTTCGGGGCCACCGGCACCGTGCGAACTTGAAGCAGCTGACAAGCTGAAGCCGAGCAATTCCATCTGCTCTGAGCGTGGGAGGATGGAGGCCAGAATGTGAAGCCAGATCGGAACGAAACACCTTGAATGTAGTGGTTCTTGAAAGAAAGAACCTTCTTTCAAATTGTAAAAATCCCTGTTTAATAAGGGATTTAAATAAAAGCCTGCCTATGTAAACCGCCTTGAATAAAGTCTTGAATAAAGACCAAGAAAGGCGGTATATAAATACCTGTTGTTATTATTGTTATTATTATTTATTTATTTAACTTGTACTTAGCCCTTTCCCATGTTGAAAATCAGGGCAGACCGCTGATGTAGGGTTCCCGGATGGTCCAGGCATTGACTAGAGCAGCTTAGCCCCAGCAAAGCTTCCTTAGACCCGGAGAATGTGTATGAGGGTGATGAGGATGAGATGCTCTCTTCGTCTCCCTCCCACAGTTGCCAACATTCCATCAAAATCTGAAACTTTATGAAGACCTTCCATAAGTATGGAGACTCTCCAGACCCACTGAGTGCCTGTGAGTGCACAATGACATGTAGCCACATCTCGCTGTTGTCCCTGTGCCTGGAATCCAAAGTTCCTCGTCACAGAGAGGATCTGTCTGTGTTGCTGCAGACAAATGCTTTCCGTGAGAAGAACAGAGTGTAGGGCTATGGGTAGGAATTGGGCATCTCCAACATGCACACAGGCATTCTGAATGTGTGGAGAGTCTCCATGCTTACAGAAGGTCTGCTGAGAGAGGGCGGTTCAATCCTGAGCAACCCAATCCAGGGGAGCAGTGGTGCCGAAATAACTGCTTCCAATGGCTGACAGGCAGCTGCTGTTGGTTCTTCAGAAGAAGGGGACATTTGTCTCCTTCCCCCGGGTAAGGGAGGAGACCCTGCAATGGGGCTACTCATGTCTGCACAGGCTATTTAGCCAGCACAGAGTAAAGCAGTGACATGTCAGGCTGGGAGGCCCAATGCAGGGTTCGGATCTGGCGGAGCAGAGCTCTGTCAGTCCTGCCCCCTCCTTCCCCGACCCCGGAATGCC
Organism: Tiliqua scincoides; assembly: GCF_035046505.1. NCBI lineage: Eukaryota > Metazoa > Chordata > Lepidosauria > Squamata > Scincidae > Tiliqua > Tiliqua scincoides. Next base: position 251,650,281 of record NC_089821.1, read on the forward strand.
CCTCTGCCCTTGCTCACCTCTCCCCCTCCCAGAGCAAGGGACAAGCTCCAGGTGGCGTGCAATGGGTCTCCAGCTTGTACTGACTCAGTATGGGCTGGTGCTGAGCCGGCACCCGAGCTGAGCCAGCAGTGAGTGTCGCAGGCATGCCTTATGGGATTGGGCCCTAAGTATGACCAAGGAACAGAAACCAGAAAGAGACTATGCAGTCAGAAGAAGCAGTCAGTTATTGATTCTCACTAACTATGTTGCTGGTGTTGTCCAGGACATGGTGTTGTCCATGTAGCTTATACCCCAGTTGTGTACCTTCTTTTCTCTCATAAAAGTGAGTTGTTGCCATTCTCTCTTACAGGGAAAAGTCAATCAGGACATTTAAGGACACTGTTGCAATGAAGATGAAATCTGCCATCCCTCTTGCATGGGATGCAATGCATTGCTCTGTTCAAATTTTACTATTCATCATACAGTATAAAGATTTCTTCTGCCAAGCTTGAATGTACTTTTCATGTCATGATTAGGGTGTAGATGAGTGCTGGTCACATGACTGCAAAATGCTAAAATCACTACAAGCTGATTCCTTAGTGGCTTTTGGCACGGCAAATGTTCCTTTGAATGTTCCAAAACATCTCTATCAAAATGTGTCACTGTCAAAACTCACTTGTGCTAGTGACGGGAAGCCAAGGGCCAGACGGATTCCTTGTCAGGAAGCATTCCTGACATTCCACTGACTGAGCAATGACTACAGTTCCATGGATGGAGATGATCAATGATAATGGAAACTTCCAAACATGAAAACAGCTTCTTTTTTTATGTAACATGCACTGGAGGGAGTGCAAAAGCAGGAAGACAGGGTATTGAAGGTATTGCAAAACTAAATAAGAGGAACAGAACCCCCCCCCCCCAAAACCTATCCACTAAGACCTGCTGCTTCATTAAGCAAGAAAATAATATTATAAATACTTTCAATAGCTGTGGACAAGGGGGGTAGACTCAAAGATCTTGAATGGTCCAACTACGATCCAAAGAGGTAAAATGATCAATAAGATGTTAAGAAAGAATGTCAGACGAAACTCTTTTCTGATATACCAATATTTGTTCTACCTTAACTCATTTTTCAGAGGGTTTCTAGGATTTTAAGATTGGTGATCACAACGTGCAAAGGATGATTTAGAAAACTGATCACTGTGACAAAATCTCCAATTAGACCAGCTAATTCTGGTGGTGATTTCACTTTTGTGACTTGGTCTGAATGAACTGTTTAATATAATTTTCAGCTCAATCATATCCCTCATCAGTCCAGAGTATTCAGCACCACTGACACAGGCTCCACTGCATGCAGTTGGTTGGCTGGGGACCAGACTGCATGGAAGAGGGAAGTAAAGACATTACTTACACCCCTAACTGCCCCGGTTCTGGCCCAATCCCTGCCCCTTCCCACCCTGTACTGCTACTGCCACTTACTTGCTGCCCTAGAAGTTTCTGCTGCTGCTGGTGCAGTGCTTACTGGTTCCCGCTCCATCATGTAAAAAAAGCCTCAGAATGATGGATCTGCTGTGGCACCAGCAATCCTGGCTTTATGTTGGTGGAGAGTGAGATTCATCTGTGTAAGTCCAGCAAAGAACTGGGGCCTTGGTGCTGACTGGCATTTCCTTAGACTTTTGCTACTTGCTGCACCCTTGTTTAAAACTGCAGACATGCTTCACTTTCTATTAGGAGAAGATATGCATGTGTTTTCTCAATCAGCTACCAGAATATGGGCAAGGATCCTCCTCAAAACTGCAGAATGCCCAGTTAACATTACCTTCTGGGGTCTAGCCCCCCTTTTGCATCGCCAATCAGGATTGGACTCCTGGAATGTCCCATTCTTTCTAAGCAACAATGATACACCAGTAATTGCCAGATGCCTGTCAGCTGCACACAGGCTACATCAGGGAATCCTGCTGTCTCCTCATTCTCTTCTACAGGACGATGGCCATATATCGGTGAGGTATCAATGCTGCATGAGGCCTCCCCACTCCAGGGGGCAGAGTGGTAGAAGCATCCAACATGGTGCCTTCATTTTTCAAGGATCACTTCATAAGAACATAAGAACATAAGAACAGCCCCACTGGATCAGACCATAGGCCCATCTAGTCCAGCTTCCTGTATCTCACAGCGGCCCACCAGCGGCCCGCTTCAGGTGCCCTTCCTCATGCAATTTGGAAATCACTTGTATTTCCAGTTCCAATTCCATCTATAATCAGAGATATGCAATACCAGAGTATTAATGGATCTATAATATTTGTAAAGAGTTTTTTTTTTTTTTTCAACCTAGGTTAAAATGTTGGCTCTTTCATTCTAAAATCTATGGAATATGTTCAACTCTGTTAGTGATGAGAGAAAATTGGGGAAAAAACTTTCCATGCCAAACCTGTGTGTAACTTTTTTCCTACTCCCCCTCTCTAAGTACAGAGAGTAAAATAATTGTGACTTGTAACAATGTGCTAAGAAGTGGGTTTTGTTTATTAAAAACAAAACTGATTGTAGGGTATAGTAGAAAGGGTTGGGCTAAAGCCACCCAGTTTCTCATGCCTCTGGCCCGTATAAACCTAACTAAAGGCAGTTTGACAGGGCTGAAAAAGGCAAATGAATTCAACTCAGCATGAGGTCACCCTTGAGGGTAATTGTATGTTGAGTATATTCAGTAATCACTGAACAGTCGTATGGAAGTAGATGAAAATAGGCAATCTTTCAACAAAAATTGAAAACATTGCCTGTAACCATCTCCCTCCCCTGATTATGTTTTTGTTCTTTATTTAACTTAACATTGATCCAAAATGAGTCCATGATGTGTTAAATTTCAGAGATTTGACTTATCATGTTTTAAAAAAAAGTCTTTTGAGTTGGAATGTGACAATAGTGGCATTCCTTTTTTTTCTTTAGATGTTATTCATGTTTTTTTTTACAGTTACTGGTTTTATAAGTCTAGTTTTGGGCACACAAACATAAGAACATAAGAAGACCCTTGCTGGGTCAGGCCAAGGGGTCATCTAGTCCAGCTTCCTGTGTCTCACAGTGAGATATGGCAAGTGATGTGCGTATCCACTATTACCTATCCATAAATGCTCTTCTTCCACTGGTCCAAATATTTCTTTAAATTGCTGATTTTATGTGTCTGAAAGCAAGTGTTGTTACACTAAGCAGTGTTGATGCAGTGTTGCATCCTCAGTTTGGGTGTGACCGGTCACTTTCTTTTCCCCAAGGAAGATAATTATGTGCATGCCTAAGGAGCGAAAGTTAGGAGCTCTTCTGCCCCAGAGTCCAGCTTGGGAAAATTAACACAAGAAGAACCGAAAGGGAAAGAATGGAAGCAGACAATACAAGACAATATAGAGAAATTAGTGGTGATGGGACAGCAACAAACAAATCAGTATCTGCGGGTTCAAGCTATTTGTATGCATTAACTACACAACTAAATGATCTTAGTGTGCAACTTAAAGATGTTATATCCGAATCACATGAGAAAAAACAAAGGATTATGGAAAAAGTATTGGAAATGGGAAAGCAACAAGCAAATCAATATTTACAAATCCAAATTAGTCTGGAAATCTTAATTCAACAGACAAATGAGTCTAATATGCAACAAACAGGAGAGGATAAACAGAAGGGCAAAGAAATAGAGGATAAATCCAAAACACTGGAGACAGGACAAAACAAACAATTGGAAGAGACAATGTTATTGGAGATAGCTTGGAAGATAAAGACTCAAAAGTCACCAGACCACAAAGGAGAAGAAATACTTTGACTAATTGATGCAGATTGATCAAGTGAAGGAAGAAGAAATACTTCAACCAACGGACATAGATTGGAATGATCAAGTGAAGGAGATGACTCATCAAGATGTTGATTTAGCAAGAAGGGCGAGTACATTAAACCGTGATCTGTTAAGAGGAATTCATGTGAAATTTATTAGAAAAAAAGATGGAAAGTTAAAGTCTAGAGAAAAGAAGAGATTTGGCAGACCTGTGGATATTTAGGTTGGAGACAAGGGAACAGATAAAAAGAAAGACAGTAATGTGTTAATTTTGTATGTTAGAAATTAAAGTTTATTAGATGTCAATGAGAATTTATATAAGTTTTATAGGTGATATGTAATATGTATAAAAATTTTAGTTAGCTTGATATTGATAGATGTTAGAATTTTAGAGGATAATTTTAATGAATTAGAATTAATTTTAGGTGATATTGTTTTGGATGTTTACATATATGTTGATGAATTTAGTCATGAGGATATATTAATTTTGGATGTTATAAGAGAAATTATATATGTAATTATTAGGATATTAAAAGTTGTTAGAATTTAATATGTTAGATATTGGATTATGATATTAATTCTTGTGAGGATTTTATATGCTAGATATTGGAAAGACACGAAGCCCAATGAAAGATGAATTAATAGAGAAAATAATGAATGTGGTGGAAATGGACAGATTTCTAGAGAGCTTGGATCAACAGTGAAACCGATATAGATTGAGTAATGAAAATTATTTTATGCTTGGTTGAAAATAAAGTTGTAGAAGTATAAGAGGGTATTTAGATGAATGCATTATATATATGATATATTATATATGATATGATAGATAAATGATAAATGATATTAATAGGCTAACATAGAAGAGGAACTGGATTAGGAAATAGGTAATGATTTATTAGTTATAGTGATGTATGATACCTTGCACCCTCTAATACTGTGTTTATTGTATGTATTGTATTATGTGTTATGTGCGTTTGTTATTTTTGTTTTTGGAAAAATTAAAAAAAATATTTAAAAAAATAATAATAAAATAATGTGCATGCCTTGCAAGCTTTAAATAAATTTAAAAAAAAAAGGTTGAGGGAACAATTGTCCTGAGGCTATCTGCGGCTTCACTTATCCACAGCTCACCAATCATCCTCATCTGTTTTTGCTTTGTTTGCCCATTTGCTGCCTTCCAAACAGCTTCCTCTTCGCGCCTGCTTGTTGGCATGAACAAGAAGGTGCAAAGAGGAAGCAGTTTGGAGGGCAGGTGCTAATAAGCAGGTACCAAAGAGGAAGGAGTTTGGTGAGCAACAATAAGTATAGGGTTTGCGGCTAACTGTGATTTTGAGTAACCACAGTAGCAGCAGGAACCTATTCCAAGATAGATGGATAAGGGGGTATGACCGTACTTAACTCTCTCAGGCTGTCTGGTTGCCCTTCCCCCACCATAGTATGCAATGTGTGCTTCGACAGTGGCGCTGCATGCTAGGGACTGGTGGGGGGGTAAGATTGGACTCTTACGGTCCAATCCTATGCATGTCTACTCAGAAGTCCGTCTCATTTGAGTCAATGGGGCTTACTCCCAGGGAAGTGTGGGTAGGATTGGGCTGTTAGACTGCTTTTCAGTAAGAAAAAATGTACGTTTTCCAATAAAAGAATCATCTGAATTGCCTGTCTTTGGTTTTCCCTAATGACATTTTTTCTGAGAGGGAATGGAACTCACTCTGAGTGTTCACCTCCACCACCCCCTTAACCACACTGCCCTCTAGCAGGGAACTCTTTCGGTTACCATTGAAATGGATATTCTGGAAACTTGCGGTAGCCAAATATCCAACCTTTGGAATATTATGTATGATGAATATATATATTTTACTTAAATGTCATAGGAAATTATGATGATTTCTTCTTGTCTAAGAATAGTAGTAATAATTAAAAAAATGCTACTAGGTCAATTACCAGAAACTTCGACAGCTTTGGGAGAGGGAACTGATGTTTGGCCAACTTTTCATTAATTTTAAAATGGGCAATGGTAGAGCTGCTTTAAAGCTCTAAAAATAGCTGAACACATCAAGAGCTGGGTTGTACTGACTGAATTTATTCTAGCCCAAGTTTCCATTATTTCAACAGCAGAAGGCATCAAAGAACTGCACAGAAGGACTGATATTAAAAGGGGGGGAAAGGGAAGAGATAATTTTGGCAATTTAACCCATTTTTGCCTGGTCCACAAAGTGTGCACATTTGGTCTCTGTTGTGTATATGCAAGGTTGGGCAGAAGTGGCTTAAAGTGTCCACAGCATTAGACTGCAACATTCTCAACACTTAGAATTTAAGGGCCAAATTAGACAGTGATGTCAGAGATGGGTGATGTTCATCTGTTGTCTTTAAACATTTACAAATAGCAATAGGTGAGGAACCCAGTCCAGAACAGCTCCACGACGTCTAGGCATAAATTTTAACAATTTCCTCCAAATTATTTTCCTAATGAAAATCATGCCCCATGTCACCCTCTCAAGATTTTCCTAAGTAGAAAAACACAAGTGCACACCAGGTCCTTTCTTCCCTTTTTGAAAAGATGTTTAGTGGGATTTCTAATGGGAAAGTGATTGGATTCAGCTTGGAATAGAGACACATACAAGCTTGCATCCTTGTATGTATGGCCCTTATCTAGATCGAGGAAACAAAACCTGTTCTCATGTATAGCTGCATGGAGCAAGATTGTCATTCAAGAGTAGACCACATGAGAGTTGGGCTACAATTCATTGCACATTTATTTGGAAACAAATCTAAACAAGGACTTACTCACTGTTGAGTACAGATGCATTTCAAACATTGCAACACTTTATTTTTTTTCCTTTAGCATGGAAGAAAAGTACTCTGTTACATTAGGGCTGATCTATTTAGAATGGTGGCTGCCGGCTACTCAAATAGCAGCGATTAGACAATTGGAGACAAGTGGCTGAGTCACACATGTGTGAAGAGCACCAAAGGAGCATTGCACCATTAGGAAAAGCCAAGTCTGGCTTTGATTACTGATAATTATAGATAAGCTGTAGTTGACAATCATTTTCTGACCACAAACTCAAATCAATCAATTAAAGACTGTGTACAGCAGCACTCGGGCCTAATCATTTCCAGGCTCTTAAAACGATCCATTAAGTCCTGTAGCATGTCAGAACTAGCGCATTCCATTTGTTCAAGCTCCCACTGATCAGCTACGCTGCGACTCGGAGGCGAGTTTCAGGCATGCGGTTTGTAGCTTTAAAAATACTTTCTGGGTTTGCAGAGGAAAATTGGCTGTAATTGTAAAATTGCTGGCTTCGTTTAATGGGAGAAACTTTAGAAATCATGACTAAAATTATCTTGCTCCAAAACAATGTGGAAGATATAAGTTTGTGTATTCTACAAACACACACACACACACACACACACACACACACACACACCCATTATGTGCATTGTCAAGGAAAGCTGCTTTAAGATCATGACATCATAGAGGAGTTGAAATGAGGTTGAAGGTCATGTACTCCAACCTCCTGCTTTTTGCCAAGGTCAACAAATCATAACTATGTATATAATAATGTAAACTATAATTTGAATGATGGGGAGCCCTGCATAAAACACACTGCCAGAAAATGGGATCTTTTGATAAGAACATAAGAACAGCCCCACTGGATCAGGCCATAGGCCCATCTAGTCCAGCTTCCTGTATCTCACAGCGGCCCACCAAATGCCCCAGGGAGCACACCAGATAACAAGAGAACTCATTCTGGTGCCCTCCCTCGCATCTGGCATTCTGACATAGCCCATTTCTAAAATCAGGAGGTTGTACATGCACATCATGGCTTGTACCCGGAATGGTTTTTTCCTCCAGAAACTTGTCCAATCCCCTTTTAAAGGCGTCCAGGCCAGATGCCATCACCACATCCTGTGGCAAGGAGTTCCACAGACCAACCACACACTGAGTAAAGAAATATTTTCTTTTGTCTGTTCTAACTCTCCCAACACTCAATTTGAGCGGATGTCTCCTGGTTCTGGTGTTATGTGACAGTTTAAAGAGCATCTCTCTATCCACTTTATCTTTCCCATGCATAATTTTGTATGTCTCAATCATGTCCCCCCTCAGGCACCTCTTTTCTAGGCTGAAGAGGCCCAAATGCCGTAGCCTTTCCTCATAAGGAAGGTGCCCCAGCCCGGTAATCATCTTAGTCACTCTCTTTTGCACCTTCTCTATTTCCACTATGTCATTTTGAGATGCGGCGACCAGAACTGGACACAATACTCCAGGTGTGGCCTTACCATCGATTTGTACAACGGCATTATAATATTAGCCATTTTGTTAATACCTTTTCTAATGATCCCAAGCATAGAATTGGCCTTCTTCACTGCCGCCGCACATTGAGTCGACACTTTCGACCTGTCCACCCCCCCAAGATCTCTCTCCTGATCTGTCACAGATAGCTCAGAACCCATCAGCCTATATGTGAAGTTTTGATTTTTTGCCCCAATGTGCATGACTTTACACTTACTGACATTGAAGCGCATCTGCCATTTTGCTGCCCATTCTGCCAGTCTGGAGAGATCCTTCTGGAATTCCTCACAATCACTTCTGGTCTTCACCACTCGGAAAAGTTTGGTGTCGTCTGCAAACTTTGCCACCTCACTGCTCAACCCTGTCTCCAGGTCATTTATGAAGAGGTTGAAGAGCACCGGTCCCAGGACAGATCCTTGGGGCACACCGCTTTTCACTTCTCTCCATTGTGAAAATTGCCCACTGACACCCACTCTCTGTTTCCTGGTCTTCAACCAGTTCTCAATCCAATTGCTGGGCTGTGGCATAGAGATGTTCTGTAGAATAACAACAACATCATATTTAGTTAGTTTTGAATGTCCAAGTTGGATTCATTTTGGTCATGTTTTCTTTAAAAACATTTTTTCTAACTTATAAGGTTTTCCTTTTCTTCTTCATCATTATCATTATCATCAATTACAACATTTACATTGCACATACTTTATGCGTTTTCAGCTTTTGTTCTTTTTTTCTTACTTTGCTTTGGTTTGTACTTTGTTACTTTGTACTGGCCACAGCAGACAGCAAAAGTCCTCTAGCAAAACTAGTTTCTCAGCAGCCACCATATTTTCTTTCACAATAACCTGAGTGCAGCACCAGCCCAGGGAACTGTGGAAAAAAAACAACGGTGATCTAGTGGAGTCCACCATTTTTTTCCAGGGTGGCCACCACTTGTTTTGCCCCAAAGCACTGGAGGCAAAATCCATCTGAGAATTTAAAAGAAATAAAATGGTGACTGCCACAAAAACATACTGTAGCCTGTACTGGTGGCTGCCATTTTCCCCCTTAATGCCCTGCATTGATTGCCCAGGGCATTGTGGGAAAATAAAATTATCTCTTACATGCAACCATTTCCTGGTGACCCATCATTGAAAATGGCCACTGCAGATGCATTCTGCACATTGTCAGAAGCCAATTTATAACAGTGGGATAGTGAATGATAGGATTGAGCCTTCAGACATTATCCTTTTAATCAAGAGAACTTTGTTCTCCATTTCCCCTCCCTCTTATTATGCATTTACCCCCCCCCCCATGAATGCAACTACATTTGTGCCTATATCTCTGTCTCTCTCATTCTTAAATGCCAAGCTCTATGGTGTGTCGTGAGCCAATGGCCACAGGTTCATATCCCTGCACTTGCATGCATGTCTCCAGACACGCATGCTAACATGCCTTAATTATATCCTTCTACGATCCCAATCTTCATCCCTAATGTGCTGCTACAATTTCCAAATTAATAGCTCTTTGTGACAAATCCTCCACCTAGAAAGCCTTTTTCCCCATCACTTGCTCATGCTGGCATTTCAGCTCAGTGAACTGATCCTTGGCATTACTTCTTGGCATGCCTCTCCCTGGCGAACGCATGCCACTGGTTTCTCCTTGCCATGTCACCCAATTCACTGAGCATCTTTTGACGTGCTTGGGATGACAGGTTGTGTTATAGCTCAGAAGTCACTATGTCAGAGACTTCCTGAAAGTTATACCCATGGGCCACACTCCACTCAATTAACTGAGCCACGTAATTAATACAAGTATGGCTCTTTGAAGTTGTAAAGTGCTATGCAAATGGTCAAGGCTGCATTGTGTGACATTTATTTGGGGAGCAGCAATATCTGTAGAAGAGCTGGGTTCTGGGGCAAGCAGAATCTCCCCTAGGTTTGTGCAGAGGATGTTTGCAACCCATACTGCAGACGGACCATAAGTCAAAGAGCAGCGTTGCCAACACTTGGTCTGGAATAATGCTTCTGTGCTTTCAAGAGCTGCACCTCCTGAAGAGATTCTGTGGCTCTTTCTTCTCCTGTCTTAGTGTCACAAGGAAAGAAGAAGAAGTAGTGTTTTGTGCTTCTCCCTGCCTCATAGTGAGGAATGTCTCTGGATTTGCTTTGAAGTTAGGAACTCTAACTCTGTTGCTCTATAGCAGAGCAACATGTGGATATATGTGTTATGCTGGGATTCTAGGACATGAGGCAGGTCAGCCAGTACGCTGGACAGATAAGCTAGCAACCAGTGAGGGCTGAAGGACAGATAAGTTGGTGACCAACTGAGAGGCAGAGAAGCAGCTGGGCATGAACGACAAATTCCTCAGACTGAGCAGCCAGACCTGAAAAATAGATTTGTAGAATCGGTTGCGACACCATTGGCCCTTTGTGTCACCTGACCTAGGCTGAGAAAGTAGGTGCAATACAGGCCTGTATCAGCTCCATGGATGGCACCTAAGCATGGCACAGGACAGGCGATCAGCTTCCACAGTTGCTCCCATTTCAAAACATCTCCTGGCACAACAGATGCTTTGAAGGCCCTCCTGTTCAAGCTGAAGTAAGCACAAGGGCCTCTTTGATCAATTATAGAGTATTAGGAGAATCAGTTGTTCCAACTTCTATGTAGTTGTGCCCCATGCTTAACTGGCAATAACTGAAGTATATCCACTGAAACTGTTTTGATTATGCGATTATGTGAGCACATTTGGGATGCTCATATGAACCATTCCATGTTTTTCCCTGACACAGGGAAGTCAGGGCCACTGCTGATGTTCATGTACTACCTGGCTTGCCCCACAAAGGGAGAGGGGCTATACATTTACAGTCTGCTCTCCATGCAAGTAGAAACCCCAGTGGGGCAGCATTCCTACTGGTATGGAAAGCCCATGCATACATGTATGAGTCTAGCCCGTCTCTTGGGCTGATGTTCTGCTGTATGTATAGACATTGGGGGCTTGCCTGGGAGTGTACAGACATTGGGATTGGGGGTAGGAGATGCAACAACCACTTCACCTTCGCGAGTTAAGGATACCCATGGAGGGGGTCTGCCTGAACAATGGACAGCACAATACAAAGAACAGTTTGAGCTGGCGCAGGCCCCCTGTGCCGGCTTCTGAGTCTCATTTGGGAGTTGACTGGGCCAGCATGAAGCTTGCACCAGCTCGGGAATGCCAGATCCAGCCCCGGCACTGCCCAGACAGGGTACGTTTGCGCTGAGTGGCACGGGGTGGGAGAAGGTGGCAGGAGAGTAATCTGGGGGTGGGGTGATTTTGGGAAGGGAGCTGGAACTGGATTGGGTCTGGGAGGAAGATGGAATTGGTAGCGGCAGCATGTGCTGAATCCTAACCTCTGCTCCAGGGCCTCAGAGCAAGGACTGTTAAATAGTTGGCACAGATTCTTGGGGTGCACCTGTGCTGGAACCACAGTGGCCTGAGCTGTATCCAGGGAGATTAGGTGCAGGCTGGAGGTCACTTCAGGGTAAGGGAATATTTTTATCCTTATCCCATGTTGATGCCATATGGAGCAAGTCAGATCTGTGCATAATCCAGATCGGCATATAATTGCAATGAACATGGTACTGTGAATACTGGGATACTGGCTAATATGCACACTTTTTGTTGGAGTTGATGCAACTCCGTCTGCTGTCCAGAAGGGGTCAAACTATGGCCCAGTGACTCTGACCTTTCTACCTGTTCTCTCTGTGATCCTTGTGGGGTGTGGCCCTAACCCTTCACCCTTCCCTTCTCCTCTGAGCACTTCCTCTTGTCCTCTGACCACCGACCTGTTAAGATGCGCACATCAGGGCTCTGATGCCCAGGTCATCTTGAGCACAAGGCATGCAGGGTGAGGCAGCTCTAGGGCCTTGCTATCTCTGAGTGCTAGCTGAACCTCTGATCCTAATCAGATGCTGTAAATATACACTCAGTGGAACTGTAAGTAAATAACTTCTTTTTTTTTGCAACTTTAACAAGCCATTGTGTCTTTGTCTTTTTTTCACTGAATAGCAGTCAGCCAGGTGAGGGAGGTTCCCTGGGGTGATACTCAAAAGGGGGGGTTGCTGCTTAAGCTACTCTGCTTCCCCCCAAAGAGGAAACTATTTTTAATTTCCTCTAACACTTTTTACCCTTCCCCCTCAGGCACAACACCAAATTGCATGTCATCTTCCGCATTCAGATGAAACTTAATGAGAGAATTAATTGAGTGTACATCTCTCCTACTAATATGAGCCTTTGTTGCCAATACTGTAAGAAAATACCCTGCAGGTGAATGAATGGCCAACCATTCTGACACACGAAGTGCTTTTTCCAAGTGCTTCAGTTTTGGCACTAGCCCCATAAGACATTGCAAGGAAATCCTCAAAAATACAGCTCAGGGGATGATTTAATGACTACTTATGTTGGGATTCTTCTTGCAAGATTTAAGACCTCTTACTGGAGAAAGCAGAGCCGCTTTCATGGCAACCTCAATGACATGAAAACTTTTCTTTCTTTCTTGCCTGAGCCTCTCTGGCAAGATTTTGCTTTGACTTTGTTTCTCGGTTCATTTGCAGCAATCCATTTAATTAGACCGTTATCAACGCAGTAACAATATATCCTCAGAGCACTCTAAATGCATATTGAAATGCAGCTGCCCAAAGCTCAGATTTCAGGCTATCGTATGTAGTCTTATCGTAAAAGACTTCTTTGTTGTACACTTGAAATGTAGCTTTTCGTAAGTCCTGACAGAGAAATCAAATGGATTCAGACAGTGGCAATTCTTGCAACTCTTCCCGTCAATCATTTCCATTTTGTTCCCCTTTAAAACGGGAACAGTCACTTCCCACTTTAATTGAGGAGCTGAAAATGTCAGATGAGGCATCGCAAAAATGAAGGCTGCATAGTATTTATATAATACACAAACACTTCTCACGATTTACAATGGTAAGGCCTGTACTTCTGCCACGTAAGCACTCTGTCGTTTTGTGGGCCACTACCACTAGTGCAAAGCCCCAGAGGTTTCCCGCAGGTGACATCAGCCCATAGAACTTCCACTGTTGCTGGTCAGTCAGTGGTGGGGAAGGATCAGGGCAGGGCAGGTGAGTAGTGGGGCCATTTGGGGGTGGGCAGCAGTCCTGCGCACCATATCCTATACCCCCTTTCCAGCTTGGACTCACCTCCAGGGTCTGCTTAGCCTTACGACAGCTAAATAGCTGGCATAGGTCTGAGGAGATCAGGCAGCCTACAGAGAGGTAAGCAAAAATGTTTTAATCTCTCCTAGCTGTCTGGTCTCCTGCCAGCCCATAGCATGAAGTGCATGTTCCATCAGCAGCACTACACCCTCTGGGATAGCAGGAGATAGGATTGGGCTGTTAAATGATTCCGAAAAGGAGGCAAGGTAGAGTTTCTATTGTCTTTGTCAATGAAATGGACTCCGCAGAGCTCTGTTTCAATCCCTTTGTGTACATGTTCCTACAGCACTTTATAGCAGCAGCCACACAAGAATAGTGTCAAATTTTGTCTTTTATCTTCTGTCAAATGCATAAATAATGTTGAAAGACTCTGGGCCCCGCAAAGCTCTGTCAGTTTCATTTTCAGTGTTGAATTGGTATTGGCTTCGAATTCAACAGCATCCAATCCAAAGAACAGTCACTGTATTATTGATTTGTCTGGCATTTTCCATTTTTCACAAGAGGGCTGAGCTCCTGAAGTTACATTTTCAGTGAGACAGGACAAGAGAAAAGGTGCCAACTGAATGTGAACTGTGCCAGTATAGCCTGAGAGATGACTTCCCTTGTGAGTAGCAGAAACCTCTCAGACACTGTGGGAAAAGTAAAGAAGGGTAAATTCATTCTAAAAGGATGCTGTCAGATTTGGAGCAAATACTGGTTCAATGCTGTTGGCAGCAGAAAGATTTCAGCAGCAAGGCTTGGGTACATCAGTGGTACATAGAACATATTTTTGTGGCATCTCCAGGGAAAGATAGTTTAAGGAAGACACTGACAGAGCCAATCCTAGGCATGTCTACTCAGAAATAAGTCCCACTGTTTTCAGTGGGGCTTATTCCCAGGAAAATATGTACAGAATTGCAAACTGGTGAGACACTGCCAATTGAAGTAGAATTTCTGGGCTGGATGGATGAATGATCTGATCCTATAATACAATGCCATTTAGAAAAAGTTTCTCTGAACTAAAACAGTGTCCTGGCATGCAAAACACCAGGGATGGGAAAACCCAGCGTGGCTTGACTTGAGTTGTGTAGCCGAGTCACTGCCCCCCGCAACTCGACTCAAAAATGAGTCCTAATGGGGGAACTTTCCCAGTCACCCTTTAGTGACTCTAATTGAGTCAAGATGCCCCCCTTTAAAAACAGGGAAAAAATGGGGTTGCTGCCAGGGAGTGTGTATGTCAGAGTTCTTTTTACTCACACCCCTGATGTCCCTGCCCATCTGTAAACAGAGCAGGAGTGGTGAGAGGAACTGCATGAGAGCCAGGACAAAAGTGGCAAGAGGGAGGAGGGTCACAAGCAGCAGTTGGGAGGCTTACCAGGATGACTCGCTCCTTTGCATCTCTACTCAGAAGTAGTCCCACTGCAGCTGGTCATTCAATGAGGATCCCTTCTCCAGCCATGCTGGCTGCTCCTCCTCCTGCCTTCCCTCAGCCAATGGAAATATGAGCATGCCCATCCTTTGCCCAATGATCATCTGTTCCTTCCTTCCTATCAGACAGGAAAAGAGAGCCCAGTCCTGCCTCCCCCCGCCTGCTCACATTAACCATTCCATGTCCCCTGCTGGAACTCCCTGCCACTTGCTTCTCAGAATGCTTGCCCCACGAGGTTTTGCATGTAGCAGAAACAGTAAGCAAGCACCCCCAGACACAGGCAGACTCGAGTCAGCACATGTGGGGTCTAGTGCCGAGTCAGGGGAGCCCTGACTCAAGTCTTTTTCAGAGTCTTCTGCATGCACAACTCACAACTCACAGAGTCACCCAAAATCACACGTTTTCATGACTCAAGTCCAAGTCACTGACTCGAGTTCCCAACACTGCAAAACACTGTCATGACACTCAGTCCAACTTCTGCAGGTGCAGGTTTTTTAGATGG
Organism: Tiliqua scincoides; assembly: GCF_035046505.1. Lineage (NCBI taxonomy): Eukaryota > Metazoa > Chordata > Lepidosauria > Squamata > Scincidae > Tiliqua > Tiliqua scincoides. Next base: position 251,665,459 of record NC_089821.1, read on the forward strand.
CAAAGAAGATAAGTTCAGTGGAAAGACCTTGAACACAGCCTAAGGAATGGTTTCCAACTACGTAGAGGCCAATCGCCTAAAGGCCCACAATGTCTGAATGGATTTGCTACAGGCAGTGGCATCGCTAGGGGGATGCGGGGGATGCAGGCTGTGCTGGGTGATGTGCAAGAGGGGAGTGACGTGCACCGGGAGGGTAATGTGCTAAAATTGTGGTGGTTAGGAGTAATACCATCATGTTATATACCGTTGGATGCGGAATTTCGAGCAGAATACAATGAAAAAAACCAGAGTGAAATATCTCCTTTCTATCAAAAGTTATTGGCAAAAAACCAGAAAGCAAAAAATGCATGGAGCCCAATGGAAAGACAAACCAAGGGTATTGCGTGTTTATTCGCAAGTAAGTGAACATGCCTTAGTCTATCTGAAAGGGCAGGCTGAGAGGAATCCAACAACACCAGAATGGTCCTGATCCAATGAATGTAGCCCCCATAAAACCCAAGAAGGAGGTCCCTCCCTCCAAGCTGGCGAATGTATTGAGCCCTATGGAAAGCAAAACTAAGCCACATGGTCACGTTTACTCGCGAGTAAGCAAATGTGCCTTGGCTCCTGGGCAGGTCAGGCAAAGGGAAATGTGAGGCCACCAGAATGGTCCTGATTTGATGCAACTGGAGCTCAACAAATGCTCCAGAAGGCAGCCCCTCCCCTAAAAAGAATGAAACAGGCTTGACAGGGTAAGGTGAGATTTTTTTCCTGTTTTAGGCTGTAGTCCTATTCACACTTTCCTGGGAGTAAGGCCCACTGACTATACTGGGACTTACTTTTGAGTAGACAGGCATAGGATTGGGCTCAGACTTGCAGAACCAGCTGGGTCCTGATAGTGATATGCTTGAAATATAAGAACTTAAATTGAACTGGGTACTGGGTAGGGGTGAAAATCTTACTGATTCTTTTTTTTGGGGGGGGGGGTGTTATTGCAGGCAGGCTACAGAGAAAATTCACTTAGTGGAACAGGGCTGGCTTTCCCTTATTTATTGATTTTACTTTAATTTATTTATAATTATTTTAATTTGCTTTATGATGGGTCCTGGACAGATTGTCATTCTAAGAAGTGGGTCCCAGTGCTAAAAGTTTGAGAACTGCTGCAATAAGGCGTTAGTAAGTTGACACCCTGGGGGTGTGTGTGTGTGTGTGATACCACTAGTGACCGAAATCACTAAAATCACAGTTTGGAGGAATAATACCATCATGTTGTATATCAATCAATGTGTAATTTCATGCAGAATGCGAAGAAACAAACTACGTTGAAATATCTTTATTCTACCAAAAGGAACAGCCAAAAAACCAGTGGGGGCGGGGTGATGGTAGATCACCACGCCCACCACCTAGAGTGTTGCCCTGCCCACTGCAGGGGGGTGACGCGCTTGCCTCCTGCACTGGGTGCCGTGAACCCTAGTGACACCACTGGCTACAGGAAATAGGAAATGCCCTCCCAGAGTGCTGTTGGTCTGGCGCAAGGCTCTCTGAGTGACTACCATCATTCCTTCCAAAGAGCACTTTTCTGCCAGCAATTCTGCTAACAGAATGGGCTCTTTGGCCCATGATCTCAGCCTCTACCACAGTCCTACTGGTCATCCACTTCTAAGGCTGCCTATGATGTATGATGCCCTGTTATGACCTCAATCTTTTCTTTCTTCCTTGACTTAAATGCTGTTGCTTCTTTAGCCATCTGGGATCCAGCATTTCCCTCCTATTAGACTGTTTCCATACTGGGAGATCCTTATCCTTAGACATAAGGCAGGGATAGCAATAGGGTGAACATCACAGTATTCATGTGAAGACCCCTATAGTCCTCTACTCCATTTCTCTGAGACTCACACCTAAAGGTTATTTGATGCTCAAGGAAATATTGAAAAACGTTTGCAAGGGATCCTAACATGCTCTTCATTATTTACATACTGTCAGTTATGGCATGGATGCTTCACATATCCTTTGAAGGACATTCAAAGCACATTCAGCTTTACGTAAAGCGCTTCCTCAAATCCACCACGGATGCTTTCTGGACATTTGCAAATCCTATGTCAATGCTTTAATAATGAAGAAAAATCTTTTCGGCTATCTGTGCCATGACTTTGAGGACTGAAGCAAGCAAACCAGTAATCATTTACAAATGTTCACATGCTCGAGTAGTCTAAACATGAAGAGAAAAACTGGGCTCCTGTCGCAAGGTCATTCCATTCAAAACCATCACCACACAACTCACGCCATTATTTCTGATTTGAATTACAGGACAAACAAACAAAGGCTGTTACCCCAGTCGTTGCAACCTGTAGCCAAAAGGTGGCAGTACTCATCCACTGTTTGTATCTCATAGAAGCCCCAATTCTGCTGCAAAATCTTCCTCTGGAACAACAATCATTCCTGCTCCTACAATTTCATATCCTAGAAGTCAAATGTTTAATAGTTCCAGGATGTTGCTTTTATGTTTATTGTGGTGCTGTGGGGACAGCAATGTTTGTTGCCTGGGAGGTTATTGGGTATGGGGTTTTGCATACTCCTCTGAAAAACATCTTGGTAGCACGTATAACTAGGTTGCTTCTTGGTAGCTTCCGCTTTACATCATAGCTTATCTTGCACCTTCAGCTTTCTACTGAGAAGTGCATGGGTCTAAGTTGGCTAAGGGATATGCTGCTTTTGGTGTAGTAATGTCTACCATAACCACACAGCAGGATCAGGATAGGTAGTAGAGGAAAATCCTAAATAGTTGGACTATACAGTAATTCAAATTGTATACTTTATTACCTATTTCAGGGGTGTCAAACTCGTTTCATACAGAGGGCCGAAGTTAGCATTCAGGGCTCCAACTGAGGCCCGGAAGTGATGTCATTAAGCAGAAAGTGACATCATTAGCAGCTAATGGCCAAAAATCAGACCCTGTTCTCATACAGAAAATCATTAACTGCAAATGGCAGAAGAGAAAGTATGCAAATCTTGGTCATATTTCAAGATTTGGGAAAGCCCAATTTTCATGTGGGCTGCCATTTCAGCTGTAACACCTCAGCAGCTGACAGCCTGAGGGCCGGATAAAAAGCTTCCGGGGGCCGCATCCAGCCCCCGGGCCTTATGTTTGACACCCCTGACCTATTTCATTGTTGTTTTTCAAGTAATTCAAAGGATGGTGAGCAATAGCTTGTTTAAAACTTCAATTGACATATGAATATAGGTTTCATTTCATTCTGGGGAGGCAAAGATTCTAGCCCAGTGGTTCTCACACACTGGGACCCACCTTTTAGAATGAGAACCTGTCAGGACCCACCAGAAGTGATGTCATGACCAGAAGTGACATCATCAAGCAGGAAAATTGTTAACAATCCTAGGCTGCAATCCAAGAGTAAGTCCCATTTACTGACATTGTTAAAAGAATATACGTAGTAGCTTGTTAAAAGTACAGGGTCTGTAACATTTCCCCCAATGCAATCACATACCACAGTAGCATCAAGTCTAATATATTAAAAATAAAATATTGAAATGAATGGAGATCCACCTGAAATTGGCTTGCGACCCACATAGTGGGTCCCAACCCATAGTTTGAGAAACACTAGTCTAGCCTTTTAGATGTGATGGATATTTTAATATAAGAAACAAGGATTTGTCAACTGAAAACCACAGTCAATCCATTTACTCTACTACAATGACTTCAATTTGATTCATGTGTCAGTTTTTCAAATCAGAAATAAAAGGGATAGTCTTTCAACTACAAGACCCAAACCTTCTCCAGCCTCTCCCTGGAGCAGCCATGCCAAAACCAGATGTGCTGTGTTCAGCGGGGAGGAGGGGTTAAGGAGGCTTTAGCAGGAAAAGGGGATCTAAGTCCCCTCACTCCTATGTAAGCGTCCCACTCTGCAATGGCTTTTTGGATTTGCCTCTCAAACTGTGGGTCAGGACCCACTAGGTGGGTTGCAAGTCAATTTCAGGTGGGTCATTTCATTTCAATGGTGGGCCATTCATTTCAATGTGCATTTTATTTTTAATATATTAGACTTGGTGCCACCATGGTACATGACTGCATTTGGGAAAATTACAGATCTGTACTTTTAACAGGCTACTGTGCATGTGCTTTTAACAATGAGAGTCAATGGGACTTACTCCCAGGTCAATGTGAATTGGATTGCAGCCTTTGGGATATTTGGGAATTTTTTTTAAAAACAGATCAGCCACTGCTTGGGAGGGTTAGGAAGGTTCTTTATTTTAAATAAATTTTTAAACTTAGACTTATTGTAAACTTTTAATTTACTTGATTGATTTTATTTTGTTATATGGGGAGTGTTAAAAAACTTTCCTGCTTGGTGATGTCACTTCCAGTCATGACCTCACTTCCAGGTTAATGACATCACTTCCAATGGGTCCTGACAAACTGTCATTCTAAAAAGTGGGTCCTGGTGCTAAAACGTTTGAGAACCATTACCCTAGCAATTTCTCTAGTACACGTGCCAGAGGGGAAAGGATCCAGTGCACACTCTCACTGCTAGATCCACCCCTTCCATTGCTTCCCTGCCCCATTATTCTCTGTCCCTGCCCAGTTTTTCCTCCTCTGCCCCATTCCACCCTCACCTCCTCTTCCCACTTTTCCTGTTGGCTTACCTGCTCTGAAAGACATCGGAAGAGCTGACGACGCACAAGGGAAGACTCCAGCCTTCCTGCCAGTATCCTGGCAGAATGCTACTTAGCATGCTGCCAGCAGGGCCAAGGAGAGGGGGGTAAAGGGGGTAATTTGTACCCGGGCCCAGGGCAAAAAGGGGGGCCCAGGAGCCAAAGGAGGGGGCCCAGAAATTTCCTAGGATCTGACATTTTCCTATCTACTCAGACTTGTTGCCCGTATGGGATGCTGAGCACATTACCATGACTGGGGTTGCTGGGGTCACTACTGATGCCACATGGGTGGGTAGACCTGGGCTCCAAAGACTTTTCCAGCTGTCTCTACCCTCCCCTCACCATGCTTCGCCCATTCCTGCCCCTATTCTGCTCACCTGTTACCACCCTCCCCTGCTCTGTTTCACCCCCCCCCTTTGCAAAGGGGCCTAAAAATTTTTTTGTACCCGCTGATAAAATTCCTCTCAGAGACCCTGGCTGCCAGAAAGCACTTTATGGCACTTTTGCAGCAGTTGCTGTCAGCAGAAAGTGCATTCCGCTGGCGGTGAGGCCCAATAGGATTGGGCCACAATTTAGATCTGATAAGTTTAAATTCTGGGTCCACTGAGAGAGTAGCTAAGGTGATATGCAGTACAATCCTATGTATGCTTACTCAGAAGGAAGGTCCATTGTCCTCAAAGAGTCTTCTTCCCTGTAATTGTGCACAGGATTGCATCCTAAGTATATACATATGTATGTGAATAAAAATGAACATATCATAAAATAGTTCGCTGAAAACAACAATATTTCACAATTGGCCAAAGTTGTCCACTAAGATTATACCTGATTTAATTCAAGACTGAGCAGATATACAGAAGTTATGGAACACTATTTAATAACCTGCTTGAGAGGGGATTCTAAGATATACAGATGTGGATTCCAACATTTCATACCTATGAAAATACATAGGAGGAATTGTTTCACTGGAATGCAAAAGTATGCTGATTTTTCTGGAAAGGTAATAAAGTACACAAACAGGAGACAAGATCCCTGCCCACGGCTTCTCATGAGTCTTTGCTGTAAAACACACAGAGGTTTCACATTCCAATGATGCCAAGTCACATATATATGGATGTACAGATTCTTGGATGTAAGATCTGTGAACCCCCATTCAAACATTACACGATCTGCTTTTCTGGTAATCTGCTTCTCTTGTTCCTGCTCTTGACAATATCTACTTTTCTTGTCATCTGCTTTACTCCAGCCCAACACCATGTGCAGATCTATTACTGGTGGATGTGATTCCCCAATCAAGGTAGGGGAGGAAGTCTAATGCCAGAGATGACTTTGGTGGCGACACCTGTTAGCTCAACCCTAGGATGCCTTTCAACGGTGACGAGCAAAATCTCTCCTGGTAGAATAAAGTGACCGCCTTTCTTTAGACAAGAGATGACATGAAATAACATCTCTCTTCAGGACAGATTCATTTCCCCTCTGCTTGTTTAGATTGAGACCCAGGCCACTTGTGCAGGGACGACCAGGAAACAAAGTTCTCTCATTTGACCAGCAGACAGCTATCCAAATAGCAACAAGAGGGGGGGATCAGACTTAATACTGGTATGCACTCAAAGGAAAGAGCTCTCTGAGATCCAGTAATGTAGCCTTACCATTTGTCAGGTGTATAATCACCCTGGAGAACAGGAATAGTTAGGCCTTTGTAAAACGATGAATCAATGTTCCCTGAACAATTCCACTACTGTGTACAGGTCAGGTCAATACCTTCCTGTCTCCAAAAACTACTTAAGCCCTCCTGCCTTGCATGAAGACATATCGCTAGTACTACTGAAAATCACAGCTTGCAATGTAATACAAAGAGATCTGTTTTAATAGCCCATTCATATTAACAGCAGTTGGGGAGTTGCACGGAACATAAATCCTTGCTTCCTGAATGATGGTCTACAACTCTGTGGATTTAATGTGAGTAGAGCAGTGGTTCTCAATCTGTGGGTCGGGACCCAATGGTGGGTTGTGATCTGATTTTTGGGGAGTCGCCAAATGGAGATGGAAATATCAGATAACTAATTGCCCTAAGCCCTGAAGCTATTCAAAAATCAGATACTGCAGCTGTTAACTGCCCTGCCAGGAGCTGAGCTCCTGCAGTTCTTAAGCATGTGTAAATATAGGAAGATAAATGTTTGTGGGTCTTTCTCCCACAAGATAAATGTTGTGGGTCTTGTTATTATTACTAATAAATAAAAAATAAAATATTATTTCTTTCTTGATCTCCTTTTTAAAAAGTCAGGTAAACCTAGGTGGGTCCTGATATGAATGTAATTTTAAAAAATGGGTCCTGCTGCTAAAATGTTTGGCAACCACTGGAGTATTCTATTCCATGTGTTTGTGTGTGTGTGTATGTATATATATACATGTGTGTTTGTAAAGAAGACAGAAAAGCAAGACCCTCCAGTAAAAATATTTTACTTCTAGAAACTGGATCAAATCACTTTCGTATACAAGACTTTCAGCTCAATCCTATCCTCCGCCAGCCCAGAACTTGCAGCTCCACTGATGGTGGATGCAGTGCATGCTGTGGGAGGGGAGGCGGGGATGGACCAGGCCTGCAATGGGTCTCCTTGAACCTACACTAGCTACTACAATGGTGTAAGTCTGTGGCGACTCGGGGGGTGATGGGGGAGGGGGATAGAATAGCAGTGCATGCAGCTGCTGTTGAGATTGTCCCGTTTCCTACCACTGGCCCATCCCATCCCTGCCCTGATCCTGAACAGCCCCTACTGCCACCTTACCTGCTGCAGTGGTGGACCTGCAGCCAGCTTCTGGTGGCATGGGGCTTCCCAGTGGCCACACCATTGCTCGTGGGCCTCAGAATGGTGACGATATACCTTATATTACCTTGGTTCGCAAACTCCTCGGGTGAGTGAGACTCGAGGTAAGTGTGTATGGGGAAGGGGCTAAGACAGCGACACAATCCCTGGGATTGTACTGCTTCGGTAACAGGAAGCTTTTTTTTTTTTTTTTTTGCTTACCTGCAGTGGGTTCTGGACTCCTAGGGGTCTAGGAAACCCTCCGCAGGGCTCCACATACCTCCAAACATCTAAAAATAACAAAAAGGGCACTTGTGCTTTCGCAGCAAGAGCCTCTGCTATATATGGTTTCCTGAACATAATGGTGCTTATTCCAGAGGAGACATGACTAGAATTGCATTGCAGAACAATCTGGGAAAGAGTTTGGGTTGGAATGATGATGATGATGATGATGATGATGATGATGATGTTCAGGGGAATTTTAAGTTCAGAACCACTACTTCAGGGGAAATGAAACTTAGAACTCAGAAACTTAGAACTGAGCACCTGCGTGGATGAAATCTAGGAAGAAGGGTCAGTGTTTTCTTAATTTGAAAAACTTTTTATGGAAACATTTTCCTAATTATAATATTATTAATGTGATTAGAATAGCATGCAGGGTGTTTGTGATCAAGATTAAAACTGAGGTACAAGCAAAGCAGATATTCCTTGCCGCAGACTTCTTTTTTGTTGTTTAAAAAAAAAATCAACACAATCGCCAAGGCTTGTAGATGGCACTGAAGCAATTCCAGCCAAGACCAACCCACGTTCTGCTGCCCAGCGGTTGGAGAGGTAAGTGGGGGAGTAGGGGGAAGTGGGGAGAGGCGTTCTGGGGTGAGAAGAAGCAGGCAGAGGGCGGGTGGAGGGTGGGAAAGAGGTGTGGCGGGACCATGGGCAGGGAGGGGGCAGGACCAGTGGAGCTCCACTCCACCAGATCCTAAGCCCCATGTCAAGCTCTGAGGTTTGACATGGGAGTCTCCGATCCTGCACCAGCTCCAGAGCTGCCACATAAGAACAGCCCCACTGGATCAGGCCATAGGCCCATCTAGTCCAGTTCCTGTATCTCACAGCAGCCCACCAAATGCCCCAGGGAGCACACCAGAAAGCATTTAACAAGACACCAGATAACACACCAGATAACAAGAGACCTGCATCCTGGTGCCCTCCCTTGCATCTGACATAGCCCATTTCTACAATCAGGAAGTTGCACATGCACATCATGGCTTGTAACCCGTAATGGATTTTTTCTCCAGAAACTTGTCCAATCCCCTTTTAAAGGCATCCAGGCCAGATGCCGTCACCACATCATGCGGCAAAGAGTTCCACAGACCAACCACATGCTGAGTAAAGATAAGAACATAAGAACTGCCCCACTGGATCAGGCCGTAGGCCCATCTAGAATCGAGTAACTCAATTGTGGGGCTACTTCCCTTACTCAGGGGAAGGGGACAAAAGTCTCCCCCTGAGGAGGCGGGGGCAGCTGCAGCGGCTGCCTGGGGCGCATTGGATGTCCTTCAGTCTCCTTCTTCAACCCATTTCTGCCCAGTCAACAGGTGTACACATTTCATCCCTGTTGCATATGTGCAACGTTGGGCAGAAATGGCTTTTAAGGTTCCTTTCTTTAGCCCAGGAGGGAATCTGTGAGATGACAAGCTGCATCTGCTGAAATTCCCACTTCTACACAATTTTTAAAGGTTCAGGAAAATTAAAGTTGAAAGGTTGACCACTCCACTTTAGCCATCACCATGCCATTTCCTTATCTATCTTACCTTCAATGTTCTTTAAGTATTGGCTATGCGGTACCGCCTTCTGCCATTCTTATTGTTGTTGCTATGCAGATAACTAGAAATGGAAAGTAATGTTAAAAATTATTATTACTAAAAATTATAAATTCAGGGTTTTTTAAATAACTGGTGTTTTAAATTGGGTTTTTTTTTAAATCAATTATATTTTTGATTGTTTTAATTGGCTCCCAGTCACCTATAAAGATAAGATACAAATTCATATTCAGACATACACTTACCCACACATACAGACAAACAAGAATAGACATGTTCATTAAAACAACAAAGCAAATGCAATACAGTGTGGCAAAGCATAGAGGAGCATGCTCTGAACATGAGGACTCTGGCTTAAGCCATGAGGACTCTGGCTTAACATACTCTGATGATATGTGTCAGCACTCGTGAGATGAATGCATGTTGAAAGATGTCTCCAAGAGGTCTCTTTATGTCTCCAAGATGCTTTTGGTTATCAGCTCATAATTTATATTAATGGTGGTCTCCAGGACTGCAGCTTTATTATTATTTTTTTATGAACAACTTATTAAATCTGATGTAGGCACCCTTCGGCAGGAACACACACTGGTTCGATTAGAAGGGAAATATTTGAGGTGAGAGTGGTAATGTAGGCATATTCACAGAGGAACCATCCTTGTATCTGCATTGCTTTTGCAGTTACTTATTTCAAACATTTAAACCTTTGCGCCACAAAAACACATCCTCCAAGCTGCAATCAGTTTTCTCAAGGGTTGACCAGGACAATAAAATTCCGTAACAACTGGGGATCATCCTAGCCCATGTCAGCAAAAATGTAAGCTACCACAACCCTTTTTAATCTTCTCGCAAAGGTCCATTATTCCTCTCTCTCTCTCTCTCTCTCTTTCTCTCTCCTGCGCTTAATGAAAAAGTCTGTACAGTAAATAATGATCAACTGTGTTGCAGTCCTTTGTTCTTTTGCCAAGCTCCTTTTAGCTTTGGCAGCAATTCTGTTTTCCCTGTCATCATCTAATGTCTATTTATTTTACATGGCTACAAAGCCAGTGAAATTCTCTCTTAAATCCCAGGTTGCAAAGATGAAGAAGCAATTCAATTCCTTTTATTAAAATTCTCCAGTGTCTTCTCTCCTCCAGCTACCTTCTAATTAGGTTCAGAAAGGGTCACCAGTTTGTAAAGCTTCTGGAGAGGCCTTTGCTGAGTGAATAGGTTGCAAACACTGTGTTGCGGAGCAGCAGTGAATACCGGACGGTGGCCCTGGGTAACCTTCCGGCCCGTAACTGGACTGGACGCTTAGTCTTCCCCATGCTTCTTGTTGGTCTCCTGCTCTCTCTCTCTCTCTCTCTCTCTCTCTCTCTCTCTCTCTCTCTCTCTCTCTCACACACACACACACACACACACAAAACCCAGAAGAACTCACTTGCTTACACAGTGTGACTATCATCTAGGGTCTCACAGAATGATGGTCAAAATCTGAGTCCAAATTCTAAGACTGGACCAAAGCAGATTACAAGTGACAGTGGCTGCAATCCTAACCACACTTTCCTGAGAGTAAGCCCCACTGAACAAAATAGGACTTACTTCTGAGTAGACCTGGTTAGGATTGTGCCCAGTAACTGTTAGCTACTGTTACAGGCTAGCTATGATGATCACACTGGGATTTTCCGGACTCTCAGTTCTCAGTTCTCTTGAGATAGTTCAAAAGCAAAGGTTTTGTTTTCCGCAAGCATTATGAGACCCCAGACATACTACATGCATTTTATGAGACTCCTTCCTGACTGTATACAAATATACCATCTTTTGAGTCATAGAGAACTCTTAAGACCCATCCCATGGGGCCCATTTCAGCTCTTGTTTCAATGTGTTGTGGCAGTTCAGCTTCTTGAAAGTTTCTTTAAAAATTGCAGTTGGGCAGGGTGGGGGCTCCAGATCAGGACCACACCTCTCCCAAGGTGGGGAGAGGGTTTATGCCTTTCCTTCCACTCCATTTTCCCCACAAAAATCTCCTTCCCAAATTGGCTCCTAAAATGACCAGAACTACTGAATGACAGTGTTATGTAAACTTCTCCTTGCTTGATAATACCCGAAGGATGCAATGGTTGATGGTATCAGAAGCCAATGAGGTAGGTGTCCAGGAGAATCAACAGGGTCACACTCCAACATGCATCTCCTGGCACAGTTATTTATCAAGTCAATCAAGGTGTTTTCTGTACCCAAACCAGTCCAGAAGTCAGTTTGGAATGGATCTAAATATCATTCAGGAAGTCTGGATAGAAAGCCATAGAATGTATTGTTTATAACACAGAATCAGATGAATGTTGATTTGATAGAGGAAAACTTCAAAAGCAATACGTGTCCCCCTCATATCTGTGGGTCCAATATCCACAGTTTCAACAAAAAATAAGTGGCACAGAGGGATGGGGGGATGTGGCACTCTGGAAAAAAAGACACAACTGCTGTTGTGGAACAGGCGGTGTCTGCTGCGCTGGAGTTCCTGTCTTGTTTGTTTCTCTACCCCTGCTGGAGACATTTGCCTGGGCAGGCAGCACCATTCCATGATGGGACCTCTGGAGTGGGGAATTTGGTGCCAGCTACTTGCACCAGGTATTGGGAGAGAGGCACAAGGCTTCATCCAATGAGATCCACCATGGCTACCACAAGGTCTCCCTGTGGGTGCACCCATACTGTGTCGCCCAGCCGAGAAGCACTGGCACTTTCAGGTAAAGACTGTGAGATATCCACAAAGAGTTCCAGATACTATAGATAGGGTTCTATAGGGTTTGCCACTATCCACGGTTTTGGGCAGCTACAGTGGTCTTGGAATGTATCCCCCATGGATATGAAGGGACTCCTGTATTCATGGGCCCCTGGTTGCTGTTTGCTCTGGAAGAAAGCTCCTATTTGAATGCTAATGAAAGTTTTTTTATTAATGAAAGTTTTATTAGAAAGTTTTTGCTAATGAAAGTTTTTTCCAGAGAAAGTAGCAGCTGGATGAGGGCCTTTGTGAATTGCGACCAAGGTTGGTGGGCAGGGGTACTTTACCCAACCCATTTCCTTGATCTCAGTCTATAGGGCTCCTGATCTGGCACCTATCAGCTGAAGAAAATATACTTAACAATATTTAAACATTTAAATATTTACATATAGTTTGGTCCTTACACAGTCAAATTTTACTGTGCTTCAAAAGGGTGCAGTTACCAGGACAGGCAGGTTTCATTCTGAAAGGTGAATAAATGTGGTGCTGCATCAGAAAAGGCCCTGTCTCTTGGTGTCCACACACCACTTCTGAAGGTAGAAGGAACATTGAGCAAGACCTCCTCAGATGTTGACCAGAACACATGTAGGTACACATGTTACAGTGAGAGTGACTCCAGAGCTCAAGTTGAATTCTTTGGTTTATGTGTTGCCTTTTGTACAAACTCTCCCATGCTGGAAGAAATGAGGGAAAGACAGATTAGGAGTAACGGCAGAGGGATCTCCCACTTGTAGAGTGAAGGGAGCAGGTTGCTCTGTTGAATTGACAGTCCCAAACATTGCTTGAAAGTAAGACTTGCTAAACCCTTTCACTCCGGCCTAATTTAAATGTGGTGCAGGATATCAGAGAATGATTTGATCGTGTGGGGTTCAGTGCATTTGGCTTCATGTCCAACCTGGGCCATTGCGAAGCATTGGCACACCAATTTAGCACCAGTCTGTAGCCCACTAATGCTGCCTGCTCAAGCAAGGGGGTTTGGTCCGAATCCTAGGCAGGCAGAATGCTGGTTGTATACATTTTTCTTATGTGTCTGGCGCCCTGTTTAAATTTGGCTACGTTTCCATTTGCAAGTGAGACCCCTTGGGAATTTCTTCTAGGTAAATATTTTGATGGAGGTGCCAGACAGTGACAGCCCCGAGGCCTTGGGATTGGATGAGCTACATATCGAAATAAAGACATAATCACACTTCCAAAGAAGTTAATGGGAGATGCAGATGAAAATCTGCAGCTATTTTGCCCATCATTAGTTCAGGAAATCCAGGCAATTAATGTGATATTATTTTGGTGTTATGATTGGCACGTAGCTGTATGAAATGTTCTCCGGGCAGATTGTGTTTCCAGTCTTTAATCATGATAAATCACTATTTGCTGTGCACAGGGTGAGGAGAAAGACTTTTAAACTACCTTCCTTACTGAAGAGTGCCTAGATTAAAATGGCCTAAACCCAACCCAGATATCTGCTTGTAAGGATCCAAGTGAAATTATGATCAAAGCAGAGTAATCACCTTTGGCTCCAGAAGGAATTTTCCATCTCTTTGAAAGCCAAACCAATTTGCTTACTCAGATTTTCACTTGAATCACAGCTCCTTTTGAATGTGTGTGATTCAGAGATGGGTAAGCCTACAGAGGAGCGACAGACAGAAAGGCAATAAATACACAGAAGATAATGTGTCATAAAATCTAGGAAGCCAGATAAACCATTAGTGTCATGCTGCATGTTTTTTTTTTTTTTTGGCACACTGTGGCATCAGTTGCTGCTACATTCACATGTACTGCAAAGCAGAAATCAGAAAAGGAACTCCGAAAAGAACTCAGAAACATCTTTCCTTTTCTTCTCAGCAAACCGATTTCCTGTCCAAGATAGCTTATTAAAAAGTTGCACTTTCAAGAATAATGTTCAGCATTTCTTCATTCTAGGTATCACACCCACAGCTAAGGATGGGGTGAGACTTTGAATGGGGGGAGGCACACACCAAGTAACAAAGGAGTGCAGAGAGTAGAGATGTGAAAACCAGCTTACTACCAAAATGAACTGTGTTTCTTGAGTGTTCGTACGGACATATACAGAAGGCCCATATTCAAAGCACTGTCCCTTCCCTGCCAGTGATAATCCTTCCATCATTTCCTGCTCTGTCTCAAAGGGAGCCCCGCATGACTCTTGCCCTGCCTTCCCCCAGAGAAGGGGAAGGTGGGGGAACTGGCAGAGAGGGCAAGCCCCACATGAAGGCAGTCTACCGGGAGAAGTTTCCAAATTCAGGTTGTCCCCCAGTGGCATTCCCAGAGGGGGGGGGGCACCGCGCTAGGTTTTGCAGGGTGCCTGAATACGTCATGTAAGCTGTTTCTCACCCTCGCCATTCCTGGCTGCGAGGGCAAAGCAGAAGAGATGCCTCCACGTTGCTCTCACCTCCCGGAATGGCTCTGATGGTGAGGGAGAGGGGCAGCTTACATGGCTATCAGTAAGTTGGTGGTGAGGAGGGGAGGTTCTGGGGCATTCCAGGATAGGGAGGGGGCAGGCATGGAGTGGGAAGTGGGGTGGAGGGGAGGATCTCAACAGCAAAAGTGCATGCCAGATTCTATCTTCCATTTTCCAACCCCTTCCTCTCTTTGGAACTATGTGAGCTATATAGCTGGTGTGGGTCCAAGGAGACCCATAGGCAGCCAGCAGGCCTAAAACGAGATAAGTTTAAAAGTTTTTTTACTTACTTCTGGTTGGCCTTTTGGTCACCTCTCCCCCCACCACTGAATGCTACATGTGCTCCATTAGCGCAAATGCATCAATGATCGATGGTGGGGGATAGGATTGGACTGTGAGTGCACCTTTCCCCCTTCCTTTCATTGCTGAATGATACTGCCATGCCATTGGCCATTACATTGGGGTGCCCGCGTCTGATTCTTTCCCTGTCTGTGCATGTTACATGTATTATTTTTTAAAGCACTGCCAGATGTACTTTCTGTCATGGCCACTGCAGGTATCAGGCCATATGGATGGAGTTTGGATACACAGGTGGAGAATCTGACTGCAACACTGCTACCTGCCCAGAATGCCTCTATCCTGCAGCAACAGGATGCTTCACTTTCTCATCACCTTGATTGCTTTTCACCGATATTACATTTTTCTGCTACACTGGATCCCCAAGATTACAAATGATCAGTGTCACCCCTCATTCTCTCCCCCTGCATGTATGTGCAGAGTACCACATGTATGTATGCATTTCATTTTTATCCCATCTTTCACTCAGTAGTCTCAAAGTGACTCACAACAAAATGCACACTTGATGGAAGGGCTGAAAGCCTCCTGCTCTCCCAGAAATGCTGAACAAAATGCACACACACACAAAATTAAAAACCATTTAAAATACAAATAAGAATACTACTCAGAAACAGTCCAACCAAACCCAAACGTTCAGCATCATCATCTCAGCCCCAGTTGCCTTCACCCCCTGGCAGGCTTGGCAAAAGAGGTGAGCCTTAAGAGCTCACCAAAGGCTGCTGAGAAAACTCCACAGTCATGGAATAAGAGGGCAGGTCCTCTCCTGAATTAGGAACTGGTTGAGGTCCAGGAAGCAGAGGGTGGATGTCAATGGGCAATTTTCACTATGGAGAGAGGTGAAAAGCGGTGTGCACCCCAAGGATCTGTCCTGGGACTTGTGCTTTTCCATCTGTTCATAAATGACCTGGAGACAGGGTTAAGCAGTGAGGTGGCCAAGTTTGCAGATGACACCAAACTTTTCTGAGTGGTGAAGACCAGAAGAGATTGTGAGGAGCTCCAGAAGGATCTCTCCAAACTGGCAAAATGAGCAGCAAAATGGCAGGTGCATTTCAATGTAAGTAAGTGTAAAGTAATGCAGATTGGGGCAAAAAATCAAAACTTCACATATATAGGCTAATAAGTTCTGAGTTGTCTGTGACTGATCAGGAAAGGAATCTTAGGGTGCGGGTGGACAGCTCAATGAAAGTATTGACCCAATGTGCAGCAGTGGTGAAGAAGGCCAATTCCATGCTTGGGATCATTAGAAAAGGTACTGAGAATAAAATGGCTAATATTATAATGCTATTGTACAAATTGATGGTGAGGCCACACCTGGAGTATTGCATCCAATTCTGGTCACCACATCTCAAAAAGGATATAGTGCAGTGGTTCTCCTAACCTGAGAGCCCTGGCCTCTGCTCCCTTAAGTGGTGTTGAGGGGGGGGGGACGCAGCGAAGTGATGTGCTAGATCATGCCACTTTGGACAGGCACAGGGGCTTGCTGCCACTTATCAAAGCCTGCAGCAGCTTCCCGGGGGTGCAAGGAATCCTCACGCCATCCTCCGCAGGGCTCCCCAATATGCAGAAACAGACAGAATTGCAATCACGGCCACTTCCTGTTTCACAAATGCAAAACCAGGAGTGGTTGCGATTTTGAGGGTCTCCACAGCATGGGGAGCCCTGTGGAGGCTGGCATGGGGCCTCCCCACACCCCCGGGAGGCTGCTGCAGGCTTTGGTAAGTGACAGCAAGCTCCTGTGCCCCTCCAAAATGGCGCGATCCAACAGGTGGCGTTGCTGCCTTCCCCCCGCCCTCCGCACACACTTATTTTAGCTCAAACTCTCCCTTAGAGTTTGAGAACTGCTGATATAGTGGGAATGGAAAAGGTGCAGAAGAGAGTGACCAAAATGATTACTGGGCTGGGACACTACCCTTAAGAGGAAAAGCTGCAGTGTTTGGGACCCTTCGGTCTGGAAAAAAGGAGCTTGAGGGGTAACATGATTGAGACACAAAATTATGCAGGGGATGGGTAAAGTAGATAGAGGGATGTTCTTTTCCCTCTCACACAACACTAGAACCAGGGGACATCTGCTAAAATTGAGTGTTGGGAGAGTTAGGACAGACCAAAGAAAATGTTTCTTTACCCAGTGTGTAATTAGTCTGTGGAACTCCTTGCCAGAGGATGTTGGTGATGGCATCTGGCCTGGATGCCTTTAAAAGGAGATTGGACAAATTTCTGGAGGAAAATTCCATCACAGGTTACAAGCCATGATGGGTATGTGCAACCTCCTGATTTTAGAAGTAGGCTACATCAGAATGCCAGGTGCAGGGGAGGACACCAGGATGCAGGTCTCTTGTTGTCTTGTGTGGTCCCTGAGGTATCTGGTGGGCCACCGTGAGATACAGGAAGTTGGACTAGATGGGCCTTTGGCCTGATCCAGTGGGGCTCTTCTTATGTTCTTATGAGCCTTTTTAAAGACTAAGGGGGAGGGTGCCACACAAACTCCCTAAAAGATGTCCAATTACATGAACATAGTCACTGGGTTTCGGATTGCTTTGCTTCTGTGCATATTTTCTTTTTAAAATGTTTTTATGCTACAGTGGCCATTCTCAACAGGGGCCATATTGTCCTATGGGAGTCCTGGCACATTTGAAGGAGGGCACAGACTGAAAACCAAAAATAATACATTATTTTATGTTTATCTGTTTGTGTTATATTCTTGTTTGTCAGGGGGGTCCTTGGAACCTGAGAAGAGCTCCTAAGGGGTCATAGAAAAAAAAAAAAGAGATGAGAATGGCTGCACTAAAATACAGAACAGGTTTTTTTCATTTATATCTTATTGTGGTTTATGGTGTCTGCTGCACTCAAACACACACACACACACACACACACACACACACACACACACACACACACACACACACGATGGTTGTGCTCCTTGGTTTTTTGCCAAATTCCCATTCTAAGCTTCACCTAGAGAACTTATGCTCACTTCAAACTAGTTAGGGCACAATCCTAACCCTTTATGTCAGTGCTTTCCAGAACTGGCATAGTGGTGCCAATGGGATGTGTGCTGCATCCTGCAGTTGGGTGTCACTCATGGAGGCCTCCTCGAAGTAAGGGAATGCTTGTTCCCTTACCTCGGAGCTGCATTGCCCTTATGTCAGTGCTGGAAAGCATTGGCATAAGGGGTTAGGATTGCGCCCTTAGTTCTCCTTTTTTTCCCCCCCAACAATGGTCCTAGTTATGCACTCCTGAACCCCACGACTGGGGTAGCACACCTGTTCAACCTGCAGAGGTCCTCCTTTCTCCCTTCTCCTGCCAGCAGCTTCTCCGGCCACTGCAGCAACACCTTGGTTCTCAGCAGCTCTTGGGCATGGCAGCTACACACCAGAGTCTCCAGCAGTCTCTGTTCGGACCATCAGTCTGCCCGCCCGCCCATCCTCTGTCCTCCAAGCTCCTTCCTTCTGGTCTTTCAATCTCTCCAACCTCCTTTCTACATCCACAAAAACACCCCGTCCTCCCCGTCCTCCAGGTGCTGCTTTCATCCCTGAGAGCCTTGTTGCCTCCAAGTGGCTGCACCTGTGCAGCTTGCTCACTAAGGCCCTGGTGTTAACCCCAGTCTTCTCAGACCTGTCAGAGCAAGGGGCCACTGTTGACACCACACCCTGTTTTCTTGAGGAATTTGCTCATTTCCACTACACTTGGCCAGGGTAGTTCAGTTAGATTTGTGCCACCATCCATAGCCAGCATAACTTGTCAACAGCACTTTCTCAAGCCCCAGTTATGGTTGAATTAGGAACCCTGTTACAGCCGACGCAATTATACTGGGCAATTGTCTCTGGGTATCGTGTGCTAGTCTACTGAGAAGAGTCCATACTTGCTCTATCCAGTGGCAGACCTGGGGTGGGGGCAGGGAGGGCAAAAGCCCTAGTTGCTGCACTGGCCGCACACTCGCCATGCCCCTATCGCTGCTGCCTCAGCCCACTGCGCCGCACTGCCTGCCTGTCCAAGTCATTTTGTGACACAAGAAGCCCATTGGGAAAATGGCAGTGTTGTTTAAAACATCAGGCGAAGCCTCAGAAGGCTTATCGACTGCTGCTGAGAGTTGCGCAAGGCTAGGTGAGTATCTTGGGGAGGAGGGGTGGTATGCTGGAGGGGAAGTGGCATGTTGGGGGGGATGGCATGTCGCAGACCTGCTCTGGGTCACAATGAGGGCAGGTTCGCCACTGGCTTTCTTAGAGGTTTAGCGCAGAGGCATTTCTTCTTGCAGGGAAGCAAGGCAGACATTGTTTAGATTTCATTAGAAACTTGTCAGACATGCTGGATGTGAAATTACGGCTGCTTTTGGCCAATTCAAAAAAAGTGCATTTGTGGCAAGGAAACTCTAACCCAGTAATTATACCCAAAGAAAAAAATATGTTGCAGAGGAACTCTTGACCCATTTTCTTCCTGTTTTTTGTAATTTTCCCAAAGTAATAAATCAGATAGAAAATAGAATCTTTCTTGGTACCATCTTTGGCCAAGCTTCACCTGATGCTTGCAACTGGTGCCAAGTCCAACTGGTGTGGCTGGAACCAAAATCAGAAAAGGTGTGTGTGTGTGGGGGGGGGGGGGGAATGTTAACTCACTTTAAGATCACAATCTGGATGTGTTCCATAAGGTTCTGAAATAGTCACTCAAATAAATATTTTTTAGTATTTTCCAGCATTTCCAAATGCCTCCGAACATTTTTGATTCCAGCTGGGTTAGAAAGTCAAGAAAGGCCAAAATACCTAGACAGGAACAAAAGACGCCAAAATACTGAGACATGAATATAGAAAGGCCAAAATGCCGAGACAGGAACAAAATAGGAAGGAGAAGTACTGGATGCTCCACAAGGCAGCGTTCGTGTTGTGAGAAAGCCAATCACGTGTGCTGACTGATGAGATCCAACTTGTTTAGATAAGCCTTGAATAAGCATTTAAATCTTGAGGAACTTATCCGAATGAAACCCAAATGTAATTCTGAAACTCTTGGAGTTTGCCCATCACTCGTAGTACCACTGAAATGCCTTGGCACTCTGTTTTCAGTCTGAGTACACCAGGAAAGAGTGACAAGGAGTGTGTTGAAACATACTCCAAATGTTCACTGACATTTGAGTCACGGAGAACTAATTTCTAGAATGTTTTGTAGTTTATTATACAAATAAACAGATGGACCAGTCTGAGAGAGAACGGCTGGCTCAAGATCGCTTACAGAGCTTCACAGATTTGATCCTGGATCTCTCTAGTCCTAGTTTGATATTTAACCACTACACCATACTGGTAGAGACACCAAGGGCCGACTCCAGGCCTCCACTGCCTGATACAGAACACCAATGCTATCCTCTTTTCACCAGTGGTGCACCAGCCACCTCTGCCTCTTGCTGTCCAGATCATCCTCTGCTCTGCATTTCTTCTTCTGCTCTGTTTCCTTTTTCCTGAAGAAATCAGGGTGGAAGAGACAAAGGGGAAGAGAAGGATACCCATCTGCTAACAACCAACCATGTCGGTCAGCTTCATGAATGGGCTGGTCTTGAGAACATTTCAATGAACTTTCAGAGCTGTATGCATATGCCCTGGGCCAGTATGTTATTCAGCATGGCACCTACCAAAAGGTGGTCCTGCTGCCTCTTGAAAAGGTAGCCCCCCCTCACATTTCAGATGAATGAAAGGAACTGATTTATGTCCATTCGTATAGAGCATCAACTAAACAAATTTAACAGAGTTATGTCAGTCTTCAGGGCCCAGAAAGGAAGAGGGGTTGGTGGTGCTAGTGTAGACCATATCCTATCCCCCTTCCCGGTCAGATCCTCTGGCACAGATCAAGTGGTCTGTGTTAGAGGATCTGAGTGGGAAGGGGAGTAGGAAATGGTGTGAACCAGTGCCACCGATCGTGCTTCTTTTCTGAGCCCTGTGCCAGCGATTTAGCAGGTGCAGGACTGAGTAGATCTGTTGTCATGGCTGGAGCTTTCCCTGGGGCATGGGGACACATGTCCCCATCCTCGAGAATACCTCTAGCCTGCAAAATTCCCCGGCAGGATACAGTGCAAGCTGCACTGGTACCACCACTGTGGTGCGGGGGAATTTTGTTAGGATTGGGCTGCTCGTTAACAAAACCCAAACTGAAAACAAGCAAATGGGGAAATAACTTATTTTTCCATGGTTAGTACACCAGGAAAGGAGACACAAAAGATGCTACTTTGTTTACAAGCTTTGACAAACAGGACAGTTGTAACTTTTAATATCTTGCCAAAACATGTGGCTGTTTGGGTCTGCATGAGTTATGTGAACTTAGAATATAGAAGAAAAGTTATATACAAAAAATGCATGGTTTAACATGCTTAGAGATGTTATGTGTAAATTGGCCTTTAATCCTAGTCAACCAGAACCTTTAAGCAGCAAAGTGAGATGGGAAGCATTTCCTTCCTGGGACATGAATGTTGTTCATCCAACATTCTGTCTCCCATGAAACCCTACCAGGTTCCTCCATATGTTCATAGGTAGTATCAAAATGCTAGTTCTCCCTCACCCTCCATTCTTTGTCAAACACTGGTACTTGGAGATGAAGGACCTCAAAGCACAGAGATTGTTTATCTTGCCTAGTAGCCAATAGTAAGATGACGGACTATCCCCATGATGTAGCTGTGCCGACAGAAGCAGTGTACTAGGACAGGAGAGCTGGGCTTCTCTCAATAGGCCATTGGGAACCAGGCTGACCAATATCCAGAGTTGGCCTATGATTTGTAAATACATTGTGAATAGCTGTCTATATCAGTGCTTCCCAAACTCATATATGGGAGTTGGGAGCACTGTAAATATTTGTGGGGGAGTGGGGAAGGCAGCAATGCAATCCCCAGGATCACGTTGCTGCCAGGGATGGGAGGGGGTTTTGCACTTCCTTGCAGGCAGCACTGCAGTCGTGGGGGGTCAGGGGAGTCCTTCATAGGGCTCCCTATGACTGCAAAAGTCTTAAAAAAGATGCACACTTCCTGTTTCATTGCCAAAACCGGAAGTGCCTTTTCCTCCCTTTTTTTAGACATTTGCATGCAAGGAGAGCCATGTGGAATGCAACCCCTCTGGACCACTCTGGACTGCAGTGCTGGCTGAAGGTAAGTGCAAAAACCCTTCCTATGCAATCTGGGGGATCACATTGCTGCCTTCCGCCCCCTCCATGCCCTTAAAGGGGAAGGGACAAGTGCTTCTTTGGCTGGTGGGTCACGACCCACCACCTTGGGAACCACTGGTGTATATCAAAGTCAAAATGAAGCTCTTCAGTGTGAATCTTTAATTGCTGAGAATCTGTTATCAAGATGGCCTGTGAACTCTGGAAATCCAATTTCCAGCTCCAGATTCACCATCTTCCACTGCCACTTCTGCTCTCCAGGAATCAGTCATCTCACTGAATAGATAGTGATCTTGTAACAAACACATATGGAAAAGTAAAGTCACTAAACAACATCTGTTTTTGTTGTACAAAAACAAACAGTACAAGACTGACGTCAGGGGTGAAAGAAAGGGAGATCTGACTGCAGGCGTATTACAGTGTTTTCTCATCAAGGGAATTACTTAGTACCAATCAAAGTTTTGGAAAGTTGCTAGCATGTCCAGAGTTGCTGCTAGAATTTCTGAAGATACTGGAGTGGACATCAATAAGACCATCATGGAACTATCAACTGCAGCATCACTATCTATTAGATCTTATATACTCATGACATTCAGCTCTACCTCTTTATCCTAAAATTTTACCTTCTGTTCAGTCTTGCATCTTCAACTGCATACCTGCACTTAGACATTTCATGGTCACCTCAAACTCAATGTCTTGGATCCAAGGATTCTTCTGGGAGTGGAAAGCACTTCTGCTCATTCATAGTTTTTGTCTATCCCCAAGCCTGGTCCAAGAGAAGTGCTTCAATTCACTTTCTTGAACACTTTTCTATGAGTGATGTGAGGGAGATGGAACAGAAGAGGAAGCGTGGAGAAGAGGGGAATAGTAGGCTGGACCACCTTCCAGGACATATTCAACTTTATTCTTGAATTTCTGCATGTCAGTTTCCAAAACTGGTGTTTTCAAGCCAAAATGAGCTGTACACTGAAAATCTAGCTTCAAGCTCTAGGCAGTTTGCTTCGTACAGCCACATCTGCTCTCTTGGCGTGGGAAGGAGGAGAAAGGAAAACCCCATTCTGCAAATTAAGCTCATAGGTGCCAACTCACTGCTGGAGAAAGTCTAGAAGAAGACTTGAGAATCTGAGATGTATTTTAGAGTGAATGATCCTGTGGATTAAAGCGACCAAAACGGAAGACAAATCTTACAGAGGTCACAAAATGTAGTTCCTGAGGTTTTGCTTACTTGGTACCTTTCAAGGAACAGCAGCAGCAAATTAAACTGTACATCTGAAGTGACCCTGAAGCTTTGAGAATCATGTGTAGCAGTTCAAAGAAGCTCATTTTCCTAGCTTACTTCAATCTTGGATGGATTGTAGCCTCTACAGATTGCTGATGCAGGAAATAAATAAATAAATTAATAAATAAATAAATTAATAAATAAATAAAGGCCTAGTGAGATAGAATAAGCTCTCCTTGTGCTTTCCATCACTTCCACAAGGATCATGAGTTAGATGAAAGACAAATTAATGCAGATGTTAGGGAAAAAATATGGCCCTGTGAGCTGGTGTGTGTGTGTGTGTGGGGGGGGGAACAGGTTTATTTTTCAAAGTGCAATAAAAGGAAACAAAGGGCAACATAACAGATTTTCACAAGGAGAGAGGGTAGGTTTTTTTTTTTTTTTTAATCAGATTAAATTGTCTGTATGTTATGGAAGCCAGCAGTCTTTTTTATTTTACTTTTCTCTTTAAGGAACTACGTAACCACAGAGTTCCTGTTTACTGTATTTTTTGAGGATAAAGTTTTCTGTGGTAGAAGACACCTAAGACCACTAGGCATACACACACTTGAGATCTAAAGGAAGTCTGTTTATTGGAGCTTCCAGGAAAAATATTGACCGGGCAGTAAAAATACTTTCCTTGATTACTCAGGCTCATATTTTAAACCTAAAATTACAGGAACTTTTCTTTTTTAGCAATTTATTTTTAGCCTCTATATTTTGTGTTTTTAATTGGGAAAAAAATTACTTTTTCAACACAGCACATTTCCATTGACCTGGCAAATCAGGTAAAACTATACTGAGACTTTTAAATTGCTTTACTCTTTCTCACACCTAAATAGTCTCTTCCATAATAAATCAGAAAAGCTACACAATGTTGGTCAGAAATGACCCAAAATACAACTGTGAGTTTTGTTTTGATTTTGTGCTGTTCATCCTAAAACTTGTAAAAATGGTATTGATACAAGGTGTTATCTGTAGAAGGTGTTAGCAAGGATGCTTACCTGAAATGTGTGTTTTTGATTGGTTTGTATGTGTAAGTTGTAAAGAAGAAATGCCCAAGCAGGTTGGAGTGGAGGAGAAAAGAAAAAAAAAAGGAACTGGTTTCGGTTTTATAAGTCAGTATGGTTTCAGTTCTACAAGTTAGGCCGATTGCAAGAACTGGGCGGCCTGCCACAGACGCTCTCTGCAGAACAATGTTGATACATTTGAACAAAGGCATTTGAATGAATAGGCCTTTGTGTGCAACACTTAAGGAGAATGTCCTCTCCGAAGAAGAGAAATTTTTTTTCCTTGGTGCCTTTTGAAATCAGTCTGTCTTGCTTTTTTTAACACACAGGCTTAGTATCAAAGCTTTAAGTTCAGAGACTTCATATATGCATATGTAGATAGCTTCACAATATTATTAGAGCAACAGGCTGCACACACACACGCTGGAACAGTATAAGACACCAGATCCCCCAGATATATTATAGAGGATCAAAGTTTTATGCTTAGCTCTCCTTATATTTCTTGTTCTTCATTTTACAACCAGTTTTGGTGCATACACAAGTGTGACTAGCAAGTAGTAATATTTTAAGTTAGTAGTCTAATAGCATTAAAAGTTTAAGACAACACATCAAGGCTATTTCCAGGTTCACAGGTCAGGTTCCCAGAGAAAATCATTTTGCAGCAGTTTTTATATGAACACACACACACACACCATGACGTCAATGGCAAGTATGTTGCATTTCACGGGCTACGAACGAAGGCCAGAAGTAAGTCATACGATGGTTATGAGTGAGGTCAGCTTTTAAACTAAGGGGTTGCAGTACCACCTACGGCCTGCTCAAATCTGTATGATGTATAAATGAGATGTAGGAAGTGAACATCTGGTGATGTGTAACGGACCAATGAATTGTCTCCATGTACGAGTTTCAAGGAGGGAACCCCGCATTGTAACAAAAGTCAGCTGAAGGGGGCGTTTTGTTGCTTTTTCCTTCCCACTTCTGATGCTTGCAGTCTCCTTTGGAGACGTGGATGGATTTACAACCATTTGCTGATGGATTTACAATAAAGGCCTGGATTTGATCACCACTGTCTACTGAGTTTGCTTTGGAACCTGGGATTACTGTGCAACATCTAGGATCTCTTGTAACATTTTGGTTTTTGCACCTTGCAACAGTATGAGCTGACTGAACACAATGTGGGTGAAGATTGTGTGGCTCACCCACATAATGGGGGTTAAGTTGAAGAAAAGAACATGTGCATCCCCAAATCTGCCACTGGCTGGTTACAGCAAGTGAGGACAGTCATCTGAACTGTTATTTCACTTGCACTTGACCTTTCTTCATTGGTGCATAAGATTGTGTGGCTCACCACTGGCTTACAGTTTGAAATGAGAGAAATATGGAGGCTGTACAATACATATGAATAACGTACAATACATATGGATGTTGATTGGGTGGCTTTTCTGGAATGCAGATCAAACCTGGAAATGTAGGCTGTATAACAATTCTAAGCAAGGGGCTATTCTCAATCTTGACCTCTAAGTCTGTGATTTCAAACTGTGTTCCAGGCCGTGGTGGACCTCCCCAGCCCCATGCCCCAGGGCAAAGGTCCATGATGGTACCCCCTGCGGGCTGTTACCGCCCCCGAGGCTCACGGAGCCTCATGCGATCCGAGACCGCATCAGGAAAACTTCCTGAGGCTTCCCCAATGCTGACCTCATCGGGAGCCCTGGAGAGGCTTCCGCAGCATCCTACAGACTTCCACCCACATCATTTGCCCCATAGAACATAATAGGAGGCCCACAACTGGTTCCAGGAATGCTGGAGTTTTTAGAAAGCATATCAGGAGTCAGCCACTGAGAATTTTAAAAAAAAAGTGCTCATGTTCCCCCCCCCCACACACACACTGTTCACCCCAATTGCACTGTTTGTCTGCAGTGACAAAACACAGAACATGGGGAAAGTGCCTTCCATACAAAGGGGAGTGTCTCTCTCCGAATATAGCATTTGCCACTGCTGGCCACTTAGCAGAGTCTTCCCTGCAGGGCTGCACTGGTAGGGTGGCACACTCAGGCAGTTTCCAAGGGCCTACGGTCTGGCAAGGCCCACATCTAATGCCTATCTTGTCTCTGGGGGCTCTGGGGAGAATCGAACCCAGTGGCTGTCAGTTGGGTGGGCTCCTTTTCTCTTCTGTGGACAAGTCCCTGGACATTGCACTGTCTTGCCCTGCACACCTTCTTCCTTGCACCTGCTGACAGGTGGGGTTCTGGAAAGCCCCCTACCTAGAGCCCTACCTCCCTGTTTCTTTGGTCCTTTAAGACTGTAAAAAAAAAGTGCACAGGTTGGTTTGGTGGGGCCAATTCCTGGAGACCTTACATGGAATCATAACCTTTTCCCTCCAATATTTCCCAAAAAGTTGCAACAATATTGTCCATAGCACAAGAACGTTATAATCTGAATGCATAGCAGACTGCATTCCTGCATCAGACTCTAGTTCTCTCCATTACCTGACCTTTTTAGAAAAATGGTTTTTTGTCCTACGGAAACACCCATTTTATCCAGCTGTACTAAAATGAATTTGAACGGGCTTGAGGGCTGGAACTGATTTATATTTCATCTTTGACTGTTGAGAGGTCTAAGATTCCTCCCTTACAGCTAGTGGCACAAGAAATGGGAGATTTACGCTTCTAGAAGAGAGAGATTCCCCCAAGTTTCCGCTGTTACATGCACCACTTCCTTCTAGGCTTGGAAGCACCAGTGAAATGGAATTTCATACCTGTGATATTTGTTACCAAAGGAATCTGTTTGAAGTCATCTTTTAAACTTTCTTTCAGAGCCCAACATATGGTAAATAAGATGAGTTTCTTTTTTTTATTTCTACAAATGGGGCACATAAAAATAAAACCAATTAAATGATTTTAAGTACTCAAAGCCACTTGGAAAATAGTTTTATTCTGTAGCTTTTCTTTTCCTGTATGTGGCATATGCAGAATCATGTGGTCTGAAACAAGGGTTTTACTGGCATGGCTCTCAGATAATTGCATTACTCACTAGTGGTAAAGCCAAGAGACAGACATGTAGGTTGTTCCAAGTGAGTGGCGAGAAAACCTTTATAAGCACACCATTATCCCACCATACATTCCCCATGGACCTGCCTAAGTCACGCTCAAGTAACCAATGTGGTACAGTTCCCTTTTGCACTTAACCAGATTACTGATGTATAGATTTATTTTTGAATTAAGAACTTTTTTTTTCCTCCCCTGCCTGTAGATCTTGGTTTCTGAAAACAGGAATTTAAGACTTTCTGATAGATTATTTGCTCTCCCACGGGCTGTAGAGGGGCAGATCTTTGGAAAAGTAGAATGCAATCTTAACAGCAAAGCGTTTATCATAAATACATGCAAACAAAAGGACAATATTTTATTTTATTTTTATATTTTTCTGACACTGTTATGCTTTTGGACACTAATCCGTTACATGTCAAAAAGTTTTTATAGGGAAAGAGTGGTGTACGGGGAAGAGAGAGACTCTGCCTCCAGTCTGGTCACCATATCAGGGGTTGGGGGCTCATGGGGTTAAGAAGAAAAATGGACCAACCAGGGCCTAGGAGAGGGGAGTAAAGGGGGTAATTTATACCCGGGTCCAGGGTCAAAAGGGGGGCCAAGGAGCCAAAGGAGGACCCCCAGAAATTTCCTGGGATCTGATATTTTCCTATCTACTCAGACTTGTTGCCAGTACAGAATGCTGGGGACGCTACCGTGACTGCGGATGCTGGGAACACTACTGATGCCACATGGGTGGGTAGACCAGGGCTCCAAAGACTTTTCCAGCTGTCTCCACCCTCCCCTCACCCTGCTTCACCTCTCCCTGCCTCTATTCTGCTCACCTGTCACCCCCCTCCCTTTGCAAAGGGGCCCAAAAGAAACTTTGTAGCCCCTGATAAAGTTCCTCTCAGAGGCCTTGAGACCAGCAATTACAAGTCAGTGTAGATCTCTGGGAAGAAACAAACTTTTTGCCCAAGTGTTTTCCACTTTCAGTTACAATTGCTTCTCTAACTCTGAGTCAAGACCGGGAGAAACTTTTCCATCACTACCTCTGTAGCACATCTTTCTGCTTGAGGTGTTAAGTAGTGCCAGAGGTTGCTCTAAGACTGGCTGTCTTCTAGTATTTTGAAGAGTGGGTTGTGTGAATTTTGTTGTTTTGAATTGCAGGGTATTTATATGTTTTTCTGCTGCTTTCTCTCCATTGCTTTGTAGCCACTTCCATTGCCTACTAATCTCTGCATCACACGCTGGGCCTACATCAATTGCAGCAATCTGGCTGTCCAATTTTACGCTACATACTGCACAACCTTTCTTATGCAATTCATGCAACACTCCCAATTCACAACTTTTTGCTAACAGCTGTGACAGCACAATACCATGTAGATGGAAATTCCACTGAGTTCAGAAAAGCTTACCACCAGGAAAGTGTGCATTGGAGTGCAGATAGATTTGTTTTCTTTCTTATCTGTGTTGCTATCAGGTTCAAAAGTGTTAAATTCTTTTGGTGGTTTGGTCTCCTGTTTGCTTAGTTCCCTCTTTTATGCTGTCCTGGAAGCAGTGCATGATGGCCTTTTTTGCTTGTGCTTTTAGGAATTAATTGCTAATATTGTATTTTTTTAGCAGTAGTGCTGCTCTTAGCTATTTAAAAACCCATATCTTATTGTCTCCCCCCCTCCCCGACCAATGCAGCAGCACTGAATCTCGCAGTGAGGGGTGGTAGTCCCGGTGTCTACTCTGGATAAGGGAACAATTGCCTCTGTGGTTTGGGGGGGGGGGAAGTCTACTCAGACCTACACTAAGTAGCTAGTGCAGATCCATGTGGACACATGCCATATGATCAGGTCCCGGAATGGTGAAGATTCAGTGGCCACCGCTGCTGAACTCACCCCTTCCCAAATTTGCCCATCCCCCACCCCTGTTGCTGCCCTGTTCTGCCCATCTTCGCCCTCCCTCCCTTCCCACCTCCCCTACCATCTTATTTCTGTCATTGTCCTCCTTGTGGTGCTCCAGAGTATTCAGGAAGGCCCTGGCCTTCCTGTTGGCACTCCAGCAGTGCATGAATTTGCATGTTGTTAGAGCACCTTTTACAATCAGCACTGACTGCTTTACGGCAATCAGCACCAAGGGAAGAGGAGTGTCACCAGTGGCTGGTGAGTGTAGGGTTTATGATTTTCTTGTGTAATGTCCATAGCGGGCGTAGACCCTGCCCCCTTGGGTGCGACAGGACGTGGGGGACTTACCCTGGTGATGACGTGCAGTTGTTGGTGGCGAGAAGGATGGGAGACAGACACGGTCACTTTGCACAGTCAATTTACTTGCGTAAGACGCCTGACATTCATGGGGCCTGTTGCCTCACAGGGCCTCATGCTTACAAAGAGTTGTGCCGGTGGCACCCGCTAGGATCTCTCCTTGACCCTTCCTGGCTCCCTGAAGTCCCAAGGGGAGCTCTCTGACAGGCACCTGATGCCCCGGGAGATGGGTTCCAAGGGGGTTGGTTGACTGCTGTGCTTAGGTCCAGGGTCAGTCCAGTTGTCCTCAGGAGGACCCCAGGCACTTTGGCATTTTGGCCCTGATCAACTGGCCAGCATTGGGGAGAGTTGGCTGAAGGTCCTTGGGCCTGCTGCCTTGCTTCCCAGGAGGTCAGCCCAGGGACCCAGGAAGCCCAGCTGTGTCCCAGTCCTGGGGGCTCCCAGTCAAAGTTCCCTGCCTCCAGGGCCATGAAGACCCCTTTCAGGTGTGGAACAGGCAGAGTAAGGCAGGTGACATCTTGCTAATTGTGTTATTTTATTTCTGAGATCTTAATGTTTTCATATGATTGTTTTGTACAGCCCTTGGGGAGTGTCCTCTGAAAAGTGCTATAGAAATTGGATCAATAAAGAGGGTTGATTGGTCCATCAGTTTGAGAAAAGCCATTAAGAGCCTTAAACATGCTTTTGCAAAGAGAAAAAGGCAGCAGCTGCTCCTTCCTCCCATTACCTCCAACCTTAAAACTTTACCCCTGCAGCAGCTAAATGGTTGCCTGTCACTGTGGGGCAATCAAAGCAGCTGGGGACTCTCAGCTCTTACATTCAGAGGGTGGAAGGAGCTGCTGTCAGCCCCAAGCAATGGCACAGAAGCCGCACCTGCCTAAGGCATCAGTCTGCTTAGCAGCCATTGTCACAGCCTCCAGCACTTGAAAGTAAGATTGGAGAGTCCCCATCAGCTCATTGCCCTGAAGTGGCAGGCAGTGATGCAGCTGATTGGGGGATTAAATATATAAGATCAAAAAGGGTTGAATGCCAGGGAGGAAATGGACTGGGGGTGTAAAAACCCCCCCTTTCTTCTGCTGCAGTAGGACCAGCCCCACTGTGTCACAGGGTGGGGCAAGTGCCTTTCCCCTTAAAATGGATTAAGTTGGTGGTTGGCTACCCAGGTGTATTTTAGTTATATGATCTTTTCTTGTGTTTAGCTACTGTAATTCACGTAAATTTTTTTGGGAGCAATTGAAGCTCCCTTAAAGTTATAATAAAAATCTTATACATGAAAATTGAGTGCAATAATTCACCAAAGAAATGTATGTTAATAGGACCTGAGGCTTGAAGTAAGAAAAATAGAAAACATTGCCCTTGGGGGTTTATGGAGGATGGTGTAGGTGGAGGAGGGTTAAATCCTGCTTGACTTGGGAATCTCCCCTGGCCTACCCCAAGGGTGATGTTTCTGACATGGCAGCAGCCAGGGTTCTTAAGTGCCTGACATGGTGAATAGTAGTGGATTCTGCTAAGTGTCTGGCATGGTAATTAGTGGTGGGTACCTCCAGTGATGATTTGTGAGGTGGGTGTGGTTTGGTGATGCACACCTGTACTTAACAGAAGGAATAGTGGTGTTGGTCACCTGAAATAGAACTGGGTGGTGCTAACCAATGATATATGGTCCTTGGTCAATTTGCACTGATTAACATGCATTTTACAGTAGCTGTTTTTTGTTTTGTGGAGTGAGGAATGCAACAGGAGAGTAGCTTAGAGAAAGGAGCGGCCAAAGTACTTTTGGAAGCAGTACAATTTTCAGCTGCTGACTTGGAGTTGTTGCAGAGTTTTCCCTCTTCCAAGACTGAGCGTTTGGAGTTTTGCTTCCTTCAGGAGCAATTTGAAGGAGCAAAAATGTCACTTCCTAAGTATTCTGCAGATCTGGATAATTTAAAGGGGATGGAAGAAGGCAGTGATGGATATGGTGGTGCTGTAGGAGGCGCTCAGGATTATGGAGGATGGTGTAGGTGGATGAGGGTTAAATCCTGCTTGACTTGGGAATCTCTCCTGGTCCTTCCCTACCCCAAGGGTGATGTTTGTGACACACTGGATCAGGCTATAGGTCCAGCTTCCTGTATCTCACAGTGGCCCATCAAATGCCCCAGGGAGCACACCAGATAACAAGAGACCTGCATCCTGGTGCCCTCCCTTGACATGACATGCAAGGTACATGAAAGGTAATTACCTTTCTCTGGCTACAAAGCTGGTAACCCTTTCCATAACTCTTTGGCCTCTCTACAGTGCTGACTGAAGCCTCTCATCTTCCTTATCTGTTCTGTTATTATGTTCTTCTACATTGTGTTGTCTGTTCTGTTCACAGTGAGGAGCAACTCAAATCCTTGTTTTCATCTTCTCCAGTTGTCTGCAGCATTCCATTCAGACAGGAATGCTCCTGGAGGCTGATTCATTTCTTTGCCTTACTGTTTTTCACAAGATGAAAAAAACTGTTCACAAGATGAATGTGAGTCAGCAAAAAAAAAGCAAGCACAATTTTAGTCTGCATTAGTAGAACCATAGTGTCCAAGTCGTGAGAAGTTGTGGTTTTGCTTTACTCTGCATTGATTAGACCTCACCTAGAGTACTGTGTCCATTTCTGGACACCTCACTTTAAGAAAGATTCAGCCAAACTGGAGTGGATTCAGAGGAGAGTGATGAGGATGATCAGAGGGCTAGAGCTCAAGCCGTATGAGGAAAGGTTGAGGGAACTTGATATGTTCAGTCTGGAGAAGACTGAGAGGGGATATGATAGCACTCTTCAAATACCTGAAGGACTGTCATATGGAAGAAGGGACAAATTTGTTCTCAACTGCCTCTTAAAGTAAAACTAGAACCAATGGGTACGAACTGCAAGAGAAGAGATTCCGATTGGACATCAGGAAAAAAATTCTGATGGTAAGAGTGGTTAAGCAGTGGAGCAGATTGTCGAGGGAGGTGGTGGATTCTTCCTCACTGGAGATCTAAAAGCAGAGGCTTGACAAGTACCTACTGGATAAAAAGAGCTTTATGCTCTTATCTGACTTTTTATCTGACTACTGTTTTATGGTATCTGTTAATGTGTTTTTAATATGTTTTTATCTGTTTGTGAAATTATGTTTTAATCTGTTTTTAACATGTTGTAAGCCGCCCTGGGTCCCTTGAGGGAGCAGGGCGGGGTATAAATAAAGTTTATTATTATTATTATTATTATTATTATTATATGCTCTAGGAGGATTTCTTGCTACAGGCAGGTGGTTGGACTAGATGACCTTTTAGGCCCCTTCCAACTCTATGGGCACAATCCTAACCCCTTATGTCAGTGCTTTCCAACACTGGCATAGCGGTACCAATGGGACATGTGCTGCATCCTGCAGTTGCATGTCAATCACAGAGGCCTCCTCAAAGTAAGGGAATGTTTGTTCCCTTACCTCAGAGCTGCATTGCCCTTATGCCAGTGTTTCTGTCAGGGGTTAGGACTGTGCCCTAAGTTTCTACAATTCTATGATTTTCCAGTTGCTCTTCTGACCTCCCAATGGAATATTTGCTGCTTCAAACATTGTAAAAAGATTTGTGTAACAAACTCAGGGGTGGCCCAAGCTGATGGATCATGCTAGCCCCTCAACTTCTTCTGCCCCAAATCCACTGCCCTACAGTGGTGAGCAAATGTGCCTCCCCTCACCAGTGCGCACCTCACCAAATTCGTCTTCTTGTTCCAGTGCTACATTTTTTTAAGTGACCCAGTTGGGAGAATCCTGGGAATAGAACCTCTCTGCTCTCAGCATTCTCTTCACTGACTACTTGACAACAAGCACTGGTAGAATTGGAGCAGGCGGTAAGTAAACCCTCCTTCTTCTCTGAGCATGCGAGAAAAGGTTGGGGCAAGCAGGCCGCATGTCGAGGAAGGAGATGGGTGGGAGGCATCTGCCAGTTCACTGCCTCAGTCAAAAGGTTCAACCAGCCTCATGGCTGGGCTACCCTGAGCAAAGTTGTGCAACAGGAGGCTGGCGTGAGGAACAACAGCATATACTTAATACTGCAAAACTCTTGTTCTCAAAATGGCTGCTGCCAGAGGCATCCCTGAGGCAGATGCCACCCAGAACGGCGCTGCTTATCTGAAGGAGTTCTGCATCCTGGCAGTTCAGGGGTAACATAATAACCTTCCGGGTCCTTGCATTGGATTTAAATGTGAAACCAATCTCCCTTCAGCAATCTTTGAGCTGCTTTGGGCCCAGCCACTGCATGCTTTTGCTGGTGAGCGGTGAAAACATGACTGATGATGAGAGTGCATGGCGGCAGGGCCTGAGGCATCTTGGAGATTGCTGAAGGGTGGGGTGGTGACAAGTCCAGTCTGGGGGCATTACTGGCATGGCCTGCCCCAATCACCCACCCCCTTGTGACCCCAGTAGCTGCTGCCCTAGTTTCAACTTTGATTCCTACTGCAAAGACCATTGCTTTTTTGCTGTTGTGCCTTTCTTTGTTTAAACAGTCTATACAAGCACGAGGAATGGAAATAGAACTGAAACACTGGATCCAGTTTGGGGTAGGAGTGCAACCCAATCGAACCCATTGGGAGTGGCGACATGGAGGGCTTCATGCCTTTTAATGAGCAGTAAACTTGCCTGAAAAGAAGGGAATGGAGAAGGTGGCAGACTGAAGGGCACCAACTGTAGGGCCTCAGTAGAGAAACTGTACTAGTTTCTCAGTACATGAACTGTATTAGGTCTTCTCAAGGAAAAGCCCTGATTATCAAATGTAATATTCACACAAGACTTTATGCCCTTTGGTCTGATGTTTTGGTGTATACAAGGTTTCAGTGTTCCTTAATAAATTACCTCTTCTTGTACCAATTAAATCCAATCTATGAAGATGTGGTGTCTACCTGGCTTTGTGCCAATGCTAACAACTTTGGCTTAACATTCTGTTTAATGGTATACCATTACTGCTGAGAACGGTAGCAACATAAAATCTTAACACTTAAGCATCTTCTGTGCTCCTTTGAACGGCAGGCTATGTTTCAGTATAAACAACTTTTTCATTCTTCCAATCCCGTTATTTACTTAGAATTCCACAGGACTCATGAAAATACTGGAGTTAAGTGGCTTCTGTTGATTTATTAACTCCCTTCAAAAGCCTGATGGAGGTCGCTCTTGAAACATTAAAGCTTTTCTGTTCCTTCAGAGAAGAGCCTGTAGAATATGAGCTTCCATATATTTAAGAGGAGCATGGAAGCTTTAACAACACCCGTCAATACTAATGTCTGTCCACTCCTGGGCAGGAGGTCTGGTCTAGAAGGTAGAGCCTCCATTAGCCTGAAGATAACATCAGAAGGTTGCCAGTTCGAGGACACCGGCAGCTCCCTGAATGGCTGAGAATGGTGAGACCTTGAAGCAGCTGACAAGCCGAGCTGAGTTATTCTGCCTGCTCTTGGTGTGAGCAAGAAGCATCATGGTTGCCCTCCATGTGAGAGATGGAGCTGCTGTCCGCCTGCGTGAGAGAACTGGAGGCCAGAAGTGAAACCAAACTAGGAAGATCCATTCTGAAATGTTGTTGGTTCTTGAAAGAGAGAACCTCTATGATCGTAAAAATCCCCTTGAGGGATTTAGAAACACCTGCCTATGTAAACCGCCTTGAATAAAGTCAGAGGAGTAATCTGATGACCAGAAAGGCAGTATATAAATACCTAGTTGTTATTATTATTATTATTATTATTAGATGGTCTTTTAAGCCCATAAGGTGATGGGCCAGTGCTCGGCTTACCAACCAATGGCTCTTTTTCACACATGGCCAGTAATAAAATGGTTCAATCAGGCAACCAGGTTTTGGGTCTGAGAAGCCAATCAAATTCACATTCTTCCAGGATCACTCGTCATCTGAAAAACAAAGGAAGAGACAAGGATGGGAAAACTGAGCATGATTTGACTCAAGTTGAGTCACCACCCCCCACGACTTGACTCGGAAAAGAGTCATAATGGGAGCACTTTCCAAGTCACCCTTTAGTGACTCTAATGAACTCAAGTTGAGTCGCCTCCCTCCTTTAAAAAGCCCACTGTGGAAAAAACTGGCTGCTGCTGGGGTGTGTGTGTGTGTGTGTCTCTCTCTCTGAGCTCTCTTTGAACACTCCCCTGCTGTCCTCGTCCATCTGTAAACAGGGAGGGAGTGTGAGACAGCTGGGAGATAAGTGTCAAGAGGGAGGAGGAGAGTCACAAGCAGCAGCTGCAAGGCTTACCAGGATGTCCCAATCCTTGTAGCTCTACTCAAAGTAGTCCTTCTTCAGCTGGTCATTCAATGAGGACCCCCCTCCCTAGTAACAACAGAGCCATGCTGTGCAAAGCTTGATCACTATGAACTCTTTCCCTGCCTCCTCTTTCTTCCTGGTCTGAGTCACCCCCTTTAAAAAACCAACTGTGGGAAAAACGGGCCTGCTGCCAGGCTCTGTGAGTATGGGCGCTTACCCACCTGGCTCTAAACCAGCTGTACCCCTAGGAGCACGACTATCTGAAATTAATAGTTGGTAATCCTGCATCTGCTTCAGAAAAAACCACTTTGTGATATCATTGATCTGATATCAATAGACTTGAGCAGGTGACAGGGAAGAAGTGGCTGTTTTGCCTTTTCAAGGACCAATGGAGGGGCTGGATATATGATCACAGTTTCTGACAAATCAAACATACCCCTGATAATGTAAAAAAGAATTGTAAGGAGAAAATTGTTTGTTATTTTATATTTATACAGGTATTTATATACTGCCTTTCTTTGGTCGTCAGATTTCTCCTCAGACTTTAATCCAAGGCGGTTTACGTAGGCAGGCTGTTCTAAATCCCCATAGGGATTTTTGCAATTGAATAGTTCTAGTCTTTCATAGAACTCCTCATTCTAGCTGGATTCCTTAGCGGTCTGGCCTCTCTCTGGTCCTTCACCTCCCCCGCTCCACTTGACGGCAACTCCTCTCTGCCACCTAGGGTCAGCTCATCAGTATATCAGTGTGTCGTCAGTTCTCGGGTACTTCCAGTTGTTTCGAACTGGCAGCCTCAGATCTTCAGGCATACAAGGCGGCAGCTCTACCAACTGAGCCAGACCTCCTGCCCTTGTTATATATGAGAGATGTGGAGGTTGAAGCCATGTGTTGGGTTAGGGTTCTCCACTATAGTGGAGAATAGCTGTTACACCAGGTTTCTGAGGCTCTGAAGCAAAGTCTTGTACCGTTCCCTATATGGTGGCTGCTGTCACTGGTAATGGTGGGCCTTCTGATGGTTGTAGGCCCTCTGCTAGAGCTTGACCTGGCTGACCCCTGATGCCAGGTCCAGACAGAAGCAGCATGCCAAATACTGCTCCCCTTACCTGACGATGTACCTACTCCCTGCCATTCCCCAATGTTTTAGCTCAGCATTCACTCCTGTCCACACTTTGTCTCTGATCCCCTCTTCCTTTTCCAATTCAAGGAGTAGAAGGAGAAGGAGGAACAGTGGAGGTACAGTACATTGACAGACGGAGATGGACCCCCACCAATCTGCTTCCTGAGGCGACCGCTGCAGTTGGCCTCATGAGTGGGCCGGTCCTGCCGGATGTCTTCCCAGCTTTCATACCATGCTTGGCTTTCTTGACGACTCTGGCTGGCCACTATGGAAAGCTGGCATGGATGGACCCTTGACCTCATCCAGCAGGGTTCTTGTTATGTTCTTAAATGCGGACAGCAAATTCTAGCTCTAGCTTGGAATGTCTGCTTGATGTTACCAAAACATTGTCTTACTGCCAGTGCATTCACACCCAACAGGGTAAATTGCGTCAGGAGAAAGCCTGCAGCCCATGAAATAAAACTGTTGTTGTCAGCAGAAGCAGTTATGTTGAATGACAGAGACTCCCAGTTCACCTCCCTCTTCCCCCAAGTAGCTCAGTCAGTATTCAGTGTTGTTATCTCTCCCGCTGTAGGTTAAAATAACACACACGGTGGCCTTTTCCTCCCAGGAAGGGATGTTGTGCCTGTCTTGTAACTCCCTGTGTAGTCACTTCAGTTAAAATAAAAATAAAACAGAAAGGGAAGAAAAGTTTTTGTAAGGAAAAGACAATCACACCCAAATCAGAGGAGGAGAGACTCTGAGAAAACAGTCAGAGAAGAGGAAATTGTAACCCCAGCTTAGGCTACGGTCCTCAACACACTTCCTTGGAAATGCATCCCATGGAAGGCACACAGACTTATGATTAGAACTAAATAGGTTTAGTTTTTAGAAATAAGTAAGAGACTGTTTAAGATGCATGGCGCTTAATATGTTTAATGGATATTGATTAATATTTTATAGGAGAACAAAGTACGTAATTTAGATTTAGGACTCCATATTTGCACATATCTCTTTTAATGTATGTCTTCATTATTTGTTTGTTGCATGTTTTAGGGTGTGTAATTGTGTTACTGTATTGTTAAGGTTTTCTGGGTTTGTGTTGTTAATTTTAGTTGTATAAATAAATAAATAAATAAAACAGTAAATGTGTTTAGCAGTAAGGCATAAGAGCATCAGACAGAAATTCTAACCTTTATTTTAAGGGCTAAACTACACAATACATTAAATGTAACCATGGGGCGGGGGCAATGGCTGGGTGAGATCAAGATTGGGACTATTGCACAGGCAAGAGTGTGTGCTGTGATCCTAATCAGGATTACTCTCACTACCCACAAGTCTGTGTTCCCTGAGAAGTTCTCATTGATATAAAGTATAGTATACATGTGTTCTGATATGGATCAGAACCATGGCTGGAGAAAAGGCTATTGATTCCCTCCCACACACCACATCCCCATTCCTGATCTCCCCCCTTCACACACATAGCTGCCACTTAAGTTAAAAAGCATGCAGGGCCAAACACTTGTTTAACATAGTACAAAGTTGCGCCGTAAACTGATCAAATAGTCATCACAAACAGTGGTTGCTTTCTTCATGCTGTGGTTGTTTTAATGTTTGGAAATGTTATTGCTCATTTATGCGAATTATGAAGTGGGGAGAAGGCTCATCTAGGCCATTTGTTAGTCAAAAAGTAAGAGTATATTCATGGGTTATGTGCAAGTCATTGTTTGCTCTCACTGTGTAAATCTAAAAAATAAACATAATTATGGAAAGGCCTACTGAAAGCCAGTGTGGTATAGTAGATCATGGGTTGGGCTTGGATGAGAAAGACCTCACTCAGCTGCGAAATTTGCTGGTTGGATTTGACCAAGACACTTTCTCTGCTTAACCGATTTAAGGATTCTAAGCTCCTTTTCAAAAAGGTATAATATAAACAAGTCCATTCAGCAGATTGCATTGTTGTGAGCCCTTTGGGAACAGGGAACCATTTATTGATATATTTTGCTATGTAAACCACTTTGTGAACTACTCTTGTTGAAAAGCAGTATATAAATATCGGCAAATTCTATAAGGGACTTACGGTGGTAGATCTCACAATCCACCACCCTCTGGAATGATGGCATGAAAGTTGCGCCATCATTCTGCGGGATGGGCACGCCAGCACACGGTGGGAGACTGCATACAGGCGCCACTGGCCTGCTGAACCTTCCCCGTCCTCTGCCAGAGCAAGTGGGTCAGGTGGTGAAGGGGTGGGTTGGTGAGGGGGGTCGGTGAGGGAGGGGGAATTTCAGCAACAACCATGTAATTTCATTTCCTATCTCCCCTTCCTGGTGTGGATGTACAACTTGAGTCTCCTTGGACCTCTGACAGCTAAATGGTCCAAGGAGACAACTAGATGCCAGGCTGCCTATGGGGAAATAAGTAACTAAGATTTTTACTTGCTTCTCCTGGGCCATGGGGTTGCCCCCCTACAGTATGCAGCATATGCTCTGTCAGCAGTGCTGCATGCTATAGGCTAGAGAGGGATAGGGTTGAGTCAACAACAACAACAAGCATGAAATATCAAAAAGATCACTACGTACCTTCTATCTCATATTAACATTCACAAATGAATGTTAATTCCAAACTAAGAAGGCTGTTACATAAGGGAGGGGCGATGAAGGAGCCATAGCCCATGCTGTCTCTGTCACCGCTATCAGGAAATAACAAATGCATTAGACCGGTGTTTCTCAAACTGTGGGTTGGGACCCACTAGGTGGGTCGCGAACCAATTTTAGGTGGGTCCCCATTCATTTCAATATTTTATTTTTAATATATTAGACTTGATGCCATCGTGGTATGTGACTGCATTTGGGGAAATGTGACAGATCTGTACTTTTAACAGGCTACTCTGTATAAGCTTTTAACAATGATAGTCCATGGGATTTACTCTTGGGCAGGGGTGCTCACACTTTTTTGGCTCGAGAGCTACTTTGAAACCCAGCAAGGCCTGGAGATCTACCAGAGTTTTTTTTACAATGTTCGCGCCATCATAACATATAACATTTATGTGTACAATGTATGTTGGTGTACCTTGAGCCCCACTGAGTATAACAGGACTTACTCCTGAGTAGACATGCCTAGGATTAGGCTGTGAGGCTGCAATCCTAGCCACATTTACCTCGGAGTAAGCCCCATTGAGTACAATGGGCCTTACTCCCGGCGTTTCCTCCCAGAGGCACCTGAAGGGGGGGGTCGGCACTCCGCGATCTACTCATTTTGCCTCATGATCTACCGGTAGATCGTGATGAGCACCCCTGCTCTTGGGTATGCGTTGGCAGGATTGCAGCCTAGGATTATTCAAAATTTTCCTGCTTGATGATGTCACTTCCAGTCATGACATCACTTCCACTGGGTCCCGACAGATTCTCATTCTAAAAAGTGGGTCTTGGTGCTAAAAGTGTGAGAACCGCTGCATTAGACTACTTGTAATTAAGCTATTTCTGTGAGCTCCACCAGATCCTAAGCTCCATGTTGGACCCTGTGGCCCAACACAGTGGCTCTTGATTCTGCCACAGCCCAAGGGTTGCTGCAGAATCAAGTATCCTCATTGTGGGGTTACTTTCCTTACCCGGGGGAAGGGGACGAATGTCAGTGGCTGCCCGGTGTGCTTAGGATACCATGGCAACCATTTTCGGCATCGTGGCAGCCCCTCGCACCAGGTGGCTTAGGATTGACAGTCAGACATTTGACTCTGTGTGTTTAAACCAAAAAAGAAATTCAAAAATAAAAAAAAGCATTTGTTCATAGGAAGAGCACTTTATCTTTACCTGATACGGAATACCCCAAAGTGCAGGCTACTGAAAGTAAAAGGAAAAGGGCAATTGTTGAAGCATTTGCAGGACTGCAAAGTGCTCACTCTCTCCTGCGTTAATCATGTCAGTTTGTGAGGGTAATCTTCCCTGCTAGAATGACTTGCTTTGTATTCGTTTCATTGTTTCTTTGGCCTTGGAATAAAGCAAATCCTTACCAGCAACTCATCCATCTGTCATGTGCTTAAACAGGCCCAGCACATGGGAACAATAGAACCCTGGATGAGAAGACAGGAGATCTTTCTATCCTTCTGATAACAGCCCATTCTCATAAAAGAGAAAAACGAGCTGAAGGCCTCGGAGCCCTCATGTGGCATCTCCTTTATTACAGCCGCATTTTGCTTTGTCTCAGGAATG
This sequence comes from Tiliqua scincoides, assembly GCF_035046505.1. Taxonomy (NCBI): domain Eukaryota; kingdom Metazoa; phylum Chordata; class Lepidosauria; order Squamata; family Scincidae; genus Tiliqua; species Tiliqua scincoides. Next base: position 251,706,459 of record NC_089821.1, read on the forward strand.
AGTAAAATTCTTATGCATGAATGCGGTGGAACAATTTTTACTGATTTTTACCAGTTCATATTATTTTATTTCATATATTTATGAGGACCCTGTTTTAAGCTAAATGACACTCAAAGCAGCTTACAGTAATAACTACCACAAAGCACTTTATGGCACTTTTGCGACACACAGAGGCCTGGCGCGCCAATGGTGTGCTGGTTAGGTAGGATTGGACCCTAAATCTCTTTCCATAATATTAACATATATTGCTGAATGAGGATATAGGTGGGCTGATTTTTGGAACATATTTGCACCACCTGAAAAGCACCCCCCCCCCAGCAGATTTTCATGAGAGGGAGAGAAAGAATTGTGATGACACAGTAGCACTTAGCCATGCGTTTTGGCTGCATGGTGACATCACTGAAGGCAGCCAAAGCTCATTTGTTGCTCACTCTCTCTTTCTGAATGGAAGGAGAGCAGAGAACATGAGCCTATTACTGAGGCAATTAGGCAGATATTCCCTGTAAGTCTGGTTGCTTCAACCTTCCAGACTAAGGGCAATGTGAGGGCATCAGTTGCCCTCAGTGACATTGGCTATGTGGTATCACAGCTTCATAAGGTGGGTTACAGGCATTTGTAGTTACAAATTTTGATTTGAGACTTCAGCATTCTGACAACCTTCCTTCTTTACAGATTTTTGTCATCAATGGGCAAATAACAAGTCCTCTCTCTCTCTCTCTGTGAATGTGTATGTGTGTATGTGTGTTTGTGTATGAGAGAGAGAGAGAGAGAGAGAGAGAGAGAGAGAGAGTGTTTTCATATCAAACAGTAAACCAATCTACTCTTTGTTCTTTGTTGCCCTACACCATTTATATAAGGAGAGATAATCATGGCTATTGGAATGGAAGTCTTCATAGGAGGTCCTGGGACATCTCCCCGCATGAATGTACTGAAGCAAGAGCCATTCCAAAGGCAGCTCTTTGATCTTCCAAAGTATTTTTACGAGCCCCTGGGCTATCTCTGGCAGAGTTGAGTTAGCAATAATCAAAAAAGAAAAACCTCTGTTAGGAACATGAAAATCACTGGAATTTTATCCATGGGGCCAGGCCAGTTCCTTTTAACCCAGCGCTGAGATAAATCCTATAGAGCTGGATGGACTACAGAAAAAAATGATGAGCACTTTCATTGCAAAATCTGTTTTTTTCTCTTTCCTGCACCAGCAGCTGTTTCTTGGTGCACCATTCTGGGTTTGCCTGCAAAAGTGTAGGCCAGAGTTCAGAGGATGGTATCAAATTAATGTTGTTGGAATCTTCCCTTTCTTGGTTTATCTGGATGGCAGCTTTATGCCTGTAATTCCAAGGCCAGCTTGAAAGAGAACCACATGGAAGCCAAGAACTGCTGTTGGAGAAACCTCTGTGGCTAAAACCATTCAATCAGAGAGCTCAACCATTCAAATCAATTTGTTTTCTGGATCCCTGATTGTGGCTTCTAGGTTTTCAGTTTGCATCTCTTCTGTTTTGGAACAGTGGAAAGAAAGAAATATCATTTTCATTTTTCTAAGCTTTGCAATATGTGGCCAGGTATTGTAGATCTTTAGTGAGGGTGGCCTACCTATGACATTTCACTTCAAGCAACAGATTCGAGAGGACCCATTTTTTTTCTCCCTCCATCTTCCATCCCTCACTGTGTTTCTTTAAAACACTGGTTCCTAACCTGTAGTCCGGGGTCACAAATGGGCTGTGAGACTCTGAGAAGAGTCGCGTGAGGTCTCAGGAAAAAAAAAAAAATCACCTTTGCTTGCATGACAAGACACTGGAAGTGATCAGTCTCCCATGGACCACCAAAGAGGGCACAGAATAGAATGCCCACAGCCACAACCATTGAAGTGTCAGCTGTGGCTGTGGGCAGGCCATTCTCCATCTTCTCTGATAGTCCATGGGGGAGTGCTTGGGAGGTGGACCACCAGAGAGGCTGGAGACCAGACTCTCCACAGCCACAAGTGGCCCATGACAATTCCAATTTTTGCCTCAGTGGTCCACAGCCTTCTAAAGGTTGGGAACCACTGCTTTAAAAGAAACAACTAAGAGTTGTTACTTTAGGCATAATTAAGGCCCCAATCCTATGCTGCTACTGCATCCTGAGGGGCCAGAGAAGCAGCTGGAGGTCTCCATGGGGTAAGGGAACTTTGTTCCCTAACCCTGTGTAGAATTCCAGCAGCCCCAATGAGACTATTCAGTGATGTGTTGGAGTCTGAGACCTGCGATGGAGGGATAGGATTTGGTGGCAGCCTCTGCTGCAGTCGCTGCCCACCTACCGAGTTTGAACCATTCATGGGCAGTACTCCACCTGCCCACTTTTGCCCCCTGCTGGTGGGCTGAGAGAACATGGCTGCTCAGTCCAGACTAGATATCCTGGGGAAAGAAAATGCAATCCAACAAATGAAGGAACGAAGAACAAACAACAAGCAAGCGATGCAGACAGCCCCTCTTGATGCTGACACCCCTGTCTGTCTTGAAATGTAGGACATTTTGAAATTATTGAAAATTACTCCTGGACTCCAGGCAGCACACTGAAATGTAGGACGTGTCCTGGAAAATGAGGACGTCTGGTAACCCTGGTAGGACTGAAACCTTAATAAACCACAAGCTGGTCATAAGCATCATGTTGCAGCTGAAAAGAGAAAAAAAAAACTAGCAAGAATAGGAAGAAGCAACTCAACCAAGTTGCTCCAAGCCTGGCCCTGTGAGCCCTACCACTGCAGATCTCAGAATGGAGTGCAGAGGCAAGTCCAGCCGCCGCAGAGCAGAGCAAAGCAAAGCAAAGCAAGTCAGCTCCGCTGCTGCAGAGGTTTTCAAGCTGGAAGTAATTGGGATCAATATGAAAATGTCATCATGTCACTGTCAATTACTTCCACGTCTGTGCACTCGGTGGGATGATGCCACAAGTCACCACACCGGGTCTAAGAACAGGTAGCAATGGACAGGCGGGCTGTGGACTTGTCCATTCACCTGTCTCCAAGGATGCCACTTCCTGGCAGGGATGTCTCTGGCACCTGTTCTGATCTACTCAATTCTCACTTGGAATCATGTGTGAAGCCAGACACGGATAAGCTGATGTGAATCCACAGGAGGGCAACAGGGATTGTGAGGAATCTGAAAACCAAGTCCTGAGAGGAACGGTTAAAAGACCTTGGTATGTTTTGCCTAGAAGAAAAGACTGATAGCCTATCCTTACCATTGATGATGATGCAGCTGTGGTGAAAGAGCACGCACTGCATTCAGTGGCAGTGGTAGGGCAATCAGAAGGCTAACTAGAGGTAAGGAAAACACTTCTTTACTTATCTCTGGGTAGATCTCCTACCCACCTATGGGTCTCCTTGGACCCATGCCTGCTATGTGACTAGCAGAGTCCAAGAAGAGAAAGAGGGTGAACTGGGCTGAAAAATGGGGGATAGGATCGGCCAAGATCCACTGCCTCCAGCCTACTCCCTGCCATCCCTACCCTGGAATGACCCCCCAAACTCCACTTCTCTCCCCACCCCAGCTGCCAACTTACCAAGACTGGCAGAGGTCCTGGGAGTGGTTTGTGCATGCACTGCACCTCTGGCCATTTGTGGCATTCTAGCTTTAGGTGGTCTCTTTAGGTGGCGCAGATCCAAGTAGACATTGGGGCTGCAGTGACTCTCCCTGGGGTAAGGGGAAGCATTTCCTCTTGCCCCAGGTTGAGCCGCTTGCAGCTCAAAACTCACGCTGGATACAGCACAGGCTGGATAAGCTGGCCTGCCTGTTCCAGTGCAAGTTAGGATTACACTGCCTGGCTAGCCATGAGGAATAATTCCTGAATATAGGACCTGTCTGGCACTGGATCAGGCTCCTGTTGGAGGTTTGCAAGCAGATGCTGTCAGGGATGCAATGGCAGTTGTCTGTGCTGAGCAGGGGGCTGGACTAGATGACCTCAAAGGCGCATTTCAATGTGAACATTCTATGATTCTATGCCTAAGTCTATTTCAATTTTTAAAATTTAAAGAACTCTGATAAAAAATACCAAAGATTTTTTAAATGGGTCTCTGTATAATTCTGTCCCTCTTCACTTCAAAGCAGGGGACTGAGGGCCCAATCCTATCCAACTTTCCAGCACCAGTGCAGCCTCAATGCAGCCCCAAGGTAAGGGAACAAATGTTCCCATACCTTGAGGAGGCCTCTGTGACTGCCCCACCACCACAGGATGCATTGCACACCCCATTGGCATGGCTGCACCGGCACTGGAAAATCTGATAGGATTAGGCCCTGAGTCAGTTTAGTTATTGAGGCAGAATATGAAATGGACTTGCAGAACCATAACTCACAGAGATATCCTTGTTAAAACACCACAAGGATCTCAGTGTCCAGAATGATGATTTTTATTTTGAATCAAGTACTATGTTATTTTCAGCCTATAATGGAATTTGCAGGCAGGACAGTGGCAATTTCAAATCTTGAGCATTGCTTGAAAGAAAGCACCATGCTCATCTTTTCATTGGTTCCTTCGAGGTGTGCCTGAAGAGGGTAGTGAGAGGTCCAAGAAGCCACTAACGCTGCCAAGGAAGACATCATACCAACATTTTTCCCTGCAGAAACTAGCAGTGTGGCAAGTTTTTGGCAGCAGTGCCACATATTATGTAATCAGATTGCAGATGTGTGTGAATTAGTTTAAAACTTTTATTGGTTTTTTTTACTAGACCATGATACAGTCCCAGCCTCTTTAGATTTGCCAACGTAGACTGTTAATAGTGAATTAAGAGTACCTAATGCTCAAACTATTCCACACTTCAGGGGAAAAATCTCTTAGACGTAATGTTTGGGATGCGTTTGTATCCAGGCTCTGTGAAGCAGGATACTTTAGAGAACAACTGCATTTCAGCTTCTCTGACTTTGGTTCAGCAGTATAGTATAAGCTGGGTAAATGGCAAATGCATCATCTCAACTTGACCCAAAAGCATTGCTTTTAAGCCAGTGTTTCCCAAGAATGTGTGTCGGGACTCACCAGTGGGCCACAAGTCAATTTTTGGTGGGTCACGAAAAGTTTTAGAAACATTAACAACTTTGCAAGCATCCGTGCCTGATTTGCAGAAGAAAATCATTAGGTGGAATTCTTACCAGTGGTATGAGGTAATTTTTATACCCCCAAATTAAAATGTCACATTTTCTGATTTTCTCTAGTAATTGGCACCATGTAGATAGCATGTGAATGATGTAGATAGCATGGGATAGCATTTGTCTGGTCTGGAAGTCCCTAACTATACATCAGCCTTCTGAGTACCCTGGGATGACTGTAAAGGTTGGGGGGAACCTTTAGAGAGAGTCTAAAAAAAGAGAGAGTCTAGAAAATGTCTACCCACATGCTATATCTAAGGTCTGTATCTACCTCAGAAGCACAGGATCCCTATTATTATTAATTAATAATTTAAAAATTTATTTATTATTAAATAATACATTTCTTTCCAGATTTCTTTTTGTTGTGGGTCATGACAGATTGCCATTTTAAAAGGCGGGTTCCAGTACTAAAACTTTTGGGAAGCACTGTTTTAAACCATTCCTTTAATATAAATCCAACCCAGTTCTTTCTGTTTTATATGTCTGGTATATGTAACAGGCAGCCTAATGAGCTCTTCTGATTTTGGATCTCACAATTCACAGCCCAGTCCCAGTGTGACGTCACAAAGGCGTGTCACTGATGGGCACTATGGGATTGCTGGTGCAAATGACTGGAGGTCCTGTATGTGCTCCAATGGCCCACCGAGGCCATGCTGGAGCAGGTCCTTCCTCGCTCATGGCCTTTCCTGCTGGTTGGTTCTGTTCTCACAGTCTCTCTTGCTTACTTGGGCCAATCATTAAATGAGTTATAACAATACTCATGAATTTGTTCATTGTGAAATCTGCAATCTTTTCCAAGTGACCCACAGCCCGGTCCTCTGCTTCCCAGTGCCTGGGGCTGCAGTGACGCCAAAATGGCTACTGCTGCATCCAAGGGACTGGGAAGAACCGCCAAGGCTACTCAAAGTAAGGGAGCTTATGCTCTCTTATTCCGTGTAAGCCCCAAGCGGTCCTGATGGGTCTCCTTAGATCTGTGCTCACTATTGAGTGGGCATAGATTCAAGGAGAGCCGTGTCCGGTCTCCTGAGCTGGGAGGGAGGTCAGGGTATGGTGGCAGGGTCCGCGCCATCTCTGCCCCCTCCCACCCCACACCCTTCTACTCTTAACCTTCTTCCACCCTTCCCCTGCCCCAGAATGCCTCCCCCCTGCCCAGACTTACCTCTCTGCCACCCAGTGTTTACCCGGAGCGCCAGGCATTGGTCCTCTGTCCACCGGCTGGTGCTGGCCCAGTGCGGGCTTGCGCTGAACCAGCTCTGGCGCAGACTGTCCCAAGCATGCTGCAAGGCACGTTTGTGACAGTGTGCACCGGCGCTGAGCTGGTGTGTGTCGCTGAGGATCAGGCCCCCGGTCAAGCTTTGCATCAGGTCTGCATGGACGAGCAAACTAACTCAGCCATTTTCAACTCATGGCACCCTTACAAGGTGCAAATTTTTTTTAAAAAAATATATTTTATTATTTAAAAACCAAGTATGGGCAGCATAAACCTAACTGGTGCTAGAATAGGCAGGCTGGTGGGCCTGCGCTGTACGGGGCTGTCTGAGGTTTGGTCTGAGGCAAGGAGAAATAATTCCCTTTACCCCAGATAAAATTGCAGCAGCCCCAAGGGGTCTGTTTAGATCTGTGCCACCTAATTCAGTGGCGCAGATCCGAGCTGCCCGGAGCTGCCCTGCCCTGCCTGGGAATGGGGCTAAGATCCGGCATAAGTGTTGGATCCTGGCCCAATCTCCTGCCTGCCATTCATCCTTCCCCTGCCCCGAAACACCTCCTCCCTGCCCTCTCCACACCCCTATTGACCCCCTCGCCGCCTGGAAAGGCCAGCACAAACTTACCGATCCTGAGGTCCACGTCAGCATGGGGAGGCCAGCACGCATCCTTGTGCAAATGTGCCTTACAGCATGTTTGTGAAGTCCTGGGCCAGCGCAAGGATTGCCCCATATGAAACAGAAATAACAAACCAAATAGCATTAGCTCAAGCTTACTTGGAATAACACATCCAATCTGAACAACAGTTGACTGAAGAATGACTCTGGTTCTGCTCTCCCCCAAACTCCCCAAATGGCCCTAATAATGAATAACTCTCCCCCAAACTTCTGTGCTACACCTGCGGACAATCATGGCACAGCAATGTGCCACAACATGATGGCTGAAAACTGCCGCTCTAACTTTGTGTTAGCTAATAATTTTTTAATACAAATTAACATTATTTTTTTGAAGTGTGATTTTGGTTGTGCTATCTCAGAGGGAGCTTCACACTGAGGCGACACTTTGTGTAACTGTAATTACAGAAAGGTATTGACATTGGTTCAAAGGGAAGCCCAAAATGCAATGAGGGATATTTGAGTCTTCCGGGAGGAAAGGACCAAATTGTTCTTGAGAGACCCATTGCAAGCATTGCTCTTTCCAAGGCAGGGCTATAATGAAAGAAAAACAGACAGCCTTATTGTTAGTTTATTTGAATAGGTGAGCTCCACGATCAGATGTCAAGGTTGAGAAGTTATCATTCATTCTAGAAAACCTCAAAGCAAATATTTAGAATTTGTTCTCTGGTTACTGTATTCCAGCCTCATGCCCAGTCCAGTTAAGATAAGTTATTTGGATTAATGCCAGCAGGCTGCCTAATTCACAAACGTGTGTCATTCTGAAGGTCTGCAAGCTGCTCTTTGCTAGGCTTCCTGTACCGGTACTGCATACCCACCCAGGAATCAGCATACCCAGCATCCGCATACTACCCATAAGTCTGGATCAATTCTTCTTCTTTCCTGATCTATTGTGTGGAGGTGAGAGAGAATGTGACTGCCCCCCCATCTGCATTGAGCACATTTGCCCATTTCTGGTGTCCCCATGTGTCCATGAAGGATGTCACATTCAAACACTGCCTATGCATGTAAAATTCAATATGTGTTGATTCCCCAGGAGGGAAAAAAAATAATAGTCAGTAAGTATGAATGTTTGGACACTAGGAGTGGTTCATTACATTATATAGTAGTATGCATTTAAAACTAAGATGCAGGAATGGGAACTCAACTCAGGTGATGGATGTTATTTGCTGACCCACGTAGAGTCACGTGTGTGGAAGACTCGGCAAAACATTTAAGTCAAGGGCCCCTTGACTCAGCACTCATCTCCAGGCATGCAAACTTGAGTCTGTTTGTGTCTGGGTGTACTTGCTTACTGTTTTCGTGGTGTGAAAAAACTCATGGGGCCATCATTCAGACTGGACAAGCAGCAGGGAGGTTCCAGCCAGGAGGCAGGGAAGGGTTAATGTTTGTTTTTGCAATGAATAGGATGTGGAAGTGGGTTCTCTTGCCCATCTCTGAAAGAACCAATGATCATTGGACAAAGGATGGGAGGTTCTGATATTTTCTTTGGCTGAGATCTGGCAGAAGAGGAGCCCAAGAGTGTTCTTGCCTTCTCCCTTGGAGAAGCCAAGGGAGAGGGAGGAGGCGGTTCGTATTGCTCACGCTTTCCTCCTAATGGCTCAGTTGTTACTTGAGAGGAAGGAGCCTCGTTGAACCACAGGCACAAATGAGATTACTTCTGAGTAGAGCTGCAAAGGATTGGGTTGTCCTGGTAAGCCTTGTAGCGGCTGCACGTGACCCTCCTTTCTCTTAATGCTTCTGTTCCTGCTGTCTTGTAGTCTGTCTCACCCCTCCTGCCTTGTTTAGAGATGGGATGGGGATAGCAGGGGCATGTTTAAAGAGAACTCCCACACACACCCTGGTAACAAGCCTCATTTTTTTCAACAGCAGGCTTTTTAAAGGAGCGACTCGTGACTCAAGTCTCTTCAAGTCGCGAAAAGGCGATTTGGTGACTCGGAAAGTGCCCCCATTACAACTTGTTTTTGAGTTGAATTGCAGGGGGTGAAGACTCATGACTTGACTCAAATCAAGTTGCAACTGACTTGCCCATCCCTGCTAAGATGTAACAAACTACATTAATGTGTCTATTTAACAGCAATACGGCCAGGCCCTAGCCAGACATCTATCTTTGATTTGTCGATTTCACAACAATACAGGACTCTAGACAGAAACCTTGAAACAGATATCATCCTACTTTCTTGCTATGCCACCTGCCCAAGCTGTAGTTCATATCTTTAGCACAGGCCTTGGCTGTGGAATGTCAGAAATTAGGGGCACAATCCTATCCTGCGCTGGAGCAGGCAAGCCAGGAGGCTTGTGCTGTATCCAGTGCAGGATTGCAGCCATAAGCAGCTCAGCCAGAGGAAAGACATTTCCCCTTACCTCCGAGTAAGGGCTGCTGGTCCCAATGGGTCTTCGCAGACTTGCGCCACTTCTGGAGGTGGCACAAGTCCGAGGAGAGCAGAGCGGCTTGAAGCCGCTCTGTTCTCCCCGGGAAGGGGGGTTGGGATCCAGCATGACTACCGGATTCCAGCCTCGCCTTTCACTCCGTGCCTGGATCTTGCACTGGGACTTGCACCAGCCAAAGTGAATTCTAGGATCTTGCCCTAAATCTGACTTCTATTTGAATGTATGCCTGTAAAATAAATCAGGGTTTGGGGCAGGTAAAAGGTATACTAATTATTCTACCATATCCCTTTCTGTCTCTGCCTGCCGAAAGCCCGTTGGAATGAAAGCTTCTTACATGATGACTCCTAGAAGGTGTATAGCCTCAGACTTTGGTGAATCTCCATGGGAAAAGAGTTCCCAAAACTGAATGGCCCTGAAGTACAGACTTGATTTGGTATGTTAAGTGTGTGTTCTCAGTCAGTCCAAAAGATCATGATGGAACACAGTGGCATTCCTGGGGGGGGGGGCAAGGGAGTAAATGCCCCAGTAAGCTATGCCTTTGGGGCTGGTGCCACATTCCTTGCCACCCTCTGCCACCCTTAAGTGTGTGTTCTCAGTCAGTCCAAAAGATCATGATGGAACTTGTACTCAGTCCTATAAACTGAATGTGGGCAGCTTATAAAATAATGTTTTTGGAGAAAAAGAAACCTGTAAAGACTTCTAATGTACCAAATATAAAGTAAGAAGGAAAAAAAAGTCCTTTTGAGTCTTTTACCATAATATTGATTTTATAAGTCAGCTTTTCTTTAACATCCATCTTTTGGGTCTGTTTTATTGAAACTTCAACAGACAGTAGCTTATTTTTCCACAGCATAAGCACCTGAGATTCTTGGCAGATCAACTTAAGAGCAGTAAAATGTCCTATAAAAAGTAACTTTAGCTTAGAATGTACAGATTGTTTATAGAATGTATTCCAACATTTGCTTTTTCAAGAGCAAATTCTCTTTATTGGCAAATATATCCATATCAGATCCATTATAAAGGGTAACTGAAAAATGATCAGCTGATTAATCTAAATAAACAGACATATTTCCTCTGGAGTCTGCATTTGGCTTGTGGATATCTTCACTTCCCACATAAAGTTCAGGGCATACCATAATCAAAACATACTCAAAAATCCTTAAAAGATGGAATGGGTTTGTATTCTTAACCATTGTGAAAATGGTGGCAGGGGGAGGAGGTGAGGAAGAATCATAAATAAATGTTGGACACTCGGCAATTGTTGTGGCTTGCTCTTGCTGCTTACTTTTCCAGAGCACATAAAAAATAACAGCTCTGTGAACAACATAACACTCCACAGTTAAAGAAGTGAAATATTTCTCCCATCTAAATAAAATAAATATATGCTGTGTTGCAGAGCCAAGTATGACGGAATCAAAGCTGTCTAGGTAGTGCATTCATTTGCCACAGGGAATAAGCTTGGACAATCAAAACAACACAGTCCCTACAATAATAATTTTTTTTTTTAAAAATAATTGAGCAGAGTTGTTTCCAAAATGTGGCAACTTTCACATCAAAAAAAGGATGTATAGGAGGGTGTATTCACCAGAAAATATGTGTAGAGCACTGCTGACTATGCTTCAGCTTATATTTGAACCCATGAATAATGTACAACTGTGTATATATATAGACCTGGTTGTACATTATTCATGGGTGCAAATATAAGCTGAAACACAGTCAGCTGTTTTCTGTGTCTGTGCGTGTGTGTATCTCATTCTGAGTCCTGAACAGTTTAAAAGTTTCCTTTGGGACTGTTACACTGTTCAGTTATTTCTCTTATGGGAAGAAACATTGACTTACTATCTGAAATTAAGACTCATTCAGATCTTAACAAAATGTTGGTTTTGCTGGTGCTATGTACAATTATGTGCTGGTGCTATGTACAAAGTTCCAAACAACACAGTCCTGGAACGTGCTGGAATCCCTAGCATGTATTCACTGCTGAAACAGAGACGCCTGCGTTGGCTTGGTCATGTCGTGAGAATGGATGATGGCCGGATCCCAAAGGATCTCCTCTATGGAGAACTCGTGCAAGGAAAGCGCCCTACAGGTAGACCACAGCTGCGATACAAGGACATCTGCAAGAGGGATCTGAAGGCCTTAGGGATGGACCTCAACAAGTGGGAAACCCTGGCCTCTGAGCGGCCCGCTTGGAGGCAGGCTGTGCAGCATGGCCTTTCCCAGTTTGAAGAGACACTTTGCCAACAGTCTGAGGCTAAGAGGCAAAGAAGGAAGGCCCATAGCCAGGGAGACAGACCAGGGACAGACTGCACTTGCTCCCGGTGTGGAAGGGATTGTCACTCCCGGATTGGCCTTTTCAGCCACACTAGACGCTGTGCCAGAACCACCTTTCAGAGCGCGATACCATAGTCTTTCGAGACTGAAGGTTGCCAATACCAATGTACAATTATATACAGAGGGTTCAGGAAGTCCATATGTTGGAACTAGCCTGATTAGTTTTTCTCAGGCTGCAATCCTAACCACATTTTCCTGAGGGTAAACCCCATTAAACAAAATAGGACTTACTTCTGAGTAGACCTGGTTAGGCTTGTGCCCTCAGTCTTGCAATGGAGAAGGAAATGGTGGCAGAGTCTTAAAACAGGGAGTACTGAAATTACTACAGGCATTCATTTCCACTAGGAGATGAATACATGTGGGCTTCCTGGGAGTGCCCATAAGCTTAGCCCCACCAGTGATATGAGCATGTTAGCATTGTCCTCCCTGTGTTCTGTGATTGTCTGCAACACGTGCTGATCAGAGGGAGATATCCTGCCCGTGTGTTCCACCACCTTGCAACATTGAGAAACAGGTCTAAAAGTTTTGCTGAATGTTTGCCAGAACAAGATGTCTGTCCCTTGTAGAGTCTTTCCAAAAAGGCAAAAGGTTCCACATGATCCATTTGTTTGGTGGCAAAGAAGACTTAACAGCCTAATCCTATTGAGGGCCTGCACCAGTAGAATACATGTTCCATCAGCGTGCACTGTCACAAAAGTGCCATAAAGTGCTTTGCAACAGTGCAAGGCCCAGGTGCACTGGTGGGAAGGTCAGAGTCTTCCCACACATGCTGGTGGAGTGATGGAGGCCCACCGGAGCAGGTAGGTCCAGTGCAGGGGTGGAGGGAGGGCAGAGAGGGAATTGAATGGGGCAAGGGAAGGCAGAATGAGGTAGCTCCAGGGGTGGGGTGGGTGAATTGGGACCAGGAAAGGAACAAGATCAGTGGCGCCAGCTTTCCCAGGCTTTCCCAGACTTGATCCGCCTGCACAGATTAACATGGACTTGCGCCAGCAATATCGCGGGTGCAGTCTTGTGTTCAGCGATTGTGGCTACTGGGACTTACGCTTGAGCAAGGGGAGCAGTGGTGTCACTAAGGTTCGCATCACCCAATGCGGGAAGCCAGTGTGTCACCCCCATGATGGACCTTCTCCCATGCAGTGGGCGGGGCAACGACGCAGGTGGTGGGTGTGGTGATGTACCATTGCTCCCCTTGCTATTTTTTTGGTTATACCTTTTGATAGAACACAGATATTTCAGCACAGTTTGTTTCATTGCATTCTGCTGTAAATTATGCATTGAATGGTATATAATATGATGATATTTTCCTACAAACTGCAATTTTAGCAATTTTGGTAACTAGTGGTGTCATCCCCCTTTGCGCGTCACCCGGTGCAGCCTGCACTCCCTGCACCCCCTAGTGATGCCACTGGAGGGAAGAGATGTCCCCTACCCCAAGGAGACCTCCAGCAGCCAAAATCCCCCAAGAAGCTGTTCCACTGCCGCTGCATCACCTTGCAGAGATTTAGGTGGGCTGTAAATACAAAACATCCTTTTAGAATGGCCATGCACACATTTAATTTATGAGCTGTTTTGAGACACCCGTTTTCTAGATCAGTGGTAGCTTAGGCAGCTGCTGTAGGCCGCTAATGATGCAGGAACCTCTGGGTGGAAGCTGGTATTTGTGGTTCGGCCTGAGAACATGGATGAAGTAGTAATAGAGTCTGTCTTTGGGGAAGATGAAAGAGGAAGGCGATATCAGAGGAGTTGTTCTGTTGCCACTACAGCAGAAACATACAAACCTTCAACAGCAGCAAGTTAAGACCCTCCACAGACCTTTGGGACCCACTCAGGTAGGAATGGCAAAATGGAGGACATTTATTGAGGGCTTCATCAAATTTCATGCTACTTTTGCATATATCTGTGAATATATTCTGGGAATCCTGAGCCAATCAGGATTCGAGGACACATGTTCATAGACTCATGTATCTGGGTTTAAGTCTTCCATACATTGAGTACATATTAATGCACACGCAGCCATTGTGTTTTCACCATGTGGGAAATATGATAGTTGGATGTAGGCCTGCATTACTCTGGTGTTTCTCACCCCACCACAAACTTTCAAACTTAAAAGGGTGAAGCTGCCCCTAGGGTACTTTCACACACTACACAGCAACAACTTGAGTTGGCCACAAAGTGTGCAGTCAACAGGCTCTCTCACAGGTATACCTATAGGAAACTCATGCTTTTAAATACCTGTTTGTCACATACACATGTTACATTTTAAAGTGTACACCTAAACAATATGATGGGAAGAGGCTCTTGGCTTCTCAACAAATCTGCAACTAATGCCCTGAACTAGTAAGCCCTTGCTGATGCAAAGTGAATAGTGATGTCCAGTCCACTAGTGTACCGAAGGGGTGCAGGGGGGCAAGTATCCCTGGGTGGCATACCTGCGGGAGGCAGCGCTGCCATCCACTAGGTCCTTCTTGCTGCCACTCAGAGCAGGTGTGCTTCGCTCAGAGAGGAGGCCTGTTGCTTTCAAAGTGAAAAAAGCAGGCAGCCACTCTGAATGATGTGCAACTGCTCCAAATGGCTGTGGGGAGGGGGGAGGTCCTTGAGTGGCTGCAAGGGGGGGCAGGTTCTCGCAGCCACTTGGCGTGGTCACGTATTGTTTGGAGCAGCTGCCCGCTTCTTTCAAAATGAAAATGTGGGTGGCTGCTCTGAGTGCCACAAGTAATTGCAGTGTCACAGCACAGCAGTTACTTCCAGGTCAGGCGGAGGGGCATTTAAAGGGACAGCTCCAGGATGGCAGAACACCCAGAAATGCCACTGGTCCAATCCACCAGGACTTTCCTATGAACTTTAATAAGGGCATGTATGGAATAAGAAAAAAATAGAGATGTGGCCTCCATAACTGTGGATTGTGTATCCACAGCTCTGGTTCAATGAGGGTCCCCTGGACCCGTGTTGAGCCAGTCTTGGCCCCACCTGAGTCCTCTGGAGGTGACAGGAGCACTCTGGTTGCCTCCGGAGGGCTTTCTGAAAACTGCAGAGGCAGCACACATTCACTTGCTGCCTCTGCAGGCTTCGGGATGGCTGTTTCGGTTGAAAAAAGTTCTACTTCCGGTTTTCCAAGGGAAGCCGGAAGTGACATTTTTATGCCATATAAGGTATTCGGAGGCCTGGGGAAGCCCTACGACCATTCCGAAATCCACAGAGGCAGTGGGCAGTCACATGGTACCTCTGCGGGTTTCAGAAACCCGCTCCGGAGGTGACCGGAGCACAGCTCCAGGCCCTTTGGAGGGCTTATGGAACTGAAAATTGCAGATTTGATTATCCACGGTTCTCTGGCTCTGCAGGGGGTCTGAGAACGGATCCCCCATAGATACCTGCATGCCACTGTGCTTCTTATTTAATTTTTAGTACCTGGTGATTAAAACCTTAAATGATATGGTACGGAGCTATCATTTTTGTGCTGGTGAGCTAGTTACAGAAACAAAAGTTCCCCTACTGCATGGAAAAAACATTAGTGCCCAAGGCTGTTCTGTGTGTTGTTCACTGACACTTTCTTGTAAATTGTCATCTGTCGGCAGCATGATATTCTCTGGTGGAAATGGATCCAAACCGTCTGTATTTTGTATATATATGAGAAGGCTACAGTGATTAAATTCATCCATGATTCATTTGTTTCCCTTTGGAAACCACTCATCAAACCACTGTCTGAATGAAAACGTAGTCTGCATTGTAAGGATGGAGAGGAAGGAGAGGACACAATTATCCTGTTACGTAGGGGAAGCTGATACAGTGGCTTTGTCCAAGAACCAAGGTATTCCCATGTATGCTGTCATAGTATCCAGTAACTTACTTGAGAAAAACAAAAAATGGCCAGTGACAATGATCTACCACTCTGTGGAAAGATTTGCTAACACTGTAATATAAATCATCACGTGCATGGATGACAGTTTCCAAATAACACAGAAATTTAAGTTAGGCTTCAATATTAAAGCATCTCCCCAGAATAATTGTCAATGATTGACAGCCTAAGGGCACAATCCTAACCAGGTCTACTCAGAAGCAAGTCCTATTCTTTTCAATGGGGCTTACTCTCAGGAATGTGCGGTTAGGATTGCAGCCTAATTCTATCTAGGATGTGCACAGCCCTTTCTGACAGTGGAATAGTTTCACTGTTGTAAAATGTCTGCCGGCAGAGTGCGAAACATTCTGCCGGCAGCCATTTTTGGAGCACTGCTACAAGAAGCGGCAGTGCTATCTGTCTGTCAGTGGACCTTCCTGGACCCACCAGAGCGGATAAGACAGCAACAGGGGTGGGGAGTGAGTGAAATGTTTTTTTTGGGGGGGGGGGAATGGGACACAAAGACACTAGAACAGTGGTTCTCACACATTTAGCACCAGGACCCACTTTTTAGAATGGTTAAGTTTCCTGCGTCAGAACGCTTCCCCTTCGTCCCTATTGCTTTCTGTTGCCTGTGTAGACTAGGCCTCGGCTGGGCTCATCTGTGGTGTGCTCTCTGAACACATCTCCAGCTCCTGGAGGACTGTGGACCTCAGTAAAGCAGTGACTGTAAAACCAAGGACTAAAAATAACATTCGAAAAACACTGCATACCATTGTTTGTTTCTTTCGCCCTTAACACAGAGAACTGACTTTATGGATTAAACTCTTAAAAAGTGTATTGTGATTGGAGCGAACGATATTTTCATATCCTGCTCTTCAAAGGCTGCACTCAGTCTCAGTCCCACATGACAGGATTTTATCTGGCACTGTAATGAAAGCCAGTTTTAAAAAAAAGAGTGAGAGAGAGAGAGAAAAGAAAAGAAAGAAATCATTGGGAATGAATAATGTGGACTGATTTTTCTGTCTTCTTGCTGCTCCGACTGCTCAGCTCTGAAATACTCAAAGAAAACATAACCAGTGTCTCCAGAGATGCTGGGTCAACAAACCCTCCTTCCGTTGGCGCATTACAATATCTGTTTAACTAATCAGGGGGAAATTTATCATACAGGATTTGGTGGGGTTGTTTGTGGAGTCTCTAAGCACAATAGTGCTGGATGCTCAGATGTCATTTGTCCTCCTCTGGAGATGAAACACCACAGCTGGTAGGAAAACAAGGAGGTGCCAGAAACCGAATTGCAAAAGAGAGGATTTCTTCGAAGAATGCAATTCTGAACAATTTATGGTATGTGTGTTTGTGCCTGTCAGAGGGTATCATTTATTTATTTTTTCTTGACCAAACAGTCCAACCCCAAAAATATTACTGAAGGCATAGATTCATGTGGCAGTGCCAATGGCTTTTGAGCATTTCTCTGGATGCCTGGAAGGAGTGTGCTTTCCTTTTGTCAGGCAGCTGAACATCCCTGGCAATAAACTCCTCTTTCATCATGTGTGCCTACAATGGGTGACACTTTGGGTGACTTCACATGTTCGCTTTTACCAGGAAATCTCACCGTGAGGTGAGATATAAAAATATATTTAAAAGATAAAAGATTTAAAAGATATTTTAAAGATCATCCCTTTGTGGTTACTCATGTTTATAAATAGACCCCTGACATTGTGAAATGGAAATGTACACATGAAAAAGCTCCTCCCTTAAGGGCTATCTGAAGGGAAACCTGGGATAAAAATTGAGAAAAATAATCATCTAATCATTTATATATTGTGCTCTCCTCACTTTGTTGTGCAGTGAGAAATTTCAGGGGTTTCTTTGGATAATGGGTCACAGTAGACTTAACAGCATTTTTGTGATATAGAATATACAAATAGAGGAGGAGCTCTACATGCCTGCATGGAACCACAATGGTACTGCTGCCGCTTCTCCCACTATCCCTGCCACCTTGATGGACCTCACGTGGCACCCCCTTCCGGTTTGGCACCCAGTGTGGTCCACCCTCCCCCCCATTTGCTATGTCACTGCTTCCATTGCAAATAGATGAAGTGCTTTCATGGTCCACTGAGGGTCTCACTCCTTGCCTGTAGCTCTGGTCCAGGTTACAGAGAGTACTGACCCAGCAACACTTTTGTACTGCGGCTGAAACTTTGGTGTTTCTTCTGATTCTGATTCTTCTTGATCAGAAGATTCTTCTTCCTGATCCTTAATTCTTCTTCCTCAATCTTCTTCCCCTCCTTTCCCACATCACATAACCTCCAATTCTTTACCCCTGTTTTCTCAGGTAATCTCCATGATTTGCTTGAGAGGATAACATCCTTCTTTCTTCCTGACTCTATTTTGTACCTTCTTGTAAGAATTTCTTATTCCTCTTCTCTCTCCCCCGTCCCCCCAGAAACTATTGACAGTTAGGGCCTAGGTTTCTGAGTGATGGTTTGCTTAGATTGCTTTGCATTATCTTATAATTTATTTTTTAATTAATTACAATATTTATATGCAGGCACGTGCCGCTTGACCGTTTGATTAACGATGGACTGCATATATATGACGGTGGTTAAAGCACAATAAAAATGCTCTTAATGAGGCAATTGCATCTTCCGTAGCCTGCAGCAGAGTGTGTTTACACAATAGAGAAGCTCTTAATGCAAAGAAGAGACAATCTATCTCCAGCAGCCTGCGCAGCCAGTTAGTGTCTGGCAGGAAATGTCTGGTTACACAACAAAGGCAAAAGATTGGACTGAATGTTCACTTAATGACCTAACCATATAATTACTTCCTCATTATGATTACATTACAGAAAATGGGGGGGGGGATTGTCCCCTATGTGATCCTGTAGGGCTTGTGGATGGATCAGCTGTGGATGTATCACCTCAATGCTATGATGGAATACCAACATTCCATCCCACTCTCCCCAAGTTCCAAAGGGACCATGGCATGGAATCCAGAATGGAAGTATAGCAAAGGTAGAAGTTGGTTTGGTTCTTAGTGTCTTCCACTGAATTATATAGGGCAAAGTATTGCTTTTCTTGAAACTCTGGCCTTAGTGATGAATAGCAGGGGGTGGAGAAGGACAGGTGTGGCTCATAAATGTTCGCGGGGGGCAGGGTTGGGTAATGATTAGAAATCCCAGTCTCTATTCCCTTTCACATTCAAAGCTTGGTCTTTACCAATAAATCATAAAAGGCACATATGTAATTATCAAGTGGAAATTGCTGAAGACACTGCTTTAAGCCATTTCTACCCAACGTTGCATATACGCAACAGGGACCAAATCTGCACTCCTATGGGCTGGGCAAAAATGTGTTGAGATCTGCAGTTGGAATCAGTTAGGAGAATTCAGTAATATATATAGGAATTTATTCTGACTGCAGAAAAAAAAATTTGCTGGTGAGAAAATTTGGAAGGCTTTTAAAGTTCAGAGAGCTTATGCATGCTCACAGTTTGAGGTGGGAGGGGCATGCCTGTGTGGCCAGAAGGCATTGTACAATACATCCAGAACCCAACCCAAAACGTTTCAATGAGACGAAGAAATGGGCATTTAATTTGCAGTATACTGGTCTTCCCAAGTATGAGTCATAGCTCAAGTTCAAAGATAAAGATCAAAGAAGGAAAATATTCTTTGCATGCCCATGAGGTCAGAAACCCACAGCAAAACCTATAAAAGTAGCAGGCAGTGAGAAAGAGGCCCATATTTTGATTATAGGAATGACACAGTTCCTTTTAATAAATACCTCTCTTTTTGGCAATGTGAAAAATCCTATGTGGCACAGACTGAACCTTGGATATCACAACTCTTCAACTACATTCTCGCCCACTGATGCTCAGTCTGGACTTCTACATTGTTTTTCTGGACTCAGTGCTTTTTGAACTTTGTACAAAACAAATGAATTTTCTTTCCCACGCTGAAGTCTTTTTTCAACATTTAAAATGAACTCCACTCTTCATTTCCTCTTGCAAACCTCCAAAACCCATATTCCTGTTCTGCAGTAGCATGAAAGCTTACAAAAAGACAACCTTTTGGCTTTGTTTTCCATTCAGCCCACCACCCAGTTCTGTAGAGGGACTGGATGGGTTGCAGAATAAACTGGAAGCATAAGTAAGTATAGCACACAGTATGGTCTGAGCATAGTTAAAAGTCAGTTTATGTACACCATGAAATTAAATATTAATGAATAATAGCAAATCAGATTACACACAAGAGACTGCAAGTAATTCTTCAATATCACATACTGTTCTACAGACCACTTTGGACTCCTCTGAGGAGTACCAAAAGGATGTATACAACCTTCTGAGAAATTTCCTATAGAAGAGCAGAAGGTTAATACACATTTATCACACCAAGAGACCTGACCATTTGTCTTTTATGTACAAACCAAATTCACACACCAGGGAATGTTGGATATCCCATTGTTTCAGGCACCAGCACTCTCATAATAGGGGTACCTAGCTATGTAAACTCTATTGTCAGGCCCTATAGTACCATTCTGGCTACCATACCTTTCCACACTAAGATGGACTACAATGTCATTTGGAACATTAACCTCAATAACGGCAGGGCACACCTGGTTGACGTTCAGCACAATAGTTGCTCAATGGGACAATTGTTCCCTTACCCAGAGCCTCTGCAGCACAGACAGGTCTTCTGGGACCTATGACAGCTAAATAGCTGTCATACATCTGTGTTGACTCATTCTGAAGGATCGGGCCCAAGAAAGGGGTTAGGATATTGGCGCTGTCACTGCTGATTCCGCCCCATCCTGGGACCCAAACTGCCTCTCTCCCTCCCCACCTTTTTGCAACCTTCTGCCCTCCTGCCACTCCATCTTGCCACTCCCTCTTCAAGTAACCTCCTCTGGTGAGTGGGAGAACTGCCACCAACCAGGTCATGAAGGCACAGGCCTTCTCATCTGTGCTTCCAGTAGCATGCTGAGGCTACAATCTTGTTAACACTTTCCTGGGAGTAAGCCCCATTGACTCTAATGGGACTTCCTTCTGAGTAAAGGGGCATAAGAACATAAGAACAGCCCCACTGGATCAGGCCATAGGCCCATCTAGTCCAGCTTCCTGTATCTCACAGCGGCCCACCAAATGCCCCAGGGAGCACACCAGATAACAAGAGACCTCATCCTGGTGCCCTCCCTTGCATCTGGCATTCTGACATAGCCCATTTCTAAAATCAGGAGGTTGCGCATACACATCATGGCTTGTACCCCGTAATGGATTTTTCCTCCAGAAACTTGTCCAATCCCCTTTTAAAGGCGTCTATGCTAGACGCCAGCACCACATCCTGTGGCAAGGAGTTCCACAGACCGACCACATGCTGAGTAAAGAAATATTTTCTTTTGTCTGTCCTAACCCGCCCAACACTCAATTTTAGGCATAGGATTGGGCTCTAAGTCATGTGCTTCCAGAACACCTTTTGCGACAGGTGCTGGCAGCTTTATGGGAGTTAGTACCATTGCAGAAGAGGAACTGAAGATGGGTGGCTCTCCATTGTAAATACAAGATTTGGCTATATGTCTGTTGCTAAGGAATTGCCATGATGCTTAGAAGATAAATTCCAGGTTTTTCGCAAGATGGTCAAATGGATTTGATAGTAACTATGCGGTTCATTCATATCTGATTCATATCTCCACTAATTGTATCAAACAATGCTAAATGCTAAGAACTTATCATTCAAAATAGTGTCCAAGAAAACTTTGTAAATTCTATTGACAAAGACAGACATTCATCTACTTAGCTCAGTATTATCTATATTGATCAGCTGCAAGCAGTCCTCCAGGTTTCTGGATATGTCAGCAATTGAACCTGGGACCTTCTGCACGTAAAGTATGCGCTCTACCAGTAAGCTACAGTCCCTTCTTACCATGAAAGAAATTCACTCCACTGAAGGATTTCTTCAAGATGGATATTTTTTTTTTTTTTTTATACTGGAACCATATCTCATGCTCAGAAACAGATGGGCAAACCACTTAAGCTCGAACTGCCTTTTGTTAATGTTTATAATTAGGCTATAAGATTCAACAAGCAGCACATTTCTGAGAGATTATCACACATCTCAGGTGCAGCATGAAGCCCAAGTCACAAGGGAATTCAGCTACTAAGAAAGAGGGCAACAATCCCTTTGAAATCTATTAACCATTCGTACTTCATAGCTCTTATGACATGGAAATTTCAAGGTAAAGGGGTCATGCCTGTGCTTTTACAAGGATATAGTGACGTGTGCATGACATAACCAGGGACCAATCAGGAAAGTCTGTTGTTATTCTCAGCTCTCAAATAATTTTAAAAGAATGACATGTTGTCAGCCGGTGCTACATTATCTGCATGTTAACAGCTTTTCACCTGAGGGTAACTTTCCAAAAAGATGTACATTATACTTTTTTTTTCCTCTTTAAAAAAAATGAGCTAGTATAAATGGAGCCTGTTTATCCATGGATTTTATATCCCCGAATCTTGCTCAACATGGGTCCCCCGATTCACCTGCATCACATCCAGTTTCAACCAACCAAGGTGAACCAAGATCAAAGGGGCATCATGGTGGATTGGTGGATGCACCTTGCCTCTCACGTACATGTATGCATAGCATGCATGAATACACACATGCATTAAAAGCATTGTATGAGTCACAGCTTGCTGTTTCATATTGCGGATGTTGAGATATATTTGAACTGATAGCATGTTACAATTTCTTTAGACAAGCATGTTATTCTATTTTATCTTACCTTTACGTAAAGAACAAATACCTGCTTGGAATACAGGCTGGTGAAGATGTACAGTAGGTGGGTAACAGAATGTAAAAGAGTGGAGGAAGGAGAAGTTTTGCAAAATTTTCCTTGGTATCAGAACAGATCTATGACTGATCTTGAATGTTGGAGGGTGTGCTGTCTGAGCTTCCTCTGAATATTCAAGGCCTCTTCCTCATTCTGAGGGAGCTTCAGAAGTTGCATCACTTCCAACACCAGAACTCAAATCATGCTGCAAATGTTTTCTGAAGTGCTCCCAGATGTCCCTTTTTCCTAAGGTTGTGGCAGACCTTGCCAAGGTTCCATCCCTTGTTTCCATGGAATAAGGACAGTTTAGAGCATGATGAAGGAGGAATGGGATGACAGAACAGTTGAGGGTGGATGGAACATCCCTTCCCTGCAACATATGCCTTGAACCCTTGGGATGGAGCAGACTATAAATCAAATACTGTACTTCCAAACAGTAAACTGCAATTTTGGAATTGTAATCCATTTACGTGGATAATTTACTGGAGTTTGAGCTTTATTCCTTAAGCATAAATACCACCAAAATAACATTTGGGGAAAGTGTTCTACCATCATTTGCTTCTTTTAGTGGAAGCTGTTCCTGGTGATGTTGCTTACTCTTTGAATATTCATCAAAGGGAGGCTGAATAAATTCTCCTTCCTATACATCTGTCAGGCCTTTGGCACCCCAGGCCCTGAATTGTTATAAGCCAGGATGTGGCAGGAGGGGCCTTGATGTCCAGGCCCGGTATAAAATGTACTTAAAGGAACAGCAGCACTGTATGCTGATTAGCAATCAGCTGCACCTGTTACAGGTGGGAGTCACGTGACTTGGGGAGAGATGTGTGCACGTAGGCTATGGTGGAGTGGTGCAATGCACCACTGGACAGTCAATCAGAGTGGGTCACAAGACTGTCTTGTGACTATGAGGTTGCCCTACTCTGATTGGCTGGCCCCGGTATATATGGGGCAAGCACAGACACCAAGGTGTGGGCTGTTGTGGTGGAGTTTCTGTGTGCTGTGCTGTTGGTTTGTGTACTGATTTGGACTGCCTTCTCGTGACTGTAACCTGCTGTATCCCTGACTTCTGGACCGTTTGCTGACTACTCTTCTGCCTGTTCCTTTACCAATACATGTTTCTGCAACAAACAAGCCTGTGTCTGCTTCTTTGGCTCTGTTTGAAATCACCTGCTTCTTGTGCTGTCTTCCTACGCTCCAGAGCCACTCTGCTATTGGGAAAGCAAGGGCTATCCTCCCCTGCTGACCTGACAACATCTCAGGCTGTATTTCTATCCTCACTTACTTGGGAACATACCCCATTGACTATAATGCCCCATTGACTGAGTAGACATGGATAGGATTGGACTCTCACAGCCCAAGCCTGAGTTGCCTGGCACCCAGGGCTGCAGAGGTACCAAAATGGCTGCCGCTGCATCCTATAGCCACCAGGCAGTCGCCAGCAGCTCCTGATGTCTCTTTGGGGGAAGGAGACATTCATCCCCTTTCCCTGGGTAAGGTATGAAGTCCCGCAATGGGGCTACTTGACTCTGCACCAGCTATGTAGCTGGCACAAAGAAGACCCATGTCAGGTCAGGAGGCCCAACGCAGGACTATGGATCCGGTGGAGCTGAGATCTGCTGGACCCACCCCCTCCTCTTTCACTCCCTCCTCCTCCTGCCCTGCTTTCTCCCCACCCCCATCCCAGAACGCCTCCCCCATGCCCCCACTCACCTCTCTGCTGCCCGGAGCTTACCTGGAGTGCCGGGTGGCATCTGGACGGTCTCCGACTGGCACTCCGATTGTGGGCTTGCGCTGGACCAGCTTCGGCACTGGGCCAGCACTAACTGTTGCAGGCTTGCCTTATAGCATGTTTGCAACAGTGCGCCAGTGGTGGGCCAGCACAAGCCTGTCAGGATCAGGCTCTTAATCACAGTAGTACTGGAGTGTATATCCTTATTATTCACAAGATGTAAGCAGGAACCTACCCTGTTTCTTTGAAGGAAAAATAATTTTCGGCCTGCCACTTCAAATAAGTTGTACATTGAAGGTATATAGGCTCTGCTCACATCTGTTCTAGTGTGCAACTGTAGAATTGTGAACAGAGCCAGACATGATGTATTGTTACTGCAAACATCCTAAAATGGAAATTTATGACATTGCCTCACAGTATTTCTCCCAGTGTTTCCTCTTTCAGACTAAATGAGCTTTTAACCTGACAACTGAAAAGATGACCTGGGAATATGAGTTTGCCTCAAACCAAAGACCTTGCTGAACTTTACCATAAATATCAAGCCTTTTCCCCAGGCATGGCAAGAAATGATTGTAAAAATATGCCATCAAAGCATAATATAAATTCTAGCCTGGCTTGTGTCAGACACAGGGGAAAGAGATTTGTCCTACCTAAGGTGTGATGGAGAGAGGCCCAGAAAAGTAACAAGCCATGGCTATGCTTTTGTAGGAATCTAGCAGTCAAAATTAGGACATAACTCCTATTGTCCAGTGTACTGTAAGGCTGCAATCCTAGACACACTTACCTAGGAATAAGTCCCATTGAACTCAAAGGGCCTTACTTTTGAGCAGACATGCCTAGGATACCACTTGTAACTATAAGCCATTGAACCAAAGGGTCACTAGCAGCAGCCACAGTTGTGTGTAGGTTACTCAATAATATGGAAATTTCCAGGGAGCATCAAGAGAGCAGCATGAAGACAATCCACTGAGATGGAGGAATTTATAAGCATTCATCACTGATCCTGCTTGACAAGAGAGCTACCCCCCTGAATATCAAATTCTGGGGGGAGAACCGCAGGAGAAACCTATAAGCATCATGCCTTGCTTGTGGGCTTTCTGAGGGTATCTGATTGGCCTCATGGTCTTCTACTGGTTAGAAAAAGGATGCTAGACTAGATGGATTCTTGGCCTGATCCAGGAGGGTTCTTTTCATGGTAGAAGGCCGTGACCATATGCCTATATACTTTATAGGACTTAACGGTTGAACATATACAGGTTTAGGCTGCCTAGTGCCTGCTCACTTATTTCAGTTTGTATTCTTCCTCATGGAGATTCTATTTCATATGCAGAGCATCCAATCGTGTGGTTCCATAAGGAGTCATATACAAAACACCTTCTCATGCTCAAAAACATCCTCTCCATAAGATGCAACAAATCTTTGGTCTCTTTAATGTACACCTACAGAATAAAACAAGGTTATGTGACATCTAAGAATACACTCTAGGAAATTACGAGGAAGGGGTGAGTAGATAGCTTCCTGTTGGAGCTGGCAACCAACTGCATGTTATTAGAATGGACTGTTCCTTCATTACATGACTAAGATCCTGGATAAATCTTGCTGTGTTTTTAATTGCCAGGATGTCTTTATATAAGGTTTTCATCATTCTTAGTTCCATGACCTCTTCATTGCTGCTTAGATATGATTTTTGATGTCATTTTCCTAAGTGTCATTTTGGGATATGTTTTGAAATTAGTGACTTATGAGATGTCTTGATGTTGCTGTTCTGCCAGTATGTTATATCAATATACCACTACCAGTCCAATTCATGTTCCAACATCTTTCTCTTGCCAGCATTTTGGCCATTGCATTTTGTGCCAATTCCAAATGGTTTCTAAGTTGCCTTAGGTGCCCTCCAGGGAGAAAGGCAGGTTACAAATCGAATAAATAAATTTAAGGGCATCACCACAGTAATCCAACCTGGATGATGATGATGCATCAACATCAACAGAAGAGGAATATACACTCCTGTGGGCTCCTTGGAAGAAGAATGAGATATAATAATATTAAGTAGGGAAGGTTGCAGCATATGGATCCCATCTTGCATCTTCCCAACTAGGCTGAGTTGAGGGGGTGGGGCGGTCATCTCACAACCCATGTAAAATTCATAACACAAAAAAGGCTCCAGTCCTCCCTGTCTTACCTGGGAGCCTCACTGAATTAGCGAAACAAATTCTGATTAAACATCCATAGGCTTGGCCTATTATTAGAAATGGCATTATTTTCCACATGATCCTCCCCTGCTCTCTTGTTGCTTCTCCTTCCCTACATCTGTTTTGAGTCTCCCTACCTTCTTCCTCCACTTCTTCCCTTGCCTCCCTTCCCCAGCGCACTCTCCTTCTCCAAATGACAAATAATCTCCACATACCTTCTGGGAACAATAAAAATCTTGGATGCGCTCCCAGAACCTTCAGGAAGTTCAAAAACCTTCGGAGATGGGCCCCTGAATTGAGGTTTTATCTCTAGAATTTTACATAACTGACTTTAGTAAGCGTTGTGTAACAGCAATGCATATTCAGCAGCAAAAGAGGGAAAACCTTAAAATAACATTGGGAAGGAGGTCAACTGAGTCAAAAGCTGACATGTGCTGGAATCACTTCACACCAACAGACTTGGTTCTACTAGTTTTCATATTCTTTTACCACATCCCATTTCCCATACCTTTTGTCTGCTGACGTTTCTTTTTCTTTTTTCTTTGGAAAGATAGTGGTGAGCTGATCAAATAGCTGCTCACTTACACAGCTTGCTCCACTGCCATGTAATTTGAATTTGAGGATGATTCTGCATGAGAAAACTAGTGTGATCAAAGCCAGTCCTCCTTCTAGTATAGCATGTACCTCAACTCATATGTTTCTTGTTGTTTCTCCTGCTCCTGGAAATGGTATCCATTATTGCACTAAACGTTCTTTTTGTATGGCTCCTGCACTACTCGACAGGCTTATCACAGCCATGGCTGCATCTTTTATAAGGCAGGTTATCCATCTTCTGATTATTTTTCACAAGAAACTCAGATGGAGGCATCAGCAAAGCTCCTCAACAGGTTATTCTCCTACTTACGGTGCTTTTTAATGTTGAAGATGCCAGTTTTCACAGGTAGCGTCACAAGCAGTTTCCCATGTAGCTTGGCCAATTTTATCTCAAGATGGCTGTGAATGATCACGTGGTTGAAATCAGATAAACAGGAATGGTGTGGTTCCTATATGGGCCAGGACCTATATGCTTCTATTTTCAAATGGCTACCATGTCCTTACTGCAGTGACGTTTATGTAAAGAGTTTATATGGAATTCCCTCCCCTTAGGTTTATGAACTGCTTCGTCTCTGGAAACTTTCGTTCAGGACCATGAAACATCTCTTCACACTAACCTTCTTATTTTTCTTATGGTCATTTTAGTACTGGATGTTCTGCAAGTTTTTATGGATGTGATTTACTTCTTTTCTGTACTTTATATTCTTTGTTCTTTTACAGCCCAATCCTGAGCTGCCCGGAGCTGTGGGACCCAGCAGCTCTACAAAGGGCTCCCACTGGATCCAGAGCCTCCCGCGCTACGGCGGGAGGCTCCTCGGGAGAAGGGGACGTTTGTCCCCTTCCCCTGAGTAAGGGAAGCAATCCCGCAATGGGACTACTCACTTTAGCGGCGACTATTTGGTCGCCGCTAAAGTGAAGGCGCCCGTGTAGGGCGAGCAGCCTTGCCCGAGCGCCCTGGATCCTGCAGAGCTCAGCTCCGCGGACCCGCATCTCCCCTGCCTCCAGGAACACCCCCCACACCCTCGACCATGCCTCTCCCTCCCCGGAAAGTCTTCTCCACGCCCCTGACCACGCCCCCATTTCCTGTTCCGCAGCCTGGCGGTCACAGAGACACTGTAACAGAGACATGGGCGGGAGCCCGGCAGTAAGCCCCACAAACGTGCCTTATGGCACATTTGTGACTGTGGTCCACGTCGCGGAGGCGCGGTGCAGCACAGACGACAGGATTGGGCTCTTATTCTTTTATTACTGGGTGATCATTGTTGGTTTTTCTTTTTTAATATTGGTTGTTTTTATACTGTTTCTATATTTTTAAACTTTAACATTTATATACGATATATGTAACTATTTTATTTTTTCTCATTATTTTTCCCGTTATTTATTTATGATATTGTTTCATATTTTGTAAGCCACTTTGGTTACTCATTTGGGAATAAAACAGGGGATAGATAGATAGATAGATAGATAGATAGATAGATAGATAGATAGATAGATAGATAGATAGATAGATAGATAGATAAACTGGGATTGTAAGCATCATACTGGAGGATGCTTAAAACATTTCAATGTGATGGCCACTATACAACAATTGTAATATGTGAGAGGTACTCCCCATGTGGACCATGTGCACCCCACAGATAATAGGGTTTCCAATTTAGGCTGTTCCTGGATATCCCTCCTATGCAATGTCATCAAGAGCCCAGTCCTATGGGCCATCATTTACGATAGCCAATCTGATCAATCTATCAATCTGTAAATGGCTCTGTGATGGTGCAAATGATGCCCTGCTGTGGCCTGTGATAGAGCTGCTGGCAGAAATAGTCAGCAGATCTCCACATGCTTCAGAACCTCCCAGACGCTCCACCAGCCTACTGGAAGGCAAGTTAAAATTTTTCTACTTACCTCTTGCTGACCAACTGATTGCATGCAGCACACATTCTGTTTGCATGGCTGCATGCTATAGAGTGGCAGGGGATACGATGGGGTTGTATATCAAGGAGGCCCTGTTACAACCTCTGGGATTGCTTTCAGTAGTTACCTGGAGATCCGTGTTGCTTTCTGGAAACTGCAGGCCCATTTTGGAGAGTTAACAACTCTAGAGTTGGCACCAGCTGCTACCATTGTTTTGGTGGCAACTTGGCCATGACACATAGTTGGCAAAGTCGGGCATTTGTCAAGATCTGGCAGGCTTAAGGGTCTGCTTGAAGTGCTATTAGGGTTTTTCTGTTCAGGGGACACTTTCAGTTCACAAAGAATCTAACTATGACAGTATGCATTATGGCAGGCTTGGCTGGACTCCACTCTCATCTTTTGTGCATGCAGCTTCTGTTCATTAAAGGTGCCTTCACCCAATGATTGCCAATTCTCCTCCCACTGCACCCAGAGTTGTAGCCAGCATAGCTGGTTAGGTAGGGCAAACAGGTTTCTAGGCGAGACCTCCGGTGGTTTCCTAATGCTTGCAGGATACAGCAGTTGCTATTTTGCCATCACTGTTCCATCGGGCACCAGAAAGGATAGGATTGGGCTGTGGTGACTCTGAAATGCTTGAATCCTGCTTCATATAAAGCTGTATTGGCGCTAATTGGAGCATGCCCTATGTGTTTCTATTCCTCTCTGGGGGTGTCTGTTCCCCCTCTTCTTTTCCTTAGTAAAAGGGTGATTGTCAAACTGAAACATATACTCTGAGCCATGGAAATGTTGATTGAGCAAAGTTGTGCAGGTAAGGTGGGTGATGATTGGAACAGAAGTTCATTTTTGGGGCGAGGGGGGCAATCTATAGCTGCCGTAGATTTTTTAAAATTACAATTGTTTATGTTCTTAAAACATGTTCTGATTCTGTAAATGAAGATTGTCATGTTGTACATTAAAAAACCAATTTTCTAAAAAAAAAAACTTAGGTGGGGCAGTATACCTGCTCTGACCCCCCTCCAGCTATAGTCTTAACTGCAATCTCCACACTACAACCCTCAGCTTTTTCGGATGCACAGGGGGGCTGCAAAGGGGATGCGAAGGAAGCAAGAACTTCCCTCCCCCTTGTGTGAACCACACTCCACTTGTACAAGTCAGGATCTAAGCCACTGTTGCATACTGGTATGTTTTTCTGACCCCCAATAATGTATTGTGAAAACAATTTTGTAGGCTTTGGTAAAGTTTCAAATGTCTGAAAAAAAGTGTGACTCTCTGCCACACACTGTAGTGATAGAGAAAAATATGAACATGTGATAGAAGCAATGCCTGTTTGGTCTCATTCTTAGGCACAAATTATCTACACAGCCAACTTCATTGATGTCATATCCCTTTAACGGCTGTTGTTCCTACAAGAATTCTGGGAATTGTAGTTTTGTGTGTATTCTGAGAATTCAGGATGAAATTCCCAAGCCCCTTCCCCAAACTATAATTCTCAGGATTGCCTGAGGACGGATTAGTCAACTAATTTTATGCAACCAACTGCTGCATAGAATACCCACAGAGACACTTGTGAAAATGACCTTAATTTTGATATTATTGGCCATTAAGTCTTTATCTCCAACTTGCTGAAATAAAACATTGAAAAGGGATTTGTTGACTTCATATGCTGTTGCACAAGTAAGCGATCCTTATACGTGCCATTTGATATATTATTTGTTTGAAAATGTCACAGTCCATTTACCAGATGTCTCTGGTTCAAAATATACACTGGGCCAGCATCTTATCTGGCATAAAATCCAATTGCAATGCAAGTCCTTTCTGGGCTCTTCGGGGCACACGATTCTTGACTGATTGTCAAGAGAATCCATTTTAACCAAATGTTTCAACAGCCGTTTGCAATTGTGGCCGTTTATTTAGAAGCAGTAGTTTGCGGTTAAAACCAACAGGCATTTAAAAACATTTCATAGGCAATTAAAACTACCCTTTAACAAGAACTTAACAATGAACATTAACAGACAGTTTCAAATGGGCAACGTAAAATCAGTTGTCGAAAGGATTGTACAGCCCCAGTCTCTTGCACAAATCAGCAGTGAAAACTTATGGCGCTAATGCTCGTTTTCTGCACAAAAGGGATTCCGTTCCTCTTTCTAGGAAATCATTGCAAAGGGGTTTCATATGGTCAGTTAGGGTTACACTAGATTTGACATGAGATGGAAGTCTGAACTAGGGCCATGAAGCAGGAGAGGAATTTTTTCATGTCTCCTGTGCTGGAGATGTAGGCAGGACTGGCCCATCCATGAGGTCAATTGAAGCAGTTGCCTCAGGCGCCAGATTGGTTGGAAACATCCATCTATGTCCACCTATTTGTCTTTACTGTTCCTCCTTCTCCTTCCCCTCCCTGGATTGGAAGAACAAATGTGGAAGAACAGTGTGGAAGGGAGTGGAAGAACAAATGTGGAGTGGAGTGCTGAGCTAGAACATTGTAGTTTGGGAGGAGCAGAGGCTGGCACATCATTGGGTAAGGAAGGCAGCATTTGTCAAGCCTCCTTAGAAGTCAGGGGGTCTTATGTCAGCTCTGGGTGTAGCATAGTGGTACAGGTATATGTGCTTCTAGGAGATTGCAGGTTCAATTTGCTCATACCCGGTTCTTATTCTTAAAACTCAGGTCAGATAATCTTACCATGGTTCTTCATCTGCTTACCTGCTCAGGTGGAGGTTCTGAGGTCTGCCAACGCTGGTGTGGGGCTTATGGACTCCTATGCCATCAGTAGTAAACTGCAGAATGATGGACCAACTGCGGCACCCGTGGCCCTGGCTTTACCCGAGTGGATTGTGAGATCTGTCAGCATAAGGACCAAATAGGATTGGGCCATAAGTGAGATAAATTGTCACCTTGACTAGGTCATTTTCTTTACTCCTGACAAATCCGCAGCCAGGAAACTGTTAACTGGATGTATCATCCAAACAGTGTTGGGAGTGGCTTTTATCTCCCCATCTATACACTGAATTAATAATGTCTACCCTGGAGGGTTGTCATGAGAGAGAGAGAGAGAGAGAGAGAGAGAGAGAGAGAGAGGCCACCTGGTGGTAACATGGGAGAACCAAGGTTTGAATTCAGGTACATAGTACTATTTAATGCCTGATATGTTTTAATGCCTGATAATGCTTCATTACAAGAAGCCAAATATACAAATTCCACAACCCTATTCACATTGGTTCATATCAGCTGTGTGAACAAGTGAAGTTGGAAGCCCTTTCCTGAGTGCCCTGTCCTTTTATGCAACATTAAGCCATTTGATTATGTAGTTAGTGTTCTTAAAATTTGTGTATATGTGTGTTCAAGTTGCCATTTAACAATATTTTCACAATCTACGCGCACAAAGGTGCAAAGAACTTTGGTACTCTTCTTCCTAGTGTGCTAGGAATGCTAGTGTGAATTGGTCATTGGCTGGGTCAGTTGTTTCCCGATATCTTGGATAGTATTGGCAACCTTCAGTCTCGAAAGACTATGGTATCGCGCTCTGAAAGGTGGTTCTGGCACAGCGTCTAGTGTGGCTGAAAAGGCCAATCCGGGAGTGACAATCCCTTCCACACCGGGAGCAAGTGCAGTCTGTCCCTGGTCTGTCTCCCTGGCTATGGGCCTTCCTTCTTTGCCTCTTAGCCTCAGACTGTTGGCAAAGTGTCTCTTCAAACTGGGAAAGGCCATGCTGCACAGCCTGCCTCCAAGTGGGCCGCTCAGAGGCCAGGGTTTCCCACTTGTTGAGGTCCATCCCTAAGGCCTTCAGATCCCTCTTGCAGATGTCCTTGTATCGCAGCTGTGGTCTACCTGTAGGGCGCTTTCCTTGCACGAGTTCTCCATAGAGGAGATCCTTTGGGATCCGGCCATCATCCATTCTCATGACATGACCAAGCCAACGCAGGCGTCTCTGTTTCAGCAGTGAATACATGCTAGGGATTCCAGCACGTTCCAGGACTGTGTTGTTTGGAACTTTGTCCTGCCAGGTGATGCCGAGGATGCGTCGGAGGCAGCGCATGTGGAAAGCGCTCAGTTTCCTCTCCTGTTGTGAGTGAAGAGTCCATGACTCGCTGCAGTACAGAAGTGTACTCAGGACGCAAGCTCTGTAGACCTGGATCTTGGTATGTTCCGTCAGCTTCTTGTTGGACCAGACTCTCTTTGTGAGTCTGGAAAATGTGGTAGCTGCTTTACCGATGCGCTTGTTACTTCCCAAGGATATCATCAATATTATTTTTTTGTCCCGGTACTGAATGATTCACAGAGTCATGCAATGACCACAACTCTGTCAGAAGATTTTGCCAGATACTCAATAACAATAAAAGGCAAACTTCAGTGATTTTAGTCAGAGGTGACATAGGTTTGGCTGCAACCGAAGCGTGGGATATTCTTAGATTTCCAGTGTATTTCACTCTAGGTCCATAATTCTTGCCTAGTTTACATTGGGTCAGGGGAACATGATTAAAATAAACACAGAAGGCCATTATAAATAATTGCAAACAGGCTTTAAAAAAATGTTGTCTGCAAGTTGATTTTTAGTCAAGCTAATAAAAGCTTACTCAAATCTATCCTGTGCCAACAATGTGCATCTGTTAGGATACCCAGTAGATCAGTGATCAGCAACTGACAGCAACTCAGTGGGCCAGTTTAAGGCAAGAGGCTGGAGCAACAGAGGCATTGAGAGAGCCCGCCAAGAGCACTGCACAGAGTGCACACGAATACACAGGCACTCCATGGTATTAGTTTGCCTTGCTGTTATCTTACTATGCATCTGCTATGTGACAGCTTCACAGTTCCATTGCGTGAGGCCAACCCTGAAAGCAGCACAGAAAGAACCATGGGAAACTTTGCAGATGATTCCTAATTATGTGATTCCAATCCCTTGTGAGACAGGAGCCAGAACCAGGCTTATATTGGCAAGGTGTCAATGAGTATGGATGGCTGGGCATTGGAGAAGTAGGATGGGTGTGTTGCTGATGATGGTGGACACGCCAAAGATGGCTGCCATGGGTTGCATTTGGCTTGCACCACCACTTTTCATCTGCTATCATAGATCAAAGGCTGTAGTTATTAGGAAACCATTCACAAGGAATAACCTATTGAACCTGCATGAATGATTCACAAACAAACTTCAGGTCTTGTTTTATTCCTGGCTGACTCCAGTTTCAGGCTGCATAGCTCTATTCATAATCCTTTGTCTTTCAGGGCCACTCATAATATTTCCCCAGGACCACATATTTTTGCAAATAGTTGGGCATGAGGATGTGGGGGCGGGGCAGGCGGGGGCAGCGGCGTTTGTCTGTGCATCCAGCGTGAAGTCATCTGGACTGACTGCCTTCTATTTAAAGACACAGATGTCATCCATCCGTCCATCCATTCATCCATCCATCCATCCATCCTATGTCATATACCATAGCAGAGCAGCCTGACATCAGAAAAAGCAACCATGAATAATTAAAAAAGGAGACTGGCTAAGAAAAGCTCAAGCCACAACAGTGACTTTTGAATGGATCGTTAGTTCTAGTTGCACATACATGGTGGTAGATCCTTCCTCGGGCTCTACACAAGGCACCAGAGTGCATACTACACCACAAGCTTGCATGAGAAAGAGGAAGCGTCTACCATCATGGACAACAATGAAAGAGCGAGAGGGGGGGATTGCTTCTGTTATCTTGCAACTTGTATTTTAATTTGGATGGTCAATCCCTGACCAGAGGCATCACTAGCCTTTGTGTCACCCAGTACAAGAGCTCATTGCATCACCCCCATGATGGACCTCCTCCCATACCAGACCATACAGAATAAATTACAATATCATACGCACAGTTTAAATGCAGTGCCTAGGGTTTGTGGAACCCTAGGGTTGAAATCACTAGGGTTGGAGGAATTGCTATTTAGTTATTTTAATATATAACTGTACAGACCACCCAACAAATCAGTAATCAACAAAAAACCACTGGCCAACTTGATGACACTCATACAGATGAATAAGGGCTGAATCCTAAGTGCCCCAGCGCAAGTTTGTGCACCGGCTAAAGAGTGTTGTAAAAGTGCCTTAAAGCACTTTTGTGCCACTCTTCGGGGAGATAGGACATTGCATGGATCTGCGCCGGCCTCTCTACACCAATGTGGGCCCCAGGGACTGGTGAGTTTGTGCTGGCTGAGCTCAGCCAGCATAGGGGTCTGAAGAGTGTGGGGAAGGTGGGGAGGAGGCGAGAGGGAGGCGTTTCAGGGCAGCGGTAGGGTGGGCAGCGGTTGTTCCTGAAGACAGGTCGGGAGGGAGCAGGAAGCACAGTCAGAATTCAGCACTTATGTCAGATCGTAGCCCCATTCCTGGGTGGCCCAGGGTAGGCCTGAGCTGCAAGGATTTGTGCCACCGATTTCAGTGGCGCAGATCTGAGTAGCCCCATTGGTATTACTTTGGCTCTCCCTGGGGTAAGGTGAAAAGTTTCCCCTTGCCTTGGGCTGAGCCTCAGACAGTCCCAAACTTGCACTGGATACAGTGCCTGTTCCAGAGCACGTTAGGATTGTGCTGCAAGAGTTCTAGAATTTATTCTGATACGTGACGCATACATGACATTATGACAGCATAATAACACCTCATAATAATACCTCATTGACTCTTGGAACAGTCTCATTGGCCGGTTTTGAGTTAAGATAATTCGCTTCTTTCATAAGGCCATTGTGTTTTCCTTTTCTGATAACTTGTCTATAACCTTTGACAGCGTACAGATATTTCAAGTCAGCTTGTTTCATTGTATTCTGCATTAAATTTTCAATCTAATGGAATATAACATGATATATAACATGATATATAACATGTGTAGCTTCCAAGAGTTTTACAATGTAGACCACTAGTGGTGTCACGTCTCCCCCAGAGGATGTCACCCAGCACAGCCCCTGCAGCCTCTGCACATACCCTAGTGATACTACTATCCCCGATGCAGCTAGCTGAGCATTTGTTGCCTTAACAGCTTTGGGGCAGTGAATAGTGTTGTTATTTGTGGTGCTTTTGGGTTCTTCCTCCTATCCAGCAGGAAGCAGTGTGCCCATTTGCCACACAGCATGTAGGAATGGCGGGCCAGTGAATGAACCACTGTAACACATGGGTGGATTCTAAAATTACCCATCCCCCTCAGGCAGCAGGTCTTGGCATTAAGAGAGCCAATATTGTGAGGTCGTTCTGAAAGTGTCAGATTGGGACTAGATGGATTTGACTATTATTCAATGTAGACCACTTCACAGGGTCACAGGGCTCTGTGGATAAAATAGGCAGTGGCAAGCCGTGTTCTTTCCTAAGCTCCTTGAATGGAAGATGAACAAGAGAAAATGTAATACACATGGTATCATGGATACACATGGATACATCCATGGTATCTCAGAAACCTCAACTGCTTTGCAGATCTAGCTCATGGACGGCCCAATTCTGAGCTGCCCAGCGTGCGAGGCTGCTGCAGCACCAAAATGGCTACCGCAGCATCCAACGCATGCTGGGCAGCCCGCAGCAGCTCCTCAGGGGAATGAATATCAGGGTCAGGATACCCTGACTTTCGTACCTTTTCCCCCTGAGAAAGGGAAGTAGCCCTGCAATGGAGCTACTTGATTCTGTGGTGGCTCTTGGAACTGTGCAGAATCAAGAAGCCCCGTGTTGGACCAAGTGGCTGAGCCTTGCTGGTCCCGCTTTGCCCCGCCCCCTCCCATGCCTCCTCTCTGCCCTCTCCCCCTGCCCTGGAATCCCTCCCTTCTCCACCACCCAGCAGTCTGGGCAAGCACCGGG
This sequence comes from Tiliqua scincoides, assembly GCF_035046505.1. Lineage (NCBI taxonomy): Eukaryota > Metazoa > Chordata > Lepidosauria > Squamata > Scincidae > Tiliqua > Tiliqua scincoides. Next base: position 251,743,041 of record NC_089821.1, read on the forward strand.
TGATGGAACGCAGGCTCAGCACCAGAGCCTCCTGACCCAGCATGGCCCAGCATGGGTTCGCAATGGGCTAGCTCCAGTGCTGGGCCTGAGGTAAGGCTTGCAAACATGCCTTATGGCACATTTGCAACAGTGTTTACCAGCGGTAAGCCAGCACACCGGGCTCTGGATCGGGCTCTTAAACTATTCCAATGGCAATGTGTAATCAAAATCTCCACGTTGAATGCTTTATGTATTTATGTCCCAAACACCAGTGAATATTATTCAGATGCACACAGAAGTAAATGTGAACAAGTTCTTGTGAACAGGCTCAATGGATTGTGAAGTTTCTTTCTCATAGGAAAGAACATTTCCAAGGAAGGATGGTGAATTGTTAATATGAGAGCAGAAGATCAAAAAGAGAAAGACATTGTATTGCTTTTGGTGCATCTTCTTTCTCCTGTCATTTAATGTATATTATAGAATTGAATGTACATCATAAGGAATACAGGCTAAACCTGTAAACTCATTATGAAAATATTTCAAAACACAGTGCAAATTCTGCAACAAGACACAAATTCAGCAAGCAAAGAACACATTCGCCATGTACATTGTATTATGCAAGTGCCACAACTTAGATGGCATGGGCCAGTAAATGGGCAACCAAGCCCTATGCAGATTTGATGCAGTACTAACATGCTTTAATATTCCCATCATCTTCTCTCATTGAACCACCTCCCTGAGCTGCAGCAAATTATATACCTGCTCATTGTCTTTCATCAGACGCAGCTCCAATAGAGAGGGAGGTAAGGTTGCTTTTGGCTAGTAAAAGCAGGTCTCTGAGTTGCTCTCACCAGCAATCAAGCCCCCCCCCCCTCCCAGCTTTCATAAGGGCCAGGGAGTACTCCTTGACCTGCTCCAGCCCCCTGATGTGAAGAAGCTTTCTTGGCTAGCCTCTCTGCAGGTACTTCCTGAGCTGGGTGGTAGCAGCATCCCTGCCTCGCATCTCTCCAGTTGAAGACTCACCGACTCACCCGGAGCTTGTGCAGTCAGTCAGGCTCCACATGCCACATCAGATCAAAAAAGAATTAGTAGCCTGCCTAAATTCACAAAGAGGGCCTGACGCTGGAATTCTTGCTGGTGCCATATTTAAGTACTGAATCTAGGGTTTCCGCTTGGTTATTTTCTCAGCACTTTGCTAGCCCAGCATGAAACACGCTATTAGGAACAGAGTTTATTGCAGCCTTGCAAACATTTATTGGGCAGCTCCTAACTCGGTGTCAAGTTATAGTAATACGGTGTTCCGGGAACTTCTTGGAGAATGTTAATGTTTCAGAGAAGGGCTCCTCCGGGATTTCTTCTGTTACTGAACTGAAAGAGAACACTGTATATAAGGGGCTGAAGGTAAAAAGATAGACAAACCAACTGCTGGGCTTACCTACCAGAAATGTTCTGTTTGCTCAAATGGAAGAATACAGGAACTCAGACAGAAAAGGAAAAATTTTTAATCCCCCGAGTTTATGGTTGGCACTTGTTGTCATAATCAGCAGGTCCTAAATGCTTCATTGCTCTCTGCTTGAGATGGGTGGCCAAAATAGGAAACAAGACCTCATGTGACTCCTCCATCTTCCCATGCTCACCTGTGATACTACAATTCATTCTGCAATCTATTTTTTCCTACCCTAATCAGAGATCCTTTCAAAGAACAGAGGAGGACAAAGAAGTATTTTCACTGGAGTACAATGTCAACATCTACTTGTCATCCAATCCAGCATCTATGGTAATATCAAGCTGACACCTTGTGACATGGATTTTTTTAAATCTCAAGTTGCTGGAGGAACAAGGCATCCTTAGATCCTTCCACTATTTCCTTCCCAGTCATGTCATCAGCCCCCTTCTTTGCTGTATGGCGTACTTAAGGTCTTTGTTAGACACTGAAGCTCTACTGAATTTTCTGCTCTACAAGTGAAATGTGGCTATACCCTGTATATGCATCATGTCTGCTACAATTCATCAGTGTTACCTAAGAATAAGGAAGCCTTGAAGAACAATCAATAAAATATTGACTCAACAATTCATAGCTATGTGCCTATAATAAATCATTAGAAAGTGGCAAAAAAAGTTAACAGCCCAATCCTATCAAATATGCCCAACCTGTTGATGCAGCCATACTACTGGAGCACGCACTACATCTGCAATCCTGGAGGTCTCCTCTGGGTAAGTCACCACCACTTGCATGGTGCCAGCAATTTAGTTAGTGCAAGGCTGAGTGGACCTGGAAAGGCAAACTGGGGCTGGGAAAGGGAAGAGGATATCAGTGGTGCTGTTGCCTTCCCAGCCTTAATCTGCCCTTCTCTCTGCCCCAATATCCCCATTCCTCCTCCCCCTGCCTGTCCCATTCCTCCCACCGCCTGCCTTCTTCCTTTCCCCCTCATGCTGATTTATCAGCTCTGGGAGATATCAATGAACCATTGGGGTGCCATGGTGACTGCTTGCTGCTTGAGGTGATGGTCTGGCTCTGCAAAATGGCATGTTGCATTTTTGTGACAGCTATAAAGGACCTTATGTAAGTAACCAACAGTGTAAGGCCCTCAAATGATTGGGCTATAATATAATGGAAATGGGATTATTCACACTCATGTTATATTGGCCAAGTGGGAAGTGGTCTGATGAGAGGGAAGCCACATACAAACGCTTTGTGTTAAAAAATCTCACTGTTTTAGTTTAAAAATGAAAGAAAAGTGAACTAAAATAACAAAAAATCCTACAAATAGAGGAGGCAACTATGGCATCACACAATTGATTCACATATACACAGAAACAGCCATTTGACTTTCCTCTTTTTTTGTTTTCTTCTTTAGCTCTAAACAAGGCAACATTGACCCAGGATGCTCTTGTTTTTACAGCATACATCTTCAAGTTCCCTTGTGTTCCAGCCCAGTTTTCCTTTGAAACGCAAGCCTCTATTTAAGAGTGGTGGATGATCTCATGCTTTCAGCTTGGCCTTATAGCTCCAGCCAGTAGGTGTACTGATCAAAGAAACTCAAGGAGACATTTTGTTTACATTACATAACTGTGACATCATTGTAGAAAAAAAAAACACTCTGCATTTCACAGTTCAAAAGAGAAACATGCCCTCCCCCTCCCCAAATAGATGTTTGCCAGACTTCCCAATCCGGCAGTTCAAACCCACATGCTGGAACACCATGCTATTGAGTTCCGGCAAGCTGAGACTGCCCCATTCGTATTTGTATCTCTGATAGCTTCATGCATGCAACCCTACACGCAGAGCTATTCTAGATAATGCTGTGCATGGGTGATTGGCACTTGTGCACATCTTTCCCACAAGGAGCTGTCAGTTAGGTGTACCCCCATATGTAGACCTGAACCCTGGGGTTTGCCAAAGGGAAGTCTAGATTCCCAGAAAGCAGGTCTGCAAACCAAAGAATTAATTTTAACAGGAAATGTAATGGTGATCAGAACCCAAGCTATCCTTGGTGGTGATGTTGGGTCTGTACTTCCAGAACTTCCTTTCCAGACCAGCTTATCCATTCATTGGATTCCTTTAGGATGACAAGGGAAACTGCCTTCTCAAGGAGCTCCTTCTCGGTATTTGGGTGTGTGTGTGTGTGTAGCAGCAGCTCTGGAAAACAATGGCACCAAACAGGACTGGAAAGGAGACTATTTACGCAAGTAAAGTGCTTTGGAGAAGCTACGTATTTCTACCTCTGTAGAAAGCTCTTTCTCAGAGTATCCAAAATACAGGCCTTGGAATCAGTACAGCACAGCACAGTGTTCTTATAAGAACATAAGAGCCCCGCTAGATCAGGCCAAAGACCCCTCTAGTCTAGCTTCCTGTATCTCACAGTGGCCCACAAGATGCCTCAGACAACATGATGCCTGTATCCTGGTGCCACTGCCTTGCACATGGCATTCTGAGGTAGCCTACTTCTAAAATCAGGAGGTTGCACACACCCATTACGGTTTGTAACCTGTGATGGACTTTCCCTTCAGAAATTCATCCAATCCCCTTTTAAAGGCATCTAGACCAGACATCATCACCACATCCTGTTGCAAGGAGTTCCACAAACTAATTACATACTAGGTAAAGAAATATTTTCTTCTGTCTATTCTAACACTCCCAACACTCAATTTTCATGGATCAAACACCAGTCCTCTGGTTCTGGTGTTGTGTGAGAGGGAAAAGAACATCCCTCTATCCACTCTATCTACCCATGCAAACTCATAATGATGAGTTTGCCATATGCATAATCTTTTGGTGACAATCCTAAAAAAGGGTCAGTGTCCAGGGGCTCCTCATAAAGAACTGGTTATCAGAACACAGTGTTGGAAAGCAATCTAGTCTTCTTGGGAATCTGTCCAAATATTGCTCCCGTTGCCTTTCTCAGTCTGTGATTAATACATGCATTGTGACCTCTTCATTGTAGTCCCTGAGTTACCTGCCAATGTCTTTGTAAACCCTCCCTCACCCACTTGGACTACTTGGTTATATATCTAGGTTATTTTGTTATTTAAGACTTCATACGATGTATACTCAGCTACTGAAAAACATCTATGGGGAGCACATTATAAGTCTATGTCAATTTCTGACTTGTGTGTTTAATCTATAAGTACTTTTTGTCATATGTAGGGGTCCGCATCAGCCTTCTCAAAATAAGCTCACAAAAATCACTTTACTAGCCTGCTGGCTCACATTCTTTTTCTCTGATGAAGAAAGAACAGCAATGTTTGAAAGATTTCTATGCCTGCCTGTTTGGAAGGGATCCTTCTTTATTACAGTTGAGTTGGCAACATTGGGTTGTATATAAAGGAAGTGAATGCATATGAATGTTTGTTCAGAAGTCAGTCCCACTGTGTTCAATGGGGCTTACTCCTGGGAAAGTGTGCAAGAGATTGCAGGGCCCAATTCTATGCAGTTTTCCAGCTCTGGTGTAGCCACACTGGGGCCCTGAGGTCAGGGAACCAACATTCCCATGCTTAAGAAGGCCTCTGTGACTGCCTCCCCATCACAGGATGTAGTGTACGCTCCACTGGTACGGCTGCACTGGCATTGGAAAATTGGATAGGACTGAGCCCTTAGTCAGGGCTAAGTCCCATTGAAACTTATGAGACTTGTTAAGTTGCAATCTATGCAAAGTTTCCTAAGCCTCATAGAAAGTATTGGGTCTTACCTTTGTGTAGTCCCGCATAGAACTGCACTGTTGGTCACTTGTGACTTGTCCCATGTCTTTCAGTGGTGCTTAGTCATGACTAACTTTCTTTGAATATAGCATATTAAAATAGGGTAAGGATAGAGGCTGCCAGAAACTTTAGATTCTACAGTTAGAATACATCATTCAAATTAGGAGTTGCACAAATTTGCATCAATATACAGAATTTGCTCAGTTTATTTTAGTGGCAAAGTTGGAATTTCTTAAATAATTTGTAATATTGACAGAACAGTGGAGAACTTAGAGCAGTGGTCTTCTTCTTCAGTTTTTAGCTGGAGCTTGGACACTAGGTTGTCTCCTCAGCTAGTATGCTGCTGTAGGTGCCTCTGGAATCTGTGTGTCATTCATGAGCAGTGGTGAAGAGGTATACATGTAAATTAACCCATTTCTGCCCAGCCCACAAGTGTGCACAGTTGATCCCTGTTGTGCACATGCAACATTGGGCAGAAATTGGCTTCAAGTACAAAAATGTAAACTGTGTAAAATACAAAAGTCAGTATGGTACCTAATCCATTAGATTTTCAAACAGTGGTTGCTCTTTGTAACTGAACACTGGTAATGTCCTTTTGTAAAACAAGATGGAAGGTGTGATTTTCAGGATTGTAGGCTTTTAAACACACAGGAGCTTTGCCAGAAAACAGTTGAAAATCATAATGATTGGACTTTACTGGTAAACCACTTTGTGAACATTTTTTTAAAAGCAGGATATAAAGACTGTAGTTGTTGATAATAATGAGGAGGAGGCTTATAAGTTAGCTACTTTATTTGAATGTTAGCCACATTATTGGATAGAGAAAGCAGAGGGAGGAGAGGGTTGTGGGACGTGGGGAGTGGGGGCGGGCGGGCTGGATTGTGCTGGATTGTGCCACAACCCTCTCCTCCCTCTGCTTTCTCTATCCAGCATGGTCCGGCCCGCCCCCTCGCCCCTCCATGTCCCACAGCCCTCTCCTCCCTCCTCCATGTCCCACAATCTCTTCTCTATCCACCACAATTCTGCAGTTCTCTCCCTCCACAACCCCAGTTTGGCTGTACTTGTCGTAAGAGGCGACCAAGTCACCGGGTAGATGAGGCTCGTCAGCCTGGGAAGGCGGCACATCTGAGAGAAGGAAACTCTGACCTCAAACCTCCACTGCCTTGTGGCTACATCCAGTTGTGGAAAAGGCTTCAGGAGTCAACCTCGAGACAAAATCCAGAGCTGGAGTCCCTGAGGCAATTCGCGGCTGAACACAGTCATGCTCTGGCAACTCCTGCGACGGCACTGGAACCAACCGTATTGGCTTCTGCCTTTCCATTGCACCATTTCAGTGACGTGGAGAGGGGGGATTTGCTGCATGGGGAACAGTCTATCCTCCATATCCACTTTACCCAGGCCTCGCAAACTGGAGAGGACACTCCAACTTCACCATATGGCGTCGGCACAACACAGGAAGCAGCAGTTTACTGGTTATAAATCTTCGCTTGATTGGCATACAGCGTGACGCCAGGGGCTGCTTCTGATCTCTCAATGGGAGAGATCATTGCATCTCATTGGGCAGCTACCGCCCGCCTTAAACTGGGCAGTCCCCAGCCAGTAAAGTGCTGCCTTGCCACAGTCCGTTAACCTCACGGGGTGCGTGGGGTTTAGGGTGAAAACCAACAAGCAGATCGACAACTCAGCACGAGGCAACAGAAAACAGAAAACTCTTGTCCTAAAGCTGGGCACCTGGAATGTTAGGACAATGACACCTGGCTTCTCTGATGACCTGCAAGAAATAGACGACGCCCGCAAAACAGCTGTCATCGACATGGAACTGAACAGACTGCAGATGGACATCGTCGCCCTTCAAGAGACGAGGCTGTCGGATTCAGGATCTGTCAATGAGAGGAATTTCTCTTTTTTCTGGCAGGGAAAACCACCAAACGAGACCAGGGAACATGGCATTGGCTTTGCGGTCAGAAATACCCTGCTGAAATCCATCATCCCACCTTCTGCAGGAAGTGAAAGAATTTTGTCCCTACAGCTTCACTCATCAGCAGGACTTGTCACTCTCATCAGTGCATATGCACCAACTCTGTCATCTTCAGCAGAAGCTAAAGAAAAATTCTATGATGACCTGGCCACCACTATCAAGAAAATCCCTGAAAAAGAGCCATTGTTCATCCTCGGCAATCAGCCTGAAGAAAACGCAGGTCATGGTTCAGTATGTGGACTCACCTGACTGCATTGCAATCTCTGCGCATGAGCTGGAGGTTGTCCATGACTTTGTGTACCTTGGCTCAACGATCTCCGACACTCTTTCTCTGGATACCAGGCTAAACAAACACATCGGTAAAGCAGCTACCACATTTTCCAGACTCACAAAGAGAGTCTGGTCCAACAAGAAGCTGATGAAACATACCAAGATCCAGGTCTACAGAGCTTGCGTCTTGAGTACACTTCTGTACTGCAGCGAGTCATGGACTCTTCACTCACAACAGGAAAAAAAACTGAATGCTTTCCACATGCGCTGCCTCCGACGCATCCTCGGTATCACCTGACAGGACAAAGTTCCAAACAGCACAGTCCTGGAACGAGCTGGAATCCCCAGCGTGTATACAGTGCTGAAACAGAGACGCCTGCATTGGCTTGGTCATGTCATGAGAATGGGCGATGGTCAGATCCCAAAGGATCTCCTCTATGGAGAACTTGTGCAGGGAAAGCACCCTATGAGTAGAACATAGCTGAGCTACAAGGTTATCTGCAAGATGGATCTGAAAGCCTTAGGAATGAACCTCAACAGATGGGAAACCCTGGCCTCTGAGCGTTCTACTTGGAGGCAGGCTGTGCAGCATGGCTTTTCCCAGTTTGAAGAGACACTTTGCCAGCAGACTGAGGCAAAGAGGCAAAGAAGGAAGGCCCAGAGCCAGGGAGACAGACCAGGGACACACTACACTTGCTCCCAGTGTGGAAGGGATTGTCACTCCCGAATCGCCCTTTTCAGCCACACCAGAACCACCATTCAGAGCGCAATACCATAGTCTTTCAAGACTGAAGGTTGTCAGCAACAACTTTTTGTTAATATGATTTGAATTGTCAAGACATAGCATTTTCTATGGGAAGCCCCCTTCAATCCATCTCTCAGTCATCGAACTGGAGAAATTGATACTATATTGGTTATGATCCAAGATTAACCAAATGCCATTGATTACAGTGGGGAAGGTATAAGCATATCCCCTTGATCTGTTGTTCAGCACTCATATTTGTGGGGCGAACAGCAACAGACTTCACAGATCAGTAAAGTAGTTCATCTCTGCTGCCACCAGAGGACGGGCAATATTACAAGAGCATTCAGTGTGACTTCCAGGAAAATATTTTTGTAAGCTACTCTGAGGATTGCACTACAGATGAGAAATCCAAAACATTTTAGGTGAGAGGGAAAATGGTCTTCAATTCACCCACATGATTTTGGAAACTTTTGCATCATAACTTTAAAGACAAATTGGATAGAATTGGCAATTGCTGTTATACATCAGGTGGTGACCAGATGCATAAGAAATATAAAACATATGTGGATCCGAGAGTAGATATTCTGAGACAGGAAGAGAGATTATATTTCTTTAAGGGCACTCCATTTAATGTGCTGGTTAAACTTGACAGATGCGTGGTTCCTCATCAAGGCAAGGCAGAAATAAAATATTTAACTCGAGAGTCCTCAAAATTATTTAATGTTTAATCCAAATTTTTGCCCTGTGTACACCCAGGGTCAGGTGGGCATGGGTTAATCAGAGGTGCTGTTTCTGAGTGTATGGGACAAGGAAGGCAAAAGCTGAACCATAACCTCCATAGGTGTTTTTACTAGAAAAGACTGATCACAACCAAGGTTCCATTAGGAAACAATTCAAGGGATACACGAGGTCATTGCGTCTAGTGATTCACTTGGCCACCAGATTTTGGGCAAATTCCAGTAAGAAAACTTTCTTGGGCAAGCCAAATGCAATTAATAGGGCTATGGCAAGCCAAAGAAAGATTAAGGGTGCAATCCTAACCCCTTATGTCAGTGCTTTCCAGCACTGGCATAGCGGTGCCAGTGGGACGTTTGCTGCATCCTGCAGTTGGCTGTCACTCACGGAGGTCTCCTCAAAGTAAGGGAAAGTTTGTTCCCTTATCTCGGAGCTGCACTGACATAAGGGGTTAGGATTGCGCCCTAAGAGAACTAAGTTCTTTTGAATGTCAGAAAAAGACAATTTTAGTTAAATTTCCCCCCCCCCATACATGTCATAGGGGGGAAAGAAACCCCTATGCCTAGCAAGGACTAACTCTGGGGTAAATGTAGGTTGCAATCCTGAACTCACTTTGGTTGCAATCCTATACACACTTACCTAGGAGTAAATGCCATTAAATTGAATAGGACTTACTTCTGAGTAGATATTCATGGGCTTGCACTGCTACTAAAGCATAAGCCCTATTGAATCCAGTGAGATTTACAGCCCAATCCTACTCTGCCTAATCAGAAGTAAAACCCATTTAGTTCAATGGTGCTTGCTCCCAGGTATGTGTGTATAGGATTGCAATCTTTACTTCTCAGCAGACTTGCTTAGGCCTGCACTGCCAGAGTCATTGTAGGGCAACATAGTAAAGGAAAAATAGTACGTATAGTCAGAAATGTGTGTGTTTTGTGATCCTGTGAGCACAACACTGATTGTAGACTTCAGCAGCTTCAAAATCTCATCTCACGCCTGGTTTACACATGGAGCAGAATGATGTGGGATGGGACAGTGTCAGAGAACAGCACTGCCCAAACCCATCAGAAGCTCCATGTGGCCTGGTTGCCACCCTGAACAGCCTGGTGTCGATAAAAGCAGTAGTGCAAGTTGGCGCTAAGGTGGGAATCAGATGGCAGCGTTCTGTGGTGGCAGAATTGACTGTGCAATGTCGGATTGCAAGTGGGAATAGCCTGTTTGAAAGTCCACCCCAAGTGAAAAGAAACAAGAAAATAAAATGAGCATAACAGAAAGAACAGGTTCTAAGTACTTCCTTACTCACAGGGAGGTGTTTTTATTTATTTTATTTTTTAACACAGGTTACAAGCATCCTCCACCTGCCATCCAAAATGGTTCATCCCACTCCACAATTTCTGAAGACTGCCATTTCATTCCCACTGAACCCAGGGCAGTTTGTCCTGTATTGGGCTACACTAGCTCCTGCTAAGTGTGTGTGTGTGTGTGTGTGTGTGTGTGTGTGTGTGTGTGAGAGAGAGAGAGAGAGAGAGAGAGAGAGAGAGAGAGAGAGAGAGAGAAGGGGACGGCCATCCCATGCATTTGCTTCCTTTAATACTACACATGGTGCCTTTATTTCAAACATTACAGAGGACTATTGACCAGATTGGTCTGTTAGCCATGTGGGTTGCAAGCATCTGCCGAGCATAAGTCAATGACATCAAATGATTTGCCAAGGGTTCCGTCAGTATGGTGCCGCTAACATTTTTCTGAGTTGAGAACATGAGTTATACATGGTTACAATGAGCTAAATGACAATATGACATCTGAACAGGAAACATCTGATTAGCTGAAACAATTAATGGTTTGTCAAAAGTCAAGCTAGAGCCTTGCTCAGCACTGAATCGTTGAATCACTTAAAACGTAAGGAAGCTTGGATGCTGGAAGGAGCAGAGAGAGGCAGAAATCACAGTTGGGGGTCCAAGATCCTCAAATTACTCTGGCCCTGATCCATTTAGAGTTAGACATATCCAAGGGCCAAATCACATGTAACTGGAAATGCATAACATGACTGTTGGGTTTTTTGTTTATTTTTCTAAATGGTGTACTCCAGCAGGGAGACTCCAGCAGGGGATAGGGGAGACTTGAGCTCTTTGCCACTACCATGGTTTGCATCTCTCTCTCTCTCTCTCTCTCTCTCTCTCTCTCTCTCTCTCTCTCTCTCTCTCTCTCTGTGTGTGTTTTTATCCCTTTGCTGCTGATGCCACTGTAACTCCTCTAGGAGATGGGGTGCTGTGACGTCCATGTGTAGTATGTGTGCATGTTTGTGTGTAGTGTCCTTGGAGCATTGTCCTACAGGTGGGGGTTGCTGTGTTGCTCATTCCTTGTAGTTGGCAGGAGGGTGTGCCTCCACAACTGGCCACTCATTAGCCCTGCCTCCACCCCCTGCTCAGTTCACCCGGATGACACTTCTCTGGCACCAGCATCGGGGCTGTTTGGATGCCTCTTGGACATCACACCAGTGATAAACAGAAGTCACGTGGGTGAGGAGCTGACTTCATGGCGATGAATGAAATCACGGGGATGCACTGACATCAGGACACCACTCCATGGATAACAAGTTGTGTTGGTGTTTCCATTGACACTAGGGATGATACTGGAAAGGGCTGTGCCAATGTTGCTTTGCCAGGACAGGCTTGGCATTTTGTCCTTGTTATGCTGGCAATGGCATATGTTTGGTATGGCAATGACAGTATGGACTTAAGATATGATGGATCTCAGAGTGGTGTCAGTGATGGTATGCCATCGGTTCAGTGTCTAAACAGGACTAGGCCATAAGAGATATGAGGCTCAGGTACTGACAGAACCATTGCATTCTGTACAACTGTGTCTCAGTCAAATGTGCCCCGGTAACGGACATTTGCGACCCTTCTTTTGCACCCATATATTTGTGTCCCAATATATGTGTGTCCCAATAAGATGTACTTTTTAATTTTTAAAACAACAAAGAAAGGGTTAGGGATAAGAGGCCTGGGGGATGTAACATGGGTTTTGTTGCCCAGTTATAGTTTGTTTCTTGCCCAATTATAGTGAGAGGCAAATAACCAAGATGTCCCCCTCCCAAAAAGTGCAGATGTCCAGAGACCAATGGCTGGGATGCATTTGACCAGGACACAATTGTCCAGGGTGCAAAAACCCGAGTACCCCTGCTTGCAATGAAGACATTATGCACAGTTTATCCTAGTAGTTCGTTTGTTTGTTCGTTTGTTTGTTCTTTCTTTCTTCCTTTCTTCCTTTCTTCCTTTCCCTCAACCATGCTTCCATTTTTTCCAGATTCCTGTGGGTCCTCTTTACACCTCACATAAGCAGGCCTCTGAATTGTGAATTGCTTAACCATGCTTGTGTTTATTTAAAGGAATGGGCCATTAACACTACGTTATGAATTCTTTTGCTCATGACCTTCAGATGTACAAATCTGGCAATTTTCTTTTCTTTTCTTTAAGAATACAGCAGCCTTTATAAAAAAGAACTGGTACATGTGTTTCATGTAAGTAGCTTAACTTGGCCTCCATATGTTTCATCTCAATATAGAAATACTTTGTTCTTATGTGAAACCATTATAATTCTCAGGAGAAGCCCCTAAACAGATAAACATCAAAATGGGGGGAGGTGGGAATTACAGGACCATGCTTGGCATCTGCAACTGCCCAAACACACTCTGGTGTTGTTGGTTTTTTGGAGAAACTAAAATATGACATTGTTGATGTCACAGCATGGCTATGGAAAGAATCCATTTGCAGCTATAACCAAATGACTCTATATGAGTACTCCCACTGTATAACTAGAAACTGATTCTTAAAGCCAAAGGCAATTCCTAGGATGTGTCCCTGCCACTGATTTAGGTAATGATGTCAGCTTTCTTCCATGGGAAAATGCTCCCTTTTGTAGACTTTGGCGATACGTTTGGTTTGGGCATTTATTTTGTACTTTAGCAACTCATCCCTGTGATAAGTTAACTTTGATTATGCATGGGAAGGATAAAGTGGATATAGAGAGATGCTCTTTACACTCTCACATAACACCAGAACCAGGGGACATCCACCAAAATTGAGTGTTGGGAGAGTTAGGACAGACAAAAGAAAATATTTATTTACTCAGCTTGCGGTTGGTCTGTGGAACTTCTTGCCACAGGATGTGGTGATGGCATCTGGCCTGGATGCCTTTAAAAGGGGATTGGACAAGTTTCTGAAGGAAAAATCCATTACGGGTTACAAGCCATGATGTGTTTGTGCAACCTCTTGATTTTAGAAATGGGCTATGTCAGAATGCCAGATGCAAGGGAGGGCACCAGGATGAGGTCTCTTGTTATCTGGTGTGCTCCCTGGGGCATTTGGTGGGCTGCTGTGAGATACAGGAAGCTGGACTAGATGGGCCTATGGCCTGATCCTGTGGTGCTGTTCTTTTGTTCTTATGATCAACAAAGTTCTCCACTTGCAACTTCAGTTGCAGAGCTCAGACATCATGCAACATCCCCTGTGCTATGACACAGTACTCACAGCAGCTTTTATCTGATATTGTACAGTGATTATCTCTCAAGTATCCTATTGGAGTGATGGATCATGATATTTCGTTGAGATCTGAGAAGCCATAATACCAGCACAGTGTGACAACATCTGCACAAATACAGGTGGACAATTTCCAGTTTCAAACTCACTCTGGTCGGTTGCTCCTGGATCCTTACAGTCCAATCCTGAGCTGCCTGGCATAACGTGCGCCAGGCAGCCAGTGGTGACTCCTCAGTGAAAGGGGACATTCGTCCCCTTCTCCCAGGTAAGGGAAGTAGCCCCACAATAGGGCTACTTGATTCTGTGGCACCTCTTGAGCCAGTGGAGAACCAAGGAGTCCTGCATCAGGCTGTGAGGCCTGACACGGGGCTCAGTATCCAGTGGAGCTGAGCTCCGCCACTCCCTCCCCCTCCCACCCCTCCTTCCCCCACCACTCCTCCACCCCACCCTCTCCTCACCTCCCTCCACCCTGGAATACCTCCCCTGCCTCCCCCATGCCCCCACTTACCTCTCCATCACCTGGTGGTCCAGGTGAGCACTGAGCAGTGGACCATGGGTCCAGCGCTAGGGCTGGTCCAGCATGGGATTGCGCTGGGCTAGCTCCGGTGCTGGGCCTGTGGTAAGGTTTGCAAATGTGCCTTATGCAACAGTGCATGCCGGTAGTAAGTTGGTGAACCAGGCTCTAGATTGGGCCCTTAATCAGGCAATGATCATGTATTTGAAATCCAGAGGCAGAAGAAAGCTTAGCAGGATTTCCAGTTGCAGGTGGGGCATCTATGGTCCTAGGACATGGTCTATGTGATATAGCTATCTTACTGAAGTTAAGCAAATGTAGGTCTGATCAGTATCTGGATAGGTGACTACATAGGATCCCTGTAGACATTAAATTCCATAATGGAAGAAAGTGGGATATAAATGTAATAAATGAATATATGGAATAAGAAAGATGCAGAGAAAACACTGGAAGCATCCCACTGATTTCTTCCCTGTGTTTCCCTTTGTCCAGAAATCTATTGCCAGAATCATTCCATGTGACAGCCCTGTGCGAATTCCATCACAGGCTCCCCATCTTGTCCAGCCAAACAACAAAGTAAAAATCAGCAGTGAAGCATCAAAAGTCATTACCAGCTGGGAATAAATACCAGCCAGAGCCACCATACAATTCCAAAAGTCTCATGGAGAAACAATGAATTACCCAACTATCCCCTCAATGAGAAAGTTAACCATTTGGCAGCCAAGATCATGGAGGTGATCAAGACTCCACATTCCCTGATTACAAATGACAGCTTGGCTCAGCCGGAGAAGGTTGCATGAATGTAATCTTTGATAGCCAGGTGTTAGGGAGGCTGGCAAAAATTACCTTTGTGAAGCCAGAAATTGAGGGGGCCTGGAAGCCTCCTTAATTCCACTAAGCAAATAAATGGAGGTTGATGTTAACACTGGATTGTGTAGGAGGAGTAAGAGAGGCTTCACCCATGAAAAACTTGACTGTAGGGAGAAAAGCTACCCCCATTGCTAATGCCTCTCTTGCCCCAAAGATCTTCCAACTTGAGTGTTGGTTTTTCCAGTTGCACTAGCCAAGTAAATAGGGTTTAAAGGAAAGGGGGTGAGAATGAGGGAGGGTTGAGTGGGAAAAATGGGGTGTCTTGCGTGAGATGAACAGTAGTAAACCAGTAATTTTTCTCTCAGTCAGATTTTAATCTAAGCAGAATTTGAGAACTGCTAATGCTTACCTCTTAGCTGAAGCAAACATTATGAGCACTTGAAGCTCCTATCTTACCCGAGGCCAACAAGGTTTGCCGCAATCTCCACTTCTGGCACATATACCCCATCCTCACAGTTGCCAACGGCAGAGTGCAATGCAAACTGTGGCCTAGGCTGAAGTGAGTCCTTTGAGGGTGTTGCAAAAGTGTCTTAAGGTGCTTCTGTGCCAATGCAAGAGGAGGTAGGCTGGTGCACAGATGTGCACTGGTCTTTGGAGGCTGAATTGGGCCCCATTGCGCCAGCGGATAAGTATGTGCTGGCCCGCCTCAGTTAGCCCGGGGGTTTGGGGAGGGAAGTGGGAGGCTGGAATGGGCACAGCAGGGCAGGCCAGTGCATGGGCCAAGCCTAGAAGGGGTTGGTGCCAGGATCTGGCACTTAGGCTGGATCCTAACCCCTCTCCCAAGTGGCCTGGCCCAACACTGGGCCACTCAGATCTGCACCACCTCTTTGAGTGGCTCAAATCTAAGTAGCCCAAATTGGGAATCTGCCATGAGACACAGAGTAAAGGGAAGCAATTCCCCTTGCCCCAGGTTGCACTGCAACTAGACCCAACCCTGTGCTGCATACAGTGCAGGGCCAGTCTGCCTACCTGTTCCAGCACAGGACAGGATTGGGCTGTAAATCTCACAGATGCTCAAGGGTCATGTTTAGGCTTCTGCGTCTCCTTTGCCTCTACTGTTTAATTTTGTCTTTGAACCCTGCTAAGTATTGCAGTGTTACTCGGTCCAAACTATGGAATGCTTCCCTTGAGAATTGCATGTACCCCAAGATTACATTTGTGCTGTTGTTTTTCTTTGTGAAAATGTAGTGCTCATCCTTGCCAGAGAACATACTTTATGCTTTTACTTCATCCATGTCCCAGGAAATGACTCTTGAGCCATCTGATGGTTGTTTATTTGCATCTGTGAGAGAGAATGAATCCTGGGTAAAGTATGTGTTTAGGGAAGATGTCTTTTGTGTACAGCTAATGGATGTGTGTCTTTCAGAGCTATGGGACTTTGGGTAAAGAAAAGCCATTAAGATGACATCATGTGAGTAGGCCGAACAGCATAAGTTGAGAGGGTGTAATGGGTTCTTTGGATCATGTTAGCCACACCTACTTTGTTTAGAAAATAAACTAAGCTGTGCAAATACTTTGCCGATCACCAAATCTACTGGCAGAATTATTGTGTTCTTAATTTTGTACAAAAGGGAAAACAAAAGCTGGGGAGAACTGCAGTTGTGGATATTTTTTTATGTCGAGTCCAATAAACGAGCAGTCAGGACTATACAAATACCCACAAGTCAGTTTGGGCAGGAACACCACAGGTTCTTCAAGCGTGGGGCAGGGACTCTAAAGGTGAATCAACAAGTGACCAAGGGAGGACAAAGCTTATTCTGATTGTAAGCTATGCTGACCCTATAGGCCCCGGGCTGCAAAAATGGGGAAGCAGCATGAATCTGTAGCAGTTTGCGAGGGGGCGGGAGGGTGAGGATCTTGTTGACCTCTTTGCCTACCCCAGTACACTCCATGACTCTTTGGACATATTCCAGCTGGCATGGGTCTGAGGAGACCCATTGGAGGTCAGGTGGCCTTCGGGGAGATCAGTAAAAAACATTTTTGCTTATTTCATCTGGTCACCCTTCCCACCATAGCATGCAGCGGGTGCTCAATCAGCAGCATTGCATGCTATGGGCTGGTGGGGGATACAATTGGACAGCAATTGTACTTTGTAAAATTGTACAATTGAATGCCTTTGTACACGTTCTTGCTACCTGGACACAGCCAACAACCTTCAGAGAGTGATCTTGATAAAACTAGTCTACAGATTTCTTTCACAATGACCATTGGAAATGATGTTTGTCTGATGAGTTCCCAGCCATGCCTAGACTATACACTGCTTTTACATCACTTTAATTTCTGCAGTTGCAGTTGCTGCACCTGAAACGAAGCACATGTTATTTCTTTTTCATATGCAACTCCTCCACTTCATATATTTTGAGCCCCTTTCAAAATGGCCTGTTATCGTCTGGAGGCTGGTAAAATGTTGCAATCTGCACATGGGGGGGGGGGTGAAAACGAACCACTTTGGTTACTCATAAAAAATGTGAAATTTGTCAGAAAGCTTGGCATGCTTGACTACTATGCAAATTGGCCTGAAGAAAAAGCTCTGCCTCAAATCATCCAGTGTGAACATTTTCATTGGCTTTACTAATCCTTGATTCCTTTGCCATTTCTGAAACTTTTCATTTTAGTTCAAGTGACCAAGGGAGGTGAGTGAGAAGGGCAACAGCACTGAAAAAAAAATTGAAGGGTAGATATTTCTCCTCTCCAAATTTCTCATCTCCTGTATCTGAATGTGCATTTAGAGAGATCTTTTCTAAAATGTGCCAAATGATAGTCAAGCTCTCCACCGAAGCAAGAGATTTTATTTATTTATTTTTCACATTTTTATACCACCCTTCTTCCAAAGAGCTCAGAGCTACATACACAGCTGCTCCCCTCCTTTTGTCCTCACAACAACTCAGTGAGGTAGGTAAGGATGAGAGAAAGTGACTGGCCCAGGTCACCCAGGAAGCTTCATGGCTGAGGGGGGATTTGAACCCGTGTCTTCCAGGTCTAAGTCTACCTCCCAAAGCACTACACCATCCTGGCTCTCAGGATGTGAGCCTTATTGTTTACTTGATATTTTGTGAGCTTTAGTATTTACTTGCCGGGGTATTTTTCTGCTTAAAACAGCTTGAGTATCAACATTTGGAAAAGATTTGACACTGTGACTCATGATGCGAACTGGGCCAAAATGGCTTTCCACAAAAGAAGCAAAGGCAATAGTTGCATAAAGCAACTTGAATATGGTGCGCCTTCAATTTCTGATAATACTGATGACCCACATTGAACTCAAAATGTGACATCATGCAACACTGGGGCCTCTTCAAGTAAAATATAAACTGAGGAGAAAAGTGACAAGACCCCAAATGGACAAGAATCCAAGATACAAGCTCTGAATGTTAGATTGCTCTGTGCCAGATAACTGATGTGGGTTCCTTGCATGCACTCACCCTCTGAGCACAGATTCCACTGTGCTTATGTACACACATACATATATATTTTTAATGGAACAGATGTGGAGAGACAGTGTACCCAAGCATCAAAAAATCATGTTATCTTCTATTGCAGCTGTTTTTAACCTTTTCATCTCATGGCACACTGACAAGGTGCTAAAATTGTCAGGGTACACCATCAGTTTTTGGACAATTGACAAGACACACCGTGCTGCCAGTGTGGGGCTCACATCCCCCAATAGTCCTACTAATAAATGATCCTCCCCCAAACTCCTGCGGCACACCTGTGGACAATTCATGGCGCACTAATGTGCCATGGCACAGTGGTTGAAAATCACTATTGTATACAATGGTTTAAGTTCTTCTCAAACAAATCAGGGAGCATGGTTGTCATGGTAGAAAGCTTTATTTTATAAGTATCGTGGTAGCAGGTGCACAAGTGTCTCATTGTACACAAATACAGACACACATATGAACAGTTAGAAAGCATTTTGTATGCCAAACATGTCAAAGGAATGAATTACAGTAATGCAAATCCTATGTACAGCTATGTTGAAATTTCAAATATTTTGTATATGGATCACAGGCTTAAATGGATTATTCCTGGGATTTCTCACTGATTTCATCAGTTATATCAATAGCAAATATCAACAGATAATGTCATGGAACCCTGAGATTAACGTTCCATGTTTCAGACAAATATTGCCTAAACTGCAGTTAGGATTCAGAATATTATTACTCTTTTCAGCAACTTCAGTGGAGAGAGTTTTAACTGTTAGTCTTCTGACCACTCACCCAGAAGAGTGGAAGATTTCACATCCAACTTTCTCCTGTGCCATTTAATGAAAATGTGTTAGTAATCCTATCCTCGCACTCTCTTTTTTGACTTCCTGGTTGCATTTAGATATCACAATAATGTGCCACAGTGAGTCTTGCTATCTGTACTCTCTCCTCTCCTGTCCTTACTTTGTAAGCAAGGAAGGAGATTGAACGTCTGTGCTTGCAGTTTGGAACAAGCTATCATCTTCTGCTTTTTGCAAATGTGGGAACTTGTGGTTTGAATAAGCCACCCTTGGTTCACAAACCAAGATCTGACAGCATCAGGGCTGGCCCACCCATGATGCAAATAAGCCCATTCACATTAGGCAGTAGACTGAGGTCTGAGAGGAGGAGTGGCAAAACAGAAGTGGCCTACCACCTCCCCTCCCCTCCACCTCTGTGGACGAGGCCAGCATCCTTACTGGCGTCTTCCTTGCCATGGCTCTTTAATCAAAGCAGCATGTGCTCCCAACATGCCCTGCATTGCTCGTTTGTGTAAAGCAGTGGTGTCAAACCCATTTCATACGAAGGGCCGAATAGCATTCATGATGTCTGCTGAGGGCCGGAAGTGATGTCATTAGGCAAGAAGTGATGTCATTAAACAGGTCATAACCAAAAATAAGCATTTTTCTCACTTAGGAACTCACTAGCTGCAAATGACAAAAGAGAAAATACTCAAACCTTGACATATTTCAAGATATGGGAAAGCCCAATTTTCATGTGGCCTACTCTTTCAGCAGTAACATCTCAGCACTGCTCAGTGCCTGAGGGCCAGATAAAAAGCTTCCATGGGCCGCATCCGGCCCCTGGGCCTTATGTTTAACACCCCTGGTGTAAAGAGCCTGCTTGGAGGAAGCAGTGAGATTGCTGCATTCTAATCCTTGGAGTTCAGTGTCTGGTTCCCTCACCTTCCTCCACCGGATTGTGAGGGAAGCAGCAAGATCACTCTTTTGTCCACACAGGACTCTTTAAACCAAGGAGGAAATCTCCTTCCTGAGCTCATGCAGATACTCAAGCTGTCTATATCATTCTACCAAGAGGTAAGAGGGAGGGGTTTTATCACATAACCATTGCAGATATATGGTAAAATCTGTAGTGGAATGTGTTGTAAAATAGTCATCTGTATCCATTCACTGAGTACACAGAATGGCAGCTGTGTACTTGAAAGCACTGGGAGCCCCACCTGGTGCTGGCTTCTAGATTTCCATACAGAGCGGATACATATAGCAAATGGCCTGCTTGACTAAGGGTGAACTGTAGCTCCATCTGATATACTATGGGATGCAGTATTTGCGTTCATTGTTAGAAAGAGCAACAAAGAGGTTTAGGTACTAAAGGAATTGCATGCTAAGTACCATATGCGTAAAGGAACAGGATATTCTAGTTTTGGTGGGATGGTGTCACTTTCCAGAGATTTGTTCTATACTCCCCATGATTTGCAAGGTGAAAGCAATGTATTTTACTGATCTTAAAAAAAAATACTTTGAGTAAATATATATGAGGAAAGATGGAAAGCATTAGGTTGGTTTAGTTTACAGACAAGACAACTGAGGATGCAAACCTATACACATTTCCCTGGAAGTAAGCCCCACTGAATAAAGTGAGACAGGCAGCCCAATCCTAACCTGTGCTAGAACATCCAGGCCACAGTGGCCTGCATTGTATCCAGCGCAGGTTAGGTGCAGGCTGGAGGTCACCTTGAGGTAAAGGGATATTTTTCCCATTATCCCAACTGAAGCCCCAGCCATCCTTTTAGGGGCCTGTGCCAGCTCAAGTGCGTCTTTGGATTGCACCCGTACTCAGGTACAGTGGGCCGTCAGCATCTGTGGTCTTGGAATCCATGGATTCCAGCAATCATCGATGCGTTCCCATTCCTCAGAACAGCTCCCAGATATAACAAGAAGTGACTTCTGGTTCCCATATGTTTCCTGTCTGTCACTTCCGGTTGGGTCTGGGATGCGCTCTGAGGTGCAAGGAGGCCCACAGCCCACTGTATTGACTCCCCATGCCTCAGAACAGTTCCTGAACAAGACTGGATGAGAGCATGGAGCACAATTGTAAATACCTGTTTACTTCTTTCACAAAGCATCCCAATGAAGAAATGCATGCTGAATGGGGAAGTTTTGTACGTTCTGCAGATAGTGACATACTATTTTAATTAGGGTTGGCACCAAAACGTTGAAACAATGACATTCAAAGTGAACTTTGGGCTTCCTCCCAAGGAGAAATATCTGAGAATGTTCAAGACAACCAAATGAATGTTTTGTAGGAAAAGTGAAATTTCTCTGAGAATTTAAAAAAAACAACCTATTTTTTCCTTTTTTAATAGATTTGTATCCCACCCCAGTGCATTGAAGATAATGCCTACAAGCAATGATATATTTAAAAAACCCAAATACTTGCATTTTAAAACAGAACAACACAATACGACCCTACCTTCTCTAGCAATGCTTCATACCATACATCTTACAGAGGAGACTGAGAAGATTCCACCTAGTCCAACTCATTTCCTTAGCTAATGTCTCTCTCAGAGAATATGTAGCCGATGAGTTGTCTATTCTCTATCTTCATTCACTCAGTTCAATCCAACCTCAGGGCTTTAGTTCCATAAGCTTATTCTTCTATATCTGTTTTCTCCCCCAATATGAATTAGTAGCTTTTTCTTAAAAGAAAAAAAAAATCCTCAGAAACAACCTCTCTCACTACAAATAATTTACAAAGCCAAAAGTCTCCTAGAAGTCTCCCTAAATGGCCAGCATCCTTAATATTGCTCATTCCTATTTATATTGCCTGCTGCTCTGTATGTTGGTTTTATAAGGAACGTTGATGTTTAATGAGCTGCACTTTAGCGAACTGTTGTCATTACTAAGTAGACACTCCCTCTGCGTCAAGAAGAAACTGTCTTTCTCTGATAGCCCTCTTGCCTTCCCTTCCATTGCCCTTAATATTAAAGATGACTGCAAATGTCTTTCTAGGGAGCAAGGATTTTCTTTTACAGGAGCCAAGGCTTAACAATGCTGTAGGGGGAACGAAAGAATCTATATGACAAATCTTGTAGTACAAGTTTTTGTGGTTAACCAGGAAACGTGCTATGAGTCAATCCTTTGGAAAGAGTTTGGTAATTAAAGACAAATGTGATGACATAATCATTTACACGCAGCAGAAAGATTTTTAGATTAAATCCGTCCTGACCCCATTGCTCAGCAAGTGTTATCTGGGATTCTGGAGAGTCACCCATGTATTTACATTCTAATTTGGCCCACATGTTTTATGCTAAACAAGAGCCTATGTTTGCTGAAAGGAACCTGCTCCACAGTCCAGACCCCTTTTTGTTAATGAGTTCAGCTAACCTAGATCTGTTCCAGTGGAGAAAACCCATAAAAGAACAGCTCCAGCATTAGGTTCTTTCCAATTACCACCCCCCACTTGAAGTTGAGGTCAGTTCTTCTGCATCATTCCAGATAAACAAGGCAGGAAATTGAGCTCTTGTGTTTAATAAGAACAATTGCATCATCAGTCTCCTCTATTTCCAGTTGCCTCACTATATCAGCATTATGCTTCAAATGGTTGAGATTTGTGCTGGGAACTCTCTCTCTCTCTCTCTCTCTCTCTCTCTCTCTCTCTCTCTGAGGTCCTCCAATCTCAATTTGGTCTGGGAATGGAAAACATCCGGGACCATACACAAGTCCAGAATGTATGAATATGGTTATAATTAAGGCAATGCAATCTTATTGTTTTCAAATTGATTACTGCCAGCCACCTTGGGCCCCTTGGGGTAAGGGTGGGAAAGTAATGTTTTTCAATAAAAATAAATAAAACAATACCTGCAAGCCTATGAACACTTACCTAGGAGTAAGCCTAATTAACTACAATAGGATTTACTTCTGAGTAAATATGCCTAGACTTGGGCTGTGATAGGCATGCTTAAGGTTGTAATCCTAAACACACATACTAGGGAGAAAGTACCACTAGATGCATTGGGCCTAACTTCTGAGTGAAAATGCATAGATATGCATTGTCCTGCATATCTGGTAATGTTTTTACTTTACCAAAAAGCAATGTTGGGTGGTCCCCAACTGAAATCAGGACTAATATTGTGTGCCCCCCTGCAATTATGGAACTCTTTCCTCCCCAAAATTGGGGAGCAATTTCAGGCCAGCTCTGATTAATATCGCAGTGAATACAACTGCTGATGCTGGTATCAGATTGAAAACTGTGTGTGTGTCTATATCTGTGTGTGAACGGTGAAATGAAGACCATGTTGGCTATGGTGTCACACCCCCTGAATGTCTTTTGTCTTTTAAAGACAAAGAAGTAGAGACATCCAAGTAATTCAATCACATATTCCATTTTTTCCAGATTCTTGGAGTGTCACACACTATGGAGTTTCATATAAGAATTAATTAAATAATTATATGTCTAGCCCACTTTTCAGCCAGAAACGAACTCCTTCATGACCTCACCAATTCAAATCAGGCTGGGACCAGAAAGTCACTCACTCATCATGTTCTCACTTTTTTCTGCAATGTCTGGCCTTGTGTATCCCTCTCCTCTGTGCAGAAATGCACAAGTGGTCCATGCACTGGGAGAACACACATCTCCGCATGCACATGCTCTGATTGGGGATTATTACAAAGAAGCGCTGAGAAATAAGGCCCACATCCCCACTTGTGACTTGGGTTCTGCTGCTCCATCGTTTCATAATGTCCGATACTAAAACAACTCCACATTAGTTCCTGCTGCTCTTTGAAGTGGAAAGTGAATTGTGACAGAAGCAATTAACACTCCCTGATGCTCAGAAAGCAAAAATAACCACTGGGTGATTGATGGAACAGTGCAGTGCCAAAAGAGGTGGAGGTAACTTCAATGGGACTAGGCTACTAGAACACTGTCAATGTTACACAACAGGTTGTCAGCCCAACCATGAGATGAGGTAAATGGATTGTGTCAGTAGCAGACTGTGAGGGGTCTGAGAAAGCGGTGGATCTGGAATTCACTTACTCCTGAGTCTGCTGCTGTGTCCCTCCAGCCTGCAAGTGGTGCAAGGTGCAATGATCTGCTTCCTACTTGCCCACAAGAAGTAGATCCTTACCTTTCTCTCCATCCAGATGGTGCTACCCCTGCATATAAAGCTTTGTTTTTAAGTCCTCTTGCTCATGGCCACACTTGTGCGCTCCATCTCAGCCAAGTACTTTACAGTTAAGCCTTGCATTAGCAATTATTTTCTCTGTGTAGAACAATTCCCCAGCTTGCTTCACTTTGAGTCTTGCATTGATCTCAGCTTCTTCCTCTGCCTCAAGCAGCCTGCACACATGGTCCCCAAGGTGAGAGGGCTGCTAAACTGTCTTCTGCAAAGCACAGAAGGGCTTCTGATTAAGTCTGCAATCCTATCCACACTTACCAGGGAGTAAGCCCCATTGACTATAATGGGACTTACTTCTTAGCAGACATGCATAAGATTGGGCTCTAAGGCAGTGATTGTCACCCGATGTGCCATGGCACATTTGCGCACTATGAACAGTTTGCAGGTGAGCTGCAGCAAGTTGGGGGAGTGTAATTTATTAATAGGGCCATTGGGGATGTGGTCCCCCTCCCACTTGCAGCATAGTGTTCCTTGCCAATTGTCAAAAAACTGATGGTGTGTCTTGAAAATTTTAGTGCTTTGTCAATATGCTGCAGTGATGTAGCTATGTAATCCGGCACCGAAGCAAAATAACACCCTCCCCAGAAGTACTTTCGGTGTTAGCAAAAACTGGACGTGTGTTTCTAAGTCCTCCAACAGATCTTGTAAGGCTTTCTGAGGCCCATGGATGCTATGCACAGCCCTCTGGGCCTCAGAAAGGCATCCCCTGATGCCCCCAAGGTGTGGCGCCCCTGCCCCTTTCGCTTTGCCGCTGGTGTGCCATGAGATGAAAATGGTTGAAAATTGCTGACTTAAGGTAAAGAGCCTGGCTATTACAGAGTGCACAGGCATGGCCAAGAGACTCCTGACGCGGCAGTGTCAAGGATGGGACAGGTTTTTGCTGGGCACCTGTAGGGACCCACTTTGTAACCTGCCCTCTGTGCACAAACATGCTGAACATGACTTAACTATTATCTCCTAAAGCTCAGGGAGAGAACTAGTAGACCCAGGTGATGTTCAGATTGTTGCACTAGGAGTGGGAAGACTCAGTCTCAAATCCCCACTCAGCCATAAAGCTCACTAGGTAACACTAGACTCTCAGTCTAATCTACCTTACAGGGTTGTTGTGACAATAAAGTAGGGGGAGAACCTTGTGCAATTGCTCCAAGTGCCCCTGAGATTAGAAATAACAAAAACTCTTCTCTCTTTAGCAGTAGAAACAACTACTGTCCATAGATCTAATTAGTCAGATCCTTGCACTGGCCAAGAATTGCCAAGTGACATCACCAGGATTCCCTCCTGGCTCAGGCCAGCCTGGATTGTGTTTATTTATGGAAGCCAGTGGGAACTCTGCATGCAGAGAAAGATAGGATCTAGAACCAGGGAGTTTAAAAGCATTCCCTTTGAAATCATCCTTCCCCTACTGAGAGGTGAATGCAGCCAGTACTATCTTTAGCTAAGGCAGCATCAACCAAACCCTTAGTTGTCTCATTTTAAAATTTATCTGCTTAGGATAACTGAAAGTCTGAATCAAAGATACATTTGCCATTAGTAATTGTTTGGCGCTAATGCGTAACGCAACACAGATCGCTCCTATCCATGGCAGCATTCACCTTTTCCATAAGCCTGTCGGCCTCAAGATTTACAAGCTAATGAACTTGAAATGACGATATGTAGATGATGCCCACTGCCCCCTTCTTTGCCTTTTTGGTGTATGTAATAACTCAGCCCTCACAGGGATTATGCTTTCAAGAAGGCAGGTTATCTGTTGAAATACTTATCCTTTTATGAGGGTGAATCCACAGTGCATTGTGTAATGTATAATAAAATTAGTTTGGGGGAGGGGGGAGAGGGAGAGAGAAGAAAGAAAGGAAAAGATAACACAGTAAAATAAGCTCCAATGACTTCACCATTCAGTAATGGCTCCTACCAAATAACAGCCCTCTAGTTTTATCTTTCAAAACCAAGATTGTGTTAATGCTCTAAAATTAAATCTCTTATGAAGTTATCTGGAATTTCTCAACAAGTTTAGAAGGGGGATTATTTTTTCATCCAAGGTCATGCCTCAAGAATTTGTAGGAATTCCGCCTGGAAAGTAATAATCAGTGGAAACTGGCAGTCAAAGCTAATTTATACTACTCTTCCAGATAAAAATTCCTTCCGTCTTAGACCTGCATTTAGAAAAAGAAAAAAAAAGAAGAGAGATTATTATCACTCTTGAGAGAATACATCAGTGAAAAAAAAATAGAAGGGTATGACTTAGAAGTTTTTGCTGCATCTGTAGCATTTAAAAAAATCATTCCTTTTGAAATACTAGAAAAATGGGCACATAGGACTGGGAAAAGAGAATACTAAGACATGTATGTGTGAGAGAATGAGGACTGGACTAATTGCAATGCTGAGCATATTTTAAAGTAATGCTCATGAACAAACCTGAGGCCATGAAGTAATGTGTCTTTCTCTCTGTGTTAAGGTATGTCTACATTGTAACCTATTGGTTAGGCACTGCCCAGTGCCCTGCTAACTGGGTAAGAGGCACTTTTTAAGTGGGTGCTCTTCTTTTATTTAGCAGGGGGGAGAGTAACTGGCCCTCCTCACCCAGCACTGTCTTTTCTAGTGGCTGTCTGCTGGTGTTAATTTGCATCCTTTTAGATTGTAAGCCCTTTTGGGACAGGGAGCCATTAATTGTTTGTTTGATTTTCTCTGTAAACCGCTTTATGAACTTTCCATTGAAAAGCGGTATATAAATACTGTTAATAATAATCTCAAGAGAAAACCAAAAGCATTTCAGTACAACTAGTGCCATTTGGGGGGTGGGGAATTTGAGGTAAATCGGAAAGTTCCACAAGGTAAAACAACTGAGGAATTTCTAGGCAAGTTAAATGAGTTTGGACAAAAATTAGTGGAATTTTTTTCTGGGGAAGGGCTGACACCCCAGGATTTGGTTGGCAACCTTCAGTCTCGAAAGACTATGGTATAAGCCTACAGCACCCAGTATTCCCAAGCAGTCTCCCATCCAAGTACTAACCAGGCCTGACCCTGCTTAGCTTCCAAGATCAGACGAGATTGGGCATGTGCAGTTAAACACTATCTACCAGGACTCCTATGAGATGCCAATGAGGAGTGCTCTCTCCTGCACCCTCTTCCCATGGTCACTTGAAGTGGTTATGAGTTGCTCTGAGTGGCTAACTACTTTTTTCACTCCCCCCCCCCCAAAAGGGATTGGCCACTCAGAGCAGTGTGCAAACCTGCCCTTGGATGGCTTTAAAGGGGGTTAGATAAATTCATGGAGAATACATCCATCAATGGCTACATGGAAACTTCAAGATCAGAGGCAGGATCCACTGAGTACCACTTATTGGGGAGCTGCTTGTGGGCTTCACGGGAGCATTTGGCTCCCGGATTTGGGATGCTGGACTGGATGGACCTGTCACCTGATTCAGCAGGGCTTTTCTCATGTTACCTTGCCTTTTAATTCAAAGATTGTCAGGGGCGTTTCCATCAGCAAGATCAGACACAAATAACAAGATTCAAATAATAATAAAAATACATTATAAAAATTACAGCCAAGTAAACTTTTATGGCCAACCTTCACAGCTGCTTCTCATCTCATGGAATGAAAGACATGGTTATGGGGAACAGGTATAAGTGGAAATACACCTTGAGAGGGCAGTGCTGGGAAAAATTAGGTCCTAAGGGAAAGAGTTAAATAGCCTCTTTTTCTCTCCCCCCATCGCTCTGCTCAAAACTGCAAGTCTTCATAACACCTTTTGGTTAAAAAGCAAACTATGAAAATGTTCACGAAATGGTTAGTTGGGAGCTTTAAAAAACTACTTTCTCTCCCATGTGCCTGTTTGCTTGAATGCATGGTGTGTGCGTGTGTGTGTGTGTGCGCGTGCACTTGTGTGCTTTTTGTAAATTGTATATAAAAGTATTTGCACTTTTCCCCCCACAGAAATCTACATTTTGTGTTTGATGCAAGTCCACTTCTAATACTAGAAGCTTTTCAGAGAGGAGGTAATTCTTTAGGAGTGAAAACAGAAGACAGACTCGCTTCCAATTGTGAGCTCATTCCTAGGTCACCACTGAGAGCAGAAAGAAGAACCGGATCCAAGATAAACAAACGTTCTAGCTCCAACCTCCCCTTTTTTTTTTTCTGTTGTAGGGTTCCCCATTCAGGATGAAGCAATTTCTGCATGCTCATGCCAGCAATTTGTGTCACTTTTTCCTGGGTCCTCAATGAGCCTTTTCAAGGGTGCATTGAGACAGCATGTAGGCATCCTGGTGCTAGTCAGAGGAGTGTTACCTTAATCCAGACTTATGCCAGCTCCCTCTATACTAGGCTCACATCCTGTAGTCATTCTGGAAAGGAAACCATTATGAACAATCTACAGTAACACACTTGTTAACTCAAATAAGCCAGATAAGCCTCTGTTGATGCCAAGACATTTAATTGGGTTGTAATTTAGGATCCGGTGACAACAGTATTAACTAATGGATGAACTATGCACACTCTCCCTGCTCTAGGCTTCTCTTTAAACTATTAAGTGAAAGAAAACAAAGCAGAATAATCTCATGCTCTTTCTAGGCAAAGTTACTAGGAAAAGGTTCTGTCATTGCAGTCACAAATAGCCAGGGTCATCCCATATGGATGTTGAAGTTGCACATTGCACAAGGGCACCACATCTAGGGGGGAACCATTCACATAGGAGGAATGCTGGTGAAACATCACTTCCAGCAGGGAGGAAGGGGAGCATTTTTCTACCACGCACAAAAGGCGCCTTTTCGTGATGCACACAAAGGAGCAATATGGGCTAGAGGTGGCCCTGTGAATAGGTCCCTCCCCCATGTTAATGCACTTTCCCAGAAACATACAGTTGCAGGCTTTGCCTAGTGATATTCCTGTCCTCACATAATAGAAGGAAGGTTGAATGTGGGGTCGTGCTATCTTAGAAACTGTAGGAGGCATCCATTCTGGTGCTGCAGATGGTAATTGCAAATCTCTGAAGAAAATGGGAACGAAGTTGTGGGAACAGGAAATTCAAAATTAGCAGGGGATTCAATATGGTGTGGAGAATTATGATACGCCTCACAAGACTCTGATAGGCATCTTCCAATAAGTGCCTGTAAAACTGGCACCCACTAATAGGCTGCTTAAATGATTGGTTTCTGCCACTCTTTCTGTCTCAGTGTTTGCCCAACGAAACCCTCTTGCATATTTTGCCACTCACTGAGTTAGGGATAGCGGGGAGGGCTTTATCAAGATATGCAGCATCTGGAACTCCCTGACAGAGGAGGAGTGCCGGGTTCCCTCTTTGATGGTGTTCTGATACCATTTAAAAATGTTTTTGTTAGGTCATCAGAGAAGGCCTTTTTACAAGTGCCGCCACCTAGGGAGGTACGTGGGGCGGCGGCAAGAAATAGGGCCTTCTCAGTAGTGGCACCAACGCTATGGAACTCCCTTCCCCTTGACTTAAGAATGGCTCCCCCTCTTGAGACTTTTCGGCGAGGCCTGAAGACCCTTCTGTTTAAACAAGCCTTCTGACTTCTCAGCCTTTTTAACATCTTTTTAACATCTTCTAATATTTTTTACAGGCCTGATTCTTTTATGACTTGCTGCTGCTCTATGCTCTTTTTACCTAATTTTTATTCTGACTGCTGTTTTTATGATATGTGTTAATATGTTTTTAATTGTTTAAATTATGTTTTTTTAATCTGTTGTAAGCCGCCTTAAGTCCCTTTGGGGAGAAAGGTGGGGTAAACATTTGTTGTTGTTATTGTTGTTGTTGTTGTTGTTGTTGTTCCAACAGGCATTTTACTTAAAGCCTTTATTTCTCCTTTTTGACCACTTTATGCTCTCTTTTCAAAGCTTTGATTTTTTGAGATTGTTTAACCCAATTTGTGGTGTTTGTTTTATGTTAGCCATGAAGGGCCCTTCCTAGAGGAGCATGGAAAACAGGATGTAAAAGTCTTTATTATGATCCATTTAATGTAATTTTGGCCTTTGCATGTGACAAAAGTATATCTTTATTAGATGCATCCTCCAATTTGTTAATAATTGTCAAATAATCCATATGGTTCAATGGCTATAGAGTTGGATGTCTGACTTGGGGACTCTTCAGAAACAAGGCCTATGGAGGACTCACTGTGTAGTTTAGAATAAATTGGTACAACTCTTAGGGTGCAATCCTAACCCCTTATGTCTGTGCTTTCCAGCACTAACATAAGGGCAATGAAGCTCCGAGGAGGCCTCTGTGAGTGACACCCAACTGCAGGATGCAGCACATGTCCCATTGGTACCACTATGCCAGTGCTGGATGGACTGACATAAGGGGTTAGGATTGCGCCCTTAATCTCTTAATGATTAAAACAGCAGTGAGCAATTTGGGAGGTTTGCTATGAGAGGAAAGTGTAAGGAAGGATTGAAAACCCAAAGACATTGGTGGAGCCCATGCTTTCATGCAGAAGGTCCCAGTACAGTCCTTGGCATATATAGGTAGAGATGGAAAAGATCTTTGATTGAAACCCCACAGAACTGCTGCTAGGGAGCTAGATGGATCAATGGCATGCCTCCATATAAGACAGCTTCATATCCAGGTGCCCTCCCCATGGAAGAAATATTTCACAAATCTCCAAAACCATGGATAGTAGTGAACCCTACATATAGTATTTGCAGATTTTGGGCTTTATGACCCAGAAGTAGCCTGCCTGAATGATGGGCTGGTTGGGTACTCCTTTGTTGATGCTGAAGTGTCTCTGGGCTGAAGGAAGCTGCCGCGTGAGGAGCTGCAAGAGGAAGAGAGGGAAGCATGGCGGCTGAGTGCAGTGATTGAGGCAAGCCAGAGCTTGCAGTCTCATGTGGTGTGCTTCAAAGGGCAGCGCTGGCAGGCTGGGAGTAGGAAGGAAGGAGGAAGTGGGCAGCACCATGTCAAAATTTTCAAAAACTTCCTGGAATTTTTGAATATTTTTGATCTGCTTTTGGTTGAAACCCACAGATACGGAAGCCCACTGTATTCAGCTGATAACTTTAGATAGTAGCAGGCAAAAAAGACAGTGGAAATGGAAAAGGTGCAAAAGAGAGCGACTAAGATGATTATGGGGCTGGGGCACCTTTCTTACGAGGAAAGACTACAGCATTTGGGCCTCTTCAGCCTAGAAAAGAGATGCCTGAGAGGGGACATGATTGAGACATACAAAATTATGCAGGGAATGGACAGAGTGGATAGAGAGATGCTCTTTAAACTGTCACATAACACCAGAACCAGGGGACATCAACTAAAATTGAGCGTTGGGAGAGTTAGAACAGACAAGAGAAAATATTTCTTTACTCAGTGTGTGGTTGGTCTGCGGAACTCCTTGCCACAGGATGTGGTGACGGCATCTGGCCTGGATGCCTTTAAAAGGGGATTGGACAAGTTTCTGGAGGAAAAATCCATTACGGGTTACAAGCCATGATGTATATGTGCAACCTCCTGATTTTAGAAATGGGCTATGTCAGAATGCCAGATGCAAGGGAGGGCACCAGGATGAGGTCTCTTTTTATCTGGTGTGCTCCCTGGGGCATTTGGTAGACCGCTGTGAGATACAGGAAGCTGGACTAGATGGGCCTATGGCCTGATCCAGCGGGGCTCTTCTTATGTTCTTCTTATTTTTCTTCTTATGTTCTTAAATAGCACCTGCTGGTTACTAGTAAGGAGTCAGAATCTTCTCCAATCAATCAGTCCAGGATAGTTAACAAAAACTGCATTTGCTTTGCCTTTTGGGAACAGATTATTTGCAGAGGTCTGTAATGGCAGACAATGTAACCATCCTCATCTCTTCCACAGCTGGTGCTGGGCTCCTTCTCCCCTTAAGGGCCAACAGAACCACTAGCTCTATGAGGAGGAGAAGCCATAGCGGCCACAAGCAAGCCAACCACCCCCTTTATCATTTAAATTATGTACTATTTCGTGTTTATATTGATGTTTCATGAGCCACACTGGGAGCCTTGTCAGCTGAAGTGCAGAAAGAGTGACAAATAAAGAAATCAGTTTTTTGTGGGCTAGCGACTCGTGTGGACTTCTCTGCCAGGCTGCTCGATAGCAGCAAAAACTGTCAAGTTCAAAAGCTAGTAAATTCTATTCCTACAGCTTCCTTTGGCAAGTAGAAAAGTTCTACAATCAGAGGGACGCGGGCCAATGAATCAAGGCACAGTTTTTTTTTTACAAACCAGACAGATGGTTGGGAAATGACTAAACATCGTGTACACATTAACAAAAGCTGACAATGGAGATCTCTGTTGGCAAATAAGCCTTTTTAAAATGATGGTCATTCCCTTTTGAAGCTGCTTTCCAGTGTATTTATTTGCTCCTTTAAAAAAATTCCTCCTCCCCTCCCAAATTAGAAAACGTCCTCACCCTTCATTCAGGGCCACCAAACTCTGGCTCTCCGTATAGCTCTGCTTGTGCATGTAGGGATTTGTCTACATATTCATTTAAAAGTCAGCGATACCTTACAGATTTTCCACTTTCTTTGACTAACCTTTCTGAGAAGAGTGGACAATATGAGTAGCTTGTCTTGGTCACTTCATCCCCTCAGGAAACCCATCTCCAGGAAAAGACTGACATATGCCAAGGCAAATAGAATGGCGGATTTAAACTTAAAAAAAAGAAAAGGAGATGCAGGGAGAGAGATTTGTTTTATTACCATCATTTCAACCCTTTCTGTTTTCACATCTATTATGAAGTCTTGGATGTGTTACAATATGCAATATTTAAGTGGATTTTTGTGTGTGGAACATTTAAGTACAATCCATCAACAGGAGGATTTTAGAATTAAATGGCTGCCAAGTCTGTCACAGCTGCATGAAAGGAGTCCTCCCTCCCCCTAAACTTTGTCACAACAGCTTCAGTGTGTGTGTGTGTGTAACAGGTTTGCCACTGCCAAGCTGCCAAATGCAAGCCCAGCCAGACTTGAGGGTAGCAGAGTTCTGTCAGAGATGCTGACAGGGCGACAAACTTCCTGATTTTCTGGCACTGAAGAAAATGACCATATAGTATTTCCAAGAAGGATTTTGTTATGCTGACAGGAGTCAGATTTATTTGCTGATTTAGGCATGGATGCTGATAGTTGTAGTCACATGGTGCTTTCCGACACACCTTTAGTCTGTTGCTCAGCTCCTTGTCATCATGCAGTGTGAAAATGGAACAAATAAGGCCATGTTGGGATAACCCCCTCCCTCAACAATAATATCCAAATTACACATATATAATATGTTCCAAAACGATGTTCCAAAACCACCTTTCAGAGCGCGATACCATAGTCTCTCGAGACTGAAGGTTGCCAACATACATAGCGGGGATACATACAGAATTGGCTTTTGTGAGGAAAAACCTATGCATGGGAAGAGGCTAACCCAGGAATTTGTAGAGCCTGTGTGAAGGCCTTCAGGGGAATTGGAGAAGTCTACACAGGTGAAAAGAGAAGCTAACTAAGCTGTTGGGAGAGACGCAGCTCCAGTTTCAGTTCTGGAAAGGAGAAGAAGAATGTTTTATGAGACCTTAACAAGGGATGTGGAGAGGAGAGAGGCCACAAGCAAAGAGGCCAAGTAGTTAGAGACTTTTTAAGGACAGCCAGCAAGGTCAAAGAGAGGCTGCCAACGAAGAAGACCTCACAAGAAGGTTTGCTTGCTTTGCCATTGACTGGAGAGCATTCTAGTGCAACAACTTGCCCCAAATAACGCCTGAAGTGCACAGTGATGTTCCTCCCAAGTCCTGGCATGATATGGTGACTGGGATATGATCACAGCTGTAAAGACTGAGGAAAGAAAATGCAAACATATAGACTGCTTGGGTGGAGTGCATAGATACATACACACCAGGCTCCTCCCCCATGCATTTGTGAGAATGGTCCAAACAGACTTCTGATCTAATCTATCTACCTGAGAAAGGACATGGCTGAGCTGTGGAAAAATACAATGGCAAACATGATCAAGGAGGATGTTGCAATGGCACAAGCAGCTTTTTAAAAAGGATTAGGATAGATTTGGGATAGGTCTACTGATGCCAAGTACTCATAGTAGCCAATTGCAAGCTCCATGTCTTGAGACAGCATAGATAGCATAGATCATGCCCTACTTATGATCTTCCCTGAGACATGCATCTGGAAGCCGTCAGGAGATGGATGCCCATATCTAGTAAAGGAGACAAATGTATAGAATAAACTAGTGTGGATCCAGATATCTATCTGGATCCTATTGAACGAGCCAGCTGCATCTTTTAATATGCAGGGCCACTAATTGTTACAAGCGACTAGCTGCCTGCACATAGAGCTCGACTGGAGCCAGAATGTTGAGGTTGATGAACCAACAGTTTACTCCGGGCAAGGAAAAGGTGGTTTTTGCACACTTCTTTCTCAATGGCTGAAACTTATTTGGTATACTTTTTGCCGTTATTAAAATTTGCTATGGTTTTGGTAGTTGCTGCAAACTACCATTCCCATTAAGCGCAAACAGAAACAGTCACGAGAGAAGGCTAAAAAGGATCCAAGTGCTACAGCTTGCGTTAGGATCAAACTAGACAGTCCCCTAACTGCATGCTTGAGGCATGTCTAAAAGTGGAGATGCCACTTCTTTCATAAATAACAGCCAAAGGCAAGGAGGGCTGCTCTTGATTGGCACCATGGCATGCAAGGAGGAAAGGGTAATTCTTTCTCTCCGGGCTATTTTCCTGCTAAAAATGAACCCAAAGCAGTTATTTGTATCAGAAGCTTTCCTTCACTTTCCTTCTCATCGTGCACTGCCTGAACCTCACAAGATTTCACAAAAGTATTTTGTTCTAATGTCTGGTTTATTTATTTATTTATACAGGTATTTATATACCACCTTTCTTTTGGTCGTCAGATTTCTCCTCAGACTTTAATCCAAGACGGTTTACATAGGCAGGCTGTTCTAAACCCCCGTAGGGATTTTTACAATTGACTAGTTCTAGTCTTTCATAGAACTCCTCGTTCCAGCTGGATTCCTTCCTGGTCTGGCCTCTCTCTGGCCCTTTGCCTCCCACGCTCCAACATGATTGAGACATACAAAATTATGCAGGGGATGGACAGAGTGGATAGAGAGATGCTCTTTACACTCTCACATAACACCAGAACCAGGGGACAACCACCAAAATTGAGTGTTGGGAGAGTTAGGACAGACCAAAAAAAATATTTCTTTACTCAGCGTGTGGTTGGTCTGTGGAACTCCTTGCCACAGGATGTGGTGATGGCATCTGGCCTGGATGCCTTTAAAAGGGGATTGGACAAGTTTCTGGAGGAAAAATCCATTATGGGTTACAAGCCATGATGTATATGTGCAACCTCCTGATTTTAGAAATGGGCTATGTCAGAATGCCAGATGCAAGGGAGGGCACCAGGATGAGGTCTCTTGTTATCAGTGTGCTCCTGGGGCATTTGGTGGGCCGCTGCGAGATACAGGAAGCTGGACTAGGGTTGTTCTTATGTTTTTAACTACTCTCTGCCACCTAGGGTCAGCTCATCAGTATATCAGCGTGTCGTCAGTTCTGGGGTACTTCCGGTTGTTTCGAACTGGCAGCCTCAGATCTTCAGGCATACAAGGCGGCAGCTCTGCCAACTGAGCCAGACCTCCTGCCTGGTTTACGTCAGTGCTGCTTGCCACAAACTCTACAGGTCACACATTGCTCACCACTTTCTTGTTAAGAGATTTCAGGATTCCCAAGGCAAAAGGGAAACAAAGCTGAAGACATGCAACTGTCCAAAATTGCTGGAAAATTGGAAAGAAATTTGAAAAACCTGTCATTTTGAAAAAAACCTCAAACCGCTTAGAACAGTTCATCCTAAACGATGACAACATTTAAAACTGCACAAATAATCAGAACCATAAACTATCAAGATGAAAATGTAAGCAGATTTTTTAAATAAGATTATTCCATCAGGTGAACCTCAGCCAAAACTAAGCATATGGGTGTATTCATCTGCATGTGGATCCAAGTTTAGATGGGATCTCTTATATCAGTGGATCTCTCAACTCCCAAATTGCTTTATCAAATCTTCTCCCCCCCCCCCAAATACACCAGTTTAAAAGTTAAACACACAAGAAGGGATATTCAGTGTGTAAGCTAACACATGCAAAATGGTAGCAGTTACTTTTTTACCAAGTTCTCAGCCAACTCTTCCCAAACTACTTTACAAACCTGAGAGCATTTATAAAGCAGCTAGGGAGTCCTATGGGGTGGGCAGCTAATGTTCTAAAAACTCAGGGTGTGTGTTTTGTTTGGACCGAATAGTTTCTTTGGTGGAGATCTGGCACAGAAGAAGTTTGGCTTTAATTACTAGATTTATGTCTCACCAGGTTTTTTTAACGGTGAAACTCAAGGCAGTATAGGTAGGGTTCTCAGACTGTTTCCCATCCAGGCATTGAACAAATCTAGTACAGTGGTAGAGCACATGCTCTGCATGCAGAAAGTCCCAGATTCAATTTTTAGCCTCTTGAGGTGGATCTACAAAAGACCCCTACCTGAACCCTTGGAGTGTGCTAGCAGTTTTTATAAAAGGTGTGCTAAACTAGATGTACCAATGGCCTGACCTGGTTTAAGACAGCTTTGTATGCTCTTTATCTAGCTTGGCCCACTCTTCATTTTAAATGGAAGGTTTGATATGAGTATACTAGACTAGACTAGACCAGTTACTATTATCCTATTTTAACAGTACTGAGTAAATAGCAAGCAGCAAGCAACAAACAAGTACATGAGTAAACTCCTCTACACATAAATTTACAATGAAGCCATACATTTCATCAAGTCATCCATAAGCTGTGCCCACCAGCACTTTTGCTATTAACCTAAACCCACTAGAAAACA
Source organism: Tiliqua scincoides (assembly GCF_035046505.1). Taxonomy (NCBI): domain Eukaryota; kingdom Metazoa; phylum Chordata; class Lepidosauria; order Squamata; family Scincidae; genus Tiliqua; species Tiliqua scincoides. The sequence goes on from NC_089821.1 coordinate 251,780,092, forward strand.
TGTAAATCAAACAAGCACCACCCTATTATATATTTCCCTTTGCTCTAAAGGGGAAAAAGTGATATCACAATGAGACTCCTGACCATGAATGGAGTGTATTGAATTAGCCCCCCCATGTGAAACCACTTGGGCTAGTGGTTCCACATGACATCACTGTAAAGATACAAGACAGATTTCTTGTTGATACAACCACTATTTAGTTTCAGTTGTGAGAGGTATCAGGCAACTCGAAGCCTTGCCTCATGGATGTAAAAAAATGTTTACCTTTTTCCAGGCGATTACTTCATGACTTACATAAGAAAAATGACTTCATATAAGGAGCGAACATGCATTAAGTTGATTGACATGTCAGTTACAAAAACAGAGATTCAAAATAAGACAGGACTGAAAGATGTAGTCTTTGGGGAATGACACAAAATACAAGTAACTTAGCTCTGCACTGTTTGTCTCTTAGGAACCTTCCACACAATCAGGTTTTTAGCAAGAAATGTGCCTTTCTTCCATGTTTGTTTCTCAAATCTCCCCTTGAAATAGTGCTTCTTTTATAAGGATATCATGTTTTAATGCAGAACGTGAGGGCCTGGGCATTATGGGCACCTACTGAATATTCCTTTCATACTGGCAGTGATGAGCAACTCATAGTCCAATCCTAAATGGTGCTGGCACGGCCAGATTGCATGGCCTACGGTGCATCCGATGCAGCTCAGGAGGCAGCTGGAGTTCTTCTTGGGGTAATATTTCCCCTTACCCCAGTTAAAACCCCCAGTCACCCCTATGAGGCTTCTCAGATCCACACTAGTTGTATCGCTGGTGATGCCATGAGCCAAGAGCTCTCACTAAACTCTGGCCAAAGTAACACCATTTTAACATCAGCTCTGACGCTGCCTCTGGTAGCAAAAAGCTGTGTGCCACTCCTCATCCATAAGAACATAAGAACAGCCCCACTGGATCAGGCCATAGGCCCATCTAGTCCAGCTTCCTGTATCTCACAGCGGCCCACCAAATGCCCCAGGAGCACACCAGATAACAAGAGACCTCATCCTGGTGCCCTCCCCTGCATCTGGCATTCTGACATAGCCCATTTCTAAAATCAGGAGGTTGTGCATACACATCATGGCTTGTACCCCATAATGGATTTTTCCTCCAGAAACTTGTCCAATCCCCTTTTAAAGGCATCTAGGCTAGACACCAGCACCACATCCTGTGGCAAGGAGTTCCACAGACCGACCACACGCTGAGTAAAGAAATATTTTCTTTTGTCTGTCCTAACCCGCCCAACACTCAATTTTAGTGGATGTCCCCTGGTTCTGGTATTATGTGAGTGTGTAAAGAGCATCTCCCTATCCACTCTGTCCATCCCCTGCATAATTTTGTATGTCTCAATCATGTCCCCCTCAAGCGTCTCTTTTCTAGGCTGAAGAGGCCCAAACGCCATAGCCTTTCCTCGTAAGGAAGGTGCCCCAGCACCTTTAATCATCTTTGTCGCTCTCTTTTGCACCTTTTCCATTTCCACTATGTCTTTTTTGAGATGCGGCGACCAGAACTGGACACAATACTCCAGGTGTGGCCTTACCATAGATTTGTACAATGGCATTATAATACCAGCCGTTTTGTTCTCAATACCCTTCCTAATGATCCCAAGCATAGAATTGGCCTTCTTCACTGCCGCCGCACATTGGGTCGATTCTTTCATCGACCTGTCCACCACCACCCCAAGATCTCTCTCCTGATCTGTCACAGACAGCTCAGAACCCATCAGCCTATATCTAAAGTTTTGATTTTTTGCCCCAATGTGCATGACTTTACACTTACTGACATTGAAGCGCATCTGCCATTTTGCTGCCCATTCTGCCAGTCTGGAGAGATCCTTCTGGAGCTCCTCACAATCACTTCTGGTCTTTACCACTCGGAAAAGTTTGGTGTCATCTGCAAACTTAGCCACTTCACTGCTCAACCCTGCCTCCAGGTCATTTATGAAGAGGTTGAAAAGCACCGGTCCCAGGACAGATCCTTGGGGCACACCGCTTTTCACCTCTCTCCATTGTGAAAATTGCCCATTGACACCCACTCTCTGCTTCCTGGCCTCCAACCACTTCTCAATCCACGAGAGGACCTGTCCTCTAATTCCCTGACTGTGTAGTTTTTTCAGTAGCCTTTGCTGAGGGACCGTGTCAAACGCCTTCTGAAAGTCCAGATATATAATGTCCACGGGTTCTCCCACATCCACATGCCTGTTGACCTTTTCAAAGAATTCTATAAGGTTTGTGAGGCAAGACTTACCCTTACAGAAGCCATGCTGACTCTCCCTCAGCAAGGCCTGTTTGTCCAGTGCCTTAGTTATAGTGATAACATGGCCTCAGGAGCCAGCTAACAAACCTTTTGTCTTCATGCTTTCACTCAGTGCTTTTCGTCCCTAGTACCTTAGTTCTTGAAGACCAGACAGAGCTGGTCTGCGTTATCTTGCAAATGCAGTTCAAGCTCAATGTGGCAAAGGGTGGAGTGAAGGCCAGAGTGTGTGGGGGGGATGACAGGAATGGCAGAGGAGAGTGGAATTTTACTGGACCCTTGCTCATATGCTTACTTGTCTTTGAAATGAATATAAAAAGCTAGCTGCGTCTAGCTACACTTTGTGCATGATCTGAGGCAACTGGCCTTCTTGCTGCCTTGCTTTGGTACCAGCAATAAACAAGCTGTTATCTGCTATACCTTCCCTCGGTGTGTTCCATTGGGACTGTGGCACACCAGGTAACAACTTCATGATGCTTTTATGGGTTCAAGTGCAGCACTGGTACAAATCCAGGAAGTTCTGTGTATGGCTGCCTGGCTGGAGAAGGGGGTTTGGATGCAGCTTGCACTACCACTGATGATCCCATCTCTTGGGTTTGATCCTCCCAAAAGCTCAAGGAGCTTACAAAATTTAATACATAAAATACAACATAAAATTTTAAAATTACAATATAAATCTTAATAATATTGGCTGTTTTATTCTTAACCCCTCTGAGATTTGGCTGAGTGCATCCAAGCACTTTAGAAAGGCCTGGGACACATATATTTCCATTGCAGGCTGACCCTGTCCCCTATGGCTATGACTGCTGGCAAAATGGATGCACTTCCCAATTCTCATGGGAAGGACTGTATCATGCCCAATTCAAATAATGGAAAAAATTACATGTTGCCCATAGGACAGAACCCCACAAATGTAACCTCTGTACACACCTCCAGGTGGTGCCTCAAATTCAGTGTCCTCTTATCCAGACTACCATTTCAATTACTCCAACATCATTAAGCAATGTGTGATTTGAGCTCTGGTGGGAGTAAGAAAGCCACTGCTGACTCACAAAGGTAACTGCCACCACCCCCAATGGCACACTGGGAGCTTCATTTGCTGGATCATGGCTAGAGTCTGCTTTTCTGCCATTTCATTTTAGCTGAAGCTACCAGAACCCTTAAAAGGCCCATTTTGCTTTATGTGTGCAGAGCACATGAGCATGCGCTGACAAACTGAACCAGGAAGAAATTAGATGACCATTTAATTCAGAGAGTTTGAGTGCAGAGTGTGAAAATGTTTCATACTCTGCCTGATTGGAAACTTGAGGAACATGAAGTCATGCCTCTCCAAATTTGGAAAAATTTACTCTGACTTTGAAACCTGATACACATATTAAGGAATACTCAAGAGGGGAGCTTTGTTTTTACTCTCCCTTCACCACACAAAACTCTCCATTTACATTCTGAAGATCAAAATGGGATTTCACAATGACTCTCATTTGCCATTCTTGCTTTTTATGTATCTCTTGAACAGATCAATCCTATGCAGGCTGGCTCAGAAACATCCCTCTTTTTAATGGAACATACTCCAATGTTCCATTACTCCAATATTCCTGATTCTCTCTTACCTGGGAGTATGTCCTGTTGAGCTGAGCAACTCACTTCTGAATAAATGCATATAACCAACAACAGCTCCAATACAACAGTGGTTCTGCTTCATGTCCCACAGAGGTGATCTTTAGGCTGCAAATCCATGCCCACTTTCCTAGAAGTAAACCCACTGAATACAAGTAGACATGCATAGGATTGCACTGTTAGTATTTTTACATTATTATAAAGGCAAGCTAAGGAAGTCAGCAATACTATGGAACAAAACTTTCCTAAACCTTTGAAATATTTATTATCAGAGTTTTAAAGCTTTGCGTGGGCACCACATTTATCTATTGATTTGCAAGCTTTCTACCCCACCTTTTAACCTATTTGATCTTGGAGGCAATTTTATGATTGTTATTATCATAGTGCCAACAATGTACATAGTTATTTCTTTAAAATGCTTTTACCCTGCTGTTCCCCTCCTATCATCATGAGTGAGGTGCTCAAGATGGTTTAGGTAGGACATGTTAAAACAGTATCAATAACATTAGAATGCCTGCCAAGTAAGCTAGACCAACAATCAGAGGGCAAATAATTCTAATCATATGAATAGCAGGGAACTAAATTAAGTGTACAATCCTAACTATCTTTCCAGCACTGACATAGCTGTGCCAAAGTGGTGTGCACTGCATCCTGCAGTGGGGGAGGCAGTCAAGGGGGCCTCCTCAAAGTAAGGGCATGTTTGTTACCTTACCTTGGGGCTGCATTGTGGTTAAATCTGTGCTGGGAAACTGGTTAGGATTGCGCCCTAAGTTCCAGAAACCAAAAGAAATACACAGGTCTTCAGGTGTTGCTGGAATACTGGCTGGGAGGGAGCTAGTTGGATCCCTAATGACAGGACGCTCCTTTTTACATAGAGTAAAACTGATAATACAAGAATGGTCCCGTGTCCTTTGTGCTAATGGCAATATATTTATTTTCTCATTCAGCTGGTGACTACAAGCAACCATTTTTTCAAGTGGTCACGTACCATGTTGGGCACACAAGCATTTAGGGAGCCAGAACTTGGTGGAGAATTTTACCAGACATCCGCATTCAGTCACAAAGCAACTAACTATAGCAATTCTCCTGAATGAGTGGACAGACTACCTTGCTATTGGCCGTACTACGCAAAGTGGTGGTAGACCACTGTCACATGCAGTTTGGTCCTATGAGGTTGAATAACCGCTGTGGGAAGTTACCACTTGGTAAACTGGCAGCTGAATTCACCCACACTCTTAGACAAACTTGCTGATGGTCTCAAATTGTCCTTTCAAGAGGAACAAAATATTCCAGTGGTGACATTTGAGGAAACTCCAGACAAATCCAGAAACTTCTACTGGCGGGCAACAAAAGCGTCAGTAAGGAAAGTGTTGCGACTTAGTTTTATTTTAGGTGCAGAAGTGGAAAAAACTTTAAAGTTTCATATAATATACAGCTGCGCCATTCAGGATCTGCCAGCATTTCCATTAGGAACCACAGCCTTCAGGAGCTTATAAGTTAGCTGTAAAAATTAACTTTTGGATCAAATGTGAAATAAATCCTGTCCCCACACAGTTGCTCCTTCCTAATTTTCCTTTCTTCGTTGTTTCTTGGGGAGGATTAGAAAAATTGAATGAGGGTGATTGAGAAAGAACATAAATTTGGATGTGGTACGTCCTGGTCAGCATGTGGTGCTTCCTGCTTTCTATGCACTACTCATGATCCACTTAAAACAACATCTTTGTGTTATTAAGTTCTAGAGCATGGGTGATAAACATAAGGCCTGTGGATGCTCCTTATCTGACTCGTGTGGTAGTTGGCCTCCCCCACTACCATCTGTTGATCTCAGCTGCTGAGCTGTGCTGAGGTGTCACTGCTGAAAGGGCAGCCTGTGTGATAATTGGGCTATCCCATATCTTGAAAATATGACCAAGAGTTGCATATTTTCTCTTCTATTTGCAGTTAGTGATTTCCTAAGTGAGGTATGCTAACTGATATCACTTCTAGCCCTTAGCAGGCATCATGCTATTCAGCCTGCTGTATGAAAAGAGTTTGAGAGTTCTAGAGTGCTACTGTTCTAGAAAATGTACCTAAAACAAGATGAAACACGCCCTGCCCTGAGATAATTTAAGGCACTGTAAGATATACACTAGAAGGAAAGGAGAGTGAAGGGAAGAAATGGGAGATCAGTTTTGAGTTTTCATTTCCTGTTATTTTTATTTTGGTCTTCTATCAAGGTGTTCAGGGTAGTAGTTCTCCACTCCCCTCCCATCCCATTTACTCTTCATAACTCAGTGAGATAGGTGAAGTGAGATAGTATTATACTCACTTAACTTTATTTCTGAACGGGAATCTGAACCTCCCCACTGATAATTCATCACTAGAACCACTACACCATACTGGCTTTCAGTTTAAGTTTGGGCATGAGCTTGCCCTTGGGAACTCCTAATGCCTTAAGCAACTAACAGTCCAATCCTATCCACACTTTCCTGGGAGTAAGTCCCATTGACTCTAATGGGACTTACTTCTGAGTAGACACGCATAGGATTGGGCTGTAAGGGTACAATCCTAACCCCTTAAGTCAGTGTTTTCCAGCACTGACATAAGGGCAATGCAGCTCTGAGATAAGGGAACAAGCATTCCCTTACTTTGAGGAGGCCTCCATGAATGACACCCAACTGCAGGATGCAGCACATGTCCCATTGGCACTCCTATGCCAGTGCTGGAAAGCACTGACAAAAGGGGTTAGGATTGCACCCTAAGTGGAGAGAGGGCAATAGGAAAAAGCTACTGCACTTCTGGTCTCTTGCATCAAGCTGTAGCCATCACTGGAGAGGCAATGTTGGACTAGATAGCTCCTTTGATTATGACTGAAATAGACAACTTTCTCCACCCAGTTAGTAACAGGACAAAGCAGCAGCAGCAGCATTCTCCGAATTTACCTTAGGGTGAATTCCCTCCCAGCCCATAAAGTTGCCATAACTGAGAAAGTTCAAGGGAAGCCATTTTTCACTTGGCCTTAATAAAGAAGCGGGGACACCATGGTGCACTGCCATATAAAGCATAATTTATGCTGTAATAAAAGTAGGCAAGAAAACTTTCAAAACTATTAACAGCTGAAATAAGGGGCTTTCCCCTTTTTTCAAAGAAGTGTTTAAAGCCATAAAGAAACAACACAGATTAAATATTGGTGCTGGGGTAAAAAAAACCATTTTGTATTTTTTTGAAAATAGTAGATATTGTTTATTGGCGAGTCTATATGTAGGTTTTCTCTAATCACACCAGTATTGCCTATCCATGCTCTGTTTTACACTAGTAGCTCACTAGTGGTTTCTTCAAAATACCAACAACTTTTAAAAATGGAAATAAAAATAGCATGCACACTTCTGAAGTGCATCAGTATCTGACACAACTAAGAGAAGAGATGCTCTGAAATACTGCCCATTGAGGAGCTGGCCAACAAAAGCCGCTCCTGCAACTTGGAAAGCCCTCCTATTGATTATGGAAAATATGAGCAGAATAAAAATGAAGTGGGTGGGGTGAGGAGCTTAGAAAGGGACATTTGGGAATGGTATTGCTGGGGACTGCATGTAAGCATGGATGTAGGCTAGCCATACATACGGACAGCAAACTCATGACCACCGCAGAATTTTGTGTTAAGAGATTAATTATGTGAAAAGATGGGGAAAATGCTTATTAACGATTAGGGTTTTAGTTGCTTGCAAAATCCTGAAAATGAAGTCAAAGAACTGGCCACATATGAGAACTAAGATCCATATAGTATATGTCATGTTTTCATTAGGAAAAGAAACAATGTATGAAGACAGCAGAGTTAGTTGCAACTTCACTCTTGAACCTGGACAGTTGGAAGATAGTTTTAAAAGCTACGTGGCTGGCTGGGTTCTTTTATAACCTGAATCTTTTTGTGCAACGGCCTCATCTCTTGCAACACACCATCAGTGTGTGTTATTTCTTCATAATTTGCATAACTTGAAAAGTGACCAGTTTCCAGTGTGAAAGGCAAAAACAATTTACATATTTATGTACAGCAGTCATCACAAACACAGTGCCGTAATCCTGACAACAGGATCACACACTCTTTTCTCCCATATGAAGCATATTAGAGGTGTCAGCAGTCTGGCACTGATCAAAGACACTTTCAGAACATTTGTTTTCATGGTGAAGAAATGCTTGCCATTTGTAGGACCCAGCTGCCAGGGCCTTCAATAACTTACCTATTTTGATTACAGAAGCATCATCCTTGGAAAAAAAACATACTAGGAAAGAGCCAATGATGATTTCATGATGCATTTATAGGTTTGCCTATGATTGCTTCTTTTTTTCTTTTTGTCAGCATAAATCTGTTCTGACCTTTGAAATAATTCCATTACCATCATGTCATCAACAAGCTCTGACTTCTGGAGGTAAGAAGCACCACATTATATAAGACAAAGCACCTCTTGAAGAAATCTACACCCTGGAACGATTCCACCTCCCATGTCATCATCCTTCTTCTGATACTTTCAAAACCTAGAGACACTAACCATAACTCTGGTTGTTTTATGGAGAAGAAGCAACATGGAGAGTATGGAAGGTACCTAAAAAGTAAGGGGAGTATTTAGCTGCAACAGGAGATGGCAGGCCACTTGCAAGCCTGAGTGGTCCATAAGTAGAAGGGCCACTGGTGGTAGTGAAAGTACGATACAACTAATGGGAGCTATAGGCAGGTCCAATGTGGAACCCACTTCTCCTTGGAAGGGGAATGGGCAATTGATCACATGAAATGCCTGGTGAGGTCACTGTCCATGACTATTTCTATAGGCATCACAATAAAGTTATAACCAACCCCTCAGGATTCAATAGCTAGCAAATTATTGCCAATGACCCTTTAATAGTCATATTCTGTACAATTCTACCTACTGCTTTCTGTTTCTTTATTTCCTTTCCATTCCAACTAGCTCTTTAATCCATTCTATTTAATGTTTCCTGCCAGAAAGGACATTATAGGAACCTGGTAGATTCCACTTCTTTCAACTTTACTGTCTCTTATGCTGTCTCTTAGCATTGCTGCATGTCAAATACTGTACTTTCTCCAGTCTGACCTGTTAACTGAAGTGCTTTTAAATTGGTTCAAATATCATCTGTCATGATCCAGTGATCACGATTATTGGCTATATCAGAAACTAGGAACTCCTCCTCTAGAAAAGTTAAACAACCTCCTAAAAAACCTAGCGACTTGGGCATTACCTGTTTGAGTTCCAACTTTTCAGATGCTGTGGAACAGACTTCTTTTGTTCTCTGTTTGAGAGTAACAATGCTTAGTGATTGATTTGTGTGTGACTTCATTGAAATGCTGACCTAAGAAAGAATTAACCTTCTATTCTGAAGTCAAAGTCTTAGCTATGTTAACATTCCCTTTGTGTATTTATTTTCTTTATGTTCTATATACTTTTATGTTCTGCTTGCCTTAAATATGGGGGGGGGGTGTTCTTTAAGATTACTCTCCTGCAGGGTGGCTAAAATTGATGGACCTTTTTTGTAATAAATTCAACAGCTTAAGAAATTCAATAGCTCAAAAATCTTTTTCAATCTTTTTCACCTCAACCCACAAATTATTCACTTGGCTTCCCTTTTTGTCCTGAATGAAGTTATTAAAGGCTTTAAGGATTGTTTTCTTTATTTTTTTTTAAGTAACTTGATTGTCAGATAGTTTAATAGGGGAGGCTAATTTAAGTCTAGAATCTCTTATTTATTTGAGTATTGTTACCAACAATTTTAGGCTTACCAGCTTGATCAGCTGATTTCAGTCTTGCCTGTAATTGTTCTCCGGCTCCAGCTGTCTGTGGCCACATGTCAATTGGTCAGGAAGCACTGCAGTTCAAAGTACTAATCTATTCATGAATTTCAAGTCTCTTTTAAAAACATACATTTATAATGATGGAAGATTAATACAAAAAACAAACTCACAGTTTGTTTCCAAGCAGTACAGAAAACCTTTACAGAGCCCAGGAGAATTCAGGCCTAATTTGAAGCCATTTTCATTTGCTTGCTGAATTATGTTCCTTGCCAATATAAATGGCAGCTCCAGAAGGTATCATGAAACGGACTGCTTAAGCCTTCTCATTTGTTTCCTTTAATATTTGCCAAACAGCCTTCAACTCTAAGACTGAAATGAGAAGCTATTTGATATATTACTTAAAAATGCTGCTGGAAAAGTTACTCTTAAGTGTTAAAGAACATCAACTAACTACTGTCATTATTGACAGCCCTTATGCTTCTGTGCTATAATTCTCTCCAGGAAATGGAGCTCAAATTCTTCATCAGCAAAATGTCACAAGATAGCTGTGGACAAAAGGCTCTTTTTCTCAGCCTCAGTTCCCTATCTGTAAAATGGGAGTAATAGAAGAGGAAGAAAAAAAAACTACATATTGAATAAAATGTTTGCAGCAAATTCAGGTACAATTAATTCAAAGGATAAACCACATAACAAAACAACGTACAAGAACATTTTTCAACATTTTCCATTTTCTTTAATATTCTTATGTGACTATCTTTTGAAAATTGTGTTTCCATTAATAGGAAAGCATCATACTGTAAGGAAACTTACGCGGGAAATGGTATTTCTAAATATAAAATAAAATGCTGACACGTTCCTTTATTAATCAGTTGGCTGATCTGGCAACTTCTTCAAAAGCCAAGCTTGCAGTTTTTCTAACTCTTCTTTGTTCAGTTCATGATAAAGGTTTGAAAAACTTAGAAATGTTGTGGTTACTCCAAGGGATTTTAATGTCTTGTTGGTTTCTTCACCCCAGGAGTGCAGGACTAGTTCATCAGCAGTTCCATGACACTGAAATAATTCTGGGAGTTCTGTTTCATTCTTCTTCAGTTCCTATCGGCAGAGTAGACATCTGTTTTGTTACCAGACTTTAAAACAAATATGTAATTGGTAGACAATAGAATGCCAATGCTTTAACTTTGCATATCCAGTGAGATGTGTAGATTGCTGCGAGAGTGTATAGAAGCAAGTTTAAAAGAGAGAGAAACAATTTCATCAAGTATGAGAAATAATGGACTACTGCTTTATATTACCAGACTATTGGTGCCTGAAGCCCACAGTTGCCTCTTTGATCAGGAAGAATGCCTCCAAGATCCCAGCTCTACCTAGCTAAGATCTCTTAACTAGATGCCAGGGATCTCAGGCAGCAATCCTATGCACACTTACCTGGAAATGAAGGCGCAATCCTGCCCTTCACTTGGTCTGGCGCAAGTCCCTCGCGCAGGCCCAGGAGCACCTCCTCAGGAGGAAGCCGGGCTGGTGCTCAAAGAAGCACTGGCCTGCGGAGGCTGATGCAAGCTTCCTCTGTATGGGTTGCATAGGCCTGGCTGGACTGACACAAAGAGCAAAGGTAGAAGGGGCGAGGTGGGGAGGAGGTATTCCTGGGCGGGGGGAGGGAGGACGGTGGGCAGCCCTGGGGGTGGGTGGGGAGCGGCAGGCAGCGCTGGGATCCAGCAGTTATGATGGATCCCAACCCCCATTCCTGGGGAGAACGGAGCAGCTTCAGGTTGCCCTGCTCTGCTTGGACTTGTGCCACCTCAGAAGATGGCGCAAGTCTGAGGAGATCCACAGGGGAAAGGGCGCCTTTCCCAGGGGTAAGGGGAAATGTTTTCCCTTGCCTCTGGCTGAGCTGCTCTTGGCCCCTATCCTGTGCTGGATACAGCATAAGCCTGGATTGCGCACTAAGTCTCTTTGAATTCAATGAGAATTATTTCTGAATAGACATGCATTGAATTGCAGTGAGAGTCAAGGATTTTTGTGCATGCACAGCATGTGCTCTGCTACCGAACTATGACCAGTTCTCATAGTTTTACAGAAAAAGTGGGCACTAAAGAGGAGCCTGAAGTAAACAAATGTAGTTTGATAACTAAAAGTAGGCTGTTCAAGGATCAGGGGACAAAGTGGGAGAGAGAGACAAAAGGAATCAACCATAAAGGAGGTTGTGTCAAACACAAAGGAGAAGAATGAGAGACTGGTAACAAGACAATGTTGGATTAGAAGCTTGATATTCTGTAAAGAAAGAAGCTGGGACAGGACGGAATCAATTTAAAACATGACAATTTCATTTTCACAAGGAACCATATAATTGAGCAACTCATGCTTTGAAGTTTGCCGATGACAGATTACCTGAGAAGTGTGGGCCGCTTTGGCAAGAATCACATCCAACAGGGGATCTCAGCATGCAGCAAAAAAAAAAAAAAAACACACACAAAAACAACCATGCCACAAATCTGCCTTAACTTGAACTGCATGTCGCAATTCGATTGTCTAATATGACGTATGCTCTTAGTCTAGTGAACTAGGTTAACGAATGAGGCTCTTCTGGGAATTAATGATCAAATAAAAATACATGGTTCATCACTGATGCATATCCTTCTCGGGTTGTTAAGATCAAAAACAAGGGGAGAGTAATTTGACACCCACCTGGTACACCGCAGAGTTCTTATTGAGAAAGCTTGACAGAGCAAACACACCAGCCACATCTTTGTGATACCTGTATGCCAAGTGCATAGCCATGCCGCCTCCCATTGAAAACCCACCTATGGGAATTTATCAAAAAGTAACAAAACTGTTAAGTCCAAACATTCAGAACATTTGGTGACTTTCGGTAGCATTCCACAGCCTTATACTCTTCCCAACATCTTAATTTCTTAACTTGTTTTGGCTATTCAACCCTTCTTCATCACAGACAGTAAAACTCAATTTAACAGACTAATGGGGGGAGGAGTATCTGTTAATGTTCAAAGTCTGTTAAATCCAAATGCACTGAAGTCAATGTGCGGAATGTATATGGCTAGTTTTTAATGAAGTGAAAACATCTCGTTTCTGAAATTTGTTAAATCGAAGTCCATTAAATTAAATCCTGAGCTGCCTGGAGTGTGGGCTGCCGCTGCACCAAAATTGGTTGCTACAGCATCCTGAGTGCAACCAGGCAGCCGCTGGCGTTCATCCCCTTTCTCCAGGTAAGAAAGTAGTCCTGCAATGGGGCTACTCAATTCTGCGGCAGTTCTGGAACTGCTGCAGAATCAAAGAGTTCCATGTTAGACCGTGTGGCCTGACATGGAGCTCAGGATCCAGTGGAGCTGAGCTCCACCGGTCCTGCCCTCCTCCACCCTGCTCCCCTCCCCTGGCACGACTCCTCCCCACCCTGTAACGCCTCCTTCCTACATCTTCCCACGCCCCCACCTATTTCTCCACTGCCCCACAGTTCAGGCGACCACTGAGTGGTGGAGCATTGGTTTTCTACCAATGCTAGACCACTGCAAGCTCGCACTGGGCTAGCTGCAGTGCTGGGCCAGTACTAAGCCCCGCAAATGTGCTTTATGGCACGTGTGTGACCGTGTGTGCCAGTGGCAAGCCAGCACACAGAGCTCAAGATTGGTTCTCACTGTACAAATATATTAATGGTAGTAGTAATAGTGCAATTTTACATAGTGGCTATTAATTTAAGAAGTGCATTATTAAGTCATAAGTGAATACTTCATTATTTTTTGTTCAAGGTATTCCAGTGGCTATACCAATTTATAACCTGACTTATACTGGGATTTTGACTGACTATTCAGAGTTTTCGGTGCAACTGTTGAAATACTCTACTGATTCAGTTGGTGTCATTCTCTTTTGTGGCTTCTGAGAGTGGGTTACAAAGTTTAAACTTGCTTCTCACATTTCTATTCTGGCAAGGGGGCAGTCACCCATGCAGCAACATATTGCTGACAGCAACAAGAACATATTGCAATGAATGTGAGTGATGCCTATGAATGCTAGCAGGTCAGCTCTTCTCAGGTTGATCACAGGGTGACAGTCCAAGAGCCAGTGGAGGTTTCCAAGTGGGGTGTTAATGGCCTTGAAGTGTCCCAATGGGAAAACTATCAGAGTCCAGCAAGATGGCACATATCTCTACTAGATAGGAGGGACTGAGCTGTGAGTTAAAGGATGACCAAAGAGAACAACTTGAGAGGCTGCTGAAATAAGATAGAAAGGGTCGGACTGAATGAAAAACATGAGCCTAACAGCATCTATTGCATGCGTCCCTCTGGGGAAGTGTAGTAACTTACTATTATTTGTAGGACTGGCTCTGCTATTTGCCTCCATCTAACACTCAACTTGTGTATTTGTAAACCAACCAAATATTATGAAGGCACAACGCACAACTGGTTCCCGTGATCTCTCCATCCAAGTAATTCAGAAACCAAGCAGTGCTGCACCCCTGGGGAGTGTTTGTACAGGCTCACATACGGTACATGCACACATCAATATGTACATACTGATGGGAAAACATACAGTGAAAGAACAGTTTAATTATGAAAGTGTTGACAGTTTAGCTGCAGAGGTGTTATTTCACAAATGAGCTACAATTGGCCAGGAGTTGAAACTGCACTAGGTTCTTGCTAAAATGAATGTCTTAGTGGCTCATGACCCCTCTGCTCCTTGTACCACCCAGTGGATGATGCCATCACCCCAAAGCTCATAAAAGCATAGCATGGAAAAGTTTTACAATGTATAAATATGCATATCTGCCTTCTCAGACACTGGTGAGTATTGAGTATGCATAAAAATCAGCTCATTTTGATGCTCTAAAGTACAGAGGCAAAAAGGGGCACATTGAAAACTCATTACTAATTTGCAAATGATTTAATCTCTTTTTGTTTGTGTTTTTGCACCCACTTAGTCACTAGCTGGCAAAGCAACCAGCAATTACTCACCAGCTGTGCCTGATAATGCAGTCACCTTCTGTGGGGAGAACATTAAGCAATGGGGCTTTCATGTGGTTCCTGCCATTTGGGGAAAAAGTAGTGCCAAAAGCTGGTTTGATGAAATCTGGTTTTTTAGGGGGAAACCTGCAGGTGAATACTATACCCTAGTAACAATGGCTTTAGTTGGAGGCAAAATGCTGTGATTTTAAAGCAGCCTTATTACCATATAAGCCTACACTAGGCCTCTATAAGCTTGTGCTGAACATAATACATAAAACACACAGGGTCAAATCAAGGAAGATGTTAGCCAGTTTTCAATATCTAAAGTGAAATCTAAAAAATAAAATATCTTACACAAGACAGACTTGAGAAACACTTTGCTAGAATAACAAAATATACAATATCCAACCATTTGCCAAGTACCAATGACATCACTGTAAAAGCATACAGATTGAGATATTCAAAGTTTGCAGGTTTATTTCCTAATCTCTGTTATAAATAGCTGCCCAAGGCAAGAGCAACATGAAACAGGAGGTTTCAAACTCAGCTGTAGCTGCAGTTCTGTGCAGTTAGGTTTTAAGCAGTCTAACTGTGCAAAAGACTGCAGCAAGGGCAGCTATGACATTTGCAAAAAGCCTCGCCTCCATTCCCCCCCCCCAAATGAAAATAAAAATATTATTTAAAATAAGTCAAAATTTAGTTACAGATGCCTTGGACTTTAGGCACAACTGCTGCCAAGCACCACAGCTGTGCAATCACCATTCATTTCAAATGGGCTTAGTACAATGAGGTGGTAAACCTATGCCTAGACTGTCGTACTTTGCACTACATGTAAAAGCTCACATTCCGAAGGCTCTTCTGTTAGGTAGGTAGCTTATGCACAAGCACAAAATAAAAAATATATCCATTCATCCTTATACATAGAAAATCAGATGTCAGGGAAAAGGTTTCTAGCATAGCCTTCTCCCTGAAACGCTAAATATATATAGGAATGGTATTTATTTTATAAAGGAGCATTCCACCATGTGGGTACACAGTGCAATCTGAATGGGACAGCCTAGACACAAGCTTACTACTAAAGTGATAACCAGATCTAAGTGCCTAGCAATAGGTAGAAGTCTAGCTGCAAGGGCTACAAATTATGAGCCAGCTTCATATAGTTTACCTTGACGAGGAAGACTCGAGTTCAAGTCTCTGTCTACCATGAAACTCACTAATTTGCCTTGGAAAATTCATTAGCTCTAATCTACCTTAGAGAATTGCTACAAGGATAAAACTAGTCAACCCCAAACACACCATTCGGGTTCTTTCAAAAGAAGGTAGGACTCAAACGTGGTAAATATATAAATTCCAGAAAAACAAACTGATACAACTTTTACAATTCCAAAAGTTGTTCCATTAACAACATATAAGAATGTCCTGATAAAACAAAAACACATGTTTAAAAGTGATGTCAATACTGGGGGGGGAGGGGGGACATGACACTATGGATACAGACAGGTTGCCTAGGATGCTTCAATTGAGTTTCTTTTGGACCCTAACCTGCCTCCCAGTATTGACAATATGCTCTTTCTCTAAGATGCAACACTGCTCTATTTTTTCAGCATCTCCAGTCTGTGTGCAAAGGCAGCTGGAATATGCCAATAACACATCAGAAATGCAGCACTTTCATGTCCTTTCCCCCTATGGTTCAGTAGCTGTGGAAGAAACCTCACAATAAACAAAAAGTGGATGTGTGTCTCATGTTATTGTAATGAAACAAGGGCTCAAACATCATGCATGTATTCCTTGGCAAGCAGTAGCGTCTATGACCCTGTCACTGAAAGTTTATTTTCACTGGCTGCTTATAAAAGTGACTACAGGTGGGAGAGACCAATTGGCTTGGATCAGCATTTCTAGGACATACCAAAAGAAGAGAAAGAAAAAGCAAACTGCAAAACCAAAAACCAAAAGGAAGAAATGCAGACAGTACTAGAGATAATGAAATAAAAGAAGATGTAACTGTTATTTTATATGCCATTCTGTGTTTAGCAAAAAGGTAAACAACTGCACAAGGAAAAGCAATTTCCTTGATCCTGCAAGAGGATGTATGTTATACGTATGTATAGTGCGTGTATGGATGGATGGTGATCCAGTATGGTATGATGATCCTGCAGGAGGGGTGGATGTATGTGTGTCCAAACACACATGTCCAAGTGGATTGCCATGTGAGCTGGTGGTGAACCCCCATCTGCATGGCCTTACTGAACTTGCTAGATGCTTCTTTTGATGCAAAAACAGTACACATTCAGGGCCATCACTTCTTTATGTGTGACTAGCTGTCCTAGACCTGGGTTCCACCTGGATAGGGCCTTTCAATCGAAAACTTGATAGACATATAGAAATGTCTTTGTTTTAATGTAACATTACATTACATACAATTTTTTTATTATTAAAGAACAAGACAGACAGAGTGCAGAAGGAATGGAGCCTTAAAAACTGACATGTTAATGAAAATGGAAAATGTGACAATAATTAAACCAACTCAGTGCAAGGAAAGTTTGAATAGAATGAATAATTTCAATAATAATGAGGCTGGCTAGTGGTTTGAATAATGCATATAGGCTCCATAGCCATGTTCCAGAACCTTTTAGTTCAGTTATGCAACATGTATAATACAAGATTTTAACAAGATGTACCCTTTTAAAAAAAAATTGAAAGTAAAGAAATAAGTGTGGTGATTCACCTGTGCTATTTAAGTGGCTCAGAAGAAAACAAGTTTTCTTTGGGAAGTCACCAGTCAGCTTGGATATCTTCATAAAGTAATTGGTCCAAGCAGAAGCATATTACCAAAAAAAGTGACTTTCCAGACAGAAAATCTCTCCATAATAGCTTTCCATAGATCTTGTTTTCCTAGGACACAACAGAAAGTCCTATATGCAGATGCCCTCCTAGCCAATCTAATGGAAGACACCTGTTCTTCTTTGTACGCTTCAATGCCAGCAGGTAAAACAGGAAAACCAGATCAGAGACTCTGTTGACTGTTGTCCAAGACAACACATCCTAGAGCCAGGGCAGTGAGCCACCAAAGAAAAGAAAACTGGGGCCTTCAAAGAGCAGGGAGGGACTGGATCCAAAAAGGAAACAGACAGAAAGGTTCTGGCTCCATTACTCAGGATCTTGGTGGCATTTGGATACCATTTTTGAAGTTCCCACATCAAAAGCAAATACTCTCCCACCTTGAATTGTTCATTGATGTGCCTGCAGCAGCTACTTCATACAAATATGGGAAAGCTTCAGAGCCGCTCCTAACATGAGTTTCCTCATACAGATCAAGGTAGATAAAAAAATCCACTGCACACCAGTATATGTTAGAATTGTGCGTCTATTTGGCCTCACGTTCCTGCCTAGAAGCAGCAGCAGCTTTCAAGTAACATATTAACATGGAAAAACAAAGACTTGTGCTCACGCCACATGCGATAGTGAACACTTTTCTACTGAACCATCAAATACCTCTTTCAGAGGAGCCGTCCCTACACTTTTGAAGTGAGGCTGTGACAAGACCCTTTCGAAGAAATCAAATTTATTGTCAGGCGACGAAGACGGTCAAATCTTCCTTATTAGCACAAAATGCTTGAGCATGTGAGATGTCTGGAAGCAAACAACTATTTGGATCCATTCTGGTTCGACTTCTGGCCCAGTTCTGGAAATGAAGCTGCTTTGCATTGGGAAATATGGGAGTAGTGGTGGAGCACCATCTGGATAATTGGATATCTCAACAGCATTTGATACCACTGTGCAATCGCTAATGTCACTTGGTAATGGGTTTAACAGCACACTGTTCTTCAGGACTATGCTCCTGGAGGGTCTGTTCCAGAAACTGGTGCTATGAGACTGCTATTCTACCTCATGGCTGTTGGGTGCCACAAGATTCCATCTGACCTCCCATGCTGTTCAAACATCTACATGAAACAGTTGATAGGGATCATCGGGAGGTTTGGGCTGAAGCATCAAGACACACGATCCTAGCAAGAAATCCCAGGGAGCCAGTGGGATTGACCTTGAGGGTCCTTTCAACTTTATGATATTATGAATTGGTGTCAGGCTATAAGACATCAGTTCAGGATGGATGGGGAAGAACACACTAAAACCAGGCAAAACAACAGGTGCTGTTGGTTAGGAATTCTAGTGATCTGTGAGAGGTTGTATAACCTGTTCTGAATGGGGGTTGTAAAACTTGGGGTGTGATGCTAGTTTGCCTCCTCGTGGTGCACCTTGGATAGCAATGAACTATGTGGGTCCTGGCTTGAGGGGGACCCTCGTATTTGCGAGAGGCAGTGGCGGGGCAGTGGAGGTTCTGTCTCCCAGAGCAACAGCCCAGTCACCGGGGCCTCAGCAGAGAGTGTGGGGGAAGGGAGTTGCGTCACCCGGGCCCTTCTCCCCCAGCTGCTAGGGTTTTTTGGCTCCTAGCCAGTCTTGATTCATGGGCAGGCTGGGTTCTGCTCCCTCCAGCTGCCTGACCAGACTGCCTTCATCCTTGGCCCAGCTGAGCTTTATGCTCATGACCAGCCCCTCCCTCCATGGGAGAGCTAAGGCTGACTGGTCTCTCCCAGCCCCGCCCCTCCTTGCCTGTGATAGCCAAAAGGCTGGAGCCTGGTGTTCCTCCCCCCTCCTCCCTCTCCAGGCTGGTACTCCTCCTGATGCTGGCCTTGGAGCCTTGTCTTGAGCTCCCCTCTAGCCCTGCAAGCCTGTTCCCTCCAGGTTTCCCCCAGGTAAGTCAGGGGTACCCTGACAAACTAGCAATCAGCTGGCAGGCAGACCACATCATAGATTTCCTGGTTTTCCAAAACAATGGGAAAACAAAACGGGCCTTTTCAGGACCAAATGATGAGATGGATCAGGAACATCATTAGAATCTGCCAAATCAATGTCGAAGGGCACAGTAGATCTAAGAGCCAATACACCTCTAAATTTCTATTAGAAAGGAATATAGATGCCATACGCTAAATAAAATAAAACTTGCACTCCCCCTCAAGGAGGCAATACATTGTCTGATGATTCTCCTGGATCCAAAGCTTGCCCTGCATGCCCAGGTTGCAAAGATTGTTCTTTGAGAATACAGACCTAACCTCAGTTAGTCATTCACTGGTTATCTCCAGACTGGACTCTAGAAACCCTTTTGACATGTTTCTGGTTTTAAAAACTACTCAGAAACTGCCATTGCCCCAAAATGCATTGGCTAATTTTTGCTTTCCAGGCTCCCCTTTGCCTTTAAAATCCTGAACCAGAAAAAAAAAAAATCCAGGCCCTGGATCTCCTAAGGACCATCCGTTTCTACAGAGACATGCTAATGGTTTCAAAATCTGCTTTGGAGGCCCTGTTTGCTGTGCCTTTCTCCCAAGCCATGTGGTGAATGAGCATGAGGAGAAGGGCGCCAGCACCACAGTTATGGAATACTCTCCAAGTGGAGAACCAGCGGGCCTTCCTGACTACAGTCTAATAAAAACATTAAATATTTTTATTAAAATAGGCTTTTAAATGTGTAACTCTACTGCCGTTTTTAAAGGGATTTCTATAGTTTATTGTACAAGATTTTATTGTTTCTAATCTGTATTAATAGGGGCTCTTTTTTGTTTGCTCGCAATTACTACATTGCATTTTTATTGCTTCAAAACACTGTGAGTGCTCAGTGACAATCTCCTGTGGAACTCTCTTTTTCAGGGCATATTAAATTGGCTCCCTCTTATTCTGCATTTAAACGGAGACTGAAGACTTTCTTGGTTCAGAACACATTTCACATCATGCAGTTCTGACTTTATGTCAATCTTATTGACCCCACTGCTCTCGATTCCTTTCAGCTACATTTTGTGCTGTCTGGAAAAAAAATGGTTTTCAGTGGTTACCTTTTGTATGCTGCTTACCTACCTCTAATTGAAAAGCAAGATATAAAATATAGAAACTTAAAGCAATAAATAAAACAGAGACTCTAGCAAAGTGCTGGAGGCATGATCCACAAGGACGTTCTCTGGTACCAGCTTCAGTGAAATGACTGGAAACTTCACTCTCTTATACAGTCTCCGTCTATTCCACAAATCTGATGCATCAAAACATCATATTTGCAAACAACAGGGCGTATCATGACTTTGGTTTTCAGTCCAGGCACAAATAAAAAAACAATTTTCACTGTTATCAGGGTAGAGCATATACTTGAGCTTAGTAATTACACCAACTACTTAGGTAAGCTCATCTCTCAATGAAGGGGTTCACAGCCCTTCTCTAGAACTAGAACCCAATGTTTCAAACCCTGTTAAAATACAGAGTGCTTCCAACAGTGGTGGATTACACCTAAAGGACATTAGCAGAAACTGTACCTAGGCATTAAGGAGTTCAATGGCTGCTCAACACCTCCATAACCACTCACCACATTTCAGGCTTGGCTCAGTCCACAGGATGAGCTCTCTTACAAATGTGAAAATATTTTTTTCTTTTAAATCTTACCCAAGAGTATCCTGTTCTTTCTGATGCCATTTTTAACTTCGTCATCAATCAAACTGGTGAGGTCTTGACACATGGAGTCAATGTTTTCAATATGTTCTGGGCAATCATTAGAGATCTTATATCTGTCAAACCACACATTGGACAAGGACCCTCTCATAGGTGTGTATGGTCTGGAAAAAAGGTTGATGAAAAATGTATGAGAACAAAGCCATAATACAGCCATGGAAATCACCAAGTAATAATGTATCTTCCTTCCACAGCTGGGCTTACTGGGAGGGAACCCAGGGTCTGTGGGATCATCACTGAACCACCTAAGGCTGAAACTTTGACAGCCCCAGATGTTTGCTTAAACCTAGTTAAGCCCCCAGTGTCTTCTAGAATACTGTGTGCATTAGCTAGGGTAGAGAAGCAGGAATGTTAAGGGCACTGGGGGCATGTGGATGAGGGAAGCAAAACCCTCAGACACCAGAAAAGAAATGGTACAATTTCCCAAACAAACTTTTCAGTAGCAGTAAACTGAATGCTTCTCATTCTAATGCTCTCTGTCGAGGTCAGCATTACCTCGAGGTTGGATTCAGCCTCTGCAGGCCGGCATGCGTCCCTGCACCGGTCCAGCTGACTCCCAAGGAGGTGCAAATGTGTTTTACTGCATGTTTGTGACCCTTCTGGGCCAGGCGCCTTAGGATTGTGCCCTAAA
Organism: Tiliqua scincoides; assembly: GCF_035046505.1. Lineage (NCBI taxonomy): Eukaryota > Metazoa > Chordata > Lepidosauria > Squamata > Scincidae > Tiliqua > Tiliqua scincoides. The sequence goes on from NC_089821.1 coordinate 251,801,897, forward strand.
TTGTATATCATGAAATGTTCCTATAAGATCAGAGTCTGGTTGTTTGCACCTGGAAGAACTAGAATATCAAACAGATCTTTAGTAGATTGATTCCCTTTAAAGACATGGAATTCTGTATCCTTAATATCATCTGATGATTGATATCCCATTTTGTGCCTTCCCTCTCCCTTTTTAGTTCCTTTAAATCCCTCCTTGGATCCACCTTTCAGTTCATATGCACTTCAGACCTCTCACTTAAAGCCTACTCATCAACAGAATTTTACTGGGTGTTTGAGCCACTCAATTCCTTTCTAAAACTACGATCAGAAGCACATTTGTTTTGAAGCAAGATTCAGAGCAAACATTACAATTACTAAAGGGATGATGTGAAAAATAATAACCTAATGGTTCTCCATACCCCAGCTATACAAACAATACTTGGGCTTATGAGGTATATCACATTTACAAATATTCAAAGTGCTTCATGTACATTATTCTATTAATTCTTAAAATATCTCCATAAGGTAGGTCAGTATTATTAACCCATGTGGCAAGGAGGACACTGAAGCAAAAAAATAAAAGTAGTAGCTTGCTTAAGGTTTATCTACAGCACCATCCTATGCATGTCTACTTGGTAGTAAGTCCTACTATGTTCAGTGGCACTTACTCCCAAGAAAGTGCAAATATGATTGCAGTCCCAGAAACTTTGTGGGAAAGGAAGAAATCTGAATTGGGAACTTCTGGATTCATAGTTCATACTCTTAGCCTCTACACTGTGCAAGCTGTGTAACTTCTAGAGCATTGGCCACCATAATGTGAAGAGTTTCCATACCAGGAGTGGCATCCAGGGTAAGCCAGGCAGGGTACTAGCCCAAAGCCCACACCTATCACACCATGAGCCCTCGGTCCTGGTGGCAATGATAGTGCCCAATGCCAATGTGACATTAGGGACAAGCAGAATATGCAATAGGGAGCCCAGGGTAGGTGTTTGTCCCAGGGCACGAAGCAACCCAATGCTCCATAGCCTCACTAATGGGTGCCATGCAACTCCACTATGCAATAACAGTTGTGTGTGTAGGTGACATTGTAAACATAGGTGGAGTTCTCGATATAGGGAGTTGGTTTTCAAGAATTTACCCTTTTCCATCATCATAATAATCCCTTTTTTCTGAATCAGAACACAAGAAATGCTCTAGCCCGGGGCAAGTGCTAAGGACTAGGATGCCATTCTCTCATCAACAACAACAGTGGCATAAGAAGGAATGCTGGGCTCCTTTCCTTCCCAGATGGAATTTTGGAATCCAATACTGGTCTCAGGATTATCAATCCAGTTTAGCAAGAAGGTAGAACGTTTCTCAGATAAGAGACAATAAGGTCTGAATTTGAAGCATAATTTTAATGGGCAATTAGGGTGTCAGACAGTACAGAGGAACACAGAGTGCAGTTTACAAGAAAGGGTCTCCTGGCTTTTAAGTTCCATGCACTAAATCTGGATAGATGTGGCTATACTACAGATGCCATTCCTTCCATAATAGAACAAAGGAGTTTGTTTTCTTTTCTTGACATTCAGCTTTGTGTAGATTAATCCGCTGGTACTAGTTCCTGATGTCTCTTGGCTCCCATCCCATTGGCAACAGAAGCGTGCGCCATCACACAGATGCCAGCATTTTTCAACTACTACTCCAAAGAGCAGCTTGATGTCTGTGTGCGCATGAGGGGGAAAAAGCCATTCTAAAAATGTCAGCTCAGCTTCTTCATTGTAATAAATTCTGTCTGCAGAGACTTCTTTTGCTTTCATAAGCCATGGGCACAATCCAGTCAAAAGTAATGCAATGCTTTAGAAGCGCCCTCAGTTCTAACAGAGGAGATTTAATCACTTGGCTAGATCTCACTCTTTTTAGGTCTCACCCATTAAAAATGGATGCATGTGCTTAATTACTTCCATGAATCTGAGCCGATGGCTTTGTAGGAAGGTTTCTCAGCTTCTACGTTCATATTTCATAAGTTAGCCTTACTATACCACCTTCATGCAATTAAAAATGGATTAAAAGAATTTTGAAACAGAAAATGTTCACCCAACCCCAAGCAATAATGGTTTCCTTTCTCATTTCTTTGTTTCTGAACCTTAGCAAATTTGTGTTATACACACCAACAAATCCTACACACATTCACCTGGGAGTAGTTCCTACTGAACTCAGTGGGTCGTACTTCTGAGCAGAAAGGCATAGGATTGTGCTGTTAGGTATCAGACTGGAAGATCTGTTTTTATAGCATAGAAGAGAATGTGCTTCAGGCACATATTTAAGGAGGGATAAAGGGTCCTGTACTTGAAATATACCCAATGCACTGAATGTGTTCAAGATATATATTTTTTTAAAGTCACCTCTTTTTGGATAGGTAGCCAAACAACAGTATCCATTACCAAAGCTTCTATCCCTATGCATACATTCAATTCAATAAATTTATTCTCTACATACAGTAGACATATGATTGCTGATCCGTAGGAACATCATCCACACACTGAACACGCACACTTCAGTGTGCACTCTGTACTCTACCATATCAAGAGGTTCAGTCACTCTCATGGGACAGTTTGGATGATGTTTCTGACCTGCCCTGTACACTTGATACAGGGTATGAGCCAAGCACATTCTGGTCCCTTTCTTGGGTGTGGGGAGCGGTCAGATGAACCATCTCCTCACACATCACAGTACTTCAAATGCGTGTGATGAAGCAGCTCAGACGAATTACTCACATGATTCCTAACATGCTAGAAAGCATGCCAGTAGGAGGAAACAGGATGGGTTCACACATGCCCTGCACCCTGTGTTGGTGGGAACACGTATCATTCTAACAGCCACTTGACTTTTCACACAAACAAAGGTGCAGTCATTTGTGTAAAAACAAGGACATACGGACAATGTATGAACAGCCCTTCTGTGAACATTTATGCCAATTGCAGCTAGGAGATACTAGAGAGAGAAGGAAGGCTCCAATATTTCTATTTCCAAATTCTTGGGAGAGGTACAGTCAGTCTTACCCAATCTACTGCCAGTTCTCAGCAGTCACCAACGATTCTTTTCTTCCCTTCTTCCAGAAGGGAGAACAGTGTACAGAATCATAGAATGTTGGAAGGAGCCTTGGAGGTCGACAAGGTCAACTCCCTGCTCAGTGCAAGCCAACTACTATAGCCTCTCTGGCAGGTGGCTGCCCAGCCTCTGCTTGAAAAACTCAATTGAGGTAGAACCCACCATTGCATGAGGCAGACTGTTCCAGGGCCAAACAGGAAGTACAATTAGGAAATTCTTCTTCATGTCTAGCCTAAATCTACTTCCATTTAGTTTCAACCCACTGGTTCTAGAAGTCCCCCTTCTTCTGCATGACAGTCCTTCAGATATCTGAAGACGGCTACCATATCTCCCCTTATTCTTCTCTTTTCCACAGTAAATGTACCAAACCTTCTTAGCCATCACTCAGAGGACTCAGGTTATTAGACCTCTCACCAAGACCCATTTCAGCTTGGAGCAAATCTGAGAACAAACCACCGGTTTCAGGTACATCCGGCATTGGTTTACTGTCATACACACTTCCTATAAGAGCTGACCCACGCAGGATGTAATGTCTATCACTTGTTTTATTTTTACTTGATTATAGTACTGTGCACCAGTACTGTAAACAGTACTGCTGATTCACCAGCTTCATGTGCAGTACAAAAATATTCTTAATAATAATGTCTGAACTGACTGACTTGTGCTTAAGGCGACATGAAAGTATAATAATAATCCATTCACAAATGCAAGCAATCATGTGATGCTGCAAGTAATGAGAGGACTGGGGAATGCAGTTCTTGCCTTTTGGGAGGATGCTAATGCAGTGATTAAAAATAATTCATTGGAGAGAGGCTTGAGCAGCTACTCATACTCACAACTACCCAACAAGATCACATGGCTCAACAGTAAGACAGGTTCTAGGGGGTTTTTTTGTTCCTGGAAGGTCCTTCATGGACCTCACCCCAAAATTGCTTCTCACTATGGTTAACACTGCTGAGTTACTCTCCTACAGAGCCAACAGGTGGGCTAGCAAGCATACAAATGATGGTGAGGAGGAAAAACAGCTGCTATTGACTCTGGGAGAAAGCAAAAGGGCATGTTAATGGGCAAGATCCAGGAACAGCCACAGAGGGCTCCAGGCAGTGGTGGCCCCTTCCAAACTGTGGAGATTTCAGCACCTGCATAACAGATGCCAACATCCAATATCAACTGCATATTGAACAATATCCAAGATCCAAAGGAACTACTACATCATTGCACCTGACCCCTGAATTTTACTAGCTTGCCAGTTACCACCATAACACTGGTACTATATATCCAGTTCCGAAATAAACCACACATTTCACAAGCCACATAAATCAAAGTGACACACTTTAAGCCTCTGGAGCAGGGGCAAGTTACTTGCTGCCCATTGAAAGCACTGCCATACACAGCTAACTGAATAGGAGATGGCAAGCTCCTTAAAGACACACACTCAAAAACCAGCAGCTCAGCTGCAGCAAACAGATGAGGACAAACTGCAACAGACTCCATTGCTCTTGTTAACATTTCATCATACTGCTCAAGAATAGCGTAAATCAGGAGAGAGGATTGTGTTTTACATTGCCAGGATAATCTTTTCAGCCATTCATTAAAAATCTGAATCAAATCACTGCTTTAGTTCAAGATGGTGAACAACTCCATCCTGAAAATGAAAGACAAAGAAACAAAGACAAAACCAAAGACAAAGAAAAGCCATATTTGCTAGACAGTCTTGGGTGGGTACTATGCTTTTCAAGCCCCTAACACAACTCTTCAGATTCACTTCAGTTATGATCAGCGACAGTCCTGCAGATCCTGCCAATATAGCTTAAAAGGTGCCAAGCTGACTGGTGATTTTGTGCCAGGGTCAAAGAGAGACCTGTTACAAAGGAAACCATTGCAACCCCAGAAAAGGGGTCCCTTATCTACACAGCTGTTTTCCAGGGCTCCACAAATATTTGCTTGAGTAGAAAAAGACAACAGTCTTCACAAAACATACAGAAAAAGTGTACATGCTATCTGCTGGCAACTGGAAGGAGTACATGTAGCGCCTCTCAGTTCATTCACTGGTTGGATTTATAACAGAAGAATTGTGAGAAGGAAATGCTACATAATGCAAAGATACCTTGACCTAGATTTTTTGAAGGGAAACATTAAAAAGGTATGGTATACTTATTTCAAAAAGTTGAGAAGTCATAATTTTAGCTTGACCACGTTAGCTGTTACAATGCCAATTTAAACTATCATTTTCTATTTAAGAAGAAAAAGTGAAAAAGGGGGCAGCATTCTCTTCTGATTTAGACATTCAAAAGAAAACCAATGTTTAAAGTCATGCTGCTAGGAGCTGAACTGGTATGTAAAGCAGCAGCCCTGCCGACACGGAGGAGGGAGAGAAAACAGCATTTGCTTTAAAACCTCTTGGGCAGACATGGCAGTGGATTCTATTTTTAAAGAGGCAACTTAAATTACAGCATGTTTAAATCATCATAATGGGAAGATTGTTATCTTTCACAACAAGTTGTTACTTCTCCACCATGGATAACTCACTAGTTCATTCACATGCATACTGTAATTCCCAACAAGAATTATCTAACGCTTGCTCAATTATTTGGCCACAAATAAGAATCCTCTAGAATAGCATTTCTCAACTTTTGTCCCCCACTGTACCACTTTGCATGGTTCACCTATTGGAAGTAACTGGCGATGATCTCATCACCAGTTACTTTCAGATTGGGAGGCCAGCCGTGATGCGGCAAACCCATGAAGAGGCTCAGGGTAGATGGCAGGGATTTTTCAAGCACGCAAAAAGCCCAGGCTGGAGCTCTGCCAGTCAAGCCAAGCCTCCCACCACTGCTTGTCACATTGTGTTGTTGGTCTTGTTGCTGGGAGAAGGGACCAGACACTCTTTTGAGTACCACTGGTTGAGAAATGCTGCTCTAGAACTTTGCCTTTGAAAAACACAACTCTGAAATGCATCTCCCATAAACAATCAGCACCAGCTGGAACACCACCAGGACAAGGGCTCTTAATTCCAATGACATGATATTACCGGTAAGTTTAAAAATTGTATTGTTATCATCTCTATAAGCTGATCACTAAGTACAACACATCAAGCAGGTACCACTGTGTAGCCTTCATTTATGTGGATCACAATGAAGCCTTTTTTTTTAACACTAGTAGCTTTGGTTCCTATGTACTTGGGGTCACTTAATGAAGAGATTAGCACATGCCACATCTGCACTGAGCTTTAATTGAGAGTTCCTGTTGTTGACAGGTCTTTGGAATTGCTGCAGAGAGCTGTTAGCTATCAATCTATAAATTCTGAGGCACATCACCCAATCCAGAGCCCAGGTGTTGGAATTAAACCCTCTAACTATGAACGTTCAAGCTATTACACCAACATGTATTGATGCTATAGCTGTAACATGCCAGCAACACTGCTGTCAATAAAATGTTCTTGCGCAGGTGGGAAAAACACACACAAAACTTTGCTATAAGAAAAATGAAATTCAAGAGTAGTAAGTGCAGGACAAGATAAGAATTGGAACCAGATGAGACTCAATGAATGATATATAGACCAAAAATGTCTAGCTTTAGATTCCTAGGGCATGTGTTTTGTTCCATAAAGGGTGGGATGAGTGCGTGTATCGGCTCTTAGAACACTGGGGAAGCTTGCTCCTTGCAACTTAAGGACAGTTGAGTTAATATAGTTTCCCAAGGTCTGACTTTACACTTTGACCAGTCAAGACACAGGTTCAGGAGTATACAGGCTTATATAAAACAGCTTTTGCATGGGTGAAACAAATTATCTATCTTGGTCAGGATTGTCGATAGCAGCGGTTTTTAGAGCTGCAGCCCACCTTGTCCTCCATGGTGGGTAGCGACACCATTTGCACTAAGCTAAAGGCAATGCTCCTAGCAGTGCCCCAATACTTCATTGGACTGCCCCAGAGTCCGCTTCCAGATTGCACTGACCCTGTGACCAACTCTGTTGGCCTCTGTGAGCCCTGGAATGCCCCTCGGAAGCAACTTCTGCTCAAACCAGAAGCTGCATCTGGTCACTTTCCAGGGTCATTCCGGGGCCCACAGAAGTCAACAGAGTGGGTTGCAGCTCTGCCGCAACCTGGAAATAAGCACCAAGGCTTCCCAATAAGGCACTGTGGTGCTACAGGGAGCATCACCACGTCGGGCCCACCACACATGAAGTCACAATCCACCACACATGGGTTAGCAACCCACCACTAGGTCACACCCCACATTTTGGGAAACACTGGTCTATAGCTATAAAAAGCAGCTCTCTCCAGGGTTTCAAACAGGTCACTGTTTGACATCTCAGAGACCTCCAAGTGGGGCAGTGAGAGATTGAACCTGGGACCTCCTTGTAAGTATGTGCTCTACTATTATGCAAGACCCCTTCCCATTGCTTACTTGGCATAGATGGTGCTTCTGGGAAACACCAACACTGCCAGCCATAGCACAGGCTATAGCAGAAAACTCATGTACATCCTTGGGAGGATGATTCTGCCGCAATATGAGCATAGAAAAACGGATAATCACTGCTGCACAGGGTCTCAATGCTATAACAGGGAAAGGGTGGCACATACATCCATCATAGCAGATCCATTTTTCAAGGCACACTTTAGCCCCTCTCTTGGCACACTAGCATGTTTGTCCTGGAGCAAGTCTGAAAATCAATGACATCTACCAACTTCCTTCCTTGAGAGAAGATATCCTATACCGAAAGCATTCTCCACAGATGTTTACCCAACCCTGGCTGGGGACTTTTCCAGCCACACTGCACTGCACTGGCCAAGGCTGTTGCTGAAAGTAGGTTGTGGTTGCATTTTTGACACGACTCTGACCACTGTCACATGGCTCAGCTACATGACATCACAAAGCCCCAAAAACATATTCCCCCAAACTGCTGTTTGCACAGCAGCTGGTATGCTCTATATTAAGCATTTATTTGGCTGTGCAGTCAATTTTAGCTTGGGGTGGTTGCCATGCTGGCATCAGGGAGACCAAGTTAGGTTAATTCCAGTAATTCAGATTAACTGGGCTGCGTATCAGATGTTCAGCTTTTGAGAGCAAAACCAAACCAACCAACCAACCTACCACCCCCATCAAACCGCCACAAAACAGACTATTATGGAAGTTGTACAGCAATTTCTGCTGCCTATTCTCTAGATTAGAGGATATGATTGCCTTTCCAAGCATCAAATGACACTGGCTTATGTCAGACCATTGGTTCAATAAACTCAATTATATCTACAGCTCTCCAGAGGCTCAAAGTTCCATCATCTGTCACTTGATCTCTCAAGTGGAGGTGCCACGGACTGAACCTTGGACTTTATGCACAGAGACAGGAGAGCTGCCTCATCCTCCTAAGCAGTTCTGCCCTTCCACCCCTAAAGCTGAACACTCAAAATGCACCAAAGAGGCTCTTGGAGCATTTGACTTTATGCACAAAGGTCACAAATGCCAGTTCTCCATTGGTTGCAAAAATCACCTTACCTTTGGGTGAGTAGCACCTAGAAGGAATATGTATGTGTACCTAGGAATGTGTACCTAGATGTGTATGTGCAACCTCCTGATTTTAGAAATGGGTTAAGTCATAAGATCATAAGAACATAAGAACAGCCCCACTGGATCAGCCCATCTAGTCCAGCTTCCTGTATCTCACAGCGGCCCACCAAATGCCCCAGGGAGCACACCAGATAACAAGAGACCTCATCCTGGTGCTCTCCCCTACATCTGGCATTCTGACTTAACCCATTCCTAAAATCAGGAGGTTGCGCATACACATCATGGCTTGTACCCCATAATGGATTTGTCCTCCAGAAACTCGTCCAATCCCCTTTTAAAGGCGTCTAGGCTAGACGCCAGCACCACATCCTGTGGCAAGGAGTTCCACAGACCGACCACGCGCTGAGTAAAGAAATATTTTCTTTTGTCTGCCCTAACCCGCCCAACACTCAATTTTAGTGGATGTCCCCTGGTTCTGGTATTATGTGAGAGTGTAAAGAGCATCTCCCTATCCACTCTGTCCATCCCCTGCATAATTTTGTATGTCTCAATCATGTCCCCCCTCAAGCGTCTCTTTTCTAGGCTGAAGAGGCCCAAACGCCGTAGCCTTTCCTCATAAGGAAGGTGCCCCAGCCCCGTAATCATCTTAGTCGCTCTCTTTTGCACCTTTTCCATTTCCACTATGTCTTTTTTGAGATGCGGCGACCAGAACTGGACACAATACTCCAGGTGTGGCCTTACCATCGATTTGTACAACGGCATTATAATACTAACCGTTTTGTTCTCAATACCCTTCCTAATGATCCCAAGCATAGAATTGGCCTTCTTCACTGCCACCGCACATTGGGTCGACACTTTCATCGACCTGTCCACCACCACCCCAAGATCACTCTCCTGATTTGTCACAGACAGCTCAGAACCCATCAGCCTATATCTAAAGTTTTGATTTTTTGCCCCAATGTGCATGACTTTACACTTACTGACATTGAAGCGCATCTGCCATTTTGCTGCCCATTCTGCCAGTCTGGAGAGATCCTTCTGGAGCTCCTCACAATCACTTCTGGTCTTTACCACTCAGAAAAGTCAGAATGCCAGATGTAGGGGAGGGCACCAGGATGAGGTCTCTTGTTATCTGGTGTGCTCCCTGGGGCATTTGGTGGGCCGCTGTGAGATACAGGAAGCTGGACTAGATGGGCCTATGGCCTGATCCAGTGGGGCTGTTCTTATGTTAAGGAAACTCCATAATAATGGGAAAGGCCAGTCAGGGACTCTCCTCCTCTGGGAAATGACACGGTATCTTTTTTGCCCAAAGAGGGTGATGCATCCATCTGTGGTTCGGACTATCATCAAATGCATTTCTATCTCCGGTTTATTCCTGTTTTTATGGGTAATTTCTTATAGTCCTCCTTCTAGAGATCAGTGGGCGATAGGTAATCATTCTTACTCATTTCTGACACATTTACAGATATTTGAAATCTTATGACAATTACAGTACAATCCCATGCATTGTAATAAGTAAGTCCCAGAGAGTTAATGCAACTCCCGGGTAAGTATGCAGACTGAGGGCCCAATCCTATCCAATTTTCCAGTGCCAGTGCAGCAGTGCCAATGGGGTGTGCACAGCTTCCTGTGGTGGGCAGGCAGTCACAGAGGCCTCCTCAAAGTAAGGGAACGTTTGTTCTGTAATCTGTAAGGGAACATTTGTTCTGTTTGGGCCCTTAGTTACAAATTTAATAAGAATCATTTTGTATGAAATGTAATTTAAAACAACCACAAAAATGTCCTGAAGAATACCTGGCAGGAGCTGTTGGATAAATGACTTTTACATGTTGGAAAGACATATCCCGATTCAAAACTTCTTTGATCCAGGATTTTATTCCTTGGCCAGTGTCACCTAAATAATACAGAAAGATATAGTCTGAATTATATACCTGACTTACCCTATGCTTCAGCATCTTCTAGAAGTACAGGTCCAACCTTGTTATACACTGATTTTTTTTATACACAGATTTGACTCAACTCGAATGCCACTGCAAATAAGAAGGAAAGTGCTAACACTTTAGCTAACTTTACTACCAGATTGAGTATATTAGAATGCAGGAGAGAAAAGGCAAGTGAGGAAGTTTTAACATGCGCAGTTCTCTGCAACTTCTCGTTTGCAACGTGCAATTTAAGAATAAACACGACAACCCTCATGCCTCAAAGTGAGGCAAGCACATTAATGAGAGCTTCCAAGATGCACCTCGTGCCCCCCCTCCCCACGTATATAGCATGGGGTTTTCTTATCACGCTTGCCTATCTGCTAACTGGTACCCAGAATGGGCCTCAGCTAACTTTTGATTAAGGGGTGATAAATCAAGGATAATTAATACAAATTAGATGAGAGTTGTAATGACTGCATGCTTCTGACTCAAGACAAGGAGATTTTATTTGTAGTATCTATTTGTGGCCTCTTTGAGGTCCTCTTTTCTTATAAAAGCTTTAGTTTGTGAATAGTTGGTTTTCAGAGGATTTTTTTGTTACCAGCTGCCTTGAGAGTTATAATAAGGCAGAACAGAAAACCTGAATTAATAAAGAACAATTCCTGCCCTGCTTCTCCAGTCATCCACTCTCCTTCCCCTACCCTTCAAAAGCAGCAAGCAGGAATATACGTAGCAGAGGGTGGCACAATGGAGTGCAGAAGCCAGAAAGCAGGAATCATAGTTTGTGAATAAATTCTCACTATGGCAGAGGTCTTCAGCAACGGATGTAGCCTCTGGATTCGCAACTGGTAACTCTGGCTGCTTTCTCATTCCCATGAAAAATGATCCCTTATGAACAAGTTTACACCAGGGTAGTAAAAAACATTTTAAATAGCATTACAGTGCCATAACTCCAATAGGTTTCATGCTTTTTTATAAAAAAAAAAAAAAGTTATTTAAAACCACATTAAAAAGGCTTTGATCTAACTCATCTATTTAAATGCCATAGATTAAACAGCTGAAAGTATAACACCTGCAGAGGAACAACCACCCCAGCATGCCTGTGGCCAAATAAACAAGGCGGCCCCAAGGTAATAAAGAACAGCACAAGTATTAAAAGGCTCTAAGGGTGTGGTTCCTGCCCACCCTACCCTTGCTCCAAAAATTAACTTCCAAACACTGAAAGGCTTTGGAAGCCAAGCATGGACAATGCACGTCTAATGCACAATGACTTGTTTTTGATATTGCAAGTCAATCACCATCACTGTCATCAGCGAGGCAGCAGTGCAGAACAACACACCAGTCCACATTAAGGAAATCACTCTGACCACTTAATCTCCAGTAGTAGTATACAATGGCATATACTGTATGCACTTCAACTAATTAACAATGTAGCAAAGAAGAAAAGCTGTAGCAAAGGAATAATGGTCTACTTATGCTTCCATTTTGTGCAATCAACCTCTATCGGTAATTTTTCTCTCTTTGGCAAAATATGCATCAATTATAGTATTAGTGGGCGATGCTAAGCACATACCAGTGATTTCAGCCTAATTTTTATTATATGTGCATTCAAAGCATATCTGGAATGGAAGACGGAGAAAGAGATGGAAGAAAAGACAGTTAAAACAATGTCTATGATCATGGAAAATTGAAATCTTATATTACAGAAGAAAAACATGTGAATGAACATTGTCTTGAATCTTAAGACCTCAACAAATGCCCAAAACTCCACTTTTATATGAACCTTACATTTCTTGATTTTATTTATATCCCACCTGTCCTCCAAGAAACCAGAACTGTGTACATGTGTTTCTCAAACTGTGGGTCAGGACCACAGTTTCAGGTGGGTCCCCATTCATTTCAATATTTTATTTTTAATATATTAGACTTGATGCTACCATGGTATGTGACTGCATTTGGGGAACTGTTGAAGACCTGTACTTTGAACAGGCTACTTTTAACAGTGATAGTAAATGGGACTTAATCCTGGATAGTGTGGGTAGGATTGCAGCCTAGGATTGTTAAAATTTTCCTGCTTGATGATGTCACTTCCGGTGGGTCCTGACAGTTTCTCATTCTAAAAAGTGGGTCCCGGTGCTAAAAGTGTGAGAACCACTGGTGTACATTTCTCCTTCTACTCCTCTACATTTTATCCTCACAACAACCCTGTGGAGAAAACAGGGCTCAGAGTGATTGGGCCAATCACTTTCAGGCCAAACAGATTTGAAACTGTTTCACCCAGACTGAGACTCCAACCACTACATCACACTGTCTCCATATCAGTGGCATACATAAGATGCATCATTAATCATCACTGATAAGTGGGCAAAGAGGCACTTTTTAAAGTGGTGTCCTTTTATATTTAGCAAGAAGCAAACAAATATCCCTCTTTACCCCAGTATGGCAACTTTTCCAGTGGCTATTGCTGGTGTCTGTACTTTTTTTTTTTAATTATTGGGAGCCCTTTGGGGACAGGAAACCATTTATTGATTTATTACTATGTAAATCGCTTTGTGAACTACTCTGTTGAAAGACGGTATATACTGCAAATATTATTAATTTCTGTTTTGAGCACAACAATGTTACCACCTGAAGAAAGGGATGGGAAGACAAGTCACCTTGCTGTAGGACTGGCAGCAAATCTGTGTGTCTCTTTGAAAGGTAAATAAAGGCAGAGTAGAAAAAAATGAAAGATTCACAAAGGATAGGGGAGTCTTGCAGGAAGAGGGCTGTAACTTTGTTGGGGTGGGTGAGTATGTGTTTTAAGAGACAGCACAAGCACTTCCATATCCATGTAATACAGTGGAGAGTGTACAACTTCTAACAAACTAATTACATAGTGTAAAATCAAACTACAGTTTCTTACATTGGCATACACATGGGAAGGGGGACTTGCATGGATTGACACTAGTGAAGTTACCAGCACTAGCAAAGCATCTATGATACTTGCTCAGTCATATTCAGCATAGAGCACTAAGGGCCCGATCCTATCCAATTTTCCAGTGCTGGTGCTACTGCGCCAACGGAGTATGCACCGTTTGCTGTGTTGGGGAGGCAGTCACAAAGACCTCAAGGTATGGGAACATTTGTTCTCTTACCTTAGGGCTGCAATGCGGCTGCATAAGAGCTGGAAAATTGATAGGACTGGACCTAAGTTCCCCACATAAGTACTGCTATGGTTAGTATGGAAGTTGAAATGTACACAGCTTGGAACAGCCACCACTTACCAGTCCAGCACTATTACGCCCGCACAAAAGCACCACTAAAGGACATACTGTGCTTGTCCAAAAGTGCCAACACAGCAGTCGGATGCCCGACTTGGATGTCCATAACTTGGACAGCCAGCATACTAATAATAGCAGTGGGAAAAAATCATATTTTCCCCCAACAACAAAATATTGGTGTTTGTGGGCAGGTTCACACAAACAGATTCCAGCTTATTCAGCTGAATAATTTCCAAATAAGCCAATATGTTACTATGTGGAGAGACGTTAACGTGAATTAAAGCTGTTTCCACAGAGGTAGCCACAGCCTTTCCCAGGATAGTGGAAACTTGACCAAAGAAGAACCACAAGCAGGAAAACGCCTGCACTGTGCCCTGTGTCAGTGGCCTCCTCACATTAATGTCTTTTTCACCCATTCATGTATGAGACATAAATGCACAGGGGGAAAAAAGGAATGCGCATGGATCAGCTTGCGCGATACGGGAGAAATGCTTGGCAAATGTGCAACATAAGATCATTTCCTTAAATCCCACAGCCAATGAAAATGATTGGATCAGAATGAACACAGAGCTCCTGTATCTTGCAATGCGTGCACAAAAGCACATTTTGCATGCATGGCTTGTTATGCAGCAGTGAGTTAGACCACAATCCTTACCCACACTCTTTCTTGGGAGGAAGGCCCATTGAACACAATGCAACTTACTTCTGAGTAGACACGCCCAGGGTTGGGCTGTAAAGCTCCACCTCCCTCCTCTGCACAACTATTAGGCAGGGAGGACAGCTCTATATGCCTCCCCACCCCACAAGCCGAGCTGGGGCAGCTCAGCCCCCAAACCAGGTTCAGAGAGGTCAGCGGGTGGCTGCACCACTCCAGTGCCAAACTGGGAACTGCCTCTGAGCAGGTGCCGAGCTGCAATGGAAGGGAAAGGCAGAGACACCCAAGCAGCTCCTTTCCCCTGCCAGGAGCTGCGAGGCGCCTCTCGCGCCACGCCGGGCACCCACGTCTCCGCAGCAGCCACCTGAGCCGTGGAGAAAGATGAGGGAGGCCGTGTGTCTCCCCGCGGGCGCCACCACGCTCCTCTGCAGCGCCGCCGGAGCCGCCATGCCCGCCGCTTCCTCTGACGACAGGGCCGGCGCGCTCCGCCTCCGAAAGCTCGGCAAGCCTGAATGGGCAGCAGCGCAGGCGCCAGTCTCTGTAGTCTCTCCGCGCAGGCGCTCCTGGGTCCCAAGACGCGCAGCAGTCCTATCCACTGGTTCCCAAACTGTGGGTCGCGACCTGATTTTTTTTTGGGTGGGTCGCCAGAAAGGTGATGGAAAGATCCGATACCCAATTGCCTCAAGCCAGGAGGCTGTTCGAAAACCAGATACTGCAGCCGCTCATCACCCTGCAAAGAGCTCGGCTCCCGCAGTTTGCAAGGGCGCTGCTAACTGCCCTGCAAGGAGTTCCGCTCCTGCAGTTTGCAAGCATGTGTGAATGCAGAGTGTGAGGGTCTTTTTATGGTTATTGTTACTTAAATAGAATGTTTACAAACATTTGCCCAGCGTGTGATTAGTCTGTGGAACTCCTTGCCGCAGGAAGTAGTGACGGCATCTTGCCTGGATGCCTTTAAGAGGGGATTGGACAAATTTCTGGAGGAAAGGTTCATCACGGGTTACAAGTCATGGTAGGTATGTGCAAGGTAGAGGTAGGCTGCCTCTTATTGCCAGGTGCAAGGGAGGGCACTGGGACACAGGTTGTGTCTGTTGTCTAGTGTGTTCCCTGAAGCATTTGGTGGGCCACTGCGAGATACAGGAAGCTGGACTGGATGGGCCTTTGGCCTGATCCAGTGGGGCTCTTCTTATGTTCTTATGTTTAAACATACTTAGGCTTTTGTGGCCGGATGAGTTCAAAACATAATTTGAAATGTTTCCCAAGCCCTTAAGCCACAGATTAAAGCACACTGTAGGATCTAGTCCCGTTTTGCTTTCAGCTGTGGAAAGCATCTTCAAGGGTTACAAAGAATTTGTGTCTTTGTAACCCTGAAGATGTTTTCCATAGCTGAAAGCAAAACGTTGGGACTAGATCCTACAGTGTGCTTTAATTCATGGCTTAAGGACTCGGGGAAACATTTCAAATTATGTTTTAAAATAATATATTTCTTTCTAGATCTCCTTTTTAAAAAGTTTGGTAAACCTAGGTTGGTCCGGACAGAGTGTTGTTTTAAAAAGCGGGTCCTGGTGCTAAAAGATTTGGGAACCACTGCACACTTTCCCAGGAGTAAGCTCCATTGAACACAATGGGGCTTGTTTTTGAGTAAACTTGCAGAGGGGTTGTGCTGAAAGGATGCCTGGCTGTGTGGACAGGGCTGCAGCCTTCGAAGGAGGAAATGGGGAATTGCAAAGCACCTCATTGGTAGGAAAAAGAATGCATGGAAAGACAGCTGGGATTTAGGGTTTACAGGCCAGAGGATCTCTGATGCTCTGCATGGGAGGAAAAGACATCCTGCAAGCACAGTGATGTCTCCTTCTCTGAAAGCTGGTGAAGCGTGGAGGAGAAGCCAGTGAGCTGTAAAAGGGACATCTCCAGTTGTGTTCTCACCTCTGCTATGTGCTCCCTAGGTGTATGTATGCCTGAGAGTGCAATCTCCTAGGCATGTCTATTCAGAAGTATTTGTTCAATGGGAATTATTCCCAGAAAAGTGTGCTTAAGTTTGTAGCCTTAGGGTGCAATCCTATCCAATTTTCCCATGTGGTGCTGCTGTACCTATGGGGGATGCACTGCTTCCTGTGTTGGGGAGGCAGTCACAAAGGCCTCCTCAAGGTGTGGGAACATTTGTTCCCTTACATCAGGGCTGTATTGTGGCTGAACCAGTGCTAGAAAATTGGATAGGATTGGGCCCTTAGACAAGCAGCTCTCTTGCCTGCACTATGGAGGTTATATAATACTTACTGAGAATACTGAGTGCTTCACCCACTCAGAAAGTGCAATGTCAGTGCTGATTATAAGTCTAATACAGTGTTTCTCAACCAGTGGTATGGATAACACCAGTGGCACTTGAGATGGTGTCTGGTGGTACTTGTAGGACCCCTGGTCTTCTGTCTCCTGGCAGCTAGATCAGGAACGTGACACAACAAACACCATTAGGAGGCTTGTTTCAGTGGGTACAGCTCCAAAGCATTCTTTTCTGTGCTCAGAAATATTCTCCCACTCACTCTGAGCCTCTTACTGGTGTTTGACGAATCACATCTGGCCTGCCAACCTGGAAGTAACTGGTGATGGTGTTATCACCAGTTACTTACAGTTGTACTTTGAATAGGTGGACCATGTGAAGTGGTACGGCAGAGGACAAACTTTGAGAAACACTGGTCTAATGTTTTCAGATTGATGAACTCTGGTGTTGAAAACTACATAAGTCAAGAGTGTGGTCCTCTGCATCCTTCACTAGGTTATGGCACGTGGTCCTGTGGCAGTGGAGCTCTCTATATGGCTTTTCACCAGTACGCAGCAAAATAAAGGTCTGATTTGTTAATCAAGGGTTGAGAGCTCTGCCTCCTAAGTACTGCTGGTTGCTGCTTTATTTTTGGATAATACTTCTCAATTACCTTTGGACCTGTTAAAGGGACCATCAAGGCAGCTTCCAAATCTTCAAGACAATATTACTGTCAGTTTAGAACAGGGGTGCCCAAACCCCGGCCCTGGGGCTACTTGCGGCCCTCAAGGACTCCCAATGCGGCCCTCAGGGAGACCCCAGCTCCCAATGAGCCTCTGGAAACTTGCTGGAGCCCACACTGGCCCGACACAACTGCTCTCAGCATGAGGGCGATGGTTTGACCCCTCGCGTTAGCTGTGGGATGAGGGCTCCCTCCACTGCATGCTGTTTCACGTCTGTAATGCAAAGAAAAGGCCAGCCTTGCTTTGTGCAAGGCTTTTTATAGGCCTTGAGCTATTGCAAGACCTTCATTCATTCATATAAGTTCCACCTCTAGTATATTAATTTATGTAAACATGTAAATTTATTCAAATTTTAAAGTAAATTAATTCTTTTTCCCCCCTGGCCCCTGACACAGTGTCAGAGAGATGATGTGGCCCTCCTGCTGAAAACTTTGGACACCCCTGGTTTAGAAGCAAGCAAAACTGCCTAAATAATAAGAATGGAGGTGAGCAAATAACAAGTAGTACCAAATAAATAAATGAAATGATACCAAAAAAAAATTCAAGAGAAAGCCCACTGAAACAAAAAAAGGTTTTCACAACCCAACTGAGAATGGGCAGTGTTGGGGCCAGCCGAGTCTCCCAGGGGAAGGAATTCCATAATCAGGACTGCAAGGTCCTAAAGCCCCCTACCCCAATTGTTTTGTTTTGCCCCCCTCCCCCAAACTGGTATTTAAAAGATCAGCAACCCACTCACCAGGCCGCATTGCATGCTGAGTAAGCCTTTACTATGGAATATGGCCCATTTAACTCCCTGGGACTTATTATTTCTAACTAAACATGCCTGAGATTTCTGCCTGGGCGTTTCCACATTATGTAGCCTGATCCTAATCATGTTTCTTTATCTTGTTCTCTAGGCTTTCTCCTTTGGTTTTGCTCACACTTTCCCTGGCAACTAAATGTACCTCCTTCGGGAGATCTGGTGCTCACTTTGAGAGTTATGGCAATTGGTGGAAGGCATTTTAATCTCCTACATATGTGGGTTAGTGCAGCAAACAAGTGAAAGGAGCAATTGTCTTGCCCCACTTCCATTTTTATACTACCGGGTTCTCATGTTTATGGCTTCCACATTTTGCCCTTTATTTGTCCAAAATGGAGTGGAAATAGAGTTTTTTCCCCCTTGCTTTCTCCCAGTTTAATGTGCTGCCATAATAACAGCTTTTTTTCCCCCTTCATTTTTCATCACTTATTAGCTCCGCTCCCCAGCTGTGCAGCACCACTCCCCGGCGTGAACTACATCGGCATAAGTCTGACAAGTTTACTTTGGCCCCAATTTCAGGCATTTCAGAGGGGTCAACGAGTATCTTGTTCACGTTCCCACTGCAATATACTGATTTTGTGTGACAGCATCCGTCCACACAATGCTAGAAATCTCGAAAATGTGGCATTTGGGAAGGTAAAAATGGTGTGTGGTGCTGTGTGCCTGCATCAGGAACAAAAAAAAAACTGTAAATGGGGACATAAAACATGTTAGCTGAAGCATCACATTTCTTGCCAACACCAGGCGTGACATTCCTTCCACCAAGAAATACTTCACATGAATGCTTCAATGGCAAAATACCATTGGGTTATATTTATTGAATCCCTTTTGCATCCTACTGTCAGGAAGCTCAGCATGTCAAACGGGGAAGTCATAGCATTTTATAACTGCAACAGCTTTGTAGAAGTGATGGTTCATCCAAAGCCTGGGTGAATCGATTGGTTCATAGAGGCCCAGGAGATATTGTTTTACCAGTCCCTTCCTAACTTGAGACATGCCCAGAGTAGACACCCAAGGACAGAGTATGCTGCAGGTAACCTTAATCTAAGCTGCTGCATGTGTTTTCAGAATTTCTGCCCCCAGGCAATGCAGTCCATACATGATAATAAGCCGTGCCAGGTAAACCTAACACAAGCAAGCACTAAAAGTGCAGGCAAAGCAGAGGGCAGATGATGATGATTAAGAATATTTATATACTGCTTTTCAGCAGGAATAGTTCACAAAGTGGTTTAGTAAAATAAATGAATTGCATACTAAAATAAACCAATAAATGGTTCTACATATGAAGGTGCAAGTATAGCATACAGATATGACCCTGCGCAGTAGATGGAGTTGTTGGGTCTGAAGGAAGCTCACCACAAGGAGCTCACCCTACTTTATTCATTTATTGATTTTATTTACAAATTTATATCCCACTTTATCTCCCTGACAGGCATTCAAAGCAGCTTCAAAATATAAATATATAAACACTAAAATCTTCTAAAAACAATTAAAAAACCACCTTAAAAATATCCCATTAAAAGCCACTGCCTTAGAGCCCGATCCTGTGGTCTGCGCCATGGCTCTGCGCCGTGGACCACAGTTGCAAATGTGCCATAAGGCATGTTTGCGGGGCTTACCGCTGCGCTCCCGCCGGACCTAGCCCAGGTCCAGCTGACGCTGAACCAGTGTGTGGTGGGCGCCCGGGTTCTGGGTTCTCCAGAGTAGGAGAGGAGGGGTGATAAGGAGAGTAGGAGATAAGGGTATTAGGATAAGGAGGCAGAGAGGGTTTGGGGAAAGGAGGGTTATAGAAGATAGGGTTCTTTTAGTTGGGTTTTTAGAAGGAAAGAGGATTAGAGGAAAACAATTGTAGGAAGGAGAAGAAAGGGAAATTACCAATCCTTACACTGCTGGATAGAGTAGGGTATGCTACCCTTCCGTAAAGCAAGGCTGGACAATGCTGCTTTGTGTTGGCAGGGTAGCCAAATAAGTGTGCATAAGATTGCAGTCTTGCATGTGAGGTCAGGACTAGGAATATTACTTCAGAATTAGGACCTAAAAGGCATGCATATAAACGTATCACTTGCAAATGTTTTGGGTAAAATCTGTACTGAAGAGACTGTGTGCAATTAAAACCACATTGTCTTCTGTATTTTTCATGAGGTTTCAATTTCTGCCCAATGATGCATATATGCAATAGGAGCCAAATGCATACACCTGTGGGTCAGGCAAAAAATGGGTTAATCTTTAAGATCCTGAATGACAGACGAACTTTGGATCTGAGATTGACTGGAAATGGGAAGGGAAAGAGAATCTGGCAGTGTGGTGTTTATTTCTGAAAGACAGGACCATGTCGATGATTAATAATAAGGAGAAAACGGAACCCTGGAGAGACTGGCCTAATGGCAAATGTATTAACCAGAGTTCAAAATGATGGCCTCACATCCTTGCTGAACTGTTCAAATTACATGAGCACACAGTGCAGTTTCCCAGATGGCTAAAAAGGTGCTAAAATTATCACTGCCTTAAAAATGATGGCAGACAGTTGAGAAAAAGTATACCCCAGGTGGATGAAAAATATGACCACACATTCTGCACTTGTGTGATGCTAGGCAAATCAACATAATGCCTCATATTTGGTTTATGTACATTGCTGTGCTTTTTACTCAGGAGTAAATTGAATTCAATTAGTATTGAATTGAATTCATTAGTAGGGATTACTTCCAAAGAAGTCTGCAAAGGATTTTAGCCATGCTTTGACTTGGGCAGTGGTTTATAGTCACAGTTTGGATGAAAGGAAGAGCGATCACAAACCCAGTAAAAACAAAGCAACAGCCACAAAAGGGGAGGGGTCCATTTTTTTTAAACAACAGCAAAAATGAAACTGGTTGGGTAGTTTTAATTCAAGTCCAATCAGGACTCTTCATAATGGCCAGAAATATGGCAAATGTCTTACTAAGGCCCAAACCAAAAATGCAACTATTCCATCGGAAAATACATTTGTGAGTCACATCCGTGGGTTTCAGCTCATGGTGGATTTGCCACCACATATTCATCACAGCTCAGGTCCTCCTTCATGGCACAAGCTGTGCAAGTCCCTCTTCCTGTGCTGCCAATCATCTCTTGGGGGACTTCCTGGGTCTGCAGAAATTCCAGCAGCACTTTCCTTCTGTAAGGGCCAAGGGTTTCCCCTCTGAGGCTTTGTCCTTCTCAGAGTAGGATACTTCCTGGTTTGGTTGTATACTGTACTGTGGTTCAGTAGTCCAACTGTCACAAAGAATCCCCCCCATGTTTTCTGCACTTCTACTATCCAACAAAGAAGTGGGGTTCCTCCAAAAGGAAACCCCCTTTGAAAAATGGAGTCCCCTCCCTGTTTCCCCCAAATCAATAAAACATTTTGTTTTTGGACTTATAGGGCAGTTCCCCAGTGCAACCTTCCTATTCAGAAGCCAAAATGAGCTCTTGGTTATCCCCTGCAAGTCCAATCCATTATTCTAGTGCAATTCATTTGCACCAAGTGGAGGCAGGTCAAGTGCACCTCTACTTCATCCCCCCACACTTCACATTCTGGGGACTGTAACAAGAGCAAGGATGAGGGACTTCTCAATGGGGAACATGGCCCAAAGAAGTCTAGTGTCACAAAAACTGCACATTCCACATACATCAATTTCATATGATTTTTGTGTGTGTGTGAGAAAAGCAGGCCTCGCAACCACCTGGGATACATCTATTCTGCTTTTTGGCGTGCATGAGCCAGCATGCATGACAGCTTGCCCTTCTCAGGGTAGCATGCCTCCAGCTCCCCCCCCCCCAACCCTGCAGTAGTGGGTCATGCACTAGATTCATCCCCATCTTTTCACCAATGGAGTCTTCTTAATAAGTCTGTTCTCTACCAACAAACCCCAAAGTAGTTCCCCTGTCCAAAACGTTCATGGGGCACCTTCATTAGGTCTGAAAAATCTGTGGAGAAGACAGAGACATGCGTAATGGAGGCTAGCAGAAACCCAACACGCCCATGACTGGCCTCACACACGAGGCTGTGGCAACTTGAGCAGAGACAGAAAACCATGCTTAAAACTTTGAGGTGGGTGGTGGGGTGAATTGATCCTTCTCCCACCACAGAAATGCCACAACCTATTTTAGATTCTTAAAAATTACAGTTTCTAGCAAAAACCTATGTCCTAAAATACTCCAAGCATTTGCATAAATAAAATCCCTGAAAATCACAATTGGAAAAATTATGGGCATGGCCCAACTCCACTTGCTGGCTGCCCAGGATGACCAACCACAGCTGAGTTAGTATACCTCCTCATTGAATGACTGCTGCAGTGGTTGGGAGTTTGCAAGGCTTTTTTCTGCTTTTTTGTTCCACTTTGTTGGTGGCCCAAGAAAATCCTCAGGCCTCTGTTCCCAGGCAAATCACTATGACCAAACCCTGAAGGATTTCTGCATGTGTGGTTTGGGCCTAAGGTGTTGTTATCCAGAGCAACTGTGAGCAACTGTTTGAGAACTATTTGCCCTAGTCCAACAAGCCACAGTGGGTCAGGTTGAAACAATGCCCAAATCCTTTCCTAAATTCTGGCATCTCCCCAAATTCTGCTGCCCACCCTCTAGTCCCACCAACGTGTAATTCCACCACCACTACCCCTGAAAAAGTACACAATCAATGTTGTGTACTGGGGTATTCTGCTCGTCCACCTGCTTGGTGACTGGAACATGGAACATGAGGAGAGCTAAGCTACCTCTTCCAGTGCTT
This sequence comes from Tiliqua scincoides, assembly GCF_035046505.1. Taxonomy (NCBI): domain Eukaryota; kingdom Metazoa; phylum Chordata; class Lepidosauria; order Squamata; family Scincidae; genus Tiliqua; species Tiliqua scincoides. Next base: position 251,824,844 of record NC_089821.1, read on the forward strand.
CCCTCTAGTGGCTGGTGAAGGGAAGGTTTGGCAGCACATTCCTCTCTGAAGGGAGGTAAGCTCCCTCCCCCCAATCTTCCTCTTGCACACTAGTGCACGAGGAGAGGATGAAGCCAGCAACCAGGCAGGCAGCAAGATAGGACAGCTGGTCAGCAGGTGCAGGATATGGTCTGTCCCCTGTCAGCTTGCCTCCTTCCCCAGTTTGTCATCTGAGATGAAATGTTCAGCTTCTCTCGTGGGTCACACTGCCAACTTCCAAATGTGAGATCTGAACACGGCAGGAACCTTCCTCATGCTAAGCTGATGTTGGAGAGATGCCTTCTACTGTTTCTACTGAGCAGTGCTTATCCTATTGAACTAGCAGTGCACATTTTACTTTGTGAACAAGGACTCTCATCTCCAACAAGAATCTCTCTGGCTGAACTGATGAACTCTGTTCAGAGTTAGATCCGAATTGGGGCCACTGTGGAAGTACTGTGTGTATGATTCCCTGTGAGTCACTATATATGAGATGAAGAATATAAACAAAGCACCGTAGTTCAGGAAAATCCGAGAATACATTTGAAATGGCTTGTCTGGAGACATCTTACATTTTTTCTTTTTGTTCCAGGAATGTGTGTAGCATCTGTTTTCCTAAGGGTGACCATAGGAACACTGGCTTTGAAAAGGTTCTCACACTTTTATTAACATAATGGACCCAGGAAAATTTCTCAAGATGTCTTTAAAAAATACATGCAAACTTTTTATTCATTCTGGTCGGCAAAAGCCTTTTCTGTCATTTATAAATAACATCGGAGTCTCCAAGGCTGCATTTTGGTCCCATTATTTGGAAGCAAGACTCCATTGACTTTTATTGGGCATCTTTTTAAATAGGCAGTTTAAGGAATATACACCCAATGTAAGTTTTCCCTTCATATAATGTTTTCCTCACTCCTGCAACAATTCTTGTGATAAGATTGCCATCAAAAGGGGTTGTGCAAATGGTGACATCAGCGAACCCAAAGCCAATGAATCAGTTCCATTGGCTGCAGTGCTATCCCTAGCCCAGTGGTCCCCAAACTTGGGTCAGGATCCACTGGTGGGTTGTGACTTGATTTTTGGTGGGTCGCATAAAGGTGATGGAAAATCAGATAACTAATTGCCTCAAGCCCTGAAACTATTCAAAAAACTGATAGCTACTACTTACCTTGCAAAGAGCTCAGCTCATACAGTTTGTGAGCATGTATAAATATAGGGAACAAGAAGCTGACGGAACATACCAAGATCCAGGTCTACGGAGCTTGCGTCCTGAGTACACTTCTGTACTGCAGCGAGTCATGGACTCTTCGCTCACAACAGGAGAGGAAACTGAACGCCTTCCACATGCGCTGCCTCCGATGCATCCTTGGCATCACCTGGCAGGACAAAGTTCCAAACAACACAGTCCTGGAACGAGCTGGAATCCCTAGCATGTATGCACTGCTGAAACAGAGACGCCTGCGTTGGCTCGGTCATGTCATGAGAATGGATGATGGCCAGATCCCAAAGGATCTCCTCTATGGAGAACTCGTGCAAGGAAAGCGCCCTACAGGTAGACCACAGCTGCGATACAAGGACATCTGCAAGAGGGATCTGAAGGCCTTAGGAGTGGACCTCAACAGGTGGGAAACCCTGGCCTCTGAACGGCCTGCTTGGAGGCAGGCTGTGCAGCATGGCCTTTCCCAGTTTGAAGAGACACTTGGCCAACAGTCTGAGGCAAAGAGGCAAAGAAGGAAGGCCCATAGCCAGGGAGACAGACCAGGGACAGACTGCACATGCTCCCGGTGTGGAAGGGATTGTCACTCCCGAATTGGCCTTTTCAGCCACACTAGACGCTGTTCCAGAACCACCATTCAGAGCATGATACCATTTCGAGACTGAAGGTTGCCAACACACACACACACAAATATAGGGAGATAAATGTTTGAGGGTCTTTTTCTGGTTATTATTACTTGTAAATACAAAAAAAAAATATTATTTCTTTTTAGATCTCCCTTTTTTAAAATTCTGGTAAACCTAGGGTGGGTCCTGATAGAGTGTTGTTTTAAAAAGTGGGTCCTGGTATTCAAAAGTTTGGGAACCACTGGCCTAGCCAGTTGATTCAGCACCCCAGAATCATGTTTTCTTCCCACTCAATTGACCCTGCATCAGCTCTGTCAACTCTTTGAAGGGTACAATCCTATACACGCTTACCAGGAACGGCCCAGTCTTATCCTATAGTGATATGAAGGGCACAGGATTGCTGATGCGGGATCAGGCTGGCTAGGAGAGGTAAGTAGCAGCCCAGTCCTGAACTGCGTGGCACACAGGGCTGCTGTGGCACCAATAATGACTGCTGTGGAATCCTGTGCATACCAGGCAGCCGCCAGTGGGGACTTTCGTCCCCTTCCTCCGGGTAAGGGAAGTAGCCCTGCAATGGGGCTACTTGATTCTGCAGCAGTTCTTTAGCCACACAGCATGACATGGGGCTCCAGATCCGGCAGAGATGAGCTCTCCAAGTCCCACCCCCTCCTGCCATGTTCCCACCCCTGCCATGCCTTCTTTGGTCACTCTGTGGTTCACTGTGGAACTCCTCAAAACTACGTCAGAAAGCTGCGTCATAGGGGAGCAATGTTGGGGTATGCCTTCATGGAATCCTAAAATTGGAAAGGGCCTTTAAGGCAACCTCCTGTTTGAAGCAAGAAAATCCTCTCTAGAGCATCTTCAAAAGGTGATGGTCAAGTCTTTGCTAGAAGACCTTGGTGAGGGAGAACCCTCCCATTCATATCTCATTTCTTAGAGATGTTCATCTAGTTGGCCACTGTGGGAAACCAGATACTGGACCAAATGGGCCAATGCCCAACACCTGCAGGGCTCTTCTTATGTTCTGCTAACCACTGAAGTGCATTATCTCTTCACATCTCTTCACATCCTTCAGTTATCCTGTTCTGCTTGCCATCTATGGGGATCATGAATGGTTAAAAAAAGAAGAAGAATATTTCACACTGCCAGCATGCGGGTGCACTGGGAAATCAAACCTGTGAAAAGAACCAGGTTCTGGGTATCGTTTTTATTACCAATTCATCCAAGCAGAGCACAAGGGTTGTCATATTGGAGATGTGGCATGTGGGAAGGATTAAGAGGTACATGAACCTTTTGAGTTTCCCTCTTCCTCTGTTTCACATTTTCTTGTGTTTACAGGAGAACCCCCTTGCTATTTTGCTTTCTGTTCTCCATGTATGCCTATGATAGAGTGCTCATTGTTGCATTGAAATATTTTTGCAGTTCAGCATTCAGTAATCCTGTTTGTTCCTTTAATTTGATCCTTTCACTTAATGTCTGCTTATTTTTACACAGAATCGCTGAGCCCTTTGCACCAGATTTGTTTATGTATGTACTTTTTAAAAAGCTTTCAATTTGGTGCTTATAAAACTCTTTGCATCTCATTCCTTGCCTAACCACAATGGTCTGTGTTGCCCTTTCCCCTGTTTAGACAGAACTGGGAAAGTTTTCAACTGCTTGCTCTCCAAGAGCTCCTTAAATCTCTCCCACTTTCTTTTAGCACCCTTTCCTCAGAGACTAGAAATTCATTCAGATAAATTAAAATCAGTTATATTGTTTCTCTGGCTACCTTTTGGAATATTCTGCCCTTCTCACCGCCACCCTCCCCAAGAACTTTTCCATACCCTCAGGTTTTTTCACAGGGTGGGTCAGGGCAGTGGTACAGTAGTAGATTTTGATGTGCAGAAGCTCATTATGACTAGGGCTGGCCTATCCACAAGGCTTGATTGAGATGGTTGCCTCAGGTAGCAGATTGGTAGGGGACACCTACTTCTGTCTCTCGCGAACCGCCACTGTTCCTTCTTTTCTCCACTGCCCAGCATAGCCTTCCTGGGTTGCAAAAGGAAGAAGGGCATAGAGTGTCAGAGGAAGTGCGGAGAAGAAAGTGCTGAGCTAGAACATAGGAGAGTGGAAGGAGCAGAGGCTGCCAAATCACCAGGTTAGGAGGTGCAGCATTTGACATGCAGCAACTGTTACCCTGCAGATGCCCGATCTTGTCTGATCTTGGAAGCTAAGCAGGGTCAGGCCTGGTTAGTACTTGGATGGGAGACTGCCTGGGAATACCGGGTGCTGTAGGCTTATACCATAGTCTTTCGAGACTGAAGGTTGCCAACCAACATTTGACACCCCGCCTCAGGCACTGGGGGGTCTTGAGTTGGTCATGGTCATGACACATACTTCATGAAGCCTTTTTGTAAACTGCCTTGAGTCCCTCTGGGGAAGAAGGCGGGATATAAATGTAGTAAGTAAGTAAGTAAGTAAGTAAATAAATAAATAAATAAATAAATAAATAAATAAGACTGTACTATGACAGCAAAGTTCAACTTTAAATATCCTCAGAGTATTCTCCTCTCCTGCCAATTACTCTTATTTTGAAACTTATTGTATGGTGGGCCTTCCTTATCTATGGGTTTGGCATCCATGGATTTGAGCATCCTCAACCAGAAGTCATCAACATGAAACTGAAATAGCTTCTGGTTATATCCAGGAGGCCTTCTGAGGAGGCTGGAAGGCTGGTGTGAACTCCAGAGGTCTGGCATTGGCCTCCGATGCTGCGGCACTGTGACCCTGCCCCCCTACAGATTTCAGCACCCATGGATTTTGGTTTTCCCAGGGGGTTGTGGGACCAATCCCCCATGGATGATGAGGGCCCACGGTATTTAAAAATTAAAAATATCTCAGATCAATATGAAAGGCTTATTAGAGTGCTAGCCTCTCCATCTTTACTCAGAAGTTAGTTCCACTGTGTTCTATAGGACTTACTGCCAGGTAAATTTCAACAGGATTGTAGTGTTGATATAACATGAGCTACATATTGTCTCTTGGGCAGCCCTTGGGATGGACAATGACCTCTAGAGCCATTCACATGTATAACACAAGTCTGCACAATCTGCAGGCCAAAGGAATTGGGAGTGGACTAGAGGAAGCCCAACCCACTGGAGCCATGCTATGCCCATTTTGTGAACTTTAAAAAAGATTCACTTTGTCCACTGAGATCTGGAGATGCTACTATACTATATGTTACTTCTTTCTCTGAGCTGAGGCTTATGGGTATGCAGGGCAGGGCCTTCTCTGTAGTGGTACTAATTTTATGAAACAACTAACCCAGAGAGATCATTATGACACATCTCTGTTCTCCTGTGAAATTATACCTTACATAAATTCTAACAGACACTGTTCTTTTTTTTTGCAACTGCCATGTGTTCATTTTTTATAGCTACCATAACGTTTTAATAATTTTAGCCTGTTTTTTAATTGTGTTTTTGGCATAACTTGAGTGTGAGTCTGTCTTAAGAGATAACCAATAAATTGCTGTAAGAAATGTCCAGGTTTGGAACATTCAGCATTGGAACATTTTAAAAAAACCTCCCTCACTGGAGGTTTTCAAACAGAGACTGGCTAGCCATCTGGCAGGGATCCTGTAGTGGCCTGCATTGAGCAGGAGGTTGGGCTAGATCAGGGGTGTCCAAACTTTTTGGCAGGCAGGCCACATAATCTCTATGACTATGCATTGGGGGCCAGGAAAAAGAAAGAATTAAATTACATGTAAAATTTGAATAAATTTAAATAAATTTACATAAATGAATATATTAGAGATGGAACTTATATGAATGAATGAAGGTCTTGCAATAGCTTAAGGTCTTAGGCCTTGCACAAAGCAAGGCTGACCTTTCCTTCCCTGCCATTGCTGCTTCACATATTTGAAACAGCAAGCAGCGGAGGGAACTCTTGGCCTGAAACTCATGCGAGAAGTTAAACAGTTGGCCCTCATACTGAGAGCAGTCATGTCGGGCCAGCGCGGGCTCCAGCAAGTCACTCATTGGAGACTGAGGGCTCCCCAAGGGCCAGATTGGGTTCCCTCAGGGCTTCAAATGTCCCCCTTGCCAGGGTTTGGGCGCCCCTGGGCTAATCACCTCAGAGGTCCATTCCAACTCTCAAATTCTATTAAATTAAAAAAAAAAATCATAATCAAAATTTTATTTTTATTTTCCTGCACCAGACTCCTTCTGTTCCATTCCAGTTTCTTCCCAATAATCTCATATAACTATATCAATATGGTGTAATAAATGTTGACTGTTCTTAAAGCTATGTCACCATACGGTCAACATCTGTTTATGAGAATGGTTCTTCATTCATCTATGTGCCCTATTCCATCTATTTTGTGATGTACATGAATCAGCCTGCTCCTGCACATGTAGTCCCTGGGGTGTTAATGACTAAATGGAGTGTAGATCGGGCAGGATATGTATGGGAGTCCAATAAGGAATGATGTCACTGAGGCTATGATGATCAGAGGGTAAGGATTTTAAGATTAGTGATAGCAATAAAAATCTTGCGACACATTTCTTGAAATGTGTATTGAGAAATGTGTATTGTTCCATTCCTTTCATTTAATTGGTGTAAAATTTCTCTTTATTCTTATTAGAGAGAAGTAACACCACAAAACAATCTGGTATTTGCAGGAAAGAAGCCAACTATCAACAGTAGAAAAGGTGCTTGCTTGAGAACATCTGCTAAGAGACGTCCCTTGAAACAGAACGATTCGGTAGCATGATAAGAAAACATCTGGGAAGCACTCAGATGAGAGGGAAATGGTCCATGGGAGGAGGAGAGGGAGGACACCTCAAGACTGGCAGACAATCAGGGAGAGGCAATGCATTTGAGCGCCAATGGCATGACCTCTATTATTCTTTTTACACTCACACCCACATTCAAAGACAAAGTTGTGATGAGCGAGGCGGGGCAAAAGAAGAGGGGGTGTTAAAAAAAGGAACGGCTACAATTTACTGGGAAAGAAATGATCAGATAATAGAATGTTTCCCAAAGGCTTTTGGGGCTTTCCACACAAAGTAGAAGACTGCTCACCCGCCCGCATTGGGCAGCCAGGAAATGAAGGCCAAAGGGAGGGTAGCCCATCACTAGTCAAACATGATGACAACATTTGAAAAGTTTACATAATCAAAACACGGTATGCGTGTTGAACCTTACCCGCTCTTTCCTTTGTTGTGTTTTATGCGCTAGATGAATCACATTATTTTATTAAAGAAAAAAAATTGTTATTTTTAACATCATGTATAAAGAGGACCCCATTCCTCACACACACATCTGCAGGTGTACAAAAAAACAAACAAACAAAAAAAAAAAACAACCCAACAACTTGTGAATTGAATTTCAGGACAATTTTGGAAGAGTTCCTTTTGCTGATTATTGAGCACGCGACTTATGGCTTTGATTTGGCCATTCCATGTACATTTGGTTTTAATTGATTTGACTTCATTTATAAGCACTCGAGCAGTGTTTATCCTTTTACAACAGAAACAAAAAGTTACTCAGAGCACAATCCTATGGATGCGCTTAGCCGGTGCAAGTCCCTTGTGCCAACCAGGGAGGGTCGCAAACAATCTCCCTTGGAGAAAGCCATGCCGGCAGACAGAGGTATGCTGGCCCATGGAGGCCAAATCCAGCCTCTGTGGTGGCAAACGAAGGTAAGGTTGTGCTGACCGAGCTTGACCTGTGTGGGGGTCTGGGGGGCATGGGGAGGGCAGGAAGGAGATGGGGAAGAGGCATTCTGGGGCAGGGGGAAGGGCATTGGCAGGCAGGTGGGGAGCAGGAGGTGGGGCCAGTACCCGGGGGACCCATTCTAGGCCAGGACCCATTCCTGGGGGCTCAGGGGGTGCAGATTCGAGTAGACCCATTGGGGCTGCTGCAGTTCTACCCAGGGTAAAGGGAACTATCACATCTAGTTTCAGAGATGCTGCATAGCATTGTTACTAGTGAATGGTTCAAGCAGCTTCCTTGAGAGGAAGCCACGGCATAAGTATCCTCAAAAGGAAACTGCTCGAATCATTCACTAATGAGGCCGAATCTCTGAAACGAGGTGTGATAGGGCAAAACAGACGCCATGTTTGGAATCAGCACCCAAAATATACACAGGAATAGGTTTAACTTTTAAGACAGCAAAATGTGGGTTGGCCTGTGTTATTGGTTAGGTTTGATGTGACCTTGAGTTAGTCACGGTTTCTCAGTCTCGCCTCCCTCACAGGAAGACAAAAGGAAAGGAGGAGCTATGTACATCACCCTGAGCTCTTTGGAGGAAGGGTGGTATAAAAATGTGGAAAATAAATAAATTTTACCCTTGCAAGCATCCCTGATGATCCCTTAAATGGGATAGAAAGGCAGCCTATGACTATTTTGATCACACACATAAATAAACCATGCTTGGCAATTATACTTGGGCTTTGTTATGAGAATTTGTACAATGAAGGCCAAGTGTGTGCTGGCTAAAAAATGACCTTTAGTCCTCTGCTAGGAAACAAATCAGGTCACCCCCCCCTTCCCCACCACCTAAAAAAAGTGATTTCAGATGTCACCACAACTACTCAGCTGTTTTACCAGCCTACTGACTGATCTATTGTTTTTGAAAATGAAACTCCACCCACACTGATGGAACACCAGGTGCAAGCCCAAGAGATGAGTCAAAGGATACAGGCACATGGGCTGTGACCATAGGCAAATTGATACTGATAGCTTTGGAATCTTTGGGGGCAGGGATGTTGCTCCCAGGAAGATTACATACTTTATAGGCAGGAGGTCCCAAATTCAATCCCTGGCATATCTAGGTAGGACAGAAAAAAAAATCCCTGTCTGTGACTTTAGAGGACCATTGCTAAGCAAACAAAACTGAGCTAGTTGGACATGTGGCTGGATGTAGCATTCTATATTTAGCTCCTGTTTTTGGATCTAGGTTGATGATGAGGTGCTTCTATACAACTAATGTCAGGTTATCTTAGGCAGTGTTAGAGTGATCTTGTATTCAGTTTTGAATCCTTGGTTTGTAGGTTTTGACTTATAAAGAGGAAACAAAGCAATAATCAAACAGCTATTTCCGAATTCAACAAGTGAGATTTCCTAAGAGCAGCGATTTTCAACCTTTTTCATCTCGCGGCACACTGACAAGGCATTAAAATTGTCAAGGTGCATCATCAGGTTTTTGACAAATGATAAGGCACACCATGCTGCCAGTGGGGGGCTCACATCTCCCATTGGCCCTACTAATAAATGACCTTCCCCCAAATTCCTGTGGTACACCTGTGGACCACTCATGGCACACTAATGTGCCATAGCACAGTGGTTGAAAAATGACTTCCTTAGAGTAAAATCACTTGGTTCTAGCGCTAGTAACTAAGGATAACTTTTGCTGGATTGAGCAAAATCCATGTTACGTGTTGTTCTAATTAGAACCTTGTTATCATAGCCTTATTTTATTACTAGGTATTAATGCTAATGAGATGCTTACAGAAGTATCCTAGCCTTCTATTTATTGGTTGATTTCCAATCAAAAGTAATTTGTAGCAACCTTATTGCTAGGTCTACTTGCTTATGTTTCTTCCTATTTTGATTTAACTGAGGTTCTTGTGAGTGAAAATGGACTCTCTTTGCCATAATTCTTTGACACTGTCTGCCCATTCCCATGAGCTGCATGAGCCACTGTAAAGGCATATACAATAGCATCATGTACAGCACTATGCTGGTGGCGATGAGAGAGGAGCAGTAGAAAATGTAGTGGCAGAGTGTGCCGTAGCTGACGACCTGCTCCAATTCGGTAAGACTGTGTAGGAACCAAGAGATGGCCAGGGGACAGAACAGGGCAGGTGATGGGTGGAACGAGGGAGGGCAGGAGGCAGATTGGGGAGGGAGGGGGTGTTTCCTGGTGCTATTGGTATGCAAGGGGTCATATTTAAATTTTCTACACACACATACAAACATGTATATATGCAAAGTTTAATGTGTTAAAGTGAGTGTGTACACATACATACATAGTTTAAATAGCTTTAACAACTTAAAAAAAAACAACTATAATTTTGTCCAATTAGGAACCATTATTATTTTTTCTGTTGTCACTTGAATCGCAGCTGTGTAATGACCGGAGAGAATCGAAATCCCCTCAGCCATCCAGTTCATCCTTTCTATCCACCAGCCGTTGAGAGAGATGAGAGGGCAAAAATAATTCTAAAGCTAATAAACATTCAAAACCATTTATTTCAATAGCTAATAATCGCAGCATAACGATTTACAGAAATGGCCCGCCCTCTGTTTGGCTAAGGCTTTTTGCCTGTGATCACCGTAATCAGTTCTGCCTTTTTGAAGGAACGCATGCTTGCACAGCTTGAAACATTTAAAGCCTTTCAAGTTGGGCTTTGGCGCTTCTAATGGTATGTGCTGTGCTTATGACAGCTAATCATGTGAACCGATTCTCTCTCCTGCCCCTCACTTGAAAATCAGTGGATAAGATTATCTTTTTTTCTACATTTTTTTGACACATTGCTTCTTCCAAGTTAAATTTCCAGTTCATGGATCATAATCCGAGTAGTAAAAACCTGTTTTTTCAGGTTTCATGTGCATGTGTAGAGTCCTTTTGTTTTTTGTATGCTTTGAGTTATCATATTATTATTATTATTATTATTATTATTATTATTATTATTATTATTATATAAGTTCTAAGTATCTTTACAATGAGGTCAGTCCTATTGAATTTATTAGCCAAAGGGCGCAATCTAAACCCCTTATGTCAGTGCTTTCCAGCACTGATTTAAGGGCAATGCAGCTCTGAGGTAAGGGAACAAACATTCCCTTACTTTGAGGAGACCTCCATCAGTGACACCCAACTGAAGGATGCAGCACATGTCACATTGGCTGAAAAGCACTGATATAAGGGGTTAGGATTGCACCCTATGAATCACATTTATTTTTTGTTTAAAATGACATTTTAAATGTCTCATGATGTCGATTCAAAGAACTGTGAACAGGAGGAGAAAACAAGACCAATTGCAGTGCAGCTCCATGACATCTTGGAGTTGCATTATAGTAGGAGAAAGAACACGGACAGGGTACAGGCTGTAGCATCAAGCCTTAGTGTAAAGGCAAGAGCCTGTACAAACAGGAGATTGTCTCTAGATCTGGGGTCATTTTTGTCAATCAGAACTTTTATGCTAGATCAGAAACCATCTGTTGGTAAAAGGGGACAGGGGATGGGCAAATTGGATCATTACTGTTCTCCTTCCTGGGCCAGATCCGCCAACATGGATCCACCTGGACCTGTTGCAGCGATTTACTAGGCGCAGGTCCAAGATCCCTGGAGCAAGGAGATAAATGTCCCCTTACCTCAAGGAGACTTCCAGATTGCAAAATTCCCCCATGGGATACAGGTTCAAAGGGAGACACACCCCCCCCCCCAAATACATACACTTTCAAATTAATCTTGAAAATTGCAGTGCCTTCCTTCCTTTTTTTACTCTTTCCTACTCCAAACCCCTCTTGTTTCTAGCGTTTCTTTCAGAAAGCTCTACTAACAAAGGAAAAAGGAAAAATAAGCTTATTCTGATTAGGATGAATGATAAAATGGCAGCCTGGATGTACAGCATGAAGTACCAAAGAAAGTCAAAAAAGCCCTTGGTTCAAGAATCTTACAGACTGAGGCCTTATTGCTGGGCAACAGATTATGTGTAGGTGGGCACACCTCTAATTGAGTCCCAGTGGATCAACTAGGTTCTTCTTCCCTTCTTGGTTTAAAACTGATTACTACAATAATCACTTTGTTCTTCTGCCTGAGGTTGGGCAGCCCGATCCTGAGCTGCTCAGTGCATGGGGCTGCAGCAGTGCTGAAAATGGCTGCCGCTGTATCCAGCATGCTCCAGGCAGCCGCTGGCGACTCCTCGGGACTTTCATCCCCTTCCCCCAGGTAAAGTGAGTAGCCCCGCAATGGGGCTACTCAATTCTATGTCGACCCAAAGGTAAGCGTAGAATCAAGAATCAAGATATTGGGTGGTGAGCCTGATAGGGAAGCTCTGCATCTGGTGGAGCTTCCCACCTCCCTCCCGCCCCACTCCCTCCCCCAGAATGCCCTCTCCTTGCCCTCTCCCCACCCCCCTCTGCCTTCCCCCCACCTCCACCTACCTCTCCGCTGGTTGGTGGTCCGTGCAACCACCAAGTGGTGGAGCTCCGGGGTTCACCAGTGCTAGCCCAGATTCTGGCTAGCACCAGTGCTTGCCCGGTGCTAGGTTCTGCAAACATGCCTTATGTCACATTTGCAACAGTGCATGCTGGTGGTGAACTGGCGTGCCGAGCTCAGGATTGGGCTCTGAATCATTTACTCATGCACCCACCAAATAAGACGCTAGACTGGAACTCAAGATGCAAAAATGCATGATTTGGGGTGACTCTGTGACTTGCGTGTGGAAGACTCTGAAAAAGACTTGAGTCAGGGCCCCCCTGACTCGGCACCCATCCCCATGCATGCTGACTCCAGTCTGTGTCTGGGTGTGCTTGCTTACTGTTTTTGTGGCACGGAAAACCTTGTGGGCAAGCATTCCAACGGGATGAGCAGTAGGAAAGTTCCAGCCAGGAGGCAGGAAAGTGTTATTGTGAGCAGGATGGGGAGGCGGAACTGGGTTCTCTTTTCCCATCTCTGATAGGAAGGAAGGAACAGATGATAATTGGACAAAGGATGGGCATTCTGATATTTTTGTTGGCTGGGGGAGAGCAGGAGGAGAAACTGGTGGGGTTCTTACCTTACGATTGGCTGGAGAAGCCCAGTGAGAGGGAAGAGACAGGGATGGGGGAAGGGAGTTCATAGCTATCTCATTTGCCAACCGCATGGAAAGGGAGAAGGCATTCTCATTGAATGACCATGTCACCTGGGCCCAGCCCCCCCCCCGGTGGCTGAGGTCTCCTCAGGAGCAGGGATCTCCTCAGGAGAAGGGGTCTTCTTGGGAGTAAATTGCAAGTACTGTCTAGACTGGGCTCCCATGCAGAGTATCTCCCGGAGAGTAGGAACCAAGGCCTCCAGACAGTCACAAGTCTTGCTGCTTCTCTTCCAGCTCTCTTGCAGTCCTTCCCATCCACCCCTGCCCTGTTTACAGATGAATGGAGACATCAGGGGAGTTAAGTAAAGAGAACTCCCACACACACACACACACAATCCCCGGCAGCCGCCCTGTTTTTTCCCACAGTGGGCTTTTTAAAAGGGGGTGTGTGTGACTTGACTTGAGTCCATTAGGGTCACAAAAGGGTGACTTGGAGTCTTGGAAAGTGCCTCTATTATGACTTTTTTTCAAGTCAAATTGCGGGGGGCAGTAACACGGCAAAGCGACTTGAGTCAAGTCATGTTGGACTTTCCCATCCCTACCTGAAACAACTGAGAAAGTTTGGTCCAGTGTAACCCAGCAAATGTACTTTTGAATGGAAATAGCAGAGGGTAAACTATAATCTTCGCTACTGGTGGATTAGGATTAGGATCCCTTAAAGTGCTGGAAGGATTCAGATAACCTAGAGTTGAATATGCATGTGAGTTCAGTGCTGCCATTTTGAACCCTGTCAATTCTTCTGAGGGAAAGAAATGAACAATGCAAGAGCCAGGTTTGAATGTAGTGGGGAAAAAAGAAAATTGACTGAGGTCAGAAACAGAATGGTTCACAATACCTTATCACAGAAAGCAGCTCTAGAAAAATGAACCCCCCCTCCCCCCCAAAAAAAAAAATCAAAGTAAGCTAATCTTGGCTGCTTTGGGGACTTCAGCGATTCCAATATAAAGACAGTCTCAAATGATCTTTAGACACATAATTACATGTTATGGATCATTCATGGACGAGTTATCCAGTAAACAAGGGATTAATTCCTCAAAATATTGTCAAGACACCTCCCATTCTGTGTAAACAGAAAGAGGGATGAACTGAAATGTTTTTCAGCGATGAGGGTGGAATTTCCAGTTCATTTATGAGCACAGCTGAGGATATATACAGTACTATCTCTCAGATCAGTAAAAGTGCCATGGTGCAAAAACTAGCTCATTTGTTTCTCTTTTCCTTTTTTTCATCATCTATTCCATGCACTCCTCACCACCCAAGAACACAAGCAGGAAGAACATACAGCTAGCATGAGTTTCTCCTCAGCCCAGCCATATCTTGGAATGTATTGTGAGCACATCTGAGACCAGCTGAGCTTCTCTCCTCTCCTGGGCTCTAAAAACCACATGAGAAGCCTGGGATGGCACAAACAGGACAGATCAGATACATGTGTCAGTTAGGGTTCACCCAGACAATCGTACCACATACTGTCAATGTTCATACATTAATAGAAGCAGCTTGCTGTGGAGCCACAAGAAAGTGGAAATCAAATACACCAATAGCTCGAATCTTGACTTGAGGAGAGTCACCATGATGGGTAGCCAAATTCAGCACATATCCCCACATAGTGATGTATTGGTACTGGTATGGGCTACACTGCATCCTGCATGGAAACTTTGCGTGCTGGAAGTATCCTCAGGGTGAGAGGACATTTATCTTCTTGCCTCAGGGTAAAACCCAGCAGCCACAATGTGACAACTCAGAGCTACACCTGCTAAATCACTGGAGCAAGTCCACATTGCCCCTTGTCTGCGGATTGGACTGGGAAAGGGTGATTAGATGTGGTGCATGCTGCTGCCACTGATCCTGCCCCCTCTCAGGCCTGATCCACCCACCCCTGCCCATGTTGCCACCCTCCCCCATGCTGCTACACCCCCACCCCTGCCCTCCCCCTGCCCCATTCCATTCCAGCACTTCTCAACATGAAACTTACTCTGTGGACCAGTGCGCACAGGCTGATGAAGGCCTTCACATCAGCACCAGCCACTGCTGTGCTGTTGAAAAATGCTTTATTGCACATTTGCAATGCCAAGCACTGGTGCAGCGCATGCTGCCTGCATGCTGCACAGGATTGTGCCAAAAGTTGGGGAATCCTGAATACAAGAAAAAGCATTCGCTTCCTACATATGATTCCAGAAGCATTGTTTCTAACTCGCCTTATCCTGTTGTTTCAGGGCATGTCACAGCATTTCAAACAACAACTGCATAAAACCATCAAAAAACCCAATTAAAATAGAAAATAGTATCAATTAAAATGATTTAAATTTGCTCCTGCTGGGTAGCCCAATTCAAAACGCATTACCTGTGTGGTAATGCAGCGACACCAATGTGGCTACCACTGCATCCAGTGGGGGAGTTTCGGCCTCTTCGGGGTAAGGGAACACTTGTTCCTTTGTCCCAGGGTAAGCCCCTGGTACCCATAATATATAATAGCTAGTGAAAGTCTGAGTTGATCGGCTTTGGATCCCTTTGGCCCAGGGTGGGTGGAGGGTGGGCACAAGGCAGTCCCAGGGGCAGGCAGGTGGGGAGCAGGAGGCAGGGCTGGGGCCCAGCTCGTATGCCGAATCCCAACCCTTGTTCCTGAGCAGCAAGTTGCTCCACTCTCCTGGGACTTACGCTACCTCAGGAGGCTGCACAAGTCGGAGGAGATTCATTTCCCCTTACCTCCGGCTGAGCCACTCTGGGGCTCTTTCTTGCACTGGATATGGCACGGGACTCCTGGCCTGACTGTTCCAGCACAAGATAGAATTGCACTGTAGAAATGATGATGGGCAAATTTCCATCTGCTTCATTCAGAAATGGGCTACCAATTGTGAGAAAAACAAAGTTCTCAACCATTGAAATGAACTCATAACACCGTGTCATATTCCCTGAAGGGTTTCATCTCCTTTGTCCAAATAGAGAAATGACTGATGTTCAGACAGAGCTCAGCAAATGCAGACAAAATGAAATGTTGACAGTCCATTCCAGCACAAATTTCCCTGTGCCAATTCAGCAGCACCAACATAGCTTGCTCTGCATCCCATGGGGAAATTTAGCAGGCAGAAAACATCCTCTAGGTAAGGAAACATTTGTCCCCTTGCTGTGGGGTAAGCCTCAACCTGCAAAATAGGTCTACTCGGACCTGTACCAGCTAAATCACTGGCACAAGTCTGCATCAACCTGTGTCATCAAATTGGGCCTGAGAAAGGGGATAGAATACCGTGCGGGCCAGTACCACCAATTCCACCCTTGGCACCAATCCAACCTCCCCCACTATTGCCCTTCCGCCTCTCGCCACCCCTCCACATTTACTACACTTACTGTATCCGGCACATGTGGCTGGCCTTCCCGTCACAGCGCCAAATTACTAAGCTGTCATGAAATGCTTTGTGGCACCTTTTTGATGGTTAGCACCAGTGCAGTGTGTGCTCTGCTGATGCAGAGGCTGGCTAGGATTGTACCCTGAGTATCCAGGTAACTATGGGCAAAGCTCAGAAAGTTCTTGGAGGAAAGTGCATTCCCTGAGCTTGTCTGATGAAGCACTTGGAAACTCCACAATGTAACCAGCCTATTTATAGCTCTATAAAGGCTTTTAATATGTATCCCCTTATCTAGCTTTCATTTCAGCTTATGGCAGCTTATGGCAAATGGCATTTCAGTTTATGGCAAGGCCAAAGCTACCTTTCCTCAGAGAAGCCTCAGTATGCTAAATGCAAATCAGAGGTAATTATGAGCTTTGGTGACGTTTCAAGTTATATTGCTCTACCAATATTCTGCTTTACTTTTCAGATCAAAAGTACTGCTTTCAGGATGGGGAAATAAACTATTCCAGAAAATGTTGCTACTTGAGTGAATGTTCACCTTTTGTCATCCTCTTCCTCTTTTGTCATACCTCTTCCTGGTATAAACCAGAGGTGGGCAAACGCCGGCCTGTGATCCATTTGCGGCCATCTAGGACCCCAAAATCCAGCCCGCAGGGAGCCCCCAGTCTCCAATGAGCCTTTGGCCCTTCATAGACTGTTGGAGCCTGTGCTGGCCCGCGACTGCCAGTCGCAACCGCCAGACAGGAGCTGCGGGCCAAGTTAGAGCAAGACCTTTTATAGTCTCCATGTGTCTTCTGCTTTTCCCTGGGCATTATTTTAAATGCCCCCCCCACCATTGCCTCTAATCAACATGTGTTTCTGGCTTGGTCTGTATGTTTTCACTGTGCAAGAGATGTGTGGCGAACAGTTCATAGTTCTCATGTGGTTCTAAATGCCTGTGTTACAGTTCTCATGTGTATTATAAATAAGCCCAGCAAAATTCATTCATTCATATATGTTCCATCTCTAATGTATTCATTTACATAAATTTATGTAATATTTATGTAATATTTATGTATTTATTCAAATCTGAAATGTAAATTCTTTTTTTTTTTTTCTGGCCCTCAGCATAGTGTCAGAGAGATGATGTGGCCCTCCTGCCAAAATGTTTGCCCATCCTGGTGTAAACCATCTTTTACTACTTTGGTGCTACTTCTTTCATTAGTTAGGACGTTTTCCTCTATCCTCTATTTCAAAAGATCAAGGATCACATATTGAATGTGATGATGTCATAATGCTACATAGGCATTGCTACATGCTCACATAATTGACGTCAAATGAAGCCAACTCAGAGTGAGGGCAAAGCTTCCTTAACAGGCAAAGCAGCTTATCCCCTTCTGAAGCAATCGCTCAAAAAAGGATAATGCAAGGAATACTTATTGAAACTGATGAGAATTGCAAAATCTGGTTCACTTGTTAAAAACGTAACTGATTTAAAGTTTAGCTGAAGCATGCGTTTTTCGCAGCTGAAAAATACATTTTTTCATCCTGCAATTTGCAGAAATTGTTCCATGTGCCTAATTTGCCTGCACACCCCTGCATTTATTGCTGAGTGTCCTCACAATATAGATACATTTGATTGGCTGCATACAGCTGTGACATCATCATTCATTCCGCTCTATGATTCACACACTGGATAAGAATTCCCATTGGGTAGGCATATGTTCCAAGTACACAAAGCAATCAGGGAAAACAGTGGCACCATCCAAGAACAAAAGTACCAAATATTTATGGAGAAAATTTCAACCTCAGTAGATTTGTTCATTTTGAGTTCAAAAATCAAAGTTAAACAATATTTGGTGCAAGTGGAATAGGTATTTTTTAAATGCCGTTTAAATATATATTTCTGGCACAGAGGCTAACTAGTTGTTTCTTTGTATTCAGTTTTCTCTTGCACAGATTTCATAGCAGCTATTTGGCATCCTTTTTGCCAGTTGTTTGAAAAGACAGTACTTCACAATTGCCATAGGGGGAACTGTTGGCTTAATTTTGCATTTGCAATCCTTGGTACCGAAATTATTAACTAATAATTTAGTCTCCTGCAATACAACAATCTCTTGTGTTTCAATTGGTTACTATGTTTTGTTTACTGTTTATGACTACAGAGTTGTGTTCGCTGCCACTAATTCTCCTTGCCAGCTTGTATGGTTTATTCATCCCTCCAGATTTTCACAAGCCGCTGATTGATATAGAAAAAAAATATTAATTTATGATTTTTAAAAAAAAAATCCCACGAGTTCTGAATTAAGCACTGTTCTCCCATATAGAACTTCCATTGACTCTGCACAATGGATGTCAAAACTAACTTATGTTAATGCTAGCTTCTGGTTTTATCATAGTGGAAATTCTGAGTCTTTTGAAAAAGTTCTATGACTCCATCAGTTTGGGGTTATGAACTCACCAGTTTTTCCCTTAAGATATTTCTCTTCCTGTCAGTTTAAGGACTCAGTAAGTGCTTAAAGAGTTCAGTGTTTGCATGTGTTCTATATGTATGTTGCTGCATATGCAAGATTTTTATTTTTATTTTTATAAGTTCTTTTGCTTAGCAGCAAGTTGGCTTATTTTGGTATTCTCCTTTAGTAGATCACAATTGCTGACAACACAGCCAATACTGTCCACTCTAAGATTCTGGCAGCATATGAACACTAGCAATATCACCCTCAGTATTTATATACTGCTTTTCAACAAAAAGTTCACAAAGCGGTTTACAAAGTCAAATAACTAAATGGCTCCCTGTCCCAAAAGGGCTCACCATTGAAAACAGCAATTTTCAACCTTTTTCATCTCACGGCACACTGACAAGGCACTAAAATTGTCCCGGCACACCAAATTGTCAGGTTTTTGACAATTGTAAAGGCACACCATGCTGCCAGCAGGGGCCTCATATCCCCATTGGCCCTACTAATGACCTTCCCCCAAATTCCTGTGGCACACCTGTGGCCCATTCGTGCACACCAATGTGCCATGGCACAGTGGTTGAAAATGACTGATCTAAAAAGATGTAGAAGAACACCAGCAAACAGCCACTGGAAAAAGATACTTTACTGGGATGAAGAATGATGGTTACTCTCCCCCTGTTAAATATAAGAGGAACACCACTTGAAAAAGTGTCTCTTGGCCAGCTAGCAGGGGACAGTTATGCAAACCAATATGAATATTGCAATATGTATAGTGGTTTGTAGTGATGCTTTTCCTTTGCATTTAATCATGATCCCATTGCTTTCAGGCCTATTGAGCAGAACAGGCTTTGTTCCTTCCCTTAGCATGAAATGTTATTTTATTTATTTTTCACATTTTTATACCGCCCTTCCTCCAAAGAGCTCAGGGTGGTGTACTTAGTTCCTCCCTTCCTTTTGTCCTGACAACAACAGGACAAAAGAACCTGGTGAGGCAGGATGGTGAGGCAAAAGGAGGTTGGTGAGGCAAAGAGATAGTGATTGGCCCAATGTCACCCAGAAAGCTTCATGGCTGAGAAGGGATTTGAACCTGCATCTTCCAGGTCTAAGCTCAACTCAGATACTATCCTGTCTCTCAGGCATTAAGCATGTTAATTGGTCTGAGATGAGTGGGGGTGCGTGTAATGAAGGCTGCTGCTGTCAGCCTGCTTCTTAAAGCAGCAAAACAGTAATACCCCCTCCCCCAATACAGTTCCTAAGAAGTGGAGCATTTCAAGAATTTTCGCTCACTTGAAAGTTGGTAGAGTTCAAAAATATCCGCTTGCACTTTATCCTATCCAGGGCCTATGGGACGGGAGGGGGGGGGATGCACAGAGTAATTTGTACCTGGGACCAGGGTCAAAAAGGAGGTCCAGGAGCCAAAGGAGGGGGCCCAGAAATTACCTGGGATCTTATATTTTCCTATCTCACCCAGACTTGCTGCCATGCGGGATGGTGGAGGTGCTACCATGGGTGTACGGCAGTGGCTGCTGATGCAAGCCATATGTGCCAGGCAGTTGCGACTTGCCACTAAATCCGATGGGGCAAACACCCCAGGAATGAGCCACTAGGACCCCACAGCAGCTGCTCTGAGGCTCCTGACGGGGTCAGAAACTGTGCTTCTGGTTTCCTGGAAGCACAGTTTATAGTGTTGGGGAAACTCAGAGAGGCTTCTCCGACACAGCCTTGGGTCGCGCAAGGCTCTTTGAGCCTCAGGTGAGTGTGAGGGTGCACAAAATTTTGCACGGGGAGGCAGTGACAGCCTGCGGGGGGCGCCATCACAGACCTTTGCCCCTGGGCACAGGGCTGGAGAGGTCCGCTGCTGGTGCTGGGTTAAGGAATGCACACATGATGCTCTTAACACGGTGACAAATCTGGAAAGAAACTGGCCTGCTACAGTAGCTCTTTAGCTTGGGGATCCACTTACCAGGAAGGAGTATATAGGCGCTCAGGAGGCCAGCTGTGGGGCTACAGCTGCTGCAAAAGTAAGTTTTGGTACAGTCAGGACACTTTCCATTTTAGTGTGAGCCTAAACATGATGATGCTAATTTTCTGCAATGATTTTCTATATTTAAAAGATTTTAAAGAGATTTAAAGTGTGTTTGGTTTTCAGTATTACTGTATCTAGCTGCCAACACCACATAGGCAGGTAGACCTGGGCTCTACATTGGGAAGCTTGATAGACCTGGGCTCCAAAGACTATTCTAGCTGTTACCACCTTCCCCCCACTCTGTTTTGCCTGCTTCTCCTTCGGGAAGGGACCCAAAAGAAACTTTGTACCCCCTGATAAAATTTCTCTCAGAGACCCTGAGGCTATCCCGTTATACCTTGCTCACTCATACTGCCAAATGGTTAGTTAAGGAGAAGCCAGACACAGACTAACCAATGTATGGGACATTGTTGAAGTGTCATATAAGATCAGTCACACACTTTTTAAAAAAAGAAGCAGCAGCATATAACTGAAATCCACAAGTGCATTTAGCAAAGGACACAAAGAGCCCAATCCTGACCCCATCCATCAAGCACATGTGCAACACCGGTGCTCCGCGCGGCCCGCCAAGCAGCAGAGAGGTAGGTGGAGGTGTGATGGGAAGCAGGGAGGAGGCATTCCAGGGAGGGGGGAGGCAGAGGGAGGGTAGGGAGAGGGTGGGGAGGAGACGTGCCAGGGGGAGGGAACAGGGTGGGGGAGGTGAGAGGGAGCTTCGCTCCACCGGATCTAGAGCCTCTGTGTTGGGCTGGCCACCTGACACGGAGGCTCTTGATTCTATCCCGACCTTTGGGTCAGTGTAGAATCGAGTAGCCCAATTGCGGGTCTACTCGCTTTACCTGGGGGGAGGGGACATTTGTTCCCTTCTCCTGAGGAGCTGCCAATGGCAGCCTGGAGCACGCAGGATGCGGTGGCAGCCATTTTTGGTGCCACTGCAGTCCTGTATGCCAGGCAGTTCAGGACTGGGCTGCAACTCAAGTCCCAATCCTAACAGGCACTAAGCCATCAGAACCTGCATTCTGGTGGCGCAGTTGCTTTTCTGGTGTCACAAAATGCAATACACTTTCATGCTCAACTGGGCTACAGCTGGAAATGGTGAGCCACCATTTGACAGTGGCCTTCAAAAATGGTGCTGGTAAGATGGCACGGAGGTGGGGTGTCCACAGGGTGTGGGCCGAACGGGGCAAAGTGGGGGAAGAATGGAATGGGGACTGGAGCAGAAAGAGGGTGTGTTGAGGGCAGGAAGGGGGTGGTGGTTATTGGTGGCAGCAGATCCACTGCCTATCCTCTATCTCAACTTTGATCCACCTCCCAGGGTCCATTCAAAGTAGTGCACACCAAAGAAATGGTGCAGGTCTGATATATTGGGGAAGTGGAGTTATACCCTGAGATGACCTCCAGGACTGCCCCCCCCCAGGATACTGTGCACACTCCCTTTGGTGCAGTTGCACCAGCAGGGGGGATTTTGTTAGGATCTGGCTGTCAGATAAATGCAAGAATGTGCTTGGAGTTTGTACTTTAGCTGATGATTGGAATGGGAGACTTGAACATAAGAATTGACTTGCTTGATTAAACCAGAGCTCAGCACTGTGGCTCCAACATTGGCCAGCCAGATGCTCAAAAGCAAGGCACTGGTGATCATGTCTTGTCTGCCACAGCATCTGGTACTCAGATGTATGCTGCCTTTGAATATGGAGAGATGACGTTTATTAATATCCCACTTGCCTACAAAAAACATTGTACTCAGTGTGCATTCCGCACATTAAAATTTAAAAACAAAAAAACCAGTAAACAATGAAACACATGGAATGATAAAAACGCAAACAAGTCCTATCATTACTTAACCTTTAAGAAGCAATATCACTAAAGCCAAAACTTTAAAAAGAGACAGGGTGGTGTAGTGGTTTGGGAGGTGGACTTAGACCAGGTCCAAATTCCCCCTCAACCACGAAGCTTCCTGGGTGATCTTGGGCCAGTCATTTTTTCTCAGCCTCACCTACCTCACAGGGTTGTTGTGAGGGCAAAAGGAGGGGAGCAGCTGTGTATGCCACCCTAAGTTCTTTGGAGGAAGGGCAGTATAAAAATGTGAAAAATAAATAAAAAAAAATAAAAGCATTTTAACATTAACTAATGTTTTAATGTTCTGCTAATTTCAATCAGTTTGTGGCTGTACACAGTCACACTCTGGCAACTCCTGCGACACCGCTGGAACCAACCGTATTGGCTTCTGCCTTTCCATTGGACCATTCCAGCGACGTGGAGAGGGGGGATTTGCTGCATGGGTAATAGCCTATCCTCCATACCTTCTTTACCCATGCTTCGCGCACTGAAGAGGACACTCCAACTTTGCCATACGGCGTCGGCACAACACGGAAAGCAGCAGTTTACCGGTTATAAGTCTTTGCTCGATTGGCATAGAGCATGACGCCAGGGGCTGCTTCCGACGGTGGGAGAGATCATTGCATCTCATTGGGCAGCTACCGCCCCGCCTTAAGCTGGGCAGTCCCCAACCAGTAAGGTGTTGCCTCGCCACGGTCCGTTAACCTCATGGGGTGCGTGGGGTTTAGGGTGAAAACCGACAAGCGGATTGACAACTCTGCACCATGCAACAGAAAACAGAAAACTACTGCCCTAAAGCTGGGCACCTGGAACGTTAGGACAATGACACCTGGCTTCTCTGATGACCTGCAAGAAATAGACGACGCACGCAAAACAGCTGTCATCGACATGGAGCTGAGCAGACTGCAGATGGACATCATCGCCCTTCAAGAGACTAGGCTGCCAGATTCCGGATCTGTCAGGGAGAGAAATTTCTCATTTTTCTGGCAGGGAAAACCACCAAACGAAACCAGGGAACATGGCGTTGGCTTTGCGGTCAGAAATACCCTGATGAAATCCATCATCCCACCTACTGTGGGAAGTGAAAGAATTTTGTCCCTGCAGCTCCAGTCATCAGCAGGACCCGTCACTCTCATCAGTGCTTATGCACTGACTCTGTCGTCTCCAGCAGAAGCCAAAGACAAATTCTATGATGACCTGGCCACCACTGTCAAGAAAATACCTGTAAAAGAGCCATTGTTCATCCTCGGCGATTTCAATGCTAGAGTTGGTGCTGATAACAGTTCATGGCCCACTTGCTTAGGTCAGTTTGGCACTGGGAGGATGAACGAAAATGGCCAACGCCTGCTAGAGTTTTGCTGTCATCACGGTCTCTGTGTCAGCAACACATTCTTCAACACAAAGCCCCAACATAGAGTCTCTTGGAGACATCCAAGATCAAAGCACTGGCACCAGCTCGACCTGATCCTCACCAGACGCTCCAGCCTTCCCAGCATCAAGATCACACACAGTTATCATGGTGCTGCCTGCGACACTGGCCACTCCCTGGTGTGCAGCAGAGTGAAACTGCGAACAAAGCGACTGTATCACACGAAAAAGGAAGGAAGACCTCGCATTGATACCAGCAAGACCCGGGATCAGAGAAAAGTGGAGGAATTTGCACAAGCGCTTGAGGAATCTCTTCCAGGCCCGGCCGACGCAAACGCATTCAACAGATGGGAACATTTCAAGAATACCGTTTACAACACCGCCTTGTCCATATTCGGCAAGAAGACCAACAAGGCGGCAGACTGGTTTGAAGCCCACTCTGAGAAGTTGACACCAGTCATTGAGGAAAAGAGGAGAGCTCAAGCAGCATACAAGGCCTGTCCCAGTGAGCGCAACCTGCAGGTCCTCCGAACTGCTCGCAGCAAAGTCCAACAGACTGCCAGGAGATGTGCTAACGACTACTGGCTCCAGCTCTGTTCCGAGATACAGATAGCAGCAGACACGGGCAACATCAAGGGGATGTATGACGGTATCAAGCAGGCCCTAGGTCCAACACAGAGGAAAATTGCCCCTCTGAAGTCTGCCACAGGCGAGGTCATCCAGGATCGGGCGCAGCAGATGGAACGCTGGGTGCAGCACTACTCTGAGCTATATTCCAGAGAAAATGTAGTCACTGAAGAAGCGCTGAACAACATTGAGTGCCTGCCTGTGCTGGAAGAGCTTGACAGTGAACCAACCCTAGAAGAACTTCACGTGGCCCTGGACTCCCTTGCCTTTGGCAAGGCACCTGGACAAGACAGCATCCCTGCTGAAGTCCTAAAATGCTGCAAAGAGATCATCGTCACTGAGCTGCATGAAATCCTCTGTCTCTGCTGGAGAGAAGGTGGAGTACCTCAAGACATGAGGGATGCAAACATCATCATGCTGTACAAGAACAAAGGTGACGGGGTGACTGCAACAACTACCGCGGCATCTCTCTCCTTAGCGTTGTAGGAAAGCTGTTTGCCCGAGTTGCACTAAAGAGGCTCCAGGTACTTGCAGAGAGCGTCTATCCAGAATCGCAGTGTGGATTCCGAGCCAACAGGTCCACCACTGATATGGTATTCTCCCTTAGACAACTGCAGGAGAAATGCAGGGAACAACGACAGCCACTCTTTATAGCCTTCATAGACCTCACGAAGGCTTTCGACCTGGTCAGCAGAGACGGCCTCTTCAAGATTCTCCCCAAGATCGGATGTCCACCCAGGCTCCTCAGCATCATCAGATCTTTCCACAAGGACATGAAGGGCACTGTTGTTTTCGATGGCTCCACATCAGACCCTTTTGACATCCGAAGCGGAGTGAAGCAGGGCTGTGTTCTTGCGCCAACCTTGTTTGGGATTTTCTTCGCTGTCCTGCTGAAGCAGGCCTTTGGAACTGCAACAGAAGGCATCTATCTCCGGACCAGATCAGACGGAAAGCTCTTCAACCTCTCCAGACTGAGAGTAAAATCCAAAGTCCAGCTGAAATGTCTGCGTGACTTCCTCTTTGCCGACGATGCAGCTGTCACTACCCACTCTGCCAAAGATCTCCAGCAGCTCATGGATCGTTTTAGCAAGGCCTGCCAAGATTTTGGACTGACAATCAGCCTGAAGAAAACACAGGTCATGGTTCAGGATGTGGACTCACCTCCCTGCATTACAATCTCTGTGCATGAACTGGAGGTTGTCCATGACTTTGTGTACCTTGGCTCAACGATCTCCAACACTCTTTCTCTCAATACCGAGCTAAACAAGCGCATCGGTAAAGCAGCTACCACGTTGTCCAGACTCACAAAGAGAGTCTGGTCCAACAAGAAGCTGACGGAACATACCAAGTTCCAGGTCTACAGAGCTTGCATCCTGAGTACACTTCTGTACTGCAGCGAGTCATGGACTCTTCGCTCACAACAGGAGAGGAAACTGAGCGCTTTCCATATGTGCTGGCTCCGACGCATCCTCGGCATCACCTGGCAGGACAAAGTTCCAAACAACACAGTCCTGGAACGTGCTGGAATCCCTAGCATGTATTCACTGCTGAAACAGAGACGCCTGCGTTGGCTTGGTCATGTCGTGAGAATGGATGATGGCCGGATCCCAAAGGATCTCCTCTATGGAGAACTCGTGCAAGGAAAGCACCCTACAGGTAGACCACAGCTGCGATACAAGGACATCTGCAAGAGGGATCTGAAGGCCTTAGGGATGGACCTCAACAAGTGGGAAACCCTGGCCTCTGAGCGGCCCGCTTGGAGGCAGGCTGTGCAGCATGGCCTTTCCCAGTTTGAAGAGACACTTTGCCAACAGTCTGAGGCTAAGAGGCAAAGAAGGAAGGCCCATAGCCAGGGAGACAGACCAGGGACAGACTGCACTTGCTCCCGGTGCGGAAGGGATTGTCATTCCCGGATTGGCCTTTTCAGCCACACTAGACGCTGTGCCAGAACCACCTTTCAGAGCGCGATACCATAGTCTTTCGAGACTGAAGGTTGCCAATACAAAATTTCAATAAATTATTTAGATGAATTAAAATTAAAAAGATTAGAAACGTCCACATGAGAAGAGTTGATGAAACCCCCCATATGGCGAAACCTCATGTATATGGATTTAGAGCAATGGGGAGCCACCCATAAAAAAAGTTTCACTTTACCAGCTGGTCAAGCTTCTGTGGTTATAAGGTGATTTGGCAGCCAAATAGCAGGTTGTTTAACCCTTGATGCGCATAGCCTAACCTGCCTTGTAAGTTTTGTGAACCACCAAAAATTGGGTTGTGACCCACTGGTGGGCCATGGACCCACAGTTTGGGAATTGCTGATCTAGAGCAGTTCTGGATTGTTGATCTCCTAATTAAGCTGACTAATACATACAGCACTACTAATAAATATTTTTAGCATTTGTATAGCATTCCTGAGTGCTCAAAAAACACATGTATTATCTTGATGCAACCCTCATAAAAACCAGGTAAGGTTTATTCTAATAATAACGTATTATGATTTCCAAATACAGCTGGGCAGTTGAGGTTGAGAGGGAGTGGCTTGACTCAGGCCAAGGAGTGAGTTCAGAAGTGATATTCAAACCAGGAGGTCCTGATTTGCAGTCTCTAAGCTGCTTTACTCTCACCACACTGACTAGATTTTGCTGGTGAGTCATACAAATCTGAAATTAAATTCCTGCTTTTAAAAAAAATCCTGTTTCCAGCCCCAAGTACATGACAGATAACTGATTCTGTGGATCAGAGCCAGTTTTTCAAGACAACTTTTATGCGCCTATAGTCAAAATGAAGAGGGGGAAAAGTTTTTTAGAAATTTACTGGAAACTCCCAATGTGTTTTAAGGCACCATTCTTGATCAGCCAGGAGAGAACTGTATAAGGATGTCTCTGGTGAGACGTAAGGTGTTTCAGAGCTTTTTACCAAGCTGTAAAACCTCATGCTAAGAGGGCAGTGTAAAACTGTACATTTTTAAAAATAATTCACAAATACACGACTCTTTTCAAGTCTGCTGCCCTATTAAATAAATAACTGCATAACAGCACCTCTACCATTTTTTTCTGTAAGTGCAACTTGCTTTATTGTGGAATATAAAGAGTGGCTAGGCGAATATGGTTTTAAACAGATTTTACCACTATAAAGTCATAAAAAGATCAACTTGGAGACTAGTTATAACATTTTCCAAACTTTCCTCGTTCAACTCTAGCAGTGCTCTCAGCTGCTTCAGATTGCCTTGCAATTAACAGCTCTGGGGAACATCCATGTTTCGGCTCTATGCCACATTGCTAATGCAGTGTGGGGGTGTGCGCATCCATCTCTGTGAGTAGGTGTTCCCTGAAGTTTTCTACTTCCAAATCAGCACACATGTTGTGAACACCTGGACCCATATATAGGCTATCTAGGTCTGAAGGAACTCCTCAACAAATTGCACTTCATGGGCTCCCTCCAATCTACATGGTTTGCACTAAGACCCACGAGTGTAGCTTAGGGAGGCTGGTGGGGTAGCCCTGGGTACTATGCCTGAGGGGGTGTCTAACTGAGGGTATCTTTAAAAAGTTGTTTGTCCCTGCCGGGGCTCAGAGGGCCTTCTGGATGCCCCTGAAAGGCACTTCTGGTTTTCACCGAAAACCAGAATTGCATTTTGGAGGTCTCTAAGAGGCCTTCTTAGGTCTGGTGGGGGTCCAATGATGTCGTATTTGTCCCCAGGTGCCAGATGCCTTAGCTACACCACTGCTAAATCCCATGTGTGGGGGTGGGGTGGGGGAGAGCTCACCTTGGTGTCTCACGTGTGTTATGAGAAGGTGCCTCCTCCAGGTTCTTTCTGATCTAGAGGTCTCTATAATAACACAATGGCCCGGATGAGAGGGAAGCTGTAATTTGACAATGAAACAGAATGCCTCTATCCACTAAGGATGTTATGCTGCTACCACAGAGGCTATGGGCACAGGGGCAGAGCCTGGAAGTGGGTCTTTGGCAGTTGTCTAAGCTGATGCCCGATTCTAATTCTTCTCAGCCTAATTCCCACTGTTCCCTCATGGTAAAAACAAGTGATCATGTTCTCTATATGAGACAGTGTAGAGAGTGATAGAGGAGCCAAGATGAGGGAACGGAAAAGGCAAAACTGGGTGTGCAGGAAGATGGGGAAACTGCCCGGTCCTATCCTCTCCCATTGGCGCTGATGCAGCTGCTCTGATGGAGCAAGAGCTGCATCCAATGGTGGGGGAGCAATCAGGAGACCTGGCAGAAATAAGTAAACATATTTTTTACTTAGCTCTGTGTAGGCCTTCTGGTGGCCTATGGGTTTCTTCAGACCTACATCAGCTAGTTTAGGTCTGAGGAGAGAAACAGGGTAGGGTGGGAGAGGTTTGAAAAGCGGAGATAGGATCCTGGTGCTGTTGGGATCCACCCCTTCCTACCCCCTCTCCACTCTTTAAATTCCTGATGGCCCAATCCTATTGGGCACTTAGGGCTGTGGAAATTCCAGTCTGCCGCTATAAGTGCTGCAGCAGCGCTGAAGAAGGCCCACAGCTGCTATGCACTTTGGGGGCCATTGACACAAACAGCCAGAGGCCTGATGCGTACAGCAGTGGCTCTTGGATGTCATGCCGGAGCAGATAAGGCCGTGGAATGTGCCGTTTGAGGGGTGGGAGGGGGTGTTTTGAGGGCAGGGAGCAGGGCAAGCAGGGGAATTTCAAAGGTGGGTGGGGCTGTATCCCAGGGGTGGCAGCGCATGCCAGGATACTGTTCCAGTTTTCCCAACCTGATATGCCCCCTGCCTCTTCTCAGACGTATGCCAGCAAAATAGCTGGCATATGTTCAAGTAGACCCACTGATGGCCAGGCAGCCTATAGAGGAGTAATTAAAAGCTCTCCCAGGCTGTCTGGTCACACACACCACTGCATGCAGCATGCACACCATCAGCATGGCTGCAAGGCAGAAGATAGTGGTGGATAGGACTGGGCTCTTAATACCTTTTCACCAAGCCATTAATCTGCCTTTAATCCTGCCATCTAGTTTGCCTGGTCCAAAAATGATACTAATAACAGTAATCCAGTGCATTTGAGCCCCACACTGGCCCATTTGATTGGTGCATTACTCAGGTCCCTGGGGCAAAATCTTGTATTAGGCCTCCTGTCGTCCCCCCCCCACCTCCAGTGGTGCATTGGGTGCTATCACTGCCAGAGGGTTTGGGGTTAACATGAACAGTAGACCCTCTGATGGATACATGTCCTCAGCCAGTGACTGACCTAGACAACCTCTCATGCCATCCATGGTGTTAACGTTCTCTCTTGGAGCATGATTATATGCTCCATGCCTGATGTGCTCCTATACTGGTCTATTGTGACAATGGCTTGGAAGCTGGTGCGGGTTCCATCCTTGGGTAGATCTACAGCCCTATACTCAAGCACACACATGCACTCCCAGGTAGACTCCCCACCTCAAAAGACTTGTGTCTGAGGCTTTGGAGAAGCCCTACCAGTTGGAGTCAACAGTATGGGACAGGATGGACTAGCAGCCACAGCTAGGGTAAGGCAGTGATCTCTTCTTCACGTAAGGGTGTCTATTCGTGCAATGAATTCCAGAATGGGATGTGGCAGCAGTAGCTAGTGGAGTTTTATAATAAAGAAGGAGTCGTCTTTCCTCAGCGTTCAGACTCTGTTATCAGGCTATGACCCAAACCATATTTGACAAAAGAAATCAAGTACACTTGCTTCACATTAACCGAAAAGGGAGCTCTGATACAGATGTGAGGAAAATGAATGTGGCAAGTTAATGCTGCCAAGCAAATGTTGACCTTAACTTCAAAACCTGCATCTCTTTGTACATTTTTCCATTGAGACGGAGGCGACAGAATTCTGGCCTGTGCTGCAGTGGAGAGAGTGCATGTTTGAAAGGTTCCCCCACATTCCAAACTCCCTGTATGTCCTGAACTAGAACACTGGAAAGATAGGTGAATCGTAGCTTTCTCTCCGATATGCTCATATGCAAGGAGCTCTTTATGGTGGGCGCCATTACAAACATGACCCCCATCTACAGTTGGAAGTGGCCGAATCTCGAATTAGAAAATTCCAGTCTGTCGCCACATTCTGCGTACTGCACACACAGTGGCATACCAAGGTCATTTAGCACCCGGGGCCCATAAATTTTTGGCACCCTCCATGACAAAATTATTTTCGGTAATAGTCATGATATGAAGGGAATAATAATTAAAAAATGGCCAGAGAAGAAGCACAGGCAGTGAACATTTTCTTTTATTGAACTTTTTTTTGGGGGGGGGGGTGGGTGCTGCAGGTGGCTGCAGCCAACACTAGCTAAATTGTGGTTGCAGCCAGGGTCACCCCCGCTGACGCCACCATCTTGGGACAGCCTTTTGGACACCCCTCTGCAGCCTGGCACCCAAGACTGGGGCCCCTTCTGACCCCCCTTCTCATATGCCACTCTGTACAGATTGTCTCTTAGAGCTGTACAGACTGCACAAGCTGGGGATAGAGCCCTGTTTGCATTGTTGTTGAAATGGAGTCATCAAACATTGTCTTTGTAGTTGGCTTGCTTTTGCTGATTTGAATGTCTCCTTCTCCACATCTCTTTGGCTGAAGCTTTCCTGTGTCTTTGTTGCTTCCCACCCTCACTTAGCTATGTGTCACCAGCATCTGTAGTGTTTGAAGTTGCACTTTCGCACTCCTCAAGACCATTCATAAACATGGTAAACCAAAACCGGATCTCAATATTGACCTTTCCAGGCATACCACTCATTACCTCTTCCTACTCTCAACTCTTCACTTTGCTAACGCCTTCTGTTTCCTGTCGGTAAGCCAATTTTTACATTGACAATATTTATATAGTCGTCCAACACATGGGTTTCTGAGGGCAGATTATTCCTGGCTTTAGTGTGGCTTTGGAGAAAGAGAGGTAAACGCTGCCATGAATCTTCAGCTCCTAAGTCCCTTCCTAGTGGCTTTGTACGTTACAAAGATCCAATAGAAAGCTAGTATGTGTTCATGGTTCGGCTCCTAGGACTTCTCTATACTGATTTCGAATTTTGGAAACATTCAAATTACAGGCAGTCCCTTATAAGTGCAGATCAGAGGTCTGTAATGAAGTTGAAACATCATTTATTTATTTATTTATTTATTTATTTATTTCATATAAGCAAAATTGTGAACAACTTCCTGTGGTGCTTGGAAAACAGTACAGAAATATTTATTTCTATACATAGGTTAGACTAAACAAATTATTCAATTATTTGAATTAAATTAATTCAATTATTTTAAATATTATTACATTAAATTATTATTTAATAATTATTAAAAATAATCATTTTAATTATTCAATTAATTAACTCAATTATTTGAGTTTAAATAAATTATTGTCAATAAAATACTGATTTTATAACTGTAACATAATATTTTATATTTCACTGTCCTTTTTAAAAACTTCGTTGACCAGCATGGCTAAACCCCTAATAGGAAAAGGGAACCTCACTAATTGCATACAGACAAGTTATTGTGCTAGTAGAACTGGAGGAAAGGTGCGATACCGGTGAGATAATACATATGTAAGTGGAAAGGGCAAATAAAGCTGGTTTATTGTTTGAGTCACACCATTGGTGTATCTGGCCCAGCAATATCAACTAAGCATCTAGAAATATGTCTAATTATCCAGGCAACCCATTTAAAAAACATTATTTTTAATATAAGTATACGTAGAAACAGTAGAGAGCAAGCACCATCTTTAGAGCACGGGTCTGTAAACTTTTTGGCTGAAGGGCCACATCAAATATCTGGCACAGTGTCAAGGGCAGAAAAAAAAATTAAATATAAAATTTAAATAAATACATTAGAGATGAAGCTTAGATGAATGAATAAATGAATGGACTCAAATGTCCAGGACTTCTTCAAGCATGAACACAGCCCACGAAATAAAGCACACACTTCAATGGACCCCCATTCCCCCATCCT
This sequence comes from Tiliqua scincoides, assembly GCF_035046505.1. Classification (NCBI taxonomy): domain Eukaryota; kingdom Metazoa; phylum Chordata; class Lepidosauria; order Squamata; family Scincidae; genus Tiliqua; species Tiliqua scincoides. The sequence continues at coordinate 251,857,136 of NC_089821.1, forward strand.
ACAAGCACAACTCTGGTTGTGTTTGGTCAACAGGACCAGAGGCTCTCGGGATCAGAGACTGGCCACAGGCTGTATAGAGGCTCACTGCGGGTCACATCTGGCTCCCGGGCCAGGGTTTAGAGACCCCTGCTTTAGAGAGAAGCATTCCTGCTTGTATGTGAGTCAGGGGCATGCCTCTGCAAGATAGTGCAGGCCCAATTTAAAAACAAAGTACATATTTTTCCTACATAACTATTCTTTACATCAACAGCCCAACCGTATCAACTACCTCCCCTGGTCAATGCAGCAGTGCCAAAATGGTGACTGCTGCATCCTGTAGTGGGGGGGGAGGGGTCCAGGAGGTCTTCTCTAGGTAAGAGAACATTTGTCAGCACTAGCAGAAGAGAAGACCCAAGAATGCATAAGAATGCTTGGGCAGCCCAATCCTAACCCACGCTGGAACAGGCAGGCTGCCTGGCCTGCCCTGTATCCAGTGCGGAGTTGGGGCTGGCTGCAGCTCAGTCCCGGGCAAGGGGAACTGATTCCCTTTGCCTTGGTGATGCAACCTTATGGTACTTTTGTGATACCTCTGGGCCGGCGCAAGAGACTTTCACTGGTCCAAGGGTCAGTTTCGATTGCGCTCTTAAGCCATTTCTGCCCAACGTTGCATATACACAACAGAGATCAAATGTGTAAACCTGTGGGCAGAAATGTGTTAATCTCTTAAAACTCACACAATAATGGCCCAAACCTATTGGGCCCAGTCACATGTTCCACTGGTGGTGACTGCTGTAAATCAGCCGTAAAGTGTGCTCTGGCTATGCGCAGAGCAGCATGCTGCGGAGCACCGGCAGGAAAGGCGAAGTCTTTCTGCCTGCAAGAGTGGATCTTTGAGGACCTGCTAAGGTGGGTAAGCTGGTAAGGGCGGCAAGGGAGAGGGGAACTGGGGCAAAACTGGGTGCTCCTTTTTGGAGTGGCTGCACTAGCAGAAGGGAGAAGGAGAGGAATGGGCTGTTCATCCACCAAAATTGATTTAACTGAGTCCGTTCTTGTTGCTATTATTCATGAATAAACGAATGGAGAGGATATACCGAAGACTTGGGCACCATAATGAGCAAATTTAAATAATGAGGCCAAGTATGCATGATGCCTCAAAAATGCAGGCAACAACTATCAGTAAACAGTTAAAACTTTACTTTGGAAGAAACCCGGAGACGAGTTCCCAAATGTTTTCTATAACCCGGCATCTCCTTCCAGAGCATAATCAGGAGGGTTGTTCAGCATTGGTTGGACCGGCGTTGACGGCCCAAAGCAATACTCTTTTCTAAGAAAACATTACAGTTTGCTTCCTCCAGAGATCCAATAAAGATTTTATGTATTCAATTTAGCCTTGTTCCACTTCCATTGCAATGTTATACACATACAAACTTTTTTTTTATTTATGCCATACTCCCTGCGTGTCTGAATATATTTATATATCACTGTAAATACATATTTTATTTTACATGAAGCTAATGCTTTCCGGTAAGTGTTTATACTATGTTTTTGAAGAGTGTTGCAAGTGGTTTTCATAAAGGAACTTTGGTGATGGAAAGTTGTGTTTCCGAGTATCAAATTCTTTCCTGTGTGTGTCTGTGAGGCCCAAGCACTGCTTAATCTGAAAAGTGCCATCTGGAAATCACCCTCTGACCTTTTCCCTAATCCCAGGTGTGTGAAATCTGGATATAATTATCTTATGGCAAGGTGATGGCACTCAACGCATTCTCAAAGGTCCTCTGATAACTTCACATGTTCTAGAACTGAACAGCAATATATAGGTTCTGGGTCTAAGCAAAACTGTTCAGCAAATGAAACCTCTTTTTTTTTTTTTTTGCCAGTTTCAAGATTCACAAAGTGGTGTAACAGACAGCTCCTGCAACACTTCTGGTTCCAAGTGTCAGTGTGAGTGCTGTGTTAGTCTCAGGACTTGGGGTCCTAAAGGCCTTCGCTCACAGGACTGGGCGTTTCTTCAGGGGAGCAAATCGTGGCACAGAACCGAAAAGATAACATGTCAACTGGCTTATGTTGCAATACTCTGACTTAATTAGCGTTTGATTTGGGCTGTCAAAAGCTGTTCCCACTTTCCTTAACAGAAACATTGCACTGCACATAAATCCCAATTATTTCATTTACATGCCAGAGAAATTTTTGGAGAGAGGGTTTTCTACAGATAAGATTATTTTTATAACAATTTTTTATTTCAAGAATAGTCATACTTTTGAAAAGAGAGTCCCTTTTTAGTATTGGATCACTGGCTGACATTTTAGTTGAAAAACAGTGTATTAATTACTGAGAATTATTTGAATTGATGTTGTTTACTCTGTAGTCTGTCTATATTGAAGATGACTTAGTATAGTGGTTCTCACATTCTTAGCACCTCAACCCACTTTTTAGAATAAGAATCAGTCAGAACACACCGGAAGTGATGTCATGACCGGAAGTGACATCATTAAGCAGTAAAAATTTTAACAACCCTAGGCTGCAATCCTACCCACACTTACCTAGGAATAAGTCCCATTTACTGTCATTGTTAAAAGAATATACATAGTAGCTTGTTAAAAGTACAGGTCTGTAACATTTCCCCAAATGCAGTCACATACCACGATAGCATAAAGTCTATTATATTAAAAATAAAATATTGAAATGAATGGGGACCCATCTGAAACTGGTTCGTGACCCCTAGGTGGGTCCCAACTCAGTTTGAGAAACACTGATTTAGTAGATAAGTAGATACAGTACTCAGTGAAGAGAAAGTCCATCTGCAACACTTTGCAGTTCAGTGTGATGGACTATGAGGGGGATGAAAGGCTTCTATTAGTACTTATTTCATGCTGTAAAATTAAAATCAGGTCTTAATTATGTAGATAAATTTTTTCTTGTCCCCAAAGTAGTTGAATCAATATTGTTTGACACACAAAATTGTGTATTATAAGAATTCCGGTGGAGAAGCACAAGCGTTGGCACGGTTGCATCAGAGCTGGGGGAGAGAGTTAGTTTGGATTGGGGCCCTAATCATTTCGGAGAAAGCCAGATATGTACAAACTTGCATTTACATCTTTTTACACCTCTGCATTATATCAGGGAACTATGATCCTTTCAATGTTTCATGTTGAAGCTCTAGAGAGTATGATAATGGCTTGGTCATTGCTTTACTCCTATAGTAAAGTCCATAAATGACTCTGTCATTTGAATGCAGACAACATTTGAATGTGTGCACGCTGGTCACTCCATGACTGTAATATGAAGTCAAATCACGATTTGACTGTGTTATTTCCCTATCAGTATACAGAATAGCAAACACAATATATTCAGTGGAGGTCATTCATGTGTTCAGCAACAAACCATATAACATATACATTATCAAGAGATGAGACACAGATATTGTAATCTTATATATGTTTACTCATAAAAAGTTTAAATGTTTAAAAAGTTATATGTTTACTCAGAAGCAAATCCCACTGAGTTCAATTATGTTCACTCCCAAGGAAATCGGCACAGGGTCCAGTTTGAACAACGTACATGCACATGAGAATCAGCTTTAGAACAGTGACATTTGAATATTCGTATTCATTCATTGGTTCATAACCATTCACAGATCTGACCTTTATGAAACTGTGAATTAATAGCCATTGTTTTCCTATAGGTGGGGGAAAAAAATGAGAGACCAGGTACAAGGGATTGGTCACAGGATACCGCAGTGGTTCCCAAACTGTGAGCTGTGGCTCCCTGAGAAACCACAGAAACCAGCCAGGGCGCCACGGAATTATCACGAGAAACCTGCCGCCATATTCAGTGTACAGACGTGCACCACTTAATGTTGGGGATACGTTCTCTGATCCCCATTGTTATGCAGTTAGGGTGTTAAGTGAACATTCCACCCAATCTAGTGCCTTTGTTTTATAAACAGACACTCTGCTGCAGGTTATGGGAGACCTGATTGTCCCATTAAGAGCCTCTTTGTTGTGCATTGACCACTGTCATATATGCGGTCTGTCGTTATGCAGCCCGTTGTTAAGCGGTATAAGCCTGTACTGTAGCCTTAATGGGGAGCTGTGGCTAATGGCCAAGTAGGTCAAGGGAGCCGCCAGTCAAAAAAATTTGTGAACCACTGGGATACAGGTATTTTGTTGTTCAACCCCTGCTATTTGGGTTAACCCTTGCTAATTGGGTAAGAGGCACTTTTTCAAGTGGGAGCTCCTTTTTTTAGGAGGGGGAGAGTAACTGGCCCACCTCACCCCAGCAGTGTCTGTTCTAGTGACTGTCTGCTGGTGTTCTTTTGCATCTTTTAGATTGTGAGCCCTTTTGGGACAGGGAGCCATTCGTTATTTGATTTTTCTCTGTAAACCGCTTTGTGAACTTTTAGTTGAAAAACTGTATATAAATACTGTTAATAATAATAATAATAATAATAATAATAATAATAATAATAATAATAATAATAATTTTGAGTGCTTCCAGAGGCATCTGGTGGGCCATTATGACATACAGAAAGTTGAATTAGATGGGCCCTTGGCCTGATCCAGCAAGGCTCTCCTTATATTCTCATGTTCTTAATCTAGATGAGATACATATCTCATGGTGTGCGGGAGACAATATAATTGGATTCTTTTTAACCATTTTTTAACCAGTATTTTTACCCATTCAGTATCATTTTGTTGTGATAAATCAAATTTCCTTTCAGACACATGTACCCATCAAAGCATACAAAGCAATACAACTATATTTCAGAGGGGAGGAACATGTCCTTAGTATGTATTCTAAGAATTCCAAATATCAACAAAACTCAAGTGAAGCAGAGAACTATATAAATTCTGCTATACAGGTCTCCATTTCTGCTTATGCAGCTTCAAATAGTTCTCATTCTTCATTCTCTAATGCCAGAGGTCCAGAGCTTGGTTTTGATGGAGAAAACCACCCAAGAGTTTGAATGTTTATCTGATGTTGATCCAGAATATCTGGCTCCACAGGGGCCAATTTCTTCCTTAGGCACAAATCAACAGAAGCTAATGATCTTGATTAGTCTCTCTATTTTACTGCAGGAAACCTGGGGAATAAATGAATTTATTTCAATGTGAGGGGAAAAAACAACACTACCCTGAACATCAATGTACGAGTACATTTGGTAGCCAGTTAAAGAAAAGGTAAGGGAGCTAGTAAATACTGCCACAAAAGTCTATTATTATTATTTTACATTTTGTCTTTTGTCCATTGTGGAACTCAAGATGACCTACTGAAGCTCTCCCAGCGACCATACCTGTTTAGATTTAGCTAGGTTGTGACTTCATGTACCTTCAGACCATAACCTGTGACCCATGCTTGGGTATCTGGTATTCCACACTTGCAGCAGCCAGTGAACTGATTTGCTCATGGGAATTACCAAGCACCACTCTGGAGTGGAGAAGAATTTCCATACTAATAAACCTTGGAAGACACTGTTGGAGGCAAATGGTATCTTGGCTCATCCCATACCATCCTCACTGGAATCAGCAGAATCCATGTCCACACCAGGGATGCTGGTCAGTCAACAACTTCATGGTACTGAGAAACTCCTTGCTTCCACCATTACCTCCTGATAGTTACTGGGCTCTTCACTGGCCATCACCGCACATCAGTCTTAGCAAGCAGGGCCATGACAATGTGCTCTGCTTCACTTGCCGAGTCAGCTCTTAATTGCAAATAAAAGAATTACACAGAGGTGTGGCTTAGCTCCTGCATCAGGCTTCATCCAGGGTGCAGCCTAAGTGACTGTTGAAGCCATCATCACAAATAAGGTTCTTGCAAGTACAGCTTTTCTTTAGAAGGAAAAGCAAAGATGGTTGGTACAAAAGTGTTGGAGGCTGTTACCATTTCAGTATTTGATCTAAGGATGAATTTTTAGCCCCCTAATACTGGTAGGATAGATTGTTCTTGTGTTGGGACCTATACGCTTGCCTTATGTTAACAATGTGCATTTACAAAACACTACAAAAAAGCAATTATGATGTGACCATATGCACAATTGCCTCAAGATCCTATTTGTGCAGTGTATTACAGAATATGGACAGGTGCTTTTGCACAGCTCTGATACACTTTGCAAAAAGGATGTGGATACCATCATCCCTACGCACACATCATGGTTGCTTTTTTGCAGTGTTTTGGCTACAGTGATGTAGAGAGGGCTAAAGACATGAAGGGAAACTTGTGGCAAACTGTATGTGTACAAAACTGAGAAATTAAAACAAAGGAGAATGTTTAATCCATCGGTTCCACTTTGGAAGCAAGACCAAGCAGTTCGAAACTCCAACCTCGAGTGAGAAATTTGGACGGGGAGAATGTGGAAAGCATCCCTACATTCTCCAGCGTGCAGACATTTCCTGCCTGTTCAGGCAAGCACATTCTTGAGCCCGGGAATCGTTTGGATGGCTTTGGTAATTCTGAATGTTCTAATCACAAAATCCCTACAGACCTATTCCAAGTCCATCTCCCTCTTGAAGTTCGGATCACCCAAACATCATGACGTGGAAAGCAATTGCAGAGTCTTGCTTGCTGTGGCAAGACCCGTTTGTGGCTTCTCTGTGTGCTGTTTTTCAGCTTTTTGGTTTTACTACAGATTTTTTGGCACATACTATGTTTTTCTTCCTTCACTGCTTCCTTTTCAATTCTTCTCTCTCTTCCATAGTATTTTTGTGCTATTATTTGTTCCCATCCTTATATACCTTTGTGAGTTCTTGCTCTTTCTACTTATTATGTTTCCAAGTCTGCCTTTTTTCCTACTCTCTTTTTAAAGATATAACTAACTCAGTCCTTCCTAATTGTTTGTCTTATGCTCTTTGTTCAGTGAGTATCTCTCCATCCCTGTATTACCTGCCCTGGGATGTACGTGTGTAAACAGTCCGAAGTGTCCACAGTGCCATTAGAGTTTCATTCAGGAAAGCACATCTTCAAATGTGACTGAGAAAACAGGGATGTCGCCTTTGTTTCAGCACTGATTTTAAGGTGTGCCCAACTCTAGAATATTCAAAATGCAAATAGAACTAATTTGCGTGCTGGAAGGGCTGTGCTTTGGTTTCAAGCAGACATCTGCGTGTTACGTGGTGCAAGGCCATATCACCATCATTCACATAGAGCAAAGGGAATTCAAAAATGATGCTCAATGGCCTTTTTATAAAACCACCAAGTTCTGCTCAGTATTAGCTAAGCAGACATCCACAATTCAGAGAGGCTAATACCCGTAAGCATACCTTTTTTTAAGGTAGCCATTTGCTCTGGTTCAGGTACAGAGATTTTGCTTCATGCCGATCATGCTTTTCACAAACTTCAGCGTGGTTTGGAAACTTCATATTTGTTACAATACACTGTACAGGATGGACCCATCTCTTATAGCTATATTGAAGGAAGAACCTCTTTGTAGACACAGTTCTGTATCCAGATGGAATACTGGGCCAGCATTCATTTGGAGGTTGTACAGAAAACAGCTGTGGTGATCCTTTGAAATGACTCATTTAGCTGCTCCTTGGAAAAATTAAAAGTACTGGCCTGTATCACTGGTGATACAAGCGATACCAGTGATACAAGAATTGACACAGTTCTTGTACTCTGTGTCCAGGATTCTATTCCACCCATCCAGTCAATACTATTTCACTGTAGGAATTTGCTTTATTCAGAGTCAGGTCTTTGGTCCTTTCATGGCCCAATTCTAATCCCCATCAGTTTACACTATGCAGCCAAGCTGCTGGAGAGCGCACTGCATACAGTGGTGGTGGTGGTGGGTGATCCATTGACCTGGGAGAGGTAAGTAAAAATATGTTTTTTTAAAAATTTACCTCTTTGTAGGCTGCCTGGCTGTCAATGGGTTTCCTCGGACCTACACCAGCTTTTGTTGGTTAGAGGATGAGTCCGAGTGGGGAAGGGGACATAGAATCTCAATGTGCATTGCTGCTGGCATGATCCTTGCCATTCTGCTCGCAAACTGCTTCCTGCCTGGCCCAATCCCCAGCCTAATCCTCTCTCTGACCACCCTGTTGCCCCTGAACCTGCTCCAGTAGGCCTCTAGGATCCATTGGCAGGTGCCCAGACCCTCCAGCCTTTTGGGCTGGCAGCTACAGAACGCATCATGGTTGTGCACCTTTTGTGCCTCCATAACAGAACTTACAACAGTGGATCATGAGATCCAACATCATATGCCCTGCATGGGATTGAGATGTTAGCAAAGTATTGTCTACCCTGATTGGCAGCAACTCTCCAGAGCTTTTGATGGGTTTTCCTCAGCTCTATCTAGAGATGCCAGGGATTGAACCTGGGTCCCATCTCACTTTCTTACAAATGCACCAAACTCTTTTTCTTCCTTGCTCCCTCAGATCATATCAACCTTTCTCCCTTACCATTTCACCTCCAGGTAGATGCATGGCACTCATTGATCTCAGTAGGGTCATGACCCAGAGCCTTGAATAACTCCAAGATGGCTTCCAACAACGTATGCAAACCGATGCAACCTTCCTGGTGTCCCCCTCCTTTGCTGGTGTTCCCCATGCCACTAGGGGGCATGCCTTCAGTTTAAGGAATGTTTTTGTTCCATGTAGTCCACTTCTGGAGTAATAAAACCTCAAAAAAAAAAAAAAATTTAAAGGAAGAGAAGAAGTTAAAGAAAACAAGTACAGAAAAAAATGGCATTAAAATTAAATTCCTGACTGCAGCAAAAGCCTCCAGCCAAACTGCTCAAATGGGCAGCTGAGCAAAAGGAAATGGTAACATATTTTTGCAGAATTTACACTTTTCATGCTATTGATGGAACACACAGTTCTGTGCATGGATTATTGGAGCAGAGCACTGGAGTCAAAAATGTTCCATGGAGACAAGCAAATGGAATAATGTTCATGGTGTAACTCTTGAATGCAAACTTTTAACCATAAAATGAATGAGGTTCAGTATCAGGCACTCAGGTATTGTCCCACTCCCTGCAAGTTAAATGTCTGTGCTGTGCATCCAAACCTCCAGATAGAACAAATATTGTACTGTACAAATACTGCTCTATACACTTCTGTTTTCTTCTGCAAACAGTAGAATAGCATGCTGTTTTACAAAGGCTCAGTACAATTACACTGAGTGTAGGCACCGTGCCTACATATTGAGGAGTCTCACTAGGCTCAACAGAGTACCCCCATCCTACCATTCCATGTGAGCTCATGTCCAGCATGAAGGGGGAATTGTAGGGAGTGGGGGGGGGTGTCTATGCATGCCTTCTATATTTATTTATTTATTTATTATTTATTCACATTTTTATACCGCCTTTCCTCCAATGAGCTCAGAGCGGTGTACACAGCTGCTCTCCTCCTTTTGTCCTCACAACCACCTTGTGAGGTAGGTGAGGCTGAGAGAAAGTGACTGGCCCAAGGTCACCCAGGAAGCTTCATGACTGAGAGAGGATTTGAACCTGGATCTTCCAAGTATCTCCACCCAACTTTCCTTCTGTGCACCATCCAAGTTACTCATGCTCATAAATAACTTGCATGATGTAAAGACGAAAGTATTGATGAGGATAAGGGAAGCTTCCATGGACCACCCATTCAGTCTCCTGCTGCTAGAGGCATGTTGTATGCTCATGCTGGAAAAGGGAATGGGGGAAAAAAGGCTATTGAACCCTGTAGGTCTCCCCCATTGTAGGTGCTCCACCTGTGCTCAACCAATCACTTCTAGTATATAGAGAAAAAAATACACTGATTAAAACTGAGTTTGTCATCAGGTCCATCTAACTCAATTTTGTCTTCTGGCAGTAGTGTACGGTTGTAGACAGTGGTCTTAGAAGTGATGCTTCGATTAGTGATTTTAGAAATGGGTTACCCCAAAATGTAAGGGAGGGTACCAGGATGCGGGTCTCTTGTCTTATGTGCTCCCTGAAGCATTTGGTGGGCCACTGTGGGATACAGGAAGCTGGACCAGACGGGCCTATGGCTTGATCCAACGAGGCTGTTCTTATGTTCTTATATCTTTCCCAGCCTTACTTGGAGATGTCAGGCATGGAAGCTAGGATCTTCTGCTTGGAAAAAAAAAAAAAAAGCAGTGCTCCACCACTGAGCCTGGGCCCCATCCCCCAATAAAATCCAAACACAATAAACATTGCAACAAAATTTAATATCTACAATTAAAGTACAGTTAAAACCGCTGGGAGTTGAAAAAGAAAAAGAAAAGAAAAATATTTCCTCCAACCAAATCAGGAGATTTAAATAATTTGCTGGAACAAAAATGCTTCCACACAGTGGCAGAAGGTCAACAAGAGAGGATAAGACAAGCTTCCCTCAGGAGAGAGTTCCAGGGTCTGAGCACAACTTGGGCATGATTTGTAAATGACAATCAAACTACACGGTAGAATCCCATTCAGCAATGAGATTTACCAGAGGCCACACTGAGAAGATGGTAAGAGGTGGAGACCATTCCCCCCCCAGCCCCAAAGTGACCTACCAGCAAGCCCTGTTACCATGGTTGCTGATCTCCAATTGGCAGCTTGGAGACAGGGCCAGAAAATCCATCAGACACTGACCTGTACACTAGACACACAGAAGAACTTTCATTGATTGATTTCACCTGGAATAGATAGGAGTTATTTGTCTCTTTATGTTTCACCCATGCAGTATTGGCCTGTTCCATCCCACCATCCAAACCCTCCTCGATTTTGCTGCCTCCAGAAGCATGATGTAATGTCTAAGGGGAAAGAGGGAGGCACACATGCATGCTTACCCTTTCCTTCTTCTACCTTGAGTTGCTCTTGGCGTGCACCCTCTGTCGTCCATGCAACTCCTGTTTAAACGAACAGGAGAGGCAGAGCATAACGGGTTCCTTTGAAACAGGAGAGGTGCAGAGGATGGAGGCAGCACACCAAAAGAAGCTTCCATTAGCCTAAAGAAAGTAACAGACTGATGGAGGGGCTCATCCATTTGCTGCCCCTCCGACTTTGCTGCTTGCCACAACACTTTCAGGTTGCTTCCTGGCAAAGACTGGCCCTGCATCCATGCCACGGCACTGACATGACTGTCAAAATTGGGACCTACAGTATTATAGGGCTTAAAGATCTATCTGACCCCCTGTTCCAAGGGTTTAGATACATCGACAATATTAACTCATATCAGCAGATTACAGCATGATGCAAAAAGCTGGAGAGAAGGCACTGTTAAGTGACTCATGACTCCAAGACAGCTCAAGTAAGTATTATTTCAAAGAGGACTGGAGTGATTCTAGGTGTTGCCACCCAAAGTGTCTTGGGAGAAAGTGGCTTAAACTCAATCCTATCCCCCACCATCTTTGGCCATGGAGCTGTGTTAACAGCAGGTACACTGCATACAATGATGTGGGTGTGTGTTAATAAATGGCTTGGGAGAAGTAAGTACAAATTTTTCTTATTGACCTCCCAGTAGGCTGCCTGGTTACCAATGGGTGTCTTTGGCCCCCCTGCCAGCTATTTTGCTGGTATGAATCCAAGGAGAGACCAGGGGGCATGCCAGGCTGGATAAACAGTGATAACATCCTGATAGATGCTGCTTCTGCAGGGATTTATCCCCTTCAGCCCCAGAACCATCCCCTGCCTTCCCATCTCCCCACCCTGAACCTCCCCCAAACTGCCCACAATCCACCCACAACCTGCTCCCACCTTACCATCTTTGACATGTGCTGGGTCCATATGTGGCAGCATGCAGAGCCTCTGGCCATTTCTGCTAGATGCTCCAGTGCGCATGACAGCAGCGTGACAGTTGTGCTACCATTAGAGGACTTACAGCAGCAGATCAGGAAATCTGTTGCTGTACGCCCTCAATAGGTAGGGACTGTTAATTTAAAATCATGTTGACTAGCTTCGTGCACTCTTGAAAAGCAAAGACATCTGATGCTGTCTCTACAGAGAACAGTCTTAGAATATTTCCAATCCCCTCCCCCCACAACACCCTGGTAGCCCACCAAGTGGGCTAGCTACAACATCCCCATTCCTTTAGGCAATGGACTACAGAAAAGGACCAAGTGCCTTTTTGCCATATGAATGGGCTCTGAACAGCTCTTAAGTTGTCATTTTAAAAGATCAACATCCTCAATCTATTTTATAAGCTTGCTTTGTAATGCATTCAATTAAACTCACAAGAGGCTGATATATAAATCTTGCCATTACTGTAATTTTAGAATGATAAATGGAGCAAGCAGTCTCTCTCTCTCTCTCTCTCTCTCTCTCTCTCTCTCTCTCTCCATGCCAAATGGCATGGAAAAATGGCTAATTAGCAGTAATGAATCACCAATTTTATGACCCAGCTTTCTTTCCAACTCCACCAAAACGTAAGGATGATTTAATTTGTGATGAAGGTTTTAGTATCTTTCTTTTTATGCAACAATCTTTTGACACCGGCATTTATTTAATGTTGCATTCACAAAACTCTTCAAATGTTATGGAAAGCAGGATTAAGCTTCCCTCTTTCCTAACAGAAACAACATTTGTGCTCAGAGCCAGTGACATGTAAACTTTCTAGCAGAAGTGTTTTTTGTTAGTATGATCACTTAAATTACTTTGCTGTCATGTGACCCACTTTACAGTGGAGATTTATAAGTACAGCAACTGATGCTGCCTCATCAAATGCTCAGGTACTGACACAAAAGTCTATCTGTTAGGCTTGTAGCTGAATGTGCATTTTGGATTCTGATGGGTCCCTCTTCAACTGAGTCCCCAACCCAGCTGTCAAAATACCTGTATTAAAGCCAGTTTCATTTTATTAAAAGATGACCTCCAACTGCATGAGATTTTCAACTGCAAAAATTAGAAATCACCTACTCATTAAAAAAAAATTAAAAAATTGTGTTGAACTGAAACTTTTATTCAGAATCTGTCACAGCTAGGAAGTGTCTCAGAATGCAAATGTTCTCTTGCCCAGAAGAGACCTCCAGGATTGCCCCACACAGGATGCATTGTGCACTCCAGTAATGCGGCTGCATTGGTGTGTGTGTGTGGGGGGGGGGATTCATAGGTTTGAATTTGATAGGATTATTTTCCCCCTCAGCCCCCTTTTCTCTAGACCAATGGTCTCCAAACCACAGATCACTGCATAAAGAAAAAGCTGTCCCTATGCCTTATGGTGCTTTATGCTCTGTGCGGCTGCCTCTTCCAAGCTGATCTTCTCAGAAAGTCACGCCAGCCGCTCCTGCCCAGAAATAGAGTGCAAACCCTGCTTGGGTAATGGACAGTGGAAGTGGCTGCCCGGCGCAACTTTCTGAGAAGATTGGTTTGAAAGATAAGAGGCACTAGCATGAAAGGGAAAGTGCATGGGGCAGCTTTTCCAGGGCACCGGATTCGGCCTGCAAACCAGGGTTTGGTGCCTGCTGCTCTAGACTGAAAAGGCCCAAATGCTATAACCTTTCCTCATAGCAGAGGTGCCCCAGTCCAGTAATCCTTTTGTTCTCTCTCTCTTCTGCGCTTTGTCCAGTTCCATCACATCCTTTCTGAGATGTGGTGACCAGAACTGTACACAATACTCCCGGTGTGGCCTTACCATCAACTTGTACAATGGCATAATAATACTGACTGTTTTACAATCAATCGCTTTTTAAATGATCCTGAGCAAGGAATTGGCCTTCTTCACAGCTACCCACACACTAAGTCGAGACTTTCATTAAGCTGGCAACCAATACCCCAAGATCTCTTGTGATCCAGTACAGACAGGTCAGAACCCAACAGTGATTTCCATAAAGCTAAAACCCAAGTTAGCTTGGAAACAAAAATATTTTTAGATCCCATGTGCACCTGCTAGGTCAAGTTAGTAGGGAAGTATATTATCTTGCCCGTTTTTACATGACTTCCTTCATCAACAAAATTAGTGTTCTTTTACCTAAAGCAGGGGTGTCAAACTCATTTCAAACCAAGGGCTGAACAGCATTCATGGTGCCTGCTGAGGGCTGGGAGTGATGTCATTAGGCAGGAAATGATGTCATTAGACAGGTTATAACCAAAAATAAGCACTTTTCGCTTAGGAACACATTAGCTGCAGAAGAGAAAATACACAAATCTTGATCAAATTTCAAGATATGGGAGAGTCCAATTTTCATGTGGGCTGTCCTTATAGCAGTAACATCTCAGCACTGCTCAGCAGCTGAGGCCTGAGGGCCGGATAAAAAGCTTATGTGGGCCGCATCCAGCCCCTGGGCCTTATGTTTGACACCCCTAACCTAAAGGCTGACTTGGGCATTTGCCTCGGCAAGGGAAAGGCAGGTTATAATTTTTAAATAAATAAATAAATAAATATTATTGGAGAAGCTAATTCACTATCTTGATCTTCTTGGAGCAGGATAAAAATCAATTATTTCTATAACCGTATTGAAATACTTACTACATTAAGGGTGCAATCCTATCTTGCACTAGCACAGGCAAGCCAGGAGGCTTGCACTGTATCCACCATGAGATATTGCTCCACAGTGGCTCAGCCAAAGGTAAGGGGAAACTCTTCCCCTTACCTCCAGGTAAGCCACTGCAGCCCCTATGGGTCTCCTCAGACTTGTGCTACCTCCTGTAGCACAAGTCTGTGCACCGGCACACCTCTGTGCACTGGTGCAGCTTGCTCTAGAGGAGGCGCAAACGTTTGCGACCCTCCTAAGCTGGCGCAAGGAACTTAAGTCCTACTTAAGATTGCACTGCACGTCAATGTTTTCAGAACAATATATACCCCATTTCATGCCCAGTTATCTACTGCTCTCCTGGAAATCAGAAGCACTGTCATGACTCTGTTCTGCAAAGGTAGCTTCACTGACCGTTGAGGTACTACCTGGTGTCAGGGACCACCTGCACTGAACTGCCACAACAACAACAGGAGTAAAATGCTCTGAAGTGCCCTGCCTACCCAGGCTGGTTGGGCCTTTCTGGACAAGAAGGGTTACGGAAGCTTCTTGCTTGGGATATGCTTTTGTCCGAGACTCAAAGTCTTTTTCACTCCTGCACTTATCCTTCAGGTTATTCCTGGCGCTGACTTCTGACCTTTGGCTTGGCTCCTGGCATGTTCCTCACTTCTGGCTTGCTTCTCTGTCTGGCTCCTTGGCTCCTATTGGATTTCTGGTTTGTTTCCTGGTTCTGACTTTTGACTCCCATAGTTGCTGCCCACAGCCCAACCCCGACCAGTCATCTGAATAATCTCAGGAGGCTTTGGTTGCTTCGAAACAGAGTGCACCAGATCCTATCCCCTCTTTCACACGATGCCCCACCCCTTTTCTCTCTTCAGACTTATGGGTGCAGAATGGCTGGTGTAAATCTGAGGAAACCCATATGTGATCAGGCAGCCTAATGGGAGGCAAGTGAAAGACATTTTTACTTACCTCCTGCTGGCTGCCCGATCACCTCTGCCCCCCCTTCATTGAATGCAGAGCATGCTCTGTCAGCATGGCTACATCAGCGCCAGTGGTGGGGGATAGGATTGGGCAGTAAGTTAACAAGTCTAAATAGGAATCTTGACCAGAGAAGTGACCCCCTCCTCTTTTGTCCTGCTATCTCTTCCTTTGCATTGTTTTTGCTGGACCATGAGAAGAGATGGTCAGGATTTGTGTTGGACAGAAGCTGTCTTTTTTTTCTCCTTAAGCTGCTCAAGTGGTCCAAGATATTTTGGCTGTAGAGGCAGAAAATTCAAATTCCCCTGCAGTAAAACAACAATAATAATAAAATAAATAGCTGACAATGTTCCATCCTTTAAATGGTGCTTGAAATTTTCCATCGGAGGCAGCTGCCTCAGATTATCTCATGGATGGACCAGCTGGAACTCCAAATGGAGATGTCCTCAGGTTGGTTCTCTTTATCATGGGTGAACACAAGGTTACTGAATTAATCCTGAGATGTATGATAGAGTGCAGAGTACAGCAGGCATACCGCGAACACTCTAATAGGAGCGTCTGACACTGTGCATCACCAAGTCTTAATATTTTTGTTGGCCCACAGCCTATTTTCAGTTCTCTGACAAGTCATTAATTTCTGAAAGACCACCCCAGAGAGTTCTCCCCTTTTATACAATCAGGACGTGTTAACCCAAATTCTGTTGCTGTTGTTTCCTCCCCAAAGAATTTGAAAGGTTGTGCCTGGTTTTTGAAAGCCAATGCTATCTGACTGCCCTCCAAGAGTCTACCTCCCTGGTGCTTCCTTCTTACATAACTGGGTTGCACAATGATTTGCAAGTGAAAGGCTGTTTTTCATCAATTGTCAGGAATGTATTTCCCAGAATGGCCTGCCTCTCATTCAGGCTGTGAACTGGCTGTAGTGCCACTTCAAAGCGAGGCATGTTTGGAAGGGAGGAGCAAATTCAAGAATATATTCAGACGCATTCTCGGCATCACCTGGCAGGACAAAGTTCCAAACAACACAGTCCTGGAACGTGCTGGAATCCCTAGCATGTATGCACTGCTGAAACAGAGACGCCTGCGTTGGCTCGGTCATGTCGTGAGAATGGATGATGGCCGGATCCCAAAGGATCTCCTCTATGATGAACTCGTGCAAGGAAAGCGCCCTACAGGTAGACCACAGCTGCAATACAAGGACATCTGCAAGAGGGATCTGAAGGCCTTAGGAGTGGACCTCAACAAGTGGGAAACCCTGGCCTCTGAGCAGCCTGCTTGGAGGCAGGCTGTGCAGCATGGCCTTTCCCAGTTTGAAGAGACACTTGGCCAACAGGCTGAGACAAAGAGGCAAAGAAGGAAGGCCCATAGCCAGGGAGACAGACCAGGGTCAGACTGCACTTGCTCCCAGTGTGGAAGGGATTGTCACTCCCGAATTGGCCTTTTCAGCCACACTAGACGCTGTTCCAGAACCACCATTCAGAGCGCGATACCATAGTCTTTCAAGACTGAAGGTTGCCAACCATTCAGAATGGATTATGATCCATTGCCTGCGTGTGTAGGCCTCTACATCTGCTGCTTGCACCCAAGCATTGAAGTTTTACAGATGGCAAGTTTGGCATGATGGCAATTTCTGCTTTACAGCCGTGCACCACTTTGCGACTTTACGGCTTATGCCAAGATCACATAACCGACGACCACATGCGGTCACGTGGTCGTCGGGGCGCACACCTCAACCCTTCGAAAGTGAGGGAAGCTCCCTCCGGAGGGTTGTCTGAGTCTCCCAGGGGCAGTGCACTTCCGCGTGCTTCCTCTGCAAGGCGCAGGCTGAGGGCAATTGCGCCTCTCTCAGGAGAGGAGGGGAGGGGAGCAGAATGGAACACCGCCTTCCCTGCGGAGGGTCTGGATTGTGCCAAGTGCTGCTTGACGACAGAGATCATGGTCCTGATCCCTGCTAAGTGGCGCATGACTGTATATGTCTTCACATGTGGCAACCCATCCTTGTGTATGAAGATACATATATTTAGCAACATGGGAATGACCATATCAATGTACTGTCTTCATTCTGATTTTACTGATTTGGATGTCACCTTGATTTCAAGTGGCAGTCCAGGCAGCCTGACAAAATTCTATAAAAACCTTCGTTGTCTTAATGGAAACAGCAAACAGGATAGAAGCATGCCATTCTAAAACAATAGAAAAAATACAACAAAGTATTTCACCAGCCTGTGAATCATCCACAGATCAAACCAGGTAGGCAAGTGTAGTGAAACAAACCACGAATTAAATTCGTCCACCACAATTAGCTACCAGGTACTAGCTGCCTACCCAATACATCCCAAATCTGGACAACAATCCCTTAATGATGTGCCAGCCATTCAAATGTGGCAAAGGAAAGCTAAATGCGTGTCAAATCCCTGTTGCGATATGCCTGTACCACTATCCAACTTACAACCACATGGTGGTATGAATATATTTAGGGGAGGACAATAGCATCTGTATGATTCTCTGTAACCTATATTTATTTTTATACTGCCCTACCTTCAAGGAGCTCAGGGTGGTGTATGTAGTTACTTCCCTCCTTTTGTCCTCACAACAACCCTGTGAGGTAGGGCGATAATGACTCTCACAGGGCCACCAAGGAAGCTTTGTAGCTGAGTTGGGATTTGAACCTGGATCTTCCAGGTTCCCAAGCCACTATATTATCCTGGCTCTATACC
The DNA here is from genome assembly GCF_035046505.1 of Tiliqua scincoides. NCBI lineage: Eukaryota > Metazoa > Chordata > Lepidosauria > Squamata > Scincidae > Tiliqua > Tiliqua scincoides. The sequence goes on from NC_089821.1 coordinate 251,875,177, forward strand.
CAGCTGTAGGGGCACTGGTTCTCTTAATAGCCTCTCTATTCATACTGCTGTTCTCAGGATTTCTTGGAGAGGAAGCCAAGTTGGTTCAACAGCTCATTAATGTATTTATCATAATGGTTTGCTTGCTTCTAATGCTAATTTTGGTAATTTGTAGTCACATAAATATCGTGAACAAAGAGTGGGGAAATTGTTCTATTTAAATTGTTTATAAAAATGTATTTCCCATCTGTCCATTATGTTCAAAATGGCTTGCAAACAATAAAAAACATGAAAAACAACACGAGAGAAGATAAAAGGGTTATAGTCTTGAAGGGATTTATGGTCTTTATTGTCATATTTTCTGATGATGTTATTACTGCGTTTACTGTTTTTTTGTGGTTGTAAGCTGCCTTGGAGTCTTCTTCAGGGGCACAAAGCTGGGGTGCAAGTTGCTAGATAATCCTAGCTTGCCCCTGAGCCAGCGTAACAGCCCAATCCTATGTATGCGTACTTAGAAGTAACAGCCCAGTCTATTTCCTGGAGGCTCTGCCAAGTGCAGCAGCACCAAAATGGCTATGACTGCATCCAGCAGCACCACCGAGGCCTCCAGAGGTCGTCACAGGGGAAGAGGACTTTCATTCCCTTTTCCCAGGGAAAGCCCCAGGCCCTACAATGGGCTTTCTCAAGCCTGCGCTGGCTATTTTGCCAGCTCAGATGTGAAAGCGTTCATGTAGGGCTTTGCAACCCAACATGGAGAATAGGATACAGTGAAGCAGGGCTCCACTGGTCTCACCCCCCTCCTGGACCAATTCCGACCCACACCCCTCCCTCCCCCACCCCATTACGTCCACTCCCCGTCTCCCCCACCCCAAAAATACTCATTGCCAGAAGATGCTGCGGGAGCTTAGGCCAGTTCTCCATACGATGCTGAAGCTCAGCCCCAAAAGGCACTGGCCCAGCGCTGTCGGCTTCTCTACTCCAGGTGCCGAAGACATACCTTATGGCATATTTGCAACACCCAGCACCAGTGCTAGAGCTCAGAGCCCTCCTGCCAGCTGGAGCTCAGCCCTGCTCCGCCGCATCCTATCCTCCATGTTGGCCTGCAAAGCCCTACATGGACGCTTTCACATCTGAGCTGGCAAAATAGCCAGTGCAGACTTGAGAAGCCCCATTGTGGGGTCTGGGGCTTTCCCTGGGAAAAGCAGATGAAAGTCCCCTTCCCCTGTGGAGACCTCTGGTGGCCTCAGCAGTGCTGCTGGATGCAGCAGTAGCCATTTTGATGCCGCTGCACCTGGCAGAGTCACCAGGGATAGGATTTGGCTGTTACTTCTGTGTATGTATGCATAGGATTGGGCGGTTACTCTATCTCAGGGGCAAGCTAGGATTATCTAGCAACTTGCACCCCACTTTTGTGCTAGGATCAAATAGGCCCTAAGGCCAAATAGGGTTGGGCCCTAAGACTCATGTAGTCAATGGGACTTACTCCCAGGTAAGTGTGAATAGGATTGCAGCCTAAGTCCCTTGCAGTGGCTCCTGGGTGTTGCTAACGTGCCGCAAAGTGTGTTCGCAGTTACTCATGAGTAGGCTAGGCCAGTGCAAAGATGTGCACTGGCCTATCAGCACCTGATCTGCACCTAGACGGAGTAAGTTTGCACCTGGATGGCACAAGGGTTGGAAGAAGATGGCGGGAGGGCGGAATGGAGGCCAGGGGGGGTGTTTTGGGTTGGGGAGGGCAAATTGAGTGGGGTGTTACATGGGCTGCTTGGATTTGTGCTGTTTCATAGTAACACAAATGTGCTGCTTATCTTTGGCGTTCTGGTGATCGTTTCTATAGTACACCAAGATTTTCAGGCTATGTACATAACTCAATTGTACAAACATGTTCTGGGCTGAAGTTGTGGATATAAAATTTCAGCCCAGGGGATTCCGAATGAAAGGCAAAACATCATGGATTTCCTAACTGTAGTACTTCTAGTACTTGTGGGAAATCCTACATCTCACTTCCAGCTGTGTGACAATGGATAACACTCTTGTATGTTTGCATATACTCAGTGGAAAGAACACTGCCAAATTGTTCTCTCTGTTCTGGGTATATGCAGCGACACACTGAAGTCAACAGAACTGCTTGTGTGTTACTGCATGCAGATTTTGGCCCTCTGTGTGAGTTTTACATGTGTTCATACACACACATACACACACACACACCACATATACCAAAGCACCGTTGCAATTTAATTTGAATTGAATTTGGCACGTATCCTAACTTTGAAGGAGAAAAGCAGGCATTTCATAAACTTCTATGACAGATATTTTTCTTTTAAATCAACAAAACAGGATATTATTATTTTTTTTTCTCAAAAGCAGAGTGAAATAACATCGAGGCTGTGATGCTAACAAAGAAAAAAAAATGCAGAGATTCCAAGCTAGGAAAAGAGTGGACAGTCTTCTAACACATTTTCTGCAATGTTTATCATTCTGTTTGTACTGAACTATGAGAGACACATCTGTAGGAGAAAAAAAACAATGCATTGATGTTTATTCTTCTATGACAAAGCAATATAGAATAAGACATTCCATTGTCCCCATATGAATACAACATACTAGAACCAGTTTCCAAGGATCCTCAGTACTTCTTCCTTCCTGGCTGAATCTGTTGTGCATCAGGAACAAAGGACCAACCTGTGTGGTCAGTGAGAAGGGTTGCAGTACTTTGCACAGTTCCATGTGTCTTCCATGGCTGCATACTGCCCAGAGCAGAGGTTTGGGAAGGGCATGGAGAGGCCATTCCTAGGACTTGGGGAGGGAGAGCGGACAGCAACAGATCAGTGGGCAGATCAGGCCCAGGTGGGGCTGGGGTGGCACCAGGATCTGGCACTTGGGCTGGATCCTAACCCTGCTCCCGAGCAGCCTGGAATTACATGGGCTGCTTGAATCTGTGCCATCGATTTAGGTGGTGCAGATCTGAGTGGCTCCATAGGGTTGCCTGGGGAGTTGCTCAGGTAAGGGGAAATGATTCATAAAGCACAAAGGTTGCTCACTGACCATAAGAATTTCAATTCCTAGGTCTTCCAAATGGTCCTTAGCACTCGGCCACCCTGCCTTTCTGTGACATCAGAGCAGGTAAGCCAATGGCAACGAGAGGGACCACAATACCTCTTCCTACGACACTGTAGTGTGACGCCAGAGCAGAGCAGCTTCTCATGACTGGATGATATGTGTAGACTGTGAGATTTGAACATGCTAGTTCTTTTCTCCAAACTCAGCTCTGTTGTTCATTAGTGGTCCATCTCAGACAGCATCCTTGAACAGAACTTCATCCTTCCAAATCCTTGCACAGTTTCTTGAAGGAAGTGAAAGAAAAAGGGGATTGAAAACTTGGTTACATGTGTATGTGCATGTTGGGGCATCAAGAAATGTGTCATTGTTCCAGGACCCCTTCCTGTTGGGAGAGCGAGAGCATGTGAGCAGAGTCACCCAGTCTATATAGACAACAACTGTGGAAATGTTGACCTCCCCCAGTAAGCCTGTGGGTTTGTTGACTCCTACTCTTAGTAGACTGCTCCTTTGGCTTCATTTCTTGTCTTCTTGTTGTTTCTGCCTTTGTAACAATGGCTGCAGTTCTCTCTCTTTGTTCTTGTAAGAATTTTGGTTGTGGTTGGCAACCTTCAGTCTCGAAAGACTACGGTATAAGCCTACAGCACCCAGTATTCCCTAAAGTTCTTCACTAAAGTTAGTTTGTGAAGCTTTGATCCATCAGTTCTACTAACATCTACAGCTGGTCATGCCTGCTAAAGCAACATGGGTTAGACTTCAAAATGCACTGTAGAACACAATCTGGATCCTGGAACAGCTGGTCATCTTTCCGCATAGCCCATACCGATTGCAGAAGACAAATCTGCAAGCTTCGTGGTCCAGTCTGGTCCACATGGATTTCTGTCTGACATGAGGAACAGAATGAACTGAAACACCCGCATATCTGGGCTACATGAATCAGAAATGATAAAGCGGTACACCTGAACAACTAAGTAAGAAAGACAAGACTTCTACACCCCCACTGTTGTGGGTTGATGAATATAAACACCTGGGTTAAATCCAATTTCCAAGGTTTTGCTGGCAAACATTTTTATGCCACTACTAAACAAGGATAACACATTTTAAGTGTGAAAATATTTGTGAAACGGACCCCCTGGTTTTGTTCAGCACTCATTTAATGGGCAGCCCAATCCTAACTGGCACTGGTGCAGTCAGGCCGCTTGGCCTACGCAGTATACAGTGGTAGTTGGGAGCAGGCTGGAGGTCTCCCTGGGGTAAGGGGATATTTTTCCCCTTACCTTGTGTAACGTCCCACCCAGCCCTAAGGGGTTACTCGGATCTGACCAGCTATTTAGCTGGAGGAAGTCTGAGCAGCCCTGTATAGGGCTGCCTGACCTGAGAAGGGGGTTAGAATACAGTGGAAGAGGACTCTGCCAATCCTGCCCCCCTCCCAGTCTGGATCTGCCCCTATTCCGCCCCAAATGCCCCCTCCCCTCCACCTTCTCCTCACCCCTACACCACTTGGCGCCTTATATGCTTGTGTAGTGCCTGGGGGCTCAGAATGCAATGTTTGCAGGACAGTGCAGGCTACTCCGTTGGCCTAGGCCTCTCTGCCAGCACTGCTTACGCATACGATATCATAGTGTGCCTTATGGCACGTTTGTGACATCTTCCACTGGCACAGTGACCTCTGTCAAGAAAATTAATTTTTAAAATGCATTAGCAGTAGCCCAAACGATGCTAGCAGTTCTATCCCTTTCCTAGGAACTTGAGAGGCTCGCATTTCCATGCTCAACTGACCCACCTAATCTTCATTTATAAACACTAATTAAAGGCATTCTCACTTATTAGGCATAATAAATTAAAGCATTATAAAACAATTTCACAACGTTCTTTGTATATCCTTGGAACATAAAGTATTGCCAGTGCAAATTCTTAAGGCCTCCATTGTTCATGAAAGTTATCGGTGGAAATTTGTGGTTTTGAAAGTCTCTCTTTCAAATATCTTTTGTCTGGAAAGGAACGTTAAGACAGGAAAGGCAGGATGTTAACAAAGCTCTTTGTTCCATAGGCTTGACTTTAATGTTTTGATTCACCATAGGAGAACCAGTACTTAACTGACCATTAAGTGAGACCAGGGGTTTCAAACTGTGCTCTGGGGAATCCTGGCGTTCCCCAGGAACTTGTCAGGAAGGATTCTTTCAATGGGAAGGCTATGATTATATTTATTTATTTATTTATTTAATTAAAATGTTTTTATCCCACTTTCCAGGAAGAAATAAGACTTCCAAAGCAGCTAAAAGTAGTTAAGAACAAGCCAATAAAATGTAGAATAAAAACAAAAAAAAGCAGCAATAAAAATAGACCACAAAATAACCTGCAGCTATAAATAAACAACAGACCAGCAGAGCAGTACCCTGTTAAAAAAAAACAAATTACTGTTTGGTAAACACTCAGGAGAACAACATGTTTTCATCTGGTGCCAAAAGCTATACGTTGAGTTTCTCCGGGAACAGTGATCCACAGTTAGGGCACCTCCACTGAGAAAACTCCTTCATCCCAAGGTGGGAGCACCCAGAGGAGGTCCTCTGATGACTTTAAAGCACGGGCAAGGCCTTGTGGGAGCAGGCGGTCCCCTGGCCAAAGTGCTTTATAGGTCACCCAGAAACAAATTAGAAGTGAAGAAACAGTAATACTGGCAACATGTGGTCCATGTAACACAAAGCTTGCCACACCCCATGAAATGCCCTTCTGTAACATGCCCCTCTTACTTCATGTCCTCCCATAGGAGCAACTCAGTATTGCAGGGGTTAGGGAAGGACATGTTTTTGGGTGCCCTGGACTCTGTTTCCAGAGAAATAACGAACTCACTGCAAGAGAATGCTGCTGGGCAGGAACATAGCTAGAGCGGGTGCAGTGCACAAAGTTTTGCACAGTTCCTCACCGCGGTGTGCAAGCAAGACACCTCTGTATTGCTCGAGTGGCCTGGAATGACTCCGAAGGGGAAGGGGAGGGGCCACTTGCACACTGTGGTGAGGCGCCCTGCAAAACTTAGTGCTTTGCACCCCATCTAGCTATTCTACTATTGCTGGGGGGGGGGATTGTTATTTAGGAATTTACCATCTCTTGTGGCCCTTGAATACTTGTTCCAGTGCCCCTGCTTCCCATTGTCCATCCCATCTTACCAGGCTTCCTCCACATTTTTTAAAGAAATACCTCTAGGCTCATGGATCTAAGGATGCAGTGCTTATCATGACCCATTGCTTCTCCGTAAGGCGCAGACCACAAACCTTGTCCCTGTTACAACTATGCAATGAGACCTAAACCAACTGGTAAGTTAGTAGGCATGAGAAAGTTATGGGAATAGACCTAAGGCGGGCATTGTCTTTTGTTTCCATGCATTCCAGCAACAAGCCTATTGGTCGCGTAGCCTATTGACAAACAGTAATGGTAGCGTGCAGCCAAATCCTTTAAAGACTATGTTTTGTAACTTTCAAAAAGGAGGGGGAACTTGATATAAAATTTTTACATCTGCTGCTTGACTGTAACTGTAGTGGGATATGTGGGACTTCCTCCAACTTTGTTCTTTGGTGGATTGCGATTCGCTTACATCTGAAGTCTCCGTTGGCTACGGTTTTCATGTTGTACTTCCAAATGTAATCATTTCTTCCTTTTATCTGATCTCCTACAGTCTCTCTGTTTTCATCAATATTTGACAGCAATTCCCAAAGATCCACTATAGTCCACTCTAATATCCTTGTGTGTTCTCTTCTCTGCCTTTGAAATCCAATACCTCAGCAGTGAAATAATTTATTGTGCTTTATTTAGGTTTTTATTTTTTGCATGTGTTTTGATACTGTCCCTTTGAAATCAGGGCTATTTGGAAATTTAAACCAACTGTTTTTGAAAAGGCATTGTGAAAGCATGCTGAAGAATTTTTCTGTGTCTTTTTCTCTGAATATTATTTATACAGTTCCAAAACTGTAACTTTCCTGAGATTGTTGTTTATAGCCATCGTCTTGAAGACCACGGAAATAAATACAACCTTGCAACCTCCAATCAAAACTCTATTTTGAGATTTGCACAACTGGTGCATTATTTTACAGGTGAGCTTTCCTGTCTTCCACTGAAAGCTTTACTTATGGGTTTTCTCTTTCATATGTGTTACTGTTACCGGCCTTGAGCTCTCTCCCAGGACACCTTCATGTTGCTTCCTTTCCTACTTTCTCCACCTCTGTCTTCAAATCCCACCTTTTTCCATTCTACTGTTTTGGAGATGGGTGGCCTACTTGTAGGTCTCCTAGGTTTTACCTGCATTTTAGCCATTCCCCTACCTGTATTATAAACCAATATGACCCATAAGAACCAGCCTTCTTACTCACAGAACTCCTCTTGTGGTCTCCTAGGGATCTTAGCTGAGGGAAAGCAGCAATACTAACTTGTACTAACTTGTGTCAAAATGTTTCTAACGCTTAGCATTAGTGTCTAATGCTAGTTAGACACTAACTAGCAACTAAAATCATTTAAAAGAGAAATATTACATGCTCTCTTGTGAATCTTCCAGCAAGCGCAGTCTTTCACCTTCCTGAGGTAAACCTCTGGATAAAACCTCCAGTCTCTAATAAACCCAGATCTCAGTATTCCCATGATGCAGACCCAGACTCATATTTCTCACTGCCTACAATCTTAATCTCCACACTTCAAAGTAGAGTGTATGCAGAAAAATAAATGCTTATACAGTATACTAGAAGTGGGTAGAGAAAAGTTAGCTTCTAGATTTATTTTTTCCTTTTAAAATAGTATCACCCAAATGGGCGCATGATGACAGCCTGTATGAGGAATGAATACATCCAGTGCGCATGAAGGGTAGTATGGGCACATGAACAGCAGGGTACTAGCCATGCATTGCACATCCTGCTGCTTCACACACTACATCTGACTGCTGTGCTATATTTGAAATCATAGTGGTTTGAAGGCAATGACACTTTTCACCCCAGCATATTTTGCACTGCCTGATTTGTTTAAAGGGACTACATGAAGAAGAAGCAAGGTTAGTGGGTAGAGAAGTGGATTACTGCCTTCCATGTGGCTTCCTAAGAGGGAGTACATGCAGTGGTGATGTGCTTCTCTGCCCCTTACCTCGCTGCCTTCTTCGTGTGTCCCCTTTAAATGAATCAGGAAGTTCAGAACATGCTGAGTTTGCTCCCAGCAAGTCCTGCACTTCCTGTTTTGTTGAAAGGGATCATGAAAGGAAAGAGAAAGGTAAGTGAGATAGAAAGTGGGCGGCTACCTTCCAATCCACTTTCTACTCACTTTTAAGTGAGTGTGAAGTGGATCAAAGGGGTCATGTCTACAGTGGCAGCAGACTCAGGCTGAAAAGTACCCTCAGCCTGTTTGCCATTCCCTGTAATTCAACGCAAGCTGCATAATTCACTTCCTTGATGCACCAACCATGGGGAGGCCAACTTGATCTTTGTGATAAGAACGGGGCATTACAAGCATGTCATCGGTGAGGTATGTTCATCGGTGAGATATTGAATGGGTATATTAGAGCTAGAAATTAAAATGTAACGTAAAAGTGTTAAAACTGACCAAAAAGAGAAAGCATTAAGCTGCATACTGCAACTATACTAAGGAATTTCCATGCAGGAAGAACGAATTACAAAGGATACAGCAAACAATGCAGTGAGTTAAAGGTTAAGATTCAACTACACATTTGCCATTTTACAGCAAAAGATGGAGTAGAAATGTTATACTAAATACATGCATACGTATTATGTGCAACGTCGTAGATGGGGGTGTCAAACCCATTTCATTCAGTGGGCTGAATAGCATTCATGGTGCCTACTGAGTGCTGGAAGTGACGTCATTAAGCAGGAAGAGATGTCATTAAGCAGGTCATGACCAGAAATAAGCACTTTGTTCTCAACTAGGAACATTGGCTGCAAATGACAGAAGAGAAAATATGCAATCTTGATTACTTTTTCAGGATGTGGGAGAGCCAAATCCTCATGTGGATGCCTTTTCAGCAGTGACACCTCAGCAAAACAGCAGCTGGTAGTGGTGCTGGGAGAGCCTGAGGGCCAAATAATGAGCATCTGTGGGCCACATCTGGTCCACTGGTCTTATGTTCGACAGCCCTTATATTCGAAATTCCAAATTGGGGGGGGGGGTGTTTCTATAAAACACTATTTCAGGATTTAGTTGAACAATATTTTGCATTTGGGTGGAGTCCCAAATTAAATTATTGCACTGGTTCACAAGCTGCAAACAGCAAATTACAAAAATGTGTTTTCTAGGAGTTTAGCAGATACCGTGGCCTCATTAGTGAATCATGAATATTGACATGGATCCAAATGGAAACTTCTGGGTTCTTACACAATGGCAGCAGGACCACCACAAGGCAAGAGACCCAAAGGCTGTCTACTGGTGTCTTTAACAGAGTCGAGGTTGATCAAAGAGTTGCATCAACAAACAGAGGAAAGCCCATAGATACTGACTGCCTGCAGCATAGAACAGCACACATTTGAGAGAAGTTAGCCAAAGGCCACTTGCATAGTTCTGCGAATGACGCCAATATTCTAAACCCAGCACAATATGGATTAGAGCCAGAATATGGGACAGAAAACAACATTAGCAGTGCTGATGGACAATCTCCTGCTGTTGTTGGGTGGAGGGGGAACGATTCCATTCCATTCTCTCTGAAGAATTCCATATAGTTGGCTACAAGATCCTGTTCTCTTGCCTATGGGAAAAAGCAAGAATCCAAGGACATTATTCCAAACTTGCTTACTTCTTAGAGGGTCCCACTGAGCAGACTGTAGGAAGTGCCTGTATCACTAAGCTCTGAAGAACCAGTTCTTTCACTCTTTGAATTCTGTCTCTTGTGGACTGAAGCCTAATTTGCATGGACACTTTTTTTTAGGGCTCATTTTCAGTTGGTCTGAATATGCGCATACCGAAGCAGTTGCCTTGGCAGTTGCCTTTGTCTTTGGAAGCTTTTGCAGTGACCCAAAGTGTTGGAAACTGTGCACAAAGTGGAGCATTCTGACAACCATTTAACGGCACATGCATTCAATCTAGACTGGAAAATAAAGGCCATGCTGGCACTTTGAGAATTGACAGTGGGTGTGATGTAGCGGATAGACTTGAACCAAAGAAACCTGAGTTTAAATCCTTGGACAGTCAGGTCACTCATGACAATACGTTGGATAATTGTGGCCCAGTATATATCTATCTCTGAGAGTATGACCCACCTCATAGTTCAAGGGAGAAAAAAAATGGGGGAATGGACCATATATGCTGTGCCTCCCAGGCAGTTATTACCCTCCTGTGCTGTACGGCACCCCCATACTTACCTGGAGCAACGTGTAGCAACTGAAAGTGATGGAATTAGGTCATTGCATGCACCACCAAATTGCTTCAAGGATGGCCATTGCATGCACCACTAAATTGCTTCAAGGATGGCCATTTCCAACCATTTGGTGCCTCAGGGAGGGTGGGGGGTCCTATCTGTCACCAAACACAGCATGGGCCCCTGATCAGCAAGGGCTCAGGTGGTGCACCCATCACCTCCCCAGGCAATGTCCCCCCATCCCTGCTTGCTATGCTACTGATACCATAAGCTTCTTGGAGAAAATATTGACTCAAACTGTAATGAAGTGAACCTATTTCTTCATGATACATCTCAGCTAGTGCATGGTAAATGCTGACATGATTACCTTGACCTAGATCTAGTTACATGCGCTAAATGCATCTAGTGGCCTCATTTGGGGATGTGTGTCCTCATCCACACGAACAGATGCATCCATCAAGTTCAGCGGGATCCAGATAAGCATTGCACAACAGATGTGCACATCAGTTGTGTGCGGGAATCTCCCTGGCCGGACTGGAGACAAGACTTCTAAAAGTTGAAGGTGGTGTTTTTTTGTTTTGTTTTTTTTTAACTCTGACCTTGTGGGATTTACTTCTTATTTTTATATGAACTGATTTATCTGCCCTTAATTTGCATCACATCCAACACATGTTCCTGGTTTGAAGAATATAATGGAAAATTTGATTTGAACCATACACTCACTGCAGAGTCTGATTCAATGAACAAACTCTGGGAAATATATAGGACTGCTTGACCACATTTCATTTTAACTGGATCAAGCATTAAATATTGGTTGTTCAGTATGGAAATAGCTACTGATAATAGGTGGGGTTTCGGATTAAGGCAGTGGTTCTCCAACTCTCTGGGAGAGTGTGAGAGCCTGTAAGTGCTTGCACAGCTGAGGGGAAGGCAGCAGGGGGGAAAGCAGTGATGTGATGCCCAGCAGAATGTAATCACGACCACTTCTGGTTTTGTGAAAACCGGAAACAGGAAGTGGTTGCAATTGCGTTCTGCAGAGTCTGTGCTGCGTGGAGAGCCTTGCTGAGGCTGGCGCCAGGTTTCTCCAACCCCCAGGAGGCCACTGCAGGTGGGGGTGAGTGGAAGTGTGCCCCTGTGCCCTGCTCAGAGGAGTGATCCAGGAGATTGCATCTCTGCCTCCCCCCCTCCCCACCCCTTAAGGGCGCAGAGCCCAAGGCCCTCAGGCTGGGACATCGCGACACCCAAGTTTGAGAACCACTGCATTAGGGTGTGCAAATCAGTATGATCTCTTCTGAGAACAGAAGTTGATCTTGCACTAAATCTGAAACTCTGGTCATATATTTCAGATGTATCTGCTACTACCCAGCAAGTATCAAGATTCCTGGCAAGATCAAACATGGAAGGATGATATTTTCTTATTTTTGAAATTTGTGCTCAGGGCCTTTTATGTCACTGGATGCGAAATGTTGCATGTTCCGTATAAAAATGTCAGTGTCACAGAGGTTTTTTTTTGTTTTTGTTTTTCTCATTCTGTTCCAAAAGATTGGAGGGCATTGTAAGTCAGAAAAAGTTGTAAGCACACAAAGTAATCTGTGCCAAGATACTGCAGCAAAACATGTTTATGGAACAAGTAGATTATGCAAGGTGCCTGAAGGATTAGCTACCTCCTTATATGCTTACCCACAATAACATATTAAATGGAGTCATAAATAACAAATCCAGCATGAATTGGCCAAATCAGTTTGGCTGCATTTGGTGGAGGGGGAATAATTGTACGCAACAGTTTAATTCTTCATTTGAACAGGTTATAAAATTTGGTATTAAAGGTAAGGATGCCAAGCCCCCTCTACTTCCATCATTCAGGCACTGAACAGGGTCATGATTACATAGTAGTTATAATGCCATCACACAAAACTTTGGAATTTATGACCAAGTTGCAGTTGTGAAGCATTTCAAGCATTAAAGTCCATCCAAAAATGATGAGTGTTTGAGTTAATTCACACCCTGCATGTTTTCACAGGCTAACTCTCTGTGCCTTTGAATGGCATTATGTTGATGCAATTGCTAGTGGCTTCTCTGTTTTGTTCTCTTTGCCCTCCCATAGGCTGGCAAAAAGCAAATGGAGACTGTGCCAAACTTCTGCTTTTTGTGCTCAAGTCATCTACACTGTAACCTCAAGTCTACTAATGGTAATCAAAGGATAGGTATATGCTAGATTCAAGCCAAGGCAAGAAGGGTTATAATGACACCAAAAAGGCCGTTTTAGGAATTTATAGTTCGCACACATATTTGTGCACTGTCTCAAGACCAGCAGGCCTCAGGATGAGATAGGCTATGTGAGGAAGTGGATGAAAGAGCATCACGATTGCAACAGAGATCAATACCCTTATCTCCTCAGGGTACTGAACAGCTCTAGGCTGCGATGGACAGTAAGCAAGTTGTACTTTTTATTTCACCAGTCTCAAATTTTTTGCTCTGGCCTTTCCAAACTAATTAAGGCCCCAATCCTAACCAAACTTCCAGTACTGATGCAACTGCAATACAGCCCTGAAAGAAGGGAACAAATGTTCCCTTAGCTTGAGGATCCTTCCTTAACTGTTCCTCCACTGCAGAATACAATACACACCCAGTTGGTGCGGCTATGTCAGTGCTAGGAAGTTGGATAGGATTGGGATCTAAGTTATGAGAAGGCATTACTGTGGGCTGCTGTTCTCATATATTCAAAACAAGTGACCCATCAGATGATGATGATGATGACGATGATGATGAAGATTTATATTCTTCAATAACCTAAAAAAGAGTCAGTAGCTCAAAAGTTTCTTCTGCCATAACTTGATCAGTAAGTGCCTTGAGTACAAGGCAAGCATGTACTATTTCCTAGCAGTCAAGGACGTGACTGCAGAGGAGGTCTGCGGGCTACTATACCTCATGGGCACAGCTGGCTAAATGGAGAAATCCGCTCTTTGTCATTGTGAACCATTCTGACAAGCCCAGACTTCTTTTACCCCAACGGATGAAGGAACAACATGAGACTTGAGAGATACGAGACATCTCTCTCTTGGAAATAGTTCTCTAAACATTAAATAGATGATGACAAGATAACCACAGAATAGCTGTTCAGAGGCAAATCCTGCCTAGCAAGTGGAAAACATTCGTAGTCTCTGGGCACCCCCAACTGCCTTATAAAGAAATTTTTACAGGCAGTTGACAAATGCAAGTCATGCTAATGGCCTGACCCTACAAAACAAATAAACATCATTCTTTATCTTGGAGGTTTACCTCTCCTGGGCAAGAGATCATTTCACTACTTGACTCTGTCCTGAGCTGCAGTATGTGAATCACTCCCCTCCTAAGAGGCATTATTTATATAAAGAGATTAACAAGGATAAGAAAGATCAGGGTGTTCCACTTTGTCAAAGACTGGAATGAGCCTAGCATGGTAGTGCTATGCACTGGAATGGGCCCATTGATGAACATGGTGTGTGTGTGTGTGTGTTTTATTTTATTTTATTTTTGTTCAGGGAACATTCGGACACACTAATAAAAATCTCCAGCATCCTAGGTCATGCTGACATGAGCTGCAGCCCAATGCTGGGAACAGGAGGGGTTCCATTTGCATGGTGCAACCCAGGTGATGTCTTTTCCCCTGAGCTGATTAGTCTGTGGCTTTAGATGATGATAGGGGGAAAAAAGTTATCAGAGGAATGCTGTGTAAAGTGATGGTGTGGGCGATGGCTGTCTGACGCAGACCATTGACATGTACACAGAGACAGCAAAAGAACTGTAACTTGCTTTTAAAACGAAGCTACACATTAGATGGGGAGATCTGTGCCTGGATTTCCTGATTAATTTTTTTTTTCTTTCTAAAACAGCCTCAGGACTTAGCGCCCTGATTTAACTGGAGTGGGGATTAAAACCCTTCTCTCCATACTGATCCCCCAATGCAAATTGTGTTGGAAAAGCAATAGCATGTGTGTAGAGCCACCTTGTACATGATCAGAAAGGGGGTAGATGTTGGCCTCTGCCAGTAGGGGATGTTACTTGGTTAACAAGATAACTCAGCCGATGCAAGGATCCCCAGCTGAGTTGGCGCGGAGGCTGGATTCAGCCTCTGCAGGCCAGCGCGCATCCCTGCGCCGGCCCAGCCAACTCACAAGGAGGCGCAAATGTGCTTTACGGCACGTTTACGACCCTCCTGGGTCGGTGCAAGGGACTTGCACCAGCCCAAGGGTGCCTCAGGATCACGCCCTATATCTTGTTCATCAACCCTTTTCTTGTCTTCTTTTTCTGCCCATTATAGCAGTGGCTGCAGCTCTCTATGTGTTCTGGTGAAGCTCTTAATAAAAGTCAGTTTTGTTGTGCATGGGATTGTTTAATTCCCACAGCCCTGCTAACAAATTGCAGTCTGCTAGAGCTACTGTTAGCCACGGAGGAGAAAAGATACAGGCACCCTTATTGTGCCTGTATGTTTTCTCCCTTTGGAGCAAATAGCAGCAAGGTGTGGTGGTGCTATTTTCATTAGGTAATCAACAAAGAAGGAAAGCATTAGCCGTCCTCCCTTCCCTTGCACTGCAGACATGGTCCAAATCAGGGCCGTTGCAACTGTTTTAACAAAAATAAAGTACATCGGGAGATCCAATCCCAGTTGTTCCCCATTTTATGTAGTTCAGCCCTAGACAACTGGCACCAACTCCAAAATTTCTCACTCACCATCAATTCACAAATGGGAGAACTAAATTCTAAAAAATAACTATATTATTATACAATATCTTACACAGCACTTTTCTCCTTGGTCCACTCTACGCCATCCCAGTTCTTTTTCCATACAGACTGAGTTCTGCCAGTACTACTAATTTCAACAATATAACAAATAACTGTATTTGCACTTTTCTCTTTGGCTAGTCTGCTCTCTCTAGAGGTAATCTCAGTGAAGGGTTATCCCCTTATTTCTGGTCAGAGACTCTGTGTCATTAATTGCTACATAAGAGGCAAAAATCAAGTGGTGAAACTTTTGCCAGCACAAGGATGCCATGATGGGAAAAATGTTTGTGCTCTTTCTGCTTCTTGGGCCAACTGTTAAAGGCATGGAGACTCTGATCTTTAAAAGGTGGCAACCCTATCAAATAGCACGATAAGAAAACTGTTTGTTTCTTTTGCATTCCCTCTTTGAATTCTCCGCATTGCCTTATTTTGCAGCCCACACAATTTCTTTTCCTTGCAGGATTCACAGTTCAGTTCTTCTGTGTTTCTTACTCTATATTTTCATTTTGGAACCCACTGAGTACATCTAAATCATTCTTCCAGTCTTGATAAGCATCTGCTGAGTTGCCTAGGAAATCCTGTCCATTCGTTTGCTGAGCTCATGGGGTGGGATCTCAACCTTGAAGTATTCTCTGCAACCCCGGCCATCTTCCTTCAGGGGATGAGCTCCCCCCACGTTTCCTGCTGCTGCGAAGTGATATTAATCAATGCAGTTCTCATTAGCCAGAAGCACTCAGATTGTTTGAACAGGTCTACTTCCTTTAGGTAGAAGTGGCTTGCCTCGTGAAATTAGCATCTCAGGAAACAGTTTTACACAGCCCTGGTGATTTTATTATTTCCTGGTGGTGAGTGCTATATCCTGCGGTAAGTATACAATTAGCTAGTCAACTGGATGGGTGTCTCAGAGCATAGGTTCAGAGCTCCAGTTTCCCACCTCAGAACTGTGTGCAGCTCTGATCACCTCATCTCAAAAAAGGTATAGAAACCAACAACTAGAAAGATCAGAGATCTGGAGCATCTTCGCTATGGCTACAATGTCTGGGTCTTTTCATATAGGGAAAAAAAGCAACTAAGCTGGGATGTAATTGTCAGACCAATCCTAACTAAACCCCCCCCCCCCACTGATGCAGCCACACCAACAGAGCATATGCTGCATCTGGGGGAGGCAGTCACAAAGGTCTCCTAGAGGTAAAGGAACATTTGTTCCCTTCCCCTGGGGCAAGCCTCCACTGTCCTCATTCTGCTGGCACAAAACCAAGGAGAGTCAGGTAGAGGGAATGGGGGAAGGAACTGGGATATGATCCTAGAGTATACTGGTGACACTGAAATACACCCCTTCCCCCCCTGTTCCGCCTCCCGTACAGTCCCATCCCATTTAACTGCCTGTCCCTGTTGCCAGTTTACTGGTGTTGGCAATGGGTGACTCCTCTGTAGGAGCACACATAGCTGCCACCCATGCAGCCTTGTCATACACACTGCTGCAGTAACACTGCTGTTGCAGTTGCACTTCTGCTGGTGGAGCACTTCTGCTGATGGGAGTGGACTGAAGGGGATGGATCTTGGGGGCAAAGGTGCACACCAGATCCTATCCTCTGCTTTCCATCCTGCCCTGGCCCCTTCCTCTCCTTGGATGTACATTGGCAAAATAGCTGTCATGGGTCCAGGGAGACCCAAAGGTAATCAGGCTGCCTACCTTTTAATTACCTCTCACTGGTTGTCTGATTCCCCCCCCCCCCACACACAATAGTACGCAATGTGTAGTCCAGCAGCATTGCTGCATGGCATTAGGTGGTGGGGGATAGGATTGGGCTCTTGGTGATTGCTTGTGTGGGTGAATACATCATTGACTACTCAGTTCTGTCTGCGGACTGTGATGCCAGAACTTGCATTCCAGCTGCACAGGGAGCATTCTGGCAGCACAGAAGCATATTCACACATCAATCATGTTTTCAAGGGGAATTAAAATAGAGTGGAAATGGAGTATGTACAACAGGGGATGCACATGTATGTATGAGTCTTAGGAGTGTGTGAAAAGAGTTTGCTTACGTGTGGTTCCTTGGCTAACATAAAACAGACAACCCGGCCTAGAGAACAGAAGCTGTCTCTGTGTCATCACCTTCCCTACTTTCTGTGCAGTGTACAAATCACCTCTCATTCTCCGAAATGCTTTCAAATTTTTGTGGTTGTGTGGCAGATTGGTGTGGTCCAAACCAGAGACAATGAATTTAGCTAACATGAAACTTTGCTAAGCCAAAAAAGAATATGTAAAAGGAAAGAGACCAAGGAACTGGCTACTTTGAGCACTCTTTAGAGCTCAGAGAAAAGGAAAGTATAAAAGCTTGCTTTTAAGCAGTAGTGGCGCTAGGAGGATGTGAGTGGTGCAAGCTGTTTACACGCACAGGGGGCATGACACCACTAACTCACCAAAAATTTTAATATCTTGGCATTTTTGAATAACACCATCATGTTATATATCAATCGACGTTTAATTTCATGCAGAATGCAATGACACAAACAGTGTTGAAATATCTCTATTCTATCAAAAGTTAAAGTCACAAATGTTATAGTACATCACCACACCCACCGTCTGGGGCATTGCCTTGCCCACAGCATGGGAAGAGGTTCATCATAGGGGTGACCTACTAGCCTCCCACACCAGGTGATGCAAACCCTAGTGACACCACTGCTTTTAAAGTGCTGTTGGAGGCTCTGGCAAAATTAAGCCATCTCCTACATGAAATAAGAAGAGTTTGTGGTCAAGGAATTCAAAGTCACAGGCTCAGAGCAAATATTTGGAATCCTATACAATGTCCACAAACAGAAGTACAAGCCAATGCGAGGTTCTGAAGTGTAGGCAGGAACACAATGGAAGAAACCGCTTTCTTCTCTGGCACTGGCTAGCAAAGACAGCAACACTATCATACAGGCAGGTAACGAAAGAAATGTGAGCCAAACGACCGAAAGGATCCCATAAAGCCATAAACCATCCACTCTGTAACCCCGCGAGGCAATTCATAGCTCACAGCAGAATTAGCAATGGAAATAGCCAGCTAACAATCGACTCTCTCACGACCGAAAAGTGTAACCCAAAGCTGGAAAGAAACAAAGGGAGAAATAACACCATCCTGCATTGTAGAAGTTATGCAAGGAGCCCATGAGAGTTGGCGATTACTCAGAGTTTCCACAGTGTGAAAGTCTGAAGCTGTAGGCTTGTTCACCTATGTGTAATGTATTGCTAGTTGTACCAGGCCTGCAGCAACTTTATGAGTCAATATCACTCAGCCATCTTCCTATGCAATCCGACGCACAGTCGCAATGAATGTATATCTCTACCTGCTGTCTATTTTCTTGAGTGTTGATAGCAAACATGACACCCTTATGTCCACTCAGCAAGTGAACTTCAAAATATACAGAGTTTAAGTTCTTCTCCCTGCATTCTTAGAAATGCTTTTTTGTGTCATTGATTCAGGAAGCGGTTCCCCATGCCTGAAAAAAGATTTGCCCTTCTTATGATCATTTCACATGCAAGACTGCTTATCAGTGATAGTGCTCCATAAATTATTTGAGAGTGTATGTGAAATGGCCCACCTCACCCCAGCACTGTCTGTTCTAGTGGCTGTCTGCTGGTATTCCTTTGCATCTTTTTAGATTGTGAGCCCTTTTGGGACAGGGAGCCATTAGATATTTGATTTTCTCTGTAAACCACTTTGTGAACTTTTTGTTGAAAAGCGGTATATAAATACTGTTGTTGTTGTTGTTGTTGTATAGATCTGACATCTACCACCACATCCAATATCCCTACAATACCTTTTCCAGACACAGCATGCATCCGGTGTCTTAAAACTGGAAGCATTTGTGTCAAGTACTGAGATCAGAATGAGATGTTACAACATACATGTACATGAGGTGACCATGAAAAACAGCAGCAGCATATCTAGTCCTTCTTTGAGGAAAAAGTTTACCCTCTTTAATGTCTGGCACAACTTATCTGTGTCCCTCTAAAATGGTGTCTGTAAACAACTGCCACAGAATGCAAGGGTGACCATCCACATGGGAACCTTCTGTCCAGCTGCCTGGTGGAGGAAGAAGGACAGACAATTCATTACTACAGATAGTTGTCCTAGAAACAGAGCTATAGAACCCTGGACAAGTCACCCAGAAGTTGGAAGTGACATCACAAGAGGAGAAGAATACAGGGGTCAGCATGCCATGAGAAGAAAAACATTCAAAATGGCTGCCTTAGGTGGTATTATTATTATTTAAAATAATAAATTATAAGTCGATGGCACCAACTCTGTCATCTTCAGCAGAAGCTAAAGACAAATTCTATGATGACCTGGCCACCACTATCAAGAAAATCCCCGAAAAAGAGCCATTGCTCTCCTTTTGGAGAGGGAAACAGGCAGCACCTCTGCTGTCTTACAGCAAGCTGCCCACCTGGGGAGAAGCAATCCCAGAAGTTGCAGAACAGGCACCACCGTAGCCAAGTACAGCAGGTGCCACCCCTGACTCTTCCTCCTCAGAGAGCAGCAGCAGCTTTGTCCATGGGGAGCCCTCCCCCACCCCACACCTGGCCAGTTCCCTATCTCCTCAGATTGCAATCCTATGCATGCTTACCTTGGAGTAAGCCCCATTGACTATAATGGGACTTACTTCTGAGTAGACATGCCTGAGTAGACATGTGGCTGTGATAAACTTCTCCAGAAATTTCTCCAAAATCCTTTTAAAGGCATCTAGTCTAGACACCATCATCACATCCTGGGGCAAGGAGTTCCACAGACTAATGGCAGAGTAGGCAGCTGTTGTTTTGTGGCTGCGGCCTACCTATAGGCTTGCTCACACTCTCTTAGCTCCAACCAAAGTAGTCCACAGCTAGAGCATGACAGCAATTAGAACAGGAAGTGAAGAGACGCTTTTTTCCCCCTAAAGACCTTGCAGGGCACACCAAAAGGACTGTTCTTCCTGAGACATGCAGCAGCCATTCTGAGATGTCTCTCTGAGCTGGTGCTTCCTTCAAATGTCTCTTCCCCTTCAGGACCCACTTGACTAAATTGTGTTGAACACTTTCCTAAGGACTTGGAACTCACAAGTGGGAGAGGGGAGCAGGGCCAGGGCTGTGTAACAAAAGGAAATGTGGAGGGATGTGTGTGCTTTTTGTTGGCTCATTTAACTACCTTGCGTGACTTGTCTATAATCCCCTTGTGCTTACCCTCTCCCTTTTTGAGGTGTTTTTCCACACTTAAAAGAGGTAAGGGCTGTGAGTAATGTGGTCTGGTATGGGGGGGAAAGAGACTGGATTGAATTGGGTGGGTGTGAAAACCTCTGAGTTGGGGGGGAATTATTATGTGTTCCATGTATTCTGTGTAAACCCAAGACTTTCACAGCTAGTGAAGCAAATGCAAGCACAACCATCGCATTAATTATTAAATAATCTTCTTATGTATTACAAATTTAATTGTATTTTTTGTGTGCGAGGGTGGGGGGGGGGTTTGCATGTGATCCCCGCTGTCTCCAAATTTTGCCTTAGTGGTCCCTGAGCTCCTAAAGGTTGGGAACCACTGCTCTAGAGGGAGGGTAGACACAAAACAAGGTCTTAGAGAATGGGTATGTTTTTATGGGGAAAACTCAGTCCAGACAATATTTTATGCAATTATTTCTTTAAAGAAATTATACCCCACCTTAACACAAATAATGCTCAAGTCTGACCATAACAATAAAATAAGAATACAATAACAAAGCAGGAGACCAGTGTTACAGACAATAAAGTACAATAAAAGCTGTTTTAAAACAGGCCAGAGAACTTGTAAATGTCCTGTGAGGCAAAGGCCATGTAAAAAAGAAAGATCTTGGCTGGACAATGGGAGACCAGTCGAGAGAAAGCATGGCAGGGCTTGCTCAGGATAGAGTTCCAAAGTCAAGTGCCACTGGGAGAAGGCTTTCACCCACATCCCAACCAAATACAATTCACGCTGTCTGTGGGACTGGGTAGTCAACACATGGTTGTCTGATACTTGTGGGCTTTGAGTCCTCAGAGAAGGAGAAACGAAGAATGATTGACAGTGCTGGGGGAGGGATCGTAGTGGCTTTCTCCCATGGATAAACTACTAGATTGGAGTTGCAAAGCCCACATGGGTTGACACACATGGATGTGACTCATGGGTGTGATTTCCCATGGATGTTCTGTATGTTTGATCCAGGCTTAAGATATTGAGAAACACAGATGATCTGGGGTGGGGGGAATGTCTCTGGCACATTGCTTCAGGCCTGGCTGCATTTCTTTAAGTTGCCCGCTATTGTTTGTTTGTTTATATAAAGTGCCATTTCGTGCAAATGAAAAGCGAAGCCTCATCTGATTCTCCAGAAACATTAACGGAATACGTCAGTGATGTGGAGAATATCCACTCAGGGAATATGCTTCAGCAGGAACGCTAATTTAGTTATAGTTTTTAAGGCTGACTGCAAACAGCTGGCTAGCATTAAATAGATTAGGGGAAACAAGAAAGGTGGAGCAAAAGCTTGGGGACTGAGGCACAACCCTGCCAAAAGTATGGAAAAGATTTGAGAATATGAGAAATGAACTGCAGTTGGACCCACAGTTTGTAATCATGGTGGCGCGTTGTGGTGTGATCCATGGGACTTCCCAGCACATGCTCACACAACAAGATTTGTTGTGAGCAATTTATGTGGCTTGTGGCAGACCACTTGTCAGATAACCCATCAGGAGAAGAACATGTGTTCTGCTCTGGAAGGGGTACTGGTTTGAACAGCCTCTTGGATGGGCTGCTTGGGGAGAGGACTTTGCCACAGACTGAAGCTATCTGGGACTCCACAGGGCTTTTCCTGTAGATGTCACAACATGAATGTTCCTGAGAACAAACCCTCAGAGACATGACACTGATGGCATCCAAATGGCAATGCACATGTGATTACTTGGTTGCATGAAATCACATATCAGATGTCATGGAACCCAGAACTCATTAATGGGGGCAGGTTTATCACAGTTTCATCTCTTAATAATGGTCTCCTCAGTTGTGTGGGTGAACGGGCCGTCGTCGCTCTGAAGAGTTCCAGATATCTTTGCCACTCCTTTTCTTTCAAGAGCAAGAGAGAATCTTGGCTCTTGGTCAAGAAAAACTTCCTACTAGAGAGGAAACAGGAATCTTTCACCTTGCAAAAGAAAGCAACCAGCAAAACGAAAATTTCCCCACCTCAGCAACTGCACAAGTTTAACTCTTTCATATAAAAATCTCACATCCCTCCATTCCACCTTCCAGGAATGCTACCCTTTCCTGCTGGGAAGGAGCTGGTCTTGCAGCAGATATCTCTCTGCGAGCACAATTCTAACTTGTGCTGGAAGCAGGCAGGCCAGCGGGCCTGCACTGCATACAGTGTAAGTTTGGGGCCAAAAGCAGCGCAGACTGAGGCAAGGTGAAACATTTGCCTTTACTCCATGCCGTGCTGCAGAGGCCCCAATGAGTCCACTCAAATCTGCACCACCTGATGAGGTGCTGCAAATCTGAGCAACTTAGGACTACCCTGGGCTGCTCGGGAACGGGGTCAGGATCCGGCATAACTGCCGGGTCCTGGCCCCACCTCCTGCTCCCTGCCCGACCAGCCCCAGGAACGCCCACTGTCTGCCTTCCCCGTCCCGAAATGCCTCCCTCCTGCCTCCTCCCTGCACTCCCCACATCCCCCCAGACCCCTGCGTCGATCAAGTTTGGCTGAAGCAATTCACCTTCTCCCCAGGGTCTGTGGCGGCACAAGGAGACTAATGCATGTCTGTGCACCAACCTATCTTCCAGAAGAGTGGTGCAAAAGTGCTTTAAGGCATTTTCGTGACACTCCTAGGCTGGCGTAAGGGACTTGTGTTGGCCCAAGTGCGGGTCTGGATTGGGCCCTGAATCTCTTTCATAGCCTCTCTTAGGGCCCAATCCTATCCAACTTTCCAGTACTGATGTAGCCACAATGCAGCCCCAAGGTAAGAGAACAAACATTCACTTACCTGGAAGAGGCTTCCATGACTGCCTCCCCCATCACTGGATGCAGCATCAATTCATTGGCACAGTTGTATCAGCACTGGAAAGCTGGATAGGATTGGGCCCTTAGGCAGTGATGGAGAACCAATGCCATGAATTTGACAGGCAGTATAGTACAGTGTCTGAAGTAGGAACAGGGATGCCCAGATTCAAATCTCCAGTCAGTCACGGAGGTCACCTGATGACACCTGGTGTCAACCATGTCAAATGTAGTGATGATAAAATGGGGAGTAGTGGAAGAAATTGCCACCTGACCTTGAGCTTCTTTAAGAAAAGGCAGGATAAAATATTACTAACAATGTAGTGCCTGTGTTGTTCAGAAACATACTTCAGTAAGATTTGTTCTACTCTGACATCCTTAGCAAAGGAATTTGGCATTTGCTAGAAATGACTCTCTTTTTTTGTTGTTCAGAATGAATCTTGAGACTGAAGAAGTAATTGAAAAATCTTGCTCAGAGGTATCCAAGGGCATGTTACGAATAACATTATTCAGTATTAATATTCATGACTGCGGAATGTCAGGACAAATAAAGCTAGTATTTTACAGCTGTTTCTTCTCTGATAACTTTCAGAGGAGGTAGCTAGCTGTTATGTTTGACTCCTTCAAATTTACTTTTCAGTGTGGTGTATGTGTGTCACTCTCTAGTAGAAATCATTTGGTTTCATTTGGAGGCCCCAAACAGACATGGATCTTACCTTCCCTTTGTATAAACTGAGTGCGTTAGTCATAATTAAGCCTATACTTTACATCAGCCATTTTCAACCCCTGTGCCATGGCACATTGGTGTGCCGCAAATGGTCCCCAAGTGTGCCGCGGGAATTTGGGAAAGGGTCATTTATTAGTAGGGCCATTAGGGGGTGTGAGCCGCCCATTGGCAGCACAGTGTGCCTTGTCAATTGTCCAAAAACAGGTGGTGTGCCTTGACCTTTCTAGTGCCTTGCCAGTGTGCTGTGAGATGAAAAAGGTTGAAAATCTCTGCTTTACATTCTCAAAAGAAGTCACAATCTCACTGGGAGGTACTTAAGGGAGAAGCCTCCTAGACAAATTCAAAAGCAGCTTCCCAAAATGTCATTCATAACTGAACTTGAAATTTCAATCCAAATTCAATAGTTTTGAAAACATAGGGAAAATCAAAATCAATAATATGGATATATCCTGATACAACGTAATTGTAAATAACATAAAATCATGGGGGGGGGGGGAAGAGGGATATATGTTTGGGAAACTTGAACCTGAGCCAGCTTGATCACTGACGCAAGTCTACATTGACCCAGGAAGGCGGATCAGGCCCAGGAAGGAGGTTAGAATTTGGTGTACGCTGCCACCAATCCCGTCCTCCTCTGTGGCCTGATCCACCCTTCTCTCTGCCCCATTCTGCCCACCTCCTCCCTGTTCTACCAGCCTACTGCCCTGTTCCACCCTCTCACTGCCTCGTTCAACCCATCCACTGCCCCATTCAACCCCCTCCTCGCCTCTTGTGCTGTCATATCTACTTTGATGGGTTTCTGCTGGCACACATTTGCCAGCACACATGGGAAGGTGCTGGTGCTCCAGCAGCACATCAGGCTGGAATGTGCTTTATGGCTACTTTACAGCAGCTAGTGCTGCTGGCATAGCAGCCCAATGCTGTTTGTTTTGTAGTGGAGGGCTTTTTCCCCAAAGTTATATACTTCTATCAAGTATTATAGTTATATTATGAAAGTTACTAGTTGGATTTGTTCCACTTTCTGTGATGGGTACGTGTCCATTTGGTTGTTTGGAATCATGTGTCACTACAACTCTTTGAAAAATAGACTGCTGGAGAATTTGTGGGGAGGTAATGGAGTGGGGAGACTGCTCAGGGCCACACCATATGTCCTGTTAAGTGCACAGTTTGCCCCTGATTTCTGTTTTGGTTCAAAAACAGCAGCTGCAGAAGGTCTGATCAGGATTAGGTCTGCAGAGTAGGGGAGCTAATGGCAGCCTCTCTCTGGTGGCAAATACCTATGGGGACAAAATGTTGCAGAAGAAAGCAACCAGCAAAATTCTCCCATCTCAGCAAATGCAGGTGGCAGAATTTCAGCAAATGTAAATGCAAATGTGCATGAGTTACTTTCTCATGTTAAAATCTCTCATATTGTCATTTTCTTGCAACATGCAGCATTGGACTCTGGCACCATGAAATGGCTACCCCTCCTTTTCCATTTCATGGTCCCAGTCCTGCTCTTCTCTCACCATGGTGGCTTTTTTTGAAGAGTAAAATATTAAAAGGAAAACAAGTTGTTCAATTTGTTATTTCTTCATGTGCTGGCATTTTTTCCAATTTGTCACATTATACACCAAAAATATCCACAGAACTCTCCAAGAATGACATTGTAAGCAGTTGTCCTGACCTCGTAAATATTTTGTAGTGGCGCGGGGGTTTCTGTGCAGGAATAGGGCTCAATTTCCTCCCAGGAGAGTGGCTCAACACACACGCACATGACACCGAAGAGTCAGGGTGAGGACCAAAAACATTGAAAACAAGGAAACAGTTGATATTCCTAAATTATAACAGGCTCAAAAGACATTAAAAGTTAATAGGAACCTTTTACTACCACCAGGCCGGTACGATTGCAAACATATTTATGTCCTCTGTGGTGAACATTAAAGACACAGGTGTTCCACCGTTTCTGTTTATATTTGAAGCAGGTTTTATGAGCACAGGTGGAAGTGAGGATTTTAAACGTGGGCTTTCAGTTCAAGTTACCCAAAGCTGTGTGTGTCATCAAGAAATACTGAAAGAGAAGACAGATTTTTTCACTGACGAGAGGAAAGAACCACTGTTGCATTAAAGAGCGTATTTATCCTTCCAACCTGCCAACAGGACAATCAATCATTTGTGCTGACACGTACATGATGCATTGAGCCCCTTCGGAGTTAAGATGATGTCGTATCATTTGGATGAACAGGTTTAGATCTGGAGGCTTGGAGTCAAAGGTTACGGTGGTGCCTCATTATTACAGCAGTCTGCAACAGTGTTCCTACATGCCAGAAGGCATTAGATTCACATGGGGTGTTTGTTAACATGAAACATTAAGCTGCAGGTGCTCTGCACTGTACAGACTCTTCAAAGATCACTCACAAATGTTTCTGTTACCATAAAGAGGATTAACAGGATTTTCAGATATAGGAGCTTGGCCTGGTCGATCACACGTTCGTTACAAGGAGAAAAGATGGGAATTATATCAGACGAAGATATGGGCAGTTCAGGGCTAGTCAGTCACTCAGATCCTCCCAGGAATAATAGTGCTTTCAACCCACATTCATTCAGAATTTGTGAGGCAGAAAACACTAACAGCACCAGAAAGGAAGACTTCCATTTGGAGAGCCATATGCAACTTAAGGTTGAAATGCAGTAGACACCATGTTGGCAACCTTCATGTTGGCAACCTTCAGTCTCGAAAGACTATGGTATCGCACTCTGAAAGGTGGTTCTGGAACAGCGTCTAGTGTGGCTGAAAAGGCCGATTTGGGAGTGACAATCCTTTCCACACCGGGAGCAAGTGCAGTCTGTCCCTGGTCTGTCTCCCTGGCTATGGGCCTTCCTTCTTTGCCTCTTTGCCTCAGACTGTTGGCCAAGTGTCTCTTCAAACTGGGACAGGCGATGCTGCACAGCCTGCCTCCAAGCGGGCCGCTCAGAGGCCAGGGTTTCCCACCTGTTGAGGTCCACTCCTAAGGCCTTCAGATCCCTCTTGCAGATGTCCTTGTATCACAGCTGTGGTCTACCTGTAGGGCGCTTTCCTTGCACGAGTTCTCCATAGAGGAGATCCTTTGGGATCCGGCCATCATCCATTCTCACGACATGACCGAGCCAACGCAGGCGTCTCTGTTTCAGCAGTGCATACATGCTAGGGATTCCAGTAGACACCAGTGCTAGTTATTAAATGTTATGGCCACAATCCAGAGGTCTACACACAAAAGTCCCTATGCACGGTAGGACATACCTGCATACCTATGCTCCATTTTAGTTATCGACTTTGGAAACGTGAGGAAATTTCAGAAGATATTACCAAGGCAGCATAAGGAATTTCAAATGAGAAGTACATGTGAGCATAGTTAGAGATGTGCAGGAAATGCCTGAGAAATGTCACTTAAGGCCCAATCCTATGGGCCTTGGAAGACAGCAGGTCTTCTAATAAGCCCACAGAACTGCCCCTGTGATGGCATGGCACCATTACCAGGTTGTTGGCAGAAATGCATGCACCCACACCAGAACAGCACAGATGCCCAGGTAAGGTGGCAGAGGGGACGGTTTGGGGAAGATTCAGGTCAGAGAGTTGGAGGAACCAGGGTGGTTTGGGGGAGAAGGGGGTGGATCCCAGCAGCAGCAACTTGCCCAAGAAGTTATGCCTCTTTTGCTGCCCAGCACGCTCCTTCTTCTTCACCTTGAACTTGCGCCAGCTCCATAGCTAGTGTGGCTCTGAGGCAACCTATTGCCAGCCAGGCAGCCTACTGAGAGGTAAGAAAACAAGTACTTTCCTTATCTCTCCTTGTCCTTCTGGTTGCCCCTTTACTATAGCATGCAACGTGCACTCCCCAGAAGCTCCTGTACGGGTTCAGCAGCCTAAATGCTGCTGGGACGTCTTTCAAAAGCTGCCTTTGGCTGCAATCCTAACCACACTTTCCTGAGAGTAAGCCCCATTGAACAAAATAGGACTTACTTCTGAGTAGACCTGGTTAGGATTGTGCCCTGTGTCCTTTGTTTGGAAACTCCATTGTTCCCTAAACATGTGTTGTAAAGCACATTTGCACCTCCTTGAGTGTCAGCCAGGCCGGCGCAAGGCCATGCGGCAGCCTGTGGAGGCTGCATCCAGTCTCTGCCACAAAGGAGCATGGTGAGTTTGCGCCAGCTGAATTCGACTGGAACAGGGGGTCGGGCAGGCCTATTGGCTTCCCTGTTCCAGTGCAAGTTATGATTGCGCTGTCTGTTGCCCCGGCAAGTATTTCACCGGCAAGAGCAGGATAGAACCTAAAAAAAGATGAAGAAATTCCATGCCCAATAGTTAAGATGAAAGTGATAATATGAGGTATTATCATAGGTAACATACCATTTTTCCAGCGTTGTCATTAAGAAAAAGTGAATAAACCTCCTACTTTTGTAGGGAACAAGCCCAGACAAGAAAGATGGATCATAAATATGGTCAGTCTCAGTTTTTTGGCTGCTCCTCAAATTCAGCAAAAACTGTATCTATCACTGAAATGCTCTATTTCGTAATACATTCTGCTGGCTTCCTCTCCATACAGCCATGCCACACACGTAGCAATGTAACAAATACTGCCCGGAAGAATGTGGGTAATAGATATGTGGAGAAGTAATTCTGATTTCTAGTCAGTGTGATTTAGAAAAGATGTCAGAGTGAATAGGGGTGAACATTATCTTCTGAACATCTCATCATTGGTGCAAACCGGACCACATCCTTTCTGGGTTTTAGTTCTGTTTGATCCCCAGCTAATGAATTTCTGGCTTGCAAAACATAGTCAGGCTTGCAAGGCATACTTTGCTATCAGTGGGTTCTAGTGTATCAAGGTTATACATAATTGTCAGGGGACAGGCTTATCAGGTGGGAGAGGGAGCCAGCACAACCACATACATGTGGAGAAACAGGAACATGCGTGGGAAGGCTGTTAAGAAAGGAAATGGAGCAGGAAGAGGCAGGGTAGCCAGTAGCTCAAGGGAATATAAATACCTGGGCTTCATAAATGAGGAGGACAGTCTTCAAATGGAGAGTAGCCATGGCACTAAGCTCTGGGAGGCTCATGGGGCCAACCCAGTGGCAGAAGGAGCAGCCCAGGAGGAGAGCAACCCCCTCTACTAGGTCAGTTTCTGAGGCCTTGAACAACCAGGTTGGCCCAGAAGGGGAACTTAAAAGATCTCAGGCAGGGAAACTAGAAGGGCCGGCAGGGACTCTGACTGACTTAGGGCCCCGAGGCCCCACAGCCTCAAGATGGACAAGCATAAATCTCGAATAGGGAAACAGCCTACAAAAAAATCTTTAAGGAAGGAGACCTACCAGCAAACCAGAAATGCAGACCAATTTTACCCTTTTCAAGTCCATGTCATCATAGCATTTACTGTAGATACCCACATATAGCACATATATGGTACACATATATAATGAAATTTTTGCCAAGTAATCAAGCTCCAATCATCACTTTGCCTGATCTCTGGGTCAATCAGAGGGCAGAGAGTTTCAACTCTGTACAGTTTCCTTTCTCAGCTGAGCTAATGCTCAGCTCAGGCAGGCACTTCCTTAGTTGCTGTAGTTACTTTCCAGGGACATTCCAGCCAAAGTTCACCTTTTCTTCTCCTTCCTTCTGCTGCAGCCTGGTTCTGCTTGGCAAATGCTTGCAAAGCAGGTCTGTTATTGGAAACACCAGGATGGGACCCTCCTTCCCAGGCTACAATTCAGCACACCCTGACTTCAGAATAACACCCATGGAAAGCAGTGGGTCTAAGAAGTAAAAAGGGTTGCAAATATCTCATCTCTCTGCTGTGAATTGAATTGCACACTCTCAGTTATGTGTTATGGGTTGTATGTTGTACGTAGAGCTTCTGGCTTAACACACCAGACACCTTAAAGGTGGATTTGATTCCTGGTTCTCCTGCAGTGGTTCCCAACCTTTTTCACTTGCATATCCCTTGGCAGCCCATTTCCATAAATTGTACCCTTCATATTAGCAAAATGTTTGTAATAATACAAGCCCTCATCTCCTCTATATGAAAGCCCAGACTTCATGTATTTATCACAGTGTTTTCTTTTTTTATCTGTTTGAAGAACAGAAGACTCTGCCTTTGCACTGCTTTGCACCAGAAGTGTGCTGAAAAATTCTGGGTGATTGAAAACCAGCACAGTCAAAAAGCTGAAACGTAATATGGAAAGTGATCAATCACTGGTTCATAGATGAATTGATGACCAAAAACTAGCTATTGGTGGGGCTTTCACAGCCAACTAGCTACCTCCCTTCCAGGCCGTGCATTCTGGAGCACAGCCTGCCTTTTTCTGCCATTATTCCATTCTTTTTCAAGTACCCCTACAGGTCCTGTTGAGTTCCCTGAGAGTACATGAATACCCGGTTGGGAACCACTGTTTTACTGGTATGTACTCGTAGTTTACAGTGCACTTACTCTGATAGTGTTTACAAAAAGGTGGTGAAGACCAGAATTTAAAAAGAATCAAAATGTATCTTATGATCTTTTACTTTGTTCTTAATAAATTAGAGACTACAGTTCTTAGGTAGCAATTAGTGGTAGGTTATTTTTCAGGATCTGGCCTTGGGTAAAATCAGACAAAACTATAGTCAGACATCCCCCTAAGTTTAACCCCTGACTTATCTGAGGGTCATAGAAAATCACATGATTGTTGGCTCAAAACCTGCCCTCGACATCTGTGGGGTTGACTTATAGGCGAGTGTCTGCAGTAGTTTTGGGATGTGGTGAGGTGGCTAGAGTGTTGCATTTGATTGTGGGAAACTGGAATTCAAATTCCTGCTCAGTCAAAATGCTCCGTTGGTATTCTTAGGCTACATATTACTTCCCTCCCAGTGTTAAGGTGAGGACAAAGTGGATAATCCCATGAAAGCAATCCCAGGACCCAATCCTATCCAACATTCCAGCACTGATGGAGGTAAGGGAGAAAAATGTTCCCTTACCTTGAGGAGGCCTCCATGACTGTCCCTCCTCAGCAGGATGCCCCATTTGCATGACTGCATCAGTGCTGGAAAGTTGGATAGAACTGGGCCCTTAATCTTCTTAAAGGAAGGGTAGCGAATGTAGGAAATAAAGAACATGATATTGGCAGGTTATTTAAACTTGTGGCTCATTATCACTTCAGTCTACGTGAGTCACAAAATTAAGTATCTTTGAGACCATTCAGTGCCATTCCAAAAGCACAGGGATCTGGCACCTGGTCCAGAGGATAGGACAGAGGACAGAACTTCTAAGTGTTCAGCAGTCCTGCTGACATAGGCAACCTGCATCGGTTTTTGTGAAACTGTGATGTTATGTGGTGCATCTCTAATATCATGACGACACTGGGCAGTTAATGATTGTAAGAGTGAGAAAATATGAACCAGGTTAACTAGCAGCCTGCAACACTGTTTCCTAGAATCCCAGGGCATGTTCCAAGGTGGTTTGCTATAACCATCTTACTAAGCAGGTCTAGATCTGGCTAGTCCTTGGAAGGGAAACTCTACAGTATGTATGCCACCTGATGTTTCATGATGAGAATGTAATTCAACAAAGGAATCTTCAGATTGTTGCTTGAGATTGTGCCTTTCAAGCATTGATGGAAAATTATTTTATGACCGTTGGTCCAGAAAATGAAGTGGTGAACTTACATAGCAAGCCAAAAGCAAGCAGAGGATTCTAGTTTGGAAAATGGAGGAAAGAAATTGACCATTAGGATACTGATGAACATCTGCAGTGTGAGGGGGTCTGCATTCTCCATCCCAGAGACAGTTAAATCTCCATGCGATGCTAGGTTGCATATTTACTTTTTATACCAAAATCACCAGAGGACAGTTGAACCGGAGAGGACAGGAAATGAACATTCCTTCAACCTCTTAAACTGTAACATCCATGTAGTGAAGGTTTATCATGCAAGCCAATCCTTGACCTTAAATGAAGCCATTTTTTGCAGCAGCTGGAGTAGGCATGTGATGGATTCAGCATCTCCCTTTTTTTTTTTTTCCAGCGTGTGAATTCTCTTGGCCATCTCCAGTATCTCTGGTTACCTCCAAACAGCTCTTCCTTTTAATTCACATTTCCATCTATATTTATGGCCAACCTACAGTGAAATATTCCGTAGGGTTTATGAATTTAAGGAATGCTGTGGTTCACCACAGGATTCCCCCACCTACAGCTCCCCCTTTCAGCTGCCAACGGCTTGTCAGATTTTAATTAATGAGAAAGTCACTAGTAGTTATTCATTTTTGGTTCTTTCTGTTCCCCTCTGGAGGATTCTTAAATAGAATTCAGAATGTTGAACGCATACTCCTCTGAAAAGTGCTCTTCCTTCTCAGCAGTCACTAAGATATGCTATTAGTTGTGCTTTCTTGCATCCAGAGTTCAGTCACTGGGAGGTAGTGTTAACCAGCCAAGAGAGGCAACTTCCACCGACCGTGGACAGTGCCAACAACTGAGAATGGGTCTGTTCATGGATAGCAAAAATTATGACTTCCCCACTTATGGGGTATGCAGACCCAGATCCTCCACCCAACGTATTTGTGCAACAATTTAGAAGGAAGAAAAAAATTTAAAAATTGCAAGCAGCCATCTCAGGCCATCAGAAAACACCCAAAGGTAACAGCAGTGTCAAGTCTTTATTAGGAAATGGAAATCACAAAGTAGTGAGCTGGCCTTTGAGTTTCACAGAACACTTACTCGGGCATAATCTTAGGATTAAACTACACTTCACATAGCTTACGGGAGTTCAGACCTTCTCTTCTTTTAAATGGGAGTACACATGTGAATGTCTCAAAACCATAGGGGGCATATAATAGGGGGCTTTAGTTATGCACCCCCTCTGTGGTGTCTAATCTGACTGGGCATGCTTTGCCCTCTGCATGAGATCTACAGGAAACAAGAAAGTTTCACTTGGCTTTCAAATGTGAAATATTGAACTAGGCTGCATTCAGCATCCTTCAAGTTAGAGCTGATTCATATGTCTGTGAAGCACATCTGGGCCTCTTCTTTTGAATATGCATGTTTGAGACAAATCTCATATCAAAAACTCTGTGGGTGTAGAAAGCTAGCATAGAAATTCTTGTAGGAAGGAATGCACTTTATGGATTCTGGGGTCCAGGCCAGCCCAAGACCTCCTGATTCCTGAAGTGAAACACCAAAGGCTTCCCCTCCCTGACCCGATGGTGTGCCCAGCCTCTGTGCCGCCCACTCTCCAATGTTTTAGCTCAACATTTCCCTCCTCTTGACATTTCCTCTTCCTCTCTGTCCCACTCTTCCCTTTCTAATTCAGGGAGTGAGAGGAGAAGGAGGAGCAATGGAGGTAAGTTGGAGGTCAGAGATGAGTGGCCCCACCTATTGGTTGCCTAAGGCAACTGCATCAGTTAGCCTCATGGATAGGCTGGTCCTATTGAGTCATTTCCTGAATGACTGGATCTTGAATGACTGATAGCCCAGTCCTGTGCAGCTGCCATGCAGAAAGTGCAGGGCCTTTGGCATGATGACCTCCAAATCCAACCCACTGTCCTGGTGAAGAGGTTGGTCAAGAATGGTAAGAGGGGTAAATGGTAAGAGGCGTTTGACACGGTCCCTCACCAAAGGCTACTGAAAAAACTCCACAGTCAGGGAATTAGAGGACAGGTCCTCTCGTGGATTGAGAACTGGTTGGAGGCCAGGAAGCAGAGAGTGGGTGTCAATGGGCAATTTTCACAATGGAGAGAGGTGAAAAGCGGTGTGCCCCAAGGATCTGTCCTGGGACCGGTGCTTTTCAACCTCTTCATAAATGACCTGGAGACAGGGTTGAGCAGTAAAGTGGCTAAGTTTGCAGACGACACCAAACTTTTCCGAGTGGTAAAGACCAGAAGTGATTGTGAGGAGCTCCAGACGGATCTCTCCAGACTGGCAGAATGGGCAGCAAAATGGCAGATGCGCTTCAATGTCAGTAAGTGTAAAGTCATGCACATTGGGGCAAAAAATCAAAACTTTAGATATAGGCTGATGGGTTCTGAGCTGTCTGTGACAGATCAGGAGAGAGATCTTGGGGTGGTGGTGGACAGGTCGATGAAAGTGTCGACCCAATGTGCGGCAGCAGTGAAGAAGGCCAATTCTATGCTTGGGATCATTAGGAAGGGTATTGAGAACAAAACGGTTAGTATTATAATGCCGTTGTACAAATCGATGGTAAGGCCACACCTGGAGTATTGTGTCCAGTTCTGGTCGCCGCATCTCAAAAAAGACATAGTGGAAATGGAAAAGGTGCAAAAGAGAGCGACTAAGATGATTACGGGGCTGGGGCACCTTCCTTATGAGGAAAGGCTACGGCGTTTGGGCCTCTTCAGCCTAGAAAAGAGACGCTTGAGGGGGGACATGATTGAGACATACAAAATTATGCAGGGGATGGACAGAGTGGATAGGGAGATGCTCTTTACACTCTCACATAATACCAGAACCAGGGGACATCCACTAAAATTGAGTGTTGGGCGGGTTAGGACAGACAAAAGAAAATATTTCTTTACTCAGCGCGTGGTCGGTCTGTGGAACTCCTTGCCACAGGATGTGGTGCTGGCGTCTAGCCTAGACGCCTTTAAAAGGGGATTGGACAAGTTTCTGGAGGAAAAATCCATTATGGGGTACAAGCCATGATGTGTATGCGCAACCTCCTGATTTTAGGAATGGGTTAAGTCAGAATGCCAGATGTAGGGGAGAGCACCAGGATGAGGTCTCTTGTTATCTGGTGTGCTCCCTGGGGCATTTGGTGGGCCGCTGTGAGATACAGGAAGCTGGACTAGATGGGCCTATGGCCTGATCCAGTGGGGCTGTTCTTATGTTCTTATGTTAGGGGTTAGGCCTATCTTGCTTCCCAGTCCCTTGGGCTCCACAGAGCTATGCCAACTCTGTTGCTGGCTGCTACAGAGCCTCTGGGGGCATGTCCAACATGGGAAGAAGGTTTAGGAACAGGCAGCCACCGACTTTGCCTCATCCTGCCTCCATCTCACCCTGCTCTCTGCCCCTTTCCTACCTTTCCACTGGCAGGGTTGTGCCAGCGGTTGGTCTGTGCCCCACTGCCAGTGGCGTGAGGCTTTCCGGCTGCTGCACTATACAGCAGCCAGTGGTGGAGGGGCTTCCACAATGGCAGGGCCATCTGCAATGGTGCACCTGGTGGTACACCAGCATTTGCTGGGCATGGGATGGGGCCAAGAGTTTGGGGGGGGATCATTTATTAGTAGGACCATTGGGGGATGTAACAGCATGGTGTGCCTTGTCAATTGTCTAAAAGCTGATGGTGTGCCTTGACAATTTTAGTACTTGTCAGTGTGCCTTGAGACAAAAAAAAGGTTGAAAATTGCTGATCTAGGGAGTGGAAATTTTGTTACAGCATTTCTCCTCCTTCCCGAAGTTCAGATTTGCAACATCCTTTAACTTCACTGGTCTCTTGCAGTCCATGCAGCTGACAAGGCCAATAAGGAACTGGGGAGGCTGCATAGTATCATGGGAAATTGCCACCTAGACATGTCCCTTGGATGCCAACAAGTATTAGCAAAGGGCATTCCTTTCTTAAGAAGAAGCTGTTCCTGAGAAAAGAGAAGGCTTTCTCCCTACCCAACCTTAGGCATAGGGCTTTGTAGATTTTTTCCCCACCCACTTTTGTAAGTCAAATTAAAACCAGCACATTTTGAGAAGCAATATTTATATTGGGTGGTATAAGAAGTGGGCCTGTGTTAACAGTGCGAGATAGGCAAGTTTGTTTACATGCATGAGTTTGCTCGTTTTAATTTTTTTTTTTAATTGGCTGATCTCTAAATCTCTTACTGAAGATAGCACCTTTTATGCTGACTCAATGGGCAGACTGTATTCCTTCACATTGGCTACCAGTTCTTGAATATTATTAAAATGCAGCAATATACAGCAGCCTATTCTGCTTGATCCAGCAAGGTTCAGAAGGCATCTGTGTACCAAGGCTTACAAGGCAGGCGCAAATGACAAACATTCAGTGCCAGTGACTCGGCTTTAATAACACCGAGGAACTGCAAAGGCCTTTCATGTTGTTTATTATAGAGGTCCCTGAAGCTGCCCTACAGTGAGGGTTGTAAAAGTTCCCATTATAGCCCCAATTTTGAGTCCTTCCCCCATGTTCCACTGAAAGTGAAAAAAAGCTTCTTTCTTTCTAGATGTTCTGATGGGTGGTCCTTAACCAGAGGAGTCTTTGGGAAAGAAGTTTGGAGTTACTCAGAAAGGCATGCATGGAAAAATAGGGTTTTTAAAAAATACATTTGGATCTATACACAAATGTGCTTTAGAGCCATTAGCTGAGAGCTAGAAACCATGTTAGTATATTGATTTACCAGTGTTATACCAGCCATGAAAATGGGACTAAGAACATAGTCTACAAGTGAGTCCTGCTCCCTTTAACTGAGAGTTGCAGGGAGAATTCATGGCAGGTAATCACTTAGATGATGCCATAACTATGTGTGGCATTTTCTGGAGCCACTAGCAACCATGAGAAATGAAGTCTTGGGAGCTCTGTTTCCTATGGGTCCTGGTAGCCCTGGGCAATGAAGCACGTGATTGTGGCTCAGATGCTCTGTCATGAGTCCTCCCACCACTGTCATGATGGAAAGAGGTAGGAAGAAGGATGGAGACAGTGCTAGCAAGGGCAGACAACCCATTACACACTGCACCTGAACTTCATAGAGGTATGGGCCCAATTTCTAATTAGTCCACTGGACAAACCCTTGAGTTCACTGTTCTGAACACAAAGAGCTACCATTACAAGTGCCATCACTACTCAATTCTAAATATTTTGGTTTAACTGGTTGCATATCATAACACCCAGCTTCTGTTCATTCATTCCTGCAAAGGGTTCAAGAAGTTTTTTTTAACTCCTTGATATTTGTATGAAATGAATATGTTTTATAGATTGTATGTTTTTTCCCCCTTGCATTATTCATTTACTATGTGAACACTGTCTACCTATTGGATAACATTTGCAGATGAAATCACATTCAAGCAAAACTAATGTTATGTTTGGTTTTCACCTCCAGGGCTTTCCTGGTCATCCCTTACTTTACTGTGCTTGAATGCTATGGCTTTGAAGACCATCACAGGATAAGGCCAAGCCAATGCAGAATTCATCATAAAGTAGGGCTCCATAGAACTATTTGAACTACTTCTGTCTCAGTAGTAGATGTTGTTAAAGCTGCAACCCTTTGGCTGGTAAAGAGTTGTATGGAACCTTGGATGAGCAGGCACACAAAACAGCATACACCAGCAGAGTTCTTTGCATGCAGTGGTTATATTTCAGAGCAAGGGTTATCACAGGTAGAGTAAACAGTCCTAGTCAGCACAATGAGCAGTCAGTCCATAAACAACAAATCCAAATCAGCTTTCCAAGATACACAGTCAAAGTTCATTCCATGGTCAGTAACAACATGTATATACTCACATCCAGCCTCCCAAGTAACTGGCAGCAGTTCAGTAGTCTCCTACTACACTCCTACTGCTGCACTGGAAGCTCAACAGACCGAACATTAAGTAGTTGGAGTGGCCATCAGTGTAGGCTAAGCCACACCCAGGGTGAGGCAGTCACAGGTGTTTGCTGATCCTGCTGACTCCAGCAATCTGCACCTGTTCCTGAACCACCTTGTTGGCTGTGTTTCTGCCTTATCCAGAACATAGAGCTGACAGATGTGACTGGGAGACATACTACCAGACAGCAGTTAGTAGAAGATGGTGCAAGGATGTGTTTGCACCTTACCTTGCAAAGAACTGGAATCTTCTTGAGTCAATTTGTAAAACACTGTGCACATTGATGGGGCTATGTAAATAATAACAACCCCATTCCCCCCACCCACACACTTTTAAAAGATCAAGTTGCAGCAGAGAGCTTTTCAACCAGCTGACTTGGACACACATAGAGGTCTATGGGTTAATTTGATTTTGAAGAAAAGACAGCACTTTATGGCACTGATCACTTCTCTCCACCTAGAGAACAGCTCTATCCAAAAAGGCGGTGGGCTGGTTCATTCCTGAGAGGTAGACAGGTAAAAAGATTCCATGCTTGGGATCATTAAAAAAGGGATTGAGAATAAAACAGTCAATATTCTTATGCCATTGTACAAATCAATGGCAAGGTCACGTCTGTGGTCCAGTTCTGGTTGCTACATCTCAAGAAGCATATAGTCATGGGACTGGAAAAACTGCAGAAGAGAGCAACCAAAATGGTTAGTGACCTTGGGCACCTCCCTTACTAGGAAAGGCTACATCATCTGGGTCTCTTTAGGAGGGAGGGGATATGGCTGGAGGAGATGGATCTTGGCAGCAAAGCACATAATGGATCCCATTGCTGATTTTCTAGCCCACCACGTCACTTCCTTTCCTTGGACATGCATTGGTTCATGGAGACCCATTGGTGATCGGAAGGCCTAACCAGAAGTAAGTAAAAAGATTTTTAATTACCTCTGATTGGCCTTCTGATTGGCTCCCTTCCCCACTATAGCCTGAAGCATGTGCTCTATTGGCATGGCTATAGCATGGCAGGGGATTAGATTGGGTTGTACATGTACAAAACAGAATATGCATGAAGCTTCAAGCCTCCATAAGCCAAAATAACTGTACTTGGGATGATTAAGAAAACTCAATTACGCTACTGTTCACCTCGCTGGGGAACTAAAGGCTTCCATTCATCAGATGAGGTTTTTCTATCTTTCTTTAGAGGGTTCCCGTAAATCTGCTTTCATAGCCTTGGTTTTAAATAAAAAAGATGCCAGATTAAAATCACACGCGCGCACACAGCCATGCAGTCCTGTTTCAGCTGGGTCTGTAAAGGTCTGTTCTTTCAACAAGACTCCCCAAGGAGGCTAAAACTTCAGTTTCAGAAAAGGTCAGCAAAAGTCCCTCTAAGCTCCTGAGGAAGCTGTGACTCATCGTTTTATCAACCTTTTGGCTTTTATGTATCCCAGAGATGATTCAGAAATGATGTGATGGAGGTCCCACGCTGGAGGTGAAGACAAAGGCTCCTCTGTTGATTTCCCTGTTGTCTGTGAAGACCGGCTTTTATTTCTTCTTTGAAGACGGAATGGCTGATTTTTTTTTAATTGCTACATTTTTTGTCTCTTACACACTTGATTCATAGCGTCCTGGCATTCTTTAACTCCAGTAACTCCTTTTTAAGGGCTGTAATTGCAAATAATTAATTCTTTCTCTCCAAGAAGCTTCATGTATGGGTGATGTCCCTGGGGCAGTGGTAGCAGCAAAGATATCTTTCGCTTCTCTGCTTCATTGTGATTGCAGAAACTGTTCCAGTCTTTGCTTCTCCCCTTCCATAAAAGTGAACCATACTGTGCTCACTGTGAGTTAGTTTCACACCTATTTTTGAGACATGCAGCCTGATCTTATCCAGATTTTGATGTGCTTTAGCCCATTGACTTCAATGGATTTTATGGCATTCCCTCTGCATAGGATCAGGCTAGCCTGTAAATCACATTCAGTTTGCATTTGGTTCAGTCATAACTAAGCTTTATGACAGCAGAATCCCTCTTCTGCTGTCGCAAATGGCCATACAGTGGGGTACTGTTCGGGCCACTGGTGGCCAGTTGGAACCAGTGCTGCAAATGGCAGCCGCGTCAGCTGCCTGTTGCTGCAGTTGGCTACCTATGGGTATGCAGGTAAACTGGTGTGGGGGGCAAGTAGTGGGAGAAATGGGGCATGGAAGAGGGAATGGGGGAGAGTCTGGGTGGGAAGGGGTTGGGCAGGAGGTGGAATGGGAAAGGAGGAGTAGATTCCAACAGCTCCAGTGTGCACCAGGACCTTATCCCCATTCCTCTCCTTTTCCCTCTTTATTTCTCTCCTTGAACCTGCTGGCATAGCCATGGAGACCCTTTGAGGCAGTGGAGGCTTGCACCAGAGTAAGGGGTCACAACTTTTCTGCCACTGCCTCCCACCATAGGATGCAGCTTGCACTCCGTTGGCACAGCTTCATAGGTGGGGGTAGCTGGGATTGGCCTTTGTGTTGTCAGTTTGACTGCACATGAGAAACAAATGATAGAGGGGGTTTATGGGCCATTGGCTGAGGTTGCCAAAGGCCATGGTTGTTTACTCATATCTGCTGGAGTTAGCTTGTAGCATTGCAGGGATCATGGGCTAGGGTGTCAAGGCACACTAATTTCCTAGTTCAAAGGAGGGCAGGGAAATAAAAAGAGCATGAAAAGCAAACCCAGGAGGGCTAGGCAGTAACCCCAGCTGATCCCAGAAAGGGCACAAGGCAACTTTGCCAGCCTTGCAATTCTAGGGGAAGGGCTCCTTGAGCAGTTACTCAGCTGCGCTAGAACTGTGGCTTGCAGTTGCTGTGGCTTCCCACCCTTGCGGAAGGGTGTGGAGAAAAAAAGGAAGAAAGGTTGGGAAAAGAAGAGAGCAGTCTGATCCTTCTCCTGGGTGCTGACTGGCACAGGGTAGTGGAGGGAATGGGGATGCTTGGGTTTATGGGCAATCCATGAGCAGCAGCAGCAGCAGCAGTGTGGATGGTGGAAAGATGACACGAGAATCTGTAACCTTGCTTTTTATGGCAAAAATCCCAATATGGAAGCATAGAGCCTACTGTGGGGTGAACTCTTCAAAGGCTCTTCTTTGGTGACTTGATGGGTCACCTCCAGCTCGAGATGGCTACCTCGATTGTTCTGCACTCTGCAGAGGGTGCAGTGGGGAATTATTTGATGGCTCAGAATGCCTGTGCCATTGTTATCATTCAGCTCTTGACTACCTTTGCAGTGTAGTTGGTGAGGGTGGCCAAGGTTGAAGATACCTCTTTTTCGAGCACTGATGACTTTGTTTATTTTGAAATCTGGAAGTACCCAGGATATGGCTTATTGACAGGTTTAAACCTGCCAGTCATGCCAAGGTGCAGCTGGTTATGGAATTTCCTAAAACGAAAGAGAAGGATTCTCCTAAGACAGCCAGCTAGAATGGGGGGGAGGGGGGTTGCTTGCTTTATAAGGCTACATATATGGGAGCTGATGCTTCCTTGCCATCAGCTGAAGCAAAATGCCATGAGACTGGTTTGGATCATGCTTTCCTGGCACACACTCAATACCACATTCACATATAGACAAATGTGACAAAGAAAAACATGGGCATGACCTTGACCCCCTTATTTAAATGCAGGCAGGTAAAGTGGGCTCACTATATGAGCAGCCCAGGGTGCAGCCTTCATTCAGCACCTTGGACAGCACCCCACTCTGAGACCACCCAGTTCGGAATATTTGGCTATTTTTTGCCTCTGCTGAAATAACCTTCCCAACCACTGTGCTCTTCTCCCACCTCACCTGCCTTCTTCCCATCCACACTGCCCACACTGCCAAGTTGTGTCAAGAAAGGCTTACCAAAACAACCAACTAGCAAAGAGCAACACCCCAAGCAGAAACTCTTTGAGTTGAGTTTTCTTCTACAAGGGAGTGTTTAAATATGCACTCCCCTCTGCATTGCCTAAAGCGGTGCAGCCCAGCATGAAATACAAGTTGTGATGTTGTACCTCTTCATTTTGACCATGGACAGAGTTATGCCTTTTTACCAGGAGGTATTCAAAAGCCATGTGCAGCACTCCCAACATGTTTCTGGAAACAGGTTTATAAACGCCAGGTGAGAGTGATGCTCTATCACCCTTCTCTCTCTTGTGAGAGAACATTTGTTCCCATACCTTGAGTCTGCATTGTGACTGCACCAGTCACAATATATATATATAGCTCTATATAGATTCTGGTTCTTGTAGTAATTTGTTGACCCCAGTGAAATTAAAAAGGGTTTCTTAGTTCAAGTTCAGCAAAGAAGGAATGCATGAAAATATGAAAACAGGATAAAAAAAATGGAGGAAGCCAAGATGTTTCAAGACTGTTTTCATTTGTTCTCTGTGGATTTTGGTGATCTGAAAACAGTTATTTGGTGAAATGGAACAAATATGATTTCTTGTGTCATGTAAGTGGAAAGGAGATATGCATTCAAAGCATTAGCAAAAGGAATTTGCTTTGCAGCGAATCAAAGAATTTAGAGTTCATTTGTTCGACCATCTGCTTTTCACCACACTGTGCTTGAACAAGAGGGAGAATGTACTGAAAATAATCCACCATAATAGAAGGGAGCTTGTCTGTCAAATCTACCAATTTTGGCTGACAGAATCCTAGCCTGGGAATAATATTCCTAGTGAATGTTTAAGCTAAGCACTCAGCAAAGCACTGTAGCTGAGCTGTGAAGTTACTGAACAGAAAATCTCTGCAAAAAAAAAAAAGAAAGAAAGAAAAAGAAAATGGTATATGTTGAAGCTAGCATTTCAAGAACATTTCAGTTGGCCATCCCTGCATTGTCCATAGAACAGCTCAACAATCATTTGGCTCACTTGTGTTCATACTGTGACAAAAGACTAGAGTAAGTTACAGCTGCAATCCTATGTACACTTACCTAGGAGTAGTCTCCATGGGATGCAGTGGTCTTTACTTCTGAGTAAACATGACTAGGACCACACCTTACATCCTGCATGCTAATTCAGATCCAGCAGAACAACGATTTCACAGGAGCAAATGTCATCTACATTAAAGGACATAAGTTTCTGTTGTTTTTCTTAGCAATGTGGATTCATTTCAATAAAACAGTGGTTCCCAAACTTTTTAGCACCACAACCCACTTCGTCCTCCATGGTGGGTTGCAACACTGTTTTCTGTAGCACGACAATACCTTATTGGGAACCCCTGGAGGTTGCTTCCAGGTTGCATGAGGCTCATGATCCACTGCAACCCACTCAACCCTCTGCAGGCCCCAGAATTCCCCATGGAAATAACCAGAAGCAAATTCCAGTTTCTGGAAGTAGACTGGAAGTTGTGTCTTTTTGGAAGAAATTGCTTCCAGTTGCTTCTGTGGGTCATTCTAGGGACCACGGAGGCCAATGTAGTGGGTTGCGGGCCTGGCATGACCTGAAAGTGTTTTCTATGGGCTCCTAGTAAGGCATTATGGCACTATAGGGAGCACTGTGTCACAGCCCAGAACACATGGGGTCGTGACCCACCACACAGCAGGTTGCAACCCACTGGTGGGTTGAAACCCATAATTTGAGAAATGCTGCAATGAAGAATTTGCCCCCAACTGCTCTCTTTGATATTCAGCGTTACTGACTGACCACTTTACTGATCCAGCTAGTAAAGTAACTTGTTCTGTCAGGCAGCAAATATTGCAGTCTAAAAAGGCAACAGCTTTAGATTTGGACCACTCAGTGTCTTTTCTGACCAGGCTGAATCCATGATTAACTAGATTGTGCTTGTTCTAAACCATGTTCCATCCTGGCTCTCCATTTTCCACCTGGGGCTCCACCAGTCATCTGCACAGTTCTGCCAAGACATCACTGCAACTCTGCTGCCAGGTCTCACCCGGGGAACTAATATTTTTGCAAAGGTGGCAGCCCTAAAACAGCATCAGCAGTAACAGTTTAAGAAATGAAATTGGAGCCCTGAATGAGAGAATCAG
The DNA here is from genome assembly GCF_035046505.1 of Tiliqua scincoides. Classification (NCBI taxonomy): domain Eukaryota; kingdom Metazoa; phylum Chordata; class Lepidosauria; order Squamata; family Scincidae; genus Tiliqua; species Tiliqua scincoides. The sequence goes on from NC_089821.1 coordinate 251,918,541, forward strand.
TAGCCCGTCACCCAGGAGTGGGGGGAAAACATCATGCAAGATAGGTCCATCAGAACGGTTTCTTTTGTGAAATAGAGCTCACATATGAAGATATTTTGTGGCCTCCACAAATGGGACTGCAGCGTGAAACTTTGTCAGGACTTTTAATGCAGCCAAGCTTTATTACATCTGCAACATTCCTCATGCCCACTGACCCAGTTACCTTGTTTGTTAATATCTGGCCATAGTTTGCCTTCCTTTGTGGAGCCCGGGACAAAGTAGGCATTGAGCAATTCGGCCTTCTTTGTGTATTCTGTGAATAGCTTTTCGCCCGGAATGAGCAATGAACCCACAGTTTCCTTTGTTTTTCTCCCCTAATATACCTTTTATTATTCTTCGCATTCCTCCCTAACATTCCTCACAAGCTGTAACCTCCGCCGCCCCCCCATGTATTTTGTCTATCCACATTTGTGCCTGTAAAGAAAGTCTCAAGAAGAGTAATCTTTGGCTGTGTGACTATTTCAGAGACTAAAAAGTGATGTGTTTTCTGCACTGCACTCAACTAGATGTAATAGTCATGACCCAAAACTCATTGGTACAGTTACTTTCAACCTTTTTCATCTCGTGGCACACTGACAAGGCACTAAAATTGTCAAGGCATACCATTGGTTTTTGGACAATAGGTAAGGCACACCGTGCTGCTGGTGGGTGGGGCTCACATCCCCCAATGGCTCTACTAATAAATGATGCTCCTGTGGCACACCTGTGGACCATTCGCTGCAAACCTGCAGACTATTCATGCCACACTGCCACACTGCTTTGGTGCTTCTGGGAGCAGACAGCACTTAGGTCTATATGCACAGGAGTTGTACACTTCTGTGTCAGTGAATTTTTCACATGTGTTGTATACTCAGAGTTCTGTATACCCCTTCTGAATACATAGAGTATTTCCCAATACAGAAAAGGAGAATGAGGCAATCCCAACACATGTTGCTTCTCTGTAAAAAACTGAGCCTCTGCATGTATACAGAAGCCAGTGGATTTGGAGGATTTAGGTTGCTTTATTTGCTAATTGCCTTTCATATCTCTTTAGGCTTTTTTCCAGCCTAGAAGTAAGCAAGCAGTGCAATTTCTGGCTTGCACTAGCAAAGTAGCTGCCTCGCTCTTCTTCTTTTCCCTTCACTTTGAAAAAACTCTGGAAAGTTGTCCAAAGACACCACAGCACACTAATTACTTCACAAAACCCCGCAGTCTTATTTGCAAAATAGAACTTTTCACATAGAATGAAGGTGTGTCTCTCCAGCTAAAGTGACTTGTATCACCTACAGGTTGAGCCTCATTATTCGCGTGGGTTCCGTTCCAAGCACTCAAGTGGATGGCAAAAAACGCACTATAGCAAATCGATTTAAAAAACAAAGTTTCTTTGCTCCTGTGATTTAAAAACAGTCCTGAACACCTTTGTGATGTAAGATAAGAGTCCTTAGGAAGACAATTCATCAATCAGTCATCATCCAAGCGCTTACAAAGGTGCTTCACTCAGCCCCTCCCTTTACCAATGCAAAGTGATCACCTTTCTTTCATGTGCTCAGGGGGAAGGGAGGGGTCGCCTGGAGAGAGAAGGATTGATGGATTGTCAGCCAGCTGCCCTCTCTCTCTGTCTCATTAAGGAGGCTATTGTTAAAGGACTGTTCAGTTCTTTAAACTGATTTTAAAGGGATGCATTTTTCCCCTTCTCCAGGGATCAGCACATTCCTTCTCATTTGCAGCGGCCATTCATGTTGAGTCAAATCCGTGTATTAAAAATCCGTGTATAAATAGGCTGGACCTGTATAGCTCATCTCTAGGATGCATGCATCCCTGAAATGCTGAAAGAGATGCAAAGGATTCAAAACAACCCTCCCAGCAAAAGCATACAGAGATCCACATATGCTGGGGCACACATAGAGAAGATAGAGAATATTTCCGTGCAGGAAAGACATTAAATGTGAAGCAGACATGACCTGGAAATGATATGACTAATAAAATTTGGAAGTCAGATTGGGGTGGAAGAGTTATTTGTGGTTTGTGGTGGGCCAGGAGCTTCCTGTTATCACTACACTCTGCTTTTGAATGTTGGGTGTTAATGTGTTCCCAGCTTTGCACGCTGGTGGAACTCACTGAATGAATTATTATAGATATGTAGCATTGTTTCCTAAGAGACAATGACAATTTTTGGAATGTGTTCTGCTTCCAAATTAGTTAATCCTTCTCTTTTGGCAAGTGCATCTATCAAGAGGTCAGCCTAGGGTGTGGGAACAATCAAGTTAACGATAGCTATGTTTTCAGAAAAAATTAATTAAATATAAAGGCTTTCAAACAGAAACCATGCACCATAAACCTCAGGAGCAGGGCCTCTGAGAGGAACTGTATCAGGGGGTACAAAGTTTCTTTTGGGCCCCTTTGCAAAGGGGAAGGGGTGAAACAGAGTGGGGGAGGGTGGTGATGGGCAAGCAGAATAGGGGCAGGGAGGGGTGAAGTAGGATGAGGGGAGGGTAGAGACAGTTGGAAAAGTCTTTGGCGCCCAGGTCTACCCACCCATATGGCATCAGTAGCGTCCCCAGTCATGGTAGTGTCCCCTGCATCCCGTAAAGGCAACAAGTCTGAGTAGATAGGAAAGTGTCAGATCCTAGGAAATTTCTGGCCCCCCGCCTTTGGCTCCTGGGCCCCCCTTTTGATCCTGGGCCTGGGTACAAATTACCCCCTTCCCCCGCCCATCCTAGGTCCTGCTCAGGAGTTTTGGATAAATGGAAAGCTCAGCATTTTTCTCTACTTATGATATCTCTGTGTCAAAAAAGGAGATGTTGGAGCTATCTCAGTAACACAGGACCCCAAAAAATCAGAGGAAGAGAGAGAAAAGTTCACTTCATTGGCACGAGGTAAAGCACATCAGTAGAAAGTGAGGCAACAGGATCACATAAGTGTCATTTTGTGAACTGTGTACAACTGCATGGCATTTTAAGACCATTGAGAAGCTGGAATGGATTCAGAGGAGAGCAACAAAGAAGTTGAGGGGTCCGGAAAGCAAGTCCTGTATGGAGCAGTTAAAGAAACTTGTTATGTTTAACCTGGAAAAGACAAGACTAAGGAGAGATATGAGAGTTTACTTCAAATATCAGATGGATGACTACTGTATCTAGAAGGGAGAGGGGCAAAATGTAAGGACTGCAGATGCTGCAACACACTGTGTAAGAGCCCCTCCACTCCAATGGCCATTGGAGCCATTCTGGACAGCAATGACAACATGCTGGTGCTTGCTGAACCAAATGGTGTTTCCTGCACATTCCCATCATTGCCTGGAATGGCTCCAACAGCCAGTGGGAGGGGCCTTTTACATGGTGCACTGCAGCCTTGACAGTACTTACCATTTTGCCTTTATCAAGCTGTACTACTGTGAAGGGCTGTTAAAGGTAAGAAGGGAGTAACTTGTTCTCTGTGGCTCCTGAGAGCAGGTTGAAATCACAGGGCAGTAGATTTAGACTAGATGTTAAGAAGAATTTCCCAACTGTCCAGGACTGGAATAGTCAGCCTCATGCAGTGGCAGGCTGTCCCCAGTTGTTCGAGCAGAGGCTGAACGGCCACCTGTTGGGGTTTAAACTAGATAATCTCCAAGAGCTCTTTCACCTCTAACATTCCATGACTTGACAATTCATCACCATCCTCCAGCCCAAGTGGAGGCCACTTTTGGAGGCCATATACAAAGCCACTCATACTTTATAGTGACTGGGACATCCTTGTATAAAAAATTACAGCCCAGTCCTATCCACACTTTCCTGTAAGCCCCATTGACTCAAATGGGACTGACTTCTGAGTAGACATGCATAGGATTGGGCTGTTAGTCTGCATAGATAGTCTGAAAAGTTTCCGCTTCAGATCTGTGTGCCTTGTTGAAGGCTGTTGGTGCCACCTCTCCCCCACCCCTCAAGGTTGCCTTGAGATCTGTGTCCCCCCAAGGGAGGAAAAAAGTGGTGCCCAGGCCACAGGGTGGCCAGCACCAGCTCCCATGGAGGCCAGCAGCAAACTGAGAGTTTTGTTGTGGCACTGTATTTTGTTAACATTTTCTAAGCCATCTTGGGCATTTACTTTGGCAGGGGAAAGGTGGGGTATAAAGTCTTTAAATAAACAGTGAAAGAAAAAAGCTAGCACTGTGGGATATAAATCTAATAAATAGGGTGGAGCCCTTTTTCTTCACCAGCTGCAGACCTCCACAGCTCCGCGCCCAGGGCAAAGCTCTGCGATGGTGCCCCCCGCGGGCCATCACCACCTCCCCGTGCAGATATCTGCCCTGCCTACTCACCAGAGGCACACGGAACCTCACGTGGCCAGTGGTGTTACTAGGGTTCGCGTCACTTGGTGCCACTCGGTGCCACTCATGTCACTCAGAGGCCAGCACATCACCCCCATGCAGTGGGCGGGGCAATGCCCCAGGTGGTGGGGGCGATCTACCATCGCCCCTCTCCCACTGGTTTTTTGGGCTGTACCTTTTGATAGAATAAAGACATTTCAATGCAGTTTGTTTCATCTCATTCTGCATGAAATTACACATTGATTGATATATAACATGATGTTATTATTTTTGCAAACTGTGATTTTGGTCACTAGTGGTGTCACCTCTCCCCAGGGTGTCAATTTACTAACACCTTATTGGAGCAGTTCTCAAACTTTTAGCACTGGGACCCACTTTTTAGAATGACAATCTGTCCAGGACCCATCATAAAGCAAATTAAAATAACTATAAATAAATTAAAGTAAAATCAATAAATAAGGGAAAGCCAGCCCTGTTACACCAAGTGAATTTTCTTTGTAGCCTGCCTGCAATAACACCCCCCCCCCCAAAAAAAAAGTCAGTAAGATTTGTACCTCTACCCAGTACCCAGTTCAATTTAAGTTCTTATATTTCAAGCATATCACTATCAGGACCAACCTGGCTTTACAAGTCTGAGAACCCAACCCTATGCCTGTCTACTCAGAAGTAAGTCCCATTATAGTCAGTGGGGCTTACTCCCAGGAAAGTGTGGATAGGATTTCAGCTTAAAACAAAAAGATTCACCTTATCCTGTCAAGCCTTTGTTTCATTCTTTTTATAGTGGGGGGGGGCTGCCTTCTGGAGCATTTGTTGAGCTGCATTTGCATCAAATCAGGACCATTCTGGTGGCCTCACATTTCCCTTTGCCTGACCTGCCCAGGAGCCAAGGCACATTTGCTTACTTGCGAGTAAACGTGACCATATGGCTTAGTTTCGCTTTCCATAGGGCTCAATACAGCTTGGAGGGGGGACCTCCTTCTCAGGTGTTTTTTGGAAGCTACATTTACTGGATCAGGACCATTCCAGCGTTGTTGGATTCCTCTCAGCCTGCCCTTTCAGACAGACTAAGGCACGTTCGCCTACTCACCAGTAAACACATGATACGGCTCAGTTTAACTTTCCATTGGGCTCCATGCATTTTTTGTTTTCCGGTTGTTTGCCAATAACTTTTGATAGAAAGCAGATATTTCACTCCTGCTTTTTGCATTGCATTCTGCTGGAAATTCCGCATCCAATGGTATATAACATGATGGTGTTACTCCTAACCACCGTGATTTTAGTGCATCACCCTCCCAGTGCGCGTCACCCCCCATTTGCGTGTCACCCGGTGTGGTCTGTAACCCCCCTAGCGACGCCACTGCATGCGACCTCCAACCATGCCAGAGAAAACTCTATGAGGTTCTTTGGTGTATAAACTGTGCTTCCAGCAAACCGGAAGCACAGTTTCCACCCCCGTCGGGAGCCTCACCCTATGGTAGGCACACAACTGTTCTTCACATGGTAGTTTAGGCATACAAGGAGATTTTATATGGGGGACATTCAGTCATGTAATTCTCTTCTCCTGGACATGTACACGTACACACACACACATTGTGTAATTGCTGAGTTTTTAAAGGTCCTGGGGCAAGGCCCTCCACTGTACACACTTCACGGTGCCCCCTTCAATCCCCTAATGACATATTAAACATCACCAGTACTGAACATTCAGAGGTCAGTCTGGTCAAGTGTGGGCCTTCAACGTTGGCCTGACTTGGCCAACGCCACACCTGCATACACAGATCCTAACTCAGCAAGAGGTCATATTTCAAAGGTGTTTGCCAATGTTGGCTCTTTCTTTCAATATCTGTGAATAGAAACAACCCAGAGACGCTTGCCTTGCAAGGAAACAGTAATGTTCTGGGTCTGAATATATCAAATTATGTGAGACAAGCATTGCATGCAAGGACAGAAGGGCTGTGATTTTCCAAATCAAGTATTAACCAAAGTGTATTGATTCTTTCAAAGTGATTACCTTCTGCTGCTTGATTGGCATGCATTACGTAAATGGAAGCAGGTGATTTCAGCATTCCTTCAAAATGATGAAATGTTTGTGAACAACCACAGTCTTGATTTCCAGTAGCCTCCTTCATAAAATGCCTTCAAATACAATTGGGAACTTCCTGGAAGTTTGTATTAATGTGTTAGTTCATTTCATCTGTACAGCATTCTTCCTTAATGATAAGAACGCCTTCCTCCAAATTCACGCCTGGTGTAGATGTTTTTAACAGAACAAAATTCTTCACATTTTAAGGTTAAACATTTGTGGAAAAGGACAACATTGGATCAGCAGTGAGATCAGCAGGATCCAACGTTCAGCAGTGAGGGGAAACTGCTGTTCTTAATTATTAAAAAAATACAGGATGTACGATATTTACAGCTGAAAATAATAATGTTCTATCTCACAAGCAACAGACAAAAAAAGACTCTTTTGTTTTGGCTCTTAATCACTATTTTTATAGTTATGAAAAACATGGTGGATTTCTGCAGCCATTGAGTAAAATACAGTAAGCTGACTCATTCTATTTCATGAAGTTAAAAAGTAACAGCCCAGAGTGTAACCCAGCAATTTTCAACCAGTGTGTCACAAATAGTGCACAGGTGTGCCACAGGAGTTTGGGGAGGGTCATTTATAAAAAGCTTGTCCATTTGCTGCAATGATATTTTCAGAAAAACAGCAGCTTCAGATAGGTGTTTCTTAGCAGGAAAACAGAACAAAGGGTTAAATACTGTGAGTACAAGGAGGCAGTTTTCAAAGCCTGGGTGCATACTGGTAACAAAGAAGGAGGCAATCTGCAAAGGAAATTGAAGCAAACTGTGTATGCAGAAGTGTCTCTGTACAGAATTGGGGAATTAGAAGATGGGAGGATTCCTTCTGTATGCTTTCCACTTTGGAAACAAAACCAGGTGGTTGGGAATTCCAAAATGTCCAGGAGAAAAATCACTGACTGGGAGCATTTCAGTAGTAGCAACCACAAGACCCGGAGTGTGTTCTCATCTTGCTTTCGGACACACTGTGCTCCCTCCTAACCTTTCATTGAAAACCCTAGTTCAAGTTACACAGACTTCTGCCCCACTTTTTTTCTTTGTGCAATAGTTACATATGTACACAAGGAATTTTTCTGGGTAAAAAGGACCATACTGAGAGAGACTGCACTAAACAGCATGAATGCTGATGTCAGTCACAGGAGCTGGCCTGGAGTGAAAGGCTTTTAGGTGTTGTTTTTTACTCAGGAACTTCCCCTGGTAAAGTAGTTAAGGTTGTATTTTCAGGACAAAGGGGAAAAAGTGATGAAAACTTCTTAAAATTGAAGAAACAAAATCCTTGATTCGGACCCAAATCTTCCAAAACAAGATCCCATATGGTAGCAGCTATATGTAGCCCTAAGAAGGGGGAGTAGAATAATTGTCTGTCTGGTGTAGTCTGCTTGCTGAAACGTTATTTTGGAGACTGGAAATCCAGTCCACACCATCTGTAGCATACATACTTACGAAGAACAGCTGTTTACACAAGAGAAATGCTTACAAGTTGGCAATCACAAAGGTTACTGCTTACATGGTCCATTTTCTTACGCTGGATAAAATGAGCTTGCACCCTGGTATAAGCCATAGTTGGGTTCTTGTGCATGAAACACATTTATTGAAAGAACAAATTGTTTTACTAGTTGTCATCCTGGGATTGCTTTGTAGTCTCTCTAACTTCCATAACCTGGAAGAAAAGTACAGTAAATACCTCTTGTGGTATTTGTTGCCTACAGGCTTTCTTTCAAGAACCCCCTAAACCAGTGGTTCTCAAACTTCTCAGGAGTTTTATTCCTAAGGTAAGTCTTTGCGGGGAAGGGGCCAAGGGCAGCGAAGCAATCCGCAGAATCATGTCGCTAACAGGGGTGTAAAGGGGGTGCTTATACTCACTGAGAGCTGCTGTAAGCTGCAGGATGGGCAGGGAGTCCCACACAGCCCTCCACAGTGCTCTTTGAGGCTTAGAATGTTCAAACAGAGCGATCGCAAAACACTTCCTTGTTGCCCTCTCAAAAAGGAAGTGCTTTGCAGTTGCTCCATTTGAACATTCTAAGCATTGGGGAGCCCTGAAGAGGGCTGCACGGGGCTCCCCGCACCTCCTGCAGCTTGCAGCAGTCCTCAGTGAGTATAAGCACCCCCATTAGCAATGCGATCCTATGGATCTCTTTATCTCCCTCACCCCTTAAAGGGACCAGGAGACCTATACATGAGCTGGTGGGTTATGACCCACCAGTTTGAGTACCACTCCCCTAAACATTCATTTTAATATGGTAAGTATACATATATATCCATCTATTTCTGAAGTCCCTAGTCCAGTGGTTCCCAAAGTCTTCCCTACACATATAAATATTTGCTAGGGAGGAGAGATTGCAGCAATGCGATCCCCAGGATCATGCTGCTACCAGGGACGGGAAGAATTTCTTTTACTTTACCAGCATTGGAGTTCTGGAAGGGGGGGGGGGGTCCACTCCCCAAGCCTCTCTAATTCTGAAAAAAAGAAGAAAAAAAGAGAGCACTTCCTGCTTTCATAAACCATGCCCATTTTTTCCTTCTTTTTTTTTTTTAAAGACTTTTGCAGGCACAGGGAACTCTGTGGAGAACTCCCCAGGACTGCAGCACTGGCTGAAAGTAAGTAAAAAAAAAACCTCTCCCATCCCCAACAGCAGTATGATCCTGGGGGTAGTGTTGCTGCCTTCCCCCCTTCCCACCCCTTAAAGCAGCCATTAAGCTCTGCCCCAGTACTAGTAGGCTGGAGACTGGCATTCGGTCAGATTGGTTGGTAAGCAGGAGCAGATGGGGAAGAAATCAGGCCAGGGGCAGGTTGGGAGTGAGTCAATGGAAGGGCTCTGTGGCAGTGGCATTCATGGGATTTTGGAGCTCCAGACTTGACACATCCTCTGCACTAAGAGATCTACACCAGCAAAAGAACTGGCATTTATCTGAGTAGGCTTATAGGGCACAAGGGAATGCTGGAGGAGGTTAGTAACAATTTTACTTACCTCTCTCCACTACCCTGGTCCCTAGCCACCTGCAGGAGGCAGTAGAGGCTGCATTAGCATCCTTGTAGCATGCAGACCAGTCCTGGATAGGACTTGGTCATTAACTATTTATAACTCACATCCCAGGGTATGGCCAGGTGGGCACACAACACAACAGCCATGCCATGCTAAGCAGCATGGTCCTTATTGAGGTATAACTGTAACAAACAAAATCACTTGATGATTCACGTCTTGATCATTTCCCTTGGAATGTATGAACTATTTAAAAGCACTGTGTTTGATGTGATGGGGAGGTGACATGAAAGATGGTCCACTAGTCACTAATCCTAAATGACTCCTTCACACATGCAAATCATCACTTGATGTTGCGAACTCACCTGTAGGATGGGTACGCTGGAGACAGAATGGGCTTGCAGAAGTGGGAAAGAGCTGTTCACAACAGTGTATACATTTCTATTACAAACCATCAAAGATGTGGGTCCTCTGATATGCACATAAAGAGTCAGCTAGGGCTCGTTCATTCATTTCCCAACCCTATCAGGAGGTAGCAGGGATTGATCCTGCAACTCTCTACATGCAAAGCAAGTATTCTACTGCAGACAAACATATCCTGAACCACAGTTTTGCTCCAAAAGAACTTTCCTAGCTGATTCACAGAGGCTGCAAATCCTATATACACTTACTGGGAAGTAAATCCTTTAAATTCAATTGGACTTACTTCCAAGTTGACATGCCTAGGATTGCACTGACAGTACGCTAAAAGGAAGCCCAAAGAACCACAATCATGGGGTTGTCCGATACCAATTTAATTAGCATTTAGATTTTTCTCATTTTTCATTTAAATCTCTTTTTTTTTTAACTCTGTACATAGAAAAAAAGAATGAGATTAGAAGAGAACAACTGACCTGTGAAACAGAATTCAAGCAGCCATTTCAACATAACATGATCTCAAATGGAACCAAGTGGAGGATTTGTCTGGCCTTCGGTAGTATGTTCAATTGTTTGGGGGGAGGTTGAAGTAAGGTAATTTGTACCATACGTACACATGAAACAAAGCAATTTGGGAGCCTGATTTTACTGCATAGTTTGATGGAGAATGTAATGAAATTTCTCTAGCACCACCTAACAAGAGGGCTTTTAAAAGGAAAAAAGATCCCCTCCTTGTCCTGTTATTACTTCGTAAAACAAAGGGCATAAGGGTCCCTTGTTGCTGTGGTCATCAGAATTGAATTCTGTATTAAATTCAAAACCTCTGAGGAGGATGGAAGAACTAAGGCAACATTTGCATTTGTACTGAATAGGTTGGGGTTAATTTGGCCTAGTTTCTCAACACCACCTGGATTTTCTATTGACATGCACTGTACTCAGCTGTTGGCTGTAGTATTGAAAGTACAAAAAGGGAAGCCAACACTGAGGCTGGTTTTGTTCCATTGCTTGCCTCATCCACTTACATCACCATTCAGCTTACTCCTGATCAGCTGAGGACTCACTGTGTTCCACTCTGTGTGTATATGATCCATACAAGCTACCTCCAAAAATCCAGCTGTGATGAATTCCTCTTACAAAAATCTATGGGGAAGATCATCAAATCGCCCTGTCAAGATTATCAAACCGGTTCAATTCTGGCAGAATTTTTCCAAGGACATTGTAACTGGCAAACACAGCTCTGAATGTTTCAGTCCCACTGCTTTCCCACACTCCTGCAAGTAGGCCTTCAACTGTTGCTGTTGCCTACACTGCCTGAATATCTGCTTATCTCTCTGCAGCATGAGAGAGAGAGAGAGAGAGAGAGAGAGAGAGAGAGAGAGAGAGAGAGAGAGAGAGTGTCACACAGCTGAAAAAGGACCACCACAGGCTATTGTGGGTTCCTTCATGGGCTTTTACTGGTGATATATTGTTTTAAATAGTATAAACATTTTTAATGTTTCTGCTTTCTCTGACCCTAAGAAAAGGAGCTCACAAAAAAAAGATTAAAAGCAGAATCAGGAATTAGGGGGCCATAGCCAAAACCCCATTTTGGAGCTCCCATGTATCCTTGACTTCTGCACCCCTTCCTGTAAAAAAATATCAGGACAGTAGAGATTAACCTAAGAGAACTCTAGCAGAGAACAAGAACTATGCTTGCTTCCTTCTCAGCACACCAAAACCTGGTCGGGGGGGGGGCAGTCCCAGAGGTCTCCTCTGGGTAGGGGAACATTTGTTCCCTTATCTGGGGTAAACCTCCACAGTGCAGAGGGGTCTACTTGGACCCATGCCAGCAAAATTGCTGCGGCAGGTCCACATGGACCACATGGACCGAAACCTTAGGATCAGGTCCAGGATGGGGGTTTGGATTCAACGGCCACCTCTGTAGCTGAACCTGCCCCCCTCTTTGACCGCTTCTGCCCTCCCTGCCACCCTCCCTGCCACCTGCCCTTTCACACAGTTACGGTAGTCCTGTGTCACAGTAGCCACAGCAGTCACTTGTTTTTTGTTGTGTACAGCACTGTGGCGCACGAGGAAAGCACTACAAAGAGCAAACTCAATTCTTATTGTCTGGAATGCCATTTCAAAAAGAAAGTTATGTTATATTTTAGCACTCAACACCTACACACCAAAGTACATAACCCAGATGAGCTAATCTTTAAAACTGGAGCAGAAATGAGCTCATGTTGTTAGGGGATTGCATGCACAGTATGGCAAGAGATCAGTAACAAAAGGAAGGAGGGTGAACCACCCAAAGCTGCTCAGCTGCTAGCAATAAAGAAGCACCAAGTTGCAAAAGGCATTAACCATTTCTTTGCGTTCACCGAGACCAATTTCAGCAGGCGAATGCAAAACGTCGGGCCTCGCCTGCTTTTGTCATTCTGAGGCAAATAGATCTGTTGTCTCTTCGAAATGATAAAAGGACCCCTGTCATTCTGTACAACCTGGACACTCACTGACAACATCATATATCCACAGGTCGAACTTTAATTTTGTTTTTAATTTTTTTTTAAAAAAGAACTCTTAATATCCTAATTTTAGTTTTAAGAGCTTGAAGTTGGCCTCAGAAGCTTAAGAAACTGAATTTGTGAGCTGTTAAATGTCAGAACTGACCTCTGGGAGTTTTGAAGAGGGATGATGTGGTGAAGGGCAGGCTTCAGGTCATGTTTTATTATACAAGAAGTTTAATTGTTCTGGCGAGGAAGCAGAAGTGACTCATTTACTTGAAGTGGGTCCCTGTCTCCCAGTGCAGATTTTGACTGGAGGAGGATACGGCTCGCAATAATATCTTTAAAAGAACGGCGCAGCTTTGCTTCACTGTTTTAACTACTTCCATCAAGATTCATTTACTTTGGACACAAAATTTGAGAGGAGTCCAAGGATAGCAGAAAACAGTGCCTTTGTCACCCTTTTTGAACCCTTTCCGCTCTGCTTAAATTATGCCCTTTTTTTGCCAAAGAAAATTGTATATTATTGGGCCTTTTCTGAGCCCCTTGTTAATGGAAGGACGTTAAATCGCTTATAGCCATAAGCACTGGAAAGCCTTCATATTTGTGGCACGGCATTTTACTTACCGTTGCATAAATCTCCAAACCGACTTCAGCGTACTGCAGGCAAACAATAACAACAACAGAATGCATAATAACGCATGAGATTTTTAGTTGTGGGGAAGCCATTTGACCTCATTGGTTTGATTATTTCTTTCATGATATAGACCCAGCCCTGCACATGCTTGATCTTGTCTGATCTTGGAAGCTAAGCAAGGTCAGGCCTGGTTAGTACTTGGATGGGAGACCACCTGTCTCCCAGGTGCTGTAGGCTTATACCATAGTCTTTCGAGACTGAAGGTTGCCAACCACCAACCATAGACCCAGCAATTGGCATGATTGTGGTATTGTGCCCAGTACCAGCCACCTGATTGCTTTGGCATTTGAGAAACTATGACTGATCAGGCCAGTTTTCCCTTCCTTGATCGCCTTTCCATCAATCACTCATCACACAAATCCAGTTTACAGGACCCACAAACGATATAGAAATGAAGCCAGAGGAAGAACAAAAGTGCAACAAAGAGTTTGAAAAATGATGCGGCTTCTTCTGCACAACTCCATGGGAATTCAGTTCCTAGCAGGGTGTATTGTGCAATACTTTTCTTGTCTGTGGAAGGACTAAAAGAACATTTCGAGTTTTGGTTTTTAATTCTGTGTTAATCGCTGCAGTACACAACAATGAGGCATCTCTTATTTATTAAGACAACTGAGGCACAGGGAAAAGAGTCAAGGCATAAGGCTGGCACTGCTGTCCCAACCCTGCGGGGGAGGTGCAGGGGTTGTGGATTTGGGGTGCCCTTCACCCTCAGTCTTCCTCCTTCTAGCCTGTTGCAAATATGAGACACAATTATCATCAGGATGGGCATTTTCAGGGTCCCAGAAGACCATCCTTTCCCACCAGAGACTAGGGCTGCCAGTTCCACAAACCCCACTGAGAAACCAATGCTATTTGCATCCTTTCCACTAGGGTGATGGCCCTGGATGGTCCTTGAAGGTTCTCCTTCTGGTGGAAATGCTGATGGGCCTAGAACCTGTCCCCAGTGGGAAACAATATTCTATTGGGGCTCTTGGTGACACCTCCCCCTCCTTACCCAGGTCCAAAGGTAAATCTTAGGCAGAAGAAGGCGGAGTTGGTGGTGACAGGTTGCAGGACTGAGGTGAGCACAGGCCTTCTCACCTCTCAAAACAGGCTAAGGACCAGGGTGACCAGATACAATGGAGGACAAAGTACCTATACCTTTAACTATTGTATGGAAGAAGAAATTTTAGCATTTGCAGCTTTTAAAACCCTTCCATGTTGAGCTGCACCTGCCAAAATTCCCTCTTCTAATGCTTAAAGGTATAGGCATATCGGCACTCTGCCCTCCATTGTATCTGGTCATCCTGCTATAGACAAACCTGTGCCCTGGAGCATTTGAGCAAGAGTCCTCGCTTTTGTGAGCACCCCTTGTGGAAGATTTGAACCTCTGTACCTAAGTACTGCCACTTCTGGATGTCAATGCCTGGGCTACTTCCCCTTGGTTTTCTCATTGACACAGAACCAGTACTAACATCCTACAGCCCCCTACAGTAGTGAATATGATGTTCTGGAAATAATGTTTTTAGAATTCACATGAAAGAAATCTAAACCCTGAAGAAGTATAAAAAGTCTTCTAACAAGAGGACTTTACCTTGATTTACTTACTAATTACTTACTGCATTGAGTCAGGGGAAGGATTCCTAGTCCTGATGACAATACTCTGGCAGAAGATTGCTAGATAATTGTCTATTATTCTTATTTCATACACTTTTATGACACAGTCTTAATTATCCCATTTAGTTTTATCATAGCCAGCATATTATCTGTTGAGAAGAAAGTCTACAGTGTTTGCCTATGATGTGACTGGAAACCATGCAGTATAATTAATACAACTTAAGTTGTGCTTTTCATGACAGTTTTCACAAGGTCTGAAAAGCACTGCCTGAGATTTTGCAGGGCTGATTGCAAACAGAGAACAGGTGCTCTCCCACTGATACATCCTCACCTCTCTCTGAACTGGCTTCATGATGTCATCACACAGCCAAACTGACTGCAATCTTGCAAAACCAATTTAAAAGTGCTGGAATCCATTATCTCCACTCGGAATTGGCTTTGTAAAAATGTTAGATCTGACTGTAAGTGGGGGGAAGGTTATGTAATATTTTCCCCCTGAAGTTCCTTTCCATGCAGAAAAAGATTTGGTTACAAATATTCAACAAAGTCATAATTAACTAGTTTATATAATGCCATAATGGGGTATGAAAGAAGAAATTGTGAAATTATCTTGAACAGAAGTAGGTCCCAGAGGGGAGCACATTTAAAACATTTGTTCTCCTTCTTAGCATTATTGCCCTGGACCAAATTCTTAACACATTACCCTTTTTGTCATTAATGGCAGCAGAGAGCTAATATTTTAGGAAGAGAGTTTTACCAATGCAATTACAGCAAGGCATTGTAGTGTGGTTTGCACATGGGTAAACATGTGCTTTCACACCCAGAGAAAAGTTTAGCTTGGCAGCTGCAGATGAAGACCATGACTCCAGTCTCAGTCCAAGCCAAAACTGCAGAAACCCAAAGTCATTTCCAAAAATAATATCACAATTGGAGCCCTGAACCTCCTCTTAGTCATGCTGTGCGGACTATCCGGGGAGTGAACAAGCCACTACCCCCCTCCCCTGGGATCTTATGTATGTGTGTGATCATCTTGGTCTAGAGTTGCGCTACATGAAATGTTTCCACAAGTGTGCAAGGTTACAATGAAATTTTGTTTTCAAAAATGCTCTCTTTCCACCTCCAATGTATACTGACTTAGGTCCTAACAGGGGTGCCATATTTTAGTCCTCCAAAGCTGGACAGTCTAATTTGTATATTATGCAGACAATCTGATAATTATGCAGATCAAACGGTGAGCTGGAAGAGAGTTAAAACATCCCCCTACTGCACGTTTCCATTCTAAATTGCGCCCTCTCAATGCTGCTGTAGAACATGGTTTTAGCGGTCAAACTGTTAAAACTTTGACTGGTTGGCAACCTGACCAACTCAGACTTCTTCATCACAAGCTTTTACACTCATTTAACTGGGGCTTGTCACCACATGAACAAAATCTTAATTAATTAACCAAATGAGCTTTACAGCCCAATCCTATGGACTCGGGCTGGCAGTAGAATGCACATTCCATTGCCAGCCACTTCTGAAAAAGCGCCGGAAAGCACTTTTCAGCAGTGCGCTCACTAGCGTGCTGCCTGGATAGCAGTGGGAAGGTCAGAGCTTTCCCACCCACATTGCCCGAGCTCCAGCCATCCTCAGGAGCCAGGTAAGCCACCACAGGAGGTAGGAGAGGTGTGCCAGGGCTGGGAGGCTGCAGGAGGGGATGGATCTGGTGGCAATAGTATGTGTTTGATCCTACAGTCCATTTTCACTGTCTCCTGGCCCCTTTTTTCTCCTTGAACCTGCTCTAGCAGTTTTGCTAGTGCAAGAGCTGGCACAGGTCTGAGGAGATCCATTGGTGGTTGAGGGGCTCACAGAGGGATACAGGAAAATATTTTTTGCCTCCCAATCAGCCCTCTCTCCCACAGCATCCAGCACAGCTCGCATGCTATGGTGGGGAAAACCATAGGTTTGGGGCGCTAATAGCCGTAAATCAGGCTGCTATCTGCATGAGTGATCTATTGTGCTTTAATACTGCAGTATTCCTAAACTAAGTAGGGTCTACAGTTGCCGACCCTCCAAAATTGGCCTGGAATCTTTAGTAATTAGCATCCATTTTCAATTAGCATCCATTGTCATCTCCAAGAATAACATCAGCCCAATCTGGCAGCCCCATAGAGGCATCCACTGGTCTGTACAGAACAAGATGCAGCTCTTTACACTCTCACATAACACCAGAACCAGGGACATCCACTCAAATTGAGTGTTGGAAGAATTAGAACAGTCAAGAGAAAATATTTCTTTACTCAGCGTGTGGTTGGTCTGTGGAACTCTTTGCCACAGGATGTGGTGATGGTGACTGGCCTGGACGCCTTTAAAAGGGGATTGGACAAGTTTCTGGAGCAAAAATCCATTATGGGGTACAAGCCATGATGTGTATGCGCAACCTCCTGATTTTAGAAATGGGTTATGTCAGAATGCCAGATGCAAGGGAGGGCACCAGGATGAGGTCTCTTGTTATCTGGTGTGCTCCCTGGGGCATTTGGTGGGCTGCTGTGAGATACAGGAAGCTGGACTAGATGGGCCTATGGCCTGATCCAGTGGGGCTGTTCTTATGTTCTTATGTCCATTGTCCACTGCACAGGATGACTTCTTATTTTGGAGATACAACACTGACGAAGCTAATTGTCAGCTAACAGACTCAGTGTGCTGCCCAACCGAGGCTGGCCGGAGCTGTGGAAAACTCCTTTGGGACGCTTCAGCTTGGCCTCTGAACGCAAGTCCCCAGTGATGTGAATTTTGGCCTGGCAGGGTCTTGCACTCAGTGAATCAAAGCACAACTTTTATCAGGCCAAGTTCCCTTGTGGATTTTTACCAGAGATGAACAAGGCCCATGCTGTTGATGGCTACACTTGAGCCTCTGAGCAAAGAAAGACTGAGGTGTTCAGGAAGGCAGTAAACAGAGGGCTGTCCATGTAATAGCCTCTTTGTGTGCCTGTGTGCTCTGCATCTGTGCTCATTCCTAAGAGGAGCGCACTCACACATACACACAGAGCATTGCTTTCCAGAAAGAGAACAATGTTTGCTGCAGGACAGAAAGCAAGCCAAACATGAAGCCAGATCAATTGCAGGGCAACTGAATGCAAGAAACAACACTTCAGTCAGAATGCGGAGACTTAATACATTATTAAACCCAACTGTGGGATTTGCCAAGCAAGCGTTTCATTGGAAAGGACAGCAGAAATCATGGTTCCCATTAATCTGTTTCAAATGAATTTCATTTTATGGCATGGCAGCACAGCACCTGTCTGATGCAAATACACATTTTGGCTGTGATCTTCCAACAGTGCGCTAGTGCAGTCTAGTAGACCAGCGGTGCTCAAAGTGCCGACCACTGTGCACCGGGAACGCCTTCTTTGGAGCCGCCAGCACTTTGAGTTCTGGAGCGCCACATCTCTCCCTGTCCCCAGATCAAGACTACACGACTCACTGGGCAGTCGCATCTTTGCGGAAATCTGGGTGCAATGCCCGCTGGAGTATTGCACAAAAGACGCGACTGACCAGAGCAGGGGTGTCAAACATAAGGCCTGGGGGGCAGATGCGGCCCTCAGAAGCTTTTAATCTGGCCCTCTGGCTCTCAGCTGCTGATGTGTTACAGCTGAAATGGCAGCCTGCATGAAAATTGGGCTTTCCCAAATCTTGAAATATGACCAAGATTTGCATACTTTCTCTTCTGTAATTTGCAGTTAATGAGTTTCTATATGAGAACAGGGTCTGATTTCTGGCCATTAGCTGCTTAATGATGTCACTTTCTGCTTAATGACATCACTTCCAGCCCTCAGCTGGAGCCCTGAATGCTAACTTCAGCCCTCTGTATGAAACGAGTTTGACACCCCTGGACCAGAGCATCGCGTTGTCCTGATCTGGGGACACGGAGAGATGTGGCACTCCAGAACAAGAAGGGAAGGATTCGGCCAAATGCCAGATCCATCCCTCGGGCTGGGGTTTGCCCAGCCCTGTAATAGATGACTGTTAACCTACTCTGGAGGAAACAGTTGGGTGATTGCCGGTTTTATTACACACACAGCCATTAAGAAGGAACCAGACGACAGCATTGTTGTAACCATCTGAACTGGATGTTAGCTCTACTCTTTTGGTCTATGGATGAATTTGGCACCCTTCAAATAAAAATCACTGACAAACAGAACTGGTATTTAGGCCACAAATGCATTCGTACTGGAACTCAAAACAAGGAGGAAATAATGCGACCTATGTGTGCTGAGTTGGCTTATGACACCAACAAACTTGGGCTGTTTTGGAAAATGCTGCCTGGGGAATCTTTCGTACTTGCTGAGTTGGAAACAAGAAGCAAGACCAGCAGGACATATTTTCAATCCATTCAAATGTGACAGGAAAGCCCCTATGAAATTGTTCTGTATTGGGCAACATGCAAATCCCAAGGGCTTTGTCGCAAATTTATATGGTCAGCAGTCCCGTGAAGTATGCAAAGATCCAGCTGCCTGGAGAAGTGAGCATCTCGTTTGCCAGGAGATGTGAAAAGGTTGTGTAAATGTAACAGAGTTCAAGCCGTAGGAATTTTAAGGGTCACAATATCTGGGAATTTAAAATGTGGTGAGAAAAATTATTGGCAACAAATCCACTCAGTATGCTACTGTCAGCTGCTGGAAAGGATTGCACAAGCTTTTTTTCCCCACAGAGGAATGCCCACAGAATGTTCTGAGCCCTTTCCTTATTACCTGCAAGAATGGCTGTAATAATTATGTTAGCTATTCAGATAGGAAAAAAATCCCAGAAGTTCCAAATATTGGAAGCTCTAGTAAAATTGCCATTCTGCTATCTGACTTTAGAAGTTCCTTGCAAATGCCACTCACTGGCATCAGTGAGGATGGCAGCTGTGGAAGACAAGAGGTGGGAAAATATCAAATGCCCTCTGACTTGTTTTCTCAAATTTTCCTTACATTTTGCAAGAGATAGTCAAGATCAATTTCACTGCAAAAATATTGGATGAGATCTGTAGCTTTTTTTCCTTGGCCTCCAGCGTTTAGGGGACCAGTGTGGGAGTTCTGTCAATCCTACTCAAACATCTTTCTCCCATAACCCCAGTTTCCTATCTCTGGCACAAAGGCTGGACTGATCCTGGGACATATTGGTCTTGCCCAGTAGCTCAAGGAGCACTGGCAATTGGGCCATGTGAAGTTCTGCGCACTGTTCCAATATTGTGGTTGAACAAAAAGTTAACAATTTCCATTGCTAAAGGAACATAAAACTGTGGTATGAAATGGGTATTTGTGTGTTGAGCTTATGCCCTTTTAATTATACCTATATGACGTGTGTGAGTCACTCTTGATTTGCATATCCTGTTTTATAGTCTGACTTCAACAACTGGCAACGTCAACGTATTGTCTCATGAAGAGTTTTAATCCTGTTGGTGCCAGCGAAAAGCCCTCAAATGTCAAAATTCATTTCATTTGCACAAATGCTTTGATTACATCTTTATCCCAGCTGCATGGGTAATATTTTTTAGATATGGTTCACAGTGTGCACTTGCAATTTTCTCATTTTTGGAAACAGTTTAGAAACTTTAGTTGGTATAGAATGTTGCCAGATAACTGGCGATAACTTGGAGTATATAATCCCAAATGTGCACCACCTCAGTGGCTTTCAAATTATTTTCAGACTCAATTCAAATATCTTGGCTTTTAAATATCTCTTACTGAGCCTCTAACCTGCAACTGTCAGAAACACACTTGGCAGGTACCAGGGATTGGACCTTCTTGGTGGTTTCTCCAAGGAGATCCAATGAGCTTTCTCACTGATGGTTTTGAAAAAAGATTCCAGAGCTGCCAGAGACTGCATCTTAAAAAAAATAATACTTGGAACTGTACATATTTTATGTATATTCCTCTAATATCCTAGGTTCTTGGGACTTGATATTTAGAAAATTCCAGCCATGATCAGGTGGGCTGTGACTAACCAAAACAATGACAGAATCTGGAACCTTCTGCATATACTGTAGTCTGCCATTGAGCCACAGCCACCCTCTCTATAGAAAACTCGTTTTCAATGTGCAGTGGATTGTCACACTAGCCTGCATGCACAAATGACTGATGGTTGAATCTACTTTTTCTTTGCTTTTTCCTATGTGCACCTGAGTCTTGTCTGAATTGCCACAATACATCTGCCTCTCAGGCCATCTTTCTATCATTCTCACAAGATACTGTTCATTGCTGACCATCCAATGAGGAGGATGGCAGATTATTTGCTTTTCATTAATGCCGGCATTTCACAATCTTAAACAAACAGAAATTTACTTGGAGGTACTCAAATTTAGAAAGGAACTACAGTAACAAAGCCACAAGACCAACAGTTTAAACTTTGTGCTCATTTCCTTATGCTTTTGCTAACGTAAGTGAGAGATGCCTCCCTGGGAAATACTACATTTTCATTTTCATTCCTGGGGAGAATTGCCTTTGTGGACTCAGAACAACAGAGTACTTGTTTAGGAAGAGGCAGTTATGATCACTTCATTCATAAAGTGATTCCAGAGTGCTTTTTTGATTTTATTTCAGTGACAACTCTGACTAAATGGTCACATTCTTCTGCAGTTTGCTTGCAGGCCACTAAAGAACCAACAAGATTCCACAGTGAAAATCAATATTAATTTTTGCATTAAGCCATGTTATACTGAGTTTATCCGGGCCAGGATTGTCTGCATGCCAGCATTTCTAGGGATGGACAAGTCTCTTTGTCATGGGTTGAACCCCGGCCTGACTGGTAATTTACTGGCTGCACAGTATCAGGCCTGAAGCCTTGGCCAAACCAGGAGTGCACAGCATCCTGGGAGCTTCATGCTGATGCAATATCTGGTGATATTGCATCAGGTGATTTCATGTGTGTGTGTGTGTGTGTGTGTGTGTGTGTGTGTGGCAGCAGCTGCACAGTCAGCATGATTGTGCAGTAATTTCCAATGCTGTGATTGGATGCAAGAAATATAAATGTCCAGCAGAGGCAAGCAAGTGTGTGGGAGAAGCAGAGCATTGTGAGCCGGAGGCTACGTTGGTTGGAAGAGTGGATCGTGTACCGTTGTACTACTTGGACATTGTAAATATCTGTACATACAGTAAAGGAGGAGTGTGGCGGATGACTTCTGCCTCTGAGTCTTCCTTGTCGCCGGGGGTGATTGTGGTTCGGCCGTGTGGCACAGAAACATCAAACAGCTGTGCATAGCAGCTCGTAACACTCTTTGTTTCCATTCCCTCTGAACTTTGCAGTTTCTTTTGATTGCTGAGACCCTTTCTTCTGCTAAGTTTCTCTAGACTTTTTTGGATCACTTAAAAAAAGATTCTGCACATATTTGTGTTTGTGAACATACACACATGTCATATCTTTCCTACCCACACAGCTGGTACAGTAGTATACTGCAAAATGCACATTTTCAGTGTGTGTGTTTTACAGACATGTGGAAAATGATTGAGTCATCATTGATGAGAGACATTTCATAATAGCTGGTCTGCGGGAGAGGAGCAGTGGTGTAGCTAGCAGGAGTGGGGATGGGCTGCCCTGGGTGCAACCCTTGGGGGGGTGACCCCACTAGTGACCAAAATGGAGAAATCACAGTTATTGGGAATAATACCTGCATGTTATACATCATTCGATGCGTAATTTACAGAAAATTATGAAAACAAAAAAATTCCAAAAAATTCAGAAAACAAAAATATGACTGACTTATGTAACAAAAAGTAGATTTCTAAGCCAAAACAGACCAATGAGACTGATTATTCAAAGAGCCAATAAGATGTTGTTATGACACAGCAGAAAAGTAATAAGATGTTATTATGAGTCAGCTCTCTTTTCCATGTATAAGAGCTAATACTCAAACTCCTATTCAGTTGTGTGAATGTCATCAAGTTGGCCACTGTATTTTGTTGGTTACTGATTTATTGGGTGACCTGTACTGCTCTATAAAGTTAATGGGAGTGACACCATGAGTTACCAGACCAGGTAACACCAACCCTGGTGGATGCCACTGGTGGAAAGGCTGGTTGTTGCTGGTCGCTGGCTTAAAAGACTTTTAAAGTGGATTCTAAACATTCATGGTGAACTATAGTCTATCAGTGGTTATTAACCATGATGGCTACATTGAACAGATACAGGGGCAGTACGTTACTGTGTATTGTGTTCAGAGGAGCAAGAGCAGGGGACGGCACTGATGTTCATCCATTACTTGTGGGGAAATATTCACTGCATTTATTTTCTGGCCATTATTATTATTATTATTCTTTTCAAGTCATGACTCGAAACATGTCATGACTATGTTTCAACCTCACCTACTTCACAGGGTTGTTTTGAGGATAAAAGAAGGGGAAGAAGCATGCACACCACCCAGAGCTCTTTAGAGGAAAGGTGGTATAAAAATGTGAAAAAAATTGTAAATTAATTAATAAAAATTTGCCTTATGGAAGGGGTGTCAAAAATGTATGGGCCCTCCCAAATTTATGGGTGCCAAATGACCTAGCTATGCCACTGGGGGGGAGGGGTTCAGAACCACATCCAGACCATCCATGAGCTGAGGTGCTGAGGTGCTTACCTCAGGCAGCAGATTGATGAAGGAGCTCACCTCCATTTTTCCACTCACCTCAATGTCTGTTCCTCCTTCATCCTGGATTGGAAAAGGAAGAGGCCGGTTCCTCTTCCTCCTCTTCTCTGATACTGGTATATTCCTCAGTTATGCAGCAGTAAAATAGCTGACTTAGGACCAAGGGACAGGGCAAGGAACAAAGTTCCCTTACTATGAGGAGACCTCTTCAATTATTCCGCCTCCCACCCTAGGATACAGCATAAGTTCCACTGGTGCACCTGCACTGGAGGAGGTGGTTAGGTAGGATTGGGTTGTAAGTGAGCTTGGCTCATGTGTTTCTTTAGGGGATGAAGAAAGGGTACCTCTGTCCATCCGAAAAGCAGACCTTGCTGCAAAACTGGTTAAATGCTTTCACTGTGAAGTTCTAGGTTTGTTTAAAAAAAAAAAAAAAGATATGCCAAGAAAGTCACATTGATTTAGCATTTTCCTTCAATTCAAATTAAACCAAATACCTTGTTGGCAACCTTCAGTCTCGAAAGACTATGGTATCACACGTTCTGGCCCAACGTCTAGTTAATACTAGTGGTAAAACCAAATACCTTATTTAATTAATAACTCATAGGTAGGATCATTTAACATTTTTCTATCCAAATCTACACTTAAATTCACTCTTCTTTTTATAAGCTTCTTACAGCCCAATCCTATTAGAAGAACTTCACTCAGGGCCTAGGAGAGGGGGGGTAAAGGGGGTAATTTGTACCTGGGCCCAGGGTCAAAAGGGGGGCCCACTAGCCAAAGGAGGGGCCAGAAAGTTCCTGGGATCTGACATTTTCCTATCTGCTGGGGACACTAACATGACTGGAGATGCTGGGGACACTACTGATACCGCATGGGTGGGTAGACCTGGGCTCCAAAGACTTTTCCAGCTGTCTCTACCTTCCCCTCACACTGCTTCGCCCATCCCTGCGCCTATTCTGCTCACCCGTCACCACCCTCCCCTGCTCTGTTTCACCCCCCCCTTTGCAAAGGGGCCCAAAGATACTTTGTACCCCCTGATAAAATTCCTCTCAGAGGTCCTGGCTTCACTGATGAAATGTATGTTTTGCAGGCGGAGGTGTCAGAATTCAGGCAGAAGCTCCTGGAACTTGGCACATGATGTGCAGCATCATCCAGCAAGTGCAATGAGGCCACCAACACAGTCAATGGTAGCCATGCATGCTCACCAGCAGTGAAGAAACTGTTCACTGGTGCCAGGTAATGCAGTGGTGAGGGGAGGCAGTGGAAGGGTGGGAGAGGGAGGGGGGTTTCTGGGTGGGAAGGGAGGCAGAACATGGGAGAGAAGGGGTGGGATTAGTGGCACTCGCACATAGCAAGATTCTATCCCTCTCCCTTTCTGCCACCATTACACTCTTCTGTTCTGCAATAGCAACATAGCAGGTGCAGAACCAAGGATAACCACATGGGGACAAAGGTAAGGGAAAGTTCCCTTGCCTTGAGGAGACCTCCAAGATTGCTCCCACTGTAAGATGAAGCCTGCACCTCCTTGCCATGCATGCATCAGCTGGGGGATTTCGTTAGGGTTGTGGCCTAAATCTCTTCCCTATTAGATCACAGCAGATGTTCATTAAGTGGTGTGACCAATGTTTGTCCATATTTCTTTATCTTCTGGGAAAAATCTGCCTGAACATTTGTCTGTATAAGTTGTTTTTCTAACAATATATCTGCTAGTGGCTTTGCCGCTTCAAGACTGAAGATGAGACTAACGAAAGATGCCTTGCACTGGGGGCAGGAGGTGAAGAAATTTATGGCACTTCTTAAATCAAGACAAGACTGAATTCCTTGGATTTGTGCCCAAACCAACTACATCTTCTTTACAAGCTGTGTAGAATAGCAGAGATGTACTCTCCAGAGATAAGAGCAGGATGAGTAGTCATAGACTTCCTCTAAACCTTACCTTTTCAGTGCACCACTCATACCCTGAAAGATAAGCCAAGGAGTGGTCTAGGAAGCAGATGCTCTCCTGTCCTCTTGCACATTGAACACCTTTGGTCAATTTAGGTGCAACTGATTCAAACAAGAGAGGATGTTATACCTTTGTTATACCTTTGTTATAATTGTGCATTTCCCAACAATAGCCCCAAAGACAGGGTGCTGGACTAGATGAATTTGCTTCAGTAGTGAAATTCTTAAGGTCTTAAGGTGTGTCAGTTACATCTCTGAAAAATCACAGAAGTAAACAGAGGTGCCAACATGCTTAGTATTGACCTTGATGTTACTGACATAGTTGATGACATAGTTGATGACATTGCCAGAGATGTCAGTGGCACAGCTTAAACACGATAAGGAAGACTCTGCAGATGTTAGACAAACAACTGACTAGTCTTAATAAGAGTATTCTTAATAACTCATAGTCCAATCCAGCGCAAATTCCCCCGTGCTGATGTGGTGGCGCCAGCATAGTTTGGGGGTATTTTGGCTGCTGGAGGTCTCCACAGAATAAGGGGACATTTGGCAGCAACCACAATTGGGTTACTTGGGTCTGCACCAGCAAAAATGCTGGAAGAAGTCTGTATTGGCCTGTGTTAGCAGATCAGGTTATATATATACAGTAGAACCTTCAAAGTTGACCACCTCTCTATATTGAACACCTCCTTAAGTTGACCTAATTTTCACAGTATGGACAGACACTGCATATACACTATGGGAGACCAACCTCTCTATACTGACTACCTCCGTAAGTTGTATCTTGACCACTTTGACCATTGCACAGAATATTAATTTACCCTCCATAAGTTGCTCACTGAACGCAATACTGTGGGCCTGTGTTTTGTCTGGTTTGTTCCATCTTGAAAAAGCAAGAAGCCATCTGACAATCCCTCCCCTACGCCTGCTAGCGCATGTGCGAAAGGGTTTTTATAGGTGGGCACACTGCACATAGCCGACAGACCTGCACCAGCTGCTGAATGTACCTTGGACATGTACCAAGTTGTGATGGATATGAGGTTGCTTGTGCATAGTGAAGCCACTGTCCTTTCACTTTGGTTCCTATCACCAGTGCTTTACTTTACACTTATATTGAAACACAACTGCTATTTTGCTGCCTATTCTCCTGGTTTGGAGAGTTCCTTCTGGAGCACTTCACAATCCCTTCTGGTCTTCACCACTCAGAAAGGTTTAGTGTCATCCACAAACTTGTCCACCTCCCTGCTTATCCCTGTTTCCAGGTCAATTCTGAAGATGTTGAAAAGCACCAGTCCCAGGACAGATCCTTGAGGCACTCCACTTTCCATCTCTCTCCACTTTTTTTGTCAATTGCCCATTGACACCCACTCCCTGTTTCCTAGTCCTCAGCCAGTTCCTCATCCATGAGAGGACCTGTCCTCTTATTCCCTGACTGTAGAGTTTTCTGAACAGCTTTTAGTGAGGGACCGTATCAAATACCTTCTGGCATTTAGTGAATCTGAGGAGACCCAGTGGAGGCCAGGCAGCCTAAGTAAAAAAGTGGTGTTGTTTTTTTTAGCTGTTGGGGGCTATGTAACATGCTACATGCTATGGGCTGGCAAGAGATAGCATTGGTCTGCCTGTCTGCTATGAAACCAAGTATTTTTTTTTTAACTTACAATTTTTTTTTAAGCTTATGAATTTTCAGGGTTTTTTTAAACACTGATTGTGGGCTGTTTATTCTCTGTCTCTTGATATAGATATAGATGATATAAATAGTAAACATCACAAGAGGATCAATTCTCATTGATATTTGCAATAAAACTTTTTAAAAATCCAATCTAAATAATAATTTGGCCTTGCATTTGTTTTCCTGGGAGCTAAACATGATAATATTTAAATGCCTTTTTTTCCGTATGTTAACCACCTCCCTATGTTGACCAATTTCCTCCAGTCTCTTGTGTGGTCAACTTAAAGAGGTTCTACTATGACTAGAGATCGATCGATGGATCGATGGATCGATGGATCGATGGATCGATCGATGGATCGATCGATGGATCGATCGATGGATCGATGGATCGATCGATGGATCGATCGATCGATCGATAGATCGATAGATAGATAGATAGATAGATAGATAGATAGATAGATAGATATAGTGCACACCAGCACTGCCCAATGTGCATTGCCCCTCCCAGGCCCAATCTGCCAATCCCCATCACCTCCCTCCACCCACCCCATTCCACCCCTCCCTTCTCTCCCCCCAAAACTGTACTGCCCAGCAGGAACTTACCTACTCCAGCACACACTGCTTCTTACACTGGCACTTGCAGGAAGACTCCCAACTGACAGTCCTGCTTGTTATTGTCCATCAAATTTCCCTTTCAGTCTTGAGAAATCATATGCCCACTGTAGGCTAACTAGGGCCCAATCCTATCCAAATTTTCAGCATCGGGGCAGCCGCAATGCAACCCTGAGGTAAGGTTGCAAGACTGCCTCCAAGACTGCCTCCCCAACACAGGAAGCACTACATACCCTATAGGCACAACAGCACCAGCACTGGAAAATTGGATAGGATTGGGCCCTTAGCCTCCTACTTCCAAATGATAGCCAACCTTAGTTATGTGCAGAGCACTGTGAATCGTACCACCAATACAAAGACAATCAGAAGGTAGCTCACCTACTCAGGCTGCAGAGTTCTTCCTTTCAATAGTCAGTAGTCCCTCCCACTGAAGCAGTGACTTCTCAGCACCTCCAGGGTGAGGCTGCCACACACCAGACTCCACTAGTCCCAGTTCCTGAGTTGAGGCAACCACACACACACACACACATATTATATACACACACCTCTCTTCCTTCCTACCTCCTCCCTAACTCCCTCACTTTCTTCCTCTCCCCCCTCCTACCGCTTTCCTGCTCCCACCTTTGCGCACACCCACGTTCTGTTCCCACACCTGTATGGTAATGGTTCTTTCAGCTTTATTCCCAAGGTTCCTCATTATCTCTACTAGGTTGCAAATATGAACCACAACAATTGCAAGTGAATGTTCTGGTTTTAACTCTATACTTCCCAGATCAGTCAAAAAAAGGAGTCACTGCTGACACCATACACTATCTCCTGGAGGGGAATCTTCCGCATGTCTACTACAGTACGCGATTGCAAAGTGCTTTATTATGGCACAGTGCTTTATAGTCTGCACTGGCAGAACAGTTGCTCCAGGTACCATAGGATTGTGCCCTCAATAGAAAAATAACCCACTTTTAAAATTCTTGTAGAAGACAGATTGATCATGAACCTTTGGATGAAATGTTTCCTAGACAGAAAAAAAGCTGTTTTTGTCTATAGCCCAGGAAAATGTTCTTTAAAAATGAAAATGTTCATCTCACTTATGCCACATCTAAGCACTTTCATTCCTGTTGGGGGCACCTCCAAGTGTGATCACAGTTACGGTTGTGTCTCAAATGGCTTTTTCTGGCCCTTGTTTCCTGTGGAGGACCACAAACTCTGACTATGACAAAGTTATGCTACATCTCATGAGAATTCAGTTACAGCAGTGCATTCTGGGGGATACAGACTGCTTAGGAACAAGAACCAGCACTGTATTGCCTTGATTCTTGGTGACAGCCTTAAGGGTGACTGGAAATGAATTTATTTCATTTGGGTTTGGTTACCTTAACATTTTCAGAGGATTTTTTCTTTCCTATAGCAATTGCTATTTTAGGAATTTTTCTTAACAGCTAAAATATAAACATTTTGCACACATCAGGAATGCTCTTTTGGAACAATTCTGTGGCATGCAAAAGAGCTCCTTTCCAGATGGACACAACTGAGAGACAATAAGCAAGAAACCCCACAACATCATTGTTGCCATCACTTTGAAAAGAACAAATGCACACCAATAAGTATTTGTGGGCTCAGGTCTGAAGTGCAATCATAAAAAACACCTGGTGCCCAAAACAGTTAGTGCTGCAGCACTTCCATGAGAAACAGATGCGCCTTTGAAAGGAAAGCGGAGATTTGTGGAGATTTATAGTGTTTAAGTCAACAGTTGAAATAAAATAACTTGCGCCATCTTGCATGCTGTATGCTAAAAACCATAAACTTTCCATTTAGAGCCTCTGTATTCCCTGCTTACTACTTACTTCAATGACTAACATAAAGTCCAGGTTTCAGCAAGGGTTGGAAAATGACCTGACAGCCAGTAACTCGAAATTCTTCATATGAGATTCACAGCATCTGATAAAATCGTCCAGATAATGTAAGAGTCTTATTTTAGACCAAGGATAGTGCCGCCAGACAGGTACTAGTACTGCAGCAGCAAAACATTCAACCTCAGAACCATAATCCTTAACATATTGACTTTGAGTGTGTGCTGTTTTCGAAGAAATTATCTGTAGTTCGGTATCCTTAACCTCACTTCCACAATTGCTGGCAAATATGTTCCATTTGGGCATGGAGAGCACTGGAAAGAGTATTACTGCTTGACGTTACTTGTAAACATCTCTATGCCCCTTTTCACTAACCACAGACTGTCCCTCCTTTACTTCCCACCCAGTTCTATGCATGTCTACTCAGAAGTAAGTCCCTGGGACTTACTCCCAGGTACGTGTGGATAAGATTGTGGCCTACAGTTCTTTGTGAGGCTGGTCCCTCATGTATCTTAGCACACCTCTGGCCGTCATATGCCCTGTATCCTACCCTAGTACACAAGCCCAAAGCAAACTTAGGAAGTTGCCAAAGGTCTAGCATCCTGGAGGAGACCACAGCTAATGTCTGCCTTGCCCCCCAGGAACACAGGCTCTCTCAACACCCCCTCCCCCTGGTTAAATGCAGGATGTACTCAGGAAGAGCAGTAAGTAAAAGTGTCTCTCAGTGCACCATTAAGGGACAATATGGCATTAGCAGTCATTTTTGTCCATCCTCTCCCTGCTTGTCTCTTTGAAAACTACAAATTCACCATGACAACCTGGGCTATGCTACAGTTGTCAAACAAGCCTGCCCCTATCCATAGCTTGCAATAGCATAAGGTTAAAAGTTCCCACACAAGGCAATGTGGGAAACTTATCCCTCCCCTAAATGAGACCACACAGGCATCAATTTCGCCCCACAAACTATAGGTAGCAAACAAGCCCGCCCCTGTCTGTAGCTTGCAATAGCATAAGGTTAAAATTTCCCACATGAAGCAATGTGGGAAACATATCCCCCTCCTAAATGATAGGTAAAATAACTGACAGGGGACATGTATATTGGATATTGTCAGGTATTGTGGTACCTTAGCAATGGATTTCATTTTTCCTCAGGGCTGCAAAACAAACATTGTTGATTTGGGTAGTAGTGAAAAGCATATAAGATCAGTCATTTTTAGCTTGTGGTTGTTTCTTTGTATAATCAGTGGAGCCACCATTGTTTTAAACACCAGCAAAACTGTGCCATTCAAAAATACCCCTTTGTACCCTTCATAGATTACAGCCTCCGGTACAATATATCTCTCTGAATGTTTTCCTGTTTCTCAATCTAATAAATATAGAGCTATTGTCTTCATGTGTTATAGAGACAGAACGTTGAGGAAAACTGGATTGAGTACACAGGCATTCAGTGAGCCTATTAAATTAATCCACTGATATATAGAGGCTGGTAGCTAAGTCCTGGAACTCACGTCTCGTACAATTAAATAAACAGCCATTTCCCACAGGAGCTCTGTCGTTGCACTTGGTGGTCCACACAATGGACAATGAAATTGTTACATGGAAATTGAGGTCACAGCATTCTGGCCCAAGAAACATCAATGTGCTCCAGAACTGGTGACTCCTGAAAATACAGTCAAAATTATCACCCCATACATCATATCTTATGCGTCCCTCAGACTAGATGGGAGCTCCATGTTTTCATAGGTTCCACAAGCATTTCACTACCATGGACTTAAACTGGTTCAGCTGCCATTCTCTTTCTCCAGGTCACCTTAGGAACTGTCATTCAGTGAGCAGGGATAGAGGGCACTGTCAGCAAATTCTCATCAAAACACCAGAATTATTTGGCTGAAGCTTCAGTGTCAGTAAGTGTAAGGTCATGCACATTGGGGCAAAAAATCAAAACTTTACAAATAGGCTGATGGGTTCTGAGCTGTCTGTGACAGATCAGGAGAGAGATCTTGGGGTGGTGGTGGACAGGTCGATGAAAGTGTCGACCCAATGTGCGGCGGCAGTGAAGAAGGCCAATTCTATGCTTGGGATCATTAGAAAAGGTATTGAGAACAAAACGGCTAATATTATAATGCCGTTGCACAAATCGATGGTAAGGCCACACCTGGAGTATTGTGTCCAGTTCTGGTCACCGCATCTCAAAAAAGTCATAGTGGAAATGGAAAAGGTGCAAGAGAGAGCGACTAAGATGATTACGGGGCTGGGGCACCTTCCTTATGAGGAAAGGCTAAGGCGTTTGGACCTCTTTAGCCTAGAAAAGAGACGCCTGAGGGGGGGCATGATTGAGACATACAAAATTATGCAGGGGATGGACAGAGTGGATAGGGAGATGCTCTTTACACTCTCACATAATACCAGAACCAGGGGACATCCACTAAAATTGAGTGTTGGGAGAGTTAGGACAGATAAAAGAAAATATTTCTTTACTCAGCATGTGGTTGGTCTATGGAACTCCTTACCACAGGATGTGGTGATGGCATCTGGCCTGGATGCCTTTAAAAGGGGATTGGACAAGTTTCTGGAGGAAAAATCCATTACGGGTTACAAGCCATGATGTGTATGCACAACCTCCTGATTTTAGAAATGGGTTATGTCAGAATGCCAGATGCAAGGGAGGGCACCAGGATGAGGTCTCTTGTTATCTGGTGTGCTCCCTGGGGCATTTGGTGGGCCGCTGTGAGATACAGGAAGCTGGACTAGATGGGCCTATGGCCTGATCCAGTAGGGCTGTTCTTATGTTCTTATGTTCTTAAGCTATGACAGTTGAACAAATACAAAACTGACATATGCCCAGTGTGGGGGGGGGGGGATCCCCTTGGACATTCTTGCAAGGCCAAGTACAGGAAAAAACATGCAAGAACGGGGTCAGGTCCTGGCCCCACCTCCCACCGCCCACCTACCCCCAGGAATGCCTGCTGCCTGCCCTCCCCCGTAATGCCTCCCTTCTGCCTCTTCCCCACCCTCCCCACTTCCCCCCAGACCCTTTAAAAGTGCTTTACGACACTTTTGTGACACTCTTGAACTGGTGCAAGGGGCTTGCTCCTGCCCAAGTCCCTGTTAGGATTGCTCCCCAAGAGCATTTATTAGCTTCAAGGCTAATAAATGTATTTTGGCAGAGGTTTTTGAGGGTTAGAGCTCACTTCATTAGATGCCACTGAAGTGTGTAGCTGTTCAGTGGAAAAAACAATATTTGAAGTAGCCTTTCAGTCACATTCTATTTTCAAATATATGCATACATGGAAAAACAGAGCAAAACAATCAAGTACTGCTATGGTACTCATCCCGTTGAAATTAGAGTTGGAGAGTGAAAACTGAAGGACTGTACTCTTGATTCTTGCTGCAAAGTTTTCCAAATAATCATGAATTATAGCCAGGATTGATTGCATTATACATACCCAGCCAAGCACTGAAGAGCTGAGAATGGGATAGACTGGAATTCCTGAGAACCATCACCTTTTCAGTTCTTAAAAACTGAAACCAAGTTTCAGGGACTGTTTCAGGGACTGAAACCCTGAAACCCTATAATCACACCTTTGCTTACCTGGGAAGATCCTTGCAGGCAAGGTTTGTTACAGGTTCAGATACCTTGGTGGGGATTGTAATATATGGGGAAGAATGAGAGAATGGAGGGAAGGAGTGGAACGGCTAGTTGAGATCAAGAAAATGAGAAGAGTAAAGATAGACTACGGACAAGAAAAGGGTTTTGAAGAAAGAAAAAAAATGGGGGGAAGAAGGTGGGTGAAGGAAGCAGGCAGGTGAATCTTCAAGTAACACATGTGCACACTGACCTCTTCCCTTCTCTGATGTTGAAGGAAAGGTACCAGATGGGAAAGGTGCATGTCCCATTTCAACCAACCCAAACATTGTTAATCACAATCTTTTATCCTGATAATCCCATGCTTAAAGTCACTTCTTCACCAGATCTTATGGAAGGGCTGGCCTTGGCTATAGGCTCGAATATGCACACCAGAGCCTTTTTCGGAAGTGATGACAACATGGATGCTGTCCACACAATGCAGCTGTCCTCTCAAGAATGCACCTGCAATCCCCCCCCCCCGCCGCTCTTGCCATGAAGAGTGACAAGCGCTCTCCCAGGGAGGAGCTTTCTTGCTCAGTCTGGCTCCTCTTCCCATGGTACTGACAGCATCCATGCCATAGTCCCTTTTGAACAGGGCCAAGGTTGATCCACAATGTCTGTGTCTAATCCCAGTATGGTCCGCCCCTTTCTGACTTGCATGTTTGACTTTTTCTCCAGCAATATGAATAGTCCAGATAATCCTATCTTTCCTTTGCTTTCTGCACCCCACATCATGTGACATGTTCCCGCAAAAAGGGGAAAAGTCAGCTCCTGCCTCTTATTTTTTTCTGTCCTTACTGAGTTTGCTTGCGGTGATGACCTGATATCCTTCAGTCATAAACTATGTCAGCATTAAGCCACTTCTCAAATGCACGCTCTGCAGAGCTTGGATTCCAAAATGCCAGTTCCCTTTTTACAGGCAGGGAGGAAGGTTGTGGTGCTGAGAGAAATCTCATCTTTCTTCTCCTTCCTGTGTTGCTTCTAATGGCTGGGAAAAGCTATAAAGCTATCACCACCCCCCAAATTGTGCAGTTGTTGTTCAACAGCCTCGGAAACCACATTCCTTTCTTTATCGAAGGAAGAGGTAAAATATGGGCAGGGTTAGCACATTCTCTCCGGTCACAGTGTGCCTCCCGAGAGTGCAATGTCCTGAGTTAGAAGTTCAGCTTCTCTGTGCCTGATGAAACTCACCTTGAGAGCAGATTTGAGGCCAGAGCACATGCTGGCCATCTTTGTGAGGACCACTTTTGGGTTCTGCCCATGACAGCTCCTAGTGGCTTGAGGCTCAGGGCAAACATGCGAAAATGTCACAAGGCACATGTGACTCACTTGTCATGAACTCAGCCTGGAATTTTGCAGGCCAAAACAAATTCTTTTCATAGGGATGAAGCAGCAAGTTGTGGCCTCTCGGCTTCTGTTTATGGTGAATGTCTCCAAAACTGCCCGAGCTGACTTGTGTGATAAGCAGAATTGTGTGTTGCCAATCCCTTTATGGACTATACCACTTTAGACTGAAGGGAGAGCAGTGTAAGTTTGAAAACACCATCATAATAATTGGAAGCACTTCACTGTCTGTCAATTCAAGCAACTGAGTAGGAGGGCTCCCCATTGCATGCCCCTAGTGCCCCACCAGAACACCTCCACCATCTTCTCCAGTGCAAGGCAGGTATCTCTTTCACCAGTGAGAGCTTGTCCCAGTAAACCCAGTAAACTATAATATGCTCCACAATCCAAACAGTAGTATTTCCCTGATTTAAAAAAAAAAAATGAAATGGAACCATAAAGAACTTGGAAACAAGCTTGGAGACCCCCCAATGCTCCACTCCTCTACTGCCTTCCTTCAAAGCAAAGGCATGATGTAAGATCTAAATGCATGTGCGTTCCATCTCCCCAGAGCCTGACTGTCTTTATGATTTGCCCCCTCAAATGCTGCTCTCATAGATGCTCCAATACAAAAGGAATGCAAACCAAACTATTTGGCTGGCAAGTCAACCACAGCCAAAGCCCACCAAAAACGACACACAAAAGGAAATTATGTCATCTGACACCCATGGAAATACACAAAGCAGGACCCCTCAGTCCATCCCCTGCCAGTGGGGAGTACTCAGTCATAACACTCTCTGGATAGGCAAATTGCCCTGGTCATGTCCCCAACCGTCTTTGATTCACTTTTTTTTTTAATTTATGCATTACAACCTTTGATGTACCAGGCTCTAAGCGGAGACTTGGAGGGTCCCAGCATCCTTATTCAATTTGGCTAGTAGACAAACTCTCTTATTTGGACCCCCCCCCCAAAACGGTGGCCCTAAAAGGACAGTCCAACAAGACATGAAGAACAAGCCATAGGCAAAACTGCCACCCTGCCTGTGTCTACCCAGACCTGAGGCCAAGTCTCAGCAAATTCCCTACCTGCCTGACCAGTAGAGACCTGACCCAAATCCACCCGCAGCATCAGAATGCCCATGAAGATCCACAGTCAATTCCATTGACTCCTGCCAGAAGAGTAGTCTATTGCTGCTAACCAAGAACTGCTGCCACAAAGCCAAATCAGCTTTCATTTGATGAGTAACTCTAATAAAATGACAGGGCCGGGGGGGGGGGGGCTTGGAATGCATAGCAGGGAGCAGGAATGCACAGAAAGCACACCCAGGCACCACCACCTGACAAATGAAATTCAAATGCCATGCCAGTTCCTGAAGGTTGTAAAGTGTGTCCTCCTATGCTCCAACACCCCTGTAAGCTCCACAATGTGGTTGCTGACAAGCAGGAAATCAGCCTGTCCAAACTAAGCCCATTTCCAAGGAAAGTGAGGGGCACAGATGGCTCTTCCAACTTCTCCTGAGCTAAAGGCCAGCCAAGACTTCCACACAGCTCTTCAAAATGCTTCAGCGTGTGGCAACAGATGTCTGATCCAGCCCTGCCCACAGACAAAAAAAAAAAAGCCATCCAAATAATGAGCAACAGCATGATTACCCGGCGTTACCCTCAAGCAACATTCCTAAAAGGAACGAAAAAATGGCACAAGAAATCGATCAACCAGTCTAATCAAAATAAAAGCCCGCCCTCAAATGCAGAACCCAGCAGGCTGAAGTCAGCTGGGTGCAGCAGCAAAACCCTGAAGGTGGATTGTAGATCACACAACGGTCATGGCATCTCCACCCAGAGTTTGACTCATGGCCACAACCAAGTCAAATGTTGCATCCTGCATACGGAAGAGAGTTCAGGATTGACAGCATCATTAACTACCTGTCCTTCCGATGAGACAGATGATGCATAACAGTGTATGCCCCAGGTGCCTTCTTACAGACTTCCCCCAATGAAGACACACTCAGGCGCAGTGCTTGCAAAGGAGCATGAGAGCCAGACACCTGGCCTTTGTTCACTTCCTTCTTGCAAAGTCAGGCTCCTCATCTTGGCATCATCATGTTCGCAAGGACAAGTCTTCCTGCATAAAAAATTGACAGCCCAATCTTAACCTGTGCTGGAACACAAAGGCCTGTGGAACACACATCCAGCACAGGTTAGGAGGTGGCTGGAGGGCAACATGGGGTAAGGCAGGGCTTCTCAAACTATAGCATCATGGCACCCCAGCCTGAGGGCCCTGGACTGTTTCCCCTTAAGGGGAGGGGGGAGGGGGAACGCAGCGACACGATCCCCGGGATTACCTTGCTAAGGGGGCTGCAGGGACTGGCATCCACTTACCAGTCCCTGCTTCAGCCTCCTGGGGGTGTGGGGAACCCTGCGCAACCATCTACAGGGCTCCCCAGCCTTCAAAAAGTGAAAGCAGAGTGATCGCACTCCACTTCCAGTTTTCCCCCAGCCCCCACTGCCTTCCCCGCTCCCTGCAAGGACTTAATGTGTTCCTCAATCTCCCTGAGAGTTTGAGAACCAAAAGAGTAAGGGGATTTTTTCATGTCAAGCCCCACTCACCTACACGAGGCTACTTGGATCTGCACCATGTATGGCTGCTTGGGCAAGGGTTACATAAGAACATAAGAACATAAGAACAGCCCCACTGGATCAGGCCATAGGCTCATCTAGTCCAGCTTCCTGTATCTCACAGCGGCCCACCAAATGCCCCAGGGAGCACACCAGATAACAAGAGACCTCATCCTGGTGCCCTCCCTTGCATCTGGCATTCTGACATAACCCATTTCTAAAATCAGGAGGTTGCGCATACACATCATGGCTTGTACCCCATAATGGATTTTTCCTCCAGAAACTTGTCCAATCCCCTTTTAAAGGTGTCTAGGCTAGACGCCAGCACCACATCCTGTGGCAAGGAGTTCCACAGACCAACCACATGCTGAGTAAAGAAATATTTTCTTTTGTCTGTCCTAACCCGCCCAACACTCAATTTTAGTGGATGTCCCCTGGTTCTGGTATTATGTGAGAGTGTAAAGAGCATCTCCCTATCCACTCTGTCCATCCCCTGCATAATTTTGTATGTCTCAATCATGTCCCCCCTCAGGCGTCTCTTTTCTAGGCTGAAGAGGCCCAAATGCCATAGCCTTTCCTCATAAGGAAGGTGCCCCAGCCCCGTAATCATCTTAGTCGCTCTCTTTTGCACCTTTTCCATTTCCACTATGTCTTTTTTGAGATGCAGCGACCAGAATTGGACACAATACTCTAGGTGTGGCCTTACCATCGATTTGTACAACGGCATTACAATATTAGCTGTTTTGTTCTCAATACCTTTTCTAATGATCCCAAGCATAGAATTGGCCTTCTTCACTGCCGCCGCACATTGGGTCGACACTTTCATCGACCTGTCCACCACCTGTCCACCACCACTCCAAGATCTGTCACAGACAGCTCAGAACCCATTAGCCTATGTCTAAAGTTTTGATTTTTTGCCCCAATGTGCATGACTTTACACTTACTGACACTGAAGCGCATCTGCCATTTTGCTGCCCATTCTGCCAGTCTGGAGAGATCCTTCTGGAGCTCCTCACAATCACTTCTGGTCTTTCCCAACTCTGGTTGGGAGTTAGGATACGGCATGCCTCCCAGACTAACCTCTCCCCATCCCAAAATGCCCCCTCCCTGCCTCCATTACTCCCTCTCTCTACCCTCTCTTATCCCCTGCTACGGCCTGCCAAGGCCAGGGCCGGAGTAAGTTTGGGATCCGGCAGGAGCAGGCTTGCACCGGTGTAGCCTGCTCCCCAGTCACCAAAGACATGCTTTATGGCACATTTTGGAGGCCAGCACAGCAGGCTGGTGCAGGGTAAGTTTAGGATTACGTCCTGAGCCTAACTGGCCAGAAACCAAACCCCTTTGCACTGCAGAGGCTTACCACCAGATATGCGAATGAATGTTTCCTTATCCAGAGACGACCTTCTGGA
Organism: Tiliqua scincoides; assembly: GCF_035046505.1. NCBI lineage: Eukaryota > Metazoa > Chordata > Lepidosauria > Squamata > Scincidae > Tiliqua > Tiliqua scincoides. The sequence goes on from NC_089821.1 coordinate 251,956,756, forward strand.
CAACCCCCTCCCCTACAGGATGCAGCATGAGCCCTTTTGGCACACCTGTATTGGCAGGGGGGAATGCTTAGGATTGTGCTCTTAGGGTACAATCCAAACTCCTTATGTCAGTGCTTTCCAGCACTGACATAAGGGCAATGCAGCTCTGAGGTTAGGGAACAAACATTCCCTTACTTTGGGGAGGCCTCTGTGAGTGACACCCTACTGCAGGATGCAGCACATGTCCCATTGGCACCGCTATGCCAGTGCTGGAAAGCACTGACATAAGGGGTTAGGACTGCACCCTTAGTTTCTTTTTCCCCTTAAGTGGAAATATTTGGAAAGTGTGACCAGAAAAATAAGACTACGGTTGACCTTGTGCCCTTCCTCTGTGTCATTTTTTAATCTACATCTGCTGTTGCATCAGAAAGAAATGCTGACAGATTCCACCAAGTTCTGCCCCAACAGCTGCAGGCATTCTCTTCCTGCAGAAATAATTGAAAAGACTACAAATTTTTCATTGCAAGCTCATTTAACTTTGCAGAACTGTAAAGTGAGCTCAGACAAGTTCGCACTGATGCTGCAAAAATTGGTGTGCAGTCTTCACCAACCATCCCTGACTTTGGCTCTGTGCCTTAACCTATACCAACCTTCACCCCCACCTTTACTGAGCCATGCATTTTTCAGCCTGAGAATTCCCAAGTATCATTGGGTCCTCTATAAAAGCATACCTCTTCACTGCCAAGATTTTCAGGACTATGGCTTTCAGATTCCCATTTATTACCACGGCCCTGCTAGGACATGGTAAAAACATAAAGACATAAGAACTGTCCTGCTAGATCAGGCCATAGGCCCATCTAGTCCAGCTTCCTATATCTCACAGTGGCCTACCAAATGCCTCAGGGAGCACACAAGACAACAAGAGACCTGAATCCCAGTGCCATCCCTTTCATCTGGCATTCTGAGGTAACCCACTTCTAAAATCAGGAGGCTGCACATACACATCGTGGCTTGTAACCCGTGATTTTCCTCCTGAAATTTGTTCAATCCCCTTTTAAAGGCGTCCAGGCCAGATGCCATCACCACATCCTGTGGCAAGGAGTTCCACAGACTAACTACACACTGAGTAAAGAAATATTTTCTTTTGTCTGTCCCAATTCTCCCAACACTCAATTTTAGTGGATGTCTTCTTCCAACACTTTCAATGATTGCGAAGCAAGCTGCTTTGGGGCTGCTGGGCTATAGGCAGCATGGAGTGCCAGTGAGGTGAAGGGCAGGGGCCACAAAGTCTTTCCCTGGAGGTATCTATTTTTGCCCATCCTGTTTCTCTCTCTCAGCTAGTTCGTGCACTCACAGTCATGTATGAACAAGGCATTAATAATCAAATACAATGGAAAGATCTTTCAAATTATCACAACCATGGTGGCTTTCAGTGGAATCCTTTACACTTTGATCTGTGAATCATCATGTGTAGGGAAACCAACTGTTTAGGTGCCTGACTGAGCAATGTTGGAGAAAGCATGAAAATGGGAACATGTTTTGCTACGACTCACCATGCGGAAAAGTTGTTTTGCATACAAATGCAGCCTATATGTGATGAGGTAGTGTAATAATGACTCCATAGTTATTACCAGCAGAGTGTTGTAATATTTATGTGTAGTATCCAGAGCTTTGCTGCAGCAGTACCTCTTTGGCAGGCCTTTCATATATACAAGAAATATTTGGCTCATTTAAGGTGCTCTTATGCAAGTAGAACTTTCCTGACATTCGTGAATGGCACTTCCACTGACAGGGAGCTGCCAGAGCTCTAGATGCTACCCTATTTTTAATACCACTTTTTGATTCCAGGGCACCCAAAGCAGCCTGGAACATTAAAAAAAAAAAAAAGTTGCAATGTAATCAAAATCAAAACAACTCCAAACAAATAGCAGAAATAAAGCCACAGTTATAAAATGGCAGAGGCTAGTAAAATAATGTAATGAATGGGGAAAGCTCAGACATTAAAACAGGCCAGGCAGAAGGGAATCATCTTTAACAGAGAATCTGATTGTAAAGAGAAGCCCTTTACCAAGTGTGATATCCCAGGTCTAAGTCACATGAAGAAAAAGCAAGAATGACTTTGGTCAGTGTCTTGATGGGAGATCATCTGAGAACCAGAAGTATGCCACCCACTGGTGTAGGGGTGAATTTTGAAGTGCAGGAGTTTCGGCCTTTTCAGCCACACTAGATGCTGTCCCAGAACCACCTTTCAGAGCGCGATACCATAGTCTTTTGAGACTGAAGGTTGCCAACTACTTCTTCCTTCAAGCTATAACCCACTTGAAATGAAGATTTTCAACACTCTAATGTGATTTCTTCCCCTACTGCTTATTCCTACTTTGAAACTCATTAAGATCTCGGTCAATTCATGCCAGCTCCTTGGAGTGATTTGCAATAGTTCATTGCAACCCTATAGAAAGGGGGGGGGGGAGAGAGAATGGGATTTCATCATGAAACAAATGTGGGATATACAAATGTAGTAAATAACATCACATTTTTATCCAGGGAGAATGACATCTTCTTGTGACAGAATTTAGCACTCATCGTAAGATGCATTTGTTAATGTTTTAGCAATATCTCAATGGAAGCAACTTCCAAGGTTGTCAACAACGAGCCTTGTCCCACACCTTCCTTTAGATCTTCAGTGAATGGACTGTACCAAGAATGGTCATCTGTCCTCTTATTTCCATTCAAGTGACTTGACACATTCCTATTATAATTTATGGCAGGGTCTCTCTGTCTCAATTGTCTCTTTTTTCATGCTAAGAAAAGTGTTGCAATGAATGAATAAGAGGCAGGTGAATGTACCTGAGTTTCACGCACAGGATGCTGTGAGCATGTCAGTAGGCTAACAGTTATGACATTAGATCTGCCAGGCATTCAGTCCACCTCTTGGATCAGATGTCCAACTTGACCAACAATTGTGAATTTTTTTATGGCCTTGCTTGGCTTTGCCTACCTGCAGGATGGGCGTGAAGCTGGAGTCTCTGTGAATTATGATGGTGTATAGTCTGCTTCACAAGGCTACCTCCAAAGCAGCCACAGTGGGGAAAAAGAGGGGGCCGGAAAGGGCCACTCTTACATCTGTGGCCTAGAGAAGACAAAATCAGGTTATTTTGGTGCTGTTTTTAATTGTACACAAACTGTTCAATAAATATATTCTCTGTGTGTGCAAATATTCTCAATGTTCAGCAGTTGTTTTGCATTCTGTATCTGCCTTCTGAAAATACTGTAACATTGCAGAGTTTGGGGAAGGATATATCTATGTTGGGGAGGCCTTCAGCTCAGCTCTAGTCAAACTAAATTGGCCAAGTACTTTCAACAGGCTTCTGCCTTGTCTAACATTCAATGGATTGGGGCCCATGTCTATAAAATGTGGCAGCGATTGAGTCTTCAGAAGCAAAAAACAAACCAAAAAACATATTAATAACTACGTATATATGACTCTCAGCAGACTCTGTTAGGAGTATTTTCCTGATCATTCCTCCACCCAATTCCAGTACTGAAGCAGGGATGACCTTTCATTCATGTGGGATGGAAAATGAAGTCTCTGTATTGAATAGTTTTATTGCTTTTGGAAAACCCACCCTATTGTTCTCTTCTTTCACTGCTTAAGCTAACAGACAGAATGGATGTCCTCTTTATACAAAGCTAGAATGTGTGGTGTTAATAAAGAAGGGTGGGGTTTTTTTCTGAAGTGAAGAAAGATTGATAAGACCAAAATTGCCTAAAAGTGTCCAGGGCTGACTATGTCTTGGAAAATGTTTGCAGTACAATCTGGTGCAACTCAAAACATGAGAGTGATTTTGAAAGACTGTTAATGCACAAAAAGAACATGTGCAGAAATACAAACTAAACATTCTCAAATTGTTGGATCGGTGGGTAATCAAGCATTAATGCCCTGAGACATTATCTGTTCATTGGCCAAGTCCAAGATCTAGTTTGTAGTCCTGTGGCTAACACTGTATGGCTGCAATCCTATCCACACTCACCTGGGAGTAAGCCCCACTGCTTATAATGGGACATGCATAGGATTGGGCTGTAAGTTATACTGATTTCCCAGCCCTTTCTGGGTTCTGTCATTCCCAACGGAAATGGGGATACCATTGCTTGTCCTCTGCCTGCCAGTTCTTGTGCCATCTTCATATGGCTCCCAGACATGGCATACTAGTGAAGATATCAGTGTGGGGGGGGGGGGTTTGCCTGAGCATATGAGTCTTCTTTGGTTTGAGGTCACTGCTGTAGATTCTGGGCAGAATGGCTAAACTGAGAGAGGGCCTTTCCGGAAGTGGCACTAGATGGTAGAACTTTCTCTCAAGGCAAGCTGTCTTGACTTGTTCACTGATTTAATGTTGATTACATCGATATCCCTTCCAGGGCAGCATACTGGCCCAGGGCATTGTTCACAATCTTCCCCACATAATCCTTGCTGAGATTTAGCGATTGACTCAAAGGCGTCCAATGAGTTTCAGATTCAGAATTTGATCTGAATTGATCTGAACTATTTGATCCAGAATTCCCCAGTCCTAGCCCCACTATAAATACTGTGTTATGTGGGGTGTTCAGACAGCAAGTCTTTTCCAGAAGCATTTTGGCCTTTTTTGCCATTTTGGCATTTTCCAGAAGCATTTTTTGGCATTTGACAATTAATTGCCTGATGTTCCACACTGCTGCTGTATGACTGCTGTGTTGTGGCTTGGTTGTTCCTTTACAACTGCTTTGCATGTTTGCATTTACATGGCAGTTAAGTCACCTTGTGGGTCCTGGTGGGTGGAAATGCTTCCATCAATGCATTAATTAATTAATATGCTGGCACCACTCCACTCTCATCTCTTTAATTGATAGTCCCTGCAGTGACTAGCTTTTCATAATGCACCAAAGTCAATCCTACGCTCACAACATGTAAAACACCTTAATTAATCTTGGGATGTGTCGTGCAGATCAGCCTGGCGCTTGGCCAGGACATTCCAAGACTCTCGAGTAGCATAATCTAATTAATTGAGAGAAGGAAAAAAGAACACAGAGGTCATAAACATAAAGTAATCTGAAACACGGAGGACTCTGCCAGCTGGCTCCCATCTCTTCTCTGCTTCTTTGCACTGTAATTTCCCTGCCATGTACGCAGGGCCTGAAATCTCCTTCCTTGGCTAGTAGGCTGTATTATGTTACACAGCGTTCAGCTGAGATATTTTTAATGAACTAATTACATGTTAGTTAATAATAGAGTGTTGCTTTAGTAGACAACTGCTGAATTTCATTCCAAAGGAACTCCTGTAGGCTGGGACGACACAGGAATGTTTGGGAACAGGTTCCAATTGTGAAAGCAATACGTTTCTCCTTGAATGTGTTAGAAATACAGTAAAGCTAAAGGGGCTCTGGGCACCCCATCACTCTCACTTTTTCTGTTGTTTGTCCCACACAAACATTAGCATTAGGAATGGAGGTCTTCGTTGCTAAACAGAAGCTCAAGCATGTAACAGATCTGTGGCTAGTGTGTTTGCAGGGAAAGAGTGGGTGAAGCCACCAGTGGGTTGCTGTGTGGGTATTCACTGGCTACCATGCTGCCTTGTACTTTGCATGATAAGAACCTAAGAAGAGCCCTGCTGGATCAGACCAAAGGTCCATCTAGTTCAGCTTCCTGTATCTCACATTGGCCCACCAGATGCTTCAGAGGGCACCCACAACAAGATACCTACATGCTGTTACCACTCCCTTTTGTATCTGGCATTCAAAGATAGGCTACCTCTATGTGCATGGGTTGCACGTACCCATGACGGCTTGTAAACCTGTGATGGACTTTTCTTTCAACCCCCTTTTAAAGGCATCTAGGCCACCATCACCACATTCTATAGCAAGGAGTTCCACAAATTAATTAGATGCTAGCTAAAAACAAATTTTCGTTTGTCCATTTTAACTCTCCTGACACTCAATTTTAGTGGATAAGTTATAGATTGGTTCAATTGGGGCTGGGGTGGGCTAACACTGCTAATCCTGTGGAAACTCCTCTCTGTTCTGCCCCCAAGACATGTAAGAAGCAAGTCTCCAGTAAGAGCCTAGCCAGGTCTTTCTCTGTTCATCCATGCAGGCTATCATCTTGGTTGCCTGGAAATATATTATTTCATGCATATTGCTGAACCTGGCTATGGGTTTTTGTTGGTTGCTCATTGGCAGAGCTGGTAAGGAGGTTTTCCAGAATGATTACATAGTGTGTGGTTTTGCTTTCCTTATCACAATGATAAGCTTGTCACATTACCAGCTGCATTCTATCTCTACAGGATTCGCCTGCATTGATTTGCCTTTGGATTGATACTGGGTTGTTTTGCAACAAATGCCATTCTCTCCTGTAGGGCAGGCTAATGAAGACAACTTCAGATTGTCTGCCCTGCAAACCCATCTGATCTTTGAACTGATATTCCGATTTGTGTTGGTCCCCATTGCCAGAGGGGGGAAAAAAAGAAAGGACTACCTTGTTTCTGCAAATAAGCAAATAATTCATTTGGGGGCAGATTGGGGTGGGAGGGGGAGAATCTCAGCAGCAACGGCAGTGACTAAGACCTTATGCCCCTGGCCCAAGCCCAACACTCCCCCTTGGACCTACCAAATTCATGCCAGCAAAAGAGTTGGTGTAGATCAGAATTGGCCCATTGGGGACCAGAGAGTAGCAGAGTAGGTTAATAAAAAACTTCTTTATTTACCTCTCTGCCGCTGCCAACTTACCCACGGAATGCAGAGGGAGCTGCATTGGTGCCGCTGCATCATGCAGGCTGGCCAAACATAGGAGTGGGCCCATGGTGTCTTAAAAGTATTAAAATTTTTTAAAAGGTTTCACTAATTCTGAAATATGCAAACATCTACAGTCTTTTAAAATCTTGTTTCGCTTTTCATCTGCTTCGTGGCAATCAAAAACAGACTGCAAAAAGGTTATTGCCTTTTGGGTGGTCGCAATCAGAAAAAATACAGGCAATTATGGGATGGAATTGTGCCTCTTTTCAATAGCCAGATAGAATCTTGGCCCACAAAACTGAACTGAAGTGGACCTATTTGGGTCATCAGTTTTCCCCATTACCCACTTCAAGACCTTTCCATATAGAAACCCAGCTCACCATTGCTTCACTGACAGACCAGGCAGTGCAAGATGTTCTATAATGTGACCCTGTAAGCTTGCAGTTCAAGCCCAAGTGTGTCTACTCAGCAGTAAGTCCCACTGAATTAAACGGCGCTTCCTCCCAGGCAAGTGTGTATAGGATTGCACTCTTCGATCTTTATTTCCCAAGCTTCTGTTTGTAAAATGAATGAATCCACCTCTTGTTGACTGACAATGAACACTGCTGCAGACAGGTTAATGAAGAGGACTGCAGTAGAGGAATTGTAGGATTCTGATCTATACCATAAGCTGTGGATCACATTCCTTGCTCAGACCTTTCATCTCCCCTCCCCTCCCCTCAAGTCCTCCAGATTCCTTTCCCTTGTTTTCTGCTTTCCCAGAAGTAGGCATTTCTATCATTTTAGTTCACTTCCAAATATCTTTACAAAATACTCTTGGCGAGCATTCCTCACTCAATGTGATGCCAAAAAGCTCCCTCACCAATTTTCTTTTTACGTCCTATTGCAGCACTGAAGGATGTTCAAACATATTTCATTTTATTCCTTGATCGCTCTCCCAAGAAGCAGCTGTTGCACTAGCTTTCAGGTAGCTGCAAACCCTCCCTGTAAACTAGAGGTTATAACTGACAAATTATTAGGGTACGACGAGAGCAGCTTGCACCCAAATTCTGGTGCTTCTTCTTTTTTTTTTTTTTAAACCTAAATTAAAATTAGAGGCAGATTTTACTGTTGCATCTCAAAGGTATATTTTCAGGAACAAAGTAGAATACAAACTGCATGGTTGATGGCTGCATGATTTTTTTTTTTTTAAGCAGTGCATGGGGACCTGATCAAGATTGGGACCGTAACAGGAAAAGCTTTAAGCACTTTCCTCTGCTGCCAGCCTGATAGGGATCCCCCCATAGCTGCTATTTGCCCCAGGGGTGAGCTCTCATTGGTGTGAAAGGAAACTTCCTTCACAGGTCAAAGAAAACAAAAACCCTCAGACCTCAATCACACATCTATGATAATCTAATTTGGCCCTTAAGGCATGTAACAACAACAACAACAACAACAACAACAACAACAAGGTATTTATATACTGCCTTTCTGGTCATCAGATTACTCCTCTGACTTTATTCAAGGCGGTTTACATAGGCAGCCATTTCTAAATCGCTCAAGGGGATTTTTACAATCATAGAGGTTCTCTCTTTCAAGAACCAACAACATTTCAGAATGGATCTTCCTGGTTTGGTCTCACTTCTGGCCTCCAGTTCTCCCACGCAGGCTGGTAAGCAGCTCCATCTCTCACGTGGAGGGCAACCAAGACGCTTCTTGCTCATACCAAGAGCAGGTGGCATCCGTCAGCTTGGCTTGTCAGCTGCTTCAAGGTCTTGCCATTCTCAGCCGCTCGGGGAGCTGCCGGTGTCCTCAAACTGGCGACCTTCTGATGTTATCTTCGGGTTAACGGAGGCTCTACCCTCTAGACCAGACCTCCCGCCCATGTAAGAATAAGAATTACCTATTTTGAGACTCAGAGGAACACCCCATGTCTCTGCATGTGGAAGAATCTCTAGAGGCAAGCCCAGATCAGTGACTCATGTGGGCATCAAACAGGCAGCTTTCTGTATGGGGAGATAATTATATTGCATTTTTGCATTGCTAGAATCATGCCTAGTGGAGAGACATAGCAGAATCATACACTACCAACAACAGCTGACTGGAAGGAGGCAATCCCAGAACAATACATCATGCAGAGACATATCAGACATCCCCCTACAGGGACAGGAATTTGGGCTGATAGAAGCAATTAATTATTTTATGTTTTTGCATTTCTCAAAACAGAATAGCAACTTTCTCAGCATGTGCTGTAGATTACAGCACTCAGGCTGACTTATCCTGGGGTAAATTCTGCAAACATTCAGTATCATTGTTCAGAAGCCCTGTGTACACTACCAATGCTTTGATAAAGCTCTGTGTAAGAAGGTCTGTCTGTGCAACATCCCTCTGTGCATTTGATGTCCCCCTTCTCTTATCAAACTGTGTCTCTATGTACATATTGCGTGCCGAAAAGAATGGATGTATCAGAATCCATCTGTGTAAAAACCTTCAATCTGATTGTTTTTCCATGATTACCAGGTCATCGTTAGCAAGATGGGGAGAAAGTGGTGTTGGAGGCAGGGCTAGGAGAATGCTTAGTCAAGATAATTTAAAATATGTTTAAATGAACAATGAAACATTTTCTTGACTGAATTTCAAGATGCAGCAGAAGGTAGACAGATGGGACCATTATCAGCGCGGGGACTTAAAAGGCACCACCTGTTATTGGAGAGCAAACATTGCAAACATGGAGCCAGCCAAATGAGAGCAGCCTTGAGGACACCTTTAACCTACTGTCCCAGTGGGTCACCCGGGTTGAGTAGGGCATGGACTGCACAGACCAAAGGCTCTTTCTGGTTTCAACCAGTTTTTCACCTGCACCTGTAGGAACACCGCCTTTTCTCTCCTTGGAGTTGTTCCATGTTATGAATGTTGAACTTTAACAAGCCAATGCTCTTCACAGTTTTCTGAACTATCTTCTCTGACAGGCTACATCTTCTCAGTGGTATCACATAGGAGAACCACTGGTGTGGGCCAAACCAGGTGTCAGCCTCAGGAGAGGGTGACATCACACTGCCTCAGTCTCCATTTGGCAAATCTTTGAGCCTCCGTGCACTCTTGCCAACAATTGTGTTTTCGCTCACTGGTGAGAACACAAAGTGACCGGGCCCAGAGAAGGCTGAAGATCACTGAATGGAGGTGGTCCAGAGGCGGGCTTATCACATTAATGCAATGCAATGGCCCAGAAGGTTGGAGGAGACATAATGTCATACCTGAACTTCCAGAAAGCCAAGCTCATGCAGGTAAGTGACGCATACCGTTGGGATGCCTCTGTATTTTCTCCCACTGTGCATCACACCAAGTTTGTTGTCTTGCTTCGGTCAATGCATGAGGCATAACATCATGATGCACGGGGCTGGGTTTTCCAGTGTTACATTCTTATCCCAACATTTATCTTATGGCAGGTCTTCAGGCAACACACCTGTTCCTCCCTTTGCCCTCACAACCATGTGAAGTAGTTATATGGAGAATAACCAACCCAAGGTCACCTCATCACCTTCCAGCCCTCTACTGCAATCATCCAGTACTAGTGCCACTGCATAGCTGGTTCTTACCATGGCAGGGTGTGGCAGTGGCAAATCTGAGGGTGCCACTGAAATGCTTCAATTTGCTGATTTTTTTTCAACTTGTTCCTTTTTATCACCATGCAAGATTCCACAAGGGGTGGTACAACCTGGAGTGCCACCCCCATGCTGAACTGTGGCTGCCACTTCTGCTGCAGTGCTATAAAGAAAAAAATCTCATTCCGGTGCTTCTTTCATGGTTTTGTCAAACCTAGAAGTGTGAAACCCACAGTTTTATTTAAAGGGACAGCATGTGTTATCCTTGTAAACAAAACTGGAAGGCCAGCACTTCCTGCTTTAAGGAAACTGCACAGGGAGCAAGGTCTGGAGGTGAATGATCCACTCCTTGCTTAGGTGAGTGGGAAGCGGATCATTGTGGCTCATGTCTGCAGCAGGTTGGAGGGATACAGCAGAAGACTGGGGGTAACATGCACCCTGAATCTGGTGCCCCCTTGACCTCTTGCAGTCCACCACTTCACCTCACCTCACGGTTGGGCCAGCAGTGGGTTCCACTCAGTTTTTCTGTTTCAGATGCCAAAATGTCTTGGGCCATCTCTGATGCCTTAACACAGTGGTTCCCAAACAGTGGGCTGCAGCACCTGAGGACACCACGGCAAACTCACAGGGGCACCACAGGATGTCCCTAGAAACCTCTTCTACCAGCTCTCCCGGGCACCACCATCTTCGATTGCATGAGATCTTGTGCAATGCAAGATGGTGGCACCTGGGAAAGCCAAGAAGGCCTCTGCGAAAGAAAGGTGCCATGACCCCAGTGAGTTTGGGAACCACTGCCTTCACAATGTGGGGCATGATGGCATCCTCACTTAATGGTGCCATAAAAAATTCAAGAGGAGTAGTGATATTAAAAGGAAGACCATATGGGAAAATGCTAAATGTACTGAAACGGTGATGCCATTCCAGCTGAGCCGATATATTTCAAATCTTTGTCAGATTGCACAGGAAATACATTTAACCAACTCTGCTTAAAACCAATGCTGAAAAGATTTAACACTGGGTAGTCACTTACATTTCTACTCCCTTTTGTTATTTTTAAATAAACTCTACTACAAAAAGTCATCTCCTGAGATTGTATCTAGCCTCTGCTGTGGCTCCCAACCCCCCTTTTCTTTGAAATAACCAAAAAATGCATATGGAATGTGCATCAGAGATACACCAGGCCTATGAAGCGCCATCAATTGTTCAAGCATGCCTTCCACCTGTTGCTGCTTATAACATGCTCAAGTGGCATCAGGCGAAAAGGTTTAGGATCTATTTATATGGAGCCTTCCAAGAGATGCATGAAATGCATGATAAATGTACAAGAAGCTCCTTTCATCTCTGTTGTTAGACCCTACAAGTATCGATTCTTCTCTCCGAATGCTCCTGCAACCGTCACCAACGTTACCAGATAAGAAGCACTCCTGTCAAGAGGGGACTACGTTCAGGGGATAAAAAGCTCGCATTCAGGAAGTCTTTTAACTCCTTTAGCAGGAGGAAGGAAAATGCAGGATGTTCTTATCAGGGGATTTGCCTGTTTCAACCCTTCAGAGTGTTGAATGGGAAAGGAGTCAGATGACCCAGAACTTAGCTGTTGTGACATCCCATACACTAGTTTGCATTTGGAACAAAACCCTTGAAGTCATCTGTTCTGATCCCACCTAAATTGGTGGTACCGTCCATTTTTTTATTCACACCAGTGACTTATTCCAAAGGTCAAGGCAAAGCTACATAAAACAAATGTACTTCTCAACAAATGAACTCCCACCAGGACTGCACTCTCCCATTTGTTCAGTCCCATGCGTGTTTCTGTTGACTATCTCAGCATTGTATCAGATTCTCTTCATCTCCTTCTATACTTTCCCCAACCCATTCTCCATCTGTGTCTGTCCACACCTTGCTCCTGGATCTTTCCTACTCTTATCTTTGGCTGGAATCTACCAGTTATCTATACCAGCTTTCCCATGACAGTCCTTTCCTTCTACACTCCATGACATTGACTCCAGATGGAATGGTCACATCCTCAGAACGCACTTCTCAGTGAATGACCCCTGACTGTGCAGCTCAGTCCTTACTCTGGACATCCTCATCTTTTGGTCTTGTGTCCACTTGCAGGTGTCGCTCACAGACAGGGGCTGTGTATAACACTCCACAAGCGTCAAACCAGATATTGTTCACTGGCAAAATCTCACAAGAAATGAAAGAGGTGTTTTGCATATGAGTATTGAAAGAGTGATTGTTTGAACCATGTTGACACTCTAAAAATGGAAAATAATAATAATAATATACAGTATTTATATACCGCCTTTCTTGGTCTTTATTCAAGACTTTATTCAAGGCAGTTTACATAGGCAGGCTTATTAAATCCACGCAGGGATTTTTACAAATTGAAAGAAGGTTCTTTCTTTCAAGAACCACCACATTCAAGGTGTTACACTCCGATCTGGCTTCACATTCTGGCCTCCATCCTCCCACGCTCTGAGCAGATGGAACAGCTCAGCAGCAGCTTGCCAGCTGCTTCAAGGTCGCACGGTGCCGGTGGCCTCGAACTGGCGACCTTGTGGATGTTAATCTTCAGGCAAATGGAGGCTCTACCCTCTAGATCAGACCTCCTGGAAAATGGTGCCAAAGTATGCTTATCATCAGATTTCAAGGGATAATCCCAATAAAACAGTGTTTCTCAAACTGTGGGCCAGGATCCACTAGGTGGGATGCGAGCCAATTTCAGATGGGTCCCCATTCATTTCAGTGTGTATTTTATTTTTAATATACAGGGGAGCCGCATCCGCAGATCCCATATCGGCAGATTCACTTATCCGCAGATCTGGTCTACACACACCCTGAGCATGCCCCATCTGGAACTGAGCTGTTCACCACTCCCCTGCCTCCAGAGGGTTGTCTGAGCCCAGCAGACATCCGACCGTGGCCTCCACTGCACTCACAATGAGCCCGAAAGCAAAAAACACATGATTTCCGGTGGGTTTTTTTTTGAAAAACTGGAAGTGATGTTTTTAATGTCTTATAAGGCATTATAAACCCTTAGGGGCTTCCCCCATCCTCCCAATGCCTTCTGTATTGGCAACCTTCAGTCTCGAAAGACTATGGTATTGCGCTCTGAAAGGTGGTTCTGGCACAGCGTCTAGTGTGGCTGAAAAGGCCAATCCGGGAGTGACAATCCCTTCCACACCGGGAGCAAGTGCAGTCTGTCCCTGGTCTGTCTCCCCGGCTATGGGCCTTCCTTCTTTGCCTCTTAGCCTCAGACTGTTGGCAAAGTGTCTCTTCAAACTGGGAAAGGCCATGCTGCACAGCCTGCCTCCAAGCGGGCTGCTCAGAGGCCAGGGTTTCCCACTTGTTGAGGTCCATCCCTAAGGCCTTCAGATCCCTCTTGCAGATGTCCTTGTATCGCAGCTGTGGTCTACCTGTAGGGCGCTTTCCTTGCACGAGTTCTCCATAGAGGAGATCCTTTGGGATCCGGCCATCATCCATTCTCACGACATGACCAAGCCAACGCAGGCGTCTCTGTTTCAGCAGTGAATACATGCTAGGGATTCCAGCACGTTCTAGGACTGTGTTGTTTGGAACTTTGTCCTGCCAGGTGATGCCGAGGATGCGTCGGAGGCAGCGCATGTGGAAAGCGCTCAGTTTCCTCTCCTGTTGTGAGCGAAGAGTCCATGACTCGCTGCAGTACAGAAGTGTACTCAGGACGCAAGCTCTGTAGACCTGGATCTTGCAGTTTACCGGTTATAAGTCTTTGCTCGATTGGCGTAGAGCATGACACCAGGGGCTGCTTCCGACGGTGGGAGAGATCATTGCATCTCATTGGGCAGCTACCGCCCGCCTTAAGCTGGGCAGTCCCCAGCCAGTAAGGTGTTGCCTCGCCACGGTCCGTTAACCTCATGAGGTGCGTGGGGTTTAGGGTGAAAACTGACAAGCGGATCGACAACTCTGCACCATGCAACAGAAAACAGAAAACTACTGCCCTAAAGCTGGGCACCTGGAATGTTAGGACAATGACACCTGGCTTCTCTGATGACCTAGCAAGGCCTGCCAAGATTTTGGACTGACAATCAGCCTGAAGAAAACACAGGTCATGGTTCAGGATGTGGACTCACCTCCCTGCATTACAATCTCTGAGCATGAACTGGAGGTTGTCCATGACTTTGTGTACCTTGGCTCAACGATCTCCGACACTCTTTCTCTCGATACCGAGCTAAACAAGCGCATCGGTAAAGCAGCTACCACGTTTTCCAGACTCACAAAGAGAGTCTGGTCCAACAAGAAGCTGACGGAACATACCAAGATCCAATGCCTTATGAGACATTGAAAACGTCACTGCCAGTTTTTTGAAAAAAACGGCATGTTTTTGATCTCAGGTTCAGTCGGAGGCTACAGATGGCTGACCTGCTGGAGGTGAAGGGAACTGAGGGTGGGGAACAGAGGTTAGCTCCAGAGGGTGCGGGGAATCGTTCATCCATATCCATGGTTTCAGTTAACCGCGGGGGGTTCCGAACAAAACCCTCACGGATATGGGGGTATGCCTGTATTAGACTTGATGCTACCATAGTATGTGACTGCATTTGGAGTAATGTTATAAATCTGTACTAATAAAAAACTACTATGTACGTAGTCTATGGGGCATATTCCTTGGTAAGTGTGGATAGGATTGCAGCTTTTGGGATGTTGGGGGAAATCTTTTAAAAACAGATCAGCAACTGCCTGGGAGGGTTAGGAAGGTTCTTCTTTATTTAAAAAAAAAAAAAATTAAACTTATATTATTGTTAACTTTTAATTTAACTTACTTGATTGATTGATTTGATTTTGTTGTATGGAGGAAGTTAAAAATTGTCCTGCTTGATGATGTCACTTCCAGCCATGATATCACTTCCAGGTTAATGACATCACTTCCAGTGGGCCCTGACAGATTGTCATTCTAAAAAGCGGGTGCTGGTGCTAAAAAGTTTGAGAACCACTGCACTAAAAGGTTTATATATATATAACACAGTCCTTACTTTTCACTGTTCACGATCTTGTATTAGCTGGTGGAAGGGCTTCATAACAATTTGATGTATGCCGGCTGAATCGCACTGGGCACACATCCACTGGCAACAATGTGTTGGAGAGGCCACCCATCTGTGAAGGAGTGAACATGGACATCTGCAGAGCTCTGTTTTTTATTAGGTGAAAACTGACCATTGCCTGCTATCTATGCTTGCGTCACCCCCACCCCAATTCCTATACTTCTGATCAATGATCTGACTGGTGCTTCACATGTAGGTGAGCAACCCATAATATTATTTTGTTATATTTCTTTACCGTAGTTCTATCTCACAATCCTTTCAAGGAGTTCAGTTTTTTTTTTTCTTGTTTGATTATTGGTTCAAGAGGTGGTGACGCCAAGTTACCCAGTGAGAGCATTACAAGGATTGGAAGATGATCAATGATCAAACTCCATCACTCAAGCCACTGGCTCTTCCTGGTATTTGTTGGGTCCCTTTTCCCATTAGCGGGCTGGACTTCCTGTTCAAAACAGATGTCGGAAACCAGCTATTGCATGCTGTCTAAATCTCACTGGTACGTTAAACAGAATCAACTATTTATTTTTAATGGCTGTGTGCAATGGATATGACTATTCTTATTTGCTATACCAATTTTGCAATTACTTTCTTTAAAAGTCAAACACGGCTCCAGGTGGCCATTGCTTCATTTCTTTCCCTGTTGTACCTTCCTGCCATACAATTCATTTAATATATCATATCATTTTCCTCACGATAAGCAAGTCAGGGTTGGGGGGGGGAACATAGTCAAGAAAATATACATTTGCAAACATGGAAATGCTTACAAGTGCTACCAGAAAATTGGCAGGGCATAGCATACTGTTGAACGTTTGTGTGTTGTTTTAATAAATACCTCTACTGACCAATGGAGTTGGAAAGAAATGGACTATGGGAGGACTGGCATTCCTCCCATGGAAGGAAAGCTATGAGCCATACAGCAACGGTAAGACGAGGGAGCCCCGGAGACTGATGGGAGACCTTCTTGTTTAGAGAGTTGAACCTGGTGCTTTCCTGACAGCAACCAGATTTGGTACCTTTGAAACTCTCTAGGAACTCTCTTAGTGTGTCTGGCTAGTGCATGCTTCACCATTGTTGTTTCTGTCCTATGTACAACACAGTTCCTATGGCATCACTTTAGTCCCTTTATCTTGCCTGTCCTGAAGTCTTGTCCTACAGTCAAGCTCTGGTCCTGCACATTTTCTCCCAGGTCTTCCTGTCTTCTTCTGAATGCTTGGCCCTACATTTATCCATCTATAGCCCTGTTGTCTTGTTGCCATTAGTTTAGTCCTGCCCACCTGCCCATCTCAGGTTGTCGCAACCAAGCTTCCTGATGTTGGGTTGTGACTGCTAAAGACTATTAACTAGAAATCTGTATATTGTTTTAATTTTATGGATTCTTCATAAGCATGAGACTTTATGTATTACCTATAGTGTCAAAGAAGCATGGTCCAAAGTCAGCAGCTCTAGGGGTGGCTGCCTTTTTATTGGAAGTCTCCCCAGGTCTTATATGCAACAATAGAAGCCTTTATCTGAGCCCTGCACCCTTGGCCATGGCAAGTGGTGGTAAGGCAAGGAGGTAAGTGGTCAACAGAGAGAGAGAAAGAGAGAGAGAGAGAGAGACTTCTTAGTTGAGGTGTTCTGCACCAGGACTTCCTTTTTCAGAGGATCTTAAGTGGCACTAACCTTGATGTCTTTTGGCAAGCTGGGTGGCAAGCAAAGACTTTTTATTTGCAGTCCTTTCGACATGCTGAGTAGCTGGTCTTAGCCACTCTTTTACAGTTCTCCTCTATTTTACCAACTGATAGTGGCTGACGATATTGAATTGATTTTGTAGTTGCTTTTATTTTTGAATGGACATCACTTTGAGAGTTGTATATACATGGGCAGCTTTCCCCCTGCTAACTGGGAAAGATGTACTTTTGATACATAGCAGAGAGAAGGCATATGACCCTTTTCACCCCCGTGCAGTGCCCCTTCTAATGTCCATTGCTGGTGAATCTTCTGCATCTTTTTAGATTGTGACCCCTTTTACTTACAACCCACTACTAACCCACCAGGGAGTCGACAAACACGGGGTTGGGGCCAAAAGGAGGTGGTGCAGATCCAAGCAGCCTGGAGCTGTCCCAAGCTGCCTGGCCCTGTTCCCTGCTCACCCGCCGCCTGCCCATGGGCCTGCCCACAGACTGCCCTCCCCTGAATCGCTTCCTCCCCACCCTCCCCATGCCACACCCAGACCCCCTGTGCCGGCCTGACTCAGCCAGCACAGGCTTACCTACTCTGCAAGCCCAATAGAGCTTGGGCTAGGGTCCAGACGCTGGCACACATCCGTGCATCAGCCTCCCTCCTCTGAAGTCAATGCAAAAGTGCTTTACAGCGCTTTTGTGACATTTTTTGGCCAGTGTGAAGGACTTGCGCCAGCCAAGGGCACTCCCTGGAATGCACCCTTATGTTTTTAGAACCTAATCCTATCCAACTTTCCAGGGTTGCTGCAGCTGTGCCAATGGGGCATGAGCTGCATTTAGTGGTGGGGCAGCAGTCATGGAGGCCTCCTCAAGGCTGCGCAGCAGCTGCCGGGCAGCCCAATCCAGAGCTGCCCGGAGCTGCGGGACCCAGTGGCTCTCCGGCAGGCTCCTGCCGGATCCAGAGCCTCCCGCACTACCATGGGAGGCTCCTCTGGAGAAGGGGACATTTGTCCCCTTCCCCCGGGTAAAGGAAGCAGCCCCGCAATGGGGCTACTCACTTTAGCGGCGATTGTTTGGTTGCCGCTAAAATGAAGGCGCTCGTGTAGGGCGCACAGTCGGCCCCACTGCTCTAGCACTCTAGCACTAATTAGGATTGGACAGCTCATTATTGATTTCGGCAGTGTAAACAGCTTTGTGAATGTGGTTTTTGTCGATAAGCAGTATATAAATATTTGTAATAATAATAAATTCACTCAGGAACAACAACCACAACAACGAGGAGAAAATCCTTTATATGCACGACCTGATTTACACTGTGAATAGTTTATTCACATGTGCGCATGATGTTTGGTGTGGGCCCTGGAGCCATTCGATCACAGCCATGATGTGTTGACACTCTTTTGTTCAAGAATTTTATCACCTAAACTCTCAAGAAGCTGCAGACAACGGAAAAGATCCTGGAATACCCCAGCAGAAAAACAGACTGTTGAAAACTGAACGGCGCTTGCCACATCTCTCAGATGAATTGGTCTTAATTGCAGCCGTCAGACTACCACGCTTGGAAACCGGAAGAGGTTTTGAGAATGGAACACTAATTGCTGAGCATCCGCATTCTTGGAATGGCCTGATAACAGAAGACAGCATTCCTATGGCACGGTGGCAGGATGCAATCCACTGGGAGAGCAATCAGTAGAAAGAAATGAGTCATGGACAAATTCAGCATCCTCCAAACTCCTACAGTGACATCAAGGCTGAAGAACTTGGGGCCTAAGGAGAATTTGGGATTTGGACTATAAAAAGCAAATGAAGCATGAATAAGAAAGTGGCACACACTCTTCCTTTGTTATCTGTGGCATCGGTTCAACTGTGGGAGAGGTTGAACTGTTCCCATGGTATCTGATCTCCAAGATGTATTATTTGCTCGTAAATTTTCTAAATGCATTTCTCCAGTGCAGTTGCTACAGAGAGTTGAGTCTCTTGAACAGAAGTGGTGCCCCTCCCCATTGCATGTTCTCTTAAAATCACACTCCCAAATCTTTCTTTCAAATACTGTTCCATCCTTCCTTCCTGTTAGGCAGGGGAGAGGAAAAGAAGGGTGGGGCCAACCTTACAGATTCAGAAATTGCTGCTTCTGCAATTTGCTACAGTGTAAGAGTGAAGTAAGATTAAAAAAAAAATAGTTACAACTCCCTTTCCTTGTAATTCAGGTTTTTTTTTTAATTCCCTTGTTCCTAAAATGACCATAAGGGATAGGAAAATAAAAAAAAAAAAAAGAAGAAGAAGATAGTGTGACTGTAAGCATACCAATTTTATTTAACAGCTGGCTGCAAATATTCTGAAGTGTTATGGATTTTAACACAGATGTGGGTTGTTTTTTTTTTTAAGTCTTGTAAACATTTTGGGAAATATTAGAATTCTCATTTGTGATGCACTGAAGTCAGTTGTTCTGAGCCAAGAGAGCCTCCGGCTGTGGAATGTGGCAAGTGACATGAAATCACAACTCCAGCTAGGACATATCAGGCATTAATAAAAAAACTATTCTCCACCTAAATGCTTTGAATTTCATTCAGAAAGCTTCTCTATCTGAAATTGGACCACTCATCCATCTAATTCAAAACTGTTGGCACAGATTGGCAGTGGTTTTCAGACATGCAATCTTCCCCAGCCCTACCTGGAGATGTCAGCTATTGAAACGGGAGCCTTCAACACACAGGTGTTTGACCACTAAGCTACAGTTTGTTTCCTAGTGTCACTGATACCTTGGAAAGCCATAAA
Organism: Tiliqua scincoides; assembly: GCF_035046505.1. NCBI lineage: Eukaryota > Metazoa > Chordata > Lepidosauria > Squamata > Scincidae > Tiliqua > Tiliqua scincoides. The sequence continues at coordinate 251,976,589 of NC_089821.1, forward strand.
TAATTCCATTTTCAAAAAGGCAGAATTACGGTTAAAGAGGCCAGAGAACCTTTCTAAGCATGTGCTTGGAGAAGAATGGTGGATTTTGTTATCTCACAAGCAGAGGTGAACTCTTCCAGAGTCCAGTGTTGTTCTTGCCTTGAGAACTTTACTGGACTTCTCCCCAACTCCTGCAAGCCATCTGGTCCCATAAACACCCTCCCCACTGGCCCTTTCAATGCTCCCTTTACTTACTAGCGCCTCCCCAGCAGAGGCAGCTGCTAAGAGTGTAGGGAGGGGGAAATTTTAATCTCCTCCCACCTATTGCTTCTACCTTGAAGTACACACCAAGCAAAAAAATTACAGCAGTGGCCAATTGAGGTGTTGGTTTCCAGTAAGTAAGATAGGATTACAGCCTACATCTTTCTGAACACAATGGGCTTACTTCTGGGTAAAATAACACCATTTTCAAACACTTGTGTAGACTAGGGAGGTGTTTTACATCCCTCTTAGAGGGGAAAACGTGGTAGCTGCTTTACCGATGCGTTTGTTTAGCTCGGTATCGAGAGAAAGAGTGTCGGAGATCGTTGAGCCAAGATACACAAAGTCATGGACAACCTCCAGTTCATGTGCAGAGATTGTAATGCAGGGAGGTGAGTCCACATCCTGAACCATGACCTGTGTTTTCTTCAGGCTGATCATCAGTCCAAAATCTTGGCAGGCCTTGCTAAAATGATCCATGAGCTGCTGGAGATCTTTGGCGGAGTGGGTAGTGACAGCTGCATCGTCGGCAAAGAGGAAGTCACGAAGACATTTCAGCTGGCTTTGGACTTTGCTCTCAGTCTGGAGAGGTTGAAGAGCTTTCTGTCTGATCTGGTCCGGAGACAGATGCCTTCTGTTGCAGTTCCAAAGGCGTGCTTCAGCAGAACAGCGAAGAAAATCCCAAACAAAGTTGATGCAAGCCCTGCTTCACGCCGCTTCGGATGTCAAAGGGGTCTGATGTGGAGCCATCGAAGACAACAGTGCCCTTGTGGAAGGATCTGATGATGCTGAGGAGCCTGGGTGGACATCCGATCTTGGGGAGAATCTTGAAGAGGCCGTCTCTGCGAAGTATAATATTATTGTAATTGGAGATATTTGTTTTTAGATGTGATATTAGAAATTAAGAATCAGATAAGAGATTGTATTTTAGAGGTTAGTTTAGTGGTAAGAAGAGTCTATAAGTAAAAATTTGAAGCTTTTTTTGATTAGATAGTTATGGAAAATGATGTATAACATGTTATAAGAGATATTGAAGGAGGTAATACCATGGTAATCGGAGACTTCTTTTTTAGATGTCATATTAGAAATTAAGAATCAGATAAGAAAGATTTTATTTTAGAGACTAGTTTAGTGGTAAGAAGAGTGTATAAGTAAAAGTCTGAAGTGTTGTTTTTTTATGATGGGATAGATAAGGTTAGAGGAAAAATATGGAGTGTTAAAGTATTAACCAGTTGGGTTAAAGAATATGATAATTTTTGTATTGATTATTAATTTCGTTTGGATTAATGTTTGTTGTAATCGATGCCCACCACCCTCGTGTGTAACCTATGTAGTCCTAGCCCTAAGTCTATCCAATTTTCCTTACCTGTATCTGTAATAAATAAATAAAGCATTATACAGAAAACAAAAACAAACAAAAAAAAGAAGGAAGGCCCATAGCCAGGGAGACAGACCAGGGACAGACTACACTTGCTCCCAGTGTGGAAGGGATTGTCACTCCCGAATTGGCCTTTTCAGCCACACTAGACGCTGTTCCAGAACCACCTTTCAGAGCGCAATACCATAGTCTTTCGAGACTAAAGGTTGCCAACGGCCAATGACGAAAGGGGAAATGTTCCATCCCTAAAGTTCTCTTCAAATCACATGTTCCAGAGCAGCAGCTATGGTAAAGCCAATGATGGCATGCTTCCCCCCACAAAAATGGAGAGGCACAGAAGGGGCAAAGTCAGTTTCTAGGGGCTGAACTTTGTCCCACACATCTAAATTTCTGAAAGAAAAATAACAGTGTGATCATCTTTTTCAAAAAGTATTATTATAAGTGTTCCTTTAAAATAACAGGCTTTTTTTAAAGATTACAGTACAGTGTCTGTTCAAAACATGAAGGTTTGCACCCCTGACTGTACATACTCCCTCACAGTGAGACAGGAAGTCTGCAGAAGATGTAGGTATGGACCATCTAGCTTCCCTCCACCAGTCCTGTCCTAACAAAATCATCTTATCCTACTTACCTGAAGAGTTTGTTATTTTGTGCGATCCCAGCACCGTGCTCTGAAAGTGCCCTTCTGACGCCCAGCGTGCAAAAGCTCCTTGCATCCTGTCCAACAGTCCAAGCGTCTGTATTTTGTTTGGTTCAGTTTCTCGCACAAGTGTGAAAAGGAATTTGAAATTATAAATCACCGTTGCGCAGCCTCCACCAGAGGTACTAACCACATCCCTAAATCAACAGTCTATTTTCCTGCCTTTGCCACAGATAGGCTGACCCTCCAGATTTCCTATGCATTATTGCTCCTACGTTCCAGCTGCATTTGCAGATTGCATTGCAATGTGGCGGGGCTGAGAAAGGGCTTCTCAGATGAATGGCGATAGCGCAGCTGAAATGTCCTCATGCGTCTCACTGAGCGTGCTCTTTACAGAAGAGAGAAAAAACAACCTGTTAATATAATCATAACTGCAAAGGCAAAATATAACACACTTTCTAATTATTTCCTTCCCATTTCCAATGGCTCCATTTTTCATAACCTGGCACTTTATGATTATTGCTTCATTTCAGACGGACTTATTTTCAGTAATGGGTCTGTTCCATTTCCTTGAATTTCAGTTATGAGTGACTTGGATGCTATGATCCATTTGCTGGCTTGCAAGGATGTTGAAATGATACAGGCAAACAAGACTTCAACTATGCTGCTTCTAAAACACATGATTCCCACACATGATTATCCCATAAGCCTTTCTTTATGGCACTCTCCGGGCAGGCTTTGAGTGCCTGTGTTTAACATGGCATTGGGTACATTGCATTTGAATGAAGATCTCATGGTATGTTTTTTGTTTTTTTTTTATCATAGTGGGTGTTATAGCCTGTTGGAACAATCCAGGTTTGGTTTTCAATGTTACAATAACTAAGCCTTTACTATAGTCAGTAAGTTATAACTAAGTTAGAATAAGGGTACAGAATTCTGAATTTGAATGAACTTCGAGAGATAAAGCAGGATAGAAACTTGGTAAATAAGTAAATAAATATTCTAACAGAAGTGGGGGAGTGTCATGGCAATGTCTCCAAGTATAGAAAGACCCCTCTCTATTGCCTGGGAACACGGCTGCCATTTGGAGCCCAAACCTATCCAACTTTCTGGCTCTGGTGCAGCTGCAATGCTGTCCTGAGGTAAGGGAGTAAATGTTCTCTTACCTTGAGGAGGCCTCCATGACTGCTCCCCCCACTGCAGGATGCCACATGCACCCAGTTGGCACAGCTGCATCAGTGCTGGAAAGCACATAGGATTGAGCCCTCAGTTTAGTCAGCGCCAACTTAAGATGAACCAATGGTCTGACTCCATAGAAGGCAGGCTCATGTTCAATGATCATATGGAACACCAGGCTATGCCTGCAATGGGCTGATCATTTTTTTTTTTTAAATTTTATGCTACTTTTCCCAAAAAGCACTCAAACTGGTTAACAACAAAGCACAAAAGCATCTTGTATTTTAATTGCACTCATGGTTGGGAAAAGAGTTGTGCATGCAGTAATGCATTCCCCTGGAAAAGAGAATCAGAGATGGATGGCACATGAGACAATACGACAGGACTGGTGACAGCAGGAGCCTCTCTGTGTTTGTTCACACCTATGGAGTGCAACTGGGCCTACCCCCACCTGACTGTCATACCCCACCTCATACTCTTTCCTGGATGGAATAACCTACACTGCACCCTTCATCCAGGCTTCAGCTATTGGGGCTATTTTTAAGTGATGCCATTGTAAAGACTTACTTCTGAGTAAGCATGCATACTATTGGGCTGTAAACCTGTTTCCTGATTCTCGCCCTGACATGGGTGAGGTAAAAAAAGATGTTTTCTAAAAGAGAAGTAGAGGTTGGCCCACAGTCCACCGATTAGGTCACTTGGAGCAGGGACCATTGTGTGCATTGGAATGAACCAGCCAAAATGTTGCCCTCAGACCTCTAGCATCAATATGAAAGAATAAAAACAAACCAGTAAAAACAGCAACAATGGCCGTATGGCCCAATTCTATTGGGCCGCACCTCCAGTGGAACGCGCATTGTGCTGGCAGTGACCACCGAAAAACCACCATAAAGTGCATTGCCCAAGTGCTGGAAGGAAGGCTGGAGCCTTCCCATCTGCATCAACAAACTCAAAAGGACCCACCAAGGCAGGTAAGATGGTGGGGGGAAGTAGGGAGGGGGTAGGAGTGAAACTGGGCAGAGGGGGAGGAGCGTGGGACATGGAAGCTGGGGGAGGGGTGGGTTTAGTGGTGATGGCACGTGCTAGATCCTATCACCTCTGGCAGCAGCCTTCCTGCCCCCTTTCTTCCCCCAAACTTGTGCAAGTGATTTTGTTGGCATGGGTCCAAGCAAAGCCATTGCAGGGCAGGGAAGTCCTTTCCCTTCCAAAGCCTCCCATTTACCCCCGTCCCTTCTGGACACAGCACACACCTTTTTGGCACTGCTGTTCCAGTGAAGGAGGCAGGATCAGATTAGCTATTATTAATGTCCTACATTTTTCCATGATGGAGCTCAAGGTGGTGTACATGGTGTTCCTAGGGGGATTTCCCATCCAGACCAGACCCAGCCCTACTTAGCTTCAGCATATTGGCAGCTTCTGTGGTTTCAAACCACACCCTGAGACTTATAATAACAGGACAGCATCGTTCGTGACCCATTGAGCCAAATGCAACCCACTAGATTGTCATCTGTTTGACAGCTCCTCCCCTCCCATCCCCATTCCTGCAGTCTCAGGCAGTCAGCAAAATTAGTGTCCGTTAAACACACATACCCCATATTCGATTCTAAATTAGTCCAGAATGTTCTGGTTATTGAGTGATATGACCTTTTCCAGGAGTGGATGAGGAAGCCATCAAAGTGAGCCTTTTCAGTCCTTCTCCAACTGAGCCTTCTCATGGTAATTTTCACTCTGGCATTTATGAAGTATGTTCTACTATTTTATGAGGGCTTTGTCACTTTAATATTGTGATGTTTTACATTTTTTACAGGCAAAGAAAGCAAGCAAGCAAGCCCAACCTGGCAGCAGAAATAAAGGTAAAACCAATTCTATTGCATGCAAAAAAAAAAAAAAAAAAGCATTGCTAGTTGACTTCCAGCATCCTAATTCATGTCAGACTTTTTCTGGCACAGCTGAAGCAAACATTTCCTACATATTTTTTCAATCTTATTATGGGAAGTTAGACAGCATCGGGTCACATGGGCAAGTTTTTAACCAAATAAGAGTCAGATATGTAAAAGAAAAATACCCTGGGAAAGTTTCCCTGGTCTCATACATATGAGAGAATATCGTGCATTCCCCTGTCCAGCCTATAATTAAGATGAAAGGCATATTTCCATTTGATTTGCAATTCGGTGGCATGGTTTGCATTCCATGGCGGCTGCGTCATCTCGAGTCCTCTAATGGAGTGCAAACAAAACCAAACAAAATCATCCTTAACGGCTAAATCGGATGACATATTGCAGTGGAGACTATTTTAAACTCGCAGGAGGGAAAGCAACGGAGAAGGCTACTGCAATGTCTTTGTTGGAATGAAAATATCTCAGGCCTTTGCTGTGGTTGGGTCTGGTTAGCAGGATGCTCCAGCCTCGAAAGGTGATTTGTTCCTCACCCTATTGGGAAAAGCACTTCTCATAGGCTAATTGTCCACTGTCTATTTCTACCATGTATGAGGTGCAAAAGACTTCACTGCACTGACCATCCTTTTTTCTTATTTGTGTTGTACACTCCCCACCTCCTTGAATGGTGATTATTTCCTGGGGTAGCCACAACTTGAGTTGCCTTTTGAAGAGAGAGTCCTGGACACTTACGGCATTTGTTATATTTGCTTTACTTACGAATGTGAAGGCAGAGCACAAGTAAGGCAAGTAGCATCGTATCTGGCCCCTCATTTCAGATCTCCAAAGAAAGAAATCCAATACATCAAGGTAATTTTAGTCTTCAGCTATCTTTGACCCTAAGCTGTTGTTTTTCGCACAAGCAAACACCTGGCCCTTCTCACTGACTGGAAAAAAATGGGATGTATCACCTTCTACACTCTGTCTTTCCCATACAGAATAAATTACAATATCATATGCACAGCCTAAATGCAGTGGCATCACTAGGATTGGTGTTGGTTTAGGGTGTAATCCAGAAAACGAGTTCGGCCGGTGCACCGGTCCAGGGCCTAGGAGAGGCGGGTAAAGGGGGTAATTTGTATCCGGGCCCAGAGTCCAAAAGGGGGACCGGGAGCCAAAGGAGTGGGCCCAGAAAGCTCCTGGGATCTGACATTCTCCAATCTCACTGCCCACGCAGGATGCTGGGGGCAATACCATGGGTACATGGCCACGACTACTGTCACAGGCCATACACACCAGGCCCAAAATTGCATCCATTCCTTAACAGGGTCACATCTGGGAGGAAACTGACCTGTTACAGTTGCTCTTTGGTTTGTGGATTTGCTAACCATGAAGGAGTGTATAGGAGCTCCGCGACACAGCTGCAGGACTACAGCTGCTGCAGAAGTCAGTTTTGGTGTACACAGCACACTCTCCATTCTAATGTGAGCCTAAATGCAATGACACTAACCTCCCGCAATGATTTTCTATATTTGCAAGATTTTAGAGAGACATAGGAGTCTGTTTGGTTTTCCGTATTGCTGTATCGACCTGCCAACACCAGGCAGGCAGGTTGACCTGAGCTCTGCATTGGGAAGACTGGTAGACCTGGACTCCAAAGACTATTCCAGCTGTTACTACTTTCCCCCTGCCTGTTTTGCCCCCATTGCCACCTCCCCATTCTGTTTTGCTCCTCCCTCTTTGGGAAGGGGCCCAAAAGATACTCTGTACCCCCTGATAAAATTCCTCTCCGAGGTCCTGTTTGCTGCTCCTTGGGAGTAAGCCAGGCCAGTGCATGAAGGTGCGCCAGCCTGTGGAGGCTGACAAAAGCCTCCGTGCCGGCTTCCTCAGCTAGGCCAATGCAAGTTTCTGGGGTGTGCGGGGAGGAGACAGGAGGGAGGCATTCCTGTACAGGTGTATGGTGGGCAGTGGGTGGTCCCAAGGGTGGGTGGGTGGGGATCAGGAGGAGGGGCTGAGATCCAGCACTTCTGCTGGATCCCAACTCCCATTCCCGGGGAGCTCAGAGCAGCTTCAAGCTGCTCCACTATCCTGGCACATGTCCGAGGAGACCCATAGGGGCCTGCATTCCTTATCCCGAGCTAAGGGGGAAAGCTGAGCCACTTTTGGCCCCATCCTGCGCCAGATACAGCACAAGCCTTTTGGCATGCCTGTTCCAGTGTAGGGTAGGATTGTGTCTTTGTTTGTTTGTTTGTTTGTTTGTTTGTTTGTTTGTTTGTTTGTTTGTTTGTTTGTTTGTTTGTTTAAATATATATCAGTACAGGTCACCCAACCTGAAAATCAGTAACCAACAAAAAGCCAGTGGCCAATCTGATGACACTCACACAACTGAATAAGAATTCTAGTATTAACCCTGATGCATGTTCCACTACTCTGACACCAGTATTTTAATATTCTGGTTTCTTTATCTCTGAAATGGGAGCTGACTTATACTAACACCTTATTGGTTCCGGGTTGTGTCATAATAACATCTCATTGGCTCCCAAAACAATCAGTCTCATTGGTCAGTTTTGTGTTAAGGAAATTCAATTTTTGTGACATAAGGCGGTTGTGTTTACTTGGCTATAATGTTTGATTAAGTACTGATATTTCAACACATGAACAGCCCAATCCTATGCTTCTCTAGAACCCAGGGCTGCAGTTGCACCAAAATGGCAACTGCTGCATCCAATGGGGCAGGGAAGTAGTGCCAGTTCTCGTTGGGGTAAGAACACATGTCCCTTTACCCCGTGAAGTGATCTGGCAGCCCCAATGAGTCGCCTTGGATCTGTGCCTGCTATTGAGCAGGTGCAGAATCAAGGAGACCCATGTTGAGTTTCCCAGCCCGAGAGGGTGGTCAGGATATGGTGGCAGAGCCCACTGCCATCTCCGCCCCTCTCCTGGGTCCACTCCTCCCCTTCCCTACCCTCCCCCTCCCAGTTCTGCCACCTCCCTGCCCTTCCCTGCCCCCAAAAGTCCTGCTGCCGGTCAGTGGTAGAACCAGGAGGAGCCCTCACCATTCATCCTCTGGCACTGCAGCCCCAATTCAACTGCCACTGGGCCCAGTGGTGCACCAGTACCTCTGGTACAAAAGTGCCATACGACACTTTTTGCAACTGGCAGGTGGCACTGGTGGAATGGCGATGCCTCAGCCCATAGAATTGGGCCCTAAATTACCTGTCAAATGATGTATAACATGATGGTATTATTTGAAAATACCAAGATTTTCACAATTTTGGCCAGTAGCGGTGTCATACGTGCCCACACACACCCCAAAGGTGACCCAATGTGGTCCTCACCCCTCACTGGTTCCATGCGACAAGGGGAGAGAAAAAGAGCTGTTTTGTGAATGGGCCTTTCATCTTTGACAAACGCATCTGTTCCTCTCCTTAGATTCCTAGGCTAAATTAGCTGCATTAGTGTCCCAACCATATCTGTAACGAACAAATTTCGAACAGGTTTTGACTGGCTGAAATCAAGAAATACAAGAAATGTTTTGGATTCTCCTCTGCCTAGTCACCCTCTCCAGCATCACAGGAACAAACATCATTGGAACAAACATCCAGTTACAAATTGTGTGGTTCAATACAGTTAGGACTAAGCATTGCATACATAGATCCTCCCTGTGAGGTCATCACCAATAGTCCAGTTGCAGATACTGTAACCTTTTGATGTTAGATCAGGGGTGTCCAAACGTTTTGGTAAGTGGGCCACATCATCTCTCTGACACTGTGGTGGGGGCTGGGAAAAAAACAAATTGATTTACTTTTCAAATTTGAATAAATTTACACAAATTTACGTAAATTAATATATTAGAGATGGAACTTGTATAAATAAAGGTCTTGCATAAAAAGCATATAAAAGGCCTTGCACAAAGCAAGGCTGGCCTTTCCTTTGCTGCTGCTGCTGCATCACAGACGTGAAACGACAAGCAGTGGCGGGAGCCCTCGTCCCACAGCTCATGTGACAGGTCAAACTGTTGCCCTCATGCTGAGAGCGGTTGCATCAAACCAGTGCAGGCTCCAGCAAGTCTCTGGAGGACCAGAGGCTAATTGTAGACTGGGCGCTCCCACAGGCTGGACTGGGAGTCCCCGAGGGCTGCAAGTGGCCCCCCGGGCCGGGGTTTGGGCACTCCTGTGTTAGATGACTGGCATCCTGCAGCAAGGTACCTGGCCATTGGACCCCCTGGAGCTTAGGACTGCCCCCTCTTTGTTAGCCGTTCATAAAGAACTTAAGACTTTTTGTTTGTTTGTTTTATCTTGCTTTTCAGTAATTATTTTTCAGCTCTTGTTTCCTGCTGGCTGCTATTTGTTGGTTTGTTAACTGGTACTATTTTGTCCGTTGTTTGATTTATGATGCATTTCCCCCCCCCCCTTAGGTTATTTACTGATCTATTGTGAGATGCCTTGAGAATCTTTTACATCTATTGTAAGATAGACAAAAAATAGAATCTTACTGATCAATTGTAAGATACCATATATGAGTGGATTTGGTAATGCCTACTAAACTGGGCTTTTACATAGAAGGGTTCCAAATTCAGATTGGAATGTTGCGGCATGAGTTCCGGGGTTCTGGGATTGAGTTCTGGGGGTGGCAACTGCAGGTTCTAGTTAAAAGGAACCTGTTTCCTTTCTTGCTTCCTACAGAATATAACCATTTCCCCTGCAAGCTGGCTTATAGTTATAGCAACTGAAACAAACAAATCTTACATCAGGATTTAGATAGAGATTAAAATTAGCTGTAGTGTGTCTCCTGCAGGCGCAAAGAGCAGGTGACGCTGGGAGGGTGATAAAATGATTGATGACAGGCAAATCCTTGTTCCAGTTTGAATATCAGACAAAGGAGTAAATGCTCAATATCATAATTATCATTGTTGAATTTCCCTGGATGTAACAGCTGCATCAGCACTCCTGCTAATCGAGGAATCCCCATTGCTCTCAGTCGGGGATTTCTTAGTAAAATCCAAGCCTTTAATGTTGGTTCTCAAATTGCTATCTGCAGTTCTCTTTCACTGAAGGAGGTACATGATATCATGTACACGATGCACCTGTTCTTGAGACCTGGCACATACATTAAGGATGGGCAAAGCAAAAGCACGAGGCTCTCCCCTCCCTCCTGGAGATAGCCTCCAATTTAAGCTACATGCTCTGCTTGAGTGCTAGCTTCCATGGAGGTCCATGTGATTAGGCACTCAAGCAGGCCATGTGGCTTAAATTGTGTCATCTCCTCAGTTGAGGACCTACCATTAGGTCCGATGGGGCAAAAGCCCCAGGCGCGATGCGCTAGGACCTTGCGGAAGCCTCTCTGAGGCTCCCGAAGGGGGTGGAAACTGCGTTTCTGGTTTTCTGGAAGCACAGTTTAAAGCATTGGGGAACCTCACAGAGGTTTCTCTGACACAGGTGGAGGTAGCGCAAGGCTCCATGAGCCTCAGGTGCGTGGGGGAGACAGATTTCTGCATGGGGGGGTGGCAGTAGCCTGTGGGGGGCACCATCGTGGACCTTTGCCCCAGGTGCAGGGCTGGGGAGGTCCGCTGCTGCATCTCCTCCCCTCCCTTTTGTAACGAGAAGGAACAACATAATCTGAACCCCTGTGTGATCACATGGTCAATATTTCACTGGCATCATGGAATTTTTTTTGTAGTATGATAAAATGGAAGAAAACTGCATTCACGGAACTCATTAGTGTCTAACAAATTATTCCTCAACTTGTATAATATGCGGGGTGATCAGATATCCTCTTTTTCCAGGACATGTCCTCTTTTTAGCCTCATGTCCTGGAAAAGAACTTAAATGTCCTCCTTTTCCTTGTGAGTGGGCCCCTGAAGGCAGCATATACCTTTTTTCTACTTAATAAATAATATGTAATATTATTAAATTTAAAACTGTAAGGGCCCAATCTAGAAACGAACTGGGAGGAGGTGTTTCGGGGTGGGCAGAGAGCGGGCCCATGGCTGGGTCACAGGTGAGGGTGGAGCTAGGGGTCAGCACTTCTGCTGCTGGCATCTGTACCACCTCTTGAGCACTTGCCAACACGGGTGAGGATTAGGTTGCCCATAATATAGTGTCTAAATTAACCACATGAAATCAATATACAAGTGTTTTTAGCTTTTATTTTGTCATGTCCTACATTCTTCTTGGATGTCCTTTATTCTGGGGTGTCTTTTTGTGGTTATGACATCTGGTTACCCTGTATAATATGCTTATTTCTCCCTAACGAAGTTAGGTCTTTATCCTAATGTGCCTTAGCCTAGAGACTATTGTATAACATAATCCTGGGAAGTGAACAATGAGATGATACTTTAGGCTATACCATCCAACCATCCCATCTGGAGACAAGAAGGATGCACATGTGCAACTTCCCTGACAATATTGGCCATGCTGTTGTGTGCCTGCATAGTCATGTTGGTGGGAAACAGCAAAACTACTCCAACCCTAGTTAAAATATCATGTGCTATACTGACCGGTATTAAGCCATTCTGCCCAACGTTGCATATACGCAGCAAATTTGTACGCCTGTTGGCTGGGCAAAAATGGGTTAAAATGATGTTGCATCATGTTGCTTTTCAGTCTAGTTCAGTGATTCCCGAACTGTGATCTGTAGCTCTCTGGGAAGCCATGGAAACCAGCCAGGGGAGCCACAGAATCCTCATGAAAAACTTGCCACCTATACAAAGTATAGGATTGTAGCCCCAATGGGGAACCACAGCCAATGGCCCAGTAGGTCAAGGGAACTGCCAGTCGAAAAAGTTTGGGACCCACTGGTCTAATGGAATCGATAAGCATGGCAGATGCAAAGTTGGAGAGCAGTCTGCTCCAAGACAGTTAAGGCAATGTCCTCGGCAATGTGGGATTCTTTCAGATCCTCACTGGCTCTCTATTTATTTATTTATTTACTTACTTTATTTATACCCCGCCTTTCTCCCCGAAAGGAGCCAAGGCGACTTACAGCAGTATCTGCAGCCTAACACAGCAGAGCACATTCAGCCTCAGAACTCTGTTGGTGAGAGAGGAGAAAATCAAGGGCACGTGACCCACTGGACAGCAGCATCCAGTGTGCATCCTGAACAACTTTCTCTGAGCAAAGGTAGTATGCCAGTAGAGTCAGATTGTATATCGTGCCCACAGTACAACATTGAACTGTAGGTCCACAGCCATCTTTAAATTCTAGTGGTGCCAGTTGCCATGGGGGGGGGGCGGGGAGCTGGGACTGGGAGCCTTAAATGACTGCAGCACTGGTGGAAAATATAACCTAAGAAATCTTGAAACCACATTTGTTATGAAAGAAGCTTTGCCACAAAGGGGCTTTCAATAAGATATCTTAGTCAAACCTTGCAAATGTAACTTGTGGTGGCTAAAGAGCCCTTGTTGATTTAGTGTTGTTAAGTAGCACATGATCTAAATACAGTATATCTAAATGCAAGCTCGCTTTTTACAACTAACATAAACAGTTGTTTGCCTCCTTGAGTTTTTTTCCCCCCTTCAGATTCTATGTAAGCAACACTTGGGGCATTAAGTAATCGCAAATCCCTTGATGGAGTCTTGGCACCAAATAACCTTTGCCAATGCAGAAAGCATTAATCATAAACTATAAATATCAAATTGTTTCCACAGTGTTTTACAGGAGTAATTGCAGCATGCAGACCCATTCAGCTTACTGAAGGAAAAAATTCAAACAAGAGGTTACAGTAATATGTACGGGATATAGTCCTTCCATTTAATGAAATTTACAGCAGCAGCTCATATGTTCCACTTGTACTGATAATGCTGAAACCTTACCTTGATATAACCTCCTATTCTGAATTTAGAACTAGACTTTCCTTCCTTCCATATAACATCTTTTAAACAAAAGTTTATTGCTGTTCACATGTAGCATGCCTTTACAATGCATCTCGTGGTCATTTAACAATTTCTAGTGGATCATTGTTTCCACTGCTGTTACCTGCAGAAAACAAATGAAGTGTGAAGAGTGGACATGCATTCCCAAACAGGCAGCAGCCATGGTCTCGGGAGGCAGAACCAATCAGGAGTCTCGGCACACTTCACTGGTACTCGCAGGCTGCCAATCAGGGATCCTGGCGTGCATTCCAGTCTGCTGTGGAATGCATGTATAGCCATCATCCCTGTTTGGTGCAGGTTACAAGAGTGTAAGCCGCAGCAAATGAGATTCCTGTATGAGCCTCACATTTGACTTGCTAAACATGGTGGCAATTCAAGAAAACATTTAAAGAGCATATGCAGGAAGTCAAGTAAAAGCACACCAGCCACACTGTAATTTAAGTAATATGTGGCAACAGCACAATGAAAACAGGTGAAGCCTTGTTGCTGGAAGGAACATATTGTGTTAGGGACAAATCACAGTGTAGATAGGGAAGAAAAATGCTCCAAGACTTTCCAGGCAAGGGGAGCTGAGTTCAATGTTCTCAGTGTTGAAGGGAGATAACAGAGGTATTCTTTTTTGAATTAGTGTTATCCAGAGAAGATATTAACAACCCAATTCTAACCTGCACTGGAACAGGCAGGCCAGCTGGCCTGCACTGTATCCAGTGCGAGTTAGGGGGTGGTTGAAGGGCCATTAAGGGAAAGGGGATATTTTTCCCCTTACCCCAAGTAATGTCCCAGCCACCCCATGGGGCTACTCAGATCTGCTCCAGTGAATTTGCTGGCACACATCCAAGCATCCCTTGTGAAGCTGCTTGGGCCAAGAGTTAGGATTTGGCCTGCACTGCTGCAGCCGATCCACCCCCCCCCCAATCTGGGCCTAATTTGCCTCCCATTCCACTCCCCACCCTAAAATGCCCCCTCCGCACCTCTTTTCTGCCCTCCTACCACGCTTTCCCAACCCTCGTGCCTTCCAGATAGGCACAAACTTACCTCCTCCTGGCTGCAGTATCTGGGATTTCTACTTCTTTCTGGCAGGCCTCTTTATCACCCCACCACCACCACCACCACCACCACTGGATGCAATGCCTCTCCGTCAAAGTGGCTGCATCATCATTAATGCTGGGGACAGAATTGGACTGTTTGTCCTCCAAAGTAGATACAAAATAGCACAAAAGAATCTACAGTCGCGAATCTTGGGCTGGATCTGCTATATCGTGCTGCCCTTCCCATGATTCCACACATCTGCAGTATGGGCAGGTGCAGTACCAGTGTAAGCTGAGGCAGGCAGCAGTTGTGCGAATTACAGGGATTGAATGTACTGAAAGATAACATCTGCTTCCCAAGGAATACACGATGTATTTTGTATCCCAAAAGAAACAGCTTCTCACCACCATGATCATCCTCAACTTTTAATGTATCTCATGTCTGCCAGCGCCATCATTCCTAGCATGCTGGAATGAGTTGGTTCCTAATCAACCCTGCTTTTTAAATTAATGCTTCCTTTTTTATGACTAACTTTTTACATCCTATTTTTCCCATCCTAAAATTCGATCTACTTAGCCCTTTGTCCTGAATAAACATGATGACTTGGCCAAGGGAAGGAAATTCAGACCTGCCAAACTGATGAGACCAACTGGGGAACTTTATGCCATCCCCAGTCCAATGGTCACTGAAATCTATGAGACAGCGTATGGACGGAGGCCATAGTAAACTGTCAAGGAGCCACCCATTTCCTAGAAAAAAAATAGTAATATCCCATCTCATAATGCATATGGTCTCAGGTTCAGCTCCTGGCATTTCCAAGTAGGACAGGGAAAAGATCCTGTAGAGACATTGTTTATGCAGACAATGCTTAGTCAGATGATTCAGTGTTCGGATTCAGCATATATGGAAGGAAAGGAGGGAAATAAATCATTTGATTGATCATTTGTTTAATGTTCGCAGTGACACCCAAAACTTAAAATAAGAAAAGTAAAGTAAAGCTATTAAGAACAGTCCTTAAAAACACATTCAAAGGAACAGCAATATGTATCAATCTGGACAGACAAAATGTTTTCAGCCTGATGCTTAAACTCAGTAAACATATTGCCAGGGGAAAAATATTCCAAATTCTAGAGGCCACCACAGAAAAGACTTTTCCCCCATCATCACCATCCTAAACTCTTCCTTCAGGGGCACCCGAACAAAGGCCTCAAATGATTAGCTTGATAAATGAGCAGGTTTATGTGAACAAAAAAGTTTCAACAACTTTAGTGCAATTGTGTCAGAGAAAGGGTCTGTAAGGGACCTGAAGTTCTGGTCAAGTTGAACGACAACAGAACAGTCTAACCTTTCTACGTACTCATGCACAGCCTATAAAACATTCACTACTGGGGAAAAGAATTGCCTTACCATATGTGTGGCTTGAAATGCTGGCTACCATTTAAATGTTTCATTCTCAACCTCAGCTAGCAGCAGTTCAGGTTCTCTCTTCCTCTGCAACAAGGTCGATGTGACACTGCAAATGGTTAAATCATTCTTGGCAAGAGGCTGAGTTTGGCAGTCATTCTCTAATGAGAAATCCAGATTAGCAGTATCATTTGTAATACGAGTGATGAGCACTTAAGATAGTATCATTTGGGGGTTTTCCTCCCCCCCCCTCCTCTATTCTGAATAGCCAGGTCTTAACAGTGATCATTCAGAAGGTTGATTTTAAGCCACTTTGATATCAGGCATTTTCTTAGTCTTCATTTGCATCTATGCCTCCATCTGTGTCATTTAGTTTAATCAATATGGGATTGTGGGATCGTTCTGAAGTGCATTGGTAGAAAAAAATGATCAAGCTGAGAAAGTGGCTTTGTAGAGGCATGCACAAAACATTCTGAATGTTACCTCCTTGATATTCATGAAGCTCTCGTTGATTGCTGTGACCTGATCACCAGGTCATGTGGGCTTTTATTAGGTGAACATCCTCCCTGTATTGGGGACCATTCTCCCAGCTGTTTTTTGCAAACATTTTATGTGGCTGCTGTTGTCTATTGCAAACTAAAGTCTTCTCTGATTCTTAGGTGTATTGGTTTTGGCAGAGGAGGGGTGGCAGAGGAAGGGCGGTCCAATTTCCAAGTGACCCTCAGCAACGGTTGGTGCTGGCAAATTTAGTCACATCCAGAAGAGATTACTGTAACACACTCCTTGTGAGGCTGACTTTGAAAAGTTCTTGGAAACTATGACCATTACAAAACATGGCTGCCAAACTCTTAACTGAAGTGGCCTACAGAATGTGTATGTGCCAATTCTGTAACACCTACACTGGCTTCCAATTGGTTTCTAGGCCCAATGGTTTTGACCTTTAAAGCATGAAGTGGGTCCAGAATATATGGATGACTATCTACTCCCATATAAACTTAGTCATTCATAAAGTTCTCATTTGGAGACCGCTTGCTGTTTGATTACCTCCCTGGAGCCAACCCTAGCATAAGAACATAAGAACAGCCCCATTAGATCAGGCCATAGGCCCATCTAGTCCAGCTTCCTGTATCTCACAGCGGCCCACCAAATGCCCCAGGGAGCACACCAGATAACAAGAGACCTGCATCCTGGTGTCTCCCTTGCATCTGGCATTCTGACATAGCCCATTTCTGCAATCAGGAGGTTGCACATACACATCATGGCTTGTAACCCATTAATGGATTTTTCCTCCAGAAACTTGTCCAACCCTCTTTTAAAGGCCTCCAAGCCTTCCTCTGCCCCTTTTCTTTAAACTCACCCACAAGGCAGCTCATGACAGCATCAGCTTCTGCCTTACCTTAAAGTTTGGGCATCATTGTCCCAATGAAACCTGGAAAATGCATGGCTATTCATGGAAAATGTAGTTCTTATGCTTCCTGACATCACAGTACATAGGCGCACATACATGTAGCCCCATCTGCTTGTGCCAGGAAGCATGAGAATGACATAAGTGTGAGGTCTGTGCTGCTGTGAACACTCTCCATTGCATTTTCAAAGAAGGGGGGGAATTCACTTTGAGCACCCTTCCCCTATCTCAGTGTTTTGTGCCACATTTATGATCCTGTCAATTGGCATTGGAAATGGCTATGGGGGAACACTCTCCACTGATACACCAAGTGTATTCCCTTTTATCAACAATGGGATAAAAGGGAATTCCACATTCAGGGCAATTCTACCCTATATTAATCAAAGATAAACAGTATTGTCTCATTTGTATTTAGTTAGTCCTTATCCTGCACTCCCAGGAAGCTTCAGGAAAGGTAACTGTGAATGCAGAAGGGCTGACATTGTAGATCAAAACTGATGGCACAGTTTCTTGTCCGAGACACATGATCCCAAATTGCTGGGAAGATGCCTAGAATTCGAACACGTGGCGCTTGCACCCTGTACATGCATGTGACAGTGCGAGTAGATGTTGTGGCCAAGTTATTGGCCTCTGTGGAGCAGCTTGAAAGGTCACAATGCTGCAAACGCAGATGTTCTATGTATAGAGATCTGCAGGGAGCATAACTGAATGACAAGAGTTATATGGTTTCATGCCTTGTTTAACCCTGAATTATTTTTCAATCTTCTGCAATGACTCCTACCACCACAACTGTGAGTAGTACTAGGATTAGTCTTATTCAGCGTCTATCATGAAGGTATCCAACGTGGCCGACACCAATGTGAAAGCAACTTAATGGAAACCAAAAAAAACCTCTCACAGCAGCCTTTAGGACTCCCTCCTTTGTTCATACTCTCTTCATTCTGAACAAAGGAAGCTGCTGTATATAGAAATCAGGCTATTGGTCCACCTAACTGAGTATGGTAATAATAATAATAATAATAACAGGTATTTATATACCGCCTTTCTTGGTCTTTATTCAAGACTTTATTCAAGGCGGTTTACATAGGCAGGCTTATCCAAATCCCTTATTAAATAGGGATTTTTACAATTGAAAGAAGGTTCTCTCTTTCAAGAACCACTACATTCAGGTGTTTCAATCCGATCTGGCTTCACATTCTGGCCTCCATCTTCCCAGGCTCAGAGCAGATGGAATAGCTCGGCTTCAGCTTGTCAGCTGCTTCAAGGTCGCACGGTGCCGGTAGCCTCGAACTGGCAACCTTGTGGATGTTATCTTCAGGCAGACGGAGGCTCTACCCTCTAAACCAGACCTCCTGCCCTGACTGGTCTACTGACTGGCCTACTGACTGGCAGCAGTTCTCCAGGGTTTCAAGCAGGGCTCCTTGCCAGACTTCTTTGGCAATGCCAGGGACTGACCCTGATACTTTTTGCTCTTCCAGCAAGGCCTCTGCCTACTGAGCTACAAGCCCAGCCCACATTTGCTTCCCACCTTTCCTCCCTTAAATTCACACTCACATACTTGGATGTGAGTCAGTTCAATTAATTGTCACAACAACCCTGTGAGGTAGGTTAAGCTGAGAGAGGGTGGTTGGCCCAAGGGCGCCCAATGAGCTTCATGGTGGAGTAGATATTTCAAACCAGATTTCCATGGTCAAAATCCAACACACTAATCACTACAGCACACTGGCTAAACTGACCATTTAATACAGCACATTATAAATGCCAGATGCAAAGTTCTCATCAAAATTCTGGAAGGGGGGACCTGCCTCAATAAAATGACCTCAGGGGCAGAGCAGTCTTATATGACAGAAGATGATCCTTTAGATACTGTGGCCCTAAGTCGTAAAGGGCTTTAATGGTCAAAACCAGCACTTTGAATTGAGCTCAGAAACAAATAGGCAGCCAGTGCAGATGGAAAAGACCAACTCCTACAGCCTTCAGATCCAGTGAGAATTTCTAGAAGCCCAATAGGAAAGTGATTTTCAACCTTTTCATCCCACAACACACTGACAAGGTGCTTAAATTGTCAAGGCACACCATCAGTTTTTGTTTTTTTTTTACCATTGACAAGGCACACTGTGCTGTTGAATGGGGGCTCACATCCCCCAATGGCCCTATTAATAATTTACCTTCCCCCAAACTCCTGCGGCACACCTGCAGACCATTTGCAGCACACCAGTGTGCCATGGCACAGTGGCTGAAAGTGGCTGCAATAGGATGAGAAAGAGCAACCCAGGAATGGGTAGCCAGGCCCATTTCTTGATACAGCTGTGGCTATTGGAATCCTGGGTGTTAATTCCCTACCTGCTTGGTCAGTTAAACCAGAGCTTCAACAAAAAGAAAGTTTTCTCCATAACCCTTGGCACTGAACACAGGATTTCTCTGAACAAATTAAGGAAGTGGAATATTTCAAAATCAGCTGTTTATAAGCATTCCTTTTTGCAATTTTTTTTCTTGCACTACGCAAATTTATTTTCCTGTGGTTTTTTTATATAAAGGTGACGAAGAAAATTCAGGAGAGTGGAAAGAATGTTGTTCGTTTTTTAACCTAAAAATATTACATTTGGGTGGAGATCAAGACTTATTTCTGAATCCATACACTTTTACGCTGTCTAGTGGGGATCATATCTTAATATATTATTGCCAGTGATTCCTGACAGTGTTGATCCACCTTTCCGCTTACTCATGAATAGGACATTCCTGTTCTCTCAAAATATACCACCCACTAAAATTGTGACTTTTAGAACTCCCTTTTAGTGCATTTTGGCAAAGGAAGAAGGAAGAGACGAGCCAAAACCCTGCAGGTCATTAGTAGTCTACAGTTCAGAAATGTCTGTCACTTGTCAAACCTGCATGACCTCTTCCTTGATTGCTACAGAACCCATCCATTTTTTTCACTAAACTCACACATTCGAATCCACAACATGGCACTGTTTCCCACCCACCCCCAGCAGTCAAACCACTGCAAATGCCAGACCATTTTCTTTTTTTTCTTTTTTCTTTTTTTATTTACTTACTTTAAGACATGGGTACAGGAAAAATCACAAACATATATGTACAGGGTAATACACAAGGGAAAAAACACCAGGAAATCGCAGAACTGTAGCCGATACTCTTATGTTTCCCTACCTATCATCCTTGAATAACTTATTGTTTATCTAACCACTCATACAATGGTTTCCACAATTTCTGTATTCTCTCTATTTCGCCATCTCCCAATCTTTCCGTCAATACATCTATTTCAACCATCTCATATAATGTCTCAATCCACATCTCTACAGTGGGAGTATCAGGGTTCTTCCACAATCTAGCATACACCAATCTCGCTGCAGTAATTGCATACAACAAAATATGTTTAAGATCATTGTTATAACTTTCAGGAAAAATACTCAAGAGAAACAGTTCTGGTTGGAAATGTATTTCACAATTAAAAATAATTTGAATAGTTCTATATATTTTTTGACAAAAATTTTTGGCCTTAGGGCAAAGCCACCACATATGATAAAAAAAACCTTTCACCTCTTTGCATTTCCAACACTTATCGCATGTGCCGGGATACATTTTTGCTAATCTATCTGGAGACAGGTACCATCTATAAAACATTTTGTATATGTTTTCTTTCATTGTTACTGCCTTAATTATCTTCATATTTCTCTTCCAAAGCTGGTCCCAATTATTCATTGTTATATTATGTCCAATATTTTTTGCCCATATAATCATTACCTCTTTTACCGATTCGTCTACCATTTCCATACTCAACAAATATTGATACATCCTTCTGATATAATTTTGCTCATTTGATAAAAATATTTTATCAAATTCCGTCTCCTCTGGGTAGATTCCTTCTTTTTTATCTTTCAACCATCTTGTTTTAATCTGTAACTCCGTCAACCAATCCAGTTCAATCCCTTTCTCCCACAATACCTCTTTTGAGTACATAACTGCTTTCTCATCTAATAATTCATCATATCTCCTATTCTGTGAACCTCGCAACCACATTGGCCTAGTATCAATTTCTAACGGTTTCACCCATCTTGGAATCTTCTCGTAAACTTTATATCTGATTTGTTCCCAGACAAACAACAATGCTCTTCTTATCAGATGTTGTTTAAAGTAACTATGATATTTGGCTTTATCATAAATCAAAAAGGCATGTGGACCAACCTGCAAATCGTGTAGTTCTAATTTTAACTCTCTAGATTTTTCGGCTTCTGCCCAATCCTTTATCCAATTTAATGCCGCTGCATAGTAATAAATTTCCCAATTTGGCATTCCGAAACCAGCTCGGAACCAATTTGGCATTCCGAAACGCTAATAAACCTGGAAGATGGCTGGCACACAGACTGAAAAAAGAACGACAGAGGAACTTTATAAATAGTTTGATAGATGAAAATGGAATTGAGAAATACAAATCCTCAGAAGTTAAACTTATTATTGAAAATTTTTTTCAACAATTATACAAGAAATATAATGTAGATCCGGACCTGCAAATGGATTATTTATTAAAAAACAATATGCTAAAATTGACATCAGAACAGAAACTAATTTTAGATCAAAAAATTTCCATGCAAGAACTATCAGAAGCAATCAAAAGACAGAAAAATCAGAAATCTCCCGGACCAGATGCCATTCCAGCAGAATATTATAAATTATTTGAAGAGACGATACAATTACCATTTAAGAATCTGGTTAATGATATATGGGAAACAGGAAATATTCCAGATTCATGGACAGAAGCTTTAATTACGTTAATACATAAACAAGGAACAGAAAAGAAAGAAATTAGAAATTATAGGCCAATTTCTCTTTTGAATACAGACTACAAGGTTTTTGCATCAATATTGGCTGGAAGATTAAAGAGAGTTCTGCTGCAAATAATACACCAAGATCAAACGGGCTTCTTGCCAAAACGACACTTAAAAGATAATGTGAGAGTTATTATTAATATAATAGAATATTTTGAGGCACACTCAGAGAAAAAATTAGGATTAATTTTCGTAGATGCGCATAAAGCATTTGATAGAGTAAATTGGAACTTTATGATTCAACAAATGTACCAGATGAACTTTGGGCCAAAGTTTATAAGGGTTATAGAGAAGATATATACCAAACAAACGGCAAGAATAAAGATAAATGGTGACATAACAAGAATGATAGAAATCCAGCAGGGAACAAGACAAGGATGCCCTCTATCTCCATTACTGTTTATTATAACTCTGGAAATATTAAATAATATAGTAAGAAGAGATGAAAGAATTGTGGGAGTGAAGGTCCAAAATGAAGAATTTAAAATTCAAGCTTATGCAGACGATCTCACTTTTATCTTGGAGAATCCAACCCAGTCTTTAAAATATTTGATAGAGAATCTGACAGAATACGGTAAAATGGCAGGATTGAGGATAAATTATGATAAAACGAAAATATTAGTGAAAAATATGAGAAAACAAGAGAAACAGCAACTACAGGAATTTGGTATTAATATCACAAAGAAAGTTAAATATTTGGGAATTACTGTATCAGATAAATGTAGTGAGTTGATGGAAAATAATTATCTAAAGTTAATGATGGAGATTAAGAAAGACATAAAAAGATGGAATGGATTAAATTTATCATTGTTGGGTAGAATAGCAACAGTTAAGTCAAATGTGCTGCCAAGAATATTATTCTTATTTCAGACAATCCCAATTTTATTAAAAAAGGTGTTCTTTCAAGATTTGAATAAAATGATGGCTAATTTCATTTGGCAAGGGAAAAAAGCTAGAATAAAGATGAAATTATTACAAGATGTGAAAGAGCCAGACCATTTTCAATAGATGCATGTAAAATTAAAAGGCTGTTTGGTGATCCAATAGACAGAGGAGGGTGATGTGCACTGGGATTGCTGAAGTGGGGGAGAAAGCAGCCCAATGTGCACATTATCTCTTCAGCTGGATCACAGCCAGTGTTTGCAAGTATATGGCTAGACTTGCTGAATGGTTGTGGTGAGGACTGGCTCACCCACGAGGCCAACTGAAGTGGTAGCTTCAGGCAACAGATAGATGAGGGGCACTCATTTCTGTCTACCTATGTGCCTCCATTGACCTTCTTTCTCTTTCCACTTCCTGGATTGGAAAAGAGGGAGACTTGATTGGAAGACGGAGACAAAAGATTGGAAGAGGAAGTGTGGAGGGATGGAAAGTACTGAGTTAGAACATTGGAGAGTGGGGGGAGCAGAAGCTGGCACATCAGTGAGTAAAAGGGCAGTTTGGCATGTTGCCTCAAGAACCAGGAGGTTGTGGAAGAGGACATCTCTTTGGCTGGTCCTTCTCCCTTTTCAAGTTCACTAGACTTTTTACGTCAGAACTAGGAACCACTCCTCCCATTCACAAGATTCAGTTACTGGTAGATGTGTGATTCCTCATTTATTGTGACTAGCAAACGTTGAGATTCAATGAAAGAAGTCCCTGTTTTTGTAGACCTCTGAATTCTCTTCATCAGGGAATTGAAGACATAGCATGAGCTCCCATGAACTTCCATTTCTATTGCTTTGATCTTTTTCTCTCATTAGTCCCATTCCTGCAGGTAGCCTTCCGCCCCTTAGCACTAGAACTCAGCACTAGAACTTAGCACTAGAACTCAGGGACATCCAAAGACATGGCTAGGCAGGACATTCAGAGCAAACGGTTTGAATACAGCCCATCATTATTTTATGGGCAGCTGCCACAAGTTGTGTTGGTGGCCACTAGCTTAGGGGACTGGACAAATTCACAGCAGAGGTTTATTGCTATATATTTGGCATGATAGCTGCATGGAACCTCCATGCTCAGAGAGAGAATTTCAGTTGCTGGGGAGGAATACCAGTCACTAGGGGTGGCAGGAGAAGACAATTGCATTCATACCCTCTTTGGGGGCTTCCCAGATTGTCTGGATGACCATGGTGAGAACCCTGAGTTTGATTGGCCTTTGGTCTGATCCAGCAAGGCCCTAGTTAACTTTCCCCTGTCCCATGACAGAACAACTCTTCCTGGACTATGCCAATTCAAACTGCAGTTGGGAAGTTTATGTTGGACTACTCCCCCTGCTATGGTTGGTTGGCAACCTTCAGTCTCGAAAGACTATGGTATAAGCCTATAGCACCCGGTATTCCCAGGCGGTCTCCCATCCAAGTACTAACCAGGCCTGACTCTGCTTAGCTTCCGAGATCAGACGAGATCGGGCATGTGCAGGGCAACTGTTATCTGCTATATGAAAAAAAAAAAAATCCTGAAAGTCAGTTGCATATGCTGGTTAATGATTTCCTTGTATTTTGGTTGTTGTATCTGTTATTTACTGATTTTGCAGTTTTTTGTTGTTTTTAAAGTGGCTTTTAGGCTATCTTGAGCACCTCCGTCTTTGGAAAGAAAAGTTGGCCTATGCATTTTTATAGAAATAAAATAGTGAGGTTATACCTAAGCGTTTATAAGGAAAAACCAAACCAGACCTCAGCAGTCTCTTCCACTGCAGAATACCATCCCAAAGGAAACCGTGAAAGCCCCTTTGCCTGACTCATTCAAAGGAAGACTGGACAACAGATTTGAGAATAATCCTTCTTTGGCAAAGTATGATCCAACATTGGCAGGGAGATGGAAAAGATGACCTAATAGGTCTTTTCCGTGTTTGATTTCTATGATTCAGTCAAGGTATGTTACAATGTGTCATGTATCAGGGCATGCCCAGGCCATAAACCCCCAACTTCCACTTCAGAGTGGAAATCTTGAACTATCGGTTTGGCTAAGAGAGAGAGAGAGATTAATATTTCAGAAGACACTGGGGGTTTTAGGTTCCTAATAAGATTTTCATTGTGTGTGTTTTTTGAAAGACCTGTGGCGTAGACTGGTGATAGCCTTGACAATATATTTAAGAAATGCTATTTATATAACAAAGACATTGCAGGGAAAACTGGTTGTTTTTTTAAATTTAATCTTGACTTTTTTCTTCTTTTGCATTCCTAGACATCCAATCATTTTCTCCTGTTGCTGTGCAGAAGCCACATTAAACTCCCCTACTTCTGTATGCTGCTTTTGTACCTAGCCTTGCAGTATCAGAACCAACTTAAGAAACCAGCAGCCTCATTCACTGGGCATTGGTTTTAGCGCTTTCCACATGCGCTGCCTCCGACGCATCATTGGCATCACCTGGCAGGACAAAGTTCCAAACAACACAGTCCTGGAACGTGCTGGAATCCCTAGCATGTATTCACTGCTGAAACAGAGACGCCTGCATTGGCTCGGTCATGTCGTGAGAATGGATGATGGCCAGATCCCAAAGGATCTCCTCTATGGAGAACTCATGCAAGGAAAGCGCCCTACAGGTAGACCACAGCTGTGATACAAGGACATCTGCAAGAGGGATCTGAAGGCCTTAGAGATGGACCTCAACAAGTGGGAAACCCTGGCCTCTGAGCGGCCCGCTTAGAGGCAGGCTGTGCAGCATGGCCTTTCCCAGTTTGAAGAGACACTTGGCCAACAGTCTAAGGCTAAGAGGCAAAGAAGGAAGGCCCATAGCCAGGGAGACAGACCAGGGACAGACTGCAGCTGCTCCCGTTGTGGAAGGGATTGTCACTCCCGGATTGGCCTTTCCAGCCACACTAGACGCTGTGCCAGAACCACCTTTCAGAGCGCGATACCATAGTCTTTCGAGACTGAAGGTTGCCAATACAAATATACTATAGAACTGCAATCTCCAGAACATGCCAATTTATCAAAAGAGAACTGTTCTTGTACCATGGCAAATAAATGAATTAAATCACTAAAGACTCCTGTGAGCTCAGAGTTCTCACCCACAGAGGAGGCTACTTGAGGTCTCAGTGTATGATTTGCTGCTCTGATGTTGTCTCCTTCCAATTACAGCCTCTGATGAGGAGGGGAGATCATTTTGCTGCATCATGTGACTAAATATTCACAGCCCAATCCTATCCTTTCCCCCTCCATAGCATGCAGTTGTACCAGAACATGATGTGCTGCATGGCTATGGGGGGGGGGGGGCAATCAGAAGGCTTGGTAGAGGAAAGGGAAAGTATTTTTCCTTACCCCTCCATAAGCCCCTTGACTACCAGTTGGTCTCCTCAGATCTGCACCACAAGTTCAAGGAAAAAATAATACAATACAGGTATTTCTATACCGCCTTTCTATGTCCTCAGATTTCTCCTTGGACTTTATTCAAGGCAGTTTACATGGGCAGGCAATTTAAATCCCCGTAGGGATTTTTACAATTTGAAAGAAGGTTCTATCTTTCAAGAAACCACAACAATCAGATGTTTCATTCTTGATCTGGCCGCACATTCTGGCCTCCATCCTCCCACGCTCAGAGCAGATGGAATAACTCGGCTCAGCTTGTCAGCTGCTTCAAGGTCGCACGGTGCTGGTGGTTTCGAACTGGCGACCTTCGGATGTTATCTTTAGGCAAATGGAGGCTCAACCTTCTAGACCAGACCTCCTGCTCCTCCTGAAAAAAGGGTGTAAGTAGGCTCTCTCCAGAGGGGATACCATCCAGCACAAGTTGCCCTTGCTGGGTTCCACCCCTTCCCAGCTCTAACACCATAAAATGGATGGTGCCATAAAAAATTTTTATAAACTGCTTTTCTGTTTTAAAGAAAAATGCATAGAATGGAATTAAGGAAATAATAAGTACTGTACAGCACAATTAGCCACCGTTGTGTAAATGAGAACTTAATGCTGTGCTTAACACAGTACTAAGAAACACTGCATCTGGGAGACCCAGGAGAATAAAATCTTTGCTTGGCATCTCAAGGACAACAAGGTCCCTTCCTTAAGAGGAAATTCTCAGGAGTGAATTTCAAAAGCAGGGTGGCACAGTCGAGAAGGCCCTGTCCTCGGTCACCACCTGTCTCACCCCCAAAGGCAGAAGCACCTGGAGGAGGATTTAAAAAGATTGCCACTGCGCACAGGTGGGAGCTTGAGAGAGCACATTTGCATGAGTGACTGCTCTGAGCTTGCCTGTTTCTAACCAGTAGCCATGCTGAGAATAGCAACTCATGCAGAAAGATCAAGGGTGGGCTTCACTTGGCAGCGTAGTCTGTATTTTTTCTTAAAAAAAAATAATAGGGTTTAAGATTGGAGTGTGCCTCTTGTTCTCATTCAGAAGAAATGTGTGCCTCAGCTATCAGAAGTTTGGAAAATACTTCTTTAGCACCCAGGAGATTCCCCCGACTCAGCAATAGATTGTCTGCAGTCTTGCTGAGTGCTTGCTTTATTGGTTTACTTGACATGGGAGCGTATTGTCTACTTTTCTAATATAACAAAGTGGGATTTTCTCTGGTGACGTAAGTTGGCCTTGCTCCAAAGGAATCACATCTTCCACTTACATGAAGTCATCGTCCAAAAAAATAAAAAAGGAGAAAAGGAGAAGAAGAAAAGGTATATGGATTTGGTCAAAAGGAGAAGGAGTTAGCAAAACAGGCAGTTCATGAGACTGTCTGAAACAGCTAATCTGGATCAAATTTCTTCAGTGAAATGTATTCCACAATCCATCTCCTTGCTAGAAAAATAGCACCAGTGAAGGCAGGTAATAACTAGAGAACCGTCTGGGTCTGGTAACATGAGGCTTTCACAGATCCTTTGGCTAAGTCAAAGAGCCAAATGCATAGTGTAGCATTCTGAGCAAGTTATGGGTTTGTGACCACTATTATGGGGCTCCATGACTTTCATACAATGTGTTGGATTGTCTTTCAGATTGTGCTTCTTCATCATTAATGCACAGTTAATGTATATAATTGGCTGCCTCAGGATGCGATGATGGCCGCTGGCTTTGACAACTTAAAAGGGGAGCAAGCCAATTTAAGGGTGACCAGTCAATCCATTGCCACTCATCTTTATAGCTAAATGGAATCTCTGTGTTCAGGGCCAGTATACCACTGATGGAAGCAATGGCAAGTAATTGCATTTATGGTACAACTGTGCAGTAGCTCGTTCAGGCCTCCAACACTTTCAAACTGGGCTTCTCCTCTCCCCGGAACCTGGCGTTCAAGAGGCAGTGGTGCTCACAACCCTTCTTTGTCACTGTACTTTCTGTCCAAATCAATCTTTTTCATCCTAAGACCAGCAACATTGTCATGTCATGTGGCCAATTCTCACTGGCTGCCTGGCGACATCTCCTAGTATGACAAAAACTGACTTAAAATTTAAAATGCATCAGCCAACCAGGATTGAACAAGTGGTGAAAACAAGGCAGACAAGGGAGAGTTCATAAAACATTCCCCACACCACCCGTATCACACTCAAAATATTCACCAATAAACACTCAGCATGACCTTTTTCAGATCCAAACTGGAAATGCTACAGCAATGAATTCTTGCAGCAATGAATCTGTGCCAGGCCTTGTGTGGCTTCTAGGAATGTGGCCAAGAAACGTGAAAGGTGTTCCAACCCCATTTTGCTTCTCCTTCCATTCTTCAGAGTCCAGGGCTCAGTAAGTAGATCCCTTTTTTAGACATACTGTGGTTGTAAAACAAATTAACAGCCTCTGTTTGCAACCAAAATGACACACGCGTATTTTGCTCAAGCCCCATGCTGATTCTTCAGGACACGGCTGTCAGAGAAAGATGGAGAATGAACAACATGATATCTTACACTCGGTGGAGAAGGCCAGTCATCTACAGAAACGGCCTGACATGCGTTTTCCCTAGATGTAATTCATATAACAAATTTCTTATAACTTAGAACAACGTTCTTCAGATGCATAACTAACTTCTTCAACAGCCTCATTCCATGTTTTTCTGGCACCTTGCTGGGAAGCAAAATATCTAGCCAGGCTGGGATTAATTTCTGATTTTCCCTGTCATCAACGCCACTTCCTCTCCTGTTCTACAGCATGCTTAAGTTCTTAGACTCTTCCCCATGTACAGCAATTGTGTGAAGGAAGCACTGAATAGGGGGAGGATCCCTCCACATGGTTCAGAACCCAAGGTGGTGAATGGCATGGAATTTTGCACTCTGCATTTTTATTTTCTATCTTGCTATCCTAACCACGTGGGCAGTGTGTGAAGCTAGGTGTGGTATCAAGTGTTGACCAGCTGGGGCACTGGTCAAGGGCCTACACCCATTGAAGTGAATCAGAGTTCCTTACTTTGCAAAAGTCACAGGAACTCTTGCTTTTCCCTTTATAGCATGCTGCTATGTGACCTTCTATTTAAAGCAATGGGTGTCACTTTTCTACTTCAGTTTACTGTCTGTGTGATGTCTACTCCATGAGCTTCACTCAGGATTAAATGATGGTGGTCCAAACTCACTCTCTCTCCCCCCCACCCCATTTTCTGTATTCCAGCAGCTGCTGAATCTTTTTTCATGAACTCCATAAAGAAATCCTAGCTCAGATTTGCTGTCCAATCTAATCTAACACTAGTAGAACGTGTGTTCTGCTGCCATAAAGAGCTTTGTGGCAGCACAAGCTGCTGGCGCACTGGCAGAAAGGCCAGAGCCTTCCTGCACACACTGGCGGACTTTGGGAGGACTGCCAGAGCAGGTAATCTTGGTGCAGGCGGTGGAATGGGGTGGGGGTAGGTGGGACATGGATGGAGTGAGCAATGGGCAGATTGGACACAGGAGGCGGGCAGGTTCAACAGCAGCAGCTCCCTCCAAATTCATGTCCCCTTCCAAGACCTGATCCACCTGCACGTGTCAACATGGACATGCACCAATTATATTCAGCAACCCAAACACTGCTCTAGAGGCCTGCCTGATTGCCTGTGTGGCCAGTTCCAACCCTGTGTGTGATTTCGAGTCACATTCATAGAAAAACACTGTGATTTTGATCGGAAGATGGAACATAAAGATGTGTGGAACGGCATCATCTCATCATTGATACCTTGGTACCGGGTGTTAACGGAAAACTGTGAATGGTGGTTTCCACAAGCATGCTTTGATGGTAAGAAGGCAAACATTCCCAAACAATATGTCATTTGTTTGGCAACAGGCATGAAGATAATTAATTCCTAACTTAGCTAGTGTGATGAGATTACAGGATTCATTTCATAAGATATCTTATTGACAAAAAAAGCGTCCTAATGCCTTAGCAATGTGTTTGGCTTTGGCATCTGGCAGCCGGGATTCTGAAACGTCAAAGCCAGAAATTTCTCTAGAGAATTCAGCATAAAGTACAAGCCTGCATCTCTGTTCCTGATGTAGGTCTTCGAGATTTACAGCCAATTGGAAAAATGCTTCAGTGGCTGTTTTATGATTCAGTGTGATTTGTATATGAGTAGCTCTGACATTTCTGCTGTCAGATATTTCCATGTTTTACCTTCTATTACTAAACTATTACCAAAAATTATTTTCATAAAGTTGAGTTAATTCTGGAAGCTAAAAAGAATGTCGGTTCATTCTTGAAAACATCCTGTCAAGAAGTTCCCCTACAAGTGGCTTTGTACACTTGGGTGTCAGCTGGTCCAGGATGAATGTAATTGCCGGTGATAAGATGATAACATCACATCACCAGCAATTGCTTCTGGCTTGCCTGAGACACTTAGGACACAATCCTAAAAAGGAGATGGGCCGATGCAAGTCCCTTGCGCCGGCCCACCGGTGTCGCAAAAGTGCCATAAAGCACTTTCGTGCCACCAGGAGCAGAGGGAGGCCAACACAAGGATGCTCACCAGCCTTCCCACACCAACATGGGCTCTGGGAAAAGGTAGGTTTGAGTTGGCCGAGCTCAGCTGGCACAGGGGACTGGGGGGGCATGGGGAGGGCAGGGAGGAGGCGGGAGGGAGGCATTTCAGGGCAGGGGTAGGGTGGATAACGGGTGTTCCCAGGGGCAGGTGGGGAGCTGGAGGCGGGGTCAGCACCTGGCAGTTATGTCAGATCCTGACACTGTTCCTGGGCGGCCCAGAGCAGTCCTGGGCTGTTGGGATTTGTATCACCTCTGGAGGTGGCGCAGATCCAAGTAGTCCCATTG
The DNA here is from genome assembly GCF_035046505.1 of Tiliqua scincoides. Classification (NCBI taxonomy): domain Eukaryota; kingdom Metazoa; phylum Chordata; class Lepidosauria; order Squamata; family Scincidae; genus Tiliqua; species Tiliqua scincoides. The sequence continues at coordinate 252,007,571 of NC_089821.1, forward strand.
CGACTGTAGTGGTTCTCCCTGGGGTAAGGAGAAACATTTTCCTTGCCCCTGGTTGAGACTCTGGCTGCCTGAAACTTGCACTGGACACAGCACAGGCACACTGGTCTGCCTGCTTCAGCACAAGTTAGGACTGGGCTGCTGAAACCGAAGACAACCAAACGAAGGGAGTGTCACCTCCTTGGCTCGGCTATCCTTAGCAGCAACTCTGCTTCCAAGCTGAAGGCCCTTGACTCAAATGCAGAGACACTGCCAAAACAGCTGAGCCAATAGGGTGTCCCCCCTCCCTGGGGAGGGGTCATACCCTTGCTCTGCCATTTTTGGCTGCTCCAAGTTGCTTCTGTGTTCTTTTCTCACAAGAACATGAAGAAGCAACTTGGAGTGGCGAAAGGAGACTGCAGAGCGTGGGGGCACAGCAACTGTGGTGCACCCCCAAAATTGGTATCACCTGGTGCTGTCCACACACCCACACCCTCCCCCAGCAATGTGTCTGTCCCTATACAAGTCCCACTGAAATGGGCACTGATGTGCTCCTTTGCTCATAATGGCCATTTATGAGAACACTGAACCAAGAATTTTTTCCTTGGAAGCACCACTTGTGTGATTCTTGGTGGTTCCTCTACGTTTCAGTGGGGGCTGCTCAAGATGGAAAATTTCCTGGTGGATTGTGACCAAATTTTGTAAATCTAAAATCAGACATAATGAGCTACTTTTCTAACTGTCCAGGTTAAGAAATCATGGTTTAATCAGAATGTTCATGAGTACTCCAATCCAAAATAACTTGAATATCCCAAATCAATGGAACTTTCTGATCCTTTAATAATCTGGCCTAACCTAACTGCCAAGAAAATGAAAAGGTTTACAAGACAGCTATGAAAACTGGAACAATACCTGGAGAAAATGAAGATGTAGTGGCTTGCAGAAACAGTTTCTGGATTCTCAAGAAAGAAAATCATGAAAGTAACGTAGTACCCGTAAATAGCCAAAGAAGGAATTTTTGTATTATAGGCTGTATTCATAGTGAGTATATTTAAAGATGAGCAATAAATACTTCAAAATACAACTCTCATTTTTATGATGGAGCAACCTCCAAACTTCTGTGGAATGAATCATCTTTTAAAACTGTAGGGCTATCCATTCTGGAAGCAGCAGTCCATACAGAGATACCAAAACGGAGGAAATGAGATTGGCCTCTCTTAGCCAATGCCCCAAAAGATTTCCTTTCAAGGCAGCTATACCCAGGCTCCAGCCTTCAGCCTTTGTTTCAAAGCAGCCTTCAGGTTGGGGGGGGGGGGAGGGAGAGGGAAGAACCTGCTCTGCTCAACCAGAATTAAATATAGCTGAGGCACTGACCACCCCCCTCCCAGCAGCCACAATAGCACTGAGGCATCAGCAGGGGGAATAATCAGGCCTCAATAGCCTAGTACCTTGCCCCCAGGAAGTTATAGGGTGTCATGATAGCTGGTGGGAAACCGGGTTTCAGCACTATATGTGAAAAGTGCATAGTGATGTATTCTCACTCTCTTGGGCCTATGAACAACACATTTCCAGCTAAGAAAGTCAGGTGAAACAACCACTACTTCCCACTGTGTCCTCTCTCTTCCCACTCAGGGCCCAATCCTATCCAATTTTCCAGTGCAAGTGCAGCTTTGCCAATGTGGCATGCGCTGCATCTTGTGGTAGGGCAGTAGCCACAGAGACCTCCTTAAGGAATTGGAACAATTGTTCCCTTACCTTGGGGCTGCACTGCGGTTACACCAGTGCTCAAAAATTGGATAGTATTGGGCCCTTAGTGTTCAATCCTATCCAGCTTTCTAGCACCGATGCAGCTGCAATGAAACCCCGAGGTAAGGGAACAAATGTTCCCTCACCTTGAGGAGGCCTCTATGACTGCCCTCCGACTTCAAGATGCAGCATACACCCTGTTGGCACGGCTGCATCAGCGCTGGAAAGTTGGATAGGATTGGGCACTTAGTATCCTCAGCAATTTGGTTGTTACCCAGGGCTCACATGGTCTCAACAGCTTTTATTACCCCTGGAGGGGAGTTATCCAACCAGAGCCTGACTAGAAATCTGAAGATTTTGAAGACCAGAATCTTCATTGTCTTCAGAAGACATTCCATCATTAGGAGGATGGATGACATCATGGCTTGCTACACTAAGGCAATTCCTAGAAAAGCTGAACTAGCACAGTTGCTATTCTAGTTCATCAACAAAAGGACCGTGTTAACAGAGCCCTAGCACTTGTAGCCCAATTCCATTGTCTGCTCTTGCTATTATTGTATGCACTGTGCAAATTCATACTGGCAGTCTGGTGACCAGCTGCTGTCTTAAGCCATTTGGAATCTTAGGCACCCCGTTAAAATACAAGTTTCATACTAACAGTGGTGGCTTTCAATATGTCTGTCAACTCAAAGACAAGCTCCCCATGAAGCTATGAGAGGCCTATTAATATCCGTTCATATTAACGGAGCAGTGCTTTCATTAGCTCCACAGCTGGCATAGCTTGTCATATCTGATCACCAGGTCAAATTTAAGGTAAAACACTCAGTGAATTTGCATGTGCTTCTTCCTTGTTTACAGCGGAGTGTGAATAAAGTTCTCCATTTATCAATGTTGGCCATCTTACAGTGAAAGAATTAAATCAGAGTTTTCGTGCTAATGACTCTGTTCTCTCCCAAAGGTACTCAGTGTTTTAATTGGAAGAGTAATGATTGCAAAACTGTTCCAGAATCTAATTTGAGCTCCACTGCTATATAAGCTTGGAAACCCTTGGTAGGTTACTATACAACACAACACAGTGGAAGCACTGTAGTTTTAAAGTCAGGGTCGCCTCTCTGACTTCAATATAACAAATTCACCGTCAGTTCAATTCTTAACTACACTGTGAATGCCTAACTGATGTCATTAGCTCACCTCTGCCAGTGGCCAGGGGCTCAGATCCAGTGCTGGGGGGCCGGCGCAGGCCATCCCACCAGCACTGCTTACTTCCGAGTCATAGGTTAGTGCTCTGGTGTAGTGACCGCTGCACCAGCAGGGCACCAGAATAGGACTGCGCAGTCAAGCACTAAAAAGAAAGTGCTGTGCAGTGAGGTGCTATGAAATAGCTGATGCTCTAGGCTTCTCTGCTGTACTGGGGTTCCTCAGAAATGCATCCCCTCCTTATAACCACTCATGGAACATTTTGGTTCCGACCCTCCCTCATTAATATTGCAATGGTTATGAGTGGTTCTTCCCTTAGAGTAGAACACACTTGACAATTTGTGTCATTTGAAGAGCATCTTTTGGATATCTACCAGAGACAGAAAGACATATTCACTGTGCCAAAAAAGGGAACGTAATCCAAACTATTACAGATTACTGCATGGGTTACTCAAGCATTTGGACTTCCCGTCATCATGTTTGTTTCAGTGACTGTGACTCATCATGTGGATGAAAGGAATATGAATCTGGCATTCCTTCTCAAAACACAGAGTGCCCATATATGTGTGCATAGCATAGGCTGTTCAACTTGTCAGATTTCTCATATGTATTCTTTTCCTTTAGCTATGTGACAGCGTGACTAATCACAAAGCACACTTTTGATTAGCAACGGCATGTGTGCCATTGTTTTTATGGCTGCGCTGCTATTCAAAATGAAACTTTTAAATGGCACGACAACCCTGAACGTCCTAATCACCTATTCAGTTTGACACATTGCAAATGTCGAGCCTGAAGGAGAAATCATTTCCAGGTGCAACCGTGAATGGCTTGTCTTACTTCATCTTGATTGTCAGGCAAGTCTTGAGCAAACTGGAATTATGTGTGCTTTAAAAAATGTTGCATCCACAAGTGGAGGTCTGTGGAAAATGGACTGAAATACTAAATCCAACAGTCACTGAAAATTTAGATGCTCTAATTATCCTAGTGGGGGCAGGACTGACCCAAGACTTCTTGACTACTGAGGCATCATGCCAAGTGCCACCAGTCCCCATACCCAATAATATGGCAGCCTCTACTCCAGGGGTTCCCAAACTGTGAGCCATGACTCCCCAGGGAGCCACGGAAACCAGCCGGGGAAGCCGCAGAATCCTCACAGAAAACCTGCGATGTAGCCCTATACAATTTATAGGATTGTAGCCCTATTGGGGAGCCACAGCCAATGGCCTGTAGGTCAATGGAGCCACCACTTTGGGAACCACTGGTTTACTCTATGTGTGTGTGTGGGGGGGGGGGGAGAGGTTGAATGCAAACCACAGAAAATATCATACTAAGATCACTTAACAGCTTGAACACTATCTGAAAGTTTTCAAAAATATTTTTCTAGACGTTTCAACCATCCTAGGAGCTGGTTGGCTTTTTGTGAAATGTTTTTGATTGCAATTGAATATTAACATGCATATATGTTGGTGTTAGGCCAAAATGTATCCTGACGTTTTCCAGCTGAATATTTTTAGAGACCTCTGAAAGGAAACTTTTAGAATGTGTCCCACAGATGTGCTATGGTATGCACTAACGCAAAGAGATAAACACATTTACATGAAGGACACTGGATCTTTCTATGGCTAATAATGGAACAGCACTCTGTATGGGCTGTCAGGCTGTGGTCTGTGGAGTGTTTCTTTCACAACATCCGAAAATGAGCAGATTATCCATTAACAAGATGGGGGAAAGGGAGAACATCGTTCTTTAAAGTTTACAGTCTACCAAAAAGTGACTTCAGGTGGCAAAGGCCAGAAACAGAAACTGCTGGGAAAATGCGTGAGTTCAATCCACAGCTTTTGCTCCTACTGCATGTGAGAGAAAGGCAAGACAGTGAAGCCCCCCTCCACTGGCTCAGCCAGGAACAGCTGCTATTTGACTCCTCCTAGAACTGATGCAAGGTCACCAAGGGTTCCTGGAGCAAAACTGTAGGCTGGACCCCACCCCCCATGGCTCTCCTTGCCTGCCCTTTGATGACACATTGGGCTCTATCATTGCACCCGCATGTAAAGTTCAGGGTCATTCGGGCTAAGTGGGCCCACTGATGCAGCCTGACCTGATGAACTCCTAATATCACCCCCTACCTCCTTTGTTCTTGTACTGTCTCCTCAAGTAGCCGTCTTTTCAAAACCTTGCTCACTTTCCTCTTCCCTTCCCATTCCTCTTCCCTTTTGTGCCACATGTTCCCTTACCTTGAAGAGGCCTCCATGACTGCCTTGTTGGCATGGTTGCATCAGTGCTGGAAAGTTGGATAGGATTGGGCCCTGAGCATGCAATGCTTTGCCATAAAGATAGTGCATGAAGGTTGCAAATTAATTATCATTCATGATAAAGAAAGCCAACAAGCGATAGTTGTTCCTTTGTGTAGGCATCATCATACAGGCCAATAACCACAGACCAGAGCAGTATCTTAACCACAGATTAGAGCCGTTCTTTTTCATCCTAGAGTTCAGTCTATAACGTTGACTTTTAGAATGTGTCCCACAGATGTGCTATGGTATGCACTAACGCAAAGAGATAAACACATTTACATGAAGGACACTGGATCTTTCTATGGCTAATAATGGAACAGCACTCTGTATGGGCTGTCAGGCTGTGGTCTGTGGAGTGTTTCTTTCACAACATCCGAAAATGAGCAGATTATCCATTAACAAGATGGGGGAAAGGGAGAACATCGTTCTTTAAAGTTTACAGTCTACCAAAAAGTGACTTCAGGTGGCAAAGGCCAGAAACAGAAACTGCTGGGAAAATGCGTGAGTTCAATCCACAGCTTTTGCTCCTACTGCATGTGAGAGAAAGGCAAGACAGTGAAGCCCCCCTCCACTGGCTCAGCCAGGAACAGCTGCTATTTGACTCCTCCTAGAACTGATGCAAGGTCACCAAGGGTTCCTGGAGCAAAACTGTAGGCTGGACCCCACCCCCCATGGCTCTCCTTGCCTGCCCTTTGATGACACATTGGGCTCTATCATTGCACCCGCATGTAAAGTTCAGGGTCATTCGGGCTAAGTGGGCCCACTGATGCAGCCTGACCTGATGAACTCCTAATATCACCCCCTACCTCCTTTGTTCTTGTACTGTCTCCTCAAGTAGCCGTCTTTTCAAAACCTTGCTCACTTTCCTCTTCCCTTCCCATTCCTCTTCCCTTTTGTGCCACATGTTCCCTTACCTTGAAGAGGCCTCCATGACTGCCTTGTTGGCATGGTTGCATCAGTGCTGGAAAGTTGGATAGGATTGGGCCCTGAGCATGCAATGCTTTGCCATAAAGATAGTGCATGAAGGTTGCAAATTAATTATCATTCATGATAAAGAAAGCCAACAAGCGATAGTTGTTCCTTTGTGTAGGCATCATCATACAGGCCAATAACCACAGACCAGAGCAGTATCTTAACCACAGATTAGAGCCGTTCTTTTTCATCCTAGAGTTCAGTCTATAACGTTGCTTGTAAAATAAGGATTTTGATAGCCATGAAAGTCATAAAGTTGTAACATATTGATTTTATTGGCATGGAGATCACTCTTCTGAATAGAGTATTCAGATAGGCCACAAGATCATAGCCCACATGCATCTAACTGACTGAGAAGATTATGTGGCTTGATGTCATCATGTCAACCATGTCATTTTACATACTGTTAGCATCTTGGGGTTCCTCTTTTTAGAAAGGTTTATAAAAGTTTTAAAGAAATGAAACACAATAAATCAGTACTACAGGATTAAAATGCAGTCTCCAGCCCTACTTCCAACCCACAATCATGATTTCAACTTGTCAGAAATTACATTTGTTTACAACTCAGGGCTGTAGCAACTGACACTATTCTGTGCTGTAGCAACCAGGAAATAAGGCAATTAAACGCTATTGTGTGCCCTGATGATGCTGAGGAGCCTGGGTGGACATCCAATCTTGGGGAGAATCTTGAAGAGGCCGTCTCTGCTGACCAGGTCGAAAGCCTTTGTGAGATCTATGAAGGCTATAAAGAGTGGCTGTCGTTGTTCCCTGCATTTCTCCTGCAGTTGTCTAAGGGAGAATACCATATCAGTGGTGGACCTGTTGGCTCGGAATCCACACTGCGATTCTGGATAGACGCTCTCTGCAAGTACCTGGAGCCTCTTTAGTACAACTCGGGCAAACAGCTTTCCTACAACGCTAAGGAGAGAGATGCCGCGGTAGTTGTTGCAGTCACCCCTGTCACCTTTGTTCTTGTACAGCGTGATGATGTTTGCATCCCTCATGTCTTGAGGTACTCCACCTTCTCTCCAGCAGAGACAGAGGATTTCATGCAGCTCAGTGACGATGATCTCTTTGCAGCATTTTAGGACTTCAGCAGGGATGCTGTCTTTTCCAGGTGCCTTGCCAAAGGCAAGGGAGTCCAGGGCCACGTGAAGTTCTTCTAGGGTTGGTTCACTGTCAAGCTCTTCCAGCACAGGCAGGCACTCAATGTTGTTCAGTGCTTCTTCGGTGACTACATTTTCTCTGGAATATAGCTCAGAGTAGTGCTGCACCCAGCGTTCCATCTGCTGCGCCCGATCCTGGATGACCTCGCCTTTCCACAAGGCGATCTTTCCACAAGGACATGAAGGGCACTGTTGTCTTCGATGGCTCCACATCAGACCCTTTTGACATCCGAAGCGGAGTGAAGCAGGGCTGTGTTCTTGCACCAACCTTGTTTGGGATTTTCTTCGCTGTCCTGCTGAAGCAGGCCTTTGGAACTGCAACAGAAGGCATCTATCTCCGGACCAGATCAGACGGAAAGCTCTTCAACCTCTCCAGACTGAGAGCAAAATCCAAAGTCCAGCTGAAATGTCTGCGTGACTTCCTCTTTGCCGACGATGCAGCTGTCACTACCCACTCTGCCAAAGATCTCCAGCAGCTCATGGATCGTTTTAGCAAGGCCTGCCAAGATTTTGGACTGACAATCAGCCTGAAGAAAACACAGGTCATGGTTCAGGATGTGGACTCACCTCCCTGCATTACAATCTCTGAGCATGAACTGGAGGTTGTCCATGACTTTGTGTACCTTGGCTCAACGATCTCTGACACTCATTCTCTCGATACCGAGCTAAACAAGCGCATCGGTAAAGCAGCTACCACGTTTTCCAGACTCACAAAGAAAGTCTGGTCCAACAAGAAGCTGACGGAACATACCAAGATCCAGGTCTACAGAGCTTGCGTCCTGAGTACACTTCTGTACTGCAGCGAGTCATGGACTCATCGCTCACAACAGGAGAGGAAACTGAGCGCTTTCCACATGCGCTGCCTCCGACGCATCCTCGGCATCACCTGGCAGGACAAAGTTCCAAACAACACAGTCCTGGAACGTGCTGGAATCCCTAGCATGTATTCACTGCTGAAACAGAGACGCCTGCGTTGGCTTGGTCATGTCGTGAGAATGGATGATGGCCGGATCCCAAAGGATCTCCTCTATGGAGAACTCGTGCAAGGAAAGCACCCTACAGGTAGACCACAGCTGCGATACATCTGCAAGAGGGATCTGAAGGCCTTAGGGATGGACCTCAACAAGTGTGAAACCCTGGCCTCTGAGCGGCCCGCTTGGAGGCAGGCTGTGCAGCATGGCCTTTCCCAGTTTGAAGAGACACTTTGCCAACAGTCTGAGGCTAAGAGGCAAAGAAGGAAGGCCCATAGCCAGGGAGACAGACCAGGGACAGACTGCACTTGCTCCCGGTGTGGAAGGGATTGTCACTCCCGGATTGGCCTTTTCAGCCACACTAGACGCTGTGCCAGAACCACCTTTCAGCGCGCGATACCATAGTCTTTCGAGACTGAAGGTTGCCAATACAATATATGTGTGCCCTGAAGAGCAAGAACCTGAGCCTCATACTACCCAGTTGTTTAATAGTTATGATGTATGTCAAGCTTTTCTTTAAAAAACAAAAATGTAGACATTTGGATCATGCCATTAAAGGCAAGTCAAATACTGTACTGTGTAACTCTTCAGGTTGTGTGTGTGTGGGGGGGGGGGGAGCAGAAAAGCATGATGAAGTTACTCAGTATGATGGTGCAGTTTAAAATCTATTCTTTGTTGAGAGATTCCAGGAAAATTTCCAGTATTATGGAAAGTTGTTGAAATGCCTTGCCTTGTTAACTGAAACATCTTTGGAGATTCATAAAAGACCCATGTTTAAAAGAGGCATGCAGAAAGCACTGAAGGGAAAAGGCAGGTATTTTGCCCTCCATGACATCATCTCATTCATGGTAGGAAAAAGTCCTCCATTGGAGGACCAACATGGGTGGAAACAGTATGTGCATCTATACTGCGTGTGTGTGTGTGTGTGTGTGTGTGTGTGTGAGAGAGAGAGAGAGAGAGAGAGAGAGAGAGAGGCTCAATCAGAACTAGAATAATATACTCCTATCACAGCCATCTCGATAAGCTTAATGGTTAGATTGAGAAGGGAGCAATTGAACTAAACAGGCTCCATCCTATTTGAATGATGAAGAAGAGCCTTGATGCAGACCCAGCTGGCAAGCACTGCTGAATGCATAGCCACAGCAGCAAGAGAAGGTCCCGTCACTCGGCTCCACTTAGCTTCTTGTAATTAGATAAGACTGACTGGCATGTGTGTACTTTGTACACTAATACAGTGCAAGAACGACCTATGGCATGTTCTAATACATCAAACAGGGGGGAAAAATGATTACAGGCTGTCAGATAATTATCATTCATTACTTAAAGCAACATGGTTTATGTAATGCAATAAATAATCTGCAGGGACAAGTAAAATTAGACAAATGCGTTTGGCACCAGTTGGCTAATTTTATTCTCAAACGTACAGTATTAGTTTAACACTTAAGAGTCCTAAAGCCTCGTTTCATTAATATTTATTCTTTGTCTGAAGTGGGTTACTTATTCTGTTCACAGAATGGATGGCTCTGCAAAACCAGGCGGAGCGAGCAGTAGAAATGTTCCCCTGTATTATTGTAAGAATGCCTTAATCCGCTTTCAACCCCTCTTTCTTTAAACATCTGTCACATAAACTTGCCTCGAGCCAAAATTCCCCATAATGTTGGAAATTCTTTGCCTGGAACACACACGAAAATATGCCAGTTCCCACTGAACTAGAAAAAAAAAACCGCCATTCGAGACTTACTTGGGAGGGTGCAAAAGAATTCAAACTGTGATGTGAAGATTAACTGCCTTTCTTAGAAAACCCCTTCCAAAGTCATCTAATGGGTCTTTTCTGTATTTACGATGGTTATGATGTCTTGGGTCTTAACTGAAGCAGCGGTCTTAAAAAGATCCATTATTTATTTACAGTAGGATTCATAATGAAGAATGTGAGGCGAGTAGTGGTATGCCTAGGCACTATTTTCTTGGGTTGGGGGGGGGAACCTCAAAATGTTTAATGTACCCAGGGCTTAAACCGATTAATTAATGAACATTCTTTTTCCCCCTAGCTGTCATGGTAAAATGTGCTGGATTGTTCACCCCAGACTCATGCAGGGGTTTTCCATGGAGGACGAGAACATTCAGGCCGCATGTGAAAAATGCTGAGATCAGAGAAAGCCACTGTTTCTGGGGCTCTGATCCAAAGACAGATCCTTGGGGCACACCACTTTTCACCTCTCTTCATTGTGAAAATTTTCCATTGACACCCACTCTCTGTTTCCTGGTCCTCAACCAGTTCCTAATCCATGAGAGGCCCTGCCCTCTAATTCCCTGACTGTGAAGTTTTCTCAGCAGCCTTTAGCGAGAACGGTTTCAAACACCTTCTGAAAGTCCAGATATATAATATCCACTGGTTCTCCCACATCCACATGCCTGCTGAAAAGAATTCTAAAAGGTTTGTGAGTCAAGACTTACCCTTACAGAAGCCATGCTGATTCTCCCTCAGCAAGGCTTGGTCATCTATGTGTGTTAAGATTTTATCTTTGATGTGGCATTCCACCATCTTACCTGGAACAGACCTTAGGCTGACTGGCCTGTAGTTTCCCGGGTTGCCTCTTCTTCCCTTTTTAAAAATCAGTGTAACATTTGCTATCCTCCAATCCTCTGGCACTGTGGCTGTTTTAAGGGACAAGCTCTATATATTAGTCAAGAGATCAGCAACTTCATTCTTCAGTTCCTTACTAACTCTGGTGTGGATGCTGTCTGGGCCCAGTGACTTATTGATCTTTAATTTGTCAATTAGGTCTGAAATGTCTTCTCTTTTGACCTCTGTTTGACTTAGGGCCCAATCCAAACCAGCTTTCCAGTATGGACATAAGGGCAAGGCAGGTCTGAGGTAAGGCAACAAACATTCCCTTACTTTGAGGAGGCTTCCATGACTGCCCTCCAACTGCATGATACAGCACACGTCCCACTGGCACAGCTTTGCCAGTGCTAGAAAGTTGGTTAAGATTTGGGCCTTAATCCCTAAGTCAGGAGGAGCTGTTCGGGCAATGGTATTTGCCCAAGATCTTCTGCCGTGAAGACAGATGCAGAGAACTCATTTAATTTCTCTTCCATCTTCAAGTCTCCTTTTATCTCCCCTTTCCCTCCCTCACCAGCCAGCCAGCCAACCACTTCTCTGGAAGTTTTCCTGCTTTTAACATATTTGAAGAAGCTTTTATTATTTCCCTTAATGTTGCTGGTCATGTGTTCCTCAAAATCTTTCTTGGCCTCCCATATCACCTTCTTACATTTCTTTTGCCACAGTTTATGTTCCTTTTAATTTTCCACATTCAGGCAAGACTTCCACTGAAGTAAGGAAGCTTCCTTTCCCATTACAGCCTCTCTAACTTTGCTTGTTAGCCATGCTGGCACCCTCCTAAATTTAGTCGAGCCCTTCTTCCTTTGCAGTATACACATCTGTTGGGCGTCTATTACCGTCTTGTGCTTTGCTCAATGAACTTTGATTTCCAAGTGTCTTTGGCTGCAATCCTAACCACACTTTCCTGAGAGTAAACCCCACTGAACAAAAGAGGACTTTCTTCTGAGTAGACCTGGTTAGGATTGTTCCCTTTGTCTGGCTAGCAACAAAGCCTCGCCTTGAGAGGAGAGTAGTGAAGGAGAAATCTCTGGGTATCCAGCTGGCTCGCTGGAATCTTCCAAGCCTTCTCCATTTTGTGAAAGTTTCTTCTAGAATTGACATTCATTGTTGCAGTTTTCCTCTTTGAAGCCAAGTAGGAAGAATTTTCTTTGGTCCCCACAGTGCAATCATCAACCTAGGTACATTCCAACATTCCAGGCACACTTGGAAAATTTACAGGGGCTTCAATCCTGCACCATCCATTCAAAAGAGTGACATCCAAAGTGAAATTCTGCACTCCTCCCAGGGGGCAAAGATCTGAGAATTTTAAGGGAAGGCAAACAGGTTTAGATAAGACAAGTGAAATTCATTGACAGGTTTTCTATACATTGCTGCTTAAGTGATTTTTTTTAACTGGTGTCCCACAATAAGATGCATGAAGACTCTTTGCCCCTGTGGAAGACCTTGGTCAAAATGCACTGGGTAGTTTCCACACATTACATTGCTCCTTTCACTCACCAGGTGAGGTCTGCATGTTCCTTTGTCCATCTGTTTTGTTGTTGTTGTTGTTTTTGTAATGTTGCCACCCACCCACTCTATTTCTTCCTGCTGTCTGCCAGGGACTCTTTGGGTCCACACAAACACTAGGATCAATGGAGGTACACAACAGTTGTGTTCATGATTCTGTTTATAATAGAGGGGGATAGGGTCAACCCAAGACCTCCTGATGCCTGAGGCAGAATGCCAAATGCTGTCCCCCTTACCCAGCGATATGCCAGCCTCTGCTCCTCCCAGTCTCCATTGTTCTAGCTCTGCACTCTCTTCCCCTCCACCTTCCTCTTCCTATCTGTCTCCCTCTTCGTTTTCCAACCCAGGGTGTGGAAAGAGGAGGAGAAGCAGTGGATGCAAGCTGGAGGACCAAGATTGGTGCCCCCCCCACCGCCAATCAGCTGCCTGATGCAACTGCTTCAGTTGGCCTAATGTGCGGGCCAGCCCTGTCTCATACTAAAGAACACTAGCCATATGATGATCACAATTTTTGAATGAAGAAATCACTCTGAATGCGATTCTAATACCATTGAATTCAATGACAGTTTTTCCCAGCTACCTCCATATGATCACTGCCGCAGTCATCTGAACATCTGCTTCATAATTCAACCAAACTGATGAATCATTAAGAACAGCGTTGTTTTGCTCTTTTCCCCCTACATGTTTTCCTTGAACGCCAATTCTTTCCAAATGTTTGGCAGATGCTAGACACAGCTCTTTGTGTACGTTGCATGAAACTCTTTTATATACCCTGAATTAGCTAATGGGTGCTTAGGCCCTGTGAAATAATGCATTAATGAAAGAGTTCTGAAAACAAGACAAGGCATTGTACACTGTGGGAAAAGAATAATATGATGTTTAGCAAGGAACCTTCTGACTTGGTAAGAAACAAAAATGACATGATTGGAAGTACAAACGGTGCCTCTTTAGTTCACGTGCAAAATGCCACGCTGTGATCTGAAGAGGAGATTTTCTTAAGCACAAATAAGTCAGTGCAAGGCGCAGTCTATCAAGTGGGACTGAGACGGCTGCTTACTTATTAGCAGGTCTGCTTTTGCGCATTTCTGTACTTGTACCCTTGTAAATCTATCATTTAAAGGAGCATCAGTTTAGCATTGGCTTCCATGCCTAGTGGTTAAATAAAACCTCCATCTGTAGAGGCAGTGCTCCCTTATATTAAATTCTGGGGCAAAAATCAAGGGAAGGATCTTTGTACTCTACTTCTGTGTGTGTGTGATCAGCGTTTCTTGACCACTGTTAGAAACAAAATCTGGACAAAATGGACTTTTGGACTGATCCAACAGACAATTCCTATAATCAAAGGTCTATGTGATGCACCTGCAATGTGTTGTGGCTTGCTAGACCTTCATATTATTTTTCTTGTCATACTTTCTTGTTCTTATTGATTAAATGTAATCTCCCTTTCTATGACGTGAGCTGGAATGCATGGATGCTGATCACATTCTTGCTGTACTGGCAAGCAACAGCCTCCCATCTTCCTTAATGTTCTTCTTCTAACTTTCTCCCAGGGAATATGAGTGATCCATCAACAACCAAGACAAAGAACACCTCTGCTTTCATTCCAGCCGAGTTTGCCATTCACTAAGATGGCTCTTTGGCTTTTTCACTTCATGCTATGCCAAACATCAGCTAGTCTTTCTCACAGCAATGAAGGGGGCACCATGTCAGGAAGCCAAACAGAAGGGAACAAGCAATGCTTCTTTCAGAAACAAGGTCTGGGGTTTGTTGCTCCATGTGGGTGCCAGGTGAGTAAGCTTTTTTAAAAAAATATTCTGAATCATTAGACCAACAATTTTCAGTTTTTTTAATCTCAAGGCACACTGACAAGGCACTAAAATTGTCAAGACACACCATCAGGTTTTTGACAATTGACAAGGCACACCATGCAGCCAGTGGGGGGCTCACATCTCCCATTGGCCCTCCTAATAAATGACCCTTCCCCAAATTCCTGTGGCACACCTGTGGACCACTCGCGGCACACCAATGAGCCACAGCACAGTGGTTAAAAATTGCTGCATTAGACACTTGTCAAAACTGGCAAGACGAAGCAATCACATTTTCAGCCCGTTCAGCTTCACGAGCTCATCCAAGGAAAAGGACACCCTGTGCTCACAAAACGCTGGAATTCAAATACCAGAAATGGCAATACCGTACTTTGAATTGTGTAGGCTGAGATAACACCTGACAAGATGAGTTCACTCCACTGTGGAGGAGTGTGATTTACTTTGACCTTAATTATTCAATTAACAGTACTGGGTTTTGTCTGTACAGATTTGTATTGTGTTATCAGCCATACAACAAAAAAGAGATTGCAATACAGCCTTTGATAGCATTTCCTGCCTTCAGCACCAAACAGGATATTTTCCTCTCTTCCTTTCTCTGTTTCATTCCTTCTTTCCTCTGTGGTTTCTTTATTTCTTCCACTTCAGCACTATCTCTGTTGTGGGAAAACTCTTTCTAAAGAAGCAGTCCGCTGCCTTTGGCCATTACTCTCTTCTAATTAATGGGCCACCTATCAGTTTTGGCTTCCCAACATCATTTTAAATCAAGAAAACTTAATCTACATACTGTACTACGGAAACCTTCACCTGCTCAATTATTCAAGTCAGTCTACTGTTAAAGTCATCAGAGCAGGGTTAGTAAAAGTTCTGCAAGGTTATAACCAACCATGAGGTACAATATTCAGCTCTGAGCTTTTGTCTGTATCCTGTCTCCACTAGTGTCAGTCATACATATTTTGGCCCATCGCATATTTTCAGCCTGGAAGCTTGCAGAACAACTCCATGCAATGAAACTGGGGAGCTATGCAATGGTCCAAAAGCTTACCCCAGTGGTTCTCAAACTCTCTGTGAGAGTTTGAGAGCCAGTAAGTCTTTGCAGGGGTGAAGGGAGGAGGCAGTGGGGGCAGGGGGAAGGCAGCGGCACAATCCCCAGGATTGCGCCGCTCAGGGGGCTGCGGGGGCTTGGGTGCACTTACCCAAGCCTCGTGCAGCCTCCCCGGGGTGCAGGGAGCCTGGCGTGACTTCTGGCAGGGCTCCCTGCAGCAGGGAAAGTGGATGTGGAGCAATCGTGCCCCACCCCCACTAAAGCGAAAGTGGAGCACGATCCAATGATCCAATGATCCAACTTTCATCCAATGCTCATCAGTTCCTTCAGAGATGCACAAGAGAGCCTGCTCCTGACAAGAGAGCTTCCCTGCAGCATGCAAGTTTCCCCTCCCCCACCCACATGGCTCCCAAGGGGAGGGGGAGGAGCCACTTGCACGCTGCAGGGAGGCTCCCTGCAAAACTTAGTGCGCTGCCACCCCTCTAGCTACGCCAGTGGCCAAAAGCATTTAGAAGAGACAGTGGTATTTCTCAGAGAGCTTCTACACACCACTGTGAAGCACCCTTGCTTTAAAATGGTGAAGGGCAATTCTTTGCTTGCTCTGAGACTCACTATTTCTCCCCTCACAACGTGAGACATTCTGGGCACAATCTTAACTTCATCCTGGGCTTCCACAAGTCCCTTGTGCTGGCCTGGGAAGGTTGCAAATGTCCTGTAAAGCACGTTTGCACCTCTGAGGGAGTAAGCTAGGCTGGCATAAGGACGCATGCCAGCCAGCAGAGGCTGCATCCAGCCTCCATGCCAACAGGGAACGGTAGGTTCTCACCAGCCAAGCTTGGCTGGTGCAAGGGTCTGGAAGGTGTGGAGAGAGTGGTGAGGAGGTGGGGAGGAGGCGTTTCAAGGTGGGGGAATGGTGGGCGGCAAGCTGGCTTGTGGGCAGGCGGGCAGGGAACAGGAGGCGGGGCCAAAACCCAGCAGTTATGCCAGATACTAGCCCCATACCCAGGCAGTGCGGAGTGGCTCCAGGCTGCTCCGTTCTGCTTGGATCTGTGCCATCTCTTTAGATGGCACAGATCAGAGTAGACACATTGGGTCCACTGCATCTTTCCCCAGAGTAAGGGGATTTTTCCCCCTTGCCTCAGGCTGAGCCTCAGCCAGCCCCAAACTTGTGCTGGATACAGCCGGTCTGTTCCAACACAAGTTAGGATTGCATTGCCCAAGAGACAAACTTGAGCCCAGAAAGTGCCCCCATACTTTTTACCGAGACAGCCTATTTCCCTGACCAGCCCTCCCCAATCCCCAGAGCAAGCATATCTTGATAAGCACAACTGGAAACTATCCATCCACCACCTATTAACGTGAAAGCTGAAACACCCGATCCTTTCTGGCAGAGCTGAGTGAAGAGATAACTGACATCAGTTATCTTTGTGTCTTCACAGTTGCCGTAACCTCATTATTCTTCAAATTATCTTGCCTCATAGTCATTTTTTTTAGCTTGAGCTGGTGCCATCTGGTCTGTAAAATGTTGCAGTCCATGTTACAATACAAAGAAAGGTCAACGCACCAATCATCTTGCATTTGTAGGGTTCTTTTTTTATTTCCTGAACTATTCGTTATTCCCTACCAGCTATTTTTCATTCCTTTGTAATTGCCTGATTTTATCCTGTCCAAGCGACTCAGCAATAATGTTATCTGAATGCTGTAAAAGTTGCATTGCTTTGGTATTTAAGCTGCTTGTGTTACCCACTTCAATTGGGTTTCTGTAACTGGAGTGTGATAACAAAGCACTGCAGGACAAAATAGCTTATCTACCCAACTATGTTAGTGAAAAAAGCTTAATTTCCCATGGTTTGCTGTATGGGATAGCTACCAAGGGTTTTATTCTAATTATGTGACCTCTAACTTCCAAGTGAAGTAAAGAACAGGGGGGAACTAATTCAAAAAATTGAGATAAAGCCACATATAGTGGCTGAGGTCTGATTTCTATTATTCAAATTTTCACTGAGTTGATCATCTTTCATACGATAGAGGGGGAAAAGATGGTCTTTGCCACAGGTTAGAACTGTGATTCCAGCACCAGATTGCTGGAGCACACACATGCTGAAGTGCACCTTGAAAACATAAAGCCACCAGGTGGGATGCATCCTCTATTCTGTGTCATCAGAATTGGGCAGCTTGGTTCAGCTCTGCTTGCCCCTTCCCTCTGTTGTCATCTGGGCAGTGACAATATTCTGAAGGCAAAGGATGCACCAGGGTGCTCTGATGTAGCCCATGTGGCAACTGACATCTAAGGCCCAAATCCTAACCAACTTTCCAGCACTGGCATAGCGGTGCCAATGGGACAGTGCCAATGGGTGCCAATGCAATATCCTGCACGGAGGCCTCCTCAGAGTAAGGGAATGTTTGTTCCCTTACCTTGGAGCTGCATTGCCCCTTATGTCTGTGCTGGAAAGTGGATTAGGATTGTACCCTTAGATGTATTACCATTACTTTGAAAAAGTGTCCCATCCCTCAGCCCTCATTGCCTGAGCAAAGAGGAAAAGATACAGTATCAACTGGGCTAGCCCCCAACTGCTGTGAAGATGCTTGCCTCATTGATCTGGGAACTAATCAAGGAAAAATATATTTTTTCACTTCATATACATAATTAGTAATTATAAATAATTATACATAATTCATAGTAATCCATATAGTAATTCATAATTATACTAATAATTCACTTCTCATAGGTTTTACACACACACACACACACACACACACACTCATAATGTATGAGAAATGAATTATGCATAATTATGAATTACTATGTCCATTACTGTGAATGTATACTCATATATATATATTGTGTGTGTGTTTAAAGAAGTCAGTTACATAGCTTCCAGTTTTAATAAATTAAAAATAAACTTCCCCAAGTATGAAAGATCTTAGAAACACTGAGGGTCAAACTACACATCACATTAAGAGCGCAATTACACATTACATTAAGAGCCTAGGATTGCTCTGGGCTGGCACAAATCCCTTGTGCCTGCCCAGTACTGTCGCAAATGTGCCAAAAGGCACATTTGCACTGACTTGTGAGTTGACTGGGCTGGCGCACATCTGTGCGCTGGTTCATGGAGGCCAACATGGAGAAGTAAGTTCGCAGCGGCCTCCCTTGGCTGGCACAGGGGTTTGGAGAGGGAGGAACTGGGCATTCTGGGGTGGGGGGAGGGTAGACAGTGGGCAGGCCCCTGGACAGTGCAGACCTGGGAGGGGGTTGGTGCCAGGATCCAGACCTTAAGTCAGATCCTAACCCCCTTCACGGGCAGCCCAGCCTAGCTCTGGGCCGCTTGAAGCTGTGCCACCTCTTTAGGTGGTGCAGATCCAAGTAGCCCTGCCACATGTCATGCAGTAAGGGAAAGCGATTTCCCATGCCCCAGGTTGCACTGTATCCAGCCCCAATCCTGTGCTGCATACAGTGCAGGCCTGCTGGTCTGCCTGTTCCAGTGCAGGTTAGGCTTGGGCTGCCCATTCATGACTGGGGCTAAAATGCTTGATTTTTACAACTTAAATAGCAACTGTGGGGTCCCTGATCAGGATCAGGACCTCACTATGAGGTGAGAGGATTTTTAACCCTTTGTACCTTCCATTTCCCTGATCCACACTAGGATCTCTTATTTCTAGCAGGAGGCAAACATCATTTGGCACAAACAGGAACTTTCTTCTGGGGAAAAATAGCAGAAGTCTAGAGGGGTCCTTGAAGCAAAAGCTGACCGAGGCAAAGGGTTAAAGCTCCCCTTACAGTTCCCTGACCCTACAGTGCAGTCCCATTCCTGATCGCTCTCATGGTGGATATGTAAGTTGTTAAAATGAAGCTCATTGGCCCCAATTACAAACTCAACATGAACTTTGGCCATGAACTACAACCGCAAATGTGTCCTAATCACAGCAGAAAATGGCACACTTTGTAGGAGAGCATTAAATTACTGTAAATAACTATGATTGTCTGCAGTTTGACTAAATCAGCTTTGAAAATAGAACTTGTTTTGTACAGTTTTCCCTTTTTTATCCATGGGGGTTCCTTTTCCAGGACTCCCCACTGAAAAGTAAATCCACTGATACATAAATCTGTATGATTGGTTTGATGGGCAGGCCTTCTAAAGCACGTGGAGGATTCTGATGGATCTCTGAAGGCCTCCCTGAGGCCTCAGAAAGCCAGTTCCAGTATGATGAACAAACCGGAAGTGGCTTTCCCCCAGTATCTATGGGGTCCGTGGTGATTCAGATCTGTGAATTCCGAATCCACTGATCCCAGGGGTACACTCATGAGTTTTACTTAAAATTGTCAGATCTAGAACCTGAGAGTCTTTCTGCATGGACAGAGCCCTTCTGCATAGATAAGATCATTTGACCCAATAGGCTTTTTCCTTCCCAAGCCTTAAGTCAGCCATTTTTAACCACTGTGCCGTGGCTTATTGGTGTGTCGCGAGTGGTCCACAGGTGTGCCACAGGAATTTGGGGGAAGGTCATTTATTAACACGGCCAATGGGAGATGTGAGCCCCCACTGGCAGCATGATATGCCTTGTCAATTGTCAAAAACCTGGTGGTGTGCCTTGACCATTTTAGTGCCTTGTCAGTATGCCGTGAGTTGAAAAAGGTTGCAAATCCACTGCCTTAAGTGGTTGGTAGCACTATTACCACCACCCTTTGCTGCAATTCCTTTTGTGCAGGAGAGGAGCCATCTCAGTCAGGACTCTGCAACACTCCCCTGCATGTTGTTAGTTCCATTTCTGACACCTGACTTGAATTTTCTTTGTCCCAGCTTCAACTGAAAATATTAAAAACATTCATCCAGGTGAAGCTACAGGTAGCAACACTTCTCTGGCAATTATGTTTGGCGGCCTAAGGTAAACATGTGGGAGCTGAAAAGCGTTTTCTCACCTATTTGGCTTTGTTACAGCTGCTGATGAATCACTGTCTGGAAATGCGTAGATCCTGAAAATGGGCAATGTTGTCTGATTTCCCTGTACAAAAGCGTGCATAAGCTGACTGTCGATGCCCTAGTACAAATGGCTTGCTAGGAATTACCTGAGATTTATTTGTGATATTGTCCAAAACAGTGGTTGTCTAAAACAGTCCTCCATGGGAGGAGGGAACCATTTGAGCCTTTGGTGGGGCAGCAAAGCAATTCCCAGGATTGCGCAGCTGCTGGGAAAGAAGGGGGCTTTTTACTTACCAGTGGGTAGTGCCATCTCTGAGGAATGCGGAGTGCCCCACAGAGCCTCTACAGGGCTCACCACACCTCCTGGAGGCCGGTGCTACCTGCTGATAAGTAAACCCCCCCCCCATTCTGTCCCAGAAGTGGCACAATCCTGGGGATCATGTCACTGCCTCCCCCCACCACCACATAAAGGGGCATAGTTCAGTGTGTCCCAGGCTGGTGGGTCATGAGCTTGGAAATGGTTGGTCTAAAAACATCAGAGTAGATGCAACCCATTCCCAAGGACACTATCCATAAAGCAGGTCACTACTCTACCTTTTCAAACTGTACCACATTGGTTATTTGAACCAAGCAAGCAGGTCAATCCTTGCTTGTACTAAATATGCTACATCTTCCCCTCCCCATCTCATTGACACATGACATTCTATGGATGGTCCACAGGTTCTATTGACTAACCATTGATATTCCCTGGAAGACAGTGGAGTATTTACATTTTGTAGTGAGAATATAACTTTCGATGCTTGTTAAGCTTGAATACAAGCTTGAATACTATTAGATTTCCTAATGAATTCCCACTTAGAGACTTCAAGATTTATCTGTTACTAATGAATGAGAAGGAAGGGTAGGAAAGGTGGGACAGGAAGTACAGTTGAGCAGGTGAAGCTATAGTGGTATCGTTTTTCATGGCTACAGTGAAGAGACAGACCAGATTTCTGGGTTGCAACCTGGAATCATTCCTAGGACTGGCCCATCCATGAGGCCTACGAAAGATATTATTTCAGGCAGCAGATAGGCAGGGGGTGCCAACTGCTGTCCACCCACTTGCCTCAACTGCTCTTCTGCCTCCTTGGATTGGAAAAGGGGGCACAGAGCAGAAGAGGATGTGGGGAAGAGAGGAGAGGAGACCCGCAGGCTCAACTGCTAACCAACCACTCTTCTCTCCACCACACCTTCTCCCACTCCATCCTCCTCCTCCTTATCCAATGCAGGGTGTGGGAGGAGCAGAGGCTGGCACATCACCAGATGGGGAGGTAATATTTTATGTACTCACTGATTCAGATGCAGGGAGGCCTTGGGCTGGTGCCAAACCTTCCCACTTTTAAATTAAAAGGGCAAAAAACTCTCTCCCTCTTCATAAAATAGAAGTGTGAAGAGCAAATGTGTGGAGAGACACTTGTCCTCACTGGTCCCACCTCACCCCACAAATTGATCTGAAAGTCCAACCAGAGCCTACAGACCAACATACAACCATTTTGGAGTACAGCAAGCAGGACCTCCATGCTTCTATCTCCAAGTGTTTCTTCTACAAACATTTGCTCCAAGAATAGGATTACTGATGTTCTGTTTCAGAGTTTCAAAACATGAATTGATGATAGTTTTTTGAAACCTCACACATGCTTTTGGGGGTTTTCATTCTCCCAATCAGTGAAGGCTTGTCCATGTAAGAACCACAGATGTGAATGCACCATGTGGATAAAGTCATAAGCTCATTATAATTCATGTGATGCTGTTTTATTACAGATGGAACAAAACAGGAAATTCTGCACACACATACACATATTCTCTTTTATGTGTGTGTAAACTATTTCCTGCAGATTTATGATGCTGAGATTCTTTTAACTTTTTTTTCTTCATTTGCCTCACAAACAGCAGTAGTACCCTTTATTCCAAAGGAACAAAATTATTTATCCTGTTGGATTACTTTCGTCTTTCCTTTATGTTTATTTCAGTACAATTCTAGTAATTGCCATCAAACTGCACCATTTTTATGTTGTCCTGGGAAAGTTTTTATTTGGAGAAAAAAAAAGGAAAAATGTCTCAATTGTGGCCATTTCATTTGCCAGACATTCTGAAAATGCTCTAAAGCCACGGCAGGATTTTTCATAAAGATTCGTTTGCTCTAAAATCACCACTTTTTCTACTTATAATGAATTCCCTTTTCCAACCCAATCCAAAACATTTTTAGCATGGAAACAGGCCTCACAGATTTCAGTGGGAGTCACTTCCAAGAAAATGCGCTCACAGAATTGTTTTGGTAGTATTAAGGGCTAAGTTGCATTGCCGAAAACAAAATTATAATTCTTTGGTACCAACTGAGAGTTCATCAAACTCTCTGAACATTTACATCCTAGGTGTATGAGGAGTAAATTTTTATACTCCTCATCCACCAAAGATCGCCAGCCAAAAAATGCACTGTCAATCTCAAAAGTCCTTGCCACTCCAGCAAGGAAGTTTATTAAGAAGTTTAATAAATGGTGGCTTTGCACGGATTTGCAGTGTCCATCCTTCTTCCTACTCTGCAATCACCATGAGGATATTCTTCCTCATCTCAAAACAGCTGGAGATAAGTTTTACTTATCTTTTTCAAAGCACATTCTTAATTTGTTGGCTATCTAGCACACAAAACATGGTGGGAACGAAAGAAGCAGAAATCCAGCCCTTGTCTCTTCAAACCGATAGCACTTTCCACAGAACTAAGTTAGAAGCAAACTTCCCCCATTTTTTAAAAAAACTTTTGGGGCCTGGAGCACAGCAGATAATATCAGGGAATCTTCTCCAATTGGTTTATTGCAGAACTACAAGAATATAATATATTCCTCTCTCAGGCCTTTCGTGACTTGTCTCACAAAGATGGCTGCCAAGACAAGGGAGCATCTGGCAAACGACTTACAATCGGAAGCACTTGGCTCTTCTCATAAGGCTAAAGATATCCAGGGTTTTCAGTATTTTGAGCTATTAACATTGCAATAATGATTTATTTATTAATTAGCTAATGACATCATCATACTTTGGAGAACAAAGCTCTCTGAGTGCAGCCGTCTGGTTTACCTCACGTTCCAACGCTGTGGAAAAAACACTTTGCTTATATCATTTTGGCCTTCAGATGCCCCCAAAGGAAACAATAGTAAGATGATGAGGTCAGGACATTTATACTACATTCTTATATGAGGAAACGTATCTCTGGAGCTTCCTTGTAACATAACCTTTCCTCACATCCCTTTTGCTTTATTTTCAAAAGTTTATCAAGTTAGAAGAGAGGAATGCTTCAGGAAGCCCTCCATTCTCATCCAGACAGATAAAAGATTCATACTGAATTGCTTCCTAGATAGATTCAGAGAATGATGCTTTAGAGCAGCCATTTTCAACCACTATGCTGTGGCACATTGGTGTGCTGGAGGAGTCCACAGGTGTGCCACAGGAATTTAGGGGAAGGTCATTTATTAGTAGAGCCAATGGGGGATGTGATTCCCCCACTGGCAGCATGGTGTGCCTTGTCATTGTCAAAAACCCGGTGGTCTGCCTTGACAATTTTAATGCCTTGTCAGCGTGCCGTGAAATGAAAAAGATTGAAAATCGCTGCTTTAGAGTGCAAGCCTAAGCATGTATACTCAGAAGCAAGCCCTATTGTGTTCAATGGGATTTACTCCCAGGAAGATGGGTATAGGATTGCAGCTTTGGTAGATATCAAAAAAAATTGTGAGTCCAGCTTCTTGAGGTGGATAGTCAGAATGTTTAAACTTCTTTCTCAAGCAACTAGTGATCTGGGTTGGTCCCAAAGTTGGATTTCAGTGAGCTTACATCCTCTAACATCACATGAGGGCTAAACAGAAGGGAGAGTGATTTGCATTTTCATCAGCCCTGGGAAACTCCCCCTTTTAACAATTTTGTAGGGTTGCTGAGAAAGGGGCTGAAAGTATTCATGGCTTCAGGAAGCACTGCCCTCATTCTACATTGGCCTCACTTGCCCTCAGCACATCTCCAAATCACATTGGCTACATGATATTGTGATCAGGGATAAGCCAATATATTCGCCTGGTTATTTTTTTGGTGAATTTCATGGGAGAGAGGAAAGGATGAATTTTGGCAAGCTCAAGAAGGTTGTGAAACTCAATAGAATTTTCCAACAGAGGTAGGTTTCCTGTGTGTCAGCAGCAATAGTATGTACCTTTTATCCCAATGGAAAATTCCACACTTAGAGAAGTGGTGGTGGAGGTACTAGCAGTTGCAGTTCCTCCCAGTTCCTAGCTCCAGCTGGCCAGCATTTTTTTCTTGGAAGCCGTAATGACACTACATTGTGCTATCACTACCACTTCCAAGAACGCAACAATTTCTGCTAGGGAAAAATGTATATATGCCGATGCCACCACACTCATACCGGGAAGCCATCAGCCCCTGAGTAGTCTACTGAATTTCACTCTCTCCAAAACCACCAGAAGCCTCCAACAGGGCAGTGAAAATGGGAGGGCCTGTTTGGATCAGCACTAGTTGTGGAATCATCACTGTCATTATATGATCATTGGGGATATTTAACTAGGGAAGAAGTCCTAACAAGGAAAAATGGGGCTGAAGAAGCTGTAGATAGAAGAAATAATGGTGGAACAAAACTGAGAAAAGATGGGTGTTTATACGTTGAAGGATTATGTGTTCAGGAAACATCTCTCTCTCTCTCTCTCTCTCTCTCTCTCTCTCTCTCTCACCCCTACCCTGAGCGCTACCCTGAAATGACAAATCATGTTGTATAACCATGGTTAGCTTAGGATCAAACTGACAGGGTAATTCATCCACCCAGACCTTCTTTATAAAAAAAAAAAGCCGTTTCTGACTGTTATTGTTGCAGATGTACACTTTAAAAGTGAAAGCCACACACTGTAATTTGGGCCAGCCTATTTGGTAGAGAGTCGCCTCAGGTAGAGAGTATCTACCTCGGTCTCTGCCTCCACTGTTTGTCCTTTCACTCCATGATTTGCTGCCTAATCCTGTTCTCGCACCATTGGCACTGATGCACTCAGCATCCAATGGTGAAGGTGGAGTGCTCAACCAGCCAGCAGAAGGTATGTAAAAATACTTTTTACTTACTACCGGTAGGCTGCCTGATCACTTATGGGTCTTCTTGGACATACACCAGCCATTTTGCTGGCATATGTCCAAGAAGAGAAAAGGGGCAGGGCAGCCTGGGAAAGAGGAGTTAAGATCTGACACAAGTCAATGCCGTTGAGATGCACTCCTCCCTCCCCCTCACTTTTCCAGCAATACTGCCCTCCCTGCCTACAACATGCCTCTACTGCTAATGTACAGGTGCCAATGAAGGCCTCTGCAGCACACGTCTCATGTGCCATGCCTCTGCCCAAAAGCACATGGCAGTGGTCTGGCTTTTGCACTGCCGGAAAGCATCCTGCACTACCATAGGATTCAGCACTTGGAAAAGGAAGAGGGGAATGGACTGGAAGAGAATGGTAGTTTAGAGCACCCTGACCCACACTCTTACCCCCACTTCCTCTTCCGCTCTGTCCCCCTTTTCCAGTCAAGGGAATGGGAGGAACAGAGGCTGGCACATTGCCATATAAAGGGGACTAGCATTAAGCATGCTTCCTCAGGTACCAGGAAACCTTTGGCCAGCCCTGCCTATAAACATTTGAGATTGATGGTGTTTGGGAACTCCAGTTAGAATTCTTCTGCTTCTTCCTTCCATGGGATTTACTGGCATGCTCATCTTATAGCATACCATTTTACAGTTACTATATAAATGTACTGTGTAAACAAAACGTGCATAACATAGATAGCACTGCATTGCTGCAGCATTTCCAAATGTTCTCTTTGTTCTAGCTGAGCTGTTTTTTTTTGCATACATCATGCTGATGGTGTCTCATTTTGGATCCTATTCCCACAAAACTTCTGGATTAATAAATTAAAGAAAGATGCCCCTCCAGTTCCACAGATACTTAATTTAATTCGTATCTAATAAATATCATTATTTTTCATTAGATGAAGTAATGGCATGTTTGCAAAATTTAATGTGCACCACTGGTTTTGCTCCAAATGAATTGTGAACATTCAGCATTCCAGATGGCTGGACTTTGGTTTCTGACTTACATAAGAACATGAGATGAGCCCTCCTGGATCAGACTAAGGGTTCCTGTAGATCAGCATTCTGGTGGTTTCAGCAGTGGCCAATCAGATGCCTGTGGGAAGCTCAGATCCTGGGCAAGAAAGCAACCATTCCTAGCATCTGCTGTTCAGATTACACTGTCTTTCAACCAAAAGATTCCATTTGGTTATCATGGATAATAGCAGTTGATAAAACCAAGCATCATCATCATTATTATTATTAATAATGCTAATTTAGATTGTGAGCCCTTTTGGGACAGGGAGCCATTTAGTTATTTGATTTTTCTCTGTAAACCGCTTTGTGAACTTTTAGTTGAAAAGCAGTATATAAATACTGTTAATAATAATAATAATAATAATAATAATAATAATAATAATAATAATAATAATAATAATAATAATAAATAGCTATTAATAATGCTAACCCCTGCTAATTGGGTAAGAGGCACTTTTTCAAGTGGGTGCTCCTTTTTTTAGCAGGGGGAGAGTAACTGGCCCACCTCACCCCAGCACTGTCTGTTCTAGTGGCTGTCTGCTGGTATTCATTTGCATCTTTTAGATTGTGAGCCCTTTTGGGACAGGGAGCCATTTACTTATTTGATTTTTCTCTGTAAACCGCTTTGTGAACTTTTAGTTGAAAAGCGGTATATAAATACTGTTAATAACTACTACTACTACTACTACTACTTTATGTCTACCCTGCGCCTACCTCCCCAGAGGGACTCAAGGCGGCTTACAACAAGGTTAAAACAAATTAAAAAACATAATTTAAAAACAGATAAAAGCGTATTAACAACATATCATAAAAACAGTAGTCAGATAAAAAAGTAGTCAGGTAAAAAGAGCATAGAGCAGCAAATCATAAAAGAATCAGGCCTGTAACCAGGTATTTAAAAAGATATTAAAAGATGTTGAAAAGAGGTTTAAAAAGGCCGGGAACTCAGAAGGCTTGTCTAAACAGAAGGGTCTTCAGGCCTCGCTGAAAAGTTTCAAGAGAGGGAGCAGTTCTTAAGTCAAGGGGAAGGGAATTCCATAGCGTTGGTGCCACTACTGAGAAGGCCCTATTTCTTGCCGCTGCCCCACATACTTCCCTAGGCGGCGGCACTTGTAAAAAGGCCTTCTCTGATGACCTAAGAGGACGAGCCGGATTGTACGGGAGTAGGCGATCTCTAAGATATCCTGGCTCAGAGCAGTATAAGGCTTTAAATGTCAAAACCAGCACCTTGAATTGGGCCCAGAAACGAATGGGCAGCCAATGCAGCCGCTGGAGAAGCGGACTGACAGAGTCAAACCGCCTACCTCCAGTAACTACATGGGCCACCGCATTCTGCACTAGTTGCAGTTTCCGAACCGTCTTCAAGGGCAGCCCCACACAGAGCACGTTACAATAATCTAACCTCGATGTCACCATGGCATGGATCACCGTGGCCAGGTCTGCACGATCCAAGTACGGCTGCAGCTGGTGCACCAGCCAAAGCTGAGCGAAGGCCCCCCTAGCCACAGCCGCCACCTGGGAATCCAGGAGCAGCTGCGAGTCCAGGTGGACCCCCAAGCTGCAGACCTGCTCCTTCAGGGGGAGTGCAACCCCATTCAGCACAAGCCGATAGTCCAGCACCTGCATCGAGGATTTCCGAACCAGGAGAGCCTCTGACTTATCCGGATTTAATTTCAGCTTGTTAGCCCCCATCCAGATCCTTACTGCCTCCAGACAACACTCCAGGCCCTCAACCGCCTGGAGTCTGGAGGAAAGGAGAGCTAGAGCTGGGTGTCATCGGCATATTGATGGCACCCCACTCCAAATCCCCAGATGACCTTTCCCAGTGGTTTCATGTAGATGTTAAATAGCATGGGGGACAGAATTGAACCCTGTAGCACCCCACACCTCAAGGGCCAGGGTGTTGAACAGGCATCCCCCAGCACCACCATCTGGGACCGATCCTCCAAGTAGAAGCGGAACCACTGCAAAACAGTGCCTCTAACTCCCAACTCAGCCAATCGGCCCAGAAGAATACCATGGTCGATGGTATCGAAAGCCACTGAGAGGTCCAGCAGGACCAACAGGGACGCACTCCTCCTGTCCAGTCCCCGGCATAGATCATCTACCAAGGCGACCAAGGCGGTTTCTGTCTCAAAGCCTGGTCTGAAACCAGGTTGAAAAGGATCCAGATAATCCACTTCATCCAAGACCCTCTGGAGTTGAGACGCCACCACCCGCTCCATTACCTTGCCCAGAAACGGGATGTTGGAGACTGGCCGGTAGTTGTCTAATACAGTGGAATCCAGGGAGGGCCTCTTCAGGAGGGGGTGAACCACTGACCATTTCAAAGCACATGGTAGTAGCTTTAGTAGCCTAAAGTCAATCTGGAAATAATGATAAGATGCAAACAGCAATTATACAGTGTATTCCAAGAGTTCAGCATGTGTCTTTTTTTTTTTTTTTTTAACCTGAGGCCATTCTTCAAACAGTCTGTGAAATTCTGCTAGTGTAGATCTGCAGTTGGAGGGGCTGAAGTTGAAGCTGAACAGTGGCTTTCCAAGGCCACCTACAGACTTTGTGGGTGAGTTGATATCTGAGATCAGGCTTTTCCAACTCCCAGTAGTAGTTTCCAACTCCCAGTAGCTGAATGAATTTGTATAATAGAAGAATCCAGCATTACTTCGTAGTGGGAAAACTAGCCTGGTGTAAGAAGGGCATTGCAAAAGAAAAAGTGAAAGATGGCTTGACAGAGATGAATGGAAGTTGCAAGAGAATGTCCAGCAGATACACTGAAAGAAAGGCTTCCCTACATGTCTTTTGGGATGCTAAAGGAAGAAAAGACCATGTTAACCAAGTAATGAACCTTTGGCCAAGCAACACTCTGGGCTCCCTGAAATTCTGTTATGGCCACAGGTTGTTAAATGGGTCGCTCTTCACAGCACTTCCTGAGCTGCCAAGCCCAGATCGTAACCACAGTTTGACTAGTTCTGAGGATGCCAGCTGGCAAGAAATCTGGTTTGCAGTTTTCTAGATTTCTTCCACTCTAAGCACAGCTGGGGCGGGTTAGTCACAAAGTGCTGAAACTTAATTTTGGCAATAACTTAAGTGTTTAAGTTCCACATAAACCACTAGACTGGGGTAAATAGTGGAGCAGTGTCATTCAGTGGGCTTTATTTCCACAGAAGGCAATGTTGCCAGGATCGTATCCCAAGACCTCTGAGTCCCTGATTTCAGATGAGCTTAGGTACCTCTCAAGCAGTCTTCCTGGTAAGACTTGGACAATGAATATCTTGTTTTTTGCTGCAGACACATGAGGCCGCTTTCTAGTCTTTATTTATTCGTTTTGGTAGTAGTTCGTCATCTGGTTTTATTTTGGGATTTTCCCAAAGCAGTCAGGAAATACAAGGCTATGGCTAAAAATATACCTGGATTAGCCCCTCACTTGACCCAGAATGCCTTGCAATAATCAGGAGACTTTCCTTATAAGCAACCCCAGTGGGCAAGGGGGGGGCCAAACAAGGAGCATGCCCCCTCCTGCGGCCTCCTATCCCTGGATCCCTTTGGTAAGTGAATAGAAGGGCACTTTTCACATACTTGGAATCAGGCCCTGCTCAAGCTAATCTGGTGCCTGAAGCAGCTCCACATTCTGCCACCTGCCATTCACTGCCAGCACGCAGACACATGTGCTCCAATTCCTTTCCCACCACTGCCATTGGTGCCCAAACTCGCCTCCTGAACGGGGAGGTGCCTGAGATCTCTGCTCCCAGAATCCTCCCCATCCACCAGTTTAAAGGAAGTGGCAGATGCGGCCGTGGCCATAGAAATGGCAGAGGTGACTACTTTCTCCTCCAGCTCCAGTGCTGATGGAGGACAGAGAGGTAAGCCATGAATTCATCCTCCTTTTCCTCAGTAGGGCAGTGCATAGGAAGAAGGTGAGGCAATGACTGGATAAAGCAGCAGGGCAAGCAGCGGACTGGGGGTGTGTGTGTGTGATACACCCTGACAGTCTCTCACCTCCCCCAGTCTGTCACTTGTAGCAGCTGTTTCAGTCAGTCTCATGGATGAGTTGCTCCTGGTCGAAATGCTTTTCTTTATCATCGCCCATCGAACTACACACACCAAAAAATCAGGAAATATAAAGAGCAATCCTCTATTAGTTCACTTCCACTAATATTGGAGGTGGGCACATTAATGTGGAGTACACCACTATGTTCCTTTCAGAAATCTAATGTGTGGGACAAAGGTCATGCAACCTCAGAAAAGCATTATGCCATTTCTGTGCCCTTCCAAATTCTCTTTCCAGTGCACCACTGAGGGTGAAATCCTTTTTTTTTTAATTATTATTTTCCAAAATAAAAACAAACAACAAATATAACAACAAACAACAAACACATAACAAACACAAACTCAATACACAACACAAAAACACACTATTGGAGGATGCAGGCAATCATATATCAATATATAACATAAGAACAGCCACACTGGATCAGGACATAGGCCCATCTAGTCCAGCTTCCTGTATCTCACAGCAGCCCACCAAATGCCCCAGGGAGCACACCAGATAACAAGAGACCTCATCCTGGTGCCTTCCCTTGCATCTGGCATTCTGACATAGCCCATTTCTAAAATCAGGAGGTTGTACATGCACATCATGGCTTCTAACCCATAATGGATTTTTCGTCCAGAAACTTGTCCAATCCCCTTTTAAAGGTGTCCAGGCTAAACGCCATCACCACATCCTGTGGCAAAGAGTTCCACAGACCAACCACACGCTGAGTAAAGAAATATTTTCTTTTGTCTGTTCTAACTCTCCCAACACTCAATTTTAGTGGATGTCCCCTGGTTCTGGTGTTATGTGAGAGTGTAAAGAGCATCTCCCTATCCACTCTGTCCATCCCCAGCATAATTTTGTATGTCTCAATCATGTCCTCCCTCAGGCATCTCTTTTCTAGGCTGAAGAGGCCCAAACACCGTAGCCTTTCCTCATAAGGAAGGTGCCCCAGCCCCGTAATCATCTTAGTCACTCTCTTTTGCACCTTTTCTATTTCCACTATGTCTTTTTTGAGATGTGGCAACCAGAACTGGACACAATGCTCCAGGTGTGGCCTTACCATCGATTTGTACAACGGCATTATAATATTAGCCGTTTTGTTCTCAATACCTTTCCTAATGATCCCAAGCATAGAATTGGCCTTCTTCACTGCCGCTGCACATTGGGTTGACACTTTCATCGACCTGTCCACCACCACCCCAAGATCTCTCTCCTGATCTGTCACAGACAGCTCAGAACCCATCAGCCTATATCTAAAGTTTTGATTTTTTGCCCCAATGTGCATGACTTTACACATTGTGGTATCTGCCCGAGGTCTTCTGCCATGTAGACAGATGCAAAGAACTCATTTAATTTCTCTGCCATCTCTAAGTCTCCTTTTATCTCCCCTTTCCCTCCCTCACCATCCAGAGGGCCAAACACTTCTGTGGCGGGTTTGCTGCTTCTAACATATTTGAAGAAGCTTTTATTATTCCCCTTAATGTTGCTGGCCATGCGTTTCTGTTTCCTTCTATTCCCTTCTTCTGTTTTACGTAAGGCTCTTACGTAACATATTTGAACATATTTACGTAGAATTACGTAAAATACGTAATACGTAGAATATTACATAAAATATTCTAACATATTTGAAGAAGCTTTTATTATTCCCCTTAATGTTGCTGGCCATGCGTTTCTGTTTCCTTCTGTTCCCTCCTTCTGTTTTACGTAAGGCTCTTTCCTCCCTTCCCACTCCTTTATTGTCACCTTCTCCAAAGGAAGTGAATTCCTTGGGGTGAATTCCTTGGGACAGAGACCCCTCTTCTTCCTTTTGCTGTTGCCTATGCTACAATATCAAGGACCATGTTCATCAATAGTGCTACATCACTGAGAATATCACACAGATGGTTAACATTTCTTTTAAGGAAAAAAAGTGACTGGAGTGAGTGTTTATGGCAATGATAACTGTGATATCCTTTTGCAGGCATTGACTTTCTAGACTGGTCCCTACACAAGGTTGCTGTACCTCCTTCTCTCAGTAGCACCCCTGCCTCCCCAAACATGCCCTGCACATGAATTCTTTTTAGTAGCCTCTTAATTAATATGTGAACATCAACAGAGTGGTGATTCCTATTAATATTTGGGTGTGAATGGATGGGGGTGGGATGGACAGAATGGACAACAGAGCAAGCCTCAGTGCAACACCAACTTCTGCTCCTTGGAAGCGTTAACTCATGCTGAATAGCCCTTCCACACAAGAATAGTTCGCTTCACCCAATCCAAAGTACACTGTACATACCGGACGCCAAGGCTGTATGCATGGTCCATCAGAACTGTGGAATCTGGCACATCCCATCTGGTGCCCTTTCTGTTCAAAGCCCAAAACAAATAACAGTTGATTCACTTCCACAAACTTTGCCTCCATTGAAGTCTGCAGACTTTATAGCTCTGCCTGAATAAATAAGATATAAAGGTGATGTGTGTCAACATGGTGATGGCGGGGAGAGCATTTGCACATCTAAGAAGCACACTGGCTATTTCTTTAGTGCTTCATTTCTTGGTGCAGATTATTCAGCAATAGAAAATGGAGCTATGCGCAGAATCAACCTTCTGCCTGCAGAACCAATAAGAATGCAGGTGTGCCTCTAAATACACATTTACATCTGAACTGGCTCGATACATTTTTTGGTGCCCATTTGAGATCTATACACAGGTTCCATCAAGGGCCACCATGTGCCTAGACAACCAGTGTGGCCTAGACTACCAGGGATGTGGTCTTTGCCTTTAAAAAAAAAAAAAAAACTATCTCAGAGTGTTTGCTTTTTTTTATTTGTGAATTAAAAATAAATAAATCTCACCTTCTCATAAATGCCTGAAAGCAACTGACAAGAACAATAAAATTCATTTAAAAAATATTAGAACATTAAAAGCACAAATCAAAGGCAAACAAAATCCAGAAAAGAACATCTCCAGCACCACAACCACGTCCTAATCCAACAGTAGCTCCCACCCACTCACCAAAGGCTAAAGACTGGTGAATCTTGAAGGTCTTTTTATAGACTGGAAGCACCACAAAACCCCTGTAGAAGGTTGTTCACAGACTGAGGACAGCTCTGGAGATGGCCTGGTCCCACATGCATGCTGACCAAGCCTCAGAAAGCACAGTGAGTAAGGCTCCTCCTCCTGAAATATCTTCATGGGTAGGCTAAATCGCACGGCAAACACTCAGGGCCCAAACGGTATTCGGTTTTAGCTTGAATTGCGCTTGGAAACAGATGGGAGGTGAATGGCATTCTCATAAGACTGGAATCACATGTTCAGATCAAGAGGTCGCTATCAACAGCCTGGCTGCAGCACTGTGTGCTAACTGCAGTTTCTGTCTGCTTTTCAAAGGTAGGCCCAGGTAGACCATGCTGCAGTAATCCAACTAGGGCATGACTGAAAAATGGGTAGTTGCTCTGAGACAAAATGTAAGACAAGACTGCCTTGCTTATCCTCTGAATGAATTGGATGTCTGTTGCTGAAGATGAGTTGCAACACACACACGTGCGCAACCAACCCTGTTGGCTGTTTACAGCAGGGAACACATGTTCTGCTGGTATAAACAGCTTTACGGCCATCGCAAACACAACAGTGCCAGTGAATGTGGCCTCGCTGCTGCCATAAACGGCAGGCAGTCAGGTCCATACGTATATGGGTCATGGACACCTGCTGGAGAAAGTAAGACAGTGCAGGGGTCAGGAGAGAGGCAGGGAAGGGGTGGGACATGGTGGAGATGGGCAGAACAGGGAAGAGAGGGGGCAGAGAGGAGGGCAGATCAGACCTGGGAAGGGAACGGGTTGGGTAGCAGTGGCACCTGCCAAATTCTAACCCCCTTCCTGGGCCTGATCCGTCTTCACCGGTCAACGTGCAATGTGGACTTGCACTGGTGCAGGTCTAAGTTGATTAATGGTGGCTGCTGGGGCTTACCCCAGAGCAAGGGAACAAATGTTCCCTTATCCCATGGAGGCCTGAACATGCCAAAACCGCCCCAGCAGAGGACGCATTGTCACTGCAGCATCACCGCACAGGGAGCTAGGATTGGGCTCCCTGTAGATCTCTTATTCCTTTTCTTTGTGTCTGTGTAAAAATTATAATGCCAGCAGCAGCCATCATGGGGTAGTTCGGGGCCTAGACTGCACAGAGAGCATTGAGTTTGTGGGAAGTATCACAGACAAGGCTACAGCAGGGATGGAGCGATTTCCTCCCCATCCATTCACCCCATCCGTTTGCAATGTGGGTTGGGCTTTATATACAGAATGTATCATTATTTGCTTTCAAGAAAAAGCAGCTTTTGATCTGAGGAAAGTGATTCATCCATGTTAGTTTTGAAAGGATGTGTCAATGCTTGTCTTTTGCAGGCCTTTTACTTTTTGAGTTTTTTTGTTTTAACATCCCTTCTGATGGATGCTCTTTAATCGTGCCTCTTTTCTCTGTACAGGAACTAGATTCTTATTCAGATCCAAAATCATATCCTGCAAGGGCTGTCTTCGTGTGAAATGATCCGCACAGACAATGAGAATCGGAACATTCTTTCCAGTTTTGGAGTTTTTTTCTATGAAGAGGGAATTCTTCCCCCCCTCCCCCTCCCCACAGATATCATACAAAAAAAGAGACCACAGAGGGTCAGGTAATGTAAGCAACAGACTAGAGCTCCGTTGCCAAAAAAAATGTGGAGCCACGCAATCGGTTCCAAAAGGGGAAAAAATTAATTGCAGTGATAAATGGTAAGAGTGTTGAATTGTTTTTTTTTTCTTTTAAAAACCCTGTTGACATCCAGATGTTGGAAAGTGCCACATCCTGGTTAACAAAAATATTCTCTGTGCTCTCAGATCTTCCTTCCTTATTTTGATTGCGAGTTGCGTTTGAAAGGCATTCTTTCCCACTACTGTTCACTGATCGCATTGCGAAAATATTTTAAATGCTCAACTCCTTTCCTATAAGGCAAGAAATGGAAAACTCACCCACAAACATTTATAGTACTGTCACTATATATTACTGGAAGGATATATCTGGCTGGTTAAGGGATGGCAGCAGCACCAGGCCATGAGGGCTTGCAATGTAGGTCGTTCGAGCACTCCGTGACATCAAAACATCACCATGCTAGTGGAGGCCTGCTGAACTGTGCTGGTGCTTGGGATGTTCCAGAAGGCTCTGACCAACTTTTGGTATATCTTTCACAGTGTTCAACAGACCCACAGTTCACACATTTAGCATTTAGTGCTCAGGTTGTTGGATGCATACCTGCAGTTTCTCAACACTACTTGCAGAGGACAGTAGCCTTAAAACTGCCTGTCCCTTACCAGCTGTTTCAGTGGTTCCCAAACTATGAGCCGTGGCTTCCTAGGGAGCCACAGAAATCAGCCAGGGGAGTCGCGGAATCCTCCATAAAAACCCGCCACCCTGTACAATGCAATGGGGAGCCACAGCCAATGGCCCAGTAAGTCAAGGGAGCTGCCAGTCGAAAAAGGTTTAGGAACCACTGAGCTATCCAATGCTGGCACCAAATTGCTGGGGGCTCTGAAACAAAGCCCTATACTGGGTCCAATGTGGTCCACCACACACCCTCAGAGCTACCTCTGCCCACTGGGCCTGGATTGGCATGGGCCCTGGTCACTGGCCCAACTTGCCATCCCCTGATGTCACTCTTGACCCCAGCATGAGGGCTGAGAAAGCCATGCGCACGCACTGGCTTCCCAAGCACGAACCCCTGTACTTTCAAGTTCTCCACAATTTCTCCACACTTTCTCTCTCTCTCTGCTCATTTGCCATTTTATTTATTTATTTATTTATTTATTTATTTATTTATTTATTTATTTATTTATTAAACAATGTATCAGCCTCCTCTGTCCTCCATCAGGAAGGACTGAAGGTGGTTGACAATCATAATAAAGTATAGTAAAAAAAAAAAATTAAGAATAATCCCCCCACCAACCCCCAAAATTCACAGTTCACAGAAACAGAACCTGATAAAAGAAGGGAGGCTCCAGCAAGATACCGCTAAAAGCCCGACCAAACCTCTGCCAAAATAGGAATGTGACCATTTCTGCAGAAAATAGTCGTGGTGAAGGTTATATGAATCACCTCCAGTAGGGAGTAGGCTGTCCAATGGAAAAGGCATTATATTTCATTGTGACTTCAGCCCTGTCAGGCTCCAATCCTATTCACATTTCCTGGGAGTAAGCCCCATTGACTATAATGGGATTTACTTCTGAGTAGACGTGCCTAGGATTGGGTTCTGAATCCCCCAGTATCCTCTCTTATAAAGCTCTTATATCTCGTTCATCCATTCATGCGCGTCACTAATTAGATGACGAGGCATTTGGCTACCTTAAGAGAGTCATAGTTACTCCTGCCATTTACCCACACTTCATTGCATTTCTTCACTTTGACATTCAGAGCACTGGGCAGAAATCACATCTGTTTTAATTAAACAGTCAGATTCCCTTGGTCCACACCAGTTCTAAGTCAGCTGCTAGGCGCCGGCCGAGGCGGGACGCCGGCCCGCCCCGTCCCCGCGGAGGGGGAGGGCCTGGCGACGCCTGCCACAATTGGGGCGATCCACAGGAAGGGCCCAGCTCGCGTCCAGAGCCGCTCGCTTGCTCGGGGCACGTGCCCGCACACGGGCAGGGGGTCGGCGCCTCTTCCAGCCGGGTTCTCAATCCCCCAGTATCCTCTCTTATAAAGCTCTTATATTCTCCTTTCCTGCTGCCCTTTACACCTGAAATTCTCTCAGTCCTTGAACATGTATGTTGTGTTATATTGCTCTCTTCCTCCAAATTCCTCCTCAACACCTTTTTTGTGAAGCCTTCAGCTTAATCCAGCAGTTTAGAAACTTACCACAGCTGCAACATGCTCCACCCACGGCACCTTGTTACAGTGGCACCATTATGTGAAATCTCACATGACAGTATGAGATCTTATTCTCATGATGTCCTGCACAGGCCATTTGCAGCCCTTGGGGAACCCCAATTCGGCCCGCAGGTAGCCCCCAGGCTCCAATGAGTTTCTGGCCCATCGGAGACTGTTGGAACCTGCACTGACCTGGAAGTGCTTATCTCTCCACGTGTTTCTGGCTTTGTCTGTATGTTTTCACTGTGTGTGGCAAACAGTTCATAGTTCTCATGTGGCTCTACATGCCTGTATTATAGTTTTCATGTGTATTATACACAAACTCAGTAAAATTCATTCAGTCATATAAGTTCTGCCACTAATATATTCATGTATATAAATTTATGTAAATTTATTCAAATTTGAAATGTAAGTTAATTCTTTTTCCCCGCAGCCCTCGATACAGTGTCAGAGAGATGATGTGGCTCTCCTGCCAAAACATTTGTCCACCCTGCTCTAAAGTAACAACCAAGAGGACCCCCAATCCAGTAGAAGGGGCTTCTATGGACAAAAGTGGGCTTAAGCAGTGGGAGGAGCTTTGGGTGGGTGAGGTTAAGGGAAAGGTGTGCTTGAACCTGCCTTGGCTAGATGGGAAAACTTGTATTCCCCTCCCCATTTTAGGAGGCCACTCAGATAAAGATGCAGTTTAAGCTGTACCAGAATAAAATAAAGAGAATCAAAACATTCAATGTACTGTATCCTGGCTGCCCCCAGTAGACAACTCCTGAGAAACCAGATTAAAAGAATGCCCCTCAAGGCATTTCACTTCATCCTGAAAGTCTGTGGGTTTAACTTTCACACCGGATGCTGATCTGTTGTCTGTCTAGCTGTACTGAAACTGGGAAGCTGGTGAGCCTTCATGCCAGCTGTGTGCCTCGGGGCGAATTTTGACTTGATTTCTATTAGCAAGTTTTTTTCCCCAAGCAGTCGCTTCCTCTTTCCTTCAACAAAAGAACTTAACATAGATAAAAGGCACACAACACACCAAAGCCACCCACTAGTATTTACATCACATAGACTGGACTGGAAAATTATTTCTGATCCTTGGGTGTTAGAAACAGGCATTTAGGTAGAAAACTTCAATGATGGGAAGACCGACAAAGTGCTTAGACAAGTAATTCATATAACTACTTTTCACATAACTGAATTGTACTGCACTTACAACTACTTTGTGAAGAGGACTTCAAATTACATAGTCAACTATATTTCCTTGGTAGTTAACTATTACTATCACTAGTTTAACCAATAGCAACAACTTGCAATATTGCAAACAGCATTTGGTTCATGCTTTATAGCAGCATAAACCCCAGTTCAGAGCCTTGTGTTTCTGGATCACCACTGCAGACGGTAGAGAGGACCCTGCGTGTCGCATTGGTGAAGAGGAGCCCTGCCAACACTACTAATTCAGGGTGGGCAAAATGGGACAGGGGTTGGAGGATCGGGATGAGTCAAGGGAGGGAAGGGATGTGTTGCAGGCAAGAAGGGGTGGCGCTCGGTGAAAGTGACTTGTGCTGGATGCTATCCCAGCTGACATGCCCTCTTGTCTCTGCAGACTTGAGCCAGGTAAAGAATTGGCTCAGGCCCAAGAAGACCCATTGTCAGTCAAGGGACTTGCAGAGGGGTAAAATATTTTCCCTTTCACCTCCCTACCCTCCTGATCCCTACCCACCATAGCATGCAGCAGAACCTGTTTTGGGGCAGCTGTATGCTATGGCAGGGGAAAGGATATGATTGGGCTGTACATTAACTACTAGTTTAACTGAGGGCACAAGCCTAACCAGGTCTACTCAGAAGTAGTCCTATTTTGTTCAATGGGGCTTACTCTCAGGAAAGTGTGGTTAGGATTGCAGCCCAAGAGCAATAACAATTAGAATTCTCTGAAGGAGGAGATTACTCATATTTAACAGCACGACCCTATGCATGTCTACTCAAAGGTAAGCTCCACTGAGTTCAATAGGGTTGGCTGCCAGGAAAGTGTACATAGGATTTCAACCTAGCTGCCTTGGCCATTTGTTTTGGCATAGGAAATGTGGGATATAAATGTTTTTTTTGGGAAATTTGCATTGATATTTATGCAGAAATGTTAAGGCTGAATAGTATAATGCAGAATCCAGTGATATTCTCATGACAATAAGGGGAATCTAACATGATCTTTCATTAAAGCTTACTGATTTCCCACTCCAGAAATATCTGGGGAATGGGTTGTTTGTTTTTAATGGTCTGTGTTTCTTCCAGAGAACTCAAAGTGGAATAAAGTGGGCCCTCCTTATCCACAAGCTGAACATTGCAAATTTGACTCAATGCAGAGCCTTAGCCCAAGCTGTAGGGCCTCCCAGACACTTCCCAGAACTTCCCAGAACTTCCCAGACACTAACAGAAGTGCCTTCCAGTCATATCCGGGATATCTTATGAAGCATGGGAAGGTCACACACAAACTCCCTATGCTTCAGAAGGCCTCCCAGATACTTCTGTAGAGCACTTCCGGGTTTTTTGGCAAACTCTTCCCACACCTCAGAAGGCCTCCCGGAAGTTTCTAAAAGGCATTTCTGGTTTGCTGGCAGCCCCCCCCCCCCCAACAAGGATTTCACTATCCATGGAATTTGGTATCTGTAGGGGGTCCTGGAATAGATCCCCTCTGGACACCGAGGGCCCACTGTTCACATAATTCCCAAGTGGAGTTCATTCATACACTGACCAAGCCATGCACCCAAACCATTTTTCCGGACATTGGACATATATTGCATGGCACATCCTCAAGAATTTCCAAGGTGATGACATGAAGCATGAATTGTTGCCATTTAAAAAAGAATAGTGATACGGAAGCTCTTTCTGTGCTGCTGAATCTGTAAACTTTGTCTCCCACATGCAAATCACTTCTTTGATATTGCAGTGATGTACAAGCGTTTGTGAATTTGCTGTTCTTCCCACTCTCCTGTCCTGGATAATCCTATACCTTTTAATTTACTATAGTGCAATCAGTCTTTTCATACCAAATCCACAAGTGTGAATTCCTTTTGTCCAGTATAACATTTTTGCAAACTCTCCCAGGGCACTCAGCCAGGATTTAATATAGCAAAAGTAATGTGGAACATCATTCTAGTGCTCCTAGATCCTTATCCTGAATCATAACTATAAAAATGGTGCTGCTAGATTTAAGGAAAAGTTAGCATTGCCTCTGGACTTGTTAAAGTTCACCTTTCTTTTAATATATGTCCTCAGTATTCTTCTGCCTTCTCTGAATGGAAGTTGGCTTCAGTATTCGGTCACAGGATGTCCCTTTTCTTCCTGCAGTATGATAACAAATCACAATATGCCAGAAGGGAAGAAGTTTCTCTGTTCTTAATAGTTAAAGATGGTAGACGGGGGGGGGGAATCCAGGAGCTCCCAGCACGGTTGCTCTAACAACT
Organism: Tiliqua scincoides; assembly: GCF_035046505.1. NCBI lineage: Eukaryota > Metazoa > Chordata > Lepidosauria > Squamata > Scincidae > Tiliqua > Tiliqua scincoides. The sequence goes on from NC_089821.1 coordinate 252,048,318, forward strand.
TATTCGGGGGAGTGAAGGAACACTTGCTCCAAAAGTAATTTTGAGGGGGTCCTCCTCCAGGTGCCCCTGCCATTTGAGGTGAGGAGGGTGGCAATCAGAGAGAGGTCCTCTTTGGCTGTGTCACCCCATTTGTGGAACTCCCCCCCCCCCAACTCAGGCCTTTTAAAGTTTAAGTGTACTCCTGTTTTTAACAACTGTTTTAACATGGTGATTGTGGTTTTGTTTTGTTTGTTTGTTGTTTGGCTTTTGCCTGTAAACCACCTTGAGAAGTTGGTGGTACACAACATCTTGAGAAGAGATGACATTCAGACACCACCAGTAAAAGACAATGGAACAGAATAAAACTGAATGAATAAATTGCAGCGTTTAGTTGGAGCCCAGACTTAGCAAACTGGCAGTAGAATAATTGTACTGTTGTCCGTCCGTCCCCCAAAAAAGGCAAGAGAGAAGTGACTTCCCAGAATTTTTTTACACATTTCAGTATTTTACAGCCAGTGGCTTCTCTACAGGGGTGCAACTGGTGCAGGCCACACCAGGTGCAAGTCTCAGCAGGCGGTGACACCTGAGCTCAGCGATCTTTAGATCTCCAGAGCGATCTTCAGCCCTCACAGTTTGCCAATGACCATGTTTTTGCCACTCACCAGCAAGATCATGAAGAGACTGCATCAAGAGAGGGTCGAAAATCACCAAATGGAGGTGGTTTGGAGGCAGGCCTATTGCATTACAAGCAATGTAATAGGATGGAAGGTTAGGGGTAATGTGATTACATCATTACATCACCCCTGAATTTCCAGAATGCCAAGCTCCACATCAGCTACAATGCATCCTCAGGGCGCATAGTGAACCTGCAATGACTGCACACAAGTATGCCCTGTGCTGTCATCTTTTTCCTTCCATCACCAGAATCTTCAAGCTCGTAGAAAAAGTTGCTGTCACTACCCTGAATGACTCTGGTGGTGAGTGAGAGAAGCCGCTTACATGGCGCACGCTTGCTGTACTTATCGCACCAGCCACCTCTGGCTATGCTAACGGACTAACATGACAGCTTCTACTGTTCCTACATTGTTTTTGAGCACTTTTGGCTAAGACTACATTTGAGATGTGAGACTTTGGTATCACTGATATTTGGGGCCTTGAACCTAATGCATGAGGGCCATCCACTTCCCTCTTTGCATGGCAGATCTGTCCACTGGCATACTGGGTTTCCTCATAAGGAGATGAAACTGCTTTATATAGCATTTCTCAATTTTAAAAAAGTTGTCAGAGTGGTCAACGTAGCAAAAAGATATCTTCTCCTCATTCGCCCCCATCCCCCATTTGGGAACATAATATGATTACTGAGCCAGAAGTTCTCAGAAATCGAACCCCTACATTTCCCCCATGTGGAAAAATCTGCACCCACATTTAGGGGCACAGGTTTTTCCACGGAATTTTTTGGCAAGATTCTCCCATCTGCAAGAAATAGCTACTGCTTATTTTTAGTCTGTCTGGTTATATCATCACTATTAAAAAAAAATAAAATAGAAACAGGAGCCAAGAAGAAATTTAAAATGCATTTTTTTAAGAAAAAAAGAAAGAAAGAAAAGGAAAAGCTCTTAAGGTTCTGGGATTTCTCAAAGAAGTGCCACTTCTTAAGATTCTTTTTCACCCACCCATCACCCTCTTTTGAAAAGAGTTTTGGAAAACTACTCAAAATGCAATAAAAATAAAATTAAAAAAACCCCTCAGCTTCCTTGGCTAATGTAATATAATGGATTCAGCTCAACAATGCTCTTTGGCATTTTCCTAGCTCTCTCTTTCCAGGCTTACATTGTTCAGTTGTCCTCTGCTTCCTGGACTTTGTGTCTCACCCACACAAAACTCGCTGATCTATAGATACTGTGTAAACTACAGACATACAAACAGTGCAGTATAGAGACTCTTTTCCAAATAATCTTGAATGGTCCAATCAGGAAGCAAGACTGACATCTACCCTTACACAATGAATGATGGTTTCCAGTCTGAATGGGGAAGGGGATCTGAAAAGTGAACTTGAAACAGTGCCCCCCCCACACCCAAGTCCATTACAGATCTCTTTATAGATATCTCTACATTTCCACTACTAGTAGCAAGCTCATCTCTTCATGATAGAAGATCTGGATGCCATGGTGAGGAAGAAGATACGGAAGAGAGAGTATCTTCAAAACAGGAAGCTTGCAAGCACTGTGTCCACTACAAGTCTTTATAGCTCCACATGGAATCTCCTTCCCACAGAGATATGAAAGGATTTAGGCAAAATTGTTAGGATAGTCTTCGCAAATACTTAGCTATCTATATATCTAATATTGTGATAAGGACTCAGGAATATCAATATCTGTTAAGTATCCAGACTTATCAAAGTATCCAGCCTTATTCCTAGGAGGTTTCTTAGACTATGGACAGCAAAGAATGCAAGTGGAAAGCATTCAAATGGACAGCAAAGAATGCAATCCATTATTAATAGGATAATTGATACTAAAACTTTTCTAATCAGTCAAATCAATCAAGCTTTATTTCAGAGACACTATATTGGGCTCCTACTTGTTGCCACCATATATATATATGGTGGCAACAAGTAGGAGCCACTGCATTTTCTTCAAGATCAGGTATTGCATAGTCTTCAATGCAACCCCATTGTCAAACATTGCCTGACACTGATAAGTAGTGTCATATCGCACAGGGCTCCATGTCCCTCATATCAGAGTTGCTAGTTTGAATCAGACATATGGGGGGGGGGAGAGTTTGCAATACAAAAATGATCTGCTTAAATCCATTTACCAGAAGCAGATATGGGAGAGGGCAGGCTACACAGAACAGTGTCCCTCTCAAACAAAACAATGTCGTATGGATTCATCAGTGCCCACCAGTCCCGAAGACTAAAAACCTTGAGAGCCCTATTTTTAGAATCATAAGTTTGGGTTAAATCACTATACTAGTTTGGGGCATTAGTATGTTGGAATTCCCTTCAATATTTTTATGTAACCCAAACTTTTTGAAGGCATTTGAAAAACTGAGTATTTTACAGCAGCGGTTTCCAAACTGTGGATCTGGGACCCACCAGTGGGTCACGGCCCAACTTTTGATGGGTCGCAGAACAGATTAGGCTATGTGCATCAAGCATTAAACAACCTGCTACTTGGGGGGAGCACTGCTGCCCAATCACCATTAAAGCCACAGAGGCTTGAGTGGCTGATAAAGTGAACCTTTCTTTTAAGCTGGGTCCCAGTGCTGAAAAGTTAGGGAACCACTGTCTCAGTATTTCACACAAACACACACACACACACACACACACACACACACAGAGAGAGAGAGAGAGAGAGAGAGAGAGAGAGAGAGAGAGAGCATAATATGTCACTGCAAATTGCCTATGCTTTATGCTGGGCATGATTAATTTTTTGAGGACTAGTCCTGACAGATAATTATTTAACCTATTTTAAGTCCCCAATGAGAGTTCCAGGCTCCCCCAGGCAATAAATTTTGTTGCTTCTCTGGTCTTATGGTGACGTCATTCTTCCTGATATTACTTGCTGTAACATAAATTCAGCTCCCCCCCCCCCCACCTCCAAAGAGGCAACATAGAACAATTGGGAATTTATATCCTTTCATGCCAGTTGTGACCATGTCCTTTCTCAGCTCGCTCGCTCTCAGTTCTTCCAAACATTCCTCACAAGTCTAGTATCCTAAACCCTTTGTCACCCTTGGTATCTTTTTCAGCTAATCTTCATCTCTGTGAAATGTGTGATGAGCAAAGGCATAAGAACATAAGAACATAAGAACAGCCCCACTGGATCAGGCCATAGGCCCATCTAGTCCAGCTTCCTGTATCTCACAGTGGCCCACCAAATGCCCCAGGGAGCACACCAGATAACAAGAGACCTCATCCTGGTGCCCTCCCTTGCATCTGGCATTCTGACATAATCCATTTCTAAAATCAGGAGGTTGTGCATACACATCATGGCTTGTACCCCATAATCGATTTTTCCTCCAGAAACTTGTCCAATCCCCTTTTAAAGGCATCCAGGCTAAACGCCATCACCACATCCTGTGGCAAGGAGTTCCACAGACCAACCACACGCTGAGTAAAGAAATATTTTCTCTTGTCTGTTCTAACTCTCCCAACACTCAAATTTAGTGGATGTCCCCTGGTTCTGGTGTTATGTGAGAGTGTAAAGAGCATCTCCCTATCCACTCTGTCCATCCCCTGCATAATTTTGTATGTCTCAATCATGTCACCCCTCAGGCGTCTCTTTTCTAGACTGAAAAGGCCCAAACGCCGTAGCCTTTCCTCATAAGGAAGGTGCCCCAGCCCCGTAATCATCTTAGTCGCTCTCTTTTGCACCTTTTCCATTTCCACTATGTCTTTTTTGAGATGCGGCGACCAGAATTGGACACAATACTCCAGGTGTGGCCTTACCATCGATTTGTACAACGGCATTATAATATTAGCTGTTTTGTTCACAATACCTTTCCTAATGATCTCAAGAACAGAATTGGCCTTCTTCACTGCCGCCGCACATTGGGTCGACACTTTCGTCGACCTGTCCACCACCACCCCAAGATCTCTCTCCTGATCTGTCACAGACAGCTCAGAACCCATCAGCCTATATCTAAAGTTTTGATTTTTTGCCCCAATGTGCATGACTTTACACTTACTGACATTGAAGCGCATCTGCCATTTTGCTGCCCATTCTGCCAGTCTGGAGAGATCCTTCTGGAGCTCCTCACAATCACTTCTGGTCTTCACCACTCGGAAAAGTTTGGTGTCGTCCGCAAACTTTGCAACCTCACTGCTCACCGCTGTCTCCAGGTCATTTATGAAGAGGTTGAAAAGCACCGGTCCTAGGACAGATCCTTGGGGCACACCGCTTTTCACCTCTCTCCATTGTGAAAATTGCCCATTGACACCCACTCTCTGCTTCCTGGCCTCCAACCAGTTCTCAATCCATGAGAGGACCTGTCCTCTAAGGCAAGCATAATATTCCATTATTTAAAAGCTTATCATATCTTATATCTCTTACGTTGATTAGGGTTGCATGTCAACATAATGTCAGCAACAGCACAGTCAAATGTTGTGTGCACACACACACAGACACAACACAGCAGCTATGTTGCATATGCCTCTGCTGCCATGTACCTGGTGAAGGTCTGCCAATGTTATGAGCAGGTACATCATAAGGAAGAATTCAAGATGACCTCTTTAGAAGAAAACAGAAATCCTTCTTCAAAAACTGAGTCTAGGAAACTCTCTTGGAAGAAGAGCTTGTCAGAATCTGAGATCTAGTTCATATATGACTAGAGCAGTGATTCTCAAACTTTGTAGCACTAGAACTCATTTTTTATAATGACAATTTGTCAGGACCCGCCTGAAGTGTTGTCATGAATGTGAAAGTGATGTTATAACCCTCCTGACCCTCCCAAGCAGTTTCTTTTTAAAAAAACATTCTACAAACATTCCAAAGGCTGCAATCCTATCCACATTTACCCAGGAGTAAGTCCCACTGCCTATCATTGTTAAAAGCGTATACATAGTAGCCTATTAAAAGCACAGATCTGTAGCATTTCCCCAAATGCAGTCACATACCACAGTAGCATCAAGTCTAATCTATTGAAAATAAAATACATATTGAAATGAATGGGGACCCACCTGAAATTGGCTCATGACCCACCTAGTGGGTCCTGACCCACAGTTTGAGAACCACTGGACTGGAGATGGTCTGTGTGGTGGCCGGTGCTCCCATGCAATGTCAGGCAAGTAAAGATGAAAGATGGAATCATATGGGATGAGCTGACCATGTGGATTTCAGCCCAATTCTATCTGTGTTTTCTACCAGTGTAAACCACTTTATGGCCATCACAAACAAGACTAGGCCAGTGCACTGGCCCTAGTCCACAGGAAGACAGATGCCAGATGCCTGCTGGTATAGGTAAGCCCGCACAGGTGATTTGAGAGAGGCGGGAAGATGTTGAACGGGGCCGAGTGGGCAGAATGGGGTGGCGACTGGGTGGGGGAGGAGGAGGATTGGGCCTAGGAAGGGGGTGGGTTTGGTGGCAGCTGTGCCCATCAAATCCTGGCCCCCTTCCCAGGCCTGATCTACCTTCACAGATTAACTTGGACTTGTATCAGTAGTGGGTCTGAGTTGACCCATAGCAGCCACTGAGGCTTACTTGTGTTCTCTTACCCTGGGGATGCCTCCAGTGGACAAAATTCTCCCTGCAGGATACAGCGGTAGCTGTGCCAATGCCGCTGCATCACCATGCCAGGAGTTAGAATTGGGCTGCTAGTCACATTTACACTAGCATACAAAGCCCAGGTTGGAAGGAATGCTGGTATAACAACCCTATCATTAGCCTCATCTTATTTGAGCCACACAGTGAAGCTGCAATCTATACATGCTGTCCTGGGAGTCAGGACACAATGGAACTTTTTTTCCAAGTAAGCATGCATAGGACATCTCTTGCTAGATGTTGCACATCTTGTGCCTGTTGGAGTTGATGCAACTCCGTCTGCTGTCCAGAGGGGGCAGGCTGCTGTCCAGAAGGGGTCAAACTATGGCCCAGTAACTCTGACCTTTCTAACTGTTCTCTCTGTAATCCTTGTGGGGTGTGGCCCTAACCATTTATCCTTCCCTTCTCCTCTGAGCACTTCCTCTTGTCCTCTGACCACCGACCTGTTAAGATGCGCACACCAGGGCTCTGATGCCCAGGCCATCTTGAGCACAAGGCATGCAGAGCGAGGCAGCTCCAGGGCCTTGCTATCTCTACGTGTTAGCTGAACCTCTGATCCTAATCAGATGCTGTAAATATACACTCAATGGAACTGTAAGTAAATAACTTCTTTTTGCAACTTTAACAAGCCATTGCCTCTTTGTCTTTTTTATTGATTAGCAGTCAGCTGGGTGAGGGAGGTTCCCTGGGGTGATACCCAAAGGGGTGGGGGTCTGCTGCTTAAGCTACTCTGCTTCCCCCCAAAGAGGAAACTATTTTTAATTTCCTCCAACAGTGCCACCTGACTGAAGGGGAACTTTGGTGTCTATGAATATCTCTCCTTTTTAACATAAGTTTGTTATTTTTGTTTAAACATACTGTTTCTTCTAATTATTTAAAAAAAAATATATGTTCTGGAAAGTTTAGAAATTATCAACCAGTTCAAGTACTATACACTTAAAGGGGTTATGAATTGGGATGGTAGTCAGTTTAGCCCCAATTTCTCTGGCTTGACGAGTGTTGCCCTCTCATCCTCACACAGTGCAGGAGGTAAGGAAGTCAGTGGCAAGAACTGTCTGCAAGAAATGGTGAAGACTGGGATTTACATCAAAGGTGTCTTCCTTGGTGGGTCTCCTTAGTTTAGAAAACAAGTGGATGACATAGTGAAAGAACTGAACACCTTGTTGTACTAGAATGTCTGAGAAAACACCAGGTATGGAATTGCTGTATCACAGACTCTGTGCCACTCAGAGTCCAATCCTAGGCTCGACACGCCGGCTTACCGTTGGTGCGCACTGTTGTAAACGTGCCATAAGGCACGTTTGCGATGCTTATCGCTGGGTGAGCGCCTGTGCTAGCCCAGTGCTGGCCGGCGCTGGGCTAGCACTGGGCACATGCCTGGCCTCCACCACTTAGCGGTTGTACGGACTGCTGAGCTGCGGTAAGGTATGTGGGGGTGGGGAAGAGGCATTCTGGGGAGGGGGAAAGGGCGGGTAGGAGGCGTGACAGGGAGGCAGGGAGAGGGCGGGCAGGAGTAATGATGGGGAGGGAGCAGGGAGGGAGGGAGGCAGGTCTGGTGGAGCTCCACTCCACTGGATCCAGAGCGTTTGTGCGGGGCTCGGTGCCCGACATGAACACTCTTCACCACCGACATTTTGGTCAGCAGTGAATTCAGGAGCTGCATTGCAGAGCTACTTCCCTTACCCGGGAGAAGGGGACAAAAGTCCCCTTCTCCTGAGGTGCCACCCGCAGTTGCCATGGGTGTACTAGATGCGGTGGCAGCCATTTTTGGTGCTGCAGCAGCCACGTGCCACAGGAGCGCAGGATTGGGCTGCCTGTCATTGCATCCAGATTATTTTGCAATGTTGCTTTGAACATTGATAGTGTACTTTGATTGCAATGATGGCAGTACTAATTGCAGTACATAAACCATGACATAGGTAGACTAGCAAGTGGACTTACCCTACTTAAGTGACAGCATGAAGTATGCAATGAAACAATCGCCAAAAAATTTTAAAAAAAATATGCAGGTCCAACATGTTAGGCATGTTAGCTCACACATGTCACATGTTAGCTCGCACAGCAGCATCAACTTAAACGCCAGCCCAACCTTATGAGGTGCTCCACAGAGAAAGCAGCTTGTGCAGTGAAGCAAATGACCACAGTGCCAATGCAATGTCACCACTTGTGACACGCCACTGGTACTGCAAACTGTGCCAGACATCGCACCAGCACAGCAGTTTGGATGAATGCCGTCGTTTGAGCCACTGCCCTGTTAAAATCACACTGGGAAGACGGAATCCTTCATTGGAAACTAAGAATCATGTTGAGTTTCAGTTCCTATGGCTCAGATTTGGTGGTTCTATGGAGCAATTAGTTCACAATTCTTGGCCTCTACACTCTGCTCTGCACTCCAGCCTATTGCTTTCCTGAATATGGAAAGCAACTTCTAGATCTTAATGTGATAAATTGTTTGAGTGAGTCTGAGACTCAAACTTAGCCTAAATGGATTCCGCCCAGACCAAATTCACAGACCCAGTGAGAGATTCACAGTCCCAGTTGGTCCATTTATTTAAAAAAAAACAACAACACACACACACTTAAACCTTCTCTAAGGTTTAAGGCTAATCACACACATACAAGCAGGCATAAATGAAGTGAAGAGAAGAGAAGGGGACAGTAAAATATTCCATTGTATTTGTAACCTATAGAATGGGATCAGGATCAAAAGGCAGCATAGCAAGACAGATCCATTCTGTGTGCTTGGCACACACTGTCATCAGACCTGCATGGATATCAGCTATATAAGCACTATCATATCTATGGGTAGCAGCAGTTTAGTGGCAACCTTGCAGATAAGCAACCCACAGCAACATTTTTGCCACCCATAGGTGTGCTACTGTTTATTTATACCATCTCAAATCCACCCTTCCTCCAAGGAGCTTATGTCGGTATACATGGTCCTCTTTTCTACCCCAATGTTATTCTTACAACAACCTTATGATGTTGTGAGGCTGATAGATCATGTTAGTGACATAGGTTGCATTCAAGCTTCATCGTCATGGGGTATGGTCTTCCAAATCCTAGCCGAACTCACTAACTGCATCATCACCCTGGCTCTCCAGTTTGTCATTTGCAGCACCCTGACAACTTGAAAGGAAACAAAAGGAAACCAGATCTATCCAGAAGCTTCCCTGCTTAGTCACCTGGCAGGAGTCAGGTGAGTGGCTATTTCCAGCTCTTTATTTTGGTGTAAGTATTAGCACTTGTGAACTTTATCACAAGTGGGCACGTGCGTGAAGCTAGGGATTAAGGAAACCAAGTGTGGTTCCCCCAGTTAGTTCTCAATGGAGACTACATCCACAATGCAAAAGTATGGAAAAGCATTTAGATATCATTTTGCTGAAAGAATTACAAGGAGCCTCTTGCCACACACACACACGAGCTCTGTTGACATGAAAGAATAGCTGACCGTTAGTCTGAATAAACTATTACATAACAGCTAAGCTATAATAAAACCCTGATTCCAAATCAAATAAGTCTCCCAGACTGCTCTCAATGAGTCACCAACAGCTTTATAAACATACAAAATACTTGACAAGGAAGTCTCTGATAATTTTTTAGCAATTATGTCTGCGAATTGTTCCTTGCTGACATCACCATTTGAATTGGTTTCCCATAAGTTTGTGTTCCCTCTTAACATAGGCTCATTAATCATTACAGCTTGGACTATGTCTTTTAATACAAAAAAATTATCAGAGAGTTTTCATGGCTCTGAAGCCAGCTGATCTGTAGGATTCTTAATTTGAACAAAAAAAAAAAAAAGCCACTTGTCCAAGAAAGCACATTTTTTCCAAGGCTCCCTAGAAGGAGTAGGGTTTTGTATGTGTTATAAGTACTGCCTGGCTAGAATGGCTCTATTGTGGTGGGTTTCAAACTTTCTTTGATGAGCATTGGAAGTTGCCTTATACTGAGTAAGGCTATTGATCTATCCAACACCATGTTGTTTATATTGGCTGGTAGGAGCTCCTTGGAGTTTTAGATCTGAAATTTTTTCATAGCCCTACCTTGAGATGATACCATGGTTGAAACAGAAACCACAGATTAGCAGGTGGCATATGACTGTCTAGAAGAGACACCAGAAAATGCTTATGATGTGCCATCACCATCTTTGTTTGGCTTTGTGTGCATGCTCAGAAATGTCCTCAAAACTAAAGGCAACCAACAAGGGGGAAGGGGGATGTTATGGTGCTGGTTGTGCTTCTGTATTTTGGAGACAACTGCTACTGCTTACATCTCCCTTGCCTCAATTAGGCCAACTCTACTGCAATTGCCTCTCCACCAGCCCCATCACCAGCTCTTCTTCTTCTTCTGTACCCCTCCCATTGTAGGATAGTGGCAATGATGGTGACAGGAAGGAGAAGCAGCCACCCTAGAACCAGAGGAGCAGAGGGAAGGGGGGTCCACATGGTCCTCAGATGTCCAAAGGCCCACAAAAACCTAGAGCCAGGTATGTTCTAGGGCATGTGCTTGGTTTTGAAAAGGTTCCAGTCACACCTGTTCAGTCTAACCCAATATGCACCCAAAAGACACTCCAACTCTCATGGTTGTGCATTGAGAGGGGAGATTGGTAGTGGGAGCACCTTGTATTTCATGGAAGCATGTCTTTCACTGCTGATCTTCTCACTGACAAACTATTAAGCTTCTGAGGAATACATGGAGGAATGCAGTTTGAAAACCATTATAATAGGGTAAGATATCATGGCAAAGAGGATCCACTTATGTATGTGTATTCATGTTAGGAAAGTACAGTTTATTTTTCTTAAAATGAAAGAGGCCAGCTTTGAAGCAGCATCTTCTGCCCTTGAAACTGATGGGTAAACAAAGGCTAGTTGTGGTTATGGAAAGACACATTGTATATGCTCAGAATTGCTCTCTCTCCATTATTTCATATAGAGCAGTGGTTCCCAACCTTTAGAAGTCTGCTGACCAATGAGTCAAAATTGGAATTGTCATGGACCACTTGTGGCTGTGGAGAGTCTGGTCTCCACCCTCTCTGGTGGTCCGTCTACCAAGTGCTCCCCCATGAACTTTCAGAGAGGATGGAGAATGACCTGCCCGCAGCTGCAGCTGACACTTCAATGGTTGTGGCTGTGGGCAGTCCATTCTCTCCCCTCTTTGGTGGTCCATGGGAGATTGCTTGCAGAGCGAGACAGTGGAAGTGATCAAAGGTGATTTTTTTTTTCCTGAGACCTCGTGGACCACTTCTCAGAGTCTTGTGGACCATCTGTGGTCCCCAGACCACAGGTTGGGAACCAGTGATCTTGGGACAATTCCTATTCTGAGAACAGGTTTTGAGATAAATCCTTTGGAGTCCTAATTCCAACCAGGCCCTGGGAAAGTCTAGCAGAGCTCAAAGCCATCTGATTCCTACATCCTCATGCTGAAAAGCCTAAGCCATAATTTATCTCCCTTATCTTGGGCAAGTGGTTCAACATCTTGTAGTAACATATGATTAGGAAGCAAAAGCAGAGGCAGGCACTCGTGTCAAATGGTAAGCTCCTTAATCTGGTCTGGCACAACCCATGTGAGTGAAAAGAGAGATAAAAGCTTCCAAGAAAGGAATGAAGCAGGGCCGGAGGAAATGGCTTCATCATGGGAAATATGGATTTGAAAGGCACGTGTGGTCCAGCTATTTCACCTCTGTGCTTGGGAACGAGAAAGCTGCGGAGTTCAAATGAGGCCCCAATCAGTGGGCAACCTCAGGCGAGTTATTCGATGCTTGCTGAGCCTTGGTTAACCCTGGAAACCAGATGTTGCCTGTGCATTGAACCATCCCAAGTAAATAAGTTATAAGAACATATGTACTTTCAAAACATGCCATCACTGGAGGGGCTACTAATGGCAGGCCAAGTAAGATACTGTTCAGAGCTATCTACCAGCACGTGAGAGTAGACCTTAACTGGGAGACTGGCCAAGTGAGACTTGAGCTGCAATCCTGATTACGCAAAGTAAGGCCTATTGAATTCAGTGGGTAGCTAACTCTTTTATAATTGATTGGATCACAGTCATTGGTAAGGCAGCCTGCAGCTTCAGGACAACAGTGACTTGGAAAAGCATTCCCCTGAAATCAGGTGAATTTCCCATCCAAGTACGTGACCACAATCCAAAACACCAAGTTGCTCAGTTCAGGCAGAACCCAGTGTTCTGCCTGAATATGGATAGCTGCGTCTTCTTCAGAGTTGGAGAATATTCAGCCATCTCAAATCCTCATTATTCATATGGAGCATTCCCAGAAATGGAAGAGAATGGAATGCCTTTTTTTTTTTTTGTGGAACTTTAGTGTTCAAGTCTGAGCTGTGCGTGAACACCACTGAGTTTGGGTCAGCCTGAAGACTGCTAATAAGAATAATGGCTTACATCAAAACCCTCACAGAAACTTGTGAAAGAGAACTTCTCCCACCCCACTCCTCCCTGCAGCAAATCTCTGCACCTGCTGGGGGGGGGGGAACACACTCCTGGGGATCTGGATACCCTCCAGAAGGGGATGGAATGGAGTGCAAGTGTCTGCCGGGGCAAAAGAAATCCCCAAATCTCAGGAATAGTTGTAGAAATAATGTGGGGAGGAGAGCTAAGAAACTACATGAGCTTCCTTCCTCTCACCCAAGCTGTGGATTCAACCCAGTTTCATATTTATGCCACACATTTATGTCATGTTCAAAGAGCTTCACATATTTAATCTCAGTGGTCCTTACAAGAACTCTATGAAGCAGGACAGTGTTTAGGAAGGGCGCAAAAGCCAGGTCTCTTGGTCACGACACACAATAACCAGTGCCACGAGAACATTCCCAGCCCGTACATCAACTTGTAGTGAGATAGTCGTGTGCCTCTACAATCAAGCCTGAAGTCAACAGGTCAGTTTCAACATGTTGTTACAGAATTCCCAAGATCGCTTTGCTGATACAATAGTAACATGGCTCAAGCCTCTATAGTAGCCATTCACTCCTATGGAAGAAAAGGGAGGAGCATTTTATGTCATTGCTTAACTGGGTCAAAGTCTTCCCATCTCTATCTGACACTGGATCACCAGGGTCTAGAACAAGGATGGCAAACTCATTTCATACAGACAGCCAAAGTTAGCATCCATGGCACCTGCTGAGAGCCAGAAGTGATATCATTAATCAGGAAGTGAATTCATTAAGCAGATGATGGTCAGAAATAAGCACTTTGTTATCACATAGAAACTCATTAGCTGCAAATGACAGAAGAGAAAATGTGCAAATCTTGTTCATATTTTTCAGATATGAGAGAGCCCAATTATCAAGCTGGTAGAGCCCAGTTATAATGGGGGCTGGAGAAATTGCTTCAGGGGCTGCATTTGACCTGTGGGCCTTATATTTGACACCCCTGGTCTAGAAATTAGACAGGTTTTGCCTGCAGCTGACCTGTGTCCCTGAGTACAGTTGCTTTTACCTTTCTCCCATAGGACATAATAGTTCCCAGTGAATTACTCCACAATGGTTAGTGTGTTTGCATTGTTTTCACACCACAGAATATCAAATGGCACCTTCATAGTACAAACCAGTTGAGCAGTTTCAGATTTTTTTGATCAGTGCAGATAACAATTTCTATGTATTATACGGGACATTGAGAAAGAATTCGTGGCAATTGAAAAATGTTTTGCATATGGAAATTATGAGATGTTGGAATAGGAAACCTGTGGTTTTGGAAATAAAAGGAATTTAATCACCTCTGATCTGACTGTCAAATGTGAACTGCAATGGAATTTTAGAAGTTTGACATACTCTAGTTTCCTTAGTTCACCTGAGTGAAATATCTGTACAGATTTTATCAGACCGGGATTAGGAAACAAAAGATAAGCCAGTCTCTAAATACAGAGGATTAGCTCGCTGCTGAAGTGAAGCTAAGTACACTTCTGGACAACTGTGACAGCCCATGACAGGGAAGATTGTTGCCGACTGTTACAAAGGGCCTGAAGTCATTTTCATGATGAAGCCATTACAATGACTTGCTGCCTCCCTCTCATCTCGAAGGCTACCTGCGTAAGAGTTCTACGGGCTGTGTAGTGTTAGCACCAATTCAGAAATTTGGAAAGTGTTTTCTAGATGAAAAGGTTATTCATAATGGGCAAATGTCCCTTAGGTTGATCAGGAATTGATTTGGTACTTACGAGCATGCTCAGCAATCCTGATGGAAAAGGGACACCAGCTTTTTTGTGAGTTCCTATTTGGATGACATATGCTCTTAATTGTATTGCCCCTTGGGAAGCGTAGCATGGTTTTAGTGATGTCACCAAAATTCATAATTACCTGACACCTATGACGCTGCACTTGATTGCAGTAGCGAAGCTAGGGGAGGGCAAAACAGTAAGTGCTGCTGTCGCTACCCAGAATGGCTCTGATGGCGAGTCAGCAGGGCCACTCACATGGCCCTGCAATACTTACCATTAACCCACCCCCCAGCTATATCACAGCTTTGTTGCCAGGTGAATGAATTACTTCTATCAAAAGTTCTTCCACAGTTCCAAAAAAGCAAGGTCCTGCATATGTCCAAAGACAACTCTGGGGGGCGGGAGGCAGGCAGGGTAGAACAGTAATTCCTCTGCACCATCACATGTAAAGAGGCTTCAACTTTTTCACAAAGTACTTCACGTACATTAGCACTATAATCCTTGCCACAAACCCGTGAAATAGGCCGATATTAATACTAATGCTTTATCGATCAGGTATTAAGGCTGAGAGATGGGAACCTGACTAAGCTCACAACTGGGGCTTCCAGTTCACAGCGTATCTACTTTATCACTGGACCTTTTCACCAAAGACAGGACCTCCGTGGTTTTGTGCCCCTTTTTTACAGTTCTAATTTTCTAATGTGAAATCAGATATTTGTTGTCAATCACATGCAACCAAGGCCAGCCCATCCATGAGGCCAACCAAGCTGTCACCTCAGGTTGCAGATTGGTCGGAGCTCTCACATCTGTCTGCCAACTTGCCTTCAGTGCTAATCCTTCTTCCACTTATGGGACTGGAAAAGGAATAGGGAAACAGAGACGAAAAGGGAATGTTGAGGGGGAAAGACTACTGAGTTAGAACACTGGAGAGTAAGAGAAGCAGAGGCTGGCATGTCATCAGGTAAGGGGGCAGCACTTGGCATACCTCTGATGTCCAGAGTTCTTGGGCTAGCGCTGCATACAGCACTTGAGCAGCAGACATAACATCCCTCTAAGCCAGTTTTCAAAGGTTCCTTTTTCACTGTTAAGATTTTGACTATAATATTCCCACAAGATGAAATCTCCATCATTTACATGAGGCCTTTTCTATTGGTCGATCATCTCTACCTGCTGTTCGATGAACGACATCATTGACCTCTTGAGCTTAGGGACATCCTTTGCCAGAAATACACAGGATTTCCAGCAGGCAGCTTCATTTGTTTGTATAATACCTGGCATACAGTCGCTTGTTTTTTATTTACCTCTCTTACTTTTTTTCTGCACAGAGGAGGAATTTCTGGTCTTGTGACCAGGACACAAGCCTACAGAAGGGAACGGGTGGCACTTTAGTTAAACTGGCAAATGGAAACTTCAATAGCATAAAGGAGATATTTTTTTTAAAAAAACAGGCAAGCTGAAACTTAGATCGCTGTTCTGAAAGCAGGCTGCTTTGTGTCTTCCTGTCATTTCAGTATGGTTTACAGCGGGAATGGCATCCCCTTTGCCTAAAATCTATTGAAAACAGAGGTTGCGGAGCCACACTGCTAAATGCGTTCTGCCCTCAAACTCTCTGTACAGCATCATTATATATGATACTCTGAGAGTCCAGTCCTATTCGTTCATTCATACACACACACACACACACACACATAAACAACCCTGCAGAGGCAGCCCTGCCAAAAAAAGGCACACGCTATATACAGTGGGGAGGGGGCAGCAATCAGGAGGCTTTGGCGGGGAAAGGAGAATTATTTCCCCTTATCCTTCCATAAGCCTCCCACTCCACAATGGCTCTCCTCTGATCTGCGCCAGCTCTGCAGCTGGTGCAAGTCCAAGAAGAAGAAAGGGGTGGGGAGGCTGCTGAAAGAGAGAATAGGATCCAGCGTGCGCCGCTGCCAACAGATCCAACCCCTCCCGTTGCCTTCTCGCCATTGTTCCACCCTGTTTTGTCCCATCCCTACCCTCTCCCACTACCACTGTTGCCTTACCTGGTCCAGCAGGCATGGCAAGGTCCAGCAACCCTGCTGCCAGTTGGGGCAGCCCTCACAAAATGGTCACCGACAAAACGCTGTGCAGTCCATCAGCAGCCATTTTACAACAGTGGAAGACTCTTCCACTGTCAGAAAGCTCTGCCCTGACAGCCCACTCTTGGATAGAACTGAGTGGTGAGAAACATACTCAAAGCATGTTTACAAAAAATAGGGTGTCAGTATGTTTCTAGTTTTCCTACAGGTAATGTATTCATTCCATAGATTCCATGTGACTTAGAATCGGAAACTTAATCTGTTTTTCTTCTTTTGTCCTGAGGACGGGAAAAGAAGAGGGGGCGTACCTTATAACTTTTCTTTCCTCGCCCCCCCCCACTCTCCCCTCCCCAGCTGCATGTGAGCTCTGTTATTCTCTCTGTAAAGATACTTGGGGAAACTTGCTAAGATTTTCCCTCCAGCCTGCAATGGATGTACGCTGGGTAACAGGAAATGTGGAGCCTTGTGATGTAGATTGTTATACCAGATGATAATCTTAGCACATGCTATTTGTGTAGATCAGTGGTGCAAGTGAGTCATCATCCAGAGCTGACCTTAGCTGCTGTGAAAATGGGCCTTTCAGTCATCATCACCATAAAAATTCCCACATTGTTGGAGCCAGCATTATTCTAGAATGCCGAGATTTTCTCCATAAGCAGTTGTAATCATTAGGAGCCTGGTGTAATAGCCCTGAAATCAAGGGGGATCTTATCAGGAAGGGTGAGCCAAGACCATCTAATGAACTAGGCCTGCCCCCAGCTAGACACCCTTTCCAAATCTTCCATCTCATTCGTAGCTCTTCTCCTGCTCCATTTATTCCTCTTCAGAACTCTTATCATCTGACAACAGTGGCCTATGTCAAGTGAACTATTTATGGCCCACCTCTTTAAGGGTTGTCACCAAGTGCAACACACTATTCCAAGGGGTCTGGCCAGTGCCAGTAAGTCAACCCAGTGCCAGTAAGTCAGCATGGTGGAATGGGAGGAAGGTGGGGAGGGGGAGGAACAGGGCACAGATCGAGGCTGAGAAGAGGTCAGTATCAATGGTAGCAGTGCTGAAACAGAGACACCTGCTTTGGCTTGGTCATGTTGTGAGAATGGATGATGGCCGGATCCCAAAGAATCTCCTCTATGGAGAACTCGTGCAAGGAAAGCGCCCTACAGGTAGACC
This sequence comes from Tiliqua scincoides, assembly GCF_035046505.1. NCBI lineage: Eukaryota > Metazoa > Chordata > Lepidosauria > Squamata > Scincidae > Tiliqua > Tiliqua scincoides. Next base: position 252,065,964 of record NC_089821.1, read on the forward strand.
ACAGCTGCGATACAAGGACATCTGCAAGAGGGATCTGAAGGCCTTAGGGATGGACCTCAACAAGTGGGAAACCCTGGCCTCTGAGTGGTCCGCTTGGAGGCAGGCTGTGCAGCATGGCCTTTCCCAGTTTGAAGAGATACTTTGCCAGCAGTCTGAGGCAAAGAGGAAGGCCCATAGCCAGGGAGACAGACCAGGGACAGACTGCACTTGCTCCCAGTGTGGAAGGGATTGTCACTCCCGGATTGGCCTTTTCAGCCACACTAGACACTGTGCCAGGACCACCTTTCAGAGCGGGATACCATAGTCTTTCGAGACTGAAGGTTGCCAATACAATACAGTGCTGCCAATATCCTATCCCCCTCCCCAGCCTTAATCTTCTTTCCCAGGTCCATTTGAACTTCACCAGCGAAATAACTAGTGCACGTCCAAGTAGACTTATTCAAGTGGCAACAGCTTAGCCTTGTGCAATGGAACAAATATTCCCTTACCCAGATGAGACCCCAGATGAGACCTCAGAACTCCCCCACAGAATACAGTTTGCTTCCCATTGACATAGCTGCATTACCACACGTGGAATTATGTAGGATTGGGCTGACAATCTCAGACCACTAAGGGCCCAATCCTGAAGGCTCAGTGTTGGCCCTCTGCCAGTGCTGAGTGTCGCAAATGTTCTGGAAGGCACACTCAGCGCTGAGTCAGTGGCGATGCTGGCTCAGCGCCACTCCATGCTGAGTCAGCACCACCCAGAGGCCCGCTGCACACCACCCTGAGCAAGGGCTGAGTTCCAGGCAGCAGAGAGGTGAATGGAGTGGAGAGGAATTCTGGGGTGTGGGGGGGAGCAGGAGAGGGTGGAGTGTGGGAGGGAGGGGGTGGGATGGGACGGCGCAGGACCAGCGGAGCTCTGCTCCGCCAGATCCAAAACCCTGCATTGAGCATCCCAGCCTGACATGGGGCTGCTCAACTCTGCCTGGGTGAAATAGCCCAAAGCCTTTAACATGCAGTGGTTGCCATTTTGGCATTGCTGCTCCTCTGGGCACTGAGAGCTCAGAATTGGACTGTAAGACCTTAATAAAACCCCTCCTGGATCAGGCCAAAGACCCATCTAGTCCAGCATCGTGTCTCCCATAGCAGCCAGCTGCCTTTGGGAAGCTCAGAAGCCAGATAGAAAAGCATGCTTCTCTTCCACCACTGCTCACCTGCAACTGGTATTCAGAGGCACACTGCCAATAAACCTAGAATTAACACATAGCCGTTTTGATTAATAACTATTGATAAACTTGCCCTCCATTGATTTGTACAATCCCTTTTTTTTCAAGCCAGATATTACATTGTCTTACAAGGGTTGCCACCTTTTCTCTTGCTGGACTTCTATGCCTTTAGAGAAAGTCCAGCAAGAGAAAAGGCATCTATGCAATAGGGAGGAATATAATCACTGCAGCTTTTGCCAGTCCGGGAACCAGAGTGGGAAAAGAGAAGTCCCCTAAGGAGAAGAGATGCTCTTTGCTCTCTTCTAGGTTAGATGCCCTGATAAAGGTGGAGTTTGGAGACAGGACTTGCTGCTGGGTTGTTTCTCTGATTTATCTTTCATTTTATTTGATAAACATGGCCTATTTTATACTCCATATTACTTGTCTTGCATATCTGTTGGTTGTGTGTGAGGACAATGTAAGGCGTACCCTGCAGTGCTAGTTCTGACGCAAATATAGACAGAAGTTGTTTCGGGACAGAACAAGAATACACAACACTATCTACTTACAGTACATTTGTGATGATGAATTGAAATTACAGATATTACTCACAAATGAGAAAATGGTAAAACCAATGGCGGACTTTTTATATGAGATTTTAACTAAACGTAAAATGGAGGGAAATTTTATCTGAATTTACATTTATTTTTGTTCTGATGACCTGCTTGAATGCAATTCTTGTGTAAGTTGCTCAGGCAACTGCCAAGTTCTATGCCTGATACAGTTCGTCTGCCTGTCTGTCTGTCAGTACATTTGTAGCAAACTAAATTGGGTTGAGTTGACAGCTTGAAGTGTACACCACCTAGCACACTCCCCTTTCATGTATCCAGCTGCCCGAGAGCTGCTTCTCTGTGCTATCGTTCCACACAAACTTTTTCCACTTTATCAGAACCCCTATCTCACAGCCATGTGGGTGCACTACACCAGTCAACCTTCATGTGTTCTGCCAAACAATATTCAAAAGACCTTTTTTGTTGCTCTTTGCCGGTTCCTGCTGTTGTTTTATTAAACTTTTTGCATTGATATTCCATTGGTTGTTTCACAGGCAATGAATCGTTGTTCATAGCTCTGTGTGGGTAGCAATTGGAGGCTACAAATGGCCTTGTTAAAAGCCATTCTCTGCACATGTGCAGAACCTCATTTTCCGTTCTGAGCTATCGAAGGACTTTGAGGGACGTTCCATCAGCTCAGGTTCCTTCCAGGCATTGTGAACGAGGCCAATTCATATTCAGGACCTGGTAATTATATGAGTTTCCATGACATCACTAGAGTCAACATGCTACCTTTGAAACCGTGAAGGAAAAGTAGAGGGAAACCCTCTGTTCACTCCAAGGTGGAGAAAAAAAATGTGCTGAGGACTTTGAGTTGTCTTGTGAAAAATGATCCACAATGATATGCTCTACCAGAAAACAAACAGCAAAAGAGCCAACAGCACTGCCAGTTAGTCAAGCTAGTCTGGCGCCCAAACCAATTTGTAACTTCATCCCTCCTGCATCTGTCAAGTTTTGTTCAAAATGTAGCGGTCCCTGTATGAAATATTCTATTCCCATGGAGAATTACATTACAGAATGATGCTCCGTGCAAGTAGTAATTTTGTTTTATTTGCCTTTCACATATGGGAATATTTATCTTCAAAGTTCTCTCCTCTGGCTTGGAGGCTGCTTTGTAAACCAGATGGTCTTGTGTGGCCTAATTGTACGATGATTTGTTGTGTGATTCAGTAGCATTGTTTATTTGTACAGTGGTTTGATGGAATTTGTACACTGCATAATATTATTCCACAGTGCTTTCGCTCAGGAACGAGTCCCGTTGGACTTGAGCGTTTGTGGCCACGGCTGTCATTGGATGGGGTTCTGGAGACGCTTGGATCTCAGTTCACTTGCTGTATTGAACCAGTACGATTAAAGCAGATGAGTTCTCAGTTTACACCAACCTTGGGGGCTGAGTTTGGAGACTGTCATGGCGATCTAGAAGAGCTTTTCTTCTCCATGAAGTTGCAGAAAACTGGACTAGATGGACCTTTGACCTGATCCAGTGGGGCTCTTCTTATGCTCTTATGTGCCCTGCCCCCAGCCTGCCCCCGATGGCATATTGGGCACTATCACTAGTTCTGAGGATTCATAGTCATTCTGGCATGGCCAGGATGTTATCTGATGTTATCATGATGATCTTCTAGTTCAATTAACGCTACTAGTTTTAACCACATTCGGCAATAAATGTAGGGTGCTGCCAAACCATGATCAAGCACTTGTAAGGCTCTTACAAGGCCCATTTCAATAGTATTTCAAGAAGAATTTCAATAGGAAGGTTAATCTGGCATTTAGCTCTCTTATATCAAAATTAATGGGGTTTTAATTAATTCTGGTTTAATTCTGCCCATGATGACAGTGGTGACTTCACAGAATTTCATAGGCAAAAGAAATCAGGAAGTTTATTCCTGGTGAAATTCTAGCATCTTAAAGAAGAAAATTCCCCTCTTTTTCCAACAAGGAACATGGAGCAACCAGTCTGAACTTTGATCAACATCATACGAGAGGGAATTAAATATTAATAAATAAATATTAACTTAATGTGATCGGTGGTTAAGTAGCAGTGTTTTCTCTTTCCATGTCTATCACCCACCAAAAAAGATTCCTTCCCCTCAGGGCATCTGGTTTATGATTACCTGGCGTCTCACATACCAGCTGGCTTCTTTTCAGGCTGTGATTAATGTTCTCCATACAGAGCGGCTGGTTAATTCTTCTTGGAACATGAATATATTCATATTTTGAATGCTTTCCTTTCTTTTTTACCAAAGCAAAGAAAGGAAATTATATGTGTATAATTGTAACATGTATGTGCTTTGCTTTAACTCCAAATCTTCCTTGATTTATCTAGACCACCTGGAATATAGACGGAATAGAGAAGGAGAGAGAACGCCCATCTACCACCTTCTCTACAAAATGCTTGCATTTCACTATTGGCTGGTTTCTCAGTTTCAAAAGTGATTTGTGATGATGCAATCACATGTAATCATACTGGCCTGTGATTATGGACAATGGACACCCCTGGTTTGTGAATGCCACCCTGTGACTTGAAAGGACGACACCACATTTAATTCATTTGAGGAGGCATCTATAGTATGACATCTGACTGGGCAGAACTAGCAGTAAAGAATATTAAGATCCAATCCAGATAACTTAGAGCCCCATCCTGAGGTCCATGGCACGGCTCTGCGCCGCGGACCTCAGTTGCAAACGTGCCGTAAGGCATGTTTGTGGAGCTCACCACCGGGCACCCGCTGGAGCTAGCCCAGCTCCGGCTGGCGCTGGGCTAGTGCGCAGCGATTGCCTGGTTTCCGCAGCTCTGCGGTCTCCCAGACCACAGGGCTGCAGAACAGGAGGCAGGGGCATGGCTGGGGGCGCGGGGGAGGCATTCTGGGGAGGGGGGAGGCATGTCGGGGGGAGGGAGCGAGGTGGATCCGTGGAGCCGAGCTCTGCAGGATCCAAGGCGCTTGTGCAGGGCTGCATGCCCTACACGAGCGCCTTTACTTTAGCCCCGACCTTTTGGTTGCCGCTAAAGTGAGCAGCCCCATTGCGGGGCTGCTTCCCTTACTCGGAGGAAGGGGACAATCCTGCTCCCGGGAGGCGCAGGATCCAGGTGGGAGGCACAGAATCCGGTGGCAACCCTCCACGAAGCCGCCGGACCAGGGCGCTGCGGGCAGCTCAGGATTGAGCTGTTAGCTCCTAGTCTGCCCATACCGACATTCAGACCCTATCCTGAATTCCTTGAAGTGGTCATGGTGGGACTGTGTTCCTCCAACTTACATCTGTGTTTTGTCTCTAGACTCCTGCTCTAGGTGCAAGCAAGTAACCAGACATCCTCTTTTTCCAGGACATGTCCTCTTTTTCAGCCCCATGTCCTGGAAAAAACTTAAATGTCCTCCTTTTCCCTGTGAGCAGGTAGCGCAGAGCTTTCTTGTAATGTAATAAATTATATGTAATTTAGTTTTAAATTTAACAATAAGTAATGTGCAGCACAATCCTATCTTGTTCCAGAACAGGCAGACCAGGAGGCCTGTGTTGTATCCAGTGCAAGATATTGGCCCAAATTGGCTCAGCTGGAGGTAAGGTGAAACTCTTCCCCTTACCCCTGGGTAAGCCACTGCAGTCCCAATGAGTCTCTTCAGACTTGCACCACTTCAGGAGGTGGCATAAGTCTAAGGACTCAGGAGGAGTGCCACTCAGGAACAGGGGCTAGGATCCAGCATATCAGCCGGGTCCCAGACCCCACCTCCCACTCTCTGCCTGCATGCCCACGCTCGGAACCGCCCTCCACCCACCTTCCCCACTCCAGAACGCCTCTCTCCCGCCTCCTGCCCGCCTCTTCCCCGCCCTCCCCGAGCTTGGTTGACACAAGCCTTCCTCCCCAAGTCAGTGTGGAGGCTGGATTCAGCCTCCACAGGCTGACACATGTCCCTGCCGACTCTCAAGGAGGTACAAACGTGCCTTACAGCATGTTTGCAACCCTCCTGGGCTAGCGCAAGGGACGTGTATTGGCCCAAGGCACAGTTTGGATTGCGCTCCTAGTGTTTAAATTAACCACATGAAATCAATATACAAGTGTATATTTTATTTTGTCATGTCCTATATTTTTGGGTGTGGTGTCCTACATTTTGGGGTACCTTGTCCTCTTTAGCGGTTATGACATCGGGTCACCCTGGGTGCAAGATTCAACAGCCACACAAGAGCTAGTGGGATGATGCCAGAATCGGACATTACAGCTGAAAATGGTGGCCCTCTGACTCCTTCTCCATCTCTTCCCCATAACATTTAGGGATAGTCAACATGCAACATAACATTATCTTTCTTTGGGCTGCTTCACCCTTGCAGACAGCAACCTATGAAATGGAGAAGAACATGTCAGTGTGAAGATCTCCTGTTGAGTATCTGTAAATGTGAAAGGTGAGCATATGAGAATGAGACATAGGACTGCTGTTTGTTGTAACACCTAGCTTCAGATTGAGTGAGAGTGTGCCCGTGTGAGTGTCATGCACTCTCGTGATAAATGGGAAAAGGTTGTGAACAATTGTGGGACTGGAAGTAAAGTGAGGGGAAGGGGCAGTGAGTTCAGAAGCTGAAAATAGTTGCAGCCAGTAGATCTGGGGTGGAGAATGAGCCACCAACTTGTTAGATGGATAAGCAATTGGTTGGACAGCTGTACACAAAGGGTGTTTGTCAATGGCTTTTCGCCAGCCTGGAAGACAGTTTTGAGTGGGGTGCCCAGGGCTCTGTCTTCGGCCCGGATCTCTTTAACATCTTCATCATGGACTTGGGTGAAGGGATACAAGGGGGACTCATCAAATTTGCAAGCTGGGAGGAGTAGCAAACACAGCAGACAACAGTAGAAGCTTTCAGGAAGACCCAGACAAAATGGAATACTGGGCTGAAATGAACAAGATGAAGTTTAACAGGGACAAATGCAAGGTTCGGTACTTAGACAGACTTAGTACAGACTTAGTACTTAGAAAGATGCAGGTATAAAATGGGAGATACCTGGCCTGACAGCAAAACACGTGAAAGGGATCTTGGAGTTGCAGTGGATCACAAGATGAACATGAGTCAGCAGTGTGATACAGTTGCAAAGAAGGCAAACGCAATTTTAGCCTGCATTAGCAGAACTGTAGCTTCCAGTTCCACTTTACTCTGCTTTAGTTAGACCTCATCTGGAGTACTGTGTCCAGTTCTGGGCACCTCACTTTAAGAAAGATGCAGCCAAACTAGAGTTCAGAGGCGGTTCAGAGGAGGGCTACAAAGATTATCAAAGGGCTGGAAGAACAAGCCCTGTGAGGAAAGGTTGAGGGAACTTGGTCAGCCTGGAGAAGAGGAGGTTGAGAGGGGATGTGATAGCTCTCTTCAAACAGCCCTGAAGGGCTGTCATATGGAAGAAGGGACAAATTTGTTCTCAACTATCTCTGAAAGTACAACTAGATCCAATGGGTACAAACTGCAAGAGAAGAGATTCCAATTGGACATCAGGGAAAAATTTCTGATGGTAAAGGAGGTTCGGAGTGGAACAGATTGCCAAGGGAAGTGGTGGACTCCCCCTCACCGGAGATCCTCAAGCAGAGGCTCAACAACCACCTGTTAGAGATGCTCTGTGAGGATTTCCTGCTACAGGAAGGGGGTTGGACTAGATGACCTATTAGATCCCTTCCAACTCTATGCTATGATTGATTAACATTGAAGACAACATCAATAACAACCACCAACAGACTCTGCCCATTCTGCGGGGATACCACTGTTTCTAGGCCATGTAGAGCTCTGGCTGAGTTTCAATAATGATCAGTAATCTCTTGAGATTAAGAAGTCCCAAAGATAAGTGAGTCAAACATTGGAAAGGACCCTGGGTGCTGCAACTGCTTTACAAATGGCAAGTATTGCTGAAGTATGTGCAAGCAGAACAAAAACCCTGGAGCTAGTGATCATTGATCCCCTCTTGCCAGCTGTTGGTTTGGCATTAATCAGTTCATGCAAAGGCAGAGTTAGATTGCTGGACTACCACTGCGGGGGGGGGGGGGTTAATTCCTGTCCCTGGGCATGAGAACCCTAGATTCTCTCCGAATCCAGCAGGTTATTTCATTAAATTCGTGTATCAGATTTGACCAGTTCTCATCAGCTTTCTGTTCTGTTTAATGGTATTTTTTTTAAATACAGATGAAGAAATTACTGTTACACCCGTACCCAGTGACAAGCCAACTACATGACTTCACATCTCCTTTATAACCACATATAATTACATAACCTCGTCGTTTATTTTTCTCCCAGAACTCATGGCTCCTGAGTCTCTGTTCTGTCTGATCTCAGAGGCAGATTTTAGACTAAAAATAAAAATTAAAAAATTTGTTTATAAGACTTATACAATTAGAGGGTTTTCTCCCCCAGTATCAAATATTCTGCTTTTATTAACCACATTTTGATTTGACCAATATAGCAGGAATGTTTTGCGTAGGGTAAGGAAAAAGACAAGCCCAGCTAGGAGAAAATTTGGCACAAGGAGACACTTTTTAATAATGCGTAGCTGCTTGAACACGTTGCTTTATGATGGGACAGTTCTCGTATTTCCATCCCTACATCATAAAGTCTCTTCAGAGCACGTTCTGTTCCCTTTATTATATTTCCCCCCTAGTTTATATGACTTGCCTGCTTTCTGTAGCAAATGGAGTGTTGGATTTGCTCCAGCATGACCTGAATTCTTATCTCCACATAGCCATAAGGCTCACTGGACAAGTCACTGTCTCTCAATTTAACCTACCTCACTAGATTGTTGTGAAGATAAAATGACATAAGTTCTATGTATATTGGCCTGGATTCCCTGGAATATGGGTGAGATACAAATATAATAAATAAGTACAATAAATACTGTCTTCTACAGACCACTGCAGCTTATCAGTGCACATCTATGCAGAGGTAAGTTCCATTGATTTGGATGGAACAACCAGGTAAGTGTGTATAGGAATGCAGCTTTAAGCTACAATAGGGTATACATTATGGCTATGTAAGAACTGAGCTTGCAAGGTCAAACCATTTTGCAGAAGATTTTGTGATGGGCAGAGTAATTGGGGTTGGACTAGATGACCTTGTAGATCCCTTCCAACTCTATGATTCTATGCATTAACATTTGGCCACACAGTTCCGAGCTGAGTCAGATCATGGAAAGTTTTACTTCAATTTAGCAAGCTCAGCTCTTGAATGCAAATAAGCTGCTAATCAAAGTAGAGATCTTTACATCATTTCGGCTACTTCACACTTGGTTGTATTTGAACCAATAGCTCAATTCTACAGCCTTGCAAGAGACAATGCCTAGCTCAGAACTGGAAAACAAAGCACAAGACTTACCATGTTGCCACTTGAAGAATCTTATGGTTGTTGATACAGTATTTTAGCAGACATTGAGAAAAAGGGCTAAAACCAAAAGTCACTCTGCTGGCAGTAGGTAGCCCATTCAGGGCCCAATCCTATCCAATTTTCCAGTGCTGGTGCAGCTCTGCCAGTGGGGCATGCACTGCATCCTGTGGTGGGGAGGCAGTTACAGAGGTCTCCTCAAGGTATGGGAACATTTGTTCCCTTACCTTGGGACTGCTTTTCAGTTGCATTGGTGCTGGAAGGTTGGATAGGATTGGGCCCTCAGATGGGCTATCCACAACTACAGGTTGTAACCTGTTAATAATGAATGGCAAGTATTGTTTCAAGTCTGACAGTGGCTGGCATCCATATACATTTTACAAAGGAAATAGAAGTTTCTGGTTGTAACACCTTAAGCCCAACCATGCATGTGTATCTATGAGCAATTGCTTCCTGCAAAGCAGGAACCAGTGTTGTGCAGTGGTTAGAGCAGCCATTTTCAACCATTGTGCCATGCCACTCTGGTGCATAGCAGGTGGTTTGCTGCAAGAGTCTGTCAAGGGTCATTTATTAGTAGGGCCACTGGGGGATACATAAGAACATAAGAACAGCCCCACTGGATCAGGCCATAGGTCCATCTAGTCCAGCTTCCTGTATCTCACAGTGGCCCACCAAATGCCCCAGGGAGCACACCAGATGACAAGAGTAGGGGATACAATCCCCTACTGCCAATGGGTGTTCAATTGTCAAAAAATTGATGGTGTGCCTTGACAATTTTAGTGCTTTGTCAGTGTGCCATGAGATGAAAATGATTGAAAATTGGTAGGTAGAGCGTCAGAGACCAGGGAGAGCTGGATTCAAATCTCCACTCAGCCATACACAAAATCTCACCTAACCTACGTTACTGAGTTATGAGACTAAAATGGGAGGATATTCTGATGCACCTGTACACTGCCTGCGAGTATGCAAAAAAAAAAAGTATATAGTTGTTGTCTCCACTCATTTTTGTGCATAAAAGTTTTATTCATGTCTATTAATATGGATGGATATTGCATGCATGTCATCAAATTCACCCGTTTTCGTTCACTGATTTGTCTGTGTTCCTGTTAGTTTTAGTGACGATGTGACGTGACCAAACAGAAGAATGAAGAGATGGCATGCCTTCTATCATGTAATGTTTCTGCATATCCCTCCCCTTATCACTCTGTGATTTGGGGTTTCTCATATCCTTGAGCACATTGAACGAATATGTCTGAGATCACAACTGGAGGGCCCCCCACCCCAATAATTTCCCTGTAGCTCTGTTTCTGTCCCCCTTCTCCTTCCCTCCTATTTGCGTCTCACTGCAGAAAGGAAAACCAAGGAAACGAAGAAAAACCTTCAGCAGACCCGAATGCTGCAATGGATATCTCCTCCGTTTGGGCTGGATCATGGCCAGTGAGTTCAGCTCAGCTGAAATAATGGAATGGGCTCTTACTTGTCATATTTTAGCTTTCATCCCAAAACAAACGCACACCTCTGCTCTGCTTCAAGCTCTTTGGAGGAAGGATGGGATGGAAACGTAGCTAGTAATCAGAACATGGATCAAGGCAACTAATTTTAGTGTGTTTGCGTGGATGGGTGAGGCTGGTTTATAGCTGTTTCCAGAGGCATTATATGGTTTTCTTGATTGGGCTGGCTTTCAAAGCAATCCTTGAGCTGAAGTGAACTAATTTCAGTTATTTAAAATCTGATAGCTTTGAGCGTGATGTTTTCTCAGCTGCTTTTGCGATGTTGTGATTTCAAGGTCTTACAAGCCCAGAGAACTTGGGTTCAGGTCGGATCAAATCTGAAATAAGTGAGGCCAGGATAATCCACCCTGGGGGTGCATTTCTGTGCATTGGGTGGCGATCAGCACATGCCGCAGTGGAGCACTCGCCCTACTTTTCGGCCAGCCCAAGCCATTTCAGGGAAGAAGAAGCTGCATATTCCTATGCAGCCCTTATCCGCCTCCATAGGTTTATGACTTTCCTCGTACTCAGAGATCAGAGGGCAAGGTATCTTTGTGGACATTTGTAATATGTCCACAAAGGTTCAAGTTGCCATTTTGAACATACGGACCAGACTGTTACCCTGCACATGCCTGATCTCATCTGATCTCGGAAGCTAAGCAGGGTCAGGCCTGGTTAGTACTTGGATGGGAGACTGCCTGGAAATACCGGGTGCTGTAGGCTTATACCATAGTCTTTCGAGACTGAAGGTTGCCAACCTAACCTATTGTGGTTACAATGTAGCACAGCCCAAATGTGGCTTGTATTGCCACTCTCCTGTGAGTAAGAAACACATAGCATGTGAAGAAAATCAGACCAGTCCTTTTACCAAGCACATCTGTCCCTTCCAACAACAATTGCTTAAGGCTGCAACTCATGTGGTGTGACTTTTTCAACTGGCCTTGGACTTATAGCAGCAATCATGAGATCTGCTGCCATAGGCCCTGAATAGTATTGGGGCTTAACAGAAATTTATGCCTGAAGTTAACCATTAGCATATCCGCCTGCCATTTCAAAAAAAGAAAAAAAATTCTGGGATTTTCTCCCAAAACACCTAAGTGCTGAAATCCCAAACCTTAAGATTAGCTATATAAAGATAAATCAGAGGAAGAGAAGAGAAAAGTTGCATTTGCTTCCTGTGATTTTTCCAAAATCAGCGCAATCGTTCTGATACCAATTACAATTTTGTGTGTTAAATCATACCCAAATATTTGCATTGCTAATTAGATATATAGGAAAAAAGAGTAATTAATGCCTTGCTTTGTCCAAATTTGTATTTTTATTTTTTTTAAGAGTTTCTTACAATTCCAGTATAACTACAAGTTGCTCCAGCAAAGTTGGTCCTTACTATGTTTCTACTTTGACCAATGGATAGTATTCCTGTTGGAAAGTAAATGAAGGGCATGGTGTCAAACTGTGATCAACAAAACATCAATCAATTTGCTCCTGTTGTGGTAGCAAATTGTGCTACTCCTGTGCTAAATTGTGTTGCATTGTTCACAACATGCTAGGACTTCACCTACACATACTGTATGTCCTCTATCTGCACCAAGACACATTTTGGACATTCATTTGGTCATGTTGATCCTGGGATACTACAGAAGTAACATTTTTGCAGAAGAGAGGACACATTTACATCCAGCTTGGAACTGCTTTTTCAGCTTCAGTCTGACAATGTTACATTAACAACCTGCCAAAAAAATACCCAAGAACGTACTTGTCTGTTTGGTGTTTTGACTACACCAATAGGCCTTCCCTATAAAAATCATCACTGATTTTTATCCCCCCCCCCCCACACACACAAATTGCTTACGAGCCTGATCCTGAGAAGACCTCTGTATGGCAAATAAATGTAGAATGTAACCAGTTTCTTGAACAAATGAGGGCCCAATCCCAGCCCCAAGGTAAAGGAACAAATGCACCCATACCTTGAGGAGGCCTATGTGACTGCCCCCCCCCCCGGATGCAGTGTATAGTGTATAGCCCCATTGATATAGGTCCTGGAAAATTGGATAGGATTGGGCTCTTAGACATCCACCTGCACCCACAAAGAACATACATGTATTTTTTTTTACCATAGTATTATTGCTGTTCAGTAAAACAAGGCTACGTAAGTTTTATGCATGTTAATTCAGGGACAACATCAAAGCTCCCCCTTTTCATGCCATTCTCTAGCAAAAACCCTCTCACCCATGAAACATGACTAGATATTGACCACATAGGAGTACACAGAGCAAGACCGTGTCCACCTCCTTGCTTTTATTAGAAAGGTGTCTTCTTGCAAGACTGCTGCTAGGTTCCTGAACTTTGAAAACATAGTGTGACCCATGAAAATGACTAAATGCACCGATTACGTGTTTACTAAGCCAGAGCACTCTGACGCATAGAAATGCAGATTACCATTTAAAAATGTAGACTATCTCTTGCCGTTAATCAATTCCCTGCAGGACAATGCATATGTTTTCAGAATCACTTTGGTGTTTAAACAAAACACTATTGGAAATATATCCAGCTTAGAATTTTCAGCCCAAACCAACATTTACACTGGGATGAAAACTCTACCCCCAGGTTTTTATATTCACAGAATATAAAGAGTATGTGCTACCCTGGCTAAATTTTGGATATGTTCAGGATTAAGATATTGGTGACAGTGTTCTAAATGCGCAAAATTGCAGCACTACTAATTTTGCATATTTTACTATACCTCTGGAGTAGTAAAAACACCCCACGGGCAGACAATCTGAAGTAATTGGAAACAAATCACATTGAAGGGTCAATTAGTTTTAATGACATAGTAACACAAACTGCAGTATCAGATTTCAGCAACAATTTAAGCATTTATTTCAGAATTGGTCTGCTCTGAGTCAACCCTCGTGCAAATTATCAATGCAAGAAAACAACTTCTGCAGACAGCGCCTTCTTCTTCAATCTTCGTCAATGAGTGTGGTGCACAAAGAAAACAAATCCCTTTTCATGGAAGTAGCCATGTGCTCCGCCCTTTGCACGTTCCTCTCTCAGTACATGGCTTACACAAGAAGGTCCCAGATGTCAAAGAAAATAGATGTCAGATGTCCAAAACAAATGCCTGTTCTTGGCCTGTATTTTTGGAAGATTTCACATTCCGAACATTGCCATGCTTCCATACCACTTAACATGGAACAAAACAATGTACAGTATTAATGCATTTCACTTCAGTGCTTATGCACGTTGTAGTGAGAGAAATGTGGTGAATGTTGAGAATCATCGGTGAGTTTTATGAATGTCTAAAAAGAGATTGATGCAGGTGAGCCTGAAATATCTGCGGATTCAAGTCATGGATTTCGGTATCTGTGGGTCCCTGAACCCGCAGGTCAGACGTACATGGACCCTCACCTCCGGAAAGTGTTCTGAGGTTCTGAGAACCTCCCTGGCTCTGCGAAGTCTTAGAAAGTCATGTCTAGTTCTTAAAAACTGGAAGTGATGTTTTAAGGTCTTAAAAGGCCTTCGGAGGGCCAGCAAAGTCCTCTTAAGGCCTTAAAAAGTCACGTCTGGTTTTTACAAAAAATCTTAGGCCTTAGAAGGTGTTCTAGGGCCAAGGATCACAGCTCCCCTTGCTTCCAGAGTCCATGTGGGTCCGACCCAGAGCACAGTTCCCCTCGCCTCTGGAGGATTCCAGGTTATACACACAAATACATGTAAGTAATAGCCCAAACCAACCTAAATCCCAATGTGGCAATGCAGCAGTGCTGGTGTGGCTTCTGCTGTATCCCGTGGGGGATTTTTGGCTGCTGGTGGACTCCTTGGGGTAAGGGGGCATTTGTTCCCTTGCCCCAGAGTAAGCCCCAGCAGCCACAACAGGTCAACTCAGACCTATACCAGTGATATTGCTGTTGCAAGTCTGCATTGATCCATCCTGCCCCCACTCAGGTCCAATCTGCCTACCCCTGCCCCATCACTACCCCTTTTCGCCCTCCTTCTACCCCATTCAACCCCTTCCTTGCTCACCTACGCCAATGCGCTGGAGTTATCTGATCTGGGAGGCCTCCTCTGGCATGTGTGGGAAGGCTCCAGTATTCCCACCGGTGCACCTGGGCCTTGTGCTGTTGCAAAGTGCTTTACAGCACTTTTGCAACAGTGCATGCCAGCAGAATGTGCGTTCCAACAGCGTGGGTCCTCAATAGCATTGGGCCAAAAGGAACGAATAGAATGCATATGATGAAACTATTTGACTATTCACATGTTGCATTCAACACATATACCAGCTATCTGTAGGCACACATACATTTTGAATATATGCACATTTATCCGTAATACTTGAATAACCATACCATGCCATTCAATCACACGTAGACTGCTCAAAGATTGTACCTGGGTATGAATAATACCTTTAAAATAGTCTAAACATGATGTGAACAGAAAGAAAGGCTTTGTGTTGTTCTGTTCTTTACTTTAAAAAATGAAGATAAAGAGGAAGGTGTTACCAGGCAAGGCAATGAGGATATTAAAGAATGGCAAATTAATACACACTTAAATGGCCTGATCTTGTGTACCTTTGAGACCATCAGTGCAATCCTATGCATGCTTACCCAGAAGTAAATCCCACTGTATTCATCGGGCTTGCTCCCAGGAAAGTTGGCACAGGATTGCACTGTGAAGTCATTTGAGACAAACAGATGAGACAATAAATGGTTCGCAAGTTAAATGGGGCATTAGTCTATACCCCTTATGCCAGTTGTCTAACTATAAGCTTGATAAAAGCATTTGGCTAATCTGGTGCTAGCGTCAGATAAATGCAATTAAATCAGAGTTTAACCAAACTTGATGGGATGCATTTGACTTTCTTAATTTAAATTATTTAACTGCAATGTTAAAGGATGTCATTTAAAAAAAAAAATATGTTATTTTCATAGAATTGGGTGCAGCTACACACAAAAAAAGTTTCTGGCAGCCCTAATGACCTCAGTGTTAAAAAGCACAAACCCCAGATAACTGATGGATTTTTCTCCACTCACTCAAAATCTCCTGGAAGTATAAACAAAAACCCAATTCTCAAAGGTTAATGCCTCCTTATCTTAACAGCCGCATCGGCATAAAGCAGCTGTTGTGCAATTTATTTTTAAACCACATTTACAGTTTAGACCTGAGTACTTCGGATACGCATGCTCGTATCTAACTAGGGATCATGTGGGCACAGACGAAAGTTTCTGCTGTTTTCCTAGTGGGGCTGCATTTGCAATGCCCCAGTTTGATCCCCAAGTTGGGAATCCATGCAGAACCCTTTTTAAAAAAGTGAAATCCTGCCAATTGGATTTTGAGAAGGCAAAAAGCATTGATTTTCTTCCAGTGACTATTAATCAAATGACTGTATGAGTACTAATGACTACTAATCAAATAACTATCTCCAGGTTCAGAGGCAGTATCAACGCTGTGAAGCACTGTCTGGACAAAGCTGTATGCACACATGTCCCACTCCTGGGTTCCCCAGACACATCTGATTAGCCACAGGGTGAAATAGGATGCTGTACTAGAGGAAACTTGGTCTGATCCAGAGAGATGCTGCTTCTTTTCATATGGAAAGGGCTGGATTCAACTCCAAAAAGGACATGCACGCAGACCTGAGTGCCCCATGAATGCTTACGTAAGGCTGGAGCTGCAGTGTGTCTGTTCTTCCCTTTGTCTTTCACTGGAGATTTACTGACTATTATACACTGTTAAACAAATACACGCATACAATTTGAAAAACACAAGTGCAGTTGGCCCCACTGTTAAAGGAAATACATGTGTCCCCCACCTATTAACAGCCATCCACACACATTGCGGATGTGCTTCTGAAGCCACATCTGCATTGAGGTACTCACCTGAGCCCCACTGAACTGGCTGAATTTGTCTCTTAACTCAATAGCTGCCTGTGACTACTTCTTCTAGGCCATGGAATGGGAAACAGCCCGATTTCACTCTCCTTCACATACGACTTGCAAATGTATTTTTTCCTACCTATCTGCTGATCTTCCATCACAAATGCATTTGGGTTTCCAGGCAGTCTCTCATTTGAACATTGACCAGACCCACACCTGTTTAGACTCAACAAGGAGGCTGTATCATGTGCCTCAAACCAGACTCTAGGTGGCCAAACTTGCTTAACATATGAGCCACATACTATAAGTATCAGATATTTGAGAGTTGCAATATTTCAGAAGCATTTAAGGGCCCAATCGAAGCTTTGTGCCCTGGCTTACCCTAGTGCCTGCGTTCTGCCAGTGCTAGCCCAGTGCTGGCTGGCACTGGGCTAGTGCCAGGCAAGTGGCAGAGCTCTGCCACTCAGCGGTTACGTGGACTGCCAAGCAGCAGAGAGGCAGGTGGAGACAGGGATTGGGGAGGCAGAGGGAGGGCAGGGAGAAGGCAAGGAGGAGGCCTGTATTATTAAGGCCTATATTAATTGTGATGAAAAATGGAGCTCAGCCAACGTATTTCTGAGAGTTGCACCTTATATGTCAGAGTCACATGTGGCTTGCAAGCCACAGTTTGGCCACCACTGATAGCACTGATCTTGCTTGGCTTCTGCTTTATTCCTTTCATCAGACAGGCTGTTTTCTTTATCATCTCCATCCTGCCACCCCATCCCGGAACAGAGAACACTCCAGGTTCTTTTGAAGCTTTTTGTTTTAAGATGAATAAATGAGGGGGATATTTTATCAAGAGCATTTCAGCCTACCTTTTTGCAAAATGAGAGAAAAAAAACTGAGTGTCATAGCTTACATCACCGTGATCAAAAACAACATACAAAGCACATGTATAGCAAATCTTATAAAACATGTATTTGTAGTGCAAGTCGAAATACAGGGACTCTATTCATACTGGCCAGCTAACGGGAAACACATGATTCTGAGTGATCAACAAGAGCCCCCAAATTCAAACTCTTCAGAGTTGACAGTATTACAGAATACAAAAATATGGTGAAAATTTACACGTTACACATAAAGTACTTAATTTTTTAATAGTTTACAATAGAGATCTACAGATATGTTTCCAATTAAGCTGGCTTCTTACTACCTACCTATTGTAATACTATAGGTATGGTTACATACACCAAAAACACAAAAACACCCCAATGACACAAATTATCCCAAAGCATAGCTATACAGCAACATATTAGGGTCCAAAGATTAGACCAGTACATGTTCAATATTTCACTGGTTGACTATATGGACAGTTTATTCATTTACAGTTCTTTCTTTAAAAAAAAATTCTTAATAGACTTGTCTTTGAGACTGAAACAAAATGTCCTTTATTAATAAGCTTTTCAGTATTTAAAACAATGGTATGAGGCTTTACATAAAGCCCTCCTAGGCTCTTGGCAAGAAAAAAAACACAAGGTGTACGTGGCTTAATAATGTAATAACAGACTACTATTTTAATGGAGTTAAACGAATCATTGCTTTCAGGAGCTTTCTGAGCTCACGTTTCCGAGGCATTATCACATGTTTCTAGCAGTTTATTTGGTCTCCTCATTTGGGTCTTCCCCCCCACCCACGGCGGCGACATGTTCTCATTTGATTGTATTACACAAAAATAAATAATGCACTGTTAATTCTAAAAAAGCTACAGGGAAAGGGTAGGGTGTCTATGGCATAACACGGAGATCAAGTAAGCCACGGGATAGATACAGCAACTCCACTTAATGGGATTTTTCCTGTTTTTTCCTTTCACATAAGAACTCTAACAAATTCTTCCAGTGTTTATTTTTAAAAAGATTTTCTTTGCTTTCTTGTCAGTATTTTTTTCCTTTTATAAAATGCTTCTTGTCTATCTCACTAACCATGTAGGTGAAATGTCGGATAAGGCCTTCGCAGATTTGCTTCAGATGCCAGTTAAAAATAAAAAATAAAAAACCAAACCCAAAATGAAACAAACTCTCTAACAGTTCAGACTAGTACCATTTTTTCCTTTGTAAAAAAGAACACTGCCAATCCTATGTGTTTGTTTTGCTTCTTCCTTTTTGTATACTTCTTGCTTCCTTTCTTTTTTGGGGGGAAAAAATGCTATTCCAGAGTATTCCTTAGCTGCATTTGCAAGATTTTACGATCATGTTAGAAAGTTGTTCAATTTTGGGTGTCTTGCCAATGTAATATAAGATGGTGAGGGGTTCTAGATCCTGGGACACACAGCACGGAGATGCAGATGCTTCTGGATTTATGGTGTTATACAAACTGAGTACCTAGAAGGAGAGGAAAGGAAAATGAAGATTATTTTTCTAGATATTCAAAATACAGCATTGCAGTTTATGGCTTCCAGGGGCGCTAGTTGGTTTTATTGTAAGGAAGCATGATGTTTATACACTTCAAATAACATTTCCAATATCAATCAACAGCATCATCCTTGCCAATCTGTGACTTCATTTTTCAAATGCTTAATGAACTTGCCCCAATTGGTTATAGTGAGAGGTGTTTGAAAACAGTGTTATTTATTTTACTCAGATGTAAACCCATTGTGTTTAGTAAGACCTAGGCTGTAATCCTATCTTACTCACCGAAAGCAAACACCTCAAGTTATAGCATTTGCAATCAGCTAATGATCCTGCTGTATTGTTCTATATAGCATGCTTTGACACAGATCTTGTGGATTTTGCGTGGCTTTTCTTAGAGACAGTGGTGGGCAGACTTGGGGGAGGAGAAGGGGAAGGTGTGGGTTGGTCCACATATAATGTCACTGGGGCCAGCAGGCTGGATAAGGCCAGTGGGCTATAGTTTGGGGAACCTCATTATAGCATCCCCCCCTCCACCTCTGGCAGAAAAGCATCTGGCTTTGATGCATGAGAGGGCCTTCTCGACAGTGGAACTAAATCTGCCTGCCCTAGGACATGAAGATGTCTCCATCTTTGCTACCATTCCAGTCATGGCCAAGGACATTTTTATTTTGTTTAGCTTTTGGGGCCTCATTTTTGTCTTTGGCTACAGGTGGGTGATTTTGTTGTTTCTGTCGGTTGGATATGCTTCTGTGGGAAAGAAATTCTGGTTGGTGCTGCTTGTCATTTTGTGTGTGCGTGTGCACGTTTCTGGAGATTAATTTTATATTTCATTGTATCTCTTTTAACATGTTGTAAGCCATCTTGATCACCTCACCACTGAAAGGAGGGTAGTGGGATGCAAATTTTTCCCATTTTTATATAACAACAACAATAATAGCAGCTAGGGTTATATATCATGCTTGCCAACAAAAATTAATATTCCTGCACTAAGGAAGCCCAAACTCTATTTTCTTAGCAATATCTAGGGTGCTTCTCCATATATTTTTTTTATGTGCTCTATTCTGATATTCAACAAAGCTGGATCAGCTACGTGACAACCACATTCTCCAACCATCTGCATGCTGGGAGGGGGGGCAGGGTGATTGAGGTTACAAGAGTAATAATAATAATAACTTTATTTTTACCCCGCCTTTCTCCTCGAAGGGACTCAAGGCGGCTTGCAACAGGTTAAAACAGATTAAAAACATAATTTAAAAACAGATAAAAGCATATTAACACATATCATAAAAACAGTAGTCAGATAAAAAGTAGTAAAAAGGTCAAAAGAGCATAGAGCAGCAAGTCATAAAAGAATCAGGCCTGTAAAAAATTAAAAGATGTTGAAAAGATGCTAAAAAGGCTGAGAACTCAGAAGGCTTGTTTAAACAGAAGGGTCTTCAGGCCTTGCTGAAAAGTCTCAAGAGAGGGAGCCATTCTGAAGTCAAGGGGAAGGGAATTCCATAGCGTTGGTGCCACTACTGAGAAGGCCCTATTTCTAGCCCCGCCCCACGTACCTCCCTAGGTGGTGGCACTTGTAAAAAGGCCTTCTCTGATGACCTAAGAGAACGAGCCGGATTGTGGGGAAGTAGGTGATCTCTGATACCCTGGCCCAGAGCAGTATAGGCCTTTAAAGGTCAAAACCAGCACCTTGAATTGAGCTCGGAAACGAATGGGCAGCCAATGTAGCCGCTGGAGAAGCGGACTGACAGAGTCAAACCGCCTACCTCCAGTAACCACACGGGCCGCTGCATTCTGCACTAGTTGCAGTTTCCAAACCGTCTTCAAGGGCAGCCCCACATAGAGTGTGTAGCATTGCAAATGAATGAATAGGAAGAATGTTGCTGAGATCAGGAATTACACAGGGTACAAAGAGCTACTGAGAACCCTGTACCAGCTGCTCCTTGGTTTCTAAACCTATGCAGGCAGCACTACCCCAGTTCTTTCAAACTTTCTTTGCAACCAAGAGAAAGTGGATTTTGTATTAGAAAGGAAAGTCAAGTTTTTCAGGATGCCAAATAGTGTGCCAATCACCAGATTGTATGCTGGATTTTCATAAGCCAGCACATGGCATACACCCTGTCCTGATCATAGCTGCCCAATAGGAGAATTCCTTTCCATCCAAGATCTCTCTTGAAGTCAGTATAAAATGGATGCAGGCAGCAGTTATCCTGAACATTTCTGGGAATAAATTTCCAAAACATTATTATAGCTATGAAGACTGTGCATTGTGCAGGCCTGCTCTAAAATGACTACCACGGGCAGAGTCACTATATTAGGACTATGTCAGGGATCAAAACCTGGACTAGAGAAAGGCCCCAAATCGATTTAGATGGCTGCTTTCTACCATTGTAGGATCTTGGTTTTATCTGATTTAGCTGAGCAGGCAATAGTTGGCATGCAATAAGACCAGCACTGATTGGGAAGTGATGGATACTCTGCTAGTCAGAGCAGACAGTTCATTGCTAGATGGACCAATGATGTGGTTTAGGAAGCTCCATAAACAAATAATGACATACCATGGTGAAAATGTTTGGGTGTTTGCTGATGACAGGCCTAAGAATAATGTGCCCCCACAAAAGATAGCCCAATTAAAGATGCATGAAAGTAGAAGAAGTAGAAAATAATGATACCCTGCAAATGCATTATTTATACAGCCCACATATTCATGTCAGTGCAATGGAGTAAACTGAATTGAGTTTGGTTTCGCTCTGTGTTTTGTTTTTTTAATGAGACAAACTGACAACTGCCTATTGAAGATCTGCTGCATATCTAATCCGCAGAAATTGCATCGAGGGGAATGAGGCTATTTGAGTCTACACAGGAGCTTTTTAAAACAAGCACACTGTTATTTGAGCCAGGGCAGATTATCAAGCATGCTCTACCATGGGATGTGAAATGCCATGTACAAGTTGCTGAGAAATACCTGTAGTCAAAAAACACATCCAGACAGTATCTGGACTAGAGTTTGTGTTCTGCCATTTTTATTGCTTTCAAAAAGTCGTGTGTATCTGAATTATTATTGGGATGCGATACTGGCTCCCAGTTTCTTTGCGTAGTCCTAAAAGACCTGGTGTCAATATCCCACCATAAAACATGACCCGAATTCCAAGGGAATGACTTACTCTACTGTGCTGGGTATCTGAGCTCCATAAATAGGGACAAGCTCCTGCACAGAAATTTGCATGGTATCCTTTCGGTTCATGGATCCATTTCCATCCAAGATCTCTCTTGAAGTCAATATAAAATGGACGCAGGCAGCAGTTATCCTGCACATTTCTGTAAATAAATTTCCAAAACATTATCACAGCCGTGTTCCTCAAAATTGCTTCAAGGTGAGTACAGTCCAACCCTCAGAAAGGCTCTTTGCAGAACATGCAGACACCATGTTCCCCAATCTTCTGATGTTTTTTTCCATATCAGATTTGGAAGTACACCTCATTTTGATATCTGCAAAAGTGTATGTTCAGTGTGTGTAAGATCTGTCTCATGTCTACATTAAAGTACCAGCAATAGGGAATTTGATCAGAATCAGAGACTTGATATACAGGAAGGGGGGATTTAACTTTTCCCTTTTGTGCCATGGTCCTGCCCCTCCCCCCAAAGCTGCTATTCGCCTCAGGAGAGTTCACTGGCTCCTTGCCACTACAGCCATCACCAAGGAAATCTGGATGGGAAAGGTGATGCTGTGACTGTGGTGAAGGACAGCTAGCCCCTGGCAGACCCATTAAACTTGGGACTGAAGTGGTTAGATTGAATTTGTAATGGTTTTGGGGAGCAAACCTTTGCATTCACCTTTCCAAACCTATTATGTATTTCTATGCCTCGCTTACTGCTTCCCCCTTACACGCCACTCAGGGTTCATTACAGCAAGAGTAACATGCCTGTTTTATTTATTTTGTTTTTCAAATAATGAGTGAATAAAATTATGGCCAACATTGCGCAGTAACTGCGATGACAGGAAGGATGTAATTCATTCTTAGGGAACAAGAATCAAAACAGATTTATTTTGTTAAGAGAGAGAGGAAGTTTGAAAGATTTATCTGCAGTAATATGCCATGGGGCACAAAAAAAGAATGCATGCCCTGTCGTCATCGGGAGATTCGGAAGAACACTGAGCATGTGTGAGTCCTCTGATAGCAGTGGGTTTCACTCCCACAGAAAGGGGAATGTGCATTAAAATGCATAACAAAAAAGGAACTCAGGCATCCCCACACGCCCAGGAACGTGAGGACGAAATAAGTAATTATTTGGACACCAGTACGACGGTTTGATGCCAATGATTGCGGAACGCTTGCCAAATTCCCAGGGTTCACCGCTTGCAAGTAGTAAGCAGTTTCCCATTGCAGCTAGCAATATTTTATGGTTATTAGAAGTAGTATTACAAGCACATATACTACCTTTTCACCAAAAAAGTTCGCAAAGCAGTTTACAGAGCAAATAAAGAAATGGTCCCCTGACCAAAAGGACTCACACATTGAGAAAAAAAAAATTTGCAGAAGAAACACCAGCAAACAGCCATTTGGAAATAGACTTCTCTGGTGTGAAGAGAAGTATTAACAATATATTGATATCTCACGCCCATCTAACACAGATGGCACCTGCTCCTAATTACGTTCCTTCTCCTCCTTATTCAGCAGTATAGCGATGGGGGGGGGCATGGTAAGTACTGCAGTCCCTGAAACGTGCCATGTAAGCGACCCCTCCTTCTTGCCACTGAAGCCATTCTGGGCAGCTCATTGCCAATGCTGCCCAGAATGGCTTCAGCGGTGAGTGGGAGGGGTTGCTTACATGATACACTGCAGCAACCACAATACTTAGTGAACCACCCTTCTAGAGCTATGCTACCGTTCTCATCATCCCTAGTCTGTGATGGGCCTTTTCAGATGCTATGAATTACAGTGCTGCTGCCACAATAAATCATTTAGAGCCCAATCCTATGCATGTCTACTCAGAAGTCAGTCTCATGATAGTCAATCGTGCTTACTCCTAGGCCAGTGTGGATAGGACTGCAGCCTTAATCCTTAACATATCTTTGGATATTTGAGATATGTGGGGAGGGGAGATAAGTGTGTTCTTTACAAGGTATGAGCCACCTCTTAGGAGGCAGAAAGACGGCATACAAATGCCCAATAAAATGAAAATGTGTGATTTCTCATATCCAGTTCATGCCTGCGGGAGATCAGTTTCGCATGAGGAAAAAGTCAAGTTCTATACCATCAGGCCCATACCAAAAGTCAAGCTCCATACCATCAGAGTCTCTCAGACTCTGGGTTCATCAGAATGCGATTACTCCCTGTTCATACCCAGCAAGATGAACCATCAGGGGATTTTTATTAAGAACAGAATCGACTCGTTATTGGACTGCATTGCTATTACACACAGGTGAATATATTTATGTACATGCACATGGTAGGCACAGAACATCTCAATCCATATTTACCTAAAACAGTAGGCAGCATCTAGAGCACGCTTCTTCCGCCGACTGGACTGTTGTGACTCAAGTCTGTAGGAGGGTAACAACATTAGCAGAAGATGTGGGTTCTTCCCACTGTATTTTTTCTTATTGGACTTTAAAGCTTTCTCACCACTGGAATATGTGAAGGAGTCATCAATACCTTCAAAAAATACATTTTGGTAATAAATATTGTGTTGCTCTTTTGGAACAAATTATATAAACCATCTTTTACAAGAAATCTGTATCACAAAAATATTAGGGACGTTGGCAGGCAGGGATTCATCACGTGCTGACACACCTGTGTGAGTACAGTTCACACTATATCAAAGGTTCACACTAATGCTCAAATGCCCTTATGTGTATCTTTGGGCTCAGTTATTCCAACCATAGTTTGGAGGATCATGGAAGTGATGTGGGCTCATATACTACCTCCTTCCTCTCCCTCCCCATGCACTGATTCCCTTCTCCATTTCTGGGTTGTTCAAACCATACTTTGATGTCCAAATTCAAGAAACAATAAGAGCATAATAACATAAGAAGAACCATGCTAGACCAAGCCATAGGCCCATCTAGTCCAGCTTCCTGTATCTCACTGTGGCCCACCAGATGCCTCAAGAGAGCACTCAAGACAACAGGATAACCTTGTGCCACTTTTTCGCATCTGGCATTCAGAGACTGCCTACTTCTAAAACCAGGAGGTTGCATACACTCATCATGGCTTGTAACCTGTGATGGACTTTTCCTCCATAAATCTGTCCAATCCTCTTTTAAATGCACCTAGGCCTTCAGGTGCTATCACCACATCCTGGGCAAGGGGTTTGGTCTAGAGGTAGAGCCCCAGTTAGCCCGAAGATAACATCTGAAGGTTGCCAGTTTGAGGCCACCGGCAGCTCCGTGAATGGCGAGACCTTGAAGCAGCTGACAAGCTCAGCTGAGTTATTCCACCTGCACTTTGGTGTGAGCGAAGAAGTGTCTTGGCTGCCCTTCAAGTGAGAGATGAAGGAGCTACTTCTCAGCCAGCGTGGGAGGCAACTGGGGGGCCAGAAGTGAAACCAGACCGTGAAAGATCCATCTGAAATGTTGTGCGGTTCTTGAAAGATAGAACCTTTCTGTTATTGTAAAAATCCCCTTGGGGGTTTAGAGATAGCCTGCCTATGCGAACCGCCTTGAATAAAGTCAGAGGAGTCATCCGATGACCAGAAAGGCGGTATATAAATACCAGTATTATCATTATTATTATTATCCCGTGGGAAGGAGTTCCACAGAACTCCTATGTTACACTATGAAAAGAAATTTTCTTTTATCTGTTCTAACTCTCCTGCCATTAAGTTTTAGTGGGCGCTCCATGGTTCTGGGGTTGCGTGAGAGGGGGTGGATCCCTCTATCCACCCTATGCATAATTTTGTAAAGTCTCAGGGTCCAATTCCATCCGACTTTCCAGTGCTGGTGCATCTGTGCCAGTGGGGCATGTGCTGCATCCTGCACTGGGGGGTAGTCATGGAAGCCTCCTCAAGGTAAGGAAACATTTATTCCCTTACCTAGGGGCTGCACTGTAGGTGTATCAGTGCTGGAAAGCTGGGTAGGATTAGTCCTTCAATCATATCCCTCCTCAAATGCCTTTAGTTAGCCTATAAGTTTATTTATATATCTTAAACTATGGCTTGAAGTGCTTTGGAGATTAACACTAATTTGGACATCATGACAAACTATGGGTAAAGCAACCTGAAAATGGAGATTGGTGAGCAAGAGGGAAAGGAATGTTCCTAATCCTTCAAACAGCTACTGAGGAATCATCAGAATTGAACCTGTATTTCAGATTGAGATCTTCAGTCTCAATCTAGATGAATTGGTTTTCATACAGTTATATACTCACCCCAAAAATTTATGGTATATCACCTGTTTCACTTGGATAATTACTTATTCAATCAGTTGTAATAGAAGATACTAGAATTGCCACCCATGAACAGAGTTAGACTGGATTTGCTATGTAAATTATCACTCTGAGCTTTTAAAGCATGTTTCTATGACTATCAGCTATGGTGTGAGCATGCACTACAGGTTGGTAATCTTACAGTACGCATCCAAGACCCTTTACAAGACCAATGCAATCACCAGCACTTGTGATATTTAGTAAAGGTGAACTGAATAGGATTCTCACAATGCTGCAGAGGAGATTGTAAAAAATTTGTTTCAGGAAGGAGACCAAGAGTTCTCTTATACACATGTGCACACATTGCTTCCTCAATATTTTACATCAATGCTTTTCAACCAGTGACACTTCATAGACTCTCACTGAGTAACACCACTGGGTAAACACCACTGGGTAAAAAGCACTGTTTTACATCAACTGGGTTTTTACATCTTACATGGACAGTATATGCTCCTCTTATTTAATAAATAACTTTCATGCTTATGCATTGTTATTACCTGCAAATCTTGTTTCTAGCTCTTCACTTTTATTTGGGATGATATAATTACTTGAAGGCACAAACGTACAGCATGGACAATGCAAACTTATCTTAAAGCCAAGATTCCGGTCTGCAAGAAAGAAGCGAAAGGAGAATTATCTTTAGAGCAGATGGAGTCCTGATATGATATAGACTGAAAATGGGCAGGCTTTAAATGATAAGAAGGAAGGGTACTGCTTGTTACCTCTGTGGTGGAGCCATTCATGGACAGCATCAGTTACATCAAAAGAGAGCCATTCACCTTCCACTCTTGTCTTAACTACCTTGCTATCAATGTAACGTTGCATTGGTGATGTTACATCTTTGGTTTTGAGAATCTGCAAGGAAGAAAGAAAACAAGTTCTTGAGATGACTGGCATTCAGACTGTTGCAAAAAGCAGCTAAGTAGCTCAGAGTAGAATGACAACAGTACAGAAACCATAGATCTATAAATGTTGATGCACACAATATACAGTGGTGCCTCGCAAGACGAAATTAATTCGTTCCGCGAGTCGTTTCGTATTGCAAAATTTTCGTCTTGCGAAGCGCGATTTAAAACAAACCAAAACAAAAAAAATGCAAAAAAATTCGTCTTGCGAAGCACGGCCATAGAAAAATTCATCTTGCGAGTCATAAAAAAAAATCACAAAACGCTTTCGTCTTGCGAGTTTTTCGTTGCACGAGGCATTCGTCTTGCGAGGCATCACTGTATAGTCATGAACCATTACAAAAATATTTGCCACTGAAGTGGATACGAATGATGTGCCCGCATGTTTTGCTACTGCAGTAGCGCAAATGGAGCAACATTAAGGAATCTTTTGTAGCCTGTAATTGGTAGATCCAGAAGACTGTAGGTCCTCAGTGGTAAATCAGAATTGACTCCAGGAGATTAGGAAGGAAGGTGCTTGCTATTGGGAAAATAGGGTCTCCCCCCCCCCCACTTCCAGACTGGTAGATACTCCTGGTAACAATGTCCTGTGAGTTAACGTTTGTGGACTGATTTGCAAGGCACAATCAAAGCTTTGAAAAAGGAGAATGTCTAGATGGGGAGATATCTTAACAGTAATGGTCAATTTTAGAAATATTTTATTTATCAAAATATGTGTATCTTGCCTTTTTGTGCCAAGGTACTTCAACATAAACTCCAAAATATAAAATCAATAGGTCAATAAATAGTATGGCAACAATCAAAGTAGGAGAAAAAGACATTTTCAATATGGCAGCTGAGAGGGTCATAGGCGCCTTTTGAAGTAACACAACCTTATCTAGCTGCCAGAAAATCAACAGTGAATGAGTGGGATAAAGTTCTGCCAAGAGTGAGTTCTTGATGCCACCGTGGAAAAGGCACCTTATACCTTAGAGGGCATGGAGGTCTGCAGTAGGTATCTCAAGAAAATCAGACAGAACAGGTGGGGTCATATATGAGAGATGGTCTTTTAGGTCTCCTGGATGCTGGGGTCATAGAGGGCTTTAAAGGTCTAACCCAGCCATTTTCAACTACTGTGCCGTGGCACACTGGTGTGCGTGAGTGGTCCACAGGTGTGCCACAGGAATTTGGGGGAAGGTCATTTATTAATAGGGCCAATGGGAGATGTGAGTCCCCACTGGCAGCATGGTGTGCCTTGTCAATTGTCAAAAGCCTGGTGGTGTGCCTTGACCATTTTAGTGCCTTGTCAGTGTGCCATGAGATGTAAAAGATTGAAAATCACTGGTCTAACCCATGGCTGCAAAGAATTTCTGTTAGCTGGGTTTTTTGCTCATCACACATTGGTTTTCAAGTTGAGCTGAGATCTAAGCTAAAGAGGGAAAAGTCATGATGGGTTGCAGTGAAGTGGGTTAGAGTTTCATGACAATGAGGCACTAGAGCAGTGATTTTCATCCTTTTCCATCTCAGGGCACACTGACAAGGCACTAAAATGGTCAATATTGGGGCTATATTGTAGCTGCATCAGTGCTGGAAAGTTGGGTAGGATTAGGCCCTTAGGCTGTAATCCAATCTTAATCACCAGAAACAAACATCTCCAGCCATAAATCATGCTGTCTGCTTATTCAATACTCTCTTTAGCATGACTTGGCCACTCAGAACAAATGCCAGAGGCCATGTTAGTCTGTTTTGTGAGGCAATCAGGGTGACAGGACATCTCACCTGTCCGAATCATTAGCACCTACCTAATGCTAGTGTGGGGAGAGGCTGTGAATAGGGTCTGCCCAGCCCGAGTGCAATTTTCTACTACATTTCTATGCCACCCTTCCTAAAAAAAATATTCAGTATAAGATTGTTCCAACTGATCTTCAAAATATCTCAGGGTAACAGGTTGGGCTGAGAGACAATGATGAGCCCAACTGGCTGAAAGGTGAGCAGGGGTTCTAATTCAAGTCTGTGCATTATCCCACATTGGCTCTGGAAACAGATACGGTACCCAAAGGCTTGAGTTTTTGGGTTGGCTTCAAAAGTTGCCATAAAGTTTCTAGCTGGCAGAAAGAGTTTTTGGGCTTTTAGGGGGCTGGCACTGCTTGAGAACTGCTGTCTGCTTGCTTCCACATCCCAGTAATACCTGAACAGTTGTAGTTCTTTGAACTCCCAGACTGTTTCCCTCAAAAAAAAAAAATTGGGGCCTGTAAAAAAAAAAGCTTCTCACTGCTCAGGGAAGTATGGAACATTAAACAAACAAACAAAAAAGCTACTATCCTATTCTTCTTGGCCTATTAATAAAGCAGAGTCAAGGACGGTTTTAATAAACATTATTTCCAGGAGTGGGTTCAGAGGTTGGCCAGATCAGGTTGCTGAGGGCCCACCTAGCTGGGTCAACTTTGGAACCATCAGGAGGTGGGTGGGAAACCATGGCAGTCCAGTGCAGGCTTTGCCTCACAGCCCCCACAACCTGTGACTAACACTCATTCTGACGTATCCCTAGGTCATTTCAATTAATAACTTGACAGTCTTGAAAAACAACTATTTAAAGTTTACTGAAATTGGTCTCTTTATATGAACAAATAAGGATTTGATGTACAACCCAAGAAATCCTTTGCATCCCCCCCCAACAGCATACGATATGGATTAGATTTCCCAACCCCTCTCCTCATCCTCTAGATTCTATTAGTTTCTCTTGCATATCATCCCAGGCTAGTGAACTGCAGCAAATTTCTCCTCCTTCCCCCTTAAATACTTTCCAGATCCTTCCCTCTTTATCATTCAGTTTCCTTCTTTCACCCTTTTCTCACAAACCTTCTTCTATTGTTCCAAATGCTCTCTCTCTCTCTCTCTCTCTCTCTCATTAAACTGATTAGCCATAGGCTTAGCGGGTTTAACAGGGGTTTTAAAACCATTTCATCAAGGATAGCTGTACAACCAGCTGTTTGATATGGCTGCATAGAACCTCCATATAGAGGTTGCTGGAGGCAGGAAGGCAAACCACGGAGGAGAGATCTTGCCTCCATGGTCTGGTTGAGGGCTTCCTGGATGGATGGTTGAATCTAATCCAATTTTGGATAAATCCAGTTCAGTCTGTTTGACTGTATGTCCATCTCACACATCTAAGCCAAATTCTACCATCCCATCACACGCCACTGGGACCAAGATGGAGTAAGGCAGGTAACAGGAGACCTGATTTACAATTTCAGACACCCGCCTATAAGTCGACCCCACAGATAAGTCGAGGGCAGGTTTTGAGCCAACAATCATGGAATTTTTCTTATGACCCTCAGATAAGTCAGGGGTTAAACTTAGGGGGGTGTCTGACTATAGTTTTGTCTTATTTTACCCGAAGTCAGATCATGAAAAATAACCTACCACTAATTGTTACCTAAGAACTGTAGTCTCAAATTTATTAAAAACATAGTGAAAGATCATAAGATACATTTTTATTCTTTTTTAAATTCTGGTCTTCACCACCTTTTTGTAAACACTACCACAGTAAGTGCACTATAAACTACATACCAGTAAAACAGTGGTTCCCAACCTGCTATCCACGTACTCCCAGGGACACTCAACAGGACCTTTAGGGGTACTTGAAAAAGAATGGCAGAATGGCAGAAAAAGGCAGGCCATGCTCCAGAATGCCTTGCAAGGCAGGAAGGGAGGTAGCTAGTTGGCTGTGAAAGCCCCACCAATAGCTAGTTTTTGGTCATCAATTCATCTATGAACCAGTGACTGAAAACCAGCACAGTAAAAAAGCTGAAACATAATATGGAAAGTGATCAATCACCCAGAATTTCTCAGCACACTTCTGGTGCAAAGCAGTGCAAAGGTAGAGTCTTCTGATCCTCAAACAGATAAAAAGAGAAAACACTGTGATGCATACATGAAGTCTGAGTTTTCATAGAGAAGAGATGAGGGCTTGTATTATTACAAACATTTTGCTAATATGAAGGGTACAATTTATTATTGCCAAGGGAAATGCAAGTGAAAAAGGTTGGAGATCCATGAATCAAATCCACTTTTAAGGTGGACATGAGGAGAACCATGAATCAAAGACACCTTTAAGGTGTCTGGTGTGTTAAGCCAGAAGCTCTGCATACAACATACAACCCATAACACATAACTGAGAGTGTGCAATTCAATTCACAGCAGAGAGATGAGATATTTGCATCCCTTTTTAATCAGAAGTAGTCCCACTGCTTTCCATGGGTGTTATTCTGAAGTAATGGTGCACTGAATTGTAGCCTGGGAAGGAGGGTCCCATCCTGGTGTTTCAAAAAGCAGGCCTGCTTTGCAAGCATTTGCCAAGCAGAACTAGGCTGCAGCAGAAGGAAGGAGAATAAAAGTTTAACTTTGGCTGGAATGTCCCTGGAAAGTAACTAGCAACTAAAGAGGTGTCTGCCTGAGCTGAGCAACAGCTCAGCTGAGAAAGGAAACTGTTCAGAGTTGAAAGGCTCTGCCCTCTGATTGACCCAGAGATAAGGCGAAGTGATGATTGGAGCTTGATTACTTGGCAAAAATTTCACATACTATACGTGAGTATCTATGGTACATCCTACCTTAATAGCTGCCAAATAGCTGCAGTACCATAGCTGCCAAAGCAGGCTATAGCCAGAATAAAACAAGTACAATCCAAGCATCAGTAAATAAAATACAGTCAAAAATAAAACGGCAATACAGTAAGTCAACACCCTGGCCTACAGCAGTGTCTCAAGCTGCATTCTAAATGAAAAAAATATAGTGTTGAGGCAAGTTTTAGCTCAATAATCCCACAACAGTCCTTCAAGATAAGTCAGCCATGTTCCCATTTCATAGTTGGAGGCTGAGAGAGGCAATAAACTGACCAAGACCACCAATGAGTTCCTACTTAAGCAGAAATCTGAACTATCATCTTTCAGGTTCAAGTCCAACATTTTATCTATAGGATGAAATGGGGCTTTGCAACAGGGTAAAAACAGGATTGCTGTATTTTCTCCCAGGGAGACATCATAAATCAGGACAACATTGAAAGGGGAAGGTGAGGCTCACTTCTGAACACAGGGGCAGGTGGATCAAAAGAAAATAGAAGAAATAGGCCCCCACCCCCCTGCAATGTTATTTATCTCCCAAGATATTATAATCAAGGTATGGTTAAAAAAAATGCTCTCGGTTACACTTGTAAAGCATAGAAGCAAAAAGACTCAGGCTATAGTTCATATATATATTTGACTGCAGAAGACAATGAACCACTACCAATCTGCCTGTTGACAGATTTTTTCCAGAAGCGTCCTTTACCCTTAGCTTCCCTCACAATAACAACCTCATGCCATCTGAGTGAACATGCTCCATCATTCTCCATCACTGCTATCATCAACAAAGGTGATGCCAGCTTCATTAGATTGCTTGACCATCAGATTGTTCTGGCCCCTGGGGGAAGTGCATTTGGCAATCCCTTTGTTAAGGTAAGCAAAGACAGAAAACCCCCAGGAATGCCCTGCTAAGCTCAGCACGATTCATCCACACATATGGGTGCTGTTCTAAACTGTAAGCCTGCTCCTCAGTTCCTTTTGCTACATGCTCATTAAGAAATGTCTGACCTGACTGCTTTGGTGCCCCAAGGTAAGTTTCTTCATATCCCCATGTGACACATCAAATCACTCTTACCGCCCCTGCTTTTAATGATTGGAAGTAGAGGCTGGGGAGTTGCTTATCTGTTAAATAACACCATCCATTGCCAATGTAGAACCTGAGCTCCTAAACTAGTAGTTGGCAACCTTCAGTCTCAAAAGACTATGGTATTGCGCTCTGAATGGTGGTTTTGAAACAGCGTCTAGTGTGGCTGAAAAGGCTGATTCGGGAGTGACAATCCCTTCCACACTGGGAGCAAGTGCAGTCTGTCCCTGGTCTGTCTCCCTGGCTATGGGCCTTCCTTCTTTGCCTCTTTGCCTCAGTCTGTTGGCCAAGTGTCTCTTCAAACTGGGAAAGGCCATGTTGCACAGCCTGCCTCCAAGCAGGCCGCTCAGAGGCCAGGGTTTCCCACCTGTTGAGGTCCACTATTAAGGCCTTCAGATGCCTCTTGCAGATGTCCTTGTATTGCAGCTGTGGTCTACCTGTAGGGCGCTTTCCTTGCACGAGTTCTCCATAGAAGAGATCTTTTGGGATCTGGCCATCATCCATTCTCACGACATGACCGAGCCAATGCAGGCATCTCTGTTTCAGCAGTGCATACATGCTAGGGATTCCAGCTCGTTCCAGGACTGTGTTGTTTGGAACTTTATCCTGCCAGGTGATGTCGAGGATGCGTCGGAGGCAGCGCATGTGGAATGCTTTCAGTTTCCTCTCCTGTTGTGAGCGAAGAGTCCATGACTCGCTGCAGTACAGAAGTATACTCAGGACCCAAGCTCTGTAGACCTGGATCTTGGTATGTTCCGTCAGCTTCTTGTTGGACCAGACTCTCTTTGTGAGTCTGGAAAACGTGGTAGCTGCTTTACTGATGCATTTGTTTAGCTCGGTATCAAGAGAAAGAATGTTGGAGATCATTGAGCCAAGGTACACAAAGTCATGGACAACCTCCAGTTCATGTGCAGAGATTGTAATGCAGGGAGGTGAGTCCATATCCTGAACCATGACCTGTGTTTTCTTAAGGCTGATCGTCAGTCCAGAATCTTGGCAGGCCTTGCTAAAACGATCCATCAGCTGCTGGAGATCTTTGGCAGAGTGGGTAGTGACAGCTGCATTGTCGGCAAAGAGGAAATCACGCAGACATTTCAGCTGGACTTCGGACTTTGCTCTCAGTCTGGAGAGGTTGAAGAGCTTTCCGTCTGATCTGGTCCGGAGATAGATGCCTTCTGTTGCAGTTCCAAAGGCATGCTTCAGCAGGACAGCAAAGAAAATCCCAAACAACGTTGGCACAAGAACACAGCCCTGCTTCACTCTGCTTCGGATGTCAAAGGGGTCTGATGTGGAGCCATCAAAGACAACAGTGCCCTTCATGTCCTTGTGGAAAGATCTGATGATGCTGAGGAGCCTGGGTGGACATCCGATCTTGGGGAGAATCTTGAAGAGGC
The DNA here is from genome assembly GCF_035046505.1 of Tiliqua scincoides. Taxonomy (NCBI): domain Eukaryota; kingdom Metazoa; phylum Chordata; class Lepidosauria; order Squamata; family Scincidae; genus Tiliqua; species Tiliqua scincoides. Next base: position 252,100,252 of record NC_089821.1, read on the forward strand.
CGTCCCTGCTGACCAGGTCGAAAGCCTTCGTGAGATCTATGAAGGCTATAAAGAGTGGCTGTCGCTGTTCCCTGCATTTCTCCTGCAGTTGTCTAAGGGAGAATACCATATCAGTGGTGGACCTGTTGGCTCGGAATCTGCACTGCGATTCTGGATAGACGTTCTCTGCAAGTACCTGGAGCCTCAATGGTGCAACTCGGGCAAACAGCTTTCCTACAACGCTAAGGAGAGAGATGCCGCGGTAGTTGTTGCAGTCACCCATGTCGCCTTTGTTCCTGTACAGCATGATGATGTTTGCATCCCTCATGTCTTGAGGTACTCCACCTTCTCTCCAGCAGAGACAGAGGATTTCATGCAGCTCAGTGACGATGATCTCTTTGCAGCACTTTAGGACTTCAGCAGGGATGCTGAGCAGTGATCCTACACTAAGATCTACACGAACTAACACCAATCCTCTCATCAGAAAAGATTCTACACATTTAAATTTCCCAAGCTTTGACATACTTATCCTTCTCTTGGAATGGGGCTAAAATGCAATGGTTCCATTCATGCATTACAAGCAGAAAGTCCCAGGTTCAATCGCTGGCATCCTCAGGGGTAGGATATACCCCTGTCTGAGACCCCCAGAATTGCTGCCAATCAGTGTAGGCAATGCTGAAGTAGAGGGACCCGACTCAGTACAAAGCAGCTTCCTAAAAGCTGCAGAAGGAGATGAAGATCTCAAAGTAACATTATAAAAAATATATGCAAATAGACTAATGATATCTTGTACAGACATAATCTGTTCTGGAATAATAATCCCTGGACCAATCTCACTACTTGTTCAGCATAGTGAAATCTATATTTGACCTGGCTAATATGAGTGGATTAGTAAAAATCAGTTTATGGATTGGCACAGTCCCTGGTTGGTCTGCCTAGCACCCAAGCTCCCTCCATCTGGAAGGGCTTGTGTGTTGAGCTCTGACATCAACCCATCATGTGTGTCTGTTTCTTTCTTACTGGAAAGTTATGCATATTGTCAGTTATTTGTTGAAAAGCTTTCCCATTACATCATGATTCACAGCAGTGAATCAAGGCGCTCTTGTCAGCAACAAAGGTCTACCTGCCAAACATCCCAGGTCATACAGCTAGACTTGTGCAATGCTTTGTGACTGTACAGGAAAAGGGCCCTGAAGTTACAGAAGCCAACAGAGGTCTTTGCTTTGGCCTTTACGAGCTTTGGATCTGGCAACAAGTGAGAGCAGAATGTGGTCCTTATAAACTATTGTACGAGGTACAGCATTCTTGCCAAAATACAAAGGTACACATGACTTGCCAAATGTTTTCAAGCCTATAGTCCTGTGATCCACTTCCTGAGAAATTGCCAAGCACATTCATCATGCAAGATTGCAAATAAGGAGGACATCCTCCACACAGAGCCCAAACCAAGCTATGGCTGGACTGGGTATCACACAGCTGCAAAGGATGCCATTAACTCAGTCACAATAGCCTCTTCTCTTTTCTGCATTCATGTGTAATAACTATAAAGCCTGTGTTTACATGCCATTTGCATCCAAATGCTTCTAACCCTCATGGTTGTGTGGAAAAGTTTTTAAATGATCTGATGATCTGCGTCAATGCTGTCGGGGTTCTCAGTGCCCCTGCATGGTCATCCTTTCTTCCCTTGGCTCTGTTATTTTTATTCCATTGTAAACTCCCCAGGTTAGCCATTATCCATCATGCATCATGCTCCAGAACCTGTTATTTTCAAGACTTTCTAGTACATAGGAATACAAAACTACTTTCCTGCATGGTCACAGGAGCAAGAAAAACCCCCTCTTCAAATAGCAATATCCCATCTCTGCAAAACACAAAAAATGCTCACAAATGACTTTCAACTATTACAATCAGACTATATCTTGCAAACTGAGTAAAGATGTTTATTACTCTAATAAACTGAAGAAACAGATGACTTGCTCCTGGCAGGATTGGTCCCATGCGTTCATTATGTTGAATGTTACAGGAAGCTGCTGAAGGAATGTGGCCCTAGTTACTCTCGGGGAATGGTTCGACACTTATTTTCATGACTTGGCCTGAATCTGGCCTGACCCACACATGCAGCAGAAAGAGGTGCTAGAATTATGAGACTACGACTTACGTACATAGGTGATACCCCAATATTTTTAAAAACACACAGAAAAACTGCAAATTAAGAAAACACACAAATCCCAGCACACAGGTTCTAACCAGCCTGATCTTTGCAGTGTTTGTTTTGTACTCACAGTCTTTTCTGCAGGTGAGTCTCCTATCTAGAATAGGACTGGGTCCTTTCTGTCACCCCAGAATCCCACTACCTTGCCCTGTCACATTCTACTGCACAGCTAGACCAAGGTCCAATAGGCCAGCATTACAGAACTTTGAGCGTGGAAATCCACTGTGCTCCAAGTCCTCTTCCTAAACAAGTTGTCTTATTTCAGCAGGTGTATCACTTTCAGTGAACACGCACAACTGTAACTCTAAATGTTGTGGATCACACACATAATCCCAAATCATACCAGTGGACAGGAGAGCAGAAATATCCCTTAAACTTCTTGCAGGGTTGCCACTAAAATTTTATTTTTCATTTCCTTGACTTTCCCTGACCAGCATTTGTCAATTTCCCTGACCACCATTCAAATATAACCACAAGTAAAAAAATGAATAGGTCCTATTGCATTAATGCAAGGCTTAATGAAAATGTTCCACTCTACAACTACACAAGTCTGAACTTGCAAAAATATTTGTCAAAAGTAGGGTATTTAATATCAGCTTCTTTCAACATTAACTGCAGCAACATCTGTTTTGCAATTGCACCAAAAATTACACCAAAATACAAACATAATGCAATGGATTTAATTTTCAAGTTCTTCTGATGTAATGGTCCTTTGTGCATGAGACTCCACAGCTCTAAGTTCCATATTACTTAGTTCAAAGGTTTTGTAGCACACTTTACAATAACCTTTGCATATGTCTCCAGCAACTGATGATAGCCATGAAACGAAGTCAGGATAAAGTTTGAAATCCAGCCACTGCATATTAAAAACTGTTCTCTTGGAAGCCATCTTCAAAATGTGGTTTCAGATACAGCTGTACACGGAACCACCTGCCTGACACCAAGATGTTAGCAGATTTGTTTTCTGGCAAGTGTGAACTTTCCAAAGCTGGGAACGTTTCACTTTCACTTTCTGATTCCAGAAAGTGTAATGAGCAGATCAGCAGCAAGAAAGGAGGTGAAGTTTCTGCAATCTAGAGAAGCAGACTATCCTCATTTGCAACCTTTATGCATGGGAGAAGTCTGGAAAGTGGGTGAGAGAGCTGGTTCTCTGTAAACTCCAGCACAAAAAAGCAATAACATTTGCAAAATTTACTTTGCATGGTGCAGAGTAGTGAAATCCAACAGCAGCAAAACTCACTTGCAACGCTGTGCTGGGTTTAGCAGGAGAGAAGACGTTCATTGCATACACAAGTATGACCCAAATACATGCTTATCTTTATATGTAAGTTAAATGCAGTACTAGCAGGTAGGGATGAAATCAGTTAGGTGTTTAAATTTTGTATATTGCTAAATGTTTAAACTAGCCTTGCTTTGCAAATGCTGCAGGCAGACCTTGGAAATCATGCAGGGACAGAGTTCAACAAAGACATTAGGCTGGTTGCTGGGGATGGAGCTGAGTAAAAGGTGGAGCTGGGAAAGGGCATCATAAAGTTTTACTTGTATTTCGCTACTTCTCTATTCCAGTTGCCACAAGAACAGATCATGCTCTTGCAGCAGCAGGTCAAAATTCCAATGCTTGACTATATTTTTAGCACAATTTCCCTGACTTCAGACCAATTTCCCCGACTTTCCCTGACCAATTTCCATTTGCCTGACTTTCCAGAAAGTGGCAACCCTGTCTTGCTTCTTCATCTCCTTGCTTGTAATCTAATGTGCCCTTTGGGGTCTGAACTGCTGCTGGGAGCTCACTGTGGCTCAACATTTTCCACCTTTCCTATATCATACGGTGCATTCTTTCTTTCCAGCAGCCTATCGGGGTACCTAAGCGTGCTAAAGCCTTAGATAACAGTAGTAATAAAACCAGAATTTCAGCTTCATTCTTCATTATGTTTTATGATGTGTTACCAAAACATGGCACTGTTTCTATAGGAAGTCACTTGAACATGTTATTGTTTTAATCGTCTGTAGCTAATATACTACCACAAAAACAATATCACCACAGCTGCTTCAAACAAGAGACAGGGTTTTTGTGCGACTCCACTTTTCGCTCGCCCTGCTTTGCCAGGGAGCCTATTGCTCTTCGGAATGCCTATTCATAAAATGAAAAATAGGGGCAGAGGGTTTATTTCTGAATACCGCAGCACCTTAATAAAATAAAGATGTGATGAAGTCTACCAAAGTGCCGCTGAGCAGCCAGGTTCAAAGGCATTCCCACAACATCCCAACTTTTATCTGATCAGATTCCAATAAATCCTGCATTTGGCACGAATCTTTAAAAACATAGCAAGAGACCATTGGTGGATGCTTGAGCCTGTTTGTTTAATCATTTTATTCTCCTTCCCCCCTTTCAAAGTACTTTTATCCATATTACCTGAAGTTTTGTCTTTTGTTAGAATGTGTGTTAGGAGATCTCTTAATGTTGCTCCCCTTTTGTGGGAAGATGCGGGTGAGCCTAACAGAATAACAGCAAAAAAAAGTCCTCTTAATAAGTTCCAGAGTTCAGAGGTTTATCTGTTAACACGGGACACAGAGGAAATCTGTGTCCTTTCATGACAAGGTTGTGGACCTTGGAGGGTGGGACTATATCTTATGGCTGACGCAAGACTAACAACAAAAGCCTTGCGTTTCTCCACCTCTCTTCTCCCTTGGTGATGGGACATGATGTTATAAAACTACAAGTTTCCATTCCCTCTCCACTAGACTGGCTGATACAGACCAATGATGGCATCTTGCCTTTACTATCCTAATAAAGGAGGATAGGAGTAGTAACTCAGGGTTGCTGTTTTCAGGGGCAACTAAGCATTAGTTATAATGTTTAGTCCTGATCAGACAGCATCTATATAAGCGATTTGTAACTCTACGGGATTGCCCAAGGCTAATTCATGTATCCTCTTTTATAGATTCTTTTTCATCCCAGGCATAATTGTTTTCTCAAAAACACCACCATAAAGATGAGCACCTTAAAGGCTAAGCAATTTATTTTAGCACAAGCTTTTGTGGATTGTAGTTACTTCATCAAATGCATGAAGAGGAAATTAATTGTATTTATTGTAGTTCAAAACAGAAAAAGTAAATAATCAACTTAGCATAAACCCAATGTACCACGCAACTACAAATGGAATCTTGCAGAGATGGGCAGCCCAATCCTAAAGGGGGCGCTGTTGCCAAGTACAGCGGCACAAAATTGGCTACTGCTGCACCCTGTGGCCCTGCAGCAGCCGCTGGAGGTCTCCTCGGGGGAAGACTTTCATCTCCTTCCCCCCTGGGAAAACCCCAAGCCATGCAATGGGGTTCCTCAAGACTGTGCCAGGTATATTGCCGGCACAGATTTGAGAGATTCTGTGTTGGGCCAGAAGGTTTGACATGGAGTTCAGGATCTGCCAGAGCTCTGCTCTGCTGCCCTTCCCACCTCGGTTCCTCCCCCCACCCTGCCCCCCACCCCATTCTACCCACTCCCTGCCTCCCTTGAGCTCTTAAAAGCTCAGGATTGGGCTCTAAATTGGGATTAGGATCCACAAAAGAGCTCACATGTCACCGCTTTGCTTCTCATCTCCCAATCAAATCAAGTTGACAAAAAAAGTTCAGAAGTGGCCAAAGACATTTTGGTGCTTGAGGCAGAAAACAGAAATTGAATTCCCCCCCCCCCCGCACTGCTGGTAAATATAACAAATAATGGTAGCGCAAAATCTGCATCATAATCTGGGTTACTTTCCCTTACACAATGACTGGCCCTGCCACAAATGGAAAATAGGCTCTAAAACGCCTATGTTGTGTGAATTAGCCACAAGGCAAATGAAGATCTGCATTAATGTTTTATCTGAGGGTAAAAAGGATGCTGGATTGGGCTGGATTTTTATTATTTTTAAATATTTATTTTCAGGAAATTACCCCAAATAAAGAAAAAAAGGCATAATCTAAAGCAGTGGTTCTCAATCTGGTGGATCGTGACTCATGGTAGCTGCTTTAAATGTGCCTGCACATGGATACTGCTGCACATAAGCAGTAAGCTATGCGTAGAGCTCACCAAATAGAACCTCCGGTCTTCAGTTCACTACTGCAAACCATCCTGCCTGTAGATATGTCATGGTGGTGCTTGGAGGCTCTGGGCTATCCTCACATGTAGCAGTAGCCACGAAGCGGTTATTTACTCTTGATGTCTACCACCACTAGGTCTGGCACAGAAGACTGTGAAACTCAAGCACCCAAACACTTGTTCCTTCACAGATACTTGCTCTTTACCTCCAGATGTTTGCAATGCCCACAGTGATAGGGGACTGGCAGTGGAGAATGCATACCCTTAGTTTCCGTTCTTCTTTGGGGAAAGCCATCATCATTCCACCAGTTTCAGACTAGTTGAAAGTTGTAGTGTACGTGTGCCATTAGGCTGCACTCCAATTCATTCTTACATATAAGTAACCCCCACTGAGCCTAGCATGATTCGTTTCTAAGTAAACACGTGTAGGACATGAACACATGAGAGGAATATGAGATATAAATCAGAGAGGAATATGAGATATCATGTACATTTTTCAAGAGACTAAGGGCCCAGTCCTATCTAATTTTCCAGTGCCGGTGCAGCCGTGGTAATGGGGCATGCGGCATGCGCTGCATCATTTGGTGGGCTGACAGTCACAGAGGTCTCCTCAAGGTAAGGAAACATTTGTTCCCTTACCTCAGGGCTGCAGTGTGGCTGCATTGATGCTGGAAAGTTGGATAGGATTGTGCTCTAAGTCTGCAATCCTATCCACACTTTCTTGGGAGTGTGCTGCATGGTTCCTTTCATACATGAAGTTTAAACTGGATCTGTTTGAAATCAACTCATAACATGGTTATAAAATCCATCATGTGTTGGTTGAGATGGAACATTAAATTTTTCTTTCAAATTCTTACCTGCATTAACTAGATCATACGTGGCACAAAGAGTTCAAGAAAGGCTCAAGTGTATTTCTGAATGTATCACTGGCGTACCTAGGGGGGCAAACGGGGCAAATGCCCCTCCTGTGCTTCGGAGGGCGTCTCTCCTTGGCGCAGGGGAAGCCTCCCGGCCCGGGTCCTCCTGCGCTTCGGAGGGCGTCTCTCCAAGGCACAGGGAAAGCAGCATGTGCCCCCTCTGACTTCAGAGGAGACGCGTGCCGCTTCCAGGCCCCCACGGAGCCTGCCATGCGGCTTACAAGTGGCACGGAGGTCTCCACTGCAGCGGTCTGGGGCTGCTAGAAGCAGCCCCAGACCGCTGCCATGGAGACCCCCGTGGCGCGGAAGGCCCTCGGCTGCCTCCTCCGTTCCCCCTTGTTTTCAAAGGGGGAACGGAAGAGGCAGCTTCACAGAAGTAATTGCGGTGACATCACCACAATTACTTCCAGGTCAGGTGTGCAGAGGAAGGGCGGAGAAGGGGGGCGAAACGGGGTGTGGGGGGGGCGGAATCTTGGGGGTTGCCCCGGGTGCAGGGACCCCCAGAAACGCCACTGGAATATATATCAAGACCAATCAACATCTATCCAAAGAATCTATCCTATTCTAGCCAAAGAATCCTGGGCATCGTAGTTTTGTGGTGGCAATTTTATTTTTGATTCCTAGATCTCAGAACTACAATTCCCAGAGTTCCAACAGAAGAGAATATATATTAAACTAGTTTATGTAATGAAGATATGCCCCAACTGTCACAAATGAAAAAGGCATTAGAGAGCAACAAACTTTACCTGATACAGTTCTATCCTTTGTTCCGATACTGAAGCCTTTGGATTCTGCAAGCGAAAGACTCGAAACTCTGCCTTCACGAGGTTGGAAGCATTTTTTTCAAACATTGAGACATCAAACATCACTCTTCTAAAATAGGGGATGTAAGGGGGTGGTGGGATGACATCTGCAAGAAGTTAGTATAATAGTTTAGAATTATAAATATATTGTTCTTTCACAGACCACAACATAAGGCAGCCTCAAGAAACAGCAACAGAAATGTCTGCAGGATGATTCAGCTTCCAGTGTCCAATTTTGATATCATTAACAATTTGACCAGATAAACAAACACATGTGTTTGATTAGAGAAACAGCAGATTAATAGCGATCAGCAAACCGTTTACAACTCTCTTTCAGGGCATGCATTTAACCCTGTTCTTTGAAAGCATGGTGGAAAATCCTGGATGATTATAAAACTGGAACAAACTCATGACAGTTGATGTTTCAAAAATGACTCCAGCCTTGCATACGCTCATCACGGTTGCCAAGAAAATTGAATTTAATGGCAAGCGGTTTGCCCTGTGCGGCTTTAAAAAAAAAAAGTGGAATACAAATATCTCAACTCTTGACAATGTATTTTGTCTTTTCAATATTTTGATTGTCTTGAACCTCAAGAAAGAGGAAAAGCACCAAGCTTGCAAAACAAATCGAGGATTTTACATAGAGCAGTTGAGAAAAAAAACAAAAAAAGACAAAGACAGGAATCAATTACTGTACATTTATTTGTATACAATAAGGAAACCACTTCTACACAGTCACTGACAGGGATTGGAGCAGTACATAAGTTCAATTTTTATCTATCCAATTGTGCTTAGGTATTCATTGGTAACTTCAAAAGGATCCTCAGTATGCTTTAATGTTAAAATGCTCCTCCCATTCTAGTGTAAGTAACGATTAAAGGCCAAACTAGATGTTAGCTTATAGCATTTCCTCAATGCCCCTGTTCAAACAGGAAAGGCAGGCACAGTCCAGATTGGAGAAAGGAAAGAGGAAGGAGTACTTAATTCCTTCCCACCTCAATACTTTCCCATTCCAAGTCACTCCTTCCCCAGTTGTCAGCGTTCAACAACATTACAAACGTAAACAAACACAAATTTGGATCTCTGCAGGAGGAAGAACTGTTTTATCAAGGACTTCTCTGAAAACTTACTACAGTCATTGTAGAACATGTAGAGAAGGGAACACGATTCAGAAAATCAGTCTAGAAAATGGTTGTCAACATATGATCGAGTGAAAAAAAGACCACATTTCTGTTCAGGAGCTCTGAGTCTCTCTCTACAGGCATCCAAAACTGTACTTATTGAAAATCACCCATATTAAAAACACTGTTTGAGAATTGGGTGCGAGAAATATTAAGATGCTGATGAACACATTGCGGTTTCCCACAATTGTTCCTATTCATAACAATTAGCCATTTAGTTATTTGATTTTTTTCTGTAAACCGCTTTGTGAACTTTTAGTTGAAAAGCAGTATATAAATACTGTTAATAATAAGTTCCTGAATGTTCAATGCTCACTGCTTTTTAGGCCTGGGTAAGCAGTTTGGGGATTTGGTGGAATGACCTACTGAGATGGAATCCACCTTCATGCTCCTCAGGACTGCTGCAGACAAGACCAAAAATGGTTTATATATTGAAATGTGCTTCAGTGATGATTTTAATGTCACATCTCCCCTTTCAGTCTCTAAACAAAGGAACCTGCCCTTGGTAAGCACAACTTCCTCTGAGCTCAGTCTCAAAGGCTGACCTAAACAAAGAGAAAAAATGGAAACCCACAGAAAAACACCAATGCAAAGCACACAACCATGCCCTTTGGCAGATCCCATTTACTTCAGCTGGGCTGGTACAGAACATCTTGGTGGATTACACCATGTGGGCTAGGCTGTCTCCTTCTTGCTTTAAATGGCTCCCCAGAAACCACCTTGCATCATGATAGGGCCACTGTCTCTCCCAATGTTCAGACTGTATCTCCCAAGGGCCTGCCTGGTTTTTTTTAAATTTCTCTCACATCACAATCCTATCCTTGCACTGTGAACCATCATAAAAGTGTCACAAAGCACTTTTACACTGACTCGTGAACAAGCACCGCTGGTAGGAAGGTCTGCACCAGCCCTGCATTCAGAGTCCCTGCTGCCAGCGCAAGCAGGTGAGGTGCTGAGCAGTGCATGAGTGTGGGGAGGTGGTAGGAAGGCGATGTTATTGGGTGGGGGCAGAATGGGGGCGGATCAGGCTCAGGAGGGGGCAGGATCTGTGGAAGCCTCCTCCTCCATATCCTATCCTAACTCCCCTCCCAGGCTTCCTGGTGTTACACTGGGCTAAATAGCTGGTGCGGATCCGAGAATCTCCACAGGGCAGGCAGGGATAAATATCCCCTAACCCCAAGTCGACCTCTAGCCTCCTCCTAATCTGCGCTGTATCCAGCAACCTGCACCAGTCAAGCAACCTGGCTGCAACAGCACAGGTTAAAATTGGGCTAACATATGCTAAAGCACCATATACGTTGACTATATAGCCACCGGGTTGTTTCAGAGGAAAATAAGAGACAGCAGGGCCTTCTCCATCAGCTTGATTAGAAGGACCACCAGCTATCTGGATCCTCCCTTCCATCAGTAGCTGTTCCACCTGTAACATTCTCAGAAGCATGATGCATTTGCTTATCTTTTATATTCCCTCTCCCTTTCCTCTGGCATTGTATCATTTTTTCATTATCTATTACGGGGGGGGGGCAAACTTTTTGGCAGGAGGGCCACATCATCTCTCTGACACTGTGTCAGGGGCTGGGGCAAAAAAGAGTTTATTTACATTTCAAATTTGAGCAAATTTACAAAAATGAATATGTTAGAGATGGAACTTATATGAATGAATGAAAGTCTTGCAGTAGGTCATGGCCTATAAAAGGCCTTGCACAAAGCAAGGCCGGCCTTTCCTTCGCTGCCACTGCTGCATCACAGATGTGAAACAACAAGCAGTGGAGGGACCCCTTGTCTCACAGCTCACACAAGAGGTCGAACAGTTGGCCGTCACACTGAGAGCAGTTGTGTTGGACCAGTGTGAGCTCCAGCAAGTCTCTGGAGGGCCAGAGCTCATTGGAGACTGTGGACTCCCAGTGGGCCGGACTGGGAGTCCTCAAGGGCCGCAAGTGGCCCCAGGGCCGGGGTTTGGGCACTCCTGATCTATTAGATGCTAAGTTATTGTTTTGGACTGCAAAAAAGTGAGATAAAAATAGCAAATAAATAACAAATATTATAGATAAAATACACACACACACCCCACATATTCTCATTCCTCTCTCCTTTATAAACCCTTCCAATCACAACATCTAAGTTTTGATCACAAGCACTCCTGATGCGAGTCTCATCCATTTCAACTGCAGGTCCAGCTTTCTTGCTAGAGAGCAGAAACATCAAACATTCTTTGATGGGTCATCCTAAGTGAGTGGAAGTAATTCAATATGTTTCCTGTTGTTTGGAGACATAAACAACTTTTATTTTCTCATTTATAAAGATCATCCAGTCTGAGTTTACTATTTTGTGCTCTCTCTCTCTCTCTCTCTCATACACACACACATACACCCCATGGAAAAGCTGAGAGTTCCCGTCTAATCCTTCCAACAAAAGTGGGTAATAAATGTTCTGAAGATTTATTTTTATTTCTTTTTGTGTTTGTTAAACTTTGAAGGGCTTCCCCCTTTCTCAGAACGTCTCCTTTCCTGGTGCTTTGCCCATCCTTAATTACAGCAGCCACAAGCCACAGAGGTCCCAGTGCTGTTTCCCTTCCCTTTTATGACTGAATCACATGAATGGTCCTGTACGAGGCTTTGATGCAGTAAATGCAAATATTTATAAGAGTCACTTGATTGTGATTAAAAGTGGTTGCAATGCTTTCTTTGGTCTGGCTGGCTTCCCTAGACCTCTGCCTAGTAGGACTGTTTAAGTTGTTTAAGTTTCCGCTGATAACAAAAGTGGATTTTGAAAAAACACAAGCCAGCCACTTCTGTATGGTACTAGGTGAAATAGCTCCTTTCCACCCTCTGATTAGAGCTTACTCCCTCATACACATAAAGGGCTTCCATCTAGAACCGTCTCCTCCTTAAAAAACAATGACATGTGATAACCAACACTGTGAGCACGGAAAGTGACATTAAAAGGAAAAAGTTATTATGCTGTCACTGCATGTCTTTCCAGTAGGATCCTCTCCTTGCTGCTAGGCATGCAAGGGTCACAACCCTGCTTCCCTTGTTCAGGGGAGGCCACATCAAGAAATGAGAAGTGTTTGCGGCACAGCTGGATGCCCCAAACTAGCTGCTAATTACCAACACTCATCCCCTTGTGACCCTGATGTGAGTACAGGGGAATGGCTCATAAAATGGCTGATGAGGTTCAATGAAAGCAAGTGAAGCACTGACACTATGGGGGGGGGGGATGCCTAACCTCACACAGACATTCAAGAGCGCAACACTCTTTCAAAGGCCCTTTTCATACAGAGAAAAACCACTTCTCCAGTCTTGATAGCTGGTGCGGAAGAAGCATTTCCTGTTTCAAAAAATGTTGCCACTGGAATGATTCATGCGCCTACATGTAACATCGAGTTGGGCCCATATGAGGTCTGGACTGATGGTGGCGACAGAGATCCTTCAGTTCTGGAGGCAGGGATGATGCTTGAGGTCAGCCAAGCTGGGTACTGGCTGAGGTCTATATTCAGACTTCATGGCTCTCAGGAAAAGAAGTGATACCAATGCAGCAACGGATTTGGGCCAAGAAGACCGTTTTTGGGGAGCATCACTAGCTGAAAAGGGTTCACACTGTCGCTGCCACCAAATGGTACTGAAAGAGGCTGTTTTTCTAGGGGGGCACCTGGGCAGGAGATGCACCACTGCCTCAATTAGCTGGAGTTCTACGGAACTTTTTTCATTCCTTTCTGAGCCTCTCAAATGATCCAACCAACCCCTGCCCTCTACAATGATTACAGCTGTTTAGGAAATATCAGCTTCCCCGCTCCACAGACCTAAAAATCCCCCCCAGCTTCCCCTCCCCCCCATCAGCTCAGACCTAAAAATTTCTTTGATCAGAGATGATAACACAGGCCAGCACACATTTTGCTTCCTTAAACGTTACACCAATTCCTGGGTATATTTGGGGTGCCAATTCAAAAAATGGCATCCGTTTTGCCCTATCATGTCTAGTTTCGGAGACACGGCATAGCCTCTTTAGTGAATGGTTCAAGCAGCTTCCTCATGAGGAAACTGTGTTTCCTGTAGTATATCTGGCATATGGACCACACTCTAAGCAGCTCTCCCATCACTGAATAGCAGGTACTTCATTGAACAGGAGCTCGCTTCCTCTGCAGTGTTCCTGGCAATGTCTGGACAAACATCATATGAGAAACACTTCCAATAGCAAACCTGCTGCTTGAACCAAGTGACAGACCAGAGTGCTTACTCATTTGCATATCTGCTTGGGGTAGGCACCCCAGTTCCTTGTGTCAGCAGCAGATTGCAGGTTGTTTCTGGCCGAGGGAAGCATTCTACTTAGGAGCGAAACGGGCTTGACGGGAAATGGCAATGTGCAAGGATCTGTTTACAATGAAGGGTCCCTACTCACCCCTTCAAGGGCAGGCTGGAAGTTCCCCGTTCAACCACACATGAACAGGCTGCCAAATATTTGCCCTCTATCCACAGCACTCGCCATTTGTCATGATCCACAGTCTAGACCAGTGATTTTCAACCTCTTCCATCTCATGGCACACTGACAAGGCACTAAAATGGTCAAGGCACACCACCAGGTTTTTGACAACTGACAAGGCACACCATGCTGCCAGTGGGGACTCACATCTCCCACTGGCCCTATTAATAAATGACCTTCCCCCAAATTCCTGTGGCACACCTGTGGACCACTCGCGGTACACCAGTGTGCCATGGCACAGTGGTTGAAAATGGCTGGTCCTGACTCCAAGCCTGGGTACCAAAAAAAGCAATACGAGCAAGGATGAAAAGAAAACAAGAAGGGATTTTTCCATGTAGAAAATTAAAAGGATTTGATCTTCTAGTGCAGGGGTGCCCAAACCCCGGCCCTGGGGCCACTTGCGGCCCTTAAGGCCTCTCTATGCAGCCCGCAGGGAGCCCTCAGTCTCCAATGAGACTAGGAGCCCCTAGTCTCCAATGAGCCTCTGGCCCTCCAGAGATCTCCGGAGTCCACACTGGCCCAATGCAACTGCTCTCAGCGTGAGGCCAACTGTTTGACCTCTCGAGTGAGCTGTGGGATGAGGGCTCCCTCCACTGCTTGTTGTTTCACGTCTGTGATGCAGTAGCAGCAGCAAAGGAAAGGCGAGCCTTGCTTTGTGCAAGGCCTTTTATAGGCCTTGAGCTATTGTAAGACCTTCATTCATTCATATAAGTTCATCTTTAACATATTCATTTATGTAAATTTATTCAAATTTGAAATGTACATTAATTCGGCCCCCGACATGGTGTCAGAGAGAGGATGTGGCCCTCCTGCCAAAAACTTTGGACACCCCTGTTCTAGTGGTACAACAGATCACATCACATGTGCTCTGCATTAAACTTGGCAACTGTTGTCCTCTCTGGAGCGGGGCTTCTTCACTAGACCCTAATCCGCTGCAGACATGTTTGAAGACTGCTTCCAAGTTCCTGCTCCAGTAGCTGGGTCTTCAGGGTGGTCTCTAAAACCCCCACTCCCACCTCCATTCGTAGGCTGAAGCATGCAGAGTTATATATTGAACAGCTAGCTCCTGGAGTTTAAGAACATAAGAACATAAGAACATAAGAACAGCCCCACTGGATCAGGCCATAGGCCCATCTAGTCCAGCTTCCTGTATCTCACAGCGGCCCACCAAATGCCCCAGGGAGCACACCAGATAACAAGAGACCTCGTCCTGGTGCTCTCCCCTACATCTGGCATTCTGACTTAACCCATTCCTAAAATCAGGAGGTTGCGCATACACATCATGGCTTGTACCCCATAATGGATTTTTCCTCCAGAAACTCGTCCAATCCCCTTTTAAAGGCGTCTAGGCTAGACGCCAGCACCACATCCTGTGGCAAGGAGTTCCACAGACTGACCACGCGCTGAGTAAAGAAATATTTTCTTTTGTCTGTCCTAACCCGCCCAACACTCAATTTTAGTGGATGTCCCCTGGTTCTGGTATTATGTGAGAGTGTAAAGAGCATCTTCCTATCCACTCTGTCCATCCCCTGCATAATTTTGTATGTCTCAATCATGTCCCCCCTCAAGCGTCTCTTTTCTAGGCTGAAGAGGCCCAAACGCCGTAGCCTTTCCTCATAAGGAAGGTGCCCCAGCCCCGTAATCAGCTTAGTCGCTCTCTTTTGCACCTTTTCCATTTCCACTATGTCTTTTTTGAGATGCGGCGACCAGAACTGGACACAATACTCCAGGTGTGGCCTTACCATCGATTTGTACAACGGCATTATAATATTAGCCGTTTTGTTCTCAATACCCTTCCTAATGATCCCAAGCATAGAATTGGCCTTCTTCACTGCCGCCGCACATTGGGTCGACACTTTCATCGACCTGTCCACCACCACCCCAAGATCTCTCTCCTGATCTGTCACAGACAGCTCAGAACCCATCAGCCTATATCTAAAGTTTTGATTTTTTGCCCCAATGTGCATGACTTTACACTTACTGACATTGAAGCGCATCTGCCATTTTGCTGCCCATTCTGCCAGTCTGGAGAGATCCTTTTGGAGCTCCTCACAATCACTTCTGGTCTTTACCACTCGGAAAAGTTTGGTGTCGTCTGCAAACTTAGCCACTTCACTGCTCAACCCTGTCTCCAGGTCATTTATGAAGAGGTTGAAAAGCACCGGTCCCAGGACAGATCCTTGGGGCACACCGCTTTTCACCTCTCTCCATTGTGAAAATTGCCCATTGACACCCACTCTCTGCTTCCTGGCCTCCAACCAGTTCTCAATCCACGAGAGGACCTGTCCTCTAATTCCCTGACTGTGGAGTTTTTTCAGTAGCCTTTGGTGAGGGACCGTGTCAAATGCCTTCTGAAAGTCCAGATATATAATGTCCACGGGTTCTCCCGCATCCACATGCCTGTTGACCTTTTCAAAGAATTCTATAAGGTTGGTGAGGCAAGACTTACCCTTACAGAAGCCATGCTGACTCTCCCTCAGCAAGGCCTGTTCGTCTATGTGTTTTGAGATCCTATCTTTGATGAGGCATTCCACCATCTTACCCGGTATGGATGTTAGGCTGACCGGCCTATAGTTTCCCGGGTCCCCCCTCTTTCCCTTTTTAAAAATAGGCGTGACATTTGCTATCCTCCAATCTTCTGGTACTGTGGCTGTTTTGAGGGACAAGTTGCATACCTTAGTCAAGAGATCTGCAACTTCATTCTTCAATTCCTTAATAACCCTTGGGTGTATGCCATCAGGGCCCGGTGACTTATTGATCTTTAATTTATCAATGAGGTCTGAAACATCTTCTCTTTTAACCTCTATCTGACTTAACTCCTCGGTCAGGAGGGGCCGTTCGGGCAGCGGTATCTGCCCGAGGTCTTCTGCCGTGAAGACAGATGCAAAGAACTCATTTAATTTCTCTGCCATCTCTAAGTCTCCTTTTATCTCCCCTTTCCCTCCCTCACCATCCAGAGGGCCAACAGCTTCTCTGGCAGGTTTCCTGCTTCTAACATATTTGAAGAAGCTTTTATTATTCCCCTTAATGTTGCTGGCCATGCGTTCCTCATAGTCTCGCTTGGCCTCCCCTATCACCTTCTTACATTTCTTTTGCCACAGTTTATGTTCCTTTTTATTCTCTTCATTAGGGCAAGACTTCCATTTATGGAAGGAAGCTTCCTTGCCCTTCACAGCCTCTCTAACTTGGCTGGTTAGCCATGCGGGCACTCTCCTGGATTTAGTGGAACCCTTCTTTCTTTGTGGTATACACCTCTGCTGGGCCTCTATTACTGTATTACTGAGTTTATGTGGGCTGTGACCATATCCAGCATTAGCTGTGCATTTGCATTCTTGACTTCCACCACAAAAAGCAACAACACTTTCCGCTAGCCTCAACGGTGGTGAATAAGAGGGAGCTGCAATAGTGCAGTGGAAATACAGTAAACAAATAGCCACAGGACAGCAGTCACTTCAGAGTGACAAGACAGAGTAATAGCTTTATCTACGGCCTACTACAGTAACACAAAGCAGTGAGCAAGCTTTGGAGTTTCAGTAAACTTTTCTTGTCCAAACCCTCTTTGTTTTGCTTCACATCCAGCCTGAAGAAAAAATTTAGACAATCCAGAACCTTGCTCTCTTTATCCCACCCCCTATCCGCCAAAGAAATCATGGTGGCTCACATGATGTTTCTCCTACACCCCACTTTATCTGCACGACAAGCCTGTGAGGACTGAACAAAAGTGAGATGTTCAAAGCCTCTCAGGCAGAACCCAGTTCTGTCCCTGTTTGAGTCAAGTGTGCTGTCTACTATCCATAGTGGCTCTAGTAAAACTATTACCCTATTTTGGCCTTTCAGTTTTAGCCTAATGGACCAGACCTACACTATTCGTGGGACTTTGTGGACTACTATGCTTGGGGGCTCCAGAATGGATGGCATGTGCAAAAGCAAAGTCAGTAAGACAACAATGCAGCATGAATTTGTAGTTTTTGTTGTTTGATGAAATCTATCTTGGCACATTTGGCTCATGATGTTGTGCCTGAACTATATCACAAGCTGTATTAAAATTAAACTCAGTGAATTAATGCAAAGAAGAAGGTTTAGGAAATCATTTAAGAAGCAGAACTTAGGGTGCAGTCCTTTCCAACTTTCCAGCACCAGTGTACCTGCAATGCAGCCCCGAAGTAAGGGAATAAATCATGTGCCCTTATTAACAAGAAATGTTCCCTTATCTCAGAGTGCCCTCCCCCCACTGTTAGGATGCTGTGCATGCCCCATTAGTCCAGCTGCATCAGAACTGGAAAGCTGGATAGGATTGGACCCTTACTCAGGAAAGTTAAAAAAACAAAACAACAACCTCAAAAAACCCTTCTCATAGCAGCTACCTGTAGTTTGACAGGTAACAGACTAACAAGACACAATTTTTCAAGTGACAGAATGCTAGAATGAAGAGAACAACTGACATGATAATCAAGTAAGTGAAATAATGGTTATCATTTTAAAAATGGATTTGATTGCCTACTATTTTACCATGGTCAAATATTTCCGTAAGAGCCGAATCCTGGGCTCAATGCACCAGCTTACCACCAGTGTGCACTGTCTGGCCTAACACCGGGCCAGCACCCATGCTAGACCAGTGCTGGGCCAGCTCCAGGCAGGCACCCAGCCTCTGCAGCTTGGCGGTTGCATGGATAGCCGACTTACCGAAAGGAAAGCGGGGTGTGGGGGGAGGCGGGGGGAGGCATTCCGGGGAGGAGGGCAGAGGGCGAAGATGAGGCACGGCGGGGAGGCAGGAGGTGGGCAGGCGAGAGGCATGCTGGGAAGAGGGAGCAGGGAGAGAGGGAGGCAGGTCCTGTCCGTTCATGTGGGGCTTGGCGCTCTACACGAACACCTTTACCTCACTGCCAACCTTTTGGTCGGCGATTCCATTCCTTACCTGGAAGAAGGGAACAAAAGTCCCCTTCTCCCGAGGTGCCGCTCACAGTAGCCCGTGGCGTGCAGGATGCGGCAGCAGCCATTTTTGGTACCGGTGAAGCTGCGCGCCACAGCAGCTCAGGATTGGGCTTCCTGGCAGCACCTTTCACTCTGTTTTCAGTTGTGATTTGTCTTTTCTCATGATACTGCCAGCATCATGACACTTCTGGTGTCAACTATCCCTGTGCATACTGGCCAGACATGCACAGGTTGCCACCCACTAAGGACCCAACCCTAAAGCACCACAGCTGGGAGTTGCAAACGTGCTGTAAGGCCAGAGAGGAGGGCCCGCCAGCGCTGGGCCAGTGCCAGCTGATATTGACCCCCGGCACCACATGGAGAGCCAGCTGGTGCTCCAGCAGAGCTGGCCAGCGGTTTCAGGGCAGAGGGAGGTGGGGATTTGGCGGAACAGGGTGAGGAGGGCAGGGCAAGGAGAGGAATTGGGTGGGAGCTCTACCGGATCCTGAACTCCATGTCAGGCTGGAAGGCCTGACATGAAATCTCTCAAGTCTGTGCAGCTGACACAGACTTGAGAAGCCCCATTGCAGGGCTTGGGGCTATCCACAGGGGAAGGGATGAGTCTCCTTCCCTGAGGAGACTCCTGGCGACCTCTCGGAACCCACTGGATACAGCAGTAGCCACTTTGGTGCCGCTGCTCCAGTGGGCTCTGGGAGCCTCAGAACTGGGCTGCCTGCCAGCAGTTTTCAATAACTGAGGGTTGCAACCCAATTTTGGTGAGTTGTGGGCCAGCTACCCAGAAGCCACAAGGCATTCGGGGTTGTGATGGGGCCAATGAAGTGGATTGCGTGCCAGTGTTATTCGGAAGTGGCAAGGCATTCTGGAGTGTGACACAGCTGCAGCGGCCAATGAAGTGAGTCACAGCGGTAAAATGTCTGAAAGGCACTGCACTAAGCCAAATGCAGCATGCTGTTCATATATGATGGCCCACTAGAGACTCACTAGTTTACTAATTTCCTACTTTTACCTCCTGCCTGGAACCCAATCAACTTTTCCTGACACAGAGTCTGGAACCCAATTTTTTTTTTCTGACACAGAGTCCATAGGTTTTATATCAGTTACAGAAAAAAAATTGTATAGCAAGATTGCTTATTAAGCCAAGCAAAGAGATGTTAAGATTCTTCTGCTTTCAATGTCTTGTAACAGTCCTCTCCTGCAACCAAGACTTCACTTTGAAAAAAAGAAAACAAAAAACTGCTTATCAATTTATACAGAATTTTAGGAGGGTCAAAAACACACCTAAAAGAACAGACCCATCAGAACATGAAAAATTTACAGGTACCAAAGGAAACCAACTTTTGCATGATGAAGAAAAGTCTCTTAAACAAAATCCTGTATCCAAACTTTTCTAAACTTGTGCTCCAGGTCTGAAATTTCTCATTTCTGAATAAGTGGGAAGTTGTCTGCAGTCTCCTCCAGAAAAACTGTGTTTCTTTCCCCAAGTGATCCATCTTCCAGGTCTCATCTTTCTTCACCACTGTGCTAGACTATTATATTTGCCATGTGAGTGATGGATAACATTAGAACTCGGGGATTACAGAATGATTAATGAAGTTCTATATCCCTGCCCAGTGAACGGGGAATACATCTGGGACCAAGCAATCACGGCTGGTGGCCCAGTGACAGATTAGAGTGATGCTTGGCATGGCCAGTGGTGAATGCTTCGCTTTCTTCAAAACAAATGTGGAGGCTTTCCCAGGTTATGAATCTGCCCTTCTATGTTACACTCTCCATGCTGAACAGAACAGGGAAAGCATTAATGGCAGGGCTTCATAATTATTTTCTTGCCCAGCTCAGTCACTGTTTCTCTTTTCAAAGCCGAAAAAGGTCAATTGGCAGCCACTGTGTAAACACCTGTGTATACCTGACATGCACAGATGGTTTTGTTCTGCAGATTTTGCTATTGCCTCTAAGAAACTTTGGAAACGAATGCCTACGTGGGCCGATTCCCGTGACCTAAGTGGCATAGTGAGGATGTGTGAGGAGCAGATATGCTTTGGGCTGTGCTCCAGGAGAACGGATGGTCATGGGATTGTTTTACAGGGACTGCAATTCACAGGTCAAGCCAATGCACTTCACAACCCTGTTGCGGAGGCAGCTTTGCTTGGGGCTGTTGTGGATAGCTGCTTTGGTGAGAGCAGATTGGCAGAGAATATCCAAAGGGCAAAGTATGGTCAAAGCTAAACACTTTTCAGGCTACTAATCGAGCCTGCAGTCCTCAAAGTATTGTACTTTGGTTACTTTGCGCCCATTGTTTAAAATAAGTGGAAATTGTATTTTGATATACCTGAACAGGACTGAACTAAATGGAAGAGATTTGAGTCTTTAATCTCAATGGAAGCCACCCTGGAAGTGCTAAAAAACAACAACAAAGAAACCATAAGGTGGGATGTGAATGTCAAAAAGAATAAATAATTAGCACTTCCATTGAAACGAAGAGGGAGACAAAAGAATGAAAGTGTGCCTGGATTGCACTCTCAATAAAGAAATGAGGGTTGAGTGGCAAATTAGTCACAATACAGAATGGTGATATACACAGGTCAGTCCTTATCTGCTAACCTGACCATCTCACTCTGCTAGTTCTGTTGCATGAACTCATCCAAGATTCAGCTAGTGCAGGAAGTGAGGTGGGGTAGGATAAGGAACAAGTGAAAACAGCATTATTCACTTAGAATTAATCACTTAGGGTTAATCACTCATTCATTGCATTATATCCAACTGCTCTTCCATCAAAATTATAGATGTCCATTCCTAGAGTCTCCCATACTTCCTTAGCTTCAGCAAGGTCACTGTAGGAAGAACTGTCAGAGCATGTCCTGCAATCTTTACGAAGTCCTTAGAAGGGGCTTTCTTTAGAAGTACTATCTGGTACCAACAGAAAAGCCACTTGAGGATGAGAACAAGCCACGCAGGTGTGCCTGAGGCCCAATCCTGCACTGCTTCAAATTAACAGGGCTCCAGCTATGATTTTAATGACAAGAGAACCAAGCCAAATCCTTGGCAGCTGATAAAGGAAGATAGGAAGAAGTATTTCTAGCATAATCAGAGGCCCTCCACTGTTTCAGACAAGCAACAAAAAGTCCTTCAGCTTTGGCCAGAACATTTGAGAAAGGCAAAGCCCCTTCCAAATCGCCATCAGACTCGCATCCTTGGACCAAAATCCCAGCTTCTCATGTATCACCACTGAAATCAACTATGCAAGTAGATGTGTGTTGTGTTTGGAAAATTCTCAGGTATGCACTTTCCTATTCTGCTTACACTGGAATCTTAAAAAAATAAAAAAAATAAAAAATAGCCAGAACGCTTTCATCTTCTGCCATGAAGCACTGCTCCTTTGCCAGCTCGGATTAATGTGCGTGAGTCAGAGGCCTGCCTTCTATCAGCTCTAAGGAAACACAGGAGGATGCAAATCGATTCTCTTTTCGCTTGCAAAGGAAAGACCATCTGACTTGGGGTCCAAACCTATCCAACTTTCCAGCGATGTAGCTGTGCCAACAGGACATGTACTGCATCCTGACGGGGGGGGGGGGCGCAGTCATGGACACCTCCTCAAGGTAAGGGACTGTTTGTTCCCTTACCTTGGGGGTGCATTGTGGCTGCACTGGCACTGATAAGTTGGATATGATTAGGCCCTCAGTTGCAAAGATTAGCTGAGACGGTCAGCAACCCAAACATTAGATTCATCCACTGCCGTATTGGCCACGCTGATTGAGAATATTTCCGATCATTATGAAAATGCTTTCTTTTTTAGCTTGGTGGCATAGCAGGTAAAAATACATTTTCCAGAAGAGATCAGTAACAAGCGTCACCGTCATCTACCAGAACAGATACTGGCAGTATTATACCACCACTTCTGAAATAAAACACATTTGGAGCCCAATCCTATTCAACAACAAAGCAGCCTATTCAACAAAATGCAGCCCTGAGTTAAGGGAACAAATGTGTGCCTACCTTGAGGAGGCCTCTGTGACTGCCCCCCACCACCACAGGATGCAGCACATGCCCTGTTGGCTGCATCAGCGCTGGAATGTTAGATAGGATTGGGCCCTCAGGCTGCAATCCTGTACACACCGAAGTTCTATTAAGCTCAGTGGGGCTTGCTTTTGAGTAAACATGCATAGGATTGTGCTGTGAAGCTAAGTAGCCTCCTGCTACCAAATCAGACCCTGCATTGATGAGCAGATGAGATATATTTACTTCATGAATATTTGGAGGCTGAGATGTCCAGGTTGTTATCCTATGATAATTATTCTGTGCCAATAACCCCTTTTCCCCAAAGAACTTCAGGATGCTTCAGCCATGGCTTCTTTCTATCTTGACAGATTCCTTGTTGTTGTTGTTTTATGAACCTGAGATAACCTTGCCATTATTTCCAAGCACTGGCATTCTGAGGGGGTAGGGCAAACACTAACACCTGGCTGCTGGGGTAAAGTGGCCCTTCTCCTCAGAGGACGTGGCCTCCTCCTCCCCCTCCTCAGTGGCCCTTCAGAGGAAGTTGCGACTTTTGCAGTTGCAACTGGCTCTGAAGACGAAGAAAAGAGGCCACTTTACACCAGCAGCCAGGCATCTGCAGAAACTTAGTGTTTTGCCTCCCCCACCCCCTCAGGAAAGCCAGTGTTTCCATAATCACTTAGGGTCACTTCATGTAGGAGCCAGTTTCCCATGGTGTCTTCCTATATTTCTGGGGCATCATTTCACCAATCACATAGGTCCTTTGCACCCACTGTTGCCATCATTCTGGCTGAGCCAATGTGATTTGTCCTGTTCAAGGAATTTTACCTTCAAAACATGACTGTGACTGTAGGGAGAAGCCTTCTGGTGGTAACACCTGAACGAACATTTAGCCTAGGGACAAAGGACTCTTGAGCCAATTGTCTCTGAGGCTCATGACCCAATCCTATTGAAAGATTACTCAGGCAGAACGTGTAACCTCCTTTACGGCAGCGGATGCCCACTGGAGGAGGTGGACCAGTGAAGGGGGTTGGAGGGAGACAAGAGAGGCGGGGAGGGGCTTGAACAGGGCAGGGGTGGATGGAAGGTGGGAGAGGTGGACAAGTGGGTTAATGACAGGGATGGGAACGAATGTGGATCAAACCTGGGAGAGGGGCAGGATCCAGAATCCTTTATGGGTCTGTCCATTCACAGGCATTAGCTCTAGGAAACAGGCTCCTACCACCACCCTGAACATTGCCTTCTGAAGTGACCTGCCTTTGGTAATGTGGATACAGTCTCTGTTATAAGCAACCTGAACATCCAAGACTTTTCTGTCTGTCATGCAATACTGAACACTAAATCCCACATTAGCTTTTTATGTAAAATGGTGTTTTTGGTGTTCCAATCAAAAGCAATTACATAAATAAATGTTGGGGAGGGATTTATTTGAGTAGGCCACTTTTCTCCCTTTCACCTTCCTCATAAGTTTCATTCTGGCCAGCAAAACTGAAACTGGCCACTGGATATGCCAATTTATTAATGAGAACTATTTGGGGAAAAATACAACAGTTCAGTCTTAATCAATCCAACAAGCTTGCATAATACGTTATTTCTGTTACAAGTCTATCTTTTTGGGTGTTTGCTACATGAAACATTTGGCCCATCTCTTACGAACCCTCAATATGGGGTGGATATTCTTCTCTAAAAAGCACTGGAGGCTTAAAAGAGATTGGAGCAGAGAATAAAGGTCAGGCAGACCCAGAGGAACCATGGAATCTTAGCAACATTCATGGGGAACCTGTTGGAGATGAACAGGATACACCTGCAGGGGTCTGATGCCAATAAGGCTCCAAGGGGCAGGCTCTAAATCAACAGGAATGTAGTTTTCAAGATTTCAGACCCATTGCCAAGAGGATTTGTCACCACTGCATATGAATGAACTAAAAACTGGAAATATAAGTAAGGAGAAAGACAGCAACGTTATTTCAACTGTGTCCAAAGCTTTCACAGTACACAGCAGATAGTTGCTGTGACCTCTCCACAAACTCAATGGACCACAGTATTCTATGTTGTCAGAGGTTACCTGACAGGTTGTCAGATGGCCGGATCCCAAAGGATCTCCTCTATGGAGAACTCGTGCAAGGAAAGCGCCCTACAGGTAGACCACATCTGCGATACAAGGACATCTGCAAGAAGGATCTGAAGGCCTTAGAAGTGGACCTCAACAGGTGGGAAACCCTGGCCTCTGAGCGGCCCGCTTGGAGGCAGGCTGTGCAGCATGGCCTTTCCCAGTTTGAAGAGACACTTGGCCAACAGACTGAGGCAAAGAGGCAAAGAAGGAAGGCCCATAACCAGGGAGACAGACCAGGGACAGACTGCAGTTGCTCCCAGTGTGGAAGGGTTTGTCACTCCCGAATCGGCCTTTTCAGCCACACTAGATGCTGTTCCAGAACCACCATTCAGAGCGCAATACCATAGTCTTTCGCGACTGAAGGTTGCCAACTATACTATACCTTTCTCAGCACTGAGTTAAGATAATCCATTCCCTCAGATACAAATAAGTGTATGAGACCTCACCTCAGTTTCTAGTAGTAGGTCTGGTGTTTGAAGTTCAGTTAGACCCTGGGCAGTCATGTGATGGTCAAGTCATCTCAGCAATGGCTTTCAAGAGCCACTGAACTTTAGGGCGCAAATACTGGCAAACCTAAAGGCCAATTAGCACAACCCAAAGTGATTTATTCAAGTGGCGATTGTGATTGATCCATACTGTTCTATAACTTCAGTCCAAACTTCCTTTTGGCTATCAGGTGGCTCAGCAAATGTCAGCTGACTCATCAGTAATGGTACCATTCACTACCTCATTACATATAGTTATGAATATTATCAAATCCTGAACAGGTGTATGCAATGCTTTCTATGCCAGGTGATAGAACTGGTCCTTCAAATATAATTCAAGAATATTCTGCAAACACTGCATCAGAAATGCACATATGTGACGACTGAGGATGCCCACAGATTCCGCATCAATAATGGCTTCCTGAGCTTCCTCAGACAGTAAAACCTGCTAAACTGCTGTGAATGCAAAAGTAAAACCATCATCATAAGATCCATTCCAGCATCATAAAAACAATCAAAATTAGGATAATCTTCCTGATTTCCTTCCTGCCCTTGCTCATTGGGAACAGTCACTCCAAAGGCTTTACCACCATTTGAGACTTGGCTTTTGGCAGCGGCAGACAGATGAGTGGACAACTTTTGCAAGATGGGGTTGTGTGCTGTACTGGCCATGCAGCCTTATTCTAAGCATTTTTACTCAGCCCAATCCTGAGCATTTTTACTCAGCCTAATCCTGAGCTGCCTGGTGCCCAAGGCTGCAACGACGCCAAAATGACTGTCGCTGCATCCTATAGATACCTGGCAGCCACAGACGGCTCCTGACACCTCCTCAGGGGAAGGGGCATTTGTCCTCTTCCCCTGGATAAGGTAAAAAGCCCTATAATGGGGCTATTTGTGTCGGTTATTTAGCTGGCGCAAAGTAAAGTAGTCCCGTGTCGGGCTACGAGGCCCAAAGTGGGACTTTGGATTCAGCGGAGCTGAGTTCCACCCCATCTCACCCCTCTCCCTCCCCCACCTTCTCCCCGCCCTGGAACGCCTCCCTTCCTGCCTTGACTTACCTCTCTACCACCCGGTGCTTGCACAGAGCTCTGGACAGTGTTCCACCAGTCTCTGACCAGCACTGGCCCAATGCGGACATGCACCGAGCCTGCTCTGGTGCTGGGCCAGCGCTGACTGCTGCAAGCGTGATTTACAGCATATTTGCGACAGTGTGCACTGGCGGTGAGCCGGCGTGCATTGGTCAGAATCGGGCTAAATCTTATAATTTGGAAATGGGACTTATTTCCAATAAGCAAGGATAAGATTTCAGACTAAGGGCCCAATCCTATCCAATTTTCCACCCAAATGCAGCCACAACGCAGCCCCGAGGTAAGGGAATAAACATTCCCTTACCTTGAGGTGGCCTCCGTGACTGCCTTCCCCACCACAGGACGGTGTGCATGTCCCATTGGTATGGCTGCATCAGCATTGGAAAGTTGGATAGGATTGGGCCCTAAGTCTGAAACAGTATGGGAGAGCAAGCAGAGGTTAGTGAAGAAAGGGTTTGATTAACATGGATGTGGGTTTTTGGTTGTGGCACATACAAGGTGTGGCATTTCTAAGAAGTGTGATATGTACAGGCTATGAATAATGGAACCAGAGTTCTTCTTGTGCGCAAGCTACCACATTTGACTCAGCTGTTGATACTTCCCATCTATTTTGCTAGGTTTTTTTTTTTTTTAAAGGATCATTAATTTGAGGGGAGACATGATTGAAACATAAAAAACTATGCATGGGAAGGATAAAGTGGATAGAGAGATGCTCTTTACACTCTCACATAACACCAGAACCAGGGGACATCCACTAAAATTGAGTGTTGGGAGAGTTAGAACAGACAAAAGAAAATATTTCTTTACTCAGCGTGTGGTTGGTGGAACTCCTTGCCACAGGATGTGGTGATGGCATCTGGCCTAGATGCCTTTAAAAGGGGATTGGAAAGTTTCTGGAGGAAAAATCCATTACGGGTTACAAGCCATGATGTGTACGTGCAACCTCCTGATTTTAGAAATGGGCTATGTCAGAATGCCAGATGCAAGGGAGGGCACCAGGATGAGGTCTCTTGTTATGTGGTGTGCTCCTGGGGCATTTGGTGGGCCGCTGTGATACAGGAAACTGGACTAGATGGGCCTATGGCCTGATCCAGCGGGGCTGTTCTTATGCTGATTCAATTCTGTATTTGCTAATATGGAAAAAAGGAAGCAAGGAAAGGCAACATGGCATGGAGAATTAGTTTTGGAACTAGACTAAATCTACACAGACATTTGCAGTTCTGTATTTAGGTCATAATATTTGAGAATTCTGGTGGCCATCCAGCAGGTTGGGAGGGAACTTCCTAAAATCTCCAGAAATGGCACTGCTCCTCTCAGCTAAACAGAGCATATCCCCCAGTCTAGCTTCAAAAGATGGGGGCTCATATGGCTTGACTGAAGCACACACACACTTAAAAAAAACAAAACTGGAAGCACACTTCATTCTTGCATCTGAAAAAGTTTCACTGGCAGAATGTGTCAGTGAAACTAACAGCCTGCCCTGAGGGGAGTCCACCTCTGGTGTTCCTGTATGAGTCATTGCTCTGGATTTGCTACTCAGTTAGGAGCTTCCAGTTAGGAGGTAACACTGGGTACAGGCTATGACAGAACAGTTTTCCATGCACAGACACATCAGACACCTTCCTCTACAAGTGGGTATTTCAGGCACACAAGTATTTTAAGTTATTTAATTAATTTCTTACTGGATACAAGCGGTTTGTGTGAATGTACACAAGGGCCTTATACTGCTTCTGCCCCTTGGTCTATCTACTTGGCAGCTGCTCTCCAGAGTTCCAGACAAGAACTGGAACTACCTGAAGACTGAACCGAAGGATTGAACCTGCAACCTTCTGGTATATGCTCTACCATTGAGCTATGGCTCCAAGTTCTCTTGCAGCACCCAGTTTACAGGGTTAGATTGCAATGGTCAGGTCCAACAAGACTGTAAGTCTTATGATGCTGAAAACGGAAGTCCTGGTTTTATATGCCTTACAAATACTACAGCCTCACCTATCAGAACTTCTCTGCATAGTTGTGAGCACAAACTAAATGTAGTCTTTGGCTGGTGCACCTATTTCGGTGCCAACAGAGGGTATCACAAACATGCCATAAAGCACATTTGCAGCACACCTGTGGTGCCCCACCGATGCTGCATACAAGCCTTCCACCAATGAAGCAGGTAAGGATGCACTGGGTGGGGGAGGGACAGCGGGGGGGGAGGGAAACAGAGGGGGGAGGGGCATTTTGGGTGGTGGAGGGTGGAACGGGGCTATTTAGCAGGTGCAGATCCAAGTAGCCCCATTGGGCAGGATGGGGCGTTACTTGGCACAAGGGCAAAAATATTCCTTACCCCAAGGAGACCTCCAGCCTGTTCCAAAGCTGCGCTAGTTACAGCAAAGGCCCTCCAGCCCTGCTGTGCCAGCGCAGTTTAGGACTGGGCTGAGAACTCGTATATATTGTCAGGATACTGAATTACCTCTTTCAGCGAAATCTGAACCTCCATTTTAACAGCCTGTTGTCAGTTACATAATCATAGTGCAATCTTGTGCATGTTTACTCAGAAGTAAGTCTCATGGAATTGGAACACATGTTCCCTTACCTTGAGGAGGACTCTGTAGCTGCCTCCCCACCACAGGATGCAGCGCATGGCCCATTGGCACAGCTGCACCAGAGCTGGAAAATTGGATAGGATTGGGCCCACAGACAATGGTTTAAACACCTCCGTCAGAAAAACAGCTTTGAAGTCATAAGAAAGAGCTTGAGAGTTACTCTTTGTACTGTATGAAACATAAAGCACTATTGAAACAAGCCATACTGAGTAAAACATAAATTGAAAACATTTTGAATTATTTAGGGAACCAAATAAACTTTCCCTAAATCCAATTTTCTCCAACAGTGTCACAAGAACCACAAAGCCGTCATCCATGACAAACTCAGTAGTGTTGAAATCAAGAAATGGCAGTGAAAAGACATTCTCAAGCTATTTCACAATTCAGTTTGGGCTCTTTTGACTGTGTGTTTATGTGTCTCCACCTTAGAGCAGGGCAATCCAGCCCAAATCTGGTACTTACAACCTTCCCAACGTTCTTGTTTTTATAAAACAAAATTAAGAAAGATAGCAACATTGTATTTTTAACTATTTCTTGATTAACCTAGAGGGACTTCCAGATAATTGGAAATGAATGTGAGCAGGATGGGTGGGGGATGTGAGCAGGATGAGGATAAAATTATGAGGAACACCATAGCTTTAAAGTAATCAAAAATGTATCAATAACATAACAGCTCTTTAAAAGTGCACGTGACTGTATTGATGCTCAGAATATATGTCCAAATGAGATTAGTTTGAAGGCTCTTGAGAAAAAAGACTGGGGCTACAATCCTATACAGGTGGGGCCTTGGTATCCATGGGGGATCCATTCTCGATATCAAAATTTGCAGATACTCAAATCCGCTATCTTTACCCTATTTGGCCTCTGGTCCCCACTGGAGGGTCTTCTGAAGCCCAGAGAGGCAAAAAAAAAGCCTCTTCCAGTTTCCTGAGCACAGTTCTGGTCCCCTTTGGAGGGCTCAGGTGGATCCAAGTCTCTGGCTCAACGTGGGTCCAGGGGAATGATGTATAATTCACGAATAAACAGGCTCTACCTTTACATGCTTGTCTGACAATACGTTCCATTGAACATAGTGGGACTTACTTCTGAGTAAAGATGTATAGGATGGTGCTGAGTACTTTTGTAAATCAAGGCCTGACTGACAGAGAAAAAATGGCTTTCATGATCAAGAGAGTATAGAGTCTACATGCCTCTACTAGCCCACTATGTAAATTCTCTTCCATACAAATCCTACCAACGTATCTCTGCACTGAATTGGAGAAATGTCCTGTAAGGCAGTGAGAAACCAAAGCAATGGAAGGAGAACCCAGGGAGAAGAAAGGATGGAGGAGATGAGAAAAAGGACAAGGAGAAAGTAACTCAGCTAGGACGTCATTCAGCCCCTGTCAACTCTTACTCATGGTTCCGTTCCCGCTTCCATGATCACGGCTTCTCCCTTAATCCAGTCGTAGTGTGTGTATGCTTCCCCCTCCCTCCCACAACAGAACTTCAGTTCCTTTATAGAACAGCGTGACATTACAGTGAACTGTGGGTATGCTTTAAGCTCCATTATTTACTAAAGTGGTAGAAGGAGGGCTCTGTGTGAAGAGAAGAGGTGGGACACCTGAAAAAAAAGTACTGGGAAAGTTGAAACTGCATGAAAGAGGAGCCAGTAGAAAATAGTGGCAGAAGATTCCTCACTTGGGACCTAGAGATAGAAGGAAATGTGCGCGTGTTGTTGGTCAAAAGGAAGTTGATATGCAAGAGGCCTTTGGAGGACTTGGAATGGGGGGCAAGACCAGGAAGACAATAGGTGGGTCTCATTTCAACTAATCAGTCAAAGTTAGGCAATAGACAAATACACAATCACAGAATGACTGCAATTTTCCACTATATCGAAGTTGTGTTCATTAAACTTCATCTTTTTACTTCTCCTTTCTCTTACTGTGGCATGCACCAGATGCTAAAAGAGGCTTGAGTCTATGTTGGCACCTGGGACTTCTGAAACTCACTTTTCATTTACAGTTCCTGCATTGCTGAGTATATAAGAACATCTTTACAGGTCAGCATTAACAGACTATTGTTTATGCCACTACTTCCTAGGCTGCCCAGATCCACCATCAAAAAATGAAAACTTCCCTTCTAGAAAATGAAAGAAAAGGCAATGGGGTGTTTTCAGTTTTGCCACACGCTTTTCAAATATCCCTGTGCTTAGAGTGTTGGGAGGGTTAGGACAAACAAAAGAAAATATTTCTTTACTTAGCGTGTGGTCGGTCTGTGGAACTCCTTGCCGCAGGATGTGGTGACGCATCTGGCCTGGATGCCTTTAAAAGGGGATTGGACAAGTTTCTGGAGGAAAAATCCATTATGGGTTACAAGCCATGATGTGTATGTGCAACCTCCTGATTTTAGAAATGGGCTATGTCAGAATGCCAGTGCAAGGGAGGGCACCAGGATACAGGTCTCTTGTTATGTGGTGTGCTCTCTGGGGCATTTGGTGGGCCGCTGTAAGATACAGGAAGCTGGACTAGATGGGCCTATGGCCTGATCCAGTGGGGCTGTTCTTATGTTTATCTGTCTCAGGTTGCAATCCTAACCACACTTTCCTGAGAGTAAGCCCCAATGAACAAAATAGAACTTACTTCTGGGTAGACCTGGTTAGGATTGTGCCCTCAGATACCTATTCTTGTATCTGGACTTCACTCTTGCTTTAGAAAGTTCTTTCTCTAATTATCATAGGTCTTGCTGATGTATTCATCCTTTCGGGTTGCGATCCTATGCACTCTTTCCTGAGAGTAAGCCCACTGAACACAATGGGACTTACTTTTGAGCAGACAAATATATAATCGCACTGTGAGATAATGGCTCTCTCCCAACCTTTTACTTAAACAGTGGTAATACTGAGGAGTGGGTGCCTTCTTCCTGTTGGAATGGTCTTTCCTTTCTCTCAGTCCCCCCCCCCCAGCCAATTCCCCTCTTAATTAATCTCTAAATAACATTTCCCCAGCTCTTCGGCTTTTCTGCAGCACATTTCACAAAAGGACAATTTTTTAAAAAGCCAATGTGCTGGCCTTGCTCAGGACCTCTTGCCACAATTCCACACCTGAGGAAAGCTGAAAGCTGAAGAAATGTCTTTGTCGTGCGCCAAATTAAAAGATGATCGCTTGACTTCTTTCCAAATGAAAAGATGGACAAGCACAAGGCAAGACTTGTTATGTTCATTATACTGTCACCAATGAACGCTGCTCATAGCACCAGTTTCCAGTGTTGTGGTTCTAATTACTATGCCAAAGAATTAAAACCTGTACAATTATAATACATGGTCCTTGGAATTATGGCGTTTTTCATCTGTGGAGGCCATTTAGAGTAAAGTCAATGGCATCCAGCTGAACTGGGACCAGCTTCATCTAATATTACCATTTACTAGGCACTGTTTGAAACTGTCGTCTGCTGGGACAAAAAAATATGTAGGTAATGTTGCAAAACATGCTCATTTCCCTCCATGAGCTGCACTTTGTGAATCACCTTGATGGATCATCTCACTTGCTGGTTCTGTTTTTGAGTGCAAGTGTTCCAGCAATGACCCAAAAACTTCCCTCCCCTTGGGGAGCCTTGCAGTGAGACGTATTCTGTCCTAGCAAGTGAGAAAATGTATGCATTTAAAGCCTGCCACTTCTTAGTCATTAAACAGAAAAACAGAGATAAGATTAGATAAAAAGTTATTTCTGGACAGATTTAAACCTACACAAACTGGGATGTTTTTATTTGATTGGTTCATTTATTCCTTTAATACATAAATTCATGGCTACAAAGCTGGCATATCTTGCAATAAAGAGAGATATGCAAACAACTCATAAAAATTGAAAAATGGTATCATAACAATAACAACAGTAGTCCTTCAGCTGTAGTTACAGTTCAAGATAGGGTCTTGCTGGGTACCACAGTTCCCAAGTCACCTGTTGGGTAACTATACCTGCTAAGTCCCTCAAAGGGATGCACACCAAGTCTCTGGATAGGATACCTCAGCCTTATCCCCAGGAGGGTGCCTGCACATACAGATGGAAGCCAGTTGTACTCAGGGCCTCTGGCTGGCAGCCTGAAGATTCCAGGTCCCTAGATTCCCATCCTCTATTCTGCGATTTCTGGGGGCCCTGGCTCAGTCTTCTCCCAAGCGACTTGGCCCCTTGCCAGTTCTCACCCCAGAGACGTACAGTGTGGTTCAAGACACAGGAGGCACCACGCATGGAGCTCCCAGGTGACATAACACCACAAGCCATTCTGGGGGCTACCCAAAAGCCCCAGCGCCTGCACAATCACAATGGAGGCTGAGCTTTTGCTGCCGCAACTCTAGTCTCTTGGAGAGACTAGAGCTTGTGGCAGCAACAGCTCAGCCTCCCCAGTGATTGGGCAACCACTCAACTGGATGGAGCACATGCACAATCATGGAGGAGGCTCAGCTGACAGGACAAGGGAGATCCCCTGACCACACATCTCTTCCTCACCATCAACCCCAGCCTGGGTAGGGTCCTTCTGTCTTGCCTTCCCGGCCCCCTTCTGTCTTCTCCCAGCCCCCTTGCTCTGAGAGCCCTTTATCTGGCCAAGACCAATCTCATAAAACCTTCGGCCAGCTTTGGCTCTTTAGCCAACTTGGCAAGCAGCCTGGAGTGGGTGATGGTTGGCGACATCACTGGTTGCTATCTTCTGGCTGGCTGGTGAGCCCAGGTGTGCTGCCACCCAACAGATCAGCACAGTCGTATGCCAAGCTGCTCAGCTGATCGGCAGGGTCCAACCTGCTGCACACCATCAGCCAGCCTCTTGGTGGGGCAGCCTATTCTTGCTGGCCATCTTTCGCACCCTGCTGAAGCTTAAAAATCATCTAATTCTGTAATGTGTAAATCAGTTCTAATCTCCTACCAGAATACCACCAGAAATGGGGAACCAGAGATTGTGCGGGGTGATGGGGGACACAGTTCATATGGAAAGCAGTAAAGCTGATATGAGAAACTATCCATCCCATGAGATTGTTTGTTTGTTTCAGAACCCCCCCCCCCCCTTATTTCTAGCTTCATGCTAAGGGCTGAAGTATAGTTGCTACATGAGTTCTCGAGGTGTCCATGTCTCCCAAGAGATGTTGGGCATGGACAAGTGGTACTTGTGGCTCGTTGGCCCCTTGGCCCGCAACTCCCTGCTCTCTTCTTAAACATGCTGTCTGACCACACTGGTTGTGAATGAAGGATTAATGTTTTAACTATAAACATCACCAAAATGCCAAGTCAACAAAAGCATTAACCTGTGTTGACGCCAGTCCCGATCTTCCATTCCTTTCCCACCCCCACCCTCTCTTTCTTTCTTGCTCTATGTTCCCAGCTGAAGTGAAACCTGGTAAATATTACACTTGCAAGGAAAGAGGTCAGGAATGCAAAGCATCCGGGTAGAATCTCTTCTTGGCATCTTCCTGCACAGACATGGCTGTCTGGTGCCAGACTGTATTCAACTGGCTGCACACAATTCAGATAAAGACAGTGAGCCTTTGGCTGGAGAAGCAGTCCCTGTGTTGACCAGTGGAAAAGCAGAAGTCCCTTCCTAGAGGAAATGAGCAAGTGTCTCTACCCAACCATCCAAGGCTGTGCATGAATCCTTCTAGGAACAAACTATTCTGTTCTTGTCCACAACAATTGCCACAAAATAAATACAAAATGTTCCAGTCAGGAAGACCCCCATGGAAGAGGTCCGTTCTGTGCCATCTTCACAAAGACAGGGGTGGTGGGAAGGCATGCAGCCAACTTGCGACTCTCCTTCCCACACACAAATCTTTTCCCCCCCGCAGCAGCACAACTAAGATTTATGACCAGCAAGCACAAAGGCTCTTGATGGCTCACAGAGCAGCCTGCGCAGACAAGACCCTTTCAAGGATTTCCACAAGTGCTCAGAGCACTGCCCTGCTTGTTCAGAATTAGCCCACGTTGCCTGCCAAGTGCTGCTCTTCCTCTTAATGACTGAGGAGGGCCAGCTTGTAAGAGGTTCATTTATTGTAACTAAAATGCTGTTCTGGCACGCATTAACCTAACCAGGCCCCATCTATTGCCTGAGAGATGATACGGATACTAAACAGCGAACAAGGTATCCAACTGTGACAATTCAGGCCCTCCAACGTGAATCCACAATTGCCTACATATTTATACTGAAGACATTTCTACCCCTGTTTCCTCCATAGCGTTTAAGAGCAGTGCCCATGGGGTTCATCTGAGCTGCACAACAACTCCATGAGGTAGGATGGATTGAAAAAGAATGATATTCCCAAAGCAATCCAGGAATCATGGCTGAGCAGAGTTTGAACCCATGTTGAGCCCAATATTCTAACTATGACAACACACAACTGGTGCAGCAGGAGTCAGTCTTTTAAGGCAAAGCCTTTCAATCTTTTTTTTTTTTTCTGCAAGCACCATTTTTGCAATGACTAGGCCAGTGTTATTCAAACTGTGAGGCGTGGCTCTTTAGGGAGGCGCCAGGAACTGAAAGTGGAGGCACAGGATGTCCTCTCGAAGAGATACAGTCACACCCCTGGGCAGAATACGAGCCCATCTTCCACCTGTCATCTGTGCTTTTTTTAAAAGCAGAAGAAAGTGGAGTTGCGCATCTGCCAGAGCGGCTACTGCCGCCCCACCCTCTTCTCCCTCCACTCCCAGACTGCTGCCTTCTATGTTGTTTTCAAAGCTCTTCAGCTCCAACCCCCATCTGGCAAGTCCTTAACCCTCGCTGATCCTTGTCTGGTTGGTTCCTAGGTCCCAGCCTGGGATCTCTTCTCATCAAAGTGAAATCTCTCTTTTCAACCCCCTCCCTCTTCCACTCCCCCCTTTCAATCTCCAAACCTTCCCGCTTTCCTCCCCCTCCCCAAATAAAATGCTTCCTATTTTACCAGTCATCAGGACTCTTAAAGTGGCTTCCATGCAGTTGGCAAAGGGGGAGTGGAGAGACAAGCACACACTTTACTTGGGCAGGAGCGAGGAGAGGCTGTATTTTAAAAGTGATGAATCCTGCTATTTGAAGGGAATACTTATCAGCCATTGATGAAGTGATTGCCAGCCCAATCCTATCCATACTTTCCTGGGAGTAAGCCCCATTGACTTTAATGGGACTTACTTCTGAGTAAACATGCCTAGGCTTGAGCTGTGCATCTCCTAGTATAGGAGACAAATCAGCATCCTAACCAAACCCTTATCAGCTCTGATATATTTTCATGGTCTATTTTTGTTTTCCTTACCGGCTGCTGGAAAAATTTAATTTCATTAAATTAATAAAGGGTTCAATCATATCCAAGGAGAATGGGAGAAATGACTAGTTGGATTGGGGTCCACAGGGGTGTGTGTGTGTGTGATGTTGGTCAGACTGGTTGTTCACAAAGTTCATTTGATAAAACAATTCTACTGGTATGCTTACAAAGTTTTAAAAAATGAGTCCTCCTGGACCAGACAAAATCTACCTACTCCAGCATCCTGTCTTCAACAGTGATCAGCAGCTGATCATTTATAAAGCATGTATATTGCTGTGCATTAATATATTTTTAAGATTTGCATTTAATCAATGATATGATTAATATAATTAATATTAATATAGTTAATATATAGTTAATATTATATTATAATAAATATAATATTATATTTAATATAGTTAATATTTCTGGCCACTTCCTGTTTAATGATGTCACTTCCAGCCCTCAGGAACATGATGGGGAGTCATGGCCAACAGCCACGGGGGTCAAGGGAACCACTGGCCGGAAAAGTTTGAGTACCACTGGACTAGCTCTTCACAGATAGGTGATTCTCCACATGGTCATTCCTGCAGCAACAGGAACAATGTCTCCAGTGACTGTTGCTTCCTGGTTTCTTATCAGTTCTACATTCCCCTTCCACAACCTGTGCCTCTTTTGAAAGACAAAGTCTGGGCTGCATTTTATGCACAGCTGCATTTTAAGGATGCTTCCACTTCCTGGGGTATGAGTTTTAGGCCAGCCAGCCTGAGCAGTGGCAGTGCTTCCCAAACATACTGAAAATTTGACAAAGCCAAGTAGCACAAACTACCCCATGAAGTACCATCAACGTGCTCATACCACGAGTTTAAAATAGCTGCTTTAAGGACTCAGCCTCACTGCACAGACATGAATCTACACTTCAAATTCCTAAACAGCAGCACAAAAGTTCTAAGAGCTCAGGCAGTTGGGCATGTGGTATTTTGCCAGCCCTGAAGAGTTGGCCCCCTGAGGTTTCCAATGAAAGGTTATCAGGCATTTCAGAGAGTGCATGTGGAATCTTGTGAGGGACTGCCACAAACATCAGTCTGACAAAAGATTACATTCAACTACATGATGAGAAAAGACCTGCCAAGAGGGCACAACCCTGCAAGCCTGTTCCTCTAATTTCATTCCAGTTATGGGTGGGCTGCTTGTGCTGGCCTTTGAGAACCCTGGGCTTTGATTTTTTGCACTACTTGTGGATAAGCATTTTTTGGTCTAAGTTCCACGTGCAGAAAGGCAGAGTTACATTTTAGAAGCCAGAACTGAATTTATGAAGAGGCAAGGTTTGAACACATAAATGCATATGGAATGGTGTGGGCAGGTGCGTGTTAGAGAAAGCTGTGTCGACTTGTCACACATGAGCTCACAGACCATAACCAACAGGGATCCCTGCAGCACTTGCACCTTTCTAGAGGAACACAGCTCCCTTGCAAGGTACAGCATTGCAGAATGAAAGTTCTGTTCCTTTCTAGGCAGCATCCCCAGATGAAAAAATCTCAAGCACCTGAACTGAAAGAACCAACAACCAGGGAGACAAAAACCATGCACAAAAATGCACCTATAACAAACCACATAAGTTGGTTTAAAGTTGGTTGAACAACACAAACGTTATCACAGTATACAGTATTTTCACGGCAAATTTAACATGTGATCATTGGCTTGGCAAAGATTTATCTATGCTTATGTTCCAGTCCTAACTCCCTGCAAGGCAATGTAGTGGCGGTAGCATGGCGTCCATTGTATCCCACTGGGGGAGTTCTGACTGCTGGAGGTCTCCTCAAGGGAAGGGGTCATTTGTCCCCTTGTCCTGTGGTAAACCCCAGAATCTATTTGAACTGTAAAGCTGTTGGAAAACTGTTATTTTACGCAGGAGTCAGCCCATTGTGCACAGTAAGACATAGGCTGTAATCCTATCTTGCTCACCAGAAACA
Source organism: Tiliqua scincoides (assembly GCF_035046505.1). Lineage (NCBI taxonomy): Eukaryota > Metazoa > Chordata > Lepidosauria > Squamata > Scincidae > Tiliqua > Tiliqua scincoides. The sequence continues at coordinate 252,138,295 of NC_089821.1, forward strand.
AATATCTCTAGCTATGGATCAACTCAGACCTGCATCAGCTCAATTGCTGGTGAAGTTAATCACAGAGTTGATTCATGAAGGCAGATCAGGTCCAGGAAGAGAGTCAGGATTTGACAGGTACTGCCATTGCTGAGTCCTCCTCTTCCTGGGACTAATCCGCTCTCCTCCCTGCTCCATCACGACCCCTTCCGCTCACCTCTCTCCTACCCTGTTCCACTCCCTACACGGGCTTACCTGCTCCGGCAGGTCTTTGCAGGTCCATCAGTTAATGGTAGAAGGCTCTGGCCTTCCCTCTGGCACTCCAGCAGCTAGTGCTGCCGGAGCATACTTTATGGCTGCATTGTGGTAGCCAGCATCAGCAGAACACATGTTCCACCAGTGGGACAGCCCAATAGGATTGGGCTGTTAGTTAAGAAGATTTTTCAGCTGCTGAAAGCTTATTAATCATGTTGCAAAGAAGAATAAATTAGATTTTTTTTGAAAGACTAAGGCATCTCTTCCCCTACTCCACCCAAAACACAATCCAAAATAAATTTATAAATTCACTTGTGCAGTTGTCTTGCCTGGCTAGACTCTATTTTTAAAAAAGACAACAAGATTATGTTCGTGACCCATTTGGCCATCACACTTAATTCTAAAACCCAGACAGTCTTGTGAATCCTAAAACTGACCTATTTAAAATACTGCTTACTAAACCTGGAGTGATGCCACACCTGAGATAAAAGAGATGGGAATGGAAAGACCTGGAGTAAATCTGTGGAGATATTAGCAAAAGATTAAGAATTTGATACAGCTGAAAGCTATTTTAACTCTAGTACGGATACAATCAAGGAAGGCAAAAGACAAGTAGCCACTTTCAGATCAAATAACTTTTACACCGTCTCTATTCGGAAATGACTGAGCTTTCTATGTTTCATGGCTAGCTTTGAGGTTCTTTTGCAGATTTAAAGAGGCAAAACAAACCAAGTCAGCTAGAAGTTGCAAAAAAATAAGACAAAAGGATCTAGCTCCCCCCCCCCAACTCTTGCAAATGGACACTGAAAATCGATATCAAGGAGAATATTTTAAATCCACAATGGTCTCTGTAGTGAAAATTCCTGATGTTTCCCTGTGTTTTGCCTATGTTCTTCCACCTTTGGACCCTTCTTGCCTCACAACTTCACTACCCAGAGGTCATAGTCCTGGGATGCTCCCCAGAGAATCATTCAGTTCAGCTTTGTAACAAAAGATGGAGTTGAGCAGAGCCAAGAGGCCATTTTGTGGATTGCTTCTCTTCATCCTCTGGGCCCAGCTCAGAGAATAGCCCTAGCCAGCCAAACCAGCTGACAAGGCATCCAAATCCACCTGATTAGGTTAAAGGGCAGGTAGGGATGCCTGGGTGGTCATAAACCATTCAAACAGATGCACCTATGACCTCATCAAGTCTAGGTTTTTTAAGGTCACATATAAGGATGCTGTGGAGCCTTTCCTGGTTTCTCGTTAGAGAACAGCTGCTGTCTGAATGACAGGCAATGCTTACCTTGCATGACAACCCAATCTTTTCCAAATCCCACCTCCTGCCAATGCAGCAGTGCTACCAGAGTAAATGCTGCATCATGTGGGGGGGGGGCAGCCTCAAAGGTCTTGCCCATGTAAGGGAAGACTTGTTCCCTTGTCCGGGGGGTGAAACTCTGCTGCCCTCCTGGGTCTCCTAGGACCTGTGTAAGCTATATAGCTTTGCTATATATAGCAAGGAAAAAAAGGGGGCATGTTGGAAGGCTCCTGACGGGACAGCATCCCAGCACACATTGCATGTGCTGGAATGACCCCTCCTGTCTCTGAAATGCCTCCCACCCTTCCCGCAGACTGTTCAGTTATACCCTCTCTACCAATGCACCAGGACCCGCAAAACCTGTCCCAACCACTGTCACACACAGGGTGCTACTCACTGTCTCTGGCAGCAGCCTGGAAGCACACGGCAATGTGTTTTGCCAGGATGGTGTCTGCAATACTGTAAAGCGTAATCCACTGCCAGAATGTTAGCTCTGGCAGCGGAGCCTGTCCCTAGCATTAGGCAGTTTGGTTTTTTTAAAACAAAAATGTTGTTTAAAATGATACATGCAGATAATAAAACATCACACATGGCCAAGAAGTTACAAACACTGCTACAGGCTGAGATGCTACCCAAAATGCTTATGCTTGCATCAGGGTTCACATCGCTGTTTGGCTTATCTACCACCCACGCTCACCCACATGGTCTGGTTGGTGGCAATTGTAGCCCCATTGTAAGATGCATACTTATTGTACAGTGAACCTCATGTTATTATGGAAACTCCATTGTAAAGTGATTTGTTCATATGTTGAACCAATCGTAAAGCAAGGGTCCACTGTATATAGATTTTATGAATTACAGTTATTAGCAAAATTAAACATTCAAACATTTAACTGATTACAGTCTAATCAAATATAAATTCCCCATAATCTTTGCATATGATTTAACCATTCATGTTCTGCTGGGCTTTGGAAAACGTGTTTAAACTGGCTAGGGCAGCAGAGGTTAGACAGCTGAGCAGCTATACTGATTTTAAGCAAAGAACCCCAGATTCTAGCGCTCTGGAAATCCACCTAATGTTGTTATCATGAAATGCCTGTTATGCATCATGAATATTTACGCTAAAGCATGTTTCAGAAGTCCCTAGACTTTGGCTGAGGTTTCCTCTTGGATCAAATAGAGGCCTGTGTATTTTACGTACTGGACCTGGAAAAATGCCAGCTAATTCAGCTACATCTGGAGAGAATTAATCTCTAACACTGGCATTCAGTAGGCCGGAGAAACCTAGAATGCCTGAAGAAACATAGAGGGAAGACCTGGCTGCATTGATGGCCATGGCAAAGCTCCCACTGACATGGAAGGGCAGAGAGGGGAGATCCAGGTTTTGACTCAAAGGGCTAAAGGAAACCAATTAAATAAAGACAACAAACTGATTTGGGATGCCTGTTCTGAAGCTTCACACTGTGGAGCAAAAGGGCAGTTGTCACTAAGCTCCATTCAGGAGTTTGGGGAGCGAAGCCAAACTCCGACTCCAAAACACAATGCAAAGTCATGGCCTTTTTACAAAGTCAGGATGTTATTTGGATGAGGAGCTAAGGAAAACCTGAGCTGGAGGACATCAGATGAGGAAGCACCCCAAACCAAAGCAGGTGAGGTATTTGCTGAGTTTCTCAGACCAAGGAAACAGCTGCTAGGGAGACCTAAAGAAAAGGCATTATTCTGGCGCCTTTGAACAATCCAGGTATCAGGAGCTCCACCAAGGGGGCGGGGGGTCCCTTCTCAAAGCCAGATAAATTGTGAGAAATGAGAGAATGATAGTAAGAAAGAATGAAAAGCAATTTGGAGTGAAAATTCATAATGCCTGCAGTATTGAGGAGTATACATGGTAAGTATCCCATTGTGGCCCAGTTCCTAACCAACTTTCCTGCACTGGCATAGCTGTTTCAGTGGGGCATGTGCTGCATCCTGCAGTTGGGTGGCACTCACAGAGGCCTCCTCAAAGTAAGGGAATGTTTGTTCCCTGACATCGGAGCTGCACTGCCCTTATGTCAGTGCTGGAAAGTGGGTTAGGACTGCACCCTGTGAGAGCTATTTTCAGGAATGGGAAAACCCAATCAACTGCAGTCGTGTTTGGGTCAATGCATTTTAATGGGCAAAGGGAAGGCACCACATTCCTGCAATAACAAAGGGGCACAATCCCAAAGGCTCCACAGCCTCTGAAGAAAGCTCTTGTGCCTCCATGACCACTGATTTGTCTCTCTTGGCATCTAGTCACCTTCTACTTTTCACGTGCTCACTACCAGCATTCTACATAAAACCTCAACTGCTTTGTTCAGCATTTAAGTATACAGTATGACAGTAATCATTCAATGTATTTACTTTCATAATCGGGGCCAGCACTGGGTATTTATAGGATCCCAGGCAAGACACCTGCAGCTCCTCTGGGAAGAGACCTTCAATGAGAATGTGACTCATGCTCACTTCTGTACCCACTGTGGTAGATCAGAGATTACACTGAGTCCAGGATTTGACCTGATGGGCCCTGGGCAGCTGCTCAACTGTGCTAGTTGCCCATGCCCACTATGTGCCCAATTTGAGAGCTAAGTGGTCAGAGTGAAGGCTAGTGGAAAGGAGGCCCAAGGTCAAATCCAGAGCCAGACATGAAGCTCACTGGGTGATCCTTGCCAGTCACACACAACCTAACCAACCTCACAAGGTTGTGGTGAAGATACAATAGTGCAAGGCAGGGAAGAATCTTGTACTGCAGGGGTGCCCAATATGTTGATCTCGAGCTACCAGTCGATCTCGAGGCGAAATGAGTCGATCGCAGGCTTCTCTCCCGTCCACACATCCCTAGGAGTGAGCCCTGGAAGGCTTGTGAGCCCAGGGAGCGAGCCCAGGGAATGAGCCCAGGGAGCCCAGGGAGTGAGTCCAGGGAGCCTAGGGAGTGAGCCCAGGGAGTGAGCACCTGGCAGGCTCCTCCCTGGGAGAGGAGCCGCTGGCAGGCTTCTCTCCCATCCACGCATCCATGGGAGTGAGCCCCATTGACTACTGGGGCTGACTTACCTTTCCCGTTTTTGCACTGGTATGTATGGAGATCCGCCCCCCCCCCCCAACTTCCATCTGTTGGTTCTGTGTGCAAGGGGTTTTGCACTGGTCTTGCTGTGATGTCTATACAGAGATCTTCCCTCCCCCACACCTTTCCCCTGCTTTTGCACTGGTATGTATGGAGATTTGCCCCCCCCCCAACTTCCATCTGTTGGTTCTGTGTGCAAGGGGTTTTGCACTGGTCTTGCTGTGATGTCTATATAGAGATCTTCCCTCCCCCACACCTTTCCCCTGTTTTTGCACTGGTCTGTATAGAGATCTGCTCCCCCTCCCCCTCCCACTTGTATTGGAATTGAGGAAGATCTGGTGAGGAGGTAGATGTGGTGTCAGCAGTGGCCCATTTAAGGGTAAGGCCTGGGCATCCAGCAGAGTGTGCTGCACAGCTGCAGCCACTTGAAGGCAATAGGGCCCTCAGGGATATAAGAGTACCTGAGGCAGGAAGGGCTCCACTTATTTATGTGAGTCAGCCTTTTCCTACATGAAGATCATTAAGTCCAAGTACCTTTCCATCATGACTGATGAACATTTGGAAGTGTGCTTGAGGCTGGCTGTCAGCAGCTACTGTCTGACTATGCATCCTTGGCTGATTCACTTCAGTGCAAGTCTTCAAAGTAAACTCAAGTAATTACAAAAAATGCTTATAGTTAATTATGTTGTGTTGTGCAATATTGGCTCATGCAAGGTACACCAACATACATTGTACACATAAATGTTATATGTTATGATGGCGTGAACATTGTAAAAAAACTCTGGTAGATCTCCAGGCCTTGCTGGGTTTCAAAGTAGGTCTTGAGCCAAAAAAGTGTGAGCATCCCTGCTGTACTGAATGCTGTCCTGAGCCTTTTGGAGGAAGGCTAACAGAAAGAAAAACATAAGTGATAAGCAAGAAAATGTATACTGAATGCAAAGTTTGTGTTTTCCTGGCACAGAATTGAAGGGTGGACTGCAGTGGGCTTCTATCATTTGGACATAATGATAGAGAATAAAGGAAAATAAACACTCGTCCGTAACTTGCCCCTTTCTACAACTTGACTGGAGTGATTATATACATTTCAGCGGAAATTCTATCCTACCATGAGCATTTGCTGCTGATGTATGTTCTAAGAAGCCTACCCTCCAGTTGCCCTCTTAGTCCAAAATCTTAAATGAACTCTTTTCATGGTTAATCTATAAATCTCCATTGCCACCTCGAGTCGCTCTTAGTCCTTTCAGGCCAATCAATTCAATGCGTATTTTGTCAGAGCTACCCCAAATGCTTCTTTTCTGCGTGTTCCTCAGCGCTAAAGGAATTATGAACAGAACAGTGCTGATTTGACCAGAACTGTGTGTCCTTTGTGAGGAAGGATGGTGACCACAGCAGTGGAGACAGAAAAAGAAAACAAAAATCCTCCCTTGAAGTGAAAGGGTGAAGGCAAAGTAGAGCAGGCCCCAAAGTAGGCTGACGGAATATGCTCTCACAGAAAGGGAAGGCCTCCCCCGCCCTCTTTCCCTCAAGTGGATGAAAAGTTAATATTTCAGGCATAGGCTCCAGGGATCTTGGTTAGTTCGAGGTCAGGCATGATATTCTGTGAGACTACTGGGTCAGCAGCTGGAAATTTAAACAGCTGCTGAATTCATTCCATATGCAACTATCAAAACAGCACCATTTATGCTTCTATCAGGGTAGATTCGTCCCGTGGATAGCCACCCCCCCCTCCTCACACCCTTGAGATCCACTTCAAAAATGGAATTTCCATCCTAAAGAAAGTTGGATGTGCCAAAGGTTTTCTTCATTCTTAACGGGGACAGAACGTCAGAACATTTCCATTAAAAAAATAATAATCACAGGCCAGGCGCATAAGAAATAGAGAGGTAGGATTTCGCTCCCTGCACCGTTTGACAGAAAGCATTTTGCAGTGCCCGATTTCTGCTTTCTGATCTACTGTGCTAATAAAAACACCTAATTCTGGATAAGCAATTACAAATGGATTTCCGTATGGTTTTATTCCCAGTTTTGCTTGCATGGAGGAGTCGGACAGGGACTCTCAGTTTAGAAGACACATCTCAAAGTTTTCTAACACAGTTAGACAGAGTTTAACAGTTTTCTAACAAGGAAATATTCATTGAGAAGCCTGGTTTTTTTTCATGAAATGTTTCCAGGTCTAAATTCAACTGGCTGAGTCACAAGAGACACAAGCCTGGGATCATTTTGTTGGGACTCACCAGGCTAGTTGATGGCAATGCCTGCTGCACTGGTATCTCCGCACCTTGTTACAATGTCATTCCACAATCTTTAGGTCCTGGTGTTTGAAGACAATCACCTCCAGGTCAGGCAAAATCACTTCCAGGTCAGGGAGTCATGAAGGCTACAGCTCAGATATCTCTTACTGTTGTCTCAGGCTCAGCTAGAGTGATGGTTTACGTGAGGAGTAGCTGAAGACTGATGCTTTGACAGATGTACTGGTTCTTCTAAAGTCTGGATTCAAAACAGTCATAGCATTGATTCTGCCTCAGTGTTTACACTGTAAGGAAGGCACAAAGAGCAGTTGCCATAATACCAGCACCTTGAACTGGGCTCAGAAATGAATGGGCAGCCAGTGCAGTTGGTCCAACAGAATCAAACCGACTAGCTCCAGTAACCACCTGGGCCACCACATTCTGCACTATTTGCATCTAATCTGCACTAATTTATCCAAGCAAGATGAGCATATGAGACTTCTGTATACCAAGTCTCTAGTCCTAACACTAGTTCATCCAGCTCAGTTCTGTCAACACTGACCGGTAGCAGCTCTCCTCTCCTGGATTTCAAATAGAGGTTTTTCCCAGTCCTGGAGATGCCAGGAATTAAGCTAGGATCTGCTGAACATTGATCATGTGCTCAGTCACTGAGCTATGGCTCCTCCTTAAAGATATTTGTGGTAGTAAACCAAATAGACATGAAAAGAAGCAACTTAAAAATGAAAACAAAAGGCATAAACACAGTTAACATCTCCCCTCTGCCTTTACGTTGATTTGTAGGTTTTCAGAGCTAACTCCCAAACTTAACTTCCAAGCTAAAAGACAGAATACTTACACTGGATCAGACATCTGACGAGCATTTTTCCTGGATAGGTTATTTCTGTTTTGATTTATTTTTTTAATTCATGGATATCAATATGGAAGAACATCTTCCCTTCTCAAATGGAGTACATATTTTTGCTTCAGGCCCCTTGGCCAATCGGGGTTTTGGGGGAAGTCAGGCTTAATTTCACATGCAGGTTTAGGATCAGCCAACGGGCATGTTAGTTTTGATGCTGACCTTTCAAGAACCATTTCAAATACTAAAGACAAAGGGGGCAGGGAAGGAATAAGCATCTGTCAAGACAGAGAGGTTCTTTAATCATTGTGGTGATTAGATGGGGCACTTATCAGTTTGGTAGGTAGGTTTGAAAAAAAAAAGTGTAAGACATTCCTCTGGGACACATTGGCTATTTCCAGAGTGGTGACATCAGATTATTCTCAGGGTAATCTTAGAGTCAGTTTCTTTTTCAACTTCCCTTCAATACATTTTGTTACTTTAGTGAACATAATCTATCAAGGAGAAGTTTCTCCACCACTCTCTTCATTATCTTTTCGTTTATTTTCGCCTCACCTCATCAAAAACTTTCTTGAGGCCCCTTGGTAATAAAGCTAAACCCAACAGAATCCCATAAAAACAGGAACCCCAAAACTGAAACCTGAGAGCAGTGTTGCAACATATAACACAACCCACTTAAAAAGGCCAAGCCTACACTAGAACAACAATATACTGAATTAAAATGCCTGAGCAAATGAAACTGTTTTGACCTGATACCAGAAACTCAGAAGAGTGGGCACTAGGCATGCAGACCTAGGGAAGGAATTCCATGAATGGGTGCTGGCACAGGAAACACCTATTCCCTGGTCATCACCCACCTAACCTCAGCAGACAGGAGAAACCCAGAGAAAGGAGAGGCCTCGCCAGATAATCTCAGACTCGCTTTGCAGGAGAGCAGCCAGTTCTTGAGATAACCTATAAAGCCCAATACAGCATGGTACCAGGGTACCATTAGCACCTTATTTGCACTCATACTTATTTGCTTTTATTTGCACTGTTGCGAAGCTGTTCAAAAACTGACAAGACATGACCTGCATGGTCTGCATAACCCATGGTCTGCATAACCCATGCAGAAGCTTACCTACCGTGTTAGAAGCCTAGCTGCTGTGTGCTGGACCAGCTGATGTTTTCAAGGCACAGGCACATTGCAGAAATCAAACTAGATGTTACAAGGGCATAAGATGATTGTGGTTCAGCTACCTTTGTCCAGGACAGATTGCAGCTGGTGAACAAATCTAAGCTGGTGAAAAGTGCTTTGCACCGCTGAAGGAAGTGCTGAACCTAACAGCGTTCTCTATCCAGAAGAGGTTGAACCCGCTTTCGCAGTCAAACAGACCACCTACCAGCAGAAACGCTATCATATTTGGGTTGGGTTTTGGCTGAGCAGCACTTATCCACATCATCAGCAAGGAATGCAAGTGAAGGGAGGAATTCAAGTTCAAAGGAGATTTGTTCAAGCACCTTCAATGAGTATGAAGAGTATCTAAGAGGAGCCAGAATAGAATTTTCTTATGAAGACACACTCAGCAGAGACAAATCCTGTTCCTAAAATACAGATACGCTACAGAACTGATCATTATGAGACATTCTGTAATATGAAGCCCACTCAGGGTTCATTAGTTTGTCAACCACCAATGACAAATAGGTGGCCCTACTGTCTTTGGAAAACTCACAAATTTTGTATTTCACAAAAGGTTCTGACTTTGAGTAAGAGTTCCATTCATTGAGGTTACCATAAAAAGACTGACCTGAAGATGGAATCTGGCATGCTACTAGATATTCCAATGGAAATAAATGCTCTCAAAGACTTAGAACTATGTTATGAATACCTAGTTCCACAATAAAACAACACACCAAGGCCAAAAGGCACTCAAAGATAGAGTTAGCAACCTATTTTCAGCAAACCGTACCATTAAGGGGTATTTTACAGAGTAAAGAGGCCAATTAACAGTTCAGATGACAGTGTATTTAAAAAAACCAAGTGCAATCTAACTCAGAAGTAAGTCTCATTGTGTTCAGTGTGAGCCCTAGGCTGCAATTTTAAACATTTCCCTGGAAATAAGCCCCACTGAATACAATGGAACTTACTTAAGAGCAGACATGCCTAGGATTATACTGAAAATTTACAAATACTAAAAGCGTTAGCTATTCATTGGAAAAATCTTTTGCACTTGATAGCCCAATTTATAAGCTAGGAAGTCATATCCAGGTTCTCAAGTGACACTTCTCTGTTGACAGATGTGGAAGAGAATGAATCCCCATGTACATGTAAAATTATCAGTGCAATGGTACGCAACAAAAGCCCCAACATGTTCATGTTCTGCTGACCCGATTATGGTGAATGTAATAAATTCAGTTTAAATATTTGGGTATTGTGCTGAGATGTAAAAGACACAGAATAAAGATCACCAGAGGAGCCACATTCTAGAAAACATTTGGGAAAACACATCTAACAGGTACATCATTGTGTTTAGACCAGGGTCCAAATGCTAGCCCACTTATGACTAGCTGAACATGTCTCAGTATCATCTGTAAAAATGAAAACAACAATAAATAAGGAAAAATAAGGATGAAAGAGACAGAAGTGGTGTCAGATCAGTCAGATAAGACACTGATCAAGGGCCCACCTTGCTGGGCTAATTCCTATACTCTCAGTTCCAGTGGCAGCACCCAATGGCAAGCAGGGCATATTGTGGAGGGTCTAGAGCAGGTCTTTGTCCCAGGGCATCCTGCAAATTGGCATTCAGGCTAGAAAGAGATGGGAATCACAATGTACTTGGTATAGCAACAACCCAATCCTAAACATATTGGCCCCTAGGAGGCATTCAGCTGAATCAGTGGTTCCCAACCTTTAGGAGCCCGAAGACCACTGAGACAAAAATTTGAATTATCATGGACCACAAGCAACCAGGGCCTCCAAGAGGAATTTTATCAGGGCGTACAATGTTTCTTTTGGGCCCCTTCCCAAAGGGGAAGGGAAGGGGTGAAACAGAGTGGGGGTGGCAACAGAGGTGGGCAGAACAGGGGTGGAGAGTGGGCAAAACAGGGCAGGGGAAGGGTGGCAACAGCAGAAATAAATCTTTAGAGCCCAGGCCTACCTTGCTTTCCAATGTGGAGCCCAGGTCTACCTGCTCACACAGTGTCAGCAGCTAGATACAGAAACCCAAGCACACTCCAGTCTCTAAAATGTTCTTAAATATAGAAAATAATTGCAGAAAATTAGATCATCATATTTAGGCTCAAACTAGAATGGAAAGCATCCCGTGTGTACCAAAACATACTACTGCAGCAGCTGTAGTCTCATAGCTGTGTCCTTGATACACTTTCATAGTAAGCAGATCAACGAGCCAAAGAGCTATGCTATTATTATTATTATTATTAATAACAACAACAACAACAGCAACAGCAACAACTCAGTATTTATATACTGCCTTTCTGCTCATCGGATAACTCCTCTGACTTTATTCAAGGTGATTTACATAGGCAGGCATTTCTAAATCGCTCAAGGGGATTTTTACAATCATAGAGGTTTTCAAGAACCGACAACACTTCAGAATGGATCTTCCTGGTTTGATCTCACTTCTGGCCTCCAGTTCTCCCGTGCAGAATGACAAGCAGCTCCATCTCTCACATGAAGGGCAGCCAAGACGCTTCTTGCTCATACCAAGAGCAGGTGGCATCCCTCAGCTGGGCTTGTCAGCTGCTTCAAGGTCTCTCCATTCTCAGCCATTCAGGGAGCTGCCGGTGTCCTCGAACTGGCAACCTTCTGATGTTATCTTCGGGCTAACGGAGGCTCTACCCTCTAGACCAGACCTCCTGCCCTCCTATTCACTCAAATTCATGGTGATACCTATTTATTAGGATTTGGCGCATCACCTTAAGGCTATAATTCTTAGGGCTAAACTATAAGGCTAAACTAATATGGGTGTAAACTTAACTAAGATGAATGGTACTTAGCTCTGAGGAAAAACATGCTTAGGATCGCATTGCGAAATCTGCCAATTGCCTGTTGGCAGATTTTGCACATGAGGGCACTGTCTTGTAGGAACTGCACAGTGAATGTAATGAACTACATCAGTAGTTCATGGACATTAATCACAGCCTAACTCCACAATTTGCAAAGTCAGAAAAAAAAATTAACAAATGAGATTATGAAAATGTTTGTGTATGCTTATGTGCTGTGCTGGTCCTGTGAAAGAAGGTGCTGTGTGCAAAGTCTCCTCTAGTAAATCCTAAGCCTTCACAATTTGTCAGCCACCCATCTAACTGCAGTTCTACATCTTGCCAGGTGCCTGACAATCCCCTTGGTTTTGCAGGATCCAGAAGACGGCACAAACAGGAAGCGTTTCAAGCCTTTGGTATGCTGCCTACCATACAAGCCTGATGGGCTGTGATGGGCTTTTGCAGTCACAGAAGCTGAAAGTAAATGTTTCAGGCGATGTGTGACTGTCACCAAAAAAAGACAACCTCTGGCTCCACTCATCCTGAAAACCAGAGAGAGATGCTGTGCAAATCCAAATATCAGGTTTTTCCCCCTTGCATTTGAAGAGGTGTAGGTGGAGATGTCATTTAGGAATTCCAGATGTATAAGAAAAACAAATAGCCAAACCTCAGAACATCATGGGAGAAGTCTATTTGTATTCCTTCCTTAAAGTGTGTTTAATGGTTTCTTGAAATCCGCATAAGTTAAATTATCCCCCTGCCTACTGATATCCAGATCAGGGGTTACATCTGCATTTTCAATATTTACAATTACAAAGGCCAGAATCCACTAGGATATCTCCACTATGATGCTTTCCAACACTTGCACTCTTGAAGTGAGGCTTCCACGAAGACCTTCATCATGCTCGCTCTCATGCAGTAACTCCCACCCTTCCCCCCCATTAGAGGAAGCTGCAATTGTTACAATTTTAGCATTGGGATCTTTAAAACTCATGCTTGCACACATACAGCACTACTTGTCATGCAGTTATAACCACTGGCACTATTATCGGAAAAAGTTATTCGAAACTTTGGGACTTTCTCCTGTCTTGAAATTTGCTTCCTGGGTTTTGATACACTGACTTCAATTAGCATGGCATTTTACCAAATTAGAGTTGAGTGATAAGAATATGAAACGATACGGACATGCTCTCTATCCTCATTGAGGCACTGCAGACACAAATGTTTGAGTAGAGACAGTTCATGCAAGGTGATACTGATGGCACTTCAGCAACTTGGCACAATATATTTTTCCTTAACGAGTCCTCAAAATCACACTCAGGATGGAGAAATTCACTCTTATGCTGGATGCTTGCCCCTTGGCACAGGCTAACTTAACATTTTTACTCAATTACTCTCTCTCTCTCTTCCCCCCCTCTCTCTTACACACACACACACACACACACATAATATGTGTACAGATTTTAGAGTGCGTGCGCGTGCGTGCGAATAGATTTTAGTGTGTTTGCGTCCATGTATAGTTTAAGGTCAGGACGCTTGCCTTTGCTTGGCCTATAAAAACAGGACCCTGATTACTTAGTAATTCTAAACAGAAGATTTTAGAGTCACATGTGAACTGGCACAGCTCAGCTGGAAAAGAGGCACAATGGACTAGGCGCATTGCAACACATAGATAAACTCTGTTCGCCAAACCTACTCCCCTGCACCCTCCCTAAGGCCTTTCTGCCAGGAAGAACTCCTGTTCGCCTTGGCAAACTCCAGCAATGGCTGACTTGGGAGACTGAGCCAGAGTTTTAAAGAACAGTATTTCCAAACCATTCCTTGGCTGAAGAAGGAAATGAAAGTCAGTCATTTTCAAGAAAAGCAGGTTGGGCTGACTAAGGTTACAAATCTGCCCCATTAAAACTAAGGGGAATTTTGCCACTGATGCCTAAAAGTGTAGGATTGTGCTCCAGGCCTTTGCTTTTAGAGAAATGGAGATAATCATAATAAAGAAGAAATATAGAAGGAAAAAATACTACATAAACATGGGAAGGTACTGCAAATAATAAAGAAAAGTAAACTTTAAGGGGAATTTAGAATCACAACCAAATACTCAAGGTTGCTTAATAAGAAATTTGGGCGATGGCTACCAAAATGCTGAATGAATCCCAGCCAAGTCAGACATAAAAGTTCAAATATTTCAACAGCGGTAAAATCCTGATGCCTTTTTTTCTTTCCCAAAAGTAGTGAAGAAACAAATGTGCACTATAAAAAGTGCTTGATTTAACTCTTAAACTGGAAAACCTGACTTGTAAATATCACAGTAAGTTCTGCAAACGAACTAGACCTTGGGCTTCACTGACAAGTTCCCTTCAAAACACATTTCCCTACAACTTATGAATTGCACAAATTCAAGTAAAAACAAGCCTATTTAATGGGACTTGATCTGCCAGTAAAAGACTTACCAGTTAGTTACTACATCCCACTAGACAATTGTTTTATTATTCCAATGGATGTTTAAATGCAATGAGTTGAACAACAGAATTCTAATGGTCAACATCACTGCTATTTTTAGTGAAAGGAACCAAGCCAACCTTTACAACTGCCAAATTCAACCACTGTGCCGTGGCACACTGGTGTGCTGCAAATGGTCCCCAGGTGTGCCACAGGAATTTGGCAGAGGATCATTTATTAATAGGGCCACTGGGAATGTGAACCCCGCATTGCCAGCATAGAGTGCCTTGTCAACTGTCCAAAAACTGAGGGTGTGCCTTGACCATTTTAGTGTCTTGCCAGTGTGCCCTGAGATGAAAAAGATTGAAAATCCCTGCTTTACAACATTATTATTGGCATTATAAATAATGATTTCTACCAAGTGTGTACATATGAATAAGGACTTACAACTGTGATACGTATGCCATGAGAAGAGAGAGAAAAAACAAAAGGGTGTTGCTCATTACGAAGTGAGACAAAAGGATCAAGCAATGCAAGACACAGCAGTAGGTGAGCAAAACAGGTTCCAGGGTATGTCCCAACACTCACATGCTCAAATGAAGCCCCGCTTTCAGAAAACCCAGAAAATGCTTGACAGATCCATTCAGAAAGGCACCAGCTATGAACTTTTGCATCTCTACAGTGATTAGTCATTGGAAGATTTGAGGGTCTACAATGTTGGGATGTATTTGGAAGACACAAATTGGTAGTTGGAAGACCTAAACTGCACTTGAAAATGGGTCAGGATTTCCCAGGCATCTATTCACTTATACAGCAATTTCCCTGGTCATAATATAGGTAGATCCATGCAACTAACCTCATAAACATGTTTAATCAACTTGACTCCTCAAAATGTCTCAATACAGATTTGCTAAAGTATATAAAGCCAAACACCCATTACTCTTGTTAGCACATACCTTGAATCTAAACTGCTTTGCTTTTTAAGCAATGTAATATCATAGGAAAAGCCCTGCTGGATCAGGTGAAAAGCCTACCTTGAACAGCATACTGTTTCCCAGAATGGTCCATCAGCTGCCTCTGGGAAGCCCACAAGCAGCAGAGAAAGGCAAACCACACTCCCACTACTGCTCCTGTGCAAGTGGTATTCACAGGCATACTGTCACTGAAAGTAGAGGTAGTGCAAACTCATCAAGACTAGTAGTCATTGATAGATCAGCCCTCTATACAGTGTTTCTCAAACTAGGTGGGTTGCGAACCAATTTCAGGTGGGTCCCCATTCATTTCAATATTTTAAATATATTAGACTTGATGCTACCATGGGATGTGACTACATTTGGGGAAGTGTTACAGATCTGTACTTTTAACAGGCTACATGCTTTTAATAATGGTAGTCAACGGGACTTACTCTTGGGTAAGTGTGGGTAGGATTGCAGCCTAGGATTGTTCAAAAATTTTCTGCTTGATGATGGCACTTCCAGGCATGACATCACTTCCGGTGGGTCCTGACAGATTCTCATTCTAAAAAGTGGGTCCTGGTGCTAAAATTGTGAGAACCACTGCTCTGTGACATTGTCAAATCCCCTTTCCACAGTGCTATAATAAAGCCATCCAAGCTGGTGGCCATCACTAATCACCATTAGTTTGTGGCAACTAATTTCACAAACTAATTGCGTGCAGTGTGAAGAGGTACCTCCTTTTGTCTGTCCTAAATGTCCCACCAGTCAGTTTCATTGGATGACCCCCTTGTTCCAGTATGGTGGGAGAGGGAGAAAAAGTCTGTCTTCACAAACTCCACACCATGCACAATATTATATGTCTCAATCATGTGTCTATCCCTCCCCATTGCTTTTTTCCATGGTAGATGGCTGATGAGGCACACACCTGACTGCCAGTGAACTGCAACAGTTTCTTTTCAGCAAGTAGCTTTAGCCAGCGTGACTTTGATTATGTATGAAGACTGATGAATTCCATTCTTGCTTTTCTTTTGAATCATAGCTGTTTATTTGTAGCTGTTGGAAGATTCCATGCTTATACACACTCAAGGTGTGGTTTTGCATTTGTTCCTGAAGAATCCTTTAGATATACAGCCCACCTTGGCTCACAGATGAGAAACAGCTTTCGGAGAAGGAATGATGGGAAGACATTAAAACATGTTTATTTGCAAGGTCTTCATGGTCAGATGATCATTTATTATGGGAAGGGGTGTGCATGTAGAATACCAGGAAGGTTCGGCACATAAACTCATGCTTCTTTCCCTGAATTCTGAAACCACATGCTATGACCGTATTGCAGCCATATGCTGCTACCAGATGACATCTGCTATCAAATGCCGCTACCAATAACCTGCCATACTGTTTATTTTTCCAGCCTTTTTCTTTACAGCTCATGTTGAACTACAGCTCTGATGGTGATTTATCAAAGGCAAAGAACCACATTTCAAAAAGGTGTTCCAAAATACCCTGCAACAGTGACTCCTGAAATGAAGGGTACACAAAATACTATGAACTACCAAGAGCAAAACCAAGACAATCATGAAAGAATACGCAACCTCATAACTTGAATTTTTTTTTTTGTTTCAAAGTTTTCCAAGAAATCCATTGGATTGCCTGACCTACAAAAAGCAGTTACGTGCAGGCAAAACACAGAGACTAAGGGCCCAATTCTATCCAACTTTCCAGCACTGACACAACTATGCCACAAGGGTGTACACTGCATCCTGTGGTGGGAGATGGCAGTCACTGAGGCCTCCTCAAGATAAGGGAATGTTTGTTCCCGTACTTTGGGGCTGCATTGGTGCTGGAAAGTTGGAATTGGGCCCAGAGTCCTTCGAAAGTCTTGTAAGTATGCAGTAAGCAACCCGGCTTAACATGGCTTCAGGCTACCTCGTAGCATGCGGTGGTTCTCAATCAATGATCTGTGGCATGGTGGCTATTCCAAACTTCATAGTAATGGGTTCAGACATTAGCCACCATGGTGTAGCATTACTATCACAAGCCTTAGACTTGTACACCACCACCACCCTCCCTTGTGCACAAAGGGAGAACATTTGCAACTTCATTCTCAGTTTAAAACAAATTGACAGATCTCCCAACTTATTGACAAACTAAGGTTAAAACAAGCTTGAATTTTCAGACTTCAGAAACAAACTGTAGTTAGAATTTTCTGACTTCAGAAACAGTGGCAAATCCCAGATTGCTTTAATGCAAAAAGGGAATGGGCAAATGTTCTCCCCTCGCACGTGTATGTGACCAAACAGGTAGCTTAAGGGAGGAGCCATGGTTCAGTGGTACAACATATGCAGAAGGTCCCAGGCTCAATTCCTGGCAGAGAAAATTTCCTGTCCAAAACCACGCAGATCTGCCAGTAGGCAGCGTCAATAGTACTGAGCTACATGGTTTCTTATAAGACACCTTCCTATACTCTAGGTACTATCCTTGTGTGCTCCCTCTCATGCCAGTGATTTCTGCCTTATGTCCTGGTTCTTGCCAAACCAAGAACCATTTCATCCAAACCGGGCAAATGATGATTTGCAAAGAACACCGTTAACCAAATAAGAATGAAATGATATGTTCATGTTGCCCTTTCTTGCTGTTTTCTTTCTTATTTCTTCTCCGTCAACAATATTTCTTCAGCAAGTTTTTATTACTTCTTTTTTTTTATAACAGATTGCATTTCTTTCACAATACCTCTCCTATCCTACTCTCTTAATTATATGCATGTATTCAACTTGGATGTCCTCTCCCCTCCCTTGCCCTTGGCAATTTCCCTCTATTTTTAAAAATAGTTGTACAGCATTCATCTCATCTATCTTAATTCCCTCCGTTATCCTTTATCTACAGGATCTATCCTTTATCTATCTATGCTGTCTTTGTCAACACTTTTTCAAATACGTTTTTAGTCCAGTGGTTCTCAAACTTCCCAGGAGTTTTACTCCCGGGGTAAGTCTTTGCAGGGAGGAGACAAGGGCAGCGATGCGATCCCTAGGATCGCAACACTAATAGGGGTAGAACGGGGGTGCTTTTACTTGCAGGTGGTTGCAGGAGGTGCAGGGAGCCCTGCACAGCCCTCTGCAGTGCACCCCAATGCTCAGAATATTGAAACAAAACGAGCACAAAGTACTTCCTACTTGTGAAAAATGAAGTGCTTTGCGCCTGCTTTGTTCTAACGTCCTCTTTTCTTTAGCAGGGGGAGAGTAACTGGCCCTCCTCACCCCCCAGCCGTGTCTTTTCTAGTGGCTGCCCGCTGGTGTTCTTTTGCAGTGGCTCTCAACATAGGGTTAGCTGCAAGATTGTTTTGTGAGTGAATGTGCATAAAATTAAAACTGTCATTGTCCCAATGTTCTAATAGTCTAATTTTCACCCAAACTTCCCTGTGGAACTCATTGTCCCAGGAAGTGGTGATGGCATCTGGCCTAGGTGCCTTTAAGAGGGAACTGGACAAATTTCTGGAGGAAAAGTTCATCACAGGTTACAAGCGATGACGTGTATGTGCAACCTCCTGATTTTAGAAAGGGGCTAAGTCAGAATGCCACATGCAGGGGAGGGCACCAGGATGCAGGTGTCCTGCTGTCTTGTGTGCTCCGTGTGGCAGTTGGTGGCCACTATGAGATACAGGAAGCTGGACTAGATGGGCCTTTGGCCTGATCCAGCAGGGCTGTTCTTATGTCGTCACTATTCTTCCCATCATTTTCTGTTCCCATCATTGTCAACTTTATTAACTCTTCTGTGCATATTCAGAAA
The DNA here is from genome assembly GCF_035046505.1 of Tiliqua scincoides. Taxonomy (NCBI): domain Eukaryota; kingdom Metazoa; phylum Chordata; class Lepidosauria; order Squamata; family Scincidae; genus Tiliqua; species Tiliqua scincoides. Next base: position 252,157,145 of record NC_089821.1, read on the forward strand.
TATAGGCATGAATACTCTACTTGTTGAGATAATATTGAATATTTTTTCTTGAAAAAAAGGAATAATTTGCAGATTTTGCAGATCTTTTGTGTTTTAATCACAATGCAGCCTGACTTGCATGGATGATCGTTCCTATGGTCGAATGCTCACTGCCTTCACATTCCACTTCACTGCTGTTCCACTGATGTTTACTGAAGCTGAGTGGAATGCAACCTTTGCTTACGTTTTGCTCAGTGTAAACCCATCTCCCACTGGCCATGTTTCATCTCCTTGCACCTGCAGAAAGCCATCACATGCCATTGTTTGTCCTCAGAACAGTTTAATATTTATTCCAACTATGAATTTTTCATTTGTTTTTTTAAAATTATTCAAAGATCTTTTAGAAAATGTCTAGGCTCCCCCATCAACAGAGACTGTCCCTGGTCCTCTCTCCTTAAGCCCATTTTGCACTCGGAGCATTCACATGTCTGACACCACTTGACTGAGAGCCCAATTCTATGTAGGCAGAGTACTCAGTCAGCAGCCATATTGGGAGTGCTGCCGCAAGAGGTCACATCCACCAATGGACTTGAGGCATTTGCCAAAGAAGATAAGGTAGCAGTGGGGACAGGGGGCTGGTGGGGAGGGGGCAAAACAAGGTGGGAACGAACAGGTTAAGGAGGTAGCAGGAGAGGATGGATCCGGCAATGATGGCATGCATTGGACCCTATCCCCTCTTTCTGCAGTTTTCCTGCCCCTTGAGGAGACCCATTGCAGAGTGGGAGACTTACTAATAATTCCCCTTTCCCCTCCCACTCTCTCCCTCCTGCAGGTTCCTTTTTGGTATGACTTCACCAGTGGGGGGGGGGGAGAAGGAGGATTAGGATTGGGCTCTAAGGGAGGAAATGTTGCTACAGCAGACCTGTAGAAGTAGCACAGCCTTGTAACTCACTGGATTCTAGCAATAGCATTTTCCATTCTCATCAACCAAATTGTATTCTAATGTCTGCAAACAGAAATCTGATATAATGCTGTGACCTCCCCCACCTTCCAGCCAAAACAGTGGGACAGATGCTCCCAAATCCTCTACTGGAGTGAGGCAAGCTGCTGACTTGCAAATGCTCAATGTAAATGAAAACAGAATCAGAAAAATGGAAAACCTTCAGCAGCAGTTGGGCTGCCTTTTAACATTCAAGGCAGGGTTTTTGAATGAGAGGATGCCAGGGTAAACACTCTTGACACTGGCCAAACAAGGAAAATATCACGAATTTCTATGAGAGAAAGAAGGGAGTTGGAAAGGACTGAGAGATTTACTGCTGCATTTTGCTGTGCGTGTACAATCATCACTGATAGACTCTTCCCAGGAAGTGTCGAAATTACCATTGCTGACACCAATCCAACCACTGAAAATTAAATTATCTTTTCCAGAACATTCCAATTTGGGCTTTGGCAACAACAGATGGTTTAATGTTTTTAAATAAATGTATACATACTTTCAAAACGCACACATGTGTACACACACACAGCGTTTTCTCCTAAGGAAGGGGTTTCTCTTGGACTTTTTTGAAACGATAAATAAATAAACACACACACACACACACACAACTAGAGACCCTATTGTAATATTGAGATTCAGGAGCAAAACATGAAATGAGGAATTGTGAAACGAAACAAACAGATTCTTAGAACAGCATTTTGTTATGAATCAATACCTGCAGATGTGCCTTGGAAGGATGTGGAATTTGTCAATACAGTGTGGATTCAACAAGAGAGATAAAAAGCCAAAGTCAAAGTCACAACATTTCATTTCTCTTTCATTTGATGTCATAGTTGTTCCTGAACTGCAATGTGCAAGCCAATATTTTCACTCTGGCTGATAAGATCTTTGTGTTTTCACTTTAAAACAAAAGGCACTGCATGGTGATACTGCATGCCTGATCTGTTGATGTAAATAATATAAATGGAAAGAAGACTTTTGTTTGCAATGCTGGGAGCTGACAACAGGAACAGAGTGCCAAGGCAGGGTAAAGTTGTGCACACCAACATTTCCTTTGGGACAGAGTTCATAGGGTCTAACTAATTACCAACACTGGGGACAGACAGAAAGGAATCTTCCCGTCAGTCATACTGGCTAGAGACCCCAGCCCTTTTCAGATATCCAAATTGCACAAGCAACAAACACAGGGAGGAGGCAGGCTTCAACCCTCCCCATGTCCAATGAACGCCTGAACAGAGCCCCCACGCGTATTGATGTATACGTGACTGATCAAATGATCAGAAATCCACCTTTCAGGAGAGAGTGAATTAGAAAGGAGTTCTCAACACTAGATCCAGTGGGTCAGTTCATAAAACGGATCAACAGATTTAGAACAGACAAGGAAGTACATTTTTATAAAGTGTATGCAGTTGGACCTCAGTATCCGTAGGGGATCTGATCCTGGACCCCCCATAGACCCATCATAGACCCCCCCATAGACCAAAACCACAGATACTGAGATCTGTATCTCAGAGGAACTGACCTCCTAGAGCCCTCTAAGAGACACTTCCTGTTTGCCAAGAAACTGGAAGTGTCTAAGCATTCTGAGGCATGGGTGAAGCTGCATGCAACCTCCCCATGGCTCAGAACACCTCTGCATGTGACCATAGGTGTGACACCCCTGTTCTACAATGCCTTAAAATATTAATCATGCATCTAAAAACAGGTTTTTCAAAATTGGCCATTAACATGGATAGGATCAAGAGCAGTGATTTTCTGCCTGTCACAAGAGGGATTAAAAGCACAGGGTATGCCTTGAAAACTTAAGTTACCAGGCTGAATGTGCCCACTACTCTAGGCTCCTTACAGTAGCGTAGCTGGGCAGGGGCAGCAAAATGGTAAGTACCACAGGCAGGGAGGGAGGGAGAATCCCTACAGCATTGATTCTCATCCTCCCTCCAATATGTGAATAGTGTCATCAGTAACATCATCGTGAGTGCAGGAGGAAGGATGTACCAGAATTCCCTGACACAGTTAATGTTAGAGCCAACAATGCAGGGGTAATTCCAGATACATCAGTACGAACCCAAAAGTACAGCCCCTGAGCCTTGCATGTTTAGGCAGAAGAGAAGGCAGGGCAATAGGACATTGTAACTGGGCTATCCCACAGTTGTAAGAAGGATGGCTGTCCATCATCTGGGAGCTGAGCAAGAAAATATAGGGTTTTTAATCCAGGAAAAAAAAAATTATGCTCCAGGTATCAAGGGTTTAGGAAGCACTGCTTCATGTCACCAAACCATTATTTAGTGCTCCATGAACCTTTTCTTTGTTTTGGTTACTGCCTTGCCTTTTCCTCTTCCCCTACACGCTCCAATTCTCTCATATACTTGCTCTTCCACTACAAACCACAGTTGCTGGCAGATCAAAACAGGAAATCATAGTTTAATCATGGTTTCCAGCTCTGATTTGAAGTCAAACTATGGTTTGTGCAAATCAGTTCTTGCCCGGTTTGGATGTAATGATAAATGACAGTTTGTCACAAAAAAGAAGTTTGGGAGTGTGTGAAGGGAGGAGGAAGTGAGAGGGAGCAAAAGGAATGTATCTGCTACCCAAGACTTAGTGTGACTGAAGTGACCCATTAGGTCATCTAATGCTGACATGTTATTTTTATTCTTCCCAACTATACACTTTCAGCAAATGGCACTCAAAATGCTATTACTCCTCATGTGTGATGTGTTTTAGCACTGCAGGTGTTGTGATAACAAATCTTGCACAGGCCAACACACATTTTGCTTCCTTAAACGCTTCCTTTCGTGAATGGTTCAAGCAGCTTCCTCATGAGGAAACCTACACCATGGCTTCCTCATGAGGAAGCTGCTTGAACCATTCACTAATGAGGCTATACTATATCTCCACAACTAGACACGATAGGGCAAAATGGATGCCATTTTTGGAATCGGCACCCGAAATTCATATCAAACCACCATGAAGTTTGGAAGGCCTGTGTTATTAAAAAATAAAGAAAACTGTGGTTCCCAAACTATGCACCACAGTGACCGAGGGTGCCACGGCAAACTCACAGGGACTCCATGGGATGCCCCTGGTTGCCTCTTCTTCCTGGCTCTCCTGGGTGCCAACATCTCGAGCAGGTCAAAATTACACATGATCTCGTGAGATCTCACGCAATTCCATGCCAGCACCAGACTGAACACCACAAAAGAAGATCACCTTGAACTAGGTAAGTTTGGGGACCGCTGGGGTAGCACAAGGTGGTTTTGTCAGACAAAACTAGCATCTATTTGAAAAGGAACCATTCCACGAAGCACATAGTGAAAAACTGTGCCATTATAGCATCAATTTAAAAAGAATCGACAATAAAACCAACCCCCAGTTGCAAGTGGGAAATACACACACACACACACACACACACTGTAAAACAAATGAGCAAAGAAATATTTCTAATCTAAACAATGTTGTCGATACATTCCTAAATCATTATTAAATTAAAATTATACCTGGAAAGCATATCATTCCCAAGCTGGGGAAAAAAAAAATGCCTTTCTAATAGGGAAAAGAAAAAAGAGTAACATGATTTCGTAATGGGAATGGAAACATTTGTGTATTCTCACTAATGGCTTGTTTTGTCAGGATGTACTGGGAACCTCAGCTGAATCTGTAATGCAGAAAAAGTTTTAGAAGAGATACTGTGCAGGCAAAGGAAGCCTGTGGCCAACTGGAAGAGGCTCCTTACGATCACAGTCACCAAAAACAGAACCTTGTTGGCATCCTTCTGTCTCGGAAGACTATGGTATCGCGCTCTGAATTGTGGTTCTGGAACAGAGTGTCCTCTCCAGTGCGCAAAGCCTGGGTAAAGTAGATATGGAGGATAGACTGTTACCCATGCAGCAAATCCCCCCTCTCCACATCGCTGAAATGGTCCAATGGAAAGGCAGAAGCCAATACGGTTGGTTCCAGCGGTGTCGCAGGAGTTGCCAGAACGTGACTGTGTTCAGACATGAACTGCCTCAGGTTCCGGATTTTGCCTCAAGGTTGACTCCTGAAGCCTTTTCCATAACTGGATGTAGCCACAAGGCAGTGGAGGTTTGGGATCAGAGTTTTCCTTCTCTCAGATGAGCTGCCTTCCCAGGCTAACGAGTCCCATCTACCCGGTTGCTGTTTAGTAGCCTCTTACGACAAGTACAGCCAAACTGAGGGTCTATTCTTTTCCCGCAGCCCCCAGGGGTTAAACAGAATGCAAAAACAGAATGTGTTGCATAAATACATGCCCAGGATTTCACTTCCTGAGATCTTTGACAGCAAACAGCACATGTTGCCTTAACCCTTACTACCTCAGGTCCAAATGAGTGAGGGGGCCCCAAATTCTGGGCTAGATTGTCCAAAGTCTTGCAAGTTGGATGCAGAAAAAAATTATACAAAGTAGATTTTGTCATACATATGCAGCAGCCAGTTCTTGAGTTATCTTTCTGACACACTACAAAGCAATCCAGAAGCCGGTATAGGGAGAAGTACATTCAGTTCTCCATGGCTCCTGATGAATTTGCTGGGGCAATGCAAATGGGGTAAAATTAGGGGCAGCCCAGTCCTACCTGTCCCCCTCCCCACCGCTGATGCAACCACATCAATGGAGCATGCACTGCATCCTGGGGGGGGGGGAGCAATCCTGGAGTATGGGAACATTTATGTTGTATGGGAGGATAAGGGGGAAAGGATATCAGTGGAGCCACTGCCACCAATAAACACTCCTTTTCTGCTCTTAATACACACCCATCCCCCAACACTTTCTGCCCAGTACCTGCCCCCATACCAACTTACCGAAGGAGGGGCATCACTGTGAAGTCACGTATGTGAACAGCTGCCATTTCTCCTACTACAACATGTAGAAAGCTACACTTGGAAACACTATTGCAGTAAAGGAAAACCTTGATTCTGCCCTCAACACTGGGTGGTCTGGAATCTGCTGAATAAAATACCATTTGTGGGGTGCAGTCTATCATTGTGGTCATGGTGCAATATATAAGCCCCTCTACACACACAGCCATCATACTGATGAACATTTTGCTAGCATTTACACAAAAGTTGTTTGCTGCGCCACTTGTTTTCCATGGGCTTATTCAGGTGATGCTTTTGGTGGGGGTCTGCAATCCCACCTGCTGCTCTCACTATGTTGAGTGTTTGATCATGCTGAGGAATGCAATTAGTAGATGCTGTGCATTCCTCTACAGCCTGGGATTGGGTAGTGCTTGGAAAATCCCCTACCTGCTTTCCAGTTTTGGGCTAGAGGGAAAGGTTGTGGGTTGCTCCTTGAGCATTCAGGGTTAGCTCAGCAGCCCAGTGGCCATACAATTCCTTGCTCCTCTCTGCACCTCCAGGTTTGGCACTGCAAGGATTGTCTCTGCAGTTGTGCTGGGTTTCCTAATTTTGGAGTTGGGAAGAAGCTCCAGCACGAAAACAAGGACAAGGAGAAGGATGGGTTATTGGAAACTCTCTTGGGAGCTTGCCTGGACATGCACAGCTGACGTGAGAGTGAGTGCATGGCCAAGTACATGGAGTCACAAATTGGACTCTGACTAAACTGGTCTGGTAGCGGTCACTACGACATCTGCCAACCCCATCATTAGGGGCTCTTTACAACTTATATGGTCTAAGGCAGTGGTTCCCAACCTTTAAGAGCTCTGGGACCACTAAGGCAAAATTTGGAGACAGTGGGGATCACATGCAACCCCTCCACCCTTGCATACAAAAAATACAATTAAATTTGTAATACATAAGAAGATTATTTAATAATTAATGTGATGGTTGTGCTTGCATTTGCTTCACTAGCTGTGAAAGTCTTGGATTTACATGGAATACATGGAACACAAAATAATCCCCCCCTAACTCAGAGGTTTTCATACCCACCCAATTCAATCCAGTCTCTTTTCCCCCCCACCAGACCACATTATGCACAGCCCTTGCCTCTTTTAAGTGTGGAAAAACACCTCAAAAAGGGAGAGGGTAAGCACAAGTCATGTGCTTATAGACAAGTCATGCAAGGCAGTTAAATGAGCCAACAAAAAGCACACACATCCCTCCAGTTCCTTTTGTTACACAGCCCTGGCCCTGCTCCCCCCCCCCCCACTTGTGAGTCCAGAGTCCTTAGGAAAGTGTGCAACACAATTTAAGCAAGTGGGTCCTGAAGGAGAAGAGACATGTGAAAGAAGCACCAGCTCAGAGAGACATCTCAGAATGGCTGCTGCATGTCTCAGGAAGAACAGTCCTTTTGGTGTGCCCTGCAAGGTCTTTAGGGGGGGGAAAGCCTTTCTTCACTTCCTGTTCTAATTGCTGTCATGCTCTAGCTGTGGACTACTTTGGTTGGAGCTAAGAGAGTGTGAGCAAGCCTACAGGTAGGCCGCAGCCACAAAACAACAGCTGCCTACTCTGCCATTAGTCTGTGGAACTCCTTGCCCCAGGATGTGATGATGGTGTCTAGACTAGAAGCCTTTAAGAGGGGTTTGGAGAAATTTCTGGAGAAGTTCATCACAGCCACAGTGTGACTAACAGCCCCATTCTAGGCATGTCTACTCAGAAGTAAGTCCCATTATAGTCAATGGGGCTTACTCCAAGGTAAGCATGCATACGATTGCAATCTGAGGAGATAGGGAACTGGCCAGGTGTGGGGTGGGGGAGGGCTCCCCATGGACAAAGCTGCTGCTGCTCTCTGAGGAGGAAGAGTCAGGGGTGGCACCTGCTGTACTTGGCTACGGTGGTGCCTGTTCTGCAACTTCTGGGATTGCTTCTCCCCAGGTGGGCAGCTTGCAGTAAGACAGCAGAGGTGCTGCCTGTTTCCCTCTCCAAAAGGAGTGCCAAAACCTGGTTGCCTGGATCCCCCTCTGGCCCCCCTCCTCCTCAGTTCCCCCTGCCCGCCTGCCCGCAAAAGGGACTTCCCAGGCTGGCTGGAGTCCTAATCTGACTCCTGAGAAACCAGGCTGCCAGGGCTCACCTGAAGGCACAGGGTCAAGGAATGGAGGCAGTGGGCGGCAGGGCACCTCTCCTCTGCATGCAGCTGAGCCTTGAGGCTGCACAAACGCATGCGCTCCTTACAAGGCACCTGCGCTTCACTTTTTTGCTTGTCTGGGCACTCACAGACAAGGAGGGAAGGGAGGTGGAGGGGGGAGGCAGGAGACGGAGAAAGGCTATGCTCTGATTGGCTGCTGGCACTGCAGAGGCTTTTTTCTGCCTGGAAGGGCATTTTTTTTTCTTTTTTCACCAGAGACGTCATGGACCACCTGAGGGGACGCTGTGGACCACCAGTGGTCCATGGGTTGGGAACCCTAGGTCTAAGGACATGGATAAGATCCTCAGGAGCTTGAAAACATCTTCATGCCAACTTGACCCTTGCCCAGATGCACAGGCTGGGTTAGCCAATTGGATGGAACCCACTGTAAATTCATCTTTGTGGGAGGGAGTGATGCCCAACATCCTGAAGACTGCAATTGTGTGCCCCTTCCTTTAAAAAACCATCTCTGGACTCCACCAATTTAAACAACTATCGACCAGTTTCTAATCTTCCTTTCTTGGGGAAGGTGATTGAGCAAGTGCCACCAATATGCAGACGACACCCAACCCTATCTCTCTTTGACATCCAGCTCTGAGGAAGCTGTAGAAGTCCTAGGACACTGTCTGGATGCAATTAGGGATTGGATGAAAGTCAATAAGCTGAAACCGAATCCTGAAAAGATAAGAGGCTCTCCTGGTCAAGAAATCCTCAATGCAGGTACTGAATCATCTACCCACTTTGAATGGGGTTGAACACCCCTTGCAAGAACAGGTGCACAGCTTGGGAATTCTCCTGAACTCTCAGTTCTCTCTGGAGAACCAGATGGCAGCAGTTGCTAGAAGTGCAATCAACCCAGCGTAGGCTGGTGTGCCAACTAAGACCATACTTTTTGGACCTGGTTATGGTGACCCATGCTTCAAGACTGGACTACTGTAACATGGTCTATGTGGGGCTACCCTCTAAAACAGTTTGGAAACTGCAATTAGTGCAGAATGCGGTGCCTCGGGTGGTTATGGCAGCTAGCCAATATGACTTGGCTGGACCACTGCTTCAGCAGCTCCACTGGCTGTCCATTTGCTTCTGGTCCCAATTCAAGGTGCTGGTTCTAACCTTTAAGGCCCACCATGATCTGGGTCCAGGTTATCTGAAAGACCTCCTCCTTCCACACATTCCAGCTTGCCCTCCTAGGATATCTGAGGGGGCTCTTCTACAAGTGCTACCTCTGTCCCAAGTGAAAGAGGAGATAGCTTGGGGGGAGGCCCTCTGCAGTGGCACAACTATGGAATGCCCTTCCAGGAGAATTGAGAACTACTCCTTCCCTCGTGGCTTTCGGCGAGGGCTCAAAACATATCTGTTTGGTTGCGGCATGAATATTTGCCCTCTGTGCCTCTGAAATACGGCTGTGACTTGACTGCTTCCCTGGACTGATTTGTTCCCCATTGGTTCAATAACACTTGTTAGATTTTGCACTGTTTTGGTTTACATTTCACTATGTAATGTTAAAATTAATGTTTTAAGGCAGGGGTGTCCAAACTTTTTAGCAGGAGGGCCACATCATCTCTCTGACACTGTGTTGGGGACTGGGAAAAAATTAATTTACATTTCAAATTTGAATAAATTTACATAACTGAATGTATTAGAGATGGAATTTATATGAATGAAGGTCTTGCAATAGCTCAAGGCCTATAAAAGGCCTTGCACAAAGCAAAACCGACCTTTTCTTTGCTGCTGCTGCTGCATCACAGACGTGAAACAGCAAGCAGTGGAGGGAGCCCTCATTCCACAGCTCACGCAAGAGGTTGAGCAGTCGCCTTCACACTGACAGCAGTTGCGTCGGACCAGCGTGGGCTCCAGCAAGTCTCCAGAGAGCCAGAGGCTCATTGTAGACTGGGGGTTCTCTGCTGGCCGGATTGGGAGTCCCCAAGGGCTGCAAATGGCCCCGGGTCAGGGTTTGGGCACCCCTGTTTTAATGCTTTATTTGATGTTTATCTTTTTACCTGTAGTGATACTTCGTACTTCATTATAAAGCTTTGTAAGCCGCCTTGGGCATGTGCTTTGGCATGAGGAGGGAGGGAGGGAGGGAAGGTAGGTAGGTAGGTAAATAAATAAATGAGCACAGCTGCTTTTCCACCTGGCTTGAGGCAACCCTATCATTAAAATGGGGCCATTTGTCTAAACTCTTTTTCAAGTCATCCAGACTAGTGGCCATGGCCATATCTTCAGGCAGGAATTTGCACATATGAACTATGTGAAGAACTGTCCATCCTGAATCTATGGCCAATCAGATAGAACTATTTGGTGACCCAAGTCCTAGAATTCTGAGAAAGGGAGAAAAATGACCATTTAATCTATTTTATCCATGCCATGCTTAATTTATAAATCTCCAGTCTTCTTTAAAAACGTAAACTAAAAACCACCAAACCTTTTCTTGTAGGGAAAGTGTTCCACCTTCTGTCAGCTTATCAGTCCTTTTCTGAAGAACAAGAGATCCGGCGTTATGTAGGGCCACAGTGTCTTCAATCACTGACACTGGCTTAACCTCACTTGCAAGGATGCAATGGGATGGCCCAGCCCACGGTGGATGCAAACATATCTCTGCACAGTGACGTCACCATGGTTAGCGTCACCCAGTGGAGTAACTCATGGTGTCACCCCCATGGACTGTGTCTGCCCCCAGAGCGCTGAATACACCCAATCTAACCAATTGGTCATCTCCTACCTTCCTGTCGGGTAGACCTAGCCTCACAGAAAGCAAAAGACAAAGGCTGGCCTGACTGGGAGGTCTACTGGGTGGGTAGACCTGTGCTCCACCATGGAAAACCTGGTAGACCTGGGCTACAGAAACTGTAGACATGGGGCTTACAGTGGAAAAGTCTGATGGGGAGGCCAGATCTACCAGACAGGTAGATCTGGACTCCAGAGCTTTTAGTGTCAATCCCCCCTCGATGGTGTCACCTGGTGTGGTTCGTACCACTCACGTGCCTTAGTCTTTGCATGCAAGAGACAGAGAGATATACTACATCTCCTTTTGGGTGCAGCACAAAAAAAATGTTCGCCCCTGAATTTCCACCTAAGTAATACATTTGGTCAACAACCAAAGTATCTGACCTTCTTGGAGTGCCCCTTCGCAAGGAGGGCTTTTACATTAGCTCGCTGCAATGTGTTGCCTTCTAAAGACCTACTTGGCAGGTTTAGAAATGCCCCGAAGGAAGAACGAGTCTGTAACTGTGGCCTTAGAGAGGTAGACTCTCTTTTACACATTGTTTTGCACTGTGTTAGCAATCAAGTGCCTAGAGACCAGTACCTTCTCCCATTATTAAGAACTAAAAAAGGTCTCTCTGAGAATGTTTGCCTACAATTTTTGTTGGCGGGAGTTGCTAAACTTGTGACCCTTCCAGTTGCGAAATTTTTACACCTGAGTAACTTGAAGAGGGCTAATCTGTTGGTCCTAAGCAACCTGGAGTTACCGCGCAAGTAAATTGTTGTGTTTTAACCTTTATCTTTATTCGCTTTTTAACATATATTTATATATTGGATTGTTTAGAGATGTTATGTGTTAATTTTTATGCCTAATAAAGGTTTGATTGATTGATACTACATCTCCCAGGAGTCTTTGAAATACACCAGCTCTCCCTCCATTTGCATCTCTCCCATGTATTTATTTTGGAAAATTATACCCCGCCCTTCGGTGTAAGACAACTCCAGGGCAGCTTTCAACAATATTCTTCATAATGATGGGTGTTTTGAGACTAATAAACATATTCAAAAAAAAAAAAAAGGTATTACTCAGCATGGATATGTGATTGCCACAGGTAGACAGATTTATGGTAGCAGAGTTATCTTTGATCACTTCTGTCAGCATGTTCCACTTGCGCTGCACGACATAACTATCTCACACAGTGCTGGGTGCAGCTACAACTGAAGTCACCGTAATTCAGCCCGACAACAAGGTTGGTAAACTCCCTACTCCTCTCCCACAAGTCCCTGCAAAAATTTCTGTTTGCAAGACCTAAAGAGCACATGGTTAGTCGTGTGTCAGTGTATATTTTCAGGTTGGGCTGCTTCTGTTATTGCTTTCCCACCCACTCTCATCTCATTTTAGGCTACCATTTCTTGTGCTGTATCAATTCCATATGGAACATTTCACCATTCTTGAGCACACCTGTATATCAACTCCACTCGTGTTACATATTATGGGATGGGTGGCAGGCAAAAAAGCCTGCTCTGGATCCATGTGTAAAACCACAAAGAGGCACATTTAACACAGACATCAATGCTGTGGTCTAGAACCTCCTTCCTCAGATACAGGCTTGCTGCTCCATTTCCATGAAGATATTCTTTCATGGAACTCATTCCTCCATAAATATTCATAAGGGGAAAGAATTCAAACCCTCTTCATCTAACAACTCAAATTCTCTTAAAGTTGAGGTATTTCACACCTCATCAGATCACTGTCCCTGGTGACTAGTTCTCACTCTTTACACTAGAAGGCTTTGGGGACAAATTGTACTTACAGCTTGTACATCCTTCCCAAACATGACTCATTTTCAAGTAAGTTGATTTAAGTCTCTGCTCCAAAATGAAACTCATCCAGAGTCAACTTCCCAGCAGGCTCAGAACTAAGGCTGCCATCCTGTACATACTTACCTGGGTGTAAGCCTCATTGAACATAGTGGGATTTGGTCTGAGTAAACATGTATAGCGATTGTACTACAAGGACAGGTTCTACCATTGGCATGTGCAGGGATGTCCTATGATGTTGTCAGCATGCATGATATGGGCAGGACTGCTAATAGCAGAGCAGTGGTTCCCAAACTTTTTAGCACTGGGATCCACTTTTAAAATGACACTCAGTCGGGACCCACTTAGATTTACCAGACTTTTAAAAAAGGAGATCCAAAAAGAAATAATGTTTTATTTATTTATTTATAAGTAATAACAACCTCAAACATTTATCTGCCTTTCAGTGCAATCCTAACTTGTGCTGGAAACAGGCAGGCCAGTGGACCTGTGCTGTATGCAGCGCAAGTTTGGGGCCAAAAGCAGAGCAGCTTGAGGCAATGGGAATCGCTTCCCCTTAACCCATGTTGTGCTGCAGCGACCCAATGGGTCTACTCAGGTGATCCAATGGGTCACTACTCAGGGAACCAATGGGTCACCTCAGGAAGTGATGCAGATCCATGCAGTATAGAGCAGCTAGAGGCTGCTCCACGCTGCCTGGGAACAAGGGTCAGGATCTGGTCTAACTGCCGGGTTCTGGCCTTGCCTCCTGCTCCCCATCTGCCCCTGGGAACACCCGCCATCTACGCTCCCCCACCCTGGAATGCCTCCCTCCTGCCTCCTCCCTGCTCTCTCCACGCTTCCCCAGACCCCTGTAGCAGCCGAGCTCAGTAGGCGCTAGTCACCCATCCTCTGGGGCCCATGGTGGTGTGGGGAGGCTGACACACATCTGTGCACCAGCATAACTCCCTTCAGAGTGGCACCAAGTGCTTTATGGCACTTTTGCAACACTCTTGGGCCTGAGCAGTCCCTTGCGCCAGCCCAACTCCCCCCATAGGATTGCACCGATTTACACATGCTTGCAAACTTCAAGAGCTGAGCTCTTTGCAGGGTAATTGGTAGCGACAATATCTGATTTTTGATATCTTCAGGGCTTGATGCAATTAGTTATCTGATCCTTCCATCACCCTTTGGCGACCCACCAAAAATCAGGTTGCAACTCACTAGTGGGTCCTGACCCACAATTTGGGAACTGCTGTTGCAGAGAAGAGAGAGGACTATCCGCTAAAAGCTGGAACTGAAGATAGTGTTATGCGTGATAGGTCACCAAAATGAATTCCCCTAATTCCCTTATGCATAGAAAAACTTTAATGAAAACAGCACCAGTGTCACACTTTATGGCACAGGTGTGACGAGTACCTGGTCCTCCATTGCAGGTAAAACGAGTTCTTGATCATTGAGACTGTGAGATAGCATCCCTCAGAGGGCTGGATTTGGCCCAGTGTCTATCAGTTCCTGTTTCTATTGTAAAGATGTTAAGGTGGAGCTGGGCTATCTCAGTTGCTATCTTCAGAGAGAATAGAGGGTTCTGGGTAACTAGCAGGGAAGGGAAAATGGGACTCTGGACCATCACATCCTATATTTCTGTCAAAGTGGCCCTCTGGCAATAATATTTGCTGAGCAGGCCTTAAACGTTTTTGAAAAAACATTTCTACTGCTTCTCCATGCAACAGCAATACCACAAAATCTGTTTTATTGCAACCTCTGCTCTTTGTCCTTCTTTCTTTCAGATATGCACACCAAAACAAAACACAATGGTCCATTCTCTAACAGATTCCAGCTAGGATGGTCCTCTCTGCCACATATCACCTACCAACCCAGCTCCACCTACAGGAAGCTCTCAGTATTTCACACCAGAAGAGTCACATTCTTCCATCTCTATACTCTCCCCAAATGTACACATGCTATATGAATAGCAATGCAATTTTTGAAGTTGCAATATGACACATTCACTGAGATTTCTTCCATTTCCTTCACACTCCACCTATTCCCAAGGCCTGCATTCCTCCAACCCAATCCTCTGCATATTTACTTTCCAGGAAGACACATAGAGTTTAATTGCTTCCTAGCAAGTGTGATCAGAGCTCCTGCCTCACTTTTCCTCCTATTCACTCCTGCCTGGTGACTTTGTGAACCTCTCTGGAAGACAAAACCCAACAGCTATGCCTGAACCATAGCAGTAACCCAATTTCTCTGAAGGCAAGAAACCCACACACTCACACACAAACATCAATAAATCAATTCCTTGTAGATAAAGTAGAAACATGCCATTGTACAGAGTTGGTTTATAATGCTTTCTTTCATTAGGTAAAATATTCAGCAAAGAAAAAAAAGAGAGTATGTGAAGCATATATTCATCCAATAGAGCTAATGGAAGGATAAATCACACCAGCGGCTCTCATAAAATTGAGGTGTAGACTAGAGATTCAATTTAAGGAGTAGAGGTGGGGGGGTGAACTGTTCTGCATTAAATTAGTTTAACTTTCATGTGGAACTCCTACAAAAAGTATAAATGCTTGCAGTTTTTCAGGACTCAGTAAATTTATATCCCAACCTCCAAACATCAAAGTGATAAGTTACTCTCTAAACTTAAGCCCAGTTCTTACTCGAGCAAAACTCTTATTATAGTGAAATGAAAGTTTTTCCTCAGCAAAAAAAAGAGGCATAATTAGTTCTTTTATACCTATTAGAGACAGCATGTACAATCCAGGCTCTGGAAAGGTGCACTGCTAACCTATCCTCAGAACAAACTAAATTCCCATAAATTCCCAATGGTTTTACTCCCAGCTTTCTGGGACAATAGTACAACTGCAGGGCAAAAGGAATGATAAAAAGGGTGCAATTCACACCCACTAAAATCTCCATGGGAGATTTGCTGTCATCTTCAAAGGGATGGTATTGCAACCAAAATACCAGATTCTGCTTCATCAGCACGGTAATAATGACCTCCTAACAAAACACACTTTCGCATTTTCTGCTTGTAAAGAAAATACTGTGGGAGCGTGAATACAAAACATTTATCATTTGATGACTGCAAATCATGCGATGATACACACATGTGAATTTAACTTACAGTAAACAAGTGCAGAGAAATCAAATGATATATGTGCAGGTGTGAATGGAACCTGGATCATTGTAATAGCCCTGCAAGGCTCTGCTGCTTTGAAGACCCTGCTCTCTTCCAGCTCCATCTTGGTCTCAGCTATGTGCAGAAAGTCTATTTCGGGGCATGCAAACCAACTTCCTTCTATTAGAGTAGGGGTCTCCAAACCCCAACCCGGGGGCCAGATGAGGCCCGCAGGGAGCCTCTATCCAGCCCGCAGCCAGTTTCTGATCCCCTGAGAGCCTCAGGCCCAGTTGACCTAACACAACCAGAGTTGTGCTTGTGGGGTGGGGGAACAGGGGTCCATTTAAGTGTGTGTGCTTTATTTCTTGGGCTGTGTTGGTGCTTGGAGAAATCCTGGACATTTGAGCCCATTCATTCATTCATTCATTCATTCATTCATCTAAGTTCCATCTCTAATGTATTTATTTAAATTTTATATTTAATTTTTTTCCGGCCCTTGACACCATGCAAGATATTTGATGCAGCCCTTTGGCCGAAAAGTTTGAAGACCCCTGTATTAGATGAACTTGGAAGAATTTGCTACTTTTATGCAGTTTGAAGACCCTGTAGCCTTCCTCCTCCTCCCAGCACCACCTGGGAGAATCTGCTTAGGGTAGAATCTGCTTAGGTCTCCATTTTCAGTGCATGGCCAGCCCCCTAAGGGCTGCAGAAGCAAACTCTCCTCCAAGTAGGTCAACCTGCAAGGATCTGCTGCTTCTGATGTTGTCTTGAGATCCCGCTGTCTTCCTCCATCCCAACACCACCTGAACCTCATCCAGCAGCGAGGTCCACACAGTGCACAGTCCACACAGGTCCACATTTCAGTGCATGGAATACACTGCCAAATCATGTGGCTTCTTCGTCTTCAGCATTGCAAAAATCCACACTTTCTTTACTCTCAGCATAAACAATTGTTCACACCTGGGTCATCCCTTCCCCTGATTACTGCAACCTTTTCTTCTCTTGTCTTCCATTAGCTCACCTTCATCCAGCATTCGTCCCCCCAAAATTGGTTGCTTCTTTCATCATGTCATGCTCCCCTCAGTCTATGGCATCCAGTCCGCCCCCCAGTTCCAGCAGAAGCTCCTGGTCTTTACCAGCCATTAGTTGATTTTTCTCTGTAAACCACTTTGTGAACTTTTTGTTGAAAAGCAGTATATACGAGTTAATACTGTTAATAATACCTTCAAAGCCCTCTGTGGACTTAGCCCTCTTTGCTCCCAAATCCCACCAAATTCCTGCCTATGACTCCAAACCAGTCACCCAAAGGTCTCTTGCTCCCTCAAACAGTCCCGCCCTTTCTCTGTTTCTGCCCTTATGCCTGAAATTTCCTCCCTGATTCCAAGGAACACCCCTCTTACTTCCTCAAAACCCTGAGGAACACCTCTTACTTCCACAAAATTCTCCCACCACCACCTTTTCCATGAAGCCTTTAGCACGCTCCACTAGACCCTTTGCTTTACCACAACGAAGCCCACACATGTATCATACATTCTTCTCCATTGACAGCATTCCCCTCCCCATCTTCTGCTGTCTCCCATATGTCTATTTTACATTGTGAGTCCCTCAAAGCATGCTGCTATATAAATAATGTCACTGTTTTAGGGAGTACATCTGAAAAGTTTCACTTGTACACATTCCATCAAGTTGAGCCAGGATAGTGTAGTGGTTTGGACCTGGAAGATCCAGGTTCAAATTCCCACTCAGCCATGAAGCTTCCTGGGTGACCTTGGGTCAGTCACTATTAGCCTCATCTATCTCACAGGGTTGTTGTAAGGACAAAAGGAAGGAAGGAACCACATACACAACCCTGAGCTCTTTGGAAGAAGAGTAATATAAAAACGTGAATGACAGACAGACAGACACATAGCATGGGGGTGACTGATGTATGAATGTCAGTGGGTCACACCATGAATAAGCAGAGCAGAAAACATGCATAGACCTGCCTGAATGCAGTGGCATACCTAGTGGCCTTGGTGACTGGCACAGTGACAGCCAATGTCATAACATCACTTCTGAGTTTTCCTATTAACAGAGGAGCTGGGGGTGACTGGTATGTGGCAGCTCCGCTGTTCTGCAGTCTGGCTGCTGCCCCTGGTTCTTCTCCAGTAGAGTCTCCCACTTTAAGGGGGAACCCCTTGAAGGGGCTCCAATTTAAAGAGGCACCACTGAGCAGAAGGAACAGGAGAAGCCAGATCACAA
This sequence comes from Tiliqua scincoides, assembly GCF_035046505.1. Classification (NCBI taxonomy): domain Eukaryota; kingdom Metazoa; phylum Chordata; class Lepidosauria; order Squamata; family Scincidae; genus Tiliqua; species Tiliqua scincoides. The sequence goes on from NC_089821.1 coordinate 252,175,025, forward strand.
AGCTGCCAAAACACAAGGCAGCGGCTTCATGATCTGGCTGTTGCCCCCCCCCCCCACCATTCCTTCTGCTCAATGGCACAGCATCCCCTTCAAGTGGCACCCAGGGCAGGTGTCCACACCTGCCATAACCTAAAAATGCCTCTGACTGAATGTTCCCTTTATGGTTAGCAACGAATGAGGCTTTCCTATTACTGTTTTAAGACATAAGAAAGGACAGATGTTCTAACTGGGGGCAGTCAATCATATCCTCATAACAAACAGTAAAAATTAGTGGGATTCATTCATTGCTAGTTGATTCATAAAGGCAAAATTCAGACAGTTCTAAATGCAGTGGCTGTGGCCAGGGTAGTTTGGGGCATCAAAATGTTCTGCCCCAACTAGACAGACAAATAACATAATACCCAATTGGGGCGGAACATTCTAATGCCCCAAATTACTTGATGACATGTCCTTGTCTGTATGTTTGAAACTGAGGCTTGCTCCTTTCAGGACACATGTTGGTTTTCACACACCTCCTGAGTCTCTCTCTTTAAGTTTCCACAGGCCATCCAGCAGAAGCCCAGTGCTCTTTCATTCCCTGGGTGCAAAGCATCAGCAAAACCCTTAGCACTTCACTTTGAGCCTTAAACTAACAGCACGTGAAAAGATTAATACGAATAAATTCTGAGCTAATCAGATCCCTTCTTTAAATGTTGACACAGTATTATTTATATCCCATAAATACCTTCTTGACTAAAATTCATCCCAGGAGATTGGCACCATGCCAGCGCTATTCATATTTACTATATTTATATAGCACAGTTGGCCAAGGATAATATTTAAGACAAAATATGCCTTGGGATATATACAATATCTCTTTGCGTTTTCCTTTTAAATCTCTCCATTGCTAAAAATATGGACTGAACTTTACAAAATGTCCCACAAAGACCTATCAGGGATCTGTGCAGTGATATATAGCTGACTGTGAGTATAATTAGGGCATATTTGTAATACTTGGGCCTCAGTCAGTTACCAAATGCTAACATCTCTGTGGCAGAAAGATGTTTTAAAAAAAAAAACTATGAATGATGGCTCTTTCCCATGCCTTTTGCTCTATGACCTCACTATATTTGTAGAGATCTTCTTTCCCTTCCTCCACGTTGCCTTTTCTACTAGTGCAGGAGCTAGAGAGTTAATAGTTCTGAAAGTTTACTGTGCACTCCAATTTTCAATTCTCTCTCTCTCTCTCTCTCTCACACACACACACACACACACACACACACACACAGTGTGAAGCAATTTCTTCTCAACTATATATATTTTCTCCAAATGGCTTGTCCAGCCCAGCACATACAATTAGACAGCAGTGGAAAAAGAGTTAACCCACTTACGGTGATCTTCCCCACCAAGCAATCGCACAGTAGGACTGACTCAAGCTTGCAGGCCCTCAGCTTTCAAACTTCTGATGCTCTCTATTGGCAGATTCTTGCAATCTACACTTGTCCACCACAGCTATTCTCCGACAGCACAAGCTTGGAGGGGAATTTAAAAAAAAAACAAAAAGAAATAGCTGGTCTTTTATTCCTGGGACAACACTTTGTTCTAGTCAGATCTTGTCATCTTCCCAAAGGCGTGTCACCATTTTGGGTAGCGCTGCTTGGGGGGGGGGAGCCACTGAACTGTGGTCAAAATAGAGTAGGGGAGTTTACCTTAAGCAAAACACAAAAACACCCTTCTGTTCAAGGGTCAAAAGTGTGGAACAGGAATCTCTTCTTGGGCATTAGTTGGTAAACATTCTCTGAGGAGGGCCTCCTGGGGTACAAACAAAGAGATGACTTGTCCAAAATGCCAGGGAGATCAGCAAGGATGGGTGGGCGTATGTGTGTGTGTGGGAGGGGAAGGGCTGTTTTCAGTGCCTTGGGAATCTCTTCCTTGTCTGTGTTATTGCTACAAATTACACCAGGGAGCTTGCACACCCCCTACTTGGCTCTGGCACACTTTGCAAAGTCTTCCTTCCCTGAGGCCAGTAAGGGTGGGGTGTATTTACCATAGATGTGCCTTAATTACAATAATAAAATCCTTTTGATTGCCAGGGTGTCCTCTACCAGAGACTGTCATTGAACAATGAAAGAAGAAAAGAGGAGGCAGCTCTCAGCAAATGGGGTTCAGAGATCTCTGGCTGGCATCCTGGGACTATCAGTAGCAAGTCCCGGCAAGCCTCAAAAAGCTGCACCTTTGCTGCATTCAAAATAAATAGATGAAGCTACAATTAGAAAGTCTAGGATAAAGTTACCAAGACAGTTGCATTCCCTATTTCAACAAGAGGTATGTTCTTTTCAGAGAGAGTCCAAGTATGCTGAGATTAAAGTCAAGTACAGGAGGAAGGGGGGGCAGGAGGGGGGAGACAGAGAGAAAGAGAAAGCATGGAAAACAGATCAGAAAAGAGATACTCTTTCATTCAGGCATGTAGTAAAATTTTCTCTCTTTTATTTCTGGTGCAACATTTCCTACAATGACCTACATTTGGGTTTAATTTTTCTATTTCCCCTTTCAAAAAGAAGGGGGAGGGAAGCAAAGGGTGTGGTGTTATTGTCACAGCGATTAGACTTCAGTGGATTGTGGTAATGCAGTTATTTATACAGCACTTGTAATGTACAACTCGCCCTCACAATAAAACTGTGACGCTCCTCAAAGTGTCCATTTTACAGCAGAGGAGCTCAAGTTCCCAGACGAGACCTTCACTTGGTCAAAGCCAAACAGGGAGTCCAAGTCTGTCTGAGCTGGGATTTGAATTCAAGTCTTCCACCTCCAACACTAACGCTCTGTCTCTGGACCACAGTGGCTCTCAACCAAGGTATCAAGCCAGCTCCTTCAAGCTCGAAGTTATTTTTCAGAAAGGAGTGTACATAATCAGTTCCAGCTGAAACATTCACAGACTGTGTCCAGAAAGCTGGACTTAGGAAAAAGATGAATAAGAATAAGAAGCGGAGACGGGAGTATCATTTTGTACCTGGAAATAAGGTCACCACAAACACGAGTGACTATGAAACTGAAAATAGGATCTAAAAAGTATTTTCAGGATCCGTCCTTTTGGCTGCACCACCTTTCACAGTGGGTTACAGAGGTTACTTCATTTTGGGAGACACTACAGTACTTACTTCTCTCCCCCCCCCCCATTGAAATGGAATCCTGCCCAGTTCAGACACAAACCAGCAGTGGAAAGAGAAAAGATCCATTTTAGAGGCTACTGACTAAACTGCAGGGTGGGGGGAGAGGAGACAGACATGATAAGAAGGGGCCTGGGGTTAACAAAGTAAACTAATCCCATTAGAGGGAGGTTTGTTGACCCAGGTGCTTATGAAATACTAAAGGGAAACATGCGCTGATTGCTGGCTGCACCAGGGTGAGCTGAAGTGAAGAATGGGGGTGGAGAGCATCCCGAGAGAACAGACTGGGAAGCCACCTTTCCTACCCAAAGGAAAACTCTGACAAACAGAGACCATCCGAGGACAAGAATGAAAAGGAACAGATAGGAAGCCTTACTAAGGAAGGCACCAGCCTCTGACAAACATGGGGATCCAGTGTGGCCCAGTGCCCCTCATTGCCAAGGATGATTCCCCATTGGATAGCTTCTGAACTGAGAAGTCTTGGAGATGACGCCTTCTACCCTTGGCCTCAGATTTGCAAGGCGGGTTGTCAGAGAAAGTGGAGGGAAAGGCACTCTGCAGATGCTCAGAGGGACTCACTTCTGTGCTACCATTTCACACTAAGCGCAGGCACGCGAAACGGTTGCAAGATTAAGCTAAAAGCAGTTCTACTCCTCCAGAAACCTTAGCAGTCATACCTCACGCTGGATCACCAAACTTCCCTAGTTCAAAACAAAATCCCAATTAGCCTGTAATATACATACTCCACTATTTCTTAGCATCACAGATTCAGAAGGGGGTGTGTGGAAATTATGCCACTTTTTCAGAAGCAATTCACTGCATTTTCCCCACCCAGATGGTGATGTGTTGAAAAGACCACCACATCCCAATCCCTACTATTCTTCCAGCTTCTGGTGGGCCAAGCACCTGAGAGCCCAATCCTATGCCTGTCTAATCAGAAGTAAGCCCCATTATAGTCACTTACTCCCACATAAGTGTGGATAGGATTGCAGCCTCAGACCCCAATCCTATGCATGTCTACTTTGAAGTAAGTCTCATTATAGACATTGGCGCTTACTTCCAGGTAAGCGTGGACAGGATTGCAGCCTCAGAGCCCAATCCTATGCTTGCCTACTCAGAAGTAAGTCCCATCCTCGTCCATGGGGCTTACTCCCAGGTAAGCGTGAACAGGATTGCAGCCTGAGTTCGGTTCCACAGACACTCTGGCTCCCCACGGAGTGTGCGTCTTAGATGACTTGCAGCAGGCTGAGATCCGGCAGCCCCAGTTCCCTGTCTCTGCTGCGCGCGCGTACACACCCCCGTTGCCACCCAGCCCCGAGCAGCAGCAGCAGCAGAGTCGGTGGGACTTACTTTCGGAATGGGAAAGGCGCTGGTCGATCTTGTACACCTCCTTGGCGTAATACTCCTCCTCGCTGCGCTCCTTCTCGCAAGTGGCCGCCCTGTGGTTCGCCTTCTCCTGCAGCAGGTCCCTCGTGCTGTTGTAGATGGAGATGACCTCCGGGGGCACCTCCTCGGGCTCCGGGAATTCTTCCGGAGGGCTGGTGAGTTTGAGTTTGCTCAGGATCTGGCCCCGGATGGCTTCGATCCTCTTGCGCATGAACTGATCCATGTCGAGGGTGCTGCAGGTGGACAGGGCGAAGGCCACGGTGGCCAGATCCAGGGTGAGGAACACACTCAGGAGATAGCAGTGCATTGTAGAGCCTGCGAGAGAAACAACGATCGCACACACAGAGACAAAATAGGGCTTCTCTTCACCTCCCCCTCCTTCCAAAGGGGGAAACTTCTCGTTTCGTGCAAGGAAAATTGCACCAATTGCACGACTGGGATTTCTCGTGTGCGAAGAAAATGCAGGGTTTTTTTAATTCATACGGATTTTTTTTTTAATGCAAAAAAAGGTTTCCAGTCCCAGCCCAGCAGCGTTGCACCGAACCACCCGGTGCTCCAAGCGCAGGCTTCCGATTGCAACAGGTCCCCTCTCACGGTGCGGGCTGGCGAGCCAGCCTTGCAACAGGAGGGTCGAGTTCAGCCTGCGAATCAGTCGGCTTCCGTGAAAAGCAGCCACAGGTTAAGTGAGGATCGGGGATTCAAAGTTGCTACAGGTTGCGGGGGGGGGGGCGGTTGTTAAGCAGGTTGCAAACGTGGCTTTTTCCTTCGGAGACGGATCAGGAGCAGAGCGTGAGCATCAGAGCCCCGAGGAGGAGTAAACATGGAGCACGTCCACAGCGGAGTTTCTTAGAGAGCTGGAGGGAGGGGGGCCGAGCCTGCACCCGCGGCTTCCCGGCTGCTCCTCGCCAGCTCCCACGCTCCTCGGGTGAGATGGCACCGGCTGGCAGCGGGAGAGCCCGTCCAGGGGAACGCCTGCCTGCCTGCCCGCCCCCCTTCCCCGGAGGCAGCTCCCTCTGCGGCCCGACGGGGGGGACGGGGTGCAGCAGCGCTCGGAGCAGGCGGGCACCCACGTGTGTGGGGATGGAGAGCTGCGTTGTGTGTCTGCGCGCACGCCCCGGAGAGAAGCCGAGCGGTGCCAGGGACGGAGGTGTGTGTGTGTGGGGGGGCGCCCTCCTCCTCTCTCCCTCTCACTCCAGTCCCCCCCAACCTCGTCGCGTGGGCAGCGCTCGGAGCTCCGCAGACTTGCCGCAGCCACTGGTGCTCTGCGCACCGCCCCACCGGCGAACCTCTCTGGCTACTTGTGGCTGCAGAACTTTTCCAGGAGTAGCAGCTCCCTCCCTCCCTCCTCCTCCAAAACAAGCGAAGAGCTGCTGCTGCCGCCGCTTCCCCACCGTCGAGGTCTGCTGGTGTTTTCGCAGCAGCGAAGGTTGGCTCCGTCCTTCCTCTCGTCCCTCCTCCTCCTCTCCCCCGCCTAGCCTTGGCACTTCTCCTCCCCGAGTAGGTGATCTCCCCTTTTGGCCCAGGGCTGCCTGGCTCCGGCCGGCTTTCCTCCTCCCGGGAGCAGCCCCTTTGCGCCTCGCCTTGCGCTGGAGCGGGGAGCCTTCGCCTGCGGAGAACATCGCGCGCTGGCCGGGAGAGGGAGAATTTATAAGGGCTGCCCGCACCAGCCCGTGTGTGTCGGTTGTGCCTCCCAGCGCGACGCGACGTGACGTGGTGTGGGGATTGCATTGCACGCCGAGGAGTCCTCCTCCAGTCACCGCCGGCTAATTTCGCTCGGCTCCGCCAGGGCAGGCTGCAAAGAGCTGGGCGCCCGGAGCGGCGAGAAGAGGGCCCTGGGAGCCCAAGCCCATGCCTGTCTACTCAGAAGTAAGTCCCATTCTAGTCAGTGGGGCTTACTCCCAGGAAAGTGTGGCCACACACTCCCCATTGACTATAATGGAACATTTCTGAGTAGGCAGGCAGGATTGGGCTCCAAGGCTGCAATCCCATCCACACTCTCCTGGGAGTAAGCCCCATTGACTAGAATGGGACTTACTTCTGAGTAGACAGGCATAGGCTTCAGCTCTAAGGCTACAATCCTATACACACTTTACTAGGAGTAAGTCCCACTGAACTCAATAGGATTTACTTCTGAGTAGACATGCATAGGATTGCACTTTCAATCACTATGCTGTGATCTTAAAGAAGACGACTGTGCCCTTCCCCACCCCCCCAGGTTGGGTCCCTTTTCAGAAGGCTGTTTTCTCTTCTTCCCAGAAAGGGATGTGATCAGATAGGAAGAGTCTCTGCTTCTTGTGCCATTTCTGCCCACCAAATGTGTTCACCTGTGGGTCAGGCAGAAATGGGTTAATACTTAATACAAGATCACATAAGAATTGATGCAAAGTGGAGTCTGATCCTCAGAATGAAAAAGCAGTAAAGTCTCCAGTGAGCCTCTGGCACTCAAAGACTTGCTGGAGCCCATGCTGGCCCCATGCAACTGCTCAGCATGAGGGCAATTGTTCCACCTCTTGCATGAGCTGTGGGACATGGGCTTTCTTGCTGTTTCATAGCTGTGATGGGACTGTGAAGGAAAGGCTGACTTTGCTTTGTGCAAGGCCTTGTGCTATTGCAAAACCTTCATTCATTCATATAAGTTCCATCTTTAATATATTCATTTGTGTAAATTTATTCAAATTTGAAATGTAAATTAATTCTTTTTTCCCCCCAACACAGTGTCAGAGAGGATGTGGCCCTCCTGCCAAGAAGTTTGGACACCCCTGCTGTAAGGGAATGTTCACAGAAACATTTTATTATCACGTGGTCAATCACAGAAAATACCATTCCCATGCCTGTGAATTGGCTCTGGTTTGCAGAGAAAGCCTTAACATCTGTGGGTGATCCCAAAGGGCCAAATCACTGCCCTGAAATTGGATATCCAGGATCCTGTCATATCTGTTTATGAAATTCTTACAGAATTAAAAGTTCTAGAATCTCACCTAGGACCAGTCCAGACACTTGACAGCAGGGAAATATTGTAATTGGTGGAGGAATATGAATTCATGTGCACTTGCTGCCACCCAATGTACCACATCATAGGGGCACAATCTTTGCACTCCCTCTGAAAAAGAATTGTGCATACAGGAACACACATGTATACGTGTGCTCTCTGTGTCACTCCTTATGACACAAGTGTGGACTGAACAGCTTTAGTGGCGGAGAAGTGTTATGAACATACACTCATTACCCTAAAAGCAAATGCCTCAGAAGATGGCAGTGATGTTTGCAAGTCCCCTCCCCATCCCGCTGAACAGCCTTCAAGGTATAGGAATATACCTGCAAGCAGAAGGCCCCAAGGGGAGGGCAGAAGAGGAACAGTCCAGGCCAAGGAGCAAAAGCTATCAGCTCCTGAAATGGCCGTCTGGTGGTATGTTTTTTAAATCCTTCTGTGTGTGTATTTTTTAGCATTAAATTGTGAACTATCTTGAATAACTTGGTACAAAGATGGTATACAAATGCAGAAACTAGAGAACGTAAGGCACCTTCCATGATCAGCCTCTTGTCAAAGTTCAAGCTCATCTGATATTAAGGGCCCTCTCCACTCAGCAGATCACTTGCCTGGGTGTCTAGTTCCCACACTTTGAATGCATTTGTACACATTGTACTTCTAGCCTGCACACCCTCTTCAGATATGACTCATTTTGCAGTGTCTGGATTTCAGACTCTGTTCCAAAATGAGGCAGACTTCTTTGAAGCCAACTTCTCAACAGGCTCAGAGTTCCATCATTGGCTGCATATGGTGATGTGATAATGCTGCATTGGCTGCATATGGTGATATCATGGTGTATGGTGATGTCCTGTGATAATGTCCTCATGCATATTATGAGCAAGATTACCCACTGGAAAAAATGGCAGAAGGACCATTAACTAAATGACTAGTGGACCATAGATGTTGGGCCTGGGGTATCAGCAAAAGAACCTTGCAGACCCTGAAGGTAGTACTGTATTATGCATACCAGGTCACTGAAATGAACTACTGTACTTCACTGGTTTATAAAGTAGGGCATGGGCCAAGCCCTGTGGCCATCAACCTGGGACTAACCTCCCTCCCTACAGTTCTTTTTTATTCCTGAGCACCCAAAGTGACCTTTGACCTAGAGCCCTGTCCAGCTTCCCTCTCTCACTTATGGTGCTGTGGTTGGCTCTTCTAGCAACCAAAATACTACTTCAACCTCAACTGCTCCAACAGAGGTGGAGGCCATCTTCACTGCTGCTTCAGTGGAGAAGACAGTGGAGATAGCAGAAATGGAAGAGAGAACACTTGCCCCTCCCTCACCCCCATTTCTGACCACCTTTGATAGTGGCTCCTCCATCTCACCTAGCTACACTAGCAGGCCATCTTCATGCTTGCTGTTTGAAAAGAATGGCAGAACAAGAACCAGACAAAAGGAAGTAAGGGGGAGGAAGCGTGGTATGTGGGTGAGCGGGGCAGTAGTAGCCATCTCAAAGATGGAAGAAAATGAAATGGGTCATGGGAGGGGCACAACCCATAAAGTGCCACCTGATCCACTGAGTCTCATTGCCGACAGGCCCTGTGAAACCTGTCATGCAGCCAACATAAGGCTACAGAGTGGGTTTCATGAGATAGTTGTAGCCATCTTAGATTGTATCACAAATGCATATGGTGGTGAGCACACAGTTGATCTGTGGCCATTGACAACCTCTTCAGAGACATTGTCAGGATCATTTTCAGCCAATTCACATACAAGAACATCATACCCTGAGTTCTGTATAGAACCAAGTGCAGTGTAAATATCAGTTGGGTTCTGGGATCAGAACTAGATTTTACAAGAGAAACAGTGTTCCTAACCTGTGTTTCCCCTTTTAGAGGAAGTGCACAACCGGCAGGCAGTGAAATTGACAAATGGAAGAGTGTGCTTAACTCTTCTGCATCCATGGATGCTCCATTGTAAATGCATAGGGTTTTTCCCAGGTTTTATAAGCTGATTTGGGGGCAGAAAAAGGGCATTCATAATGAAGAATTGATAGGTACAGGGTTATAGCCCACTCTTATCCTGATAATGCAGTGTGTCATCCCACCCCGATCATTCACATTCTCTCAGTAATTAAAGCCCATTACAAAAGACCACCAACTGAACTGACTAGTTGATGAGATTTGCTAAGATAATGTGCAATTTTGCCTTGAAGCAAATTTGGTCCCTTAGCATTATGGCAAAGGACAAAATGTATCTGCTTCATGCTTCCAGCTGAACACAGTGGTATTCTTTTCCACTTTGGGGGGGGGGAAGACTTGGAAAGTTACTTTATTGAGCATAAGAATCTTTTGTTTCCTGTCAGTTTAAACATGGTGCCATCAAGATTTTTTGTAACAATCTTGTGGCTTCTTTTTACACTGTTGAATGCAAATGCCCTGTGTAAAATATAATGGTGATCATCTTTCTGAATCTGCTGACAATCAAAACATACACAAGTAGGTAGCTGGCCATGTTTCATATACTAAAGGCCATTGTTGGAAGAGAAATATGTTTTGGAATTTCAGAGGTAATTTTTGTAAGCTGCACGATAAAGTGCGAGCGTCAGACAATTGCACAATTCCCAGACTTTGAGGCAAGGTGGTTACAGAGCTAAAGCGGATTTGAAGTGCTCCAGGTTATGCAATAACCTTTTCAGTGGTTTTGGTTGTGCAGCTAGATGCTAGGACTGATACGGTCCCCTGTAATGATACAAACAAGGAGGACCTTACTATGATAATGAATTTTATACAATCCATATTGCAGTGACAGATGCCAAAGTCTTTCCAGTCATTGGCTGAACTTCTGTGTTGTCATAATATCCTCATGAGCATCTTAATTGAGGCAGTATCAATGGGTCATTTGCACAGTGCAGCATCTATCAGGCATGTGAAAGGTCATGCAAGGAACACATTAGATTTCTGATGATGCAGTGGGGAGAGTAGGTATGGAGACTTAGAAAGTTGAATGGGATAAAGCCTCATAGTAAGCAATGCTCTTGTCTTCACAACTCAGGAGGACAGGAGTTCAGGTTCGGTGTAGGATCTTCTGGACAGGGAGGGGGACTGGATTTAGAAACCTTAACACTACAGCAAGGCTCAAGAGGCAGCAGACCATGGGAGATGAGGCCATGGCCAACCTGCCAATGGGACCTTTTGAGTCGCAAAGCCAGGTGCAAAAACGAGATGGCACTTTTGGGGGGGCTACCCTGTTCTCTACCATCTTTGAGGCAACTATGGCCACACTGCTTCTTTACTGGTTTATCCAGCCTGACCACCACCGCTCCCATTGCAGTCGGGCATGGATGGGAAACAGGAAGCAAACCTCCCCCTCACATCCTTGTTGCTGGTCCATGCCCTGCTGCTTCGCAGGAATGGGAGTGGCTGCAGCAACTAGCCCAGGAGGAGAAGGTGTCAGGTGCCATTTTTGCCATGTGCCAAAGATATGGAGAACAGGAGTGGGAGTGGACAAGCTTGATGGTGACTGCTGCTGCCTGAGCAGCCCTGGTTGATACTGTCATATCTACTGCTGGAGCAGTTCTAGAGACCACCACCTTCATTGGTCCATGCCAGGACATGTTGGGGTTGCTAGAGTAGCCAGCAGCAGCATTGCTGCCACCAGCAAAAGGGGGGGGGGGGAGAAGCTTCTGGTCAGGGTGTGCTTTGTGCATCAAGGAATAAAAGAGGAAGCAAAATGGGGGGGGGGGGTTTGCAGGAATGGCACCTTGTCCTAGTTAGTCTTATGATCAGCCTTATGCTGAGACTGGGCTGATCCTGATATGTTCTCCCAGTGGGACGCAACAGCTCAGTTTTGCAGCTCAGGGTTTTGCAGCTCAGTTTCTAAGGCAACTGTCTGTAGCACAAATTGTCTATCCCTGTCCCTTAGAAACAGAGCTGCAGAACCCAGAAGAGTTTTTCAGCACTTTTCAACATCTCAACGGGCAAATGTATTGCTTTCCTTAAAACCAGTGGTTCCCAACCTTTAGGAGTTCACGGATGACTGAGGCAAAAATTGGAATCATTGTGGACCACATGCAACCCTCCGCACACAAAAAATACAATTAAATTTGGTAGTTTGTGGAGAAGCACTTGCTGAGACACTTGAAGTGCCAGCTGTGGCTGCAGGTGGTTCATCCTCTGCCCTCTCTGATGGTCCATGGGGAAGAGGCTTGCCAAGCGAGCCCTTTCCAACAGTCTACCAGAAAGGGCAGAGAATGGACTGCCTGCAGCTGACACTTCAGTGCCTGCAGCTGGCAGCCTGTTCTCTGCCCTCTTTGGCTATCCATGGTGGAGCACTCTCTTAGCAAGATGCTGGAAGGGCCAGCTGTGGGTGTCCGTTCTCTGCCCTCTCTGGTAGCCCATGGGGAGCACTCCCTCAGTGAGATGCTGCAAGTGATAGAAGGTGATTATTTTTTTCTGAGTCCCTGCGGACCACTTCTCAGAGTCTCATGGACGACTTGTGGTCCAGACCACAGATTGGGAACTACTGCTTAGAACACACACACACAGGCTAACAAAACAGCTCAACTGTCTGCTTCAAGTGGAACATAGAGATCATTCCACAAATTCAGCCATTGCAAGGGAAGATTGCTTTGGTAGTAGTCAAGTCCTCTTCATTAGATCCATGCCAGCATCTAATTTAATTAAAGATCCTGCTTCCTTGCACTGGGGTTGCTCCAGCCTGAATGTTGTCCTTTGGGAGGGCAAACATGCAGAATTATAGGTGATGTCACCTTTCTGGAATGAAGTGCGGGCATGAATTTGCACAATCCTGAAGATATGGGATAAGATCTGATCCCCTCATCCCCTACCCTGCACACATAAGAATACGTGCCACTTTTATGGAGTCTAGGGCTGATCCAAAATGCCTCCCCCCCCCCTTTTCCTCAATTCAAGTGATGGGGGGGAGAGGAGATTAGAAATTTGTCAGCCGCCATTTCCCCCCAGAAGCCCCTTCAGAAGGACACATCATCATGATGCAAGATCTCTGATGGGACATTTGGGAAGGAAATTCATGGCAGCAGGCAGGAGTTGGCTGTAAAAAAAAAACTCCACATGGCTGATGTCAACCACACCAAAGTGGCAGGAGAAAAAAGATTAATAGTACAAAAGGACAGTTACTGGCTCCTTAAACTTTCACAGAGTTTCTTTGGGTCAATCTTGACACTGGCACCAGTTTCAGCCCTGCCAAGTTTTGCCTGCCATCTCAGGCTGACCATTCTCAGCGCTAACCAATCAGACTTGGTTTCTCTACGTGCTGTAATTGTGGCTAACTGTACTGGTGTGCTGGAAGGTGAGTGTGTGTTCAGAGTGGGTCCAAAATTTAATTGATTTGGCCTCCAAAGGAAGATTGCCTGGAAAACTTTCCAAATATTTGGCAGGGCTTCCTTGAGCTATTTGGAGATTAATACCTTTACTTCACAAAGATAATTCACCATGACTGATTTAATGTGTGTATGATTAAGGGGCGGGTAGGTTGCTTGTTTTCCTTATGCTAGTCACAAATGTGCGTTTTGTTGCATCACTAATGACTGTTATTATCCCAACTTTCCAAAATATTATGTTCTCCTTGGCAGGGGATCAGATGGCTGGGCTTATGGGAAGGGAAGTGGGGTAAAAGGGAAGGGATTTAGGGGAGGGGTTGGGGGGTCCAATAGTTGGGGGTACTACTACTTTGCAGCCTACTTCAAAATGTTTAAAAGTTATTTTTCTACCAAAATAAATGTTAATTCTTAACAAATATTTTCCCTTGGAGGAGGAAGCAAAAGATCTGCTAGGTAGGTTCCCTGAACACAGTTTTGAGTTTCCATCCTCTCAACTTTCAAGTGGGACATTTCTCAGCTGCATCTACTGTTCAGCAAGAAGAGCTGGGTGGACAGGGGCATGCAGAGGCACTGGATTCAATGCACAATTTCAATGTTCGCTAAATATGGTGGTTGGCAGGAGTGTGCTCAATGAACAGAGCCTGAGTCACAAGTCAAGTCCCAAGCCAGTGACTCTGCAACTCGAAGCGTGAGTCACTGCATGGCTATCACACCTCGACTCACAAGAAATTTCAAATCGAGTCACAAGTCAAGTTGCAAGCCAAGGACTCAAGGACCTCCATTAGCAAAACTTCACAGCTTAAGAAAAAAAACAAAAAACATTTTAAGCCTTCCTTTCCCCCTCAACACCCCCTCCCGACATGCCTCCAGAAACCAAAAACCTATCCTCGCACCATGTCTACTTCTCTTGTTGGTCTGAAGGTTGGCTTCCAGACTGCCCACAAGGTTTTCAAAGTGACGCAGAAGGGCGAAGAAAAGGTGACCAAGCACACATGCACACACAGAGTCAGAACTCAAGTCATTTCAAGTCCCAACTCATTTTTCAAGTCACTAGCCCCGAGTCAAGTCAGAGTCAGTGAAGTTCATGACTCGAGTGGTCAGAAAATGCAGGTTGGCGTAACTCGAGTTGAATCAACCTGAGTCGAGTGGCCATCCCTGACGATTGAGGAAATGCCCATGATTAGGTACCTTCAAAATGTCATTCCTTACAATGTGCAGAGTATGGCAACTAGGCAGAGGGCCCCAGAAAGAATTGCATTATGCATCTGGGTCTTCTGTACTTAGGATATTCAGTACAATTCTGGAGATGTACCGCTGGTTCAGGTGATGTCCCATGTATGTCCCATGTCCCTGTTGCCTCTGCAAGAGGGCCCATGGTTACCATCATTGTTTAGTTGTTTATGAGATATAAAGAGAAACCACAGCAAAAAGCACTGCTTTTTTTCTTGCCATTTAATTTTGAGCATAACCAAGAACCAATTTGTACGACTTGCTGAGTATCTTTTTGCATACTGCACTTTGCAGTTTCAAACCAAATAGATGGCCATAATAAATACATTAAAACAAACCCACCAACCACCACTTCATGTAAATTAATCGTTTCACTTTCATTCAGCTGTTCAGAGGATTCGATGCAGCATCCATGGAGATGGTTTGACAACATTCCAAAATTAAATGGATAAGCAGCTGCAAAGGCCACCCACGCTTACAGTAATCTCTCAGCTGTCCCACGTTCAAAACCTCCCATTTAGTCTGGGCCGCATGACTTTGGTAGAGCTATGGCTGCAAACCAGTTACATAAGGAGCATGGAATAAAGGCCCCACTCTCAGTCCTATCTTTAGGTGAGATCTATTTGGCTGATATCAGAAATGGACTTCTCAGCACCTCAGCTGTGGAATGTCCTCCCCACAAAGATCTGACAGGTTCCCTCCTTGTCATTTAAACAGAGAAAGAAAACTTGTTTTTCCAAGGTGACATTGGTCACCTAATCACTTAAACCAGCTCCGTTTTTTAGCCCTCAAGCTTCTTTTTAGGATAGTAATTTTATTGTACCATTTTATCTTATCTGTTCATCAGTGGGGCAGGCTTCCCCCATCCAACTGGCCCACCTTGTTTAAAGATGTGTGTGCACTCATGTTGCAGTCACATTCTGGACCCTTCCCTCAATTCTAGGCAAGCTTCCTTAATACTGCAGGGAGGGGGCAGGTTGTCTTTAAAAATAGCATTAGCAGCATGTGTTGAGAGCAATTTAAATGTACCACACACACACACCAACAATTAAGGATAGTCACTGAAAAATGAGGGAAGGGCAACGATGCACATGCACCACAAGCGCTCATATCTTTAAATGTGTGGGGCTGTTTCCATGGGGAACCTGTTATCTAAACCAATACTAAATATAGGTAATTTGGAATGCATTTTCAGAAAAAGGTAAGATTAAAAACCCATGAAACAAATCAAAACCGACACATTGATCTATGTTAAAAGTAAGATTTGGCTTGAAATTTGGGGTTCTATTAAATTGGGTATCCCCAAACTGCTGGAGAACTTACTGGAACTTACAGGTATTTCATGCCAGCCCAGATGCTACTGAGGAGGGATGACCTAAATCACACATAGATCTAAATCGTACATAGATCTCCAAAATCCTTAAAGTGGAGCAGCAATGCCACCCTAATATAGCATCTTCCTGCTGCACAAAATCTAGGTGCTCCCATGACCAAGTGATAAGCTCACGTTTTGTGTCTGGAAGCCTCAGCATTTATACTCTTTTCCAGATCTGAGCAACTGAGCTCACCAAAAACAGTATAGGTTCAATGGAAATAAAAACTACCAGAGTACAAAATAACCCAATGTGTAAAGCTCAATGGAGGAATTGAGAGCACACTGGCTAGTCATTGCTCTTAGCTGTACATTTCTAGTGAGATTGGTTGACTGCATCCTACATTACAGCAATATTGGCCTAATTCAAACATACAAAAACAGAGCAGAAGACTCAGTCCTTCACTTAACAGTACTGCGGTGTTTAGTAGCACTAAATTGAAGAAAAGATGTGGCAAGTCATAGCTTTATCACTCTGAATGAAATGTGGAAAAGGTCACAAGGATTTATTCCAATGTGGTTTTCAATACAATTCAAGGACATTTTGAAAGTAATCCGAATATAGCAGGACTTAGTTCCAAGAGAATTTCTTATAAATAGGCCACCAAGTACATTTGAGGAAACAATCACTGTAAAGGCACTGATAGTTTACAGTGCAAAGAAAAGAGGGATGTTTTATTTAGCATATACAGCTTTAATAGTGAATTTAGTTGCATTAAAAGGACTCATGTAAACACCTGTGGGGACATTTTCTAAGGCTGCAATCCTAACCAGATTTCCAGCATAAGGGCAATGCAACTTCAAGGTAAGGGAACAAACATTGCCTTACTTTGAGGAGGCCTCCATGACTGCCCCCAACTGCAGGATGTAGCACATACCCCACTGGCACAGCTATGCCAGTGCTGGAAAGTTGGTGAGGATTGTGCCCTAAGAATTAAAATTACAGATGAGATGTAGGTGAAGAGTTATGGCTCAATTTTAAAAAAAATCTCTCATTCTGTCTATTTTCAGAGAAACACAATATAAATTGTTCTTTCACTGATATTTAATCTGGCCAGGTTAAATATCATTTTTAAGGACTGATAGATTGAAATACTACAAATGTAATGCAGATCAAGTAGATCTCCCCACCCTGCATTATGTGGGTGCCAGTGCATCAAATGTATTAGGTTCAAACATTGGAAATGTATCCAATAAAAGCCTCAGGCATTGATTGTATTGCTGAATTATTTGGATGAAACTTTAAGAAGTTCATCTGCTTTTGCTGAATCTTTTCATTAGCAGCCAAAAATTGTATCAGCCCCATTTTTAAGATCAGCAGCAGCTTCAAAAACTATGGAATGGTTGATCATTTGAGATTCCAGAAACTGGACTAATGGAAAAAGTTTCCGAGAAGAAACAAATCTATACACCCACACAAGCTGGGAGAAAAATTAACTCTCTTTCATATTGGAACATGAACTGCCTATAAGAAAGTTGCATTTCTCCATAAATAAACCTAAATTTCTCAAGCTTTTCTCAGTTCCAATAGATGCTACTGCTATTCATGCTCAAATAATGTCAAACCATGATCATCCAAAATTGAGACCAAACCCCACCAGAAAAGACAACCCAATAATCCTGAGATCTGCCATTTCAAGTTAAAGTGAAGCCCATTGATTTTTCCTCCATACCAGTAGATTTTTCCATAGTAAGATACAGCTGAACCTGGCACATTTCCTCTAAGTAATTTTGCTGGAGTTAATTACTTATTCACATTAGAAAAGCCAATGAAAGTCAAGAAACACACATTCATATCTGCTGGGTCATTAGGAAATATACAATAAATGTTATGCTCCGTGTTTGATTTATCAGTCTGACTACCCACTGTGATACAGCAACCATGAGAAGCTGGACTGAGTTTACCCAGTGCCTGGACAGGAAACCACCTGGGAATGCTATGTACACCCCTTGATCTTCATCAGGGAAGGACAGGGAAATATAAATGTAGCATATAAATAATAAATGATGGGGTTGAATTGCCGCATCCCCTAGCTATCTGTAAAACTGTGTATCCATATCATTACTAGCCAGAAGCAGCACATTTGGTTGCTTGCCGGAATAATTTGCTTCTGCAAGACAGGAGACTTAAGGACGCAATCCTAACCCCTTATGTCAGTGCTTTCCAGCACTGACATAAGGGCAATGCAGCTCTGAGGTAAGGGAACAAACATTCCCTTACTTTGAGGAGGCCTCCATGAGTGACTCCCAACTGCAGGATGCAGCACATGTCCCATTGGCACCACTATGCGAGTGCTGGAAAGCACTGACATAAGGGGTTAGGATTGTGCCCTAATTTGCCTAAGGAAATAAATGTTATGGAAACATTTTTTCCTGAGCCAGGTTTGTGAAAACGTAATCTTAATGGCAGAATGAGTTAATGAGCTTAACCAATCTATTTTAATGTAACACCCATAGAAAACTTTCCACAGTATCATCCCTGGTCTTTTGGTTTCTTCAGAACTTGTTCACAGGTGTCACCACAAGCGCTCCTACACAATGAACGCCTACCATGTCTAGGGATGCAAACAAGACATAAGGTGTCTGGGCACAACCAGGTTTAGTGTTTCAGCCACCCAATAGCGACTCCTGAGACTGAATTGCCTTGAAAAATTAAACTGCATTTACAGGCACCACTGTCACGTCACAGACTATGTTCTCAACATAATCATGAGCATGTAAGTGACTATCATGTCATGTGGAGGCACTTTTGACTGTGTGAACTTGCTCCCCTCCAAGTTATTTTATCAATCACTTAAAATTAACATACAGTTGTCCCACATTTTTTGCAGAGGTTCAGTTCCACCCACCCCCACAGATACAGATTTCTACAGATACTGAAATCCTCTTTAAAAATGTTGAAAACAGCGTAAGAAAATAGCCTTCCCTACTTTCACGCCACAAAACTGCAGCAATTGCAGGGCTGCCGGGCAGTCTTCTGCACTCCTGGAAGTCATTGTGGTGTGAGGCAGGGCCAAGGGCTTGCGCAACCTGGAAGTGGTTTCCAGGAGTGCTGAAGACTTTCCTGTAGCTATGAAAACAGCGTGATTTCGCAGCATGAAGGTAGGTAGGGAAGGCTATTTTGTTACTGCTTTTTAACTTGAAAACATTTTTAAAAGGTGACCCTGGCATCCGTGGATAATGAAATCAGTGGATGCTAGACCCATGGATAACACGGGTCCATTGTAGTCCACTTTGGTGCGATGGCTCAGTGAATTACAAAACTTTGATCAATATGTGTTTAGCTGGAAAACAGCGACATGATTTAAGGTTGATTCATATAAAGATCTTTAGCCACCAAAGACTGAATGGCCACTCATTCACAGGACCTATTTCTACTGATTCCCAACATTCAACAATTGCTCAGTTTTGTTTATTGCATGATCCCAGCCCCAGTGGTATTCATTTGGTTTTCTTTATTCCTTTACTCACTGCTGTTGACATAACTTCACATTTACTGTCATCAATAATGCATGTTATCTCACTGGCAAATCTAACTACTTAAATAACATGTCTTGCAGGGAGAAACAAATTAATCTAAATTAAACATTGCCATTTCAGATAATTTTATTAGCCTGATGAAAGCAGGTTAATTAGAAGGCAAAAGAGACTGGAATTTAGATGATTGGATCATGGCTGCAGGATTTAAAAAATAAAAATAATGGCTGGAAGTATTAGACAATTAAGTTTTTCACACTTTTTTTAGGAGTTTAAAAACTAGTTTAAAAGCAATCCAAAATGTCTGTATATTCTTTAGAAAATTGGGCACAGATTGGCTCAACAAAAGAACTTGGATTGCATGATGCACTAGTGCAGGGGTGTCAAACTTGTTTCATGCAAAGGGCCAAACAGCATTCATGATGCTGCTGAGGACCAGAAGTGATGTCAATTGGCAGAAAGTGATGTCATTAAACAGGTCATAACCAAAAATAAGCGCTTTTTCTCACTTAGGAACTCATTAGCTGCAAATGACAGAAGAGAAAATATGGAAATCTTGATCATATTTCAAGATATGGGAGAGCTCAATTTTCATGTAGGCTGTCCTTTCAGCAGTAACAGCACTGTTCAGCAGCTGAGAGCCTAAGGGCCAGATAAAAAGCTTCAGTGGGCCACATCCTGCCCCCGGGCCTTATGATTGACACCCCTGCACTAGTGCAATAAATGCAAGGACAGAGATAGTGTGCCCTACCCCAACTTATGTTGAATGTGGGTGGACATGAGACATGGTTGAAACATTAAGCCAGCCACAAACTTATTGTGTAATTTTCAGTACTACATCAACCTCAGAGTCACCTGTTAAATGGGCGGGGGATCTATTTCAGAAGGTTTTTGTGAGAATCACAGGGTGACTAAACAGGAGGAAGGGAATTATAAGTTAAGGTAACAAAAGGAAAAGATCAAGTAAAATTTGGACAAGCTGAATGAAGTCAATGAGTGTTGTTCAGACCAACAATGCCCCTCAAAGCTATTGAGAGGATAAAATTGGATGACCCTATGTCTTCTTAAGCTTCTTCAGGGAAGAGTACTTTTGCACTTATTATATAGTACACTTATACTGTACTATTACAACTGTGTGAGAAAAATAACTAAAATACTAGTTAGATGGGCAGCTCAACCCTATCCAACACCGGCGCCCACACTGTATCCTGTGTTGGATCAGAGCAGGCGGGAGGTCTGCTCGGGATAAAGGAACATTTGTTCCACCATGGCCTGCTCCACCATCCCTGAGCCTTCCCAGACCTGAACCACCCCCTCCCCGCCTCTGGAGCACACTCTTACCACCTTAACTCAGCACAATACTTATCTTCCTCAGTGGCTATCAAGTGGGATGTGGCACCTGTGAAGATACTATCATTCAGGAACATTCATTATCTTACAGAGTTGGTCTTTCAAGTTATTATCTATATAAAGTACGTTTGAATCAAAGGGTCAACACAAGTTTAAAACTACCTTCTGTACTATTGAAAGTCAATAAACCATTAATGCTGCAGGAACAGTGCTGAATTCTGCTAAGGGTTTCCCCTCTCACTCCTGATTCCTAGCTGTGACTTACCACAGCCAACAGGGGCATGAAGCATGAGAAACTATAAAAATGAAAGATGATGAATCACTGCTTAGAAAACCAAAACATTAACTACGTTCTTGCCTCTACTTCCAGCAAGGAGCTAAATAATAATAATAATACAGGTATTTATATACCGCCTTTCTTGGTCATAAGATTTCTCCTCAGACTTTAATTCAAGGCGGTTTACATAGGCAGGCAATACTAAATCCCAATAAGGATTTTTACAATTGAAGAAGGCTCTGTCTTTCAAGAACCACAACATTTCAGATGGATCTTTTATGATCTGGTATCACATTCTGGCCTCCATTTTCCTCCCACACAGGCTGACAGTGGCCAAAGAGCAGGTGGAATAACTCAGCATAACTTGGCTAGGCTTGTCAACTGCTTCAAGGTCTCGCTGTTCACGGTGCTGGTGGCCTCCAACTGGCGACCTTCGGATGTTATCTTCAGGCAAATGGAGGCTCTACCCTCTAGACCAGACCTCCTGCCCAATTCACAAGAAGGCTATTCACAAGCTATTCACAAGAAAGGCTCCCTCTACACAGACACACACACAGGGCTAAGGTGCATGTTGAAGGGTGCAAACTACAACTAACACCCGTTAATTAATTTTAAAACAATGTATGTCAGCTTTCTGCTGGGCAGTGCAATCATAATGCTGCCCTGAGCTGGCATAAGTCCCTTATGACAGCTCCTGAGTATTGCGAATGTGCCATAAAGCATGTTCGAGGCTACTTGGGAGCAGATTAGGACAGCACATGGATGTGTACTGGCCCCTGGGCAGGCAGGCACAGGGGATGAGAGAAGGCGGCAGGAGGGTGGAATGGAGGTGGAGGGGGGCATTTTAGGGAGAGGGGGGAGGGTGGCCAGTTGAGCAAATCAGGCTCAGGAGGGGTGGGACTGACCACAGCAGCACAGGCCAGTTCCTAACCTCGTCTCCGGCCCAAGTAGCATTACACAGACCACTCCGATTACAGCTCCATAGGGCTGCCTGGGATGTTTCTCAGGGTAAGGGGAATAAAATCCCCTTACTCTGAATTGCACCCCAGCCTGCACCAAACCAGCTCCTCTGGATCAGGCCAAAGGCCCACCTAGTCTAGCTTCCTGTATCTCACAGTGGCCCACCAGATGTCTACAAGAACACACAAGACAACAAGATACCTGCAACCTGTTGCCATTCCCTTGCACCTGGCATTCTGAGGTAGCCTACTTCTAAAACCAGGAGGTTGCACATACCCATCACGGCTTGTAACCCATGACAGGCTTTTCTTCTAGAAATCTGTCCAATTCCCTTTTAAAGGTATTTAGACCAGATGCCATCACCACACCTGTGGCAAGGAGTTCCACAAACTGGGTAAAGAAATATTAAAAGCATGAAACATTAACACATGTCCATCAAAACCCATTAAACGTAAGCAGAATTAAGAAGAAAGTAAGTATGGCACCCATTTTCAAGTCATTGCCACCACAAGGGCTGTCCGCATCCTTTCATGTTAATAAAAGGAGCATGCATCTTGGAAATTCTACTTTTATGCCAGAATCCATGTTTTACAGTGCACTGTGTAGACAGGTAGAACATACACAGCAGTCCTTAAATCCACTCATTTTGGAAAGTTGATTCATTCTAAACATATTTAACTGTTGCCTTTTAAAGATGGCTTGGAGCTTAGGTGGAGCAATGTTTAAAGTAATTAGATACAGAATTAGCCAGTCAACATAAACTACAATTCTTTGCAGTCAGTCTGCATGGCAACCCATTTATGTGACATGACCCAACATATGAGCAATTCCAGGGTCACTACACGTCAGCGTGCCAGATTTTTTGTTGTTGTTGTAAAAAAACAAATGAAACTTATGCCTTGAAACTGGATTTTAAACCCCAGCATATTTTTAAGTGCATCTAAGAAAAAAGACACATGCTAGCCATGGCTGATCCTGAATTACTTGGCTCTAATCCAACTTTTCAAAATATATACATTTTGTCATATCTTCATTCAGCAGACATCTGACACTGCTTTTTGGAAATTACATACAAATGTCTTAATTTACAGTCAGCAGCAGGGAGCCCAGTAGGCCAAATCTGATCAAGAAACCAAGTGGCTATGCTTGAGGATCTCACAGCTCCTCAACTACTGTACATGCAATTATTTGCACATCTGGAATAAAGTTTCTGTCAATGAAGTCCTGGCAGCAAAGACCTAATATTAGGATGCTCAAGAAATGTATTCCTTAGATACATCACAGAACTTAGGCTAGTAGAACTTAGCCTGGGATGCCCTCATTAGCAAAAACAGGAGCTTAAAGCAGATCTAAACTGTAGAAACTAAAACTGTAAGTTAAGCAACATCACACACAATATCAATGACATAGGACTATAAATCCACATCCTTCCACGGGCTGACAAAGGACTTCTGAATTGTAGTAACATGCTAAATTTACAACTAGAAAAGTCTGCAAATTATTATTAATCTTTTATTATTAACAGTACTTATATACCACTTTTCAAGAAAAATTCACAAATCGGTTTACAGAGAAAAATCAAGTAACTAATAGCTCCCTGTCCCAAAAGGGCTCACAATGTAAAAAGATGCAAAAAGGACATCAGCAAACAGCCACTAGAAAAGACACTGCTGGGGTGAGGTGGGCTAGAGTTGAAAGTGTAACTTAGAGGTCATCTAGTCTAACCCCCTGCTCAGTGCAGGCAACTACAGCATCCCAAACAGATGGTCATCTGCTTGAAAATCTCTAAGGCAGTGGTTCTCACACATTTAGCTCCAGGACCCACTTTTTAGAATGAGAATCTGTCAGGACCCACCAGACATGATGTCATGACCAGAAGTGACATCATCAAGCAGGAAATTTTTGAACAATCCTAGGCTGCAATCCTACCCACACTTACCCAGCAGTAAGCCCCATTTACTATCATTGTTAAACGAATACACAAAGCAGCTTGTTAAAAGTACAGGTCTGTAACATTTCCTCAAATGCAGTCACATATCATGGGAGCATCAAGAATAATATATTAAAAATATTGAAATGAATGGGGACCCACCAGAAATTGGCTCACGGCCCACCTAGTAGGTCCTGACCCACAGTTTGAGAAACACTGCTCTAAGGAAGGACAGCTCCCAACTGCACAAGCAGATTGTAAAGAGCTGTCTGGCACTTGAACAGTTGGAAAATTCTTATGTCTCCTTTAACGCTACTTCCCTGTAATGTTAGTCCATTGGTTTTAGTTCTTCCCTCAGAAATCCTCGCCTTATTCTGCATGACAGCCCTTCAGATACTTGAAGGTGGCCATGATAACTTCCCTAAATCTTCTCTTTTCGAGGCGAAACATAACAAGTTCTTCTAACCATTCCTCACAGGACTTGGCTTCCAGGCCCCATTTTAGTTGTCCTTTTCGGAACCTGCTCCAGTTTACCAGTGTTCTGCTTACACAAAGAACGAACCGCATTGCTAGAACATTTGTTCCCTGATGTTCCACTGTGCATCATCCACCTACTGGAAGTACCACTGGAAGTAACTGGGGATGATGTCGTCACCAGTTATTTCTGGATTGGGAGGCCAGATGTAATGTGACAAACTCCAGTAAGAGGCTCAGGGCAGATGGGAGGGCTTTTTCGAGCACCTGAAAAGCACACGCTGGAGCTCTGCCTGCTGAGCCTCCTACTGCTGCTTGTAATATTGTGTTGTTGGTTTTGCTGCCAGGGAGCAGGAGCCTGGGGATCCCATAGGTACCACCAGATACCACCTCAAATCCCACTTGTGGTAAGGGTACCACAGGTTGAGAAACACTGCTCTAGAACATCCTCTTGTTTAGAACAGAAAAGACTTGTCTGGTCCAGAGAACTGGCCCAACCAAGGGACAAAGGACCAAGAGTGAGAGCGCTCAGTAGATGAGGTCAATGGGCTGTAGACGATCTGGGCTAAAGAAGTCGTGATAACTTCTCATGACAACTATATGGATGTCCAAATGCAGCAGGGGGACGGTCAGAGTAAGTGTGCATTGAATTATTGTGGCTTTGCCACTTGAAGTTTTGGATGTACATCTGCCTTTAATGCCCATGGACATCAGGCCATGAACTGGTGTCTTTTGAGATACCAATATGCTTTACACTCAAACCAGCTTAAAAAATGTAAACGCCTCTCCTCTTTGAGCTCTCCTTGAAGAATTAAGTTACAATAAATCCCAGATGCTTGGATAGGATACATAATAGCTAATCTAGCAGGAACTACATTTTTCCTTCCATTTGCTCAGCTTCTCCCAAATAGTTTAAAAAATAAAAAACCTGTTGACTTGACATTCCCATTGTGCGTCAAACAGTTCCGTTGCCTTAAAATTGAAAAGCATTTGCTCTCTGTGTATTGAATGCACAAGCAGAAAACATAGCTAGAGTTCCATCACACTGAGAGCTTAATTACATTTGAGATTTAAATCCATTACATGATAAGGTATACAGGCGTGTGCTGCTTAACAACCATTCACTTAACGACGGATCTCATATATGATAGAGATCAGAGCACAATAAGGATACCCTTAATGAGGCAACCGTGTCTCCCATAGTCTGCAGCAGAGTGTCTGTTTACGCAACAGAGAGGCTCTTAATGCAAAGAAGAGGCAAACTATCTCCAGTAGGCTGTGCAGCCAGCTAGTGTCTGGCAGGGAGTGTGTGTTTACACAACAAAGGCAATAGATTGAACTGAATGTTCACTTAATGACAACAGAGATAGGACAATGTGTCCCCGTTGTTAAGTGGCGCACACATGTACTGGTTTTTCCCCCTCAAAGTTTTGTTTTATATATTTTCCTTTTTTAAAGAACGTTGGATGTTCACCTCCTCAAACTCAGGTGGAATACTCAAATGATGGGATATAAAAGTTAAGTAAAGTTTCAGTCTCCTATGAAAATCTATTTGCTAACTTATCTCAGATAAGTTGTCTGTGGTAAGAACATATAGTGCACTCAAACAGAAGAAAACATGGAGGAATATTAAGGACACGCAAATGAGGGTGACCATAACCTGAAAAACTTCAGAAAAATGAGCAGTCAGGTAATATCCTGACAACTACTGAGCACTCTTTTGCAGTGCCCTCTTCTCCCTTCAGATTCAATTATTTTTGAGTTGTAGATGGAAAGCCCGATCTTGGTTTGCTCAAGGGGTCAGTTGGGCAGCAGCCATGCAAAACAACACTTTGGCGGCTTCTCATTGGCCTTATACTCACAGCCTAATGCTGTAAAGCCCATGCAAGTACTGGCTGCTGTCGACAAGAACAATGAGCAAGGTGCAACTCTAATATCTCAGAAGCTAAGAGAAGATATTCAGTTTATACTACCATAAGCAATCATTACATCCGAATTGTAAATGACACATGAAACAAGCTGTTTGTTGGGCACAACCAACACCAACTCCTACATGCAATGTATGCCTATGCTTGTCTACTCAGTGCAACTTTCTCCCGTGTAAGTGTGTGCAAGATTGTAGACCAAGACTTTTTGGGCTGCAGAGAAATTTAGCACAGAATAATTTAAATTTACTGTACAGTCTCTACCACATACAAGAGCAGAACTGGTTACAATTTTCTCCACTGAGGACCTAATTGCTAGGGACCTACTGCCTTCATGGCCACGCCCTTCTGACCAACTCACTCATGAACCAAGTTCACATAGCAAGGATGCAGAGATGGCTCCCTCCTTTCCTCTGAAGACTCAAACTAGAAGTATCTCAAAGCACTGCAAGATTTATATTTGGGTTGCCCAAGGCTGGTCATGGCAAGGCTGGCATTTGGGATTCTGGTATTGACATTTTGAAAGTTTTTGCTTTGATGTTTTATATTTCAGCTGTTTCTGTTTAATCTTTGGCTTGTAAGAATTGTTGCAACTTGCCCTAAGCTCTTAGTTAAAAATACACATCAATTTTTAAAGAGAGAGAGAGCAGTTGCATCTGGTATACAACTACACTGGCAATACCTGGCAGTTTACCATTTCAACCAGATACTCAGTGTAATTTTCTTTTGGCTCCGCAAGAGAGAAAGATTAACCCCACCTTTAAATGCATTAGGTACATCAAACAAGGGTTTTAGTAGGTTTAGGGCCCAATCCTATGGTCCGCGCCATGCCGCATAGCAAACATGCCATAAGGCTGGCACTGAGCCACCACCCGGTGGGCGCCCACGTTCCACAGCTCGGCAGTGCCTGCCACCACCAGGTTGCGGAACAGCAAACGGGGTGGGGACGGGGGCATTCCGGGGAAGGGGGGAGGCCATTGTGACACAGGGAGGGGGCAGGGAGGCCGGCGTGATGCAGGGAGGGGAGGCTTGCCAGAGGTGTGCCTGGGGGTGGGCGGGAGGAGGACCCGCGGAGCTCCGCAGGATCCTCGGCGCTCGTGGAGGCTGCGTGCCTTACACCAGCTCCTTTACTTCAGTGGCACCCTTTGGGTGCTGCTAAAGAGAGTAGCCTCATTGTGGGGCTGCCTCCCTTACCTGGGGGAAGGTGCCTCCCACGGTAGCGCGGGAGGGACTGGATGCGGCGGCAGCCCTTGTGCTGCTGCCGAGCGGGGGCTCCCCGGGCAGCTCAGGATTGGGCTGCCCCTTAGGATTAGGCTGCCCATTGGTGTATTTCCGCTGAATTCAAAGCAATCTCATCTATTGCATTTTCTTAAGCATCAGCATAGCCATACTGCCATTCATGACTGGAGACATGAAAGCTGTTTTCAAGCTGGTATAAAGTACACCTGGACATGGAATAGTTCCAAGTAATTTATAGCAGGAGAGTCAAGCAAAACCTGTCCATCCGAAGTGTCCAACATGGTGAATTCAGCATCAACGGCAATATAACATTCATTACGTAAGGGCCCAATCCTATCCAACTTTCCAGTGTTTGGGCAGCCGCAACGCAGCCCAGAGGAAAAGGAACAAATGTTCCCTGACCTAGAGGAGGCCTCTGTGACTGCCCCCAAATCACAGGATGCATGGCATCCCTTTGGCATGGAAAGTTGGACAGGATTGTGCCCTAAAACTATCTGTTGACGATGAGCCAGGTTGTTTGTTTTTAATAATTACATTTAAAAACAGGGATCCTATTTTGAATGGAGGAAGAGCTGAAAGGTCAGTAACGTTGGCCCAGTGCTTCACTCCTGTATACACCAAGTCACAGCACACATATTAATCAGGCCCAAGACATGCAACAAGGAAAAAAGAAAAGAAAAAAATCCAAGTCACCTTATTCCATATTAGTAATTGGTTTCGAAACTCCAACTCAGTTTCAAAATGTGTACACCATGTGTTGTAGAAAGCCCAAAGCCCCTTTGGATGCATGGAACTAGTTGTGCAATTCTTTGGACTCCAGCCCTAGCATCTCAAATTTCAGTTTAATTTCAGTTCAAACTCTATTTTAACAAAATTCAAAGTCCTTTTATACATTGTCTCGGTCACTGTGCCACACACACACACACACACACACACAACAGATGACATCGTGTGGCTACATTTCTTGACCTTTCTGCCCCTTTTTAAAATTAAGTTTCCATGGTCGTCTCCAGTCATATCAACACTCAGAAACCAAAATCATCACATTAAATGGTTACTTTATTACCTACAAAGCTTTTCTAAGCCAAGAAAGCTCAAGTCAATCTCATATAGAGATGGATAATTTTACATGGTAAGGCATTATGATACTTACTTTATGAATTGATAAACACCTAGCCAAGTTATGATGATCGAGGGGGAAAGACGAGCACAGTAATATATAAATGTTAATCAATATTTAAACTCTTAACAACCTTGGCAAAACCCTCCCCTTTCCGACTAGGCAGGTGCCACTGTTTTGACTATACAAAATGTTTTGGAAATCTGTAAGAAAGTTAGACATGGATAGTAAGGAAATACTGGAGGATTTCAAGACAGGTAATGTTTTTAAAAAAAACTATTTTTCTTCAACGTCTTTTTAAAAAGTTTCTGCCACTATAGAAAAAAAGGCATCCTTGTGTGAAACACCCTCCCCCGCGTATATATATATACTGAACAAGTTTTTTGAACTACTTTTAATTTCATTGGTCTGAGTCACTTCCGCTGTCCGGTTCAACTCCATGCTCTTGCACAGGATTGCTTTCTCCATCACTCTGTTTATCCCAGTCTTTCATAGAGGCTCCCATCATGAAGTCATCTCGCAGTATACTCCATGCCGGCCCCTCTTCAGATTTCGGTTGGCCCTGAGAGTTGGAAGGGGAAAGCAGGGGAAGATGAATAAGTGAGGATATCAAGCAATATGTTATTTTCCTTACTTTGACTGTACTAAAGGATCTTGTTAACAATAAAATGTAAAATAAAAATCACTCAAACCCCACTCTACAAACTGTCAACAACCAAGGCCTGCCCAAACAGAAAGCTCTTACAGAGTATGTGGGATAATCTTATAAAGCGTCCTTAGGTGTTAAAACCTTGGAGAGGAAGGACCCTTCAAGAGGAACACCACCAAGACTGCCCATACACCTTTACCATGAAAATTAAAACTAGAACAGCACATCCATTTCTGTGGCATAGGGTTAAACAGATTGCATGCACAGCTTTACTATGGCTCCTCTTCACATTTTTCTGGTTAATATGGGCTCTCTTTCAAGCATGACTGGTGAGGCCACTGGCCTTTTCCAGTGAAATCAGACTGATAATTCTACAGCAGAGCACAAGTGGTGGAAAGCTGACAAGGGACAAACTAGTGGGAGAAAGGAAGAGAAAATGTGAATGATGTGAACTTTAGGATAGACTTGCATGCAGGAGGACCAAGCAGCCTTGAGAGGAGCCCGAGCCACACTTCTCGTACAAGGACATCCTTCATTTCAATGGCACATGACGTACAATCCATCAAGAGGTACTCTATGCTAGGTTGCAAAACATGTACAATGAATCAAGGGGGGGGGCTACCTTAGGTGACAGATTTGGGGCATCATCAAGTTCAAGGGGTCTTCTCTTTAAAGGCTGGTGCTACCATGCTCTTGTGCAGCCACCATTCATTTTGATAGGCATTTCACCCTATGGGTTAATGGATTGAAATTTGTATCTTAAGCCTAGCACCTAATGTGATTGCCCCACCTTGCCTCATCACGGGCCACCTTTGTTCACTGTTAACAGTCCAGCATTAAGACACAAATTACTTGCTCCAAGGTAAGGACAACTCTGCAGAAGTCATCCATCCTCAGAAGGGGTCTGAACTTTATGGAGAAGGGGATCCATTCAGCTGGGCATTCTCTCTTTTCATAAAGGGCTTGGAACTAAGTAAGCTAAGAATCAAGGACGTTCCCACTTGAAATCTCAATTCTGCCATGAATTCTCACTCAGTAGCCTTAGGCAAGTCACTTCCCCACAGCCTCAGCTCCCTAGCTGCACTAGGCAGATAATACATACCTGAAAGCAATGGTTCTCACGCACTGAGCACCAGGACCCACTTTTTAGAATGAGAATCTGTCAGGACCCACCGGAAGTGATGTCATGACCGGAAGTGACATCATCAAGCAGGAACATTTTTCACAATCCTAGGCTGCAATCCTACCCAACTTACTCAGGAGTAAGTTCCATTTACTGTCATTGTTAAAAGAATATACACAGTAGCTTGTTAAAAGTACAGTTCTAACATTTCCCCAAATGCAGTCACATACCAGTCTAATGTATTAAAATTAAAATTTTGAAATGAATGGGGACCCACCTGAAATTGGCTTGCGATCCACCTAGTGGGTACCAACCCACAGTTTGGTAAACACTGCATTAAAGGGTTCTTGTACAGATAAACTTCAACATAATACATGTGAAGCACTTTGCAAACTTCAAAAGCACTACATGCATGTTAAAGGAACTACTGTTCTAATACTTTAAGCTTTGACTCTAGTTTTAAGCACAATCGTCTGGCTCCTAGTATTTGATGCATGAAAAGGTGATAAAATGCTCACCTGCTAATGATCCACTGAGACATACAAACAGGAAGGCCCTGTCAGGACCTGTTGTTTCCCTGTAGCACTTGAGCACATAAGTGATCCTCTCAAAGCAGGCCATTGCCCTATCTTATTGCCAATGCTGTCTAGTCCAGCAGATGCTTCCCAGGGCCACAGAGAGAAATGACACACAGCAGCGGAACCCAGGAACCTCCAATTGGAGTTGCCTCCAATAATGAGGCTTAACTGTAGACTGCATTTTTTTGGTGTTAGAGCATGCTCCTGTTGAGTATACTAACAAGAGATTATTTTGATCTCTGAGAGAAACACAGAGTTTAAGTACTAACCTGAGGACTACAAGCACATGCTTCACTCAATATCTCAACCTACCGCTTGACAGAAAAGCATCATGTTTGAGTCAACAAACTGATTTGGAAATCCTGTCTGTGCAGTATAAAATGTGATGGCTCATGTCAGAGTCACCAGGTGAGAAACTGTGAACTGGCCCAGAGTAATTCCGATTGCGAGGGGATGCTTTATGGTAAATCACCCTATGCCAGATCAAAAGGGCCACAGCAGTCAGATAGAACTTAAAAGGGAAATCTCAGAGCTTCACCTGCTACACCAATTAACGACATCCCAACTAGTAGAGAAGCTGAGGTCAGTGGTCATGATCCCACCCTAGTAACAGGCAACTCATTATACACATAAACTGAAGGATTTTTCCATCGCAATTGACAGAAAGACACAACCCAGTCACTTCCACAGGGCCCAGATGAACACTGAAATGGATAAGTATGAATAGCTAAATCTTTGGATCAGGATAGAAAGCCTTTGGATCATATCTACCCCTTCCAATCAGTAGCACAGCTTTACTGGCCTTCTGTATACAAGGTGCACAAAAATGAGAGATTGGATTCTTCCAAAACCCAGTTTTAAAGCAGCCAGCAATGAATATTAGATTGTGCACCTCTCCCTCAAGGGCTGATGCACAGTCTGCACAGGGAATGGCTTCCTGAAAAAAGTGTCTTTGTGGCAACCCAAACTGCCTCACAGTATCTTTTATTACTCTCAAGATACAGCTTCATTAAGATGTTTCCCGGCATATTACAACCACCGCAAACATGGGTTTAATAAAGGCCTCACACAAACAACACACGTTGACATTTAGCATATCCCGCTACTTGTTAACCAAATCTTCTTTGATGTCAGCAATTATTACCCAGCCCCCAAAGCAAGTCATATGGTGCAAAGCTGCCGCAGGGGGGGAAAAAAAGACAGCGTTCATCTTTGGACAGCGACATAGTGGGAGTTTCTGCCTGGAAACAGCCAGTCTGAAGCAGCATTTAGCAGCGGGTAATCGAGAGAAGGGTGACAAGGAGTTTGATTGTAGCCCTTGCTCCTTGCCAGGTCTTTACTACTGCAGCCAAAAGGCAATGTAACAGCACCACCCTGTGGCTATAACTCAAGCAACACTATAGGAGAGATAGCTGAATCGGTTACCCCAACCCCAAACAGGAGTGACATCGCTTAACAAATTTACTGTGCTATCAAAGAATTTAAAGCTCTGTAGATTTTTTTATTTGATCCTCCCAAGTCTGGTTAAAATAATTTTAGCCACTATAAAGAAACACATCACATAGAAGGGTCCCCTTCTAACCGAATCCCAAATGTTTCTATTAAGATCACCACTGCCTTAAAGGTAGTTGGCAACCTTCAGTCTCGAAAGACTATGGTATCGCGCTCATAATTCTAATTACACAGTATTCAGAAGGTTTTTAGTTCTTCAGGATATGTAAAAGTGTCATTGCATTCCATAGTTTTTTTCTGAAGTGCCCCCTTCTTTGCCTGAACTGGTAATTCTGTTTTTTAATCTTCAGAGGTTATATCACATAGAGCAGAGGTTCCCAAACTCCTACCAGGGAATAGGGAACCTTGTAAGTCCCTAGTGGGGTGGGAGCAAGGAGGGAAGCCCCAATGGCGCTGCAGCAATTGCAGCAACATGGGGTCCCAGCAATATTTAAGTGTACCTGGGGGGTTGCTGAAGCATCCAAGGAGGCTCGCAGCTCTGATTGCCAAACGGAGCTCACTTCCAGTTTGCACAAGTGAGTTTTGTTCGGCAATCGGCACTCTGTGCAGCTGTGCAGAAGAAGCTGTAAGGCACCTGCAAGCCTCCAGGACCCTTGTGGATGCTTCAGCAGCCTCCCGAGTACACTCAAATATTACTGGGAACCCCGCAGTGCCATAATCACTGCAGCACTGACCCTATTACTGGGTCACTCCCCTTAAGGAGGAATGGCCCAGTTTACATGCTCAAAGGTGGGTTATGACCCACAGTTTGAGAACCACTGACATAGAACTTACCTATTTCCTCAGATTTACACAAAGTGAAAAACATGTTTGGTCGAATTTCCTGCACACTTCAAAATGCTGCATGTCAAATTCTTTGTGTTCTTTTCAGAGGGTATTTGCGATAGTATCTTCCACATTTTAGACATTCTTTGATTGTCTACTCTTAAAAACCTGTTTTTACATGATGGCCACTCCTAGTTTAGTATGTTAAGAAGTTAACTATCTGAGCAGAAAACATTGGAACATTGTTATCTATTTCCTGACTCATCCACTCATGAAGACCAGCTACTCTGGAATGTCTTTTGATCAGTTTTTACCATTTCTAAAGTTTTTAATGAGGATCCTCCATTGAAAGACATGGGGGGGGGGAACTCTTATCAAAATTTTCTTTTCCAGAACTAATTTTCTCAATGTAAGACATCTGAAGCATGAGATCACCAATTTCTCCTTTCATAGACTTTTCCATAGCATGCATTTTAAACAATACAAATGTTCCATAATTCCTAATTCTAAGTACCAGATCAAATAAACTTTAAACCTTAAATCTGCTTACCTAAATCGGCTTGGGTGATCTTTCTGTCATTCTAAAAAGTGGGTCCCATGCTAAAAAGTTTGAAAACAACTGTTTTACCCTGTGACCTACCTGCTGCCCTTTAAATGGGCAGGGAAAGTGCTTTTATTCCAACAAGTTTTTAAACACAATTTACTGTGGATTGTTCTGCTTTATCCAAGGGTTGCTAGTATTGTTTTATCTATCTATATATAAATTATAAAACATAAATAATTCTCCTGTCCACAACCACACTGCATCCTGCACTATTACCTACAGTCCCTGATTTTCAGGAGCAGCTGGGGGTGAAAAACAGAGGGAGGAGAGAACAAGGAGGATAGCTAGGGAAGTGCCACTTAAAAGAAAACTCTAAGCCTTTATACTCTGGATAATAACTGGAAACCTGTGTATTCATTTTACCCTATAATTTTCTTTTGCTTCTAATGTGTCCTTAACTTCCTTGTCCTATCTATCCATTTCTTTTCTCTTCATTTTTTCTGTTCTTTACTTTGAAGCTTTGAAGTTTTCTGAAAAAATATTCCAAGTTGGTTGTGCTGTCCCCACCTCACCTCTTCTCCTCTCCTTTATCCTGCTTTTAGAGCTAATTTTAGTTGCCAAATTTTCATACGGTAAGGTCAGTATATATACACACACAGACACACACTTTCGCTGAATCATGATATATTCAAATTTATAAACTAACCTATTTAACTATTTTCAGAGCAGCACTGATCAGCAGCACTGATCAGATCATTGTGGCAATGTAAATGACATTTAAAGTCATTTAAAGACATTGCTTGACATATAAAGTCAACATCTTGAAATACTGAAGAGGATTTTAGGAGAATGAGAGAAGAAAGCTTGTGCAGGTGATCTCCACCACTACCACAGCAGCCCACCTGTCTCCCAAAAACCTGGGATCTCCAAACGGCCAGAGCTCTTCCCAGACAGGATGGTATATGACTAAGAGGGGTGCAGAAGCACAGGAGAATCACATCCCCTTGCTGATAGGACTTTTTTTCATTCACTCAATGGCATTTGGATCTCAATGCCATTATATTTTACATTTACAAATGAAAATCAAATCCTCGTTTCCATAAAAGCAAGAACAAATCACATTTGATACAACAGAAACGTATTCCTTAGTCACTCCAATTTCTAATTTTAGTAAATCATAAATCAGATTAATTAATCAGTCAGTTTCAAAGGATAGTCAGTGGCAAATGATGGAATCACTTCAATATTAAAAATGATCATCAAGCTGGTAATTTAATTCAAAGAAGATTAACTGCTAATAATCAACGCTATATTTACAGTTCAATACATTTCAATCACTGTGTCTAAATTCATCTTTTAAATTCTATAATTTGTAACATTAAATCTAATTCATCAATTAATAAAAATAATATCCTCCATCCCAATTATTCCAACAGTTGAGAATCCAAAAGTACTAGGTCCCATATTGTTTTCCTAAGTGACTCAACAAATATAATTCATCTTGATAAGACCATAAAACTTATTTGTTACTATATTTCTTTAAGCACAACTATCTACAACCTTATGCTTAACAACCAGAGAATTCTGACCATTTAGCCATCCAGACATCTAAAAAAATTCCACCCAAGAAAAGACTATCTGCAAGGATCCATTAACCATTAAAAAGATTCATGCAAAAAAGATCCAAGGACTTACACCCTTACTTCAGTCCCTAGAATCAGGGATGGTCCAAGACCTTCCAGCACCTGAAACAGAGGGTCAAGTGCTGCCTCCTCCTTACCTGCCTCTACTCCTTCCATTCCCTGGATTGGAATAAAGAGAAGGATGGAGTGGAAGAGGAAGCATGGAGGAGAGCATCTCAACACTCTGCCATTCCCCATCAAAACATAGCAAACTGGGCAGGAGACCTAACCTCCCAAGCCAAGCTTTGTGCAGGCCAGATCTGGCCCGCAGTCCACAGGATATGGTCCACAATCTGCCAACCTCTGCTCTACCCTGTCATTCCCTCTTCTCCACACTGCCTCTTCTGCTATACCCTTCACCCTTTTCCAATCCACAAAGTTGGAAGTGGTGACAGCGCAATGGAGGCTAACAGGCAAACTGAGCTGGGCACACATCCCCCCCCCCCCCCAACTTCTTGCCTAAGGAGATGGGCTCATGGATGGAACAGCCCTGACCTTAGAAAAGATCTGTGGTAAAGAATCCTTCTATGTGCAATTCACCACCACCACCTCTGACTGACTGTGTAAAAAAATTCCCAAGAAACTGCCAGGACCCTCCAAGCTGCTCATACTGCCCTGATATATTTGATTCGACTTCTCTCATAGTTCACAGACTTCTTCAGCTTCTCTCTTTGTGATTATGGTGTGAAGGAGAGATAGCATGTATATCTCTGCTACATGGACTAGAACCATAAAACCAAATTGTCAAGATTTATAGATTATTTGAGCCTCATTATTCCTGTGGGTTTAGTTCCAAGCACTCAAGCAGCAAAAACAAAACAACACACTATAGCAAATCAATTAAAAAACAAAGTTTCTTTGCTCAGGAGATTTAAAAACAGCCTTGCTGACCTTTGTGATGAAAGATAAGAGTCATTAAGAAGACAATCCATCAATCCTCCAGCGCTTACAAAGGGCTTCACTCAGCCCCTCCCTTCACCAATGCAAAGTGTGCTCAGGGGGAAGGGAGGGGACCGCTGGAGAGAGAAGGATTGATGGATTGTCAGCCAGCTGCCCTCTCTCTCTCTCTCTCATTAAGGAGGCAATTGTTCAAGGACTGTTCAGTTTTTTAAACTGATTTTAAAGGGATGCATTTTTCCCCTTCTCCAGGGATCAGCACATTCCTTCTCATTTGCAGGGGCCAATCGTGTTGAGTCAAATCCATGTATAAAAAATCTGTGTATAAATAGGCTGGACCTGTACCTCCAGGTACTGTGTACATGCAAGGAGGATACAATTTCCCACATGAAAATGATGTCCCTAAAGAAGGAGCATCTTGCACAAGGTGACCTGTACTAAGAACAGGGATGGGAACGCAAGTCAGGTGACTTAAGTCCAAGTTGTGAAAATCAGCATTTTTTACTTACTAGTGTACACTTGAGTCAGCTACGCTGATGACTTGGGAATTGACTCAAGTCTGAGGCCACTGACTCAGAATTCAGTCCCCAGGCATGCAGACTTGAGTGTGTCTGGGTGTGCTTGCTTACTTTTTTTGCAGCATGATGTGGGACCATCATTCAGACCAGGCAAGCAGCAGGGAAGTGTTAATGTTTGCTTTGGCATCCGCACAGGAGGGGGGAGGCAGGAGCAGGGTCTCTTGTCCATCTCTGAAGGAACTGACGAAGGATGTTCATTGGACGAAGGATGGGCAGTCTGATTTGTTTCTCTGGATGAGGGAGGGCAGAAGGAGGACCCCAAGGGGGTTCTTGCCTTGGAATTGGCTGGAGAAGCCCAAGGAAAAATGAGGTGGGGAAGCAGGGTGTGTGTGTGTGTGGAGGATCATAGCAATCACGCCTTCCAACCGCATGGCTGCTGTGAGCTCCATTGTTACATGGGAGGAGGTAGTCCCATTGAATGACCGGCAAATCGGACTACTTCAGAGAAGAACTGCAAAGGATTGGGTTGTCCTAGTAAGCCTTGCAGCTGCTGCAGGTGACCCTCCTTCCTCTTGCTGCTTCTGACCCTGCTCCTACTCAGTCCATCCCACCCCCTCCTGTCTTGTTTACAGATGGGATGGGGATAGCAGGGGAGTGGTTAAACAGAACTCCAACACACACACACACACACACACACACACACACACACACACACACACACACCCACCCACCCCAGCTGCAGCCAACTCAAGCCATGTCTGACTTGCCCATCCCTGAGAAGCATGGAGGGCCATTTCACACATCACATTTTTCAGCCTTGAAGCTGGCAAAGAGCAAGCTCTGCACAAAATGTTCTGTCTGCTGGCTCCACGGCCATGATTTCTATGCAGGAAAAGCATTAATGCAAGAAACATCCCTGGACCAGTTCTTCTTGAAGGAGTCCATGGAACACAAAAAGGTCCCCAGAAATTTAAAAACAAGCAGTAGTCCAATTAGCCTGCATTTACTTTCTCTTTGCAAGAATGTCTTATCTGCTGCCAGAATCTGACTTCCTGTAGATAAAAACAAACTCACTCCTGGTACCTGCAACATGAGGCAGCTTTCATTCTACCTGATTAAACCAAGGTCTACATTCCTTGACTTCCAAAAAGGTGCATTCCTGAAAAGTCAAAACAATCTGTCTCTCCACAATGTAACGCAGACAGTTATGCCTATTAAAAATTAAAAAGCCATACCAGTAGCATTCTGTGTAGTACAAGTCATAGCAGCAGAACTGGTAAAAGCTATCTATCAGTGTTCAAAATAATGGTATGTGTTTAAAAATACTTATAAATAAACCCTTCGCCCACCCAAAGTCATATTTGATTTGCATGGCCAAAGCAAATTTTATACATACAATGCTGCACCATGCTTAATAGTCTTGCAGAAACAATGGGGACAAAATGACCCAAAGCATGGAATAAAAAGAACAACTCTTTGATTTCAATCTTTCATAACTGAATATTTCCTCATTTTCTCACTCTGCCTTCTTTTGAGGTTTAGTTGCTGCTGATATTTGGGGTTTTTTACTGCATGATTTTTAAACTTATACATTGTAAATTCTCTTGTGCCTAAGGAGAAAGACGGGATACATTTTTAAAAATTAAACATAGCTTAATAATCCCCAGCCCTAATGAGGTCAATTGCCCTGCAATATATTTCATGCCACCATTGCATTGTTTTTTCTTTTTCTTTTTTTTTTTTTTTTTTTTTTTTTTTTTTTTTTTTTGTAAATTGTAGCATGCAATCCTACAGCCTTGGGGTCTGCAATCCCAATTGCATGGAAGGGGAAACTGAAATTGACATGCTCCTGCTGGTTTCATTTTTCTACATACAAAAAAAAAAAATCACTATCATTGACTCCATTATTTGTGTTGTTTTATTTTTGTGCTGCCAAAAGGAAATGCTTAGTAAAGGGTTGGGGGTTTTTTCTTTGCAGCTGGTGTCATGCTCAAGGCAACCCCACCCAAGTTGTTGTTTCTGTAACTTCTTATGACCCTGATGCTGGATAAGTAAAGTAAACTTTTTGTCTACTCCTATTTTAACATGCTGACATTCCCTAAACAAGGAAGTGCTATACACATTTCCAAACTTCAAGATTTCAATAGGGGCTCTGTGGTCATGCCACATTCTAAAGACTATTCCTGTGACAAACAGTGTGCAGAACATAATCCTTTAGAAACAGCAAACCTAAGCACAATTACTTATTCTACTGAAATAATCAAAAGGAGTCTTACAAGTAAACATGTTTTGGATTTGGGGTGCTAATAGCTTTGCACTCATTACCCTGAGGACTCATTCACCAAAACATATTTGGCAGGCTGAGATGCTCAATCAGGAAAATAAAAATAAAGCCAAGACTATGCTCTGAAGACAATAAAATGAGGCACTGTTGAGACATACTTTTCACTGGGTGATGGAATGTATAACATTGGAAAGTTTCCAAACTGTCACCCAATGTGGGGAAAAAACTTTGAGCTGGGTCATCTGGTAATGTGAAGTCTTTATTCCACCTTGTACAGGATTGTACAAACTATAAGGGAGAGAACTCACCTAGGAATTCAATAAACTTTTCAGCACTGCCACCGTCACTGAGGTTTCCAAACCACAGCACCACAGAAAATAAAAAATTCTGATTGCATTAATGCTCTTTGGATGCTAAGCAATCTTGCTTTTTATGAGCAAGACAACAGCTGTCTTCCTCCTCCCAGTGACATGGCTGTAGGAGCCTATAAAGGAAAGCGTGCGCTGACTATAATGCACGCAAACTTTAATGCAATGATTTTCAACTAGTATGCCACAGCACATTGGTGTGCAAGGAATGGCCTGCCGCAGGGATTTGGAGGAATCATATGTTAGTAGGGCCACTGGGCAATGTGAGCCTCCCACCAGCAGTACGGTATGCCTTGTCAATTGTAAAAAAACTGATGGTGTGCCTTGACAATTTTAGCACCTTGTCAGTGTGCCATGAGATTGAAAAATTGCTGTTTTAATGGGTTTTAAATTTAGCTCTTTAGGAATCAGCCATCCACACTTGATAACTTCCTTCTCTGCATACCAACTATGATTAAGAGGAACTTACAGATTATTCTTCTGGTCTGTATACAAAGCTCAGAGATATTCTGCACTTCAGGAAAAAACTCTCTTCTCAGTAAGAATACGCAACTGAAATCTGTCAGTGTATCTTTGGTTTTCCCTTAACACTGATGGGGTGTGAACTTGTTTCATTTTCAAGAGTCCTTTTAACTTTGGTGTCACCATAATGCACAGTAAGAATGTTTCCCATTCCCAAACAAATGAAAATATGACTTTTCTTTCTAATTAATTAAATTCCAAGTTCCTACCTAAGAGGAAAAACATGCCATTCCTTCAAATAGAAGGGCTATTCTGAGTTTTGGTGATACTAACACTGTATTTAGATTTAATCAAAGGCAGATGGTAAATCAACACACACACACACACCCCTGAAAATTCACCCTAAAACTTTCTGAAGCTCTGAAAAATCACAACAGGTACTGCTGGAAAGGGCCACAGCTGCCATAAGGAGAGCATCACCTAAAACGGCAAATTATTTTCAGCAGCAGCCACACAACACAACACATGAACACACTCCACACTCTAAGTTATATTAGTCTCCAAACACAAATGTGAAGAGTGACATACACAGTTGATTATCCACAGTCCCATCAGCAGTTCTTAATCAGAAAGCTTAGCTGCAGATGTTAGAGAGCATTTCCAGTATGCAAACACTACAAACCTGTGTTTACAACACCTGGACCCCATTCTCTCCTGGATAACCTCATCTTTAGCACACAGCAAGTGTTTTATTTCTACCTCTACCTCTTAATTAAGGCAGGACAAACACAGATTTTCATTTTGAGCCCAGCTAGGGGACCACCCAGGGATGGGAACCTCTCTACCATCTTCCTCTAGTCTTTTACTGCTTTTGGTTTTGGTTGCAATGATGGCTGTGCAAATGAACAAATGCTTTGAGCTGACATTCTCTGAGGATTAAGCTCCTGCTAAGTTAATAAAGTTGGGCACTGAAATACCACAGTTAAAGCACTGCAGACACTCATGCACAAGCACACAACAAGCAACCAAGAAAGGGTACTTCATGCCTTAGTCCTAATGAATACTCCCCCCTCCCCTGCTCCCATTTCAAAGATCATGCTGAAGTAAACATACATTGCTTAAAGGAAACAGACAGATAACATACGCAGGATTCACATATACTGTTCTGGTGGTATCGGAGAACACTCACACACACTCTCTACTGAACAAAGGTTGCAACGCCAAACCCCAAGATTTTGGAGCGCTTTCCACTAAAATTAATGAAACTTGCTTCTGATCCAAACGAAAAGGTCCAAGATTGGGTTGTCAAGTCTGGCACCCATGCTTTTCAGCCTACAAAGCTTTACTTCAGAACAGGATACAATTAGGGAGAGGCTGTAGCTCAGTGGAAGATTATCTGCTTCTCATGAAGAAAGCACCAAGTTCAATCCCTGATGTTGCCAGGTAGGATAGAGAAGAATTTATGCATGAAACCTAAGAGTGTCGACAATATTGAGTCAGATGGACCAATGATCCAATTTCTATATGAGGCAGCTTCCTATGTTCACCTTTAAAATGGTCATCACTATACCCGGTAGAAATAAGTACCTATGCAGTCATCATGTAGAAAAAGTTAACTAGCAAATGCAAGTTTTATAGCAGCAATGACACTGGCCTCCTTAACTAATCTATGCCGCTGCTCATCTGTTTGCCAATGGGCAATTGCTGTTTATCCACAGATGAGCAGGCAAGTGGTAGGTACATTGTATCTCTGGATTCATCTGAAGGCAGCTAGCATGCCTGCCTTAGGGTAGGGCCTTAATGAGCCTTTCTGGCCCTTGAACCCAATGAAATTCACAACACTGCCAGACGAGTCTCCTGTGATTCACCATTGGGTACCGAGGTACACCTCAAATTCTGGTCAGAACATATATCAAAATTACTGGGAGGGGGGCTCCATTGTGTTAGCCAGCATTTTTTTCATAACTTATGCCTGCATTATTAAGCTTGAGATGTTTTCAAGAGTAAGCCTCTGTGTAGAACTCCCTCTTTTTTTCTTTCTTTTTTTTTTTTTTTTAAAAAAAGGAGAATGTACTTCTTATTAGGGGAATGTGTGCTGAGCTAGTTAAGAGACTGGCAGTACTAGGGTCTAAATTCTCTGTTCACAAGCCAGGTAGGGTTAATGAAGACTTAATGCTTTGTTGAACATCTTAATCCTGACCTGGAAAGATCAGACCATCTATCGGAAAGAATCCATTTTTATGCTAGCTTAGCCCTTGGCTCCCTAGAGAAGAGCCTGCCAAATCCTGGCCATTCTGTACCAATTCCTAAATGAACCAGTTTGTGATACAGACCATATATAAGGCTTGCAGGGATCATGCTTTGCCAACAAATTCCAAAGCCTGTCAGATCCCTCCAGGTTGGGATTAAGATGCACAACAAAGCATTCCTAAAAGCAGAGAGATAAAAACTGTTTTCCTAATGTGGGTCGCCTCTTGGTGGCTAAGGAGAAAACCTTTTGTGGGGTTAAATGTAGGGGTTTTTTGGGTGGTGGGGCTGGGTTCATAGCTGCCCGATACCCCAAAGCAACAGCACATGTCACAAACTGGCATAATACAACAATATCAAGTTATTGCAATAAGACAGAATGTAAACATTAATGGTAAGCTTGGAAGTACAAGGGACCCTGCTCATAAGAATGTTTCCTCTCAATTAGCATACCCCTCTTTTCACCCTTGCTTTTCGTATATTCATATGATTACTTCTACAGATTGCAAGGGCTGACTCTAAGAACCAGAAATACTTTTAAAGCTTAGCCGATTACTTTTTCATTAACTCCTCTCCTTTAGCAGTATCCCATCGCATCCCAGGGATTTCTGGAAGAATTCTTGTCTGTTCTTCAATTTAAAAGCTTAAGAACACATGGAAGCACATGCTTCCATATGGATGCACACACACAGGTGCTGCCTGCTAAAGCATAACAGCCTCATTCCCAGTCATAACAGTGCATGTGTACCCAGAAGACGGATCCAGTCACATGCCAACCAAACACACTAGAAATGAGCATGAGCAATTCAGTGTCCTGTCTGAGAACAGTGCAGGTCGAGAAAAAATGGACATAACTGAAAGAGTGCGCAAAGGAAAAGTTCCTGCCCAGAATGTCAGCAACCCAAAAATGTGTGCAACAAAGTCGACACTGAATGCTACCTATTCAGAAAAAGAGAACAAGAGGCTTTAAAAAAAACAAAACCAAGTTGTAAGCAAAGTTATTATGGTAAATATAACATGTGCGTGATGGTGTTCCATATGGTATCCAATGTGGCCCTTGGATCAAAAAGTCTGCTCACTCTTTGCCTGAAGCAATGTGTTTTCCTTATCCTAGTGTTTGGATCTGTAAGGAAGAGGAAATTGACCATCTACACCAGTTATTCTCAAACTTGTTGGTCTCTGAAGCCCTTTCCACTACTAATCACTTTCCATTCCTGGTCAGGGAGCCCTAGGCTCAGAGAAGCACATACTGAGAAACAATTATCTTCAGTCAAAATCCAGTTCGGTTTTGCATAAGAGAGTCCTAAGAATTCAAGAGTTCTCCAAGTCACTGCATTTGCTATCTATTAGAATGCAAGTTATTCACAACAGCTGGAGGATCCAAATGATTTTGAGTCCTAAGAGTTCAAGAGTTCTCCAAGTCACTGCATTTGCTATCTATTAGAATGCAACAGTTATTCACAACAGCTGGAGGATCCAAACGATTTTGCAGCCTTTCAACATTTTCATCCTTAATGCAAAAATTCTGGCGATGACACCAAGTTGAGCAGGAAAATCTTTGAGATGATCATGATCACAGGAATCATTAAAGTTATGGTTAAATGTCAAGTCAACATTCAAAAAAGAAAAGAATTTGTTGCTCTCGTGTTTCTGGAGATCTATCAAGCAGTCTTAATTGGATTAGGTATTAGGATGTCAATGCATTATGCATGTATAAGATCAAAAGATATGCATCACATGTTGCTCAAGAGGCACCTCCCTGTACCTGTTTTAGACAGTGCTTTGTTCTAAGCTACCTTGGCAGGAATACTTGGGGAAAATAAGGTCACAACGGAGCTTCCTCCCAGAATATTACAACCAAATATTCCAATATGTATAGATAAAGAATACACAATACAGAAACTCCCTGAACATGTTACAAACTCATTAGGTGTCAGGGGACTGTGCATAAGTTGTTTTTTACAAAGTACAGTAGTGCCCATCTCTGTTGCTGTAGTTGTCAGTTTCTCACTCAACCTTTCAGATTGTCTCCTGGGGCTGTCAGGGCTGCTCCTTTTTTCTCATAACGTTGTCAGTTTCACTGCAGCCACTGAAAATGCTCCTGAGCAGCTTCTGTACTTGGCAGCATTGGCTGCAAACTGGAATTTGGGGCCCCAAGTATTTGTATGTAAGTTGAATTTTCATTAAGTAGGGAAGCTTCTGTATATGCATATGGACCAATCTCTAGTTCAGTCATATGCATATTACAGTAATAATCAACTATTTTATCTCATTATGCTTTTTTAGTTATATGTTTCTACGGTTCAGTCTTCCTATACTGCTAAACAAATACTCAGTCACCATATGAAAAAATAATGCAACATGGACAAGTACAGAGGACTTCCAGTGAGCGGACAAGCAATTAGGGTACTTAGAGCAACGTGTACATATGAATAAGAGTCTATACCAGCAATTTTCAACCTTTTTCATCTCACGGCACACTGACTAAGCACTAAAATTGCCAAGGCACACCATCAAGTTTTTGACAATTGACAAGGTACACCACGCTGCCAGTGGAGAACTCATATCCCCCATTGGCCCTACTAATAAATGACCTTCCCCCAAATTCCTGTGGCACACCTGTGGACCACTCATGGCACACAAATGTGCCATGGCACAGTGGTTGAAAATGGCTGGTCTATACTGTTCTCCTTGGCACACATACCACCTCCCACTATTCTCTCTCCTTTGACCAGTTCCGCCAGTCCCCACCCCAGAAGTTGGTATTTAGTGAACCGATAGCCAGAAAAGGGTCAGTATTTTTGGCAAGGCAAACTGATGTCCTAATGTTTGCCTATGCGGGGGGGGGGGTTATATATTTATTTGCATGTGTTGATTTTAAAATGTGTTAGACAGTAAATTAAAATAGGCAGGGAAAAAATGAATAAAGCATGAGAACTACTTCCGAGAAAAGCTGTGCTCAAAA
Organism: Tiliqua scincoides; assembly: GCF_035046505.1. Taxonomy (NCBI): domain Eukaryota; kingdom Metazoa; phylum Chordata; class Lepidosauria; order Squamata; family Scincidae; genus Tiliqua; species Tiliqua scincoides. The sequence continues at coordinate 252,219,839 of NC_089821.1, forward strand.
TAATGGAACTCAACACTCTTTGAACATAAATGCTTAATCTCCTCACCTCTCCCCACCATAAATAGTGTGACAAAAAGACAGTCTTCTCCTCCAAGCAGGTTTTCCAGATAAGGAAGATGGGAAGTGGGTAAGGGAGTCCACAAGATCCTATCCAGAAACAAATATTATGTACATTGGGGGGGGGGGGGATATTACACAAGTCAGCAAGTTCGGCAAGGATTAAGAAATACTTTGATAAACCGTTAATGATATGAAAGGCAAAGCCCTTGGACCCCATTCAAAAAAATAATTACTCCCATCTGGCACACAAACTCTGGAAAAGGACTACAGTTTTAAAGTAGTATGAGCAAATAAACTAGAAACCAAACCAGAGATTCTCATGTTAGTTGTACAAGGCAGTAATTGATGGGAGAACCCACTAGCTGGAGAATATGTACAAGCATGCTATAGCTAGATCTGTGTGTGCTGAATAAAGAGGTGATACAGTACATTTGCTTCACTTCAGACTAAAAGCGAATGAAATTACTTCTCTTCCCCATATGCTAGTTTTTGATTTGCAGGAGATCTCTTATGCAGAAGAGTATGCAGTCTGCAGTATAGTCTACAACAATGTAACACTCATTTCGCTGCACATGTAGAACCAAAGCAAACTTTGAGAGCAACCAACCACTACTGGATCAAAAGACTCACAAACACAACAAAGCAAAGGGGAGGTGCCACATGACCTTCCTAGGAAGTTGTCTTGCCACAGTACTAAATATTATTCACCGTTTCCCAGCATAAAGTCCCTAGCATGGCATACTTCAACCAAAGATACAACTCACAGGCACAACTGAGATGGGGCATTTTAGACTAGAAGGCTCAGAGTCAAATCCTGACTATGTGAGGGGGCTTATTTTTGTTAGGAATTTGTATCCATAACTTCAGCATTCTGCTTCCACTCTGCAGTCTCCAAGTTTGTTGCCACTTTCCATTTCTGATACAATTGTGGTCTGAACTCTGTGGTACAGGGAGTAGAGGCATGGCTGACCCTGCCTCAGAAGACAAGCAGACCTCCTGGACCGCTACACCACACTTAAGGGTTCACTCTCAAACAATTTTGAGTTTGACAGTTTAAAAACAAAAGGACAGTGACAAACTTATGAAAGCAGTTAGCCATATGTTTACATCACTTTTCTGTTTGTGTGAGAATGCACAAGTGGGGTACACTTTTGGCTCTGAGCTTGGTCTTACAATACTGCTGTTGTACACGAGGCCAAGGGAGATTACACGTTCCACAGTTTCCTTTGGCAGCACCACAATCCAGATTTTCAAAACACAACTCTAACAAATAATACTTCTATTGCAGAAAAATTACGCTTCTACCTTTCACAGCCCTGACTTTAGATGCATTAACAGCTTTTATCACATTGGTGTGGAAATTGTTATACTGAAGGGCAGTATATACCTTTATGAAATAAAAATAAAATACTTATGAAGAAAGGCAATAAATATTTAACACATGTTCCAGAAATACCTCCTTTCCCAAATATTTGTGTTCAGTGGTCGAGGCCCTGTGCAATGCCGAACACTTTGAGAGATGAATTTAACACAGTAATCAAAGTCAAAGAGTAGGAACAAAATAAAACGAAGACAGCCTTGACCAGAAGCAGAACAGGGAAAGTCCCAAAGGGTTGGTTCAATTGAACACTGGGTGAGGATTAGAGCTGCAGCAAGTGGAAACTAGAGAAGAAAGTGGTGGAAAATATCCAAGAACTAGAAATTACAGAAGGGCAAATTTTGCCTGAAGTATGTATGATCTAAAATTCAGGATTTCATGCCCCCCCCCCCACTCCAGTTTTAAAACATCATTCATATAAAGCAAAAGAGAAGATCAAATGTCAAGCCTGGAAAGTTGACAGAAGCTCCTGATATCCAAAACTGATTTTCTGAAATACTTGTTGGGGGGGGGGCAGAGAAAAATCTACACATCAGACACCCAACTCATACATTTTATCATGAGTTACCACGAATCAAGCAGGAGACTTCTCAATTCTATTCTTTATGGTTCTTTACAATGCAGTAGAAACAAGAAGTTTAACACAGTTTAATGTACTGATGTACAATTTAACATAGTTAAGTCTTATGCTGGCATCAGATTTGTTTCTCAGTTTTGAACATAGGATATGATGCCAGGTGAACATGTAAAGCCACTAGCATATTGCCTTAGCAATTTATGCAATATACTTCCACAGGATGTCATTTGTGTACATTCACCATTCAACTACAGCATATGTACAAAATCTCTCAAGTTTTCACCCAAAGGTTTATGAACAGAATGTTTGTTCATGTCTTTCTATCCCAATATCCTGCCAATATGGTGCCTGAAGCACCATAGACCCTGGTCTGGGTCTCAGGTTACTTCCTGAATGGAGGCCAACTTTGTCCTCCATTACCTTAGAAAGGTCAATGATTCAAGATAGCAATGGGATAGCAATGCTATCCTGGGATAGCAATGCTATGCCACTTCCTTGTGACACCCCCTTCTACTTTCTTCAGTGCTATCAACCTCAGCAGCCTCATTAAGCCTCTTAGTGGTGAGGCTGGATCTACTGGCAGCTGAAGAGACAACCCCCTGATCACAGAGTTAGCTATGCAACACACCCTATGTCAGCCTAAAGTTTGACTGTGCCAAGAGATCACAAGCAGCAAGGATCATTGCTCACTGAGTGCTGCTCTTTCAACACCAGTTTGTTGTTGTTCTAATTTCTCAGCCTTTGAAATCAAGCTAGCTGGACAAATTTAAGAAGAAATGAAACAGCCAGAGACAGTCTAAGTTACTCTTATTACCTAATAAATTTTTAAAATACTTTAATCGTACACTTGTGTGAAATTTAGAGGGTTCTTCATGCCATGGAGTGTTTCGGCATGCATCCCAAAAGCACACTAAACAAAGAACACATGACAAACTGTTGTCTTCCAACTGATTAAAGTATTTCTTGCTGGCAAAGGAAAGCGCTTAGTTAACTCTAGTGGCTCAGGGCCAAAAGAAGTATTCCACCCACAACTGAGCACAAAGTTCAAGCATGAACACAAATATGCATTATAAAACATGCAGCTTCTGAAATTCTAGAGACTCAAGCGCTAGATCCTTCTCTTTAGAATCTGACTGATCTGTCCTTGTATGACTTGTTAAATACATTTCCCTTGGAAGAAATTCTGTGTCGGCAACAGCTTAGTAACCATGCTCACACTCAGGTAATGAAAGGAAAACAGCTCCATGCTTCGCTTTCAATGAAATCAAAACAAAGCAAACAGTCATCCTAATTCAACTCACTGTACTCAACAATTTCACTGAGAGCTGCTCTAAAGTCCATGCAGTTCACAGAGAATGGCAAGTGCCAGATGAAGCATAGCAAGGACAGACTTTTATAAAACAATAACTTTCCCAGCCTGTCATTTCAAAGTACAGTAGCCTAATGCTCAGAACATAAGCAGCCTTATTGGTCGATGTCAATTACCTGCTGGTCAAGTTTCCAAAATGAGAGGTAGCACTCCTGGCTGTGACCACACAATGTTGAGTTCAGGAGTGCAAAAGCAAAGCACATGCTCTTACCACTGAGCCACAGCCCCTCACCAAGAAAAAGATCACTGGCGGAATCTGCAGCTCTGGATTTCTCTCTTTTTCTCCAGCACTCTCCATTGTGACCCTAACTCCAATTCTATAACTGTTTCCCAGAATAATCAAACTGCCCAGGACTGAACTACACCAACAATTAAGGCAGAAAGAGGAAAGTTCATCTGAGATAGTTAGCAGAACTGAATATGTTCATCCATTGTTCATCACAACCAAATATCCAGAAATTTGCCAGATCAAGACCCCTACTTGTAACTCCTATAAGAAACATTATTTAATACAGAGTTTCCATAACTTCATCTGACATTAAAGCAACAGTTGCTGAAGAAAAACCAAACCAACCAGTTATCTGTTTTGTCCTGGACAGTTGATTAAGATGATCTGAATGCCACATACTAGAAAAGCACTCCATAAGTTAAATGTGCATTGCACACACACAACTCTACAGGATATTTCAACTCCCACTCTATAATTTTTGTGTCTGTTCACACATTTTTCCCTGCCAAAAAAGTGGTTCAGAACATCCTTGGTATTCACTCACGTGTGAAACATCCTTGTACCTTCTACAGACCAATAATGGAGAAACCCGACATACACAGGACATGTCTCATCACAGAATTGCCCATCCAAGGACATTTCGAAATGCTCATGTGAGCCGAAAAGACATTACTCAAGTGTGTAAATTGAACCACCTGCTTCACCACACAGAAGCAATGCCTACCTGTTTGTTTTTCAGAGACTTCCTGGCTACATTTTGCTCCACTTCTGTTCCATCCATCCCTCTTAGTACATTGATGAAGTCTCTCTTTGAAACAGAGGATATCAGTTTAGCCCGTTTTCTCTCAGAACTCCCTGCCTCTTTCATCTTCTCATCAACATTTCTTTGGTGCTTCCGAACAGCATTAAATAACTGGACAACTCCCCTGGAAAATAAAAGAAAAAATAAGTAGTATCCATGAACTGTTACCAAAAAACAAACAAAAAAACAAGATTACAGCTATTTATATGTCAGTGTGGGAACTCAGCCAGGGCACATGAGGTGGGCAACGAGGTAGAGTAACGTCATGAGTAAGTATAAACTAAATGATTTTTTTGAAGGTATTGAACAGATATAATTCAGAAGACAAATGGACTTTAAAAGGTGCAAAAATGCTGTGCATAGAATAGGCACAAAATTTATGCAACCATGGCCTACAATTCTTGAAGGTAACAACTTACACAGCTTCAACCGTAGTGGACATTATACAGCAAATCCAGTTCACACAATCCTACAGTTTATGCTCCTATCCCATTGTGTCATATTGAGATACCTAATTAAAGCCAATAAAAGCCTCCCAATGCCTTATAAGGCATTAAAAATGTCATTTCCAGTTTCACAGAAAAACCAGAAGTGACTTTTCCCACTGTTGGGCTTGGTCTGAGCCTAGTAGAGGCCACCCACAGCCTTTGCTGGGCTCTGAGGACCCTCCAGAGGCGTTTGCCCATATCCGTGGTTCCACTTAACCACAGGAGGGGGGTTCCATGGATACGGGGGCACACCTATATTTACTTTATTCAGAAGTAAACCCATTGTGTTCAGTAAGACTTACGCTGTAATCCTATCAACCATTTCAACTGGAATAAAGGATCTTTTACTACACACTGCAATAACTCCAGTACACAACCACCTGGAGAACACAGCGTCAATCAGCTGTTCAAACAAGGCCAGCTGCAACCATTTCCATCATGCAATCATAAAAGTTATGCCCCACACTAAACTCTGTTCATCGGCTCAAGGAACCAAGTAGATAATTACAGGGCAAACAGGAAAATTCTCACACAAGATACGGTACACTCTGGAAGATTCATCCACTGACTCACCACACATACCGAATCAAAGTTCAGAGGCAACTTTTTAAGACAAGCCTCAGTAGAGGTAAGGATGTCAAAATAGGTCCACTGACAGGATCAAGAGAAAGCACTGGTGATGTGTTATACTAGAGCCATGTGGTTCAACATTAAGTTAAATGCAAGACAGTAATCTGACCACAAGAACAGCAAGATTTGGCGAAAGCACTTTAGAGAAATACAAAGAGTGGGAGATATGATTGATCTGTATATCTTTTAAGGATGGAACTGACCAAACAATGAGCTCAGGCCCAGGACTCCTGCTGGGTGAACACTTAACACGTTATAGTCTTGTCCAAATTTTATGCTTTCATAAGACTTCTGAAATCTTTTGTTGAACTTGATACTGTACAAGACCAAACCAAGTATAAATCATTTGACTCCCACGAGTCACTTCTTAAGAGTTCTACTTGATTAGAAGCAGATTACTCAGGCATGCCTTTAGATCTGTTTTCAAAAGCCCAAATGCACAGACTTACCTCGTGGCAATTCTCTGAAGGTTTCTCTCAGAGTCTCTGTCTTTGGCAACATCTGGCTTCACTCTGCACATCATTTCCCACTCCCGCTTTTTATCAAGCTGCATCATAAATATTGTTATGTGAAAGAGCATTAGGCATTTTAAAAATGCAGCATACATCTCGGATATTTGGTAAGAAAGCGAAGTTGATAAATCACTTAAGACAACATTAGGAGAGGATGGGGGAACACACCTCCTCTTAACATTACTTCTCTAGCACTAGGCAAGATGTATGAAGGTCACTGGGATGAATTCCCACATAATGGACCTTCCAGTGAATCTTTCCCATTGCATTTGTACCAACAGGTCTTCAAGCAGTTTCTTGCTAGAAAAGATGGGTATGAAGTACTTAACATGGACTTATCTGCCAAGCAATTCCTTTCCTTAAATAGACAGTTTAATCTTGTATTCTGTTGCTTGCCCAGGCAAGGAGTTATTTATTCTGAGCTAGAAACTTGCTTGACTCACTTCTTCAACAACATGGCACCTAAGTGGAGTCATAATCAATTTATTCTGGGCTAAATAATTTTTGTTTTTAACTACACCAATCTTGCAGATAAGAGGCCTTGCTGCAAATAAACTGAAAAAAAATATAGTCAAGTTTACAGAACTGAGAGGTAAAAGGGTATCTGATGAGGTCATGGAGTCATACAGTGTCAGTCTATATATTTGGAAGTTTTCTTCTGCTTCTGGGAAAGGTTTGGATGGTTGTTCTACTGGGAATAATTCCAAGTCTAAAAAATTATAGCCATCTGAACTGAAATGTCTGGTCACAGATTGCGCAAACTTTTTTGCTACTGTTGCAATAAGGGGCTTGCAATTTCTGAAACAGGTACAAAGATCTATCATCTATTTCTCCCTTAACACACTATTCATGGCATGCAAGTGATTGCACTTTGGGATGCTTATTACATAACTGGACTTAACAGACCATCATTCTGTTTAATGTATCTCTCTCGCCGGTCACTCTTCTTTTGTAGATGATGCTTCCCCAAGATAAGTACAGATGATTTAATGAATAGATTCACTATGATGCAATCAATGACCAATAATGGTTTATTTTATTTCAGCTCTCACTAATAATTTGTGAGACTTATGGAGGCTAGAGGAAAGCAGTGAAGGAAGTTTGCTGATGGCAGCTAGTTCACAACAACATACAAAAGCTAAGGGGTAGCTCTTCTTAATCACAAAGTGACAGATTTTCACCCAGCATCCACCACAAAAGGGACATATTTTTACACATCATATTCCTTTTTATTGTATTCCTCACCTACATCCAGGATGGTTTTCCTGGAGAGAATAGATGTCCTGCACATATTAATCAATGACATGAAGATAACCTTCATGCAAAAAGGTGCTCATTACACTTATGCATTAATTTGAGGAATTTTTTTGTTCTTGAAGATACAATCAATTCTGGGGGTCAAGCTGCACATTCTTGATATGTTTAGGACAGGGTGGCCCAACACATGGCCTACAGGCCACATGTGGCTCCTGAGGCCCTTTATAGCTGCCCCGAAAGCTTAGCCTTCTCCTTTGGAAAAGTTGGAACAGTGCGGCAGGGAGAATGAAAAGCCCCACCACACCAAATGACTTCAGCAGGCTCAGAACATGGAAGTAATGTCATCACAACACTGCCAATTACTTTTGGGTCAGTCCACCTGGGAGTCACACAACGGTCATGCGTACCCCAGCTGCTGAAAGTTGAACTGGCCTGGTTTAAGATGTCAGCCATTGCTAACTAAGTGTGAACATCAATGGGCCTAGTACAAATCCATAACTATCTTGCTTTGCTTGAGGGTGAAAAGACCACACACTTTAGAGGGTGCTAATGCACACAGATTTTTGATTAGAAAATAGAGGACATGTAGTTCTCAAGTTCTAGCAAACTTCTTTTGTCACTGAATGTCACCTGGGCCCAGCCCCGGTGGCCAGGGTTTCCTCAGGAGCAGGGGTCTCCTCATGGGTAGGGGCCTCCTCAGGGGTAAGTCACAAGTGCTGCCAGGACTGGGCCCCCAGGCAGGGCATCTCCCCGGGAGTAGGGCCCAGGGCCTCCTGGGAGCATCAAACAGCTGGAAAGGGTGGGGCCGGCTAAGCCAGACACTGGCTTCATAAGCAGCCTAGGGGGAGCAGTAGCGCCGGAGGGAAGGTCAGAGGGAGTAGGAAACTCAGACTTATTCTGCCAGTCCATGACCCGAAAGGGAACTTGACTGCCTCAGTCCTTGAGAGAGTGAGCCGGGACTGGGAGTCCCCAGATCTGGGACCTAACTGGGCCCCTGGAGTGACCTCAGAAGCAAGGCCACAGGCCTGAGGACTCCCAGACAACTCTCCCCAACACTGGCCAGCTGATCGAGGTCCAAACACTGAGGTACCTGGGGTCCTCCTGAGGACATCTGGGCTGACCCCAAACACCAGTGCTGCAGGTGACCAACCTCTGGGGAACCCATATCCGGGGGCAACAGGCACCAGCCGGGGAACTCCGCCTGGAACCTCGAGGGGTCAGGAAGGGTCAGGGAACTATCCTAATGTGCACCGATGGCACAAGTCTATGTAAGCCAAAATGGCGTGTGACGTAACAGGTCCCACGAATGTTAAACATCTGACTCAAGTAAACTGCCTGTGCAAAGCGACCGTGTCTGTCTCCTGTCCTTCTCTCAGTCAACGGCCGCCCATCAACAGGGTAAGCCCCTCGCGTTCGGTCGCACACCAGGGGGTGGGGTCTTCGCCCGCTATGGACATTACACTGATTCATGATATTTTCAAGATGTGCTTAAACATTAATATGTTTAAATATGAAACATTAAATATTAATAAAAATATTAAATATATTTAAATACGTATGAAACATATCATGAAAATATCACTGCAAGATGGATGGTTTACTGGTGGGCTCCTAAGAATGACTTGAACAGATTTGCCCATAAATATATTTGAAGGGCAAACTGTGACTGGTTAGACTCCATGTTACAACTTTATGTATACTCAGAAGGCAGGCCTGATCAGACAACAAACCTACTGGGAGCAGTTGCGTAGCCGCCACAGTCTGATAAGCGCATGCTGCTATTAGAATAAGACACTAAAATGTACATTAAAGCTTATGCCCAGTTATTTATGGACAAACTTAAATAACCTTTCAGACTGGAAATTATTTTTTAAAAAAGCCATCCGATCCCAAACAACAAAAGAAAATTGTTGGCTAAGCAGTCTGAATGTATGCAACTGAATGCAGCTGTTAGTCGTTTCTCAAATTGTATCTTAAAAATTAACCAATATTTTAATAATGTATGCCAGTCAGAGTACCCCTTAGGTGCAGCATTCACATCATATACTAACTGCAAATGTCTTTTGCATTTTAAATGTGAACTGGAGTTTATGCTGAACACAGAGGGAAGAAGCAATTTCTGCTACTGAGAGAGGCTGATTTAGTGAGTTTCAAAAAAGATACAAAGGACTACAGTACTAGATAGAAAGGAGAGACCATATGGCCATCTGGCTTAGAATATCTGAAGTGTTCTCCATTTTAAAATAAAGTTTATTTTAAAGATAAGACTCACTTTGGACAAGTGGGACAAGGTCAGGTGCTACCGCTAGGCCAAACTGACACACCTGACAACATATATGGTCAAATGGAAACTAAACTAATCCTTCTCAACTGTGTTTTCAGCCCTTTTCAATAACCACAATATACCCTGACTTTTCTTTCACCCAATTTAGCAAATCAGCTTTTCTTAAAGCAACTGAATATTAAGTTAACATTGTTCTAGTTCTCTTAATACTAAGCCTATGTTATCAACAGTCTTTTTTTTTATTAAGGACATTACATAGAACTCTCTCTCTCTCTATAATACAAGAGAGAGTGCTAGGAATTCATGGATTTATGAACATACTCTGGCCTCGGATCAAACAACTAACCCTATTTTAGCTTTCCATCAGCATGGAATCAATAAAAAGCAAGCTGTTTTAAGTTTATCGCATAGTGAACAAATCAGTTTACCATCGAACAGGCTACCACCCATTTGTGGTGCACCACATACTTATCTGATAAAACCAGACTTAGAAAGCAAACTAGGACCCACTGGATTCTATACTGCAGCCTGACTTATTCAGACCTCGTCCTGGACACTGAACAAACTAGATGAAACAGGGCAGCCACTAGAGTCTGGTAACACACACTACTGTTAGAATAAGGCATGCAAATGTACTAATGTACAATTAAACCAGAATTCATGAGGTTCAGGTTGAGTAAACTGGCCAATACCAAAGAATGCTGGCTTAGGGCCCAATCCTGTGGTCTGTGCTGCGCCTCTGCAGCGCGGACCATAGTCGCAAACGTGCCTAAGGCACATTTGTAGGGCTTACTGCCGGCTCCCACCAGAGCTGGCTCAGCTCCGGCCAGCGCTGAGCCACTGCACGGCGGGCACCCACATTCTGCGGCTCGGTGGTGCCTGCGACCACAGGGCTGTGGAACGGGAAATGGGGACGGGGGCGTTCCAGGGAGGGGGGAGGCCAGCGTGATGCAGGAAGGGGGGCATGCCAGAGGCATGCCTGGGGGCGGGCAGGAGGAGAATGAACCCCGGAGCTCTGTTTCGTAGGATCCTAGGCGCTCATGAAGGCTGCGTGCCTTACACGAGCGCCTTTACTTTAGCGGCACCCAAAAGGTGCCACTAAAGAGAGTAGCCCCATTGTGGGGCTGCCTCCCTTACCCAGGGGAAGGGGACGAACATCTTCTACTCCCGAGGTGCCTCCCACGATAGCGCAGGAAGAGCTGGATTCAGCGGCAGCCCTCGCTGTGCCACCGTGCCGGGACTCCCTGGGCAGCTCAGGATTGGGCTGCCTGTTAGGACTGGGCTGCCCCTTGGGTTAAGAATTGCACTGGTGCAACCCGAAGTCACGGTTTCACAAAATTATATATTTTCACTATAGGTGTTCAACATAAGACCCAAGGGGCTATTTAGAATAAATGAAGAACAGATACAAAAGATGAGAGCTCTTATCTCTAGCTTGAGTACGGCTAGATAAGTGTTTCTGAAACTGTGGGTCAGGACCCACTAAGTGGGTCGCGGGCCAATTTCAGGTGGGTCCCATTCATTTCAATATTTTATTTTTAATATATTAGGCTTGATGCTACCATGGGATGTGACCGAATTTGGGGAAATGTTACAGACCTGTACTTTGAACAGGATACTATGTATATTCTTTTAACAATGATAGTAAATGGGACTTATTCCTGAGTAAGTGTGGGTAGGATTGCAGCCTAGAACTGTTAAAAATTTTCCTGCTTGATGTTGTCACTTCTGGTGGGTCCTGACAGAGTCTCATTCTAAAAAGTGGGTCCCGGTGCTAAATGTGTGAGAACCGCTGGGCTAGATAATTTGGTACAACTCTACTTGCATCAATGACACCTAGAGGATGCAGCAACTGTAATGTTGAGCTGACTTCCTTACCTGCCTCCTTTTCTCTAATCTTTCTTGCTTTTCCTTCTTTCGCTCCTTCTCACATACTTTGTTTTTAAGCAATATAGTGGGTTGACTCTTGGGAACTTTTTTATTAAGCACTTTGGCCATGGCATCAGCCCAGCCAGCATTTCCTGTATCTTTGGGGTCTGCTTCATCTTCATCTTTATTATCCAGGGCGGTTGGCTCTTCTTCATCATCACCTTCTGGTTCTTCAGAAGAGAAGCTGTCTTCTGGAAGATCTGAACTCCACTCAGCACCTGAAAGATAAAGAGGGATATCAAATTCTTTGCTACCTGTATCTTCCACCAACAGAACATTCTTTTCCAATTTTTTTATGTAACTAGGTCACAAGGAATGAACACCACTTCCTGTCAAACTAGTTCCTCCAAAAACATGTCCAGAAAAGTATGGCATGGCATGATTTTGATTAATTTATTAGGTGATAGTACTGAACAGAGAAACTGTTTGCACAATGATTTCAGAAGTTGGGAAAGAACAAATCAAGAATTTATTACCAATTTAATAGTAGTTTGGGTAAAAGAAGTACATTTGAGAAAAAAGAATGTCTTACTTGTATATACAAAAAATTAAAACTGCAACACTGACATCTAGTGTTGAAATCCCAGAATCAAGGTAGGTTGAAAGAGCATAGTATGACATGCCAAGTAGACTACTAGTCTGATTTGGTAGAAGGCAGCCTCCGATTACGATCTCCAAGGCACTTTTTTTACGCAGAAGAAGTAGTTCAGCCCTCACTCTGCTGCAGTTGTTCATCCCTTCTATTCCAAGACCTCTTATAAAATTAGGCTACAAAACTCATGCACAGAATCAGATTGTAATTATTTACAGGTCAACAATAGAGAAAACTCATCAACAGAACACTGAATCAAAGGGAAAGAGACAAGAAGGTTTTCTCATTGCTTCCCCCCTTCCCAACAAGGCATTCAGAACCACTAGATCGGGGTGGGCAAACCCTGGCCCTGGAGCCATTTGCGACCCTTGGGGTTCCCCAATCCAGCCTACAGGGAGCCCCCAGTCTCCAAGGAGTCTCTGGCTTATCAGAGACCGTTGGAGCCCATGCTGTTCCACAACTGCCGATCATTAACTGCAGGCCAAGTTTGAGCAAGGTCTTTTGTAGTCTCCATGCGTTTTCTGCTTTTTCCTGGCCATTATTTTAAATTCCCCCCCCCCCCATTACAACTGAACAACTTATGCCTCCATGCGTTTCTGGTTTGGTCTGTATGTTTTCACTGTGCAAGATGTGTGTGGTAAACAGTTCATAGTTCTCATGTGGTTCTACATGCCTATATTATAGTTCTCATGTGTATTATAAATAAGCTCAGTAAAGTTCATTCATATGTTCAGTCCCCAATGTATTCATTTATGTAAACTTAAGTAAATTTACTCCAAATCTGAAATATAAACTAATTCTTCCGCTCCCTGGCCTCCGACACAGTGTCACAGAGATGTGGCCTTCCTGCAAAATTTTTGCCCATCCCTGCACTAGATGTAGACAGGAAGGGAAGGCAGCAAAAATGCCTATCACGATCTGTCATGAAACTATTGTTTCATGTAGGTCTTTACTTTCCTTCCATTGGTATTAGAGTATTTGGGTTTCCTCAGGAGTAAAAGACCCAGGTGAGAAGGATTGGGCTTATTAGTATAGAGAATAAAACCCTGTGGAGAAGGGAACTTTTTTGCCTCCTTGGTTGGATGGGATTTGGAGGGGGAGTAGCAGGGGACTGTGAGTGAAACTATTTCTGACTGCCTTAGGTTTTTAATCTTTTCTTTGCAGCTTTTCTTGGCAAGTTCATAAAAGGATTTTGCCTGAGGGGGGAGTCCTGCAGGTTCAGGAGCCTCCTTTATTTTTTGTTACCTGCATATTGAATTTATATTAAAGCTTTTAATTGTTAATTGGATCCTAATAAATCCTGTGTTTCATGTTCCCTTTTGCTTGGATCTTATTGAGAACCCTGAGATTATTACTCCCTTCCTTTAGAGGAACCAACATGAACCCTGACACCATATTTCAGTAAACTTCAGTTTTTCATAAGGCTAGGTAAGCTGCATTTGATGATATGACTACTAAATGCTACAAACATCCTTACTACAACTACAGCAATACTTCAACCTTCACTGCTTTGCTCTTTCAACCACTTTCGGTTATAACTACATTTCAAATGTTATCCATGTGCTTTTCTCTTTAAACTGGATTTTCAATTGGATGTCCAATTTCATCCAAGACATTTGTTGATGTTCTTATGTTCATTTTTTCTTTTATTTCTGTTTATTTAGGTTTTGCACGCATTCACATGTGCTATACAGTTAGTTATTTACAATTTTTTCTGGTCAAAGTAAATTTGCAAGCTAATAAGGCTATGCTTTGACAATAGTCCATTTTTCACTTTCATGCATGCACTGGTCCCTGGCCTGATGAAAGTTCAAGGTATTGCTGTACTGTGTTTATGTAGTGCTATTACAGCAGTGGTGGGAGGGCTTCAGGCTTACAAGATCTACTTTATATTTTACTAGAGTCCCAAACTCCACCAACTGGAGACAGGTGCAAAAAAAATGGTGGCAGGGAAGGGGCGCAGAGGTACACTGTGGATTAAGGAACAGCATGTACACACAGAGTCTACAGGGCAGCTGCTGTGCTGCCCCAGCAACAGCCACTGTAAAAGTGCCATAAAGCACTTCTGTGTTAGCAATAGGCCCACAGGGTTGGCACTGGGCCTCACCGCCTAGAAGATGCTAGAGTGGCTGCAGTGAAAAGTTCTCCCACCAGTCAGCAGTGGGAAGAGAGCAAGCTGGAGGGTAGATCAGGCCAAGGAGGGGGCAGGGATGGTGGCAGACTGTTACAATATCCTGTGCCCCCTCCCAGGTGGGAAATCCTGACATGGGCTTCCTTGGTTCTGTGCCAGCAAAATAGCTGGCACAGCTCCAAGCAGACCCACTGAGATTACAGCACCTTTAACCAGATTAGAAAACAAACAATCCCTTATCCCAAGGAGATTCCGGTGCCTGCCCCAAGCCCACAGGATGCAGCGGTGGCCATTTCAGTGCCACTGCTCCTCTGGGTTGCAGCTTAGGATTGGGCGGCCTGTCTTTTAATCAAAGAAAGAGTGGTGGGCAGTACTGTATACTTCTCAATGGGTAGTACCCATTAGTGACTACAATATGAAAAATTATGTTCATACCTTTTTTCTGCCAAATAATGTGTGGGTCATATAAAACAAAACAAAATCTAAATATACACTGCTAGTACAATCCTCTTGCAAAATAATTACAGAAGGAGCATCTTCATAGTAATGGGAACAGGGAAGGAAAAGTGAAGGAAAGTATCTTACTGCACAAAAGCCAAAGTGCTGACTACCTGTTCTCGAGGACATTTTTGACTGGAAATAAGGCATATGGCTCTTATTAAAAAGCACAACTGAGGGACAACAGCAAAACAGTTTTCCAATTTTCAGGTGACACCATGTAAGTAGATGCCAACCTCAGATACAAAAATATGAAATACTTGTACGGCAAAAGCCTTCTAGAAGACAAACTTATGGCTACAATGGTCTGTGCCTTGCTAATGTCAACTCCTGTAACACCTTAATATGGGGTTTCCCCTGAAGACTTTCCAGAAACTGCAGCTGGTACAGAAGAAAACCATGTACACTGCCTTATGATCCATGGCAGCTGGGATATAAGTCTAATAAATTAAACACACAGGATACAGTAGAAGATTGTCCAAAGGGGATAAGATGTAAGCCAGCACCATATTTGACAGTCTTGCATTGTAATCAGCCTTGCTTACATGTGCACCAAAAGATCCAACAAACATCTTACCTATTTTGAAGGAATGAGAGTGGGACCTTAGATCAGGTTCTCTGCCTCCTACAGGTTCAGGGTATTAACCAGAACAGGAATCATTTATTCAACGAGGAAGCCAGTTAATGATGCTCTCTTCTATTTAAAAAAAGCCATCCCACTCCTCCTGCTCCCACCATGGCCTCTTCTGCTGGGGGGAGGGGGGACGATCTTTTACAGAGTAGATGGAAAATACAAAAGGAAAATATGCTCTCCTACAAAGATTCAGGAGGATCAGTAAGAAGAGGAAACTGATGCGGTAGGCTCCCCTGTCAGTCCAGGTCAGGACATGGAACATCCTGAGTGCAGGGGAGGACGACTGTAGGCTTTAACAAGAGTAACTTCATACTTAGAGACAGGAGTAAAACTGCTTACAAACCTTTTGCCTGAAATGGCTTCATGCCCTCACCCAGTGCATTTAGTCCCAGTTTCCCAGTGCTTTGGTCCCTGAAGACCAGACACAGACGGTCTGCATAAATAACCTGTTATCTCGCAAAAGCAGCAAAATGCATCCAGAGGAAGGACACCACTACCACCAGACAGAGGAGTAAAGGGGAACTTGGATGAGGCAGGAGTGGAAATTTGCTGAACTTTTGCCAGTTGAATTGTATTGCTTTCAACTAAGTATAAGAGGCTGGCTGTGTCCATTGCACATGATCCGAGAGCACTCTCTTTGTGCCCTGCTTGGTTAACCTGCAATAAACTGCTGTTTCTGCACCTTTCAGGTGGTGTGAAAATATCTTATTTTTTCTATATTAGACTTGATGTTCTCATGGTATGCGACTCTGTTTGGAGAAATGTTACAGAGCTGTACTTTTAACAAGCTACTACGTACATTCTTATAACAAAGCTAGTAAATGGGACTTAATCCTGGGTAAGTGTGGGTAGGATTGCAGCCTAGGATGGTTAAAAATTTTCCTGCTTGATGATGTCATTTCCAATCATGACATCACTTCTGGTTGGACCTGAAAGATTCTCATTCTAAAAAGTGGGTCTAAGAGCTAAACTAACTAATCAAATAAATATGTTAGCGTTTCAAAAACTTTCCGCAACCCACCAAAAATTGGCTTGTGGCCCACTGGTGGGTCCCAACACATTTTTGGGAAGCGCTGGCTTAAAAGCAATTCTTTGGGATCAAGTGAAGAGCATTTGCCATTGACCCAGTGTGCTGCTGAACCAAAGGCACTCAGTGCGTTAGTGGATCACGGCACCCACCACTGCCCGCAGACCTGGGGGGAAGTAGCAAAGCCACTGGGGAGAGGGATGAGGCGGGAACCGCTGGTGAGAGCCGGAGGCAGGGAAATCAACCAACAGAGAAAGAATTAACGGGACTGCATTATGAAGGTTTTAAGTCAAGAAACACAAACAATGCCAGGGACAGAGGCTGAGTGGGAGGCAGAAGCTCAGCCGCCCCAAGCTCCAAAGGGGAGGCGGGTGCCTCTCAACCCCATCAAAGATCTCAGAGCCCAACCCTAAGCGGGTCTACTCAGAAGTAAGCCCCATTAGAGTCAATGGGGCTTACTCCCAGGTAAGTGTGGTCAGGATGGCAGCCTCAGAGCCCAACACCATGCGTGTCTACTCAGAAGTACTCCCGGGTAAGCGCGGCCAGGCCTGCAGCCCCCCGCCAGCAATTCCGCCCCCCAGGCCCGCCCCCCCCGCGCACACGAGAGCCCGCCGAGGCCGCCACTACCGTCGCTTTCCCGCAGAGGAGCTCCGGCGGCTCCTCCCGCCCCACGTGGGTCCACCACGGCCGCCGCCATCTTCGCCTCGCACCGCGTCCGGCGAACTAAAACGCTCCGGGGGGAAGCGCGCCGGCGAAGAAACGTTCCGCCTCCAGCCGACCTGAGGGAGCGCAGCGCCGCATTCCGCTCCACGGGGCCACGCCTCCTCGGAGGTGAGGGGGCGCTTGGCGCCGCGAGACTTGCTCCCCTCGAGAGTACGCGTGGATCGGCCTGCGGGGCTCGGGAAGGCAGCGACAGACCTGCTCAGTGTGCGCCGAGAGGCTGCCGCGCATGCGCAGAAGCCGAACTCTCCGCCTGAGCGCGCCCCATGAAGGGAAACGAACGCGGTGGCTCTTACAGATGCCGCCGCAGACCAACCTAGCTCCCTAGGAAGCACCACCGAACCGACTTCCGGTTCTCCATGGAAACCGCTTGGCAGTACCACAGAGTTGTGGGGAAGGAGCGGTTCCCCTTCCTGGCCCGAACGTGGCAGCGTTGTCATGGAAACCGGAAGTGGGGGAGGTGCTTGTCAAAGGCTATGGAGGGCGCTTGCGTGCAAGAGGGTCAGTGTTAGGCCCTGACCTGGGAGCAAGTCCTGTTGGCCTCAGCAGGACTTGCTTCAGAGTTGACATGCCTTGGACTGAGACAGGAATTGGGGCAGCTGCAGCTACTCAAAGCCTTCCAGGTGGAGCTGCACCTGCTGAAACTCCCTCTTCATCTATAGACTCTATGCCATGCTTCAATGTATAGGTATAGGCCCCCCTTTGGACAGCCCCATCCTATGCACGTCTACTCAGAAGTAAGTCCCATTTCAGTCAATGGAACTTACTCCCAGGAAAGTGGATAGGACTGCAGCCTCAAGGTCCAATCCTATCCAATTTTCCAGTGCTGGTGCAGCCATACCAATGGGGCGTGCACTGCATCCTGTGGTGGGGAGGCAGGCACAGAGGCCTCCTCAAGGCATGGGCACATTTGTTCCCTTACCTCAGGGATGCATTGCAGCTGCACCAGTGCTGGAAAGTTGGATAGGATTGGACCCTCACTCAGTTACTTGTTTGTGTATATGGACCCTTGAAGACAGAACACCAGATAGGCCTTTTCAGTCCCTTCACATCATCTCCAACACAAAGTTTTTCAACAGAGTAATTTGCTCATGCCTTTGAAGTCTAATCATCGTTATGCTGCCTGTGGAAAGAGGCATGGGATTGTGCCTGCTGGCCCCTACACACTTGGCATAACCAGTAAAAGTCTATGCATGCACAAATTGTGATTGGGGCAGAGAGAAATGTGTTTCCAAGTGAGAATCACTCTGTAAGGCAGACGTCTGAATTATCAGGAGCAAAGGAAGCAACTCAAGATGTCTCTTTTTGTGCTTCTTTGCAATGCAAAAAATGAGAGCTCACATTTTTTTCTCTGAAATTCTCACATAAGTTTACTAATTTCATTTATAACCTCAAATAGTTCAGTTTATCGATGCATAGTTTGTGCTTTCCAGACACTGACAAAAGGACAATCTTAAATGTGAATATACTTCTTAATTCACATGGAAGCCAATATATTCAAGGAACAATTAGTCACTTGCAAAGGGAACGGGATCACATTCAACTGCAGTGTAGATTCCCTGTGCATTTAAAAATGTCTGCTCTGCCACTGATACAGCAAATACAGTTCAAATATTCCGCATATCAATATCTGTGTTCCCATGATACGTTCATCGCTAGAGAAAATCCATTATAGTCTGTGTCGTTACACCCAGACCACCTCTACCCTATGTCATGCTCAGTTCAATTTAAAAGAATACACTATACAAGAAAGAATGAGATATTGAAATTATTGCATGCTTCCTACTTACTCCGAAAATCAATAAAGACAAATTAAACATTTACTGCATCCTCTTCAAAACATAAATACCATTTAATCTATAATGTTTTATGTACTGTTCTGAATATAGTTTCTTTGCTTCTACCCTAGTCATACAAGAATAACAGCCCAATCCTATGCTTCCCAGCGCCCAGCGGAACAGAGGTGCCAAAATGGCTACACTTGTATCCTGAGGTTGCAGGGAAGCCACCAGAGGTCTCCTCAGGAGAAGGGGACTTTTGTCCCCTTCCCCTGAGGTAAACCCCATGCCCTACAATGGGGCTTCTCAAGTCTGCACCAGCAATTTTGCCGGCGCAGACTTGAAAACCTCCGTGTCGGGCTTTTCAGCATGACACGGAGGGTAGGATCTGATGGGAAAGGCCTCCACAGGTCCTACCCCCTCCTGCTCAACCACTCCCCTGTTCCACTCTTCCCTGCCCCAGAACACCTCTCCCGTCCCCAAAAGGACACACCGCTGCCTAGTGGTCTTACCTGCCTCTAGCAGCCATGCAGCATCTTCCTGCCAGTGCTGGGCTTAGGACACCTAGCACCAGCACTAGAGTTCTATGCCAGTGCTGATGGCCCATAGGATTGGGCCCTTAAAGAGCCCCCTTCCTATTACGTAAGGAATAAATGTATAGTAAATCATAATCAGTAAGTAGGTAATAAGAAACATGTTCATGTTCTAAAGAAGGCTAGGCTGGATTTTTGCCTCATTTAGAATCTTGGCAGACTTGTTTGTTTGTTCTATTATCTAACTTTCATACATACTGGGCAGTTTAGTGACATGGCAATGCAATCCTATGCATGTCTCCTCAGAAATAAAGACCCAATGCAGTCCTCAAGATACTCCAGTATCTTCCCATCACTGGTGCCATGACTGGCATAGAAATCTGCTCACCAATGGATGCACCACGGATGCTGGTGCAACACTAGGAAAATGCTGAATCAACATAGCATAGAAGTCACTGGACATTTCCAGTGTTGGGGAGGCATGCTGTTGGCTGAAGTTAGAATATGGTGCATATCTAGTGCTCCTCACACATGTCCCTCCTACATCCCTCCCATGTTAAATGCCAGTCCCTTCCCTCTCTGGCCTCTGTGCCAGAGAGTTTCTATGAACATCTCAGGGGTCCCCCCTCCCCCTGGTATGTATTATTTTATTTAATATTATTTTTCATATTTTTATACAGCCCTTCCTCTAAGAAGTTCAGAGTGGTGTACATAGTTCCTTCCCTTCTTTTGTCCTCACAACAATCCTGTGAGGTACGTAAGGCTGAAAGACTGTGATTGGCCTGTGTAATGGAAGATCAGAAGATCATCAGGTGGATGATGTGGTGTTGACAGCGATTCCATGTTTTGACAGCTGTTTGACAGCTCTGGGAAGGGCAGGGCTGGCTCCACAGCTGTAATCAATCAAGGCCAATGGAGACCTGGATGGACACCTGAGCTTCATTTGACCTTGATGGGACTTTGAATGACTTAACAAGGTAGCTCACAGCTGAGCTGCATTTGAACATAAGAGCATAAGAACAGCCCCACTGGATCAGGCCATAGGCCCATCTAGTCCAGCTTCCTGTATCTCACAGCGGCCCACCAAATGCCCCAGGGAGCACACCAGATAACAAGAGACCTCATCCTGGTGCTCTCCCCTACATCTGGCATTCTGACTTAACCCATTCCTAAAATCAGGAGGTTGCGCATACACATCATGGCTTGTACCCCATAATGGATTTTTCCTCCAGAAACTCGTCCAATCCCCTTTTAAAGGTGTCTAGGCTAGACGCCAGCACCACATCCTGTGGCAAGGAGTTCCACAGACCGACCACGCGCTGAGTAAAGAAATATTTTCTTTTGTCTGTCCTAACCCGCCCAACACTCAATTTTAGTGGATGTCCCCTGGTTCTGGTATTATGTGAGAGTGTAAAGAGCATCTCCCTATCCACTCTGTCCATCCCCTGCATAATTTTGTATGTCTCAATCATGTCCCCCCTCAAGCGTCTCTTTTCTAGGCTGAAGAGGCCCAAACGCCGTAGCCTTTCCTCATAAGGAAGGTGCCCCAGCCCCGTAATCATCTTAGTCGCTCTCTTTTGCACCTTTTCCATTTCCACTATGTCTTTTTTGAGATGCGGCGACCAGAACTGGACACAATACTCCAGGTGTGGCCTTACCATAGATAAGGAGCTGGAGGATAAAAGGCAGCTTCAGAAGGAGCAGGGTTAGCTGGTCAGACAGACCTACAGGACATGGATGGACCAGGACCTACAGCAGAAGGGGATTGCCAGGACTCTGCTGGGGGATTCTGCTGCAGTGGACTGCTACGGGAAGGATTGGACTGCAGAAGACTGGACTGTGTTTTGGAGACTGAATAGGACTTTGAGTGGAGGCTTTGGACCTTAACCCACTAAGTAAAGTGGACTTTTTGGGAAGGAAAGTCTCTGGATAAGAGGGATTGCAGGGAATGTGTTTGTAGCAATAAATTTGTTTAGTTGCTATAGATAAGGAGTTCTGTGTTCATTCCTTTGTACATCACAGCTGTTGTTTCTAGAGATAAAATAGGGTGTTAATTAGCCAAAAAGCAGGCATGGGAAGACTTTGGCAGGGACAGCCTAAGGTCACCTGGGAAGCTTCATGATTGAGTGGGGATTGTACAATGTAAGTACTCTCCATACTGTCAAATGAACAGGTGTAGTATGGGAGCAGAACCTGCCCTGCAATCCCAGAGCACTGCAGACATATACTTATTTGACAACTGAAAGGAGCTGATGAGATATTTGGAAATGGCAGTCAAATTTCCCTGTAAGACATCTTGCCCATGACTGCTGAGTAGCTTGTTGGATGTATTCTAGAGAGGCTGCGAGTAATAACCATTGTGCAGTGACTGAGGTGGGAGTGGAATTCCCACCCTTATCTTCAGGTGCTGGATGGAGGCAGGGTTATCACAGTCAGTGCCATGCAAGCATATGGTTACTGAATGGACAGTTTCATGAGCATGGGCTGGTGATGTTGCAGAGGGGAAACTGTGCTGGCCTTAAACCCAACTCCTTTGCCACTTCCCATTAACTGGGAATTTTAAGTTTAAAGGACAGGCTGTGGTTTAATCAAGCAAACTAGCTCACCAGCTTCCCCTGTTGGCAAATGGGGTGACACTTGACACTTGAGGATCAAGGGGCCTCTTCAATACTCCACATAAACAAAGTGTTCACCCTGGCGCATGTCCCAGAATCCTTTACAACATGCTAGATTCTGTGTGAGACATGCAGAGCTTCCTCAGCAGACACAAGTAAATACTACCAGAAACTTGAAAGGTTAAAGCACCCCACTGCCTTAGGGAATCTTGGGGAGAAGATAAAACCTCACTGGCTTTCACAGGCTGCTGCTGAAGCCTGCTGCTGAAGCCTGCTCTGTATGTATGAAAAGAACATACAATATGTTTCATAAAGTTATACATCCCTTTGCATCCCATGATTATACATACCATGACTCCTCTAAGGAGGTTATTTTAGGATCTGGTTTACACAAACAGATATGGGCCCTACTGCCCAGCAAGTGCCTGCGTAATAGACTTCAGAGAAAAGCCAATGCACAGTCAGGCACTTACAATGTCATCCTCAAGAATCACTAACTTAAAAATTCAGTGGAAGCCTGGGACCTGTAAATGCCACAAAGAAAGATGAGACCGTTTGACCACCATCCAAAATGTAGGGCATATTTTTGGTGCGGTGGAACACATTAAGTCTTCCCATTTTGCTTTGCAGCTCTACAGATTCTCCTCAGAATGCTTTCAGTGTTTTGCAGACGTGGATTAAAATCGGTTTTCAAAAGCACAGTGCTCCTATTTCACATACAACAGAAATCTGAGTAGGTAAAAGTTCCACTGGAGATCTGGAAAACAGGGATTATTATATCATAGGATTTATGATGTCATCTTCAAGTCGAGCTTGGAAACTGGCTGCTTTGTTTTCAGGGCCATCAGTGAAGATAAGGAAATATTATTCAGTCTTATATTTTAACTAATTATAAGGAAAGTGTGTGTGAGGCTCCCAGATGAAACCAGATGGAAAAGGCTGCTTTGTTTTTGTCCTCAGAAGAAGGGTTTTCCTTTCTATTCCCTGTACGAGCCCCTCCATGGTATGTTGCTATGTAATGGATTCTCTCTCTTTTTTATTTGCATGTGTTAGCCTTTTTATTGCAAATAGGGTTCTAAATCTTACTTTAGGAAAGAAAATTGCACTGCATGGGAGTGTGGTGAAAGTAAGCTATCAATAATGTTAGTTATGAAAACCGGATCATAAGTGTTTTTAGTCCATTAGCCGTTTGGCTTTATTTATGTCCTCTTTCTGGCAGACTTGGGAGCCAGTTATTCAAAAGATGCAATTTGGCAGAGGAGCAGCACATGAGGATATAAAACACTGCCATATTCTTTCTGCTAGAAGAAATCCTTTTTTATTTTGATCTTAGCAAACAGCGCAGACACTGACTTTGAAGCGAAGGCCGAGGGTGCACCTTCATCTCTGTGTAAAATGTTGAAGGGACCAATAAAAGAATAATTATACCCAAACTAATCTAATTTCATCCACAAAATTAAAGCAAGAAGTACTTTACAGTCCAGACCTCATGTTGCACTCATTGGGTAGGCCAGAATATTTCCATGCTGGTGGAAGACCCCCCAGGAGCAAGGGAAGAAACCAGGATGAGGCAGGGGGTGGCTGGGAAGAATAAGCCTTGGCTGGTTCCTGTATCTCACCCAAACAGCATGACTGCAGAAAGGCCGCATAACATTTAGCACTCTCATTGAATCACAGGTGAACTTCTGGCTCCTCCCTTTCTGCCAGTTCAGTCAATGGCCGGTAGGACTTCCAACTAATCCTGCAGGCTGGAAAGGGGGATAGGATATTGGTAGAACTGCTGCTGCAACTACCACTCCCTTCCTGGTCTCAAGCCAGTCCCTCCCTGCCCGTCTCCACCCCATTCCTTCTCTCCCCATTCCGCCTAACCACTGCCCACCCCTGTGCCAACTTTCTGGCACCAGGGCTTTTCAGGAGGCCATTGGTTTGCAATGGCAGCCTGGCTGCACAGAATGGCAGGTCACATTTTGCAAGCACCACAAAGCATGCTGTTCCAGCAGCCCAATAGGCCCACAGGTTTGAGCCATAAGTCTCTAACGAAAGATATGAGATGGCTCCTATTGCTCCCTCTATCCTAAATGCTTCTTTGCTGGCTCAGCAAGCTGTTATAGGATCTGGCTGTTAGTCTTATGAATGAACATGCCTGACCTCTGGACTGAATACCGTAAGTGACATCATGGATATCTAGGCTTGTCACACTTGAGAATGGAGAGGTCCTGATGGCACTGCAGCGATCGGGGCACTGCCTGGATCAGGAGTTTTTTAAACTTACCTGGGTGGTCGTGCTGGCCTCCAGGAGGCTCGCAGCCTCCTCTGCAGGCCTCCCCACTGCTCCAAATATTTGCTGCTTTTTGAGCGAAAGCTGAAAGTGGACTCTGATTAGTGATCACAGCTATTTGGAGCAGCAGGGAGGCCTGCAGAGGGGGCTGCAGTGCCATCAGGACCTCTCCCTATCCCTGCTCTGCCCCCGCTGATACTTACCATGGTCCCAAAGTTCAAGTAGGACTTTGGGAACTGCTGATCTTCAGCACAGCCCTATGTATATTTACTCAGAAGTACATCCTATTGCATTCAACTTGCTCTCAGAAAAGTACGTAGAGGATTGCAGCCTTAGAGTTTGCCTACAACATTGCAAGTATCCATTTGCAAACATTCTCAAGCCTCCCGGACTTGACCAGACCCTCCCAGAAGCCAGTGTGACAAGCAGTGACCACAACACAAGTGATGACAACAACAACAGATGTTATTATTCCACCCTTCCTCCAATGAACTCAGGATTTCACCCATGGTGTCTCCCCACTAGACTCTTGGTTGCTTTATCTGAGATCAGTAAAGACCTACTGCAGTAAAATATTTGCACTAAAATAGTTGAAGGATTTGTCAGTCTCTGACACAACTTTGATTTGCCTTGTTAATAGAATGTGTGTTTTTTTCTTTTCAAACTTTGAAAGTTTCTCAAGAGCTTGTGAGGGGTTCCCCGTGCATAAGATCAGTAGCGACAGACAAGCATTCCTGGGAAAGGCATCATGTTTGGAAAACCTGCAGAATGGGGACCATGTGAACCTCCAGGGGAGTGAGATGGACAACCAAGGCACCAGGACCACAAAGACCCTGATCTTAGGCAACAATGTTGGAAGGAGAGATTTTGGCCCATGAAGAGAGCTGCCACCAGCTGGAATGCCCGCATCTCGGTTGTCGGTTTTTTGTAACTGATTGGCTAATGTTGCAAGCAGAGTGCTGGACTAGGTAGCTCTTTGGTTTGATCCAGCAGGGCTCTCCTCATCTTCTTTTGGGTCTTAAACAGTTTCAAGCTTTGCCTTTGCTTCTCTGGTAACTGGTTCAAACCAATGCTGCCCCCCTCCATGCCCATACTTTACCTGGCTGGGTTTTTTTCCTGATCAGTTGGCAACCCAAACTTAAGATGTGCAAACTGCTTCTGAAAGTGATTAGACATTTTTTTTTTGTCATTGTTCTGAAAATAAATAATACCCCCTGAGGGCTGGGGATAAGAATAGGCCCTCAGTTTGGCTGTACTTGTCGTAAGAGGCGACTGAACAGCCACCGGGTAGATGAGACTCGTCAGCCTGGGAAGGCAGCTCATCTGAGAGAAGGAAAACTCTGATCCCAAACCTCCACTTCCTTGTGGCTACATCCAGTTATGGAAAAGGCTTCAGGAGTCAACCTCGAGGCAAAATCCGGAGCCGGAGTCCCTGAGGCAGTTCATGGCTGAACACAGTCACGTTCTGGCAACTCCTGCGACGTTGCTGGAACCAACTGTATTGGCTTCTGTCTTTCCATTGGACCATTTCAGCGACGTGGAGGGGGGGATTTGCTGCATGGGTAACAGTCTATCCTCCATACCTATTTTACCCAGGCTTTGCGCACTGGAGAGGACACTCTGTTCCAGAACACTATTCAGAGCGCGATACCATAGTCTTCCGAGACTGAAGGATGCCAACAAGTGTTCTGAAAAGTGCTACTTCCTGTTCCTTCCTATTCCTCTTTCCTGCCTCTTAAACACTAAGACAGTATGAAAGATTTATTACTGAAAAACGGCTTGCTGGCCATTGCTGTTTTATCTGATAATAAAGAACATATACAGTACATTGTGAAGTTGAGCTTGAAAGGCAAGGATTTTTTTCTGACTTTCCTGGAGTCTCATTAGTGCCTGCTCCTGAGATTTCATAGACCTGTTTACCATTTTAATGCACCCCTGAAGCTATAGCTGGAACCTGTTGCTCTTAGAAGCACTGAGGCTGGGATTTTAAATGTCAGCAGCGGGGCTGGTCTCCATGTATCGCTTGTGCCATAAGTAGCTATGGATATTGCCAGTGCTTCCAGAAACAGCCACTATTCATATTTCGGAAGGGCAGACAACAAGAAAAATAGAGCACTGAAGGTGGGGGGGACGGGACTCTCCACTAATAAGATTTAAATTAAGATGCATGAATCCTTATTGCTACTAACAGAACAGATATCTAAGCATAGGATGTTGGGATTTCTTTTTCCTGAAAACTCTGTGTCTGTGTACTCTGTGTCTGTGTCTGTGTCTGTGTGTCTGTCCTCGCCAAGATCCCCTTTCCAGCCAGATAGTAAGCATGTAGGACTTACAGCATATTCATATAAATAAATTCTTCCTACTCTTTGCAACCACATTTCTTGAAGTGATCTTCAAGGGTCACCCAACCCCTGCTTAATAAACCATCTATGCTAACAAGTCATGCCCCCATTCTAAAGTTTAAACAACCCACACTTTCTAGCATGTTCTTCCAGTCATAATGTCTTTTTCTTTTTGAGTGACAGTGAAGTACATACCAAGACGGATATCCTAAATCTCATTTTAAAGGACATAAGAAAGAGGAAAATTAATTCTGCAGTTGGAGGGGGTACTTGAATGAAGCCCTACTTCCCTCCTCCCAAATAAAGAAGTGCCACCATGCTTTGATCCCCTACTCCACCAGGCACCATACATAAATTCCAAGACTTTACCATTGATTCTCAAGGTCAGGTGGGTCTCCTCAGACCTGCGCCAGCTCTGTAGCTGGTGCAAGTCCAAGGAAAGGGGATGGAAAAGCTGTAAAAAAGGATAGGATCCAGTGTGCACCATTGCCACTGCCACCACATCCACCTTCTCCTGCAGCTCCTGCCACCATTCGTTCCCACCACCACATTTTGCCCCCTCCCCACCCCCACCATTGACATGCCTGCTACCACTCTGTTAGCAGCCATTTTACGAGAGCAGAACTCAGTCCCACTGTCATAAATGGCTGTGTACAACAGCCCAGTCTCCAATAGGATTGGGCTGTCTGAGTTGAATAGGACTTACTCTCATATAAGTGTACATAGGATTGTAGCTTTAATGAATTGGCTATCTTGCTTTGTACCAACTGATCAAACAATTAAGTTACAATTTCACTATCTCAGTATCTTGCAGGTCTTTGATGATAGTTTCTTTCACCTATTTCTATGAATCAGATCCTGCTTGAAAGGACAAATCGTAATCATCACTATCATTTTTTCCATCACACCATTTCATGATAATTTGAACAAGGCAACTTCCAGTGAAAATGCAGTAATTAAAAACAATGAAACCCATTATGAAAAACATGAAATGAATACCATTAATATAGAAAGAGCAGTAGTACAAAACTTCCTAAATCAAGAAATTTGCACTGTTTAAATTACAACAGTGGTTTTCAAATTTTTTATTGTCAGGGAACCCAGGATTCCACATCAACTCAAGTCCCACAAATCCCCTGTCCAGCATAGCAAAAAATTATAGGTCCCAAGGACAAGTGCTCACTCACTGACCAGATTTGCTGAGTCCCTAGGTGACCTAGGGCACACTCAACACCCTCCTATACTATCCACTGAAGTGGAAGTCTGGTATTGGTGGACATGCTTTCCTTCAAATTTTCTCACTATTGATCTTTTTTTTAGGTACCTCTGATATGCATCCAAGGAACTTCAGCCTTCCTTCGAACACTCTTTGAAAACCACTGGTTTACAACAATGTCACCAGCACACAACAGGAGAGCAGCTCTGATTAATATCCATTTAAAATCCACATTTTAAATCTCCGGTTCAGTCAATCGATTAATTACACCAATGACTTAGATAATGATGCCAGCTGTAATCAAAATGGTATTGGGCGACATAATGGTGCAGCCAGCATTTAGTAATGAGTCCAGCCCAGAAGGCAGAGATGGAGTTTATTTTGTGTTGCACAGGGATGACTTCCTCTAACTTCCAAGCCGGTTTTGGTGGAGAGACATGGCAGATACCATGTTTCTTTGGAGCAATTTAGATTCAAATTAATGTGATGGCAAGATCCTTGAGTCACCTAGTCCGTCTCACTGGAATTGTTTCTAATTGAATGTTAAGATCAAAGTTTAAGTTTATAAGAGAGAAAAACAAGCACAGATAAATAGTTATTATCTGACATCCTTATGAAAATTCATGACCTGCAGCTTTATCAGGGACCTTTTAAGAATTCTAATTGTGAAGTATGCAGAACTATTAAATGGCTAGAGCACTTCAGTCTCTTGATAAGAAGTGAGTTAAATAATTGTCCTGTTTAACTTGTGCTTGTTAACCTTTAAGGTCAACTAGTTTGAACATACGTTTAATGAAATCCTGGAGCCAGAATTTATGATACTGCTGCTGAATGTTAAATTGGACAATTTACATAAGCAGGACATTAACCTTCTGAGTACTAAATAGCATTTTAGCACTTAGCCGCTGGGGACAATAAGGGACATGTTCTATATATTTGTGATTAGCTTGCCTGGAAACTCTCATGATGACCAATTGGCCTACCAAGTTTAGCAGCATAATTAAATGAATGGACTCAGCCTAAGTAAATTATCACTGCTGTGTACAGTATATCATTACAGTCCTAAGGAGGAGGGGGAGGGGGAGAGAAAGGATATGAATAATGTAATATTACATTACTAATTTATCAATGCTAAGTGACTGCGAGGAGACTCTCTGTAATTCGTTGGTTTAAATTTGATATTTGATTTGTGTGTGTGATTAAACTTGAGCCTACTTAATTTCTTTAGCAGAAATTTATGGTAACTCAAAATTTATGATCGCACTCCTCACTCCCCACCCCGCACCTTTTCCAGTAACCAGAGCATTTTTTTTTCGTTTTCTCCTCCTTTGTTAATAATAGCAAACACAAAATATTAAGCATTGTCAAACTTTTAAGTCAGCCATTTGCCACAGCTAGATGCATCCAGCTTCTCCTGGCTGGCGGCTCTGAGAGCAGGCAAAGTTGTGAGACCTTGGAACTGTTCTGGGTTCCACGCTTTCCCAAAGAGACAGCAATCATTTGGGAGGAAATACTCCAGTCATGTTGAAAGGTGAGAGCCAGCCTGCTAAGTCATCTGCCTCTTCTCCTCCTTCAGAAAATGATGGCTTAGTATGGAAACTGCACACTGCAAATGTGTCACAGGAATTACGCCCCTCCCAGGTATAATGAGAAAGAACGCAAAGGTGTCCCTAGGGAGATTCAGGCAGCACTGCACTTGGGATTAGGCCATTTCTGCCCAACGTTGCATTTATGCAACAGCGATCTAATGTGTACACCTGTGGGCTGGGCAGAAATGGGTTAAGGCTGCAATCCTATCCACATTTACCTGAGAGTAAGCTCCATTGACTATAATGGTACTTACTTCTGAGTAGACATGCATAAGATTGAGCTGTAAGTTCCATTGCACCTGCTTTTGTTGAACATGTACAGGATGAAATCATTGATTTGAGAAGTGTGGCATTCTGTGGTGCACAGAAGCAAAGTGTTTGCACATGTGAGACCTGCTTAGGCAGGAGTAAATAGAGTGTTGGTTTGGTGCTCATATGAGTAGGTACAAGCATCAGGGTGTGCATGCATACAGAGATTTTATTTCTGATGATTGGTTTCTAAAATGAAGGGTGCCAGGAATGACTTGCTTCAAAATTATGGCAGACTCACTCACTCACATGTATTGAAAACTCTTCTGCAAAATCCAAGATTTTATTTGGATTTTAAATCCAAATGGCACACAAATCCAAATGGCTACACAGTGGCGCAAGGAATTTGTTCTGCACCTGCTCAAAGCGGGGCCTTAGGCAGCACACAGCCCTGCCACCTCCTACCCTCCTTTTGCAGCTCCTTCTTCTGAATCAAACCAGGAAATCTGAAACATGCTGGGATCTCTCTCAGCGTGCGCTGCATTTCCTCCTTTGTTTAAAGGGCCCATGCGGAGGAAAGAGAGACCTTCCCCTTCCCCCCATCAGCCTCTTTTAAAGCAGCTGGTGGAAGAAGGTAAGGGAGCTGAGATCACTGAGCTCCAAGGACTGGAAGGCACTCTTCCTTTGCACAGGCTCCTTATACAAGGCAGGCAATGCAGTGCAAATTGGGAGCACTTCTGGCATTTCCTGCTTTAGGGAGCTGAGCAGAGGAAGGGGCCAGTAAGGAGGCCAGCTCTTTCCACAGCAGTGGTGTGGGGGGATGGAGTGGTAGGTGTCTGCCACCCCTCCATTCAGGCCCCAATTTACCGCGCAAAGCAAATGGGTTCAATTGCATCAAGGATGGACCGGCCCTGGCTCATTGGTACTCTCTTCCCAATTATTTCACATCTGTTTGTCGGTTTCAGGCACTGAGAGCAGTTTTGGAGGGAAAAGCTTGCATAGCCCTGTCTTGTCCGGGTCTGGATTCAAGTTCAATCTCTATAGTCAGATGTGCATCATCCTGAGCAAGTAGCTATGTCCCTTTCTCAGTTCTCCATCAGTGAATGCACCCAACTGAGCTGTTGGGTGAATAAAAGTAGTAAGTTGAAAACTGGGTGAAAACTGTTTTATTTTTTCACGGATTTTGGTGTTTTCTAAAATTAGAAGTGCAGAAAGTGATGTGATGGGCTTTTATTCTAAGGGTACAATTTTAGAAATTATAATTATAAATTATAATCACTTTTAAAGTGTACTAGGTAGGTGATATAGTGTCAACAGATGCAGCCACATGCATGTAGAGAATATGTAGAAATATTAGAGAATGGTTTCATTTTTTTTACAAATTTCACAGATTTCTGTGCAGAAAGCGATATTATGTGTTTTTATTTCATTATCACTGAAAAATCCCATCTCTAGTAAAAAGCCGTGCAGAGTATTTTTCTAAATCACAGATATTATATAAATAATGAACAGTACAGTGGCAAGCTCTATTCCATGCTTGATGTCACTAGCTTAGAATTGTTTTCACAGAGTTACTTCCTCAGCTCTGGCTCCCATTAAGTCAAGCCACGGCAACCCTCTTGACAGGGTGGAGACTGTGTATAAACAACACTTGCTGCCACATCTATCCCCATCTTCCTGGAGATCCACATCTCTAAGGATCTGATTGCCTAGAATTATTTCTTCTAAGCAAGGGACAATGTTATGCAAGAGACAATGAAAGGAGCCAAGGGAGATAAACATTGATGTTTGTTTGAGTTACATCCCGCCTTTCTCCCATACCAAAGGGGACTCAAGGCGGCTAACAGTCAAGTCAAGGGACAACATAAAAAAAATATATTAAAACATTAAAATTATAATAAAAACATTAAAAGCCCAGGATCACCACAATTAAAAATAAGTCATTAAATAAATCATTGTTTAATAAATCATTAAATAAATCGTTAAATAATCATCGTTGAATAACTCATCAGCAGTGGTCCGGCGTTGCTCCAATCACCGACATGTTGACAGCAGCCCAGCTTCAATGGTACAGCGAAGTTCTGCACGCCAACAGCGAAACACTGGCACAGAAGGGCCTTCAGTTGGAGGTCAATGGAAAACGACTGAAGGGCCAACTGAATAAGCGCTGGCTTGACACACTGCACAGCAACTTAAAAATAACCCGCCTACACCCAGATCAAGCCCGCAACCGAGGAAATGGAGACTCTGATGCAAAATAGCAGACCCTGCCACCACACGGGACAAACGCTAAAGAAGAAGAAGAAGATTAAATAAATCATTGTTTAGGGGTCTTTAAAGGGCAGTGGGAGCAGCTATTGAGGTTGAGAAACCCAGTAATTGAATAAATAGAAACGCAGAAGCTAGTTTCATGCACTAAATAGGATGTCCAATCAGTGGCATGTCAGGACCAAATTACATGTTACATACAGCTGCATGTAAGCTTTCCACAACAATTTTGTGGAAATTGGGAAAGAATCTGCAGAGGTTTCAGTTTTCAGCACAGCTCTAATCAAGGGGAGAAACTGCTTAACAATGCTTTCTTCCCAGGCTCTTGTTTAGCTCAAACTTGTACCCACCAGCTGCTTTTCCACATGCAAGGGAAAGGATTCAAGGCCCTGTTCCTCTCCCCGCCCCCCCCCCAATCAGGAACAGAAAACTGGGGATTTTTTTTTTTTTTCAGGGAAAAATAAGGGGAAAGGTTAAGGAAAAAAAGTTAAGCAGCCCCCACTAACACTGTGTACACGGCCACCACTGTTTTTCCTTTTAAAAGTCAAAGGAATATTACATATGCAAGTGTGTAATGTGTAGCTGGTTCTATGGAATTAAAGCAACTCAGGAGTCCATGCAAATGAACCAAATGAGTTGTGATGAATGGCGTGTCAAGATGCTTTCCAGAAGTCTGGGCAAGAACTGTTGTGCCTCATGTGGACAGAGCAAGGATCTGATTAGCCACATGTTTAGGCTAGGCCTCTGTGGCCACAATGAGAGGACATAGAAGGTTGGAAGGCCACGATGTCCTCCCTGGATTCTCATTTTGGGTTGGTTATGACCGCTGTGAAAAAGGAGAAGCAAGCCTCTGCAGCTGGAATGCTCTTCCCGGGGCCTGCTGTGGTTCTTCACTCATAGGGGAAAGGGGAAGCCAACGGGGTTGCAGGGCCCAGATGAAACCAAATCTGTCATTGTCTGAACACAAGAACAGAAACCTCCTGGGATGATTTATATGCTGCAGCCTGGACTTGATGGATCATGCCGATGCAGCGCCAACTGCATTAGCCCCAGCAGCCAGTGTGGGTGAGAACGTGCCTGATTCCAACCATATCACTTCGTGGGAATGGGGGGAGGAAGAAGGTGTCAGAATAAAAAATGACCTCATTGGCATTTCTAGTCTGAATCTGATACACTTTTACAAAAGCTCAACACATTTGGAATTATATATACTGTATGTAGACCAGGGCAGATGCATGATGTTAATGCCTCCTCTCCAGAAATACCAGCTGCAAGGTTAGCTGGATTAGCAGGTGAAAATCAGGACTGGACAAAAGGGCTAAAAGACCTCAGTGGACATATTCTCTTGGGTCTTTCCTGTCTCCAAGTTATCAACTATGCATCTCTGGCTAACTTTCCTGCAGAGAATCAAGCTACACAAAAAGGGCCGCAACCTGCATATATATAAGTACCACACAGCCTCAGCTTCTGTCCTTTGTGCACATTATTATTATTATTATTATTATTATTATTATTATTATTATTATTATTATTGCATTTTTGTCATATGGACATCTGAAGCTGTCTTCTCCTAAATTATGCCATCATTTCATCTAGGTCAGCATTATCTGTACTGACTGGTAGGAATTCTTCAGGGGTTTGGACAGAAATCTACACTCACACTATGTGGCCCAGGAATCAATCAATCAATCCATCCATCCATCCATCCATCCATCCATCCATCCATCCATCCATCCAATCCAATCCAATCCATCCAGCTTTGACTCTACAGAACCGTGAACAGCATACAAAATTCCCCTTTTATCCTCTCAATGACCTGAGAGAGAGGTTAGGCTGACTACCTGGCCCAATGAGCTTCAAAGCTACTTTCAACCTGCTTCTCTTGGGTCCTGGACACTCTCCTACCCCATCCTGTTCTGTGCCTTAAAATGAACTGAAGCGCAATGTTCCACTATTTACTGTGGTTGGAAAGTTAGTATTTATTTTATTTTATTTTATCATCTTACAGTTCTCTACTACAACTAATTCTTGAACTGGCATACAACCTTTAGATGTACGTATGGGCTTCAGAGGGACCACCTGCCCAGGCCAACCCCTGAACCCTCAGTAATGGTGGCACTAGAAGTGCCCAATGCACCATTGTGGAATTGCAGGGGGCACCTCCAGCGACTCCGCATAGGCCTTTCCCCTAGCAACCTGGTTCCAGCATTGTTTAGAAGCAAACAGTAAACCAATCTAATGAATGTGAACATAGTTAAAACAAATTTTGATCACATCTAACAACAGAACAAGATAATAGCAAAGCCCCAAAGTACTAGCCGGCATCTAGCCAGTAATTTGTATCATCCTGCCAGAAACAAGTTGGATGGTAAGATTTTACATGTGTCTACAACAGATGGTGACAATGCAGAAATTCAGAGCTGGGAGCATTTGGAATACAAACTCTTCTGGTGCTAAAAGTCTCACCACCATGATGAGCTGAGCCCAGATCCCTCCGAATTCAGGTCTGGTGCATAATGAAGTTCAGTTTAGAGAAAACTACAAACCCCATACTTCATGATAGGGAATGACACTCTTTGAGTATACTTCACAGAGTCATGTTCACAACAGGAGAGGCTGAGGCCTTTCCCACCTTCAGCAAATCTATCCCCTACCCTTTCTCAAGGGTTTGTTTTCCAGCTTCTTAAGGGCATGTGGGAATTGGCAGTGGTGAGTTTTGCCCACACACCCTACCCCTTAAAATAATACTCAAAAAGATTGTTAACAGTATTTATATACCACTTTTCAACTAGAAGTTTACAAAGTGGTTTACAGAGAAAAATCAAATAATGAATGGCTCCCTGTCTCAATAGGGCTCACAATCTAAAAAGATGCAAAAGAACACCAGCAGGCAGCCACTAGAAAAGACAGTGCTGGGGTGAGGAGGGCCAGTTACTCTCCCCCTGCTAAAAAAGTGAATGTCAACCTCTGGTCCTAGATAACAATAATTGACTTTTTCTAACAAAACTGGACAAGCAGAAGATTCAGACACTTCCTCTTTTTTGCTAAGAAATTGAGAATAAAATAATTGTTTCAATATTAACTATAGTGAATGTCAGGATAAAATAATCTGAATTATAATATCCAAAGTATCTGAGGCCTTGAATGTCTATGTGTGGTTTGTAGAGTGGTGGGACGAGGAAAGTGTTAAGCATCGTCTCCTTTCCTGCTGATAATCCCCACCCCCAATTTTATTTTTAAAAAATGGAATCTAGCCACTGTCATATACATGAGCACATCACATGTTGTTAGACCTTCAAGTCATTTGAACTGCAGATGCTGGAGATTTTGCTAGCATTCTGCCTTCCTCTTGCTTAGAAGCTGAGAATTGTGAGGGTGAGGATAAAAACAGGAGGTCTAGTTGGATCTGATTTATTTTCATTGAAATTCAGTTAACTAGGGCTGAATTTAAAGGCCGTTGGGGCTTTGTACACAGCTATATTTTGTTGAGGAGAGGAGGGGAGGTTCCTGCAACCCATAAATTATGTTCTTTTTCTGGTCATTGCTGCCAGCCACAATTTTGCCACTCTGGCATCTAGTAGACTTAAGAAAATGGCTAAATCTCCATTCTAAAACCTCCCCCTCCTGTGTTGCTTTCAGAAAATAGCATTGTGCTCATAGCCAGAGATGGGCAAATCCAGCACGGCTTGACAAGTCAAGTCACAAGTTTCCACCCCTTTCTGAGTCACTCAGGAGCATTTTGGGGACTCTAAAAGACTTGAGCCTCAAATCTTTTCTGTAAAAATCAATGTGGCTTGACTGAAAAAAAACAGAGCCTCTTCCGGTGTGTGTGTGTGTGTGTTCTTTTTAAATGCTCCCCAGATGTCCCCACCCTTCCTATCAGTAAACAAAAGCTATGCTGTTCTTCATGTGAAGGCAGCAGTGCAGAATACGCTGATTGGTTCATTCCCTACGATCCCCAGCCAGGATGAAACCCATCGTCCTTCACATCACAGGCAAGGGTTGGACCTACAGGGAGGGAGAGAGGCCACAACCCAGTTAGGCAAGGTGGGAGGGAACATTTGCGCCAGCCATTGCTAGGACAGCACACAAGAGTGCCGCCCAGTAGCAGGATCAGGCTCTTAATTGGCAAGGCAGTTAAGTCATCTCTTAGAAACAGTAGCAGGAAAGTAGTGGATGGAGACAATCCTGTTTTCAGAGAGCTGAAGACAGTGGGAAAGGGGATGGATACCCCAGTCCTATATGCGGTGCCATCTCCAGGTGTAGCAGCAGCAAAATGGCTACTGCTATATCCAGTGGCTCCACTGGGGCCGCTGGAGGTCTTCTCAGGGGAAGGAGATTTTGTTCCCTTCTCTGAGGAAAACCCCAGGCCCTGCAATGGAGCGTCTCAAGTCTGTGTAGGGTATTTTGCCAGCACAGGCTTGAGCACCTCTGTGTCAGGCTTTGCAGCCCGACATGGAGGATAGGATACAGTGGAGCAGGGCTCTGCCACTCCCACCCCCTCCTCCTGCATCGGTTCCTTAGGCACATAAGATATGCTGTATCATTATTAATGTCAGGATATTTTGGCACAACTGGGAAAAATTTGCTGCCTGAGCTTGGCAAGGCCTGAAAGCCTAGGACCTGTATCTAGATGTAAGCCCAAGGCCAGAGTAAGGCTAAAGGGGCTGCCATCCTATCCACCCTTACCTGAGAGTAAGCCCCAGTGACTATAATGGGATTTAGTTCTGAGTAGACAAACATAGGATTGGGTTGCCATCCTAGCCACGCTTACTTGGGAGTAGGCTCCACTGACTATAGTGGGATTTACTTCTGAGTAGACCAACACAGGCTTGGGCTCTAAGGTGCACAGCTTCTTGCTCCAGGTGAAGGAGTTGCGCATCTTGGCCGAAGTTGGCCCAAAGTTGTGCAACTCCAAGTGACTCCAAGTGACCCTGGACTGACCAATGGTAAATGTATAAATGTGCTGAGTCACAGTGATTATGCAGTCCCAATGCAAGTCTGTGGGAGAGGGACCAATGTATCTTGGGAGGATAATGCAAGAGAGTCATGAGGATGCAAGAGAGGATGAGGTAATGGGGATGAGGTCATCCCTTACCTGATTGGTCAGAGGAGGTATAAAAGGGAGGCTGCTAGAGCCTACCCTCGTGGGTCGTTGTGAGGAGTTATGGAAGAGCGTGAATGTGTGTTAGTGTATCTGAAGAACTGTGCTTGCTGTTTCACTGCTGGTGAGACCGGCTATTTCTATCATATGTAAATACAGTTTGGTGGTGGAATTCTGCTTCGTCTGTGTGATTTCTTCATGGGACTGTCCTGGATCTCTCCTGGTGCCAGTATTTCGCTGCACTTTATCTCTACGGGTTGTGCACACAGCATAGCCCTGACAATTAATATTCATAATACTAATATAATAATAATAATAATTGTATTGGCAACCTTCAGTCTCGAAAGACTATGGTATCGCGCTCTGAAAGGTGGTTCTGGCACAGCGTCTAGTGTGGCTGAAAAGGCCAATCCGGGAGTGACAATCCCTTCCACACCAGGAGCAAGTGCAGCCTGTCCCTGGTCTGTCTCCCTGGCTATGGGCCTTCCTTCTTTGCCTCTTAGCCTCAGACTGTTGGCAAAGTGTCTCTTCAAACTGGGAAAGGCCATGCTGCACAGCCTGCCTCCAAGCGGGCCGCTCAGAGGCCAGGGTTTCCCACTTGTTGAGGTCCATCCCTAAGGCCTTCAGATCCCTCTTGCAGATGTCCTTGTATCGCAGCTGTGGTCTACCTGTAGGGCGCTTTCCTTGCACGAGTTCTCCATAGAGGAGATCCTTTGGGATCCGGCCATCATCCATTCTCACGACATGACCAAGCCAACGCAGGCGTCTCTGTTTCAGCAGTGAATACATGCTAGGGATTCCAGCACATTCCAGGACTGTGTTGTTTGGAACTTTGTCCTGCCAGGTGATGCCAAGGATGCGTCGGAGGCAGCGCATGTGGAAAGCGCTCCGTTTCCTCTCCTGTTGTGAGCGAAGAGTCCATGACTCGCTGCAGTACAGAAGTGTACTCAGGACGCAAGCTCTGTAGACCTGGATCTTGGTATGTTCTGTCAGCTTCTTGTTGGACCAGACTCTCTTTGTGAGTCTGGAAAACGTGGTAGCTGCTTTACCGATGCGCTTGTTTAGCTCGGTATCGAGAGAATGAGTGTCGGAGATCGTTGAGCCAAGGTACACAAAGTCATGGACAACCTCCAGTTCATGCTCAGAGATTGTAATGCAGGGAGGTGAGTCCACATCCTGAACCATGACCTGTGTTTTCTTCAGGCTGATTGTCAGTCCAAAATCTTGGCAGGCCTTGCTAAAACGATCCATGAGCTGCTGGAGATCTTTGGCAGAGTGGGTAGTGACAGCTGCATCGTCGGCAAAGAGGAAGTCACGCAGACATTTCAGCTGGACTTTGGATTTTGCTCTCAGTCTGGAGAGGTTGAAGAGCTTTCCGTCTGATCTGGTCCGGAGATAGATGCCTTCTGTTGCAGTTCCAAAGGCCTGCTTCAGCAGGACAGCGAAGAAAATCCCAAACAAGGTTGGTGCAAGAACACAGCCCTGCTTCACTCCGCTTCGGATGTCAAAAGGGTCTGATGTGGAGCCATCGAAGACAACAGTGCCCTTCATGTCCTTGTGGAAAGATCTGATGATGCTGAGGAGCCTGGGTGGACATCCAATCTTGGGGAGAATCTTGAAGAGGCCGTCTCTGCTGACCAGGTCGAAAGCCTTTGTGAGATCTATGAAGGCTATAAAGAGTGGCTGTCGTTGTTCCCTGCATTTCTCCTGCAGTTGTCTAAGGGAGAATACCATATCAGTGGTGGACCTGTTGGCTCGGAATCCACACTGCGATTCTGGATAGACGCTCTCTGCAAGTACCTGGAGCCTCTTTAGTACAACTCGGGCAAACAGCTTTCCTACAACGCTAAGGAGAGAGATGCCGCGGTAGTTGTTGCAGTCACCCCTGTCACCTTTGTTCTTGTACAGCGTGATGATGTTTGCATCCCTCATGTCTTGAGGTACTCCACCTTCTCTCCAGCAGAGACAGAGGATTTCATGCAGCTCAGTGATGATGATCTCTTTGCAGCATTTTAGGACTTCAGCAGGGATGCTGTCTTTTCCAGGTGCCTTGCCAAAGGCAAGGGAGTCCAGGGCTACGTGAAGTTCTTCTAGGGTTGGTTCACTGTCAAGCTCTTCTAGCACAGGCAGGCACTCAATGTTGTTCAGTGCTTCTTCGGTGACTACATTTTCTCTGGAATATAGCTCAGAGTAGTGCTGCACCCAGCGTTCCATCTGCTGCGCCCGATCCTGGATGACCTCGCCTGTGGCAGACTTCAGAGGGGCAATTTTCTTCTGTGTTGGACCTAGGGCCTGCTTGATACCATCATACATCCCCTTGATGTTGCCCGTGTCGGCTGCTATCTGTATCTCGGAACAGAGCTGGAGCCAGTAGTCGTTAGCACATCTCCTGGCAGTCTGTTGGACTTTGCTGCGAGCAGTTCGGAGGACCTGCAGGTTGCGCTCACTGGGACAGGCCTTGTATGCTGCTTGAGCTCTCCTCTTTTCCTCAATGACTGGTGTCAACTCCTCAGAGTGGGCTTCAAACCAGTCTGCCGCCTTGTTGGTCTTCTTGCCGAATATGGACAAGGCGGTGTTGTAAACGGTATTCTTGAAATGTTCCCATCTGTTGGATGCGTTTGCGTCGGCCGGGCCTGGAAGAGATTCCTCAAGCGCTTGTGCAAATTCCTCCACTTTTCTCTGATCCCGGGTCTTGCTGGTATCAATGCGAGGTCTTCCTTCCTTTTTCGTGTGATACAGTCGCTTTGTTTGCAGTTTCACTCTGCTGCACACCAGGGAGTGGTCAGTGTCGCAGGCAGCACCATGATAACTGCGTGTGATCTTGATGCTGGGAAGGCTGGAGCGTCTGGTGAGGATCAGGTCGAGTTGGTGCCAGTGCTTTGATCTTGGATGTCTCCAAGAGA
The DNA here is from genome assembly GCF_035046505.1 of Tiliqua scincoides. Classification (NCBI taxonomy): domain Eukaryota; kingdom Metazoa; phylum Chordata; class Lepidosauria; order Squamata; family Scincidae; genus Tiliqua; species Tiliqua scincoides. The sequence goes on from NC_089821.1 coordinate 252,259,831, forward strand.
CTCTATGTTGGGGCTTTGTGTTGAAGAACGTGTTGCTGACACAGAGACCGTGATGACAGCAAAACTCTAGCAGGCGTTGGCCATTTTCGTTCATCCTCCCAGTGCCAAACTGACCTAAGCAAGTGGGCCATGAACTGTTATCAGCACCAACTCTAGCATTGAAATCGCCGAGGATGAACAATGGCTCTTTTACAGGGATTTTCTTGACAGTGGTGGCCAGGTCATCATAGAATTTGTCTTTGGCTTCTGCTGGAGACGACAGAGTCGGTGCATAAGCACTGATGAGAGTGATAGGTCCTGCTGATGACTGGAGCTGCAGGGACAAAATTCTTTCACTTCCCACAGTAGGTGGGATGATGGATTTCAGCAGGGTATTTCTGACCGCAAAGCCAACGCCATGTTCCCTGGTTTCGTTTGGTGGTTTTCCCTGCCAGAAAAATGAGAAATTTCTCTCCTTGACAGATCTGGAATCTGGCAGCCTAGTCTCTTGAAGGGCGACGATGTCCATCTGCAGTCTGCTCAGCTCCATGTCGATGACAGCTGTTTTGCGTGCGTCGTCTATTTCTTGCAGGTCATCAGAGAAGCCAGGTGTCATTGTCCTAACGTTCCAGGTGCCCAGCTTTAGGGCAGTAGTTTTCTGTTTTCTGTTGCATGGTGCAGAGTTGTCGATTCGCTTGTCGGTTTTCACCCTAAACCCCACGCACCCCATGAGGTTAACGGACCGTGGCGAGGCAACACCTTACTGGCTGGGGACTGCCCAGCTTAAGGCGGGCGGTAGCTGCCCAATGAGATGCAATGATCTCTCCCACCGTCAGAAGCAGCCCCTGGCGTCATGCTCTACGCCAATCGAGCAAAGACTTATAACCGGTAAACTGCTGCTTCCCGTGTTGTGCCGACGCCGTATGGCGAAGTTGGAGTGTCCTCTCCAGTGCGCGAAGCCTGGGTAAAGAAGGTATGGAGGATAGGCTGTTACCCATGCAGCAAATCCCCCCTCTCCACGTCGCTGGAATGGTCCAATGGAAAGGCAGAAGCCAATATGGTTGGTTCCAGCAGCGTCGCAGGAGTTGCCAGAACGTGACTGTGTTCAGCCATGAACTGCCTAAGGGACTCCGGCTCCTGATTTTGCCTCGAGGTTGACTCCTGAAGCCTTTTCCAGAACTGGATGTAGCCACAAGGCAGTGGAGGTTTGAGGTCAGAGTTTCCTTCTCTTAGATGAGCTGCCTTCCTAGGCTGACGAGTCCCATCTACCCGGTGGCTGTTTAGTCGCCTCTTACGACAAGTACAGCCAAACTGAGGGCCTATTCTTAGCCCCAGCCCCCAGGGGAAATATTAATAATAATATTATGTTATTATTAATTCTAATAGGTTGATCTCATTATGCAGGTTCATTCCACTGTTTGTAAAATCCAGGGATATGCCAAAAATAAAACTAGATCTAGGTTAAACCAAAAGTCATCCTCCAGCCTTCTGTAGCTGGAGAGACTGACACTGTTAAAAGAGATACATTATCTGCGCCTCACAGCTCTATTTTTCTACTTTGTTGTTGATGTCACAGCAGTGCTTTGATGCTTTCAATCAGCTGTCACTGGGAGCACAAGGTGCAGGGGTCCTGAGAAACAATTTGAAAGGAGCTGTTCTATGTCAGACATTCTCCGTTCCCCTTCCCTGCTCCGCCTTCCAGGTTACTCTTTATTTGAGATGCTTCTTTGTTCATCAGAAAACACCATCTAAAATGCATTTGTGCATCTTAGATGGTGAAGCACCATCTAAAGTGTGTGCTTCACCACAATTTCCACACAGATGGAGAAATTACCAGTACATGACAGTCTATGTACATCAATGTACAGCAGTGATTCTCAAACCATGTGCTGTTAGGTAGCTACTATGCTGATGTGAGAAATTCATTATGTAAAAATATTAAAACCTCCCAGGAAGCCTCCTTTAGAGGAGGACACCTGGTATCTCTCTGGATGATTTGCCTCTGTCCTTCCAGCCAACTGAGGTTGAGTAATTCTGCCAGAGTTCTCTGCATTAGATGCAGGTGGCTCGTTCCCTCACTCACAGTGTCAAGACACAGCAGAATGACCTGCCCTAATCTGCACAGTTGCACATCTCTGACATTATGTATATCTGCAGGTCATCCAATCATGTAGTGTCCCTGGTCTACGTATTAGCTAGGCGCCCTTGCACCCCACCTCCTAGGAATCAGTGCTGGGACAAATACCAAACAAAACAAGATGGTACACCCAAGGTGCAATTGGGATCTTTGTAGAAAGGTAAGTAGCAGTTGAATAGGGTCCCAATCCAGAATGGGACTACGCTGAGGGGAGGGGCACTTTGTGTCACCATAACTGTCCCAACAAACTGGAACCTTGGTTGGGGTAAAGGGTTAACATGCCCCTTGCCCAATGTGGTCTCAATCCAGATTCCACCCTCCTGTTGCTATGTACCTTTCTGAAAATCAGATATGCAGGCTATCATTCAATAGGCATAGCATCTAGCTTGGCTAGGTCTGTGTTAACCAGCATAGGATCACAATTGCCAATTATTAGAGGACATTAAGTTTGTCTCCCCACCACCTCCCCACCCTTATTTTCCTGCATTTTAGAGGAATATATTCGTTTGAGCAAAAGGTTACATTTTCTTCCTGATCCTCTCTCGAGTGATGTATTGAGAAGTATCTTCTGCTTGGGTTTCTCGGGAATGTTTAAAACGAAAGCATCCTTGTACTGGATTGTTTGAAGGTAAAGTATTTCAAAATTCTTTCAACTTTTCTCTCTTGTAAGACACTCTCTCACAAAAACAGGCCTTCCCTAAGAAGAAAGGATTCCCTTCCCCCCTGACATATATTTCCACACAGTTTTTATATATAAATTGCAGCTGTTGCTTTGGTAAGTCAATCACACTAACAGGTACCGGTTCTTTTGTGACTGCCCCGGGCAAAGTAGAGCAAGTGACAAAAACACTTTCAGGTTGTCATGTGTTAATGCTAAATGCCCCCCAGACCCCACTGCTTATTCATCTTCATCTGCTTGACTAATGCTTTTCCCATGTTGTTGCGTGTTGGTAAATTAAAGAAGCCTTCCAGACAGCTCTGTCAACAATTTACTGAAATGTACCTCATTAGTGGGGTTGAGCTGTCACACGAGTGTAATTTAATCCTATTGAATTATCACTCAAAAATGCTTGAATATCCAGACAGGGAAGGCGAAGTTTCGAGGAATGCTGTCACATTTTCCATGGATGAGGTTTAACTAGAACAAAGAAGAAGAAAAAAGGCTGTTCCATTTTTAGCTTACAACAGGGTATGTGCCAATTCCAGGTCTGTTTTATAGATTAAGAAGCTGTTTCAGCGTGATTGGTTTCCTACATGGGTATGGGGGGGGGGGGACCCATGTATTCTGTTTATATTGCCAACTGTAAAGAACTCAGGACCCAATCCTATCCAACCTTCTAGCACTGGTGCAGCAGCTATACAGCCCCAAGGTAAGGGTACAAATGTTACCTTATTTTGAGGAGGCCTCTGAAACTGCCTCCCCACCACAGGGTGCAGCGCATGCCCCATTGGCACAGCTGCACCTGCGCTGGAAAATTGGATAGGATTGGGCCCTCAGATATGTCTCTTTTGCCACATGCACATGCACTGGGAATTAGCAGATCCCCAAAACATGTACATGCTGGAAAATATACAGGCACCATTTTCACATATGACTATGCATATATGGTCATGCACATATTCATCCCCTCATGTGCTGTCAATTAAACCTTCATAACTGACCACACAAAGCTTCCTTACATTGTGTTAGACCAGTGTGTCCCAAATGTTTAGCACTGAGACACACTTTAAACAATGACTTTCTATCAGAACCCGCCTAGGTTTACGATACTAAAAAAAAGAGATCTAGAAAAAAATATTTTATTTACAAGTGATAATAATCAGAAGAAAGACACTCAGACCTTTAAAACTTTATCTCCCTATATTTTTGCATGCTTGAAAAACTGCAGGAGCTCAGCTCCATGCAGGGCAATTAGCAGCAATCTGATTTTTGAATAGCTTCTGGGCTTGAAGCAATTAGTTATCTGGATCTTTCCATCACCCCCCTTTTCATTGGAGACTCTGCTCAGGGCTATGTGATCCTCCAAAAATCAGATCTTGACCTACAATTTGCAAACCACTGAGTTACAGCCCAATTGTATGCATGTCTACTCAGAAGTAAATTGCATTATAGACAATGGGGCTTACTCCCAGGAAAGTGTGGATAGGCTTATAGCCTTAGGGCGCAATCCTAACCCACTTTCCAGCACTGACATAACAGCAATAAAGCTCCGAGGTTCGAGGTAAGGGAACGAGCATTCTCTTACTTTGAGGAGGCCTCTGTGAGTGCCACCCAACTACAGAGTGCAGCACACATCCCACTTGCACCACTATGCCAGTGCTGGAAAGTTGGTTAAAATTTGGGCCTTAGTCTGTTGGTCTGTGTCATTCAGTACTGGCTACAACAGGAGCAGGCAGGCCTCAAGCCTTCAGGAGCATTTTTGGTTGTTACTGGAATTCTGAGATCTACCAGTCTGAGCCAGGTGCCATGCAGTGGCTGGGAAATCAGAGTCAAAATAGTTGCTCCAGGTGTGAGGCCAATTACCTACTGCACCTCACAGACCATACACTGGGATCAACTGCACATGAACACATCAGTCTGTATCTCACTTGCTGAAAATCATGAATCTTCCAACAACAAAAAAGTCTAAAAATGGCCAGCAGAGCTGTGCAAAGACAGGATAACTTATTAATACCCTTTTTTTAAAAAAAATGTGAAGAACAGAGGCTGAGCAATTAGCAGCAATGCTGGACTTTTATTTTTTTAACAAATCATTTTACTTCTTATTGTAAAAGAGTCAGAAATCCTTGCTGATCTGCAAACCATCCAGAGATCTACCAGTAGATCGCAACTACCTTCTCTCCATCACCTGTGGCTCCTGTTGGCTAGCAGTGGCAAAGCGCACTTCATTGTTGTAGACAGTTTTTCCTAGGTCTACCTGGAGGTGCCAGGGATTTAACCTGGGACTTTCTACATGTGCTTTCCTTCTGAGCTAAAGCCCCTTCCCACTGACTCATCTGGATATACACACATGCTAGTAATGTAAGAGACATTATGTTGACACTCTTGCTGCCCAGAATGGCTCCAGATGGCAAGTGAGAGGGGCACATTGTGGTGTCTGCTATACTTACTGCACTGGCCCCTGGTAGCTGCACTGCTGCCTTGCTGCAAGTATGAATGCCAGAGTCCCGAACAGCATAAGAAGGGTAATTGTACCCAGTTAGTCATGCCATAGTTTTTGTTTATTTGCCACTTACATGTTAACATCCTTGCCAACCCTGAGCCACCACCAACCATTTTTCTCCTTTTGTTGGTTGATCAGTGCCTTGTTTTTGTCCTATACACCTTTCCCTTAACTGTTTTGATTTTTCAATCATTTAATAAACTTATTCTAGTTTTACTGTTCACCTGTCTGATCTCAGTTCAGTCAGGAAGGAGCTGCTTGCCACATTTTCTAGGTCCATCTTAATTCTGCTACTGGCTGATTTTAATCTGTGAGAGTGAGGTCTTCTGAACATGGCCTTCCTCTGTCTGGGCTTTCTAAGTGTTGGCAGCAAAAACTACCTTTCCTTGGTCCAATTCCAGTTTACCCATACAAAAGGGTGAAGTGCGGAGAGAAAAATGGGTGACATAACTACAGTAACTGTTAGATCTTCTGACATCCCAAACAATAATCAAGAAGAGAAGCCAGGACATAGTTTTGAAGCTGAGACAGGCAGTAAATGCAATTCATTGAGATCACATTTAGGAGAGAAAATGCAAAACCCATTCCCTTTTCTGGACATTGGAGTATGAAGGAGTGAGATAGAGTTTGCTGCCACCCTATCAATGATCCAAAATTACACTTTCCTTACTCCCACAGGAATGGATGGCTGCCAAGTCCCCCAATATTGATTCTCTCTTTGACTAACTTATGACAAATGTTGAAGGAACTCCACACAGTTTGAAGATCATTACTGTACTTCATACTTTTTAAATGTTTTTATCTGCTTGTATTAATGTTTTTAAAATCTATTGTTTTTTTTTAATATGTTGTTAGCCGCCCTGGGTCCCGTTAGGGAGAAGGGCGGGATAAAAATAAAGTTTTATTATTATTTATTATTACTTTAACAGAACAACGCAGGATGAAACCATGTTGGAATAACAGCCATAACACTCTTGTATGTTAACATACAAGCCAGGACTGGACCAAGACCTCCTGAGGTGGCGAGACAAATGCTTCCTCCCCCTTACTGGAGGATGGTCCAGCCCCTGCTCCTCCCACTCTCCAATGCTCTAGCTCAGCAGTCTCTTCCCATTCACATTTCCTCTTTCTCTCTGTTCCCCTTCTTCATTTTCCAATCCAGGGAACGGAATGAGGAGGGGACATCCAGGTGCACAAAAGTGAGCACTCTCCACCAATTTGCTACCTGAGGTGACTGCTTCAGTTGGCCTTGCTGATGCTCCAGCTCTGATTCTGGCCAAGGCTAAAGCATATAGCGTCAACTGTCTGTTTGGTAGGAAAGATCTTCTGAATCATCAGGCAAGTAGCTCCCAAATGCACGTGAGAATTTTGAGCTTTGCAGGGAAGCCTAAACAAATTTCTTTCTTTCCTGAGCTAGAGAGGCTTCTTACGACAAAGTCTGAGTACTTGATGTGAGTGGCTGCTGCTTTGCATATTACGAGGAAAAAAAAGTAATGAATTCCATCCACTTGATGTCGTATTTCCATTGAGGGTCATCTGGCAGCTGAAGTGCTTGGAGTGTCCCTGTGTGTGACTTTCTCTGCTGGTAGTTCTGCTGGTTTTCCATATTTAATGAGATTTTCCGGTTTTGGGCATTGTAAATTAGTTGCCTTCAGAGACCTCCCAGACCTTCTTCCACCTCCTCTCCATGTACTTGTCAGGTTTCACAGGATCCGTTCTAAATTGCAGAAGGGAGAACACTGACTTTGCATAACATGAATAAAAAAATCAACAACCCCCCCTCCCCATTACATTTTCATAAGGATTGCACAAAACCCTTAAATGCGTCTCCTAAGTGAGAGTAAAAGAGCACGGGCCTGTAAGCAAGAACTGTGTTTGGGTGAATCTCATGTAATCAAATACATTTCTTTAAAACACGCATTCACACACACACAAACACATAGCATTCTGAGCCCAATAATGCAGAAAATGCAGCACTACCCAAAGATACAATGAAATTGAATGTGCAATATTCTATGGAAGCAGATATTCCTCAAGAAAGCAGTGTCTTGCCAAGATTTTGGAGAGCGCACATGTTTAACAGAGATTGCTCAATGAGAAGATGAGTAATGACAGACCACCAGGCCTGAAGGGGGTGGGGGACAAAATCCGCAGGGCCTGGCTTTCATTTTCAGTTTAACCAGGAGAAACATCTCTAAGGCAATCTTACACTGTAAACATTTTCCAGGGAGTACGTCCCATTGAATTCAATGAGGCTTACTTCCAAGGAGGCATGTAGGGGACTGTGTGTCAGTGGAGTTAACTAAAGTTAATTATTGCCAATTCTACACTATTCTTATGTAGATATCTTGCGTCTCTAATTGTGGTTATCATGCACCTTGACAAAATCATCATTTTCTTGTGCAGATTTTCATGAAAAATATGGTTCTTTCGTATTAACAGAGGAACAAGACTCACCAGGTAGCACATGATATTTTCATCATCAGTAGGATGATGTGATTCTTCATGCTAAAAAAAAAGACTTTTCTCCAATTTTTCACAAACTTGTTTGTCAACATTTACATGACATATCAAGGACTCAAATTCTTGTCTGTGTTATTTTTAGTAGTAAATTTTATTTCTTTTTTTCTGCTTTCTGGGGAGGAAAAGTGTTATCTATAGCTTTTGTGTTCCTTTTCAATGACATTTAACAGTTCAACTTAAAAATACAGAAGATAGCATTATAAGTTTTACCCAAAATGATTATGACAGCCGTTTGAATAAAATACAGATTTTGCAAGCTGTAAAGCATATCATTAGAACACATCCTGGCCTAAGGTTTGGTTCACAAACTACAGTACTCAAACCAAGTCATTAAATCTATCTAAAAGGGCCTCATTTGAGAAGCAATAAAATTTTTAATCATTTTATTATTAAAAGAGTGTTTAATATGTAGCTAATTAAATGCCAAAGGCAGGTTATCTGAGTTTAACCTTCAAAAAGAAAATGATGTATCAAAGTCTGCCTCTGGCATCATGGGATAGAAATGTCATCCTCGTAATCACTGCGTGAGAACTAGCTGGTGGCCTTTTCTGGAGGTATAGTTAAATTACCTGATTAAATTAATAGCCATTTAGATGTTTTAGGAACTGCACAGACCTATACTAAATGAAAATTAGGTCCATTACATTTTCTGAGTGGGCTAGATAGACCCTAAAATAAAACACGTATGCCATTGTCCACATTTCTCAGATCAAGCAATTAAAAGCCCTTTCTAAAAAGCGACTCATTTTCTATAATGTGCAGACAACTAGATTTGCCTCTAATGATCATGGGTATGTTTTTTCTCTTCCCAGCTTCTCCACACAATGTCTGATTATGCTACTGGAGAGTTGTATTCTCTGCAAGGGTTAAACATCACACCAAACATTTTGCATCAAAAGTTCACATAGCAGCTCAGTCACTCAGTCTGCTGGGAAGAGGACCTAAGCACTGAAATTCTTGTACCGAACACCTGAGGCAGAACCGACATTTTCCAGGGCATGGGGTTGTCCTGAAAACGAAATCCCATGTCATGTTCTCTCTCCCTGGAAAGTGTCAGATGACTAACCTATGTCATGTCTCCACTCAAGCCAATGGCAGCCAATTATGTGGGTGGGGAAATTATGCAAATTATGATGGTATAAGTGTGTTGACCCTTTCTGGGGGAGAACTCAACCAGAGTGATGCTCGACATAGCCCCGTGTCCCCTTTAACATCCTGCTGCCCTCAGACTATGCCCTAATGTAGTAGTACCCAAACTGTGAGGTGTAGCTCCCCAGGAAGCTGCAGAATCCTTGTGAAAAACCTGCCACCCGTTACAATATATAGGATTGTAGCTCTAATGGGAAGCTGTGGCCAATGGCCCAGTAGGTCAGGAGAGCCACCAGTTGAAAATGTTTGGGAACCACCACTACCCTAATGTGATCTTGATGTAACCATATCGGTATCCATTGTCCAGAGCTCTTTATACTTCCTCATGGATTTATGCAATAAATCCACGCCTTCCCTGATTATTTTTTAAAACACTTGTGAAAGGGGCCCAAATGGCATGGGAGACTCCCCACATTTCATTGTATTGGCAACCTTCAGTCTCAAAAGACTATGGCATCGCGCTCTGAAAGGTGGCTCTGGCACAGCGTCTAGTGTGGCTGAAAAGGCCAATCCGGGAGTGACAATCCCTTCCACACCAGGAGCAAGTGCAGTCTGTCCCTGGTCTGTCTCCCTGGCTATGGGCCTTCCTTCTTTGCCTCTTAGCCTCAGACTGTTGGCAAAGTGTCTCTTCAAACTGGGAAAGGCCATGCTGCACAGCCTGCCTCCAAGCGGGCCGCTCAGAGGCCAGGGTTTCCCACTTGTTGAGGTCCATCCCTAAGGCCTTCAGATCCCTCTTGCAGATGTCCTTGTATCGCAGCTGTGGTCTACCTGTAGGGCGCTTTCCTTGCACGAGTTCTCCATAGAGGAGATCCTTTGGGATCCGGCCATCATCCATTCTCACGACATGACCAAGCCAACGCAGGCGTCTCTGTTTCAGCAGTGAATACATGCTAGGGATTCCAGCACGTTCCAGGACTGTGTTGTTTGGAACTTTGTCCTGCCAGGTGATGCCAAGGATGCGTCGGAGGCAGCGCATGTGGAAAGCGCTCAGTTTCCTCTCCTGTTGTGAGCGAAGAGTCCATGACTCGCTGCAGTACAGAAGTGTACTCAGGACGCAAGCTCTGTAGACCTGGATCTTGGTATGTTCCGTCAGCTTCTTGTTGGACCAGACTCTCTTTGTGAGTCTGGAAAACGTGGTAGCTGCTTTACCGATGCGCTTGTTTAGCTCGGTATCGAGAGAATGAGTGTCGGAGATCGTTGAGCCAAGGTACACAAAGTCATGGACAACCTCCAGTTCATGCTCAGAGATTGTAATGCAGGGAGGTGAGTCCACATCCTGAACCATGACCTGTGTTTTCTTCAGGCTGATTGTCAGTCCAAAATCTTGGCAGGCCTTGCTAAAACGATCCATGAGCTGCTGGAGATCTTTGGCAGAGTGGGTAGTGACAGCTGCATCGTCGGCAAAGAGGAAGTCACGCAGACATTTCAGCTGGACTTTGGATTTTGCTCTCAGTCTGGAGAGGTTGAAGAGCTTTCCGTCTGATCTGGTCCGGAGATAGATGCCTTCTGTTGCAGTTCCAAAGGCCTGCTTCAGCAGGACAGCGAAGAAAATCCCAAACAAGGTTGGTGCAAGAACACAGCCCAACTTGTTGCAACTGTTACCCTGCACATGCCCGATCTTGTCTGATCTTGGAAGCTAAGCAGGGTCAGGCCTGGTTAGTACTTGGATGGGAGACCGCCTGGGAACACTGGGTACTGTAGGCTTATACCACATTTCATACATTTCTGATAAATTAAGAGATTGAGTAGGAAACTGGAAAGGTCTCAGTTCAAATCTCAGCTCCATCTTGAACTCACTGAGTGGCATCAGGAAAGTACCATCTCACAGTCCCCCTGTCCTTGCAGATCCCATTTTAAAACCCAGTGCATATTATGGTTCTGATAAAACATACTCTTGTAGTGCAAGCCTGTCGATTCAGAAGTAAGCCCACTGAATGGAATAGGGCTTACTCCAATGTTACTATGTATTGGATTGCAGGCTAGGCAAACTATTAAGAATAGACAGTGTACGATGTTCTAGCTGCTGCTGAAAGCCAAGTTCTGGTCTACATATGCAGCAAAAGGAGGTGGTAGAATCCTGAGGTGGGAGAGCGACTGCATTGGAAGATGACAGAGAGAATGCTATCCCATGTGATAAATGGCCATCCATGGGCGGACGGGACTAGCAATTCCAAACTAGCCTGCTCCCTGCTTGTTAGTCTTCTGCTTGCAGGGTGTGTTTAAAGTAGGGAAGTATTCAAAATATGACCCATCATCTGTAATGCGCTCACCTTAGGATTCTGACCTGGCCTGAATCAAAATCCAATGAGCATATTCTAAACTGCAAAAACAATCCTATTTTTAGAGAATCTGTTTGAGATCTCTTTTATTGCCAGGGGGTGGGGGGTGGGAGGTGTGTGCAATCTCCTTAGTACTGCCCCTCTTTTTTATCTATACAATAACAACAGTGATGTACTTTACAGGCTCATTATATAGCATGACATGTAACAGGAGTCTGTACTTAAGTTAGATTTACCCCAAGCAAGTCTAGACTGGACATCTACATTACATCTGAATTAGGAAATGCTGTCGGCTGGCATTTCAGAATTTGAACACTTGGTGCACATCATGCTCAGCAGAATGAAACTTCTCTCCTTATTAGAGTGTTTTTGTTGCCTTTGTGGCTTGATTTACAGAGTGGCCTTGGGAGAGGAAGGGGTAGAAGAGGCACACTGGGAAGCATGAAACTCCCAGGTAATGCAGAAAGATGAAAAGATAAATCCTCTTCAAATAATTTTTATTAGCCCTTGGGATAAAAGTCATTCCTGACAGAGATGATTTAACAATATCCGGAGGAGGGAGGGAAGCTTCACAAGAAGCAGCAAAAGTACCTTTACCTCCTCCAAGCGCGCTGTCTCTCGAGCGCACTTTGGGTTTGACACTCGGATGATATCCTTATGTTTGGGGTCAAAGGGCAATTGTACCAATGCAATCCTCTGAGTCTATCCCTTGCACGAATTACCCACCTCTCTTCACCACGGTTCCTGGGAACAGAAGGACTGACGCACCAAAGGGTATCTGAAATCACATAATAGCTGATATTCTGAGGGAAATAAAGTCTTTCATCTCGCCAGATCTCAAAGCACTTCACAGCCTTGGAGAGCAACCATGGGCAGGGGAATCACTTCAGTGCCAGCAAACAGCGGCGTCCATTTATCAGAGCACAGCAAGCCAAGACACAACAATCTGCAACAAGATCTGAAGAATGACAATGTGAAGCATGCAATTACCACAGTGGGCAGTGCATAAGGACATCAGCTGAAGGCTGTCCTCCTTTGTGTGGTATTTGTTCCCATTAAGCAGCCGGCACCAGCTTTTCACTCATAAACCACCACTTGAGAGTTTTCGGAGACAGAAATAAAATGGGCACATTACCAATTCTGAGTGTATTCTGTGGGAAGATTTGCAGAGGTACCTCCATGATGGCAACTCAGGGAACCGATCCTCTTTCTCAGTGCACAGAGGTTAGACAGCTTGAAGTAAAGCCCTCAGCTTGATGCAGAATATTCATCGTAAGCCTCCTGAAAGCAGTGATTCATATTTTAAAAAAAACCAAACCCTTTCACAGACACATATGAAGGAACAAACAACTCTTATTAGCCAGCTGGGGAAATTACTGTCAAACTGTGTTAATTGCCCAGCTGTACATGAACCTCACTCTGTAACTTCCCACCAGAGTTTCCACTATTCTTTTGGAAACATTATACAATTAAAGATACTACTCATAATGAAAGACAAGGAAAGGCTGTGTTTATTTTTCTTTACAAGCAAAGTTTAACATCATATTGGTTTTCAGAATGGTGGAGGTCTAAAGTCAAGCCCTGGAGTGACAGGGGATCTCTGAGAGGCCCCGGTTCATTCCTTCCCTCCAGTTCACTTCCATGAAATCGGCTTAATGACCTCAACGGTTCGTGTTCTCATCCACCCCCTCCCCTGTAACAAAAGTCACATTCAAATCATTAAGTGCAAAGCCTGCACTCAGCAAAACGCACTCAGGGCCATTTCTGACATTGCAGTCCCTCGGTTATGTTCTTAAACATGTGTAGGCCCTTCTTACAGATATGGGAAAGTAAAGGCTTTGGAACCGGATATGCCAGTTCAGGGGATGTTCCCAGCAGCTTTGCTAAACTTCTGCTATGTGACACTTCCCAGATCACAAAAGACCCTGTTCTTTTGTGATCTGGAAAGCGTCGCATAACAGAAGTTTAGCAAAGCTACTGGGAACATCCCATCCTGTTGACCCTTTTTTTGCTCCATTGTGTTAAGGACGAACTGCTTTCCCCATATGGTTAGATTCCCCAGGGAATCTTCCCATAGAGGTTCTACCTTGACACACTGGGAAGGATGGATTGAGCAGTATCAATAGAAGGTGGGTCCAGGCCCACCCACCAAAGACCCCCATCTGTCTCCACCTCATTGGCTGAGGGGGAAAAGAAGGAAAAGAAAGCAGTCATGCTTCCTCCTCACTATCTTCCTTCTGCCCAAGGGAGTTGGGGAATGTTTCTCCCAACTGATAGCCACACTGCCAGCTGGGAGTAATGTCCTCAATGATGAGCAGAGATGGAGAAAGTGCCACTGTATCGTCTTCCTCTCTTCCGGAAATCAGTGGGATGAGGCTGTCCAGCTGCAGCACTTGGCCCCTTTTCCATGCCTGGTAGTCTCAACTGCTGGCACCAATTGCAAAAAGAGGATATGGCTTCTTAAGTATTCTTACTAATTGCAAAACCACAGGTTACCTTGGGGACATACAGGTTCCCAAACCCATGTTTACAGAAGAACATAAATGCAGGGGGTAGAGTGGGGCATTTGAAGAAGGGAACTAATAGGAAGTGGGGTGCTTACCTCTTCCTGTGCCTACTGATCACATGCGCAGCCAGTGATAAACCTGGAGTGTAGCATGTGAGACTATGATTGACGATGGGGGGAATCACATGGTTTAATTCATATATATTTTAAATTTGTACACTAAGGGCACAATCCTAACCCCTTATGTCAGTGCTTTCCAGCACTGACATAAGGGCAATGCAGCTCTGAGGTAAGGGAACAAACATTCCCTTACTTTGAGGATGCTTTGGTGAGTGACACCCAACTGCAGAATGCAGCAGTCGATCCATTGGCACCGCTATGCCAGTGCTGGAAAGCATTGACATAAGGTGTTAGGATTGCGCCCTTAGAAAACTAGAGTGCCAGGGAGAAGTCTTGGTTAGAACTCTCTACCGGTTATAGTTTGTGTGTGTGTATGTCTGTCTACCTGTTATAGTGTGTGTTTGTGTAATTTTACCACTGCATCTGCCCTTTGTGTGAACCAACCACAAACAGCATCCTCACAACAAAGATCAGAATCATGCACAAAGGTATAGTCAGATAAAATACCGGTAGTTTATTCTGAAGGCGAAATCTTTCAAATCCAAGGCATTAAAGAAAGAAAAATCTATGCAACCTCTTCTTAAAAGCTAGGATGCTTTATAAAGAGGGATCTTGGTGCAAAACAGGCAGAAGTCATTCATAACCATAATCAATATGAGAATGAAGGTTGGCCCTCGCGCTACAAAAACGCTTATCAAATGGCCGCCTTGCACAGTCTCGCCAAAGGCTCTTCATTATCCACCACCGGCCTTTTAAAGAAAGACATCTATTGTTTGAAAGAAGCCACCAGATTAAAAACCAAGCTTTCCAAAGCAACCAAGGATAAAATAGGATGCATTTTTCTAGATAGAGCTCTGCTTAAAAGAAGAGAACGCCTCAAAGGATCTTTGAAAACAATCACAAAGAGGCAATCCCTTCTTCCCATCAGATATCAAGAGAAGATTGTTTCCAAAAGTCTGAAGAAATTTTGCACTTAAGAAAAAAATCCCAGAAGGTCATTTTTCCCCCCTGAAAGTTCCATGGAAATTTAATGTTTGGCATTTCCTCCAGTTTAACAACTTTACAAAATTCTTCCTGCTGTGCACATTTTGGGACAAAGCTGCACCCTTCTCTTGCTCTTTGCTTCCATTCTTCACTATCCCTTCCATTCTCCACTCATTGCCCCTTTAGCTCTAATGTTCTGCTTCCCATCCTGCCCCCTTGGCAGTTCCCAAGCTGATGTAGTGCTACGCATTGGAACTTCATTGCTTCCTTACCCTCTTTCTTTCCCCAAATCCAGTGTTGTATTCCTTTGGCATACACACTCTGGGCAGGATAGCGCAAAGAGAAAATGTTGGGAACTATTAATATTTAGATAAGATATTCTTATTGCAGTTTATTTATTTTTTTTGTTTAGCAGGAGCAGAATAATTCTTAAATGCAATTTTCTGTGCAACTTATGCTAACTTCAGGAGCATATCCCACACCTTTTAAAATTCCTGGCTCGGAAATGGAAATATGCATTGCCTATCACACTTTTGGAGACATGTGTTTATCATTTTTATTATTTACGCTTCTGCCTTGCAGTGTTGATGCAAATGTATTAAATATTGTTCAAACCTGTGTGTTTTAGCATCTGCGCAATATCATCAGGCCTCCAAGGCTAAATCTGAAGCTCTCGTGTTTAAGAATTTATATGGCCATCTCTCTCTCTCTCTCTCTCTCTCTCTCTCTCTCTCTCTCTCTCTCTCTCTCTGGTGAAAACAATAATGAAATGCATCACCTAGATCCTCAGAAAATACAACAGCCCATTTGCGATTTTGATTCATTGCTTAGTCACCAGAAAAGATATTGTTTTACAGATGTGTGCCTTTAATATTTATTTGTTAATGGCTAAAGCACTTTTTTTTTCTGTTGCAAGTGTGCAGATTTGGAAGAGAAAATGAGTTCTTTAAACAAGTTTATTTCTTTCAGAGATTACCCCCCCCCCGGTGAGTAGGGTCCCATTTACAGTGACTACTCATAATATTTTCTGTTATCATCTCGTCAGGGTTCAATTCATTATTCCATTCATTATTCAATTTGTTGGGCTATGAACATCTGAATAATTGAAAACTGCAGAAGTATTATAAATTATCATGTCTCTATGAAATCCCCCATTTTAGAGGTTTTATGACATGACTTTAAAAAATCACTCTCATCAGGCTAACGGCCTACAAGATTTCATCTTGAAAGGACAGTTTCCTATATGTATGTTGAGGATCAGTGGGGGGGGGGAGAGTTTCAAAAATAGTTTCTGCATATGCAGGCGCACACAGCCCCTCAAGTGTACTAAATCTCACACTCATTATATACGCATTGCATCATTTTAATTACTGTTGCGCTCACAGCAGTGAGCATTGTAGTCCAGGGTGGGAACATAAATAACAAATTTGGAATTGTCCTTATGAACAGAAACACCTTTTCTCTTGCAAAAGTCAGCAGGACTCGATACCATCTAAAGACTACAGTGCCCTTTATTTTACCATAAGTTAATAGGAAAGCTAGATGCAAAGGAAGGAAGGCCCCCTGTATCTTTACCTCCTAGAGAAGAAAGAATTTCAGCAGGTGCAGCTTTTCATACAGTGATGGGAATTTTAGAAACCTTATACTCAGCCTTATGCTGAGTCAAGCTATTTGTTCATCCAATTCAGCCCTGGCAACACTGACTGGCAGCCCTTTTCCAGGGTCTCAGATCTTTCCCAGCCTTACCAGCCAAGCTAAGAGATAAAACCATGAGACCGTTTGCATGCAAAACAAATGCACTATCATGGAGAAACAGCCCCTCCCTGTAAAACAGCAACACCTATTGGACTTTCCTTTTGTGTGCGAACATAGGATAGCATCCTTATTTGTATGTGGTACACTGATCACTGTACTTCAGAAAGCCACAACACACATTTCACATTTCTGACAAACAGAAAGTTTCTCAGTCTCTTTTCATTTCACATTTCTGACAAACAGAAAGTTTCTCAGTCTCTCTTCTTTCCAGAATCTCCCCCATGTACACCCCAGGAAAGGACCACAGCTTAGTGGTGAAGCACACACACCATATGCTGGCACCTCCAAGCAAGTAAGTCCTTTGTATGAAACTCTGGAGAGCTATATAGACCAATGGAGTGTTCACTATAAGGTAATTTCTTATATTCATATCTGTTTTATTTCTGCAAAGGCAACTCAGGTCCTTGAAGTTTTTAACTCCCCACCTCCCACCCCAATGGACCCTCCTGAGCAGATTCAACCAAGAGGTGACACCCCAACTCAGCAGGAACCTCTGCCCCTTCACTGCCCATTTTCTGACTTGGACTGCGCCATGTGAGAAGAGGCTGACAAGTGGCAGAGTCTCAGCTCCATACTTGGAGGTTGTCCCTTTAAGGAATCTCATTCTTCAGCAGTGGGATGGAGCCTGAAAGTGGGTAATCAGACATAAAAAAGCTAAGTTTAACTGGGACTAAGTAGTTCCTTTTGAGTTCTTCAGGATGTTGCACCTGGCTTGGCATGCCACGACATACCACTTCTCATGGGTCCCTGAGTGAGGATAAAATAAGACAGTCCTAGATGACAGGAAGAATTCCTCTAAAATTCCTTTGGAAAAGGGGATGGTGGCTCTTCAGATCTACAGGGAAGATAGAAGATACTACATATAAGGCTTTGAACTTCTGTTTTGAGGACATAGGGATCATTAATACCCCTCGCTTGGACAATGATTTTTTTAAAAAAGAAACCACAGAGATGCTTTCAGCAGACACCAGTTGGGCTAGCCAACACAATTTGTGACCCCCCCAAGACTGGACCAGTTCAGACTATACTGCCCAAACAGCCTACCTATACAATCAAAAGCCACTGTGCACCCATCTTGCTTCCCTACATACACAAGTGGGGGGCAACAATATCTGAATCACCCCTGAATTGGAACTGCACAATTTGGGGGTTTTCGGACATTCTGCACCCTCATGTGAGAATGTGGGGGCAGAATATTGTGCTGGGTGATGATGAGAGCCCTGCTTATGACTGTTTGGTGGGTGGGCCACTCGGTTGGTATTATCTGAACTGACCCACTGTCACTGACTTCCTTTTTATCACTTATTGTCACTAGCATGCCATAAGACATAGCAAGTGAGCTGTGTGTTGTTTAGTGAGTTAGATGTTGTGAAACTCTACTTCGAATCTATGAACATAAGTCATATTAAGGCAGACTATTGGCCCACCTAATCCAACAGGTCACTTCCACCTGGCAGTAACTCTCTAGGATCTAAGGCAGAGACCTTTCAAAACTCTGCTCTCCTGAACATTCCAGGAAATGAATTAATCTGGGATCTTCTGTATTCAAATAAGGGAACTATTGAGCTATGACTATGACTATGATTGTATACCACTGATGTGGTTCATTTCTCTTTTCGAGTCTCCAAAGTAAATGGACTAAAAAGATACACACACACAGTTTACACATGCAAGTATAATTATTGTATTCATCCGTTTTTACGATGAATACTGGTCATGGCCTTTTCTGTGCTTATGCCCAAGCTCTCCCCTTCCCTCCCCTGTCTTTGTTTTTTTCCCCCAAAACTATAAAAAAACTTTTCTGTGTCAATATGCTTTTAATTTCTCAGATGGCTAGATTTTTTACTCTCTGCTGTATTTATTATCTACTTATGCTGTTTTTAATCCTTTTCTTGTTATGATACTGCAGTTTTGTTGGTTTTTATTATTTTCTGCCTTGGGAATACTGTTATGGAAAGACGCATACAAGGATAAGGGTGAGGATGATGATGATTTCAGAATACCCTTTTCTAGGGACAAGGACACCATATCTAGTGATCTATGGCTAAGGACCATTTTCTATGACCCTCAAGCTTCTCAATTGCAGTTCTGCAGCAAACATGAATATTTTGCAACTAAATATACACATCTGAAGTTCAAATTAGCACTACACACGTTGATAGATTGGCCCTCTTTCAGTGTAATGAGATCAGCAAACTGTATAGAAGAAGAGGGCACATTTAGGTTGCAATCCTATACACCAGTGGTTCCCAAACTTTTTAGCATCGGGACCCACCTAAAAAAAAAAAAAAAAGCTTTACTAACCATACAAGTCTCAGTGGCTATAAAGGTTATTTGCCCATAGTGCTCCCCCCAAGTAGCAGATTGTTTAACCTTGATGCACATAGTCTAGTAATTGTCAGTTGTGTGACCCACCCAAAATTGGGTTGAGACCCACTGGTGGGCCATGGACCCACAGTTTGGGAACCACTGCTGTACATACTTTCCTGAGAATAAGTAGATGTGCATTGGCTTGCACTGTTAATCTTTGATTCTGGGTCTAGGAATGTTTCCTAAGGTGGGGTTTCATTTAACGAGTGTTACTGTACAAATGAAGTTCATAGAAGCCCTCTTTCCACCCAAATAATCTGTAGCCCTGTACTATAAAGAGGACACTCATTTTTACAAGGGATGGAGACAGGAGATTGCAGAGGCTGGCCAAATTTTCCTATAATAGAAATGCAGTGGCAGTCAACTAGAGAGAACCTGCTATAATTCCACCTGGTTATGGGCAAAATTGAATCAAAAGCTATTTTGTTTACTCTTGAAAAAGGATTATGGAATGAAGACATAAAAAAGCTGCGGAGGGTTTTTTATTCCAACTTTTGCATAAATCTTGCAACTATAACCTGATCTTAGTGACATAAATATTAGCAGGCTTGTTTCTATTTCATCTACCATAGAGCCAATGCTGTCCTACAGCAATAACCAGCCAGAGAATAGAGCTATTTGCTGCTGTCATAAATAAGGAAGGGTGTCAGGGATGTTTTCATTTGACTGAGCAGTAATGGAGTTAATTATATTTCAAGTCTCTTTGTTTTTGATCTGTGTTTCCAAAGTCATCTGAGTGTCCTGAATTCTTTCAGTACTTTTAACCTTTCCCACCCACCCCCCCAATCCCCATATTACTTAAGTTGGCTATTTTTTTCTGACTGTGATGAATTTGGAACTATGATGAACGTCCATTATAGTTGCTCTAGAATAAATTCCAGGGAAAATCTCAATTAAAATCTCTTGCAATGGAAACATTTTGTCAATAATGATGGACTGTCAAACAACATTGTTAGAACATGGTCTTACAGCTCAGTCCTGTCCTCCCCCTTCCCAGTGGTGCAGCCATGCCACAAAGGTCCTTGCTGTATCCAGCAGAGGGAGGCTGAGCAGGAAGTTTTGGAAAGGTAAGATTTAAATTCCTTTTCCTCTTCGTAAGCCTTCAGCCCCACAATGGGCCTCCTTGGAGAAAGTGGGTGGAAAAACTGCTGCTAGAAGGGATCGGATCCAGCACACGCTATCAGTCGCAGCCTTTCCACTCCTGTTCCTCCCCCTCCTTGCCCAGTTTCGCCTTCTCTCTCTCCCTGTTCTGTTCTCCCCTGCTCCCTTCCTACCTCCCCCACCATCTTACTTGCTTTGGTGGGTCCTTCTGTGTCTGCTGACCAGGGACATGCGGTGGGGGGGGGGGCAGATGAGGTAGGTGAGGCAGAGCCTCCCCACCGGAGTCCTTTGAAAAGCACCACAGTTGTGTGAGGCACCCAAGCACCCACAAGCCATGCTCATAGCACGTGGGTTGTGAATGTTTGGGTGCCTCACACGGCGGTGGTGCTTTTCAAAGGACTTCAGTGGGGAGGCTCTGCCTCACTTGCCCCCCCCACCCACCGCACGATCCTGCTGCTGACAGCGGTGGGAAGGCTCTGGCCTTCCTGCTGACGCTTGAACAGTGCACTACTGAGAGCACTGCTGGAGTGTGCTTTATGGCTGCTTTTCAGCAGCTGCCAGTGGAACATGCATTCCACTATAGCATGCATTTATGTAAGTTTATGAGTTACGTGACTCTGTGAAGGTAGTGTAGAAATGTTATACTGTACTGGAATTTGTAATCTTCCCGATTAATCTGTGGGCAGGTTTTGGCAGGAGTCTAGGATTCTGCTCAGGAGTCTGGCAGGAGTCTAGGATTATTTCTACAAAAAGAACATGCTTAATTAATGCAGATGTATATTGTTCACCTCTATGCATCTATGATAGGGATATGCAAAGTTTTCCTGAGAAATTTCACGTCCTATAGAAAGTTGAGAAGTTTCAAAGACTTACTTTGAAAATTCTCAGAAGTTTCACCTTTGGTGGTACCCTGAAATTAGCTTTGTCCTCTTTAAAAACAATAATTTTTTTTGTGTAGCACCCTGACTAGTGCATCAGTTGTCAGGATCTTCATCTGTGAACAGATGTTTCCTCTGTGAACAGGAGGTGTATTCTACCCATTTGAGAATCCTTTCCATTTGCACAGAGGCATCTTCCGTAAGTGGAATGCTCCTCCTGTTCATGCAGGAAGCCCATCTTTGTGAAGAGAACTCCTGACAGTGAAAGTGCCAGTTGAGATGCTTTGCCTTTACTTAAAATATTTCTATCCTGCTTTCTAATGAAAAGTCCACAAATTTCTCATATTACAAAAATGGTTCCCTGTCCCAAAGTAGTTCACAATTAAAAATTTCACTTTTTGAATCTGAAAAATTCATTTTTCAAATTTTCACTTTTCAAAAACTACTCAGGGCAACAAAGGGTCATTCATGGGCATCAGATGGATAGTATAGATAATGTTTACTCTTGGAGCTAAGGGTGTAGTAAAAAGCACCTCCCATTTCCTCCCTAGAGCCAGTCACTACCATGTTATAATAACCCTATTCCTTAGCCTCTAATTAGATGTCAAGTGCATACCAGCTCTTGAGTACTGTGCTGGAGCACTACTTGACAAACAGCTAAAAACAGAAATCACAGAACAGAAGCACATTGTCCCTACTTGTTGTCACCCAGTGGAGTAAATTTCTCATGAGTGCAGATTGTCAATTTATTCTGCCTGACACATTTTGATTAAAACCCTCATCAGGGCCCTCTTTGTTTTTTACAAGCTGTATTGTAAATCTACTTTGCACTGATCAAAGAAAGCCGTATAGCCCAATCCTAACTAAATTCCCACATGGTGATGCAGTAGTGATGGCACAGACTCCATTGCATCCCACAGGGGAATTTCATCTGCTGGAAGTTTCTTTGGGGTAAAGGGACATTTGTCCCCTTGACCCTGGGTAAGTCCCAGCAGCCGCTATGGGTCAACTCAGGCCTGTGCCAGCAATATCACTGGTGGAAGTCCAAGTTGAGCCATGTTGGTGGATCAGGCCTGGGAAGGGAGATAGGATACAGTTCTGCCCCGCTCCCAGGCCCGATTCACCCACTTCATCCCTTCCCCACCTGGATCCATCCCCTCCCCACCCCTGAGCTGGAGTCTCCTGCAAGCGCCAGCTAGAGGCGCTATCGCAAAGTGCTTCCTAGCGCTTTTGCGACAATCCATGCAGGCAAAATGCATGTTCTGCATGTGTGGGAGATTTTCACTCAGTATACCTTCTCATTTATTTCTGGATTTGTTGCCTGAAAAGGAAACAGGCTGTCTGAGACAAGTTGCCATAATCCCACCGGGTGATGGCCTGCCAGAGGTCCTGTAAGCACCCACCATACACACCTTGAGCCAGGAAGGCTTTTGAGGCCTTTCCGTATCTAACCTTAACCCTACAGAAGAGGGCAAACTGAGAGGCGAATCTTCTGAAAGACTGTCCAACCAAACCCAAAAGACTCATTCCAAACCGTCCGTTTGAGGGTAAAACCTCTGCAGTGGCAGCATAATGTTGTGCTTTGTGGTGAGCTGCCACAGTAGTTGGTACAGCTGTTCCCAGGAATGTACATGTGTATCGACAAGGTTTGGGCTTGAACTGTTAAAACTGCAACTGTATTCGGCCACCTGTCCAAAAGCGGATACTGGTGCTTACTCTGCATGGCATTAAATCAGCCATAAAAGCATCAGTGCTGAGCCTCTGTAGGGCTGGGTTTTGTGGCATATGGAAATGTACACAGTAGGGGAATAGAACCTCTTACACTAAACCACAGACTGTTGGGGAACCTTATAGAGTCCAGATGGAAGAGATTTTAGAGCTCAACAAGGGTTTTTGCTTGTCCTTTGTTCATTTTGGTGGGCTTAACCTTCTCTAATTTGTGTCTTCCATGAACATGTATCTGCACAAATACACAAACCAACTTCATGCCAGTTTGTGCTGTGGTTGATGAGAGAGGAAGTCTGGGTCTTTTCTGCAGCTTAATATTTAGTGAACCTATTCTCTAGTCTGCATAAATAGTGCTAGGGCTTCACTTGTGTATGGTAACATTAAAAAAGAATTCTGAGGAGCAATCTTTTTCCACTTTGCCTATCCCATAGCAAGCCCTTAGGGCCCACTCCTATCCCTTGCCAGCCCATAGCTTGCAATGCCACCAAACAGCACACACACTGTATGCTATGGTGAAGGGACGATCAGATGGCACGGACCTCAAATGGATCTCCTTGGACCTACATTAGCTAAGTTGGAGTACATCCAAGGAGCCTCATTGGCTGTGTCAGAGCCAGGAAAGTGGGGGGGGGGGGGTTTAATTCTTGGCCAAAGAAATCCTCTCCCTTCCCCTGTTTTGCCTGGTCCCTGCCCTGATCCTCCCCTGAACTGTCACCTTACCTGCTTCAGCAGGGTGCCTGGGTACTGCTGGTGTACTCACGGGGCCTCCAGCCATTTGCACAGCTGGCTCTGAAGTGCATTACAACACATGGAGCCAGGTTTGACAACATGATATAAAGTAGGCTTGGGAAAATATAAGGGGCAGCCCAATTCTAACCTGCACTGGTGTAGCAGAGAGCAAGTGGTCTATGCTGTGTCCAGCACTGGTGAGGGGTAGGCTGGAAGTCTACTTGGGGTAAGGTGATATTTTTGCCCTACCCCATGTAGCACTCCAGCCTGCTGAATGGAGCTACTTGGATCTGTGCCAGCTAAATTGCTGGTGCAAATCTACGCAGCCTCATGTAGGCTTTCAGGCCTAGGACAGGGGTCTGCTGTCCCCAACCGCCTCCCGGGGGGGGGGACACCCTCAATTCCTTCTGAGTGAGGGCCAGGATGACCAAATACAGTGGAGGACAATGTAGCTATACCAGTGGTTCTCGAACTCTCCCAGAAAATTTGAGGGCCACTAAGTGTTGGCTGCAGGCAGCGGGGATGGGGGGAAGGCAGAGACGTGATGACCAGCATCTCTCCTCTGATCGGGGCTCAGGGGCGCGCTGCCACTCACTGCTACCTGAAGCAGCCTACCAGCTGTCAGGGAGCCTGGCACTAGCCTCAACAGAGCTTCCCATGCAGCGCAGAGCCCACCAGAAGGCGATCGTGACCACTTCTGGTTTTGTGATCGAGAAACACGAAGTGGTTGCGTGGGGAGCCCTGCTGAAGCTGGCGCCAGGCTCCCCTGACTCCTGGGAGGCTGCTGCAGGCAGTGGTGAGTGGCAGCACGCTCCTGTGCCCAGATCAGAGGCACGATGCTGGGCATTGTGTCTCTGCCTTCCCCCCTCCCTGCCCCGTAATGGAGAAGAGCCCAGGGCTTCAGGCTGGAGTGTCGCAACGCCCCAGTTTGAGAACCACTGACCTATACCTTTAACCACTGTTTGGAAGAGGGAATGTTGGCAGGTGCAGCTCAACATAGAAGTGTTTAAAAAGCTACACCTGCCAAACTATCCCCTCTCCTATACAATGGTTATAGGCACTTTGTCCTCCATTGTATCTGGTCACCCTGGTGCGGGTTGAATCCTATCCAACTTTTGAGCACTGTTGTAGGTGTGCCAATGGGATGTGCACTGCATCCTGCAGTGGGGGGGCAGTCACAGAGGCCTCTTTAAGGTTAGAGAACTTGGTTCCTTACCTTGGGGCTGCACTGTGGCTGTATCGGTGCTAGAAAGTTGGATAGGATTGGGCCCTAATTGCAGAACTGAGTAGCAAGCGGGACAATAAATACATACACTTGTAATTTATCTTCTTCTCCTTCTTAGTGTTGCTGAAGTTGTAGATTTTCCTATTTTTTAAAATTGTGACTGTTTTTAAAACAGTGTTGGCTTCAAACATTTTCTATGGGTTTGTTTCACTGGGTCATTAAATGTATTTGTGTGTGCGTGAGAACATTTTCTCATAGAAAAATAATCTTCAACCAGTGCAGTCCCCCCCTTCCCAGTTTTGCTCTCTGAATTTTGGACAAAAGGAGAGAAAGAGACAGAATAGGCACTGCACTCTGAGCTCCATGAAGCTCTATTGTCAGTAATGATAATGGATTTATCCAAGCTTTGCCCTTTGTTAGGGAAGGTCAACGTGTTTTTGGTGGGTTTTTTTCCTGTCTTTAAATTCTTTCAGGCTCTGAATCCAGTTTGCATATTGAGCTTCCAGGAACTATTTTCAACTTCCAAGGGCATCTGAGCATGAAGAACACATTTCTTGATGTCTTTAGCTACAAATTGGCACGCAGCTGGGCTTGCAGTAGCAATAGTGAGGAGGGGGCCAACATCTTAAATCCGCTGTTTATTACCCAGGAAGTTCTGATCAAGTTTATGGTTCTAAAGACTTCAACATATCAACTCCACTGAAGAACAGGACAAGCTATTGTAAATATGAACCATCAAAGCACCAGCCATTTCAATGAAATGAAGCAAATCAATTGTTTTTCACAAAGGTGCCTTTCAGATCTCCTTTTTCAGGTTCTCCATTTCCTTGTTGGTTTCAGTATGTTTTTTATGTTAGGCTATGGAGTGAAATAAACTAAATGTAAGTTTTAATCTAATTACACTTCTGAAACATCACTTATCCCATCAAGACACCTAGATCCTGATTTTACCTGACCTAAATGGGCAGAGTTCTGCTAAATGCAAGCACACATAATGCAGACATGCAAAATATTACAGCTAATAATCTTATTCCATACCTCTGAGATCTGTCTGTCTGTCCACTTTCTTTTGAAGCAGTTTGTTGAGAAAGACATAACCAGAAAGATGAGAAGGGACACAAGGTAATAAACGGCAAATCTTTCAACTAGGAGAGAGCTCCCAGTTTCTTCTCTAGGTTCTCCATTAGGAATTGCACAGGGAAATATTACTCTGTTTACTTATTCTGTAACAAAAATCCCAAAGTAAGGTTCAGCATGGATATTTTGTTATTGTAAAATCACTAAGGCAAAGGTCTGCAATAGGTCATCTGTGACACACCCCCCCTCCACATTCTAAGGGCACCCAATACTAGCAAACAGACAATAGGTGACATGCTGTGTTAGGGTGAATAGGGATAGTTCCCCCCCAGGCTAAATATAAGAGATCAACAACTAAAATGTGCCTCTTTACCCATTTATCAACTGGGATTACTAGACAAGCAGTGATCTGTCACCTCGCACACACTTTGAACACACAGGTACCATTTCCACAACACACTCTGAACACACATGTACCATTTCCACACACACGCACCCCCAGCTTACAGCAATCTACACATCAGAGTCTATAGCTGTGGAATCCAATGTGGCCATAATATTAAAGCAATGTTATAGGCGTTTTCCAGACAGCAGTTAAATCAAGTTGAATGAAGTTATGTATTGCATTAGGCTTTCTTTAAGTTATGAACATATACAATTATATGGGGTTAATCTATGATGTCATGCTTTTATTTCCCCCCCCCCCACTTATTCAATTTTTAAGGCTTATCTTTTTTAATCCCCCTGCAAAATTTCCGTGCAATTTTATACATAAGAAAATATTTTCTATAGAAGATAATATTTATTTTTGGGGAAGCAAGCCCCAGGATGAATGAAAAAAAACTTGGATTTTTGCCGGTAAGGTGCTTATTTTAATTCCCTGTCCGAGAAATGTTATTAGAAAAGTGAAGAATGATAGGCAACCTTGTTCAGAAAGTAGGATTCGTGTTGCACCTTAATGGCTACTCAGAAGACACCAGAGTGATAGCAGGAAGCAATGCTTCTTGCTCCTACCCTCATTCTAATTTGGCTTCAGGATCATGGATAAGCACTGACCTCTCTCTGATTTGGCTTCTGGATGATGTCATCTGAGTGAAGTCAGAAGAAGGAATCAGTGTGTCTTCTCGTCTGACAGGAAAGAAAGAAGCATTGAAAAAATGGCAAGCAGCAACGGGGAAAATAAATGCAAATGCCCCGAAGTGGGATAAAAACTTTGCCCCTGTTCACAGTCTCTCTCAAACTGCTGTAAGGAGCGTCCCCCCTGACTGTGACTGTGTTGGCAAAGTGAGCGGAGGGCACTTTGGCTCAGTTTTAGTTCCACCAAGAAACTTTAGGAACTGTAGTTTTGTGAAGAAGCCAAGATATCTTTAAGAGTTCTGTAGAACGACGATTTCAAAAGATTGTGACTTGGGAGCCAGGTTCAAATGCCTATGGTGGGTCTCTTGGACATGTTTGACTTTTTCAGGCTTGCCTCCATGCCACTACGTGGGTGGGTGGCTGTTGCTTGGCTATAGATGCAGATGTCAAACCAGTAGGTTGATGCTGTCGCAGATGACATCACAGCCTTTGATTGGCAGGTTGAGCAAATATGCCCAGTGCTCTAGGACACAAAGATGCTCTGATAGTTGCAGTATTACAAAGGCTGCCAAATGACCTCTTTTTCCCTGCAGGCCTGTTGGTGGTCATGCGCCATCTAAGCACCATCCAGCTAAATTTGGGCTTTTTTTCAAACCTTGAGGAGGGTATCATATATAATGATGTTATTAATCAGAACAATATGGTATGATTATAAATACAAAGTGTGTATAGCCTGGGATTTTTTCTGTTCTGGATTTTAGATTTGAAGGTAATGGATTTCTTTCTAAATATGGAAGATGTCCTGGATGGAAGGAGCATGAGCGAAGTAGCTTCTGGTGTGTTATACCAAAGTGACATAAATTGCCTGTGACTTCACATCTACCCTGCTGGCCATGTGCTTTCTTTGCACTCACCTGCTGAGGGAAGGATGCTAACTAGCATGTTTGTTTGTGTTTGGGGCTGGCGCTCGTCTTTACAATGATGAAAAGCTCTGCATTGATTCAGCTTTTTTCATTCTCCCTGTGGCACGTGCATTAGGCAAGGCTAAGTGGATAATGGGCAAGAACAATCATAAGGATAATGGTGGGTTATAGAAACAATTATGTAAGGAATAACACATGACAGGTGATCTAATCAGAAATAGATAGGCTGGCAACCATCTCCACAGGAAAATTATGAGGCACCAGGCCAAAGGCCAAGTGCATTTCGCAAGGCACACCCTGTACATCTCTCGGTTTTATTCACACAGTGGTGTTATTATTGAATGCATTTATTATTACTGAATGCATTGTTACTGAATGCATTTAAATGTCTACCCTGCCCTATCCTTAGGGCTTAGGGCAAGTTAGGAGGGGCTGCATGTATCATAATACACATAGCTGAGAAAAACTAGTCCAAACATTTTGCTTGTCAAAATGTTGAATCCCCAAGGATGCAATCCGAACCTAGAGTTAGGCCAGTGCCGGTTCCTTGCGCCAGCCCAGGAAGGTTGCAAATGTGCCATAAAGCACATTTGCGCCTCCTTGGGAGTTGGCTGGGCCAGCACAGGAATGTACGCTGGCTTGCGGAGGTTGTTTCAAGCCTCTGCGCCAACTTGGGGAGGGAGGATTGCGTCGGCCGAGCTCGACCAACGCAGGGGTTTGGGGAGGGGAGGGAGGAGGCAGAAGGGAGGCATTCCAGGCAGGGGGAGGGCAAGTAGAGGGTGGTCCCAGGGGTGGGCGGGCGGGGAGCAGGAGGTGGGGCTGGGACCTGGCTGTTATGCTGGATCCCAACTCTGTTCTCAAGCAGTGCAGAGCGGCTTGAAGCCACACCGTTCTCCTTGGACTTATACCACCTCCTGAGGTGGCGCAAGTCTGAGGAGACCCATTGGGGCCATGGTGGCTTAACCGGGGGTAAGGGGAAGAGTTTCCCCTTGCCTCCAGCTGAGCCACTTCTGGCCCCAATCTTGCGCTGGATACAGCCCAGGCCTCCTGGCCTGCCTGTTCCAGTGCAAGGTAGGATTGTTCTGTAAGACAGAAAATTTCAACTGCAGCACATTGGTGTGCTGTAAATGGTCCGCAGGTGTGCTGCAGGAGATTTGGGGGGGGCGTCATTTATTCGTAGGGCCTTTGGGGGATGTGAGCCCCCCACCCACAGTGTGGTGTGCCTTATCAATTGTCAAAATGCTGATGGTGTGTCTTGACAATTTTAGTGCCTTATCAGTGTGCCATGAAATGAAAAAGGTTGAAAATTGCTGCTGTAAGGAAAGACTGTTCCTCTGGAAGCTTATCCAAGATGCCCTTGGGCCACAAAGGACTTATCAAGAGGGTCTTTTGGGTTGTTCCATTTTGTGTGATTGCAATGGAAAGGGTTAAGGGCTCCGTGAATAAGCCGAGTTGAAATGAATGCAAAAGAGCAGACTATGCTGAACGAAAGGGTCCAATGTACCTCACTAAGTATAATGGGCCTCACGCAATATTACTCCTCTGTATCTGAAGTCTATTAAAGAATTTGTTGTAGGACTACAGAAGGGCACATGCTGAAATGCATTCTTCTGAAGCCATTTAATTGGCCAGCAGGGAGTACTCCTTCATGTGTTTTAAAGCAGTGGTTCCCAGATGTATTTGCACCAGGACCATGACACTCTATCAGGACCCGCCTAGCTTTACAAGACTTAGAGATAAAGTTCCACTTTACCAGTCACTCAAATCACGTTTTTTCCCCTTTTACTGTGGTGGGAGAGATTGCCTTCTGGAGCATTTGTTGAGCGCCTTGTTCATCAGATTGAAACCATTCTGGTGGCCTTGCATTCCCCTTTGCCTGACCTTCAGTAAGAGCTGAGGCACTGTTGCCTACTCATAAGTAAATGCATATATGTGGTTTAGGGCGCAATCCTACCCCGCGCTGGAACAGGCAAGCCAATGCGCTGTATCCAGCTCAAGACAGGGGCCAAAAGCGGCTCAGCCAGGGGCAAGGGGAAACTTTTCCCCTTATCCCTGGGAAAGGTGCCTTTTCTCCTATGGGTCTCCTTGGACTTGAACCACCTCTTGAGGTGGCGCAAGTCAGATGAGAGCAGAGCGGCTTCAAGTCGCTCTGTTCTCCCCTGGAACAGGGGTTGGGATCCAGCATAAGTGCTGGATCCCAGCCCCGCCTTCCACTCCCTGCCCACCCACTCCCACGCATTCCAATCCCCGCCCACCCAGGGCCACCCACTGCCCATCCTCCCCCCCCACAGGAATGCCTCCCTCCTCCTCCCTGCCCACCTCAGACACTTGTGTTGGCCCAGCCGGGTTGATGCAAACCTCAGAGAGGAAGCTGGTGCAGAGGCTTACATCAGCCTCCGCAGGCTGGTGCTCCTCTGAGCCCAGCTTCCTCCAGAGGAGGCACAAGCGCGCCTTACATTTGCTACCCTCCTGGGCCTTGCGCCAGCCCATTGGTGCCTCTGGCTTATGCCCTTAGTTTCATTTTCCATAAGGATTGATACATTTTTCTTGTGACGGGGGGGCGCTTCTTCTTGAGAGTTCGGTGGAGGCTGAGTTCTTGAGATTGGGACCATTCCCCTCAGCCTGCCCTTTAAAGTGGACTGAGGCGCATTTGCCAACTCACAAACAAATGTACACGTGCTGCTCCATTTTGGTTCCTATAGGGCTCAATACATTTGCCTTGTCAACTATCAGCTTGTCAGTTTCACAACCCAACAAAAATCCACATCTTAGGAACATTAGTTTTAATGTGTTCTTTACATTAAAGAGCCAGAATGGTATTGTGTTTCAGGAGTTATTGTAGACTTAAACCGGGAAGATTCAGATTCAATTCCCACTCAGCCATGAAGCTTCCTGGGTGACTATTTCTCAGCCTCACCTATCTCATAGGGTCGTTGTGAGGACAAAAGGAGGGGAGGAACTATGTACACCATCCTGAATTACTTGGCGGAAGGGTGGTATATAAAGTGTGCAAAATAAAAATAAATAATAAAATTGTCTCTCTTCTGGACGTGTTACTATGTACTGTGGTTAAGCTATGGGGTGTGTTTTTAATTGTTGCGCTGTGTTGTTGCTATTCAGTTGTAGTTAAGCCATCTTGAATTGCTGTTAAGAAATGCATAGTATATATATATATTTTAAGTAAAGGAATAAAATAAAACAATTCAATTTCAAGATTGTTCAGCTATTTCTGTATACGTAGCCTGGGGAGATAGGAAAATGAGCCATTTGTACATCTCTCCCTCAAAAGAAGGAACACGAAGTATACTCTCAAAAAGTACTTTGACAGTAGCAAGAAAACTGATATTTGTTATATATGGAGCCAAGTCACTCCGATTAGTCAAAATATCTAAAAATGGCATATGTACACCAGTGCATCCACAAGAGACTACTGAGCCAGTACATTGTAGGTCTGCCACACCCTCCTACAATTTAATGTTTATTAGGGGAAACCACAGTAGCCCTGGGATGGTAGGTGTCCTCTTTTATATACAGTTCTGAAGTTTGTTTTTTCTTCTCAAATGATCTCATCTCTACAGTAGGCTTTATGGATAATGAAATCCACAACAAGAGCTTTACAATAAAGCATGTATCTCTTTAACATGATACACAGGTTAATATATGCAGGCTGCATCTAAAATTGGAAGGACAGATTAGGCGGCCACTGAGGTTCAGCCGCAAGTTTTCGCTCACATATTTTTCTATGGAGAAAATGGGATGCATTTGAGAATCATAATAATTGCTCACAATAGGGTGTAGGGCGACGAGGTGGTTAAGACACAGCGAGTGGGCAGCAAACGTCGCGGCCACTTCTGGGAGCGACGCTTGCACGCAGCTTATTAAAAACAGCCTGATGGGGTCAGTCGCCCAGTCTCCAAATACCACCCAAGAACAATTCAGTTTTAATAGCTTTTACTATGTATTTCCTAAGCATGCCTGTTGAAATTGAGTCATCAAAGCCTCCCAGTTCCTCCAAGACAGATTTTAGCCCGAGAGCTTGGAGTAATTATCCCACTGGATGTTAGCCTGTGTAGCTATTTCAACCTCGTTCATCATTTCAAACAGCTACATACTCTGCCTGCTAATTTCATCAGATGGATTAGCCTCTCTTACTTGTCTATCTTTTTTTTTTATTTCTGGGGGGTGAAATATTGCCTTCTTCCCATTTTAATAAGCTGAGCAGGCATGCACCGCTGCACTGCTTTGGCCTCCTATTTCTTTCAGCTCCGGGAATGATCTACTGGGGGAAGAGGCAAGAGTAAATGTGAAGGTGAAAAACCTGACCACTTTTTCCTGCAGGCTGAGAGCAGCTGCTTTCAAGCTGCCTGAAAGAACAACTCTACCCTTTGCCCACCTCTTTATCTGTTTACAGTGAATCCACAATGCTTGACTTTCAGTACATTTTTTTCTGCCTTTTTTTTTTTGTCCTATGTATTGATTATTTTCTTTGATTGGAGTCAGGCAATCGCTTTTTAAGATGCATGAAAGGGATACTGCAGTAGTATTGGTGCTTGTTTCTTTTTTCCTTCTGTTGTCTCTGGGAAACCCATTTCACAAATTTTTGAAGCACTTCAAAACCTGCCAGATCTGTTTGATCAGAGACAATAATTTTGATCAGTTGCTGTGTGATCCATCAGCAACACAAAAAAGTCTTCACACAGAAGCATTCCACAAGATAAATGTAACTTGTAGACCAGCCCTCAGGTATGAGTTGAAGTGATTACTGTATTTATGATGTTTTGCCATCAACATGTGCGGTATTTTACAAAGTGGAGAGACATCCCGGCTCCAAAGAGCTTACAAACTAAAATTCTACACAGGGGAAGGGGAGGGAGCTCAAGGCCAGGGTTAGAAGGAAAAAATACTCATTAGTTTCAGTTCCATGTACTGAGGCTTCTTTTTACAAAACAGCATGGGGCAGTGTTTCTCAAACTGTGGGTCATGACCCACTAGGTGGGTCACGAGACAATTTCATGTGGGTCCCCATTCATTTCAATATTTTATTTTTAATATATTAGACTTGATGCTACCATGACATGTGACTGCATTTGGGGAAATGTTATAGACCTGTACATTTAACAGGCTGCTATGTATATGCTTTTAACAATGATAGTAAATGGGACTTACTCCTGGGTAAGTGTGGGTAGGACTGCAGCCTAGGATTGTTCAAAATTTTCCTGCTTGATGATGTCACTTCTGGTCATGACATCACTTCTGGTGGGTCCCGACAGATTCTCATTCTGCCCCGGTGGGTCCTGGTGCTAAATGTGTGAGAACCACTGGCATGGGGACTAAGGGATTGTGCCAAAATCTTCATTGAAATGAAGTGAGTTTTGAAATGGGTTTCAAAGAGGGATTGCAAAAGAAAATGAGGATCGCAGGAATACAGGCATTTCTTTAAAGAGGCGTACAGCCTCACTTTTCTCACTGGATGCTTGTGAGACTGCAAGGAAGTCAGACTACAGGTATTGCCCAATCTTGCTTCCCTCCCATCTTAGTCTATGAAAGCTGTTGAATTTTAAATGGGTGCTTAAGGATCACTTTATTCAATAATGGTCTAGATCATCATAATAATAATGGTGTTCCCCTGGGGGCTGGGGATAAGAATAGGCCCTCAGTTTGGCTGTACTTGTTGTAAGAGGTGACTAAACAACCACCAGGCAGATGGGACTCAATAGCCTGAGAAGGCAGCTCATCTGAGAGAAGGAAAACTCTGATCCCAAACCTCCACTGCCTTGTGGCTACATCCAGTTATGGAAAGGCTTCAGGAGTCAACCTCGAGGCAAAATCCGGAGCCGGAGTCCCTGAGGCAGTTCATGGCTGAACACAGATGTTCTGGCAACTCCTGTGACGCCACTGGAACCAACCGTATTGGCCTCTGCCTTTCCATTGGACCATTTCAGCGACATGGAGAGGGGGGATTTGCTGCATGGGTAACAGCCTATCCTCCATACCTGCTTTACCCAGGCTTCATGCACTGGAGAGGACACTCTGTTCCAGAACCACCATTCAGAGCGTGACACCATAGTCTTCCAAGACTGAAGGATGCCAACATTGGTCTAGATCAGGGCAAAATTTAGAGCCCAATCCAAAGGGCCGTTTAGTCTGGAGCAAGTCCCCTGTGCAGCCCCAGAGGTGTTTCAGAAGTGCCAAAAGACACTTTTGTGCTACTGGGAGCAGTTGGGAAGCCATAGAGGTGTGCTGGCCTCTGGAGGCTGAATCCAGCCTCCACACAGCTGGAGGATGGGTAGGTTCATGTTGGCCAAGGGGTCTTGGGAAGGTGGGGAATGGTATTTCAGGGAGCTTTCAGGGCAGAGGGAGGGCAGTTGGTGAGTGGACCAGACCCAGGAGCAGGATGGTGCCATGATCTAGCAAATAGGCCATCCTAACTCCTCTCCTAACGCCGGTCTGCTCGGATCAGTGCTACCTACTTAGGTGGCACATATTCAAGTAGCCCCATTCGGCCCTCTGCTGGATTACTCAGAGTAAGAGAAATTACTCCCCTGCCCTGGAACGCCTCCTCCCTGCCTCCCTCCACACCCCCGCTCACCTCTTCGCCGTCCAGCAGTCCAGGCAACTGCTGGATGGTGGAATGCAGGCCCAGCACCAGAGCTGGCCCAGCTCGGGCTTGCACTGGTCTAACTCCGGCACTGGCCCTCAGTCAGGGCTCACAAATATGCCTTATGGCACATTTGCAATAGTGCACACCGGCGGTAAGCCGCCAAGCATTATTCAGGATCAGGCCCTCAGTGAGGAAGTAAATGAAGCTTATTAGAAGAAAAGCAAGTTTTATTTGTTCATGGGTAAGAGAGAAATCGCAAAATCTTTTGGGAGGGGATATCATCTAATAGTTGCAAAGACTGTAAAATCAATTTCCTGATAACAGCACACATGACTATAGCTTGGTCCAGCAAGAAAGAAACCCAGGGTTAGGTGCTGGTACTTGCTGGAAAGAGATCCTTCAATTATACCTAAATTAGCTAAGTAGTTAGACAAGATCCATATCATTTGCAATGACCTTGATCTGAGGACTCATTGATATTTTAGGTGATGTTCTTTTAATTTTTGCAAATTTGTCTCATTAGTTATGGTTCAGTACCAGTATCAAGATCATTAGTATTAAGTCAAATACTTCAGGATTCACAATGCAGCAATAGTAGTGGAGCCTCCAACTATTCATCTGCAGGTTTCAGCCCTGGCTTGCACATCATTTCAGAATCCTTTGATCGGCTTCTGCTCTTGGTGACACTGAGATGACTCCCTACAGACCACAACTTTGGCATTTTGATAATGTACTTGCTTGCCATTTATGAATGTGGAACCCGTGATGAGAGGCACAGGCTTTGCAGGTCTGGAAGCAAAGGGGTAATCACGTTTAATCTGTTCCATTAATCCAAAATTCCCAAGACCACCCATTTTTATTTGTGCACTACAGGAGTCATGAAGCATTGACTCTTCAAAGGGTGATGCTATCGTCCTGCAGTGTTAGGAAGTCAAATGTCAGTGTCCCTCCCTGACCCAGCAGAGCATCACCTTGGAAGAAACAGTTATTGTGCTGCATGCAGCACATCATCACCAACACAGGCACTGGTTGCTCACCACAGTTCAATCTTTTCAGTAGAATCCTCCAGTATCTGTTCAACAGTCTGAAGGCTCTCTCTGCCAGCATCCTGCACAAGTGGAGGATGTAGTTGGTGCTCATGCCTTGGGATAGGGAAGAAGGGGTAGGGCTTCATCAGCTACAAGCACAGTGGGTGGGTGGTATCTTTAAGAACCAAAGAAGAGATGGTGAGCCCACTGCGGTCCTCTAGCACATTGGGTACTCAGGAGACCTCCTCCATTCTGCTGAACAGGTCGGAAGTCTGCAGAACCCTCACGTCATGGCACCTGTTGGACATCACTGCAGCACCACCTAGGAATGTCCCTGGAACTCCTCCACTGCCTGCAACATTATGAAGCGGCACCTCTTGCAGTTGAGGTAACTGTTGACCCCCTTGCTCAGACTCAGGATTGGGATGTGGTTTCCATTCATTCTCCCTCCAGCATTGTGTCCATGATGGCCTTACAAACCTCTGAGAAAATGGAGGATGCTGTGGACATCCCAACTGCTTACAGAGCTGACACTGTTCTTCAGTCTGAATCCAAGGTCAGCCTGAAAATAGTCATGGCTACTATTTTCTCACGGATGATCGGCTCCTGCATTGGGGTGGAATCCTGGGTCAGAGACCTTGTCCGTGAGGTCCATGAAGGCGGATCAAGACATCAAATAGTGCCCCTGCTACTGGTCATCATCCCAGCTCTTGAGCGAATCAGTCTCACACCAGAGGCGGCTACAGGGCAGGATCAAACAGTTCTGAGGCTGGGGCTCATCAGATGGTCTGTGTACCAAGCATTTTGGCCCAACAATGTTTGTTTCAACAATGGCCCTCATTGCCCTCAACACCTTCAACTGATGTGAGGAGGGTGTCAATGCACTGTTGTGTAGTGATACTGCAGGACTAGAGGCAGGTCAGTGCAACTGACTCAAGACCGTCATCTGAACTAGCCAGACAATTCTGACAACTTTGTCACACTGGCTCAATGCTTGGGATAGAAGACTTGAAAACTCCTCAATGTTTTCATACCCACATTAGTTGCCATGGGCCTGCCTGTCTACTTTCTCTAGTGCTCAAAAGCCTCATTGTAAGCATGTCTCCCTTGCCCAGCAGATCAGTGATAAGGGTCTTGCAATGCCTCTGCTCAGACTGATCACAGTCCAACTGTTTTAGCTTCTGGGTTGCAGCTGTACAGAAATCTTGCATATTCTGACCATTACGACCTGAGTTGCTCTGTGCGTGAGCATGGGATGGAAATTCTGGCTTTAATGGGGCAGGCTATGTCACTGGGAGGGGGTTGTTATGCACACTACTCTCCAGACCAGTCATTTTCAACCACTGTGTCATGGCACACTGGTGTGCCGTGAATGGTCCACAGGTGTGCCACAGGAGTTTGGGGAAGGGCCAATTATTTGTGGGGCCATTGGGGGATGTGAGCCCCCCCCCCACCAATAGCATGGTGTGCCTTGTCAATGGTCAAAAAACTGATGGTGTGCCTTGACAATTTTAGTTCCTTTTCAGTGTGCCATGAAAATGAAAAAGGTTGATAATCACTGCTCTAGACCAGGAGTGGATTGAGAGAGATCATCACATGTGACTATGATCATGTATCATCATCATCATCATCATCATCATCATCATCATCATCATCATCTCCTCCTCCTCCTCCCCCCCTTAGGTGCTTGGAGAGCAGGAAGTCCTCTTAGCCAATATGCTGCTGTAGGTGCCACTGGGATTCGTGTGTCATTCATGACACATTCTACTCTTGGTTATTGTTGGCGATATTTCTTGCCTCACTGATGGTCAAACTCTGGTTCATTAGGTCTTCCTCAATGTGTTTGAGCCATGTTTTCTTTGGTGCTGCCCACTGAACATTCCAGTATGGAGGTTGCTTTTGCTAGAGGAGCTTGTGAGGCAGCCAACTGGTGTTCATTCTGCAGATGTGGCCAAACTGTTGCGGTCTGCGTTTTTGGATTTGCTCTTCAACTGATGGTTGATTATCGCACTTTATCTGAATTGTCTTGTCACAATGGTGATCACAGAGAGAGACTCAAGCATCTCATTTGGAAGACCTTGAGCTTGTTCATGTTTG
The DNA here is from genome assembly GCF_035046505.1 of Tiliqua scincoides. Lineage (NCBI taxonomy): Eukaryota > Metazoa > Chordata > Lepidosauria > Squamata > Scincidae > Tiliqua > Tiliqua scincoides. The sequence goes on from NC_089821.1 coordinate 252,297,321, forward strand.
ATTTGAACAGAGTCCATGTTTCTGATCTATAGGAGAATTGGCAAGATCGTTGTTCAGAAGAGGTGAATTTTGGTCTGGATGAAAATATTGGCCTTCTTCCAGAGGCTCCATTTGAGTGAGGCAAATGCTACTGTTTCCTGGCTAATCCTGCTTTGGACTTTGGTGATGGTACTGGTACGTTTTTTGGTACTTCTTTCTTCTGTGCCAGCAATCATTTCAGAACTGTTACAGGTATGTGTAGATATGTACAGAAAATCTGCACCACCACCCCCAGCCCTGAACATTGTACTGGGTTGGATTGTACCTCCTGTTTTGTTGATTGACTTTAACTACAGATTACTAACAGCCCAATCCTATCATGCTCTGATGACACATGGAAAGTGCTGCTGGTTGTCATTTTAGACCTGATGCTGCAAAGGGGCAACAGGCCAGCAACCTGCTCCGCTTCAGTTAAGCTGGCATGGAGGAGTGGATAATGGGTGGGAAAGGGGAAGAACTAGGAGTGGGAAGGGAGGGGTGGTTCTACAGCAGTCACAAATGCTGGATCTTATCCCCTTTCCAAAACCTCCCTGCCTCTTGTCCCTCAGACATATACCATGAAAATAGGTGGCATATATCTGAGTAGATCCATTGGCGGCCTGAGGGCTTATGGGGAGGTAAGTAAAAATGTTTTTTTACTTACCTCCATTTGTCTTCAGGTCTGCCCCCTCTCATGTGTGTTTTTGGTGTAGCTGCATGCTATAGCATGACAGAAAATAGAATTGAACTCAGGCATCCTGATCCTGAGCTGCCCAGAGCACGGGGCTGCCGCGGTGCCGAAAACAGCTGCTGCGGTATCCTGTGCACCCTAGGCAGACACCGCCACCTCCTCAAGAGAAGGGGACTTTTGTTCCCTTCCCCTGAGTAAGGGAAGGGAATAGCCACGCAAAGGGGCTACTCAATTCTTTGGCAGCTCTAGAGCCACCAAGGAGTCCCGTGTTGGGCTGTGTGGCCCAACACAGGGCTCAGGATCCAGTGGAGTTGAGCTCTGCCAGTTCCACCCACTCCCGCCCTGCTCCGTCCCCTTGCCACACCTCCTCCCCTACCTCCTCTGCCCCAGAACGCCTCCCCCCACCTCTCCAATGCCCCCACTCACCTCTCCACCACCTAGTCTGGGCAACCACTGGGTGGCGGAACTTGGGCCCAGCACTGGAGTTGGCTACCTCTGGTGCTGGGCCCACGGTAAGGACTCACAAATGTGCCTTATGGCATGTTTGCAATGGTGCACACCAGTGGTAAGCCAACATGCAGGGCTCAGAATCAGGCCCTAAAAGAGCTGAACATAGAAAGGACAATGACTAACAAAGAAATCCTGATCTCACGATACCTGCAAGTAGCATAACACCTTACAAGCAGAATAGTCCAGTTTACAGTAAGCGAGAGAGATGGCTAGGATTAATTCAGTATAACATAGTGGGCCTTTGATCAGAGTTAAAATATGCCTTTTAAATGCAAATAAAAAAAATTATGGGCACTCATGTGATTGACAGCCTCTCCAATAGAAGCGTTGCTATAATTAAGCAATAATGTATGAGTGAGTGTACATTATGACAAATTGGAAGCTTGGTTGATTAGATTGAGCATATAAACTGTCAGTATAATTATCACGTTTTAATCATTTTTCTCCATTTTTTTTAATAACAGCATTGTCTTCAGCTTCATTTGGTACTTATTAGATTGATATTCTAAGAGGAGCCTTACAACATAAAATATGTCCTTTAACAGGATGAACTTTCGATAAGACTTCAGGTATGCCTATAAACATTTATAAAGATGGCTGTTGTGTGCCTCTGCATCCTTCCTCATCCCAGGTGTCACTTAATGTCATGCGGGGGTTCCTTTGATCATGATAAAATGTGCTTAACTGAAAATACACTAGCAAAGTGCTGTGCTGAACGAGGATAAAAAATGCAACATATGAAACATTTTTGCATGGCTTAAAGGAAGGCTCTGATGATACATGACATTTGCTGCGGAACAGCAGCTTTTGTTTCCCAGTGATGGGGTCTAGTCATCTCCAGTGCAGAGCCTGCTTCCTGTTTGTGTTCTCTTAGGGTCAGTCCTATCCAACTTTCCAGCACTGATGCAGCCATGCCAACAGGGCATGTGCTGCTTCCTGAAGTGGAGGGCAGACATGGAGGCCTCCTCAAAGTAAGGGAATGTTTGTTTCCTTACCTTGGGGCTGCATCAGTGCTGGAAAGTTGGATAGGATTGAGCTCTCAGTCTCCCTCGTCTAGCATTCTGGCTGACTGCTGCTTGTGTTCTAGCATTCTATAACTGGCTTCAATGGAAGAGAAATGAGTGTTTGGCACCACGGTCAAGGAAAACAATTAAGTAATGGGCACACAGGGGGCGGAAACTGTGGGTAAGTGAATCCATTGAAACAGGATCCATAGACACATGGGGAGACCTGTACAGGAAAAATCAACAACTTTCTGATTACTTATCTCCAGCATTTGACTGTGATTCTGTAATACATACAATATAATTTATGGAACGTTAGGTACCATTATTATAATACTTTGTGGCAATTCTCATTAATATTAAAACAGGGAGAATTATCAGGCCCTTTGCAGAAAAGTCTTTTCTGTATATTTCCTGGGACTGAAAAACCCCAGGACTCTTTCCACTGGGATTTCAAGCTATTACCTTTCATATCTTCAAAAGATAATAATAGTCTATATACTTGAGACAACAGTCCTTTCCACTTCTCTCTGGTGTAAATTAAAACTTCAAAAGGAGACAGTGTGGAAGCAATTTCATTTGATCTACTAGCTCATTCAATAAAGCTTCTTATTTGAAAGAGCTGTATCCATTCAAGTATCATTCCAGTCAATTTCTGAATTATCTCATCTGACGGTAAACAATAACCTCTCCTTAATACATCATTGTACCTAATTACATTGTTTTCTTTCCAAACAGTAATATCACTTGCAATTCTAAACTTATCTCTGAATATAAAGGATGCAAACATATACAGCATATAGTTCAGAGGACTAGATTCCAAAGGGTCTACTACTACTAAATGACTGCTGAAAAAAATGGACATCTGAGTCCCCTTCAAATAATATTTATCTGCCTTAAGGTCAACCCTGTCCTTATGGTATGCTGGCAGATCCTGACGTCTATTGGAGTATTGCATGGATCACCATCCCAGCTGCCTCTTCAATGGTCTGCAGAGCACAGTTGCTAGTGTGAAGGCTGGGAGACCACATACCAGCAGTGGCACTGCACAGACTAGCTGTAGGGGCAGATTGGAGTTTGGACTGGGCTGGACTGAAGGCAGATCTTGGTAGCAGTGATGTGCATGGAATCCAGAGTCCCCATCCCAGACTTGATGTGTTCCCCCTAACAGATCTACATCAGCAAAAGAACTGGCATAGATCTGAGTTTACCCATAGGAGACTAGGGAGCAGCACAGTAATAATAAAAATTTTCATTACTTACCTCTCCCAGCCCATGGAATCCATTGGAAGCTGTGTCAGTGCACTGCACCCTGCAGGCTAGGATTAGTCAGTTGGTATAAGAACTGAGATAAAGGCCAGGCTGGGGCAGGAAGGAGAGGATATGGAACTGCAGATGGTGGTCTACAGCAGGGATGTGGCCCATGGATGTGGCCCATGAAAGCTCTTGGACTCTCCCACCATCACCATCAGTTACTTCCACCTGCTAAGCTGCTCTGATGTCTCACTGCTGAAAGGGCGGCTCGCAAGATAATTGGACTCTCCCCAGTGGCATAGCTAAGGGGATGCAGGGGGTAGCAGTTGCACCAGGCATCAAGCTTTAGGGGGGCAACAAGCTAAGTTTGACACTAGTGACCAAAATTGTGAAAATCTTGGTATGCATGAATAATACCATCATGTTATATATCATTGGAAAGGTCATTTAATGCAGAGTGCAATGAAACAAACTGCACTAGAATATCTGTATTCTATCAAAAGTTATGACCAATTAACCAGAAAATGAAAACACAACTGTCTTGTGGAACAAAAAGTGGATCTGCTGAACTCCAAACTGACCTATGAGACTGATTGTTCTGAGTGCCAAGAAGATGTTGTTATGATACAGCATGGAACCAATAACTTTTTATTTCCTTAATTGCATGGGGGCTACAAAATCTTCTTTGACTCCAGGTAAGAACATAAGAACAGTCCCACTGGATCAGGCCATAGGCCCATCTAGTCCAGCTTCCTGTATCTCACAGCGGCCCACCAAATGCCCCAGGGAGCACACCAGATAACAAGAAACCTCATCCTGGTGCCCTCCCTTGCATCTGGCATTCTGACATAGCCCATTTCTAAAATCAGGAGGTTGCGCATACACATCATGGCTTGTACCCCATAATGGATCTTTCCTCCAGAAACTTGTCCAATCCCCTTTTAAAGGCATCTAGGCTAGATGATAGGTAGCAGATAGATGCCTTAGGTATGCCACTGGGGGAGGCAGCAGACCAAGTAGGTGGTGAGCAGCTGGGGGAGGAGGGGGCTTCCTCCCAATTTTTACTTTTTAAAAAGCCCAAGTGTGATGTCACTTCTGGTTGTGACATCACTTTTGGGGCAACTTTTTGAGCTTTCGGGGCTACATGATCATTAGCTACACCACTGACTCTCCCATATTCTGAAAATGTTATCAAGATTTGCATATTTTCTTTCATTTGCAACTTTTTCCTAAGTGAGGAAAAAGTGCTTATTTCTGGTCATCAGCTGTTTATTGATGTCACTTTTGGCCCTCAACAGGTGACATGAATGCTATTTGGCCCACTGTATGAAACTTCCACACCCCTGGTCTAAAGCCTTGATCCAAGGAAGAGTTGTGTTTTTTTTTTAAAACAGGAACTCTGCCACATTACATTGTGAGTTGCTTCTGAAGCTCTTCCCCATCCCTCCACAGAAACAGGAAGTCAACACTCTTACTGACTTTCATATCAATCTTTGCACTGTCTTCCCTGAATTGGGGCCATTGCATGGATCTTGGATTTGTTTTCTCTGGTAGAATTAGGTGGAGTTTGCAAAATGGAGCAAACACAAGAATGAGTTCTCTTTCGAAAGCGATTCTTCAAAGAAGTCGTTTATGCTCATGTACAACATTACTCCACTCTTTCCACAGATTTGCTGTTGAAATGAAATACTGCGTTGACCTTTTTAATTCCCTAGATTTTTTATAATCTTTGAAATTTAGCACAACAGCAGGAGTTTAATCATATTCACTGATATAAAAGCCAAAATAAGGCACCTTACATTCAATTAGAGACATGACCTCCAATGTGCCAGACTCTTTAGAGACTCTGAATGTCTCCAAGGGCAATTACATCAATAAGGAATGGGGGGGGGGACTTCCTATCCTTTCTTATATCTCACAACCTAATCCATGTTTATTTAGAAGTAACAGTTGATTAAAGAGGTCACACCTAAGTATACATGTATAGGATTGCAGCCTTTGTCACACGAACAAGAATCCATGGATATATTTCATCACATCACAATTAACTGGGCACTCTCCCCCCCCCCCCAAAAAAAATAATCACGTGAGACAGAGGCTTGGGTTAATTGGTCCACCTTATTAAAATAAATACAAACACCTGCAGCAGAGAAACCTAACGCCAATCCTCAAGAATGTGGGCAACTATGTTGGGGGAACAGTATAAAACAGAGGTGTCAAACTCACCTCATCCCAGGGGGCACATTTGATTGATGGCACCTGCTGAGGACCGGTGGTCCAAGATCCAGAGTTCCTGTGCCACCCCCCTTGAATGTGACCAGTGTCTGGAGGGTGTTCTGAGGGCCGGGGAGGCCTTGCGCCGCCTCCACGTTCCTCAGAACAATGTTCTGAGGTCTTGGAAAGCCTTAAAGCATCACTTTTGTTTCTTTAGAAAAATTGAAAGTGACATTTTAAGACCTTCTGAGGCCTCAGAACATCATTCTGAGGGCCAGAAAACTGGTGTATAGCCTTCCCGGTCCTCAGAACAGCCTCTGAACATGACCGGAGTACAGCTCTGGTGACTTTTGGAGGAGGCAGGAGTTGGGGGTGGGATGATCAGCAAAGAGCTTAAGAGGGATGATCTGTTATGTCACTTAGGGCAACGAATAAACATGTTGCTTTCTAGACATTAACACTACAAAAGCCTTCCTAGTCAATCTGCATCAGTCAACAGACTTGTGATGTAGTTCTGCCAACCAGGCATGTAGAAACTGATCTTGGAACTTGGAGGGCCATGTGAAAAGGCTCTGCAGGCTGTATCCAACCCATAGGCCATATGTTTGGTGCCCCTGGTGTAACCATCTACCTCACCCAAGTAATCAATGGGTGTAACCACCTGGCTTGAAGGTATGCTCTGTCAGGGACCTAGAGAGATTGTCACGGACAACCCCAAAGGGTCTAGGCAACTGGATAGTGCAGATTCTCATAGGCCAAGCTTTGCAAAGCTTTGTAGTCTTTGCAAAATCCAGCCAGGGGGCTTACCAGTCTCACTGATCTGGACCTGAGAGGTCCTGGCTCACCCCCGAGCTTATTTACTTCAGAATGGAGCCAAGCAATCAACTCTTGCCTACCCAGACCACATGATACCTGCCTACCATGACTGCAATAGGAAGAGAACAATGGTGAAACATTAACACCTAAAAATGGCACTGAACTAGAGGAACAAGGAAAAAAAATATCAGTGAATAGGATTTTTCCAAAGTGCATTCAATAACAATTTAAGTGTTTCTTGTGGGGGGGGGGGGGAATGATTCCCCATCAAAATGGCTTATTTTCAACCCCAAAACCAGAACTGAAAGGTGGGGCCAATTGGATGCAATACTTAATGACTTACGATGGCCCTTTTGCCTTTACTTTCCCTACTGTTTCCACTGTTCAAACTGGACATTACTGGGAAAAAGTATAGCTTGCACAGCCACCACCCAAGAAGCCCAGGCAGGAAACGGTTGCTTTGGAAAAACCTCTCCCCCAATTAGCAAAGGGCTCCTCCCCCCAATTTGAGGGGGCTTCCGCTTAAGACAATATAGGAACAAAAACTGAGCAATCTGGGAATGCAGAGCCATGTGCTGCCTGCAAACAGGAAGGCAATGAAGCAATAAAAAAGAGTTTATTAAAAATAAAATAAAAGGAACAGGGATGAGAAATACAAACAGGATCAACCAGTTTGGGAGTTGAGCTTAAACAAGAACCCCCCCCCCCATAACATTTATGAATGTGCTCAATACCTCCCGACTTGTGGCTACTCACACTGTCCAGGGGAAGGGGTAGGGTAGACCTGCACTGCTATGAGGTCATAGGGTCAATTGCTTAGATGACCACTTGCATATCCCATCCCACTCATTTATCTCACTGGGTGGTTTCAACTGCTCAAATGGTGATCACATGCCAGTCTCAACTGAAGGGTAGATTGAATGTTTTGTTTCAGATAAATCCTGCCATGAAGATAAGAACATAAGAAGAGCCCCACTGTATCAGGCCATAGGCCCATCTAGTCCAGCTTCCTGTATCTCACATTGGCCCACCAAATGCCCCAGGGAGCACACAAGACAACACAAGGCATGCATCCTGCCCTCCCCTGCATCTGGCATTCTGACATAGCCCATTTCTAAAATCAGGAGGTTGCACATACATATCATGGCTTGTAACCTGTGGATACACATAATACTTGTCTGAGATGCCATCTGGTCCGTCTGTCTTGACAATAAAGACAAAAGCTACTGGAGGAGGATGCTGCAGCCATTTTTAGGATGCCAAGACATCCAGAAATCTCTGAGGAGTTTGATGTGACCATAATACAAGGGGGAAATCAGAGATTTTTAACACACTAGCAACAACTCCAATCTGGTCTTCAAGAAGCAGTGCCCAGGATCTTTACCTGGTCATATAAGTTCATATATGTTAGCAGGGATCTCACCTGTTACAGACAACCTTTTCCCTGTCCTCCCTAAAAGCATCACTTTGAGTCCAATTAATGTCTTGGTTTAATTAATTGGCGATACCATAGTCTTTCGAGACTGAAGGTTGCCAACACATGAATGTATTAAAGGTATATATGTAGTAGTCGTTTATATGAAGCCCCTTAATTTTTCAAACAATCTGAATAAAATATGTCGTAGGTCTGTTTGTTTTATTGATGTCAATGCAGAAGTGCATGCAGGCATTCAAATGGTATTTTTAAAGGTGAACATGTCAATGGTGCTGGCAGAGTTATGGTATCTTGTTCTTCCACACTATTTTAACATTAAAAGAGCTCCGAGCCAACTGGATTCTTCATCAATCACATGGATTACAATAGCTGTATCAGCAAAGGGTTTAAGAGGGATGATCTGTTACGTCACTTAAGGCAAGGGATAAACATGTTGCTTTCTAGACATTAACACTACAAAAGCCTTCCCCGCCCCAGTCAATCTGCATCAGTCAACAGACTTGTGATGTAGTTCTGCCAACCAGGCATATAGAAACACATCTGCTTAAAATATAGTATGGTGAAGTGTCCCTGTTACATTTTTCTTTTTGGTCATCAGGAAGTTTATTTCTTTCTCCCCATCATGTGAAAGCCTCTAATTCTGAATTAATGGTCTCAGCTCAAATTTTAATACTGACTTTTAAAAATGATGCATATGATTCAGACTATCTTTATTTCATTTAGGGCGCACTCCTGAGTGGCAGTTGGGCTGATGGGTCATAAAGCACTTTCATGCCAACATAAGAGGAGACAGGCCAGCACACCTCCCTGCACTGGCCTCCTTGCACTGATGCAAGCCCGGGTGAGTTGTGAGTTGTGAAAGTTGGGAAAGGTGAGTTGTGTTGGCGCAGCTTGGCTTGCGCAGAGGTCGGTGGTGTGGGGAAGGCAGGGAGGAGGCAGGAGCGAAGCGTTTCAGGGCAGGGGGAGGGCAGGCAGTGGGCTGGACCATGGGTGGGCAGGTGGGGAGTGGGAGGCGGGACCAGAATCTGGCACTAATGCCAGATCCTGACCCCATTCCCGGGTAGCCCAAAACAGTCCCGGGCTGCTCAAAGTTGCACCACCTTGTCAGATGGTGCAGATCCGAGTAGACCCATTGGGGCTGCTGTGGCTCTCCCCAGGATAAGGGGAAAATGTTTCCACTTGCCTTGGGCTGACCCACAAACTGCTGGCCTGCCTGTTCCAGCGCAAGTTAGGATTGCACTGTTGGAGACATAAACAGACACTTTCTTGTTCTTGTCCCTGAATCAGTTCCAACATTTAGGATTTTCAAGAGTCCAAGTGGAGATGTTGAGGAACTTATATGCTTGCTCACTGGTATATCAATCCCTATTTTGTAACTTCCAGCATTCTTTATTGGAAAGTGCTTTATGTAGGGTTGGCCTTGAAGACAATGTGTTAATTTGAACTGGTGAAGCAGACAGCTGCAGATCTCCTAACAGGTGTTCTATTCTAAACATAAGCAGGAATCTACAGGACAAGGGGAGGTTCCAGGGGACATAAGATGTTCTGTGAGGTCAGACCCAACTGTAGTTTGGCAATCATAAATCAGCCAGCCGGGAGAATAAGTAGCAGTGAGGAGGGAGTCCAGTTCAGAGAAGCAGGACCTTGGACAGCTCTAAGCTAAGCATTTGCTCCAGCAAGGTTTGGGCTCCAGGATCAACCTACCCATTACAGTTTATCCTCTTCTGGCTGGCTATTTAATATGGCTCTGCTCTTTTGGGAAGGATGGAGATGTTCAAAGGGACCATCCATTGCCACAAATGGATACACACAAATGGGACACACAGCAGGTTAAATATAGTGTCCCTCTTCATCAGGCAATTGGTAGAAATTGGGTAGTTCCCCTGGGGGCTGGGGATAAGAATAGGCCCTCAGTTTGGCTGTACTTGTCGTAAGAGGTGACGAAACAACCACCGGGCAGATGGGACTCAATAGCCTGGGAAGACAGCTCATCTGAGAGAAGGAAAACTCTGATCCCAAACCTCCACTGCCTTGTGGCTACACCCAGTTATGGAAAAGGCTTCAGGAGTCAACCTTGAGGCAAAATCTGGAGCCGGAGTCCCTGAGGCAGTTCATGGCTGAACACAGTCACGTTCTGGCAACTCCTGCAATGCCACTGGAACCAACCGTTTTGGCTTCTGCCTTTCCATTGGACCATTTCAGCAACGTGGAGAGGGGGGATTCACTGCATGGGTAACAGCCTATCCTCCTTAACTACTTTACCCAGGCTTCGTGCACTGGAGAGGACACTCTGGGAACTCTGGGTCCTGAATTGGTTTCAGTCTGTGGCTGGTGCTTTCATGACTCACACCACAGGACCCCAGAGTTTCTCAGGCCTTTCAAGTACCTCTCCTTCTGAATCCATGTGCTGATCATTGGTCAGAGCTGGGCCCATAATAGCAAGGACATATGCACATATTTATTTTACTCTGCACCAGCTATATTAATTACCAATCTGCTTTCAGCTCCAATTTAAGGTCTTTACATTGGACCTTAAATTGGACCTTACAATGGACCTTATATATCATATATAATGATGTAGTAGCTAGGACCTGGGCATTTGTGTACTGACAACAAATTTTGGAATGTTCCCAAAGAAGTTAGAAAAGACTTACATTTTGAATGGTGCAATCCTATGCATGTCTATTCAGAAGTAAGTCCCATTGAGTTCAATAGGGATTACTTCTAGGTAAGTGTGTACAGGATTGCTGCCTTGAGGCCCAATCCTATTGGGCTTTTACTGTGGCTGATCTCACAAGCAGACCTAATAGTTCAGGGGACTGGAAAGGTTTCTGGGGTTTTATTTAGCAGGACAAAATCCCTATTTCAAATGCACACTGAGCCACTTGGAATCCATTTCCCATTTCATCTGTTTCCACAAAGCTGCAGTAGGAGTGTAAATACTGCAGCCACATGGGCAAAGACTAGCATGAGGGTCTTTCTCTTGCAGGTATCTCGTCACGTAGATATGTAAAATAAAGTTCAGAACAGTTTTGAAGAGATAGGAACTGTTTGATTGGTAACTGCACATCAGTGGCTGTCCATTTAGAGGCCACTCAGTGATAGTCCATTCTTATAGGAGACAATTTTTTTTCCAGCTTCCAGTCATCATTGTAGAGATCACATTTAAATGAGTTAGAAATACGAAATATCTAATGTGTCTCAGCATCATAAAATTACAGATTAAGCACAGATGGGCAGCCCAGTCCTGAGCTGCCCGCAGCGTCCAGGCTCAGCGGCACTCAAAAGGGCTGCCGCCGAATCCTGCTCTTCCCGTGCTACCGTGGGAGGCTCTGCGGGAGAAGGGGATGTTCATCCCCTTCCCCCAAGTAAGGTAAGCAGCCCCACAATGGGGCTACTCTCTTTAGCGACGACCAAAAGGCCAGTACTAAAATAAAGGCGCTTGTGTAGGGCGCGCAGCCCTGCACGAGGGCCCTGGATCCTGCGAAGCACAGCTCCTCGGATCCGCCTCCCTCCCTCCCCCGGACACGCCTGCCGCCTGCCCCTGGCACACCTGCTATTCACCCCCTGCCGGCCTTCCCCCTCCCTGGAATGCCTCCCCCATGCCCACACCCCCACCCAGTGTTCTGCAGCCTGGTGGTCCAGGAGACCAACCTGGGCGACCGTCGCGCGCTAGCCCAGCACCTGGGCAGTGGCAGTGAGCCCTGCAAACATGCCTTATGGCACATTTGCAACTGTTCTTAGCAGCACGGAGCCGTACCGCCGACCACAGGATTGGGCTCCAATTTCTCACAATCCATTTCAACAATCTTCAGTCTACAATACATTCTTCAAACTTTCTTTTTTTCTGACAATAGTTTCATATAGTAATTTCTCATTCAGTTTCAGGTATTCACCACACCTCAGGATGTTTGCAATGCTAAGATCTTCTGATCTCTCAGTAAGTCTAATCATTTAAAGTGTGGTTGTTGGCCTGGTCCTCAGGGTGTGCTATGCCAGCAGCACACACGTTCTGCTGGAATAGCATGCTTTCTAGCTGTTGTAAAAGTGAGTCTGCCATGGAGTGTGGTCTGGTCACTGCTGGATGCAAGGCCAAGGAAGGCTGCATAAATGTTTGGAGGGAGGTGGTGGGAGACAGAAAAGGATGAGGAGAGGGCAGAATGGGGTGGCAATGGGGGCAAGGAGATGGGCAGATTGGGTTCAGGAAGGGGGCAGGTTTGGCGATATCAGCACCCACTGAATCCTGACATCCTTCCCAGGCCTGATCCACGTTCCCAGATCAATGCAGACTCGCGCCAATGATACAACAGAGCATACACTGTATCCTGGAGGAGTTTCAGTATCTAAAGTTCTTTGAGTAAAGGAACATTTCTTCCCTTGCCCCAGGGTAAGCGCTCACTGCCCTGCTAGGTCTACTCAAACCAGTGTGAGCTATATAGTTGATGCAAGTCCAGGTGAACCCAGGAAGGCAGATCAAAGCCCAGAAGGGGGATACAGCTGATATGTCCCCCTTCATGACTTAAATTCACCCTCTTCCCCCAATCTCCTCCCCATTCCTTTCCATCCCTGCCTCACTCCTGCCCCCTGCACTGACTTACCAGTGCTGGGGAAGTGGATGGACTGCTGACACTTGGTCCCAGCTGCTTGCCACTTGCAGTGACAACCAGTCTGAGAGGAATGGCATATCACACTCTCCTACTGGTCTCTTCTTTGCCTCCATATCTGAAAAGAATCTTAACCCTTCTGGCAATAAACCAACACTTTAAAAAGTGTTATGTTGGAATTGACTCTCAAGAAATAGGAGTAGCATCTTGCCATACTTGAAACAAAATAATGTCTCCATTAATGAGTCATCAGTCCTGAATCATCAGGATGAAAGGACCAGTGTCTAACATATAATGTAAGGGGTGGGGTGAGGGAATTTGAAACATTTTGCTCTATAGTAAACCACTTTTGACTGTTCCAATTCAGGATTTCATCTTACACTCATTTATTTGCAAGTAGAACTCCAAGCAGTTCCATGAAACACCCCCCCCCCCAATATACTTCCAAACAGCAATGGACCTAGTGCTGGGCAAATGGGGCAAATGCCCTGAACGCTAAGCCTGTGCACCTCTAGGACTGCATGGGAAGCCTCACTGGGGCTCCTGAGGCGGTTGGAAACTGCACTTCCAGTTTTCTGGAAGTGTAATTTAAAAATACTTCCCCAGTCAGTCTTAAGGTCCTGCGAGGCTCTGTCCCACTAGAAAGGTAGGGGTGGCAGGGGTAGTAGCATCTCCAGGGGGTGGGGTTTGGCATCTTGGACCTTTGCCCCAGGAGCCAGCAGGGTAAGTCTACCACTGCTTCTGAATAGGAATGTTCAGGGTCAAGTAAGCATTTACAGATGATTAAGCTACTGAATATGCATTTCAAAGCCACAAACCTCATTAGGTGTCCTCTTTACCTCTAACTAGTCCCTGAAATCCCTGTTTGAAAAAGAATACACTATCACCACTACTTATGAAATGCTTCTTCTATGAGGAGACAATCACAATAAGAACACAGAACTTTCAAACACATATACAACTGACGAAAATTTCAATAGCTGTATATAGTCACATTTTCTATATAATCTGGCATGCCAAGCACTCCACAGTGAATGCTTCTGCTTTATGCTATAAAGCTTACTGCTTTTATAAGTTATGGAATTAGCTACAGGAGACCCTTCCATGTTGATCTACTCAGGGACTGGTTTCATGGTATAAAGATGTGGTTTTAGATACAGAGATATTTCGGCTGCAATGAAATACCATATTTTTCGCTCCATAAGACGCACCTGACCATAAGATGCACCTAGTTTTTAGAGGAGGAAAACAGGAAAAAAAATATTCTGAACCAAGTAGTGTAATAAAATATTTAATAAACTATAACAGAATAACATTTGAACCATGTAAAGTGAACAGCAGTCAACAGTGGCATTAAGAACCATTATCACTGTCATTAACAAATGGAGAGACTTAAAGGTTTGAGTACTCTAGTTTTCTGGAAACCCCAAGAACTCATCGCTAGAGTCAGAATTTATGAAGTTCACAAAAGCAGGTGCACACAAATAGGGCATCACATTATCTTTCTGCTACAATGATGTTCTGCCAAATTCCAATCCACTGGGCCTCGTGCCCGCTTAAGGCTGATCAGTCCCCCTTGTGCAACTTACCAGTGCAGCAAGCAAAAGTGAGTCCAGTTCTAGTCCACAGATGCCAAGTAAATCAGTCCCATCAATCAGAGTTGCCAAATCAGAGTCCAGAGCCAATAAGCCAAATTACAGTCCAAGGTCAGGTTCCAGGTAGGTTAGTCAAATCCGTCAGGGTATCCAAGTCCAGTCACAATCCACAGTCAGATTCCAAATTCAATAAACCCAGTCAGTCTCCTCTCCTACCTCCAACCTGCACTCCTTCAAAACCCACAAACCCTTTCTGCCTCAGGTACTCCTTATATCCCTGAGGGCCCTATTGCCTTCCAGTGGCTGCAGCCGTGCAGCACACTCTGCTGGATGCCCAGGCCTTACCCTTAAAAGGGCCACTGCTGACACCACATCTACGTCCTCGCCAGTTCTTCCGTGATTCCAATACAAATGAACAAGTGGAAAGTCCAGCCACAACTTGAATTCTCAAGACACAACAAACCTCTGGATTTATGGTGATTTACCTGGGGCTTGTGCAATAAGCAAACACTGGCATTCTGACCAAGGAGACAGTTTTTTCTTTGTGATGGGGGGGGGGCTTACATTCAGATGCTGGATGAGGTGAGTGAAAGCGCCCCTCCCCTGCTGTGTGAGTGGGGGGGGGGACAGAGCATCTGTGTGTGTAAGAGAAGGGGGCAGCCTGTGTGTGTGAGAGAGGGGGGGGAAAGTGTTTGTGTTGCAGAGAAGCTGTGATGCTTCAGGCTTGGGGGGAGAGAGGATGTGATGCTCCAGGCTTGGGGTGGGGGGAAAGAGAGGCTGTGATGCTCCAGGCTTGGGGGGGGAGAGGCTTTCCTGGGAGTAAGCCCCCCTGACTCTAATGGGACTTACTTCAGAGTAGGCATGCACAGGATTGGGCAGCGAGACCGCCACCCCACCCACGCTTTCCTGGGAGTGAGCCCCAGTGACTCTGAGACTTACTTCTGAGTAGACACCCACAGTCTGCGCGGGCGCTGAGGGAACGCAGGAGCCCCCCAGCCAGCTACGCCTCTGACTGCCTGGGGAAGCCGAGCAGAGCGAGCTGGCAGAGGGCGGGGCCAGGGCCGGGCAGAGTTTTTTTTTTTTTTTTTGCAGTATTCGCTCCATAAGACACACATACTTCCCCCCCCCCCCACTTTATGGGGTGGAAAAAGTGCGTCTTATGGAGTGAAAAATACGGTAGTTGCACTTTTGCTATAGACTTTAGTGGAACTTGGATTCACACAACATTTCCTTGTAGACTTTACACTTAACCATAGTTTATTTCACTTAACCATGGTTAAGCATTTCATCTGAATTCTTAAACCATAATTAAGAATTATATACAATCCAGTATGTGAGCATATAGATTTGAAGTGGATTTTCAAGGCATGGATTCATGAATTATGGTAAAGTGATATTTTTGTGCTTTGTTAGGCAGGTCTCTTGCCATTCCTCTTTGTTTTCAAGGTGACAAGCAGTTCACACTGCTTAACTCTTGATAGCTGCCCTCTGGGGCAAGGCAAAGCACACCTGGTTTCACTGTATTTGTGGGAACTTGACTGGGATCTAACAGCCCAATCCTATCCAATTTTCCAGTGCTGGTGCTGCTGTGCCTATGGGGGAAGCACTGCTTCCTGTGTTAGGGGTGTAGTCACAGAGGCCTCCTTAAGGTTTGGGAATATTTGTTCCCTTAGCCTGCGGTTGCATTGCATTGCATTGCACTGGTGCTGGAAAGTTGGATAGGATTGGGCTGTAAGGCAACAAACCATGGTTAGTGCTAGCCAGGATTATACATTGTGTCTGCATTGCACCAAAAAGCTTCATTTCTTTATAACAGGTGTTCATCGCAAATTCTGTGCTCAGTTCAGTGTAACACTTTGCTAGGAATAAATTCAAGAGAATCTAAGCTACTAACTTGCTAAGAATTCATGGTCAGTGTACCCTGGGTGACACACCTTTTGATAGATAGTTGCTGTGATAATCTCATCATCCATGATATAATACTTATGTTTACCATTAAGTCATTTGCCCATACCTATATCTTTTTGACATATTTTGGTAGGCTGCAAACTATTAGAAAAAATACATCAGAGTTGCAATAGCTTCTGAGAGGCTGAACATTCACACAGGGACCTTTAACAAGCCGTTTGTGGCTATTCATTACAGAATTTACTGCAAGATACTTTATGTGCTTCTGTATCTCACACATAAAGAACTGTACAGTAGTTTCAATAATAATTTGTGTGAGGTACTTTATGTGACTTAATCTTGGCAATGTGGCGCCATCAGGAAGACTGAGTATCTGTGTATTAGACTTCAATTTGTAAGGATTTTCCAAGTAAATGGCTAAATCATTATTCAGTTGAGTGACAACTTACTGTAAACAGTGTGTTGCTTCCGGATATATCACTTTTGATCAATACACTTTCTGTCTGGCTCTGCACTTGTTAATGTTGTAAAAAGACTGGACAGGATGTTTCAAACATAGTTTAAGTGGATGATTGCTTCATTAACAGAGCTTCAGATGTTAAATATGTGCTCTTATGGCATTTAGGTCTAACCATGCTATTTTAATTCTTATAGTTTTTATTCCACTCCTTATGTCACAAACATTACCCTTGGGGTCAGTGAAAGATTAGAGGGGATTCCCAAGCCAGGCAGGATGTAGCCCACACCCAATTCCACCAACCTAATCCACCAAACCCCTAAGGATAATGTGTTCCGCTTATATCACCACAAGCATCCAGGTTCTTTTAAAATACATTTCCTTGGTCAAAATATTGCACTTAAACTTAATATATAAGGTTTTTATTATGAAACTTTAAGGGAGCTCCAATTGCTCCAAAAACATTAATACTTGCATTACAGTGGAATAAAAGAAGAAAAGGTTAGCTAACTAAACAAACTAAAAGTTACCAACATTACTAGTTGGCAACCTTCAGTCTCGAAAGACTATGGTATCGCGCTCTGAAAGGTGGTTCTGGAACAGCGTCTAGTGTGGCTGAAAAGGCCAATTCGGGAGTGACAATCCCTTCCACACTGGGAGCAAGTGCAGTCTGTCCCTGGCCTGTCTCCCTGGCTATGGGCCTTCCTTCTTTGCCTCTTAGCCTCAGACTGTTGGCCAAGTGTCTCTTCAAACTGGGAAAGGCCATGTTGCACAGCCTGCCTCCAAGCGGACTGCTCAGAGGCCAGGGTTTCCCACTTGTTGAGGTCCACTCCTAAGGCCTTCAGATCCCTCTTGCAGATGTCCTTGTATCGCAGCTGTGGTCTACCTGTAGGGCGCTTTCCTGTAGGGCGTTTACCTGTAGGGCGCTGTAATGACCAACATTACAGGTCAGCCATATAACATTTCTTCCAGCACAAAAGTTGCTAGCCCCAGCTTTCTTTCTCCTGCTGTGCCTGTGATTATCTCTCTGAGGACCCACACCCAGGTTTTATCCTCTAAATTAACAATAAATGACACCTGGGTAGCCTCAGAACTTCTGCCCATCAACCAGCTTAAACCCTCCTAAGGGAAAAGGCACTTGCCCCACCCCATGACAACTTCCTCCAAGGATATCAGAAATATATACATGGCTCTTCACCCCCACACAACAATCCTGTGAGGTAGGTTTAGCTGAGGGATAGTGTCGGGCACAAGGTAACTAATCCTCCACCTAGGCAGAGCCAGTTGCTCATGCGCTTCCTGGGTAACAGCCATTCTAAACATTCCATAAGGCACATTTTGGCTGCCGAGAAGGGGAAGGAGCCGGAAGGGAGGTCAGTACCAGTCACCGCTGGGAGAAGCAGGGGAAGCTCTCCCCTGTAAACTGCCCACCAAGTAACAGGAAGACGTTTAGGAGCGTGGGGAGGTTTAGGTCTGGTTGGGGGGCAGGGAGAGGGTGAGCTGTAGGGCAGTTTAGGTCTGGTTGGGGGGCAGGGATGGTGGCAGAGGCTACTGCCAGATCTTATTCCCCCCTCCCAAGCCTTAGAAGCCAACACAGGTCTCCTATGCTCTGCCCCAGCTAAATAGCTGAGTAGACCCATAGGGGCTGTCAACACTCTATATGGGGTAAAGGAACATATGTTCCCTTCACCCAAGGAGACCTCCAGCTGCTACTCTGGTCCCACAGGATACAGCAGTGGCCATTTGGGTGTTGCTATACCATATGGCGCCAGGGCAGCATAGGATTGGCCCAACATTATTTTCATAATTTCATAAGAAATTGAACCTGGTCTCCCTTGTTTTGGGCTCCAATGCTAAACCCACTCACCTGGGAGTAAGCTCTATGAAACAAAGCTTACTTTTAAGTTAACATGTATAGGATTTTGTTGTAAATCCAGCACTATAAGCACTGCACTGCATGGTCTTGGATTAAGCACTAACAGCCCAATCCTGAGCTGCCCAGAGCTGCGGGACTCGGTGGCTCCACGGTGGGCTCCCGGCGGATCCAACGCCTCCCGTGCTACCGCAGGAGGCTCCTTGGGATAAGGGGGCGTTCGTCCCCTTCCCCTGAGTAAGGGAAGCAGTCCCGCAATGGGACTACTCACTGTAGTGGCAACTGGTCGCTGCTAAAGTGAAGGCACTCATGTAGAGCAAGCAGCCCTGCCTGAGTGCCCTGGATCCTGCGGAGCTCGGCTCCACGGACCCACCTCTCCCCCGCCCCCAACGCATCTCCCCCACGCCCCTGGCCATGCCTCCCCCCTCCCCAGAACGCCTCCCCCAAGACGCCGACCACGCCCCCATCTCCCGTTCCACAGCCTGGCGGTCATGGAGACCGCCAGGCTGCGGAACCCGGGTGCCTGCCGCACACTGGCTCAGTGCCAGCCGGAGCTAAGCCAGCTCTGGCGGGAGCCCAGCAGTAAGCCCCACAAATGTGCCTTATGACATGTTTGCGACTGTGGTCCGTGCCGCAGAGGCGCGGCACGGACCACAGGATTGGGCTCTTAATTATTTTGCATTGCATAACTTGGAAGAATGAGCCTTATTAGGATATGTAAAGGCCAAGGACACTTTATATAGTAGTACTGAAACAAAAGCTTAACAAATAACTCTGATTTTTTTTTTTTATAAGAACATAAGAACAGTCCCACTGGATCAGGCCATAGGCCCATCTAGTCCAGCTTCTTGTATCTCACAGCGGCCCACCAAATGCCCCAGGGAGCACACCAGATAACCTCATCCTGGTGCCCTCCCTTGCATCTGGCCTTCTGACATAGCCCATTTCTAAAATCAGGAGGTTGCGCATACACATCATGGCTTGTACCCCGTAATGGATTTTTCCTCCAGAAACTTGTCCAATCCCCTTTTAAAGGCGTCTAGGCTAGACGCCATCACCACATCCTGTGGCAAGGAGTTCCACAGACCGACCACACGCTGAGTAAAGAAATATTTTCTTTTGTCTGTCCTAACCCTCCCAACACTCAATTTTAGCGGATGTCCCCTGGTTCTGGTGTTATGTGAGAGTGTAAAGAGCATCTCTCTATCCACTCTGTCCATCCCCTGCATAATTTTGTATGTCTCAGTCATGCCTCAGACGTCTCTTTTCTAGGCTGAAGAGGCCCAAACGCCGTAGCCTTTCCTCGTAAGGAAGGTGCCCCAGCCCCGTAATCATCTTAGTCGCTCTCTTTTGCACCTTTTCCATTTCCACTATGTCTTTTTTGAGATGCGGCGACCAGAACTGGACACAATACTCCAGGTGTGGCCTTACCATCGATTTGTACAACGGCATTATAATATTAGCCGTTTTGTTCTCAATACCCTTCCTAATTATCCCAAGCATAGAATTGGCCTTCTTCACTGCCGCCACACATTGGGTCGACACTTTTATCGACCTGTCCACCACCACCCCAAGATCTCTCTCCTGATCTGTCACAGACAGCTCAGAACCCATCAGCCTATATCTAAAGTTTTGATTTTTTGCCCCAATATGCATGACTTTACACTTACTGACATTGAAGCGCATCTGCCATTTTGCTGCCCATTCTGCCAGTCTGGAGAGATCTTTCTTTTCTCTGGAGATATAAACTTTTGTATATCAGGGTCAGATCCTCAAATTCTGACAGCGTCTGATGACCTTTGGACAAAACAGGGTGTTGACTAGATGGTAGGTTGAAGGTTATATCAGCACTTCTCATGAGCTTTAACATAAATTCTAGAGTCACAAGGAAAAAAGCCCTACTGGTGTGCAACCAAAATGCAGCTAGTCCACCACCCACTGTGGGAAACAGTGGTAGACTAAATGTTTCTGGGAAGTCCATAACCAGGCACAATGACAAATCACCTTTTGGGATTAAACTCGAAATGTCTGATATAAAGAATCAAATACCACTTGTGGGGTGGAGAAAATGTCAAGTGCATTTGAATTTAGACTGAAAACTAATTCATTTCTGTGGTAATTGCATAGGCTTTTTCAAGGAATAAATAAATGTGACATTAGGAAGTAACAGAAGTATCTGGCAAATAAGCATATATGTAAAATTCAGAGACTGCAGTCCTACATAGTCATTTGTGTGAACAGGGGAGAAGTGCATATTCGAATTAACAGCTCAATCCTGTTGAGGATTGGGCTGTCGCGTGCAGCCTTTGGCGACAGCAGAAGCAGGTTCTGCTGTCATAAAATGGTTGCTGACAGAGTCATTTTGGAAGCAATGCCACGCAGGGTGGGAACAATCTCAGTCCATCGGAGCTGCTTACAGCCAACAGAGCAGGAGAGGCGGTGACAGGGCAGGGAGGGGCAGAACTAGGCAGCGAGAGGGATCATAATGGGGGGGCAGGGAGGCTGTGGATCCAGTAGCAATCGTACGTGCCAGACCCTATCCCTCTTTTCCCACCACCTTTCTCTCCTTGGACTTGCACCAGTGATTTTTCTGCTACAGATCCCATTGTGGGATGGAAGATGTTTGGAGGTGTAAGGGGTTCAAATCCTCTTACACCTCCATAAGCCTTTCACCTTTCACCTTCAACACTTCCTGATCCATCTCCCTCCCCCCCCACTTGAAACAGTGTGCCCGTTTTTATAAATATTGGATTATGCTTCTATTCTGTACCCTGCATGGATGTTTGAGATTTGTATGATTTTGCATTTTTTTTTTTGCTATTTTGCATGCCCCCCCCCCAGATTGAAGCATCTGTTGTTTGCATTTTTTTCTGTGCTATTTTCCATGCCCCCCTTGCTTCTTCCAACACCCTACCAGGAGATCTGGGATGCCTGTGGGCTGCACCTGCTTTTACTATCACCTTTATTACCTTCCTCGTGCACATATACTTATCTGAACACTTTAACAGCAAGTAACATTTTTTAAAATTATAACTTAGAATAAAAGCATATAACATCACTTTTTACCTTTTTCAATTTTTTTATTTATTAAACTTTGCGAAAAATGACACCATTTTCAAACACCTCTAGTCATAGGTTAATATCTCTAAGGGTGCAATCCTATCCTGTGCTGGAACGGGCAAGCCAAGAGGCTTGTGCTGTACCCAGAGCAGGATAGGAGCCTGATGTGGCTCAGCCAGAGGTAAAGGGAAACTTTTCCCCTTACCCCTGGGTAAGGCACCCTGGCCCCTATGGGTCACCTCGGACTTGTGCCACCTCCTGAGGTAGCACAAGTCCAAGGAGAGTGGAGTGACTTGAAGCAGCTCTGAGCTTCCCCAGGAACGGGGGTTGGGATCCGGCATAACTGCCTGATCCCAGCCCCGCATCCTGCTCCCCACCCACCCGCCTTCCCCCCACCCCGGAACACCTCCCTCCTGCCTCCTCTCTGCCCAACCCAGAGTCTTGCATTGGCCAAGCTCGAACAATGCAGGACTTAGAGTGTCCATTGGTGCAGAGGCTTATTCTAGCCTCCTCAGGCCAGTATGCCTCTGCACACTGGCCTTGCCGACTCCCAAGGAGGTGGAAACATGCCTTACGGCACGTTTGCTACCTTCCTGGGCCAGCGCAAAGGACTTGAGCTGTAAATGGTGTAAATATCTGGTGTGCTCCCTGGGGCATTTGGTGGGCCGCTGTGAGATACAGGAAGCTGGACTAGATGGGCCTGTGGCCTGATCCAGTGGGGCTGTTCTTATGTTCTTATGCTTGGAATACTATGGCCCAATGTTATCCAACTTTCCAGTGCCGATGCAGCCCTGAGGTAAGGGAACAAATGTTCCCTTACCTTGAAGAGGCCTCCATGACTGCCCTCCCACTGCAGGATGTAGTGTGTACCCCATTGCCACAGCTGCATTGGTGCTGAAAAGCTGGATAAGATTGGGCCCTATGCTTGTTTGCCTTATCTCAATAAAGGTATTGTAGAGCTGAAAAAGTTGCCACCAAAATTATCACATTTTTGGAGCACTATTTTTTTTTATTATTTTTTCAAAGAAAGGCTAAAGAACTGAGGCATTTTATGGAGAAAAAAGAAAGCTGAAGAGGGGACATGGCAGAAGTTTATAAAATTATGCAAGGTGTGTAAAAAGTGGATACATTATTTATTCCAGTTACTAAAATTATGGGCAAGTTAAATCCATCATTCTAAAGCAGTGGTTCTCAGACATTTAGTACTGGGACCCACTATTTAGAATGTGAATCTGTCAGGACTCACCGGAAGTGATGTCATGACTAGAAGTGACATTATCAAGCAGGAACATTTTGAACAATCCTAGGCTGCAATCCTACCCAGACTTACCCAGGAGTAAGTCCCATTTACTATCATTGTTAGAAGAATATACAGAGTAACTTGTTAAAAGTACAGATCTGTAACATTTCCCCAAATGTAGTCACATCCCATGGTAGCATCAAGTCTAATATATTAAAAATAAAATATTGAAATGAATGGGGACTCACCTGAAATTGGTTCGTGACCCACCTAGTGGGTCCCGACCCACAGTTTGAGAAATACTGTTCTAGAGTCCCCACTTATAGTTCTTATCACAACATCTCTCCCAAGGTCCCAAGGTCTTCGCCTCCCCTAGTTTCTCCCACAAATACTAGGAACTGGAGATGTCTTCAGACGAATTATTTGTATTACAATCACTTTTGGAGAAAATGGCTCTCTGTTTGGCATGTGTCAATATTTCCAACAGGAAAATGAAAGCAACAGCATTCTGAAGTATTGTAGATTCTCTAGAGGCTTTCCAGATAA
The DNA here is from genome assembly GCF_035046505.1 of Tiliqua scincoides. Taxonomy (NCBI): domain Eukaryota; kingdom Metazoa; phylum Chordata; class Lepidosauria; order Squamata; family Scincidae; genus Tiliqua; species Tiliqua scincoides. The sequence continues at coordinate 252,320,546 of NC_089821.1, forward strand.
TTCTGTCTGGAGGAGAAATTGAAAGACTTTTAAAGTTTGTTGCAATGTCAGATTGTTATTTCCAGTTTGTAATGAAAAGCTCTGCTGATTCTAAACATTCTGACTGCCTTCCTGGATTTGGTTGCTATTTCATCTATGAGCCACCAGATGCCAGACTTTTACTGCAAAATTCTGCTCTGTCAAATATACAGAACAGAGCCAAATGATCTTTCTGAGCTTTAATATATCCTTTCAGATGAAATTATGTCTTTTAAGCTGTCTGCTTCGTGGTTCTATGTATGTACTGTAGCAATGCTCATCTCTAAATTAGTTTTGTAAGTGGCTATAATTTTGTGAAAGAAATACTTCTTTACAAATTATCTTTTTTCCCTAACTAATCATTTTTAACTAATCATTTTTAACTAATGATCAGTTAGTCATTCTCGCTCTCCCTTCTGAAACAACAGATATTAAAATCAGTTCTTTCTAGTCACATAGCAAACAATGGCATCTAGCGGGAGGTAATACACAAAATTAAAATGATTAACCTGAAAAACAAAAGCAAATAAAATCAACAATTGAGAAGCCAGAGAGATCTGTAGAAATACGTTATTTGTATAACAAGGAAGCTGACAGTAAAAACATTTGGTCCAATACAAGATGTTTTGCTAATAGATTTGTAAAATGTAATATATTTAAATCACTTATGATTTTCATATAACTTTCAGTTTTAGTATTCTCACAATTTATGTCTTAAAATTGAAAGATATTTTTGAATATTTCATGAAACAGTGGAACAATGGGAATATTTTTAGAATGATAGGAATTTATTCATATGTTTTGCCTGTAAAATGTGAATATTTTGTATATGTGTTTTCTAATCATTACACCACAATTAATATTACACCACAGCTGCCAATTGTGAAGAAAGATATATCTGTGTACATAGATATATTTTGCAAAAGAAACTATAGCTCAAATAGAATTGTAAATTTGTTTCTTCGTTGCCACAGAACATTTTGTACTATGCTATTTAAAAATAAACTTGTAATATTGTGCGTCAAAAGGACAGAATTGGAAAGCCAGGAAAGGTATTTTAAAACCCTCTTCCAATTAACAGAAAGGATCCCTAGAGTCAAGTCATATTCATTAATTTAAAATGCTTGTACAAAACAAATCTTTCTAGGTAAAACCCCAGCCGCTTGGATTAAAAAGATATATATATATATATATATCTGCTGAAATGTATATACTGGTATCCTGCAAAAAGGGAGCATTTGCAAATATCTACATCAGACATTAAAAAAAAAAATTCTGAAACTTAAAATATAGAGACTCATTAATTAATTTATAATTTATTTAAAAATATAAACATTAATAAATTTATAACTGATGATACAAAAACCCCCAAAAACATCACTTTTAACTTTATCAGCTTCCTTGCTACAGACAACTGGTTCTGGGCTTCCACAAAACAGAAACAGGTAATTGGTGATGGGTGTGTGTGTGTGTGTGGGTGGGGGGGGGGGGTTGGAAAAGAAATACATGGTAAGATTATCTGTGATATTCAGCATAAAGCCAAATTTAGAATGATCAGCATTTTGGAGAAACTTATCCAATTAAACATGATTTGGAGGGACTTCATTACAAGTTAGAACTTACATTTTCTTTTTCTTGTCCATATAGTTACTTATTTAAAAGTGAAGTGTGAGGAATTGCATTGAAGACAGACTAGTCCAGAGCCTTTTTTACATAATCCCTTCATGTAGAATCAGGATTTATTTGGGCTTGACTGAATTGCCCGTGGATTTCAGAAATCATTGTTTGCTCTTGGTTCAAGAAAGAAATTGTCTTTTTCTTGACATAAAAATGTCAAAAAGTTTTATAATGATATTTTATGACACCATTAGAATTCCTCACCATTCTTAAAAATATAGCATTAAGCCACTCCATTACCTTATCATTTTCTTAATCTTTCCTTTAAAAAAAAAAAAAAGAATTGACATATTTATCATTTATTTTCTAGCAGATGTTGTACTGGATGTCCTTTTTTGCAAAGTACCTTTGTTAATCTGACCTCTCTTAATGATTACGTACATATTCCTTAGTAAGTGAATAAAACTTTTCTTTCACAAGATAGCAAGTGCTTAATCCTCATTATTGGGAATATGCTGAAACCTTGAATACTTGTCAAAGATTCATTTTAAAATCCAGAGGTTGGTTTGCCTTTAGTGATTTACACAAGGGCTGCGATTACAATAATTGATTTATTCCGTGCTTAAAATCTACTGGTGACATTAAAATGACATTATCCAATTTTTGCTGCTGGAGTTTAGATGTACTTTATGAAGAAGTAAGGATTTGTCATTATGCATGTCCAAATAGAACCCTTGTGACTTTAAACTGCCCGATCAAATATGATTGAATGGAAGATGGAGCTAAGGCTCTTGAATAAAAGCAGAGTATGACAACAACATCTGTTTGCAATAGTGAGAAATTTGCTTTATTAATCTAATTTTTCCATACATTCTGTTGGCTTAGAAGAATTACTTCTAAATGCAGGTGCTACAGTTTCTCAGTTGTGTTTTTGTTTTGGTCAAAAAGCAAAATAATAATTTCATAATAAATCATACTTCAGGGGAAACATAAAAGCATTTCAATGTGCAAACATCCTCATCTTTGGTCATAATTACCTCCCAATATATAATCTAGCAAAATTATTTATCATATATCTTCTCATGCACAGTAAAAATATCATATGCCAGTTATTTAAGCAATTCCTCACTGTGACATGTAACTTCCATTTCCTTGAGTATGTTTCTTGAGTGTGTTTGACTAAAGGATTAACTAAATGTCCCTTCAAAGGAAGTTATGGTGTTTCTTCTCTTAGGTTTGGTTTTCTGAAGCTATTAAAGAAAGAGAGCATTCTCAATGAATGCAGTAATTATTGCACAGAAAACTGGAAGCAGCTATAATTTACATTAGAAGGTTATAAATAAAAAAAAGTTTGGTACAGCTCTTTCAGTAATATCATGTCATGTTAATTTTAATGATGCTTCATTAAAGCTCCTAGATAACTAAAAGTGATTAGTGTGGTTGGTTCATTAACACCGTGATTTTAGCCACAGCTGAAAAACATGCTGTAAAAAGTTAATAAGGACAAAAAGAAAATAATTCAAATACTGCAGAAAGCATAGCAGAGTATAGGCAGAGAGGAATCTTCTGTTGCAGCTCTACCAACAAATGACTCTCAAAAGGACCAAACTCTGCAGGGCAGATGGAATAGTAGAAATGCAGAAGCTGCACCCCATCAACCTCAATGTATGGGAGTGCTCTAATCATGCCCAGCATTTTTCCAGACACTGAAGGGCAACCTCCATGTGCATGTCAGATCCAAAGCTCCTTTCCCTATCTTTTCCCTGTTTTTTAGCTCTTCATCATTATATGGGTGTGTGTTGAGAGCTCAGTGGCATAGCACTCCTTTTACATGCATTGCTGATGGCTCAGGTACAAATGAGAAAAAACCATGTCTGAACAACTTTGGAGAGCTACAATAAGTCAGAGTAGGTAGGCTGACTTCCTACAAGGCAGTGTCATATATGCTTGCTTATTTGCAGTTTTACCTGAATCTCAATTGGACAAAGGAAATGTGATTGCAGCAGGCCCATATATTAGAATCAGACTGCTATCGACTTCCTATGATTGGGATGTTCTTTTCCCGCTCACACAACACCAGAACCGGGGCATATCCACTAACATTGAGTGGCAGGAGAGTTAGAATAGACAAAAGAATATATTTCTTTACCCAGGGTGTAATTAATCTGTGGAACACCTTGCTGTCACGTGGTGATTGCCCCTGGCCTAGATGCTTTAAAGGGGGATTGAACAGGTTTACGGGGGGGGGGGGGTCCATCTCAGGTTACTAGCCATGAAGGGTGTATGCAAGCTTCTAGTTCAAACTCCTGAAGTAGGCTACCTCAGAAAGCCAGATACAAGGGAGTGGCAACAGGATATAGGTATCAGACTTTATATAGTATGCATGAAGAGAATTCAGAAGTTTTAGCTGATGCAATTTGGAGCAGAGGACCAACTGTCAGATGTTAGATGGTAAGATTCATATGAGATTATGCTACTGTAACAGCACTGTGAGTGCCTGCCTATTTTCTTGCAAGTGCAATTCCAGGTGTTACTGGGGTTGATTTTCAAAGCCCTAAATCATACATGGGCCATGCATAACTTGAAGGGCAACCTCTTCCCATAAGAGCCCACCCACTTGCTGGGACCATGTGGAAAAAGCTCAATCCCAGGAATCATCTTGTTCATATTGTAAGGTACAGTAACATTCAAAGGAGGATGTTTTCTTGGGTGGCATCAGACTGAGAGAATTTGGTGGAAGGGGTTCATCAAAATCCAGCTAATCAAGCTTTTAGGAACAAAATTCTGTGTCATTAGGATTGCCTTTTTAAGCAGCCCCATTTTAAAAAAAATGTATTTAAGGTATACTTAACACTAGAATATATTGTATGGTCTTTTGTTGAAAAGTGGGCTAAGAGGGCTTGCTGTTTCTTCTCCACTCTTTGTCATGCTTCCCAGACATTACAGAGTTGATAATATTCTCTTCTCAATCCTAGTTAACTAATTCCAAAGACTCATGGGGAATAGTATGATTCTTTGGTAACAACTGGGCCAAAGCAATTACAAGACGGAAGGTGCAGTCATAAGAGTGTTGCTTTGGTTTTAATTGTCAGTGATATTAATCATGATTCATTTCCTAATCCTATTTCCTGTCTGCAGTACCAGAACCCATGTTCCAGCAGTGCAACATGGTTTGTGGTGTTGTAAAATGCAATGCACTGTCCTGTGCTACCAGGCTGCAAGCAGTAAGAAGCACTGGCCACAGGGCAGCAGCTTGTTTGACTCCCCTAGTGCTGGTAAATTGGTGTGGGGTGTGTGAGTGGTTGGGGAGTTGAGTGGGGGGGGGCAGAGACAGGGAAAAATGGGGCAGGGATCAGAGCCACTGGGAGGTGTGTTTGGGTGGGCAGGGGGTGGTCATTGGCAATAAAGGTATCACCAATATCCATAACCAATGCACCTTACCTGGCCCTGCCATGCAGTAATAAAAGGTGTCTGTGCGTTATTCTATTATTGGAGCTCCCTCCAGGGCCCATTTTTTCTTATATAATATTAATGTTACCATATGCCTTGTAATATCATAGCCCTCCCTATGCCCAATCAACCTTGGTTATGCTGACTGCCTCCTTCTCCATCTTCCTCTTTTCTGTCCCTAGGAATCCCCAGATTATCAATGTTACTGAGATGTTCTTTTTCTCTGTTACCACAGCAAGAGGCTGCTATTTTCAAAGTTATTGAGCTGCTCAGTCTCCAAGCAGATTCCTTTGTTTGTTTTGGTAGTATCTTCACAGTCGCACTGCTTCGGAAGTCCTGACCAAGCACATTCATAAGTTGGATGGTTATAACTCAAAGGTTTGTAAGTCAGGAAGCTTCTGGAATGTACTTTATTGTTTTAGATGTTGGTATTTTCAGTACTTTGATACATTATGTGCATATTTAACACATGCATGCTGTCAGATATAAAGTGCAGATTTGTGTATTTGCAATTATTCCTCACACATGTAAATGGCATAACTATCCTGCTGCATTCCTTTTAGTGACCTTTGATCTTACCACTCCACTCCAGCTGTCTGAATGTCTCTTGCAGGGCTGGCCCATTTATGAGGCAAACTGAAGCAGTTGGCTCAGACAACAAATCAGTGGAAGGTGCCCATCTCTGTTCATCTCCTTGCTTTCACTGCACCTTCTTCCACTCTCTGGATTAGAAAAGAAAGAGGGAGATGAAGAGGAAACATGGAGAGAAGGAGAGTGCTGAGCTAGAATACTGAATAGTGGGAAGAGTGGAAGCTGGCACATCAATGCTTGAGGGGGCAGTCACTTCAGGAGGTCTTGGATTGGCCCTGGTCCCGTTTCCTTGAACAATTTTATCTTTTCTCCCTGGCCAACCCGTATGCCTGGAACTGCCTCCTGCAACACCTGCAGGATGCTATTTCACGCACAAGCTTCAAATCTCATCTGAAAACCCATCTTTTCCAGGAGGACATTGAAACCTCACCTTAGTTCTCCTCCTTAGTTTAACTAACAGCCCCATCCTAACACCAGGCAGTGTTGGTGGCCTGCGTGCACCCCTGGCAATGGCATTTGGAAACACATCATAAGTTATATTTTGGCGGCCCAACTAGACTCGGGAGCAGTAAGTTTGCAAATGAGTGGTAGGGAAGTGTTCTTAGGTGAGGGGAGGTGGTGGAAAGAGGGTGGAACTGGGCAGGGGGAGGTGAGGCCAGGGGCAGTTCAGACCCAGGAGGAGGGCAGGATGGCAGCCTTGGCTGCCACTGAATCCTATCCCCTCTCCTGGGCTTTGGAGGAGCCTAACATGGATCTCCTTGGCTCTGCCTCAGTGATTGAGCTAGTGCAAATCGCAGTGAACCTGTAGAGGCTGCCTGGGCCCAACACAGGGTAAAGAAACTGAAGTTCTCTTAGTCTGAGGAGACATCTGACTGCCTTCCTGGCTCTGCAGGATACAGTGGCTGCTGTTTTGGTGCCACTGTACCAAAAGGGTGGCGGCCCCAATGGGACTGGACTGTAAGTTGGAGTATATGAAATGAAAAGAGTTGCACATGCTTCTTCTGCTTATCCCTGGCTCCATCCCTTTCCCTCTCTCTATTGTCTCTTTGTGTCAGTTCTAGACTGTCTCTTTGGAGCCAGAACATGCCTTTTTTACTCTATAGTATGTAAAACACCATATATATTGTTGACATTATATGCATAAAATAATTACCCACTTGTAGATAAGCAGGGTAAATCAGGAGTCAACAGACACTGTGAACACTCACAGAATGTCAGTCAAAGGGTCTTCAATTTTTTTTTCTTTCTAAAAATGTGTAATGGGCATTAACTAAGTAAATATGGACAAAAATGGGATAAAAATATCCTAAATTGATTTGTTTGTTGAAACATGAATTAAGCAATTTAGGGTGCAATCTAACCAACTTTCTGGCACTGACCTAGCTGCAATGCAGCCTCAAGGTAAGACAACGAACATGCCCTTACCTTGAGGAGTACCCCTTGACTGCTTCCCCACTGCTGGATGCAGTGCATGCCACATTGACGCAGCTATGTCAGTGCTGGAAAATTGATTAGGATTGCGCCCTTATTAATATTTGTCCAAAGTTCTCTGTTTTTGTTGCAGTGATTTAATTTTAATGTTATCCTTCAACCTATATAAGCAGTAACCATCTTCTTGGGCCAGTCACTATCTCCCTCCACCTCACCTACCTCAGAGGATTGTTGTAAGGACAAAAATTAGGAAGGAACCATGAGGTCCTTGGAGGAAGGGAGGTATAAAAATGTGGGAAAAAGGTGAAACAGTATTAAAAACCTATCTAGAATTTATACATAAATCAACATATTGCACATGCCATAGTGAAAGTGAAAGCTCCTACATAGTGAAAGCTCCTACATAGCCAACTATTGGAGCTGTAAAATACCATGCTATTAAATTGTGAAAAGCACTAGCCCTACTTTTCTTTGTGCAGAGATATCTAACAAGTCCAGCTGAGAATGGTAACTGAAAATGCTTAGATTATGCAGATTGTGTTACATAAGAAAGATGTGAACTTTTTTCCCTGAAACTAATGCACTCTGAATATGCTACAGTCACAAATTACTTAAGCTTTCCTCTTGCTACTGGGGATGTGTATGTTTTTAGAGCTCTTGTGCAATATTAGCTGCATTAGGGCCCAATCCTATCCTATTTTCCAGTGCCAGTGCAGCTGTGCCAATGGGATGTGTGCTGCATCCTGGGGAGCTGGGGCAGTCACAGAGGCCTCCTCAAGGTATGGAAACACTTGTTCCCTTACCTTAGGGCTGCATTGCGGCTCCACTGGTGTTGGAAAGTTGGATAGGATTGGGCCCTTAGTTGGTAATCTTGGGCAAGAATAATTAACCATCTTTCCTTTCTGTCAAATGCCAGGTTTTGCATTTGGGTTTTGCAACCCAAAAACCAGCACTAAACTGATCCAATTAAGGCTTGATTGTAACTACTTCAAATCAAACATGTTTGAAAATGGTTTTACCTCTTTACCACAGCAGTACAGATACTAGCCGTGCTATTGATAAAAGACACTCTGTGCAATCAGAATAACAGTAGGAAGCCTGGGCAAACGTACAAACCTAATTTCAGTTTCCTATTGAAATTCAGGGTCCCCACATCTCAATGCATCAGGCAAATATTATACAGTGGGGAAACTGTTTAAAATGTTAATCGAATAACTGCAACAAATAATTAGATTTCTAGTCAAGAAATATCCAATCCTTCCTTTCATCTTCATCATGTTGTAGTTTATTGCAGTTAAACCTGTGACACAAAAGGAAACTACAGCATAAGTAAACTTTGTAATATAGAGTCCAATCTTATACTTTACCCCTGCTCCCTGCTGATGCAGCAACACCAAAAGAGCATGTGCTATATCCAGCGGAGGGGGGCAGATCAGGAGGGGAAAGGGGAATTATCTCCCTTTACCCCCCTGTAAGCTCCTCAATTGCCAGAAAGGGGTGGAGAGCCTCAAAAAGAAGGGAATAGGATCGGGTGCATGTCATTGCCACCAGATCCATGCCCTTTGGCTACCTCTCTGCCCTCCCTGCCCAGTTTCACCCCTCCCACCACCCACTCTGACTCCCACCACTTAAAACTGGCAGCCTCTGTTCTGGATCCTGCCATCACACATGATGCCTTCTTGACTTCCTTGGCGGCTGGACAGAAGTGCATGGTTCTGCTTGCTTCTGTGAGGCCATTTATGATGGCCGCAAAACAAACCCTGCCACCAGACTGTTTCAGCAATGGGGATGGGGGAATAGGATTGGGCTGATAACACAGGCCAACACACATTTTGCTTCCTTAAACGTTACACCAATTCCTGGGTATGTTTGGGGTGCTGAGTCCAAAAATGGTATCCGTTTTGCCCTATCATGCCTCATTTTGGAGATATAGTATAGCCTCTTTAGTGAATGGTTCAAGCAGCTTCCTCATGAGGAAGCCTACACCATGGCTTCCTCATGAGGAAGCTGCTTGAACCATTCACTAATGAGGCTATGCTATATCTCTAAAACTAGACGTGATAGGGCAAAATGGATGCCGTTTTTGGAATTGGCACCCCAAATTCATATCAAACCATCATAAAGTTTGAGAAAACTTTTCTCACCCTCAATTTTGTAGGCCTCTGTAATCTATCAGAACAATAATGAATTAAAAAGTTTTTCTTGGTTTTCTCTTCCTTTTAGGCTTTGAGAAATGTTTTTGGGTCAAAAGGCAAACTTCTGAACATACTATTTTAAATTTATTAATCCTGAATAAGCAATCTTTATGCATGCAGAGAATGCAAGGCTATTCAAGCCAAAACCCTCTTCATCCTTTCAGGTCATCATTTCATCTCAATGAAGACATGCTATTGATTACAGCAATGCCTATCAGAGCCTGAGAGCTGACTGTCATCTTTAACATCCTCCAATATTTGCCTTAATTGGGCCAAAAAGCTACATGCAAATCAGAGATGTCCAGAGATCTTCTGGTGTCTGAAGCAGGCTGCCAAATGCTGTCCCCTCATCCCTTGGCATTGCCCCTAATTTTGTGGTGACACCAGGTTATGCCCAGTGGTCACGCAACTCCTCGACTTCCTCTTTCCCCACTGAATGTGAAAAGGAAGAAGAAGAGGAAGAAAAAGTGAAGGAAACCAGAAAGCTGGCCAAGAGCATCTCCTTTCCTCACCATTTATAGCATCAGGGGATGAAGCAGGAGAGGAAATGGAGAAGAGAGGAGAATGCCGACTTAAAGTATCTCCTTTCTATTCACAGCAATGGTGACACCAGTACCAGTGGGAATCAAATGAATAAGGAAGCAAATGGAGGACAGTGAAATGCCTCAAAATTAGCTTCCCCTCATATTTACCACACTAGGGGTAGTTACATGGATAGACTGAAAATGGCTGACTTACACATCTTCATTCATGATATTAAAACACATTGCATGCCTGACTCCATATTCAATATGGCAACATTTCTGGGAAAACCTTTGGTTCACCTAGGCCCTCTCTCTAGGGCAACAAATGCTTTTCATAGGGGTGTTTGAAAATGGTGTTGTTTACTTACTCTGAAGTAAGTCCATTGTGTTCAGTAAGACTTAGGGCCCTATCTTGTTCAGTGTGCGCCAGCTCACTGCTGGCGTGCACTGTTGCAAACATGCTGTAAGGTGGTGGTGCCAGTGGTGGTGGCTAGCGCTGGTGAGTGCTGGTGCAAGCCCAGCACTGGCTTGCCCTGGGCTAGCATCAGTGGAGCACAGGAGCTCCACTGCTCAGCAGTCGTGCGGACTGCCGTGCAGCATGGGAGGCATGGGGGGAGATGGGAAGGAGGCGTTCCAGGGCGGGGGAAGGCAGAGGGAGGGTGGGGAGAGGGTGGGAAGGATGCATGCGGGGCGGGCGGGAGGGAGGTAGGGTCATTGGAGCTTTGCTCTGCCAGATCCTGAGCCTCCATGTCGGGCTGTCTGCCTGACGTGGAGGCTCTGAATTCTACACCAACCCCCAAGTTGCAGAATTGAGTAGCCCCGTTGCAGGGCTACTCGCTTTACCTGAAGGAAGGGGAGAAAAGTTCCCTTCTCCCGAGCAGGCTGCAGCAGCTGCCTGGGACATGCTGGATGCAGGGGTAGCCATCTTCAGTGCCACTGAAGCCCCATGTACCAGGCAGCTCAGGATTGGGCTGCCCGGCTGTAAACCTATCTTACTCACCAGAAACAAACAGCTATGGGCCCATAACATGATATTTCCTTCCCCTTGAAACCTGCTTTTCTACACTTTGAGATAAGAAGGAACACCATTTATCCTTATCTTAGGGAAGATCACTATGGTCAAGTGTGCCCTGATTCCTCTGCACAGTCAACTTGCTTCAGTTATAACTCACTTGAATACTGATGTCAACTTCTTTTACAGGTTGTGTAAGTTGGATATTGTCTATTGATTCTGGGTGACTACAGAGTTACTGTACATTATTGACTCTGATTCCTCATTATTTCTGCTGAGTCTTGCTTCATTGCAAAAATCTTATATTTCTTTATACTGTAATTCAGATAAAATTTACTGAACAAATGGAACTTAACATGAATTGCGACAGGACTGTGGCATAAATTGTGACAAGACACGTCTTGTAAAGTAAGCCCCTAGAATTCTGTGCAATTCCCCATTTTTCACATTGTAGTTTTGTTTTGAGTTTCCCAAGCAGCACCTGTCTTAAGGACTTGGAGAAAAACACTCCAATGCATCTTTTGCAGCTTGACAGGGATTGTATAACGAAGGCAAGACCCTGGCAGGATCTTGCCTCTGGGCATGACAGCAAGCTACCCCAGAGAAACTTCTTAAGGAATAAGCTCTTCTTTAGCTTCACTCCTAAAACTTTGTGAAACTTCAGGAACCAACCAACACAAGCTTCTCGAGAAGACAGCCCTGAAAAAAGTACATCCATCTGTAGACTGTGAGTGGGTGAACCCTATGGCACAGTTTCCCTACATAATGGACTGAGACTCAAGGCCATGTCTAGCACTCTGAGATGTTCCTCAAAAGCCCCAGAGTGGCAGAAGCCACTATTGTGCCTGCCAAACTCTCCCAGACAATGTGAAATTGGCTCTTTTGGAAGGGCTCTGGCTCTTCCATGCCTTGGATTTGCTGAGCCTGCTTAGTGACAAAAATAATTCCAGTTTGCCTCCTTGTCCAGTTTTTGGTTCACATTAGCAAGGAGCAGGGGAAAGTAAATTGTACAGCCACTCTTAGAGTGGACTTTACTCAAATTACATCAGTTACTAAAAAGTCACTATTTCAAATGGAAAATCATATTTTGCCTTCAACTCAAGTTGATGTGAAATGAACCAATGTTTTGGGGCCTTACTACTCAAGTCAATGTGAATTGGTTTTGGGGTTCTGGTCATTTAATTTAGGCCCTGTCAGTTTGAGAACCACAACCTGCCAAATCAAGGCTTTGTCTTATTTATTACCCAAACACTAAAAGAGCTGTATTGTTAGGGCAGTAATAGCTGTTGAAAGGCCTGGGAAGCAGAGTTGGCTAGGGGACTGCCTGCCCAGGGACAGAGAGACAAAAAGCAGCCTGGTGAATAAAACTCATCCATTCCTCCCTGCCTGCCTCCCACCCAGACACCCCCCACTCCCCCCCTGTAACCTCTAAAAAGAAGCCGCTTTGGAGTCTCCTCTCATTTGCATTGGGAGATTTAATTTCCATCCCTTAAATATGACGAATTGCTGAGATTTCCTTCAGTTAATGCTTTTAACAGCTCCCAATAAACTTCATTAATCAGGCCAGCTCTAGGCCCAACATGCAGCCTGGAAGCAGCTAATTTGCCTGATGAGCCTGAGACTTTAGTGAATAAACAGGTGGATAAGCTGAGGGTTTTATGGCCTTAATTACACTCTAATCAGTTCAACGCTTGGCGGGCAAAAAGGAAAGAGGCAAGAAGGAGGCAGCATGATCAGCCATCCCTTCATTATTATTATTTTTTTCAACTGGTGCCTCATTTCTTCCTCAGTCTTCATCTTCTGATTTTCCGAGGATGGAATTATGGGCAGGGAAAAGGGAGTGAAGTGAAAAAGGACCATGAATTTATCTAGGATTTTGGGAGAAATAACAAGGAGTCTCTATGCAGTATTACACAGCCACTCCACATTTCCTTGTAACTGAAGTCCTATTCCCTTATTTCATCTCCCCCCCCCCCATTTTTCTTTTTCCTTTACCATTTTCCTTTCTTCTGCACTACCTATACACAGATTTACCATCTGCCTTTTTTTTCGGGATCTTCCTCATCTTCGAGATCCATTCCCTGGGACAACATGGGACAAGATCCAGATGTCACTGCTTTGTTGGGTTCCTTAAAGTTGGGACAGTTTGACGGGATGGAACGATCTTGTCCACCCCACTTTCACTTAATGCAGTTCTCTATTCACTTCCCAATTATGCTTCTGTGTGGCTGGATTTAGGCAGTTCTACATTTATGAAGCAATGCGCCAGGTTCAATATTGTCTGGCAGTTCTCCACTTGAGCAGGATCTAAAATCCCCAATCCCAGACAAATCAGGGCTGCTTTTAGTTAAATAGGAGTGAGGAAAGGGCATTCAGCATACGCTCAAAGACGCTCTTGCCTTTACTTCACAGTCCAGGGCTGAATTCTAATGCTGAAAATGTGTTCAAGGGCTCTACTCTGTCAATGGGCCTTTGGCGCAAATTAAGCCCTGAAGGAATAAATCTGAAATGGATCTGCAAAGGCCTGACGGTTTTACCACTCCTCCTGAGGGACTTATTGTGCCTGATGCTACAAAAGTCCTTTTGAGTTGTTCTTGCACTATTGTGCACACGTATGATGATCCTTCATCTGTTTTTCACCATTTTAGAGCACCCTTCTTCCAAGGAGCTCGAGATGCTGTCCGTGAGAGCTTTTTTGGTCCCCAGAAAGCAGGTCACTATGGAATGGGGCCTGTGTGCCCTTAGAGGCCATATGCAGGCCTGGGAAAAGCAAACTCCTCTTTCAGAGCAGGCCTGGAAATGCCCACAGGGAATGCCAACCTGTGTAGCAGGGAGCTTGTGTGTGGAAGGGCCAACCTCCAGATGAAAGGACACCTTTCATCTGCCTGTTTCCAGAGGCTGCTCTCCACGCCTTCTCCTCTCAGGACTGCCCTTCACCTTCCCCCCTGCCCCTGGCTTGCAGGCCTGCCTTCCCCCCACCACATCTTCTCCCTGTCACAGCCCGGCCGCCTGACAAATCACTTCAAGGGCAGCCGAACTTCGAAGGACAAGACAAAGCTTTAGCATATGGTCCAATCCCCAGATGTTTGCCTTTCGCCGGCGCGCGCTCCCCCCTTCCCTCCAAGAAGGGGAGCTCCGGCTCCTCGCCTGATGGGGGCGGGTAACTAGCAGCCTGCGCGGCTGGTCTCTTTATAGCCTGCGAGCGCGGCTGGGGAAGCGGAGGGGGTGCGAGCCGCCGGTGCTTCTGGGAAACAACTTCAGGATGTTTTTGACAGCCCCGGCTGGGGGAAGTCTCCGAGCTGTGAACACAGGTGCTGGAGGCAGGCAGGGGGGGGGGTCTTCCCGCCACAGGCGGAGTCACCTCAAGGCTGCTTCGGCGTTGGCAATCACACCCCCCCACACCAGGTGGAGAGACCTGAGGCAAAGCTCTGCGTCCTGGGCGAGCCAGGAAAAGGGAACCAGAGTCAGCAAAGGGGCACAAGCCCAGGCAGGTCTGCTCAGAAGTAAGTCCTACTGAGTTCAATGGGACTTGCTCCCAGGAAAGTGTGGGTAGGACTGCAGCCGAAGCCAGGTCTGCCTCCTTTGGGCTCAGCTGCAAAGGCGGACCAGGGACTGAGCAGAGAGGGGGCCACCGTCTCCTTCCTCCACAGCCCTCACCCTGCAGCTGCTGAAGGAGAATCAAGGAGCAAGGGCAGGGCCCCCTCCTTCCTTCTCCCCTCCCCCCCAAGCAGGCGCCTTCTGGCTCAGTGCCGCTCCTCCCCCGCAGGAGCCGCGCGAGCGCTCAGGCTGCAGCCCCGTGCACGCTTTCCTGGGAGTAAGCCAGCCCCACTGGGCGCAGCGAGACGCGCCGCTCAGTGAGCGTGCCCAGGATCGCGCTGCCGGCTCGTGGCGTCGGAGCCTTCGGAAGGGCCTCTCGCCACCCTTGGCGGAAAGTTGCAAAGGAAAGGCGCGCGCGCGCTTCGACAATGGAGACGCGCCGCCACGGGGGCGATGGGAAGAGAACCCAACTCTCCCATGGAAGGCTTGGGCTGCAGCGCTCCCCCCCGCCCCCGTCAAGCGCTTTGAACGGTGGCGTAGCTGGAGGGGGGTGGAGCAGTCAGGCTGGCAGTGGGGCGGGCAAGCGGCCCCTCCCTTCGGAGCCATTCCCGGCTCCGTTTTGCTCCCCCCGCCGGGAATGGCTCCGAAGGGAGGGGCCGCTTGCCCGCCCCGCTGCCAGCCTGACTGCTCCGCCCCCCTCCAGCTACGCCACCAACTTGCAGCCTTCCACTGTGCGTTGCGCTCAACCCCAGCGGCTTCATTGCACGCTGCTGAGCATCAGATACCTGCCTGTCTGAAGCATTCAGGAGATCAGAGGCAGGGAGTGCGTGGAATGTTTTTGAAAACTTTTTATTTTTTTAAGTCCACAACTAACAACACAGCAGAACAGACTCTGGAGGAGCTCAGTGGCTGCTGAAAGATGGGGAGAGCTTCCTAGAAGGAACAGTCATTTTTTTTTGTGGTGGTGGTGGTGTTGGTTGTTTTCCAAGAATCTATTTTTCCTTAAAGATGCCCAACCAACTTTGAGATGAGGCAGACCCCTGAAAGGGGACAAGTTGGCACCTTCGCCCAAAAAGGTGCCATGTAAAAAAAAAATGCATTTAGTGGTACAGAGAAAAAGAAGTTACTAAGAAATGGATAGAATGTAACCATTCATCCTAAAAACACCAAATACTGAGGTCCCCTATTTTAGATCTGGGTGTTTTTAATGAGGCCCCTTTTCATCCCCTATTTGGTGATGAGTTCGTTTTCATTCATCTCATTGTAGTTTGGCAACCTGCATGCAATTTATTTCTCAAATAGTTTCCGACTTTGATTAAATTGAAAACAACAAACTTATTTATAGATGATCGATGGGGAGTATTAATTAGATTTTACCAATGAAGACGACACAGTATTATGCACAATTAAATCCCCACAGCTTTTGTGACATAGTTAGGAATGTTTTCTGCTTGTATAATTTCTAAAAGAAAAAAAAAATGACAGGCTTAATACAGTAATTTTGACAACATTTAAATCCAGATGATTTCTTTTTAAGGAAACTTAGTTCCAAAACTCCAAGCATTTCGTATCAAATAATCTATATGAAATAAGCATAAAAATGCTCTTTCTTTTATTATATTTTGCTGTTGTTTTTCGAACCTGGATGAATCATGACTCAAAGTTCTGCTTATTTTGTCTCTCTTCAGAACTGACCACTAGTGACTTTGGTGTTTTCCTATTATGAAAACTTCTCATATTGGTAATAGAAATCAAATGGATTGGCAGCAGCATGCATTTTTCATTTGTTACACCTAGACTAAATTGCTTGCACTTTAATACAATTACATCTTGTATAGCTGAGACATGTTGACCAAATCTTGGGCTTGTTAGCTGACAGTTCATTTTCGGGTCCTTCTGCAGCATTACCGTTGACTAATCAAATAGAATTAGAATAAAATGCAAGTGAATTGTGGTTTCTTTCCACCTCCTGCTCTAAATTCTGAACATTCTCAAACTGGCCCTTGAGAAATACAAAAGCACAAAGTGACAGGCGAGGCAGGCCCTGTGTTCAACACTCAATCATTTCCTGTCACAGGTGCAGCCTGTATGCATTATCCTGCCATGATTGATAGAGTAGGTTTGTGCAGACTGGGAAGCTGGGCATGGTTCAGATGGGGCCCTGTCATTCCAGCACTATGTTGTACTACCTGTAGGGAAAAAATAGAAACTTTGCCAGGATTGGCCATTCAGGGATACTTCTAAGTTTTTGTTCTCCGTGTACAATCAAAAGGTCATATTTCCTAGAAGTTAAATATAGCTTCTAGGGCCCACTAGCTTGCAATAATCCAAGAATCAAAAAGCTAATTAAATCAGGAGTGTTAAAAAAAGATTGCTTACAGGCGAAGGTAGTTCTTTTTTAATTAATTGAATATTTCAGTGGTTTACTTTTTTGGCCTTATTTTTCAAGAGACTTCTGACATACAGCAAACTAAACTCGGATGGCTGGAATATCAATCAGACAGTTTGCTTCAGTTTTTAGAAGGAGAGTTTTAAAAAAACTCATTTGTAGGATTTCTATTGGTTAGTTTGGCACTGGTGAGGATGTTTTTAGAGAAGTTTGCATTTGTTCTTGTTTTGTTACCGTGGCTGTTTGATTAAAGTGTTATTGTTTGTTGCATCAGATTTAAATTTTGTAAGCTTCTGAGAACCAGAGGTGTGGGATGTAAGAATAATCTTAAACATCTTTCTAAATTAAAGATATATTTGATAACACTGTCTGTTCTGCAAAATGTGTTAAACATTTATCACAGCTCATTGGATATAAAAGCAAAGCATGTCAAAATTCTATTCCCATTGACCAGTAAATCTTCATAAAGGAATTGTTTTTGCTGTAGGAAACAATGTAGTTTATGTAATAGGAATCTTTGACATACTTGTATTCTGCTAGGGAAGAGATTTTAGATTTCGTTACCTATGATCATTCAGGATCTTAACTAATTGATGTAAGATCAAAGCTGACAACTATCTTGCCAGTGTTCTGCAAAACGATAATATCTTTCCATTTGTTCATTCCTTTTAGAAACAGCCAAAGGCAAAATAATTTGCATAAAAGGTCTTCCATTTTTAACATGTACCATTTCCTTTAATAGGAGTAGTAGGCTATCCTCAGTGTATTCTACTGATGTTTACAAACTATACCTGAATAAATAAGTAAATCATATTTCTTATCAACTTAGAAATACATTTTAGAAGGACTTTGCTGAAAAATATTTCATTTTTTGTTATACTAATGGGAGATGCATTTCTGCAACAAAGAATGGAACTAACATTAATTTAAAGCATTTGCAGTATAAATGTTGAACAAGTACTCTTTCATTTACACACACATATACACAAACACAGAGAAATACCCATATCAAGACATTTTGTATAGGCAAAAAAAATATATCACAATAGCCACACTGGGAGCATCAGAACAGTTTTGTAGGTAGACATATAGAAACATCATGCTTCTAAATGAAACAAAACTTCATAATACTGTATACTATTTGTCACAGGAAAACTGATGTTATGCAGCTGTTTGAGGTATTAGAAGATTATTACAATTAAGCAAAAGACAATTCCATGGACACATTTGCTTTTTTTAAAAATCATGCTTGTTAAACTTTTTATTTTGGTAAGGATTCAGAAGCTTCTTTAGGTGTCTGAATCCAAGAGTTTTTGCCTGTCTAGTGGCATTTGAGCCCTGTACTTTCAGCTGTACACACAGAAGTTTTGCATGTCTGTCTGTCTACAAAATTGTACTGAGGCTGTCAATGTGGCTTTAGCAATTTCTGATTTTGGGTGCAGACCTTCATGTGAAATCACAAACTGTGCTTGAAAGTCCCTACCAATCTCTCCCAAAGAGATTTGTCATGTGGCATGGGATGGGGGTGCTGATGTCCAAAGCTCCTTGAAAAGTCTACAAGTTGTTGTGCAGTTCTTTGAATTTGGGTCTTTGTTCTTCAGACAGTCATGCTAAGCAAAGGATTCAGACACATTTTATCTTAAGAGCTTTCTAATTGCTTTGAGGAAATGGTGTTTTTTCATAGCTTGCTTTTGTAACAAACAGCATAAGTAAAAATTGATCGATTGATCTGGGAAAGCAACAAGCAAATATGTAAATATTCCTGATAAATATATCCTTGCATTCATCCTTGGTAATTGTTTCTTTTTTAATGCCTCTGATGCCTTTGAAGATATTAACAGTTTTCTTAATAGGCCTTTTCTTGATTTGTAACTTTTTTCTGAGTGAGTCAGCATCAAGAAATGCTTTAACAGCTGATTAACCTTGTTGTGTTTAAGAGACATTCATATGATGAGAAAATTAATAAGATATGGTTCATTCAGATGTTTCCCTGGACAACTTCCATTGCAATTCATTTCTATAGTGTACAGGAGAACACACTGGTGGGTTGTTTCCAAACATATCTTCCCAATTGCTCCACAGAGTTCTAATCACACCTAATTCATTGAATCCTCTTGTGCATTTGTGGCACAAGAAAAATAAGACTGAAGCTACCAAATGCTCACATGGAAAGGATTTTCTTTTAACACCTCATTCATTATTGCAAGATGAAAAATGTCTTCTTCCATTTATTATATTATTGCATTAAAGGACTGGCAGAGGGATTATTTGTATATAGTCTTACTGTACAGTGGAGGAAAAACAGTGAACTATTTCTTACAAATGAATTGGAGAATGAAATACTGATAATATAGCAGCACAAAGCTATACATGTCTACCCAGAAGTAAGTCTCGTGTTTAATTAATAGGGCTTACTCCCAGGAAAGTGTATATAGGATTGCAGCCTAAAGGCAGGCAAGATTTCAGAATAGTGCACTTAAGCAAAGTATTACTACCATTACTACTATGATTCAAACATTTCTCATCAGCATTTACACATGCAAATATAAGTACCTACTATGAAAAAGAGGAGAGAAAATAAAAAGGGAGTCTAGGTTTGCATCTGTTACCTTCAGAAACACAGAGGCAAGCCCAAAGCTGCCAAGACAACTACTGTACTAAGTAAGACTGCCAAGTGTCCAGATGCTACTTCTGGGGGGGGGGGAACACAAAACCAACATTTTCATTGTCTTAACAGCTGCATGCTGTTAAGGGGATGTAAGATACAGAGTTAAATTCAATAATACCCAATCGCGCTTAGTTACATATGTGTGCATGTTTGCATAAAGAAGTATTTTCTTCAGCAATGCAGAACACAACTATGCATGCACATGTACAGTGCTCTTCAGAAACTGAATTCAAAGTGGAGGCTTCCATGTTAGCCTGAAGGCTGAGAGGGTCATAAAGCAATTTGCATAACAGAGATCTTCTCCCTTATTCAGTGGCCTGAGCCCTACCACTGCAATGCAGATTCTGATGATTATCTGAAGCCCCACACCCTTCATGAAGTGTCAACAAGTGTCATGAAGTGGGTTGCTTAAAGGGTTGCTTTATTATTATTAGAAAGAAATCATAGCACTTGTTCAGTGTGCAATACTCTTTGAAGGGGTGGTTTCAGCCAAGGAGGAACAAGTGAATGCATGTTCCTGCACATTGGTAGAAGTAGCTTCTTGGAGGGTTTGTGCTGCCCATTCAGGTAGTCTGGGCTGTTGCTTGCTAGATCTACCTCTAACAGATGGGCTCACTAGGAGGTATGGACTGCACGGGGTAACATCACTAGTGGCCAAAATTGTGAACTTTGATATTTATGAATAACACCATCATGTTATGTATATTTGATGGGTAATTTCATGCAGAATGCAATGAAACAAACCACATTGTATTATCTGTATTCTATCAAAAGGTGTGATCAATTAACCAGAAAAAGAAAACACAACTCTCTTACATAACAAAAAGCAGATTTTCTTAACTCAAAATTGACCAATGAGACTGGTTGTTCCAAAAGCCATTGAGGTGTTATTATGACAAAGGAGAGAACCTATGAGTCAACTCTCCTTTCCAAGTATCAGAACTAATACTAGGACTCTTATTCAGTTGTGTGAGTGTCATTAAGTTGGTCACTGATTTGTGTGTGTGTGTGTGTGTGTGTGTGTGTGTGTGTGTGTGTGTGGTGTGTTGGGTGACCTGTACTGTTATACATTCAAATAAATGAATGGAGTTCCACCAACTCTGGTGATGCCACTGCATTCAGGCTGTACATGTGGTATTGTAATTTATTCTGTATGGTCTGGTCCAGGAGGATGTCCATCATGGGGGTGATGCAATGAGCTCTTGCACTGGGTGATGCAAACCCCAGTGATGCCTTGGATGGGCTCCTCAGCCTACCACCTGCTTATCCTCCGACTGGATTTTTGATCCTCTGGGGACAAGCAAATTATCCAGCAGCCCATCTTCTGAGTTGGTATCTGCACACTGAGGCGGTGTCTGAGTCAGGTCCGTTAACACCCCAACTATTGCAGGGGGAGGGGACTGAAAAACACAGTTCTGTAGATTTAGGATTTAGAGCCCAATCCTGGGCTCGGCGTGCCAGTTCACCACTGGCATGCACTGTCGCAAATGTGCCATAAGTCATGTTTACGGGACCTACCGCCGGGCAAGGTAGCACAGCACTGGTCAGTGCCAGGCTACTGCCGGGCGGGCACCCAACCTCTGCCACTCGGCACTCACATGGACCGCCAAGCAGTGGAGAGGTAAGTAGGGGCCTGAGGGGAGGAAGGGAGGAGGTGTTCCGGGGAGAGGGAAGGTGGGCAGAGAGCGGGGAGGAGGTGTTATGGGGAGGTGGGAGGCGGGGAGAGGCGTGCCAGGGAAGGGAGTGGGGAAGGAGGGAGGCAGGACCAATGGAGTGACGCTCCACTAGATCCAGAGCCTCCGTGTTGGGCTTGTCACCCTACACGGAGGCTCTTGATTCACCGCTGACCTTTTCATTGGCGGTGAATCGAGTAGCCCCATTGCAGGGCTACTCTCTTTACCCAGGGGAAGGGGACGAAAGTCCTCTCCTTCCTCTTCTTCTGAGGAGCCGCTGGCAGCTGCCCAAAGTGTGTAGGATGCGGCGGCAGCCATTTTTGGCGCCACCACAGCTGTGCGCCCTGAGTAGTTTAGGATTGGGCTTGATAGTCAGTATGAAGTTGCATGCTGTTGCTTAAGATCATAGAATTAAGGCACTTATCTGAGTGCCTACCTGCCTACTTCTGTTCAGCTTATACGTTTCTGAGGGCCCAGTCCTATCCAACTTTCCAGCACTGATGTAGCAGGGCCAATGGGGCATGCACTGTATCCTGCAGTTGGGGGGGGGCAGTCACAGAGGCTTGTCCTGCCTTCACCCTGCCTCCCCACAGCCTGGCATTGTATGTACCTACCCCAGTGGCTGTCAGGCAGGACACGGCACCTGTGGGATGGTGTAGGCCTTCCTGCTGTGTTGCTTACTTTTGCAGTGTCAAAAAGTGCTTTAAAGAGCTTTTACGCCACCCAGAGCAGATTTTGGACATTGGATTGGGCTGTAAATTGAGACTTACAAGGCATTCAAAGCATTTCACTGTGGAAGCTTGTGGGATGACACCCAGAGGAAGGGGACATCTCCCCCAAAATATTTTCTAGCAGGCATCAAAAGCATCCATTACGCTAAAAGTTCAGTTAGCTCTCAAGGAAATAAATCGATGTCATAATGTGATTTCTATGCAGGCCCCCCTTGTGTTCCCCTTGCTGCTGAAGGAACTAGAATTTCCCATTCCACATAAGCTACACTGTTGATGTTGGAAGATTTATAGTCATTTGAATTCAGATGGGAACCTGGAACACAAGAGGCCCATGAACAATAGTTGTCTTCCCCCAAAAAAGCCAGAAAACTTCTTTTCTTTACACCATTATTCTTGGCTTTTATCTTTTGCAAGCTAATTTCCGTTGGCTCTTATACAGCCAGTCAGAACTTTCAGTGGTGCTTTTTCACCCTAAAACCTGACCGTGTTAGCTAAGCTACAGCTTTGGGCGTGCATCCTTTTCCTTTTTTGTCCTCCCCCCACCCCATGACTCTGTTGTGATGGTTTAAGATTGCTGACTTGCCAGCAGTGCCTTGGCTAATGGAACAACTGCCTCTGACAAAACGAGGCAAAGGAAACGTCCTCCAAAACGAAGTTCCAAGGTAGATAACGAAGTTGCATCTGCTGCTTCGCAGAACGGTTGTGTCTCCCAATAGGCTGAGCAGGCCAGCTGATGCATCCAGAGGGGATGGGTGTCAGACGGGTGCAGGTGTCAGTGGCCGCCAGTGAGTGATTGCACCATCAGCCTCCTACCGTGATCCATCATGCGGGCCCAGCCAGTGAAGAATCACAGCCTCAGCAAGGTGCTGAGCCCAGCAACATATCATTAAACAAGGTTACCACTGGCAGATTTGTTCCCATGATCAATCTGGTCAATAACCGTTCCACCTCACTGTTCTTCCTCCACCCCTCCACCCTTTAAACATAAACAAGCATTATGAAAGTTCCAGAAAAGCATGGCTTTAACAGGACTTCCATCTCCCCTGTGGCATTTTCCAAGGTTTTTTTTTTTTAAAAAAAAACAACCACATGCAAATTATGAAAAATAACCTTTTGTACAAACTATATCCTCAGGCTAGCAGCCTGCCCTAATTCCATATTTTATGCCTTGATATCTCTCCCCCCCATTAATTATAGAATGGCATTTCAATATATTTCTACAGATGACTAAAGGTGTGAAATGATCATATTACAATATTACCTGAATCAGTATGAATTGATCCTTCAGCAAATCTCTTCTACGAGAGAAGTAAAATATGCTGTAGTTAGAACCTTATTTAGCATTTAGTCTTGGTTTATAATTCTGGACCCCGAAGTGCCCCCATCATGGCTCACAGGTAGTGTATTATTTTATAATTCATTTAGATGTATAACCCACCCTGTCCTGATGGCTTGGGGTGGCTAACAAAAAGAAGCAAAATAGAATGAGGTTTGATCAAGGAAGTTTCCTCTTTCTTTCCCAAGGGAACTATGATCCCCCGCAGCCAATCCAAACAGATATAACTTGTGACGCCTCTTAGAAGTATTCAAGTTTGAACTTGTTCTGCAGCAAAAAGGAGGTAAGAATTTAAGGTGAGCTTTGCTGGTCCAGCCAAGGTTCTGTCCCTGGGAAACCTCCAAGTAGAGTGTGAAATAATCTACCCTTGCTGTAGTCACCTAGCAACTAGTAATCTGAGGTAGACTGCCTGTGAACCCGGAGGTTCTATCAACTACCATGGCTGTTGATAAACTTGTCCTCTATTTTTTTTTTAATTTTCCCAAATCCCCATTTAAAGCCATCTGAACCAGTGGCCATAGCCCTTGCGGCCATGAATTCCATATGTGAGTAATCATTGTATGACAAAGTCTGTCTTCTTGTGTTTTTCTCTTCTCTTGCTCATTTGCCCTAATAAAATTCCTCAATAGGGGAGCAGCCATCAATCACATTGCTCTCCTCTTGCTTGCTGACTGACCTGCTGCACAGATGGTATTACTGAGAGGGCTGCATGCTAAGTATGTAGAGGGAGTTATGGAACATGGGAGCAATTTCCATTTGAAGGTTTGATCTCTTCTGTGTTTCATGAGCACGAAAGTTTAGCAGCAATGGCTTTACTGTATTGTACTTGCTGGCATTATCTCAGAGTGTGCAGGATGACCTGTGTGATGAAGCATGCTGATGCTGTTGTAGTAATATCATGGGGATTTTACCGTCTTAGTTCCATCTTGGCACAAATGCTTGGCTTTGGAAAAATTAGAAGGGGTAGCAGAGGAACAATAGGATTTGCTGCTACAGCAAGGAAGAGAATGGCTGCCAATAGGTTTTGAAAACTGCAACCTTCCCCACGTTGTTTGCCCCTCCCAACAACTTCAGGCATTGACAAGTGTTCTCTATCACGGGAGTGGGTGTACAAATCTCTTCTTAAAATCCTTTTCCATGAAGCCTCTGGTATAATGCCTTAGGGCCCAATCCTATATCCTCCTAGCACCAGCGTTGAGCCCTAGAGCCAGCACTGGGTGCCATAAATATGTCATAAAGCATGTTTATGACACCTGGAGAGTAGGGAGCACTGGCACTGGGCCGCAACTAGTCGGACGTGTGGCCCAGCGCCAGCAGGAGGAGCACATACCACCATCGGGGGTAAGCGAAACCACCAGGCAGCAGTGCGGCCTCTGGGGGGCAGGGGGAGGGTGGAATGAGGGTAGAGTGAGAAACCAGGGCAGGAGGGGGACCATCAGACCGCCAGATCCTGAACTCTGTGTCAGGCCTTCCGGCCTGACACAGAAGCTCTTGCATCTGCGCTGGCAAGATAACCGGTACAGACACAAGGAGACCCATTGCCAGGGCTGAGGCTTTCCTCAGGGGAATGCGACAAAAGTTCCCTTCCCCCACAGAGACTCCGGCAGTTTCCCGGCACCCGCTGGATACAGCGGTAGCTGCGTTGTCGCCGCTGCTTCAGTGGGCACCAGGAAGCATAGGATTGGGCTGCCCGTCCCCACTCCCTACTATAAGGAAGCTTAAATATGTGTAACTTGAGCAATCTCATATTCCTCCCTTGTTACTTCCTGTCTCAATTACCCTTCCATTCCTCTGTTGTCCCCCTTGAGACAAGAGCTATATTATATAGACTGTAAGCCCCTCCGGACAGAGACCTACCTTTTCACTATGTTCAAAGTGCCATGTACATGGATGCTACAGTAATGACAGTCTTACCTCCAGTGGCATGTGGGATATGAGAGTTGAGTGTTGCATGAAAAAGCACTATATGACACATCTTTGGATAATAGACTGGAAACTGGCAGTGGTCGGTTGCTACACAGAAAGCACTGTTCTATATTGGTGACAATAGCTGTCAGTCGCAGCCAGGACAGAGTACTGAAGTGAAACAGTGCTAAAGGAAGCTGCATTGTAGGTGGTATTACTATAGTAGTACAGTAATAATACCATGAGGAGACTTGCAGCTCAGGGCAGTATATTTTATACTTTCTATCCTTAAATGATCCTACCCATATTACCTTTCTGCTAAGGAGCTCCCACGTATCTGCCACTGAACTTCTGCAATACTGCAGAGGATTCTGGGTCATGTTTAGGATACATTCTCCACTCCAGCAGTGCTCTGGACAAGCATGTTAGGGTTCTACTGTCATCCCACATGAACGGAAAGTGTGCCCTACCTAGAATATACCCAGGTCCAGCCCAAGAGGAAGCACACCTGAAACCCTGTGGAAATTCTATCACCCTCCCATCCCTGCTGCCATCATTGCTGCCTGTTTCCACTTCGATTTAGAAGTGGAAGACGTGGTGGTGATGGCGGTGACAGTTCTATTCCTGATCAGGGAACAGAGACAGGTATTCCCTGCTACCTCCTCCTCCCCACCCTGTCCAGTTTATCTGTTTATTCCTCATTGTTCTGCCACAAGGAACAGGAACAAGGAGGCTTGGAGAAGTAGACATGGGACAGTGCTTCTCCTTGTTTCCTTTTTCTACCCTACTCTGCTGCTTTATTTCAAAACATAGAGGGGCTGAACAAGGAGGGAGAGGTAAGGAGGCTAATACCGGCCAGGGAAGGCAGACATGGAGGTGGCTGATGAGTGCAGAGAGCCATCTGTAGCCATCCTCCACCTGAGGCAGACTGCCTCACCTTGCCTCATGCCTGAGCTGGCTCTGAACACACCCAATACTCATCTGCATTCCAGCAAAGGAAGATCAGCAGTGGTGGACAAGCTGACTCTCAGGGAAGTTTCCATTACAAACTTCTCATCAAGGAACCCTTGATAAGTTTCCTAAAATCTGTGGGTTTTCCAGAACACAGTTCTCAAAAACCACTGGCGCAGGTAGGAGAAGTAGGGAGTGCAAGGCAACAATACTGTGTTTTTGCACCTTCAGGTGGATTTGTCAATACCACGGTCAGGGCCCAATCCTATTCTGCGCTGGAACAGGCAAGCTAAGAGGCTTGTGCTGTATCCAGTGCAGGATAGGAGCCATAAGCGGCTCAGCCAGAGACAAGGGGAAACATCTCTCCTTACTTCCAGGTAAGGGCCGTTGGCCCCTATGGGTCTCCTTGGACCTGTGCCACCTCCTTGGACTTGTGCCACCTCTTGTGCCTCTTGAGGTGGCACAAGTCTGAGGAGAGCAGAGCGACTTGAAGCCGCTCCATTCTCCCTGGGAACGGGGGTTGGGATCCAGCATAACTGCCAGATCCCAGTCCTGCCTCCTGCTCCCTGCCTGCCTGCCCCCAGGGCCAGCCACAGCCCCCTTTCCCTGCCCAGGAACACCTCCCTCCCACCTCCTTCCCACCTCCCCCACCTACCTTAGAGCCTTGTGTTGGTGCACCTAGGCCAACGCAAGGCGCTTGGAGGAAGCCGGTGCAGAGGCTTCTATCAGCTTCCACAGGCCGGTGCTTCTCTGAGCACCAGCCCTCCCGAGACGGCGCAAATGTGCCTTATGTCAAGGCCAAGTCAAGGGCTGGATTGTACCCTCAGTGTTGTCACCAAGATACTTTGAATCCTGGGGCAAAGCTCTGCACTGGACCCTATATGGCATTTCCCATCCACCACCTGATGGTGCATGCATGGGTTGCTTTGAACAAGCTCAGAGTACTGAGGGTTCAGGTGTCATTCCAAGCAGGAGGAACCACCTTTACTGGCTAAGCCTGACACCATCTCTGACCATAACATAGAACGGGCATGCCATTCATAGCCTGAAGGTTGAAACACACGAGCAAGATCTGTGAATGTGAACACCAGCTAACTTCTCCCTCTCTCTACTTTCATGTCAATAAATCTGCCAAATATTAAATGTTTGTTTTCACTTTCCCACAATATTTTTGACTTAGGCATAAAATTCTCAGTGTGCCTTTCACCTGCAAAGCTTCTCTGTGCAGCTGTTTTCTGAGTCTCTCTGAGAAAAAGAGCAGATTGGAAACAGCTGCAGTTAAATATCATAGGTCTGGCTGGGCAGCAGGGCAAAACTCACCCTTAAGCACATGACCAGCACAAGACCTATGTTTGGCCTAAGAATTGCTCAAGGATGGAAGGATGGCCCATTGTTTCATTTACTTAGCCTGTGACAGTGGATTAGTTCCCATCTGTATGAAATCATGCATGGTCTCTGACAGGTCTTTTTCATGTGGGTTGCTGGGCTTCCCTCCAGGGTAACAGTTGGAGACGCCATGTGGCATGCTTATGGCATACCACACACTTCTGTTGCTTGTCTGGATCAAATAAATAAAGTAGGTATTTGACTATTGTTAAATTATCGAAGCCAAGTGAACATAAGGAGAGGGTAATGGAAAGGAAAGGAGGGATAGAGGAGTTAGGGGGCACAGGGTAAGAGAGCAGGAGAGGAGCAAGTTGGCATGGCAGATTTTCATATCTTTGGGTGTGTGTGTGTGTACATCAGGGTTTTTACCTTTAAAGATCTTTACAGCTCAGGACCAAAATGGAAAGAGGGGCAAGGGTTGCAACTGCCCGGGGAACCACAGGGGAAGAGGCGCTGCCGTGCCACCATCTACTCCCCCACCCCCACGGCACCGTTCATGGAAGCCCTGTATTGAGGTCTCCAGTAGGTCTAAAACCCCACCTTCAGTTTTCAGGCAAAAACCAGAAGTGACATTTTAAGCCCATAGAAGGCTTTTGGAGTACCAGGCAGGCCCTCCCCAGCCCTCCAAAGCTTCTAAGGGCTTAAAATGCCACTTCTGGTTTTCAGGTGAAAAAACCAGTGGGGTTTTAGGTGGGGTTTTAGGTCTTCCAGAGGCTTCAGAAGGCCTTCAGAGGGCTGGGGGAGGCCGTGTTTAGCCTTCTACAGCCCTTCAAACCCCCCCCCCCCCATGCAACGGTGAGGAGGGCAGGAACACTCAGGGGACATTCTATATTCCGTCGGCACAGGAGCCAGGTTCACAAGTGCAGGACCAGTGCATTACACAGACTGTCTTTTCCATATAATCCAGCCTGCTCTCTTCAGTCATCTAAGAGGTCCCTTTTGGATGTGCTGCCTTGAAAGAGGTTGGGGGGATGGCAGCCAGAAATAGGGTAGTGGTATCTGTTTTATGGAATTCCCTCCCCTTTGAGTTATAAATGGCTGTGTTGTTAGAAGCTTTTGGGTAAGGTCTTAAGACTTTCTTATTTCAAAAGGCCTTCAGGGTTGTTTTTTTAAATGTACGCTTGCAGGTTGCAGTCTGGTGTTCCTTGATTTTTATTAATTGTTTAATTATGACCGATGGTTTTAATTGCTGCTGTTTGCTGCTGATTGGCTTTTAATATGGTTCTTTTATGTATATTATAGTTTTATGTATTTTTTATATATATGTATTTTTCATGTATTGTGGGCCGCCTTGGGTGCCCTTCAGGGAGACAGGCAGAATGAATGAATGAATAATTTTGGGAAGATGTGTGGTTAGCTATAGTTTGAGGCAAAATGATGGACCAGTTGGATTTACCATCTGTTCCAGCAAATCCATTCCTGCTTATATCTTGTTCTGAAAAATAATTCTGAATTAACTGAATGCTTTATTTGAGCACTCCTTATTTCCTCTGTCATTCTTGTTATGTGAAGGCAATAAGCCAATTAAAGATTGTGAAGTAGATGTGTACTTGCGGCACGTTTAGTACTTTAGAATGGAAAGTTGTGAATTTAATGGTGCCATTTCGGTAGTCAGGTGAAAACAACCCCTTTCACCTTCAAATAACATTTCTCAGTATCCTAGAAGAAGAAAAGTCAAATGTCAACGTAGGCCATGTGCTGTCAAATGTTCTTAAATTATGCACTTCCACATACTTTAGTTAAACTGTGTATGGAGATTGCGTGGCTTGTATATATCTCCCCCCTCCCATCCCGAAGGAGTTTCTCCTTTGTAGTTTTGAATGTCTGGGGTTGAGGGGCAGCAGGCAGAGAGCAGTGCAACCTAATTCATTATGTTTCTGCCCTCTATAAATTCTGCTTTAGTGATCACTGTGAGTAGAGGTAGTATCAAGACTTCATCTACCTGATCTGCCAATAGCAGGCCTCCAACTTCTATTGATGTATGCACTACAAAATTGATTGCCTGCCTGTGTAGATAAGAACATGTATTGTTCTTCCAGTGGGTGTAGCACATTACTCTTTTCTGGGTAATGTGATCTTGGAATCCTTCTCAATAACATAATTTCACCAATCAAACTGGATGACAAAACATAAATTTTATGGAGTTGTAGTCCTCAATTCATAATAGTTTGAGAAAGACAAATATGGATGAGTGAAGTTTTCCTGTAATAATGAAAATGGCATAAAATTCACCAGCAGCTGAGGACTGTCGGATGTTCCAAATTGCCACTGAGAGCAAGCATGATTCACTGAGTAGCACTGTTTCTGGACTTGGGCCCAGGGAGCTAAACCCCCAACTAGGAATGGATAGCCATGACTTGGGAATCAGGAATAGCCAACCTCAGAAAGTTGTTGTAAGATAAATAACAAGAAGTAAGCACTTTGCATATGAAGGTCCCCTTCTGATATTACCCTAGTACAGTGTTTCTCAAAGTGTGGGTCAGGACCCACTAGAGGACCCCCATTCATTTACATATTTTATTTTTAATATATTAGCCTTGATGCCACCATGGTATGTGACTGCATTTGGGGAAATGTTACACATCTGTATTTTTAACAGTCTACTATGTATATGCTTTTAACAATGATAGTAAATGGGATTTACTCCTGGGTAAGTGTGGGTAGGATTGCAGCCTAGGATTGTTAAAAATGTTCTTGCTTGGTGATGTCACTTTTGGTCATGACAGCACTTTCAATGCGTCCTGACAGTTTCTCATTCTAAAAAGTGGGTCCCAGTGCTAAAAGTTTGAGAACCACTGCCCTAATAGATTTGAGCTACTGCAGTGCATAGCTGCCAAACCATTCTGGTAAGATTAGAAAAGCTAGGTGGCCACCTTAGAGGAAATCACAGCAGAACTCCTTCCCATACATGCATTGGTCCCTCAGTGGCAGCAGTGCACACTGGATCCTAACCCCTGGGCCTGATCCACCTTCATTGATTAATACTGACTTGTACCAGTGATATTGCTGGTGTAGGTCCAAGTTGACCCATAGTGGCTGCTGGGACTTACCCTGGGGCAAGGGGACAAATGCCCCCATAACCCAAAGAGAACTTCAACAGCCAAAAATCCCCTGAAAGATGCAGTGGAAGCCACACCTGCACCACTGCATTGCCGCACAAAGATTTAGTTAGGATTGGGCAGCCTGAGAAAACATGCATAGAATCTGGTTGCATATTTTAAAACCAAATGATTTCCAATATAACTTTTTAATATAATAAAATAAGAGCAGTTTGAATGGAAATAAACTAGCCAAAGTGAGTAGAACTGCTCAGCCTCTCCTCTAAAATGTCAGTATACTTTTTTATACCTCCTAAATAGGAATGCTTATCCCATCCTCTCAGTGTACTTCAAGGTCATTACATAAATACGTTTGAGTCCATTTATTCAAAATGGAACGGCTGTGTTCCTCATCTCCCTGTTGTAAACTTTAGTAGAAGGCTGCCCACAAATTAGAAACTCTACCAAAGTAGCCTGACTATGTCTCAGATAAAAATTTATTCTCAGTGGAAATTTTTGCATGAAAAATCAATCAAGGAATTTGTACAACTTAGGCATCGGCAGTATGTGACAGATTTAACCCCTCTTGCACTTCCAGAGTTCTGTGAGACAGCTTATCAATGGAGTGTGGTTGTTTGCACAATGTCTTCTTAACCACCTGGCACTTAATACAGAATTTGTTTGGTACTTGATGGTTTCTCTATTGTTCTAAATGCAACCATTGGCAACATTGAACAATATTCTGGAATGATTTCAAAGCCAAATTCCCTGTTAAACTAGGTTGAGCCGAATGACAGCACAAGGGTCTGAAATGATCGGTCTGGACAAGACGTTTTTCATTCTGCCCACTTCATTATTTTTCAGGAGGAATGAGGCTACAGAGAGACTGAACTGTAAAAAATGGCCTTCCAAGGGATCGCTCATGGCTCCATGCCCGTCTCCACAGGCCACTGTGCTGTGGCTCTGATGTTGTTTTAAAGCCAGAATGAGTTTTCAGTCAAAGGGATGAATAAAGGCCATCAGCAATGTCAAGGGTTATAACTCCTTGGGTAAACCTTAATTTTCAGTCATCTTTAAGTTTACGACCTACCCTCATGTTGCAGTGGTCAAGTGAAGGAGGCTTGGAGTGCATGTGGACTGTATGGAAGATCAAATTGATTCTGTAATTGGGTTTGTTTATTCCATGTATTCTAAAAGATGCATAAAAATTGGAGAGCAATAGCTTCTACTATGGGTAGAAGCACTTGTTTGCTTCCATTTGCAGAATGCGATAACTGTCGCTCTCAGAAGCATAGGTAGAGTGGTACAAAATGGTAATGGTAAGCGTAGCTGTTGCTGCCTGAAAGCCCGATCCTGAGCTCAGCGCACCGGCTCTGTACCGGCGTGCACTGTTGCAAAAAAACCATAAGGCAAGTTTGTGGGCCCTACCGCCAGGCAAGTGCCGGCAGTAGCCCAGCACTGGCCGGCACCAGGCTACCACTGGGCGGACACCCAACCTCCACTGCTTGGCGGTCGTGCAGACTGCCGAGCAGCAAAGAGGTAAGCGGGGGCGTGGGGGGAGGTGGGGAGAAGGCATTCTGGGGAGGGGGGAGGCAGGAAAGGGTGGGGGGAGGTGTGCCGGGGGAGGGAGGTGGGACCGGTGGAGACCAATGCTTACATTCGCATTCGGGAGCCTTCACTGCTCACTGTTTTGCACCACTTGTTTGTTCTGGATTGTTTCAGGATGTCAGTCATGGGAAGGAATTTGCTGCAGACAAATCACAGGGAGGCCAGGGGGCAGGACTTCATCAGTTCAACACCAGCTATGATGGGGCTAAGCCAGGCATGCTGCCAGGAAATCTGTCCAAACAGGGTTTTTGGCACCGTTAGGCTCAACAGCGGAACTCATGAAGTCTCAATGATTTTTTTAATACAAAGTTCTAGCAAAGCAAATTAAGAAAGAGTTTAACTATTGCAATATTTTCAGTTCCAGGACTTACCCTGCTGCATCACAATAGCTTTGTCTGCCAAGAATCAGATAGAACCATTATGTTAAAGAATACAAACACTGAAAGCTAAAATCACAATGAATGAAATGTGTTGTGCCATTCTGTGCTTTCCCAATGCACAAAACACCCAGAGAAGGCATTTTGAATATTTGAGAAGGGGGAAAATGCATACACTTCCATGGTGAATAGGGTCTTAGCAACAGTTATTGAGAGTGGAGGGCACAAAAGATGCTCTTTTAAAGTACATTGTGCCAGCCAGCCAAGGGGAATTAGGGCTGATTTGAAGAGACAGCAGGACTTCAGAAAAAGAGCAACAAGAGTGAAGTGAGAATTTTAATAAACTTCCAGCTGGTCTGGACCAGCCTTAGGGCTGGGCTGTGAAATAGTCCCCTGCATAAAGAGGCAGGCTACCTGTTGCAGGTATTGGCTCTGATAGTTGCTTCAGCCCCCCAGAGAGTCCCATTCTAGCCCCACTGTTGTTCCGTAAGGAATCCAGACTGCCAAGGGGAATTCGCAGGAGTACAGTGGTGCCAACAGCAACTGCTTTTCAACCCTCTAAGGAGCACACAACTTCTTCAGGTAGCAGAGAATTTCTTGACTAGGAAGTCAATGTCAGGGCTAGGCTAGAGCTGTCTGGTAGCCTCAGCGAACTGTTAGAGCCCACAGATGCCATAGCCTCTTTTGCACAGTTGCAATAGCTCATGTATGAGTTCTCAGTCTCTCTGAAGACCAGAGTGCCTGTAACAGTGGAGGAAGATTCAGCCGCGGAATGAATGCCCCACGCCCAGGGCAAAGCTTCGCGATGGTGCCCCTCACGGTCTATTGCTGCCCCCCGCACAGAAATCCACTCCCCCTACTCACCAGAGGCTCATGGAGCCTCGCACGACTTCCCTCCACGCCGGGAAACCTCTGTGAGGTTCCCTCGTGCTATAAACTGTGCTTCCACAGTTTCTGCTCCCGTTGGGAGCCTTTTGCCCCAGGGAAGTCTTGCTTTGGAGCTCTATCATAATTTAAGTAGAGGAGGGTGAAAACGGTTTTATTTTTTCACAGATTTCAATGTTTTCCAAGTGTAGAAATGCATAAAGCAGTGTTATGTGTTTATAGTCAAAATTTGCATTTTAATTTATAATTATAATTTAGAATTATAATGTAAATTTTTATTAAAAACACGTAACACCGTTTTCTGCACTTATATGTTTGGAAAACACTGAAATCGCTTTTGGTGTAAATTGCTTTAAAAATGTACTAGGCAGGTGATATACCTGGTATAGTGTCAGCAGATGAAGCCACAGGCATTACCCATGCACCCCCTATTAAATGATAAATAAAAACAAAATGAAATGGTTTTTTTCAGATCTTGGGGTTTTTTGTTTTTGTTTTTTTCCAAAAATGAAAAGTGCAGAAAGTGATGTGATGCGTTTTTATTTCGTTATCACTGTTTTCTCCCATCTCTACTCATAACTAATATGTTTGACACTGACTTTTTGTAATCTGATTTTCGACTATGGGTTCTGGAGAAGACAAGGGTGCAGAAAAGGTCATCGTGGTGGAAGTTCTGCCTGACCAGGTTCATGAAAAGAAACAGCACTTCCACAGGTGGACTTTCTAGGCTGTTTTGCCTTATTTTAATTTTCCTGCAAATCTCTCAGCCTCTGAAGCCAGCACAGGAGGATATCTAGTGTGCCAGTACTTGTTCTGTCCCTCCTATTTTGGAGGGATTGAACCAGTTCTGGCGCTGAAAATATAAGAATTTATTTTGAAATAAATAAATTTGCAAGGCTTGTTAGGGAATGGGTAGACAAATCAACTGAGCATGAAATTTGAAGTGGTAGGTGTGCTGCTTTTAACATGTGTTAAGTCAATATTTTCAGTTTGGGATTTTTATTGCATTTTCTCTGTTGCTGTTTATTGGCCACTTTGTGCCAGTTTTATACTTTAAAAAGGCAGGATAGAAACTGATGTGCTCTGTTCAGGCACGCAATATTGCTTCCTTTAAGTAATCCTTACCTGCAGACTTCCCCTTCTCTCTCTTCCTTTGAGTTGCAGGCCTGTGTTTCAGAAGCCTGCCAGGGATGTATATATAACCCTGTTAAAAAAACCTGGTACATTACCAACCCTTGTGTGGAATCAGGCATTCCAATCCTACGCATGTCTACTCAGAAGTAAGTCCCATTAGAGTCAATAGGGCTTACTTCCAGGAGAGTGTGGATAGGATTGGGCTGTGAATCAGTAGACACAGCTCAACAGACAACACATCAGGAATCTACTTCAATGAAGTTAGTAACCTTTCAATTGTAAAATCAAGTCACAGTTACAAAATATGATAGTGTGTTGTACCCACGGTGACTGCAAGAAGTTTGGCCCAGTTAAAATATTCTTACTTGTCTTGTTTCTCTGATTTTCTGGGACCAAGCCAGCAGCCCCAGTCTATAAATTAACAAAATGCTATGGGTCACAAAAGACAGCATCTGAAATCTACCTTCTCAGTGTCTAACAGCAAGGATTACTATGGCTAAACAATGTAACTCGGCTTGCGGTTCTCCAAATGTTTCACTGTGGCCAGGTGGTTTAACAGAGACCTTGATCTTAGGACAACGCTCTCTTCACAGATGTTGCTTGTTTGGCCTGGCATGTTCCACTTCTGTCATTGTCCACAGCTGCCCAAAACTTCTGTGATCAAACGCAAAGTAGAGACGTTCCATAGCATAAGAAATATAGCCATTCATTATGTGTTATAAGAAATTATTGTGTGTGCACATGTATGTTCTCTAAACTGGGGCACAATTTCAAAGGAATGTTGGCATTCTTGATTCAGGTAATCTCAGGTCAAACACTCTAGAAAAAGGGGCTAAAAATCAGGATACATTTACCTTGATTTCTAGGTAAATATTTCTTGTATGTCTTCACACTTTCTTAGAAATAATTGCTCTTAAAAGTTTCAAAATCCTAACAATATCATTTATTTTCCATATGTTTTCAGCTTTCACTTCCAGCTGTTGAAAACTGTGATGCAATTAGCACCATTGACAAGTAGTGGCTTTATGATAGTGTGATGTTTCTTCATAGATCAGTGCTTTACATTATTTATTTCACTTTCTAATAGATCAGGGGTCTCCAAACCCTGGCCCAGGGGCCAGATGCGGCCCACAACAAGCCTCTTTTCCAACCTCTTGTCCCCTCAAAGCCTCTGGCCCGCTCAGTTGAACATGACCAGAACTGTGCTCTGATTGTGCCTGGAGGATGTTCTGAGGGCCAAAGAGGTTGAATGAACAAGCCCATTCATTCATTTATTCACTCATCTAAGTTTCATCTCTAATTTATTTATTTAAATTTTATATTTACATTTTTTGGGGGCCCTCCACACCACACCAGATACTTAATGCGGCCCTCTGGCCAAAAAGTTGGGAGATCCCTGCAATAGATTAACAATGGAATCCTATGTAGGTCTACTCAGAGTAAGTACTACATAATTCAGTGGGACTTACTCCAAGGTAAGTGTGCATAGGATCAGAACCTAATGCTACAGTGTCAGCTACACTTACCTGGGAGTAAGTCTTACTAAGCATACTTCTGAGTAAACACGCATAGGCTTGCACTGCAACATTACCATCCTATGCACATTTCCCTGGGAATAAGCCAGGGAAAAAGATCAGAGAATTCTGATCCCCTAGATCTCCTGCTCTCAAATTGTTCCCTGTGCCAAAAACTCTTCCCCTCACAACACAACTCCCTTCTGATGTCCTTTTTTAAAAAAAAAATTTAAAAAGGAGTTTTAGGCCTCTTCCCTTATCCCATCATTTAATCTATGATGAAACCAAAGTTAAGAAAACAGTTGTAGATATTCATGCACCTCCTGTCTGCCTTCTGCCAAACTGGTGAGACCTTCTAGGGAGGCTGTGGTCTGCATGCCATCACTGAACAAGGTTTGTTTGATGTACACATGGGACACATAGTAACCCACCAAATGTGGAGCTTCTCTTGTCTCCTTTAAAAAGATGCTTGACTCGCTTGTTCCATCAGGCATTTTGGCTCTGAAGCTGATTTGTTCTTTGGGTTTAACCTGCTTGTAGATTGGTAGTTTTCATCTGTCTCTGATTATTGCTTTGCTTCTGTTGATTATTGTTTTATTGGAAGTTGTTTGTAATGTTTTATTACTTTCATATTAGTTATCTTGAGACCTTTGCGTGCAAAGTGGGAGACATAATTCATTAATTAGATGTCACCTACTATATGCTAATAAACAAAAACATTAGAAAAAAAATCTTTTATTCTTTATAAATTACCTAAAATCACTAGTTGTATAAAAATTAAACGCATACACAAAGCGTACAGACTCAGAATCTAAAAGACCACACACATTGGGAAAAGATGCTTTATACTGCAGTGCCATAAGGCCAAACTGTATGTTCATCTCTTTTGGACTTAGTACATATATAACTGTGGACCATATTTACAGTGTTTTACAGCCCAATCCTATGCTTCCTGGTGCCCGGAGGAATGATGGTGCCAAAATGGTGACTGCAGTAACCTGCGGGCATGGGGAAGCCACCTGAGGTCTCCTTGAGGGAATGGGACTTTTGTCCCCTTCCCCCGAAGAAAGTCCCAGGCCCCGCAATGGGGTTCTCACGCAATAGAGCTTTTCAGCCTGACATGGTATAGGATCTGGCAGAGGAGGCCTCCCCCTTCCAACCCCAGACCCTCTCCCATTCCACCCCTCCCACCTGGAATGCCTCTTTGAACAGCCACACAGCTGCCCAGCAGACTTACCTTCCTCCAGCAGCTAAGCAGCATCCTCCTTCAGTGCCGGACCCAGTGCCATCTGGCGCTGGCCTGGTGCCAGTGCTTCCTCTTCCCACAGTACCATAAACATGCTTTTATGGCATGTTTCCGACACCTAACACTGGTGCTGGAGTTCAGCGCCAGTGCTATGGCCCCACAGGACTGGGCCCTTAAGCACATTAAAATTTTTCTTTACAATGAAAGTTTGTGGGGAAAAACCAGGAAGAGCAGTGAAA
This sequence comes from Tiliqua scincoides, assembly GCF_035046505.1. Classification (NCBI taxonomy): domain Eukaryota; kingdom Metazoa; phylum Chordata; class Lepidosauria; order Squamata; family Scincidae; genus Tiliqua; species Tiliqua scincoides. The sequence continues at coordinate 252,358,001 of NC_089821.1, forward strand.
AACACATGCACCAGACTTGCCTTCTTACACTATTAATAGACAAGAGTCAATGGCTCTTCTCTGCAAGTGGCTTCCTTTTTTATGTTAATATAATTGTAATATATTATAAGAGCACATTTGTTGTAAGTGTATCAGCAAAAATCTTTAATTAATAACAACATTCATTCATACCTGGTGGAAGCCTGCATTTAGATGAGGCAAAAGGCAGCCATTAAATTGAAGTACTGAGCTTATTAAGGGACACAGCTTTATTTCTGTTGCCTGAATTTACTGATGCTCTGAACTGCACATTTAAATTCCCAAGTTAGTTCCTAGAGACAATCAATAAAACTTGCTCTCTTTCCCTCTGTGCTCATTATTTTCTAGTAACATTACATCTTTAACTTTATACGTATACGCACACTGCGTTTTTTATTTTCTCTACGAATTGATTTTCAGAGTTAGGTAAGCCATTTGTGAAAGATCCTAACTGGAAAAACAAAGATAGAACTTTCTCATCAGAGTTAAAATGGAGACCGGCTGTTCCAGACAAAAAGTCTGCATAGCATCCTGTTTCCAACAGTAGTTAGCCCCATGTTTCCACAAGGCCTACAAGAAGGGCACAAAGACAACAGCCATTTCTCATTGTTTGTCCCCAGCATTTGATATTCAAAAGTATACTGCCTTGGAATCTGGAGGTTTCAGGGCCCTATCCTAACCACTAGGCAAGCTGCATGCACTTTCCAACAGCATAGCATATGTTGCAAATGCAACTCCACTGGAGAGCACAGCCTGGTCACCACTGGAAGCATGGTGGATGCCTGCCACCTCAAGTAAGCCTGTGCAGGGATGAGAAGAAGGTGGGGGGTGGGGCGGAACAGGACAGGAGGTGAGCAGAATGGGCTGGCAACAGGGGTGGAGAGGAGAAAGATTGGGCTTGGGAAGGGGACAAGTTCAGTGGTAGCAGTCAGGGGTTTCCCTGGGCGTCAGAATGCCTTATAAGGGCAAAAACTGGCAGTTTCATGTTTTTTCACTCTCTGGGGCTATTCTGAAGCCTGCAGCGGCTGTAGGCGGACAAGCGCATGGCCTCTGCAGGCTTCAGAAAATCCTCCAGAGGCGACTGAAGCACAGCTCAGGTTGGGCCAAGTCTGGCTCAACACAGGTCTGGGGGACCTGCATTTAGCCAGATCCATGGATGGAAAATCCACAGATAAATAGGCTCAACCTGTATTCCTGTTCTTTGAAATCTCACCAGCCTGTTCCATTCAGACCAAAGCAGACAGCTAATTCCCCCTGTCCCCCTGCTGTCATACAGATTGCTTGTGGCTAATGCTACAAGATTGTGTATGTGTGGGTACAGAGAAGCTGGGATTAGCTGGTCAGTTGGTTAGTTGGTTCCTTGACTCTCTTGCAACCAGCTTCCAGTCATTGCAACAACCTCAGTCATTGGGCTCACTCCAGACAGGAGGAAAAGTGTGTCAGGTGCTATCCATTTGCTTTTTCCTTCCCTGATGGCAGAGATATACCCTTTGTGGCGTCTGTCTGTGTGAGGGTTCCCTGTCTGGGCCAGTCATGCTCTGAGGTACCAGAGGGTGCCTGAGACATTCAGGTGCACAGGACCTGTGCCTTGCTTCCAGTATTGAACATAGCTGCATGATTACTCATAGAAACCAATTTATTACCCTCTCTTAATTGCCCCATGTCAGTTACTGATCTGATTGGGGGGGGGGCTGCTTGAATTATTAATCTTTTCTCATTTCTTTTTTCATATTTCTATAAAGAAATGGTGCTATTTAGAACCAAAGTTTTAACTCCCCGACTAATTATGGAAAGTGCTTTGGTACGGAAACCACCCAAGTCCCTGATTTTGGAGATGGTCCAGTGCAGTTGACTCTCATGCAAAGACTCCTTCCGCCACTGTTAGAAAACAAAATATTCTTATTCAAGATGCAGGTGCATTTATTAAAACACAAGAGGGGAAAATAGTCCAGTTACCATAAATTAGGAAGATGAGATGTTTCCATGGCTCATTCTCTCTCATGGCTGAATTACATGAATGATGCAGAATCCCTGGTGGTCATTTGTCAGAAAACTAGCTCACTCTTAGAAATCCATTGTCATCAGCCTTTTTGGAGGAGGTGCTGCCCTTAGATGGGCAGACGGTGACAGAAGAGGACCAAAATCTAATCTGCTGGCAGAGGTGGAAATTGGAAATTTGCCCTCATGTTGGCGGCTTCTCGCTAATGCCATTAACCCCAAATTCTGCATCTGAAGGAGTTTGCCGATTTTGCCGATTTTCATTTTAAGGGTGCTATTTTTCCGTGTTTCAAAAAAAAGACCCTTAGAATCACATTGCAGGATTAAAGGGTATATTATAATTATCAATATCAATAGCAATAAAAGTTTATTAAAGGTCATTAAAATGAAAGGGGATGGCTATAGATCCCATCAATCTGAACTGACTCCCTCCTCTGGTGTTAATTAGAAATCTCAGATAATGGTTATATGGGGGAGTAGTGGGGAAATTTAATTACGAAAGTTTAATGGGCCACTATCCACTTCCTGCCAGATTAAAAACTGATGATTTACACTATTTTTTGATACCACTCTTGGCTTTTCTTAAACAAACAAAAAAAAAAAACACATGTTGCAGAATGCAAAATTACTGTAGAATTTGTCTGGAGTGCTTTGTCTGTTTCTAAAATGACAAACAGTAAAAAAACAGAGACCCAAGAATACATGATTTACATACAGAATAGACATGTAGAGTTAATCACAGACCTGAATCCAAAGATACATCTGCATAAACAGAGTGTGTCCACTTGCACACAAGGCTGTGTGTGTCAATGTCCCACTCTGGCTAAAGCTCATTGTCTCCCCCCTCCCCCCTCCACTGTTTTTAAACCCTGGAGAGCTGATGCTAGTCAGTATGGACATGACTGAGCTAGATGAATCAATTGTCTGATTCCATATAAGGCAGGTTTAAGCTGTTCCAGAGACACAGGAGAGCTTCTGGAGTATGTGTGATGTGGTATGGGGGGGAAATTCAGACACAGGGGCAATATTGGTAACCCCCCCCCACCGTATAAGTAGCACATAAGTAGCAGAAAGAAGTCCCACTGTGTTAAGTGGGGCTTAATCCCAGGAAAGTGTGCATAGGATTGTAGCCAATATCCAGTGCATGTCCTGCAAACTGGGCAAAGAGCCATTTTTTAAAGGTGGGAACCACTGCCCTATGCTACAGGGGATGCATTGGGTGTAAAAAGAGATGTGGATAAGTGGAGGAAAGCAAGCCGACCTTAGAAACAGGCAGGAGGATAGGTAATGGCAGAAGCTATTGCAAAATAAGATTAGAATTGCAGTAGTAGGGCGAGTAACAAATGCTAGAAAGGAAGGGCAGGGAGTTGGAAGTATTAGTGAGAAGAGGTCAAGGATGAGATCAGCACCTGGTGCTTGTGTAGAGTAGCGGATATGAAGAAGGTGTGCATCTTTCAGAAACAATCTCTGCTTTCTGTCTTGGGGAAATCCCCTGTTTTCTAGAGGTGTTCCCCATCAGGACTATTTCTGCGGAGCTCCTGCAAAATCCTAGGACATGGTGATGTCCTGATCCTTTAAACCTTACCCTATTTTGAGGTTTTCTGTTTCCTGTTTGACTTGCCTCTGAGATGAGCTTTACTAAGTGCCTGAAGCTCATTTCTGAACCTGCACCCAGCAAAAATTGGCAGCATCTCTAAGTATGAACCAGCCATCACAGTTGGTAATGAAGTTGTTGGCACTGACACTTAACAAGTTACCTCCTTGTCTCAGGAATCTTGCATTTCTGGATATGCATTACTGTGACCTATCAGTAGTACAGACGGCTGCAACATACACATGCTCTGAATACCAGAGACGAGACTTGGTCAGACAGATTAATGCAAAGGAAAAAAAAAAAGATTCATTTAGCGCCTTTGAATGTCAGTTTAAAACCCAGTGGATTTGGGGCATCTAGAGTTTACTGACATACAGATTTGGAGCAGGAGATGGCTGGAATGCAAAACTCTGACTCTTGGTCATATCAAAATATATATAAGTCCTGGGTCAGAAAATCCTTCAGTGGTTGCATGGAAATGAGCACATTTAAAAAAAAAAAATTAAACCTAAACATTCTGAAGCAGGAGAATTTTTGGCATGAACAAAGGTTGAATTTGGAATTATTACAACAGAAGTGACATATGGTTAGGATGATGCTTTTTTTTAAAATGCCATGAATTAAGAACTCATTAATGGAGGAGCTGCCCCAGTTGAACTTCCAAGTAAAAACTGGCTTGAATCACAAGAATAAGGTGCCTGAAATTTTCTCCCACAGAAGGGTCTCACGTTTGACACCTGAAAATTAATGAACATGTTGAAAAGGGTTAGACCCAAATGACTTGTCCAAGGTCATGTGCAAGTGTGTGGCAGAGCAGATAAGAAGATAGAGAAGTAATGCCTCCTGGTCTCGTGGAGCAGACAACTACTTTCTCTGAGCAGCATAATGAATGATTAAACCGTCAGGGATGTAACAAGCGTAAGTGGGAATATGCCACTATGTTCTGTGTTTGGCTGTATTAAACTTTAATGAGCATGTTTCAGAACAAAATATCACAAGTCCAAGGATTCATCGTACCAAAGAATGCGCCTAAAAAAATTTCAAATGATGGATTATAAAGAGAGAAAAGGAAGAATGCCCAAAAGCATAAAAAAAAAAATCTAATGTGCTCTGTTTCCTTTTCTAGATCAGTTCTGGTGTCCAAAACTTGAGAACTCAGCATTATAAACCAGGACTTGTTGTCAGTTCTAATTTAGGGAGATGTAGACAGCTTTATACAGCAGCAACATGGCCTGGAGCTGTCTGTCTTGCAGTTGAAAGCCCACTGTGTCAATTGTGTGTCCTTGAACATTTCAGGTAGAGCGTGCAGCCCTGGGATTTGCCATCCTTGTGGATTTCAGGTGTGTAAACAACATTGTTCCACTTCCTAATTTATAACAAGATAATGAGGCAGTCGTGGCGAGGAGATGTTCAGACATGACGTTCTTCAGATTCTTCAAGGTCCTCAGAGCATTGCAGTCTGCAAAGGTGGAAAGTAGTAAGTCCATTGTCATGGAACAAAACTTATTTCCTTTGTTCACACCATTGCATGGCTTAGCAGACAAGCAGAAAGTGTGGACACATTTATTTTAAGCAGCAGACCACTATATAGAGTCATAGAACAATTGGGAAGGAAAAGCTTGAGAGGTTATCTAATGCATGTCAAGTAAACTGAAGAAGGGTTGCATCTTTCAGTTTTAGACAATATGACCCAGGAAGAAACACGTTCAGTGTTGCTTGATATTGAGCGTGAATGTCCTTTGTGTCCCCCATCACATTCTTTTGCCTTGGTTAATGGCAAACAGATGGTGGTTTTGTTTATTGATAACTCGTTCTTATAATCCACATTAGGGTAAGTGGCATAATCTAAAGCAGGGGTGTCCTAAGTTTTTGGCAGGAGAGCCACATCGTCTCTCTGACACTGTGTCAGGGGCCGGGGGAAAAAAGAATTAATTTACATTTAAAATCTGAATAAATTTACATAAGTTTACATAAATGACTGTATTAAAGATGAATGTATATGAATGAATGAAGGTCTTGCAATAGCTCAAGGCCTATAAAAGGCCTTGCACAAAGCAAGGCTGGCCTTTCCTTTGCTGCCGCTGCTGCATCAGAGCAGCAAGCAGTGGAGGAAGCCCTCATCCCACAGTTCACACAAGAGGTCAAACAGTCGCCTTTATGCTGAGAACATTTGTGTCGGGCCAGTGTGGGCTCTAACAAATCTCTGGAGGGCCAGAGGCTCATTGGAAACTGGGGGCTCTCTGAGGGCCGCATTGAGAGGCCTTGAGGGCCACAAGTGGCCCCAGGGCTGGGGTTTGGGCACCCCTGATCTAAAGCTATCAGTGCAGATGTGTTGCCCTGACCTTGGAGTTCTTCTGCCCCAACCAATAAGAGCCAGTATCCACAATCCCATTTTAAAGTAACATCACAATTACAGAAATTTTTCCCATTCACTTGTACAAAGATGCTATGACTGAGTCTTGTGAATCAGCCTCCCATGTCCAGCTGTTGGCTTCCATTCCAAGGCGGGTAGATTGTAAGGATAGGGGATGGAAGAAAGGTAGGTATTAGCCAGGCAGACACATAAACTGAAATGGTTGAACTCATGAGCTGGCAAAAAGGCACATACAATCTGATAGAATTTGGTAATCCCGCTAAAGGGATGTGCTACATTACTTTCTTTTTCACCCTAATTGGTCCTGTTTATCTTAAAGCCAGGAAGCAACCAGCACTGTGGCATCCTATGCAGTTCCAGATAGGATGTCAGGGTGAAGTGTGGCTTCTTGTAGATACCAGAGGGGGTGTTACTCCAAAGAACCAAAGTGTACCCTTTATTAGGGGCTTGTGAGCCTTGGCATCAGCTGGTTTCTAGACCACATGAGTCTGACCTGGGTCACTTACTCTCTTTGTTGTGCACCCAGGACCACATATATGTGCTGAAATGTGTGCTGGACAACAAAGTACTGCAGCTGCGAACCTCCGCAGCCCCGTGCCTGGGGCAAAGCTCCGTGATGGCACCCCTCCATGGGCTATTGCCGCCCCCACTCACCAGAGGCCCACGGAGCCTTGCGTGACCTCCAATTACGTCGGGAAAACCTCTGTGAGGTTCCCCGACACTTTAAACTGTGCTTCCAGGAAACCGGAAGCACAGTTTCCACCCCTGTTGGGAGCCTCAGAGAGGCTCCGGTGGGGTCCTAGCAGCTGGTGCCTGGGGTTTTTGCCCCAGAGAAGTCTATGGGAGGTATGCAACAGATGTACTGGTAAGTGCTGAGTTGGTAGATACTCTCCTACACTCAAAAACAGAGGCAAACAAGTCAGCAGCTCTTGCCATCTGAGGCTGTCTTAATTCCTCTACTACACAGAAAGAGAGCAAATATATTAATTAGCACTTAAACCATTTTTTCCGCCATGTCCAAACAATGCTGCATCACATAGGAAAAAAACCTGGCAACTTCTTGGGGACAGCCTGGCTTGAGGGCTTGCCAGAGGCAACATGTAGACCACTCTGTAAAAGGATTTGAGTTCCAGAGTACTAGACTAGATGTGCCATCTCTTAAATGGAGTCTGGTGGCTGTTGGTGCACATTGGAGGATAGCACATGGTGGGAGCAGCAGGCTTACCTCGTACTCGTAGGTCACAGCTGTACACAACCAGGAAGAAAGGAAGTGAGAAGAACTTTTTGTTCTAGGCCATGGTCTGCACCCTGCCTTTTGAAATGGCAGCGTGACAGGAACAGCAAGCTGGAAATGGAACAAGTGACCACTGGAACTTAACTGCCCATAAAGACTGGAGAACAGAAAAGGATGGGGAAGCTGTGAAGGGGGGTCAGGGAGGACATGGCTTCTGTACAGAAGTGCCTGAAGTGCTTTGACCGGACCTGCAACATCTCCATGTAAACCATGCAGACAGCACCTCCTCTAAAGACTGCCCCCAGATTACACCATTTCTTACAACAGGCTCATCTAACAGCTCAGGTGCACCTGATTTACCTTTTTAGCTGTCGCTCAACAGGCAAATCTGTAACACACCAAGGACGACTGGGAGAGAATCATGAAAAGTTTTCAAAATGTTGTTCGGAAAGCTTCATTTAAGAAAGTAAAGTTCCTTCCAAGGAGGCCCTTATAAAATGGGATTCTGAAGTGGTGTTTAAGGATCCCCAGAGGCAAGTTGGGGGAAAATAATCCATCAGCTGCTGTAGAAAGAGCATTACAGGTGAAGGAGCTTAACACAAAACATGTGCAATCAATGATGGGCCACTTGAACTTTGCTTGTACAGATATCTCTTGAGGAAGGGATACTCTGTAGGTGTGGAACGACAGCTTTTCCCAAGGAGAATACCACAAAATTAAATGAAAGTAACAAGAAAAGCAAAAGGCGAGTGGGGAGTTTGGCAAGGTCTCTCAAATGGACTGTTATATGAACACTGGCATGGTTTCAGTCATGGATTTTATATATAGATCACACATTCTCAGAGCTTCCCTGGGGAAGTCCAGGCTTCTACCAAGAAAAGTGCTTGCCTCTTCTGCCCCCAAATATTCTTCCCTCTAAATCTTTGGGCACAATCTTAACCAGGTCTACTCAGAAGTAAGTCCTATTTTGTTCAATGGGGCTGACTCTCAGGAAAGTGTGGTTAGGATTGCAACCTTAGGGTCCAATCCTCTCCAACTTTCCAGCTCCAGTGTAGCCACAATGCAACCCCGTGGTAAGGGAACAAATGTTCCCATACCTTGAGAAGACCCCAGTGACTGTCCTTCCACCACAGGATGCAGTGCATACCCCACTGACACAATAGCACTGGCACTGGAAAATGGGATAGGATTGGGCCCTTAGTCTCTCTTTGCTGGAATTCCTGTCCTTGTCCAGATTCTTACAAAGCGGTATGTTAATTCAGAACTAGAATTGTGGAGACTCACCAAAATTCAGATTCCCTCGTAACCATGAAACTCATTGGAGGATCCAGGGCCAGTCACCCTCTGTTGTGAAACCTATCTCACATGGTTGTTGTGCCAAAAAATGAAGCAGAGAACCACGAATGCACCCCTAAGCTTTGCAGAAGAAGTAGGGATAAATAAATAGATCGTGCTTGTTAAAAAATATTTTTGGGTAAAATTTAAAAGCACTTATTTGGATACCTATTGCTGAGATGATTTACCACAGGGTAAAATTTCCTTCTCAAAGTTCACAAGGTGAAACAGTATTGTAAAGATGCCATGGGTTACCACATCATTGTGACAAGATAATGAGCAATTTTATTTTTTTAAAAATTTTTATATATAGTAATTTTATATCAGACTTCTATAATCGATAACTATTTTCCAAAAATTGTCATATATTGATTTTGGAAAGTTGTATTCCGGACAGAAAGAAAACTGTAGGAAAAGGCATCTTAGAACATTTCTAGACCATTGAAAAACCTATCTGTTTTGGGGGGAGGGGCCAGCCAGCAGCAAACAGATGTGCCTCTCTTGGGCTCTTGAAAGGCACTCTGTTTTTTCCAAAAAACTGCAGGTCCGAGGAGATCCAAGGCGAGGAGAAACAAACTCCTCCATGTGATGGCACAATTCCTGAGGAAATAAAGCCCGAGATTCCACCATCTTGGCAGCAATGGTGAAGAATTCATTTTGAATCAAGGCCCCTGCAGGAAAAGATGTTGAAAGACTTAAGTGTTACTCCGTTTGTGTATGCCTGGCGTGAACGGAGTAATTTGATTGCCTGATTTGTTTTTTTGCCATGAGAAGAGGAGGAGGGGGAAGGTCCCCCCCAGCTGTTTATCAGTGTGAGGAGAAATCGTAGAGGAGATTTACCAAGCTTGCTATGGATATATGAAAATATAATTACAACTTTACAACTTTGAATTTCAGTGGATTACAAATTAACTGTCCTTGAAAAGTTTGTGTATTAGAGCATTAATTGCCTTGGTTTGTTACTATCATTTGGGAGCGCCTGATGGAGCGGCTGGATGTTTTGGACATTCCTGCGTTGCCAAGGTTACAAGTCTAAACAAGATAAGAGAAATATAAATAAAACAACAGAGCACCAGTGACATCTAGTGACATCTAGTGGATTTTAAAAGACATTGCAAGAACTGGATTTGTGTTTATAATTGAAGCAAGGAAGATAATACATTGAGGACATCTAGTGGCCTTAAAGAACATTGCAAGCAGAAGGAAGGAAGAACGAAAATGGTGGGCAAAACAGTGAAAGTCCGAGGCTCGCCAGCGTCGGAGACGGGACTTGGAAAATTAGTACAAGAGGATGTTATAATATTATTGTTTGTGGATTTCCAGTATGCCAATAAAGGTTTATCGAAGTAAGTAAGTAGTAGAAGAGGAACCAAAAGGGAAAAACTGGAAACAGACTGTGCAACACAACATAGAAAAACTGTTGTCAGTGGTACAGCAACTAACAAACCAATCTGTATAAGCTCAAGCTAGTGTGGATGCTTTAAACGATTAGATGATCTTACTGGACAACTGATGGAGGTGGAAATTACATCAGAAGAAAATAAACAGAAGATTGAGAGATTGGGACAAAAGATAAGAAAAGATCAAGCTAAAATATTGGAGATAGAAGAAAATCAGCATGATGCGGAGACAACGTTAATAGAAATTCAGATGGATAGTGCAGCTCGAATGGTGAGGATACAAAATATACCAGAGGAGGAAGGAGAAGATACATCGCAACGGATTGTCAGATTAATATTGGAATGGATTGATACACCGATGAAGGAGATAGCTAAAGAATTGAACTCAGTGAGGAGAGTGAGCACTTCTTATCTGAGAAAACACAAATTACCAAGAGAAATCCATGTGAAATTCATCAGAACCTTTTACGGAGATAAATTATTGAAGGCCTCACAGGAAAAGGAATGGACAGTGGATGATAATAAAGACAACATTTTGAGACATGTTCCATGGAGAGTGAGGAAGAAGAGAAAAGAATATGAAAACCTGACAAAATTTTTAAGAGAAAAGCAAATACCATACAGATGGTTTTCTCCGGAAGGTATGTTTTTTCAGTATCAGAGATATAATATAAATTCAACAATGAAAGCAGAAAACTTCTTGAATACAGTGATGAAAGATGAGATAAGAAAGGAAGAAAAGGAGGAAGAGAAATCAAGAAGAAAAGCATTAGAAGAATATAGACCAGAAATGGAGTTGAATGAAAAGAAATCAGATGATTTAGGAACAACAGATGAATCAGAGAGGGAAGAACCTAGAGGAGTGAGTAAGAGGCGCTCACCAATAGCAACAAGAAAAAGACAAAAAGAGAGGAAGACCAGTAAAAAGAAACATGATGACTAAATGAATAGGGCATTGTTGGTGAATAAAAAATTAGGAGAAGTTTTTGTGGCTTCAGATAAAAAAAAGTGTTGCTATTTATGTTTAAGAAAGATTGAGAACAAAATTAATATATACATTATAAGATGGACTATTGGATTTTGAGATGTAAGAAGAAACAGTAAAACAATGCATTATAAAATGGGTGTAAAATGTAGGCCATAATATCCCAATAATAATAATAATAATAATAATAATAATAATACAGGTATTTATATACCGCCTTTCTTGGTCGTCAGATTTCTCCTCAGACTTTATTCAAGGTGGTTTACAAAGGCAGGCTGTTCTAAATCCCCATAGGGATTTTTACAACTGAAGAAAGTTTCTATCTTTCAAGAACCACAACATTTCAGATGGATCTTTCTGATCTTGTATCACATTCTGGCCTCCATTTTCCTCCCACGCAAACTGACAAGCAGCTCCTTCATCTCTCACATGGAGGGCAGCCAAGATGCTTCTTCGCTCACACCAAAGAGCAGGTGGAATAACTCAGCTCGGCTTGTCAACTGTTTCAAGGTCTCACCATTCACGGTGCTGGTGGCCTCGAACTGGCAACCTGCAAATGTTATCTTCAGGCAAACAGAGGCTCTACCCTCTAGACCAGACCTCCTGCCAATAGATCAATGGGAACAGATTTGGAAGCAAAATTAAAAAAAATTTACTAGAGCAACAAATTTTCTATTATTTTAGATATTATAGATAAAGAAAATGATGTATATTTAGTTATTATGATTTTAACTGTAGTGAAGATCTTAGATAATGGAAGGATTCTAAAATATTAATGAAAAATGAATTAATAGAGAAAATAATGAATGTGACAGAAAGGGATAGGCTTTTAGAAGTTTTGGATTAACAACGAAAACTGACACAAATTGAGCAAGGGAAAAAACTCTTTTATGCTTGGTTGAAAATGAAGTTTTAGAAATATATGACAGGGCATTTAGATGATTGTATTACACATATATTATCTTTGATATGATATGATACATGTATGATGAATGAAAAATGATATTAAGAGGTAAATTTTGAAGAGGAATTGATCAAGATATGTTATGATTTATTAGTTTTAGTGATATATGATTTCCTGCACCCTTTGTGTTTTATATGTAGTGAAGTGTGTTACGTTTTTTGTGTTATGTGTTATATGTATTTGTTTATAGTTGTTTTTGGAAAATAAAATAAATAATAAAAAAGAAAGAAAAACCTGTCTGTTTAATGGAGATACCCTGACTTGACTGCCATAGTACCACATGCCTATAATGAATAAAAAGCAGTCAGTCAGCATGCAGACTTACTTAATTCTATCCATTTCCACCATCATCCCCAATTGATTTTTAACAAGGTAGAACTGTGCACCAACTTCAGTGATACCAATCCTAACATAGGATTACAGCCCAGTTTACAGTCCAATCCTATCATAGGCTTCCACTTACAATTACAGTCCAATCCTATCATAGGCTTCCACCAGCAGAACATGCGTGCCACCAGTGGAAGTGAGAGGATGCCAGTGAAACTGGCGTTCCACTGGCGAGCACAACAAGGCCACCTTCCCAATGCTGGAGGCTGTGTGAATGGGCAAGCAATGAGGCCACTATCCACTTCACGCAGTCTGTTAGTGCGGCTGCATTGCCAGGGGGAAACTTAGGTTGGATTGGGCTTCTAGCCTTACTGAAGTATGGCTGCAATCCTAACCACACTTTCCTGAGAGTATGCCCCATGGAACAAAATAGGACTTACTTCTGAGTAGACGTGGTTAGGCTTGTGCCTTAAAATTAATTTGAAAATAAACAGCAACTTTTAAAAAAGTTTTATGAATGGTACAGGCATGGACAGGGATGGTGGCTGTTTCATAGGGACATGGGCACTAATCTGTAGGTGCCTGGGAGAGTAATGCTTGTTCCATACAGCACCACAGTGGATTTCCTTGCTGGAGAATGAATCATGTATTCACAGATTCAGCAGTCTGAGTACTGGGCAACAGAAACTCCTTTGCAATGAAAATACTTGTAGTGTAAACTTCATCTAGTTTGGCCTCAGCAAATGAGCACTGAGTATCTCTAATAGCAGACCATGAACCCATAATCTCTTTGGGTGTGTTGTTTTCAAATGGCTCCCCAAAGACAAACACTTCTGTTCAGGAAGAGACTATTTCCTGTGATAAATTGGTGGTCCAAGGGCAACATGAGAGGACCACAAGGGATACGTGCCCTTTGGGGGAGTCCAGTTTACTTCAACTGGTCACAATAAATATGTTGGTTCAGGAGAAATTAAAGAAGCCTGGATTTGAGGAAAAACTTGTTTTTGTCTAATATATCATAAAATTGTTCAAGAGCAGTTTGTCCTTGTGAAAGGATTGCCCTGTAGAGCTGCTAATGTCCTTAGGTGGAGACCTTAGGTTATGTGCTGCGTATTTGCCGATCTTGCAAGTTAAAGCTGATTTTTCCTCCCCAAAGCATGGCCTTTATCTTTGTAAATTCATGCCACTTGTTCCTTTGTGCTGGATTTGCCTTCCACAACCCCCCACTGACAAGCTGCCTTTAAAAAAAAACTTATCTGAATTGTAAAATATATGTGCTGAAATCAGATCATAGTACTTATTGAGCAGTTTGATAAGGGACATCAACAAAACCACTGCACATCTTGGAGAGGCATTTTATTTTAAGGTTGAAGGTATGCTTTACTTCTCAAAAGGATTGGACAGGATAAGAGGGACCCATCTTTGTTTCTTGATGAATCACTGCTCTGGAAATGCCTTTGGATTAGGAATGGCTCAGAACAGCGATTCATGCAGAGAAACACCAGACAATCTCATCTGAGGGCAGGAAATACAGCTACATTACTGCATTTAGTGAATACTCAGCAAGGGACATTCAATGACAGCTTGTGAATGCTGATTGAAGAAGTTTCAAAGGAAGCATAGAGCAGTGATTCATGTAGAAGCAGGCATGCAGAACACACCCTAGGCCGTCTCTTCTGAGAGCAGGTAATTCTGTTACCTTTCTATACTGGGAGTGATTGCATTCATGTGGTTCAGATAGGTCCAGCTTATGAATAATGATTGTAGGGGCTGGCTGGAAGGTAGCATGCCCAGAGCAGTGACTCAAGTAGACACAGTAGCCCCTTCCATACCATCCATTTCCATAGATTCAGTGGTTGGGTGGAAGGGGAACAAGATATCTAGCTCCACCCCTCTCTGGTCTACCCTTTCCAAATGTCCCCCTCCAGTGCATGAAGATAAGCAGGAGATGTGATCTGAAGGAAGAGCTTCCTGAAGACAACTGGAAGATAAGCAGGCATAGCCCGGGTCGTGTCTGGAAGAGAGACCAGGAAAGTCACTGATAAGCTAACATGACCCTTAGTGGCAGAGAGGAGTCACTGTTGCTTGCCATGGTGGCCGACTGGTATGGAATGTTGAGAATGTTGGTGACAAGAATGATAACACCTGGAAAATCCCCTGTTTGGCAGTGACCTGTGGCTTGCCTTCGGAAAGCTTGGAGTGTTCTTGCAGTTAAGAGGAAGTTGGCTACACCACTGAAGGATAACAGTTGGAATGTGAATGGTTCTGTATATATAGAGAACAACATTATAACAAGCCCTTATTGCGTCTAGGAAGCCAGCCTGTGTAAACTGCCTAGAGCAATATCCAAAGAGTACTCTGAGGAAGAGGGAAGTCAATACATAAAGGGCAAGGCCAGCAATCTCACTATTTCTCAATACGTTCAGTGAACCTATGAAAGAAAAGTTATGCAGAGATGCAACAGACAGCCTCTTCTGAGGACAGGTGTCCTGCTACATCTCTACACCAGTGCAATGAATTCACTGTGGAACATTCCGTCCCAGCATGCAAATGCTGGTTGAGACATCTGGCTGAAAGGAGGAATGTAATGAGCAGTGAATCAAATATCCAACAGGTTCTTCATGAGTCCTTTCAACTCAGAGTCTCTAATGATGGGATTAATGCAGCCTTTCCCAAAGCATGGGTCGCAACCCACTGGTGGGCAATGAGATCGTGTGTGGTGGAGTCACAAGCTGAGCCGTCCTGCCTGCCCCTTGGACTGTGTGGCTCAAAATTAGATCCATTCTAGGAGGGTGGCAGTCTAGTGATGCTGCTGGCCAGAATTAAATGCTGGGAACCTATGGAGGTCTCTTCCAGATTGCACCAGGCTGGCAACCCAACCTATTGGCCTCTGTGAGCCTCAGAATAGCCCACAGAAACATCCAGAAGCTATGCCCGGTTTTTGGAGGAAACTTCAAGTTTGACCAGAAGTAAATTCTGGATGCTTCCATGAGCCATTCTGAGACCTGCAGAGGCCAATAGAGTGAGTTGCTGGCTCAGTGGAACCAGAACAGGCTTCCTCTGGTACAATCGTGGCATGGTAAAGTTTGGGAACCACTGGGATAAAATATTTCTCAAGGCACAGTAGCAGCTTTGTCAGAGTTTTTTTTAATGATTTGTGTTGGTAAAGAAGAGCCAACATAGACTCAGCAAGGAACAGGGAGCCAGGATGGTGTAGTGCAGGGGTGTCAAACATGAGGCCCGGGGGCCAGATGCAGCCCGAAGAAGCTTTTTATCTGGCCCTCGGGCTATCAACTGCTGAGCAATGCTGAGGTCTCACTGCTAAACGGGTGGCCCGCATGATAATTGGGCTCCCACATATCTTGAAATATGATCACGATTTGTGTATTTATTTTTCTGTCAATTGCAGCTAATGAGTTTCTACACAAGAAGTATGCTTATTTCTGGTTTTGACCTGTTTAATGACATCACTTCCTGCCAAATGACATAATCATTTCTGGCCCTTAACAGGCATCAGGATAGGAATGATATTCGGCCCGCTGTATGAAATGAGAGACATCCCTGCTGTAGCGGTTCTTGTGTTAGACCTGGAAGATCCAGATTGAAATTCTTGCCCAGCCATGAAGCTTCTTGGGTGACTTTAGGCCAGTCACCTACCTCACAGGGTTGTTGTGAGGACAAAAGGAGGAAAGGAACCACATACAGCACCCTGAGCTCTTTGGAGGAAGGGAGGTATAAAAATGTGAAAATAAATAAATAAATGACCTGCCACATGAAGAATATTCCAATAAATTGTGATTTCAGCCAATTGAAAAGCAATGCAGTTATCCAAGTTAAATTGAATCAGACTGTGGCGTGATATGGTGCCCACATGAATGAGATGCATTTAAATATCCCACAAGAAAACAGGCAAGTCATACTCAGGTTCAGTCCCCCCCCAAAAAAAGTTATCACAGTGGCCTACCTCACAGGACTGTTGTGAGGAGAAACAAATTAACAAAACTAGATAAATGTTTCACAGTAGAATTATAATTGGATATTTCGTGAACGTCAGTGTATTATTAAGTAACTGGGCTACTGGAGGTAGTAGTACTCTGAAATTAATAAATGTTGGGATTAACTAGCCCCCTGTCATATCTTTCACTCTCATACATGCTCCTCTGTATGAGTGGAAAGTCCCTTTTCCAGCAGGAGTCTTCCTGCATGGAGAGAGCAATAATTGCAGGATGGCCCTATACATTTAATGATGTGCATTGTGGGGCAGGGTGGAGGGGCAGGCTGGATAAAGTAGGCAGCCAATTTTAGTGTCTATGCACATCTGTATTTTTGACTTTGACAAACTCCTGCCTTTCAAAACATCTAGCAAGACCATTTGGAATAGCAACAGAAGCGTCAAATATTAACTAGATTCAAACCCATCAAACTTAAAGGATGGGGGAATTATCTCTAATCTTCAGTGTCAGATACATGGAACTGTACTAGTCGTTCTCAAACCTTTTCAGGCCTCAGGTGTGTCCCAACTTGGCAATCATCTAGTCACATTCTCACCCAGCCATTTTGATTGGTTCTTACTCCAGGTATGGACAAGTTGTGGGGCATAGAACTATATCCTTAAACAGCCTATAAAATATGTTGATTCTAAAGACTGCCGCTAATCTTAGCAGGTCTGTCAATGACCATGCAGACCCAGAGAGTAACCCTGCTGATTCGAGCATGGATCCTTTTAATTTGACAATGATTGTTTTATAATTAACAGCCCAGACTAAGTGACATACCAGCAGAATGCATGTTCTACCTATGTGTGCTGTCACAAAAGCACTGTAAAGCACTTTGTGACAGTGTTATTAGTCAGCACAAAGGCTGAAGCCTTCCTGTGCAGACCAGGTAAGTGGGAGGGAGAGAAGGGGAGGGGTGGAATTTGAAGGAGATGGGGCAGGATAGGTGGATTGGGCCCAGGAGGGGGACAAAATGTGACAACATGTGCCATATCCTAACCTCCTTCCCAGGCTGGCTGATATTCTGGACAGATCAACTTGGACTTGCTCCAGCAATAACGCTGGCACAGATCTGAGTTGCCCCATAGTGGCTGCTGTCGCTTACCTTAGGGCAAGGTCTCCTTATCCTGAGGAGACCTCCAGCAGACAAGACTCCCACCTCAGGATGCAGCACAGCCCACACCAGCATCACACGGCATCACTGTGCAGGAGTTTAGTTAAGACTGGGCTGTAAGTCCACAATTTGGGGTACTGCCAAAGGGAAGAAGGAAGGCGGAGTCATCGTGGACTAATGGGTTAAACTTGAACTTTTCTACCAAGAACCCCCATTTCATTTCCTTCCCTTCAGCTCCTTCACAAAAAGTTAATCTAATTGTGATACTATCATTTTGATGACAATATGACAAGACAGACAAATTTGATTGTATTCTCCACAGAGCAAAGCATATGCTACTTGGGAGACTTTGACAGAGAGAAGGACATAAAACAAATGGAGTTCATGAATATACAATTTTTATTGTACACAGTAGTGACATCCAAACTTCAGAGACTAGGTGGGTGAGACTTATGCTTTCCTATTGAGATTAATGGGTACGTTTTTAAAAAGTGCCAACCGAGAGTACTACAGTTTATGTAAAAATGTCGGCCTGAATAAGAATAATTTTTTCTCAAGATGAATGATGCATTTAATAGCTGTGAGACATTCGTGCCCAGTAGCACTTCTTCAGAAGTGATTTTTTGTTGTTATTGTAAATTACATAATCTTAACTCCAATTATAGACCTGTTTAGGTAAAGGTCAAGTTAGTAGACTGGATGGTTATAAACTAGGAAGGAAATTGGTAAATGTATTCCCTTGGCAATAGCGTATGAATGATTTTAAGCAAGATAATTTTGGGGGTAACTCTATTTCTACTTTAATGTAATAGAGCAAGTAAAGACAGCACACATTAACAAAGGGTAAATTAGATTTGTCTAAGTAAACATGTCTGTACAATGGAAGTAGTGTTGCTGGGGTAAGGACAATCTGAAGGTTAAGAGCTCCACGTAAATGGTACAGATTCATTTTCATGGAAAGCAAAAGGAGGGAACAGCGCTCTGAAAAAATACCTCTGATGGGAAGCAGCCTGTACTTGACTGAAGTGCAAACTCAAAAGGAACCACATGGAACTTCATTCATCTCTTGGTCCTCCTTGCCCTGAGAAGTAGGTTGGAATCCTTTAGGTCAGTGATCTTCAACCTTTTTTCATGCCATGACCGAAATAAGTAAGTAAGTAAGGGTGCAATCCTGACCTGGGCTTCGGCCAGTGCAAGTCCCTCCTCGGGAGTCGGTTAGGCCAGCACACAGAGGTGCGCCAGCTAGCAGAGGCTGGAACAAGCCTCCAGGCCAACGGAGGTACTAAGCCTTGCATCAGCCCAGCTGGGCAGATGCTAGGTGGGGAGGGAGCAGGGAGGAGGTGGCATTCCTGGGCAGGTTGAGGGCAGGTGGTGGGCGGCCCTGGGGGGCAGGCGAGTGGGGAGTGGGAGGCGGGGCTGGAATCCAGCAGTTATGCCGGATCCCAACTCCCATTCCCGAGGAGATCATAGTGACTTAGTGACTTACTCAAGAGGTGACATAGTGACTTACTCAAGAGGTGGCACAAGTCCAAGAAGACCCATAGGGGCAAGGGGAAAAGTTTCCCCTTGCCTCTGGCTGAGCCGCTTTTGTCCCCTATCCTGCGCTGGATACAGCGCAAGCCTCTTGGCTTGCTGTTCCAGCGCAGGATAGGATTGCGCCCTAAATAAGTAAGGCTGCAATCCTAACCACACTCTCCTGAGAGTAAGCCCCATTGAAAAAATAGGACTTACTTCTGAGTAGACCTGGTTGGGATTGTGCCCTTAGTAAGTAAGTAAGTAAGTAAGTAAGTAAGTAAGTAAGTAAGAGACTGGGGACCCACCATTGATAAGCATGAGATTTTATGGAATTCATTTCAGTGGCGACAGTTCACAGATTTGTCTGAGCATCATAGAGTTCCAAGTAATCAAATGAGATACTTGGAGTAAGGGATTATTTGTTCCCTTACCCCATGTAGAGCCCCAGTCCATGCTATGGGGCTACTTGGATCTGCACCAGCAAAACCGCTGTCGGAAGTCTGAGAAGACCTGTGTCAAGCTTTCAGGCCCTGGAGGGGACATAAAATTTGGACTAGGCCAGCGCCACCTGCCCCCTCCCAGGCCTGATCAACCCCCTCCCTGCCCTCCATCCGTCCAGTTACAATCTCCATCCCTGTTCCACCCTTTCCCTGCTCCTGCGCTGCCTGGCTGTAGCTTACCTGCTCTGTCCATCATAGTGTCTGTATGCAGCACAGCAGGACAGTGCAGGCCTTCCCGCTGGTGCAGCCTACTCACCAGATGCCACAAACGTGCTTCACATCACATTTGCGACACCTTAGGCCAGAGCAGTGGCCATGGCGTTGGCATAAGGTATGAATAGGATTGTACCATGAGACTGAGAAAGAGTAGTTTGCCTAAGGCAACCTAGTGAGTTCATGGCAGGAGTGAGATACAAACTGGCAACATCTGAATTTGCAACTGAGGGCGCAATCCTAACCCTTTATGTCAGCGCTTTCCAGCACTGATATAAGGGCAATGCAGCTCCGAGGTCAGGGAACAAACATTCCCTTACTTTGAGGAGGCCTCTGTGAGTGCCACCCAACTGCAGGCTGCAGCATGCGTCCCATTGGCACCGCTATGCCACTGACATAAGGGGTTAGGATTGCGCCCTCAGTTTCTTAACCACAACACTTTGCCAGCTCTCTAGGTAAGGTATTATTGATGTATGTTGTGCTTTAGGGTAGCACAACAACTTGCTAGGCAAGTTTAGAGCCCTCCCCCACGTGAACGGCACTTACCGTTCCGCAGGGATGCCTCATCGTCATGGCACTGCTCTTCCTGGAACTGTGCCCCGGCCCAGAAATCTGGACACAATGGCTGCTGGGGCAACAGACCCCAGAAGTGGCAAGCTGAGTCTCAGTTCGGGGGAGAGAGGCACCATGACCATAAGGCTCCCTGGCAGAACGGTGAGCACCAGGAAACCTTTCCTGGCACACAGCAGTCTCCACTTTGGAGACAGCTATTCTAGGGAGCAATATATCCAAAAGGAATAAGTAATAGGTCCTTGCCCCAAGGTGCTTACAAGCTAGATTTTCAGCAGAAGAGGAAACATCAAAGAAAGGAGAGGGGAGGGAGAAAATAAGACACAAGGGTAAGAGGAGAAGATTTTGCATGACTATATATCTATTATTTTTTTTTTCATTCTAAGGCTGGCAATACCTATTTAGGTTACAGTCCCTCCCCACAGGAGTGATATCTGCCTGGGGACAGCTCTAATTTACAGTTGTAATGCTTACCAAGGATTTACTGGACTTTGTGTTAATAAAAGTAGCTAATTAACTGAAACACCCCCAGTATTGATGGCAAACTGTAAATGTCACCTCTGAAATAAGCTGAACGTTCTTAAAGCCGCACAGTCGGTTGAGGGTGCTTGGTGCTTGTGCAAGGATCTGCCCGGGGCAGACACCCCACTAGGTTTGCTTTGTCAATAGATTTGCCCCCAACCCCCCTCACCCACTTCCCTGTCCAAAAGGGCCGCAGTGCTATTTCTGTGGGAAAATCTGCAGAGCACCCATAACTCATTGTTTAACTTGCCTAGCAATTAAGGGCTCACACATCAGCCAGGCAGCCTCCAATTCCACTTGGCTGAATGTTAAGCTTGACCTCTCATCCCCTTTCCCCCCTTCAGTTCAGAACTCTTCTCATCTTCCAAAATTATGTGAGAAATGATTTTTCATGCTATTTGCATGTTTTAGCGCATCCATCATTATCATGCGCACTGACAGCTTTATACTTCAGCTGTGACAGAGCTTGAAAAATACTAGGCCTATCAATCACCACATCGTAGGCTTCCAAAATGAGAGCTTTGCAGCTGACGTTTTCCCTCTGCTTTCCCTTTGTCTGCTTTTCTTTTCTTCTGCCACAATCAGTGGCTTTTTGTCATTGTTGTTTAATTACACAAAAGATGCTTTCTGCGATAGTAAAACACTGGATGAAAGATTTCCGACCTTTTCCATATCATTTGATTGCATTTCTTCTCCATTAATGCTTTCTACGCCTTCATCCAAAAAGTCCCATTTTAATAGGATATGAGGGATGGGTTCAAAAAGTTGCTTCCTTCAGACCTTTCACCTACATGAAGAAAAAAAAATAAAGTCTTGTTACTTGGCCTGGATGAATGCAACATGTTTCTCTTACAACTAGTTCTTCCATCTATTATTATTATTTCTGAATCTTAACATACAAGACAAAAAACTCGGTTCTATAATCCTTTGACGCAGTGCTTGTGTGTTGTGAAATTAGGCTGCAATCCTAGCCAAACTTTCCTGGGAGTCAGTCTCACTGAACACAATGGAACTTAGACATTGTAAGACAATGTAGACATGCCTAGGATTGGGCTGTTGCTCCTGAAACACAAGAGGAATTGCAGCAATTACAAAAAAAATACATTGATCAGATCTGGAACTACAGGCAGGCCTTGACTTATGAAAGATTTCAGTTCTGGGCACCTTGATGTATGCTGAGTTTTATTGTGAGTCGGAACTGTGCAAGAGGAGCTGCCCATGCATGCTCAGTGTTCTAAAGCTCAGCACTTGTTCTGTAAACTGGGATTGTTCCAGGTGCTCCACATTCCCTCTTTCATAAGAATAACCTTGCTGGATCAGGCCAAAGGTCCATCTAGTCCAACTTCCTGTCTCTCTCCGTGACCCAGCAGATACCTCCCACAGCACTCAAGATAGCTGCATCCTGTTGCCACTCCTTTGAATGTAGAGAGCATTCATACAGGAAGGCAAGAGATCACTGGGTTACTCGGAGCGCAGTGATCTTCCTTTACATGGACTCTTTAAGCAGAAGAAGAAACTGGAGGTGGATTGGGAATGATCCCAGCTCCTTTTACACAGCCCAGACTTTACATGAAGTCAAAATTGTGTCAATGGTTATATAAGTCAGGGAGTGCCTAAACAAAGCAGGCAAGGGCAAGAAGAATGAAGACAAAGAGCCCGTAAACCATGAGAGCTCACAGTGTACCAGAAGGAAGTGAGAGAGAAAGGCCCTACATATGTAGAAACAAACAAGTATGATGGAGGGAAGAGACAGAAGCATCTGTTCTTCCTTTCATTGGATGCTATCATCAGAGGACAGGGAAAGGTGAGTGAGAACTACAGAAAAGCCCACCAATTGGTCTTCCACCTGCACTTTATAAAGATTTCACAAAAGGACCAAACAATTGATTTCAGTGTAATGTTGGATTTTAATCAAAGTAGCAAATAAGTCAACTCTTTAATCAAGATTTTCTGTAATGGATTATTTTCCTAATTGGATGGGTACAGGAGACAAACACATAGAACCTCCTGTTCAGTGGCATTCTTTAAATATTGGTAAACTCTCAATCTCAGCTCATTGTGAGATAAAATCTCTACGGGAGTAGGGCGCTGTTGGAGGTCAGGCATTCAACTCCTAAAGCTATGCAATGAAGAAGAGTCAGGCAACTATCAAGTTAATTCAGCTCTGAAATGAAGACAATTCTCCTTGCTGAGACAGTTCATTGATGGGTTAAGTGATGAAGGACAGAATCAGGACACCCAGCAGTTTACCAAGTTTTGGATTGGAGGTGAACATGGGGACAATCCAACAAAAGTAGTTGCCTCACAACTGAAATCAATGGGGCTTGGGTTAATTACAAAGATTCATGCAATTGCTTTCAGTGATCCCATTTCGGGGCAATCCTACGTATGTTAACTTAGGAGTAAGTAGGCCCACTGGCACATAGTTTGCAGCTATAGTCACAGTCTCAACCAGTAGTTGCCTGTTTCGGATCCAGAAGAAGAGATGGTCTTCTCCAAGTTTACACTAGCTCAGCGCTGACTTTTCAAAAAAGTGAATTTGAAGGAAATTTCAGGATTTTGCCCAAAGAGAAACATTCAGAAATGTTAAAAAGAATCAAAGTAGGTTTGTAGAACATAAGTCATAAATGTAGTAGCAAGGTAGAGTTGTATATATCTGGTTTATGTATATGCATCATGTGTTTTGTACCCTTAGAGCAGCAATTTTCAACCACTGTGCCGTGGCACACTAGTGTGCCATGGATGGTTTGCTGGTATGCTGCGAGAGTTTGGGGGAGGGTCATTTGTTATTACGGCCACTGGGCGATGTGAGCCCCTGCTGTCAATTAGCGTGCCTTGTCAAGTGTCAAAAAACCAATGGTGTGCCTTGACAATTTTAGTGCCTTCCCAGTGTGCCATGAGATGAAAAAGGTTGAAAATTGCTGCCTTAGAGCCTAATTAAGGGCCCAATCGTATCCAGCACAGGGGCAGCAGTGCCAAACGCTCACCACTGTCTTCTGTGCTGGATACAAGCAGGCTGGAGGTCTTCTCAGGGAAGGACACATTCGTTCCCTTACCCTGAGTAAAGCCCTAGCCTGCTCAATGGGACTCCTCAAGTCTGCTCCAGCAAAATTGTTGGTGCAGACTCGAGAAGCCCTATGTTGGGTTTTTGAGTCTGATACAGGGGATGGGATTTGGCGGAGGCCTCTGCCAGTTCTGCACCCCGCCAGGGACTGCCTCTCCCCCATTCCACCCTCCCCCTACCCAAGAACACCTCCCACATGTCCTCCCACCACCCTCCCCACTCTCCCATGCCTCTCAGCACTTACCACTGCTCTGCTGGCAGCCAGTGCTTCTTCTGTGGTGTCAATGGGGCGGCACAGGCCTCCCTGCCAGCAATGCTTCCTTTCCAGGTGTTCTCTCCAGGTTCCTCTTCCTCCACAGCGCTGGCAATAGGGCAGTCTAAGATTGGGCTACGAGAGACTTTTATGTGACTTGAACCTACCATAACTTTTGCTAGATTCTGCCCAGGTATCAGATGCCCAGGTATTAGATGATACCACCTTTGTGCTATCATCTAAAGTGCCACACCCAGAACCTTAAAAGAGGAGGAACCAAGTGGAATGGAAAGACATCCCTGAAGTAGTTTGCTAATTTACAGTGGAATTCTTACCTGAAGTTAACATTTCTTGTGGTTTCCTGAAAAGCATGGGAGACTCGTACTGCAACCACCCATTGACCACATACAGCAGCTTATGTTATCACATGCTGCTGGGGACCAGCAATACAGCATCTGCAAGCAGTCACAGCTGTGTATCAGTGCCTGGCAAGACATTGGCAGCATTGTGGCTTGAGTACCTAAAGCATTCTAAATTCAGCCTACTTGAGTTGAGTCAGCACAAAGTGAAGTAGTCTTGGAGCCCAAGCGTTCCCCCCCATGGTGTAGATGCACCCAAAAGGAATGCGCTGGATCTAATGGGGGGGCGGATTGAGAGACTTCAGAGGGGAAAGGGATTTAAATCCCTGAGGGCAGAGAGGCTGTGAAAAAGGAGAGTGAGATCTGGCAAGCGCCATTGCTGCCAGAACCACCACCTCCTTAAAACTCCCTGCGCCATTCCTCCCCCTCCCTGCCCCATTTTGTCCCTCCCTCACTACTGCCTTACCTGCTCTGGCAGGTTGAGGGAGGTCAATCAACGGATGGGGAGCTGTGCCACCTCTTGTGGCAGCACTCCCAAAATAGACACAGAACATTGAATGCTCCATCAGCAGCTATTTTGCGATAGTGGAACTCACCATTTTATTGTGAGTTCCATCAAACCTGGCCCGTCACTCAAATCAGGTATTTGCTGGCACTTAACATGAAATTGATAGATATTTTAAAGGGTTAACCTAACTTCTCTCAGATGAAAAAAGCAACCGAAATTACAGCCAAAACCAGGACTAGTGTTGCTGTTAAAAACAGGATAGGAAAGTCATTATGTCAAGTTGACCTGTACAAAAGAACATGCACGTCATAGTGTTCCCAAGAAGGAAAATTCCAGGGTCTTGTGTAACCAGAGTTGAGGGCAAAGTGACTTCCTAATTAGGGGTGGACCCATGCATTAAACTGTCATAGAATGCCAAATAAGGAGGTGGAAATGATATGCAATATCATATGGGTCAGTTGTTTGTTACAAGGTACAAGTAAGAAGGTCTGGGTGTAGTTCTCTGAGAAACAAAGGAACCACCAAGGGGGTAAAACTTCTGTATCCAACCCATATCCAACCTGAATCTGAATCTGTAAATAGCTGTAAATAAAAGCCTCTATACGCTTTTAAAGAGATGTGCCTGTTTAGCATTGACTCAGAGAGAGAATCCTGGAATATTTCCATCACAATAATTCCTAGGGACTGCTCTGATTTGTCTATTACCCAAGCAGGGGGCTTTATTCCTAGGTATGAACTCTATATTAACTGCTGCTTAGCAGAGTAACACTTCACTGCTTATTCTCATCATGGCTGTGCCAGATTTTCACAAGCAAAAATGTGCCGATGAAAGGGGAGGTTTGAGGCTGGTGGACAATTCCAAGGCCCAGTCTCCCCTGCTCACCTTTTTGTGTGTGTTTTCACTCCCTGCCAGCATTTTTTTTCCCCAATCTGCAGCATTAGCACTTAAGCATGAATCTGTTTGACAACACAATTGTCACATCTTCATGCAGGCAATCAGGTTTGGCTGTGAGACAGCATCACCAAGGAAAACAAAGACAAACCAACATCATGGCAACAAACGGTACCCTTAAACTCCATAGCAGCCATTTTCAACCACTCTGCTGTTGCACACTGCATCATGGATGATCCACAGGTGTGCTGTGGGAGTTTGAGGAGGGTCATTTATTAGTAGGGCAGTTGGGGGACTTGAGCCCCCTACCAGCATCATGGTGTGCCTTGTCAACATTCAGAAAATTGATGGTGTGCCTTGACAATTTTAGTTCCTTGTCAGTGTGCCATGAGATGAAAAAGATTAAAAATTGCAGCTCCATAGACTTCACATTGTCACTACAGAGCCAATTGGATTTGTGCTTATTTCATGACTTCAAATCAGAGTGAGGTCAACCCTCCAAGCTTCACTTGGAATGGGCAAGCATTTTGACCACATATTGCAAATCCCACTGAAAAGTTGCCAAAGGGGTTAACCACAGTGGTAAAGCTTTCCATGAAATGAATGTTCCCATTTCAGCTCAGCCCTAACTCTCATGACTTCTACCCATTTCCTACCCCTGCATGGCAGATTCTGCTCAGTTAGGTCCTGTGCCTAGCCAGCCTCCCAGTTCCTCTTTCTCTGCTTCTGCCTTCCCAGACTTCTCCTTCACATTGACTTTGGCTTGACTTTGAGCGCATCATTTAGGTCTTGTTCCTGCCAGCTCACCTGATTACTTTCCACCCAGGCTTCTTGTGTCACCTACCAAACCATGCCAAAATCCTTGAAATCCCAAACTGCTCCTTATTTTTAGAAGAGAAAATTCTAATTATAGTTCTATCTAATATAGCTTATGTTTTTTATTTTTGTGCCTAATCCTCTAATCAAATTCACGCTTAGTTTAATGGAAGAGTTTGAAAACTGGGTGGGAAGTTTAGAAACCTTGGCTGAAAAACATTGATCAACAAATGTATTATTTAGGGACACCAACATATAAAAATGAAAAAAAAAAAATTCACAACCCACTCTCTACAGCTGCATGCTGAGAACAGTCTCATCTTTTACTGCAAAGATGTCATCAGTT
The DNA here is from genome assembly GCF_035046505.1 of Tiliqua scincoides. Lineage (NCBI taxonomy): Eukaryota > Metazoa > Chordata > Lepidosauria > Squamata > Scincidae > Tiliqua > Tiliqua scincoides. The sequence goes on from NC_089821.1 coordinate 252,384,897, forward strand.
TAACATTCTACCTGTGGCATTAGTTATAAAAAGGATACTTTTAAACCCCTAAGTAAGTGGGATAATAGTATCCTAAATCTAATAAAATGTGACATCAGATATCAGAAAATATGATTTTCTGCCAACCAAGCTGGTAAGCTACTTTATGTGACACTTTTCAAAAAGAGAACATTCTTCCTATGTCTCTTTAACATTGTGTCTGAAGGGGGTAAACTGCCGGTTAGGGGACATGTGTGAGGATGAAAAGGCCCTCTGTGTAGCTGACATGTTGTCCACTCATGTCTGGCTGCATGTCACCTTATTTCTGCTGTCAGGGAACCTGGGGCTAGTACTTGATGCAAGACTGGATTTTTCCCCCCTCTCCTGTCTCACTCAATATTTATTTTGTCTTATTGCTTTTCTATGGGGGAAAAGACCTATGTGCCACTGCTTTGAGTCGGTCCTTTAGGCTTACTTGATACATTTCAGAGGAACGTGTTTGCCTACACGCTCCCAAACTGATCAATGACATTGAAAAGGTTCTAATTGCCTGTAATGAAGATGCGATCAGAACACAAACATTCAAAGGTTCACAATGATAAGCACTCCAAAGACAGCAGAAGTTTGGGGAATTCAACATTTTGTAAGAAAAAGCAGCCAAGCCAAATTCCACTGTGGGCTTCTTCGTGCAAGACAAAGAGACGTGCCCTCCAACTTGACTTAAGGCTGTTTCACACATTTATACAGCCTCAAACTCAAGTTTGGCACTGAGTGTATATTCAACAGGAAAAGGGTGGACATCTTATAATGTGTCAGACCATTTAACAGTGTAGTGTAGTGATTTTAGCATCGGGACTCATCTAAAGAAAAGTTACACTTTATCACCCGCTCAAGCCTCTATGGCTTTAATGGTGATTGGGCAGCAGTGTTCCCCCCAAGTAGCAGATTGTTTAACCCTTGATGAACATAACCTAATCTGCTTTGTCAATTTCACAACCCACCAAAAATTGGGTCTTGATTCACTGGAGGGCCATGGACCCAAAGTTTGGGAACCACTGGACTAGAGTGTTGATCTAGGACAGGGGTGACCAACCTTTCAATTTTAGGGCTCATGGACCTTTAACAATTGTGTAGGGGAGGGAATTTCAGTAGGTGCAGCTTGTCATATGTGAGAAGACAGGCTGCACCTGCTGAAATTCCCTCCCCTACACAATTGTTAAAGGTCCAGGAGTCCTAAAGTTGAAAGGCTGGCCTCTCCTGGCCTAGGAACAGAAAGACCTGGGTTAAATTTTCTCTTCCATGCTAAAGTATGACACATATTGATAGTCCAAAGCATGGCTCTATCATTGAAACATGTCCAGGAACTTCAGCTGCTGCAGAATATGGCTGCACGGGGTGTGGGAGAGGAGGGCTTGTGCTTTGAAGCATATAACTGAGGCTCTGCTCCACGTTTCCCCTTCTCTGAAACTCACGCAGGCAGGATGACATGTGATGAATCCCCTGCTTTCCTCTTGATTTTTTTGGGGGGGGCGGGAATTATTTTGGGACGTTTGATTCCTCAGAAATTTCTATGCCAGTTCCACAGCCAAAAAGCTATTGGGACATACTTTGCCAGCAGCCTTTGTCCGTGTGAAACTTCATTACAAGAGAAAGAAGGTATCCTGATTCTTTTCTGCATTTGTGTTAGAAGTATTTTCAATGAGAGGCAAGTGTAATTGTACTTAGGAAAAGCATTGTTAACAAGTAGTGATGATGCTTTGACGTAAAGGCAGTAAGAAAGTCATACGCTGTGAATCACTGGCAGAGTTTGGAGCATGCAGTTGAAACAGTTTATAAGACAGAAGAGACACAAAGGAGGCCAACATTCCAGTCAAACACACACACACATCCTAGACTCCTGTGTAATGCTTATTGATTGCACACTCTTAACCCTGCACAGGATTGTGGCCTTGTCTCCTTGAATGCAAGCAATTGAATAAAAGGCTTACCTTTCTCTTAAGTTTCTCACAGAGACTGTCTTCAATTTAAATGAAAACCCAATCTATAGTCTATGGCTCTGCATGGCAGAAAGATGCAAGGTGTATAAAAGATATGTGTTAGTGTGTTTGTTTAAAATTAATGGGGAAAGGTCAAGCAAAAGCAAGGTGAGATCTTGGTGTAGCATAATCCCAGTTTTGGATTAGAATGTATTTGAAATTCTTAAATCTGTTATCATAAATTTTTACCAAAAATTCCACTGGCTTCCGTAAACACATGCTTAATTCTAGCTTGTTCAGCCCAGCTCTAAACATGAAACTCAGTATATGTTGCCATCCACTTCTTTGCCATTCACCATACCTGACTGTATCACAATTATCTCTGATGTGCCCTCAAGAAAACACTCATTTAATGCTGACTTTTCTCTTATAAATGGGCAATGTCTGGAGGAATGATGGAATGAAAGATCAATATGCTGTGTGTCCCATTCCGGTGATTCATAAGGACCCCTCCCACCCATAGAAACATGAGTGCAAATTCCTTTTGTTGAGGTCCCCAATAAATAACACCTCTTGTAGCCAGTCACTAGGTCTGGTTTGTGTTAGCAGGAGAAGCTGTCTGTAGTTTGCAGTCACAGTATAAATGGCAAAGTGTGTTGTGTATTGATTACTTTAAATTATTTCTGAGGAAGAAAACAACTCATGCTTCTTGATTTGAAACAGCCGGAACAGAGTGAAGACATTCAGCTCTAGCCAGCTGAACCATTTGGGTTGATGTCTCATTTGAAGGATGCAACAGGTCAGGTAGAAGCAGCAGGTGAGGTAGTGCACTAGTCCAAGAGACCAGTTATAGTTGCAGGAAAGTAAAATTGGGATGGGAGATTCCTACCCTCCCATGAGAGACAACAGTGGAGGCAGGGGGCACATCAGTCATAACCATGCAAGTGTGTGATTGAAAGTGTGTGGTTGCTGACTGAGGGCTGGATTCAGAGCCCAGCATGCCATCTTACCACTGGTGCGCACTGTTGCAAACATGCCATAATACATGTTTGCAAGCCTTACTGCAAGCCCGCACTGGGTCACTACCAGGTGGCGGGGAGGTAAGTGGGGTCATGGGGGAGGTGGGAGGAAGTGGGGAAGGGCAGGGAAGAGGTGTGGCAGGGGAGGGAGCAGGGCAAGAGGGGAGTGGATCCAACGGAGCTCAGCTCCACTGGATTGTGAGCCTCATGTTGGACCGTATAGCCTGACACTGGACTCCTTGATTCTGTGGCAGCTCTTTAGCTGCCACAGAATTGAGTAGCCTCATTGCAAGGCTACTTCCCTTACCCTGGATCTGCTACGGACTGCCCAGCGCATGTTGGATACTGCGGTAGCCATGTTGGTGCCGTGGCAGCTTTGCATACCGGGCAGCTCAGGATTGGGTTGCCCATAGCCACCTGTGTCACAGCTGAAGACACTTGCCCATTTAGTAATGTTGTATATGCAAGGTACAGTCCAAGGCATCCAGCCTCCATTTCAGTCTCTCAGTGCTTACAGTTCCTCTCTCCTTTCGATTGCTCCATAGTGGTGCCAGTCATCTTCACTAGGAAACTGTCTCGCAGGTCACACTGCCCAGGCCAGTTAACAAGGCAATCTTTATTTTCTATAATATATTTTCATGATAGCTGTAGCTGCCTTCCCCTTCTCTATCCTCTTACAGCCAACCCTGACCAGAGCTGATGCAACGGGGCCATGAGTCCCATGCTACATCCAGTTACGGTAAGCAGTGGGCTGAAGGTCTCCTCAAGGTAAGAAAACATTTGTCCCCTTAACCCATGTAAAGCCCCAGCTGTGGCAAAGGGATAACTCGGATCTGCACCTGTTAAATAGCTGGTGCAGAGCTGCTCCTATGTCAGGTTTTCAGGCCCAAGTTGGCAGATAGGATTAGACCCAATCCTATCCCCCACCAGACCGTAGCACGCAGCACCACTGATAGAGTGTTTGCTTCAGGCTATGGTAGGAAGCTAACCAGATGTCCTAGGACAGGTAAGCAAAATTGTTTTTTTTAGTTACCTCTCCATAGGTCACCTGGCCTCCAACTGGTCTCTTTGGACCTATTTAGCTGGCGCAAATCCAAGGAGAGTTGGGGACATGTCAGTCTGGAAAAAGGGGGACAGGATCTTGGAATGCACTGCAGCCACCAAGATCTTCCGCCTCCTGGCTCAGTCCTACCCCAAACCATCTATGATCCTCCCCTTACCAGTAGTAGCTGGGCAGGATAGAGGAGGTTCAGTGGGCCACTGTCCCCCATGCACTGTCTCCAGCCATTTGCCCTCGGGGACCACAGGGCAATTTTCATGCTGTTGTTCCAAGGACTTATGCTGACACATCACAAGATCCACCTTGTAGGTAGGCCCTGAATAGAACTGGCCTGCCAAAGAGCTTTCTTTTTTTGTTGAAGAGTAGTTTGTGAATATTCTGAACAGTATTATCCATGAGTCTTGATGCCAGTGAGAATATTTTCATGGGGAGACAGCAGCTGTGGATTGGTCCTCCATTTGGACTGATATCACAGGGAGGACATTGGGTTAAAGCCATCGCTCACATCCCATTGTCCCAATGTGAATTAGAACTGCCCTGTGGCTGCTATTTCCAGAAACACAGAAGTACACCGGGGCCAAACTACACGTTTGATACAGTGCCTAGTTTGTCCATGGATGTGTGGGCTGAGAGCCTCAGCCCTGCCGGAAGCCCACCCTGTCCCCTTAAACTGACAATCAGCCAGTAAGCATCAGCAGGCAGTAGAGCCTGCCACCTGGGTATATTCTTAATGCTTCAGCCTATTTCTTTTTCATGGCCTTTATTCTTTAAGGCGACGACCCTATAAGGCGCTTTGACTTCCCCAGCTCGAGTTGTTCCACACTCTCCACGTTAGACATTTGCATTCCTCCCTTTATGACCATTTTAATTATAGCCTCCCAATTTCCAGCTCTCGCTAAATATGAATGAAGCAGATGAAGTGTAGCCTGGCCGGCGCATGAGGCTGTTTAGCGCTGGTTACTATCTTTAGCCTGGATGCTGGGATTCATTCTCATCTCATTTGCTGAGCGCTCTATCATTAAAGTGTCATTGAAAACTGACACCACTTAATTTTAGCAGCTTTCAATTCTTGTTTGCAGCGAGAATAGCTTTAAATGGAGAGGAGTGCAAATTACAGAGTGAAGGGATATTTTTACACCGCGCTCAGCATTTTATCAAACAAAGCTGCCTCGCAGGGAATAGGGAACAATACATTCTAAAAACCAAACTCTCCTCTGATGCTGATAAATGGGCATTTGATCTTCCATGTGCAGGCTTCTGTTTTCCAGAGCTTGGCCTGGCCATCACCATCTCGGCTTTTGACATTAGCTGCATGATTGTGCTTTCCTCATCTTCAAAATATTCTGCTTTTCTAATGGGTGTGATTTGAAAAACTCACAGCTTTCAGCTCCGTAGTTTTCATATTCCCCAGAAAGAACCCGCACCCTTTTGTAAAGGAAAGATTTCTAACACACACACACACACACACACACCCATCCATTAATTGCTTTTCTTCCCATTGCATTTTTAACCCTGGGGGGAATTAAGGAAAACACTGAGAATCAAGGCAATTTTTAACCCTTTCATCTTGCTTTTTATTCCCTAATTGAATCTACAATTCCATTTCCTTCCCTCCACCCGGTCGCATTTGAAGACAGCCGCTGCTTGATGTGATATCCTGAGAATTTATAAAGCAGTACGGAGGCTGCATTTGCTTCCTTGACCCACTTCCTGACACAAGCATCCTTTCGTCCATGTAAAAATGACCATTCCCTTTTCTGTCCAAATTAAATCACATTTTGGGCAGCACCTGCACATGCAAATTTGAGCAGGCTGAGCAATCTATTAGCGACATCCGACATCTAAGTTCAAGGGAAAAAAATGCATAGCACAATAAGAAACATACTAAGTATTTAATGCATGCTGCCTGCATTTGTGCATGTATCTTCTTCAGTCCCTAATTTTTCTAGAGACCACTGCCTGATTGCCATTATTTATTGATATAGCACTGTACATGTACATCTGTGTGCAAGTCAGAAATTATCAGAGTAAAACAGAAAAAATGTCTGATACTAAAACTATCTTTCACCCTTTGAAAGGAAGACAGTGAGAAAGCAACATAATGCCCTGTATGTTATAACTCCTATAAACTCTGAGTAAGATCCAGTAAAAATCCAGCATTTTTTTTAAAGTTTCATTGATTTAAGAGAGAGAGAGAGAGAGAGAGAGAGAGAGAGAGAGAGAGTAAAGCACATGCTTAACTCTTCTCCATTGAGATCAGTGAGATCTGAGAGCTAAATTTTGGCTAAAACTTAAATGTTGGGATGGGAGACCACACACTCACACATTGAATTTTTTAAGTGTTTGGAATCTAGATTAGATTATACTGATTTTTTAAAAATGCATCACAGGTTGTTTGGGAGTGTTTTAACAACTTTCAAAGCAGTGCCTTCCAAACGTATTAATCACATTGAAATACTTATTTTCTTGCTCAGGTCTCAGATCTATCTCTATTGATGAACTCTGGAACTCTAAATCTGGAATAATTTAAATTTGCTTTTCTGGAATTTGAGTTATTTATATTTTGAACAATCTAACTAGTGTGAAATCATGTATTCTATACACTACAATTTTGGTTCATTTCACATGCTACAATTTATTAAACACTATGCCGGTTTTACTGTCTATTATAATTTACCAACACTTTAAATTCTACATCATCAATCCATAATTCTTTCTTAATATAAATTGCTTATCAAATAAACCAAACTGAACCGATGCAACACTGTACAATGCATTTTAAACTCTTCATGGCATAAACTGTGAATTTCTGAATTAAAGATGAAAAAAACCCATTAAAATTCAAAGACTTTTTTTGGAATTTATACAGTTAATTAATTTTAAGTAAACTAAAAAAATTGTTTCAAAACTAATTTTTTTGAATTCCAGTTCATTTTCCCCCCAAGAAAATTCTAATTTAAATGATGATCATGTCTTGGACAAGTCCAGCAATACAAGTTGTTCCAAACTGTCTCACCATAAAGAGCAATTATGGATTGCAAAATGAGCTCAAGGAAGATATCAATATACTATGAAGATGTATGAAGTTGGTTTATATTGAATCAGATTTTCAGTCTATCTAGCTCAGGATTGTCTTCACTGACAGGTAGCAGGCTCTCCAGGTTTTTGGACAGGCATCTTTCCAGTCTATGTGGAGATAGCAGGGGTTAAATCTGGAATTTTCTATGTGTTCTGCAACACGTGTTCTGCAATGAGTTATAGCCCCTTCCCTGTCCTCTATCCAGAAGAGCTGTCACAAGTTAAACAGGGAGAAAAGCAAGAAATTGACAGAAACTAGAAGCCAATGTTGCTCCCTCTTTCTTTCTTACTATACATTGGGCTGCTGGGATGGGAGGAGCAAGCCAGATAACTGGATCAAATTCTTTTAATGACCCTCCAGCACAGGTGTAACAGAGAAGGGTTAGAGATGAGTCTCGACTAGGCCAAATTTAATTTTGCATTTGCTCTACGTAAATAACCGCTGCAAGTACTGATTACTCTAGTTATTTTAGAGTAGAGATTGCCAAAAGAAAGGGATGATAAAGTCACAGAAGGTTTATGGATAGGCTGTCAGGTTCCTGACTATAAATAAAAGCACCATTTGGTTAAGTGTTGGAAGGGGCATCAAATTTAGGAAATGTGACAGACAGGTGGAACCTGAGTAACAAATATTGTTTAATTGGGAGGCATCGCACGGTGCAATGGTGGCAGGGGCAGAATAGGGTGGGGAGGCATAGGAACAGGGTCATTCCAGGCAGTGTGGAGGGCAGGGAGGAAGGCAGACCAGGGGCCAAATCAGTGACACTCATCTGTGCCAATATCCTAATGCCATCCTTCTTCTTTATCCTTCTCCTTTACTGCTGCCATTACATGCCTCGGACTTACACCTGTTAAACAGGAGGCATAGATCTGAGAAGACCCATCATGTTAGTGGAGGCTTTCTCCAGGGTAAGCAAACAAAAGTGCGTTTACTCTGAGAAGACCTTTCAGACTGCCTGTCCCACTAATATAGTACATGCTGAATTGGTGTGGCTGCATCAGCAGGGGGTGGGGGTGGGTGGGAATTTGGATAGGATCAGGCTGCTAGTTGCAATTAAACCAATAGAAATAGATCAGTTTAAATCATAGCACATCAGATTAACTAGATTGAGAAATACTTTGTATTTCAGCAGGTTGCTACTGTGTCAGTCCCTGGTAGCGATGCTTCACATACTATCTTCTTCATACCCTATAAAATGAGAATGCTACCTGAACTTATTTTGAGATAAATTTTCCATAGTATTGTTTTGTTTTATTTTTTTGTTATTATGTTTTCCAACCAGCTGCTGCTTCTCTAGACAGATTCTCATTTTAAATTCAGCTTATACAAGGCTCTCTTAAGCTCCTCTTTTCCAAAAATACCAATTTTGTTTTCCACTCATTTTTAAAAAATGGAAACTCTGGAGTCCCCTTAACATTCTTGCCACCTTTTCCGTTGATTTTCCCAATACTTCTCTTCCTCTGTTTTTGTAAAATCTGATTTCTTCTTTGTAAATTTTACCACACCAAAACTAGATCATGTTGAATCATTAAAAAAATTATTTATTTATAAAATGTCAGCAGCACTTCTCTATTCAAAGAATACACACAGCAGGGTGAAATACTGAATGAATAATAAAATCAGTACTCAAACATAACTTAAGCAATAAAATGAACATATCAATAAAATGGGCAGTAAGAAGGGTGGGTCTTCTTACACCCAGGCAGACAGAATAATTCCATCCATGAGTTATACCCAATGGGCATGGGATTGCTTTGCATGGACAGAACCCAACTTTATGCCACTGTAGTGGATATATGCATGTGTACCATTATAATGGCTCTTATGCATAGCCAGATGTTGGTGCCTGGATGTGGCCTGTTAAATATCAGGTCTTTCCCAAGGACCTAGGATATTCACAAATGTTTTCTGACCCAACTGAGATCCAACTGAGTCAGAGCTACCTAAGTGAGACAATTGTTTCCTGTTCCATTCACTCTGAAGATACATGCACTACCTCCAGTGGATGGATGTATCTTTTCACAGCTTTTCCTTCCAGAAGTCCTTGGCCAGGCATTGAACCTCTTGCTACGTCTGTGCTTTTCTGCAGAGCTACAGTTCAACATGAGAGCTTTTGGTATCTGGCTATATGACTGGGATCATCCCAGGCATGGAGCTAAGGGCTCCTGGGAGTCTACAAAGATCCCATCATGAATATCTGTTCCATCTGCTCTTGTGGTTACATGGTTAGAACCTTGCTCTCTCTTGGAGTAGGAGTAAGTGTGCTTTATTAGTCCAAGCAGAAGATTCCAGAAAATCAAAACTTCTTAAAAAAATAAAATGACTATTTGTTAGTTAGCCCTGTGAGTAGAGGGAAGCAATGGTGGCACCTGTATTATACTGGTTGAGAGTTAACAGATCAACCGATCATCACACTTGCCCTAGCCAAGGCACACAGAGTCTCAGATAGCACACAAAGTCTCAGACTCATACCCCTCTTATTTCCTCGTATCTCCTAATAAAGGTTTCACCAGGGTTTTCTTAGTGGTTAATATTTATATAAATCTCTAGTGATACACTAAAAAAGTATTTCTAACCTCTGCCCTCAGTGTGGCATCATGGTAAGGGGGCCATAATTGCTCTGTTTCTTGCCTGCTTCCTCAAACATATCTAGCATTTGCTGGAGCTAGAACTAGGATACCAGACTAGATGCCAGAGTTGAATTCCCAAATGCCTCATTTTCTCCATTTTTAATTGCTGAACAATGATGACAGCTGCCGGGGCACATGCCCATACATATTTTCTCTGTCACTGCTTTCCACAGGGAATATTCTACTGAAACACCCATGGATATCAACACCAAATTCTACAAATACCTATCCATAAATAAAGGCTGCTGACAAATTGATTGGTTCTAGGATCAAACACTAAAGTTAATGCTGTCCTTTTTGTATTTTGTTCAGATGCCACTTTTTTTTCTTGCCATGATGTTAGATGTTATCAGAATTTGATTGTCAGACTAAGGATCAAATCTAGAGGTTCTCCTTAAAGACAAGTCTCCTTTATATTCTTTGTAAGTTAAGCATTCACAGCCTGGCCTCACCCAATGTTGTTCAGTTGTCAAAAACCAACATTTTTGATCCACCTTTTATAATGATTTTTTTTCTTCCTACTAATTCATGGATTCTTTCTACTTTATTGAATTCAGTTTTGCCTCAGTTCAATTTCTTGCGGGCTATAGATTTTTAACCCATTTTTGGCAGCCCACAGGTGTACACATTTGGTCCCTGTTGCGTATATGCAACATTGGGCAGAAACGGCTTAAGTAAGTTTTTGACTAAACTTAGGGAAATCTCCTACATTTGCAGTTTCAGTGTTTCTTTGTCATGCTTCTTCATTTCCCTCATTTCTCCTATCTAAAAAGACAAAAACATGCCACTTCCCTGCCCACCAGACAGGCTTATTTTAGCTAACCATGGACACCCTTTTAATTTATGGCACATTTGCTTAACCTGTAAGTATCTCCTGGGTCCTCTCTATCTGAAAGATCCCAGCACTGGCAGCAAATGGGGGGGGGGGGGAATGACACCAAACTGAACTTCTCAAGATCAGTGCTTAACATAAAAATTTCATCACAATCTTTATCATCTTGCAACGGTTGCAGAATGGGCCCGAGCTCTCGCCACCTTTAACTTCCTTAAAGTCGCCTATTTTACCTTCAAATCTGATGAAGTGTCAAAGTCATTTACCAGTAATGAGTTCTGCTGCAAATTTTATTTTGCTTGGAATTTAATTAATGGGCCAAAGACTTTCCATTGTGATTTGAGCAAATGAATAATAAATCAAGAAAGGAGATTTGTCAGGGAAGGAACATCTGTTTCTTACAAGCGTTACAACATGACTACAGCTTGGCTGTGCATTACCAGCTCAAAGACAGTAGGAGTCCTCTCCTCTCTGGCTCTCTTCATTTATTGCTCCACTGAAGGTGAACAGAGAGCACTCTAATGGGCCTCTGGTGTTAATAAAACTTTTCGCTTCTCCAGTTTTGCCATCGCCCCTTCCTTTTGGGTGCTACTGTCCTTAGTACATGGTTTGTTGGTCAACGTCAAGATTCTGCAGTGTCAGTCCTTTACGGGATGATTAATAACGGAAAGACAAATTCATAAGCAGAAACAATATGAAATTACCATCATATTAGTGTTAACTGTCATGCTTTTTATTTTTGGAGGGAGAGGGGTTGTAAATGAGATAGTGATTGAAGTTAAGTACTTTGACTTGTACTGTCAGAAGCAAAAGTAGGTCACCGAACCTGTTGTGCTCTGTCTAGTTAACCAATAAAAGGGCTCCAAAGCTCAGTTTAGCCTCTTTTTTTCCAAACCACAAGCACTGTCAGAACAATTAAGAAAAAATTAGAGTTCAACGCACTGAAGATTTTACATACTTAAAAGGGGAGGGGGAGCAAAAACAGGGAAAGGCACTGCCGTTTATTCTGCGGTGCTTATTGTCAGAACCCATTTTTTTGCTCCTATTCACCAAGGAGGGCTTAAGTGCCCACTAGGTAGGAATAAATTGCCTTATGAAAATTTGCGCGGCAGGGTTCGCGATGGCTCCGGTGTAATGTTTGTAATATATGCAGAACATTAATGGCTGCTAACGGCATGCAGAAATAACACAAGGTCTAACATGCGGCATTTCAGAATATGTAACACGAAGCATTACGAGAGGACCTATGATGTTGAATGGAACACTGCAGTGCATTGCAATGGCATGCTATTGACGCACACACACAGGGTGACACCATACAGACAGTCTGGAATGCTGAGCTAAACTCCATTGCTAACCCCAAATTCTTCAATAATTCACCCTTAATATTAACATCACACACACACACACACACACACACACACACACACACACACACACACACAGAGCATATTAATTATATCTGCATAATTCTACTTAATTTGCACACTAATTTTGACCATTCAAGTTAGGCTTGGTTTGCTGTTTATTGAGAGGAGCAGGTTTTGAAGTTTATGTACTGAATGTTGCTAACAAGAATATTCTTTTAGGCAACTGTAGCACAGAGCAAGAAAACAAGAGCCTGTGAACTGTGGGACAAGACTTCAATCTGTGCTGAGCAAAGAAGTTCCACTGCTTGTCTGGCTGGAAGTCCCAGGTCACACTCTTCTCTACTTTGCAGGTAGTGGTCACATATTTCAAGGGGTTTTGAATGAAGTTGCCCCCCCCCCATCATGAGGGTTGGAAAATTTCAAGGTTAAAAGATATACAGGTAGAACCTGTTTATCTGCGGATTTTACATGTGCAGATCTGGCTCAACACGGGTCCACTGGACACACATTGAGCCAGACTCGGCTCCACCTGAGCCCTCCAAAAGGAAACCCAAGGGAAGCCAGAAGTAGTGTTTTTTTTTTGTTTTTTGTTTTGCTCTAAGAGCCATTCTGAAGCCCGCAGAGGCAGCAGGTGGGTGCACATTGCCTCTCTGGGCTTCAGAAAGCCCTATTAGAGCATAGCTCCAGAACCCTTCGGAGGGCTTAAGGGGGTGAAGATCTCAGATTTCATTATCCGTGATTTTCAGTACCAGCAGTGGGTCCAAGAATGGATCCCCTGTGGATACCGAGGCACCACCTGTATCTCCTGTTGATAAGTGAATTGAACACTAAGTCTATGCTTAAGTGAAATATTAAACAAATGCTGGAAACACTCTCATTTCCAGCACACCACTGAATCTATGAGATGTGACATTAGATTGCATTTTCTACACTCTATGGATTAATCAAGTAAGGTATAGTTATTCTATGGTGGCCAATATCTCTCCCATTCAAAGAAATAATGTTGAAGCTAGACAATATAATATAGCTGGTCATGCTACCCTTTTAAGCAAAAGAGTAACACAGGATCTTCACTGACTAAGGACCTAGGAATAGTTGATGAAAATCACAGCGGCACCATTTGAAATGATCTCTTCATGCTAGCATATCCCACCTTACCACATTGTGGGTGCAATCCTAACCAACTTTCCAGCACTGACATAGCTGTGCCAATGTGGCGTGCACTGCATCCTGCAGTGGGGAGACAGTCAAGGGGGCCGCCTCAAGGTAAGGGCATGTTTGTTACCTTACCTTGGGGCTGCATTGCGGCTAGGCCAGTGCTGGAAAGTTGGTTAGGACTGCGCCCTGTGTTGTGCAAGTTCACTATGAAGTACTTCATTATCACAAGGAAACACAGCCACAACTGCAGCCAGGAATGTGTGACACTTAAGTGAAGAATTTCTGTATGATGAGGTAATACAATGTGGCAATGAGATCTGCAGGAACATAGCAGATGTAGGAACAAATCATCATGCAGCAGTCATTTCAAGCAGTCTCCGCAAGAAAACCATAGTGTGCAGACAAGGTCTGAGAAGGCCCCAATCCATGTGCTCTATGCTTTAGCCCATGGGCGTCCAAACATTTTGGCAGGAGGGCCACATCATCTCTCTGACACTGTGTTGGGGGCTGGGGAAAAAAGAATTAATTTACATTTAAAATTTGAATAAATTTTCATAAATGTATATATTAGAGATGGAACTTATATGAATGAATGAAGGTTTCGCAATAGCTTAAGGCCTATAAAAGGCCTGGTGCAAAGCAAGGCCGACCTTTTCTTTGCTGCCGCTTCACAGTCATGAAACAGCAAGCAGTGAAGGGAGCCCTTGGCCCACAGCTCGCACGAGAGGTCAAACAGTCAGCCCTCATGCTGAGAATAGTTGTGTTGGGCCAGCACAGGTTCCAGCAAGTCTCCAGAGAGCCAGAGGTTTATTGGAGACTGGGGGCTCCCCGCAGGCCAGATTGAGCATCCCCAAGGGCTGCAAATGACCCCCAGACTGGGGTTTGGGCACCGCTGCTTTAGCCCAACATTATATTCCTACCATAATTCCCTTACAGCAGTGATTCCCAAACTCTGAGCTGTGGCTCCCTGAGGAGCCACAGAAACCAGCCAGTGCAGCCACTCAATCCTCAGAAAAACCACAGCCCTATACAATGTATAGGATTGTGGCCCTAATGAGGAGCTGCAGGCAATGGTCCAATAAGTCAAGGAAGCCACCAATCAAAAGTTTGTTTGCTTGAAAAATTTATATCCTGCCTTTCTTGTGCTGAAGCAAATGCCCAAGCCTGCTTATGAAGCTCCATAATAAAATGTACAATGTATAACAGCAAAAAGTAAAATAATTAAAATAACCACTGCCGTTCGGTTATTTGACCAGTTATCCAGTTTCTTCAGATCTCTGGGAGGAAAAAGTGCTACTTAGGAGCAGAGAACTCTCCTACAGAACAAATGCTGGATGCTCTGGGTAAGTGTGTGATCAGGCAACTCCTTGGTTAGTTCTCGTCTCCGTCTTGCCTTCACCAAATGACCTCCTAATATGGCATTCCCAATTCTTCATTAGCCAGCTGGGCATTACAATGCTGACCTACCTCACTGGATTATTGTATTACTGCTAATCCTTTGACTTTTCTGATAAGCACTTTACACATCTGACGTGAACCATTTAAATTCTGTGTATTATTTGAAATGCATTATTTACATCTCAATCCATCAGCTTTTCTACATCTGACCTCTAACTGAGATCTGCATTCTTACAAACTTAGAAACTGCTGGTACTAGATTTGAAAACATTGGTTTGGGTTCACTGATCCTTTTTTTTGCCAATCCAAGGTGCTTGCTGTGAGAGAACACACACATGAATACACACAAACACTCACACACGTGCCTGCAAGTTATAGAAACATATTTGTCTCACAGCCCAATCCTAGTGAGGCTGCCTGTGCTGTGATGCAGCAGAGCCAAAGCATTTTTTCCCCTTACCCTGTGTCAAACCCTGGCAGCTTCCATGGGTCTACTCAGATCTGCACCGGCTCAATAGCTGAGGCAGATCTGAGTAGCCTCATGTAGGGCTTTCAGACCTGGGACAAGGGATAGGATCCAGCAGCAGGCCTCTGCCACCCTTCCTGCCCCTGTCCCAAGTTTTGAGCTGCCCTTCTGCCCGCCCTCCCCTCACTCAGTTTTGCCCTCTCCCCTCGTTCCCCTTGCCCTTCCCCCGCCCCATTCCGCCTCCCTGCAACTGGGTGCTACACTTACCCTCACGGGCAGCTGGTCCCTCTTCTGCAGGCACAAGAGACTGGTGGCAACCACCATTGAACCACTGTGAAGTGCTCTACACACCAGTTGTCTCCCAAGCAGCACGTGCGCGAAGCCGGCACAGTGGGATCAGGCCATCAGTTTAGGGAAAAGAGAGTCAATGTTCATTTTCAATTTTTAATCACCTGCAAGATGATCAACAGTAGATATATTTCTACAACTTTATTTTCTAAATGAATTACATAGGTTGCCGAGCATGATTCAGTGGACCTATTTTATGGATCTACAAGAGGGGAAATTACATGGTGATGAAAAGCCTGAAACATTAATTAAGTGTATCATGAAGGTTCAGAAAGGACAAATACGTAGATTCCCTAAACTGTCATTTTTAATAATCTTCTATTTTAATGATTTCCTTGGAACCATCGTGTATTTTGAAAAACCTGGCACTAGCAAATCTCCTCTCATTTCCTTGCACTTCCATTGTTTTGCAGCCTGCCTCTTTCTGCAGAAGCACAGCAGCATCTGTGGGTGAAAGCCAGACATATGTCTGCCTACCACAGTGAACTCTCAGCCTGGCAGGATAAAGCAATGCTTATTCCAGGCCCATATTTTTCATTCTCATTTTAACTGTTACAAACACTCTCCCAGTGCCGAAGAACAACAGGGCTAAACTCAGATTTATGTGTCAATTAAGAGATGTTCTTCTTTCCAAGACTTGCACGTTCCATGATTATTACCTTATGGGTTTTCTGATTAGCTTCACGGGAGACCCAACACAGTACACCTTTTTCATAAAAAAGACACCTCTGTGTGCTGCGGAGTCTAGAGGAGGATCAATGAATTAAAAAATGACCAACGTACATGTATTGATTTAAGCAAATCGCACAAGAAAGAATGACTGCTAAAGAGGGAAATCTGAATACCAAAGGTGGGAGATTTGATTTTCTTGGAGCCATACTATAAACACTGAAAAAGAAAGAGTTAAAAAAAAAAAAAAAAAAGAAACAGATCTTTTCCAAAACAAGAATTTCTCTATGGAGAGCAAAAAAAAAGCAAGAAAGAGAACATGAAAAGAATAAAGGAATACCACATGAGAGAACACAGAGCATTGTTGCAGCTGGAAAGATAATCTCTCCAAACTTGAAGCATGAGCAACAAAATGGCACATGAGTTTCAATGTAAGCAAGTGTAAAATCATTTATATTAGATTTTAAAAATCCTAAATTCCTAAAAATAATAATAAAAAAAAAACCTGTACACTTTTGGGAACCAAACTAGTGATAACTTACTGGGAAGGTGATCATGGTGGATATCTCAATGAGAAGCAAATTCTGCATGGTGTGCGGTGGCAGAAGAACAAGCAAATTTCATGATTGGGACAATAAGGAAAAGGACCGAATATAAAATGGCCAATATTGCAGTGTCTTTATATACATCTCTGCATGGCAGCCACATCTGAGATGAGGTACACAGTCTGATCAACCCAATCTCAGAATGATCAGGGAATTGAAGCACCTTTCCTCCAAAGAAAGTCTAAAACATTTCCAGAGGGCAAAATTAGATGGGCGTCCAAGCCTATAGGGCCCTTATAGAGGTGGAACTCTGGGGCCACTGCCATAAGTGCGACTGCGACATTGTAAAAAGTGTGCCATATCCACTGGGAACAGAACCCCCAGTGAATAATGAGGCATGACCTGTACATGACCTGCCAATTATCACCAAACTCCACGAGTGGATCCTAAGTACCACACACAGAAGGTAATTCCTCACCTTTTTCTGCCCTCACTAGCGACCTGTGCTCCTCAAAGCCTTCTTTGAGTGTCTGGGGATGCTTGGAAATGGGGTGGGATGCTGGCAGGGGGCTGGAAAGGGAAATCAAGTAGATGTGATTCCCTGGTAGTAATACCCTATGTACAATCTTTCTGATTCAACCCATTATGAGATCATCACGTACACAAATGTTTAAAGATTCAATCATGTGCACCCTTAACTGGGAATAGGATACATTGAAATTAGTGGAACTGACTATGCACTTGACAAGTTTGCACAGGAGTGGTGTACCCACTCACTAATTTCAGTGGAAAGCAGACAAAACCATCTTTCTCTGAATTGTATCCATCAAAAGCATCCCCCATTCCACTGAAGTTAATGATAGGGGTCCTATTGATTGTGATGACTCTGCACTACATCTCTTGGGGCTTAGACCAGGCTTAGCAAAGAATATATTGTGACTTACTGAGTAGAAACATTAAGAGCATTTCAAACTAAGAGAACTGAAAGCAAAGCGTACCTTCTTCGTAAGTGAGTGTTCTTGTTTGTCACCTGTATGGACTGTGGCAAGAGTTTGCCTCCAATTTCTTCCCCCTTTTCATCTGTTATTGATACAATTCAAAGCTAAGAAGATAATTATAAGAAGCAAATTATCAGGAGGGTAGTTTCTGGCCAGATTCACAAGATCAATGATGAAATACAGCTTTAACAGTAAACTCTTTCTTGGTTGACAGAGTTACCCCACCAAGGGCCCAATCCTATCCAACTTTCCAGCTCCAGTGTAGCCACAATGCAGTCCCCTGGAAAGGGAACACATGTTCCCATGCCTTGAGAGGGCCCAGTGGCTGCCCCTCTACCACAGGATGCAGCGCCCACCCTACTGGCACAACTGCACCAGCACTGGAAAATTGGATAGGATTGGGCCCCAAAAGGATCTCTGAGTCCTTGTTCAACATGGAATATCTTAATTGCTATTAACATAAAACATAAAATAATTCCACTTTGCATAAAAGGACTCTGGTTTAGTCATTCCCTTTGAAAGACAGATCTGTGGTATACACCTTTCTGATAAGGCAATGTCTCAACCCTGTTGGAATTATTTGCCTCTGATTTCTCAGTGATCTTTTGCTTCCTTCTTCTGAATTGTTCTTTCTTTGATATTGAGAATATTCCACCGATTTCCCCCCCTAAATTTAGCTGGTTTTGGCCTATCACAATGTTCCAAAGGGACTCTATGTCTACAAAGGGCACTTACCGTGGTGCCTTATTACCCCAAGCTTTTGAGCACCTCACAAACTTTAATGCATCCACATGTACCGCATCTCCCATTGATTATGCTTCTTGGCTGCAACAGGCAAGGAAGACATTTCCCCCTCTTTCCCACATGTCTTGTTGGGGAGGGATAATTGTGCCCAGAAGATCTTGTTTTTAAAGCTTCTTATATATCACAAAATACTGTAAGTTAACAGCTTGCTCAGGGAACAAGAATTTGTTCCAGTTCTTGATTTAAATGTTTATGCTAATTGCTATTTATTGGCTCAGATGCAAATGATAGGTTGGCCAAAGTGAAATTTTATGACGAGCAAACTCCCCCCTTTTGTGCAAATTGAAAAAGTGAAACAAGAAGAGGATGAAATGAGCCGAAGATGGTCTTAATGGCTGCTTTTTAATGGGGAAGATAAAATTAAGACTGATTTACGTGGCCAACTCCCCTGTTTTCTCTTATCAGCTCATTTGGCAGGAAAAATGGAAAAGTAATTGTTCCTCTTTCAGTGTGGACCTCAAACCATTATTTATTGGCTGAAATTAATTGCTGTTTATCCTTCATTCACGTGGAAACCGCTCTATCAGCATTATGAAGCCCAGCAACTCAACTAGTCCCTTGTAATTTAGCCGATAGCAAGCACAGATCCTGATGAGCCGTGCCTTAATTTTCTGGGCTGTGGGAGTTAATGAAGACTCCTTTTCTTAGGTGGACATATTTGTATTTCTACAACATTAATAACAAAAGCCCACACTTTCTCTTCGGCAGCACATAAACTTTTTTTATATCATAGGGCAAAAAAAATCTAGATGGCCCCTAAAGAGCGAGAGAGAGAGAGAGAGAGAGAGAGAGAGAGAATTACCAAAACAAACATCTATTCTGATTTTTAAAACCTGATATGTACCAGGGTGCAGGTGATTGGTTAGTTCCCTACAGAAGATCTCCTCTGATCTAAAATATCTACTGTCCGAAGAGATTCAGAGGTAAGCAGCATTTGTATCAATCTGGTTCATTCCTCCTTATGTTTTAGCCTCATTATACCCACCTTCAAATCTGGTGGGTTCATGGAACTGGTTGCCTGTGAAGATTATGCCATAAGGGAGCTAGGCCACTGGGGCTGCAATCCTACTCACACTTACGCACTGCGGGACAGCTACAGCTGCATCTTATCTAACTCTGCCTGAGGTGCCCAATTGGTGCTGGCAACCCACAGTCCAGAAAAGAGTCTTTCTATGCTGGAGTCCTCCTTTCCCATACAGAACAGAAACTGTCGCCCAGCCCAGCTTTTCACACAGCTAAACGGATACTGTACTCGGAGGCCCATGTTTCCCCAATCTAAGAACACCCTTGACCATTATAGAAGGGTTTTCCCTTGCAGCTGCTGTAGCTTGAAATGGAATTTATGCAATTAAAAATATACGAAGTGAGTCAATAGATTTTCACGTAAGAATGTGAAGAAAGAAGAGAGGAGAAACTGATGGGAAGAAGTAAATATTTCTATTCCAATACGTTGTTCAACAGTAAGCCATGATTCACAGAAATACGTACACCTGTACTGTAAACTTTCCTCCATCAGAAAATGGTGTTAGCAGCATTTAAGCATATGCTTTAAGGAATTTTTTTTTTCTTGGAAAATGGCATTGGTCCAGGGTGAGTCTATCTATCTAAATCAGAGGTGCCCAAACCCTGGCCCTGGGCCCACTTGCGGCCCTTGAGGACTCCCAATCCAGCCCTCAGAGAGCCCCCGGTCTCCAAGGAGCTCTGGGCCTACAGAGACTTGCTAAAGCCTGCACTGGCCCGACGCAACTGCTCTCAACATGATGGCCAACTGTTTGGCCTCTCATGTGAGCTGTGGGACGTGGGCTCCCTCCACTGCTTGCTGTTTCATGCCCATGATGCAGCAGTGGCAGCAAAGGCCAGCCTTGCATCATGCAAGGCCTTTTATAGGCCATGAACTATTGCAAGACCTTCATTCATTCATATAAGTTCCATCTCTAAAGTATTCATTTATGTAAATTTATTCAAATTTGAAATGTAAATTAACTCTTTTTTAACTGGTCCCAGGCACAGTGTCAGAGAGATGATGTGGCCCTCCTGCCAAAATGTTTGGACACCCCTGATCTAAATACAAAGAGATCAGAATATTAAAAAAAGGAAACAATCAGGAACTTCCACCTTTAAATTCCCTTCACTGTTTGTCTGCCCTGGAATTATACAATCCTATGCGTATCTACATGAAGGACATGAAGGACACTGTTGTCTTTGATGGCTCCACATCAGACCCCTTTGACATCCGAAGCGGCGTGAAGCAGGGCTGTGTTCTTGCACCAACCTTGTTTGGGATCTTCTTCGCTGTCCTGCTGAAGCAGGCCTTTGGAACTACAACAGAAGGCATCTATCTCCGGACCAGATCAGATGGAAAGCTCTTCAACCTCTCCAGACTGAGAGCAAAGTCCAAAGTCCAGCTGAAATGTCTGCGTGACTTCCTCTTTGCCGACGATGCAGCTATCACTACCCACTCTGCCAAAGATCTCCAGCAGCTCATGGATCGTTTTAGCAAGGCCTGCCAAGATTTTGGACTGACAATCAGCCTGAAGAAAACACAGGTCATGGTTCAGGATGTGGACTCACCTCCCTGCATTACAATCTCTGCACATGAACTGGAGGTTGTCCATGACTTTGTGTACCTTGGCTCAACGATCTCCGACACTCTTTCTCTCGATACCGAGCTAAACAAACGCATCGGTAAAGCAGCTACCACGTTTTCCAGAATCACAAAGAGAGTCTGGTCCAACAAGAAGCTGACGGAACATACCAAGATCCAGGTCTACAGAGCTTGCGTCCTGAGTACACTTCTGTACTGCAGCGAGTCATGGACTCTTCACTCACAACAGGAGAGGAAACTGAATGCTTTCCACATGCGCTGCCTCTGATGTATTCTCGGCATCACCTGGCAGGACAAAGTTCCAAACAACACAGTCCTGGAACATGCTGGAATCCCTAGCATGTATGCACTACTGAAACAGAGACGCCTGCGTTGGCTCGGTCATGTCGTGAGAATGGATGATGGCCGGATCCCAAAGGATCTCCTCTATGGAGAACTCGTGCAAGGAAAGCGCCCTACGGGTAGACCACAGCTGCGATACAAGGACATCTGCAAGAGGGATCTGAAGGCCTTAGGAATGGACCTCAACAAGTGGGAAACCCTGGCCTCTGAGCGGCCCGCTTGGAGGCAGGCTGTGCAACATGGCCTTTCCCAGTTTGAAGAGACACTTGGCCAACAGTCTGAGGCCAAGAGGCAAAGAAGGAAGGCCCATAGCCAGGGAGACAGACCAGGGACAGACTGCACTTGCTCCCGGTGTGGAAGGGATTGTCACTCCCGAATCGGCCTTTTCAGCCACACTAGATGCTGTTCCAGAACCACCTTTCAGAGCGCGATACCATAGTCTTTCGAGACTGAAGGTTGCCAACTACTATGCGTGTCTACTCAGAAGTAAGTCCCATTTTGTTCAATAGGATTACCTTCCAGGAAAATGGAAAAGATTGCAGCCTAAATCCCACAAAGCTGAGAATTCAGTATCATTTCTTTCATGCCTAAAGAGCCTCTTCAATATTACTTTTATGAAGAAAATGTTAAGATGATATAGGATTGTTCTTACCCATTTAGGATTATTTTCATTAGTTTTCATAATTATTAGAGTCCACTTAAGTAATTTACTAGTGGTCCTTTAACGAGGCTATACTAATAACTGAATCCTTTTTCACCTTGCTGACTGTTGTGCTTTCTGCCTAAATTCTGTAATTGATAGGTGAATGCACTCTAATGCTACAGCTTTGGAGAAATGATCACAGTTTCTGTAACATATATAAGTGCACATAATATTGTCTGTGAGGTGCCAATTAACTGAGGATTAAGGCAAAGTTTATTTGTGTGAAAGGATTTATGCTGAAAATTGAAGATCAACAAAGGCAACACAAGGTTTGTGTTAGAAAGGTGTCTTGAAAATTGCAGTCATTCATAAGGCTTACTGACTGCCATGGTACCTCCTTCCTGAGCCATTCACAATTTGGTGATTTTTCATGGATACTGAATATACAACATAGAAAGCCACTTGGTTTGAGTGAGGCCACTGGTCTACCTAGCTCAGTATTGTCAACCCTGACTGGCTGCGGCTCTCCAAGGGTCTTTCCCAGCCCTACCTAGAGATGCTAAGGACTGAAGCTTTTCATGCAAGCTGTGACCTTTTTCATGCATGTTTCACCACTAAGCCTCAGCCCGACCCAAAAGAATGGGTTGGCTCAACCCAAGGGGCAGTATAGGTGGCTATCTAGGTCAGCAGAATTCCAAGGATATGGTGGTTATTAAGAAAATGCAGTTACCCTTCTCCCTGGACTCATGGTACAAAGTGCCCTACATACCCTACTCCCTTATGGTTGTCCAGATTGGAAATCCCTTTCCCAGATCTGCAAAAGCAAATGGAAGCCACCCTGGCACCACAATCTTCACAATGCATCAGACAGCTTGAAAGGGAACAGAACATGGTGCCTCCAGCCAACATCAAGATGGGGAAACAATCAAACAGCAAAACCCATGGCACCAGGAAGGGAACCAACTTGGGCTAGATCTACTCAAGCAACAAAATGAGGTAGAAAGGAAGTGTCTTTGTAGATACAGGTACAGCATAAAGCAAATGGGCAAACTAGTACCAGCTTGGAACAAACGTTCAAGGCCCTGAACATGGATGAAACAGATTGCAAGATGGATGCTGATGAACTAACCACAGTGGCTTTTGGATCTCATGGCTATATAGTTTAATTTCAGCAATATTTCCCACCTTAATTGGACATTAACAAAGTTTTATAACATATTTTGCTCAACAGCTGTACGAAAAAATATGTCGCATCCATACACAGACACTGCTTTGTATTTTGACGAGGCTGTTCTCTTCAGCTCTGTCAGGGAAATGGAGGCTTAATAACCCCCAGGAGACCTGGAATTGTCCTTGAATACCATGAGGTGAACATAGGGGAACTCCAGGCTTGCAAAGCTCTCCTTTCTTAATTGTCTTCCAATACATGAAAAATGCCTTTGCATATTAAAAATCCATCATCTATTGGGAAACTAATGGGAGCAAGACCCATGGTGGTAAAGCTTCCATTGCTGGCGGTCTTGGATGGGGGTTGATCCAAGGTTGCAAATGACTTATGAAAATAAATGCACCACATGTGAAAATGATATTATATTTTAAGGACTAAAATATATAAAGTTTATATGGAACAGTTTCATGGGGACAAAGTTCAATGAATTTTTTTTTTTGCCTGGGCGATAAATCAATGGCTTTGTCTCTGCATGAGACTCCTATGTGCGAAGTCTTTGAAGTGCAACCACATACATTTTATGACGTTTGCCATTAGCTTAGCATGTTCTTTTACTTCCAGCCAGTCTGATCTATGTGGTAATCAAATGCCACTTGTGGAACTGTTTCTGAAATCTGAAAATACCTAGAACAAAGAACTTTTTTTAAAACGGAGCAAATTTAAATGTGAACTGTAATTTTTTTCCCTTTTGCACATATGATATTTGTGGCACAACATGACTTAATTTGATCAAGGTGATGCTACAGAGGATCAAGATAAGAAACAGAACTGCTGCCAAACACACAACCCATGAAAGTTTGTCATCAGTATAACTTACTCTGTGTTCTCCTGCTGTTATCTTGTCATGTATGTACTTTCCTAACCTACACTGACCAATGATATGAAGAAGGAAAAAGCCCAGTGCAATGACATCCTGATATGGGGAAAATTCTACTGCACATTATGGATGGGGGGATGGACAGACAGACATTTTCAGTTTCTCATTTTGGGTACTTATAGTTCCTTTTCAGACTTTGCATTTTTCAATTATAAGTGCCAACAGAGATATGTAGTTTAGAGATCTGTCTTTCATTCTTATCCTGCTCTTCCTGCATTGGAGTCAGGATAGCAGGCATGGTCTTTCTTCCCTTGCTTTACCCTCACAACACTCCTGCAAGGAAGGTTAGGCTGAGAGCAGGGATGGGAACCTGAGTCAGGTGTTTTGTGCTGATTCATTTACACTCAAGTCACCTGTGTGGATGACTCAAACATTGACTGAGACCACTGATTCGGCACTCAGACCCTACACCTGCAAACTTGAGTCTGTCTGTGTCTAGGTGTGCTTGCTTACTTTTTTTTGTGGCATGAAAGATCTCAAGGGACCATCATTCAGACTGGGTGAACAGCAGGGAAGTTCCAGCCAGGAGGCAGGGAAGGGTTAATGTTTTGCTTTTACATCAAGCAGGGGAGGAGAGGCAGAAGCTGGCTCTTTTTTCTGTCTCTGAAGGAACCAATTATCATTGGACAAAGGATGGGCGGTTTGATTTTTTTCTTTGGATGAGGTAGGGCAGAAGGAGGATCACAAGGGGTTTCTTGCCTTAGAATTGGCTAGAGAAGCCAGGGAGGGAGAGGTGGTTCATAGCAATCATGCTTTCCAACCTCATGGCTCTTCATGACTCTGTTGTTACTTGGAAGGAGGAAACCTCATTGAATGATCTGCGCAAATGGGACTACTTCTGAGTAGAGCTGCAAAGGATTGGGTCATACTGGTAAGCCTCCAAGCTGCTGTACATGATGCTTGCCACTTCTGTCCCTATCCTCATGCAGTCTGTCCCACCCACCTTGTTTACAGATGGGATGGGAACAGCAGGGGAGTGTTTGAAGAGAACTCTCTCTCTCTCTCTCTCTCTCTCTCTCTCTCTCAGACACACACACACACCCCAGCAGCTGCTCAGTTTTCTTCCATGGAGCCACAGCTGGCTTTTTAAAGGGAAAGACTCATGACTTGAGTCTTTTCAAGTCACCAAACCACTCTGGACACCTCGGAAAGTCAGCCCATTAGGACTCATTTTCAAGTCAAGGGCTCATGAATTGACTCGAGTCAAGCTGCGCTGGACTTGCCCATCCCTGACTGATAGCAACTGACCCAAGGTCACCCAATGAATTTCATGGCTTTATAAGTATTTGCACCTGGAATTGTTGCACTCCCCAGTTGGAGTGTAACACTCTAACCACTACCATGCTGCCTCTAGTGTGAATATATTTGTGAATTACCCTTACACTCCACTGAACATTTTTTGCCCCACTAAATAAGCCTTGTGTTCTCTTGCGCTGCTGACTTCTTATAATGTTTGCTGTTTCAAATCCAATCTGCTTTGTAAATCAAACTGTATTGTATAATTCAATGTATCTTTAAAAAAAAAGTGCTGTCTCTATACAATTGTCTTTGAGGAGGAAGTAATCAGAAATACATTCCACTAGCTCACTCCCTGAGCCTCAGATGTTCTTCCAATGTTCAGTGGGACTTACAGGTGATTAGTATCTCTCCATGTCAGGCCCTAAGCCAAGAAACCAGTTGACATTCCTCAGCTGCCAAAGAAATAAAAGGAAGATGTAGCAAGCAAGTAGCATCCCGAGCTGTGACAAATGTTGAAAATCAGAGAAACTGGAGGCTGTAATATTGGCTGAAATGTCAGACGGATTACATGAAAACAGGTTGATTTTTAGCCATGAGAGAAAACCCAAATCAGGTATATCAGAGCACACAGTGAGAGAGAGTTTCAAATATAAACTGAGAAACTGACAAGCGCACTGTCAAAAGTTACCCACTAGAGACAATTGAAGACTGAAACAAATCTGACCAGTCTTCTGGAACTGAATGAGTTGGTGGGGAAGGGAACTCGGTCCCCATATTGGACTTGGTGCCTGGAGTACAAATCTTCTTTCTTTATTCTGAGTAGCTCATCACAGCACTTTATTTCCAGGATCCTTTATTTCTGATTCCGTCAACATAAACAAAATACAATGACATTTACATGATTGCTATATAGGTAATAGAGTTTCTTTAAGAAATCCCCCCCCCCCAAATGTGTTTGGCTGTCTTGGTTATTGAGTGTGGCGTCTTCCTCCCTGCATGAGTACCTGTATGGTCCCAGGAGAAGTGGACGGCTAGCTGTCATCAGCAGTGAGATAGTAGTGAAGTCAACACCCAGCACAATAACCTGGTCACTGTGCAGGTAACAATCTAGGCAAGGGGGAGTTTGCTACCAGGCAGGAGTGTTCAGAGGGCAGGAGCTTTTTTATTTATTTATTTTTTACTGTACGTGATTTTACTGCTGTGAAACCAGAAAAAAAATAAGGATAGGGGACCTGAGCAGTGGCGTAGCTAGCGGGGGGCGGTCCGCCCCGAATACGACCCTTGGGGGGGTGTAACACCACAAATGCTCCAACTTCACTAACATCACAAAGGTTAGGCGTAACCCCCTCATGCCATATACCATTGGATGCAGAATGTCCAGCGGAATGCAATGCAAAAAACCAGATTGAAATATCTCCTTTTCATCAAAAGTTATGGCCAAAAAACCAGAAACCAAAAAATGCATGGAACCCTATGGAAAATGAAACTGAGCCATATCGCGCGTTTACTCGTGAGTAGGCAAACTTGCCATAGTTTGTCAGAAAAGGCAGGCTGAGAGGAATCCAATGACACCAGAATGGTTCCTACCCAATGAAAGCAGCCCCCAAAAAACACCCAAGAAGGAAGTCCCTCCCTCCAAGCAGATGAATGTATTGAGCTCTATGGAACGTGAAAGTAAGGTCCCGTTTACTCTGAGTAAGCAAATGTGCCTTGGCTCCTTGTGAAGTCAGGCAAAGAGGAATGCAAGAATAGCTGCATGGATCTGATGAAAGTGGAGCTCAACAAATGCTCCAGAAGGCAGCCCCCCCCCCCCAAAGAATAAACCAGAGGCTTGAGCTGGTAAGGAGGGCACTGGGGAGGGCTGAAAATCTCTCTGCTTTATCTGTGTGTGTGTGTGGGGGGGTGTCACTGCAGGCAGGCTACAGAGAAGATTTACTTGATGAAACAGGGCTGGCTTCCCCGTATTTAATTATCTGTTTTTCTTTAATTTAATTATTCACAATTATTTTATTTTGCTTGATGATGTCACTTCCAGCCATGACATCACTTCCGATGGGTCCTGGACAGAGTGTAATTCTAAAAGTGGGTCCCAGTGTTTAAAGTTTGAGAACCCCTGCCTTAATGCAAAACAGGCCAATGAGACATCGGGGGGGGGGGGTGACACCCTAGTGTCAAAATTCTGGAAATCGTGGCTTTTAGGAATAATACCATCATGTTCTATACCATCTGATGTAGAATTTCATCCATTGCTTGTGGGGAAATATTCACTGCATTAATTTTTCTGGCCATTAGTAATAGTCATGACATGGAATGAATAATAATATCTCTGTCTCACCTACCTCACAGGGTTGTTGTGAGGACAAAATAAGGGGAGGAACCATCTACACCACCCTGAGTTGCTTAGAGGAAGGGTGGTATAAAAAGTGAATTAATTAATTAAACAATATAATTAATAATTAATCATAATTAATTAAATTATGAATAATTAATTATGATTAATTAATTATTAATTATATTGTTTAATTAATTAATTCACTTTTTATACTATCCTTCCTCTAATTATATTGTTTAATTAATTAATTGTTGACTTAATTAATTAAGTCATATGGGGTGACAAAAATTTGTGGGCCCCAGGTGTCAAATGACCTAGCTATGCCTCTGGACCTATCTTTATAGCTGCTATGAGGATCCAAGCAGTGGCACAAAAAGAAGAAAGGGATTTGTCACCCGGGCCTGGCCTCAGTTACACAGGTATACTCTGGAGCAGGGGTCTCCTTGGGAGTAGGGAAGCAGAGCGAGTACTTCCTGAACACAGCCCCCAGGCAGGAGGCCTCCCTGGGAGTAGGACCCAGACTGGTCACATGGCTGGAAGGGGTGGAGCCCTCAGGGCTGGCTGCTGGGTTCATCAGGAGCCCAGCAGCCAGAGGTCACTCCTCCCTGGGCTCCTTCCGAGGGATAGTTGCTGGGGGAAGGTTTGCGAGCCCCACACTCTTGCGGAGGCCTTTCTCTGGCTTAGGAGAGGCTCCCAGATTCCCTTTGGAGAATGGAGTGTCCTACTCAACTGGAATGACCTACCCCAGGCAGGGCATAAGGTTTCCACCCCAGCATCTGTGAAGTGGAACAGGTTCTGGTTCCTGTGACATAACAGGGCCCAGATGACTGTAAAGAACTTAATGTGAATAAACTGTAGGTGCAGACCACTTTCTAAGACTGTGACTTCTTATCTGATGGGGTAAGTCCAGGCACCCCCAACTCTCCCCAGCAGTAACTCCTCTCCCTGAGCCCACTAAGCAGGGGTCCGCAATGGAGACAACAGGATTTAGAAACATCAGGAGTACAGAAGACTTTAGCACACTCAGGGGATAGGTTTTAATTGCTGCACCAGAGAAAGTTAGAAAGTGCATCAGTGGGAAAGGAGAGAGATGAATGGAGGAGACCAAGGAGCTCTAAGACTCCAAGGAGACAGAAGCTCCTGTTTCATAGTTTGCCTCTAGCTCCAGTCTGGCTAAAACAGTGTACCCAAGATAGTCCTGGATCATAAGCAGCTGCTTTCTACTGAACCAGGTAAGTCTCTCCAGACTAGCCTGGCTCTCCAAGATTTCAGAAAGGAATTCTTCTCTGGAGATGGGACCTTGTGGAGGCAAAGTAGGTGCTCAACCACAGAGGCACAGCCCTTCCAGAAGACCCAGGAAATGTCCTTCTCATTTATTTTGCAGCTTGAAAGTATCCTTTAGGCATTAAAAAAGAAAAAAAGAAAAAGGAGAAGAAAAAAAAGATTGTATCATTCACCATATTAGGTTAATTGCCTGAAAATACAGGTTGATATTATTAGTGTTGTTGGTAATAAAAAATTATATACTGCTTTTCAACAACAACAAAGAAAAGCTTACAAAGCGGTTTACATAAAAAGAAATTGGAAAATGGTTCCCTGTCCCAGAGGCTCACAATTTTTAAAAGACACAAAAGAGCAAATGGACACTGACAAATATCATATGCTAGGGTGAATAGGGACAGTCGCTCTCACGTTGCTCTGTATAACCTCAATTTAAAAGGTGCCCCTTAGTCCAATTAGCAGGAACAAAAATTTGCATAGTATGTTCTATATTTTAAAAAATGCTTGAAAAGCATCGGCAGATCGTGTTTTGTTTTCTGTCTAATTTTTGTATTCATAACAAATACATCCTTTAGTGCAATCCTAGGCATGTTCACTCAAAAGTGCCATTGTGTTCAATGGGGCTTACTCCCAGAAAAGTGCATATAGTCTTGCAACCCTAGCATTTATATGAGCAATGATATGGTAATGTTTTCATTTTCCAATTTGGAAAGATGAGCTTCAGAGTTCTGCTATTGCTTGCCATCTTTGGCAAAAATACTTAAGTGGGCCACTTAAACATTAAGCATATGCTAAAATCCATTACTCTCCAACAAAGCACTAATGCATATGTTTAACTTTAAGCGTGTCTTAAATCCCCATTGACTTCCAATATGCATTTTCTAAATTGGGGCTTTTAGGAAGTGAAGGGGCTTTCTGAGTGATTGTGACCATCTAAGCATAGTTCCTAATGCACAGCTATAAGTGCTGGCAAGCTAGAGCTGATAGATCAAAGTTTTGGAAATAAAGCACAGTATAGACATCAGCTGTCCATTCCACTGGATTCAACAAAGGTCTAATTGCTACAAAAATGTTGCATGTGCATATGAAAATGATATATACACACATACGCACACACACCCCAGGGGCAACATCAGAGGTCAGCCAGGTTGAGCATTGGGCAAAGGCCACTGTCCACTGTTGTCATTCATTGCTGATAAGTTGGGGGGGGCAGCACAGGACTTTGTCCCAGGGCCATCAGCAACCTATGCCAGTAGTGATATACACCACTTGCTCAATTCTTTCTCTTTGTCATTGATTAATGTGACAATGAAGCTGGAGTGGTGCTATATGAATGAAGGTATGAATGATACTGATAGGATTGAACCCAGTCTCAGTATCTCAAACTGGGAACACCAAGGGCAGGGATTCATTTAGCTTCCCCTTTAACGACATAACTGGATGCACTCTTTTACTTTTTCCTATAATGTATGTATTTATCATTTAAATTTATGTGAATTATAGATGTGATTGGGACCAAGATATCTGAGAAACTGCTTTCATCCATATGAATTGGCTCATCTGATGGCACCATCCTTGAGATACCACTCCTGACTAAAGCCAGGCTAGTGCCAATGAGGGGTAGGGTCTTCTTTGCACTGGCACAAATATCACAGAACACCCTCCAGGTTGAATTAAGAATTGTGCCTTCCCTGGTGGCTTTCAGGCAGGAGCTAAAAGTCTTTCTTTGTTGGTTGACCTTCCCACATTTGTTTTGGTTCTCCTTTGATTTGGATACTGCTTGATTTTTTTCCTGTTTGCTTGATTTATTTGGAGTGGCTGTGGGATGCTGCTGTTGTTGCTCTTAGGTGCTTTTATCATTGTTGTTATTATGAAAAATATGCAAAGCCCACCAGATGTTCAGAATAAAATCCAGAAACACAGGAGAAGTGCAGCCAAAAATCCTTTGGTGTGACCTGGGAAATTTTTTTTCAAGTGCTGAAAGTGCTGAAAGGAAAGCAAGCTTCCCTGGGGAGAGTACTCTATAACTAGCCTGTTGAAAAGACCCACCTAACTTCCAAAGGTAATGCATAATGCACCCTCCAAAAATGGCTTTTTGCCATTAAATAGGTACATTTGAAGAGTATGGGATTGGCATGCAATAGAAGCACAATCGATCTGAGACACTGTACAAATCCCATGGGTCACTCACAGATCAGTGTGCACCCCGTGTAAACCAACCCCACGGAATGTGCTCCCATCCAAATTCCGTTACATATTTTGCAATGATGCATCACATGTGAGATGATTTCCAAGATCACTTTAGGACAGGGCCAGAGGCCCAAAAAATCCAGACATCAGACTATGACAGGAAAAACAAGTTTTTTTTTTTATATTCACTGACATTTTTGGGATCAAGCCTTCCCCCCCATTATTATTTCATAATCACCCCTTTTCTTTAGTGCAGTCTGTCTACAAAGCCATTAGTAAACCAGTTTGTGCTTCGGCCATATTCTTCTTTAGAAGATAATACAGGCAGAAAAAGTGTTGCATCCCTCTTAATGACTTCTGGCTTTAAAAGTATCACCTTCTGGCTTTATGGTATCACCTGCAGAGTTGTAACGGGTTTGAAATCCATGGTCTTAAGTCTACCGTTATATTGGATGCAGGAGAAGCTCCAGTTAATCTCCTTTAAAGTCCTATTCGCTTAATGGAAATGCTTAGCTGCATAATTACATTGAGTAGCTATTGCTATTCCAAAAGGAAAAATATAATAATCTAATGGTATTGTTTCTATAAGCGAATGAGAATTTCAGGAGTGGATGCTGGTGCCACCCATGTGATCCAGAGAGGTTAATGCAGTTAAAGTTATTTCACAGTCCATTAAGGAGCTTACGGTGACCTCATGACCTTTGAGCCAACAACACGGAATCCATTATCATCACAATGGAAGAGCTGCAGGTTCGGCTGACTTGACAATGGGCCCAGGAAATCCCAAGTTAGTACTTAGGGTTTTTTTTAAAGGAGAAAAAAAAAGCTCTTTTCTTTCTGCTTCTTGGGTATGGCTATTAATACGACCTCCTATAATTTGTAATGTTAACATTGCGGAAGGTACAGAGAAGGACACCGAAATAAAGATGTCAGAACTGCTGACTTGGTTCAGCATATGATAATATGGGCTACATATGGAAATGGCAGTGCGATAACGGAAGACGAGATCGAGATGAAAACAAAGACGGTGCTTCCGTGGAAATGACGATAAATTATTGAGGTCTGTGAAATGTATGGTGACACATTTTGCTTCTCCCCCATTTCTTAAAGGCTATTTATGGGCTTAAATGCAGTGATGCTTACGGTGTGCCAGTGCAGGCATTTTTTGACTGCTGAAAATACAATTTCCATTGTGTGTAATGTGGCTGTTGAGCTAATACTGAGCAGCAAAACTCTTGGGCACATACTTGCAAACTGACCCAGGAAATACTGAGTGAGATCTGTCTCCCATAAACCACTGCAAATCGTCCTGGAACAAAATCGTTTTTCAAAACCATATTCCTGTCTTGTTTTTGCTACCTGCGGTGAATCCATTGAGCTACTTGGGCTTACTTAGGAAAAATCAGAATATTCAATGAAGCTTTGCCGTTAGTTCTGTTTGTACAGTCCATGTGTTCGTTAACATTAATAATGGCAATAAGGGTAATCTTTAAAGTTGCACTTATATACTGAGAATTATGAAATGAATCAATTTATGGAAATTAAATGCAAACAACTTACAACAACTGTGAATGCAGGAATTGTGAGTTCGGATTCCAGAAAATGTTGATAATATATGAAGCAAAATATTAACAACAACAAAATTAGCAATACGTCTACTCAGAAGTGAGTCTCATTCCCAAAACACAGGTGTAGGTATAGAACTGCAGCTGTGTTTACAATAGATCCCATTTGTGGCACATGATAACACACTTAAAGAGCAGTAAGTCTTTTATTAATCATTACTGCATAGCAATTTTATAAAACCATAATATTAGAAGGGGTTGGGAAAGAAGATGAGCTCTTTAGCTTTTGGGGAAGTAAAAATAAAAATAAGGGCATAATCCTATGGTGACCCTGCGTGGGCGTGCACTGTTGCAGATGTGTTGTAGGGCACTTTGCAACAGCATGGAAAGTAGGCCCGCTGAGGAGAAGGCCAAAGCCTTCCCACCAGCCAGTGCAAGCTGCAACCCATACTGAAACAGGTGAGGCCAACTGAAGCCATTGGCAGGCAGCAGAGGTGGGACGTTATTAGGATAGGGGGCAGCATTTGACATGCTGCCTCACGCTTCAGGTGGACTTGGGCTGGCCTTGCCTTCCCCTATACATTTCTGCCTGGAGAGAATTGGGCTGAAAGTTCTAAACTCTCTGAAGTTTGGTTCTTATGATGGATTTTTACCTTGGTTCAATTGCTGCTGTCTTGACTGTCTTTTGTATTTATTTCAGTGATTTTTTTTTTTTAATTTCTATTTTCACTATAGATTTTCGCCATGGTTTTCATTTTTATGGTACTGTTTGTAAGTCACTTCGAACATTTCAGAAACATAAGGAATACTCTCTCTCTCTCTCTCTCTCTCTCTCTCTCTCTCTCTCTCTCTCTCTCTGTCTGGGCTAAAAAGGAAGCGTGAGATGAGATCTGTAAAACTGTATAGTTAAATAGAATTATTTTGTAAACCGCAGTTGAAGACAATAGCTTGGCACTTTCATTAAAAGAACAAAAATCATAACCAAGTGATCAAAGCTCTTAATTAATTTCAATTAAATTTTCACTGATTATATTTATGCTATCTGTCTTCAGCTTCTGTAGCCATCTTTCCTTTCCAAAATCTTCTCCCTCTCCCCCATGTCTCTTTTCCCTTCGAACACTCCTCACCCCCTACATCACATATACATCCATTAACTCTAACTAAGGAATAATTGAAGTCACTGGCAGAACTCAGGATATATTTAACAGGAACTGAGCTGCATCCCCAAGAAAAACACAATAATATGATGCATCATGAAATATTGTCATGTTCTCAAAAAGTGAGGGAAAATTTCCCTGGATGACGCGTAAAAAGGACAATCATGGACGCAAATGTCCTTGGCAAAAAGGGTGAGCTCGACTGCTCAGGTCCCAAATATTGGCACTAAAATGGGAACCTTTACTTTTCACTGAGCCACTTTAAAGAAGAAATTGCAGGTCCTGCCTTGCTGCTGTCTTTCTGCACCTGTGAGAAATGCCATGCAATTGTTTTATGAAAGTCATATGTTTACAAGACAGCTGAACCTGTTCTGTGTGACACACAGGAGGAAGTGCCAAACAAAGGAAGGAAAAATATGCACAGGATCCCTGAAAAATTTTAAAGAGCCGATGAAGCCCTCGCGATAAGCAAGCACAAACGACAGGAGAGCAAAATGACACAAAGCACTGTCAATGTAAAAGCAAAATATGGATACAGAAGGTGGGGGGGCATTGCTCAGAATGTAAGCGTAACTCCACAGTGAGTCTCAGCTTGCAATCGCCAAAAATAAACGGGTTCTTGGCTGAAAGACATAAGCGCTATTGTGAAATTGATATCCCTCCTTGGCTTATTCCCAGACAATATGTTGCCTTTCTGGGAGCTGATCAATATGATTGATGCGGTGTGTGAAATCCAGGAGGGAGCTCCCCTTTAATCAAGCCCACTGTCCTCGACAGATAGGCAGTGGCAGGCGAACAGGTTCTTCAGAGTGGCTCCCCACCACTCAAAAGGAGAAAAAAAAGGGACAGAGAGCAGCAGGAGGCAAAAGGAAACATGAGATGGCAGCAGTCGAGCAGTGCATTGAAGAAGTCTGCTGAGTGGCCCCCC
Source organism: Tiliqua scincoides (assembly GCF_035046505.1). Classification (NCBI taxonomy): domain Eukaryota; kingdom Metazoa; phylum Chordata; class Lepidosauria; order Squamata; family Scincidae; genus Tiliqua; species Tiliqua scincoides. The sequence continues at coordinate 252,419,615 of NC_089821.1, forward strand.
AAAAGTCATGAACAAGGTAGGAAAGATGGTCATTTCAGGCTACTTCTGAAGGATGGAGATAAAGTTGTCCCGATCTGCTTAGCAACCAGGCTCCGGGATCTGGCTGCCGTCCGACCGCTTCCGCCCTCTCTGTTCGGTTATAATATTGATTTGCTACCATTATCAAATTCTTTTGCGGCTCACACGAAGATGAAATAAGTTGAGCTAAAAATACTGGAGGAAGGTTACAACACTTTACTCTTTTAGACATGATGCAATTATCTGTGCAAAGAATTTTAAGTACCAGCTTCCCCCCCCCCCCCCGGTTTTCAACGTCACTGGGTCATGAGTCTGTAGGTCTTCCCTATGCTTGTACAACAAAAGCAGTGCTGGCTGTGTCAAATTGCAGGTTTGAAAAGAAAAGGGGGGAAGGATATGCATTGCATTCTCTTAATCCAAGCAGCAATTAAATTGTTAATAATCTTTCCTTAGACAGTGTAATGAATTAAATTGATTTAATGAAAGAGATTAACGTTAAAGTGGCTTCTTTTAAAAAAAAAAAAAGGCTTACACCTCTTCATTGTAAAGGTTTTGGAGATACAAATCTCGTTTGGTGAACCTTTCAACAATTTACTGCATGATTGTAAGATTCACACATCACTGCCTGATGCCAGGTTGCTGGCTAATTATGTCATCAGCAATCTCCTAACCACATACAGTGAGCTCTGCTTTGAAAAGATGGGAGCTTTTGGTGAAAGGGCACTGTGTACAAAGGGAGGGTTTTGCACAAACAACGAAGGGCTGTGGAGAACAACAAATGTAGGTTGGGCAGATGAAGAACACTTGTCTCCTCATTTCATCTACTCTGACCAATAGCATAGCTAATGATCATGTAGCCTGGCGCCAAGCTCAAAATATTGCTCTGGAAGTAATGTCACAACCAGAAGTGACACCACGCCAAGGCTTTTAAAAAAGTGAAAAATGGGAGGAACCCACCACCTCCTTCCAGCAGCTTGCCACCTACTTGCTCTGCTGCCTCCCCTCAGTCAGTGGCACATAGAAGGGGAGAGGCCAGGCCTCAGAGGAGCACACCTCAGAGCAGCACAGATGTCATCAAGCAAGGAAAGAAATTGGTGCCTAGAGCTACATAGTCCCACTATGACATGTTACAAATAAACATGTCAATACTGATGGGGAACTTCAATCAGTGGCGTAGCTAAGGGGGTGCAGGGGGTAGCAGTTGCAGCAGGCATCAAGCTTTAGGGGGCAACAAGCTGAGCTTGACACTGGTGGGCAAAGCTGTGAAAAAAATTGGTATGCACGAATAATACCATCAAGTTATATATCGTTGGAAAGGTAATTTAATGCAGAATGCAATGAAGTAAATTGCATTGGAACATCTGTGTTCTATCAAAAGTTATGGCCAATTAACCAGAAAATGAAAACACAACTGCCTTATGGAACAGAAACTGGATTTTCTTAACTCAAAACTGACCTATGAGAGTGATTTTTCTGAGAGCCAATGAGATGTTATATGATACAGAATGGAACCAATAAGGTTTTAATATGAGTCCACTCTCATTTCCATGTATCATAATACAGTTACCCTGCTAACTGGGTAAAGAGGCACTTTTTCAAGTGGTGCTCCTCTTATATTTAGCAGGGGAAGAATAACTGTCCCTCTTCAATCCATCACAGTGTCTCTAACCAATAAGACTTATTAGTTACTTAATTAAATTATATTTTGTGTTGGGGGGGGGCTAGAAACCTTCTTTGACCCCAGGTAGCAGGTAGATGCATTAGCTATGCCACTGACTGGAGGGTCACGGCAGAACAAGTGGGTGGCAAGCTTCTGGGGGAAGAGGCATATTTCCCCCCAATTTTCACTCTTTTAAAAGCCTGGGTGTGACATCACTTCCGGTTGTAACATCACTTCTGGGGCATCATTTTGAGCTTAGCACTGGGCTACACAATCATTAGCTACGCCACTGACTTCAATTATCCTGACATCTGTAGGGAGACTAGCAGCCCAATCCTAGCTAGCTCCCCTCGCTGAAATAGCCGCACATATGGACAGCTGCACATATGGACTGCATCCAGCAGGGGGAAGTCCAGAGGTCTCCTCAAGGTAAGCCTCCATTACCCCAATGGATCTCCTTGGATGTTCACCATCGATTTTGCGGGTGCAGAACTGAGGAGAGTAAGGAATGGGGAAAGGAACAGGGTTAGGATACTGGGTGCATATGAATGGAACTGGTAACCACCGCCTCCCTCAAACCTGCCTCCTCTCCACTGACACCCCCCCCCATTTCATTCTGAACCCTGCAGAGGCCGCAGGTGTGCACATACGGCCTTGGCTGGGCTCAGAAGACCCTCAGAAGACCCTCTGGAGGGTGGGGGGACGCATCCTCTGTATCCACAGATTCACATATCTGCGGGGGATTCCGGAATGGAACCCCTGTGGATACAGGGGCATGCCAGTACTTTAGATGTCAGGAAGGCTGATTTTAGTTCTGTAAGGAGACAGAAAAGAGATGATCATCACAACCATTGTCTTCTCGCTCTCTCACACATATCCCCAGACAGTCATACAACATGCTCAAGCATACTTCTCTGGGTATTACCTGGCTGAGAAAGACTACAAAGATGGGAGGCAGGTGGCTCTTCAGATTAAAGAACTAGGCTAGGAAAATGTTTCTTGTGAGTAAACAGGGAAAAGGAACAAAAACACTAAGGCCCCAATCCTACTAGCTTTCTGGCAGAACAAGGCCCTTTATAGTAGTGCAAAAGACAGACCATTGTCACACACTTGTGGGCCATTGCCACAAATGAGCAGCAGAGGCCACCTTTGGAACCAGTAAATTGGTGGTGTGGGAATATGGGTTTTGGAGAGGATTAGGAGAGGGCAGGGGACAGGAAGAGGGAGGGAGGAATCCCCGTGGCATTGGTGTGCTCCAGATCTTCTCTCCTCTTTTTGAAATCTCCCTGCCCTTTTACTCTCCTCAGATGTACACCAACAAAATGACTGGAATGGGTCCAAGGACCCTATGGGCCATTGATGATCAGGCAGCCTGCGGGGGGGGGGGGGATTAAAAATATTTTTACTTTGTTCCTGCAGGCTATCCAGTTGCCCCACCATAACCCAGCGTCCATTGGTGTAACTTCTTGCTATAACGTGGCAGGGTATAGGATTGGGCAGAAAGAGTCAGTTAAATTCTACGAGTATCTATGTGTTCAAGAGGCAAAATTCAAAGTCAAATAAAAAAAGATTCTAACAGCCCAATCCTATCTCTGGCAGCTCCGTCAGGTGCAGCGGCCCCAAAATGGCTACCGCTGCATCCAGCAGCACTGCTGAGACCACCAGAGGTATCTTTGGGGGAAGGGAACTTTTGTCCCCTTCCCCTGGGGAAAGCCCCAGGCCCCACAACCGGCCTTCTCAAAGTCTGACTGGCTATTTTACCATGTCGGGTTTTGCAGTCTGACACAGAGAATAGGAGCAGAGGTTTGCTGGTCTAACCCCTGCCTGAGTGGGTTCCTCCTCTACCCCACCCCATTCTGCCCACTCCCTTCTGCCCAAAAGTACTCACCACCAGCCGGTGCTCAAGGAGCACAAACCAGCCCTCCACGCAGCACTCAGTGCTGACTGGGACTGGCCCAGTGCTGGCAGCGCCTCCTCTCTGGGTCTGTGGGTGTGCCTCATGGCATGTTTGCAACACCCAGCATCAGCGCTTGAGCTCAGCACCAGTGGGAGGGCCAGATGGGATTGGGCCCTAAGTCAAAACTTTCCCTGCCTGAAACAGTCCCACTTTCAATCAGCGTCCCCTTGGCACTGTACAGAAAGATCTTAGGATTGAATTCTATCCTGGATGGACATCATCACAGCTGGCTTGGCTGACATCTCACAATGTGCCATTAACGCAGCTAGTTTGTTCTCTTTTATCCCAGAGTACAACTTGTCTCTCAGATAAGATCTCAAGATCTTGTCTTGAGGGAGACTAGTCCCCCAACTGATGCAGTTTGACATTAATGGTCATTCAAATTTCCCACTCCTGAGTTAGGTGAGCAGACTGGACTAATGACTAGATGTAAGCAAAATCCAGGGATTTGGCGGTGGGGGGGGGAAGGCAGCTTTTGGTCAAGGCTATTGTTCTCTGGGGAAATCAGACAGTCATGGTGCTCCAATATACATTTAAAGAGGTGATGCTATGTGTGATGCAAGACACACCTATGGAGCAGAATGGAGAAGGTAATAGGCTGATTCCTAACCCAGCTTCAGTGTATGCAGAACATGGCCATCTAGATTAAAAAAGGGGGTTCTTCAGGAGAGGGGTGCTTGTTCATGACCAGTGGCATTCCTGGAGGGGAGGCATTTTCCTGCATTTTCAGGTGCGGGGATGCCTGTGTAAAGCACCTGGCTCTGAAGGCAAGGGGGAGGGGGCACATTACACAGGTGTCCCTGCGCCTGAAAATGCAGGAAAATGCCCCCCCTCCAGGAACACCACTTGCCCCTCCTCTAAGAACACCACGGTTCATTACATGTTCATTGTCACTGCATTGCCTCTTTTTTCTACCCCTCTTTTGCTTTGATGTTGTAGCTGGACCCAGATTCAGCTGACCTTATGGGAGCAAATGGCGTTCATGTCAATGAGATTTCTGCAGAGGTTTCCAGTGCACTGCCAGGCTCATTGCCTCTTTGCATGTCTGACTGCTGGGTAAATGAAACTCTTTAACTGGCCCACTCTTTATAACTGGCTCCCAAAGCGCAGGTTCAGCCATTTGCTTGTGGCTCTTGGGACCGTATTATTTCTTAATGTCATCTAAAAAGCTAGTTCAACTGTGATACTTTTAAACAAATGAAATATAGGGTTGCAGCCCACATCTCCCAGAAGTAATTGGGAAAACTTCCAATAATTGTTCAAAAATTAAATTTGATTGCAAAATCAATATTTTAACACCATTTTTCCGTCAGGTGTAGCAGCTAATAACACATAAAACAAACCAGAAATGAAATACTGTGTACTCTGCATTTTTCTACATGAAACTCAGGTTGCCCATGAGTGAGGATTTTGCTGGTCCAGTCTGTCAAGCTGTGATCTGCCCAATACCCAGTACTAGTGCCTGAAAAGCCAGTAAACTAAAGATTATCCAGCTTGCCCATGAGTTGCCATATTCTGCCAGGCCCAGCCCATAATCCTGCAAAGCCAGAATGGTGTAGCAGTTCTGGTGTTGGACTTTGACTGGAAGACCCAGGTTCAACTCCCTAGTCATGAAACCTTGTAGGTGACCTTGGGCCAGTCGCTGCCTTATTTACCTCATAGGGTTGTTGTGAGAGAAGGAACAAATGGACCTGCACCAGTGCAATGACCCATGAAGGCTTATCAGTTTCACATAACATGCTGTAGCATACAGCTGTGCCTTCCCTCTTTAACAAACGGAATATAGGGTTGCAATCCCTAGATTTAGCTAGCGCTCAATGCTACAGTATGGCAAAGGCTAGAACTGGCTATTTATTACAGTAGGGGAAGGGCAGGAGTGGGTCTTCTGATCAAGTGCGCTGCCAGTGTATTGCCAGAACTGACTCAGTCTTACTTTGAAACCTAGAAAATTCTTCACTGTTCCTTTAATCCTTGAGGTGCTCAGAATTAGACCAGAAGTAATTATTTGAGAATTATTTTAGCACTGAGACATATAGGGCACAATCCTAACCCACTTTCCTGCACTGACATAAGGGCAATGCATCTTCTAGGTAAGGACATTCCCTTACTTTGAAGAGGCCTCAGTGAGCGACACCCAACTGCAGGATATAGCACGCCTCATTGGTACCACTATGCCAGTGCTGGAAAGTGGGTTAGGATTTGGGCCCTAGAAACTCCTCAGAACACTCTTCCAAGTACCCCAGAAATTCTGAATTTTCTCCCCAGTTTTCCTGTCAGTCTCCCTCTCTTTATTTACTAGTCTTGGTGGGACAATAAGCAGTGCCACTTATGGGGAAGACTTTGATCCTACCCCTGCCCTGCACCAGGGGAAAAGCTGTGCAAAGGCATTGTAGTAGCCCCTAAGAAACTTCAAATTCCAAAAGCCACTGTAGTTTTGGACACTGCAACGTGGCACATCAGAGTGTCAATGAGAGGAATCACTGCTTTTAGGCCCTTGTGGCAGTCATGCCACTTTTCTCCTGGTGCACTGAAAGGAACCCTCTCCCCAGCCCCAGGTGCTGCTACTTCTAATTTCCCCACCAACCTGCCACCTCAAAGCTACTGAAACTAGTAAATAAAGGATGAGGGGGCTGATGGGAAAGCTGTCAAGGAGGGATAACTTCTGCAAGCTTTCCAAACTCAAAGAAGAACCCTTGTGGATCAGGAAGCATGCTGCCTTTTGGAGAGAGGCCTTTGCAAGCTCCAAGGCCCAGCTGCATCACTGACTGCAGCAGCCATTTTCAACCACTGTGCGGTGGCACACTGGTGTGCCGTGAGTGGTCTGAAGGTGTGCCCCCGGAGTTTTGGGGAGGGTCATTTATTAATAGGGCCATTGGGGGATGTGAGCTCTCCACCAACAGCATTGTATACTTTGTCAATCGTAAAAAACTGATGGTGCACCTTGACAATTTTAGCACCTTGTCAGTGTGCTGTGAAATGAAAAAGGTTGAAAATCACTGGACTACAGCTTTCAATAGGTCTTAGATTCTAAGCACAGCCTGCTTGGCAAAAAAAGAAGTGTGCCTCATCCCAAATTCAAAATACTTATTCAAAAAAGTGACCCAGATATTACAAACGCTGATAAATGCTGTCATTTGTCTAAGGTCAGTTTAACCAGTAACAGCCCAATCCTAGCCACATTTTCCTGGGAGTAAGCCCCATTGAACTCAGGTCTACTACTTCTGAGTAGACATGCATAGGATTGGGCTGTGTGTCCACTGAGCCTCATAAACTGGCATGGCCAGACTACCCATGATGCTGCCTGAGGCAGTGACCTCCAGCACCAGATTGGTGGAAGCCTGCGATAGGTCTGAAGGCAAGTGGGAGGGGCTTAAAACATCCCTTCTGGAAGTGATGTTTGAAAGCCCTTAGAAGACCTTTGCAGAGCCTTAAAACGTTACTTCCTGTTTTCCCTGGAAATGACAGTTTGAGACCAGCTTGATCCTGGCTATCGTGCAACACAGCATTGCAACAAAAAGTATTAGAAGGTAAATAAACATTTCAAATGATGAACAAGTCCAGGAAGCCACTTTTGTGGAGCATGTTGGCAAAAAAAAGAAGAAGAAAAAAATGGCAGTGATTGTGTATTAATTGCAGTGGTGCCTGTGGTTACGATAATGCACATTCATTGGAAGTGGCTGCAGAAGAAGTATCTCATTAAATGCTGTTTCAATAAAGTCACACAAAAGGATTTTCACATCGTGATAGGAGCGTGACCACTTTGGCATGTGCTGCAGATAATGTCTACAGCACAAAGGCTGCCAAAATCTTATTTGTCCTTCACATGAAGTCCATATTGACTGTCTAAATAAACACACACACAACCCACCCACCCCTTTTTGTATAAGCCATTATTTTCAAATTGTTTCCCAACTTATACAGCAACTGAAAATTGGACAGCTCTTCAATTGCCTGCTTTTCAATTGATTATCAATACAGTTTTTCAGAATTAAGAATATTGTTCTATTCTTTGCCTTGGCATCATGTTGACTTTGTGCGGTGGTCATTTCAATATTGTGGTACAGTTTTTGCATCTGGACACGGGTATTAAGATAACACGGGGGGGGGAATCAATTAGGTTTATTATCTCCACTTGAGCCGTATTGTAGGCGATAAGACAAACTATATACATAATGTTGGATTTCTTTTCAAGGGCTTTTATGATTACAAAGCTGTAGTTTTTCAGGGATACGATGTACCATGTACAAAAGCCTGGAAGTTTCTGTTTCAAAGGCTGTTTTTAATTGTTACTACATAAACAACTATAAACAACTATGTATAGAAGGACACTGATTTTGCCTTAAACAGAGAAAGGTCACCAAGAGGTGAGGTCCATTGCAGTTCTACTGATTTTTAGAAATGTTTCCCATGTGGTAAGAAAGATAGTTGATTGTGGAAAAGACAGTTCTGGTTTCACATGATTGTGCCTCAGGTTTACTTCTGGAATAACAGACTTTTTAAAGAGATGGTGTGAATGTCATCAAAACATTCTAAAGAGTTTTGACATCCATGGGTACAGGATGTCAAAAAAAAAATGTAGGATGTACAGGATCATAAAAAAAATCTCAGATTCTATTCTATGGTTTATTGGGGAACAGTTACAACCACTATGTGCACCAGTATAGAGGCACTTGTAACATTGCTTTTTAAAATCTATTCATCATCTGATGGAGAAAAAAAATTATCCAAAAATTGACAAGTGGCAACTCATTTTTCGGACAGCTCTACTTTTTTTGGTTACTTTTCATTAGCACTTGATCTTCTCACACCACTAGAGGATGTAACTCAGTGATAGAACCCCAGACTTGCATGGGGAAGTTCAATCCCCAGATGCTCCAGGTGGGGCTGGGAAACATCCCTGACTACATGAAACCCTGAAACCGTTTGGCTAGACAGGTTCTTCAATTTCCTAGACAGGTTGTCTAGACAGGTTCCTGAGTTGGAATGATATATGTCAGGACCACCAGGGGGGAGTGCCTGGTTTTAGAGCTACCCCACTGCTGAAGCCAGTGATTATATACTTATGTATGGTATTTATACCTCTCCTTTCAATTCAAAAATAGCAAGGTGACAACATTGTAAGGATGCCACACCAGCCTCCAATATCCAATGAAAAAGTACTCATTATCAGATTTATTTCTAAAGCCATTTAGGGTGCAATCCATAAAGCCATAAAGCACTTTTACGTCACCCTGGAGGCAGTTAGGCCAGCGCAAGTTGCCGGCCAAGGGACAGTGAGATTCGAGGAGTTTCAGGAGCCGGGGGCATGGGGAGGGCAGGGAGGAGGCGGGGAGGAGGTGTTTCAGGGCGGGGGAGGCTGGCTGCGGTCCATCCTGGGGGTGGGCGGGCAGAGAGTGGGAGACAGGGCCAGGATCTGGCTGTTATGCTGGATCCAATCCTGTTCCTGGGCAGCCTGGGCCGGCCCCGGGCTGCTTGGATTTGCACTACCTCCAGAAATGGTGCAGAACTGAGAAGCCCCATTGGGGTTGCAGTGATTCTCTCCAGGGTAAGGGGAAGTGATTCCTCTTGCCCCGGGCTGAGCTATTAAATTCCTGAAACTTGCACTGGATACAGTGCTGACCTGCTGGCCTGCCTGTTTCCAGCGCAAGTTAGGATTGCATTGTTAACTATGAAAATATGGTTTGCAAGTACAGTATTAGAGTGGCACAACTGAGATCTAGTGATGGTGACTTTTCCAAGGCCATTTGGTGAGTCAGCATTAGAGCAATAATCCACAAATGGCAAATCGAACACTGCTTTTTTTAGGTTGTGCTGGCTACCATTTCAGCAACCAAATTTAAAATAATGGATAAAACCGAAACTCATCATCAACTGCTTATTTGTGAAATTCAATAAAAAGAAAATATGGGGGGAGTACATGACATAAGTGGTGAGAAAGCAGCCTTGGTCATCCCCCACCCCTCCACCCCCGGTTCTGTAAAAGAAGCATCAGAAATAATGAAAAGCTTGGCTGGAGACATACTCGTCTGTTAATAGTTGTTATTGTTAATATTTCTTAGAAACAAGAAAGCTTTTAAAGATATTTATCTTTAATGCACCTATTGATTTCCTTTATTTAAACTATTAATAAACTGACTCAAACTCCTTTTTTCCTTCCAAAAGAGAAAGGATGAAAATCAGACTCAGGTACCACAAAATGTTTTCTGTGTATTTCCAAGTGGTTTATATATTAAAACTGGAATTAAAACTGATTGGTTGATAATGACTGCAGATGCTGACCTTTGAAGAGATTTATTAGTCCTGCAAAGGATGAACTGGGCTACCTGCTCCCTGTGACCTTGACAAAGAAATACAGAAATAACCTGTGGTGTATTTAACCCTTTCCATGTGCTATAAATAGATCCGGGGGGGGGGGGGGATGAACAAGTTGTTGTTAAATAAGTCTGAGAAAGGCTACTGAGTAAATGTGAATACATGATTTAAAAAAAAGTGGGGAGGGCATGCACTACGATCAGCTGGTTTTCCATTCTTTTTTCCAGACTTCCAGATTATTTTACTTCTGTACCATAAAATAACAGGCGTAATCAGCAGGGCAGGGGAGAGAATGAGACAGACAGAGTAAGCCTTTACCTATTATTTAATTATCTTACTTATCTTTCTATGGAGTGTGTCTGTGTCTGTGTGTATTTACGTATTTATTCATTTATTTGGGTTTCTTTCCCAGCTCCTGCCAAGAATTAAAGGTGGGTTAAAGAAGAACGTGGAATCATAGAAACTAGAGTTAAAAGGGACTTTGGAGGGCATCTAGTTCAGCCCCTTGCTCAGTTCTGGTGACTACAACATCCCTGACAGATGGCCACACAGCTTCTGCTTGAAAACCTCCAATGAAGGCAAGCCCACAGCTACATGAGGCAGGCTGTTCCAGTACCAGACAGCTCTTATAGTTAGGAATTTCTTCCTCTAGTCTAGCCTAAATCTACTGCCCTGTAGTTTCAACCCATTGGTTCTAGTTCTACCCTTTGGAGCCAAGATCCCTTACCTTATATTGTCATAAAATCCCCATGAATAAAGCAGGTTTGCCTGAAGCCACCCACAGTGAATCTGCGTCCTAAATTTGCTAATTATCATGTTTGAAGTATTTGCCTGCTCTGTGGGACAGTCTTTCACCTAAGAATTCAGTGTAAGTAAGTGTAAAGTCATGCACATTGGGGCGAAAAACCAAAACTTCACATATAGGCTGATGGGTTCTGAGCGCTTTGTACAGATCAGGAGAAAGATCTCGGGGTGCTTGTGGACAGCTTGATGAGTCAACATGCGGCTGCAGTGAAGAAGGCTAATTCCATGCTTGGGATCATTAGAAAAGTTGTTAAGAATAAAATGGTTACTTTTATAATGCCATTGTACAAATTGATACAATGTGTAATTAGTTTGTGGAACTCCTTGCCACAGTATGTGGTGATTTGGGGCATTTGGTGGGCCGCTGTGAGATACAGGAAGCTGGACTAGATGGGCCTATGGCCTGATCCAGTGGGGCTGTTCTTATGTTCTTATGTGATGACAACTGGCCTAGATGCCTTTCAAAGGGGATTGAACAAATTTCTGGAGGAAAAGTCCATCACAGGTTACAAGCAGTGATGAGCATGTGCAACCTCCTGATTTTAGAAGTAGGTTACCTCAGAATGCCAGATGCCAGGGAGGGCATCAGGATGCAGGTCCCTTTTTGTCTTGTGTGCTCCCTGAGGCATCTGGCAGGCCACTGTGAAATACATGAAGCTGGACTAGATGGGCCATTTGTCTGATCCAGTGTGGCTCTTACGTTCTTAAATCTTATTTCAACATAGAAACATGTTGATTCTGACTGACCACAAGATGGAGCTTATTGTCGAGCCTACTCCATGGCATAAAAATCCCACTTCATTAGCACCACAGCGTCCATGCAAAGCTGTCCTGAGAAGATTTTCCAGGTGGCGATGGCGCTGCTACACGTGGGGATAGAAAAGAAATTTTGGTTTTCGTTGTGACTAGCTTCCAAGACCCATTGCTGATAAAATTGCTTAAATCTGTTCCAACCCAACTTTGATAGTCTATTCAAACTAACAAGCCAATCGTAACTAAATTGCTGTGCAGCTATGCAGTGGTTCCAGTGTGGGCTCTGTTGTATCCCATGGGAGAATTCTGGCTGCTGAAGGCCTCCTCATGGTAAGGTGATATTTGTCCCCTTGCCCCAGAGTAAGCCCCAGCAGCTGCAATGGGTCAACCAGTGATATTGCTGACACAAATCTGAACTGATCCATGCAAGCAGATGGACCTAGGAAAGGGATAGTATACAAGGCATGCTGGTGCTGCTGATCCCACCCCCTCCCAGGCCTGATCTTCCCACACATCTTCACACCCTTAGCCCTTTTCCGGACTTACTTGGCCCAGCCTGCAGCCCTGTGAGCATCAGCATGGGCAGGAAGGCTCTGGCCTTCCCAATGGCAGACTGGCTAGAAGTACTCTTGCTATATTTCACTTTTGTGACAGAGTGCGCTGGTGGAACATGCATTCTGCCAGGCATGGAGGCAATAGGAGTGGGCTACTAGTGAACGCCCCATACCTGATACTGCCAATGTTAAATTTGTTCTGGAATCTTCTTGGTCATGAGACCTCCTCAAGGTGATACTGCAGGATTCTTGGGACAGTTCCAGGGTTTGCGTGATGTCTAAACATCTCTGGCTTAACCTATATGGAAGCTGCATCCAACTACAAGGGTGGCGGGGGGGGGGGGTTAAACCTATAAATGAGTATAAGAACATGGTCATGCTCAATTTTAGAGAAGAGAGAAAAACACATTGGGAGGTTGCTTTGCTTAACAGCTGCTGAAATTTGGGGTGACTGAAGTAAGATTTTGAACCAGAATTGTATGTGGTGGGTGATTTTTAAAGTCCGTTGGCCCTTTAAGTCACTGGGGTTTCCTTACATGCAGTGCCACCCAGGAAGTGACTGTCCCTTGTCATCCCCACTGTTTGTACTAGGCGACTGTGAGTTTCTAAGTGTAAAACTTGTTTATTTCAGAACAAAGTGGCCCAGTTTGGACTACCCAGATAAATACATTCTGAGAATGCAACAACTGGTTACATGGGCATCTTGTAGATAAGAGCAGGGTTATTTTTTGCTCTGCTTTGAAAAGCTCCATGATCAAGGCGGCAATCTGTTTTGTCTGTTGCCTCTGACAGTATCAGAGGGAACCTGGCTTGGCGAGATTGATTGGTACCTCCAGCTTAGCCATTTCCTTGCAGAATGGCTGGGGTTTTTGCCTAATGATGTTACATTTGTCCTGCAGATGATGTAGAGCATGCTTCGGAGGATGAACGGCTCGCCTCTGATCGCTCCTTATTTGGCAAGCACTTACATTTCACACCGACCCTCCTCAGCCCCATTAATATTATATATAGATACCCTTGTCACCGATTTACATTCGGTGATCCAAAATCAGGACGGAAAGGGTGAAATGTGTGAGGGGGGTCGGGTTGAAGAGGTGGGCTGATTTATTGGAGGGAATGTTGAGGAATAAAAAGGAAGTGATCAAATTTATATTAATGCTCTGCCCTACATTCTCAAGCACTTCTTTCCCCCACTCCATTTAACTCAAAAGTTTCTTTTCTCCTGAAGGCTTCAGTATCGGCACATCCACATTGTAGGCTTCTTGAGAATAAAATAACTGTGCCTCAGCCCTGCCATCTGTGAGTGCCAAAGTTTGTTTCCCTGAAAGTCAATACATAGATTCATAGATAAATGATACATACAGATTATGCGCATAATACATTTCTTTTCTCAGATGGACCTTGGTGAGCTCTAGAGAGCAACTTATCAGGTCTAACCACCAGAAGGATGGGGTTGGTTGGTGGAAACCTTCCCCTGAGAATGCAACGTGTATTACAGCCCAATCCTAAACTTCACCAGTCCATAGTGTGCCAACAGAGTGTATGCTACATGCTATGGGGGTGGGGGTCAACTAGCTAGCCAGAGAGAGAGAGAGAGAGAGATGAAATACATTTATACCTAACTCCCAGTAGGCTGCCTGGTCACCTATGGGCCTGCTCAGACCCACGCTAGCTATTTTGCTGGTTTAATCCCAAAGAGAGGAAGGGGACATGTCAGGCTGCATCCTGGTGCAGGTTGCTACTGATGGGATTCACCCCTACTCCCTGAACTTCTCCATGCCCTCCCTGCTTCAAATATATCCCTGAATCACCCATGTCCTGTTCCCATGACCACCTTACCTGCTCTGGTGCACCCCAGAAGTGGCCCTTTCTGACAGCAGCTCCAGCAGACTCTGTAACTGCATGCCATTTATGGCGATACCATGGCATTTATGATGGTGGAATGCGTGTTCCACCATCTTAAACAGCCCACAGGTTTGGGCTATTGGTGTAGTGTTTTAAGTGCGCACTAAATGTGTTGTATGTGAATGAAACACAGTATAGGTGTGCAAGAACATGCACCATACATGTACAGTTGTGAGGATCTGGAATTGGCTGAAACTCCTGCTTATACTCAGGGGCAACTGCAAGTTTACTTCTGTGTAATGTGTGAATGACCCTCAGCCTTCTGTCCACTATGGAGTTAGTCCATAGCACTCCTCAAGTGAAATAACCTATATAAAGAGTACACACAGACACTGCATACAACTATTATCACTACTGTTAACACCAGACATAGGTCCCAATCCTATTGGTGCCTAATGCTGGTGGGATGAACATTCTAGTTGTGCTAGGCACTTTCTGAGTGTTGCAAAAGACAACATGCCAGAGTTTATGAGCTGGCTGCCAACTGCAAGCGCTGAGTGGCTGACTCTGCATAACAGGAGCCCCTGGGTGCCTGGTGAGCCAGAGAAGATCATGTGAGGGTGGGAGTGAGGCGGGGGCGGGCAGAATGAGGCAGTAGCAGGGCAGGGAGGAGGGCCAATCAGAACTGGGAAGGAGAGGATGGGGACCAGGAAGGGGGCAGGTTGAATGGCAATGTTGTCCATTGAATCCAAACCCCATTCCCAGGCCCAATTCACCTTCACAGGTTCAAACAGACCCACTGGGCTGACAGGGGCTTACCCCAGGGCAAATGCCCCCTGCAAGATGCAATTAGTGTCACATTGGTGCCGCTACATCACCACATGGGGGGGTTACTGTGGGTTGGGATGACAGAATACTAGGAGGCATCCACTTACCTATGGCATGTGATAACTGAGTAGCCTTTGAACTAAACTTACAGAATAAAAGGCAAAGTCAAAGAGTAATTAAATCCCAAATATGACAGAGTGTGAACCAGGATGAATTAATTTATGGCTGGCTGTATATTAATGATAATCAAGAGACACATCAAGCGTGAATTAATATTACCATCAATGCAACAAGCCATGAATGATGCCATAATGTCATATGGTGATTACATCATTTTCTTACAAAACGCTTTCAAATATCACACAGTATTCATCGGATGCAAGATTTCAAGCCCCAAAATTATGTCAGGCAATGTTAATTCCAACTCCAACTCTCCGTATTCTTGTTAGCCAATTGCATCACTTGGTGTCTTATGCCCACTTTATAATTACCTTTAATTACCAGTTTATAATGTTTATTCTGTTAATTCAAGGTTGTTCATGCCCTGAAGCATAAACCAATAACAGAATCATTTGAACCTGTGACTAATTAGAAATGTGTAGTGCCATTAGGTAACATGTTAATGGAAATTATTTCATCCTTTAAGAAACTCACCTACCCACCTTTTATTGCTATTGATCGAATTCTTAATGCAGATTCAGAATAAACACTTCCTTTCTGATAAAGGATATTTAAATGATAGCGGGAAAAGACCCCTGCTATTGAGCAAAAAATGTGTTGCTAGTTTAAAGAAGAAAACAATCACAGCAAGCAAATAAATATCCACCATTTCTTGGATCAAGTCTTACTATAGTAACTCACGTAGTACTGTTGCAGAATGCAGTGATGTTCCAGCAATGAAAGAAGCAGAGGAAAAGACAGCAGGTGCTCACACAAGAGGGGGTGATCAGTGGCAATTCCTTCTTCCTTCTCCACCCCCCCCCCCCAAAAAAAAAACTCTGCTTCTGAGGGTTGAGGGATTCTTGGGAACAAGATGAAACCTGCTGAAGTGGGAAGGTGGAACCAGTCATGTAGCCAGAGGGCGGCAGCACATTAAGTACTGTAGGCATCGCAATGTGCTGTATATGTGTCCCACTTACCATCAGAGCCATTCCGGGCATAGACGGCAATGTGCAGGCAGACCCTCCCCCTGGTTTCACTACTGAGTGGAACCACCAAAAAATGCCCCTTCTTGCACAAATGCAAAAGAGTGCAAGTGCAAGACAGGGTTTGGATACAACTCTCCACAAGAGGCCCTGCTGCGTATTAAGAAATCCAGGACAGTGTGTTGTCGATTACACAGGCCTACAAAATTGAGGGTCAGAAAAGTTTTCCCCAAACTTTATGGTGGTTTGATATGAATTTGGGGTGGTGATTCCAAAAATGGCATCCGTTTACCCTATCACGTCTAGTTTTGGAGATATAGTATAGCCTCATTAGTGAATGGTTCAAGCAGCTTCCTCATGACCTTCCTCATTCACTAAAGAGGCTATGCCGTGTCTCCAAAACTAGATGTGATAGGGCAAAACGGATGCCATTTTTGGAATTAGTACCCCATATATACCCAGGAATTGGTGTAACGTTTAAGGAAGCAAAATGTGTGTTGGCCTTTTACTGCCTTTTACTGGTGGTGCCATTTAGATGTTCTTTCTTAACCATCAGAATGTTTCCAGCTGTCACTGCCTTTGTATGGTAGGAGATGATCATTAAAGTTGAGTTGATGTTTATTCTTTTCTCCTATTGCCCCTGCTCCTACCTTTTTAACAGCAGCTTTCCCTGCAAAATTAAACATTTCTCTTTCACCTGATCTCTGTACCAGGAAGTTTCACCATCTCAGTTGTGCAGTGTTAAAGGTAGAGGAACAGAGATCATTTAGAAAGGTGGCAATCCTATCACCAAGTTGCAGATTCAGACAGCCATCAGTTCTCCTGGGTAACTGTGGATAGGATTGTAGCCTAGGATTGTTAAAAATTTTCCTGCTGGATGATGCCACTTCCAGTTATGACAGCACATCTGGTGGATCCTGACAGATTCCCATTCTTAAAAGTGGGTGCCAGTGCTGAAAGTTTGAGAACCGCTGCCTTAGACAGTGCAGGCTTATTACATGCTTAGTTCACCAATTCTTCAAAAGTGTGACTAGATTCAAACCCATATTAAATAACATGGACATTATATTTGTGCATGAGCTCTGCGGCAGGTGCCAGTATAAAGTGCTTGAGGAAGAGAAGCAAGGGAAAAAAAGAAGAATCCCTGAAGTGGACAATTATGGGATAAACGATGCCTGACTGTGAGCCTAACTTTGAGTGGCAAATTATACTTTATTTGCTAAATATTTCTTCCCAAAATTAATTGTTCAGGCTTGCTGTGTATACAGCTTCAGACTGTGGTGTTCCATTTAAAATTCTGGTCTCATACAGCTGGTTCCAAAGTGAGGTTTTGATTAATCAGAGAATTGGTCTAATCATCTATTGCTAGGAATAATAAATTAGAGCAGATGAGGTCCACACAATCTGCTTCTTGAACTAAGCACTTTATGAACTGAGGGTAATCGCTTAGGAGAATTCATGGGACTGACTACCTGCACGTGGAAAGTTAATTATCACTAAGTGTTAGTAGGATGAGATCCTTGGTTTACACTAGTTTGCCTTTAAGTGGTTGGCATTACATCTTTCACCATTTGACCTACATCTAATTATTTATATTGCTTCTGAGGAAAGCAAATAGTGGCAGAACAACAATAATTTCATTATTTGGCCTTTTGCAGAATGAAGGCAGAAGTGGAAGAGATGGCTTCTCTTCTTCCAAAGCAATTAATATATGATATCATCTTTATCTCTTACAATGTACACCCTAAAAAAAACTCTAACTTCCAAAAGTGGATTATAGTATTTTTGTGAATTGGCCACCATCAGTTTGATGAAAGTACATTGTAATACATTGGGGAGGATTGTATCAGGCGTTGATGATGCCTCAGGCAGTGAGTGGCCAGTTGATCAGATGTCACAGAAGAGCCCGGCAGGAAGAAAAATCACTGCCTGCAATTGGCTGAGCTGTGCAGATGCTCCAGCTGGGCAGGGAAGGCAGAAAAGCCTTCAGACAAAAAGAGAAGATACAGAAGATGGTAGACAAAGGGTCCAAGGAGAATGAGGGAAGAAGGAATGCTCCAGAGGAATGAAATGAAGAGAAAAACCAGAGGAAAGATGTTGAGGGAAAACAGGAAACAGGCAGAAAAGAGAGCTGCACGTGGCCAGGACCTTAAATGGTGAGGAAAGTTGAAGTTCACATATTGATTTCAAATAAGGACCAAATCTGTAGCTGCCGGCATTCTGTCAATTCAATGAACCCATATAATGTCACTGTTTTCCCTCTTCTTCTGTGTTCCATTGCTAATTGCTAACCCCTGCTAATTGGGTAAGAGGCACTTTTTCAAGTGGGTGCTCCTTTTTTTAGCAGGGGGAGAGTAACTGGCCCACCTCACCCCAGCACTGTCTGTTCTAGTGGCTGTCTGCTGGTGTTCTTTTTGCATCTTTTTAGATTGTGAGCCCTTTTGGGACAGGGAGCCATTTAGTTATTTGATTTTTCTCTGTAAACCGCTTTGTGAACATTAGTTGAAAAGCGGTATATAAATACTGTTGTTGTTGTTGTTGTTCCTCCATCATGTTCTCTGGACTGACAAAGAAAAAAGGCATCTGGTGGAATGACCACAGGGTTGCCACCAATAATAGCCTCCCCATTGGTGAATCCAAGTCGTACTTTAAATGTAAAATCTTATATTAAATGGAGCTCTGTCATAACATGGTTACTCTCCATATTTACATCCACATTCCTGGTGGCCATTAGGGTGGGGGGGGGGGAATGCAGATGTACAACATTATGTCCAGCCTGTATGCAGTACAGAATTTTTTTTTTTAATTTGAATCTGCCTTCTTCCACAGCAGCTGCACATTGGGTTGATGTTTTTGTTGCCCTTGAACCCACAAAGGCAGCATGAGGTTCGTTATCCGGAGTGCTAGATCCCCATTTAACACTCTGAAGGAAGGTATAGCAGAAAAAGCTTTTTTCTTGCTGGTACAAGGCAGCAAGGAAGCCATTTGCCTCAGATCATGTGCAAGTGTAGCTAGACGTAGCTAGCTTTTTATATTCATTTCAAACATAGACAAGCATAGGAAAAGGGTTCAGTAAAATTCCATCCCTGCCACACTCAAACACCCTCTTTACCTATTAGTTGTTGCTCTGGCAAGATAACACAGACCAGCTCTGTCTGGTCTTCAAGGACTAAGGCACTAGAGAGCCAGGCACTGGGTCAGGGGTGGCTCATAGCTTCTTGCTAACAATCATTTTAGGACCAGAGTCAGAAATGATGTTAAAATGGTGTTACTTTGGTTAGAGTTTAGTGAAAGCTCTTGGCTCATGGCATCATTTTCATTGAGCTTTCCACCCCACCCCACCCTCCACCCTGATCCCTTTCCTGCTACATCACCAACAGCTCAGATTCCATCAATGTGGTTGGGAACTTTTGCCCCTATGTGCATTACTTTGCACTTGAGCCAGAACTGCATTTGCCATTTGGTTGTCTATTTACCCAGTTCGGAGAGCACTTCAATCTACTTTGGTTTCACCACCCTGAATAGTTTGGTGTGACTTGCAATCTTGGCCACTAACCTAGATCATTTACAAGCAAGTTCAAATGCACCAATGTCAATACAGATCAGCTCCTTGACATCAGCCAGCTGAGAAATTTACTGGGAACCTTGAAGGTTGCAATCCTATACACATGTACCTGGAAGTGAGCACTGTTGAACTCAATTGGACTTACTTCTGAGTGGACTGTCAAAGGCTTGTGTTGCAAATTGCCTTTGATGCTATTGTACTGTTCAGATAATGGACTACTTGCAGTCCTTTAAGTGAGGATGACAGAGGAAGCAGAAAACTCACAATGCAACAAGCTTTTAGCTGTGTAAATATGCATGGAAACTAGCAGCAGCGATATAATACCAACTGTTGTTATATATCAAATACCTTTTTATTCAAAGATGTTTGTGTTTCCTGTGATGGGTCCAGCCAGTAAAGGCAAAGACAGGAAATCAATAAGTACAGCAAGAAATAAAAGTTTAAAGGTAGCTTTAGGAAAAGAAATTGCTAAAGGCATGTTTCCTGCTTTCAATACTGCTGCGACCAAGTCTCTTACGATATGTACTTATCTGGTAAATTTCTTCCTGTTTTCCTTTTGTTCTTTCATCCCAAAACAAGACAGCCAGGATGGGGTAGTGGTTTGGGAGTCAAACTTAGACCTGGAAGATCCAGGTTCAAATCCGTGCTCAGTCATGAAGCTTCCTGGATGACCATGGACCAGTCACTATCTCTCTGCTCCACTGGATCCAGAACCCCGCATCAGGTCTTTAGGCCTGACATGGGGTCTCTCAACTCTACATTGGCAAAATAGCTGGTGCATACTTGAGTAACCCCATTGCAGGGATTGCACCCTTACCAGGGGACAAATGTCCCTTTCCTCCAAGGAGATGTCAGCGGCTTCCTGGGACACATAAGATGCAGCAGCAGCCGTTTTGGCACCACTGCTCCTCTGGGCACCAGGCAGTTTAGGATTGGGCTGTCAACAGCCTAATAAACAGATTCACAGGTTATTCTAGGACACAGACCATCTGCGTGCCTTCTGCAATCTAAGGCTCCAGTCTTTTGTAATGTTAGCATAAGCCTCCCTAACCTGAATAGGGGTTTGCCCTAACAGAATAATTTGAGGAATGATCAATGCATGCCTCTAGTCCAGTGTTTTCCAAACTGTGGGTTGGGACACACCAGTGGTTGTGAGCCAGTTTTTGGTGGGTCACAAAAGGTTTTTGAAGCATTAAAAAAAAAAAAGTTTGCAAATACTCTTGCCCAGTTTGCAGAAGAAAATTGTTAGCTGGAATAATCTTCATACCCCCAAATAAAATGTTGTATTTTTCAATATTCTCTAGTAATTAACATCCCTAGATCATGCAAGAACCCAGTTTCAGTCTTTTGTCTGGCCTAGCAATTTCTAACTGCACATCTTACTCTCCAGCTCAGCCATCTGGGTACCCTGGAAAGTCTGTAAAGGTTATGGGGAACAGTCCTCAAACTCCATTTCTAGGGGGGAATCTACCAAATGTCTACACACACATACTATATGATTCTAGCAGCCTCGGGAGCACAGGATCTTGATTAGTTTTCATTAATAATTTATTCATTATTGTTAATAAACAAAATATTATTCCTTTTACAGTTTTCATTTTAAAAAGTGGGTCCAAGTGGGAAAAAGTTTGCGAAGTGCTGGTCTAGTCTTCTGAGCTGGAAAGAATAGCATAAGAACTTCAGTGCAGACCCAGAAGCGGAACAGACTATAAAAATCTGCTTTTGCTGTAAAATCTTGTTTTGCTTTGAACAGCTAGGCTTGGGTGTCCTGATTATATTTTTACACAGAAATGAAACTGTTAAACATGAACTTCCCAAGATGTGTGCTCAGCATTTCCATTGCTATCTGATCAGGCAGGTGCAAATGTAAACATTGATGTAAGCCAAGATATGTCTTCCAATTGCTGTAATCTTTTGGTGTTGAAAGGTGTACATTTTAGAGACCTCTGGTATCACTGGAGCTGGAAATATTAATTGGCTAGCATGATGAACTGATTATGTCCACCTCTGAAAACAATCTACATTGTTCTAAGTTTTATTTATTTATTACAGTATTTATATACCACCCAGTGGCGTAGTTGGAGGGGGTGCAAAGCACTAAGTTTTGCAGGTGCCTGAATGCTCTGTGCAAGCGGCCCCCTCCCCCCCTTTGGAGCCAAATAGAGGTGCAGATCTGAGTATACCCATTGGGACTGACAGAGGAGACTGCTAGCAGCTTCCCTGGCCCTACAGTGGCCGTTATTTTTGCACCACTGTCATCCTGAACACTTGGGAACCTTAGGATTGGGTCCCTAGAAATTTTCTAAAGAAAGAAAGAATAATAAATTTTCTCTCATCCTGGCAAGCTTGCAATCTATCCTTTGTAGCGTGTGCTGTTTTGTTTTAGTCTTGTCACTCTCTTCATTCCACTTAGTTTTTCCCAGTGGTTACTTGATGCTTTCCATCTTTCTTTTTTTTAAAGTTTTTTTTTATGATGGGCACACACTGTGACTCACAAGTCAAGTTGTCGCGAGGTCTGTGACTCACGACTCATGACTTGAATTTAATGACTTGGGCACATCCTTGGTGTTCACTTACATGGAGACCCAGCCATTTTAATGCATGTGCACCATGTGGATGGCACCACTTGTGCATGCTCACTGGGTCCTCAATGCAAAGTATGAGCTAGGCCCAACTTCTGGAAACATTGGCCATGGATATACAGGTGTGTGCCCCTTAGCGACCTTCCGGGTTGCATATGTGATGGCTGCCCCTGGTCAGGAGGCTGCACACCCCAAGTCTCCAAAGCTGAGGGGAGCTCTACTCCCCTTGCCTCCAGAGGCTTTGCATAGCGCCAAGCCCCATTTGACGATAGGGATGCTGGTCTGCATCCCTGTTGTTAAGTGGTGCACAACTGTACATATTTCAATGGCTCCTCAAGATCAAGAGTGTCAGTGTTCCAATTTTGCCCTTTAGAAGTTGCTTGTTTTGGAGATTCATCACTATTTTCAAATCAGGCTCAGTGCTGGCAATAGGTAAGCCTTTACAGTAGCGCCAAACAAGAGCAAACTTGGACAACCCAGCAGATCAGAAGAATAATGTGTTCTCTGGCAAACGGAAGGTCAGTGCAAGAATGGGGAGATTGTGTGTCAGTTGTTCAAAGAACGGAGAGTACAATACATGCCTTTTAGAAAAGAGCCAAACCTGCCAACAAGACTCTGCCTTAAACTGTGCAGATTTCCATTGTCCTCTAAGATCTAGTCCATTGCTTTGCATGCATTAGTTTGTCACAGAAGTGTAACTAAAGGGGCTGTGAGAAATGGCATGTGATTCCTGGCCTCTTTACTTCACTATCTGGGTCATGAACATTTGAATTGTATTCTAATATTGCAGGACCATATCACACCATTGATTTTTTAAGCCAATTTCATCATTGATTTAAATACAGAGTTCTGCGTAAAATCCAATGGCACAATATGGTCCCCAGACATTCACACATCCAGAATATTGACAGCAAAGGAAAACAGAACTGCTTTTGCCTTCCAAAGTCCTTCCCCTTGAAACATTATAATGTACCCCCCAGGCTCCAGCTGTTTCATAATATGCAGTTAAATTAAGTGAAAATGCTATTGAATGCAGGTTATCTCTCTCTTTAAAAAATCCTATATGAACAGTACCCGGGCTTTTAATCAAATAATTTCCTAATGACTCACAGTGGCATCACCATCAACTCATCTCTCACGCCCGACCCCCTCCTCACCACTTTCAGGCCATGCTTTCCTCCCGAAAGCGTTTGGTGCAGCCCATTAAGGAACACTTTAATTCAAGAGAGTCTGGCTGATCAAGAAAAATTAAGCTCCTAATAACAGCAAAATCGAAAGAAATTTGGATAAAATGACTCTCCGCATCACAGATTTTGTTTACTAGTGGGTAATTAATTCTCCACATATGCTGGGAACATCTGTCGCAGTGACCTGCCATACTATCTGTGAAATGACTGCTGTGCAGCTCCACCGCAGGCCATTAGCAACCCTTGGAAAGAAGGCTTCTCCTTCCTGCCCCCAGTCTGGGCAATTTCTACTTTTGCTGCAATATTCCACAAAGCCAGGCTGCCCTCTACTCTTTCCTTCTGTCTCCTCACTCAAAAGCCTATTAAGAAAAACCTGAGTATAAAAAGAGAGGGCAAGCAAGAATGGGTTTAATTTGTGGGTAATCCTATCAACTGGCTTCTTTCGTACCTTTCATTACCTCCAGCTGGTCACATGGGCCCTTGTGAGATGGGAAGAGGGAACAGCACATTAGACAGAGGGCTCCCAGTCTCCTGCTGTTCCTATGGACAGATTCTGACCGTAGGAAACTGCAGAAACGAAACAGAAGAGGTGGGAACATTTTGTAAAAGACCATGTCCCCTGTTTAGAAGAGAATGCCACACTTGAGTTAAGGTAGGCTAGGGACAAGATAGTAGGATCTCCCAAGATCTGATTGAATGCTGTCAGAGCCACGTACTACCAAAAATCCCTGAGAAGAACACAAGGTCAGCCTGAGCCACCTCCAATGTAAACACAGAGAAGATTCAAGAAAGTTTTCCTCCATTTATCAGTAAATAAATTATATTTGTGAACTCTCTCCCCCCCCCCCAAAATTCAAACACTATAGGGTATTGGGCTTCTCATTCCCAATCAGATCCTATCATATACCTGAGTTATTTTAACAACTTGATAATGACATTACTGATGCTGCTCATAGGAACAAGGAAACATTGGGAGTTTTTAAGGGCACAGTATGCTCCACATGAACTGAATGTGTATCTTAGAAAGTATCCTTGAATGCTCACAGGTGTTCAGTAATAGATATGTGAGGGTTCCTTGGAAGATAAATTGATGTGGTGTTTCCTGAAGACCACTTTGATATTATTATTATTATTATTATTAACAGTATTTATATATGCAATAACATATTTGCTATCAAATATCAACTGCCCCACTTCAAATACAGAAATCAAGTACAGTCAGATGTCAGAAACATTCAAGGATCACTTTTGGGATCAAATTTACTTGAACTCTGTCAGTGATCCTTACTACAACATTTTTATGGGGTAGGTCAGTATTATTGCCCCCTTATTGCAGATGGGGGGCAATGGGGGTGGGAGATTGAGGCTAAGGGATCATAATTTGCCAAAGACAATACTGTGAGTTAATGGTAGGAGTAAAATGTGACTAGAAGACATCCTGGTTCACAGCTCAGTCTCTTACAGCATAATCTTACACAGGTTTACTCCACAAGTACTCCTTGTGTTCAGTGGTGTTTACCCTCAGGTAAGTATGTATATCATTGCAGACTTTCAGTGCAAGTGAATGCCTATCTACTTAAAAGTAAGTGGCATGGTGCTGAGTGGAATTTACTCCCATCAAAATGTGCATAGGATTGCAGATTAGGGCCCAGTCCTATACCTAGCGCCAGCTCTGAGCCTACACCAGTGTTGCGTGCCATAAACATGCTGTAAAGCACGTTTACAGCACCTGGAGAGTAGGGAGCACTGGCATTGGGCTGGCGCTAGTCAGGTGCCAGGCCCGAGCCAGCAGGAGGAAGACACGCTGCTGCTGGAGTTAAGTGAAATTGCTGGATGGCGATTCAACCTCTGGGGTGGAGGAGGGCAGAATGAAGGTGGGACAAGGGAGGGGTGAAGGAACTGGGGCAGGAGGGGGTGGGACCTGTGGAGCCCTGCTCCACTGGATCCTGAACTCTGTTTTGGGCCAGAAGGCCCAATACAGAGGCTCTTGAGTCTGCACCAACAAAATAGCCAGCACAAATGTGAGGAAACCCATTGCAAGGGCCAAAGCTGTTCTCAGGAGAAGGGGGACAAAAGCCCCGTTCCCCCAAGGAGACTCCTGGTGACTTTTCAGCACTCGCTGGATACAGTGGTAGCTATTGGTGCTGCTATTCCAAAACATAGGATAGGGCTGCCTGTCATTCCCGAGTCAACTAGATTTGAACCCATAATGGTGGGTACTGAACTCACCAAGAAGAAGTTTTTGCTGAGCTGCTTTTTCCATTCAGTTCCCACATGAGGAGCAGGACCAGGAGGAAAAACCATCAGAATAACAAATAATTCCTGTATTACTTTGGCACAGATAGCATGGAAGGGTCTGATCTTTTCCTTCTTTTCTGACAAGCCATCTCCTCTCCAACCACTCCAGAATCAGCAATTCATTCTTCATTTCAAGCTCCTTTGTCCTGACTGATTGTCCCTCATTTTTCTTGATGGCTTTTATCTGAAAGATCTGTGGATCACACATTTCTTTCTAAAGACCAGTAATGTAAGAAGGCTCTATAAGCATTACAACTCCAGCTTGGTGTTTTGAATGCATCCTGCTGACTCTGACCTGAGGCCAAAACCCACACTTTGCTTCTATATTTTACATTCTAACATATATGACCTGATTCTTTTTTTTCAAATTTTTAATAAAGTTATCCACATACACCCCAGAATGAGAAATGCTGAATTTGTCATAGGTTCCCTACATTTCAGGAGATACAACAAAGTTCAGATGTGGAACTTTTAAGTCACAAGCTTGGGCATATTTCCTAAGCAGTGAAAACCCAATGCAATGGCCTGATTTCCAGACATAAGACTTCAACCTGAACCAGACATTCCTGCACTGGACTGCAACTTTAGCCTTTTGTTCACATTTTAGGAATTCCCAGTTCCCTTTGCTTGAAATCAGCACTTTGGTGGCCAAGCTCTGCTCAAATGCCAGCGCATAATCAGACACTCAGAATTTCAAGCATTGCCTTCAAGGGCATGCAGGTAATATTTTCTATGGAGAAGCAACTTTATTTATCCCCATAGGACTAGATTAAGCGAGAAAGGGGAGAG
The DNA here is from genome assembly GCF_035046505.1 of Tiliqua scincoides. Classification (NCBI taxonomy): domain Eukaryota; kingdom Metazoa; phylum Chordata; class Lepidosauria; order Squamata; family Scincidae; genus Tiliqua; species Tiliqua scincoides. The sequence continues at coordinate 252,445,912 of NC_089821.1, forward strand.
AACACCTGCATCTCTACTAGGACACCTGCTTTTACAATGAATGCCACATTGCTAGCACAGCCGCAGTCTGTCAGCTACGGGGGGGGGGGGGAGTTGCAGACTGCAAAAAAAATTAGTCTGAGAGATCACAATGCTGGCAGCAGAACTTCAACTCCAGCAAAGAACTCACCTGCACCCTTGCACTTCCTGTCAAAAAGCAGTGCAGTGCTTGCTGTTTTAATAAAAATCAGTTATATTTAATAGCATCTTATTTGTATTCTTGTGTGTGTGTGTCCCCTCTCGTGACATGTTTATTTTGCACTGGAACTCAGGCTTAATGTGCAGGTATTATTGCCAGTGTGAGCTCTTTGGCTCTTTGATTTAGATTGCCTTACCATCTTGATGCCAAATTAAAGAACGCAAGCAGTATGCCAGTAAAGAAGGGTTTGTTTTTCCCTTCCTGCTTTGAGATTGGAAAATCAGTTCTCTAGACAGCATGACCAGTGCTGATATCTGATAGAGCCCTGCCTGTGGTATCACAGGCTGAGCCCATCACAAGAATAGTGAGCATGGGTTGATTGTGACCCAAATAGTGAGCATGGCAGAGTTGATTTGGATAGAGAGGATGCTGGGGAGGGAGGGGCATCGTAAACATAAGAAAGGAACATAGAGTTGTAAACTTGGAAGGACAACCATGCAGTTATGTTCAATAGAATTAAAAAGTAAAAGCAATGGGCAGGCCAATCCTTCTTAATCCCGGGTCAGTGTTTCTCAAACTGTGGGTTGGGACCCACCAGGTGGGTTGCGAGCCTATTTCAGATGGGTTCCCATTCATTTCAATATTTTATTTTTAATGTATTAGACTTGATGCTACCATGGTATCTGACTGCATTTGGGGAAATGTTACAGACCTGTACTTTGAACAAGCCACTATGTATATTCTTTTAACTCCTGGATAACTGTGGGTAGGATTGCAGCCTAGGCTTGTAAAAAATTTTCCTGCTTGATAAAGTCACTTCCAGTCATGACATCACTTCCAGTGGGTCATGGCAGATTCTCATTCTAAAAAGTGGGTCCCAGTGCTAAAATGTGTGAGAACCGCTGCCCTGTATAGCAATGCAATGGCACCAATGTGGCATCCACTTCATCCTGCAGAGGAGTGTTGGCCTCCAGAGGCCTCCTTGGGGCAAGGGATCATTTGTTCCCAATCCTCCCTCCTCCTCACCCACCCTGTTCTGCCCACCTCACACCTTCCTTCTACCCTCTGTATGGTCTTACCTTGGGCAGCAGGCACCTGTGATCCACTGCTGCACAAAACCGGCTACTCACTGCTTCCAGCAGCAGTCCAGATGGTGCACTCCACCGTGTTGCCTTTTGCGACAGCTGGAAAGCTCCTAGCACTGTCAGAACGCTTGTTCCTATGACACTAACCACTATTAAGACTGGGCCATAAAGTATTTAGTTACTCACGACCAACTATCTGGTGTGGAGAGGAAAACAAATAGCTACTCAGCTATTGATGAAGAAAAAAAAGGACTACAGGTGCCCTCCCAATCCATGGAGTCAGTTGTCTGCAGTTCTCAGCAAAGCCCCCCCCCCCATCCCCTGCACTCATAACCTTCCATTTTCTTCATTAGCAGGTATGTTTGTTGCTTTTACAGACACTAGAACAGGGACACGACAAGCAGGTAGGCAGCCTGCATGCTAGAGGGACACAATCAAAACATTAATAGGTAGCAGAAAGTTTTGTGCTGCAGTGGAGAGGTGCAACTTCTCCATTATTATTAAAACCAGTTCACAGCTTGTTCATGTTCCCTTCTCCATCTCTCTCACTGATTCTTCCCTATATATCCCCCCTTTTCAGATTAACATCCTAAGGTAAACATGGAGTTGAGAAGCCCACATTTATCTTGCCACATGTAGTTCCACTCTCCAAAAGAGCAAAACCACCATTCAAATATAACCTACAGTAGTTTGAGTACCTCAGCCCAGAGCCCCACCTGCACTCCACAGGATGTGTGAAGCTCCCTGGCTTCCAAGGGCAGTCCCATTCTTTATAATAGAGGGCTCAAAGCCACACTCACAAGGCAATGTACAGATAGACCTGCTTCCTCCATTGAAATAAATGGGGCAGCCTATGCAAATAGGAAATGGTTGCAATTAGGGCATCAGTTCCAATAAGAATCAGCTGAAGTTTCCTTGACAAAGAAGGGTACTGAGAGTTAGCTTTGCAAAAGGAGAAGAAATACAGAGTGTGTACTGTTCTCTCTACCACTGATATCAGTGGGACTTTACAACTGCTTCTCTTTGGCTGGATTGTGCCCTAATTTATCGGTGCAATATTGTATTACACTTAGGATTTCTATGCTTTTCTGTAAATTAATTTAGAGGTTCAGAGGTATAATTCTCTTAAGAAATACAATGCAAAAATCACTGCCTAGGTATAGAGAATTAAAAGCTTTAAAAACAGTGATGTAGTCAAGGACAGTGATGGGAATACTCAGGAGAGCTGCATATAATTATCTGCCATTTATAGGGTTATTTTCTTCATCACATACAGAACAAGCAGGATTACTGCGTACTACTAGGACAGGCATTCTAGGGAGGGTAGCGCGAGGTGCTCATGTTCTTTGTGCATGCAAATGAACGTGAGCATTGTTTCCTGAAATGAGGTGAGACAGAAATGTGTGTGTGTGACAGAGAAAATAAAATTGATAAAGCTACATTGGTTTAATTGTTCTGTTAGCTTTCATGTTTGTTCGTTCATGTCAACATTTGCTGTAATATTGGTTCCAAAATTTCTCTCTCTCTCTCTCTCTCTCTCTCTCTCATATTCTGTGCATGCATGCATATCCTGTGCTTACCATGACTTCATGTCTTCACCATCGGTGCAAAAATGCATAATAATACAGATGAGATGTCTTTAACACACACAGAGTACACTTCAGAGTACACTTATGGAGTAACCAGTTTCCAACAATTATACGATACATCTGGAATCTGGAGGTAAGACTTCCCGGTCACAAAGCACGTTGCTTTCATTAAACTGTGAAACACACAACCTATGTTTCTGGCCTTCTTAACTTTTTTATACATCTTTTAGTTTTACAGGCTTGATTCCTCGGTGATTTGCTCTTTTACTCTTTTAATCTGGCTACTGTTTTTTGGCCCTGTAGTGTGTTTTTAAATGTTTTTATCTGTTTGTATTAATGTTTTTTTTTAAATTCTATTGTTTTTTAATATGTTGTTAGCCGCCCTGGGTCCCGTTAGGGAGAAGGGCGGGATAAAAATAAAGTTTTATTATTATTATTATTATTATTATTATTATTATTATTATTATTATTATTATGTTTTTTAGAGAGAACTAGTGATAAGGCTATTGAAGAATGCCTTATTACAGAACTCTTTATCAGTCAAAATAGAAACGTAGCAGCTAATACGATGAAGAACATAGCAGAGAATCATGAAAACTGCCCCAGTTTACCTTTTTGTTGCTGCTGTTGTATCCCACCATATTATAAGGGCCAAAGTCAGCCTTCAGGAGTGACACCAGGGGCCAGTCAGGTTATGTAGTGAACATTCCCAGAGGGGGCCACTGAGTTTTGCAGGACATCTTAATGTGCCATGTGAGCTGCCCCTTCCCCTACCATTGGAGCCATTCTGGGTGGTGAAAGCAACGCAGAGACATGTCTTCCCCATTGCTGTCACTGCCTGGAATGGCTCTGAAGATGAGGGGGAGGAGCAGCTTACATGATATGTAGAGGTGCTCTGCAAAGCACTACGACCCCCCCCCCCCGAACACCACTGGGGTTATGCCCAGACCTTGGGACAATATCTATTACAGGACCTTCACACCTGGGACAACCCATGAACCTCTAGTATCAGCAGCAGTATTTCCATGTGCACCGCCAAAGGGTACCAAGAAGAACCCATTGCTTTCCCCTCCCCCACAGCCACCTGTAGACAAACTGTAGACAGCGTGCATCAGGTACCTGTAACAAGCTCCTAAAAGATTATTAAGACATAGGTACAGAAAGCTGCAAATAGAATCAGAAGCATGGGAGGGACAGGGTGTTACACCCTTGCTCTGCTGTTTGTTTTGCCACTCCAAATCATGCTCCCCAAACTGCCACAGGAGGAAAGGAGACATCCACCAATGGAAAAGCACTTTGAAATGAGTTACTTTATCAGAAAAAAAAGCCCCACTGAGAACAAAATAAGTGCACCCTCTGCCTCCACCTACTTTGCAGCCTCTCCTAACTGCTTTTCTTCTTTTCTTTGCCTGGAAATTTTGTACACAAACATGCTGTGTAACATCTAGTTTGTCTCTAAGAACTATCACCTCAGCTTCCAATGCCTGTTCTGAAATCTGATTAGGAATGCCTGTGATTGACTGCATCCTACTAAGGATTCAGAACCTAACGAAACCTACTAATCTAACGAAAGTTCCAGAACACTCAAAAATGCCATTTCATTGTTTTTTCACTTCATTTATGTGAATGCACGTGTGTGATTGTGTGTGTGAGCATGTATTATATACAGTAAAGTCCAAGCAGAGACCATTACCATGATAAATCACATTTTAATCAGTTATAATTTTGCACTAAGTGCTGCATAAATGCCCCTAGTTTCACCACTTAAACTGTCAGCGCGACTAACAATGGGTGTTGCAGGCCAATAACCGTCAGTAAGTCTAGCAAAGGGGGGGGGGGAGAGAGAAATCAATACAATTTTTAATTAAGGGTACCTCACGACTAGTGCTCTTCAACAAGGAATTCTCCTTGTCAGAACATCTTGCCTTTAAACCCCGTTCCATATTCTGTCAGTTCAGAAGTTAACAAGCAGGAAAATGGAAGCTGTTTGTCACAGGCGTCTTGAAACAGGAAAGGCGCTTGCAGGAGGGAAAATTCTAGAGGCAGACACACGGTTCTCCGATGGCCCCCTTTCAGTTCAAGCGGGTTTGTCAGAGGCAGGATAAAATATGTAGATATTGATGTCCCTGGAAAATACAGGGGAGATCTCTCCTTTTAAAGGTATTTTGAAAAGATTTGATAGACTGTAAAACAGACATCCTTGTCAGTAATATTTCACGGTATAGATTTTTGTGTGTGCCTGTGGAGAAGAAGAACAAACTTTCAACTGTTTTTTTTTGTGTGTGTGTCTTATTCTTCATGAATTATTTGTGCTATTGACTGCCTTGAGCTGCCTTGTCTTTGTTTTGTCATTCCGCTTCCTCCTCAGTTATTTTTCCTCTCATCGTTTTTATGATTTTCGGATACCGGTTTGGCTTTTAGCTTATACAAGGGAATTTGCTAGTGTCCTTGCTGGTTCCATATTCACTCCTCAACTGTGGGATCGATTCCCCCCCCCCCCCTAATTTTTCACAAAAGTTTTGTCAGGTTACTCCAACAAGTAGTCCTTTCTTATACTACATTCCTGAATCTAATGTATTTTATTTATTGAAGTGGATTCATTGCAACTAGTAGCAGAATTAAAGATTTAGCTTAGCTCTTAAGTAAAAGCAGAACATCTTGGTTGCATCTTTTTTTTTTATGAAACCAACATCAAGATGTTCTAACATCTTTGTGCAACATCTTTTGTTGTTGCTGCTGCTGCTGCTGCTGTTGCTGTTGTTGAAAAGCAGTATATTAATATTTGTAGTAGTAGTAGTAGTAGTAGTAGTAGTAGTAGTTACTGAGGGCGAAAATAATATTATTCAAATGAAACTGAACTGTACACTGGTTCTTTAGGATTAAGGAAGTCATCTTTTGAAAATTGTGGGGTGCTGATGCAAGTCCATACAAAAGCAAAAGCTTTTGCAGTTGTGACTGGCTCTGATGGCAAGGATGAGACACCATTTGACATTAGCTGCCAGGCACCTGAAGGTACTCAGTGTTTTGCTCCCCCTCCTGGAATTCCAGTGATGGGACCTGCTTAAAACAAGAGTCCATCTTGTGTAATCAGTGCTATGACAGCCTCTGCTGCCATCATGCAAATAAACTGCTGATATACCCCCAGCAGATCAAGAGCAGAAAATGTGTTTTCTTCACCATGTTCTGCACTTCTTCTATATGTGGAAGTGAATGGATTGGATCTCTTAAGAAAGATAAACATCTGCATCCTTCTTCTGTACCATCACAACATGTGAAAACATAGGTCTTTGTGTAATCGGTTCTGAAGCTCTTTTGATATGGCATCTCTGCCTGAAATTGTTAAGCACCTCAACATCTTCCAGGGAGATAGCACATTATGTTACAGTTAAGTTCTGGGAACAAACCCATGTGCATGGCCCAATCTCTCTCCAAATGGTCCTCAGACTGGGATTTGCAATCCAGTCGAAGTCTGGCTGTGGTCAGTGTTGTCTGGTTGAGGAGTAGCAGGGTGTCCTTGAACTACTGTAAGGTTTAATGCAGCACATACATCCCTGCCAAGGCTAGGAATGTGATCATGATGTACAATGTAGAATTCTGCAGGGACACAAAAGTCATCTGTACAGGCAGGCAGCGAGATACAGGAATTTGCTTTTTTTCACAGCGCACACCAAGTGTAAGTTTGGTTTAGCATATTTCTTAACTAATTTCTTAACTATTTCTTAACTAATATTTCTTAACTAATGCAAGGAGATTAAATTGGGTGGTATGTAAGTTCAATGTCTTGAGACTCTGAAAGAAACCTTAATAGTGCACATAATTTTTGGCTGCAATATGTATGGGGCTAAATCTTCCCACACTAAATTGTGTGTCAACATCCAGCACTTGAACTGCATGTACCTGTAGGAGAAATGGTTGCTGCAATATACCTTAACAAAGTGGCCAGTCTTTTTACAGTTACTGCATGGAGCTGCCTTTACAGAATATCTCATGTAACTTGCAAGATGCTGTGTTGAGCCACAACAAAAAGCTTTACATTTGCTGGATTTGTGGAGTTCTCCCTTACAAACATTCATTCGGCAATTGGATTTGGAGCTTTCTGAAGAGGATTTTTTTTCTATTTGAATAGTACCACATTTGTAGACCATCTCAATTTGGATCTCAGCATGGAGGGCTTTTTCCTGTGTGAAATCTTGTTCTAGAAGCAAACATCCTCTTCTGCAAGACACACTGGTTTCCTCAACAAGCCAATCCTTAAACGTCCCATTTGCCATATTTCCACATTCACATAGAACAATCAGGTCCCTCAAAGGAGCAATATGCTGTAGTGCTGGTTTCTGTCCATACTGGCAACCTTTGTAGAGATTAGCTACCATGGTACAGAAACATTCTTTAACTCAATGAGTGCAACTTCATATTTTTCATCTGCAAAAAAAAAAGTGGTAGAGCATCCATTGCCATTCTGCTCCTAAGCAGCGCATGTTTTCTTAATTCAGGGATCTCTAAACAGGCACGCGCCACTTAACAACACTTTGCTTAATGACAGACCCCATATATGACTGTGGTCAAAGCATAATAAAGATGCTCTTAATGAAGCAACCCATAGCTTGCAGCAGAGTGTCTGTTTACACAACAGAGAGGCTCTTAATGCAAAGAAGAGGCAATCTATCTCCAGTAGCCTGTGCAGCCAGCTAGTTTCTGGCAGGGAGTGTCTGTTTACACAACAAAGGCAATAGATTGGACTGAATGCTCACTTAATGACCTAATGGCATAACAATGGGGATCGGAGAATGTATCCCTGTCATTAAGTGGCACACACCTGTATCTTTAGCAGCAAGCAGTTAATTCTCAAACATCTTAATCCAAGCAGTGAAAACAACTGAAGGGTCACCTGGGCTTTAATGGAAAGATAAAGTTGGCTTCAGAAGCAGAAGAGCTACCTTTGTCATCATCCTACTGTACCGCGCAACTGGGCCACAAGTAAAGCAGTGTTTTTGTTTTGGTTAGGAGGAATTGCACAGCAACTGCTACATTACTCAATAACTCTTTTTCAGATTTTAATGTATTTAATTATTTAATCTATTTATTGCTACTTTTTTGTTTGTATGTCTCATATGCCAATAAAGGTAAATGAATGAATGAACATTACTCAATAACTCTTTTTCAGATTTTAAGATCTCCTCCCCTTTATTTCCTGTTTCCTGTTGTCATACTACACCTCCCAGCAAGCAAAGCTTCAACACAGTCACTGATAGGAATTACCATTCCAAAAAATTCAAAACCCCCAGATACTCACTGTCATGCAGTGAGGAGACAACACCCCCCCCCCACCAACCCCACTTGATATGTGAACAGGACGAATATGTGGACAGCTGCCTTGCCAATGTCTTATTTGACTCTGAGCCAATGGATTATTTGCATTCTTCATGTATATTGTGTTCGACAGGACTTACCTTCAAATTCCGCTGCACAGGTTTTGCAACCTTATTTATGTAATTTGATTTTTTCCCAATTTATTTTATAGTCACTTTCGCTGCAAATAAACCTCTCCATGACAAATATATTGTTAACAAGTGGTGAGAGTTGACAAGAGTAAAATGCGATGGCCCTGAACCATGGATGCAGGCAGGAGACTCCAGCAGCAGCTTCTGTGCTTGGGAAGCCTGATTGATTGATTATTTACAATGTCAGCAGTTTAAGTGTGGCTTTATAGCGTAAGCAAAACAGAGAGGTCCCTGACCCAAGGAGCTTACAATCTAAAGTTTAACAGCAGGCACTTCAGCAGAATAAAACATACAAGGTAATAAGTCAATTCAATTTCAAGCATGTTGCACTTACTGACCGGCTCTGTTTGTAATGTTTAATCTTCTAGCAATAGCACTTCATTTATATTTTCTGAGAATGTGAGGCAATGGGTACATCTCCATCAAGGAGGTCTTGTATTCATACCCAATGGTACATATAGTACAAATATCAGTTCAGTTACAGCTAAGAACTCCTGGCAATTGAGGGTTTAGTATAATATTCATTTCAGTCAAGGAATCTGATTGACACCAGGGCAAAGGCATTTGTTTTTATTTATTTATTTATTTATTTAAAATGATATATTTTAATAATATAATAGTTGTGCTAAACTAGCTTTCAGGGTAGGTAAGAACCATTTTTAAAAAGTCATTAAAACCACTGATTGAATGAATGAATGAATGAATGAATGAATGAATGAATGGCAGCCCAAACCTATCATGTAATTTAGGACACCAGGGCACTGTCCCACTGCTGTAAATTGGCTGCCAAAGAACCATGGAGCATGCTGCTGGCAGCCATTTTCATGTCACCTTTACAAAGCGGTGGCATATATACAAGGAGACTGATAGGTGGCCTGCAGGATTATGCAGAGGTAAGTAAAAAAGTTTTTAACTATCCTCCCATTTGCCCTCAGGTTGCTCTTCCCACCATAGCATGCTGCTCATGTCTTTTCTGCATGGCTGCATGCTGTTGCGTGGCAGGAGGTAGGATCTGATTCTTCATGGAGTACAATGGCAGAGTAAAATCAACAGGGCTAAGGACCCAATCCTGTCCAACTTTCCAGCACTGATGCAGCTACACCAACAGGGTACGCACAGCATCCTGCAGTGGGGGAATAGTCACAGAGGCCTCCTCAAGGTAAGGGCTACTGTCCACGGCATTACAGTGCCCATTCCACCTATCTAATACCCATCCTGCTTAATAGGGTCGGGTCTTTCAGGTATGGTAAAAATTAAGCTAAATGATTGCTCACTTTCGGAATTGAAAAAGGTTTCAAAATTTTTGATGGCGGTGATAAGCAATACCTACTGAATGATGTTTTCAGTGCTATAACCAAGAGGGTGATAGTTTATCTGTAGCAGATGGTGGCAAGTAGGCCCAAGAGAGGCTATCCAGTATATTTTATATGTTAGGCCCGTATGTCTTACATTGGACAAATATATTTGATTTATTTGGTTATGTATCCTTATATATCATTTATTATAGTCTTGTACGCACTACTGTTGATGTGTTTGTGGTGTTGTGTTTGTTATGTATGTTTGTCATGTATGTCAATAAATGTCTTGTCTGTCTGTCTGTCAGACAGACAGACAGAATGTTTGTTCCCTTGCCTTGGGGCTGCACTGAAGCTTCATCAGTTCTGGAAGGTTGCATAGGATTTGACCCTAAGACAGTAGAAATAAATAAAAATCACTAAATAAAAGTCAGTGCAGCTGATATTTTAAAAGCCCTGAGAAAAATCTAAAGGTATTCTCTTTGGCACCCAGAAGGCAAAAGGGTAGGTGCCAGGCAAGTCTCCATGGGAAGAGCATTTTATAAACAGGATATCACAACTGAGAAGGCACCCTCACCAGTTATCACCCTCTTGATTTCCAGAGGCAGAGAATGACCTGCCAAGACTATTGCAGTGCTATGTTATGTATGGGTGGGAGCTATCAGGTGCCTAAGTCTCATCGTATAAGACTTTAAACATAACTCCCAATGCTTTGAATTGTATATACCCCACACTGCTATTTTTCAATGGGAAAAAAAATCATCCATTGGCTTTCAATGGAAGCTTCCTTTCATTGAAAAACAGTGTACAGTGCAGTCCAATGACTAGGTTCTGAATTAGCAATCTAGCAGATTTATTCTGAACTAACCGAAGTGTCCAAGAATTCTTCAGTGCCCAAGGTACATGTACGTTTATAAATGTGAGAAGTTACGGGACTGATGTAGTATGTTCCGGCAGTCATGTGCAGGGCATCCATGCCTAGATTGGTCCTGAGGCCAGCAAAAGCCCATGCTTTGAGCAATGGGTTAAGGGAGGCAGCTGATGGGAGAGAATGTCCACCATTCCGTGTTTGCCCAACACCTCTTCCCACCTGTTCCCCACCCAACCACTTCACCCTGTTATTCAAATTATCTTCTCAAGCACTGAGAGCAAGTGAAGCAGAGCAGAGGGAGCAGAGGCGATTTGCCTCTGGACCACTGTCCCAGGCAAACAATCACGGCAGTGGGGCTGGAGGAGAAAGCAGGGGACTGCTCTGACAGGATCCAAACCGGATAGTGCCACTTTCCTATGAAGGGACTGGCAGCAAGGACCCTGGTCACTGCTGTTTCCTCAGCATGGGCATTCATCTTGTCTTCTTTCCTGGGGCCAATTCTTCTCCAGCTGAGAGAGGGAGGGAGGGAGGGAGAAGGTGAAGGGGGTGGCACGTGGCACCCAGAGGGAGTGGAGGAAGGAGGAAGAAAGAAGAGAAAGAAATTGATGTGGGTGAATTGGTGTGCCATGATAGAGGACATTTAATGAAGGATGGTGGGGCAGATGGCAGAATTTGGTGCTGCTTTGGGTACTTGTTTGGGTTGGGTCTGCCGGTGTGCAGTGACATTGCCTGGTGCTCCTCGAGGACTGGAATAATCTGTAAACAGATCATGAAATGGGAAATGACTTCCTTAGGACCACTCACGAAAGCACAGGGATTTGAATCCAGGACTCCTTCGTCCAAATTCAAATAATATGGTCACTGTATTTTTAAAGACCTTTTGATGAAACTTGGTCCCCATCCTGCATTATAATATATGGTAAGTAATGTCTCTTCTCAAACACCTTGGTTAGCTATCATGAAAGAATGTGCCCTTCATCAGCATTAATGCTCCCCCCCCCCCCATCAATGAGACAATGAAAAGCAGCATTTCTGGGGAGATTTTGCCTTTTGATCTCCTCTCTGATCTAATGTAATTGTCCACCAACAGAAGCGCTGTGAGGTGCAGAATAAAGTAATGAAGTTAATCTGATTTTCCACCCCACAACCCCAGGATCTATGTGCCCTTTTTGTATTAGGTTCCTAATGAGATTCTCTGTCTCTATTTCAGCAACCAGGCTGAGAGTCTAGGGAGGGGTTTCAGCATTTCACACAGGGGACTGCCTCCATTTACATTTCATCCTTAATGGATGCAAACCTGCCTGCCCTTGAGTGACAAGGCATCCCTCTCCCTTTCCAAAAGTCAGACCTGGGCAAGATTGAACATCTTTCTTTTGCGTACACTGCAAGACACAAGTGAAGCTGATGTTCCTGAGACACTGCAAAGCAAACACAGGTGCCATAGGACTGAACTGACATTCTCACAAGTGATCAGAAATAAGAAATCCCAGCTGCATTTGTGCAACATTTCAGCTTTTGGTTCAAATAAAACTATTCCCTTGAATCAAACATGCAATGCTAGAAATAGGATCTTGTTTCAAAACCAAAGTCGTATTGCAGAAGATCCCTCCAGTGGAGTACAGAAAGGCACTATACCAGTACGAATTCTGTATCCGTGGATCCAGCATCTGCAGATTTAACACACCACTGATACCAGTGGATACCAGTTGCCAGTTAAATGCATTCTTGGGTGGCCCTGGGAGAAGCCAGGAATCTCAGTGTGATCTGGAACAGAGTCATTGGTGCTATTTTTAGCCAAGAGAGGCTTGGAAACCACATAGTTTGACTGCACAAAAGTAAGAAGAATACTTACAATATAATATGGTCAAGTATTGTAGTCTGTCAGTCTCAAGAAGATAGCAAAAACAGTAGGTTTACTGAGCCATGATGAGACACCGTCCATGGTTGGTAAGCTTCATTTGGTCCATCAAGTCACAAACACTTCAGTCCTGCTGTATATTATAGAGCAGTGTTTCTCAAACTGTGGGTTGGGACCCACTAGGTGGGTTGCAAGCCAATTTCAACTGGGTTGTGTAGCACCTAGTTCAGCTGCCATTGAAATTATAGAGCTGATAATACAGGGTACAGAGCTGCTGGGCAGGGCAAGCTCCCGGTGGGAGAGAGGCCTGGTGCTTTGCCCTGAATAGGTGGGAAGATGGGATAGTGGAAAAGGGGGAGGGCTGTGTGGTTGGAGAAGGCTCCAAGTCTGCATTCTGCTTTGACTTCCGGGTTGGACTTCCAAGTTATGCAAAATAACAGCATGAATGCACTATGCAATGAGACTTTTGGCGGATCTTGGCTTAGGTTTCAAGCCTAAATTGATGGCATCACTTCCAGCCATAACATCACTTCCAGGTTAATGACATCTCTTCCGGTGGGTCCCCACAAATTGTCATTCTAAAAAGTGGGTCCCAGTGCTAATAAGTTTGAGAACCACTGTTAAAGAGACTATAGCATCTAGAGTTGGTTACTATCAAAAGCAGAATACTGGGCTCTGACTAAGGAAACTTATTTTATGCATTTTAGTCCCATTTGAACAAATCTGGACCAGCCTCCAGAGATGCGCCACTGGGTTCAAAGGGGCAAGTAACAACTTTAAAATACAGCTTTAAAAAATCCCTGCTGAGCTGAAAAGATACAAGCAAGCACTACAGGTAGTCATTTATAATTGTATTTAACGAAGGGCTCCCCGAGCCATTTAACAGCACCAGCTAGGTTCTCCACGGATAGAGGTCTGCATCACTGAAGTGCCATACATAATTCACTACAAGAGAGCTCCAGAACTAAGCAAAGAGGCTAAATTACCTATCCGCTGAAGAAAAAGTGTTCCCTTCAGGTCAAGGTTGAAAACGTTGGTAAACCAGAATGAAAGATACCACATCAGACTACGTAGATTGCCTGGTTGCATCTGGCCTGGGTGGTTTAGCACAAACCCTTATTAAAACAGCAACATTATATACAAGTCATATTTACTCTCCTCAGAAGCTGACCAATAACTTTGGAGAAGGTGAGGGGAGGACGTCGGCATTTGTAAGCTGCCATTGTTTCTGTTATGAAAGACCAAACGAGACCAGCCAGATAGTGGCCGTGTATTCTATTCACAGGTGTCCTGTCAGAGGTGCAAGGCATTACAACTGAGTCTGAATACAAAAAAACACCTCATTACTCCACCAGGTAGGAATCACTGCTAGTTACCAGCAGCCAGAGTGACTTCAGGAGTACAGTTCACGTGGAGTAAATGCCATCTGGCCGTCATTAAGTGGCTGATTGAACTTTTCTGTGATTGACTGGTGCATGATTGACAGGTATGCAGGAGAAAGGAAGCCATGGGCTCTGTGTCAGCTAGACGGGGGAGCCTTTTGTCTCAAACCAACTGCATGCATTGTTTCAGTATTGCACAGGTAGCATTTTTCCATGGGGGATCCCCTGCCCTCCTCCTTTTTTGCTCCCAGTGTGCTGCTGCAACCTGTTTCAGAGATGTGGGGAAGCAAGAAGAGGGACACAGGGGGAAAAAAAGGAAGCAAAGAAAATGGGGAAAGGATGATTTAAAAGAAGAGTTATGACTTGAAGTGAGGAGCCATGATGTTGACATGCAGTTGACAAACAACTGCACAGGACAATATTGGGATAATGGGGAAAGGTAGCTGGCATCCTAATGAGATGAGAGAAAGGGTACAGCCAAATTTCTTTCTGATCCATGTGTGATGATGCCAATTGGAGAGTGCTTGTGTACTAATATACTTTTTCTAAGGGTTGCTTCAATGCTTTGTTAAAGGACGAAGATGGAAATTGGCTAAGAATGCAGTTTTTTACATTTGTATTTTTGTGCCGTTTTATACATCAGGAGTCAATAAGACTACTGCTTCTTAAAAAAAAATAGATGGTCTCCAAGCAGTTTATGAAGTGATAGATCATATATAAATAGGTTGTTTGCTCTCAGTACAGATGCCATCATTACTAACTACTTTCAAGCTCTTTGAGAGCTAAATAATTCCGTAATGCATCATTGAACATTTAGTTGCTTCGAGAGCAGATGGTTTCAGGGGTCCATCTGCTCGCAGCAATGTTCCCAACAAGCCCCCTTCACCTTCACCAAAAGGTTCGGAAGTGTCTGAATATTCATTCTTCACCACAGGTGCTTTCCTTGGATCCTGTCATGGGCAGAGCGGAGGTGGCCGTTGATTATGCAGGAAATAGTGGGCAGGTCTCAGTGTATTTTGTAAGAGGTGACTTAACACCAACCTGATCTCAGTCATATTTATTTGGAAATAAGTTCAGCTGATTTAGTGGGGAGTGGGGGGGGGAGGGTAAACTCAATTGAAGCAGCCTTCAGATTAAGGTGTGAAGCTGATGTCAGAGGATCTCTCTTATGGAGACAGGTGGCTGCAGGCTGAACAGTTTCCCCAGGTTGAATCCTATCCCAAAAGCTGTAGGACAACCTGCCCCATTTTGTGATATCATCGCTTGACACCAGCAACAACCAATGAACTGAAGCAGAGGCAAGGAAATGGACAACACAATCGCATCACAAACAAGTAGTTATGTATAAGTTATCCCATATTACAGGTGAATTGCAGTCTGCATTGTGCCACTTCTGACTATAGGTCAGCCATTTTCAACCACTGTGCCATGGCACTCTGATGTGCCGTAAATGGTCTGCAGGTGGGCCGTGGGAGTTTGGGGGAGGGTCATTTTCTAGTAGAGCCATTGGGGGATGTGGGGGATGTGAGCCCCCCACAAACAGCATGGTGTGCCATGAAAATTATTTTAAAAAAAACAAACAGATGGAGTGCCTTGAAAATTTTAGTACCTTCTGAGTGTGCCATGAGACAAAAAAGGTTGAAAATCACTGCTATAGGTGTGGATTTGAATACTCTATGCAAAAAAAGTCTCTTGAGGACACAACAAAATAGCATACTAGGGAGAATTTAGACTGAATCCTTCTCAGATCTGTATTACTGGGAGTGCTCATGTGTGTAACAAGGGCCCATGCAAGGGGGTGCAGGGGCTGTAGCTCAGTTATAGAGCTCATGCAAAAATTATAGAGCCCATGCAGAAGGTTCGCGGTTCAGTGTCTGGCATCTCCAGGTACAGCTGAACAGTCTCTTGCCTGAGTTCTGGAATATCCTTGCCAATCAGCATAAGCAATACTGACAGCCCAGTCCTAACCTGCAAACAGCACTGTATCCAGTGCAGGTTAAGAGGAGGCTGGAGGTCTACTCAGGATGAGGGGACATAACCTCTTACACCAGGTAAACCCCCAGCCTGCCCAGTTGGACTTCTTGAATCTGCACCAGCTAAATCACTGGCACAAATCTGGGAAGCCCCATGTAATGCTGGCAGGCCCAGGAAGGGATTTGGGATCCTGCCCTAGGCTTATCCAGTGTCCTGTTCTGCCCTCTCCCCACCCTATTCCATCCCCTCCCTGCCTCCGGAATGCCCTCTCCCGGCCCCTGCACTGCTCAGCGCTTTACTTACCTTTGCCGGTGGCCAGGGGCTCAGATTCAGCACGTGTGGCTGATGCAGGCATTTCAGGCGGTGGTGATGGCTCATGAGTAATTGCAAACATGCTTTATGGCATGTTTGCAACACTCTAGGCTCGATCCAGCACTTAGGACAGTGCTGTGAGTTATGCAGACCAATGGTCTGCTTCAGTATAGGGCAGCTTCTTACGTTGTTTTGTATATTTCATTTTTGGGATGTTCATTTTCATCCTACCACTAAGCTTTTAAGACAAAGTTTTTATTCCCCTCCTTGCTGATGTGCTTAATGGATTGATGGGCTAAATGGATTGCATGTAATTTCACTTGTATATTTGCCCCTGTAGAAGGGTTGCAAGATTTGCAATTCATTGGCCCAAATAAAATATCTCTCAGGTTGAAGTCTCCACTCTCTGCATCCCATCTGCAGTGACCAGCCATACTGGCAAGCAGAAGCCATTGCCAGGATGCAGGGATGGTGGAGTCTCTCTATGGCTGGTCACTGCACATGGCCGCTCACCACATGGCCACAGCTGCCGCATAGTGAGATAATAAGCAGCTGCTGCTGCTGCACAGCAATCGGCCATCTGAAACTACCAATTAACAATTACACAACCTGAAAGAACAATAAAATTAGGAATCTGGTAGATGTGTGAAGTGCAGAAGGAGAGCAATTAAGCCACAGAGTGGCCATACCAATTATGGACTCAGAGGCAAGTAAAACATGGAATGGGGGATGGGTCACGGATTTTACTCATTAGTATACATTTGAACACATGATCACTGTTGACTGATGGGAGGCATGGTGCTGTAACACCCATTTGTCAGCTTGCTAATAAGAACATAAGAACAGCCCCACTGGATTAGGCCATAGGCCCATCTAGTCCAGCTTCCTGTATCTCACAGCGGCCCACCAAATGCCCCAGGGAGCACACCAGATAACAAGAGACCTCATCCTGGTGCCCTCCCTTGCATCTGGCATTCTGAGATAACCCATTTCTAAAATCAGGAGGTTGCGCATACACATCATGGCTTGTACCCCGTAATGGATTTTTCCTCCAGAAACTTGTCCAATCCCCTTTTAAAGGCGTCTAGGCTAGACGCCATCACCACATCCTGCAGCAAGGAGTTCCACAGACTGACCATACGCTGAGTAAAGAAATTTCTTTTGTCTGTCCTAACCCGCCCAACACTCAATTTTAGTGGATGTCCCCTGGTTCTGGTATTATGTGAGAGTGTAAAAAGCATCTCCCTATCCACTCTGTCCATCCCCTGCATAATTTTGTATGTCTCAATCATGTCCCCCCTCAGGCGTCTCTTTTCTAGGCTGAAGAGGCCCAAACGCCATAGCCTTTCCTCATAAGGAAGGTGCCCCAGCCCCGTAATCATCTTAGTCGCTCTCTTTTGCACCTTTTCCATTTCCAACACATTTCCAACATTAATACAACACCAGCACTGCTCTACCTCACAGCAAAGCAGAGGGAACTCTGCAGAAGGTGACTATTCCTCCAGTCTGGCAGAAATGCTGATTATGCACTCAAGAAAGGACACAGCAGTCACATCTTTTATTATAGTTCTTTGTCTTCCTTTGCAGGAGATATACACAGGGTGATTCCAGACACTAAAACAAGGATAGCAGGCGAACCATCACTTGCACATCCTGTTTTCACATTTCTGACTGAAATATCCAAAGAAGGTACGCAACAATTTCATTGGGAGATATATGGGCTGCTTCCTCATTTTGTGCCTGCTCATCTCTCCTTACACCTTTCTACTCAGCTCATTCCAGCCTGTAGCACTTTTTCCATAACCACAGAGGGTGTTACTGAAGAGGAGGAGCATTCAAGGACTGTAACTAAAGATCTGTCTATCTCCTGGGCAGAGCTCCAAAAACACCATCCCTCCCGAGGTTTAGTTCCGAGGGGACCACTCCAGAACTCCAAAACATTCCAGAACATGCCACTCCAGAGCACCTCTTCAAGTGAGATGTTTAGTAGGAGTTCTGTCCCCTTTAGCCTCTTGTTTGTCTAGGGACATTGTTCACGGGCTGTTGTTGCTCTGATCTGGTTGTCCCATTTTTGGCACTGGCTGGATAAGAACATGTCAATGCATTATTGGAGGAGAAAAGAAATCTCTGCAATTGTTACGTTCTACCTGCCTGTCCCCATCCAGTTTATGAGCTCATTCTTCATTGTGTGTGGCAGCTACTAAATGCAATACTGAATGAAGTTCTACAGCTGTTAAGGGAATAAGCATTTTTTCTCTGCAAAAGTATATAGTTGCATTTTTCTCCCCCTTTCATTTTACCACATCCTATAAATCATGGCTGCAAACGACACCTACAATAAAATAGTGTCATGTAAAATCATTCTGCGGAAGATTTTATTTGCATTGTACTCAAGAGTTAATGTGTCAATAAAAAATATGATTTCCCCTGAACCACTCCAAATGGATGGGCCCTGCTTTACAGGCTGTGTATCTAGTCTCCATTTGCATCTAGGTGAGTAACCAGATAAACCACAAGCCACTGAGAAGTTCTCCTGTGCAAGTCAAGTTGAAAGGAACGAGAAAGGTGCAAGAGCATGGCAGGTGGTGAATTGGACTTGACTATCAATTGACAGGAACTAGATGTACATGAAGCTGCCTTATACTGAGTCAGACCAAGCATATGCCCTGACACAGAGCTACAGGATCCATTTTCATAGTGGATTGTGCCCATAGTACATGAAGAAGTGATTCCCATATTACAGAACTGTTACTGTGCTTCAAGAAATCAATCCATCAGTCAATTATTCCTGTGAGCAGGAAATATTCACCTAAACAGAAAGCTGCCCACTACATCTCTGAATGCACTGCTGCCTTGACCTTGCCTCCATCTCTGTTTGCTTGTAGTGTGCAGCAGGTTACCTTAGCTATTTGGATACAATTAGCTCACACAATCAGTTCACAGAGGATGGGCAACTGGTTGGTGGAGTCTGAATTGTGATTCTAGAAAGCAGACTTTTAAATTGCCCAGACGGGGGGGGGGGGGGAAGCATATTTATGTTTTGTTTTTTTTCATAATAAATAATAAAATTTAATTATTAAACCCATATAATCCAACTCGTCCTTTGAGGTTATCTGAGAGTTTGTTTCGCCACCCTGCTGTTGTTGGAAGTGAGGGGGGTAGCAGTGAGGCCTCCTTGGTGGTTGCACCTCAATTGTGGAACTCCCACCACTTGGCATTGCTCCTTCTGTGGAAACCTTCCTGTGGCGTCTCAAGACATTTTTGTTTAGGATGACTTTTGATTGACTGGTGTTTTAGTTGTTTAATTGTTAATTGTTGGGTGCGACCCACTGGGTTTCTCTGCTGCTTTTATTGTTTTTATTGATTATTGCATTATTGTTTTAAAAGTTGTAAGCCTCCTTGACTGCCCTTGATGGGATAAACATTCATTAAATAAATAAATTTTTGGAAGTGGAGTTTCCATCAGGGATGGAACTGTTGCTTTGGGGCACTGATCCTGCTTTGGTATCAGAATCTCCTACTTCCATATCTACTTGTTCACCAGCATATTGGTAAATAAATAGGTGATTAAAGGCAACATAAGTCTTCAGTCTCTTCTGCACAAAAATTGAGCTAGCCCTATGGAAGGTCATTTTAGATTTTCTCATTGTATATAATAGAAGTAAAAGTGTGTCAACTGTCACTGTGACAGATTGATCATCAGCACTGTGGGTGCCAGACTGCTGGAGAGCTGGGGCAGAGCTGTGGACTGCTGTCCCAACTAACTGCTGTCCCACTAATGGTCCAATCCTATCTGGGGCCGACCCAGAGTGTACAGTAGCACTGAAGCAGCCTCTGTTGCATCTTGTTGGCTGGCCAAGGAGGAGCTGAGAGGAAAATAAATAATTTGCATATTTATCTACTCTATCATATTATGGTTTGCATCAGGCCTACTCAGATGCACACCAGCGGTTTGCTGATGTAAATCTGAGTAGGTCCAAGGGGGCGTGTTGAGCCCAGGAGAGGCGCACAGGATATTGGTGCTGCTGCTGCCCATATCCATCCAGTATGCTCTGGGTCCAGCCTGATTTCCCCTCTTCTAACAACTTATCTGCTCTGGTGGGGTTTGGCATTCCACTGGTGCATGTGTGGGGTCACCAACCATTCGCACTAGTGGCCCCCAACCCACACGCTGTCCCAGCAGTTGCCATGGCAGTGGCCTGGGCCTTATGCTGACAAACTGCAAGTTTCTTCAGTGTAAGGTCCAGGTAAGATCAGGCCATGTGACTGCCATCCCATCCACACTTTCCTGGGTATAAGCCCCATAGACTACAATGGGACTTACTTCTGAGTAGACATACCTAGGATTGTGCTTTAATACCTAAAGACAGTTGGACTACTTAGCTGTACAGAGTTATCCCTATGCTTCCAGGCAGCAACCAGTTTCCTTGGAGGACTGCTTTGGGAATACAGTAAGTGGTGGAGGGCCAAGACGCCATTGCTACTGCTCAAAGTTGCTTCCTGCCGAGGCCTGCTACTACACACATGGCGCTCTCCAGACCCTTCTTTTACTTCTAGATTGGCAACTCAGAGGCCCATTGGTACCCCTCACTGTGTCAGCTCTGGCCCAGGGACTGAACTGTTTCTAATCCTTTCCCTATCTAGTCTTTGTAACAATTCCAGCCTTCGATTCGAGCTACCAAAAAGTTGAGTCCTTTGCATTTATACTCACAGTGTTCAACATTAGTTTTCCTTGCTTGAGCATTAACCGACATTACAGATCTTCAACCATCAGTGGCCCTTGGGCTTTCAGAAATACGCGCACACACACACACAAGAAAGAGCTAACAAGCATGACAAATTATATAAATAAGTTGGACATCATTGCTGCAGTGAAACACTGACATCCCATGTCTACTGCCCAAATTTTTGAGGCAGCGTTCAAGTTGCAAAATCACCAGTGGCAAGAACAGTTGCCATTTGGAATTTTATTTCTTTCACAACAGCTCTGCAGGAGAGATAATCAAGGATTTAATTTGTATTTACAAATGCAGGCAGACAGAGGTCTAGGATGGAATCAGACAAACTATGTCATATTGTTTATGGTGTCTGCTGGGAAATGTGTGTTCGTAATATAACTAAAATAGCTACCTAAATGTTGCCATATATATGCTCTTTTATTTCCTATTTTTTATTGGGGGGAAAAAGTATTCCATCCAAGACACAGGAGCTGCTATTCAAAGAACACCTGGAGAAAAAGTATGAATGTGCTTGTGATGAATGCCATACCCCCCCCCAGCCTTTCCAATTTTTTTCTTATGTAGGGACATTTCAAGCCACTTAGAGAACTTTGGGGTGCTAAAAACCTGTCTTGCTTTCTAGGAGGCGATGCATTACTTGGGAATGAGCCTCAAAAATTCTTTTTTTAATAAATTTTTTATTATTTTCCAAAATAAAAACAAACAACAAATATAAACAAACACATAACAAACACAAACTCAATACACAACACACACAAAACCACAAAAACACATCATTGGAGGGTGCAAGCAATCATATATCAATATATCTAATCAATCAATACATATATTCTAATCTTGTTCCTCTTCTAGTTTAGCCTCTTAATATCATTTATCTATCATATCATATCCTGTATAATATTGTCTTGCCACAGCTCTTCCCCACTGGGCCTCGTGCCCACTTAAGGTTGATTAGTTTCCCTTGTTTGACTCACCAGTGCAGCAAGCAAAAAGTCAGAGTCAGTTCCCAGTCCAATCAGCAAAAGTTGCCAAGTCAGAGTCCAGAGCCACTAAGCCGAGTCACAGTCCAAGGTCAGTTTGTCAGTCAGTCAGTCCAATCAGTCAGAGGTGCCAAGTCAGAGTCCAGATCCAATATGCCGAGTCACAGTCCAAGGTCAGTTTCCAGGTAATTCAGTCCAATCAGTCAAAGTTGCCAAGACAATCCTGAGCCAATAAGCCAAGTCACAGTCCAAGGTCGGTTGGTCGGTCGGTCGATCGGTCGGTCTCCTCTCCTCTCCTCTAACATACACTCCTTCTACAACCCACACCACTTCCTGTCTCAGGTGCTTCTTATATCCAGAGGGATCTTATCATCTCTAGTGGCTGCAGCTGTGCAGCGCACCCTTTGCAGAAAGGCCAGGCCTTAACACTTAAAGGGGCCACTGCAGACACCACATTCTACCTCCTCGCAAGATCTTCCATGGTTCCCATACAAATATATCATGTATACAATATATTCATCTAAATCCCTATCTTATACATCTACAACTTCATTTTCAACCAAGTATAAAATGGTCTCCATTGCGCTACCTTTGTTGGTTTGCGCTATTGATCCAAAATCTCTGTAAGCCTATCCATTTCTGCCACATTCATTATTTTCTCTATTAATTCATCTTTCATTGGAATTTTAATATCTTTCCAGTATCTAACATATCAAATCCTTGCAGCAGTTAATATCATAATAACTAAATACACATCATTTTCTTTATCTATAATATCTAAGGTAATATTAAGCAAAAATAACTCTGGTTTCAGCAATATCGTAAATCCAACGATCTCTTGAATTGGATTCCTTACCATTTTCCAATATACTTGCATTTTTTACATGTCCACCACGTATGATAAAACGTCCCTTCTACACATTTACACTTCCAACAATTTTTTGATATGTTCTGATTCATTTTTACCAGTTTTACTGATGTCATGTACCATCTATAAAACATTTTATATACATTTTCTTTAAAATTTGTTGCTCTAGTAAATTTTATATTATATTTCCAAATCTATTCCCATTGTTCTAATGTAATATTATGACCTATCCATATTTAACTTTTTCAAAATTGAAGGAAGACTTTCTTTCGTTTTTGAGGTGAATTTAAGCCATTTATGTTGACATACTCCGTCCTCCCTTAACCATCATGTTTCTTTTTACTATTGACCTTCTCTTTTTCTCTTCTTTTTGTTGCTATCGGTGAATGCCTCCTTGCTCCTCTAGTTTCTTCCTTTTCTGATTCCTCAGTTATCTCTGAATCATCTGATTACTTCCAGCTCCATTTCTACACTTTCTAGTTCTTTTCTTCTCAGTTCCTCTTCCTCATTTTCTTCATTTCTCGTCTCATCTTTCATCACTGTACTCAAAATATTTTCTGCTTTCATTGCTGAATTTATATTATATCTCTGTGACTGGAATTGAAAAAACATACCTTCTGGGGGAAGCCATCTATATGGTATTTGCTTTCCTCTTAAGAATTCTGCTAGCTCTTCATATTCTTTTCTCTTCTTTCTCACTCTCCATGGCACATGTCTCAGAATTTTCACTTTGCTACCCTCCACCATCCATTCCTTTTCCTGTGAGATCTTCAATATTTTATCTCTGTAAAAAGTTCTGAAGAATTTCACATGGATTTCTCTTGGTAGTTCATGTTTTCTTAGATAAAAAGTGCTCACTCTTCTCGCTGAATCCAGATCCATGAGTATCTCCTCTGTTGGCGTGTCAATCCACTCTGATATTAAATCACCAATCAGACGTCGTGTACCCTTTCTCTTCTGGTACATTTTGTATTCGCACCACTCGAGCTGCACTCTCCATCTGAATTTCCATTAAAGTTGCATCTCCATCATATTGGTTCTGTTCTATCTCCAGTATTCTAGATTGATCTTTTGTTGTCTTTTCTTCTAATTTTCTAAACTTTTGTGTATTCTCATCTGCTTGGCCTTTAACAGCTTTCAGTTGCACACTATCATTTAGTTGTGTAGTTAAAACATCCAGACTAGCGATCCTGTAGAAATTGATTTGTGTGCTGCTGCCCCATCGCCACTAACTTTTCTATATTATCTTGTATTGTCTGCTTCCAATCTTTCCCTTTTGGTTCCTCTTATGTTAGTTTTCCCAAGCTTGACTCCAGGGCAGGAGAGCCCCTAACTTTCACTCCTTTTCTTGTCATCCTTTTTCTTCCTTCTTATGTCTTCTTTCCTGTAAAACTCAAATATCTGTTACCACATATATCACTATCAGTTACCAACATATCACATCACATCATCAAGAAATCAACTGTTCACACATAAAAACCAACACAAGGAAATTTTTAGTCAAATAAACCTTTACCTTGCAATATTTTTAATGCCACTAGATGTCCTCAGCGTATTGTCCTCCTTACTTCACTTGTCAAATCCTGTTCTTGTCCTTGCAATGTCTTTTTAAATCCACTAGATATCCCCAATGTTCTATTCTTCTTATTCTGTTGTTTTGATTCTATTACTTACATTTGTTGCTATATCAACCACATTCCCTTCCAGGAGATAGTGAGAGGAATTCAAAACAATAAACCACTTTTGCAAAACAAAGAAATGCAGATCTCCAGCCCTCTTCACAGGCACTCCAAGATCTCCACAGTAAAATGAAACTGAGTGTTCCAAAGCAGAGTTTATATTCCAAAATGAATAATTTGTAATCCAACAGTTTTAGATTTTTAAAGTTATGCTCTCATATTTCCATAACAAGCTCAGCAGGTCTCCTCCAAAGCTTCTTCTCACACAAGCAAACAAGTGAACGGAGAAAGCCTCCCCCCTCTTTCCTCTTCCCAGAGGGGGAAAATCTGCCCCTCCTTCTTCTTCCTGATTAAGCAAAAGCTTAATCAGGCAGTCAATTAATCAATCAATGCCAGACACACACAGCAGAATAACACTCACTTAGTTCTTCCAACGTCTTTCCCTGCCTGGGGCCTTCAGCATAGATTCAAGATGAATCCTCACCAACACCGACATTGATGCTGGGTTCCCTTGGAGAAAAACAGCCCCTGGCTGGATCCTTCTTCTCCAAAACCATACACCATCTGTAGGATCGAATCTCTCCTGATCACAGATCCTCGGATCTCATCAGACCCACAGTTTTTGGGGAGGAAATAGCATGCTTTCCCAAGAGCTTTCAAGAGCTCAGAAAAACACAGCCATTCAGTTGCCTCTGGCCCCGCCCCTCCTTCTCTGGCCCCACCCTCCTCCAAATTCTTGTATTGAAATGTTATTCCCAAAAAATTCCATGCATAAGATATATATTGATCTTTCTCCATTTCATTCCTGTTGTTTTATGCTGCAATCATATGCTCACTTTCTAGGGGGTATACCCCATTGAACATAATGCACTTACTTCTGTGTAGATATGTATAGGATTGTGCTGTTAATGGCTTTACCATATATAATGAGAACTTGTGCTCATCTTGGCATACAGAAGGCAGGTCTCAGGATCCACCTCTTTCTTTCTATGCGCTGAAGAATCCTGTGGAAATCTTCATGGCAGAATGTGCATACAAAGGTCCCCCATTCATGTCAATGGAGTGGCCTATTCCTGCACACATTCCTTGTATGCACAAGTAGGCTTTGTCTACTGAAGGGAGTAGCAGATGCCTTCTGAATGGGGTGTTCCATGTGTGTATTGGAGTAGACTCAGGACCTGAATAAAAATAACTTGTATCTTTCCTTTTGTAAGTGCAACTTTGAACATTTTGGAAATACTGGGGTAACAGAGGGTACATGTACCTTGTGTTTCCTGTTACCTCTGTAACCTCTAGATAGAAACTCTCACATCTTCTTCTCCACCACTTCACAAGGACGCAGTCAATAGACAACTCATAGACAGTTTGCCCTTCTGACTATGGAGGTATACCCATACTCTACTCATATGTTAGTTCTGGAAATAACTAGGACAGAGGGCCCAATCCTTTCTAACTTTCTAGCACCAGTGCAGCCACAGTGCAGCCCAAAAGAAGGGAATAAACATTCCCTTACCTTGAGGAGACTTCCCTGACTGCCCTCTCACTGTACACCCTGTTGGCATGGCTGCACTAGAGCTGGAAAATTGGGTAGGATTGGGTCAAGGGTCCTTGCACATCTTGTTCCCCCAATATCTTCATTCTCCAAAAGCTGCTCTAGCTTTTTCCCCCAGAATCTCCAGTGCCTCCTCCCAACTTCACCATTCTGTTTACCTCTAATTCCTCAGCGGCAGCACCATTCCTCCAATTGGCCACAGTGCATCATAGGAAAAACTATGGGCAAATCCTCCTGCTACACTGACTTTAGAATATACCTTTTTCAATATGACCGGGTGTTTGTAAAAGGTAGCTCACCTTTAGGAGGCAACAGTTCAACAGCATTTGCAACCTTATCACCTCAATCTTTCAGCCATGTGGCTTTATTTCCTAGTTGGCCTGTTACTCCATTTTCACCTTTCATAGTTAAGTAAATTATTGCTCAAGGGTCATATAAAAGTCAGTTGGATTACATAATTTAAAAGAGCATGTTCCATATTTTTTTTTTACTAACCCCCAAATAATAATGATCTTGGGTTCTTCACCCCCAACACCCTCCTAAATCACTTCTGCAAGTGCTCTATGTTCTTTTCAAAAACCAGCATGGGTTCCCTGCACCCATATCGGCTCCAATTTAATGAAGTTGTTAAAGTAGCAAGACTGACAGGTTAATTATCCTTTATAAAAGGGGGACAAATTGAACTGTGTCTTTCCATCATTTTTTGATATATCAAGAAGCTCCTGAGGTGCTCAGATGCCACTCTGGTGAATAGAACAGCTAATCCACTCTGCTATTCTTTCTTGACCCTGCTCCCCCCATCGGGGCCTGGCGGTATATTGCTGTAGCTTTTGGTTTTACATTCAACAGATTCAACTTTATTATGAATTCAGAAGGATTCTTTTCTTTCTCTCCATATGTTAGCTGACAGCTCCCCTGAAATAACTGATGGCTAAATTTAAACTCTGATGAAAATTAACCCAAGTGTTAAATGCAAACAGGAGCTGCTTGGAAAGAAAAGAGTTATCATGGTAAATGACAAACAGTGGAAAATGTGTGTAAATTAATGGAGCCTCACTGGTGACAAGCTGTCAGGCAGTTTGATGGCTCTCAATAGTGCTTGAGTCCCACTGATGTTGGCCAGAGGGCAGCACGGACAAGTCCTGCTTTTCAAAAAGACCGCGGGATGCTTGACAGTAACGCTAACTAGGCTGTCCAAAGTTCATGGTCAAATGAGAGGCCTCTTTAAAAAAAGAAGAAGAAAAAGAAGGCTTTACACTAAACAGAGTTCATTTGTAGCCGTGATCCGAATGAGATATCAAGCAATGCTTTGTGGCCAGAGCAGCCCCCAAATACTAATAATGTGGAATATTTACAGCCTCCCATTTAGTGCTAAATGGTATTGAAATGTACTTTTTGAGACAAATTAATTCTATTATACTGCTGAGATACACAGCCCTTGAAAATCATTATTAGAACCATTGACATTTTCATGCTTTCTCCATTAAAAAATGGTTCAGTGTCAGATTTTACATGTGAATGGGTTTCTAAAGCAGGTAAAAGGATTTTGTTCCTGTTGACAAAAGAGTATTTGCAGTAGTTTATATGTGAAATTAGTAGGATAATATAGAATTATACTAATATTATGAGATAGTGAAAATCTGACTTCTGGTCTCCTGCATGCACAAATGCTCACAGGTGTATCACAAAGCTTTCAGTCACCTATGACATTCTTCTGGGCTTGTCAATATTTACATGTGAATGCTGAATTTCAGTAATGCAGTGTAAATTCCTGAACAAGGCATATTTTTAAATAACTGTGTTCAACTCCTAGTTCTGATAGAGGTGTAATAAATAACAAATATCTTTATGATTCTTAATAAAAGCAAACTTTTGCTTAGTGAAGGGCAGCCAGGTAATACGAACAAGTTGCTCTTCCTTAACTACAAATGTAAAATAGGAATGGTGAGACTGTGCAACTTACAGTCAAATGTCTCAGTGAGATACGAACTGGGGAAAGCCCAGTGTACAATTAAAATGTTTGGTAACAGTAATATTGTAATATTGTTGTGATCATTTTCATCCTTTCTCAAGAAAAAAAATATGTTGGCAGATTCCAGGCTCAGCCTGGAACCTTTGTCCTGAAAAAGTTCGTAATCAGTGGTTTGGTCTTTTTCATTTTGGAAACATAAAGGCTGTCAGAATGGATGACAACCAGTAGCCCATTTTGTCCAAGAGCCAAAGCCTGCATTCTTTATGAAGAATATAGAGAAGAAGGAATGAAGAGATCCATCTCCTATTGTTCCCTCCAAACATCTGTGTGCCAATGCATTGATACCATTGCACATTCTATGCTCAGTATCTGTACTATAGCTATACTCCTTACTCCTTCATTATCATGGCTAATCATCACCAATGAACCTGTCTTTGAACTTTTCTGAGCATTGAATTCCATCATCAACATCAATTTGACCATAATTTCACAAGGATAAACACAGGAACCTCATTATTTTGGGGGTGTCCCAAATGTGTCTCTGACCCAAAGCAACTGCTAGATCGGCATGATACTCAGACCAGAACCACACCACACCTATGTTTCCATGCCACAACTTGGTCTCTTGGTCTCTTTTTGCTTACAGCCCAATCCTCTCTGAACCTCCCCCACCAATGTAGCCATACTATTGGAATATGTGCTGCATCCTGCAGGGAGGCGATCCTGGAGGTCTCCTCTGGATAATATGTGTTCCCTTGCCTGGGGGTAAGCCTCAGGTGATTGAGTAGATGTACGTGGACCTGCACCAGGATTTTGCTAGCACAAGTCCAAGTGGATCCAGGAAGGCATATCAAGGCCATGAAGGGGGATAGGATATCTGTGGCACTATTGTAATTGATATGATCCCCTTCCCAGGCTCCACACACACCTCTGCCCCACCCCCTGTCTGCCTCCCACATTGCCAGTGCCAAGGCTCCTTTGCAGGCTGTTGGCATGCAGTCCCTGCCACTCACTTATTGAGGAGGCAACTCAGCTGTGCTGTATGGCACTCACCTCCCTTTTGTGACCACTATAAGGCATACCATGCCACCAAGATATGAGTTCCAGCAGCCTTTAACCTATAGATATGGACCCTGGATACACTATTCTTTCTCCATTTTATTATATATATTCTGGCCCCTGTCTGGTAAAAACGAATTCCATATGCCAGGCCACGACATAACTTCCAGATTAATGACATCTCTTCCAATTGGTCCTGGACAAATTGTCATTCTAATACAGTGATTTTCAAACTTTTTCACCTCATGGCACACAGACAAGGAACTAAAATGGTCATAAGAACATAAGAACAGCCCCACTGGATCAGGCCATAGGCCCATCTAGTCCAGCTTCCTGGATCTCACAGCGGCCCACCAAATGCCCCAGGGAGCACACCAGATAACAAGAGACCTCATCCTGGTGCCCTCCCTTGCATCTGGCATTCTGACATAGCCCATTTCTGAAATCAGGAGGTTGCACATACACATCATGGCTTGTAACCCGTAATGGATTTTTCCTCCAGAAACTTGTCCAATCCCCTTTTAAAGGCGTCTAGGCCAGATGCTGTCACCACATCCTGCGGCATGAAGTTCCACAGACTGACCACACTCTGAGTAAAGAAATATTTTCTTTTGTCTGTCCTAACCCTCCCAACACTCAATTGTAGTGGATGCCCCCTGGTTCCAGTGTTATGTGAGAGTGTAAAGAGCATCTCTCTATCCACTTTATCCTTCCCATGCATAATTTCATATGTCTCAATCATGTCCCCCCTCAGGAATCTCTTTTCTAGGCTGAAGAGGCCCAAACGCCATAGCCTTTTCTCATAAGGAAGGTGCCCCAGCCCAGCAATCATCTTAGTTGCCCTCTTTTGCACCTTTTCCATTTCCACTACGTCCTTTTAGAGATGTGGTGACCAGAACTGAGAACCAGGGTGGTGTAGTGGTTTGGGAGGTGGACTTAGACCTGGAAGATCCAGATTCAATTCCCCCCTTAGCCACAAAGCTTCCTGGGTGACCTAAGGCCAGTCACTTTCTCTCAGCCTCACCTACTTCACAGGGTTGTTGTGCGGACAAAAGGAGGAGAGCAGCTGTGTACACCGCCCTGAGCTCTTTGGAGAAAGGGCAGTATAAAAATGTGAAAAAAATAAATAAATAAGAACTGGACACAATACTCCAGGTGTGGCCTTACCATCGATTTGAACAACGGCATCATAATATTAGCCGTTTTGTTCTCAATACCTTTACTAATGATCCCAAGCATAGAATTTGCCTTCTTTACTGCCGCCGCACATTGAGTCGACACTTTCGTCGACCTGTCCACCACCACCCCAAGATCTCTTTCCTGATCTGTCACAGACAGCTCAGAAGCCATTAGCCTATATGTGAAGTTTTGATTTTTTGCCCCAATGTGCATGACTTTACACTAACTTACATTGAAACGCATCTGCCATTTTGCTGCCCATTCTGCCAGTTTGGAGAGATCCTTCTGGAGCTCCTCCCAATCACGTCTGGTCTTCACCACTCAGATAAGTTTGGTGTCATCTGCAAACTTTGCAACCTCTCTGCTCACCCATGACCTGCTCCAGGTCATTTATGAAGAGGTTGACAAGCACTGGTCCCAGGACAGATCCTTGGGGCACACCACTTTTCACCTCTCTCCACTGTGAAAATTGCCCATTGACACCCACTCTCTCTTTCCTGGTCTTCAACTAGGTCTCAATCCAGGAGAGGACCTGCCCTCTAATTCCCTGACTATAGAGTTTTTTCAGTAGCCTTTGGTGAGGGACCATGTCGAATGCCTTCTGAAAGTCCAGATATATAATGTGCACGAGTTCTCCCACATCCACATGCCTTTTGACCTTTTCAAAGAATTCTAAAAGGTTTGTGAGGCAAGACTTACCCTTACAGAAGCCATGCTGACTGGCCTATAGTTTCTGGGTCCCCCCTCTTTCCCTTTTTAAAGATAGGTGTGACATTTGCTATCCTCCAATCCTCTGGCACCATGGCCATTTTGAGGGACAAGTTGCATATTTTAGTCAAGAGATCAGCAACTTTATTCTTTAATTCCTTAATAACTCTTGGGTGGATGCCCAGTGACTTATTGATCAGGGCCCAGTGACTTATTGATCTTTAATTTATCAATAAGATCTGAAAGGTTCTCTTTCAACCTCTATCTGACTTAATTCCTTGGTCAGGAGGGGCCGTTTGGGCAGTAATATTTGCCTGAGGTCTGCCGTGAAGACAGATGCAAAGAACTCATTCAATTTCTCTGCCATCTCTAAGTCTCCTTTTATTTCCCCTTTCCCTCCCTCACCATCCAGTGGGCCAACTGCTTCTCTGGCAGGTTTCCTGCTTCTAACATATTTGAAGAAGCTTTTATTATTCCCCTTAATGTTGCTGGCCATGCGTTCCTCATAGTCTCGCTTGGCCTCCCGTATCACCTTCTTACATTTCTTTTGCCACAGTTTATGTTCCTTTTTATTCTCTTCATTAGGGTGAGACTTCCATTTACAGAAGGAAGCTTCCTTGCCCTACAGTCAAAACACTCCATCAGTTTTCCGACAATTAACAAGGCACACTGTGCTGCCTATGGGAGGGCTCACATTCCCCAATGGCCCTACTAATAAATGACTCTCTCCCAAATTCCCGTGGCACACCTGTGTACCATTTGCAGCACACCAATGTGCCATGGCACAGTGGTTGAAAATGGCTCTTCTAATAAGTGGATGCCAGTGCTAAAAGTTTGAAAACCACTCCCATAAGCCACAAAGATTCCTTCTCCAGCAAAGAACAGTTGGGTAATGCCTAGGACTGTAGAAAATTCTGAGGAACGCAAAAGCTAGGCTTGGTGGGCCAATAACCTCTCCAGATCTTGCCATGAAGCAAATGTAAAGAAGTTGATTTGAGCAGCAGATTCCAGAGGGAACACTGTTTCCCTGTCCCCAATTCCAATGTGTTCTGTCAGTTTAAAGAAAAATTGCTTCATTACAAAGCATGAGGTGTCACATTGATGTTTTGCTTGGCTGTAATGTGTACCTGCACCATGAATTTATATACAGGAGTCTTCAGGTATTCTTGTATCAACAGATTAGTGTTGAACAGGGAGTGGGGCAAGGTCACATATACTGAAGAGCAAAGAACAAAGGAAATAGCAAAGCATTGTTTATCTTTCCTCACAATTTAGGAACTGGGGTGAGGTTTAGAGCAAAGGGAAAAATGAAGGGCAGGGGAATGAAAACTGGGATTGACTATACACATAGTTCTTTCAATAGGGCCTGCCAAAACAACACTGACAATTCAAGAAATACGTAAAAATATTTCCCCCTGCAGGCCAAATAGCAACTGGAGAGGAAGTTTCTAATTGGGAAAACAACACGGGGCTGGGGAAGCAGGGTTAACCTGTCTTTCCCCAGTGTCTGAGTCTCTATCCTAGTTCTTCTCACCCACAGCTACTATTAAATTTTTACAAAACATGAGACACCTGATCACACACCTTGATGTCATGTCTAGTTACACTGCAGCCAAGACAGAAAATATATTCACTTTATATAACCCAATATTTAATTATGGGTTTCATAACTGAACTGAACAATAAACTAAAAAAAAAACACTACTGTATTTCCAAGTCACTTACAAAAGGCTGTGCAGAACTGCTGTAGCATCGTGGCTACAAGACTGTGCAGTGAATCAAGAATTTCCTGGTTCAGATCTCACATGATTTTACCAAAAGGGGGGTTATTAATACAAGGTCCATGAGAGGGGGGGTGCCAGGGGTACATTGTTCCTCGGCCTGGGACCCCCCTCTCAAAAGGGGGCCTGGGACCCAAGGGAAGAGAGCTAGAAATTTCCTGGAATCTCAGAAAATGTTTGCATAAAGTGTGTACTTATAAAACTAGCATTCACATTTTGTGTAAGCCTACATCGTTTGATATATTGTAATTCATAGAAATTGTGATCCAATGATTGTATGAAATTATGATCAATGGAGAAGGAAAGGGGTCCAAACAAACTTTGTACCCCCTGATAAGGGGGTACTCTCAGAGGCCTTGTATTCCCTTAATAAATAGTTCTCAAAAGGCGCAGGGAGACAAGCCCTTACTATAACCTTCAGAGAGAGACTACAGCCGAAATGAAGTATGCAGCTCTGTTTGTTAAAAAGGGATCTAAAGGCTGGATAACAGATCAGGGTAATGCAGATAATTCCACTCTGAGGCTGAAAGAGAGTGCTTCAATTCAATTGTCACTGTTTTGTTAGAAAAGAATAGAAATAAAAGTATTGTGTACAAAAATACCCTTTTCACCCAAACAGAAGAAATTTTGCTATGTGCTAACCAGTCTGTAGTATGTTTCTAGCCTATAGTTATGAATGTAGTATTTGATGCATGACAAGAAAGGCAACTTTGAGGGAACAAGTCCCAGGAATCCCTACTCTTTCATGCCAGTTCCTAAAGACTGGGAGAGAAGGGAGAGACAGAGGGGAGGGATAGCAGAGAGGGAAAGCAACAGAGTTCAAAAGCTCACTGAGAGTTACCTGTGTTCCTGGTCTGGAGGACCTTGCAGGGATCTGGAGGTCATGGGCAGTGTGGAGATACTAATTTACTGCCAGTGGCACAACTAGGATTTGTGTTATCCAATGTGGGAGGCCAGCATGTCATCCCCATAATGGACCTCCCCCCATTTAGTTGGCAGGGCAACAACCCTGGTGGTGGGCATGGCGATACACCATCACCCCGCCCCCACTGGTTTTTTGGCCATAACTTTTGATAGAATGGATTTATTTCACTCCAGTTTTTTTAAATTGCATTCTGCTCTAAATTACGTATTGAATTGTAACATGATGGTATTATGATGGTATTATTCCTACAGGTAGACCACAGCTGCGATACAAGGACATCTGCAAGAGGGATCTGAAAGCCTTAGGAGTGGACCTCAACAAGTAGGAAACCCTGGCCTCTGAGCGGCCCGCTTGGAGGCAGGCTGTGCAACATGGCCTTTCCCAGTTTGAAGAGATACTTGGCCAACAGACTGAGGCAAAGAGGCAAAGAAGGAAGGCCCATAGCCAGGGAGACAGGCCAGGGACAGACTGCACTTGCTCCCGGTGTGTCACTCCCGAATTGGCCTTTTCAGCCACACTAGATGCTGTTCCAGAACCACCTTCCAGAGCGCGATACCATAGTCTTTCGAGACTGAAGGTTGCCAACTACTATTCCTACATGATGGCATTATTCCTACAAACCATTATTTTGGTCACCAGTGGTGTCACTCCCCGTGCGTGTCTTCTGGTGCGGTCCGCACCCCCTGCACCTCCCTAATGATGCCACTGTTTGCCGCAACACAAACAGAGGGCTGTTGAACCAAGAAAGAGAAACCTCTAAATGGTGAAAATTCCCCAATATTTAAGGGTTTTTTTTGGGGGGGGGGGGAAGCTATCTTTGTGCAGCTCTGGGGATAGCGCCCTCACTGCAATTACCAGTAGGTTTGAATAGACCCTGGAGGCTTCTGTATGGGCAAGCAGAGATGTCACTGGGTAGATGAATAGAAGTTTGGGTGGGTGCTTATCGGCATACAATGTGAGGGAAGTCATTTCTATATAGGGAGAACCTTAATACAACTATATAGTGGTGGCTGCTCAGTGGGTTGATCCAGAGGGGTACAATGAAATGCAAATATGACTCCAAACTTATAAATGCACCTGGCTCATTGCTCAGTGGGTACAGGGCTTTTTTTCTAATGGAACGCGGGGGGGGGGGCGGAGTTCCGGCACCTTTTTGCAGGGGCCCCTCCCCTTTGGAGGCATTCCAGGAGGGGGGGAGCAAAACAGAGGCATTCGCTTGGTGGGTGATGGGGGTGCAGGGTTGGCGGGCGCCTGGCCCCTGCCTGATCGAACAATGACCCCCTCCTGCCCCATCTCCAAGCTCTCGCCTGAGCCCAGCCTGCCTCCCTTCCCCCCCCCGCGCTCTGCTTCCCCGCGCAGCTTCCAAGCCGGTGGAGGGCGCGGGGGACATGCACCGACACCTAGGAGGAGGACGGACAGCCAGCGAGCCAGCCAGGGAGACAGGCTGCGGCACCCACGGAACACCCAGGTACTGGCTTGGCGGAGGAGGAGGGGGAGGAAGCTGACTGGTGCAGCCCCCATGCCAATCTGCAGCGCAAGCCTAGGTGTGTCTACTCAGAAGTAAGTCTCATTGTGCTCAATGGGGCTTGCTCCTGAGAAAGAGTGCATAGCCTTGCAGCCTGAGTAGACAGGCAGAGGAGGGGCTCTGAGGCTGCAGTCCTCGCCACACTTTCCTGGGAGGAAACCCCACTGCCTCTAATGGAACTTACTTCTGAGTAGACATGCACAGGCTTGGACTCTAAGGCTGCCATCCTATCCACAGTAAGCCCCATTCACTAAAGTGGACTTCTGAGTAGACATGCATAGGATTGGGCTCTTAGGCTGCAATCCTAGGCACTTTCCTGGGAGTAAGTTCCATTGACTAGAACAAGACTTACTTCAGAGTAGACATACCTAGGATTGGGCTCTTAATCCTGGCAGAGATATATATCTGCATGCATTTTCACATGCTAAGGGCAGGTGAAAAGGGATTCTACGTGTGTACAATGTGCTGTCCAGCCTTGCCAGAGATCCTCCTCATCCTTCCCCCACAAGCATGCCTTCCGCCAGCCAGCGTTTGCAGCTCCTCTCCAGCAATGCACAGCAGCTGCTCAGGGCAGCAGAGAACATACAATTGCATGCCAAGCACCTTCCCAAAGACACAGAATATTCTGATACCTGAATTAGACCATATTTAATCCCTTGTTTGCAAACGTAGCTGTTTCTATGTGCACCTAAGGACCCCTCTAATGTAAGAATTCCTTTTTTGTTCTTACTCCCACAGTTGCTTAGAGTAATTTTACTACATGGAACTCATGTAAGCCATTTTTTGGAATCCATTCACTGCTTCCTCTCCTCAAAGTAGTGCCACACTACATACTACACGCTACAAGTGCACCTGTACAATATTTTTCCCCTTGTGTAGAAAAAGTAGCTAGGGGGAAGGGGATGTGGAGATTGACAGCCCAATCCTATGAATGTCTACTCAGAAGTAAGTTCATCTTTAGGGGGGAAGCACATAAAAAATATTTTATTTCTCCAATAAAAAATGGTTTATAAATAAATAAATAAATAATCTTTTATTATTTAACAAGTTGTGAGTTCCTGCACCTTTTCTTTTACAAAAAAAGCACTGAGTGGGTATATGGGTAAAGGCATAAAGTTTGGGGCAATCAATGCACATCAAGATTCAGAAGTGCAGGCAGGATAAAGTTATTTCACCGAGGGGCTGTGCTCAATGGAGACAAGACCAGCAGGGACTGCTTTGGAAGGGTTACAAAATTGCATTCAGTGAAGACAGGCGGCTGCACACATGGAATTATCATTTTCCTCCTGAGGTGTGTGACTGGAAGGGAAAGCACATTCCAGAGTATTTGAGGCTTGGAGTTTCAGTAAAGCTGTGTCATATTGTCCATTTCAGGTACAGAGGTTCCTGAAGAAACAGTCCGTAATACAAAACTGGCTTCAGTTGGTATTGGCAGGCAAGGCTGGTGGTGATGTTGTCTTGCAGCAGGATTCTGTTGTCCATGATTATAAAGCAAGGGCATGGCATAACCAGAAAATAAGAGAAAACAATAAAGCAAAAACCTGATTCTTAATATGGTCACAAACTTAGTCAAGTCTCTCTGCCTCTGCTTCCCAGCTGTAACGTGGTGATAATAATACTGGCCTTACAAAATTGTTGTAAGGACAACATCCCTACATCATCATGATAACACTGTACATGTGAAGTACTTTGTATGCTTGGAAATTCCTATATAATGTTAAGTGGAAACCCAACATAAGTGCCTTAGATCTTTCTCAACAACCTGATTGCATAATTTTGACTTTCAAATGGGCACAGAGAGCACCTTGAGGTTCATGCGTCTCCCTGGTCTTGTTCATACTTCATTCATTGCATTACAGTCTTCATACTCTTCTCCTCATTGGCTTATGTGATGGGAGGAGCAAATCCTACTGACTGCATTTGGGTCAGAATCCGGCCTGTAGCAAATACCATGGAGAGCAAAGGTCAGGCATGGTAGACTACTGACCTCCCCAGGAGCCACTGTCAGCTCATCTCTGCTTCTAAATATGTCACAAATGCCTCTTCTCAGAGAGCAGTCACTGAGAGCATGTGGTGCTCTCCAGTATGGGAGACATTTGCTGTTCATTTTTTAGGAAATGACTGAGGGTCAAATCCTATCCTACTTTCTAGCAGTAGTGCAACCATAATGTAGCCCCAAGGTAATGGAACAAATGTTCCCTTACCTTGAGGAAGCCTCTGTGACTGCCTCCCCATTACAGGATGCAGCGCACATCCATTGGCACGGTTGCACTGGCACTGGAAAACTGGATAGGATTGGGCCCTGAGCATCATATCCAGTTCGATCAGGTGGTGGGCACGTATGACCTGACAGTGACGTCATGGAAGCTTGTAGCACCGTAAAGCCAGTAAAAGGAATTTTGCCAAGTTACCTTTGCTGGCACAACAGATCGAAAACCAAGTGTTTATTGCTTTTTTTTTTTTTTCCCAGGAAAGCAGGAGTGTACTATATGAATGTAAAGATGTAGTGGTGTAAAAAGGCTTGGTCAGGGAATAGTGTGATGCTGTCTTCGATGGAGAGGAAAAGGGAGCTCCATCCTGCTTCCTTTCCAATTTCCAGTGCCAGTGAAAGGAAGGGGGTGTCATAGGCCCTGCTGGTTCACTCTGGCTCCCTTAAGGACAGTAAGCAGCCTCCTGCTTGGCAACTATTAGGCAGTGCAGCTAGAGACTCTTTGCCCTGTCCCCATCATGCCGGAAGGAGCCACAGCCATTCAGGACATACTGTGAGCAGTGCTAGCCCTCCTCTGCTGCACCCAGTGTCTCTGCCACCTCAAGGTGGCCAAAAACTTTGGTGAAGATATGGGTGAGAAAGCCACAGTGCAGGTCAGGAAGGAATCATGCAACGTGGTCACTTAAGCTGGGAAAAGGAAAGGAAAACCGATTTTGATGCCATTTTGATGCTGAACTATTTTCATGCCAGTCTAATGGGAGGGAGAACCATACAATTGGATGCTGGGCTGTTCAAGTTTTATGTATGCTCTTTATTCAAGGGTTTTTCATGCAGGTGATCCTTTTATGCAGGAGTAGAGTTTAAATTCTGATATATTAGCTTTCTCTGAAGGAGGTGTTTTCAGATGAATGACATACTACTATCAGAGCCATAACTAGGGTGGAGGCTGAGGGGCACCTGCCCCAGGCACTCCACCAAGCAGGGGCACATTACTGCCCCCAGATTCCGCCCTAATTATGGAGAGATGCTAGCTGCTTTGTGCGCCTTGATCCTTCTCCTCTGCAGGCTCCCAGCCTCCACAGAGAAGGAATACGCCACTTGAAGCAGCGGCAATGAGTACCCCTTCCTTTGAGGAGAACCCAGAAGTGACATCACAATGTCACATGACATCACTGCCCCCAAGCTTTGGGGCAGTCCTTTACGGCTCTTACTACTATTGAAACTTATTGGGTTTTTACAGTAAACTTTTTTTTTTACATCAGGAATTTCTTTCCTTCGAATCCTGAATGATTGGGTGCTTTTCTTGGCTATGGTAACAGAGCTGAGTCGCATCTTATGTTGTAATGATAACTCAGAAAAGCATATTCTTTTCTTATGTTCTTATATTCACTGACTTTGTTTCTTTTAAAGTTATTACTATGGTTCTGTTGGAAGTTGTGTCTCCCCAAACTTCATTGCAGTTCATGCATTGCATTGCTCCTTTTTTCTATCTTCTGGATACTACCTAAGCCCCATTCAGTTATTAGGCTTCACATGTACACATCTATGCATTGGCAGGAGGAAGCAAGAGAGCTCCCCTTAGCCCTGCCCCTCATGCTGTGATCAACAAACACTGAGAAGAGATCCAAATGATGGAAAGAGATCCTTTCTATGATTGCCACCCGGGGACAAGCCAGGGTGGAAATCATGGGAAGAATCTCTTCCTATGTTCAGTGTTTGTCACTGTAGACATGTTCTGGGGCAGGGGGAGGGTGGACAGAGGGCGCTCCAGGCAGTTATGCCAGGGCGTTCCAGAATCAGTTGTGCCGGATTCCAACCCCGTTTCCCCGCTTCAAGCTGATCCGTTCTCCTTGGACTTGCATCACCTCCTGAGGTGGTACAGGTCCAAAGAGACCCATTGCGGCTGAGGTGGCTTACCCAGGGGTAAGGGGAAGAACTGAGCCAATTCTGGTCCCAGTCTTGTGCTGGATACAGCACAGGTCTCTTGCCCTGCCTGTTCCAGAGCAAAATAGGATTGCGCTGTTAGAGGTATGACGTGCAGTACACTCTTCACCTCACCTACTAGCTTTCTCTAGTAGCTTTCTCTAGGCCTATGGAGATGGATGGCCGACTTCAGCCTCTGCAAACTACACGAGGAAGGAGTGTGTGAACACAGCCCTCTTCCTGCAGGGGTGTAGCGGAATTTTTTTTCTTTATCTCATTTACCAGAAAGGTTAAGTTTTGAAGCAATTTTTTTCTTTCTTTCTTTTGAAAGATCCCTTTCTACATTTATTTATTTTATTTTTTCCCAGGGAAAAAAATCCATTCAGTACACTTGAGTGAGCAGACGGCAGCATTTTTCCTGCTTCTAATTAGTATTGACAAACTCTGTCAAGCTTAGACAACACAAGCTTAGAGAAGTGACGGAGTTTCAAATCTCCATTGGGGTATGAACGGAGAAAGTCAAGGAATCCGAAAGTGACCACCACTGCGAGCATTCTGCAATATGCCGTGTCCGTCTGCCCACAGAACCGACATTACCACTTCCTCTGAATAGTGAGCGCTCGCCTTGCTGCTCCATCTTTTTACCTTCCTTGCCATCTGTTCATGCTGCTCCAGCAGCCTCCCTGCTCTCTTCTCACCAGGGCCTGTCTAAGCAAAAGGGTATTAGAGCCTCTGATGAGGTAGGCCTCAGGCCTCTCCATCACTCCTAGCCACAAGGAAAGCACCAGCTGTCTGGCCTCATTTGCATTTTCTCTCCAAAATAATGAAATTAGCCATGAGTATCCTGAGGTGATGCAAGACGCAAATTTAGGCTAGATGTGTCAGCATGTGATGGGAAGGGAGGGGGAAGGTCACGGAGGCATTTGGAGCATGTTCACCGTATTAAAATGGAAGGTAGAACACCCTTTCTGTTCGGTGAGAACTGGGATTTGAAAACCTTTTAGCTGAACGGAAGTTGAATGAATCGGTACAAACCCACTGCTGAAATCTGCTATGATTTTTAAAGAAATGGCTACTGAAAGTCAGGTGGGGGGAAGAACTTGAAAACTATGGCAACAAGAAAGATAAAATACATAGGCTTTTGGCTACCGGTAGGTAATACTCAAGTACCAGCTGATAGTCCCAGTCTCATAATTCTACATAGCAATTTACCATAATTTGTCGGTGACCAACTGCTGCATTAGTCTCTAATGAGGTTTCCTAGCCAGATTCCAGTATTTCCCTCCTGCGGTATATAATGTTCACCATTTTTACTCCTAGTCAAGGGAGCAAACATTACCGTATTTGTTATGCAGCAACACAAATCTTTGATGGTTGTGCCGTATATTGTGTTTTCTCAGCATGGAGAAATAAAGGCATGCTGAACTTTTTTTCTTTCTACCGGGCTACTGATAAATTCATCCGACATGTCTAACTGACCCTAGTATTCCAAGATTTCCAGCTTTGCAAGCTAGTGAAAGAAAAATTGCACTTTTCTCCATCTAATCTTACAGCTAGAGCCCACGGACCACTTCAGTTGTGAGAGTTGGGACAGAATCCACCAAGGAATTCTCCTGCACCAGTCTGCGCAAAAAAACCATGCAAACAGCATGGACCATCACAGCACAGGCGGCAGTGGCAGTGACGTCAGACAGTGTTCCATGTCACACTGCCCCTGCATTCACCCAAGACATGTTTGGCTCTACCAAACCATACCCTAAGCAGGATGTTCTCCCGGAGACCATACTAAGGAAAGAAATTATCAGTAAAGAGGTATTTGGCCTTGTGTTACATGTGGAAATTTGGTTGCCCACCACCACCGCTAGGGACGGGTGTTCACCTCTAAGAACCTGCTGGGTCCAAGATCTGGAACACTGAGCACAGCTTCCAGTACAACTATCAATTCCAATTGTAACTTCAAGCAGGTTCATCTCATATTTGGCCTTCTTTTCAGAGCTTTCTTCCCATGTTCTTAGTGTTACATTTTCTCCTCCTCTTGCCGCACTTCATGAATTGGCTTCACTGTCCCCTGTTATGACATCACTGCCTTGTTTGTTGGCTTCCCCCAACCTCCAGCCTGCAACTATCAGATTGGAAATGGTCTTTCTCAGAGGTTGCTGGAAGTGCCATCGTGCCACATTGGCTCACGCCCACATGTGACCTGCAGGTGCTTGCAAAGAAGTTCCCTTTTTCAACTGTGCTACTCTTTGTGGTTCAGTCCATTGCTCATTTCCCATGGGAGGTTTTAAACATCAATGATAAAGAATTTCCTATATCCACTTTCAGGCTGATGATTAAAAGGAATGATAGTGATAAAGTGACACTGGGAAAGCTTTATTGAATCAAACTTTAATCTTCCAAATCCTAGAACCATTAAGTTTCTTGGTCTCAAAATATCTTATGTAGGCTTTAAACCTGTCTCCCCATCACAAATTATTGTCTTGAGACACCCCACTGATGTGGATATTTTTTAGAAAAACAACAACACTATTTAGCTACCAGTCGTAACAAAGAGACCTGCCTGGCAGCACTTCATGTCAGTCAAAAGTCTAGGTCAGACACTTATCAATTGACCCTGTGTTAAAGGTAGACACTCATTTCAGCATCTGTCAATAGCATCTTTTGATCCATTTATACTGGAGGCTGCATCACTAGAGTGATTTATAAGAGAGCGTGCATGGACTTTAAAGAAAGGAAAACACTTATAAAGCTGGAGGGGGGGATCCCACTGTGGACTGTCTTGTTTGTTGGGATTTTAGTGCTTGATTAGAATGCGTCATTTGTGATGCGGTAATTTAGGACCTGTTTGCCTTATAGGAAACTTGGCATCACTCATTAACAATGGAAAGTACTTGCAATTGCAGAGTCCTCTCTTGAAATCAGTGCCTATTCATAAAGCATTCCATTATCCGCTCAGTGCAAAAGGTCCTTATAATTATGAACAGCGCTTCCTGCTATTTCCTAACCTAGGCTTGGTCTCTAAACTTCCCCTGTTGAGGTTTTAATTACAAATCTGCCAATCCTGATACTTTTTAGACAAGACAAGGAAAAGAAATGTGAACATGTAAAAAAAAAAATTCACAGAGGGACCTAGGAAAAATTTCCTTGACACACACCCGCTGTGACACCACAGCAATGGAAGAAGGCCTGTCATTTGCTTGTCAACCTTTGACCTCACCCAGACATATTATGAAATGATTTGAAAAGAAATATCAGCACTATAGTACTGGCTCCTTCTAGCTTTGTGTGCCTGTCCTTGATGTCAGTCAGGAGTAGTTAACTAGCACCCACAGAGACATTTAAAAAAAAAAAACAACTCACAAAATATCTAGAATAGCTTCTTTTAGCAAGACTCGCTCTTGTCAAGTAATGACTTTATGACATAAGGTATTGTTTACTTAGGCAGCGTTCTCTTACTTGCATTTTAATGAGCCTAATTAATAATAAGTTAGAAGTCCTCAGCTACTTCTTCACAGCTGGACCATATGCACTAATTACACCAAGTGAGCAAACTTCAACTAATCCCTTTCATCAGAAGAAATATTTTAATTCCAAAAAATCTCCATGCGCTTTCTTTCTTTAAAAAAACACACCCTGATTCCTATAAAGATATAATCTTTTCATACTAGTAAATTTGCACAGATATCAAAGTAAACTTTGAAAGGGCAAGATCCTATCAATGCATTATTATTTTTCCCCCTACTCGTAGGCTTTGTTCTTCCATGACATAATAAGAGCATGGCTGATCAGGCTGTCAACAAGTTCATTTCCAGTCTAACTTACATTCCTACCAGACAGGAGTAGCTACACTTTTTATTGATGGTCTTGTAAACATCCTGAACA
The DNA here is from genome assembly GCF_035046505.1 of Tiliqua scincoides. Classification (NCBI taxonomy): domain Eukaryota; kingdom Metazoa; phylum Chordata; class Lepidosauria; order Squamata; family Scincidae; genus Tiliqua; species Tiliqua scincoides. The sequence goes on from NC_089821.1 coordinate 252,488,938, forward strand.
TTTCAGCACCTTTTTCAGCCCTCATAGCTGCAAAGAAATGTGTCAAAGATATAGTGGAAAGAGGCAATAGCCTGGCAGGGTAGAGGTCATAGCTCAGTTGTAGAACAGATGCTTCACATGCAGAAAGTCCCAGTTCAGTTCCTGGCATCCCTTGGTAGGGCTGAAAAGACCCCTGTTTAGTGCCCTGGAGAGGTGGTGCCAGTCACTGTAAGCAACACAGAGCTGGATGAACCAATGGTCTATATTATAACAACACTTCTCAAATTGTGGGTTGGTTGGGTGGGTGGGTTGCAAGCAAATTTCAGGTGAGTCACATAGCACATAGCTCAGCCTCCATGGAAAATACAGAGCTGAAAATACAGGGTACAGAGCTGCTGGGCTGGCAGGGCAGGGTGGGCTCCTGGTGGGAGAGAGGCCTGGTGCTCTGCCCTGAATAGGAGGGAAGATGGGATGCTGGAAAGGGGAGATGGCTGTATGGTTGGAGAAGAATCCAAGTCTGCATTCTGCTTTGACTTCCAAGTTGGAATGTCTGAATTCCGAGTGATGCAAACTAACAGCACAAGCGTGATGTGTAATGGGACCTTTGGCTGATTGTGGCTTAGGTTTTAAGCTGAAATTGATTATGTCACTACTGGTCATGACATCACTTCCAGTGGGTCCCAACAGATTGGCGTTCTAAAACGTGGGTCCCAGTGCTAAAATGTTTGGTTGGCAACCTTCAGTCTTGAAAGACTATGGTATAAGCCTACAGCACCTGGTATTCCCAAGCAGTCTCCCATCTAAATACTAACCAGGCCTGACCCTGCTTAGCTTCCGAGATCAGACAAGATCAGGCATGTGCAGGGTAACAGTTGCTGCTCATTCAACCTTAGACTCTATAAGGTAGCTTCCCATGTTCCTATCTTGAAAAAGGAGAATATGTTTTTAACATTTACAGCACAATCCTAACTTGTGCTGGAAACAGGCAGGCCAGCGCCTGCAAGTTTCAGGTGCTTTGTGACTCAGCCCAGGGCAAGAGAAACCATTTCCCCTTACCCCGGGGAGAGCCACTGCACTCAAGCAGATGGATCATGAGATTTGTCTGTGTAAGCCCCGGATAGGATTGGGCTGTTTGATATGTTTGGCCTAAATTCCCCTTTGTTTCCTTTCTTTCCATTAGTCCTTGCTATCCTCCATTAGATGACCCTACACAATCCCACTAAACAATTAATGATTATCCTATCCATCCTTCATTTGCTGTTTAGCTACAGCTATGTGCCTTTACTCCTTTTAATCTTTAGTTTAATGAAGTGTAATTAATCAGGCTCACAATGAAGTCCTGAATCTTGAAATTTCTCAATTCTTTCATAATAAGCTACTTCATGCATAAAAAGCCTGCTTGGAAGCAAAATTAACACAGCTGCTTTCTCTCCCTTGTTTGGGTAAACAATCTCCATCAAAATGGGAATATCACTTAACACAACTGTAGCAAGTGTTATTATAGTTTGCAACGGAGGGAAACTTTCCAGAGACACAATTTCAACGAGCTGGAGGTTTCTGTTCTGTGGCATTCACTTAGAAGTCTGAATGCTATTGATTACTTGTCTAATTTGTATTATTTCCCTTGGCCTCCCAGACAAACCGGACTGTTTTGCTATCCAATCTCCTCTCAGTCAGACATTTGTGTTCTAATCCTCCCAGCCTCACTCAATGCTCAGAGGTCTTTTGGACCAGTTTATAGTGTTGTAACTTTCTTTAGATGTCAGCAGTCTGTGAAAAGGGGGGGGGGGGAGTGAACATACTGATTAGAAAGAAAAAATCAGACGTGGCCTACTCTTAAGCCTTTACCAGACCTTATTTAAAATCTGACAGGACCTTCAGGGGCCATGAACACATCCTCTGAAATTTAATGAGTGAAAATAGGGACATATTCACAATATCCCAATTCTCATATCTAGGAACATTCCCACTCCAACACACCCCAAGCTCCCAAACACTATTATTTGATGGGCAGCCCAATCCTAACCTGCCCTGGAGTAGGCAGGCCAACGGGCCTGATCCGCAACCAAGGCAGAGTTGGGGCTAGTTGGGGCTCAGCCCAGGGCAGGAGGAATTGCTTCCTCTTACTCAGGGTGATGCCACAGCAACCCCAATGGGGCTACTTGGATCTGCAACACCTAAAGAGACGGCGCAGATCTGAGCAGCCTGGAGTTAGCCAGGCTGCTTGGGAATGAGATAGGATCTGGCATAAGTGCTGAATCCTGTCCCCACCTGCCATCTGCCCACAGATCTGCCTACCACCCACCCCGAAACACCTCCCTCCTATCCTCCCCACGTTAGGCTGGAACGGGCTTACTGTTTGTGCCTGCTGAGCAGGTCTACGTCAGCTTCTGGAGGATGGTGCATGGCTGTGTGCCAGCCTCCCTCCTCTCCTGGTGGCACAACAGTGCTTTATGGCACTTTCACAACACCAGAGGGCTGGCGCAAGGGATTTGCGCCAGCCCCTGCCCTTTTAAGGATTGTGCCCTGAATGTGCTACTCTATTCACTAGATACAGCTTTCATTTCCTTTTCAATTGCCTGCCTTCCACTGGCTTTAAAACTTGCCAGAACTGGCTTGTGTAACTTTTGGCCCCATCCTATCCATGGAATATCCTGGCATACCATGTGGTCCATCACCATATCCCATAGGCCACCATTGCAGCAGCCTCTCTGCCAATCTGAGGACTGTGATCTCCAGTGTTAAGGCCCTCTGGGCCTCAGGACATCAGCGGTGCTCTGCAGACCTACTGCCAATGGTTGTTGGTTTGTGGAAGGGGCAGATTGGTTGGTTCGGGACTGGGATGGGGAGGATATCAACAGCACTTGCACATGCCAAATTCTAACCCCCCCCCCCCAATCCTGGCCATAGCTACCTCAGAGGCTCGTCAGACCTACAACAACAAAAAGAGTAGATGTGTGTGTGACTCTTTAAGCTAAATAGTAAGACTGTTGAAGAGCTCTACCTGCTTTGTCTTGTTGGAAATTTTTCCAATTTACTTGCATTTTGGGAAGACTTGCAGTTGATGCTTACTGAACTGTACTACTGACTATTCAGTAGTCCTATACAGGACTGTTGGAAAGCACATTTTGGCAAGGATATTGTTGCTTACTCTGAGGAAACAGTTTTCTTTTTAACTTTGTGGGTGCCATCTCCTCACAGATGACAGGGAACACTGTGTCTTTGGTGATCGTTCCAGCACTAAATGAATTGACTGAGAATGTAGATTTGGGGTTTGTTTCCTCATTTTTTATGTTACAGAAGTGATGTGGATCTCACTGATGTCAGTGGAACTGATTTCTGAATAAATAAACTGCTATGCTATTTTTTTCCCTTCCTATTCAGAACTATATATTTACATTGCTGTGATATTTTGGTCATATGTACCGTTAAAACCACATGGAATGTGTTTAATAAAGGGTGGTGGCATCTCCAGGATTTACTACAGTTAGCAAAATCTGCTTTATGTACACTGGCAATTGCATTTAAAGGTAATGGTGGTTCTTTGATGGTGCTCAGATGTTTCGAATCTTCGAAGTACTCCCAGTGGTGATAAATTAGTAAGCAGAGGGCAGAGGAGGCAGCCAAAATTGCATGATAAATGCAATTTGCCACATGGCTACTGCAATCTATCACACTCAGATCACCAACACAAACGTGGACTGCGTGTCTAGACAGGAGGCAGTTGTGAAACCTTTTGCAAACGTGTAAGCCTGATTGGACCTTTGGGACATGACTAAGCTACTCTGCAACCCTAAGTGTCTTACTAGAGAGAAAGATCCATTCACACTATGGGAGTTACTTCTGAGTAAACATGCATAGGTGAGCACAGCATGATGGTTTCAGGATTCAGGAAGTCTTCTTCAAGCTTTGCAGCTGTGATTGATAGGATAGCGATACTTTTGGTTGGAGTCAAGTGAAAAAGAACACATTGCATGATTTCTGAAGCTGGCTAAATTTAGAATTTTAGAGGGACAAACCTTTCAAAAGTTGATTTCAAAATCTGATTCCGATAAATACTTCTAGGGGGAAAAATGTAACCCTCACTCACACGGATTTATACCTTAAACCTCAGGGGTGAACATGTGAACTGCCTTAATTGGCAAAAGGGCCTGAAGTGAAACAAAAGCTCCCTTTGTGGGATTCAGTTAAGTTAGCAGCTTCACAGCCCAGTCCTGAGCTCCCATGGTGCGCAGCTGCGGTGGCACCAAAAACGGCTATCGCCACATCCTGCGCACCTTGGGCAGCCATGGGGTGGCACCTTGGGACTTTTGTCCCCTTCCCCAGGGTAAGGGAAGTAGCCCCGCAATGGGACTACTTGATTCACTGCTAACCAAAAGGTCGACGGAGCATTCATGTCGGCGGTGAATCCTACACAGGAGCTGGTGGAGCAGAGCTCCACTGGTCCCGCCTCTCTCCCTCCCTGCTCCCTCCCCCGACACACCTCCCCCACCCTCTCCCCACCTCCTCCTTCCCTGGAATGCCTCTTCCATGCTTTCCTCTACACGGCTCCACGGTTCATGAAACCGCCGAGTGGCGGAGGCTGAGCGCCCACCCAGCGCTAGCACGGGCTCTGGCCCAGCATTAGGCCTCGTAGAGGTGCATTACGGCATGTTTGCAACAGTTTGCACCAGTGCGTCGAGCCCAGGATTGGGCTCTCATATATGCACATCATTAATTCAGTATTTCCCATAGTCAGTTTTGACTCCATGTGAATCTATGATGGCCCGGGCAGTGACTCCAGATACACAATAGCAAAACAGTGGCAATAATGTTTGTGATGATAGCAACACACTTTTTAGCTGTTTGCATTACCGATATTCCGCTTTTCCCAGAGTTGTTGCCTAACTCCACAGAGCACCAACCCCCAACTTCTGGGGGTGAGCTTATGGCCTTGCCTTTGAGAATTGCATGGTAGGCAGCATTTATCAGATGAAGCACCCCCTATCATTTGCTTTCTATGCTGAGACAAAACTCCTTGTTTGCTCAATGTAGCTCATCATGAAGCTCTTAAAGGACATGTGTGCCCCGCCAGGAGAAAGCTGGCAACTTGTCAAGAGTCCAGTTCATATAAAGCATTTGCTGGGTGAGCACACTTGGAAGATCACAGGGAGACAAAAACAATTGTGTGAACCAGCCAATAAGGACATACCCCAACTTGGCTCTAGTTATTCTTTGAAAAGCTGTTTACATGTGACCAGCTACGCCAGGGTTATGGGTAGATATGCCCATTCAAATACACATCAAAACTTGTGTCCTACTGTAAGCAGCTCAGTGCAGATGAGTGGATAGCATCTACCCTACAACTATAGCATCTGCCCATCCTACTATGCATTATTTCCAGTACTTGTGTCTATGGTGCTGTTGATTGGTTGGTCCACACTTTGTTGATGCTCAGGAGCTCTGCTCCATAGGTGAGAGAGAGTCTAGTAAGACAGAGTTTCTTGATTGTCTTATTTGCGGCAATGCTTTTGACCATAATTTGTAACCTAAATATTTATACTATCCTAATAAACTTACACAAACTAGAGCTGTGTGGTCTGTGAGAAGGAATCCGTTCACCTCAATCCAGTCTTGGCCACTGCAGTCACATTACCGTCTTTTGAGTGTTTTACCAGGGCCTTGGGGGTAAAGAGCATTGGTGGTTTGTGCTGCTGTGAACTCTTAAGGACTAGGGGTGCCTATAGGCCAGTGGTTCCCAACCTCCTGCCCCTTTAAGACAGGGTTGGGAACCTACTGGGGGCACATAGGCAGCAGTGCCTGTCACTTCCAGGTTCTCCATACTGCCACCACTGCTGACTACAGGGAGGTAAGAAACCTCATTAAAGCCCCTTACTGATGTTGCTGTTGGCAGCGGCAGCAGCAGGGACAATCCGGAAGTGACAGGCGCCATCACCTTCGCCAGTCGCCACCCCCTTAAGGGGGGAGGATTTTTCAAATGTGAAACCTTGGGGTCACAATCCCCAGGTTGGGAAGCACTGCTATAGTCCTTCAGCTTCCCCTGGCTGGAGGGCTGGTTAGTAAATAATGGTGGTGGCAGTCTATCTTTGTGGTGGTTTGGGACTCGGGAGCAAACCAAAACATGCTCAGGGCTGGGACTGGCTGTGTTGTGGGCATCAGTCTCAGTGGGTGTCGGTGTCAGCGTGACATGGAACCAACTTAAAGAAGACCTGAGGACAGCCCCCTCTCCATATGGTTCCTAGCTTTTAAACTGGCTTTCTGGTTTAAAAACACATTTATTTTGCTTGACTTTCAGGAGGGATGATTCCCGAGTGACTCCTTTTTAATTACTGTGCATAGATGTTGCTTTGCGCTGCTCTTATGCTTTTATGGTTTTATTCTTGTTGTATTAGAGATATTTTTATCTGCTCCTTGTTAATTGCTTTTATTTTATTCTTGCTATGTTTATGTTTTCTTATATTAACATGTGTTTATTACAAAGTTTTGAGCTTTGAAAAAGCAGATACTAAATCTCTGAAATAAATACACACTCAGATACTACATGCTGACTTTCATTTTTGGTTCCAGATCTAGCAAGATAAACTGCTTCCATGCACGGCTCTCCATAGCTGGATCACGAGACCTAACAACGCAAACTTATTCTGGATTGGGCTCTCAGGGGCAGGGTATTATAACAGTGGAAGAGCCCTCCACTTCTGTAAAGTGGCTGCTAACAGCGTGTAGAGTGCCCTGTTGGTGGCCATTATCAGAGCACTGCACTCCCTGACCATTGCCGGAACTCGTTGCACCCACTGGAGAAGGTAAAGCAGTAGTGGGTGGGTGGGTGACAATGGTGCACTCTGGATCCTGTCCCCTCTTCTCAGCCTCCCCGCCCCATCTGGGCTTGCACCACCTACAAAGCTGGCATAGGTCCGAGGAGACCCACTGTGGAGCGGGAAGCTTACAGAGGCATAAGGGGAAATAATTCCCCTTTCTTCTCCAAAGCTCCCCACCAATCCATCTCCCTCCGCTGGATACAACACACTCTTTTTGGGCACGGAAGCACCAGTGGGCTGGTGGTGGTAGGTAAGATCGGGCTCTAAGTGATGTATGTGAATGGCCTAAGTGATGTTGAGCATGTATGATCAACTCACATAAGAGGCCACATTTTTCCTCTCTCTATTGCTTTTGTCAGAACATAATCTGTACATTTATTTTAATGCATCCCATTTTATTTCATGCTGCAACCACTAAAGAGATTTAGTGCTTTTTCCCTAATTTGTATGGACTTTCCCAGTGAAGGTTTATGGCATTTTAAATACTTGCAGTGGTGAGGGTTGTGCTTTTTTTCCCCCATTGGAAGTCTTACTTAAGAAACCAACTGTGTTTGCCAGAGGAAGCTCATGACATGCTGTAAGTTTAATTATGTTCAATTCATTAACACAATTAGAGCTGTGAACAATTTATTGACACAGCCAGAAACACTTAGAAACAGCCAGTAAGTCATAGATTATAGGGACTCATTCACCATTCTTTTGCAATGTGAGCAATATTCAGGCAAACTATTAAATCACTTCAGAGCATGCCTTGAGTCATAGTTTTGTTTTTCCGCTCTCTGATATAAAGCTCTACGATAACTCAACTGTGTTTTGGAAGAAAGTGCTACATTGTGCCCTATTAAATTAAACCATTAATCACAGTACACCACCTTAGCTCTAAAACAACTAAGAGCTGTTTCCTTGGTATAGACTTTCTTTTTTTAATTTGTGGGATAAGAGTACAAATTACCTTGAGTATTCTTAGTTGTTTGTTTTCACTCCCCAATCCTATGGGCCATTTAGGTGGCAATCTCCTGGACAACTGCCATAGTGCTGCTATAGATCACAACAATCTATACATGAACATGCCATGCGCTTCTGGGTTACTGGCACAAACTGTGTACATGGCAATGGTTGCTGGACACTGTGCTGGTGCAGGTAAGATGGTGGTGGGGCATTTCAGGGATGGGAGGGGGAGGAGCAGGGTAGGATGGGGCATTTTGAGGGTGGGAGGGGTGAACCCTAGTGGCAGCAGAACACACCAGGATGCTATTTCCATTTTCCCTGTCCGATATGCACCCCGCTTCGCCTTGGCCTTCCACCAGCAAAATAACTGGCATGGATCCAAGAAGACCCATTGGCAACCAAGTGGCCTACTGGGATGTATGTAAAAAAAATACTTTGCTGGCCCAGTCCTATTGGGCCTCTGCACCATCAGAACTTGCAGCATTCTTTATGGCATCACAAAAGGTGACAAGCCATAGAGGGCAGCTGGGCCGCCACCACAAGCAACTACAGCTGCTTGCTAGCAACCTGCCAAGAAGCCCTGCCAGCAGTAAAACAGCATGCAATTGGGCAGGAGGCAGAGATGGGTGAACAGGGAAGAAATCCCCTAGGGGTGTGTGTAGAGACTGAGAAAGGGGTGGTTTCGGTGGTAGCAACGCCACTGATATCCTACCCCCCTCCCTTGCCTAAATCTACCTTCATTGGTCAATGCAGTTTTGTGCCAGCAAAATTGCTGGCACAGATCCAAGTAGACTCATTCAGGCAGCAGAGTCTTACCCAGAGGTGACCTGTGGGACTGCCCCTCCTTACAGGATGCAGAGTGAGCTCTGGTGGCATGGCTGCATCAGTGGGAGGGATTTACTTAGGATTCAGCTATGATTTGTCTCTCCCAAGCCATATTATTACCCCCCACCATAGCATGCAGGGCACGCTCCATCATTTGCACTTTATGCTATCGACTGACAGGAATTACAAGTGGGCTATCACAGGCACTGGAGAATGACTGTGATAAAAAAAGCATCCATATGCTTAAGTGACATCATTTGTAGATGAGCTGAGTCATTGAGTAGATCTGCTTTTTCTTTTTCTTTTTTGTAGAGTGCTTTTAAGCATGAAAAGATAATACACCCAATACCTGCTGTTTTTAAGGCTTCCCTTTTTGGCATTTGCAATGATGTATGTAATAATACAGTAGAGCTGTTGGTCTACATTTAATTGTACTATTAAAAACCATACATATGGTACATTCGCTATTTCTCAAGCAATCAAAAAAGCATTGGAAAGCCTTTAATGGTCATCATAAAATTAATAATAAAATGTGTAAAGGATAAGCTGCCATGAAAATTGCAGAGAAAAATGATGACTTGTGTATTTTAGATGATGTGGCTTACATGCGTGGAACACTGTGAGATTTACTTAACCATTGATCACAATGGCATATTTAAAGGTAAAGTAACTGAGGGGGTTGATGCACCCCAGGTGTACTGAAATCAGATTTCATTTTGGTCTTAAGTCGATGGATGGGGTTCTTCCCCTGGGGCCTGGGGATGAGAATAGGCCCTCAGTTTGGCTGTACTTGTCGTAAGAGGCGACTAAACAGCCACCAGGTAGATGGGACTCGTCAGCCTTGGAAGGCAGCTCATCTGAGAGAAGGAAAACTCTGATCCCAAACTTCCACTGCCTTGTGGCTACATCCAGTTATGGAAAAGGCTTCAGGAGTCAACCTCGAGGCAAAATCCGGAGCCAGAGTCCCTGATGCAGTTCATGGCTGAACACAGTCACGTTCTGGCAACTCCTGTGACGCCGCTGGAACCAACCGTATTGGCCTCTGCCTTTCCATTGGACCATTTCAGCGACGTGGAGAGGGGGGATTTGCTGCATGGGTAACAGCCTATCCTCCATACCTACTTTACCCAGGCTTCGTGCACTGGAGAGGACACTCTGTTCCAGAACCACCATTCAGAGTGTGACACCATAGTCTTCCGAGACTGAAGGATGCCAACAAGGGGTTCTTTCTAGTAATGTAATCATGATAGAACTACCACATAGCTTGGAAGAATAATTTGGATGATGGGGTCATAGTTGGTGGTGGAACACATTGTTGCATTCAGAAGGTCCTATGTCTAATCTTTGGCATCTGTAGTATGACTGGGAAAGACCCCCTGCATGAAAACCTGGAGAACCGCAGGCAGTCAGTGTTAGACCAAGGATTGGCAACTTTTTATAGCATAGGAGTCAGAGGCATGTGTCAGAGGCAGAGTGGATGGTGGGCCACAGCGTCACAACACTACTTCCAGATGTTTGATGATAATGTAATCATTTCATTGCCAAACTTCTGGGTTGCCAAGCTCCATGCAGAGCTTGACTTCAAGTTATGGGGAACAGTGAAGGTAGGCGGGTAGAGGCTGAGCAGCACATGGCAGCCCAGCTTTCTGATGGACCAATCTTTTGTCCAAGTGCTACAGTAGCATTGCGTCTAAAAGCCCACAAGGCTGCCCTATTACACACACCCCCACTGCCATTGCCACATTGTCCACCATAGCGCTCACATTGCACTTCATTGCAGGTGGCAAAGCCCCCTGCCCAACTTGCCACACACTGGCAGATCCACCTGCCCAACCTTGTGTAGTCCCGATGCCACTGCCATCACTACTTCCTAGTGGAAAGTGCCACCCATTGCTCCACTATGGGCTAAAGACTGTGGGCTGGATGACTTCAGGTGGTAGGCCAGATGCAGTCCACAGGCCATAGGTTGCCTACCTCTGGTGTAGACAAGTGATGCAGAGCCAAATCCTGTCCTCCCCCGCTGAAGAGGAGCTTGCTATATCCAGTGGGGGGGATCAGGAGGCTTTGGAGGGGTAAGGAGATCTCCATGCCCCCTTCCACAAGCCTCTGCAATTGGAATTATCAGACCTGTGCTAGCTCTGTAGCTATGCAAGTCGAAGGTGAGAAAGGGGGCGGAAATGCTGCAGAGGGGACAAGATCTGGTGTCTGCCATTGCCGCTCCCTCACGCACCCTCCATGTCCTCCTCCTTCTGTCCACAATTTTGTTGCCTCCCGGACCCCTTTGCTGCCTTATTTGCTCCAGCAGCCGTGGTGGGGTCCAGCAATGGACAGGGAGTGCTGCAGCTTCCAGCGGAAGTGGTTCCGAAATGGTCCCCAGCTGGTAACTCAGTCCTGCATAGGATTGTGCTGCCTGATGGATCAATGGTCTATCTGGGACTAAGGCAGCTTCATAAATTCATAATTAACTGCCTCTGCACAGAAGAGATCTACTGATAGAATGGAAACGGTCAAAGGCTATGCTCAGAGGTTTCACCCATCCAAGCAATAGATTTATACTGTAAATAAATCATGGTTTAAAATAACTAAGAGCCCAATCCTAATTCCAGCACCAGTGCAACCATGCTGCATCAGTGGTGGTGAGCAATCATGGAGGCCTTCTCAAGGTAAAGGAACGTTTGTTTCATTACCTCAGGATAAGCCCACACAGTGGGTCTAGACCTGGTTTAAATCTGAGGAAACGGAATAAGCAAAGGGATGGGGATAGGATCCAGACACACACCTGGGCTATAAAAGTGACACACACACAAGGGCTATAAAAGTGAGTATCAGTATTCTGAATTTAACCTGGAAATGGCACAATTAGAGAATTATGCGGAAAAAAATTACACAGATCAAGCTTATGTTACTTTCATTATCCTCATTATCCTTGACTGAAGGCCATCTCTTAATGGTGCATCTCGCTGGTCCACAGTTGGCTTCCTGATGCAGACCCAGAGTGTCTGCTTCCCTGTTCGATTTCAGTGTCAGGTGTGTACCTTGTGTCCAGATATGTTGACTTGTGCTGGGGTAAATGGGTTGTTTATAGAACATGTGGCAAATTTTGGTTTTTGCCTTTCTCTACAGCTCACTCCCTTTTCAAAATTTCCAAGAAATTTTGATCCTGCGGATCGCACTGCTGCCTTCCCCCTGTCTCCTGGCTGCCCCCGCCCTTAAGGGGGCAGAGGCCAGGACTCACAGGCTGGGGCGTCGCGACACCCCAGTTTGAATACCACTGGCATATGAAATGTCAGGTTCATGGCATTTTTGCAACTAAGATCCAGGCTAAACAATATGCTTATAAAATTTTGCGATGATTTGTTTAATCACATGAGGTTTTTCATTGGTGGTGTAATCATAAGTGCTTGTCTTTCCGCTCTGCCTCCAAGATCCATCTCAGTCCATTTGTGATGAATTTGCCAGACTGAGGGTACAATCCCAACCAGGTCCACTCAGAAGTAAGTCCTATTTTGGTAATGGGGCTTACTTTCAGGAAAAGTGCGGTTAGGATTGCAGCCTGAATTGTGTAGCATTCATATCATTTAGGCTGAGTCACTTAGGGTGTAATGAGGAAATCTGCCAATATTCAGACATGTGGATTTGAGTAACTATGTTCATTTCTTGTTAATTTTTGTGTGGACAGGCCACATTACGTGTCCCTAACAGGTCTTGACTTAAATGAGGCAGATCTGATGCATATTGTATAGGTACCTGAAATCAACATGAGCTCACACTTAACCCATTTTTGCCTGGTCCTCAGGTGTACACGTTTGGTCCCTGTTGCATATATGCAACATGAGCAGAAATGGCTTAAGAAGCAGTGTAGATAAAGCCTGTAACTACTTCAGCTGAGAACCGCTTCATTCATTATATGGCAAGTACGTGCCATGACTATACTAGTGGTATGCAGGTAGATCAGGGTTCCCTGCAATCCACAATATGGTTGAAGCTAAGCTAGGACCAAACTAGATGTTAAATGAATTCAGGTTTGAGGTTTACTAATGATCACATGAGGCCTGATCTGTATCAGGACTGTGGCATGGAGGTGGGAATGTTTAACCCTTTTTCCCAGTGCAGTTTTCTCATCCAAAATCTCTCCTGAAGCTGCTATGGAACCCCTCAGAGACACCACTGAAACAGATGGTACTTTCAATGAGGGCATTTTTGGAATGAAAATAATATGGAGGTAAAGGGTTAAGGGGAGGTAAAGGTAAGGATAACACCATTTAATGACATGCTGTGGTCCTGATCTGGATCAGGGTTCTCCATGGCTGCAATTTTTTAAATTTACACCCCAATATTAATGATGATACTTTTTGCAGCTCATCTAGTTTGATCCTCAGTGTGTGTTATTAGGCTAAGAAGTCCACCTTTCCATCTGTAACTGGGGCAGAATTGAGAAAGGAGACAGATGTGAATTTTTCTGCTCATTCTCTCCCAGGTCCTTTGTCTTGTGCTCCTGATGGCTGCAGCAAGCAAAACTCCAAGGTGTGCCAGTAGAGGGGTGGATAAAATGACCTAGGAAAATGGGCAGGAGCCGCCCCAGCTCTTTGCTTTTCCAACTCAGTAGAAAAGAGGAAGTCTCCAGCTTGCCACCTGGCAGCCCAGCTCAGCCGGCATAAATTAGGAAGCCCTCAGCAATCTTTTGGTGCATGTCATGTAAAGTGGCTGTCTGACTTGATCAACTGTAATTGTTGGCAAGGTTGTATTTTCCAGCATACAGAATGGGTATTTGAATTTACTAGTTCTTTAATTTTTTATTTGTTAATTTTTTTTAATGCTGTGGGCAAGTTGTTACATTATGCAGCTATAGGAATTAGTTAATGAAAGCATCTGGGATTCTCCTCGTGACCTTACAGGATACACCTCCGCCTTTCTGTATCTGCTCTGTGAGTTTTCTCACAATCCAGCCGTCTGGCCTGAGCACGAATGGAAAAGTTACTGGATGCCAAGCAGTGCTCTGCTTCTTCCACTCTGTTACATTTAATTAGGGTTTGTAATTAATCTTCCTTGTGTATTACGCTATGTCCAACCATCAATATTAATAAAATCTTTACTTACTTTAAAGACTCTGAAAGAATTTATTTGAAGAGCTGGGCCATCTGGCCCTCTCTACCACACTAGGATAAGTTCCTGGGTAAAGCAGATTCCATCTGTTTCTGAGATTCTTGTGTGGTATTACACACGGGTAAGCCTGGAGAGGGATTTCACTGGCATGGTAAATGAAATAAAATTGGATCTCTCTGGGGTTCCTTCTTTATTATATTGATAAAATTCAGCATTCTCACCCCCGCCCTTAATGTTGTGCTCATTCAGGCAAGAATCTTTTTTTTAAAAAATAAAAAAAAGGTTTGCTTTACCTAATATTAGAAAGGGCAAGATGTCTACTGTATTCAACATCCTTCATTATAATCAGGGGCCCTGGAATTCTGAGAGAAAACAAATCTGAAATTTAGCATCCAGATCATTTTGTCATTGAGGTGCAAACTTTGATAAATTCACAGCTCAGTTCTAACTAAATCATAAGAACATAAGAAGAGCCTGCTGGGTCAGGCCAAAGGCCCATCTAGTCCAGCTTCCCATGTCTCACAGTGGCACACCAGGTACCTCAGGGAGCACACAAGACAACAAGAGTCTTGCATCTCACTGCCACTCCCCTGCATCTGGCATTCTGAGGCAGTATCCTAGCACTCTAGCATGCCTGCACAGAAATCCATGTGCATCGATGCAGTGGCACTGGAACAGGCTACGATGCATCCTGCAGGGGATTTTTGGCTGCTGGCAGTCTCTTCAGGGTAAGGAGACACTTGTCCCCTTGCCCTGGGGTAAGTACCTATAATTTAAACTTCCCTCCTTCCTGCAGTGAATGGTCTGACGATGCCTGTATGGTTCCATTTGGTACTTGCAGATCTGTGTATAGCCAGAGCTGGCTCTGAGTTCCTTGGAAGAAAGATAACAAAGAAATTTAACAAAATATGCCAGTGGTTGGTCTGAGTTTATCCCCAACAAATCTTGGGTATCGATAAATGTGAGATCCATCTACAAACCCTCCAGCTTGGGGCATTTGCTCTAGGACACATTTCATGCAGGGGTCCTTGCAGCTGACTTATTATACTGAGCTTCCTATTTTGTCAACTTCTGGGTGAAGATCTAAACAGTCATTAGCTACCATACTTCAGATAATTCAAGTCATCCTCATGGTTGTTGAGCAGAATGTAAGTACAAAATGGAATCTAGAATGCAGATCTATGCCATCATGTCTTTGATTATCTTGTCTTTGATTTGCTCTGGGTTACTGCCTGTGAATCTTCCTTAGTGGATGTGATTTTACCAAGACTCAGAATGACTTCCCTTGCTAGGAATGTTGTCAGTAAACGATGGGACCTTTATTCTGACACAATTCTATGTATATCCTGATTTCAGAAATCCTTTTTCACCATAAGCTCTGTGATTATAACAAATGATATGGGTTGAATTACTAAGCAGATGAGTTTTGTTCTAAATTGGGCAGGAGCCTAATTGGTCTAGAGCCTCCCGTTAGCCCGAAGATAACATCTGAAGGTTGCCAGTTCGAGGCCACTGGCAGCTCTGTGAATGGTGAAACCTTGAAGCAGCTGACAAGCTGAGTGGAGTTATTCCACCTGCTCTTTGATGTGAAGAGCTCCTTGGCTGCCCTTCAAGTGAGAGAGGAAGGAACTGCTTGTCAGCCAGCATGGGAGGCAACAGGGGGCCAGAAGTGATACCAGACCATGAAAAATAATAATAATAAATAATAATAAAACTTTATTTATATCCCGCCCTTCTCCCTAAAGGGACCCAGGGCGGCTAACATTTCAGATTCATCTGAAATGTTGTGCGGTTCTTGAAAGATAGAACCTTTCTGTTATTGTAAAAATCCCCTCGGAGGTTTAGAGATAACCTGCCTATGTGAACCACCTTGAATAAAGTCAGAGGAATAATCCGATGACCAGAAAGGCAGTATATAAATGCCAGTATTATTATTATTAAATTTTGGTTCCCCAAGGGAGCTTATGTTATGTAGTGGTAGGCTGTGGCAAAATCTGTTTTTAGACAAAACCCACTAATGGTACTACGCAGATATTAGTAATCACACTATACCCGTTCTAATATTAAGAACATAAGAACATAAGAACAGCCCCACTGGATCTGGCCATAGGCCCATCTAGTCCAGCTTCCTGTATCTCACAGCGGCCCACCAAATGCCCCAGGGAGCACACCAGATAACAAGAGACCTGCATCCTGGTGCCCTCCCTTGCATGCCCTCCCTTGCATAGTCCATTTCTAAAATCAGGAGGTTGCACATACACATCATGGCTTGTAACCCATAATGGATTTTTCCTCCAGAAACTTGTCCAATCCCCTTTTACAGGCATCTAGGCCAGATACCATCACCACATCCTGTGGCAAGGAGTTCCACAGACTGACCACATGCCGAGTAAAGAAATATTTTCTTTTGTCTGTCCTGACCCTGCCAACACTCAATTTTAGTGGATGTCCCCTGGTTCTGGTGTTATGTGAAAGTGTAAAGAGCATATCTCTATCCACTTTATCCTTCCCATGCATAATTTTGTATGTCTCAATCATGTCCCCCCTCAAGCGTCTCTTTTCTAGGCTGAAGATGCCCGAACGTCGTAGCCTTTCCTTATAGGGAAGGTGCCCCAGCCCAGCAATCATCTTAGTTGCTCTCTTTTGCACCTCTTCCATTTCCACTATGTCATTTTTGAGATGTGGTGAGTAGAACTGGATGCAATACTCCAAGTGTGGCCTTACCATCGATTTGTACAACGGCATTACAATATTAGCTGTTTTGTTCTCAATACCTTTTCTAATGATCCCAAGCATAGAATTTGCCTTCTTCACTGCCACCGCACATTGGGTCGATACTTTCATCGACTTGTCCACCACCACCCCAAGATCTCTCTCCTGATCTGTCACAGACAGCTCAGAACCCATCAGCCTATATGTGAAGTTTTGATTTTTTGCCCCAATGTGCATGACTTTACACTTACTTACATTGAAAAGCATCTGCCATTTTTCTGCTCATTCTGCCAATTTGGAGAGATCCTTCTGGAGCTCCTCACAATCTCTTCTGGTCTTCACCACTCGGAAAAGTTTGGTGCAGTCTGCAAACTTAGCCACCTCACTGTTCACCCCTGTCTCCAGGTCATTTATGAAGAGGTTGAAAAGCTCAAAGTTTTAAATAGTGAAGGCCAACTTTCCCTTGGCTCACTGTGTGACTGGATTCAGCAAACAGAGCTTTTTAAAAAAACAACAGCAAAACAAAACTGAAAATAGCTTCGTTTTCCCCCCACCCGAGTTCTGAAATTTTGAGTTTCTTGTGCCTTTGCTGACACCAGGGTTCCAGAAGGGTAGATGCCTTCCCCCAAGCCCCCAGAACCTTGCACATCTTCCTTCCTATCAGATCTGCTGTCCAAGGTACTCTCAGTGGATGCAGGAATTCTTGAGACTCTCTGCATACAAGCATCTTCTATTAAGCTAGAAACATAGGAAGCTGCCTTAGACCATTGATACATCTAGATCAGGCTTGAGGCAGAGATCTTTCCCAGGCCTACTCGGAGATACCTACAATCTACAGTCATACGATCTAGTATTCAAGGAGTGCTTCCCTAGTAGATTGGCCATGGTGCATCCACTTCCCAACCCGATACCAGTGACAAAAGAAGTTGGAGCCTAGAAGTGACTGAAACCCATATGGGGTTTATCAAGGGGATTATCTACAATAATTCACTAAAGTGACTTTGTATTTGTATTGGCAACCTTCAGTCTCGAAAGACTATGGTATCGCGCTCTGAAAGGTGGTTCTGGCACAGCGTCTAGTGTGGCTGAAAAGGCCAATCCGGGAGTGACAATCCCTTCCACACCGGGAGCAAGTGCAGTCTGTCCCTGGTCTGTCTCCCTGGCTATGGGCCTTCCTTCTTTGCCTCTTAGCCTCAGACTGTTGGCAAAGTGTCTCTTCAAACTGGGAAAGGCCATGCTGCACAGCCTGCTTCCAAGCGGGCCGCTCAGAGGCCAGGGTTTCCCACTTGTTGAGGTCCATCCCTAAGGCCTTCAGATCCCTCTTGCAGATGTCCTTGTATCGCAGCTGTGGTCTACCTGTAGGGCGCTTTCCTTGCACGAGTTCTCCATAGAGGAGATCCTTTGGGATCCGGCCATCATCCATTCTCACGACATGACCAAGCCAACGCAGGCGTCTCTGTTTCAGCAGTGAATACATGCTAGGGATTCCAGCACGTTCCAGGACTGTGTTGTTTGGAACTTTGTCCTGCCAGGTGATGTCGAGGATGCGTCGGAGGCAGCGCATGTGGAAAGCGCTCAGTTTCCTCTCCTGTTGTGAGCAAAGAGTCCATGACTCGCTGCAGTACAGAAGTGTACTCAGGACGCAAGCTCTGTAGACCTGGATCTTGGTATGTTCCGTCAGCTTCTTGTTGGACCAGACTCTCTTTGTGAGTCTGGAAAATGTGGTAGCTGCTTTACCGATGCGCTTGTTTAGCTCGGTATCGAGAGAATGAGTGTCGGAGATCGTTGAGCCAAGGTACACAAAGTCATGGACAACCTCCAGTTCATGCTCAGAGATTGTAATGCAGGGAGGTGAGTCCACATCCTGAACCATGACCTGTGTTTTCTTCAGGCTGATTGTCAGTCCAAAATCTTGGCAGGCCTTGCTAAAACGATCCATGAGCTGCTGGAGATCTTTGGCAGAGTGGGTAGTGACAGCTGCATCGTCGGCAAAGAGGAAGTCACGCAGACATTTCAGCTGGACTTTGGATTTTGCTCTCAGTCTGGAGAGGTTGAAGAGCTTTCCGTCTGATCTGGTCAGGAGATAGATGCCTTCTGTTGCAGTTCCAAAGGCCTGCTTCAGCAGGACAGCGAAGAAAATCCCAAACAAGGTTGGTGCAAGAACACAGCCCTGCTTCACTCCGCTTCGGATGTCAAAAGGGTCTGATGTGGAGCCATCGAAGACAACAGTGCCCTTCATGTCCTTGTGGAAAGATCTGATGATGCTGAGGAGCCTGGGTGGACATCCAATCTTGGGGAGAATCTTGAAGAGGCCGTCTCTGCTGACCAGGTCGAAAGCCTTTGTGAGATCTATGAAGAGTGGCTGTCGTTGTTCCCTGCATTTCTCCTGCAGTTGTCTAAAGTGACTACAAGGGAGCAAACACTTAAGCAGAATAAAGAGAACAAAAAGGGAGGATTGATTGAATAATCAAGTTAAGCACTGCTTAACTTCTCTATAATCACAAGAACATATAAGTGATATTAAGGGCCTTCCTCAATGATTATCATTCCTAGCCACTTCATTGCCTTTGCTATTGTTTTAACTCTTCTTGCATGAACAGACAGAAGCCGAATTCCAGCCTAAAACCGTAGTAGTAGTAAATATATATTGTGAAATATAAGCCTGGATGTAGACATGAGCATGAATTTCTGAATTAAATAAGACCATATCCATTGCTTTTAAGTACACTCTTTCCTACAAAATTACATTAGTGCCAAATGGGCACAGTGCAGTCATCTCTTAAGTCTGTCTCATAAAACTCACAGGCATATTTTGGCACATGGAAAAAATTATTAAAATTGGCCTGTTTGGGAGGAAGAAAAGAGATTGAATGAAGGCTACACAATAGATGAGCGCGTGGATTAGAGTGAATTGGAAGTACTCTTTTTAACCTTAATATATGCAGAGTACCACCAGCAAGTGAACAATCCAGCAGCTTCAGTGATGGCTTGCTTGGCATAGGTTATGTTTATCCTGGGGTCAGATATATTTAAAAAAAACCAAGAAAGAAAGATTAATCTGATAAAGTCATTGCCAGTTCTAATCGGACTGATGGGAAAATGTGGTAGAAAGGTAAGCAGCAACACAGGGTGAATTATCATGAGGAGATGAACTACTTTGAAGCTGGAGCAATCAAAGAAATAGCCCTCACATATAAAAATTACTACGGCATCCCTTATTCATCAACACCTTTGTGCACACGTCTCCTGTCCAGCCCCCTGGACAAAGAAGAAAAGCACTCCGATTTATTTGGTGAAATTAAATCCTAACAGGAGGGACTAGCCTTAGGTTGCTATGCCCCACTTACCAGAATTAAGGATATTCATTTCCTGTTTTGGCACAGAAATACAAAACTTTCCAAAGTTTGAATGTGATCAGCTACTCCAAAAGTACAAAGAGGCAGCAAAATGGGGAAGGGGGGGGGGCTTTAGGGTCTGACATCTTTGATTTGTACTGCTGTCATTTAGAAAATGATGTATGTGTTGCATCTGCCCCTGAGGGCATGGTTCCCCTTTCTTTGTATTCCAGAAGCTATCATCAGATGTTATGAAACAGTAAAATAATGTGGCTATGACTATCCCAGCATTTAGCTGTTCCTTGCAAAGAGAGCACTTGTGCACTCACGAGAGAGAGACTGACTAATATAGCCCTCACTGAAGGAGTGATATCTAGAACTGGGAATATGTAAATTGGGTGGATTATATGATTATTTTCTAGCTTAGTGTGTCCATTCAAATCAACGTAAATATATTTAGGACTGGAGTGTAAAATGCCTGCTCCCTTGGTACTATGCCAATGATACTCTACCCTCTTATGAGTATTACACCTGATTATCAATTGGATTGATTTACAGTGCAATCTTATGCAGCTGTACTCGGAAGTGAGAGCCCAATTCTAAGCATGTCTACTCAGAAGTAAGTCCCACTGCAGTCAATGGGGCTTACTCCCAGGAAAGTGTGGATAGGATTGGGCTGTGAGTCTGTTATGTTCTATGGGGCTTATTCCCAGGAAAGTATTTATAGGATTGCAGCCTTATGGCCCAATAGTGGGCCTACATCAGTGGATCTTGCAATCCACTGCCTAATGTCCTCTTATGGTGTCATAGAAGCTGTCAGTGCAAATGGCCAGAGGGGCCCCCCCCCCAACAACAAACCAATGGCTCCCAGACACAGCAGCAGAGCAGATGAGGTGGCAGCAAAGACTGGTTCACCCCTGGGTGACCCCTGGGTGAGAGGGGGTACACTAGCACAAGCTAATGGCACTAGCGCACACCAAGATTCTATCCCAGTTTCCCATCCCAACACACACACACCCCTCCAGGCTCCTTGGACTAAACAGCTTGCACAAGTCCAAGGAGACCCATTGATAGCTTGGTGGATTACCGAGAGGTATTTTACTTACCTCTCCAGTGCCATTTGGTCACCCCCCACCCCCCACATGAAAAGGCATTTGGGCCTCTTCAGCTTAGAAAAGAGGCGCCTGAGGGGGAACATGATTGAGACATACAAAATTATGCACAGGAAGGATAGTGTGGATAGAGAGATGCTCTTTTCCCTCTCACACAACACCAGAACCAGAGGACAGTCACTAAAATTGAGTGTTGGGAGAGTTAGAACAGACAAAAGAAAATATTTCTTTACTCAGCGTGTAGTTGGTCTGTGGAACTCCTTGCCACAGGATGTGGTGACGGTATCGGGCCTAGATGCCTTTAAAAGGGGATTGGACAAGTTTCTGGAGGAAAAATTCATTATGGGTTACAAGCAATGATGTGTATGTGCAATTTGCTGATTTTATGGGCTATGTCAGAATGCCAGATGCAGGGGAGGGCACCAGGATGCAAGTCTCTTGTTGTCTTGTGTGCTCCCTGGGGCATTTGGTGGGCCACTGTGAAATACAGGAAGCTGGACTAGATGGGCCTATGGCCTGATCCAGTGGGGCTGTTCTCATGTTCACAGCATGCAGCGGGCAACATGTAACTGCGGCTGCAATCTTAACCACATTTTCCTCAGAGTAAGCTCCATTGAACAAAATAGGACTTACTTCTAAGTAGACCTGGTTAGGATTGTGCCCAAAATATCATAAACTGCTGGGAGATAGGATTGAAGCATTAATCACATAGAGGTGACAATTCATCATTATAACAAGCATCATTATAACAAGCATCATTTATTTCTTTTTATTTTACATTTCATTTTTCCATTGAAGAAAAATACTATATATCAGAATCAATGGTAAAGGCAATTACTATTATTATTAAATAAGTAAATTTATCGAATTGTTAACACTGTTGAACTCATTCTGAAAATGTCTTTGATTTCCAGTCTAGTCAATGGAGAAAACTGACTAGAGGTTTTATATATTAAGAGTTTGTGAGTATAAAAATAAAATATGGATCTCACTCACTCACTCACTCACTCACTCACTCACTCACTCACTCACTCATGTCCTTTTCAAAAATTTCTACAACTTATGATGATGAAAACAATTCAAACTGATTTATTGTTTGCTCTGGAACCATTCATCCAGAATTTCAAAACTAGGCTATATACTGGGGGTTTCTATAGGTAGCATCATAGTAGTGCATCGTGATTATGTTTATTGTACATTTAAAAAAAAACTTTATTACCAACTTTCCAATGTTCATACACATGGTTTACAGAGAAGAATTTACGCTATTGGCCCAGATCTGGAATACTGTTGTCCAAACTTTCCAAACAAAGGAATTGATGGCAGCCTAATCTGGAAGTCCTAAAGAAAACAAAGAGTAAAAAGTATTAATTAAGTTAATTAAGATAATTAACCTTCCAGCTCTGAATTGGTCCCTAAATTGGCAATGTTTCAGATTGCGCTTCTGGCTCTAAACCTCTAGTACAACATTGGGCTTTGGTTCCTATTCTATAAGGACCACCCATGCCGACTTATATTGGGCCCTCCCAAAATTGCCATGTTTTTAACGCGTCATTGTGCAAAAAAGGGAGGCATGAGCTGTAGTCGCATGGGGAGAACTTGGGGTCAACTGATGGGTAGAAAACTGTGGAAGCCCCACACATTGACTGTTGAAATCCCCAAATAAGGCCTTTTTTTTTTTGCTTCTGATTCTGCAGAATATATTGTCATAAGAGCTAGAAACTTCTTTCCTTTTAAATACAGGGATTCTCGTGTAAATATGTTTTGTGCTTGATTCCAAGAATGTAATGCATCTGGAGCTCCTTTTAGCTTGTACTAATAGATTGCTACAACTTGATGTTTGGAAACTGCTCTGCATTATTGAGTGTGTAAAAATTATGAATTCCACTGGGGGTACAAGGGGAGGGAGACAGTAAACTATAATGGACTCATAGTTGAAACAAAAATATGATCCAAAAAACCCCTCCAAAATAGCTGTTGGTATTCCTTTACTCATATAGAAATGAGTATGGGGTATGAGTACAGGGCAGGAGGTCTGGTCTAGAGGGTTGAGCCTCCACCTGCCTGAAGATAACATCCAAAGGTCACCAGTTCGAGGCTACCGGCACCATGAATGGCGAGACCTTGAAGCAGCTGACAAGCTGAGCCGAGTTATTCCACCTGCTCTTTGGAAGGAGCTGCTTGTCAGCCTGTGTGGGAGGAGGCCAGAAAGTGATAACAGACTACAAAAGTTCCATCTGAAATGTTGTGAGATTCTTGAAAGATAGAACCTTTCTTTAATTATAAAAATCCCTACGGGGATTTAAACAGCCTGCCTATGTAAACTGCCTTGAATTAAAGTCTGAGGAGAAATCTGACGACCAAGAAAGGTGGTATATAAATACCTTTATTATTATTATTATTATTATTATTATTATTATTATTACTACTACTACAGCAGCTCCTATCCCTCTTGTCTGAGTAAAACAAGAACTGGTCATTTCTGACCCTTGAAATAAGCCCTGATTTGAGAGAGCAGACGGCTTTTGCTATTAGGATGACTTGCCAGACAGTAACATCTGACTGCCAGAATTATCTCCTTGGGACAATTTAGATGCCTTTGAAGTGAATGGCTTTTTGAGCTGGAACTAAGCCCAAGTCCAGCTTCAATTCAAGTCAGAATGACAAAGGGAGAGTCTGCTGTGCCATTCACTCCCTCAGCTTAAGATCACTTTGTGTTGGCAGCTGTACTGTTTATCTTGTTGTTTAGCTAATTCCCCCCCCCACACACACACACATTTAAACAACTGGATCTGATAATGGGGCCAGTGGGTGTATCTTGCAGACTACAACTAGGTAAGAACTCACCACCTCATAAGGCAAATAATGAAAGGACATGTCAAGGTTTAATTGATTCTCATAATAATGTTCCTAACATTCAAGAAAAACTAAAACACCAGAACCGGCCATAAGTTTTCTGGGGCCAGGACTGGTGCCCTTGGGTTTAGAATTGGAGGCCCCCTCCTCTTCCGCTGAATCTTGAGAGTTTCAAAACTTGATTGACCTTGGGCAACATTTTGGGATAATTCCCCCTTCTCAAAGGAGGAGCTGACTTCTAACAATTTTGGATCTAATGGGTCCTGAATCCTGACTTGTGGCTCACAGTTTTGACTCTTAGCTTATAAGGCACTGGACCTCAATGTCCCAGGATGAGTATGCTGGAAAGGCTGACAGAAGGAGGGCAAAGGAGACTGAAGTTATGGGGCTGATTGAAACCCTGGCACTTGTTCCATTCTTGCTATGGAAGTGGCTGCAATTCTTGTCCTAATGCAGGGGTGCTCAATAGGTGGATCGCGATCTACCAGTAGATCGTGAGGCAAAATGAGTAGATCGCAGAGTGCCGACCCCCCCTTCAGGTGCCTCTGGGAGGAAACACCGGGAGTAAGGCCCATTGTACTCAATGGGGCTTACTCTCAGGTAAGTGTGGCTAGGATTGCAGCCTCACAGCCTAATCCTAGGCATGTCTACTCAGGAGTAAGTCCTGTTATACTTAGTGGGGCTCAAGGTACACCAACATACATTGTACACATAAATGTTATATGTTATGATGGTGCGAACATTGTAAAAAAAACTCTGGTAGATCTCCGGGCCTTGCTGGGTTTCAAAGTAGCTCTCGAGCCAAAAAAGTGTGAGCACCCCTGTTCTAATGCCTTTTAGTTTACTTAATATTATGCTTGGCACCCCAGAAGTCCCTTAGGGAGTCTTGATGCCTCTGCCAGACAGCAAACCTTGGAATTATTTTGTTACTAGTGGTTGAACCCTGGCTGAGAACTCCATGTTAGATGATCATAAGAGAGAGGTGGGGGATTCAAATAGCCAGGGCCCCTGAAAGCCCTGTGAATCGTCTGTACTCTGAAACTGGGTGGCAGGAGTGGGGGAAGGGCCTTGGTGGGCAAAGGATGGCCCCTGCCTGCACCCTCAATGTTGTTGGCCCCTGGAGGCCATGCTACCCCCTCTTCTGCTTTCAAAGCGATTTTTGCTTTACGTTTGTCCTGGGGAGTAGGCTCATGACCTCGCACAGATAAATCACCTGCAGCTTTACACTATAAAGTTGCAAAAGCAGCACACATTTTAGCTTCTTGCTTGAGATTTCCATGCTGCATTTCCCCCCCAATAAGTCATCTTTATTGGCAGTCTAAAACTTCAGTGTTAAACTTAAGGCATGACAGAAGTCCAAGCAGCTTGTGCATTTGAGGGAAAACAGTGACGTTTGCCTGTTGCTTCAAAGATAGGATATGCAATCTTAAATAGATGCACAGAACATTCAAAGATTGGTTCTACATTTATATTTAGTTATCTTTAAAATGACACATAGTGCCAAGTCTGTATTCTACCTACTTATTAACCGTATGTTCAAATGCTAATGACAGGATGGATGATCTTTCAAAGACTGTCTGCTACATTCTGACTATAGTTTTATGTTGAATAAACCACCCAGAGGCACTTGGTAGCATAGATATTTGAGGGGGACTCAGTGGGAAGTTCTGCTTAAAAATCAATGGCACGACTATGGCTTCCTCCATTTAACTTTAGGGGTCCTCGCCATGTCTTTCCTGCAAACCTAATGCCTGTAATGGCAAAATTAGAGCTTTGAACTGAGAAGCCGCAAGACACTCCATGACCTTTTAATGGCCATGCAGTGCTATTTACCGGGGGGGGGGGGGGGAGAATCTGCTATTAAAGCAAAATGTTGATCCTATGAAGAAGGGTTTCTCTCGTAAATGTATTAGTACTGGTTAACACTTCCAACTAGTACAAGGGCTTCTGACATGACAAAATGAGTCTAACAGCCCCTTCTGTCAATACAGCACAAATGTCATTTCAAGTGTTCAAAACCACTAAGCTACCCTAAAAAACATTGATTTATCTGCTCCAATGTTTCTTTGGGGCAAACTTTCCTCACAACTGAAACCAATTAGTGGGCCTGGCACTTGTAGTGCAGAATGTAGGTCAGCATCAAGTAATAAAAAAGTATTGACTTTTCTCTGTCTGTAAGCAGCATGAAAGGGGTGCCATGGCCTTGTCGTATATGAAAAGAGCTCCATTAATTTCACTTATTTCAACAAGGGCTGTCAAATACTAATGCTTCTATTGCACTTTTCACACAAAGTACATTGACACCAATACTGGCCTCAGTGAAACAGGTTTAAAATATTTCAGCTAGTGAAAGGGGCCTGCACTATAATTTTCAATTCCCACTAGTACATTTTAGACACCTTAAGTAGTATTGCTCACAAGAACTATTGAGGGAGATGAGATGGGTCTAACTAACTAATCATGACTAACAATTACTGCCCATGGAGAAAGCAATCTAATTCTTATGTATAACCCTACCAAAATAATCATCCTGAATAAGAAATGCTGCCATTTTATGGAGCAGGCACACACTATTGGTTGTGGGCTTTATGTCAATGAAGAGCCACAAATCACTGATAGATCACCTGCAACTTTATAGTGTAAAGTTGCAAAAGTAGCACACAACATTTTATCTCCTTGGCTTAGATTTCCATGGTGCATTTTTTCCTCCAATGAGTATTGTTCCTATGGAAGTTACAATTAGGGACAGTTACATTCACTACCCCAATCCAGTGATTTCTGGCATGAGAGTGCTAACAAAGGATTTCTGGGCCTGCAAGTGTTGTCATTCATTTCAGTGATGAAACTTGATCCACCTGTGCAAATGAACCAATTCTGCCCGCTAAATTAAGTGGAGGAAATGACATAGATGAGATTTGCACACATGAGCCTCTGAATTCGGATGATAGGATTTGATAATATGAGACACCAGTCTGCGTAGCTTGTTGTTTGCTACGAATGTCATTATTTTTCATTTTAAAATGTATCTCCCATCTTTCCCTATTATGATAGCAAAAGAGCACAAAACTGCATAAAAACAGTTTGATGAAAGTAACACATGTTCAATAATGGCTAAAAAGCCAAGCAACAGGGTGCACAAGGGAGGGAATTCCACAAATACAGCATTGCCACCAAGAAGGCTCTGTCTCAAGTGCCTGCCAAAAAGATAATGTTATCAACATTTATCTGTATTTCTTAATATAATATCTTGTTCACTCACTACTTTCCTGTTACTTTTAGCCTCCAGAAATTTGGAATGATGGGGCAGGATTTTCTTGCGTTGGGCAGTGATTTTAGTCCAATGTGCAACTAAGAGCCAAATCTTACTCTTCTCTACCTCCCCTGCTGGTGCAGCTGCACCAAAAATGGGTGCACTGTATCTACTGAAGGGGCAGATCAGGAGGTTCAGCAGGGAAAGGGGATTTAACGGCCAGATCCAGAGCGGCCCGCATCAGTACCAAGTGTCGCAAAATGTGCTGTAAAGCAGGTTGCGAAGTTCACCACTGGCTCAGTGTGGGCACTGACCCAGTGTGAGCCCGCACTGAACCAATGCCAGGTGGAAGACCAAGGACCACCACCCGGAGCTCCGGGCAAGCACCAGACAGGTGAGTCTGGGCACGGGGGGAGTTATTCTGGGGTGGGAGAGGGTAGGGGGAAGGTGTGGCAGGGTGAGGGAGTGAGGCAGAAGTGGAGATGGCGACAGGCTCTGCCGCCATATCCTAACACCTCTCAAGGCACAGGAGACCCAACATGGGTCTCCTCGAATCTGCACCCACTCAATAGCAGGCACAGATCCGAGGAGATCCATTGGGATTGCCTGGTCACTACATGGGGTACTCCAAGTATTTCTGGCAGTGCTTCCCAGCCCCTTAGGATACCATGGTAGCCGTTTCAGCACTGCTGCAGCCCTGGGCACTGGGAAGCTCAGGATTGGGCTACAAATCCTTTTACCCCTGCATAAGCCTCCTGACCCGCAATCAACCTTGTGCCAGCTATTCTGATTTTGCTGGCGCAAATCTAAGAAGAGAAAGGGGGTGGGAAGGCTGCAGAAAAGGGGTTAGGATCTGGTGCACAGCATTGTCACTGGATCCACCCCCTCCCATTGATTCCCCACCCCATCACGTCCCCTCACCCCGTTTCGTTCCCTCCCCTGCCTTCCCTGCTTTGGCAGGTGTAGGCAACTCTGGCAATAAACCTGGAGCAAAGCAACCTTGTGCAGCAGCACTTTTAAAATGTTTGAACGCTCTATGCTCTGCTGGCAGCCATTTTGTGTCAGTGGAAGTTTTTTCCGCCTTTGCAAAGCCCTACATAGAACAGCCTACGTTGATCAGTCTGCATAGGATTGGACTATTAGTCCAGCAGCAGTACTTTGTATGTACTTTGAAAGACTGAAGTCTTTCTGAAGTCAGTGGGACAGCACAGGCTGCAGCTATAACAGTTTAACCTACCTGCTTTGCGAATCATATCAGTGTAATATCAGATAAGTAATTTTTCCAACAAGACTGCTGGATTCCTGTTCCTAGAGGTGGCAAATGTTTCTCCATTTGGCAATCATATTGTCCAATATAGTACAGTCTAGAAAAGTTTTAGTTGTGCAGGATATGAGGGCCAGTTGCAGTCTGCAGTGCTTCACTGCCACTGATTTTCTCTCATTTCTTGCTCCAAGACTTAGAGAGGAAAGGGATCTAATTGTCACACTGCTGTTCCACTCTCCAACAGTCTTTCTTGGTGGGAACCCTACCAGGTACCCTACCATCATCTGTCTTTTCTTCAGCCTTCTTCCCTCTGGCCCCCAATTACAGTGCAGGAAGTCACAAATGCACCAGGAAATTTCTCAGGTCTTCGGAGAGGTCACAATCTCTTGTGAGTTGAGGCACACTGTTCAAGGACTGGGGAGGCATTTATATCACTATGATGACAGGGATATCCCACATCGTGGTCAGCACAAACTCCTGTACTACTTGTTCCTGTTGGCATGAGCACCTGTTCCACAACATCCACCTTCCTGGGATGCTTTCTTCCTCCCTGCTTTCTTTCTACCAGAGGAATCCACCTCCCTGCTTTCTTACTACCAGAGAATCGGCTTGCACTCCAATGTAATGGAAGGCTGACAGACCGGGTCATTGGACATGGATCCCAAAAGGGGGCAGAGTCCAGTTGATTCTGGACAATAACACAGCATTGTATAGTATAGTAATATTAAAGCAACCATGTGTGTTCAACCATATTCTACTTTTCATCCATGAAGTTGTTTATCAGCTAATCAAAGAAAGGAACGATCATTCCCAACATTTTGTGACTACCTAAAGAAGTTAATTGCACTGATTCATCAATTTAAAAAAAATCAAGTCATTTAGATCTTCAATGCTGTCTCAAGATGAGAAGAGATCCTTGTACCTCCTCTATTATATTATCATACAAACATTTAATTTACCCTCACATGGTTATGATTCTATCCCCACAATTCATTTGACACTCAGTTCCTTCCTTGCCTGCAATTCATCTACCAAGGAATTGAACGGCATTTCTCAATGAACTTGAGGAATGCTTCTGAAAACAATATGTTTAACTCACTGGTTAATTACCTCCTGCAAATGCAAGCAAAGTTGACAATTTTTTTTTAAAAAAAACCCTCTGATTTACAAAGACTAACTAAAATGGAGGGCAATTTTCAACTTTAATAACTTTATAAGTAGTCTTTGAATCAACTTGTCATTAGTTCTTAAAATATAAATGATACTGGCTAGCCATCATAAAACAATTTTATGTCCTTCTGTATGATACTTTCATCACAGTACTTTTCCTGCTTGATAGTTTACTTGGTTATTGACAGAAAGCATATGATAATGTGTTGTACAAATATCAGGAAATTATTCTCACAGTGGGAAGTCTGCTAACAACATTATTTTAATATCTTATCTTCCAAACAGAGGCAGAAAACATATTAATTGCTGTTTAATTTATGCAACAAACATTTCATTATAATTGTACTTAAATTTTGACCAAGCCTCTTAAGAACCAGTGTGTACATCTTTCAGTGTTATAAATCAAGGAATTGGAATCAAACAGAAATTATTAAAGGTTTATAATTACTGCTTCTGAGTTTCAATAATTCTTTATCTGATTGTCTCTTTACAAGTGGTCCAAACGAAGACTTTTAGAGTACTGTTCAACCGTCCCCTAAGCTGTCTCCAACGGAAACAGTAGAGATGTTACCCAATTCTTCTTTTCCAGATTTGAGAAGGAATGCATGGTTCTGGACCCATCTCATTCCCCAGCAGATTGAAACTTTGTAGCTACTTCCACTAGCATTTTGGGGGGAAGGATACGTTCCACTTCAGATACACATCAAACACACACAATGCACATTGACTCTTCACTTTCCAGTGGTTCTATGTCATTTTGCATTGCAGCGGGGAGGCACTTTAGATTCTGAAACAGTAATAGTGGTAACCAGTTCTCATGATCTTGTTAATTACATCTGATAATAAAAGTCCATGTAGTCATGTGAGAAAGACAAAGGTTCCCTTACCATGCCCCCAAAGGATGCAGTGTGCACTCCATTGGCACAGCTGCATTGGTAGGGGGAATTACGTATAATTCGGCTGTAAATACGACAAAGGTGCAAACTATTAATAGTTATGTCTAAACTAGTCTAAAGAGGGTATGCAGAATGCGACGGGGAGGGGGAGGAATGGGGCAGGTGTCAGGATGGAGTTGGGATGTGTCGAGGCTAGGAAGGGAGTGGATCTCAATGGGAGCAGCTCTGTCAATATTCTAACCCCCTTCCTGGCTTCAATCCACCTACCTAGTTCACTCAGACTTCTGCCAGCAAAATTGCTGGCACAGATTAGAGTAGACCCATCAGGTCAGTAGAGACTTACACTTGGGCAAGTGAACAAGTGTACCCTTGGGAAGCTTGCAGGGTGCTCGAGTGGTGTGCTCCAGTGGCATGATTTTATTGGTGGGGGGGGGGGAATTAGACTGGATTGTGTTAGGGTACTTTATCAGCTATGATGGCTTGATGTCTTATTCAGTCAGCAAGGCCATAAAGCAGCCATTTTCAACCACTGTGCCGTAGCACACTAGTGTGCCGCGAGAGGTCCACAGGTGTGCCACAGGAATTTGGGGGATGTGAGCCAATGGGGCCAATGGGGATGTGATTCCCCACTGGCAGCATGGTGTGCCTTGTCAATTGTCAAAAGCCTGATGGTGTGCCTTGACAATTTCAGTGCCTTGTCAGTGTGCCACGACATGAAAAAGGTTGAAAATTGCTGCCATAAACAGAGGCATTCTTAGCGCCTCTTCACAGTTAGAGAACTCCTTGTCCTTGGTGAGTCCCTCAAGTCATATCCTAAGCATTTTTTGAGGCACAGAACCCATAAATTTGCACTGGCTTTATGATGACAGCAGGCTCATGTATGATTAAACAGAGAGATCAATGTATTTTATTCTTGTTTGTTTTGCCTTGGTTACATATTATAATTATTTCTTCTACATTTCTTGTTATACTACAGGAGAAGGCCCTGGGATAGGGTGGGGTTTGTGTTTCAATTAAAATATGCCTATATAGATTTCAAGATACTGTTGTTCCCCATTTCTCCTATAATTCACGCCATAGAAAGCAGTACAACCCTCTTTATTTTGTTCTGGCAGGTTCTGAACTTGCCTAATATCTATATTTGAACCCAAATTGCCAAAGATAATATACTATTTTTGGAACTAATACAGTCCTTATTACAGCTGAATTAAATTAAGACAGTGATGTGAATTTCCTCACAAGCTATTTCATACATGGATACCCCTGAACTTTACTGAATAAGAGCTAAAAAACAAATGTGCAGATGAAATTGTTGGATTGGTATTTGGAACTTATTGGCTATTGTAATTCAAACCTCAGTTTAGTGCAGGCCAATCTTTAAAAGTATTTCTTAGAAAGGGAATAGATGCTCAATAGCTTCATCTTCATTTATTCATGGCTTTTATATGACATTTGTCAAATATGAAGCTATGCCAATTAGTATTAACAAAGTTATGAAGATAATTGGCCTACATAATGTGAATTATAGTTATTATATTTCGACATACACAGAAATAGGTTGCACTTAAGTTTTTTTGAAGGTGAGAAAATAAAATGTTTTATTCTTCAGTTGTCTTAATGGCAGTCACCATCATACACATGGCAAAGTTAAATACAGGATATGTAACAGGGCAATACACTTTTTCATATCTCCCATATACATAATCTATATTTATTATATTTTTATCCCACCTTTCCTCCAAGGAGGGCAGAATAGGTGGTCTTCTCCCCCTTCACTCATTTTATCTTCTGAACAACCCTATGAAGTAGGTTAAGCAAAAAAAAAAGGGGGGGGGCTGGTCCAAAGTCATCCTGTGACCACTGTGGGGATTTGATTCCAAAGTCTTGTTGTAAGCCCCCAAACCCACCAACTATACCACACTAGTTGTCATACTGATTTACAACAATCTATAGCGCTTACTAATTCCAGTGTCCTGCAGTGAAGGAGAAATGACATAAATAATATCCTGCAAGTATAGGACAACAAGGTAGAGATACTAGTTCTGCATTCCAAGGGCCAGCCCAGAACCATCAAGCATGGAGAAAAAGATCAGGTTAGTGTGAGACTTCATATTGGTCACATCAGGCCTTTTTCAAATGGTTCCACTGAAGGTTTCAGAAAGCTGGGACTGATTGCAAGGCCCATCAAGACAACTTTTGAATCCAACAGACTCCAGCAAAGTGTTCATTAATTCTACGAGACTGCAAATGATAGCCCACTATTTTCCACATCAAAGCCTCTTCTGGAAAAAAAAAAATTTGTAGGTTAAGCAGCAGTTTTGGCAATTGAAAAACACCAGAGTGTCGTCACTGGGATATGTCATGTTAGCAATGACTTGGGTATTTTTTTCCCTCCGAATGAGATTCTGGTACGTCTCAATAATAGATGAAAGTGATTTTTAAAGAGTCTCACTGTTTATACAGGGTGGTCCACCCTCTGAAGCATTCATCCAGCATGTCTTTGAAAATCCTTTTTCAAATGGAAGGATGTCATGCAGTACTGAAACAACATCTTTTAATGATTTCTTTCATAAAATCATAGAACAACAAGGTAGCCTGTCGGTACATCAGACACTCTTGTTCAAATGGAATGTGCTTGAGAGACTTTCCTTTGTAAAGTATTTTGTTGTAGTTTGAAGATTTTTTTCCCCCCAGAAAAGAAACACGCAGAGAGTACCTTTAGGCTAAACCTAACACACAATTATTTCCAGTTTCTGTTAAGGAGTTCTGGGAACTCTGGGCTGTAGAAGACTAGATCCTCTGCAAGGACTAAATAGGAGAAGGCAGCACCAATACCGAGGGCGGGGGGGGGGGAGAAGCATCCATTGCTATGCTACAGCCTGCTGCCAAGAATGTGTGCACAGATCCAGATGTTGGAAATACAGCACACTGAATAAGTCCCTATTTGCATCCTATCCTCTGCCTGTCATGGCTATGTTAAATGGTGCCCTGTATCCCCAAACAGGGCTTGCCTTAGGAGCTACAGGGCCCAAAGCAAAACATTTTTGCAGGACCCCAACCCCAGTCCCTCTACTCTCCAGGATGAGTGGCAGCAGCAAGGCATCTGGTAGCAACGTGACTACCAACTGCTTCCAGGGAAGGTGCATCAAGTCTAATATATTAATATATTAAAAATTAAATGAATTGGGACCCACCTGAAATTGGCTCGTGACCCACCTAGTGGGTCCTGACCCAGTTTGAGAAACACTGCCCTAAGGCATCTGGTGGCCCACTATGAGATACGGGAAGGTGGACTAGATGGGCCTTTAGCCTGATCCAGCATGGCTCTTCTTATGTTCTAACCGAAGTTATTTTGGTTATGAATATCCATGATTTCATCAAGTCAGACAAAGCATCACTACAGCAGTATCAAAATCACAAGGGCAACCAGAGCCAGCAGAAAAAAGCAAATGAGGCTAAGGACTGTGTGGGTGAAGAAGAAGGTAGTCAGTGGCACTGAGACAAACAGCATTAGAAAGCTCTAATTAGGAAGCTCTAAAGAAAACAAATGTTTTCACCAACACTGAAAATGGTCCCAAACTGGAGGCACTTCTAACACTCTGGAAACAAGCAGAAAATGAAGAATTTTGGCTCCGCTCTGTGCTTATTTAAATCTTCTTCTGATCAAGGTTTTCTGTTTCACAGTTTGAACACATTTGAATACAGAAGGATATTCACATTCATGTGAATGTGACTCAACATATTTGTTAATACTTAGGGATGGAAAGTCAGGTGACTCAACTAGGAGTCACAAAAATGCACATTTTTCACTGACTTGTTTACACTTGAGTCGTGCATGTGGAAGACTTAGCAAAACACTCAAAAGTCATGGGCCCCTTGACTCGGCCCTTGTCCCCACAAATGTAGACTCGAGTCTGCCTGTGTCTGGGTGTGCTTGCTTACTGTTTTCGCAGCATGAAAGATCTCATTCAGACCGGGCAAGCAGCAAGGAAGTTCCAGCCAGGAGGGAGGGAAGGGTTAATGTTTTCCTTTGGCATTGGGTGGGAGAGCAGAAGGTGGGAGTGAGCTCTTTTGCCCATCTCTGATAGGAAGGAAGGAACCAATTGACCAAGGATGGGTGTTCTGATATTTTCTTTGACTGAGGTACAGCAGGTGTAGAAGCCCAAGGGTGTTCTTGCCTTACGATTGGCTGGAGAAGCCCAAAGAGGGTGAGGAGGCAGGGAAGGGAGGGAGGCAGTTCATAGCTATCACACTTTCCACTCTGTTTCCGCTCTGTTGTTACTTGGTGGGAGGAACTCTGATTGAATGACCAGTTGAAGTGGGGCTGCTTCTGAGTAGAGCTGCCAAGGATTGGGTCATCCTGGTAAGCCTCGCAGCTGCTGCGCATGACCCTCCTCCCTCTTGCTGCTGCTGCCGCCCAGCTCTCACACAGTCCCTACCATCTCCTCCTGTCTTGTTTACAGATGGGATATCAGGGGAGTATTAAAGGAGTAGTCTGACACACACACACACACATCTCTTGGCAGCAGCCCCCTTTATTCCATGACTGGGTTTTTAAAAGGGATGACTCAACTCCTTTAGAGTTGTGAAAGGGTGACTCGGAAAAGGCCCTCATATGACTCATTTTCAACTTGAGTCGTGGGGGCGGAGGTTCTTCTCGACTCATCATGCCGCATTGGATTTTCCAATCCCTGTTAATACTTATAGTGAATTTCTAAAGGACAGTTATATAACTGAATGTTGACCAAGTGGGTAAATGGGCCAAAACTTAGGATGCTTACAATTGTTCAGCATTTCTTGCTGCTTTGAAAAAGAAAGAGGCCAAAGGCATTAGATTCAGCCCGAAATGTTTATACACCAGAGCTACTTAGATACTTAGAACTTCAGCTGCCAGCAGCTTGGGCATT
Organism: Tiliqua scincoides; assembly: GCF_035046505.1. Taxonomy (NCBI): domain Eukaryota; kingdom Metazoa; phylum Chordata; class Lepidosauria; order Squamata; family Scincidae; genus Tiliqua; species Tiliqua scincoides. Next base: position 252,524,110 of record NC_089821.1, read on the forward strand.
TGCGGAAGCCATAAATCAAGCCAAACTTTCCTGAATTGTATACAGGGGAATGCAATCCAACCCATTCAGTTGATTTAGGACCTCTGGCAGGATCTAAGCCATCCAGCCCACACACCATGTCTTATGCGATTAGGTTAGTATACATCAAACCCCCAGTAATAACCATTCATATGCATATATGTGTATATGCTTTATTGCTACCTTTAGCTGGATTAAAAGCAGTATATCAAATTTTACACGTGCTCCCTTTATTAGCTTTCTACCACCTGATCAACTGATAGAAACAATAATGAATTCTTTTTACACATATAAACGGGAGTTTGTGTGTGTCCTATCCTGAGAATGTAATATTTCAAAAAATAGCCTAAGCTTTGGGGAAAAAACCAATTACAGAAACAGCATTAAAAATGCCAAGCGCCGGGCAGAAGCAATTCTGGATCAGTTTAAAAAAGTGATTGATGAAACTCTAATCTGAGCTGAAGGAACAGTTTCACGACAAGCTGTGACCATTCCACACACTTCATTAGCTGCCATAATTAGCCTGGTGTTTCAATTTGTTAGAACTGGTGGGGACAATTTTACTCAGAATACAAACATCAAAAAGCAGGGTCTCTCCGACTTCAGAAGTGGCTGATGAGAGGCTTTCTAGTCTTTCTGTTAACGAAAAGATTAATTACAGCTGATGGGAGGCTGTACTCTGATTGTCACTCTGTCTATGTACATTACTTTTAGCATTAGAAGAAAGACATGGTTGACACTGCACTGCTCAATCAAGCAGCTTCACATCAGGACATCAAGTCTGTTTTAATATGCATGGTCTTGTATTGTTTGATTGACTTGTTCTCTCTTCTCTGGGTCCCAGGCTCTGACACTAACTTGATGTACCAACAGAACAGCAGGTTATACAGTGGCATGCAGGGCAGGTATAATACTTAGAACATCATTATTCTATTACAGTACACACACTCCTTGCCTCCATCTTACAAAGCCACATTAGTTATCCAGCTCTGGGGGAAAATGACAAAAATATTCTGCTCTGGACAATGTAATAGTTTTTGCAGACTGGAGCAAGCAATTTATGTTTGGATAATCTTCTCTCCGTAAGCATAAAATTATCCTCACAGATAACAGACTTTCACTGACTGACCTGATTTTCTATGCCTTTTCATTCTATTGACTCATTAGGGCTTGACAGAAATTTGGGGCTTTTCCCTGATAGTTCGGATTTGCATTCTTGTATAACTTTTCAAGTGCATGAGCCAAAAGCTGCTATCTAAGCTGAAGTTTAGAGCATTTACTGACTCAAACTTGGCAATACTGGACTATCTGCACATGCTGAAAAACCACACAAGTAAATTCCATGAAAATCCCTCTTTTAGTCAGTAATGCTAAAGGCTAAGTGCCAATAAATACCATGGTTTGACCATGTGCATGGATCTCTGACTGAAATGCTCCCTCCTCTCCTCACATGCTGCCATTTCTTAACTTACTTTGAGATTCTCATTAAACCAGAGTTTCTCTGTGGGTCAGGACTCAATGGGTGGGTCGCAAGCCAATTTCAGGTGGGTCCCCATTCATTTCAATGTTTTATTTTTAATATATTAGACTTGATGCTACCATGGTATATGACTGCATTTGGGAAAATGTTACAGACCTGTACTTTTAACAAGCTACTATGTATATTCTTTTAACAATGATAGTCAATGGGACTTCTGGGTAAGCGCGGGTAGGATTGCAGCCAAGAATTGTTAAAAATGTTCCTGCTTGATGATGTCACTTCCAGTCATGACATCACTTCTGGTGAGTCCTGACAAATTCTCATTCTAAAAAGTGGGTCCCAATGCTAAATGTGTGAGAACCACTGCAGTAAACTATTGGTTGCTATTTTGGTAGAACCAGGCAAACTATGGTTGTCTGCAAACCAGAATCACAAACTATGGTTTGTTCCTGGTTTGCTATCCTGTTTTCCAAGCAACAATGGTTTGAACAAAATATCATTTGGCCTACTGGATGAAACAGAAAACTGTGGGTTGTTGAGAACCAGGAAGTAAAAGTGCACAAAAAGGGATGTGGGGAGGAGGGGAGGATGAGAAAAAGGAAGAAGTGAACTATGATCTTTGCAACTCAAGCTGCTCATACATATCAACCAAGCATGGGGGGGGGGGGCATCAGGTTGCTGGGGGACTTGGGACAAAACTCTGTATTGGGGTCCCTATGGAACCCCCTGTCTGACTGATGAAGTTGCATTAGGCACCACTGTTGCCTCCAGAATTGAGAGCTCAGGAATCAAACAGTTCAAAAGTGTCATTTGATAGGTGGGAACCCTCAGCCTGCACCTGACCTGGCCAACCTGTGATTCTGTCCCTGGAACGAAGAGAGTATAAATGCAAATTAACAAATTTGCTTTATATACTTCAGAACACATTACAACTATAACATATAAGAAGTGCTGAATCAGAATCTCATCACAAAGCACAATGTGTCTTATGGTCAGCTACAACATCATCAATCAATCAATCAATCAATCAATCAATCAATCAATCAATTCATCAATTAAAAATGTTATACTTCACCCTTCTTGTTACAGATCCAGGGTAGCTTACAATACAACAGTATTAAAAACCAATATCATTAAAACATCCACAGAAAGAATGAAAAAATCACACAGAAGAAAACACAGAACCTAAGAAAGAAAAAACCAAACAATTTCAATATTCCTTCCAATGGAAAACTTGTAACAAGGGGGCCTGCTGCAGCTCAGATTACAGGGAATTCCATAGGCTGGGGGCCACCCCAGAGAATGCCCTCTTCTTGCCACCCAAAGAAGGCCTCCTAAAAAGATCTTACCAGATGGACAGACAGTCCTTGAGTTATTCTGAATAAATTTTAAATAAATAAATAATATTTTGGTCCTAAACTGTCTAGGGCAGAGGTTAACAAACTGGGGTGTTGGAACGTCCCAGCTTGAGGGTCTCTGCCCTTACCACTTTAAGGGGCAGGAAGGGGGGAATGGACCGACGAGATTCCCAGGATCGTACCACTTCTGGAGGAGGCCAGGGGCTGTCTTTAACTCACACGTCACAGCAGCAGGCTCCCAGCCATGTGAGGAGCGCTGCAGAAGCCTCTGCAGGGCTCCCCAAGCCTCAGAAAATGTAAATAAAACTACTGTGACCCACTTCTGATTTCGCAATTACAAACCAGAAGTGGATTGCTGTTATTATTTTTTTTCATTTTCGGAGGCTTGGAAAGCCCTGAAGAGGCTTCCGTGGGGCTCCCCGCACCCCTGGGAGCCTGCTGCTGCGAAGTGTGAGTAAAAGACAGCCCTTCCCCCCCCCCCCACAGTGTTGCAATCCTGGGGATCATGTTGCTCCATTACCCCCTCTCTTGCAAGAACTTACTTTGGGAGTTTTACTCCCAAGAAGTTTAAGAACCCCTGGGTGTAGGGTGGTAAAGGTAATAACCAGCACTTTGAATTGCACTTGGACACATACTAGCAACCAGTACAGTTGTATCAATAAAGCTGCTCCAGCCATTTTCAGCCACTGTGCCGTGGCACATTGGTGTGCTGTGAGTGGTCCACAGGTGTGCCACAGGAATTTGGGGGAAGGTCATTTATTAATAGGGCCAATGGGAGCTGTGAACCCCCACTGGCAGCCTTGTCAATTGTCAAAAACCTGGTGGTGTGCCTTTACCATTTCAGTACCTTGTCAGTGTGCAATGAGATGAAAAAGGTTGAAAATCACTGTGCTACACAATCCCATAACTGGGCATCTGTCAGAACTTCAGGTAGACGCTTTTTGAACCAGCTGAAACTTCTAGGTGGTTTCCACGGCCAGACTCACATACTGCCTGTTGCAGTAATTTATAGGCTAGGTAACAAAGGTATGGATAACCATGGCTAGATCTGCCTGAGACAAAATCAAACACAATTGGTGTACCAGTCAAAGCTGGGCAAATGTACCCCTAGCAACAGCCACCACCAGGAGCAAAACTGGGTCCAGGACTTCAGGGGGAGTGCAACCCCATCAAGAATAGATTGACATACTATTGTCATCTCAGAAGGATTTCTAACCAAACCTCTGTCTTGCCTGGATTATAATAATTCCAACTATTGACAATTCTAGATTTGAAGATGTCAGATAAAGGTAACATGACCCCAATGTATTCTTCGGAAGAAGTACAAAGCGATACTGTTCCACCTGCAATTAGGGCAAGGGCAGAAGAAGTTTATTGGCAGCTCCCCAGGGAGATAGACTTGCTGGGGGCAAACTGAGAGGCTGAGTTGATGAATGTGTTCTTTAAGCCACTGTGGATTTTCACTTTCCCTCTTTACTGGCCTCACCTGTGAAAGTTCATAGCAATAGGCATCAGTTCAGCTCTAACCACAGAAAGAATTTCCATGGTTTTGGGGAGGAGCAAGGAAGTATGTGTAGTACATCGTGGCAGCCCAGTCCTTTTGGGAGGACTTGAAATTTGTTCCTTGTTTGCTAATAGAGCAGGGTGACCAGATACAATGGAGGACAAAGTGCCTGTACCTTTAACCACTGTATAGAAGAGGGGATTTTGGCAGGTGCAGCTCAAACGGAAGGGTTTAAAAAACTGCACCTGCCAAAATTCCTGCTTCTATACAGTGGTTAAAGCAGTGATTTTCAACCTTTTACATCTCAAGGCACACTGAGAAGACATTAAAACGGTCAAGGCACACCATGCTGCCAGTGGGGGCTCACATCTCCCAGGCCCTATTAATAAACTACCTATTCCCTATTCCCTCAAATTCCTGTGGAACACCTGTGGACCACTCACTGCACACCAGTGTGCCACGGCACAGTGGTTGAAGATGGCTGGCATAGGCACTCTGTCCAGCATTGTACCTGGTCACCCTATAATAGACAAACAGCTTTGTTAACTTTACATAAATTCTGCTATACAGAATTTTCTGTCAAAGTGCTTAATGAGAAGAATAGTTTGGAAATCCTCCGTATCTATACTCTAATCTGGCAGACATTAAAAGGCAGATTTCCTTCCTATGCCCAAACAAGCTAGTTGTCTGATTAAACATAGAAACAGGCGACACACGACATTTATCATGCAACAGACAAATGACACTGAATTGTTAGTTGGACAGTATAATAAGTACCATCTAATTTTCTCTTTGGAATCTATTTATTCTTCAAAGTCCCAGAACGTTACCAAAGTGTGGCATTTGCCTGCTGAGAAATTATAGAATTAAAAATCAGGTTTTATAAAATATTCAACTGGTTGCTGACAAACCCTTTTCAAACAGATTAGAAAGTGCTGACAGTGCCTTTTCTCATGCAAATAACTTCAATGAATGGCGCTCAAATCTTTCTAGTCACTATTTGATATTCTTCCTTCCAAATTATTATTTCCTTTGAGTCACCAATAACCTTCAAAAGAATGTTGTTACAGGGCTGGTGTTCTTACATTTCTATTTGTGCATGTGGGGTCGAATCCAAACATACCATTTTACAAACAGAAACTTCCACTTCTGCTAGAGTGGTTCCTGATGGTCACCGATTCCTCCTTCCTGCTGTATGCACCCATGATGCATCCCACACCACTGCAGAAGCCCCTTTGCTCCTGCAACAGCTTTTTGGGAATGCTGTAGCAGCAGGGTGGGGAGCAGGAATGCCCCATTCCACGGGTAAAACTCTAACAAGAATTTAGGAGAACAATTTTCTTTCTACATATGCAACTCATCACAATCTAGTTATTGTATATTGATAAATTCTGAATGACTATAATTCAACTTACGTGTGTTTAACCTACTGAAGTTACCACTCAAACAGTCCAACCCTATAACTCAACAGGTATTTTGCTGTCATACGTCTGAGGAAAGGAAGAGGTTGAGCCCAGGTCAGGAAAGGAGATAGGATCTGGCTTGCACAACTGCTGCCAAGATCCTCTCCTGCACAGTGGCATAGCTAAGGGAGTGCAGGGGGTACAGCTGCACCGGGCAACAAGCTTTAGGAGGGCAACAAGCTGATCTTGAGACTAGTGACCAAAACTGTGAAAAAATTGGTATGTACAAATAATACCATCATGTTATACATCATTGGAAAGGTAATTTAAAGCAGAATGCAATGAAACAAACCTCATTGGAATATCTGTATGCTATCAAAAGTAATGGCCAATAAACCAGAAAATGAAAACACAACTGTTTTATGGAACAAAAAGTGGATTTCTTTAACTCAAAACTAACCTATGAGACTGATTGCTCTGAGAGCCAATAAGATGTTATTATAATACAGCATGGAACCATTAAGGTATTAATATGTATCAGCTCTTGTTTCCATGTATCATAATACAGTTGCCCCTGCTAACTGGGTAAAGAGGTACTTTCAAATGGCACTGCTCTTATATTTAGCAGGAGAGAATAACTGCCTTCTTCACCCCAGCATAGTGTCTCTAACTATGCTGAGCGTCTGATAGAGAGCGTCTATCCAGAATCGCAGTGTGGATTCCGAGCCAACAGGTCCACCACTGATATGGTATTCTCCCTTAGACAACTGCAGGAGAAATGCAGGGAACAACGACAGCCACTCTTTATAGCCTTCATAGATCTCACAAAGGCTTTCGACCTGGTCAGCAGAGACGGCCTCTTCAAGATTCTCCCCAAGATTGGATGTCCACCCAGGCTCCTCAGCATCATCAGATCTTTCCACAAGGACATGAAGGGCACTGTTGTCTTCGATGGCTCCACATCAGACCCTTTTGACATCCGAAGCGGAGTGAAGCAGGGCTGTGTTCTTGCACCAACCTTGTTTGGGATTTTCTTCGCTGTCTTGCTGAAGCAGGCCTTTGGAACTGCAACAGAAGGCATCTATCTCCGGACCAGATCAGACGGAAAGCTCTTCAACCTCTCCAGACTGAGAGCAAAATCCAAAGTCCAGCTGAAATGTCTGCGTGACTTCCTCTTTGCCGACGATGCAGCTGTCACTACCCACTCTGCCAAAGATCTCCAGCAGCTCATGGATCGTTTTAGCAAGGCCTGCCAAGATTTTGGACTGACAATCAGCCTGAAGAAAACACAGGTCATGGTTCAGGATGTGGACTCACCTCCCTGCATTACAATCTCTGAGCATGAACTGGAGGTTGTCCATGACTTTGTGTACCTTGGCTCAACGATCTCCGACACTCATTCTCTCGATACCGAGCTAAACAAGCGCATCGGTAAAGCAGCTACCACGTTTTCCAGACTCACAAAGAGAGTCTGGTCCAACAAGAAGCTGACGGAACATACCAAGATCCAGGTCTACAGAGCTTGCGTCCTGAGTATACTTCTGTACTGCAGCGAGTCATGGACTCTTCGCTCACAACAGGAGAGGAAACTGAGCGCTTTCCACATGCGCTGCCTCCGACGCATCCTCGGCATCACCTGGCAGGACAAAGTTCCAAACAACACAGTCCTGGAACGTGCTGGAATCCCTAGCATGTATTCACTGCTGAAACAGAGACGCCTGCGTTGGCTTGGTCATGTCGTGAGAATGGATGATGGCCGGATCCCAAAGGATCTCCTCTATGGAGAACTCGTGCAAGGAAAGCGCCCTACAGGTAGACCACAGCTGCGATACAAGGACATCTGCAAGAGGGATCTGAAGGCCTTAGGGATGGACCTCAACAAGTGGGAAACCCTGGCCTCTGAGCGGCCCGCTTGGAGGCAGGTTGTGCAGCATGGCCTTTCCCAGTTTGAAGAGACACTTGGCCAACAGTCTGAGGCTAAGAGGCAAAGAAGGAAGGCCCATAGCCAGGGAGACAGACCAGGGACAGACTGCACTTGCTCCCAGTGTGGAAGGGATTGTCACTCCCGGATTGGCCTTTTCAGCCACACTAGACGCTGTGCCAGAACCACCTTTCAGAGCGCGATACCATAGTCTTTCGAGACTGAAGGTTGCCAATACAAAGTGTCTCTAACCAATAAGGGGCACACTTTTTATTTACTTACTTAATTAATTAATTTTGACTTTGTTGTGGGGGGGGGTTACAAAATCTTCTTTGACCCCCGGTACAGATAGATGACTTAGCTATGCCACTGGCTGGGGGGAGGCAGAAGAGCAAGTGGGTGGTGAGCTCCTGGGGGGAGGAGGCAGGTTTTTCTCCAGTTTTCACTTTTTTAAAGCCCGGGTATGACATCACTTCTGGTTGTGACATCACTTCTGGAGCATCATTTTGAGCTTGGCAGCGGGCTACATGATCATTAGCTACGCCACTGCTCCCGCAAGGCCTTAAACAGCCTCCTGGATTGGCTGACTCCCTGAACCACCCGAACCACCCACAAACTGTCCCGCCGTCACCTTATTTGCACCAGCAGAGTGTCCAGGTGGTTCTATGGACACACATAGCCTCTGACCATTTCTGCCAGTGGCTCCATAGCTCACGGTGGTAGAATGACGTTTGTGCCATCACAAGGCCACCTATGACAGCAGGTTGCTAAATTGGGCCTTGACTCCTAGATAAGCACACTAGGATTGCTGCCTTGCTCTAGATAGAACTAACATGCTTATCTTCAGTATAACAGTAATCACACTTTAAGAGAAACTTAGTATTTACATTCTTTTTAAACATCCAATGTAATTTATAAAAATCCAATTTTAAAAAGCATCAGTTTTATCCACCCTGAGTCAATCACACAAATGTTTGCTATCTTCTTAATTTGGTATAAACGAAGCAGAACTAAAGTGACTTTGCCTTCATCAACAGAACTGTACCATTTGTGAATAACATGGCTTCTTTTCAGCATATGCAAGGAGCAATTTCAACTAGGCATCTGATGAATGCAGCTGGCACCCAGAAGAGGTTTCCCTTTGTTGATACCTAGTTATTTAATTAATTGACAATATTAATGAAACAAAACCATTTAAAACAAACAGCTAGACTGACTGTTTTGTAGCATGCTTGAATCAATTCAGACATGCAGGCTTCTTCCTAAAATTGCAATAGGATGGACTGTTGAGCTTGAAAAAGCATATTTTATCCCAATCAGTGAGTAAAAGTAAAATTATCCATAACTAACCCATGTTTCTCTGCCGTACAGTTTAGCTGTAATGATCCCCACACACTGCACTCGCACATCAATTATGATAATCATAATCACGGTCGTTAAGCTGAATGTTCATTATTATCAGGATGCTGGTGACGGCAGATTCAATCATCGGGTGCAATGGGCAGGCAGTCACAGTCCCACCCAAGTTTCTGCAGACAGTGTTGTGCCACATTAAACCTATGATGTGTTCCACATCCCACTCCATTTCAAAAGCTGCAGACAGTAAAGGTCAACTTTATGTTCTGTGCAATATGCTTAGGTTCTCTAAATTAATTCTTTGGAATATTGGCTATTTTTATGCTTTGTACATAATAAAAATCCATTTAGGCCCAAATATGCATGTGAAAATAAGGGAAGAGGCCTGCAGCTGTGCTGTAAGTCACCAATAATCAGGAATACAAGACAATGCCCTACCAATACGGAACAACTTAAAAGACCATTTCCTGATTTTTGAAAACAAAGAAAATAGCAAAAATTGCTGCCATTAAAAATCAGTTGTTTGCCATCACATGTAAAACTAATTCCACTTCTGATTAAAGGCTGTAGGCTATCATTTCTGCTTCAATGGATATGAACATGTGCAAGCATTTTGACAACTGAAAAAATTAGAGTGAGTATATCTGATCTCTTGACTGTCCGGTTTCATGGGACCTATCAAATTCGATTACATTCAAGGCCTCTGTTGGTTCTTCATGCCGAAACTTCACACTTATTCTAAGTGTAGACCTAGTTATCTGGAGGCTTTGGGCCAAAGAAGACAGTTGCAACAAGAGTGATGTCTAAACAATGCACAGTATTTTCCTACTAATCTTTCAGAAGCATGGAAGCCAAAATAAGTAACTGTCATGTGTCTATGTATGTATGTGCTTATTTTAGTGGAAATGTGAATGTGTGTTTGTTACCAATGGCCCAACTTTCAGCTTCATGGCATATGAAGCAGTGCAACAGTTCCTTTATCAGAGGTATGTCACAACAGGTGGCATTCCAGGAACACCAAAAACTCTGTCACCACCTCCACAGGAAATATCAGCATGACAATGATGGCACCTGTGGCTGCTTTCTGCATCATGTATGTCTTGTGTCAGGAAATGACAGCAGAGTCATCAGTGGTCTCTCTCTGCTGCTTTCCTGTGAGTGAGTGTAACCACACACTCGCTTTGGTCCAACAATGTATTAAATATTGCTTGCAGCTTGGGAGTTATCCTGGACTCACAGCTGCTCCTGGATGCCCAGGTGTCAGCTGTGGCCAGGAGCGCCTTTGCCCAGCTTCGGCTGGTGCGCCAGCTACAGCCATACTTGCCTCAGTCAGAATTGGCCACGGTGGTCCATGCCATCAAGATTAGACTATTGCAACACACTCTACATGGGGCTGCCCTTGAAGACGGTCCGGAAGTTGCAGCTAGTGCAGAATGTGGCGGCTTGTGTGGTTGCTGGAGGTCGGCGGTTTGACTCTGTCACGTCGCTGCTCCAGCGACTACACTGGCTGCTCATTCGTTTCCAGGCCCAATTCAAGGTGCTGGTTTTGACCTTTCTAAACGGCTTGGGACCAGCGTATTTGAGAGATCACCTTCTTCCATATAGTCCGACCTGTCCTTTTCGGTCATCAGGATGGGCCCTGTTGGCTGTGCCACAATTGAAAGAGGTGAAGGGGATGGCGGCCAGATCAGGGATCCGGGCTTTCTCAGTGGTGGCTCCTATACTGTGGAATTCCCTCCCATTTGAGGTTCGAAGGCCTGAAGACTTTCTTATTTCAGAAAGCATTTGATGCCTGATAGAGGGCATGATGGCTGCTTTTTAAATAATTGCTTTAACACTGCTGGCCTTGCTGTTTTATTATTTATATTATTATTGTATTTTATAATTTTATGTATTTTATGGTTTTTAAGTGCTGTTAGCTGCCTTGGGTGTCCTTTGGGGAGAAAGGCTGATTACAAGTCCAATAAATAAAATAATAAATAAATATATAAATATATAAAATATAGAGGCAATAAAAAGTAATTAATAACCACAGCATCTATCTGATCTTAATAACCATCTATCTATAAGGTTAACCAGGTTACAGCACAATCCTATCTTGTGCTGGCATGCAGGAGGCCTGAGCTGTATCCAGTGCAAGGTTGGGGCAAGGAGTGGCTCAGCTAGAGGCAAGGGGAAACTCTTGGTAAGCCACCACAGCCCCAATGGGTCTCTTCAGATCTGCACCACCCATGGAGAATGGAGCAGCTTGGAGCCACTCCACACTGCTTGGGGAACGGGGTTGGGATCCGGCATAACTACCGGGTCCCAGCCCTGCCTCCCACACCCCGCCCAACCGCCCCCTGGAACACCCTTCCCCTGCCCCAGAATGCCTCCCTCCCACCTCCTCCCCACCCTCCCCAGATGCCTGTGTCAGCCAAGCTCAGCCAACACAACCTTCACTCCCCAGCTCGGTGCAGAGGCTGGATGCAGCCTCCGTGGGCCAGTGTGTGTCCCTGTGCAGGCCCAGCCGACACACAAGGAGGTGAGAACGTGCTTTATGGCATGTTTGCAAACCTCCTGGGCCGGCGCAAGGATATAATACCTATGGATATTATAAATCTGGATTTTCAGAAGCCGTTTGACACAGTCCCTCACCAAAGGCTGCTGAGGAAACTCCTTAGTCAGGGGAATTAGATAGTCTTCCAAGTCGTGAAGACCAGAAGAGATTGTGAAGAGCCCCAGAAGGATCTCATCAAACAGGGAGAAAGGGTAGCAAAATAGCAGATGTGTTTCAATGTAAGTAAATGTAAAGTCAAGCACATTGGGGCAAAGAATCAGAAGTTTACATATAGGCTAAACTGGGTTCTGAACTGTCTGCGACAGAACAGGAGAGAGATCTTGGGGTGCCGGTGGACAGCTTGATGAAAGTGTTGACCCAATGCGCGGGGCAGTGAAGAAGGCTAATTCCATACTTGGGATCATTAGAAAAGATATTGAGAATAAAACGGCTAATATTATAATGCCAGTGAATAAATCGATGGTAAGGCCACACCCAGTGGTGTAGCTAATGATTGTGTAGCCCAGTGCCAAGCTCAAAATGTTGCCCTGGAAGTGATGTCACAACTGGCAGTGACATCAGGCCTGGGTTTTTTAAAAAGTGAAAAGTGGGAGGAAACCACTTCCTCCCCCCAGCAGCTCACCACCCATTTGCTCTGCTGCCTCCCCCAGTCAATGGCGTAGCTAAGGCATCTATCTGCTACCTGGGGTCAAAGAAGATTTTGTAGAGCCCCTGCATGATAAAATCAAATTTAATTAAGTAAATAAAGAAAAAGTTATTAATTCCATGCTTTATCATAATAACATCTCATTGGCACTTAGAACAATCAGTTTCATAGGTCAGTTTGGAGTTAAGCAAATCTACTTTTTGTTCCAAAAGACAGTTGTGTTTTAATTCTCTGGTTAATTGGCCATACCTTTTGATAGAATAATGATATTCCAATGCGGTTTATTTCATTGAATTCTGCATTAAATTACCTTTCCAATGATATATAACATGATGGTATTATTCATACATACCAAGATTTTCACAGTTTTGCCCACTAGCAACTGCTACCCCCCGCACCGCCTTAGCTACGCCACTGGCCACACTTGGAGTATTGTGTCCAGTTCTGGTCACCACATCTCAAAAAGGATATAGTGGAAATGGAAAAGGTGCAGAAGAGAGCAGTCAAAATGATTACTGGGCCGGGGCACCTCTCTTACAAGGAAAGGCTACAGTGTTTGGGGCTCTTCAGTCTAGAAAAGAGATGCCTGAGGGGGGACATGATTGAGACATACAAAATTATGCAGGAAATGGATAGAATGGATAAAGAGATGCTCTTTTCCCTCTCACATAACACCAGAACCAGGGGGCACCCACTAAAATTGAGTGCTGGAAGAGTTAGGACAGACAAATATTTGTCTGTCCTAACAGTTAGGACGGGAAAATATTTCTTTATCCAGCGTGTAATTAGTCTGTGGAACTCCTTGCTACAGGAAATAGTGATGGCATCTTGCCTAGATGCCTTTAAGAGGGGATTGAACAAATTTCTGGAGGAAAAGTACGTTACAGGTTACAAGTCATGATAGCTATGTGCAAGCTCCTGGTTTTAGAGGTAGGCTACATCAGGGTACTAGATGAAGATTCGGACACCAGGACACAGATTGTGTCTTGTTGACTTGTGTGCTCCCTGAACCATTTGGTGGGCCACTGTGAGATACAAGAAGCTGGACTAGATGGACCTTTGACCTGATCTAGCAGGGCTCTTCTTATGTTTTTATTGAGACATACAAAATTATGCATGGGAAAGATAAAGTAGATAGAGAGATGCTCTTTACACTCTCACATATCACCAGAACCAGGGGATATCCACTAAAATTGAGTGTTGGGAGAGTTAGGACAGACAAAAGAAAATATTTCTTTACTCAGCGTGTGATTGGTCTTTGAAACTCCTTGCCACAGGATGTGGTGATGGCATCTGGCTTGGACACCTTTAAAAGGGGATAGGACAAGTTTCTGGAAGAAAAATCCATTACGGGTTACAAGCCATTATGCGTATGTGCAACCTCCTGATTTTAGAAATGGGCTATGTCAGAATGCCAGATGCAAGGGAGGGCACCAGGAGGCAGGTCTCTTGTTATCTGGTGTGCTCCCTGGGGCATTTGGCAGGCCGCTGTGAGATAGTAAGAAACGAATTTTAAAGGGGTGCATTTTTCCCCTTCTCCAGGCATCAGCACATTCCTTCTTATTTGCAGTGGCCATTCGTGTTGAGTCAAATCTGTGTATAAAAAATCCAAGTATAACAAGGTTGGACCTGTATGATGTACATGACAGACATCATGGAACATTTATTCAAGGCCACAGGAAAGCCCTTATTTATTTATTTTTAAAGATTTATACCCTGTTTCATTCTCAAATAGTCTCTTGGGAACTAACAGTATATCTTAAAATAAGAACATAAGAACAGCCCCGCAGGATCAGGTCATAGGCAGCTTCCTGTATCTCACAGCGGCCCATCAAATGCCCTAGGGAGCACACCAGATAAAATACAACAAAGTATTAAAAATATCATAAAAACAACACCTCAGAGAAGCAAGAGCAAAACCAGAAACTAAACATAACCCCGAAAAACCTGAGAGAACAGGTACAGGTTGACAGCCCAATCCTATGCATGTCTACTCAGAAGTAAGTCCCATTAGTGTCAACAGGGCTTACTCCCAGGAAAGTGTGGATAGGATTGGGCTGTGAGTCTCATTTTTCGGGAGGGTTCCCTTCCAAGCACTCAAGTGGATGGCAAAAAACGAACTATAGCAAATCAATTTAAAAAACAAAGTCTCTTTGTTCTGGTAGTTTAAAAACAGCCTTGCTGACCTCTGTAATGCACACAGAGGCAATCAATGTCTCTTCAGGCACTTAGGCTTCACTAGGAGGCAGCAATCCCTCCTTTCACCAGGAGCCCCAGCAAGGGGGAAAGAATGGAGAAGGTGATAATCGCTGCCATTTAGCCTTCTTTCACATGCTGGGGGGGGGGAAGGGAGGAGTGAAGCCTGCAGAGAGAATGATTGATGGATTGTCAGCCAGCTGCCCTCTCTAGCATTATTAAACAACTGTTTTCCTTTAATTTAAAAGGCCCTTCTCATCAGCTTTGAGATAGAAAATATGTGGATACTTAGGTTATACCTGTAATCACTTGCATGACTGTCTCTCTGCAACAGTAAAAAGCAGTTTTTTAAACTGTGATTTTAAAGGGGTGCATTTTCCCCTTCTCCAGGGATCAGCACATTCCTTCCCATTTGCAGGGGCTATTCTTGTTGAGTCAAATCCGTGTATAAAAAATCCGTAGAGTCATATGGTAGAAGGCAGTCCTTCAGGTAGCCCTTACCTGGGAATGCTTATCATGTACTCCTGTTCATGTTTAAATGCACTTAGCACAGTAAAAATTACTTCCTGAAGTGGTGGGTAGCGAGCCGGAGCACAGTGGGTCGCAATCTGGGTCCTTCTAGCCACCCTTGCTCTGGTTCAGCTACAAATAGGAACCATTACAGAAGCCCCATTACTTACTGGAACCTCTAGAGCAGTGGTTCTCAAACTGGTGGGTCACTATCCACCAGTTTGTGTAACACTTCCCCCGTCCCTTTAAGGGGTGGGGGAAGGGGAGGGAGGCAGCAACGCAATCCCCAGGATCGCATCGTGAAGGGGGGCGAGGGGAGTGCTTGTCCCTTACTTCACATGATGCTGGGCTGCAGCAGGTGCAGGCAGCCCTTCACAGCGCTCCCCTTCCGTTTTGCAGGAGGTGCTTTGTGCCCCCTTCTTTTGCAGGTTCCAAGCATCGGGGAGCGCTGTGAAGGGCTGCCTGCACCTCCTGCAGCCTGCTGCAGCCCAACATCACGCAAAGTAAGGCAAAAGCCCCCCCTTGCCCCCCTTCGCAACGCGATCCTAGGGTTCGCGTTGCTGCCCTAGCCCTTCCCACACAAGAACTTACTGAGGGAGTAAAGCTCCCTCAAAGTTTGAGAAACCCTGCTCTAGAGACCTCTTCTGGCCCATCGACCCACTCTACAGGGTGCTGCAGGCCTCAGAATGACCCTCAGAAACCTCTGTAAGCCTTTTCCAGTTTTTGGAAGCCACTTCTGATTTGCTTCCAAAAACTGGAAGTGGCTTATGGAGGCTTCTGAGGACCTTTCTGAGGCCCGCAGAGCCCTATAGAGTGGGTCACCAGGCCAGGAGAGGCCTCTAGTACCATCAGGAGCATTGCAACCCACCACAGAGGATGAAGTGGGTTACAGTGCTGAAACTTTGAAAATCCCTGACTAATCCCTGACCCTCTCAGATGTTACATTAGCATGCACCCTAGTGGTGAATCCATCTAGCATAATCACTTTAAGATGCAAATGAGCACTGGCTCTCTGAGCACTGGCACTGGTCTCTAGAATACACAGTATCAACTACATGATAGTGTAAATAGTTTTAAGCTGAAATATATATGGAAGGTATTTAGGGAGCAAATGAAGAGTTTTTAAACTTAACCAAAGCAACACCTATTGGAACAAATAGGGGTATGACTGGCAAGGAACTATGGTCAGGAATTCTTGATGGTAATTAAGATTTTAAATATCATTTATTAAAATATTAGATTCAGAATTGTTCGGCATCAGGAAGCATTTCTTTAAAAGTGTGTTAAATCACTCCTAACCAGGCTACTGATGTCACTGAATTGGCTTATGCATAAAACAAAGGTATGACTTGGCATTACAAGAATGAACTCTTCTCTCCTTCCTTCCCTCCTTCTCTCATGCAGCCCATTTAAATTAGTTACAGATTGGTTTGATCAAACCTTAATTTGCTGCTTTATCCGAACTGGCAAACAATGGTTTGCTTTTGTCCATCACATCAGGGTTATGGGTTAAAGGTCCAAAGCAATTAGGTGACAAAGAGCACAAGCCTAACCCACTTTCCAGCACCAACATAAGGGCAGTGCAGCACCTAGGAAAGGGAACAAACATTCCCTTACTTTGAGGAGGCCTCCGTGAGTGCCACTGAACTGCAGGATGCAGCAACATCCCATTGGCACCACTATGCCAGTCCTGGGAAGTTGGTTAGGATTTGGGCCAAAGGCTGCAATCCTGAGCACATTTAGGCAGCTGCATCCTATTGTTTTAAACAGGATTTAAGCAGCAGAACTATGAGCAGGACTGCATCCAAAAATAGCACTTGTCTTGCTGATACAAACTGGAATGTGTCACAACAGATCTACACCTGGTGCAACAATAATTTAAATGTTACTCTACAGAACTGTAAACTGTTTATACACTCAGCATGCTTTAATCCTCATCTCAAGATGCATCTGATAAAATCATGGTGTAAAATATCAAGACCAAGTGTATAAATTTTTCTATAATCGGTTCTAAAGTCCACAGGGATGTTACATAAAATCAGAATCTTTTGCTTCCTCAAGCTGACAAGAACTCACAAAAGAAGCCAAGAAGCAATTGTTCAGTGGTTTTCTTTCCATTTCATGCTTTGTGACCGATAATCTACATGAGTTCAGATTTTAAACTTTTAACATCCTATCCTGTATTGAATTCTTTCCACTGAACAGCTATTTCTGCAATGTTAAAAACTTCCAGGAAACATCAATGCCTTTGACAAATCAGACAACAATGAAACTGTCTGCACACAACAACATGTTTTTGCTCATATCTCAATTTGGTCACAAGAAAAGGCAAAAGTGACAGTTATCAGTGTTAACTTCCTTTGTTGCTGTTACGGAAATATTCCAACCTGTTTCACTCCTCTTCATAAACAATAACAGCACACAAACCAAAAAAACATCAGTCCCAATCTCTTCTGGGGAAGGGGTTCTAGAAAGTACACACGGACCTTAGAACATAAGAACATAAGAACAGCCCCACTGGATCAGGCCATAGGCCCATCTAGTCCAGCTTCCTGCATCTCACAGCGGCCCACCAAATGCCCCAGGGAGCACACCAGATAACAAGAGACCTCATCCTGGTGCTCTCCCCTACATCTGGCATTCTGACTTAACCCATTCCTAAAATCAGGAGGTTGCGCATACACATCATGGCTTGTACCCCATAATGGATTTTTCCTCCAGAAACTCATCCAATCCCCTTTTAAAGGCGTCTAGGCTAGACGCCAGCACCACATCCTGTGGCAAGGAGTTCCACAGACTGACCACACGCTGAGTAAAGAAATATTTTCTTTTGTCTGTCCTAACCCGCCCAACACTCAATTTTAGTGGATGTCCCCTGGTTCTGGTATTATGTGAGAGTGTAAAGAGCATCTCCCTATCCACTCTGTCCATCCCCTGCATAATTTTGTATGTCTCAATCATGTCCCCCCTCAGGCGTCTCTTTTCTAGGCTGAAGAGGCCCAAACGACGTAGCCTTTCCTCATAAGGAAGGTGCCCCAGCCCCGTAATCATCTTAGTCGCTCTCTTTTGCACCTTTTCCATTTCCACTATGTCTTTTTTGAGATGCGGCGACCAGAACTGGACACAATACTCCAGGTGTGGCCTTACCATCGATTTGTACAACGGCATTATAATACTAGCCGTTTTGTTCTCAATACCCTTCCTAATGATCCCAAGCATAGAATTGGCCTTCTTCACTGCCGCCGCACATTGGGTCGACACTTTCATCGACCTGTCCACCACCACCCCAAGATCTCTCTCCTGATCTGTCACAGACAGCTCAGAACCCATCAGCCTATATCTAAAGTTTTGATTTGAAACCTTCTTTGGGTTTGGGGTGGCCACCAGTGCACACATGGAACAAGGGCTTCTTCATTCATTTCTATGAAGAGGCAGCCTGTTAATCCTCTATCCTTTGTTAAGCCTGTTGCAAAGGGCCAACTATTCTCAACTTTCAGTGTTTTTCACAGCAGAAAGTACCCCTGCTAACTAGGCAAAGAGACACCTTTTAAAGTAGTGCCCTCTTATATTCAGCAGGGAGAGAGCAACTGTCCCTCTTCACCCTAACATGGTGTCTTTCCCAGTGGCTGTTGCTGGGAAGAAGTTGGTGGGAATAAAATATGGCTGTATTTTTTTTAGGGGTGTGAGCCCTTTGGAGACAGGGAATCATTTATTGATTTCTTTCTATGTAAACTGCTTTGTGAATTACTATGTTGAAAAGTGATATTCTTTATATAAAAAAGATACTTGATCTTACAGAATCTGGGCCATAGGCCTGAACATGATACAGATAGGGTTGTGTGCTATTTTCAGGAAGTGCAGGGGGCTGCAGAGGGAAGGAAAGAACTCCTCTGTTGCCCTTTGAGCTCCCTGAAATCCTGTTCCTGAGAGTCTAGAATGAATTGATTTTGATATTTTAACAAGTCTTCGAAGTTGTAACTGTGGTTTGGCTTTCCAAGATAGCTCACCTTGTTTGCAATCCATTTCTCTGGATGTTCTTCCCGGAAGTGTTTGAGTCCATAACTGGATTGACCATATTTACTTGCTCTTTGGATTGATGGAACGTACTTATCAGGGATGTTGTATGAAAATGGCAGAAATCTGAAAGGTGAAATACATATATCTTTATTTTATCATTCTACTACTACAAGTCAGGTAAATCACAAGAAACCAGTATAAAATATGGGAAGCATTTATCCCTGTATTTTGTGTACAAAATTTTGTATAGCTATTTTGTGTAGCTATAATCTATCAATGTTGCTATACAGCTAATGAATGCATTTTCAAAGAAGTTCTCACTTCACTTTGCTCCTATGACTTCCATTCTGCGTAATATGGTGGAAAGTAAATTACACATTTATTAAGATATCTTAATCTTGCTCCCTCCCAAACAGAGGGGGGTACAAACACCCTACAATCACCCTAAATACAAACAATAAGAGTAAAACATAATTAAGAAGCAAAAACAAAACAAATACAAGCAAAAAGCAAAGCAGTAATACAAAATGAAAACTGATTTTTAAATGAAATTTTATTCTCTCAATGGAAACAACAGAGGTGTGGCCTGTTTTATGAGTAAATTATTCTTTGAGGCACAAAGAGAATAAAATTGGCACTGAATTTACTGGAGGCAGTGTAAAAATGTTTCTGGGACTCCTAGCAGGAGTCTTTTTCCCCCCACAGAGCTTCTAGGGTAGCATAGGGGCCAGATGCACACAAGGGGGAGAGGGTGTGAACAAGGCAGGAATGATGGCACTTAACCATCACCCAGGCAGCACCCAAAGACTTGCAATGCCCACCACTAGTTGAGACCCCTACACACTCCCTGGTTGCTCTGGCTACCACCTGGCCAACATTCCAAGCAGCACATGCCAGCAAGGATCAGTTGGTGCCTCACCCTCTCCCTTCTCCTTTCCATCCCTACCATGCACTTCCAGCCCAGCCTGCCTAAGTTCCTCTTCAGTTCCTCCAATTTTCAGGGAGGGTGAATAGCCAAACCAGAGAGGAAGGAGGACCACAGTAGCCAGCTCCCTTCTCTGCCCACACTGGCCTCCTCTGCCTGCAAGCCGGATAATTTCGGGTGTCAGGCCTGATCTGGCCCATGAGCTTTAAGTTGCCTATCCATGCCCTAGCGTAACAATAGGAGCTCCCCTCACCAATCTGCATCCTGAGGCAACTGCCTCATAGATTGGCCAGCATACTGTGTACTTTCAAAGTGGGAGAGGCCTGTGGTCACTATTTCTCAACCTAAGCCACATCATAAGTCTGTTGTGAAGTATGGTGGCGGTGAACCAGCCCCCACCAGCCTGGTCTCCTTGAAGGAAAAGTGATAATAAAGTACAATAAACAAATAATTGAGACTTATATTGAGGTGGCAACTCCTAGAACCCTTGAGCTAGCATGGCTTGCATCACTTCTGCTATACTTTGGTCTATCTTACTGTTCATCTCCCAAGCACTGGGAAGTTGTATCAGGGATCATGGGAGGGTCCAGAGCTTAGCTTGGTGGGCTGTTTCAATTATCCATGGATGCAGGGGACGTACGGACGGACATGCCCACTAATGTGTTTTTGAGACGGAAGTGAAAATGGTCTTGCTTAACAGAATCTCTATAACTATAAGCATACAAACTTACAGTAATGTTCAGGCTGCCTCTCAACAGCCTGGATACTTGAAAAAAACTAGATCAGAAATTAACTGCTTCCTGTTAACCTTGATCTAATTTTTTTTATGTGTCTACGCTGCCAGGAGGCCCCTGAACAGCTTGCTTGCTTATAGTGACCCTGTTAAGAAAGATCATTTTTGCTTTGGTAAGTCTCAAGAGCCCAATCCTATGCATATCTACTCAGAAGTAAGTTCTGTGATAGTCTATGGGGCTTACTCCCAGGTAAGTGTGGATAGAATTGCAGCCAAAAGCACATTAATGGGTACTTGGGAGGGGGCGCGTGGGGGTTGCTGCAGAGATAGGCAACCCCCGTAACCAGGGTTTCTGTATCCACAGGGGGTTCATGGAATGGACCCCCTGCAGATATGGGGGCACACTATAGGATTGCATTATAAGATAAATTCTTGCTAAAAGAAGAAACACAATGGCCTGCTGAGGAATAAAAAAGGTTGCCACAATACTGTAGTGAGCACATAAGGATAATTATATGTACCCATGTCTTCCCTGGGAACAGATGCATTTATGAAAAAAAATCTTTAAAAAGAGAATGTTTTTCAAAGGACTAACAATAATAAGATTTTAATTGCTGTGTACAACTTTTGCAAGGGTGCCTAAAAAAATTAGTCTTCTTATTTTAACTAACTTGCTAAATTCCAATTTAAAAACCCTTTACTGGAAGAATTTAATATTTTATCAACAGTAAATTATATCAATAAACTTTCCTTGTGGAGAAACAAATTGGTCTTTATTAGCATCTGGCCACTCAAATTGCCCATAAAGAATTCTAAAACCAAGGGCTCTTGAAAATTAACAAAACAAAAGCACAGAAGTAGCAGAGCTTTAAATTATACAAAGCTACAGAAGCATGTATATACTCATGGGACAGGTGGCTCTCATATAAGACAGATTATAGCACTTCCAGGGCTAATTTGCACATGGGATGGACATCACACACACACAAAATTAATGTGGCCCCAATGTCCCTGAGTATACATAGGAGGTGCTGAAAGCCGGCTGCTCCACTTACAGTTTTTATCACTTCTGAATTGCATTTTAATAGTACATTTTTCTTTTGTTCAGACATGAAAGAAAATTGGCTTTCTCTGGGGATTGGACGATGACTGAAATGACAAGGCTGGTAGCTTAGGAATTTGCCCATGAATGCATGGAATGCATGGTAGCCTTAATATTCAGAACAAGGTATTTAAAAAAAAAAGTATCTGTATAATAAGAAAAGCATTCTAAACATGTTATAAAACATAAAAGACAATGAACCTGGCTTACTCTGTTGGAGAAGCATAGGAGGATTCCTTGGAAGTATTACTTGTAGAAGTAAAGGTTACTTTTATATTCCAGAACAACCAATGCATTTTTAAAATAAAAACAAGATGGCAATAACCAGAATGGAAACATATCATGCACATGTTTGGAGAAAGTGAGGGATTTCATGATCTAATTATATTTTGTGAGTCACATTAAGCTATATAATTAACTTGAATGTGGATTCAGAACGATCCTTACAGCCTTGATCATTGGGCAAATACTGACAAGACATAGTTCAGCTGAGACAAATGTAAAGTACTGCACACAACTACCGAAAAAAAAATCAGAAGCAAAAAAAAAACAGAATGGGCGAGACCTGGCTGGGCAGCTGTGTGTGCAAGAGGTTTCAGAAATGACACATGCCCCACCAACAACAACGCTACCTGTACTTCCAAGCACTGAAAAAGTCTCTACTGCCCAGAGAAGCATGGCAAAAAATAGTTTTAAAACAAGGATTTTTAAAAGCTTTGTTACTGGCACAATGAGCACTCTGGATTGCACGCTCATTTATAGATGGTATGTGTCCAGAGATCCCTGAAAAGCTACAGAGACTTGGTGGCAATTATGGTTTGGTGTGTTGCTAAAGATGTTTCAGTTATGCAAGTAGGGGCACAATCCAAACTGCACTTTGGGCCAGCGCAAGTCCCTTGCGCCAGCCCAGGAGGGTTGCAAATGTGCTGCAAGGCACACTTGTGCCTCCTTGAGGCTGGGCTGCTGCAGGGACACATGCTGGCCAGTGGAGGCTGAATCCAGCCTCCGCATTGACTTGACAGGGGAGGTTTGCATCGACTGAGCTTGGCCAACGCAAGGGTCTGGGGAGAGTGGGGAGGAGGCAGGGAGGAGGTGTTCCAGGGTGAGGGGTGGGTGATTGGAGCGTAAGTGGGTGGGGAGTGGGAGGCATTGCTGGGACCCAGGAGATATGCCAGATCCTTGCCCCTATTCCTGAGCAGTGCGGAGCGGAGCAGCTGCAAGCCGTTCCACGCTCCTTGGACTTTTGCCACCTCTTTGCATGGCATAAGTCTGAGGAGACCCACTGGGGCTGTGATGGCTTACCCAGGGGTAAGGGGAAGAGTTTCGCTGTAGGAAAGGAAACTGGGAAAGGGAAACATAGTGGGTCAAGGCTGAGTAACTTGTGATCCACCAAGCTGAGTAAAGCCCACATGTGATATGTTTGTGGTCTTCCAATAGTGCTTCGCAACCTCCCTATTTCTGCAGTTCCAGGCAGATAGCAAAACAGGACGTTTATTGAGGCCCCTTGGTGGACTACCATACCTGGCCAGTGTTCAGCTTTGAATAACAAGTTGTATAAGTCAACTCTACATGGAACTGTGATGAGTCCTGCAAATCTCTTAAGGGAAATACAGTGCAGGATAAGAATAATATGGATTTATGTTTTAGTAGTAAAATGGTAAACCTGAGGAAGTAAAATAGTAGTAAAACCTGAGGAAGACAGCAGGAAGGTTTTGAATCAGGACATCAACACTAAGGCTCCAGCACCTTGCTTCCTGCACTATTAGTACTCTGGTTCTTTGGCAACTCTGACAAACTAAGTTCAAAGTTATCATCTAGACAGCAGTACCAACCTGTCTGAACATTATCAGCTGATCCCTCAGGCCAATCCTGATTTACTAGACCCTATCAAGCCTAGGTCTCATTCCTTGCTTCTCTGCCTGATCAATCTTGTCTTGAGAGCTCTGCTAACACATCTGCTACCTCCTATATCGGACTTCCTCAGATTGGGACTTTCACCCAACTTGACCTTATGCCTGCTCCTGGTCCTTCAACCCCAGTAGCGCAACTTTGTATCTCAATCAATGTGTGACCTGAGCTACGTTCTTGTCTCTGGCCCCAATCTGCCTCCTCCAGAATTAGCCTTTCTGGTTCTGACCAAATCCCTATCTGTGGCCCTTTGAACCTTGATTCTCTGGAATTAAACCTTGCCTGTTTTGAACTCTGCCCCTGTCTTTGGCCCCACTTTCTGACTACTGGTCAGCTTCTCTGGGTCTCTGTACTCAACAGTCTAGATCAGACCTCTCTTGGCCCCTGAAAACCAGGCATATACACTATACCATACAGTATATGTGATTTCTGAAAGTACCTCTTCCTTTCAGTCCAAGAGATGAGCATAATTAATGGTTTTCTTTATCCAGTTCCCCTGTGCTAGACATAATTTGATGCATAATGATTGCATGCAAATAAAGAAACAAATATCTAGCTGGGTCATACCTAAGGTAATGTATTTCAATAAGTCATATCTGAGAATCACTGTTTAAATATCTCATGCAGTAATATATATCCAAAATGCCAATTTTTGTATACTATACATATGTTTTCTGATATAAAACTAAGTATCATTGGGTTGTTTTGGTTTTAATCCCAGTTTGCAGTATTAGTAAAAGCATCACACAAAATGCTAGCCTCGTACTTGCATAAAGCAAAAGTAACGGAGACCTCTTCTTTGCAGACAAATTCTAGAACTTCTTAATTATATACAGACTTATTATCTATATCCCCAGTGTTATAAAGTACCAGAACTTCATTAGAAAAATTAAGCTGGAAAAATGAAGGCACCACTTTGTAAATTTCCACTGGAAATTAGCTAGAAGAGGCAGAGGAATACTGGATCAAAAGAGGGTAATCATGCTTAACTGTGCCCTAGAGCACCCGCATGTATAATACGATTTGCACAGTAACTACCTCTCCTATTACTGGTTGTTTGGAGTATTCTGTGTTAATGGGGTTAGCTAATTTAGTATTTTAACTTAAAAAGGCTCTGCTGATTAATAAATGTTGCACACTGTGCTAGTAATTAAAATAAATGGAAGAGTTACAAATAGAAGTTGAATTGTTAAGAAAACATTATCTGAAAATATATGATAATCCCTGTTTATCATAATACAATAATAGTCCAGAAAATATGCAAATTGCTAAAGTTGCAAAGCAAATGAAAAACTGGACATAACTTGAAAAAAGTTTTAGATGTGATAGATTTGTAAGACATAACATTCAGTGTCCATTTTCACAACAACTGTCTGTTGCTCTTCAAACTTGCAAATAAATACACAATCCAAACTTCAACCATTCCAATTGAATCAGGGCAGGGCAAGACAGGGCACATTCTTCCATATAGAGATTAGAAACAGTGAAGGCAAACATTTCTGTGTTTATGGTTCCCAGGACTGATGTGTGTATCAGCAACCGGGGATGTCTGTGCAGTTTCCTACACTGGACTGAGAACTATGTCCAGAGTACTTTAGCACCATTGATCACCCATTTTGGATGCCTGGTGGATGAAATCCTAGCCCTCGCTTTCTGCTTCTTCTCCAAAGTCCCAAAATCCACCAATCACTGTAGGCACTTGCTCCTTGAAACAGGTAATCAATGCTGTCAAAGCTGACAGTGTCAACAATCTTTGTGGCTGATAAGCATGACATACACATACAGCAGCAAGTGAGCAGGCCATCTCCCTCTGAATCTTTGGCCACTGTAGGGAGATTGAAAACAAAATTCCTTCTTTGCTCTTTAGTCATAAATGGGAAATAATACAAAGCTAAATCATGGGTTTGGTACTTCCTCAGCACAGCACAAGTCATTACTATATGTTTATTTCATAGCACAATCCTAACGGAGCCCTCAGAAATCGCTATCCTGGCTTAGTGTGTTACAAACATGCCATAAAGCATGTTTGCAACTACTCAAGAGCATGCAGCTTTGATGGAAAGGCTTGTGCAAGCCTGCTGGCGCTGCAGAAAGATCTCTGGCCACCAGTGGAGATGAGTTACTCCTCGGCAGAAGCAGTACTGCTGAAAGGGAGTCCGGTGTGAAAATTGGGCTCTACATACCTTGAAAATATGACTAAGGTTTGCATATTTTCTCTTTGTCATTTGAAGATAATGAGTTCCTACATTAGAATAAAATGCTTATTTATGGCCATCATCTGTTTAATGACCACTTCCTGCTTAAAGATGTCACTTCTGGTCCTCAGACTGCTATTTGGCTCTCTGTATGAAATGTGTTTGACACTCCTGAACTAAGCTATAGATCAGGGGTCTCCAAACTTTTTGGCCAGAGGGCTGCATCAAATATCTGGCATGGTGTGGAAGGCTGGAAAAAAAATTTAAATATAAAATTTAAATAAATAAATTAGAGATGGAACTTAGATGAATGAATGAATGAATGAATGGGCTCATTCATTCAACCTCTCTGGCCCTCACAACACCCTCCAGACACAATCAGAGCACAGTTCTGGTCATGTTCAGTTGAGTGGGCCAGAGGCTTTCAGGGGACAAGAGGTTGGCTGCGGGCCGTAAAGAGGCTTGCTGCGGGCTGCATCTGCCCCCCAGGCTGGGGTTTGGAGACCCCTGCTACAGATGAACAGCAAAAAGTCACAGTGCCAAGAAACAAGATGGAGTTGAGAAAGCCTGTGCACATTTGGAATAGTGGGTCATTGGCAACAGAATGGTTTTGAAGGAAGAGTTGATGGAGGTCTCTCTTGGCCATAAAGTGCCTGATTTGCGTGACCAAGAAGGCTTAATGGCTTATCATCTAGAGCTGCTAACCAAACTACAGGTAGTCTTATTATAGAATAAATAACCCACTCTACAAATCAATCTCACTAAAATTGATTTAGATTAAACTGATTTAGTTCAATTGATCTCAACTGAGCAAAAGAGGCTTACATTCAAGTATTCCAACTTGCCTAGGTGACAGACGAGAAACTAAGATGTCAGAATGTTGGTGAAAAATAGTATGCTTAGAGCGATTAACACATAAGAAATGCTTTCTAAATTTTCAGAATAAACAGCATCTTGGTAAGCAGACATAAGAAACCAATGGCACAATCCTATTAGGACCTATCTCAAGATCCTTAAGGCCTGAGTTGGTGGCGGGAAAGTTGCTCTTCTACTTGGTGGTCCGCAGACATCAGGGCAAACAGGGAGAGGATTGGGCCCTGGAAGAAACTGAAAGGAAAAACAAGGAACTTACACATCATCATGAATACGGTTTCTCCATTCGTCTTGCCGTAATTTTTCTCTGGCAGCCTGTAGTGAAATGCATGATGGTTCCAACAGCATGGATGGTCCCAAAGGTCTGTAGCGCTGTCGCAATACCTCGGCAGGTTCACGAAAAGGGCCCTGGCACAGATATAGGAGAAGATTCATGTTTTACACTGGACTTGCTCATCGCTGCTACCTTTTTAATTTGCAGCCTATTTTTGATGAAGAGGAACATAGGCATGTGGGAAGTGTAGAAAAACCTTTTTCTGTTACTGATTTTATTTTTCTTTATTTAGAAATATAAACTCATAGTGGTGTACAGTATTAAAACTACAATTCAATTAATGACTAATTAACCACATAGCTAAAACCAGGGATGGAAACTCGAGCCAGAGTCGCAAACACGTGTTTTTTGCTTCCTTGTATACACTTGAGTTATGTATGTCAGTGACTCAAGCACTGACATGGGTCTCGGTCCACTGACTCTGAAATGAGTCATGAATGTGAACAACTCGAGTCCGCAAGTCTGGGTGTGCTTCCTTACTTTTTTGCTGCCTTTTCAGCAGTGCCACTTCTGCTGAGGTAACGCTTCGCAGAGTACCTCTCAGATACAGATCAGCAAGGCAATGCCTTGGCAGAAGCAGCATGGCTGAAAGGGGAGCCCGTGTGTTAATTGGGTTGATTCAGCATGATAAATTGGGCTCCACGTATCTTGAAAATATGATCAAGGTTTGCATATTTTATCTTCTTTCATTTGAAGCTAATGAGTCCCTACAAGAGAACAAAGTGCTTATTTCAGGTCGTCATCTGCTTAATCTGCTCTTATTTCTGACCCTCAGCAGACACCATGAACGCTATTTGGCCCACTGTACGAAATGAGTTTGACACCCCTGAACTAGACCATAGATGTATAGCAAAAATGGTGCTATCTGGCATTGTGTGTGTGGTTTTTTTTAATAAAATATTTTATTTATTTATTACAGATACAGGTGAGGAAAATGGGTTAGACTTTGGGCAAGTACTACACAGGTAACACATAAGGATATGGCCCTAGATTACAACATGCATTATTTAAAAAAAACAAAAAACAATCAAATGACTGAAAAAACACAATAATCTTCAATACAAAAGCTATCATATTTGCCATTATAAAAATTTAAATTTATCTAAACACTCGATGTTTAACTAAAATTATCTATCCAATCATTAAAAGGCTTCCAATATTTTCTTACTCTACCTAAATCTCTCTCTTTCATTCTTTCTGTTAAAACTTCCCTTTCTGCTATTTCATAAATTTTGTCTATTAAATTTTCTCTAGTTGGCATGTCTGTAGATTTCCAATTTTGCACAAATGGTATTCTTGCTGCTGTAACAATATGTACAATAAGGTATTTTTTATATTGGTCTTTAATTTCTGATGTCACATTTAGAAGGAATATTTCTGGTTTGAATGGTAAGACACAATTCAATATCTCTTGCAAGAATTTATGTATCATTTTCCAGTATTTCTTTTCTTGTTCACAGGTCCACCACATATGATAAAAGGTTCCTTCAACCTCTTTACATTTCCAGCACTTATTTGATGACCCAGAATACATATTTGCTAATTTCTCTGGAGTTAAATACCATCTATAAAACATTTTATATAAATTCTCTTTAAAAGATACTGCTTTAGTTATCTTAATATTTATATTCCAAATTTGTTTCCAGTCATCCATCGATATATCCAAAAATTTTTTGCCCAGCAAACCATTGCTTCTTTAACTATTTCTTATTCTTATCTCCAGGATAAAATTGTACATTTTTTATGTATATATTTCCCCTTATCAATCAAAAATATTTTATCAAAACTTATATCTTCTTCATAAAAACCTATTTTTCTGACTTCTTGTAATCTTATTTGCAATTCATTCCACCCGTCCAATTTTATTCCTTTCTCTTCTACGTAACTCAAATTTACTTAAGATCTCTCTTTTAATATTCAACAGATTGTTATATGATTTATTTTGGTCTTTTTTAATCCAGTTCGGATTAGTTGCTATTTCAAGCGGTTTTATCCATTTGGGTAATTTAGAGTATATCTTGTATTTTATCTGTTCCCATATCCAAATTAAAGATCTTGTTAAAATGTGTTGTCTAAAATATCCATGCTGTTTGACTTTATCATAAAACAGGAATGCGTGCCAGCCTATTTGTAAATCATGTGCTTCTAAAATTAAAATTTTGGAATTTGGTATGAGTCCCCAATCTTTTATCCAGTTTAGGGCTGCCGCTTGATAATATAATTCCCAGTCTGGTAATCCAAATCCTGCTCTTTTTTCATCCTCTTAAAGTAATTTCTATCTTATTCTCGGTTTTTTTTTTTACCTTGGCAGATGATTTTTGTAGTAATTTTATTCATTACTTCAAAAAAAAGTTCTCTTCAAAATAACTGGAATAGTTTGGAATAAAAACATTAATTTTGGTAATGTTTTCATTTTCAATAGAGCTATTCTTCCCATTAGGGATAATTGCAATTTATTATATTTCTCCAAACCTTTTATTATTTCTTTCATTAATTTAATATAGTTGTCTTCCATTAATGTACTTGTCTTATTGGTAATTATTATTCCTAGATATTTTACTTTGCTTGTTATTTGTAGTCCAAATTCTTTTAATTGTTCTATAGCATTGTCTTTTATATTTTTAAGTATCATTTTGGTCTTCTGGTAATTTATTTTTAAACCTGCCACTTCCCCATATTCTTTTAAGTCTTCTATCAAAAATTCTATGGAGTTAAGTGGATCTTCCAAGATAAATACCAAATCATCTGCAAACGCTTGTAATTTGTATTCTTCACTTTTAATTTTAAGTGGTTTCATCCTGTTATCTTCTCTTATTACATTATTCAACATTTCTAAAAATAAACAACAGTGGTGAAAGTGGACAACCTTGTCTTACTCCTTGTTGAATGTTGATCTCTCTCGTCAATCCTCCATTTACTCTTAATCTTTGCTTTTTGATCTGAATATATTCCTTGTATCATCTTAATAAATTTTGGACCAAAATGTAATTCTTGAAGATAGTTAATCGTAAAGTCCCAATGTAAATTGTCAAAGGCTTTCTGGGCGTCTAAAAACACTAGGGCTAATTTCTTATCTGGATGTGCTTCAAAAAATTATAATAAGTTTATTATAGTTCTCATGTTGTTTTTCAATTGTCTTTTTGGCAAAAAACCAGTTTGATCTTCTTTAATTATTTGATTTAATATATTTTTTAATCTTGTGGCTAAAATTGAAGCAAAAATTTTATAATCTGTATTTAAAAGCAAAATAGGTCTATAGTTTTTAATTTCTTTTTCATCCGTGTCTGATTTATGTATCAAAGTAATTGTTCCTTCCTTCCATGAGATTTGTATTTCTCCAGTCTCCCATATATCATCAATCACTTTTTTGAATGGCAACAACAGTACTTCTTATAATATTCGGCTTGTAATCCATCAGGGCCTGGCATTTTTTGGAGTTTTTGCCTTTTGATCGCTTCTGTTATTTCATTTATAGTAATTGTATTTTCCAATAGATTCTTTTGTCAGCTGAAGTTTTAATGCTATTATTTTTCTTCAGACATTCTGTTTGTTTCTGGTGTTCTATATTTTTTCTCTCATATAATGCCTGATAAAATTGTTCAATAATTGTTTTCTTTATTTCTAATTCTGTTTTCTCTTTTCCAGTCAAATCTTTCAATGTCTTAATATAGCTTTTTTGTCTTTCTTTTTTCAGCTTATAAACTAACCATCTTCCTGGTTTGTTTGCATTTTCAAAAAAATTTTATTTTGCCATTTTCAATTTCTTCTCCATCTCCTGCGTTTGCATTATTTTAATTTCATGTTGTATCTTCTTAATCTTTTGTTGAATTCTTTGATTTGTAGGTTCTTTCTGTAATTCCATTTCACCTTTCTCATCTTTGTATAAGATCTTTAATTTTCTTTTCTTGTCCAATTCTTTATTTTGCTGCATTTCTTATTGCTATTCCTTGGAAAAATGCTTTACTCGTATCCCATATAATTTGTGTTTTAATTTCTGGATGAAAATTGGTCTTAAAAAAAATTCCATTTCTGTTTTTGCTTGATTCAAAAGTTTCTGATTGTTCAAATGAGTTGTATTTAACTTCCAACTATTTCTCCTTAATTTTTTATTTATTATTAATAAAATTGGATTATGATCTGCAAACATATTAGGTAAAATTTCAGTCTGAAATGTTCCATCTAAACCGGATATTGAGGCCCAGCACATATCAATTCTAGACCAAGAATTATGTGAATTTGAATAATATGTGAACTGTTTTTTCTCTGGGTATTGTGTTCTCCATGTGTCAATCAACTGTAATTCTTCTGCCATTTCCAAAAAGGGTCTGGATAAGGTTTCTCTTCTTATTACAGATCTTTTGTTAAATTTTCTGTCCTATTTAGCTTGAAAAACTGCATTAAAATCTCCAAATAAAAAAAGATCCCTGTCTTCTCCCACGATTAATTTCTCATATAATCTTCTATAAAACGTATCCTGATGTGTGTTTGGTGCATAAATATTGACAATTAATGCTTTCCTTGTTTCAACTTGAATCTCTACAATCAGAATTCTCCCATCTTCCGATTGCCACTTCAATTCAGGTTCCAATTTGGGGTTAACATATGTAGCTACCCCCCCTTTTCTTTTGGTGTGGGTCTGAGGCAAAAAATGAAGTTCCCATTTTTCTATTATTGAGAAATCTAACATCATTTTTTCTAATATGTGTTTCTTGAATACAGATTACATCTGCTTTGGTTTGGTATAATTGATGGAATATTCTTCTGCGCTTCTGAGGAGAATTCAGTCCATTAATATTTACAGAAAAAAATTTCACTTGTTGTTCAGCCATTTTCACTTAGAAATTTTTTTGCCTGTCCTGATATTTTCCTTGTTCTCTGTCTTGATTGTATTTTCCTTCTTCCTCCCACTGCTCCTTCTGCTTCTTCTTCTTCTTCTTGACTGTCTTCTATATCTTGATCCTCTCTTTTTTTTCTTTTCTCCATTCTGTTCTTTTTGAGTTTGATCTGAAGATTCTTCTTCTTCTTGAGAGGACGTACTCTCTTTTTCTGAGAGTTCCCTGTTTTGTTCTCCTAGGCTTTCTCCATATTTTGATAAAAATTGTTGAGCTTTCACCACTGAATTTATATTAAATCTTTTCTCTTTATAAACAAACAGAAGGCGTTCTGGAATTTGCCAGCAATATTTCACACTATTTCTTCTTAATATTGCAGCAAAATTTCTATAAGGTGTTCTTTTTTGTCAAACTTTCCAGGGAACTTCTCTCAAAACTCTCACTTGCTGTCCCTCCACTACTCTTTGTTTTTCCTCCAACCTTTTAAATATATTATCCCTCGAAGTTCTTTTCGTAAACTTTATCACTATCTCTTTTGGCTTATTATTCAATCTTGCATATCTAGAATTAACTCTGTATGCAGTATCTATTAACTCTTTAATCTGATCCTCCTCCAGTTCCAACTCCGTTGTCAACCATTCTTCTATTCGACTTCTGGTATTTTCTGAAGATTTTTCTTTAAGGTTCTGTATTCTGATAATAAATGCTTTTAAAAGGGGATTGGACAAGTTTCTGGAGGAAAAATCCATTACGGGTTACAAGCCATGATGTGCATGTACAACCTCCTGATTTTAGAAATGGGCTATGTCAGAATGCCAGATGCAAGGGAGGGCACCAGAATGAGGTCTCTTGTTATCTGGTGTGCTCCCTGGGGCATTTGGTGGGCCGCTGTGAGATACAGGAAGCTGGACTAGATGGGCCTATGGCCTGATCCAGTGGGGCTGTTCTTATGTTCTTATGTTTTTATGCTGCTTTTTCCATCTCCTGTCTCATTACAGAAGTCTCTAGTTCTTTGTTTTCCTTTTGCATTTGATCCATTCTCTTCCATACTTTTGTTTTCTTCGTATCTCTCTTTAAATTCTTGACATCCTGTTTATTTTTTGTAATCTGATCCTGAATACTTGTCAGGGAGTTTATTTGCTTTATTTGTTCAGAGAGTTTGCCTATCATTTCTAAAATCTTTCAACACTATCTGGCATTGTGAAAGTAACTTATATCACCTCTTACTTTTAGGTAGTATTCTGTCTGAATTCACCAGTAATATCATTTGCACTATAATTCAATTCACAGGCAGCAGCTTTGCTGAGTCGCTAATTACAGCTTGTTTTCCTTTCACCATTGTTATTCTAGTACTAAAGTAGTGAAACAATCTTAAAAAAAAAGTGGGGGGGGGGCAAAATTCCTAATCATGCCTCTTATTCTGAAGGATCTCTTTCTTTAAATAGGTTATCACTAACAAGTCACAGCTGGAGTTACTGCAAGAAATGAGTGAAGACTGCAGGGCTAATAAAAAGAAATGATTCACGCCTCATTTATGTTCACTTATGTTTTACATTAATAGAAACCAATAATAGGAACCAGTTACCATAAAAGTCATGGACCGTAAATAACACAAATGGCAAATAAGTATCATCTAGTACTTTTCACAGCTGGACAAGAGGCTTGCTATATTTGAAAGTTGTTAATGGATTTTTATTGGAACTTTACTTTTTAAAGGCATCACACCCCAATTCTCTGGCATCCAGAAAAAAGCTAAGGAAGCAAATAATCATAGTATTTTTGCTTTGTGTGCTATTTCCCCCACCCCTCCTTAATTCACTGTTAGAATGACTGCACCAAGAATACATTTATTTTTTCTGGAACCACTATAGGGCGTTTAAAGGAGCAAAATAATAATAATAATAAAATAAAAAGGGGTATTATGTTTCATAGGAATAATGAGAGCAACCAAGTAATTGACTCAAAATAATGCCAGTTATTTGCTTATGTTATCTAGTCTTTGAGAAAGGACATTTGCAATTAAGAACATAAAATGAGAAAAAGAATTAACCATGACCTTATTTAGGTGGTTGTAGACCTCAAAGCACATAATGGGGATGCATGTATACACCGGAAAAATACAAGACTGACATTGCTTTCCATTACAAAGTCCTCCATTTATTCTTGTTGTGTTGCATCTCTGCTATGAGTTTGTGTTATGGGCACAATCCCACCCACAGAAAATCATGCAGATCTCAAAGGGACATCAAGGTCACTGAGCTGTGTGCTAAACTGTACTCATTGCTACAATCCACCTCTCACAAATTCCAATGCGTATGATATGCTTTCTCCACATAAAAGGGACAATTCTATTTTAATTAGTAGTGGTGGGAGGGTGGCTGAATGTGGGCAGATGTGTGGGACAGAAGAGATGGGGTCTTTTTCCATGGTGATAAGTAGAATGGAATGGCAACTTACTATCCAAACACTGACACAGGGTGCACATAGAGAATGCACAACATATCCAATTAATGGGCTCAAATAACCACAAAGATGCTTCCCCCCCCTTTTCATAATTCCGAAAAAACGGCCTCTGCCCACATTCAATTCAGTTTGTGTGGGCAAACCTTTCCTGTACTGATTTCCAGTTGCATCAGCCTGAGTCAAGATGATTGTATTCATCCATCAGCATGCTCAGGATTAAACTCAAATTAGTTTTTTGGTACACCACTACAAACAATTCAAAAACATTTTGAAAATTAACAAAGGCATGTTGACAGGTGATTTGGGCTGAATGCTGGGCAGACTGAAAGATGAACAAAGGAAGCTGCCTTATACCAAGATCAGACCATGGGCAGCCCAATCTGGAGCTGCCCGGTGCTTGAGGCTGCAGCGGTGCCAAAAATGGCTGCTGCCGCATCCTGCACACTCTAAGCAGTTGCCAACAACTCCTTGGGAGAAGGGGTTTTTGTCCCCTTCCCCCAGGTAAAGCGGGTAATCCTGCAATGGGGCTACTTGATTCGATGGTGACCCAAATGTCACCGGTCCCCCCTCCCTCCTGCCCAGCTCCCTCCCCTCGGAACACCTCCTCTCCACCCTCCCTCTGCCTCCCACTGCCCCAGAACACTTCATCCATAAGAACATAAGAACAGCCCCACTGGATCAGGCCATAGGCCCATCTAGTCCAGCTTCCTGTATCTCACAGCGGCCCACCAAATGCCCCAGGGAGCACACCAGATAACAAGAGACCTCATCCTGGTGCCCTCCCTTGCATCTGGCATTCTGACATAACCCATTTCTAAAATCAGGAGGTTGCGCATACACATCATGGCTTGTACCCCGTAATGGATTTTTCCTCCAGAAACTTGTCCAATCCCTTTTTAAAGGCGTCTAAGCTAGACGCCATCACCACATCCTGTGGCAAGGAGTTCCACAGACCGACCACACGCTGAGTAAAGAAATATTTTCTTTTGTCTGTCCTAACCCGCCCAACACTCAATTTTAGTGGATGTCCCCTGGTTCTGGTATTATGTGAGAGTGTAAAGAGCATCTCCCTATCCACTCTGTCCATCCCCTGCATAATTTTGTATGTCTCAATCATGTCCCCCCTCAGGCGTCTCTTTTCTAGGCTGAAGAGGCCCAAGTGCCGTAGCCTTTCCTCATAAGGAAGGTGCCCCAGCCCCGTAATCAACTTAGTCGCTCTCTTTTGCACCTTTTCCATTTCCACTATGTCTTTTTTGAGATGCGGCGACCAGAACTGGACACAATACTCCAGGTGTGGCCTTACCATCGATTTGTACAACGGCATTATAATACTAGCCGTTTTGTTCTCAATACCCTTCCTAATGATCCCAAGCATAGAATTGGCCTTCTTCACTGCCGCCGCACATTGGGTCGACACTTTCATTGACCTGTCCACCACCACCCCAAGATCTCTCTCCTGATCTGTCACAGACAGCTCAGAACCCATCAGCCTATATCTAAAGTTTTGATTTTTTGCCCCAATGTGCATGACTTTACACTTACTGACATTGAAGCGCATCTGCCATTTTGCTGCCCATTCTGCCAGTCTGGAGAGATCCTTCTGGAGCTCCTCACAATCACTTCTCCCTGCCCCACATGCCTCCACCTACCTCTCTGCTGCTTGGCGGTCTGCGAGACTGCTGAGCAGCGGAGCTCCAGCGCTTGCCCGGCATTAGCCAGCGCCAGGCAGCACTGAGCTAGCACCGGTGGAGCACCGGTGCTAGGGCCCGTAAATGTGCCTTACAGCACGTTTGTAACAGTGCTTGCCAGCGGCAAGCCAGCGTGCAAAGCTTAGGTTTCGGCCCTTAGTGATCTCACTCAGTACTGTTGTCTATGGTTGACAGGCAATGGCTCTTCAAGGCCTCAGTTTCTTCCAAGTCTTTCCCAACCCTACCTGTGACCTTTTGAACTAGGGCAACTCCAGTGTATACCAAAGGTCTCCTGCATGTGTGTCTGGACAATTGCATTCTAGTCAAATGCATCTTGCTCACTGGTGTCCCTGGATATTTGCATCTGGTTTTTTTGTTTTTGTTTTGGCGTCCCAGGCCAATTCCAATATAAATGGGCAACAAACAAACAACAACTAGGCAACAAACCCCATAGATCCTAAGCCTCTTATCACAGCTCTAATCCTAATCTTACTTTTGCATTTTAAAAATAAAAACGTACATCTAATACAGCCATTTTCAACCACTGTGCCGTGGCACACTGGTGTGCCATGAATGGTTCCCACGTGTGCTGCGGGAATTTGGGAGAAGGTAATTTATCAATAGGTCCATTGGGGGATGTGAGCCCCTATTGACAGCACAGTGTGCCTTTTCAATTGTCAAAAAGCTGATGGTGTGCCTTGACCATTTTAGTGCCTTGCCAGTGTGCCACAAGATGAAAAAGATTGAAAATCACTGATCTAATATAAATACATATATATTGGGACACAAACGTCCAGGACACAAAAAGAACAGATGCAAATGTACAATATTAGGACACATTTCTCCAGGACACATTTCTCCAGGATACAATTGTACTGCCACTATCTGACTCACACTAAATTATGTATAATGCACCAGAACACATATGGATGTTTTGTTCACTAGCACAACACACGATGCACAATGTTGCAGGGGTTCAACACTGCGCCTGCCTTTTTGTCTTGCACAGTCTCATATGAGAAAAAGGAGGAAAATAATAAGGCAACCTGCTCTTATTTAATGACCTTTAATGAAGAGAAGACTAATTTCAGTCTCATCTTTGCTTCCATCAGTTTGTAATTCTTGTTAATTTAGTAATAAAAGTCATAGATCTTACAAAACTTATATATCAACTCTATGAATACTTTCCTTTTATATACCTCACAGACGCAACACTTCCTGCAAAATATTGAATGTGAATTTTCCAAAGAAAGAACCAATGGATAGCTAAACGTTTCTTCACTCAAAATTGGACACAAACATGTTCCCATTTTAACACTCTCCTTGAGAGCCAAGCACATATTTTTGGTATCTAAACACTCACATGGGGCCTCAAGTGTAAAGCACTGAAGTTTAATGTCAAAGACTGCTGTCACCGAGAACTAAGCCACAACAATGGCAAGTAATTATAAATCCCTCATTGTCACACCACCAGGCCACTTTTGGAACAGTGCATTGTGATGGATTTTTATTTCCAGCTGTTTCATCAGCTCAGACCAATGTCCTTTCCCAGACATACACCCCTAAATTGTGTTGTCCAGGGATTTAGCCGTGTGACTCCCATTAACATCAATAAGAGTCGCGCAGTTAAATCCACGCACTATACTTTGAAAATTTACTCCACAGTGTACATCCCAGGGCACTGAAAGGATTAAAGTATTATACAGTAAATTCCCTCTTCAAGTCGCAGGAAATAAACAAGAGTCTTCTGCTTTGTTCTGAAAGGCTTTGTTCTGTGTAACTTTCTTTGTCTGTGTCGAAGCTAAAAAACAAACCCCCAAACCTACAAAACAGTCTAACCAAGAGAAACTTATCAGATCAACACAATGTATAATAAATTGTGCTCTTGCAATCACTGTAATCAGCATATTCCATCTCAGTCACGCAGTTAAGGAGTAGCTTAATTGATTTTAAGGGGCCACCAAGGATTATAAGCAGATTTTAGTCAGTTCAAGTTTCAGCCTGAAGAAGTTATAGAAATACTGGCATTTCTTTTCTTTCTGGATTTTAAAACAGTCATAGATTCCCTAACAAAATTTAGTCCTGGCAAAAAGAATTCCTTTAGGCTTGAGGAATGTGCATTGCCTGTTGATTCTTCTACACCTTCTTCTTCCATTTAGTTCATGGGAATTATTATAAAGATTCTTAAATGAGAAGCAGATGAAGTCTTTAGTAAATATTGGGTGGGCAATAAGTATAGGGCGCATCCGTATCCACACTTATCCATGGATTGGGACTGTGGGGCACCCTCCAGAGGCCGGCAGAGGCCGCAGACATCCATCCACAGCCTTAAGGTAAAAAAAGTGACTTCCAGTTTCTCCATGAAAGCTTAGAATGCCATCATTTCCCAAGTGTGCACCAGAGCCACTGGAAGGAGTGCAATCTAGCAGACAAAGTTAAGCATACTTTTAAGTCTCATTGAGATTAAGCAAGTCTCAGTGATAATGAAGTTAATCTCATTGAGGTTAGGCATGTCTGTGCTTCTGGCCCAGAGCTATGTTACAGTAGAGTTTAGTTGTTACATTTTCATTGTGACTGATTAAACCAGATCTTATTTTTAAAACATTCTTGAATAAAAAGCAATTACATTGAAAACAGCGTATGGCTCATATTTTATATAACCATTTACATCATATTAACTGTTTCTCATAAAGAAAATATTTCAGTTACCAGGATTGTAATCAGGGGGTCTACATGTACTAAATGCTCTATTGCTCAAAGTGATGTGCTGTGAACCATGTAGGAGCAAAAAAATGTAGGAGCCATTTTCCCTTAAGGGGATTGACCCAGGAATGCGTGCCCTGGCTAGCACCACAGCAAGATTGGCGCTGCAGGCACCTAGAGGCTTGTCTCAAACCTGGGGCGGGGGGAGGTAAGCAAGTCTCAAAGAGGGTCGGTCCTGCAGCCCCCTCTGTGGGTCTCACCCAAGCTTTGTTTTGTTCTTATCTGCAGGTCGGAGCAATTTCTGGTTTACCCCAAGCGTCCCTCGGTAATCCGGAAGTCGCTCCGACCTGCACATCCCAGACCCTCACTGAGGCTTGCTGACCCCCCCCCCCAGTTAGGGAGACAAGCCTATGGGTGCCTGTGGCACAGTGATTGCTGAGGTGCTGCCAGGGTGCATCCCTCCTCCCAGTCCCTATCCCCATAAGAACTTGCAAGCAGTTCTTGGACTCTCAGTGAGTTTGAGAACCACTGCTCTGTTGTGTTTTGCCAATACTCAAATATGGTTATCAAAGGAGTTACCAATACACATTACCTGAGGTTTTTGTCTTCCAATGGGAGGAAGGGGTGGTGGTCCTGGTTGGAAGCCAAAGGAATCTGAACAAGGAAGCCAGTGAGAAACCAATGAATCTGTCTTGCTTTGCTTTGCTTTGAGTCTCAAAGGTTTAACTTTTCTTAATTCCAATTCCATCGGATCAGGACATTGTCTGTACGGTGAGTTGTATACACCTGCAATCTAAAAGATAAGACACTATTTTGTTAATTGTATTTTTGGATGGTAGAACTTTGTAAAAATTATTACAGCTTTAAAAAATATTACTGACACAGTTGAAAGAGATAAATGTAAAACACATCACGTTTACATTATACCTCACCAGTCAGAGTTTCTTTTAAAACGGTCTAGACTTTTTCACTTTGGGAGGTCTGCTATACACTGGGGTCTGCTCATAAGAACATAAGAACAGCCCCACTGGATCAGGCCATAGGCCCATCTAGTCCAGCTTCCTGTATCTCACAGCAGCCCACCAAATGCCCCAGGGAGCACACCAGATAACAAGAGACCTCATCCTGGTGCCCTCCCTTGCATCTGGCATTCTGACATAACCCATTTCTAAAATCAGGAGGTTGCGCATACACATCATGGCTTGTACCCCGTAATGGATTTTTCCTCCAGAAACTTGTCCAATCCCCTTTTAAAGGCGTCCAGGCTAGACGCCATCACCACATCCTGTAGCAAGGAGTTCCACAGACCAACCACATGCTGAGTAAAGAAATATTTTCTTTTGTCTGTTCTAACTCTCCCAACACTCAATTTTAGTGGATGTCCCCTGGTTCTGGTGTTATGTGAGAGTGTAAAGAGCATCTCCCTATCCACTCTGTCCATCCCCTGCATAATTTTGTATGTCTCAATCATGTCCCCCCTCAGGCGTCTCTTTTCTAGGCTGAAGAGGCCCAAACGCCGTAGCCTTTCCTCATAAGGAAGGTGCCCCAGCCCCGTAATCAACTTAGTCGCTCTCTTTTGCACCTTTTCCATCTCCACTATGTCTTTTTTGAGATGCGGCGACCACAACTGGACACAATATTCCAGGTGTGGCCTTACCATAGATTTGTACAACGGCATTATAATATTAGCCTCAGGAGCTCAGGAGCTCCTGGGATCTGTTCAGGACCTCCTACTCAGGAGCTCCAGCATCCGCCATAGATCAACTGAAAACTGGAAGTGGATTCTGATCAGAGATAAGCACTGTTTAGAGCAGCGGGGAGGCCCGCAGAGGGGACTGTAAGCCCCCTGCACCCAGCTGAAGGATAGTGCTGCCCTCCCCAGGCAAGTGAAAAAGCCCCTTGGTCACTACAGCAATGTCACTGCCATCCTTGAAGGGCCACTCCCCTTAAGGGGGAATGCCCAGCTTCTGGTTTCTCTGCTGCAGTGTTTCTCAAACTGTGGGTTGGGACCCAATAGATAGGTTGCGAGCTAATTTCAGGTGAGTTCCCATTCATTTCAATATTTTTTAAATATATTAGACTTGATCCTTCCATTGTATGTGACTGCATTTGGTGAAATGTTACAGACATGTACTTTTAACAGGCTACTATGTATAATCTTTTAACAATGATATCAATGGGATTTACTCCTGGGTAATTGTGGGTATGATTGCAGCCTAGAATTGTTCAAAATTTTCCTGCTTGATGATGTCACTCCCGGTCATGACATCACTTCCAGTGGGTTCTGACAGATTCTCATTCTAAAAAGTGAGTCCCGGTGTTAAATGTGTGAGAACCACTGCTTTGGTGGGTCGCGACCACCAGTTTGGGAACCACTGTTCTGGGGTGTATAAGCATTTTGTGCGGAGCTCTTTGCTCGGTACTCTTTGGAGTTCATCCAGAACATACTCTCCCATAGCTGTGCACTGAAGAAGGGAATTAGAAGTGCTGTTAAGCCTTCTCTCAGGGATGCTTGCCTACTAACTTTACTAAATTTCGCATCAAAGAATACATCAAAACTTGCCACAGTATTTATCTTCTGTTTCAAGGGGAATCCTTGATTTAGTTCCTGCAAAACAGATGACCAGCAACTGTCATGCTGTTGGTCAATGTAGTCAACATTGGGTTAGACCAGCCAATGGTCTCATACAATATGGAGGCAACACACGTTTCTATGTAACTGGCAACACAAAACAATCTATTGTAACAGTGCATGTCCTATTTTTGAACAATTGCCCGGAACCACCAATACACCTCTATTACTGAATACAGTTCCAAAAACTATATGCATTGCATCCCTTTGGCATACATAGTTGTCAATCTAGCAGCAAATACACATGCAGAAACCTGTTTCTATGCAGTTTGTGATATGACACTACATGTGCACATAGAAGACTGCTTTTGTCACCTCACTAGATCAGGAAAACTCATGTTATCAAATTGGCACTTGCACGCACACACACACAAACAGAGAACAATTTACACTTTATTTGAAAGATAACAGAAATTGTAGACCAATAATTTGGCATATGCAAGTCACATTTGCGTGAATAACTTCAGATTTGCTTTTAACCTCTTCTCAATTGCTGAGAATTCCTAAATCACAGAAATGAAGGAAGGCATTAGATCTGAGCCGAAGCAGATATAAAGATGTGTAGAGATGTGCAGAACAAATGTTTGTATAGTTGCCTCTGCAGCTGAGTTTTGGTTCCCAGTGAAACTCAGAAAGAAAGTCAGTCTCCTTATAATGTATTAACCCTCTGGGAGAAAGAGGACAGAGTGCTCCCCAATTAGCTCTAATGCATCGTTCATTACTATATCCCACAGGAAAATTCCTGTTCTTAATGTCAAAAAGTTAAGTAAGGCTTTTATATTGTAAGGCAAATGCACAAGAACTCTTTAGTTTTTCTTTTAGAGAAGGTACTCCAAACATGTAATAATTATGATTTTCCTTTTCTGCAGCCTTTTCAACTCCACAATATCCTTTCTGAGATGGCAGAGGAAGGGATATTGTATATAGCAACATCCTCAAACAGTGGTTCTCAAACTGTGGGTCGGGACCCACTTGGCGGGTTGCGATCCGATATCTGGTGGGTCGCGAGAAGCTGGTGGCAGCCATCTTGGAAGATGGCAAAAGACCTAGGTGGCGCCATTTTGGAAGTGGGCAAAGCCTGGACGTCGCCATTTTAAACTTCCTGGCATTGAGATGTAACTAAGAACGGCTTTCACATGTGCAAAGAAAGCAGCATGCCACTTTTCCCCAGAAAGCATGCTGCTGCTTTCCAGCTGGACCTCCGTCTGTACTTGGAGGCTTCCCTCAGGGGGCCAACTGCAGCCAGCCAGGCTTCTCCCCACCAACCTTTGTCAGCTTGGCTGCCTTGATGGGATGAGCTGCCTTGGGGTTGCAAGACAGAGCAGCTCCCCCCTCCCTGCAGCTGCACTGGGCTGGAGAGTGTAGGCAGAGACCAGAACATAGGGCTTGGGTGAGTAGAGGCAGACCCACGTGATCTCCCCTCTTGTGAGCCTGCCTTGAAAATAGCATCACCGCCACCACCACCGCATTGCCGTTCTCGTCCTCTGCATCACGACCTCTCTCCCTCTCTGAAATCGCCTGGAAGCCACGATCCTTTCCTGCCCTGGCTTGCACGTCCTCTCTTTATATCTTTGCTGGGGTGAGGGGGGGATCCCTGGTTTCCTGGCTGCCAAGAGAGTAGCCAAAAGGTGGGGGGCAAGCCTGGCATGTGGGGGGGGGAAGCACCCAGGGAGAGTGCTGCTCCCCCAGCTGCTTCTCTGATGTGAACCCTTCCCCTTTTCTTACTTCTCTTTCAGGCTGCAATTCTGTCTACTCTTACCTGGGAGTAAGCCCCATTGCCAATAATGGGAGTCAATTCTGAGTAGATGTGCTTAGGCTTGGGGGAGATGAGGGGAAGCGTTCCTGCTGATCTTCCTTCTGAGGGGGATACTACTGTTTTTATTGCCTTTATTTACAAAAGCTAAAGCTACTTCTTGTATTGAGGTGCATGAGCAGGCTGCACTTGCTCCTGGCTAATGCTGAGTACAGTATCAATAGCCACATCAATGTTTGTTAGTTTCAAGTGCAATACAAGAAGTAGCTTGAGATTTTGTAAATAAAGACAGAAATAAAAACAGTAGTAAATAAATACACAATATTTTGTTCCAGATTTGTTTTATTTTTTACATGATAGCAATGGCAGTGAGGGCAGGGAGAATTGGAAGAAGCTTCTGAGCTGGAATACTGTCTCTTGTCATTTACAGTTTGAGTTCTAGGCAAGAACTTCCTGCTCGATGACATCACTTCCGGCTCTGACATCAGTGATGTTACTTCCTGTTTGATGATGTCATTTCTGGCTATGACATCACTTCCAGGTTGCTGAGATCACTTCCAAGCACTCACGTGGATGGCAAAAAATGCACTATAGCAAATCAATTTAAAAAACAAAGTTTCTTTGCTCTGGTGATTTAAAAACAGCCTTGCTGACCTTTTTGATGTAAGATAAGAGTCATTAAGAAGACAATCATCAATCAGTCCTCCTCCAAGGCTTAGAAAGGTGCTTCACTCAGCCCCTTCCTTCACCAATGCAAAGTGACCAGGTTTCTTTCATGCGTTCAGGGGGATGGGAGGGGTCGCCTGGAGAGAGAAGGATTGATGGATTGTCAGCCAGCCGCCCTCTCTCTATCTCTCTCATTAGCGAGGCTATTGTTAAAGGACTGTTCAGTTTTTTAAACTGATTTTAAAGGGATGCATTTTCCCCCTTCTCTAGGGATCAGCACATTCCTTCTCATTTGCAGTGGCCATTCATGTTGAGTCAATCCATGTAGAAAAAATCCGTGTATAAAAAGGCTGGACCTGTATTGGCAGTTTTATTTTCAGTCCTTCCTATTAATCCCTAGCATGAAATTTGCCTTTTCATCACCACCTCATTTTGATTAGCTGTTTTAATGGAACTCTCCAACATGACTCAGAGATTTCTTTCCTTATAGTCATCCACCAATTCAGAACTGGAAGTATTTTGCCCCATTCTTGCTCCTCCCATCATATGGATAGGGAATGACATTTTTTGG
Source organism: Tiliqua scincoides (assembly GCF_035046505.1). Lineage (NCBI taxonomy): Eukaryota > Metazoa > Chordata > Lepidosauria > Squamata > Scincidae > Tiliqua > Tiliqua scincoides. Next base: position 252,568,457 of record NC_089821.1, read on the forward strand.
GTGCTGAGGCACAAGGAGACCCAGAGGCTCATTTGTTGCTAATAGGGGATTTATTTTGTGATTAAATTTACAGATAGTAGAAGAGTGGTGAGGACAGACCTCTGCTTTAGCAGGGTGCTTTGCCTCACTGGAGTTCTGTTGATGCAGTGGGTTAGGGATCTACCTCTGTTCAGACTCACATTAAGGCTCTTCATAGGCACCTGGTCCAGGTTCCCAGGATGGTTTGGCTGGGGATGTGTAAGCCCACCCCATGGTGGAAATATCTAGGTGAGTGCTCATTATGGGAGTAGTGGTGAGCAGATTATCTGCCAGCCCCTTTGGAGGAAAGCTTTGGCATGTTCTGTTCACCCACCTGCCTGCCTGTCTCTGCAGTCTCCTCCAGCCTTCTCTCTCTCTCTCAGCCCTTTCTCTCTCCCTCCCTCCATTTTTCCACATCTCTTCCTTACCATATCCTACTTTTAGCACCTCCACCAGACTCCTCTGTTCCTCCCTATGTCTCCCCTAGCAGTACATTAATCCAGTTCAGACTTCAGCCCCATCTTCTTCCTCCATCCTTTCATCTCTGTCCAATTACCCCTCTCTCCTCATTTCATCCTCCTTTCCTTTCTTCTTCTTCTTCCTGCAGCTTTCCTTAGTCCATTTAAACCTCCCTGCACCCTGTCTATACCTCAATTAGTGAAACCACAGCCAGCCGTGTCACCAGCTGGATCTTGTGAGGCTTCATTGCCTGGCAATAATATCATCACTAGGTGAAGAAAGCAGAAGCCCTGTCCAGCAGCTGTTCCTCACAGCTTCCCCTTAATCCACAGCCCATAAGAACCATCAGTGTATATGTGAATTTAAGAACTACTGCATCACATTTACTTGCATTGAATCTCATTTCCCATTTTGTTGCCTATTTACCCAGTTTGGAGATTTACTTTTGGAGATATTTGCAGTACGCTTGGGTTTCCATCATCTTGAATAATTTGGTGTCCTCCACAATCTCGGCTATATCACTGATCACCCCTGACTCCAGATCATTTATGAATAAATAGTCCCAGTTCAAAATCCCATAAGAACCCCAGTGCTTATTTATCTACTTCTTTTTATTAAAAAAAAATTACCCTGTCCCCAGTTTTACCAAGTTTCATCCTGCCCCAGATGAAGGTCCTGAAACATTTATACCCTCATTTCTACAGGAAGAATAATCTTGAACTGGATATTCTACAGCTTCTCTCCTTCACCTGTAAAAAGTTTACTAAATAGTTATTTACTGCTTATTATATTATGCTGTTACACTCAGAAAGTCAGGACTTGGATTAGAAATGAATTCAGACATTTTTAAAGCAAGAAGAATAAAGGGAAGAGAAAGACGAATGCCATGAAATAACAGGTGTTATAGTTTCCTTCAAAACCGAATCACTGTGTTAATTTGTACTTACTATATACCTTTACATCTCCTACATAACTACAGCTATGTGTTTGCCTGTAGTGGCAGTATGATGGCTTTGCCATTTGGAGTATAGTCCAACCAAGAATTTGCATTTATTTTAATTGGAAATTTAAGGACTTGCTTAAAATTCTCCCACTGGAACTAACAAGAATGAAAAGTACTCAATGTTGGCTGCTTGATTTGAATTATAGTAATATAGCAGTCAAAAAATGCCCCATCCTAACTATTTATGCCCTGAAATATATAGCTCTATCTGAATGTAGCAGGAGTTCACACAACATTTCTATTTATAAGATTTCCTTTGGTGTTAGCCTATGCTAGTAATGCATAATCAGCTTTGTCCTCCTGCTGCAATCAGCCAGAGAAAGAAGAGGGAATAAACTGGTTAGGGACTATTTAGGCCAAAAACCCCAGGGCTACTCCCAATATCTTGTTCCTTCATTTTCATCCCTGAATACACTATCCATTCAATTACAAAATCACCAGTGTGACTTCTATATGGCAGAAAACACACATTTGAATTATTATGCTGTGAGTTGATTATATATTTATCCAATGCTTGTGCTAGTTTTTGAAAAACAAAAAAGACCTTTTCATTTTTCTTTCTAAATATTATTATAGATCACACACACACACACACACACACACACACACACACACACCCCTAGTCCATGGGGAGCATGACACATTTTTTCTGTATCCATGTTCTTCACAAGCGCCACCTCTCACAAGGGCCTCTGTCAAAGCTGGCTTTCTGGGACTTCATTTTCAGGAACAATTTTCTGAAGTGACAAACACTATAGGGAAATCTGTGCTAACCATTAAAAAACCTACAACTGAGTTATTTGCAGTACTGTCATGCTAACTTCCAACTCAATAAGACCAAAGAAACCTCTAGGGGAGACTCTGCTAATAGCTTCTTACTGACCTCCTTCCAGCACGCCCTTCTGCTGAATAGTGGCCCAGTGGTGAATATGGCAAATGAGGTGTGAAAGCTCTTTTTTTTTTTTTTTTAAAGGCTATGATTCTGACTCACTGGGAAAAGAAAAAAATGAGTTACAAAAACTCTGCCTACTCTTTTGCCCTAGAATTCTCTCTCGTCAGGCCTTCCACCAGGGAAACCCATGCGTGACCCAGGAGCATTATTAATTTCGCCAGACCCTGAACATATGAGCAAATGTACCATTTGTTACTCAGCCATCCTTAGCATTACATTAATATTTTGAATCACTTTCATTTCTAACAATGTATCATTCTGCTTTCTTCCTATCATTTTTAATCTTCATAACTGAGAAACACATATGGAGGCAGAGAAAAAGGTTTCATGGGGAGGCATTCAATTCATGAATCTGATAAATATTACACACAAATATTTTTCAATGCTAGCATTTTTTTCTACATTGAATGGGTAACATCTGTAGTAACCATGGTCTTCTAATAATCTTTTGATGATAATGGGGAGTAGTGATGCTTTTAATTAGTATCCAGGAATTATAAGACAGTCAGTGCTGGCATCAGAATGTTGGAGACCCTGGGTCAAAGTCCAGCACTGGGTTCCCTACTTGCCCCCTGGTGGCACACTGTAAGCTACCTTGGTCACTGGTACTGAGGGTTCACTGATGGGTCTGCCCAGGTGGGCCAGGGTTCCTGGTCACCTGAGGTGTACAGCTACTACACGTCCTTACAAGTACATTTACAAGGAGGATTGGACTGTCAGTAAGGTAAACTGTGCCACATTAGAGTTTTTAAAATACAGAAGGAAAGACAGTGAGAGTTCCCAAGAAATGTGAGCACAGATGCTTTGTTTTCTTAGTAAGAGGGATAGCTGAAAATTCAGGCAAAACAGAACATAATTATGTTTGGAATTAGGCTGAGATCTTTTCAGACATCCCTGGATGGCAGGAGACAGAATGATGGATATTACTATTGTGGCAACTGGTAATAGTGGTACAGTACTAGAAAGGATCTCTCTCCTTGGCCTTGTGAATACTGCTCATTGCCCAGGTACCTAGGTGCCCAGGATGTGATCCCCTTAGCTTATGGAGAGATGATAATTAAGAAGGGAACAAAATGAGAACTGTTGAACAAGTGGTTGGTCAGTATGTCTCAGAGGACTACAGCAGTGCCCTGATTATTATACCAGATGAACATTAATTCTAATGGGAATCGCATAATGATATGCCTGTAGTTATTATACGGACAGCCCAATCCTATCCCCGGCTAGTCTGCACAATACAGGGATGCTGCATCTTGTGGGCTGGTTGGGGACCAGGAGGAGGACCAGGCAGGCTGGGAGAAGGAAGTCAAGAAAATTTTATTTTCTCTGGTAGTTCCTGGACCTACTCAGATCTACGCCAGCTAATTTGCTGGTGTAAACCTACTGGGTCCCACAGGGCATGTTGAGCCCAGGATGGGGACTCTAGTTCTCATGAACACCACTGCCATCAGGATCCACCTGAACTGCCCCAACCCATCCCTAACCTGGCCCAATTTCCATCCTGATTGCCCCAATCCACACACCACCACCACCTTACCTGCTCCTTACTGGATGATCTGCTGCCTGCTGATGACAGCACGAGGCTTATCTGCTTCCATGCCATTGCTAGCAAGCCATCTACCATCAGAACAGCTCAGGTTATGGCAGCCTGCATGTTGCAATGGAGGATTGAGAGATCCGCCACTGCATCACTAGGATAGGATTGGGCTGTTAGGAACTTATGAAGGTACCATATACCAACCAATCACTTGTCCATTTAGCTCAGTACTATCTATAGTGACTAGCAGTGCCTTTTTTGGGGTTTCAGAGAGGGATCTTTCCCAGCCCTACCTGGAGTCCGAACCTTGACATTTCTGCACATTTAAAGTATGTGTAGTACTATTCTGCTATGGTCCTGTTCCCAGGAATTACCATTTAAGAAACGACTACAAGCTTCACAAGAGTTTAGAAATATTACACAGGACAAGCTTTCCTCCTGTGTCCAGTTTTTTTTTTTATGTTGCTATTAAACTCAGGCATTTAAGAGTTGCTGTTGCTGTTAAACTCAGACATTCTCAAATGCCCAGTCTATTAAGAAAAATGTTGACATACAAGTAAATTAAGCTGTAGGTAAAACAGTATTCCATATTAAATACTTTCTCATGTGAGCTCTGACATTCTGAACTAATCATCTTAGCTAGAACAATTATGAATACAAAAGCCTGTTATAAAAACAATTCATTTCTCAAGAAAAAGTAACTTCAGGATGAGATGTCTGACTAACTGATTACCAAACCAGGAATTGAAAGTAAAGTTCTACTCAGTAATACAATTAATTTAACCACAGAACAGATAAGTCTTCCTTTTGGAATGAAAAGCCTTTGCAAATGATTGCTAATGTTAAAATGATGCAATGTGCATTTATGCAGACGGTGCTTGAAAAGTAGACAATGATGAAGATTCCATTTATTGTGGGAAAACCACAAGTTCTCTCTAGCTAGTATGCCTGTTGTGGGGATATAACATTTTCCCACAAATAAAGTACAGAGTGGAACAAAAATCCTATGCATAATGAAAAATTATGGGTGGGAAAAAAATAACTTCAACCTACCCATATTAATCATTAGGAAATGTGAGTGGGCCATTGCATATCACTGAACATACTGGGCCTATGCAAGTGTTTTAGGGTGTAATCCAGAGGTGCCAAAAGGCATGTTTGCACCTCCTCAGGGGGAAGCTGGGCCGGCACTCAGTGAAGCGCCGGCCTGCAGAAGCTGACACAAGCCTACATGCTGGCTTCCTCGCATAGGCCTGGCTCCTCCTTCCTATCCACGTCTATTTATTTTATGGATTTGTTAAAAAATATCTGCCCTGCCTCTCAGCACAAAGGATCCCCACGGAATCAAAACAGAGTAGAGCAATTTCCATACAACAGTAAGTATAAACAATAAAAGTTAAATGACATCAAGTTATTCAGGATGCTGAAATGCAAAGCAGACCGTGAAGAACCCCAGAAGGTTCTCTTCAAATTGGGTGAACTGGTAGCAAAATGGGAAATAACTTCAAAGCAAATAAGGAATGCACATTAAAACTAAATTCCATGGGGTCTGAATTAGCTGCGACTACCCAGGAAAGAGCTCTTAGGGTCGTGGTAGATAACTCATTGAAATTTCATTGTGATGTGAAGGGGCAGTGAAAATTTCATGTTAATTATGCATTGTGTGAAATAGTATTTTCCTGTGTGTGCTCTGAATCTACTGTCATTGGGTAACCCTGAATTCTGGTATTATTAGAGTGGGAGAAAAGTCTCTACCCACTTCATCCACCTATTCATAATTCTATAGACCTCTATCATGTTTCCTGCTTAGTCATCTTTTCTTCTAAACTTAAAAGTCTTGACCCTTTTCCTCATAGGAAACCTCCTAATATTTTTGGTAGCTGTTTTCTGCACATGATATATATTTTTGAGACAGAGTGACTAGAAATTTATATTGCATTTGAAATGTAGTCGCATCATGGATTTATATAAAGGCATGATACTGACAGTTTCATTTTCAATCCCTTTCTTAATAATTGCTAACACTTGTAATTGTCATCACTGCTGTAGGATGTGATGATTGCCACTCACTCAAATGGCTTTAAGAAAAGAACAAATTTGAATTAGTCTAACAATAAGTGTTAAACATGATCACTAAATGAAAACCCCACATTCACAGAAAGTATTCCTCTGAATATAAGAGGTTAGAAACATTCAATGGTGGACAGTTGTTACTTACATATTTTCTTTTTAGGCTCTTTAGAGTCTATTTGAAATGGGATACCCCTGGGATGGACACTTTTCCTGATAGAGCAAGAGTCTCACTACATCCTCAGCAAGAAGCCAGCAAAATCCAGATAATTATAACTATAAACCATGATCCTGTAGCATAATCCTAAAACAGAAGCAAAAATATCCATCCAGTACAGAAACTGTAGCTAGCTTGACCATTCCCAAATGCCTGCTAACATTTTTACTAATTTCCACAATACTGCAACAGACTACAGGCACTGGTGTGTGTCTTTTGAAAGGATATTCCATATGGAAAATGCTGTTACTGGACTCAAGTGTGACCTCAAATTGCAAATAAATTTGGATCAGTGCTCCCCCTGATGATTGTACCCCCAAAAGATTCATATGGAAAAGCCATTCTTTGAGAAACCCTTGGGTCCTGGACAGTACTAGCACTGTGAACCAAACTGGTACTAACTGGTAATCTGGTAATTACTAACTGGTAATCAGTAGAGATTCCCAAGTGCCCTGTGGATACACTGGCAATAGGTCTGCAGCTGTTCTAGACCTGCTGCATCTTCTGTGGTACAGTGTTCCCCTGTATCCACAGAGGTTCCATTTTGGAACCCCCCGCAGTTAAGTGAAACTGTGGATACAGGCAAATGCCTTCCCCCCTAGCCTCCAGAGCCAAGGGGCGTACCCCTACCCTCCAGTGGGTCCTCTGAGCTCAGCAGAGACAACACATGTCTGTGGTTCTACAGCTAAAAGAAAGTCAGACTGAGCCCTAGAGCTTAAAAAAGTCACTTCCAGTTACTCTGTGAAACCAGAAGCAACTTTTTTAATGGCTTCCCAGGCATCCCAATAAGAACATAAAGAACATAAGAAGAACCCCGCTATATCAGGCCAAGGGTTCATCTAGTTCAGCTTCCTGTATCTCACAGTGGCCCACCAAATGATCGAGGGAGCACACAAGACAACACACACAACCTGCATCCTGGTGCCCTTCCCTGCATCTGGCAATCAGAGGCAGCCTATCTCTACCTTGCACATACCTACCATGACTTGTAAACCGTAATGAACTTTTTCTCCAGAAATTTGTCCAATCCCCTCTTAAAGGCATCCAGGCAAGATGCCATCACTACATCCTGTGGCAAGGAGTTCCACAAACTAATTACACACTGAGTAAAGAAATATTTTCTTTTGGCTGTCTAACTCTCCCAACACTCAACTTTCGTGGATGTCCCCTGGTTCTGGTGTTATGCGAGAGGGAAAAGAGCGTTTCTCTGTCCATCCCCTGCATGATTTTCTATGTTTCAATCATGTCCCCCCTCAGGCACCTCTTTTCTAGACTGAAGAGGCCCAAACGTTGTAGCCTTTCCTCATAGGGAAGGTGCCCCAGCCCAGTAATCATTTTGGTTGCTCTCTTCTGCACCTTTTCTATCTCCACTATATCCTTTTTGAGATGTGGCGACCAGAACTGGACACAATACTCCAGGTGTGGCCTAACCATCAATTTGTACAACAGAATTATAATATTAGCTGTCTTATTCTTAATGCCTTTCCTAATGATCCCAAGCATGGAATTAGCCCTCTTCACTGCTGCTGCATATTAGGTCAACACTTTCATCGAGCTGTCCACCAGTACCCCAAGATCTCTCTCCTGATCTGTCTCAGACAGCTCATAACCCATTAGCCTATATGTAAAGTTTTGATTCTTTGCCCCAATGTACATGAATTTACACTTACTTACATTGAAACACATCTGCCATTATGCTGCCCAGTCCCCCAGTTTGGAGAGATCCTTCTGGAGCTCTTCACAATCTCTTCTGGTCTTCAGCACTCAGAAAAGTTTGGTGCCATCTGCAAACTTGGCCACCTCGCTGCTCATCCCTGTCTCCAGGTCATTTATGAACAGGTTGAAAAGTACAGGTCCCAGGACAGATCCTTGGGGCACTCCACTTTTCACTTCTCTCCATTGTGAAAATTGCCCATTGACACCCACTCTCTGCTTCCTGGACCTCAACCAGATCCTAATCCAGGAGAGGACCTGCCCTCTAATTCCCTGACTGTGGAGTTTTCTCAGCAGCCTTTGGTGAGGGACCATGGCAAACGCTTCTGAAAGTCCAGATATATAATATCCACAGGTTCTCCTGCATCCACATGCCTGTTGACCTTTCCAAAGAAAAGCCTTTAATGCTTTATAAGGCATTAAAAACACCACTTCCTATTTCACTGAGAAACCAGAAGTAACTTTTTTTAGTTCTAGGGTTCAGTGTAAACATGGCAGAGGCTGCAGATGAATGTCTGCGGCCTCTGCTCGGCTCAGGGGATCCTCCGGAATGCTCCCCTTGCCTCTGGAGAGGGCGCGGATCCTATTTGCAGATAACTGAATCCATGGGTATGGGATCCACAGATACGCCCCCCCCCCCCGTATGTTCAAGAACAGTTCCAAAGAAGGCACTTTGCTGCAATTAAGCTATGTAGTTACCAAGATATGCATGACAATGGCAAAATCCCTGTTATCCAGAAAGGGGTGCAATTGGTATACTAGCTTACACTGGCTGAAACCTACATGCCAATAAAGTTTCTGGCTAAAACCACTCCTTGCCACAACAATAACCTGGTCATCCATAAGCCATTCTGGGACCAAGAGAAGCTTCAAACTGCTAACTTAATTTTTAAGGTGGATCACGACCCCATTCAGAACAGGTACATTGCTTACTACTCCATTAGGAGGCAACAGGTTCTTGTCCCACTAGCACGGGGTCTCTTCTGCAAGAGCTTTAAATTTTCTTTAAGCTTTTGAGTGCTTGCGTACATGTGTGTATAATCTGTTCTAACTTGCAGAAAGCTAAGAAGCTGTGAAGAAAGGAGACAAGATCTTCTCAAAACCCAAAAGTATAAAGCATGGGTGTGAATGAAATATTTGCTAGAAATGGAATTGCTGAATCAACACTGACCAGTGCACTTCATCATAATTATCAGGACATACTACTGCCAGGAGATTTATAAAAATCCCACTCAGCAAATAATTGCCCTGCTGTTAGGAGATAGTCAGAGTGTTAACACACTGTCACAGTCCAGCGTTTAGTAAGATATTCAACATTCAATTACTCTTGCTGAGAACTGAAAAGAAACATGATAGTTTTTCAGCTACTGTAGCTATGCTTCCACACATTCCTGCTAAAACCCAGATAGACAGGGGGTTTGTTGGGTCTCTTTTCCTTTAAAGAGGTATAAGAACTGCTCAGAAACTTAAACATTTCACCAAAGGAAAAAATATTGTTTGGCAAAAAGTGTCATAATGGTCTGAGTGTTCTCTCAAAATGTGATGGTACATTCTCTAAAGCAAATAATATTCATCTGTTTAATGTGAATTCTGGCTAGGAAGAGTTCATGTTTTGATGATACGCAAGAAACAAAATGAGATATGATGAATAATTGGAAGAAAATCAAAATAATTTCATAGATTGTTATTTTTGTGATGAGCAATATATATATTCTCTTAACTACAACTGGAAGTATTTATGCATTTTCGAACACTACAACTATGCAATCAAGTATCTTTAGGAAACTGCCACACATTGCATCAGACAGTCAGCCCATCTTTCTCAGTATTGCGACACAGATTTGTAGCGGCTCTCTAGGAATTTTTGTGCCCTACCTGGAAATGCAACTTGGGACCTTCTGCATGCAAGGCATTTGACCGACCATTCCTACAGTTCCTAAAGAATCTAGAAATAAAAAGTACATGTGTGCTGCTTTTCAGTCCCATTTAACGGACCACCAAGGCCACTGACATAAAAAATAAAACAATTTAAGACAAAAAGAAGACAAAAGTACAAAAGTATGGATATACTCCATACTTCAAATCTGCTACACAACATCTCCATCGAAAAAGAGAAATCCACACACACATTTGATACGTAAGAACAATCAGAACCTCATTGAAGATGGTGGCTGCATGTATTGATGAATATAGAGATGCATATACTCAGAAGAGGCTACAAGTCATCACAACATGCATGACCATGGCTGACCCATCCATGTGTATGAATAAAGCTGGATCAGGGCTCACAAGTAGTTATTTTCTTTCAGGAACTCCAGGGAAAATGCCATCTTTTGCAATCTGTGAAAACCTGTTGTACTTTCAGGTTTATAGCTAATTAAGAAATTAGCTAGATTTTAGTTTGTCATCAAACCATAAAATTCCAAATTGCATTTCAAAGACAATCATTATTTTTACCGAATTCTGTAAAAAATGAAAAACAGCATAGGCTGCAACATTTTCTTTGCTGCAGATTCTCAAAAGCCACAGCCGCCAATGCAATTACAATGGTCTGCTAAGGTCAGGGTGTTACATGCCAAGCCAAAATAAAAAATAAACATGCGCAAATTAATAGCACTACAAAGATCATAGCTTAAACCAACGTACCAGAATTCCCTCATATAAGTAGGCCAAACTGAAAGTAAAACCATTCACCATTATGTCACAGCCAACTAACACTGTAATTTTTTAGTACTAATTTTAATGGTATCTCTTGTTTTAACTGATCACTGGAGAATCTTAAATAGGTGGAGGCATATGAAGCAGTATTTTCAAAGTTAAGGTACAGAGAACAATAAGAGGAACATTGAAAATTACAAAACCAAAGGAAAGAGATGGTAGGAAAAGTGCTTCCTAAAATTATTAAATGAAAACACTTGCCTGTTTTTCTGTTCATTACCTATCTTGAACATGAAAAGGACAGAAAAAAATAAATGATGTCATTAAAAAATTGAAATGATGTCATTTGGTCTTTCTAAAGGTTGTGTACAGATATTACAAAAATTAGAGAAGAATAATGTGAGGAAACATATTTTTGCCAATAAAATATAGATTCTTTTTCTTTCTTTGAAAAGCAGGTTAACAAAAATATTAACCAAATCCAAAATACCATTTTAAAAATGTCAGTCTCAACAGAAATGATATTAACACGATCATCGCTCTCATACTATATAGATGAATTTCTTGCTGCAATTTACAATAAGATCTCTTGCACAAGACAACCAGTAGGTGGAGCAGACAACATAATTTATGATTCCGTTGCATGGGCACCATTTCTTCAGCAGGTTTTTTCATAATTATGGGGATCATGAAGAAAGAATTTTCTTCAAACAAAGGAAGGCTCAGATGTGTTCGGTGCTACTTGACTAGTTATTGAAACCAGTGATAAACGAAGAAAGTTGATTAAAAGCTCAATATTTCATAAGGATAAAGTTTAAGAGCTTGTCATTTATTTCTCCAGGCATCATTTTCGAGCAACCTGAGTTTTAATCAAAATAAAATTCCAATTCTATTTTTAACTTCACTCTACTACTACGTTTATATCAGCATTAAGCATTCTGAGAAGGTAACATATAGGGATGCAGCAAGTTTAATCTATACAAAAATGTAAAAGTTAACATCATACCGATAATAGTTGCATTAACCTGCTATACTCCTGTTGACAGTGAATGTGGAAACACAGCTTTGTACATTTTCTGGTTTAGCACAAAAACTGCTATTTTTTAGCAGTTCAAGTCTCACACAAATCTACTCAGAAGTAAGTCCCTTTATGTTCAATGGAGTTTCCTCCTAGGAAAGTGTGTATGGGATTGAAGCCTGAGGGCCCAGTCCTATGGTCGCCCGGTGCTGCCGGAACTCATGTTCCAGCAGTGCAGAGTGCTTTCCAGAGTCATGAAAGCCAAGCCACTATTGCATGCTGCCAAGTCACTGCCATAAATGGGCAGCAACACAGTGAGTCCAGCAACAGTTCCAGAGGCCTCCATCAGCGCTGGTAATTTGGTGAAAGAGGCGTGTTGTGGGTGGGGAGGGGGGAGGCTGAGGTGGATTTCACCGGGATCCTAGTCTCCCTTTTTGAACTCTCCTTGTCCCTTTCCTCTTCTCTGTCTCACACCAGCAAAATGGCTGGCAGAGGTCTGAGGAGACCCATAGGGGACTGGCAGCCCAATCCTGAGCTCAACGCTCCGGCTTTTCGCCGGAGCACACTGTCGCAAATGTGCCATAAGGCTCATCTGCGAGGCTTACCGCTGGGCCAGCACCCATACTAGCCCAGCGCTAGGTGGCGCTGGGCTAGTGCCGGGCGGGTGCCCGTCTTCCACTGCTTGGCGATCTCACAGACCGCCAAGCCGCAGCACAGTAAGTGGGGGCAGGGAGGGGGGTGGGAAGGAGGCGTTCCGGGGAGGGTGGAGAGAGGGCGGGGAGGAGGAGTGGCGCAGAAAGGGCGGGCGGGAGGCATGCTGGGGGAAGGGAGGGATGCGGGTCCAGTGGAGTGGACCTCCACCAGATCCTCTCCGTTCAAGTAGGGCTTGGTGCCCTACATGAACGCATTTACCTTACCACCAACCGTTTGGTTGGTGGTAAACTGAGTAGTCCCATTGTGGGGCTGCTTCCCTTACCCAGGAGAAGGGGACGAAAGTTCCCTTCTCCTGAGGTGCTGCCCACAGTAGCCTGAGGCGCACAGGATCCAGTGGCAGCCGTTTTCAGTGCCGCCAAAGCTGGGCGCCCCAGGCAGCTCAGGACTGGGCTGCCCATAGCCTACCGGGAGACAAATATTTTACTTACTGCCTGCAGGTTGTCTGATCCCTCTCCCCGCCACTGCCATAGCACGCAACACAGCTTCCATTGGCACAGCTTTATGCTATAACATGGCGGGGATAGAATTGGGTCATGAGTTAAGCAAAATCACAATGAATTGCTTTTCAAACATAAGCATGCTTTTACATATATGTGAATCTTCAAAAACCTTGAATGGCTATCATATGGAAGAAGGAACAAATTTGTTCTCAACTGCCTCTGAGAGTAGAGCTAGATCTACAAACTGGGTACAACTGGGTACAACAGAGCTAGGAACAAAGCTGCAAGAGAGGAGATTCCGAATGGACATCAGGAAGAAATTCTTGACAGTAAAGGCAGTTCAGTAGTGAAACATATTTCTGAGGAAGAGGTGAATTATCCCTTACTGGAGATCTCCAAGCAGAGGCTAGACCTGCTGGAGATGCTCAAGGAGGATTTCCCGCTAAAGGCAGAGTCTGGACTAGCTGACTTTGTGGTCCCTTCCAACTCTATGAGGTTATGAATTACCAATGATGTAAGCTACCTTAAGCATGTGTTGCACCAAATTTGTTTAGAACTTCCCATTTCCTCAATAATAGAGATTTTTAATTTCCAAATAAACCTTAAGCACCCCTGTGTTTGAGGCCAGTTGTATAAGCTCTTTTATAATATTTTGAAGTAACTATATATTTTAATAACAGACTGAAGCAATGTGAGGTTCTCTTTTCCTAGAGAGAATATTCTCAATGAACCCTTTTCAGAAGAGATGAATAATTCATTCTCAATAATATTCATTTACTAATTATCCTTTTCTGCTGTTTCTTCACAAACAAACCTTGATTTTACTAAATTTACAATTAAAATAACTAATTTCCACTAATCAGTTCACTTTTCCATAATTAATTGTTTTGCAGCTTAGGTAAACACTCCAACATTGCTTATTCATGACTGATATTACACAAAAGAAAGTGGCTAAATTTTCTACTGCAAAATCACATGGCATTGTCTTTGATCCCCAACTGGAAGACTGATACTTGTTAAACAGGGAATATGTGGATTGCTACAAAGCCTAATCATCAATAACAAATACCGATTGAAATAATTGTACTTGCACTTCTAGTATTCATGTTCATAAACAGTCACTTATTACGAGCAAACAAAGACTTATTTGCACTGATGATCAGGAGTAGGGATTAAAAAGGGGAACACCTGTCAAACTGTACAGCCCTTCAGAATTAAAACAAATATTCTGAGAAGAGTAAATAGATCAGTCACAGTATATTCAAGAAGAATATCTGCAAGAACAAAATCAGAGTGATTTGCTGACCCAGGAAGACCTGGGAAAGTTTTAACAGATAACATGCACTTACAACCTATATTTTAAAACACAGCAGAAGAATGTCATTCTGATCCAAGCATTAGCTCAATTAAAATGGAAAAAAATGAAACCCTCCTTGGTTTAATAACTTGTTAGTTCTTGACAAGTGAGACAACACAACAATAAGCCAGTCAAAATGAGTTTTTAAAGTGAGGTTATGCCCTTCGTGTTGTGTTATCACAGTGGCAGATCAAACTGCTGACTTGGACTCTTTCTGCCAACCGTGCCGATGTTGCCTCTATGAAGCTGCTGTCACGCAGCAGTCATGGTACCTGCTCTCGCCTATAGAAATGCACTAAATTGAACTCAAACTAGTGTCTTTGTGATATCTTTTCAACAAGTCATGTCCCATTCAGCCTGCTAGTTTATCTCTGTCAAGCTATGGGCCCCAGTGGTTTGCCTGAGCTGTCAGGGACAGGTACACCAACCTGCACAGTGCTAAGGAGGTAATGCATCTTTCGGGCTAGGTAATCCTTTTTCTTTCTTTCTCTTTCGAGGGCTTTTTTCTCCTCTTCTTTCTCCTTCATCTCTGCAAACTCTTCCAGTTCTTTCCTGCATTGAAACAACAGAGCTGATTACAGGGCCAATATGGAAACTATGCTGGTATTTTTCAAATTCTTTAATAGCTTCAGTGATATGCTGGCACTGACCACATTTTGCTGAAATCGAAAACATCAGGAACTAATTTAGGAGAGGGCTACTGCTGCTACAGTTGTTATATGTTCAAAGCCACATTCTATTACTGTGGCTACAATGATCAGTCTCTCTGATTAAGCCATTTCTGCCCAACGTTGCATATATGCAACAGGGATCAATGTGTATACCTGTGAGCTGGGCAAAAATGGGTTAAGATAAACATTGGTTTTAGCTATTTCCCAAGTAAAAGTTTGAAGCAGTATAAACTGCATTTGCAGCGATGGAAAAAATGTAGCCTTTTTTCAAACTGGATAGACAGTGTACATGACTGAATCTGATTTTTGCTAACTCGGATATTAAACGATATCTTAGGTTTGGATTAGGACTTAAGGATAAGTGGGTAACTTGCTCCATGTAGTGCTGATTCATATGTGAATATCTGATTATCTGAAGTTACCCTAAAACAAGGATTTCTGGATTAGATGTAGTGCCATCCATAAAAACATCATGACCACCATGTTTAAAACAAAACACTGTTTAGAATTCACTGCCAGAAGATGTAATGATGACCACTTTTCCTGCTCCTCAGATTTAGCACAGGGTGGATAATGTTCCATCTTCACTAAGAACAGTGTCTTTTCTTGTGGATATTGCTGGTGTTTCTTCTGCATCTATTTAAATTGTGAGCCCTATTGGGAGAGGGAAACCTCTATTATCTGTTCTTGAATAAGCATTTCCCCCCTTCTATGCTACATTTAAAACAAGCAAAGAGGGGTTCCTATGGAAATGACATACAACTGCATAGGTCTAAGGAGAGAAAGCACAGAGTAGTAATAGTAGTAGCAGTAGTAATAGTAGTAGCAGTAGTAGTAATAGCAGCAGCACTCAGATAGCAGAATGAGGAAAAAACCTCCTCCAGAGATCTTGGAGAGATCTGGCGGGAGAGTAAGTTGCAGTCAAGGAAGATGACAATGGACAAGATGAACAAATGGACTGGATCGATAAGAGGCAGAATAATATTTTATGTGTAGAAACAGAACCTATATTTCCACAGTGGATTTAAATGTATTTCTATGCATTTTTGCAATAGAATATTAATTTTATTGTAAATTAGTAATTTAAAACTGTTCATAGATTTAAATGGCAAACCTATACACACTTACATTGGAGTAAAGTCCTACTGAATTCAATAGGAATTACTTCTGAGTAGACTTGCATTGGCTTTTGTAAATCTGATTACATTGCAGTATTGATAAAAAAGTATAACAGCATTTCCCCCAAACATACACTCACAGTAGAAGTTAGCTTGATTAACATTTGTTGTTATTGGTATTAAAAACAGCTAATTCCAATTAACTTTGTATGTGAAAGACATAAATTTTGTTCAGTGATGTATGTACCGGTACATAAGAACATAAGAACATAAGAACAGCCCCACTGGATCAGGCCATAGGCCCATCTAGTCCAGCTTCCTGTATCTCACAGCGGCCCACCAAATGCCCCAGGGAGCACACCAGATAACAAGAGACCTCGTCCTGGTGCTCTCCCCTACATCTGGCATTCTGACTTAACCCATTCCTAAAATCAGGAGGTTGCGCATACACATCATGGCTTGTACCCCATAATGGATTTTTCCTCCAGAAACTCGTCCAATCCCCTTTTAAAGGCGTCTAGGCTAGACGCCAGCACCACATCCTGTGGCAAGGAGTTCCACAGACTGACCACGCGCTGAGTAAAGAAATATTTTCTTTTGTCTGTCCTAACCCGCCCAACACTCAATTTTAGTGGATGTCCCCTGGTTCTGGTATTATGTGAGAGTGTAAAGAGCATCTCCCTATCCACTCTGTCCATTCCCTGCATAATTTTGTATGTCTCAATCATGTCCCCCCTCAAGCGTCTCTTTTCTAGGCTGAAGAGGCCCAAACGCCGTAGCCTTTCCTCATAAGGAAGGTGCCCCAGCCCCGTAATCAGCTTAGTCGCTCTCTTTTGCACCTTTTCCATTTCCACTATGTCTTTTTTGAGATGCGGCGACCAGAACTGGACACAATACTCCAGGTGTGGCCTTACCATCGATTTGTACAACGGCATTATAATATTAGCCGTTTTGTTCTCAATACCCTTCCTAATGATCCCAAGCATAGAATTGGCCTTCTTCACTGCCGCCGCACATTGGGTCGACACTTTCATCGACCTGTCCACCACCACCCCAAGATCTCTCTCCTGATCTGTCACAGACAGCTCAGAACCCATCAGCCTATATCTAAAATTTTGATTTTTTGCCCCAATGTGCATGACTTTACACTTACTGACATTGAAGCGCATCTGCCATTTTGCTGCCCATTCTGCCAGTCTGGAGAGATCCTTCTGGAGCTCCTCACAATCACTTCTGGTCTTCACCACTCGGAAAAGTTTGGTGTCGTCTGCAAACTTAGCCACTTCACTGCTCAGCCCTGTCTCCAGGTCATTTATGAAGAGGTTGAAAAGCACCGGTCCCAGGACAGATCCTTGGGGCACACCGCTTTTCACCTCTCTCCATTGTGAAAATTGCCCATTGACACCCACTCTCTGCTTCCTGGCCTCCAACCAGTTCTCAATCCACGAGAGGACCTGTCCTCTAATTCCCTGACTGTGGAGTTTTTTCAGTAGCCTTTGGTGAGGGACCGTGTCAAATGCCTTCTGAAAGTCCAGATATATAATGTCCACGGGTTCTCCCGCATCCACATGCCTGTTGACCTTTTCAAAGAATTCTATAAGGTTTGTGAGGCAAGACTTACCCTTACAGAAGCCATGCTGACTCTCCCTCAGCAAGGCCTGTTCATCTATGTGTTTTGAGATCCTATCTTTGATGAGGCATTCCACCATCTTACCCGGTATGGATGTTAGGCTGACCGGCCTATAGTTTCCCGGGTCCCCCCTCTTTCCCTTTTTAAAAATAGGCGTGACATTTGCTATCCTCCAATCTTCTGGTACCGTGGCCGTTTTGAGGGACAAGTTGCATACCTTAGTCAAGAGATCTGCAACTTCATTCTTCAATTCCTTAATAACCCTTGGGTGTATGCCATCAGGGCCCGGTGACTTATTGATCTTTAATTTATCAATGAGGTCTGAAACATCTTCTCTTTTAACCTCTATCTGACTTAACTCCTCGGTCAGGAGGGGCCGTTCGGGCAGCGGTATCTGCCCGAGGTCTTCTGCCGTGAAGACAGATGCAAAGAACTCATTTAATTTCTCTGCCATCTCTAAGTCTCCTTTTATCTCCCCTTTCCCTCCCTCACCATCCAGAGGGCCAACCGCTTCTCTGGCGGGTTTCCTGCTTCTAACATATTTGAAGAAGCTTTTATTATTCCCCTTAATGTTGCTGGCCATGCGTTCCTCATAGTCTCGCTTGGCCTCCCCTATCACCTTCTTACATTTCTTTTGCCACAGTTTATGTTCCTTTTTATTCTCTTCATCAGGGCAAGACTTCCATTTAC
Organism: Tiliqua scincoides; assembly: GCF_035046505.1. Taxonomy (NCBI): domain Eukaryota; kingdom Metazoa; phylum Chordata; class Lepidosauria; order Squamata; family Scincidae; genus Tiliqua; species Tiliqua scincoides. The sequence goes on from NC_089821.1 coordinate 252,586,722, forward strand.
GGAAGGAAGCTTCCTTGCCCTTCACAGCCTCTCTAACTTGGCTGGTTAGCCATGCGGGCACTCTCCTGGATTTAGTGGAACCCTTCTTTCTTTGGCAAAGGGCCTCTTACACCTCTGCTGGGCAAGATTTAATAAATCTCTGCTGGGTAGATTTAATAAATATTAATTAGGTAAGTTCTGACCTTTTCTAGGGCATCTTACATAAAATACAGTATCAAGAAAATTCTATTCCTGTAATGTAAATATTTATAATACCTCAACATATTCCATATCTATTAATAAATATCAGTGGATGCAATCTGCATTCCACTGAAATTAAGATGCAAAACTACGATTGATTTTAATTGACAATGGTTTGCATTAAGTATGATATATAATAGTTGGGATCCAAAGAGCCCTCTGTCCATGTGGAAAATACTTCTGTATACACCAAGGAGGTTGTCACAGACTTTTCCCCTGGTGGCATCCCCAATATGGTATTGGCAATATCACATACCACACAACTCTGGAAGATCTTCAGAGCAAAATTAGGGAGGCTAAAAGAGCTGCAATGGGAAGGTAGAGCTGCAAAAGTCCTGGTGCACAACTGAATCCTGGTAATGGATATGCTTCATCTTCATATGAGCATGTACACCAAAACTGATGAAATAGTGACTTAAAGTGTTATCACCAAATAATATATGAATCTGAGTTGAGAGATCAGCATACATTGTAACGGGTCCTGCACTGTATTTTTACATATTACAGTTGAGGAATTTAGGGCACAATCCAAACTCCATGACCAAACAGTATAGGTCCCTTGTGCTGGCCTAGCAGGGTGCTATAAAGCATGTTTTTGCCTCCGTGTGAATCAGCTGGGCCAGTGCAGGGATGTGTGCTGGCCCACATAAGCCAGATCCAGCCTCCATGCCGACCAAGACTTGTAAGTTTACACTGACCAAGCTCAGCTGGCACGGGGGTCTGGTGGGGTTTGGGGAGGGCAGAGAGAAGATTATTCGGGGCAGGGGGGCAGGCGGAGGGCAGGCCCATGGGCAGGTGGGTGGGGAGTGGGAGGTAGGGTCAGGACTTATATTTTAATGTACCCCAAATAACAACCTCTATATGAAGCTAGCATGACATGGAAAAGGTTCTGTTTCTCAAGCAAGAGGTTAGATAGCCTTCATAAGGAAGCTATAACTGTTGTCTGCAATGAGCAGGGGATTGGATTAAATTACCTCTAAGCTCCCAACTCTAACATTCGAGGATTTTACACATGCCTTTCCCTTGCTAGTTTTGTACATTATAAACTTTATAGCTTTATAATATAAGGCATTTTACAGTGGGGAGATTCAGGGTCCAATTCTGTGCTGGGCCAGTGCCAGTACTGAGCTTTAGTGCTGGTGATGGGTGATGTAAACGTGCCATAAAGCACATTTATGGCACCCTCCATTCAGGGAGTGCTGACCCAGCACCAGTCAGCGCTGGGCCCAGCACTGGATGGATGCTGATGGAGCAACGGAAGAGCTCTGTGTGGTGGTAAGGTCTGTTGGAGTGGGGAGGAGACATTCCAGGACGGAGGAAGGAACTGGAGGGGGTGGAACTGGCGGAGCCCTAAAAAGCCCAACACAGAGGCTCTCAGGTCTGCACTGGCAAAATAGCTGGTGCAGACTTGAGAAGCCCCAATGCAGAACCTGGGGCTTTCCCTGGGGAAAGGGGATGAAAATCTCCTTCCCCCAAGGAGATCCCTGGCAGCCCTGTCAGTGCCACTACATGGAGCAGTAACCGTTTTGGCACCACTGCACCTGGTGGCAGTAATGGTGATAGGACTGGGCTGCTCAGCATTTGATATACCATCTACAGCATGAAATAGTACAACCCAGCAACAGATACAACACATAAGTTTCTGCCACTTGTTTTAATACTAAAAAAATTAGTTTAATACTAATGTGGGTGTAGTCACCCACACTAGTACTTGCCTGAAACACAACTGCATGCAACCTGTTTAGGCAAAATGACTTCCCAACTAGCTGTAGTGATTTCACCCATGTCAATGCAATTGTTTCAGGCACAGGAGCTATTTCATCCAAATGGCATGCCAAAAGAAATAACCTATAGCATCTTGGCAGATGGTGGAATGTATGAATGAAAGATATTTTCTCAGATCTGCCCATGTTAAAAGTATTCAACAAAATCAAGAGCTGAACAGTGTATGACAAGGTATCAGGGCTAGCAGTAGTTGATATCAGTCTTAAATCACAAGTTTATGTGTGTTCACTAGGAAGTAAGTCCTACTGAGTTCAATAAGATTTGTTTCTAGATTAGTGTGGTCAGACCCAAAGAATGTGATGGACATGGGTGCTCAAACGTTTTAGCACCGAGACCCACTTTTTAGAATGACAATCTGTTGGGACCCACTGGACATGATGTCATTAACTTGGAAGTGATGTCATGGCTGGCAGCGACATCATCAAGCAGGAAAAATTTTAACACTCCTATATGACAAAATCAAATCAACAGCGCAATCCTAACTTGCACTAGAACAGGAAGGCTGGCACTGTATCCAACGCAAGTTTGGGGCTGCCTGAGACTCAGCCTAAGGCAAGGGGAAAAATTCCCTTTACTCCAGGGAGAGCAGCAGCAGCAGCCCCAAAGTGTCTACACGGATCAAAGCCATCTAAAGGGGTGGAGCAGATCTGAGCTGAACAGAGCAGCCTGGAGTCGCTCCACACTGCCAGGGAACTGAGCTACAATCTGGCATAAGTGCCAGATCCTGACCCTAATTCCTGCTGCCCGCCTGCCCACAGGCCCACCTGTCACCCAACTGCTGCCCGCTGTCCCCCCACCCCAAAATGCCTCCTTCCTGCCCTCCCTACACCCTCCTCAGTGCCCTGTGCGGCCAAGCTCGGCCAGTGTGAACTTACTGGTACTGGTCGGCATGATGGACCTGGTCTTTGTGGGCCAGCACCTATCCCTGCACCAGCCAGCTGACTCACACACTGGTGCAAAGGTGCTTTATGACCCTTCTTAGGATTGCGCTCCAAGTAAATTAAATGTTTAAATATTTAATAAAATAAAGAACCCTCCTAACCCTCCCAAGCAGTTACAGATCTGATTTTAAAAAATTCACCAAACATCACAAAGTTCTTACAAATTCACCAAACATCCCAATGACATAGACATAGTAACATAAAAGCATAGACATAGTAGCCTGTTAAAAGTACAGATCTGTAACATTTTCCCAAATGCAGTCACATAACATGGTGGCATCAAGTCTAATATATTAAAAATAAAGTCCACTTTGAAATGAATGGGAACCCACCTGAAACTGGCTCGCAGCTCAGCTCGTGGGTCCCGACCCACAGTATGAGAAACCTGTGGTAGGTTCTTATGATCGTTTTGTTTTGTTTTTTGTATGAATTTGATTTGAGTTTTGGGGTTTTGCATCAACAACTGACCCGCACAGTTTTTGTATACTAACAGTCTCATGGAATTAGGCTGGGTGAAAAATCTGACTCCATGAGGACCTGAAAGGGCACCTTGCCTTGAAAAAGCATTCAAGAGTCAACTTTTAAGAAACATGGGGAATGTGGATTACATTACGTGTTGGAGCAATTCAGACAACTGGGAGGGCAATGTGACAGTTGGGTAACTCAGTGTATGAATTCCCCCTTTTTCATTTTGTTTTGGGTTTGTTGCTATTGATATTGTTCTGCTTTCTATTTTTTACTCACAAATAAGAGATGGGGTGGGGACATTTGAGCATTTGTAGTGCACTGCAATTATTAATTTCTAAAATTCAGTGCTATAGCAGCTTGTTCAAATGAAGGGGTATATTTGTACTACAGATACAGAGAACTATGTTTCAAAATATGTATGCTTACTCTTTTTGTATATTTCTTACCAAAATATTCATCCAGAGCAAGTACTGAAGCAGGTAAAATATTAAGTAAATCACATGTTTTGCTTTCAAATGTACTGCATAAGGAAAAAGTAGAACAAAATGGAAATGAATTAAAGATAGGAGAAGATGTATCGTTCTGTTTTGATCCCTTGAAATTTTTTTTGTTGCCATTTACTGTTAAAGGCTTCTGATACAATATTTCATACAAGGTTACTTATGAAACATACTGACGTTTAAAAATCACCATGCTATGCTTTTGCAGCAGTGTAATTTTTTTCCAACATAAGATTAAATTGCAAAATAAATGAATTACTTAGAGTGGCATGGCCCCCATTTTGCCACACTTCTTTTGAAAATTGCTTATTAATATGAAAAAAGAAGTTGGAAAATAGCCTGTTTTACTTTATGCATAGTGTTTGGAGGCCTGTGAACCTACAAACCTGGACTTGCTATGCATTTTAGATTGTGTTGGCAAGTGGGTACACTGACCTTTCTGACCTGCATCTCAAGGCTATTATTAATCGCTAAGTAACCTGGTAAAGCCAAACAAATTTGTTTCCATTGAAAGGATCTCTATCTGTGTCTGCGAATTTGTGCTGTACCAAACAGACCTCATTAACTGTGTCCACTTTTGACAAAGAACTAGGAGTTGGAGAGACTGGTGACCTTTCTTTGTCCTTAAGGTGCAGAGCTCAGAACCATGAAATGTGAGTAAATAAGCATTTTAACAGCAGCACTATTAAACATAAATTCTCAGGTTATTTTAAGTGATTACACCTGTCAGCTTTGGTGCATGTCTCATATTTAGTAATTATTCACTATTGTTGCAGATTCGTCTGGTCATCCTCAGTAGTACTGGAACTATTTAATAAAATGCTTCCCCATGCATGGTTATATATTTTTTCTATTCCTTCCCAATAATATAAAAAACAAGCATAATCCAAAATGAGTGAATGCTCAGCAACATAAAAGAAAATATCTACAAAGCAACCTAAGTTTAAAGGTATAATAAGACTATCTAAAATAATTTTGTTTCATCCAGTAGGATTGACAATCGTTTTTGGAATGGATGATTCAATACCATAATTTGGAAAAATTAACAGCCCAATGTTGAGAGGGAGGCGGGGAGGGGTGGAATGAAGTGAGAGGTGGGTGGAACGGGAAGGAGATGGGACAGTGAGGTGAGTAGACTGGATCCATGAAGGGGGTTTGGCCACAGCAGCACCTGCCAAATCCTAATCCTTTTCTGGACCTGATCTGCTTTCATGAGTCAATGTAAACTTGAACCAGTAATATTCTGGCACAGGTCCAAGTTGACCTATCAGGCTAGCAGGTGCTTACCTCCAGGGAGGGAAACAAATGTTTCCTTATCCCAAGGAGGCCCCCTGAGGTTGAAACTCCTCCATAGGATTCAGCAGCCACTGCACTAGTGCCTCTGCATTGCCATGCACAGAGTTTGGTAGGATTGAGTTAAAATTCAAATTGCAAACCTGGTTGCAATGGAGCTCCCTTTCTCCACTAACATGTAATTACTGTCTGATAGCAGATTCCTAGATCTTGCCATACTTATGGAAAATAAGGTCTAAAATATGTATCTCACTTCTGGATATACTGATCAGTATTTTCTGTTACCAGAAACTGCCTCAGTTGTATATACGAAAATCATTTTAACTGTAAATCTTGGAGTCCATCTCCAAAACGTGCGAAGGTCTAGAGGAGCAAAGAAATCTTGTATGATCTTTTTTAGGACAAGATATAAAATTGGATACCATAACAGCCCAATCTTAATTGACTTCCCCAGTGGCAGTGCAGCTGCACCAACATGGCATGTGCTGCATCGCACAGAGGAGTTTCAAGCTGCAAAAGCTTCCTCAGTGTATGGCAACATTTTTTCCCTTGTCCCAGTGTAAGTCTTTTCTGACCCAGTGGGTCTACTTGGACTTGCACCAGCAACTGTTGGCACAAGACTGAATGGACCTGGGGAGGTGGATCAAAGCTGGAAAGACAGGATATCAGTGGTGCTGTTGTGGCTGATACTGAACTCTTCCCAGTGTGGACAAACACCCTCTCTATCCTGTTCCTCCTCTCCTTGTTACTCCCACACAGTGCCCACCCCTAATGCTGGAGCTCCCACAGTTGCCACCAGCTCATGGATACTGGCGCTTACCTCTTATGGAGGTGGCCAGGCTGTGCTCTATGCTATTTGTGACTAATGGGCTAATTGGACTGAATATGAGTCTGAACCTACTTAAATGAGGAGTTTGGTAGTAGGACACTGATGGCCAAACCAGAAATTTTGGGCAGCTGTATGTGTGTGAAACACGTGCTTGCTCTGTTCACTGATAAAGCAGAAATGGGGTCTACTTTTTATGCAAGAAGTGCCCAGAGGATGGGATAGAATTTTTCTGCCTTCCCCTGTCCTACGGTCCAAATCTGAAAGTGTGTTCCCTCTATATTCCTTATAATATACATTAATCCCCCCACCCCTGCTTAATATGTAAATACAGCATATTGACATATTACATATCCCAACATTTACTTTGGGTATATCAGGCAATCTGTTTTTAAGGGGTTGAGGAGCATTTGGTCAGCATGGTATTTCCTTATGATTTGTGATGAAAGAAATAAGAAATGTGCCTAAGGAATAATTTGTGTGTATATATGTGTCTGTATCATCTTGCAGAATTCTGTGAAAATGACACACTGAAAGTACATAGGAAAAGAAATCTGCACACCTCTGCCCTACAAAATGCCAAAAAGGGGGTTATAATTCTTTTGGAAAGTTGGCAAAACAAGAATAGAATCTTTCTATGATAAACTGACACAATAATTTAAATCATTTGTCTTGTTAAATGCATCCTTATTTCAGAAGTTATGCACTTAGGAACACTTGTCATCATGATTCAGCTAAGATTATATGCAACAAATGTCTAAGGCAGTGAATTTTTCACTTTTGTTTAGGTATTAAAAATAAAACTCATTCATGTGCCAAGGAAACTTATTGTTATTCAGAGTTTTCATTATGCAGTGTGCAGTGGTGTTGGTTGCAGCTATGAGATGCAAATTTGCTTGACAGCATTCCTTCCATTTCTATAAAGGTTAAAAGAAACATATACAATATTGTTCCTAGCACTTTGGTAAAGGTCTTTAAATGATGATTTCAGCAATATTCAGATTCTAATGGAGATGCACTGAGCACTGTGATTTTAGAGATTTTTTACAAACTTACTTTTATCGAACAATTTGAAAGGAAAGAACACCGAATTTTGCGACTTTATAATGGTTTGGTTCCCAAACCATAAAATTCCAGCAACACAGGCAAGAGGTCACCTTTGCCTAAGAGAAGTTTAACCAATATCGGTTTTACCATTTTATAGTCACTCTGCCATCTCAGACAAAGATAATGGAATTCTAATGTGGTCAACTGAATTACCCTCAACATATTTCCACTGATATAAATGAGGTTGTGCAAAAAGTGGATTGTATTCATCCTTCACTTATTTCGTCTTACCAATCATCTTCAATCAAAATTAAGCATACATATAATTAGTTACTGCAAGAGGCTGCAAAGTCCAGATTTCAAGAACTACTAACATAAAAGTAATTTTAAAAAGTACAGGTACATGACTTCTAACCTGATCCTCACCACCTTTGTTATAACAGCACATAAAGCTTGAACATTCTATGCATTTGCATCACTTCAATATCTAACAGACCAATCCTTAGCTCCCCTGGTGTCCAGTGGTACAGTGGCACCGAAATGCCCTTCACTGTATCCTCTCAGGCCAGGGAAATAGCCAGAGGTCTCCTTGGGGTAAAGGAACATCCTGTAAATGCCTTAGGGCACTTTTGAGTTACCTAGCACCCAGCATCAGCACTGGATAGCATCGATTGGGCTGACCATCAGGGAATGGTGATTTATGGAAAGTACAGTTGCTTAACAAACCAGGATCCTAGACAGTTTGATCCTGGTTTTACCTAACTGTGGGACAGTTCCCCAAGTTCATATAAAACACAGAAAGAACTGTGGTTCACTTCAGCCTAAAAGCAAAGCTTTCTCCTGTGTGTAAAAGAAAATAGAAGATGGGGAGCATGCAAGGATTATTCTTGTAGTAGGAAACCATGGTTTCACGTTACATCTGAATCTAGTCAGTCTACTTGAATAAATGAACAGCGTCAGAGTACAATAGAACAATCTATTCTCTTGTCATATATACATCTATTTCAAATTTTATCATTGTCCCAGCACTAAGAAAGTTAAAGGAAACAATAAAGTGAGGTACAAAGAATAAATATTTTAAATTATTCTATTATAGAAAACATAACAATTCAAACATAACAAGAAATACTATGGTGATGAAAATGGAGGTCTATATGAAACATTGGCCTATTCACTATAACAAAGAAACTGATTACGATACTTGTCGAATTGTGTCATGCTGACACGTTTAGGGCGCAATCCTACCCTGCGCTGGAACAGGCAAACCAAGAGGCTTGCATTGTATCCAGAGCAGAATAGGGCTCCAAAGTGGCTCAGCCAGAGCTAAGGGGAAAATTTTCCCCTTAACCTCTGGGTAAGGCAACCTGGCCCCTATGGGTCTCCTTGGACTTGTGCCATCTCCTGAGGTGGCACAAATTCATGGAGAGTGGAGAGGCTTGAAGCTGCTCCAAACTCCCCAAAAACTTGGGTTAGGATCCAGCATAATTGACAGATCGCAGTCCCGCCTCCCGCTCCCCACCTCCCTGGGGCCATCCACCGCACAACTTCCCTCCCCTCGCCCTGGAACGCCTCCCTCCAGTCTCCTCCCCATCCATCCCAGAGTCTTGCATCGGCTGAGCTCAGCCGATGCAAGACGCAGAGCCTTCATCGGCACAGAGGCTTGTGTCAGCCTCCGCAGGCTGGTTTGCCTCTGTGCACCAATCTTGCCAACTCTCAAGGAGGCACAAATGTGCCTTGCGGCACATCTGTGACCCTCCTGGGCTGGCAGAAAAGACTTGCACCGGCCCAAGAGTGCCTCTGGATTGTGCCCTTATTTAGCTCATAAATACTATCGAGGGCTAGGATAACTTCCAAACTAACCTTTACCAGTGGCCTTTTTCAGCATTTGATTGTGCCTGTTTCCATTCTAGGATGTTGAATCAGTATCCCTCCAAGTGATTAACTAAATACAAGGATGACAGGGTTGGCCCTCTACACTCTTTACCCAAACTTGTATCCATTTACCTATTTTACTGATTGGTGGACAGAAGTAATTGAGCATTTAAAAGTCCTTGCCCAGGACACTCACTATAAATTGATTTCAAAATTCTTACTAATTTTACACATCATTGTTATCAGTCTGTCTCAGGAACCTAGTAGAAGCAATTCTGTCTTGCAAATCTACAAGGTTCACAAAGCTTCAGTTAAAGCACAAGAGATAGAAAAGGTGCAATTTCATTAAGCTTTAACAAATCATTGGCTGTCAGATGTATATTTCCACCAAGCAATAAAGTTGAAAGCCAATACAGAGATAGAAGTACAGGCTTTATATGATTACTATAAGAGAATAGAAAATATTTTGGTGCTAAAAATACTCTGTATGTCAGCAATATGTGAAAATGCCACTGTTCACATATGAAGGGTGTAGATTTCTCTTACAACTGAGAGGCAGTTAGGCAATTTATCAGCTAGAGAACGTAAGTTTTCAATATAAGATGTTTCCTATTTAGCACACTGAGATGATATGTAAAGGGGTGGTTTGAGTGGGATGGAACTGGGATTAGATGGAAGTATGGGAATGGAAATGAACAGAGATATTTTATAAGACATATTGGTAACAAACAAGAAGATAGCAATAATTTCCAAGTTGTATGAAACTGGGGAGATCAGAAGTCCCAAAGTTCTTCACTTTTCAGGTGTATGTCCCCTTGCCAACAGTGATCACCACCCACTGCATGATACATATGAGAGGCATATATGAAGGGGAAAACCTATCATGTGCAACACATGATTTTGTTTTCTTGCTGCTCATTGGGTCCACTTGCTTCTTCATTCCCACTTACTAAGCCCTGTCTCTGACCACTTAAGGAGCAGGGTGATGGCAAAGGCAGTGACGCAATTGCCACTATCGCACCGCTGCCAGGGACAAAACGTTCTTTTTTTTTTTAATTTTAAGATATCCTTGGGAGTGCTGGCCATCCAGGGGGAGGATGCAGCAGTTCCCAAACTCCCAGAGAGTTTGGGCCTTAGGGGCCAAAGATTTGCTTGGCTCATAGGACTGAGCTGTTAATCACTTACTAAAACAATTGCTTCAAAAATTCAATTAATGTCTATGAAACTGTTAAAGCTACAGAATTATTAATATCAACAAAGTAAATGCCACCATCACACCACCCTGACTGCTTCTCTCACAGTTGGCTTTATTTTCAGTGTTGGGCATCTTTACCCTGGACTACAGATGACCTGTCAGCTATTTACAATTCAATAAAACAGAACTGCTATCATTTAATCAATTACAACCTGAGAAGTGTATTTTGAAAAATCAAATGTATTCATATACAATCTTTAGGCAAATCATATTTATCCTCCTGTTTTACACAATATTTCCAATGCTATATGTGTCCTTGAAATACGGACACCATACTATGAAAAAGTGGTCTAGCTGCTGGAGTTCATAAATTTTGTTCAGCTTTGGATGAGTTCAAAGAATTGCCATGTAAGAAAAGCCTTACAGAGGGAATTTATCTGATTATGGCAGTAATAATTACCCAGCTGTTTATTCCAGATAGAGAAATAATTCATGTAGGCAATAGGCCGTGGTGGCAATGACACTCCACATTTAGTAAATATGCAAACTGTTCACTTCTAATTAACCAAGCTAGAGGATGCCCTTATTAAATGTATAAACTAAAAGTGCCTTCCTGACAAGTGATGAATTGTTACATTGCACAAACTCTTGCCACAGAATTATTGGAGTGAACTTGGGGCTTAACTTCATTAAGAGATCTTGTGGGATAGTTAAATGAGGATGGACAGCATAACAAGGCCAGTCTGACAGCCAATGATATGTTAGGGCTTAATGAAATTGCACCTTTTCCTTCTTTTCTACTTACTTTACAGTTAAGATCCCACTTTAGATAAAGTAGAAGACTGTGAAATCTGTTTCAATTTGGACTATATAACAGCATGATACACACTGGCTTGGATTTTAACAGTAGAATCAATCTCCAGAAGACACTAAAGTCCATAAGTAACCTTAATAAAGGTGCTTTACAACAGTTGAAAGTTTCATAATTACTTCCTCTCTACTTTTGAAATGCTTCATGTATCATCCCTTCCGTATATGATTTGTTCAGTTAAAATATTGGTTTAAAAATAGTTGACCAGATTTTGAAGAAACAGATTCAGATTAATTCAGTGTTTTAAATTGTGCCTGGAGGGTAATGGGAAGACAGTGAGGATGTTGGAGCATGGTGGGAATGCACTTGCATTTAAAATACAGGTCACCATCTTCTTCTGCATCATCTAAACTTTCCCAACTGTCCTCAAGAGTAGCTGCACAGAAAGTTACAATAGTCCACTCTCTAGGTTAAGAAGGTCTGAAAGACAACTATAAGATCCTGATCAGATTTAAGCTTTCTTATAAGACAAAGGGAGCAATCCTAACCAACTTTCCAGTACTGACTTAGCCGTAATGCAGCCCCCAAGGTAAGGTATCAAGCATGCCCTTACCTTGAAGAGGCCCTCTTGACTGCCTCCCCACTACAGGATGCAGTGCACGCCACATTGGCACAGCTATATCAGTGTAGGTGAGGATTGTGTACTGACTTGGTGAAAGGTACTTCTGGCCATACCACAACCCAGTTCCTTCAAGCACTTGAAACTAGTTGTGATAGCAAAAGCAAGATCTTGCAGAACTACATATTTTCTTGATATTCATAGGAGTTCACTTGCCTTGGCACTCATCCAAATAAATCATTCCCCTTCCCCTAGCTTCAAAGCCTTGTTCTCACTGGGGGCTTGTGGCCATTGCCAAGTCCCAACCTTCTTCCCCCACCATAAAAATAACCTCATCCTAAGGAAACTGTCAGGGGATCTCTAATTTGAGCTACAGGATGTGTAGATAAGTACTCAGGCTGCTGAAACCTCTCAGGCACAGAAGGGAACAGAGAAATGAAAATTGATCTTTGCATATGGTAAGCAGTGTAATGCCCCTGGAAGAGCCAGGTCACGTATAAATACAAGGAGCTAGCCTCTTGCCTCCATCTGAGCAAAAGAGCAGAACCTCTTGGATACTCCTGGATATTCCAGGTCCCAGCTCCAGTTCCAGATTTGGCCCTAGTTTATATTCATGACAAAGCTTCAGCTGAAAACTCTGTTTTGGTCCCCAACACCTGATAGCTAGGAACCTGGAGCATGCACACCTCAGTGTATTTGGTTCCTAATATAGCCACCCTGAATACTGGCTAATCTTGAGAGTAACCTTTTCCCACCACCAAATGGAGTATGTACCACCCCTCCAAACTGCCTAACTGCCTTGAATTGTCCCAACAGTTGACACCCTTAGGCAGCAACTGGAAAGCAGACAACATCCCAGATTGCACTCTCTTTATGGCCCATCTAGAACAGACAGCATCTCTCCTAGTCATCTAAATGGTGACTTTGTCCCCAATAGACTGGTACTTGGTTGGCCACATTGTGGTTGGTATTGGAAGAAGAGCAGATGACAACAGAAATGGATAAGGCTTTTTCAAGTTTCAGAAACAGACACTGGCTTAGTCTGGGCTGGTGTTGCAACAAGGGACAGGTCATTAAGGAATGCAGGCATTTTTAGGGGCATCCCACAGACTTTGTAGATAAGGATGCAATAGGCTGCTGAGACCTCTTGCAGGGTTATATGAACCTATAATTAAATGAGAAGCTATTACATTGCCTGACTTTTTAAAAAGATTTCAAGAAGTGATTGAAACTAATATAAATGTGGATATTTTTGGCAATAAAATGTTAGTTATCATACCCCTTTCTGATCAGAATGAAAAATTTCATCCAGGTTCCAGTGAAGGTTCCAGTGTAATGCAGTGTAACGGTTTGAGTATTGGACCTGAAAGACCCAAGTTCAATCCCTGTTCAGACATAACACTTCTTGGGTGACCTTGGGCCAGTCAGCATCTCTCAAACTAACTTCACAGGGATGTTGTGACAATAAAAGAAGAGGAAGGAGCTCCTTCGAGATGATATAAATGAGTTAAATAAATACATAATTGATATACATAACTGAGTAAAACTGTTAACTGAGTATAACTGTATACTCAGTATAACTGAGTATAACTTGAGGCACAAGTATAACTGTTAAAATATGTGACATACCATAAATTTCAGAGTGGGCAGTGAACTGTGGGCACAATCCAAACGCTTGAGTATGAGACTTGGGCTGACGCAAGTCCCTTGCACCTGCCCAGGAGAGAGGAAGCCAGGCCGATGCTCTGAAAAGCGCTGGCCTGCAGAGGTTGACGCAAGCCTCTGCGCCAGCTTCCTCTCTCTGATTTGTGTTGGCCCAGCTGAGCTGATGCAAGAAGAAAAGGTAGGTGGGGGAAGGCGAGAGGTAGGCATTCCTGGGTGGGTGGGAGGGCAGGCGAGGAGCAGGAGGCGGGGCTAGGATCCGGCAGTTTTGCTGGATCCCAATCCCCGTTCCCGAGGAGTTTGGAGTGGCTTCAAGCCGCTCCGCTCTCCTTGGACTTGCGTCGCCTCAAGAGGCGGCGCAAGTCCGAGAAGACCCATAGGCTCCAGCGGCCCTTACCCAGAGGTAAAGGGAAATGTTTTCCCTTGTCTCCGGCTAAGTCACTAGTGGCCGCAATCCTGTGCTGAATACAGTGAAAGCCTCTTGGCTTGCCTGTTCCAGCACAGGATAGGATTGCGCTCTGTGTCTCTGACCAGTAAACTCCCTCAGGAATGAGAAAAGGGGCAGAACTACACATTACCTCAGCAACTGCAGGTTCCCAAGGCTGGTTCATTGTAAAAGAGAATCAATGCATTCTCTCCTGAAAATGCTTACCTTCCTCCCACAATTTGGTTTATTTCTAGTATAGATGCTCAGCCTGGGGAAACAAGCGTTAAAAAACTGCTGAGGGTAGATTTGTAGGGGCAACTTGGCAGAGAGTGATAGGGTTAAGCAGGTTAACCACCCTCCTCCTGCCTGTTTCTCCCCTGCAAATTTCCCCTGCTCCTTCATTAGCAGTATGAGCCAAACACAGTTGTTTGTCTCGTAACTTGTAGTTAAGTCCAAAGGATCTCCAGTGAGACCTATTTCAAATGAAGCTTAAAGCTATGAGCCATAGCAGGGGGCTTGAGGATAACAGGTTCTAATGAATTCAATCTATTCCTGAAATTAGCTCATTTTCTCAGTTGATTGCATCATAGCTATTGCTGCGAAATATTAAATAACAGTTAAAACCAATGCAATATCCGTAACAGTAGAAGTAGAAGAGAAACTGAGTATGCTATAAGTTTCCCTATAGATCAGCTTTATAATGTTTTATTAATGCTGCCAATCTGTATCTCTGAGGTTAGTTTTTAATTTCATGATATCATTTTCTTGTTCATAACCTGGGGCAGTTTTTGCATATGGGGCTATAGGTTACAAGTGTACCTGTCTAGCAAGCGCACACTCAGCCGTTAAATTAATAAAACCAATTTATCTTTGTAAGGGGCCCAGTTTCACTATGAAAACAGAATCTTACATACGTGTTACATAAATATGACAAAAAAAGGCTAGCTAGACAAATACGAGCTTGCTGATGTTCTGTGTTAGTTTAATAGGAAATGGCACTTGTTTCTAAGTACCATTGTATTCTTAAATTTACTTTTTACTAGTTTTGTTAATAATGACAACAAAAACATGGACAATTATTGCAAAGTAAATATAGTAGTCCCACATACAGGGTTAATTCTGGTTTCTGCTTTACCACAAAACAACATTTCTTCCATGCCACATTTTCTATACCTTCCCTCAAGTGGATTCGAAGGGAAAAGTCTACCGAGTGAAACTACTCTCATCACCTCCTCAGTAAGAAGGGGAAAATATATCTAATGAAATTCTCATTTCTGAACCACTCATACAGCAACAGTGAACCCCTTGGAACTTGGACCTGGAATTCCTAAGGAGATGGAGAGGTTCACAAGATTGAATTTAAACTCCCAAGCAAAAACTACCATGCAAAAATAGAAGTGAGGTTAACCGGAACTGTTTCACTCTAGGCAGGCTCCCTCAGTGGGGCACAAGAGCCTGGCCTGGAAGGCCGTGGTGACAATACACTTGCTTGACCTGTTCCCCACCCCAGGAGTTTGGCACCCTGAGAGGTACTATTGATACAATCACTGAAGAATTATCTTAGCCTAGTGACCCTTACTTAGTCTCATCTTCTTCCCTCCGTCAGAGCTAGAGCCCACAGGCAGCCTCTAATAGCAGGCCTGTACTATTCTATTATTTTCCAGATGTCTAGAGACGATGCAAAGAAATAAATTCTCTTTTGTTGTACGTATATTGATGCTGAACTCACTCCAGGGAATTCAACAGAATCATATCTGCATGCATACTGGAATAAACGAGATAAAAATTTGGCACCACATGCTTCAACGAGAGGAGAAAGAAGACTACTTTATATATTGGATAATGGAGGCAATTCTTGCTGTAAAGAAATAATTTAATTAGTACCATAAACTATTTAGAAATTTAAAAAAAATTTAAAGTTTTACCACTCAGTACTTTTATCTTTACCTGACTATCTCATTATTCAAAGAAATTGCTTCCAGGTACTTCTTCAGTGCATAATAATTATGGATATATTTTCGGATGTAATAGCCTCGCCATCTTTTTTGAATCTAGGGGAGTAAAGGCACATATATTAGCTTCAATACCTTTCCTGCAATAGAGAAAATATTGTCAAATATTTATATGAAATATTTGGGCTAATTCCTAAGAGGCTATGCCTATTCTAACATCAGGCAAGCATACATATTTGTAGGACCATTAATATGGGTAAGATAAAAATATATTACATTGTAATAAAAGTTACATAGGTCAAAGGTATAAGCAAAGTTTAACACGATAGTATGTACCATAATTCTCTGTCTGAAGTTAACATCTAGCATCTCTATGTTCCAAATCTCATTAGACTTCTTCAGAGCCCGGGTTTACACTAACAAACTGATCATCTCTGCCTGTTTAGATTTAGAACATCAAAGTCTCCTTCCCCGCAAGAAAAAAAAATGGAGAGGCTAGAAACACACGCTCAACCATTTCCCTGCACTTTTGGGTACACTCAGAAGTTGTATCACTCAGGCAAGCTGTATCCAGCGCAGGATAGGGGCCATAAGCAGCTCAGCCAGAGGTAAGGGGAAACATTTCCCCTTACCTCTGGGTAAGGGCTGCTGGCCCCAATGGGTCTCCTCAGACTTGCGCCACCTCTTGAGGTGGCACAAGTCCGAGGAGAGTGGAGCGGCTTGAAACGGCTCCGTTCTCCCTGGGAATGGGGGTTGGGATCAGGCATAACTGCCAGATCCCAGCCCTCCCTCCCACTCCCCGCACGCCTGCCCGCCCCCAGGGCCATCCACTGCCCAACCTTCCCCCTCCCAGGAACGCCTCCCTTCCTCCTCCTCCCCACCTACCCCACACGTATCTTTTGTCCTTGCGTCGGCTCATCTGAGCCGATGCAAGGAGCTGGGCGGAAGCTGGCGCAGAGGCTTCCATCAGCCTCCGCAGGCCAGCGCTTCTGGGAGCACCAGCCTGGCTTCCTTCCAAGGCGCAAATGTTCCTTATGGCACGTTCTTTATGGCACCTAAAGCCCTGTTAGGATTGCGCTCTCAGTTATGCTGCCAGAGTGCATGCTGCATGCTATAGTGGGGCAGAGGAAACCAGATAGCCTGGGAGAGGTAAGTAAAAACCTTTTGTACTTACTTCTCCATAGGCTGTCTGACTGTCAATGGGTCTCCTCTGACCTACACCAGCTATTTTGCTTGCAGAAGTTCAAGGAGAGACAGAGGGTATGTCGGGTGAGGAAAACAGGGACTTTGCATGTGGTAGTGCTGCTAACATCCACCCCTTGACCTCAAAATGGGGAGATTTGTACTTACCTTGAATCCCCCTTCTCAGTGGTCTCCATGTCCGGATTAGTCCTTACAAGTGGGTAGCTCCTCCCTCTCAGGTAGGCAGGCCAGAGTCTTTTGTTCCTCCTGAGGGGAGGGGCTGCCTGGACTCCCCAGACTGTCCAAGCTTGCAGAGCCCCACCCCTGACACCAGGTGTCTCGTGTCCCTCCGGATGCACTGTAGTGGCAGTCGTCTGATGTCATGTGCTGCATCGCGTGTTAGCTCCGGGGATGAGTGCAGAATGAGCCCAGGTGTCTCGGGGCCTTACCCTAATTCTATTGCTACTCTGCGCTGTACTGCGCCCCCCTGACCCTATGTTTCTGGCGTTCAATATATATCTGTTTCTTTTCTCTTTTTTTTTTGTTACGGCTGCGAGGGCGGGCGGACTAATCAGGACATGGAGGCCATTGAGAAGGGGGATTCATGGTAAGTACAAATCTCCCCATTCTCCAGTGGGGTCTCCATGTCCGTCTTAGTCCTAACAAGTGGGATGTGCCCAAGCAGTGCTCCTCAAGGGTGGGAGCTGCCGTAAGCCTATAGTGCCACGCTCTGGAGGACGCGCCTTGCGAAGGCTGCATTCCCAGAGGTGAAGGTGTCGATCTTGTAGTGCTTGATGAAGGTGTTAGGCGAGCACCAGGTAGCTGCCCTGCACACTGCCTCCAGGGAGGGGTGAGCCCTGAATGCAGCTGAGGTGGCGGCCCCCCTGAGGGAGTGCGCCACTATGCCCCTAGGGTGGTCCTTGCCAGATGCCCTGAATGCCTCGGCTATGGCCTCTCTAACCCATCTAGAAATGGTGGAGGGTGACACCTTTCTGCCTTGGTCACTGGGTTGGAATGAAATGAACCATGCCTCTGAACACTGGTGGGCTGAGGTCCTGGAGAGATAAAAGCTCACCGCCCGACGCACGTCAAGGGCATGCCATTCCCGCTCTCTGGGATGAGAAGGGTTGGGGCAGAAGGTGGGAGTTCACCTTTGGTAGGAAGGTAGGGTCGGTGCAGAGGACGATCCTGTCCTCCTGGATCTGGCAGAGTTCCTTGGCTACGGAAAGGGTTGCCAGCTCTGACACCCTTCTGGTGGAAGTTACGCCCTTCAGGAAGGCAGTCTTCTGCGACAGTAGCTTTAGTGAACACATCGTCATCTGTTCAAAAAGAGGCCTCGTGAACACCCTCAGCACTAGCGTCAGATCCCATGTGGGATAGCTGGTCACAGGTGGCAGGTTGAGGAGACTCACTCCCTTGAGGAATTTTCTAACGTGCAGTTGTGACGTGAGGGCCCTTCCCTTGGGGAACCCCACTGACACCTGCCTCTTAAGGGTGGCTGTGCTGAGGCCCTTGTTGAGGCCTGCCAGGAGAAAGCTCAGGAAATCCTTGACCCTGATCCTCTCTGGGTCAAGATTTAGGGATTGGCACCAACTGGTTAGGACCCTCCAGGTTCCATTGTACAACAACAACAACAACAACAGTATTTATATACCGCTTTTCAACAAAAAGTTCACAAAGCGGTTTACAGAGAAAATCAAATATCTAATGGCTCCCTGTCCCAAAAGGGCTCACAATCTAAAAAGATGCAACACCAGCAGACAGCCACTAGAAAAGGCACTGCTGGGGTGAGGTGGGCCAGTTACTCTCCCCCTGCTAAATAAAAGAGGAGCACCCACCTGAAAAAGTGCCTCTTAACCAGTTAGCAGGGGTTAACCGTTAGCATTGTAGACCCGGTTGGTGGATCCGGTCAGAGAGGAGAGTAGCCAGGATGGCGGGGGAGTAGCCTGACCTGGCCAGTCTCTTCCGCTCAGTCTCCAGGCAGCTAGATGGAGTTTGGCTATCTGTGGGTGAAGGATTGGGCCCTGTGACAGAAGGTCCGGGTGCTGGAGAAGGGGAATGGGTGGGGAGATGGCCAACTCCCGCAGGTCCGGGTACCAGGGCCGGCGGGGCCAGTCTGGTGCTATGAGGAGGACTTTGACCTGCTCCAGCCTGACCTTCGTGAGGACCCTCTGAAGGAGCTTTGTGGGAGGAAAGGCATACATTACCCCTTGGGGCCACCATTGGTGGAGTGTATGCCTCTGGACAGTGTCCTCAGGAGAAGAACCTCGGCAGCTGATGTTTGTGGCTGCTAGTGAACAGATCTAAGGTCACTCGACCAAATTGACTGTTGATCCAAGCAAAGTCCTGCGGATGGAGCTTCCATTCTGAATGGTCGAGGTCCTGGCGACTCAGCCAGTCCACTGCTGTGTTTTCCAGTCCAGTGATGTGCTCGGCTCTGATGGAGCCCACAGCATCAGCCTGCGTGCCACCATCTGCAGGGCTGCTGACCTGGTGCCCCCTTGACGGTTTACGTAGGCCCTTGCCAAGATGTTGTCGGTGTACACTAGTACGTCCTCTGAGTTGGGGGAGGGCCAGCAGGGCTAGTCGAATGGACCTCAGCTCTAGCAGGTTGATGGGAACCATCCTCTCGCTTGGGGACCAGTGACCCTGGACTACCTCCTCGAGGGTGTGGGGCCCCCATCCCTGGAGACTCGCATCTGTGAACAGGATGGCTCTGTGGTATATCTGGATGGGCAAGCCCTGGTCCAACCTGTGTGGCCGCATCCACCATCGAAGGTCCTTGAGAGTGAGGGGGTCCAGTCTGACATGTTTGCTCCTTTGAGAGATGATGAAGTCCTGGAAGGGTAGCAGCAGGTGCTGGAGGGACTGTGTCCTGTACCTGGCCCATGGGATGATGTCCTGACAGGAGGTTAGCATGCCCAGGAGGCGGGCCAACATCATTATATCTGGTCTGGGGGATCGGAGGACAGTGTTGATCAGGTCTGCGGTCTTGGTCCGCCACTCTGGGGACAAGAACACTTTGGTGTCGATGATTGCTCCCAGGTGTTCTATAGACTGTGAGGGAGTCAGGTGACTCTTCTCCAAGTTGATGAGGAACCTGTGGTTCTGGAGGCATTGGATGGTCTGGTGCAGATGTAGGGCAGATGTAGGGCACCCTCTTCTGGTGTGGCAGATCTCAGAAGGACATCGTCCAGGTATGGAAAGGCAGTCACGCCCCTTGTGCGCAGGTGCGCAATCAGCACAATAAGGATCTTCGTGAAGACTCTTGGCGCTGAAGATAAGCCAAAAGGGAGTGCCTTGAATTGATGGTGCTGGTTCTGGTAGCAGAATCTGAGGTAGCGGTGGTGGGTGGGCATTATGGGTAAGTGCAGGTACGCCTGCTGGAGGTCCAGTGAGGTCATGTAGCTGCCCCTTCTGATGGACGTCAGGATGGATTGTAGGCTCTCCATCTTGAATTTCTGATGTCGCATTCATCTGTTGAGCCGGTTGAGGATGGCTCTGGTGCAGCCGGATCTCTTGGGCACAGTGAAGAGGTGGGAGTGCAACCCGGACCCCCATTGCTCCCTTGAAACCGGCGCGATGGCCCCGACCTGTAGGAGGTATTGGATTGCCTTGAGCATCTTGCGGTGTTTTAGCGGGCATTTGGGTCTGTGGACCTGAAGGAACCTGTTGGGGGGAGACACATGGCATTCCAAGGAAAACCCCCAGCAGATGGTGTCCCGCACCCACTGGTCGGTGGTCAGCTCGTCCCACCTGTCCGCAAAGTGTTGCAGCCTTCCGCAGATGATGTGGGATGAGGATGGCTGGTTGTCATTGTGACTTTGGCCCCTTTGTGCCGAAGCGCTGGGGTTGCTGTCCTCTGGGCTTGTGGGCTGGTCGTCTAGGGTGCCAGACAGGTCTTTGGCTTCTGAAAGGGGCCGAAGAGGTTGAGGTGCTGGGCTGAGAGTTTCTTGGGGAACGAAAAGGCCAGTGTTGGGGCTGCTGGGTTCCTCTCTCTGGTGGGCAGGGCCCTCTTCTTGCCCCTGAATTCCACAAGGAGTGGATCCAGGGCATCCCCGAACAACTTGGCTCCCTGGAAGGGGAGGCTGGCGACCCTGGCGTGTGATGCTGCGTCCGCGTCCCAGTTGTGCATCCAGGTGTGCAGCGGCGCGTGGCGACTCTGGCCACCCTGGCCCTGGCCAAGAACTGCATGGCATCTGCTGTGGCGTCTGCTGCAAAGGAGGCAGCTGAGGCCATCTTTCTGATATCCGATCGGGCCCTGGCATGTAGCCTGAGGGTCTTGCTGAACTACTGAAGCCACAACACCAACGCCCTGGTACAGAGGCTCGCAGCACATTAGAGGAAGCATCAAATCCCCTCCTGGTGCCCAGCTCAACCTTCTTGCCTGTGGGGTCCCTTGTTAGGCTGTCGCTGTCCATGGGGAGGATGGTTGGGGATCCCATTGCTGCTACTGGAGCATCCACCAGGGGTGACTTGAGGCGGGCCATGACCTCTGGGGGCAGGTTATAGAAACTGGTGGAGGGTTTGGTAGAGTCCCTGGACTTGGCTGGATTGTTCCACTCTTTGTCCACCAGTTGTTGCAAGAAGGGAGGGAAGGGAAACTATTGGGGGGTTTCCTGCTGGTTAGGGAAGACTGACGGGGACCCCCACTTGGTCTTGGGCGCCATGTCCTCAGGGCGCTCGGTTTGCAGGTCTAGCACCTGGACCACCCCTGAGATCGGTTTGTTGAATTGTTCAGCGTAGAAGAGGTGGGGCTTGTGGGTCTCGACCTCGTCCCCCAATATTTCCCCCTCCTCCACAGACGAGGCGTGGGAGCAGCCCTTGCCCCTGTCCTGATCCTGGAGGTGGGTGTGTTCGGGGGTGGCACTGCGTGTGGAGGGCATCCGGTGCCTCTTGGGGGGGTGGGGGTTCCTCCTCATCGTCATTCTCCTCTGCCTGTCCTAAGATGGGAGCTGGCCACCGCATTGGGTGCTCTAGGATGCCGCCCTGTGGCTGCTGATGGGCCTCCATGGCGGCGGATACGCTGGCATGGAGCATGTCCTGGATGGCCCTTGAGAGCTCCCCCCAAGTCTAAGGCACTGAGACCCGCACAGGGGGGTGGGCACTGCGGGGGCCTCCTTTCGGGCGGCCATGGGTGAAGGGGGGGCTTCCGCCAGTTCTGGCAGCTCACCGCTCCTCCAAGGATCAATCTGGACTCAGTCTGGCGTGTGGCTAAGATGGTGCCGTGCACGCTGCCTTCCTGCTGCTGATGGAGGCGGCTCGAGCTCCCCGCTGCCGCCGCAAGTCTGCCTCTGTCACCCTTGCCCCGCTGGGGGGGGGGCTAGCCTTCATGCTCTTCGGGTGCTAGTCCAAGATGGTGCCCGCTGCATGGCGCTCCGGAGGAAGGAGGGGAGAGGAGCTCTGCGCCCCCGCAGCAGTTGGGGGAAAGCTGCTCCAGAGGCTTGCTGCATCAGGAACATTCACAGGCGAGCCTGCTTCGCCCCTGATGAGTGTGGGGGGGTGAGCGGCTGGAGACGCAGGAGTGCTCCACTTGGCTGCGCAGCTGCCGCCGCTAGAAGAGGGCTGCCCGGGTAAGGCTCCACTTGGCTGCACGGCTGGGCTTCCCTGGGTCAAGCAAGGCCACACTTGGCTGCACGGCGCCCACAGTGGAAGGGCTGCCCTGGGGTCGGCTGAGGGCAGCTCGGTCACACGGGCTCTCCACTGAGGAGGGCTGCCCTGGGATCAATTGAGGGCAGCCCTGGAGCCCGGGATGCTAGGCAAGCGTGGGCGAGCCTGGCAAGCTGGGCTCAGGCATGGAAGGGCGTCAAACTTAGATCTAGATATGGCTGCTCTGCTCTAAAGCAGGCAGCCACGTGGGAGGCTCCGTGCAGGCAGTAGCCTGCTGTAGGAACCGGTAAGGCAGGAAACAGCAGGCAAGTTAGTCTGCTGAAAGTGAGAGAGGGGGGTAAGTGGGAAAGGAAATAAGAAAAGGTCCTTCCCTGAGTTCTCCAATGGGGGGTTCAGCAGAGCTGAACCGACTCTGTCCTGCTTGGCTGAAAGGCTAGGCCAGTCTGGGGAGTCCAGGCAGCCCCTCCCCTCAGGAGGAACAAAAGACTCTGGCCTGCCTACCTGAGAGGGAGGAGCTACCCACTTGTTAGGACTAAGAGATCCCACTAGAGAATGCTGCATGCACCACTCCCCACATAGATTCTCCTCTGAATCGCCACTGGCACATTCATGGGACATCCAGTCATTTGTATTGGTGGTCCCACAGTACACAACAGCAGTGATCCTTTTACAACGCCATAAGAGCTCTTATGGCAGCAGATCACAAGATCAGCAGCCATATGCATTCAATAAGATTAGGCTGCCTGCATGTGGGAGTGGGCAGAGGAGAGAAAATCAGCCATGAGAGCTGGCTGATATCCAAGCGGATCTCCAAAAATTCCACTTTAAGAAGAACATCTTAAATTGCTCTAGCATTATTAATAAATACGTATAAAATCAACCTTCTTTACAGTGGCCATTAAGTCCATTTAAAATAAAATTGTTAGAAGAGATCCTCTCAGGCACCTCAATTCAAGGTAAATTAGTAGAAAGCATTAAGGCTAGAGCGGTTAGGCATGCTATACTCAAGAAGAACCAAAATGGCTTCAGGAAGTAATATACTGCTCTCAGAAATCTTTGAGGAGTTCTCTTAAACAGAAGGGAGATCCAGTGGGCTAGCAGAGACATAAAACTGGCTCTGACTCAACTATGGTTAAGAAACCAAGAACAGGATAAAGGGTAAGCAGAAGTGTTTGAAAACTGTTATTTAATTTACTCATAAGTAAGTCCGCTGTGTTCCGTAGGACTTTGGCTGTAATCCTGTCTTACTCACCAGAAACAAACACCTCTAGTAGTGAGGTATTTTTTCCTTGTGGCCTTTCCTGAAGCTTTAACCACTTGAGGAATATTAGATATATGAAGGTTTGACTTCCCAGATTTGAATCCTCCCCTTTGCACAAAGCTCTCTAAGGGATCTTTGGTCAGTAATTTGCTCTTGCTAATGAATTTGATTCCCTGGTTTGGAGAATGAATTTTATTCAAGGTGTTTCATCTCCCAGGTCAGCAAATGAATTTAATTTTTTATTTTCTCTCTTGCTGAAGGAATTGTGCTCCTTGCTTAGCAAATGGATTCCCCTGCTTTTGAGTTGATTCCCTACTTTATTGGTTCATAACTCTCAGGAAAGCTCCCAGAGCCTTTAAATAGTGACTTCTGGATTTTTGCAGCAGGCATTTGTATGGGGCGGGGGGGGGGGGCTCCAAAATTTTCTTTAACCTTGGCTGCCAGATGCCTTAGTTCTGCCACTGCTCTGATCTAAATGCATTCATGATGCAAAAGAGATTAACGCCCAGTTGCCAGCTAGACAGATGCCTCTGCTGACTTCTGCAGCACATGCGGGGGATAACCATTCAGTCAACAACCATGTGCTTACACAGCACTGGCTGAGGCATTCCTTGTCTCCTCTGACACCTCCTTGTGTCTAAAGGCAAGGGCAAGAATTTCCTTCCCGCACTGATTGTTACAAAGCAGGCCCCCACAATTTCAATGAGCAATCCATACCTCTTTGGCTACCAATGACTGAAGATAGGCAGTGTGCATGTTTTGGGAGATCTGAATGTTATGTAAACTCCCATTGATTTTTAATCCTGTTACATGATAATTCTGTCAGCTAGTAACCAGTACTAGTATTATTCTCAGAAGCATACAAATGTTGGCCACTACTTTTTCCAAATATTCATTGTTTTATGCATCTTGAATGCCCCCTCAACTATCTATTCTTGAAGCTGAATAATCCTAACCTTTCAGTTTCTCGTTGTATAAAGGGTATCCCTTTTGGCTGTTCAATTTTTGGTGTTTCTCACTAGAAAATCTATCTATCTATAGGATTTTTCTGAATTTGTTACAAAATACAGTGCTTCAAGTTTAATTACTGCACCTTAAAATTCCAAGGTGAATATTTACACACTCTTACAAAAGATAAGTATGTATGCCCTTCAAAGTAATTAGCAAGTTTCAATGGTGATTGGTACCAAACAATTATTGTCATTGATCAGTACCAAACAGATAATTTTAAACAAAGTCATTGTGTGCTCAGCAGATTACAGCTTGTTAACGGGCAAGTTCTAAATGACCTCTTAAGCTAGTCAAATCAATGATGCATATTCCTCATTAAGTAACATCAAAATGTAAGTGGTCTTATAAATAATGTTTATTTTAAGCACTAAAACAAATGGCAAAACCTTGATATATCAGAAGCCATCTGCTCACACAAAGATTTTTTTTGTTAATGGGGATTACTTTAGTTGCTGAAAATTCAGAGCAGTGCTTGTATCTTCCAAATGAAAAAAGACGAATATATCAAAACCTACTATTCTAAAAGTTAATCTGTTATAAGGAAAATTATGCAGTATAATAATTGCTTTCTTTATGTTTTTCTTATTCCAAAAGGTGGGATCATAACAGTATCAGGTCACATATAATTAAGGGGCAACTTTAAAAGAACATATTGTGATACAGAATCCATTAAGCTAAGCAGGTGCTTTTCATTTCTGGCTGAATCTAATTCAAAAACTGTTTCCCAAAGCTGAAGGTAAATTGCATTTGTACAAGAGAGCAGGGGTGCACTGCTAAAGCCTGTGAGCCATATCAGGCCTGACAAGTCTTTTCACACAAAGCTTTTTCACCTGAAGCAAACAGTCTTTGAGTGAGATGCAGCAGGGAAGCAGTGTGAGGCCATGTAGCAAAATATAGTACCTTGGTAAGGCAGATACAACATGTGAGCTTTGAATTTCCCTGCCTCAGAATAAGAAGCTTAATTTTCTGCTATTATTCTCTAGTTTTACACCAGTAAAATACCACTGGTATTTTACTAAAATCTAAATTAACTAAAATACTAAAATTTAAGCATCATTGAACTGATTGCAATTCTTCTTTGATTTGTACTGAATGCAACAAAACTACAAAGATTATGTATTATGAGAGTAAGAAAGTTGAGGTCTACACATGGCCCTTTTTACTTAACAGGCATCTTACAGATCTTCTGTTCCTTCTACTAATTTGGAACTACCCTTGTTTTCCTATCTCTGTCTCTCAGCTCCATCAGCCAGACATGGGGTTTCTAAGAGACAGTCAGGTTAGGCACCCAGGTGTTTCTTACAGGCAGAGAAACAAGGAATAGTCTGGTTTTTATCCCCTTCTTCCCTGAATGGTTTTGTACAACTAGCTGATGCTGATGGGAGCTGATGTCCGGCAGTGTGGTACTGTGCATGGATAGTGGTGGTTGTTACAAAATCCCATTTGGAAGCTGAGACAGGACATTCAGGTGAGATAATCAGTAAGAGTACAGATCAAGTCTTTGGGGAGCAGATGGGCTGAAGCAACCCATTGTTCTTACTGGATTCTGATCTAGTGTTACCTTCAACGATCTCATGAGGGAAATACTTCAGCCTCACCTTGTACACATAATGGGTGGTGCCACCCCTGTTCTGACCAAAGCAGGATGTTCCACTTTCCAGATGGACTGAAAAAAAATGCATAGCACACTGCACATGTGTTCACCTAGTCCTGCAGTTTTCAAACTCTCCGGGAGTTTGTAACCCACAGTAAGTCTTTGAAGAGGCGAGGGGGGGGGGGAAGGCAGCAGGGGCAGGGGAAGGCAGCGGCGCGATCCCCAGGATCGTGTTGCTCAGGGGGCTGCAGGGACTGGGGTGCACCCTCCAGTCCCTGCAGCAGCCATCCCTCTGTGCAGGGAGCCCTGCGCGAGCGCCTGCAGGGTGCCCCAGGTCAGGGAAAGGGAGAGTGGAGCGATCTGCTCTGCTTCCGTAAAAGCGGAAGAGGAGTGTGATTGCCCCACTCTCCCTTTCCCTGACCTGGGGAGCCCTGCAGGTGCTCACGCAGGGCTCCCCGCACACAGGGATGGCTGCTGCAAGGACTGGACGGTGCACCCGAGTCCCTGCAGTCCCCCTGAGCGACGCGATCCTGGGGATCACGCCACTGCCTTCCCCCTGTCTCCTGGCTGCCCCTGCCCCTTAAGGGGGCAGAGGACAGGACCCAAAGGCTGGGGTGTCGCGATGCCCCAGTTTGAATACCACTGACCCTAGCCTATTTGACGAGGCTTTGTAGTGCCAAGAACCACGCATGCAGCAACCATTTCCATGAGCACTAGAAATATACAGGGAGAAACTTGTGTCTCTGTGTACATCGCCTAGCTGGTTGAGGGCAAACTTTAAATATGTTTAATATCTGGTCTGAAACACATGGCACAGCAACTCTGTGCGCTGGATCAATTCCTGGATGGGACACTGCCTGGTAACCCTATATAGGCCCCCTGAAAAGACATCATGGGAGATGTGGGATATAAAAAAAAGCATGAATGAACAAATTAATAAATATTTTCACCAACTATGACAAAGCACATCAACACTAGGAAGAATTTACACATCAATATCTCAAATCTAACAGAAATTTACAAATGCAACTTGGATTGCTTAGCGTAACTTTATATTTGTAACTATATACCATTTCCTCACTTTACCATCAGCGTATCAATCAAGTTTATATTATTCTGGGTTGCACATTTTATTAAAAGCAAATTCAGAGCACAATTGACTTTTCATTTGCTTAACAAGTGAAGAAATATTTACCCTGACAGCCATTTCATTGTAGAAATTCATCTTCATAATAAAATATGCTGTCTGTGAATCAAAGGGGGAGGGAGGAAGATGGCATACATTTCAGTTACACAAAGACAGTACTCTTATTTTTACATATAAAAGATAAGAATCTTTATACATAATACATAATAAGAGTTGTAGGCTTAGAGAGAATAAAATCAAACTTTGTATTGAAGAGATAGGCTTCCTAATACATAATGCAGGCTTAACCAGAAAAATCTATGGTAGTCAAACTAGCAGCTAATGGAGATATATGATCATAAAATGCTCTCCGCTGAGTTTGATAATCAATGGTGCTCTACTGAGAGTAGAATAACAAAGCAGAAATATTCACAAGTGCTGGTGACACGTAGTATTGTATGATTTATTCACTGGGGTTCTTTTAACCAAAACTCACAGAAACATAAAAGGAATTCATATTTCAAGACGTCTGGTTTAATGAAAAATTCAAAGAAATGCTGTCTTCAGTCGAAATCGTTCAAGGATATGGATGCAGTGATGGAGCAAAATTGTGCCTTCCAACCATCTGTACTAAATGTTATGTACTTAGTTGCCTCCTGAGTAATCCTTGGGAATTTTGTTTCATTTAATATTCATTCTAACATCATAAAATCATAAATACAATGATAACATTTTACAGTGATTCCCCTGATATAGAAAACATTTCCTGGTTCCCTTCCAATAAAGGCAAATCCCACTCTTAGAGGAAGAATCGCCTGCTATAGCAAACACTCACTTGGCAGGATAGGTTCTTTTAATGGATACATCACTTTACACTAAGCTTTCACATCTGTTCCGCCCTCTAATTACAAATGCAAAATGAACAAAATTCACAACTGTATCATAAAAAGGAAAATAAGTACTTTCAAGGCAGAAGACGTCCTTTATTTAGCATAACATGTAGGCTTGGTGTGTGTGTGTGTTTCAACTGCAAATCAAGGGGGGAATACTTTCTCCCCTTATACAGTCCCTGTTCTGTGACTCTCCCCCCCCCCCCAGCAAAGAGGAATTCACTGTAAAAGGGTTTCACTGTAATTAGTGTTATTTGAATTGCCTAGTCTGATCCAAAGCAAATTGTCTGTGGAGAGCAGCAGGACTGGATTATTTATCAACAGTCTGGGCAATTAAGAAACAGTTGGCTGCAATATGTTATTTACAAATGAACACAATGATGCTACTTCATTTTACATTCACTTTCTTCATTACATTAAGCAAGGCATAATTCCTTCAGTTTAATTAAAGGGACTTTTTAAACACTCACTTTAATATTATATTGCTTCCTTAATAATATAACCAGAATATAACAAAGATGGGAGATCTTTTTTTTAAAAAGTGCACAACTGAAGAATGCTGATGTTTTTAAGCTAGAAAGGTTGATTAGCTTGTAGATAGAGGATACCTCATTTCTAACTCCTTATAGCAAAAGAAAGCTCTTCTTTTGCACAGAGAGTCTTGATTAAGAGCCCAATGTTGGGCTCGATGCGCTGGCTTACCACTGGTGCGCACTGTTGCAAACATGCAGTAAAACATGTTTGCGAGGCTTAGTGCTGGGCCAGCGCCTGTGCTGGCCCAGCGCTGGCCAGAGCTGGGCTAGCACCGGACGGGCACCTGGCCTCCGCCACTTGGCAGTCGCACGGACCACCAAGCCGTGGTAAGTGGGGGCGGGGGAGAGGAAAGGAGGAGGCTTTCCGGGGAAGGGGGAGGGGGAGGCGGGGAGAAGGCGTGCCAGAGGAGGGAGGCGGGAGGGAGGGAGGCAGGAGGGAGCAGAGCTCCACCAGATCCAGAGCATTCATGCTCAGCACCCTACACAAACACTCTTCCTTCACCGCCAACCTTTTGGTCGACAGTGAATCGAGTAGCCCCATTGCGGGGAACAAAAATCCCCTTCTCCCGAGGTGCCGCCCGTGGCTGCCGTGGGCATGTTGGATGCGATGGCAGCCATTTTCAGTGCTGCCGCAGCCACGTGCCACAGGAGCACAGGATCGGGCTGTAAATCATCCCACCTTCTTCTTCCACATAGTCAACCACCCAAGAAAAACTTTACCACACTTTAAACTTCTTGAATGGAAAGTGGAAAGTTGTGGATTAGAGGTGGCCATCTGTATAATTTATATGCTAGTCCTTGAATAGGTGTGCAAAACTGTAAAGGCAAAAACATTTGAAAAGAAAAGCTTGTTATATAACTTCTGCAGAGCCAACAATCCCCATGTTCAGAACTATCACTTCTGCAGCTTTCACCACTAGGATACCAGTAAATGGTCTTTTGTGCCGAATTTGAATCACATCTATAAAGTTTAAATCTAATCTTGATCTATTTGGAGCAGGAGAGGCAATAAACATTGCAGGGAGCAGTGATCTTGGAGAGCAGGCTCCTGGCCTTTCTCAAACCACTTTCCCTTCTCAGCCTTATAGCTTCCTGGAGTTCTTTGTGCAGCAATTAATCGGGTGACAGAAGAAAGACAGCAGTTGTGTCTCTGCCTAAGGCAACTCCTAACTCTCCTTTACTCCAGAAAAAGAAGAAACAGCAAGAATCCCCAGTCATTTATTTTTCAAGCAAAAAAACTGTTTGGATTTACCAAAATATTAGGCAAAAAGAGGGTGGTGGCAGAAGGAACAAATTGGCACTTGCAAACCTTGCACCTTTCCACTCTGACACACAACCAACTTTGACTGTTCAAGAACAATAATTTACACTGTTACAACTGTGAAAAGACCTATAACAAACTTTTGTTTCTCCAACTGCCTGCATTTTGCAGAATAAGGTTGTGCAGGATCAAAACACTGAAACAGCATGCACATGCAACTATATCTAAGGTTGTCAGTGTGGACTGACTTTGTTCAAGCCAGGAACATTCTTATTTAGTTTCACCCAGAAGCAACTCCCTTGACTTGTTCTACATTGCAAGCTCCTTTTTTAAATTTCAGAAAGTTTAAACAGCAGCTTATGGTGCAGCACTGAGTGTTTCTGCTTGGAAAATACAAACAAGAATATACTGCACTCTGGTTTTTCTTCAGATCGTATAAATTGTACAAACAAGAAAATCATATGCAAGTCTACTCAGAAGTAACTCCCATTGTAATCAATGGGGCTTACTACCAAGACAATATACATTGGATTGCATATAAGGAACTTTCCCTTATCTTTTGGGCAGCCTAATCCTAACTGGCGCTGGAACAGGCAGGTCAGCTAGCCTGTGCTGTATCCAGCATAGGGTTGGGGCTGACTGTGGTGCAATCGGGACAAGGGGAATCAATTCCCCTCACCTCAGGTAATATGGTAGTGGCCCAAATGGGGATACTCAGATCTGTGCCAGTTAAAGAGGTGGTGCAGATCCAAGCAGCCTGGCGCTAGGCCTAAGTGCCAGATCCTGGCACCCCCCCCTTCCTGGGCTCACCCTCCCCCACCTGCCCCAGACCCCCATGCCAGTGGTCTGCCACCAGTGCAAACTCACCCATTCCAGGGCCTGCTCCAGTGTGGGTAAGCCAGCACGCACCCTTGTGCCAGCCTCCCCAACTTTGGCATCATCGCAGATATGCATTATGGCATATTTGCAACACTCCTGGGCCAGCATAAGGCATTTATACTGGCCCAGCGCAATCTCTGGATTGTTCTCTCAGGGTTGACCTCAGATCCTGCTCTTAACCTTGTTCCTAAGCGCAATAGGAGTAGCCAAACTACTAGAATCCAAGACATATAACATGTCCTATTTAATATTACTTTTGAACATTTAATCCTGACCAAGAACATGTAAGTTAAAAACCCTAAATGTTTTAAATAAATATGTGGCCCAGTAACAGAGTTTCACCTACTTTGCATTTAGATGCAGTATTTTGACAAGTTCACAACAATTTGAGTTTTTACCTCCACCATTTTTCTGTATTTTTTTCTTCCTTGGTAACCCCGCCACCATTTCTGGATATAGACCATCATTTTGTTTAGGTACCTAAAACAAAATATTTTGATGAGCACGGAGGAATGAATTGCCTTTTGTTCAAAAAGTGCAAGATGTTCTTTGTTTTATTATTCAGTGGTGGCAGTTGTTGAATCCAAAGATGCCATCTTTAATGCTTTTTAGAGCAACGTGTACCCTAAATATGACAGAGAGCAAAAATCTTGATGGTTTAATTATAGATTTTCTTATAACACATGGCACCATTTGGAATTTGAAAGTATTTTTCACTTCTAAAGCATTATCTGAAGCATATGCCCCATCCAGGGTGAATTCAATATTCTGTTTAGATAAGGAAGAGAGAGTGGAGATAAGGAAGAGAGGGTGGAGAGTTAACATCTATTTATTTAATTAAATATTTCTACCATGCTTTCCTTCTCTCAGTCATGTGGTACTGAAGGAGGCTAACAATAACATAAAAAGTACCATAAAATACAATAACACAACTCAATTGTCACATCCAAACAATCTACAAGAAAGCAAAGAATAACATCAGAAAATAATATACCAGTGGCAGAACAGACCTATTTGGATATACTACTCTCTGTAAAATGGGAATCAAAGTCAAGTATTTCACAGGATTGATATGAGGATGAAAATGAATGATTTGATCCCCTGCGCATAGATCTGCAATGCTAGATATCCATATATGCATATGCCTATTGCACAAGAGGCAGCAATGTCATAAAGCATGTAAACCCACAACCTTACTCCATATAGGACCCCAAGTACTAGAGTTGCCAGACTCTTGAAGGGTCCTCTTAAATATGCTGCTGCATTGATAACAAGGCAACTATAGCTTCTCCTGTTTGCTTTAGGCCAGGGGTGCCCAAACTCCGGCCCTGGGGCCACTTGCGGCCCTCCAGCACTCTCAATGCGGCCCTCAGGGAGCCCCCAGTCTCCAATGAGCCTCTGGCCCTCTGGAGATTTGTTAGAGCCCGCACTGGCCATACGCAACTGCTCTCAGTGTGAGGGCAACTGTTTGGCCTCTCGAGTGAGCTGTGGGATGAGGGCTCCCTCCACTGCTTGTTGTTTCACGTCTGTGATGCAGTAGTGGCAGCAAAGGAAAGGCCAACCTTGCTTTGTGCAAGGCCTTTTATAGGTCTTGTGCTATTGCAAGACCTTCATTCATTCATTTTAATTCATCTTTAATATATTCGTTTATGTAAACTTATGTAAATTTATTCAAATTTTAAATATAAATTGATTCTTTTTTTTCCCCCTGGCCCCCGAGACAGTGTCAGAGAGATGATGTGGCCCTCCTGCCAAAAACTTTGGACACCCCTGCTTCAGGCCAATTGTGTCATCTGCTATAGTAAGAACTATAGTATTAATGTTCTGCATAGCATGTATTTGGGCAGTGGGAGGAGGACTAAGTGACAGGACCAAGAGAAAATGAGGTCAAAGAGACTGTTGCTTCCTCATTTCCAGAATCAGCAGTAAGTTTTAAAGTGCAGGGGAAATTTCTGTAATACAACATGGCAACCCAAGCAGGGACACATCACTACAGGCAGAACAGTTCATAAATAATATTTTGTTAATTTATTTACCTGCAAAGTCCACAGAAGTCAAATGCTTCTTAAAGCTGTGCAAAGCAATCTCAGTGTACCACAGTCTTTTTTAAAATAAACATATTTGATTGACATACGCAAATAAATGACAAAACTCAGGATATTTAAATCATTTCTTTCCTCATCCCAGAATTTTAAAAAAAGTTTCTAAAAGTGACACATGTACTATTATTTTTAAAAGGAGGATTTTCTCTCTGATTGCAAAGCATGATATTAATTTATAGACAAGAACGTTTTAGGCAGGAATGGGAACTCGAGTCCAGTTCAGTGTCCAGTTCTGGTTGCCGCATCTCAAAAAGGATTTAGTGGAGATAAAAAAGGTGCAAAATAGAGCAACCAGAATGATTACTGGGCTGGGGCACCTTCCCTATGAGGAAAGGCTACAGCATTTGGGCCTCTTCAGCCTAGAAAAGAGGTGCCTGAGGGGGGACATGATTGAGACATAAAAAATCATGCAGGGGATGGACAGAGTGGATAGAGAGACGCTCTTTTCCCTTTTGCATAACACCAGAACCAGGGAACATCCACGAAAGTTGAGTTTTGGGAGAGTTAGGACAGACAGAAGAAAATATTTCTTTACTCAGCGTGTAATTAGTTTGTGGAACTCCTTGCCACAGGAAGTAGTGATGGCATCTTGCCTGGATGCCTTTAAGAGGGGATTGGACAAATTTCTGGAGGAAAAGTTCATTACAGGTTACAAGTCATGGTAGGTATGTGCAAGGTAGAGGTAGGCTGCCTCTGATTGTCAGATGCAGGGGAGGGTACCAGGGCGCAGGTTGTGTGTGTTGTCTTGTGTGCTCCCTCAGGTATTTGGTGGGCCACTGTGAGATACAGGAAGTTGGACTAGATGGGCCCTTGGCCTGATCCAGCGGGGCTCTTATACTCTTGTCAGTGATCTGAACCTGAGTTGCCAAAATGCGCATTTTTCGGTGATTTGTTGACTCATGAGTCAAGTGCATGGAAGACTCTAAAAAACACTCAAGTTAGGGGCCCCCTGCATGCTGACTCGACCCCATGCGTGCTGACTTGAGTCTGCCTGTGTCTGGGTGTGCCTGCTTACTGTTTTTGCAGTGTGAAAAACCTTGTGGAGCCATCATTCAGACTGAGCGAGCAGCAGGGAAGTTCCTGCTGAGAGGCAGGTAAAGCATTAATGTTTTCCTCTTGCAATGAATAGGAGGGGGGAGGCAGGAGCGGGCTTTTTGACCATCTGTGATAGGAAGGAAGGAATAGATGATCATTGGATGCAGGAGGAGGAGCCCAAGGGGGTTCTTAGCCGCCCTGGGTCCCTTTTTGGGAGAAGGGCGGGATAAAAATAAAGTTTTATTATTATTATTATTATTATTATTATTATTATTCTTACCTTATGATTGGCTGCAGAACCCCAGGAAGGGAGAGAAAGGAGTAAGGAAGGGGGAGGGATGGGTTTGTAGCAATCTCACTTTCCTTTGCATGGCTGTTGCTTGGGCAGAGGAAGCCTCATTGAATGACTAGCTACAGTGGGACTACTTCTGAGTACAGCTGCAAAGGATTGGATCATCCTGGTAAGCGTCATAGTTGCTGCGCGTGACCCTCCTGCCTCTTGCCACTTCTGTCCCCACTCTCTTGCAATCCCTCCCACCTCCTTCAGCCCCCTTTATAGATAGGACAGGGCAGCAGAGGACTCTTTAAAGTGAACTCACACAGCCCGGCAGCGGCCCCATTTTTCTGTGGCAGGTTTTTTTTAAAGGGGGGACGACTCTATGACTCTTGTTTGAGTTGAGTCGCCGGGGGTAGTGAATCTCTCAAGTGGAGTCAAGTCCTCCTGGATTTTCCCATCCCTGGTTTCAGGCACATCACTGAGACCTGATAAAATACCAAATCACTAAAAACACAGTTAACATCCCAATCCTAAAGCATGGTCGTATAGCTAGACCAAATGGCCTACACTGCATCCAATGCAGCTCAGGAGGTGGCTGGAGGGGATATACTTCCCTATACTCACAGTAAAGCCCCATCAACCTCTTTGGGGCTTCCCTGCTATATAGCTGGTACATATCTGGGAAGCCAGTGTAGGGCTGCCTGAGCTGGGAAAGGGATTTAGGATAAAGCAAAGAAGGCTTCCACCAACCCCTCCCCTCCTGGGCCCTTTTTTCCACCCTTTCTGCCCCCCCCCCACTGAAAACACCCCCTGCCTCCAAACCACCCTCCCTCCACCCTTTCCCAGCCCCCGCATTGTCTAGCATGAACTTACCTGTGCCTACAGACACTGGGTTGGGATCTGGCACTGCTGAGCTGACACAGGCTCTCACAGTGGCTCACAGTTGGCTCTGAAGTAGGCGCAAACATGCCTTATGGCACATTTGGAATATTCTGGGCTGGCGCCAGCCCAATACCAAGTTAGGATTAGGCCGTGAGCTATATTAAAACTATAGTCCAAAAGTGGTTTTGCCAGCAAATTAGTTCCACTGAATGGAGCAGTATTTACTTCTAAGTAAAACAGTTCATGGTCATATTGTGAATCAAATTACCTGATATATGCCCTGACTTTGCATCCTCGAAACCAACTCTGAATTTTGACAGCAGCATAATATTCGTGCTTTCGATATTCATTTACACATCTGAAAACATAAGAAGAAAAATTCATATTTTAACCAGTTACATTAAAGATCAAAGCAACAAAAAAGCATTATTTGACTGCATATTCTTTTATTTCTCCAGGTGGGGACGACGACTATCACATCATAATAAGGTAAAACATTTATTATTATTATTTTTAATTTTACAACACCAAAAATTAACAAATATAAACTCAGAAAATTAGAAACAGAAATAGAAATAGAAATAAAAATGAAAGCAGATATTGAAAGTTGTGTGGCAAGTGCAGAGTTCTAAATCTATGTTTCTTCGTTCTTCTACAAAATCATATAACATATTAGGTATCATATCTTAAACAGTCTATTGGTTATTTCTAAGATACATTTTCAACATAAACAAAAAAAATTATCTATATATCAATTATCTACTCATTGAATCCATAACTTATTAGATCCATTTTCCCCTTTGTGCACAGGAAATCAATGAATAGTTTCCAATTGTTCAGAAAACACTTTACTGACTTCTCTTTAAGAAAAAACATAAGTTTGACCAATGATAAAGCAATACATTTATTATTTATATCCTACACTTTCTCCAAAGATCTCTCAATCTGTTTGAACTTCACAAGAACCTTGTTAGGGTAGCTAATGATTTCCTGAGTAGAATTCTACAGAAATACCAACCCATGTTCAAAATACCCATTTATTAATATGATTAACTGAAAGGCTAAGTGCCATTCTAGAGGAGTAGGTAGAAGCTGTAAGCACCAAAGTATCTGTAGAATGCATGGGGTGAGTGCTTAGTGTTCTCTTTAAACCAGTGCTTCCCAACCTTTTGGAGGCTGCGGACCACTGCATAAAAATTGGAATCATGGTGGACCACATACAACCCCACCCCCTGCAAATTAAAAATACAACAAAGGGTACAATCCTAACCACACTTTCCTGAGAGTAAGCCCCACTGAACAAAATAGGACTTACTTCTGAGTAGACCTGGTTAGGATCATGCCCTAAATTTGGTAGTCCATTAGGAAGCACACAGTAAAACATTCAAAGTGTCAACTGCGGTTACAGGTGGTCCATTCTCCACCAACTCTGATGGTTTATGGGGAAACGTCTCCTGAGCAAGCACTCCCCATGGACTACCAGAGAGGGCAGAGGACTGCCCACAGCTATAGCCGACATTTCAGTGGTCCATGGGGAACACACACTCAGCGAGGCACTAGAAGTGATAGAAGGTGATCATCTTTATTTTCACAACCTTGCAGACAACTTCACAGGGTCTTGCGGACCACCTGTGGTCCATGGATCATAGGTTGGGAAAAACTGCTTTAAACACTGTTGGAAGGGTACTGATGATTCAAAAATACCACTGTGCAGGATAATAATCCATTCCAAATTATTTCTATGGCCATTTGAAGGAATACTGTAGTGCATGTGTCTTGGAAGTGAGAGTGCAGTGATGGGGTTACCAAATACAAAGTGGGACAGAGTACCTATCCCTTTAACCATTGTAAAGAAGAGGGAATTTTGGCAGGTGCAGCTCAACATGGAAAGGTTTAAAAAGCTGCAGTGCCAAAATTCCCTCTTCTAAACAATGGTTAAAGGTATAGGCACTCTGCCCACTTTGTACCTGATAACCCTAGCAAGAAAGAACTATAAGTAGAGGTGCTTGTTTCCAGTAAGATAGATTTACAGGTGGGGCCTTGGTATCTGCAGGGGACCTGTTCCTAGACCCCCTTGCAGATACCAAAAATCATGGATAAAGAAATCCATGATTTTCTGCCCCTTAATCCCTCCTAGGGGGATGGGAGCAACTCCAATCCCCCCCCAGAGGGCTTTCGGAAGCCTGCAGAGGCCACGCATGTCTGCCTTCGGCCTCTGCTGGGCTCCGATTGGCTCTTAGAGTTGAAAAGATGTGACTTCTGGAAGCCCCGGTCCTCAGAATGCCTTAAAAGGCATAAAAGCATTACTTCTGGTTTCCCTCAGGATACCGGAAGTCACATTTTTTTGGCTGTAAGAGCTATTTGGAAGCCTACAGTAGACATGCGCAGCTTCTGCGGGCTTCAGAAAGCCATCTAGAGGGGACCGTAGAGCAGCTGCAGTCCCCTTTGGAGGGTTCAGGTGGGGCCCAAGTCTGGCTCAATGCTGGTCCGGGGGACCCTAGCTGAGCCAGATCCATGGATGAAAAACCTGCGGATAAACAGTTCCACCTATACAACCTAAGTCTTACTGAACACAGTGGGCTTACTTCTGAGTAAAATAAATAACACCATTTTCAAACACACAAATAAGCAAAGCACATACACCACACAAGTTTGAGAAAGGCTCTCTCTATTTACCTTCATCTATTCAGGAATATCATTTTTCCTAAATATCATTTTCTGGATCCCAACACAAAACAATGCATTTCTGTGGTAATTTGGAATATATTTATTTTATTTATTTACTTACAATATTTTTATCCTGCCTTTCTCCCCAGACCGAAAGCAGCTATCATGATACTTCCAAACAGAGTGAGAGGTTTCAGGGGCAGTGCTTTAAGGTTTACAGCACAAGCCTATGCATGTCTATTCAGAAGTGAAGGTAAGTCCCACTGATCAATCAGTTAATCCATCAGTTGTAGTAGTGGTAGTAATGGTTTGCTCACTCATGATATCTGTGGATCTTACTACATTAGGGCTACAATACTATCCACACTTTCCTGGGAGTAAGCCCCACTGACTATAACGGGAATCACTTCTGAGTTGCATAGGATTGGATTCTGGGTTCACCCTGCAATGTTGCTACAACAGGTGAAGGAACTCCAACTAGCAGACCTGGAGCAAACTCTAGGAAGAGTTGTCAGTTCCCTGGAGTTGATTTACATCCCAAGCCTATGCATGCCAACTCAGAAGTAAGTCCCATTAGAGTCAGTGGGGCTTACTCCCAGGAAAGTGTGGCTAGGATTGGGCTGTTACGCTGTAATCCTATGCACACTTACCTGGGAGTAAACCCATTGACTATAATGGGACTTACTTCTGAGCAGATATACAAAGGATTGGGCTCTTACAGTCCAATCGTATCTGCAGTTTCCTGGGAGTAAGCCCTACTGATTCTAATAGGACTTAGTTCTGAGTAGAGATATACAGAGGATTGGACTCTTACAGCCCAATTGTATCCACACTTACCTGGGAGTAAGCCCCATTGACTCTAATGGGACTTGCTTCTGAGTAGATACACAGCTCTATCCACACTTCCCTGGGAGTAAGCCCCACTGACTCCAATGGGGCTTACTTCTGAGTAGGCATGCGTAGGCTGGGGCTCTGAGGCTCCTGGAGGGGAAGGGACCTGCGGGGCCCTTACCTGTTCCTCTGGAAATGTTCCTCCTTGAAGCCCGGCAGCCTCCCCTGCAGCCTGGCCAAGGTGGCCATCTTTGCCCTGCTCCCATAGATGGTGTACAAGCCGTTGCCACGGCAACCGCGCCATACCACGCGGGCAGCAGGGGCGGGGGGAATCAGTTCTCCTCAGCCGCGGGAGGAGAGCAGAGGGGCGGGCGGGGGCTTCGAGCGGACCCCGGGGGGGCTATAGAGGAGGACGAGGCGCAGTGGCGGGCGCCTGGCCCGCGCCTGCGCCCGCGCCCTCCCGCGCAGCTCCCAGCCCCGCGAGGAGGCGGCGATGGTCGAGCCCGGCTTCCTCCAGCGCCGCGGCTGCTGCCGGGATTCCATCATGGGGGAGTGAGAGGCGCAGCGGCTGCAGAGTGGCTGGCCGGCCCGCCCGCCCGGTGGACCTGCCGCCCTCCCCCGCACCCGAGTCTCTGCGAAGCGGCACCCGCCTCCCCAGGGAGCGGCCCACGGCAGGCGCCGGGTACATGTTCCGGGCGGCCGAGCCCAGCCCCTGCAGACCTCCAGCCGCCAGGAAGAGCTGGTGAGGGCGGGGTTGGGGGCGAGGGGGCGGCTGTCCACCCACCAGCGACATGTGGGTGGGGAGGCAGGTGAGGCAGAGCCTCCCCTCTGTAGTCTTTGGTAAGCGCTGCCACTGGCCTGTGAGGGGGGGTACCCTGTGAGATAGGTACCTACCTACCCACCCACTAGGGACTTGCAGTGGGTGGGGAGGCAGGTGAGGCAGAGCCTCCCTGCCGTAGTCCTTCAAAAAGCGCCACTGCCACCCTGTGTGGTGTGGAACCATGCTCTGCCTCTCCTGCCTCCCCACCCACTGCACATCCCTGCCACTCACCTGCCACAGGTGGGGTGGCTGGAGTCCTGAGGCAGGGTACTCTGTATACCAGGTTGCCAAATGACTAGGGGAAAAACCCTGGCCTGGTATACTCCTGTGCTTGGAACAGCATCTCGAGGTGCTGCGGAAATCAGCATGTGGGGCTACTGCATGGAGATCTGCTTGCTGAAGATCTGCGCATCAAGCCACTGTCCAAGGCATAACTACAGGGGCTAGTTGGAAGCCTGGCAGCCCTACCCATGACTCGATGTATAGCAGCGATTTTCAACGAGTGTGCTGTGGCACGTTGGTGTGCCAAGAATGGTCCATAGGTGTGCCACGGGAGTTTGGGGGGAATGTTGTTTGTTAATAGGCCCATTGGAGGATATCATCCTCCTTGCCAGCAACATGGCATGCCTTGTCAATTGTAAAAAAAACTGATGGTGCACCTTGACAATTTTTACACCTTGTCAGTGTGCCCTGAGATGAAAAAGGTTGAAGATTGCTGATGTAAAGGGTGAGGAGAATTTGTTCTTTAAAAAAAAAAAAAAAAAGTTTAAAATTAAACACTCGGAGTCTACAGCATGGTTTGGTGGAATGGGTGTAAAAATAAGAAGGATGATGCCCTTGTTTGGAGGGGGTGTGCAGGCACA
Organism: Tiliqua scincoides; assembly: GCF_035046505.1. Taxonomy (NCBI): domain Eukaryota; kingdom Metazoa; phylum Chordata; class Lepidosauria; order Squamata; family Scincidae; genus Tiliqua; species Tiliqua scincoides. The sequence continues at coordinate 252,627,184 of NC_089821.1, forward strand.
TGTGGGTGCCTTTTGGATTGGCAGAATAAATATGAGGCTAAAATAAATATGTAAAAGGGATGGGGTTGTGCATATGATTAAGGTAATGGTGTAGGTGTAGTTGTGGATGGGATTATCTGTGGGTCCTCTACTATGCCCCGTTTACCATAAGGTTTCTTCAGAAGTCTAGCACTGAATTTGAACTCCCAGCCTAGAAGAAATCCCTGTCTGGTCTGCTGTGACCAAGCTTGCTGAATTTATGGGCATATACTTGGTAGTAGCAATGAAATAGTAGTCCTTTTATCTGATTGTCTAGATCAGTGTTTCTCAAACCGTGGGTCAGGACCCACTAGGTGCGTTGCGAGCCAATTTCAAGTGGGTCCCCATTCATTTCAATATTTTAATATATTAGACTTGATGGTGAATGACTGCATTTGAGAAAATGTTACAGACCTATACTTTTAACAATGATAGTAAATGGGACTTATTCTTGGATAAGTTTGGGTAGAATAGCAGCCTAGGGTTGTTAAAAATTTTCCTGCTTGATGATGTCACTCCTGGTCATGACATCACTTCTGGTGGGCTCTGACAGATTCTCATTTTAAAAAGTGGGTCATGGTGCTAAATGTGTGAGAACCACTGGTCTAGATGTATTCAAAACAGATATGAGGAGGGAGCTCTGGACTGAAAGGAAGACCAGGGCGAAACAAAACATAACAGATTGTGTGAAAGAATGAATTATATTTTTATTCATTTATTTATTTAAAGGATTTTTATAATGCCTTTATAAAAAACCAAAGCAGTTTTGATTGTGTTTTACGAGTATTTTATTTTTTTCATTTTATTTTATTGTAGACATATATGACTTGGTAAGTACTGCAGGTCTGGCAAGCACCAAGCTATTTTTATGTCTTCTATGATAGCCAGTGCCTTTACTTGTTGAAGTGCATTCTTTGGGAGTGGGAGAAAGCTTTAATCTCAGCAGTGGCCCAGGAACTGAGCTACGGTGTGCTTCTGCCCATCAGCTAGGAGCACTCTCCACTACACTGTAGCAGAAGGCCCCTTGGCTGCACAGACCAAAAAGGCCTCCCTACCACTTAAAACAGCAACTCAAGCTGGCTCTGGTGAGCTCAGAAGGCATAGTTACATCTCAGGCTGTAAGAATTGGAGGCAATGGCAGTAGAAGAGAGGAAAGCTGCATATAAACAGGCACATTTGCAAGCTGTGCTCCCATGGCCAACAGTGGTAGGTAGGGCAGGTCTTCCTCAGCTCTTGACTGGCTGAGTGGAGTTCTAGGGAGAAACCAAATCCAGAGGGAGGAGTTTTTATGAGAGGCACAGTGGGAAGGGAAGAATCCCCTGTCCCAGCCAGAGTCCAAAGGACCAATGATCAAGCACATTGGCTTGATAGCCAGAGGAACCTGAAGAAGGGGGTCCCACTCCAGGGAAGCTGTTTGCCCAAGCCCTGTAGGAGGAACTTGAGTGCAGATTAATGCCCTCCCCATAACAACCTCTGAGGTGTTATTGGAGCCTCCTAAAACACCCCAGATTTTCTCCTGGATGTTCCCATCCTGATCACCATAACAAGGAGTGCCAAACTGCCTTGCTATAAGGGTTGAAGGAGGAACTAGCACGCTCCTTAGGGGTGGCAGTGGGGGTAGTGGGAAAAGGCCCGAATTGCATATGAACGTTCATTTGCACTGATGCTGATGAACTACTCTATGCTGTATCTGGAGGTCATCCCACTTTGGAAAATGAAAGCCACCAGAGTGGCTCAAGCATTGACAGCAGAAGAAGGAAAAGCAGCATGCAAAACAGGCATACCACAAGCTATGCTTCTGTGGCAACTCGGGGAGGGGCAGATCTTCCTCAACCCTTGACCAGCTAAGCAAGCAGGGGTCTAGGGAGGGACCAGATGCGGGGAGGCTTTCGGGGAAGTGGGATGGAAAGGAGAAGAGTCCCTGACCCTATCACAGAAGATACTGTAAGGATACTGAGCAAGGGTATTTGAACAAGTCTAAAGATCCTGTGTGTGCTTATTTGGAAATTAACACTCCACTCCAAACTACAGTAGAACCTCCAAAGTTGACCACCTCTCTATATTTACCACCTCCTTAGGTTGACCTGATTTTCACAGTATGGACAGACACTGCATATACACTATGGGAGACCAACCTCTCTATATGGACACTCCATTGCACAGAGTATTTATTTATCCTCCATAAGTTGCCCACTGAACACTAACAAGGAAGCAAGACCACAGTTAGCAACATCAAAAAGTAAAGATGAGCACTTTGAGAGATACAGTAAGGAAAACAGAGGCCTGCAGCAGAAAAGAAAGAAAACTTCGCTTGATTAAGTAAATGAAGCTTTTTTATGCTGGTTCAAACAAATGTGGGCAGTGAACTCCAGAATCCGAGGGCCAATGATCCAAGAAATTGCTAAGAAGTTTGTGCAGGAATTTGGGGTAGATTTCCAAGCATCAAGTGGTTGGCTTGAAAAATTCAAACTGCGACACGAGATCTCCCAGAAAGTCTTGTGTGGTGTGTCAAATGAAGTTCCGGCAGAAGTTGTTGAAGATTTCATTACTAAGTTCCCAGACTTTGCAAGAGGCTTCAAAGATGATGAGTGCGGACTCTTTTTCAAAGCAATGCCTGATAGAAGCCTCGTCACGAAAGGTGACAAATGTAAGAGCGGAACCTGCAACGAACCTGATCTGGAAACAATGTTCCAAGCAATATTGTCAGAAGTACAGCCCAGCAGAGAAGTGAAGGACGCACCCCGGGGAAGAAGAAAGTGCGGACGACATGGACTCAGAGATTCCAAAGGAAGGGGATGTGGGCATCTGATAAAACAGTTGAAGTCATATGCCATGAATAAATGTTCAGGCATGTTGAATGGGATAGCCAGCATTGATAGTGCATTCTCTTCTTATCTTTACACAAAAAAGAAGCAAACCAGGATTGACTCTTTTTAAAAAAGAAATAATTCACATACAGTATATGTACTGTAATTCATGTAATTCTGAATGCATTTTTTCTATATCTTCACTGTATGTATTTAGGTATGATAGCTGTAATAAAGGCTCTAAAAATATTATAAGCACAGTATTACATATTTTTCCATATGTTGACCAATTTCTCCAGTCCCTTGGGTGGTCAACTTAAAGAGGTTCTACTGTAATAGATATGATAGCAGAGCAGAAATTACTTGTTTTAAATGTCCATTTTGGAACCCCCTCCACAAACAGTGGCGGTGTTGTCAACTAATGTCCACTACCAGCTTACCCGTGGGAGCACAAGTAAGCCAGAGAGGGTGGTGGGAGAATGGGGAGGGGGAGGAACAGGGGAGTGCTGGGGTGAACACTCCAACTCCCCAATTTGTGTTGGGTACAGAACAAGGGAAGGAGGGGGTGGATCTCGACAGCATCAGTGTGTGTCAGGGTCCTATTACTGTTCTGTTCTCACTCCCCTTGGTTCAATGACAGCAGAAATGGTGAGATCTAAGAAGACCCATTTGAGTAGCAAAGTCTTACCCCAGGGTAAGAGAAAAAGTTTCCTTACTGTGAGGAGCCATCCACAACAGGCCCCCCCCCCACCATAGGATAGTGCTGCATTGGCATGGCTGCATGAGGTTGGGGGGGGGTGAGTTAGGATTGGATTATAAATTGAGCAAAGTGGAACTTGCATGTTTACCAAGAAGCATAAATTTGGGCTGAGTGAACATATACTGATTGAACTTTCCATGAGCAAGGATTGGCAGTTAGATAAAATATTTTTTCATGAGTGCTGTGGATACAAATGGTAATTGTATTTGACTATTGGAATCATAAGCATTCATAATTTGAGGTGAAGCTCAGTGAATACAAAGTATGAGTAGAGGATCACCCATGATGGCTCATTGGTAATCTCAGTTAGATGCAGTTTGGCATCTCCTGGATCCTAGCTCCTGTGATGACTTACAGCCCAATCCTAACCAACTTTTCAGTGCTGATTCTGTCATAGTGCAGACTCAAGGTAAGGGAACAAATGTTCCCTTACCTTGAGGAGGCATTCATGACTGCCTCATCACCACCAAACTCAGTGTACACCCCATTGGCACTGCTGCATTGGTGGTGGAAAGTTGGTTAGGATTGGGCTGTTACTCGTTTCTGGTCCAGTAGGCTGCCAACAACAATAAATACATGACATTACATCATTTACAATACTTATGCTCAGAAATCAGATATGATTCTTTTATATATAAAACAGCCTTTATCAAATTTATTTGATCACAATTCTTTTTAGGAAATTATGAGTATAAAGAATCTTATATTGTATTCAGTATTAATTTTAAACTAGCTTTTAGAAAGAGAGGGACAGACAATGGAATGTATCAAAACCTTGGCTTCTGTGTGCGCTAGCTTGCTTCTGCTTGCACTGTCTAGTGCACACATATGGAATTGAGCCAATTCCCTTTCTGCCAATTTCTCCCCTTTCTCTAGTCCCCTGTATCCCCTGGAAAATCTTCTGAGAGCTTGTCAACATTCTGGAACAGATTTGTAAGGATTGAAAGTGACTAGAGAAGGAAGGGGACATGATTGAAAAATGTACTGTATTTGTTGGTGCACATGAAAGGCACGTGTGGATAAAATCCATGGACCATAATGTAAAAATACCTAGTTTTAAAAAAACTATGTTAATTGTTAATTTTTTCAAATCTGGAGTGATGGCTTCATTTCTATGCACACAGCTGCTTTAGATTCAGGAAGTTTAAGCACGTATAACTAAACGCAAGATTATCTTGTAAACTATGTATAAACTGTGTCTTGTAGTGTGTAGAGAGTTCAGCATTTAGCAAACTTTATTGTTATAGGTAAACGTAAAGGTCACTGCAGGCAAACTATAATTACTTTTGCTTAATATCTTCGATGAGATGAAAAGTTTTATCACTAGCTGTGGGGTGTTGCTGTAATTGTCTTTGCTACTTGATGTAAAGCACGCTGAAGATTATATTACAGCATGTTTGAACAAAGTTCTGCAGATGCACTGATACCAAACACATTCCATTTGTTAATTAGCAGGTTTCACCTTTTGAATATAGCTTATAATTTCAATTTTAAATAGAATTATTCTAGTTTTTTGAAGTAAGATAGGTAGTCATTTATTGCTAGTGGCCTAATAAATATTTTTGAAAGTAGTCCAGTAGAAACATTTTCTGCTCAGTCAAGTGTGCGTAACTTTTAAAAAGAAATTATAATTTTCTAAGTTTATATTACTTGGTTTATTCTCTATGTTTTCTTTCTGGACCATTCAAATAAAATCATCCATTTTTTCAAAACAGAAAAGTCTTAATACATTATGGTAGTAGGAGCTAAAGTTGCCCGGTAGAATGCTGTTAATGCTGTTAATAATATTTGTACAGGTAGTCCCTGACTTAGGGACTTGTAAGTATAGTAGGGCTCAATCCTATCCAGGCCGTATGCTGGCAGATCTTGTGATCTGCCACTGTAAGGCTCGGACCGCTGGTGCAGCAAGTTGTTGCTGCCAGTACAAAGCTCTGGAGGCCATGCATGGGTGACACCAGCCACCAAAACCTCTGCCATGCCAAGTAATTTGGCCATGAGGGGAAATGAGGGCATGGGTTGGGCTGGAGCAGATCTCTGTGCTCAGGTGGATGTCCTCAACCTGGGCCTGACACCTGGGACATGCCAGATTTACAAGAGCTATGATGGTGTAGTGCAGTGGTTCCCCAACTTCTCATCGGAATTTGGGAACCTTGTGTCTTTGTGGGGGAGGGGGAAGGGTTGTATAAAAATGTGAAGAATAAATGAAATAAAAAATACCAGATTTACATCAGGAAAGAAAACAGCTGGCATAAATTTGAGTAGGCCCTTTTGGGACCAGGGAACAGCAGAGGAGGTAAATAAAAAATTTCTTTACTTACCTCCCACTGGTGTAGCAAAAGCTGCATTGGCACTTCTATACCCCACAAGCATGCTGAGGATAGGATTGGCCCATCAAGGATATCTGACTTAAGGAGGTCCCAAGCCAAGGACAGTCACATCACACATTGATGCAGACATTGGTTTTGGAGAGGGAAAGAGACTGTTTTTGAGATGGAGAGAGATGCTATGTTTTGGAGACACTAATGGTGGGAAAAGGAAAGCCAGTACAGTATTTAATAAAACTATATTTATGTTCATCTCCAACTAAAACAAATGTAGATAGTAGCTTGTAAAATGCAACTAATTCAAATGCATCCGTCTCCCTGTCTAAGCAGCTTTGTTTGGTTTTTTTTACATCGCACAACAAGAAAAGCAGGTTTAGGACAAGGTACTGGTATATGTCTAGTAGGGAATGAAATGTTTAGTTAATTTTTAAACCACTGAAAATTGTTCATAATTTTGTGTTGCATAAATAATGTTTCAACTTAAATACAGACCTCCAGAACCTAACATGTACCTAAGGGAACGCAAGTATAGGTAACTGTATAGTCCTTTTTGAGTGTACAACTTACTTGACAAGATATTCACACACAATATCTTTGCATGTAAGGTAAGTAAATACTGTATTCAAATTGGAGCTGAAGCTAAGAGAGGGAGTGGATTCTCCATAGCCACCTGGTGAGGTGAAATTTGAACCACAGATGTCCTGATTCTCAGCTTAGGGCCCAATCCTATCCAGTTTTCCAGCACCGGTGCAGCTACAATGCAGCCCTGAGGTAAGGGAACAAATGTTCCCATACTTTGAGGAGGCCTCTGTGACTGCCTCCCGAACACAGGAAACAATGCATACCCCATTGGCACAGCAGCACCGGCACTGGAAAATTGGATAGGTTTGGACCCTCAGTCTCTTAGCCACTATGGTACACCAGTTCTATACTGTATGTACTGTGGCTTTTTAACCACTATTATTATTATTGGTATTTATATACCACTTTTCATCAGAAAGTGGTTTACGTAGCAAAATAAATCACTACATGGTTCTCTGTCCCCAAAGACACAAGAGAGACACTACCAGTGGCCAATGGAAAAGATGCCATGCTTGAGTGAAAAGGGACAGTTGCTCTCTCCCTGCTATGTACAGGCTTCCTCTTGTAATACCAAGATCTGGTATTAGTGGTTTCACTTATCTGCTGATCCAGGGGGTGCCCCCCTTACAGTACCTTTTGTTTTCCATTAGAAGCAATTGAAGCACGAGTTTTTCTTTTTTTATAAAAAGGAACGTTCTTGCTTAACTGAAGAATGTGACATACAGGCATCCAGCCTGCATGAGGGACGCTAACCAATGTTAACAGTTCCTGCTTCCTGTTAACATTCAGTTAGTCTCCTCCCTGTAGCATGCAGGCTCTTTGCCTGCATGTCGCATTCTTCAATTAAGCAAGAATGTTCCTTTATTAAGAAGAAACACTTGTGCTTCTATAGCTTGTAAAGAAAAAAAGGAAATGGGCACAGGGGGCACTATTTATATAGATTTCCCTTATATCTGCAGTTTCCATATCTGTGAGGGGGCTGGAATGAAACCCCTGCAGATATTGGGGGACCCAATTTTAAAAGATGCCTCTTCATATTGCAGTAAGCTTTAATTTTATAAGCAACCTATTTTGTCTCAATACTACTATAATTATTATTTGGGAGTCATGGGGGAACAAGAATGTGAATTCATGTAAGGAAATGTTGGGTCAGAGTCACTAAGATTCATGCAATAGAAAAAGGTGCATCTCTTCTTCTTGAGTTCTCGGGCACATTCAGATTTCTTGGAGAAGGACAGTTTTTTGTTCACCTCTGGAAACAACTTTGGGACTTTGGAGAAAGTGCAGAGTAGCATAAATCTATTTTCCCAACATTTACAGAAGCATTGGGACAGAAACAGTAGCCAAAGGAAATTGTGCTATTTCTTGTCTTTTTTTTCAAAGTCCTGCAGAAGGTGAAATAAGAGCCTCCTCCATATTCTCTGCACATGTGGGAGGACTTGGCAGGATGTGAGGGCCAGGGACTTAGTCTTGTTTCATTTTGTGTTGAGTTCTTGCAGATGGCAGAAGTAGTACTGTTTTGCAAAGCCAGTTCACATACAGACCTCTCTTGTCTGCCACCCGCTCTAAAATTCATAGAGAACACAGGTAAAGATTTGGAGAGAGACTATCAATACAGACAGCCTGAAAGGGGATTTGAAAAGGGGAAGGATCTCTGTTGCTAACAAGTTCTGTATTTTTTTAATTTTAATTCAAAATTAAGTCTAAAATGTTCACCTACTTCCAAAATAGACTTTAGAATATCAAACATTTCTAGAAGAATTAGAATGTATAGTGATAATTTTAGCAATTTGCTATTGTGTAATTATTTGTAACTGGAATTTTTCCTTCTTTGCAGGCATTTTAGTAAGACCATGGAGGAGCTAGTTCATGATTTGGTCTCGGCACTGGATGAAAGTTCAGAGCAAGCACGAGGAGGCTTTGCAGATACAGGAGATCATTCACGCAGTGTCTGTTGTCTTCTAAAACGGCAAGCCCGAAAGCGAAGAGGGCGAAAAAGACGTCCCTTTAACACCCATAATCCCTGGGAGACTGGTCACTGTTTAAGTGAAGGCTCTGATTCCAGCCTTGAAGAACCGAACAAGGATTACAGAGAGAACCATATTAATAAGAAAGACCATAGTGACTCTGATGACCAATTACTAGTTGCAAAACGGAGACCATCTGCAAATTTAAATAACCTCAGGGGCAAAAGACCTTTATGGCATGAACCTGATCTAGCAGTTGACAATTTAGGAAATAGGACTCTGCGCAGAAGACGAAAAGTGAAACGAATGGCAATTGATCTACCTTCAGAAATAACAAATACACTGACATTACCCCAACAGCAGGATAACATTAAGGATCAGGAAATGGACCACGACAACTGGTCTTGCCAATATCAAGAACTAGCAAAGAGCAAAGTTAAAAAAAGGAAACTAGCTGCAAGTAGGCAAGGACCAGAAATTTTGGATGAAGGAGTTGTCATAGAGAATGATGAAATCAACCAGGCAGGCAAGGATAAAATGGACTATGAGGAGCAAAAGGGCTCGGATGAAAACATGAGTGACAGGTTACTTTTAATTTTTTTTAAATTTAATGGCATTTCCCCCTCTTTATCTTGCAAGTATTGACAGATATATGCTCAGGTGTTATTTTTCCTGTATTTCAAGATCATAATGTAAAACCACGTATACTATTTAAAATTGTTTGGGCGCTTCCTGGCTCTCTTCTCTGTTAGTGCCCCTATGCTTATTATAGGACATATAAGTCAGCAAGGAGCCTATACTTTCAAAAATGTGTATATTTGCTGCCATTTTAGTAAGCTAATGATTTGGGATTGGGGTGCAGAGGAGCAGTGCTCAGTACTTTGGTGTTAAGCAATGGCCTAAGAATAGCAAGTCAAAAAAGATAATCAAGTAAGTAGATTTAAAATTATTCCTCATATTACGGTCACTGACCCTTCCTTTTGAATGTGGGGATTTGGGAGGCATGATGAAATCTAAATCTTATAATTAATAATTTGTGAATTGTGTTTTTGTTCCACATTTCCTGTGAAACTGAATTACTCTACCCACTAAATCGTATTCATGGTCTTGATATAAATTCTAATCCAGTTTTCCCATCAACTGACATTTTCCTCTGTAGATCTTTTAGCAGCATCTTCTTATACAGAGTATTTATCTGACAATCACTTCTGTTACTTGTTTAAGGCTGCAATCCTATGCAGTTTCCTATGCACAGTTTCCTGGGAGAAAGTTCTATTGGGACTACAATGGAACTTGCATCTGAGTAGACAGGCATAGGAGTGGGCTCTGAAACAGTTATCTCCTCACCCCTTTGGCAAGTGGCACTAATGCAGTTAACAATTCATCAGTGACTGAATACAATACTAAACTCCAAATGAAAATTAAACTGTCATTAAAAATTCATTAAAAGAAGTTAGAAGAGACCTTCCTAAAAACCTGCACAGTAGCACCCCTCCCATCCCTACGGGATATGTTCCTAGTGCTACCACAGATATGTGAAACTGTGGATAGTAGCAAACCCCTCACACTCATTACTAACTTCTCTTTGTTTGCAAATGCTTTGTTTGCAAAGCAACACTAACAGGAATTGGACACCAGAGGAAGCAGACTGACAGTGAGAACACTAGACTCTGCTTCCTGTTAGCAGTCTTGCTGTTGCCTCCTCTAGCTTTCCTCTAGCAGCTATGAGTGTATCATTCTTGCTGTCTGTCTGCTTCCTCTGCTCTCTGCTTACTGTTAATATTCTCACCATTGCTTCCTCTAGCAGCTAGGAATCTAGCATTCTTACTGTCTTGCTTCCTTTTCCAAAAAGCTTCCTTTGCTTTCTGCTTCCTGTTAGCATTGCTTTGCTAATCAAGTGTTTGCAAACAAAGAGAGGTGAGAAATGAGCATGACAGGAATTTGAGAACTGGGGATAACTGAAACAGTGAAAACTGAGGGTCCAATCCTATCCAATTTTCCAGTGCCGGTGCAGCCATGCCAATGGGGCATGCACTGCATCCTGTGGTGGGCAGGCAGTCTCAGAGGCCTCCTTAAGGTATGGGAACATTTGTTCCCTTACCTCAGGTCTGCATTGCAGCTGCATAGGTGCTGGAAAATTGGATAGGATTGGGCCCTGAATCCGCAGATATGAGGGGGCTACTGTATAGGAAAAGGTAGGCTTTTCTAGGAGGAGAGGTCTCCAGTTTGGTGCCTTCCATGAAGAAACAACTACAGGTGGAGCCTATTTATCCACGTTAGTTCCGTTCCATGACTCGGCAGGATTAACAAAAAAAACGCGTTGTGCTGAATTGCATAGAGTTACGCAAATAGGCTGCAGCCTGACACTTCCAGATGGAAGGAAACTAAGGCAGCTGCTCTCAATCCTCTCCGCTCTGTACTCAGCCCTCCCCGTTGTCAGATGCCCAGCTTCTTTCACAGTTGGAATGCTGAGCTTTTAAGAGTCCAGCCCTATGCATTTCTACTCAGAAGTAAGCCCCATTCCAGTCAATGGAGCTTACTCCCAGGAAAGTGTGGAAAGGATTGTAGGCTAAATCTCATGCTTTGCTTGGTGGGAAGGCTTGCTTGTGTCGGTGATTGCCTGCACCATGGGGGGGGGGGAGAATTGGGCAAATACTCCCTGGGTTTTTTAAAGCAATCCCCTCTGTTGCTACCACACCTGCCCCTGTGTGTGTGAGTGAAAGAGAGAGCAAGAGCTGCATGATTTCTGGCTACAGAGGTTTTCTGCCCCCCTTTCCCTCTTCAGCCTCTTTGCTGTCTCCAGGGCTCCAGGAATGTTACTGTTCCTTGGCAAGGGGAACCTCTTCCAGGGCTCCAGGGCTGTTTCCCTGCCTGGGCAAGGTGGAGCCTTTTTGTAGTGTTTTGGGCTGCCTGGAAATGGATCGAGATGCCATCGCAGGGCAAAGGAGGCAAAGGTGTGTGTGACTTTCAGTACCCCCACCCCATTTGAGACAAATCTGCAGATAAAAAAATTCGTGGATAAATACGCTGCACCTGTACTTTAAATTCTGGTAGATGTGGCAGTGTGAATGGAATGGACTCAAAGTAGGACTTTCTCAGATAATTGGTTGATAGTTTGTTAGACTGAAATGGCAAAGGCAGTTCTAAACATATGTAAAATCCAGACAATTTAGGGCTTTGAACATTTAGAGCCTTGAACATCAGGCACTTGAATTGCATGTAAAAAGCCGAGAACCAGTTCCACTGTTGCAGAGTCCGTCAATTGATATCACCATCCTACACCTAACCAAGAGTGACCTGCTGCATTTTGTGCTAAGTTTTTGAGTGCTCTTTAAGGGCAGCCTCTCATAGAATGCATTTCAATGGTCAGAACTGGTGGATTCTAAAAGGATGTATATCCTCTACTGCATTTCTCTTCTCAGACTATGTTGCTATTAGACAACAAATCTGTGAAAAGTGCTTCAGGCCACAAGTGCCACCCTCTTTTCTGAATTTAGTTCTAGACCGCCAATAACTCCTGAACTGCTCCCAAGCTGTTCTTTTTCAATTTGAATCCGTGCTTCTTGAGTATAGATGAGCACTACTGGATACAAATAAGAACTTGCCAATGCTTGCCAAATAATTGCCTTTGCACCTTCTGCAGTTGAAGAAACATTAATGGAGCAGGAATGTTAAAGCTTAAATCGCAAGGAATGATATGTAATGTCTGATTTCAAACTTTGGGTCTATTCGCATAAAGTTCTGTCACACTGATATAAGGAGGCAAGGTTCATGTTACATATCTGTTAGAGTTGCATATCTAATCCTTTAGAGCAGTGATTCTGAAAGTGGTGGGTCGTGACCCATCATTGGAACCTAAAGTGTCACTTTCCCCTTCAGGGAAGTGACCCATAAATAGGTACCTTGATGGCGCCACAGATATCATTATGCTGCAGGCACTCAGGCACATACCTGGGGGGACTGTACAGCCTCCTGGAGGGTCCTGGAAGCTTGCAGCCCCTTCCACAAGCGTCCCCTCTGCTGCAGTGAGCTCTGATCTACAGTCGGAGCCCTCTTCCGATTTTGGAAGTTCTGCACCCCGCAGCTCTGGTTGCAAACCGGGTGTGGGCTCCTGACTGAAGATCACATGTTACAGATCTCCTCCGGCAGATTACACGCAAGATTAAATTGTAAAGCAGTGTATTTTAAGACTAGATACTGCAATCATGTTGTAATGTTCCATAGTAACAAAGATAAGTGCTTAGAAGAAATATCTGCATGTGGTGTGAAACACAGGCCCTCCCTAAATGGCACCCTGTTATACTTTGTTTTAAGGCTCTAGGCTGCTTCATACTTTACACCTGAGCTCTCCAAACTTTTTGGCCAGAGGGCCACATGAAATATCTGGCGCAGTGCTGAGGGCCGGAAAAAAAATTTAAATATAAAATTTAAATAAATAAATTAGAGATGGAACTTAGATGAATGAATAAATAAGTGGGCTCATTCACTCAGCCTCTCTGGCCCTCGGAACACCCTCCAGATGCAATCAGAGCACAGCTCTGGTCATGTTCAGTCAAGTGGGCCAGAGGCTTTCAGGGGACAAGAGGCTGGCCATGGGCCAGATAGAGGCTCGCTGTGGGCCGCATCTGGCCCCTGGGCCAGGGTTTGGAGACCCCTGCTTTACATGATAGTAAATACTTGAATTACTGCCTCCACAACCACTCTGCTCTCCGATGCATATAACTGTATGATTATCATGGTGGTAAAGCCATATCTACATGCACCCGTTTACTTTTTTTATAGTTGTAGCTAAAATGTTTGGAGGGTGTATGTGAAAGCATAATGTATGAAGCGTCCCTCAATTGAAAGTTACAGAGAAGGAAATTATAACCTGTAATTTTTTTCTTTTCTTTTTTTGCTGTTATGATCATATTGATCATATTATTTTTTTCCTCAGGGTGACCTTTACTTTGATTTAATAGGTTGCCACAGCTGTAAACATTCTATCTTATAAGTAATATAATTATAGTGAATCTTTATGTGGTGTATCTTCCAGAACATTTGCAAATTCTAAGAATTCTGTCTTTAGACACTTGTATTTCATGCGCTGAAGAAAGTCTTGGAATGCTTTTGATTAAGATTTTCCCCTCCCTCCTTTTTTTTTTATTGAGCAATGGTGTTTGGGATCAAACTGAATTGCACAGCATAAGAAAGGAGCAGCGAGCATTTGATGGGAACAGATAATAAAATGCATCAATTGTGTCAGCACCTCACTAGAGTCACATCTGGCTTACTGTCAGGGTCCCATTAGATTCCTGTGGTTTTATGTGCCAAAAATAATATGTTCTGCAGTTAATGGAACCGAGATATTTGCAGTGTGATTTATTTTTTTTATCTTCTTATTTTCCTTAAATCTTGGTCAGACTTAAGTTTCATCTGTGTACAATCTTGCCCCTTTAAACATTTTTGACTTAGATACCAATCACACTTTTGATCTGTTTTCTTTCTCTTCGTTACTACAGTGAATCCAGCAGCCTGAGCAGTAGTGATGCTGGTTTGTTTACCAATGATGAGGGAAGACAAGGTATGGAAGCAGCATGATAGTTTTTGTTTTCAAAACTTCATCCAGTTAAGTATTATAAACACTGCATGTAATTTTGCATGTGGTTGATCTGTACCCCTTAAAAAAAGAAAAGAAAACTGAACCTCTAGGAAATTTGGAGATGGTCTTTGTTTGTCTGCTGTTTGTTTGCTTGTTTGTTTAAACCTAAACCTGCATTGTGTTTGGGACCCAAGATAATAGTGCAATCCACCTGAAACTTAGAAAGGTGTATAAGGGCCAGTAGTGTTGGTATTGGATTACAGTGCCAGCACTAAATGTTGTAAATGTGTCATAAAGCATGTTTATGGCACTGGGGGAGTAGGGAGCACCAGCACCTGTCAGTGCAGGGCCCAGCACTGGGAGAACTCTGGCCAAGGGTAAGTAGCACCTCCGGATGGTGCTGCAGTTTTTCAGGGCAGGGAGGAAGCTTTCTGGGGTGGAAGTGGGTTGGCGGAGGCCTCCTCTGCTGGATCCTATCTTGTGTTTCTTCCTGAAAAGCCTGACACAGAGGTTTACAAGTCTGCACCGGCAAAATAGTCTGTGCAGATTTGAGAAGCCTCATTGCAGAGCCTTACTTCTCCCTTACTCAGGAGAAGGGGACAACATGCCCTTACTCAAGGGAAGGAGACCTTCAGCATCTTCCCAGTGCCCACAGGATACAGCTGTCGCCACTTTGGCACCAGTGTTCCTCCCAGCTCCAGGAAGCTTAGGATTGGGCTGTCAGTTATCCACATTTTGACTTTGTTTCTTAATAATGTGTCTTCAAACATTGTTAGCATCTCTAAGGGGCAAATTCTGAAGTCTTCCACACTGGCACTCCTCAGCCAATTCCACCTCTGGCACTGTGCTGATGCACAATTAACGCACTTTTGTGCTGGCACTGAGGATGCAGCACCAGTGCTGGGAACAGGGTGGGGGGAGGGGAGGGCTTGGGGATGGCAGATTCTGCCAACATATCCTGTGCTCTCTCCTGAACCAAGAAACCTGACACATATCTCCTCAGTTCTCTGCCTGCTCAATAACAGGCACAGATCCAAGGAGACCCATTGGGGCCACAGTGATGTTACCTAGTGTAAGGGAGCAAATGTTCCCTTACTTCAGGGAGACTCCGGCAGCTGCCCTGGCCGCATAGGATACAGCAGCAGCCATTTTGGCGCTGCTGTTCTTCTGGGCGCTGAGGCAGCATAGCATTGAGCTATAAGAACAGTTAGAGTTAAAAGAACCTATACAGTTTTTTTAATTGGTGGGAGAATTTAATATTTTGAACATGCCCACCAGCATGGCTTTAGCTCAAGGAGAGAGAGTCAACCTGCACCTGAGTCATTGACTAGTTTCTCCCAGGGTATGCATGCCAAGGGGGGACTCCTCCATGACCAATTATGTCCCTTTCCCTGTATGCAGCTTCCTGTTCCGCAAATGTCTCCTACTACTCTCCAAGGTTTTACAATATTTTGAAGATTATGAGATCACATCTCTGTTATGTCAATTAGGCCATCATTCTTTGCCTCACTTTGTTTCCAGGGCAACAAGCCATAATTACCCAGGCAACAGAAACGCTCCAATAAGCTGCAGGACCATATCATTCCCAACATCACTGTTTACCAGTGCCCCCACTACCAGTTGACCCTGCACATAAAACATTACTTTTTAAGAGTTTTAAATGTTGATTTAGTGAAGTGTATGATTTCTTTTTCTTCTCAATTTTTTGTTTCCAAGAGTCAGTAAAATATTCCTGGAATCTTGATGTTTCCTGTGGTACTGTCATGTTTCATTTAAAATCAACTTTTTCAAAACTTATTTCTTAATGAACTTAATTAGATTAATTTTATTTGTTCACATCTGTTCATGATTGTTTCCCCCTTTTATATATCATACAAATCATGAAATTAAGCTAATTATGTACCATTATCATCTGCAAAGGACTGGTTTCACAGTTTTATACCTTTTAATTCCCTGTAGGAGATTAAAGCTTTAAAAAAAAAACATTGAAACTACAGTAACGTAAATGAATTTCCCTGCTGTTATCACAAAAGGATTAGCCAGTTTATTTTTCACATTTCTGTACTGGCTTCAAAATACATTTTATGTCCCTTCTTTTTTGTAATGGCAGTACTTGTGCTAGGAAATGCTACATTCCAAACAGAGCTACATTATAGGAGCAACTATAGTGTGGAAGGGGAAAGTGATTCTGATTATGAGTGAGGTGTCTTTGGATAATAAGCTTTAATCTTGTTTTTTAATTTTATTTTTTAATATGAGGTGTTTGTTATCACAGGTGATGATGAGCAGAGCGATTGGTTCCATGAAAATGAGTCTGGAGGTGCCTGTGGGATCACTGGAATCATTCCTTGGTGGGAAAAGGAAGACTCGACCCAATTGGAGAAGGAGCTGCCTGATCCAGTCTTTGAAAGTATTTTAACAGGCAGTTTCCCTCTCATGTCCCATTCAGGCAAGAGAGGTCAGCAACATTTAAAAGGCAGAATAATATAGTGTTGTAAAATCATTAATAACTTTGCAGGGACCACTGCATTGTTTATGATCAGAAGGTCTTCTCATTCTTTTTTACACCACCCTAAACCAGAAAAGGTTCATCTGGCCATTGCATCTGGTGAAACCGTAATCCTTTGCATAGTTTTATAGAGGTTACATCTCACTGTTCATCATCAGTGAGGTTTTATATTTGTGCAATAATGTTCATTTTTGTAGCCAAAGTTTACAATTTCAGAATTTTTCACATCTTCCTTCCCTTTATTACTAGTCTTTTCCTACGCAAGAGTTGTGATATCACATTTCCCCCTTATTGAATATTTCTTCTATAATTTGCATATTTATTTACTTAATACTTTAATATACCACCTGTCCATTACAACTGCTGTTTTCAAACTCTCAGGGAGTTTGAAGACCACAGTAAGTCCTTGCAGGGGAGGGGAGGGAGGCAGCCAGGGCATGGGGAAGCGAGGAGGCTTCTAATGCTTTTAAGGGGTGAGGGCAACAAGGAGGCAGGGGAGAGAAAGCAACGTGATTGTCAGGATTGCGTCGCTAAGGGGGCTGCAGGGGCTTGGCTTACCAGAGCCTTCTGCAGCCTTCCGTGGGTGTGGGGAGCCCTGCAAGACCCTCCACAGGGCTCCCCAGGTCTTGAAAAGTGAAAGCAGAGCGATCATGCTCCACTTCCGGTTTTGTGGAGACAGGGCGCTATCACTCCGCTTTCATGTTCTAAGTTTCGGAGAGCCCTGCAGACAGTCGCGCAGGGCTCCCTGCATCCCTGGGAGGCTGCAGGCGGCTCTGGTAAGTCCAGCCAAGCCCCTACAGCCCCCTTAGCGACACAATCCTAGGGATCGCATCACTGCCTCCCCCCGCCCCTGCAAGGATTACTGTGGGGCTTGAACTTCCTTGGAGTTTGAGAACCGCTGCCCCAAAGTGATAAGGTGTCTTTCTTGAACAAACAGTATAAACATAAAGCTTATAGCCACATGAGCAGGCAAGTAGCCTGCAGCCTAGAAGGGAGACTAAGAGCAGCAGGAAGTGAATATTTGTTCTAAGTCTTCCTTCCAGGCTGTATGTCCTTCCTTCCAGGACATCTGTATGTCATCTAAAGCTATTTCAAGCTATTCCAAAGTTTTTTCCAGCAGGTTCCCATTGGAACAGACCTTAAAGTTATATTTTCAATAAAAGATTTATACTTATTCATATGTCTGAACCTATAGGCCTTTAGATGTAGAAGGTTACTTCTGTCTCTCTGCAATGCCATAACACTAAAGAATGTTTCCTTCCTACCTTTTTGAAAAAGTATTTTTAAGATAATTATATAACATATTGATTGTTTTGCACTTGTTGATTTTCTAGTCATATAATCCTGATAGCTTTGGTTCATTGGATAATGCATGCCACAAGATAAGCTACCCTTAATTGTGGATCTTTGTCCCAATAGCCATGACTTTATTCAACACTTGCAAATGAGAACAACAAAGGGTTGGAAAAATATTTTGGATGAGGATAGCAAATATTTATTTAAAAAATTGGTCCTTGATAATTGTGGATCTATCTTGTGTTATTTCTGTTTAAACTGAACTGTAATTGTCTTTTGTAGATTTCCAAACAAGATTTAGTCATCTTCATGGAATGCCAGCAAGGAGCATCAAGAAAGCTTCAGGAAACCCAGCCACAATGGTAAGTTAATTCTCATTACTTTACATTGAATTACATTTCCCTTTTAACTTGTGTCAATTTTTAAAAAAACTGCTGTTTGTGCATAATTGGAAATAACTTTGTTACAGGCACAAACTAAGACTGACAAAACTCCTACACTTAAAGGCTTACATGTTCGGACATGTGTATAAGCACCAATCTTTCATTTACTGAAAACATAACTTTAAAGTCTGTCCCTTCTAATGCTTTTAATATCTGGTTCTCTTTTCCGAACTGTACCAGTTCATTGCACACAATGTGAATGCTCTTCCTGAAGGTCAAACTGCCTGCAGAAGCTATAGTCTAGTGAAGCTATAAGTATTAAAGTGATATAGTTATCTTTTAATTCTGGAAATAATTCCTTATAACTTTCCCCCATAGTCATTTTTGGTGTTATGGATAAAAATGAGTTTGACAACATATCGATCCTCCTTTATGCTTACATTACTGGATGCATAGACTTTCTTAGAATAACTTGACCTCCTTTTGCACCATCGCTAGTAAAATAAGTATACTATTAGCAGAGTTGATAAAGCAGCAGGAAATCCTCAAGAAGTACTAGATGGCAAACTATTTTGGGAGCAGTGAGAACTGCGAAAACAGTGTCATAAAATACAATTTGTAAATAATGGAGATAAAAATAGGATAGTCCATCCCGTCCCTGCCAAAGTAGACTAGGGAAAGAAGGAACACTGATCCTGGAATTCAGGCATTCTTCTCATTACATAGTAGACATAGCAATGAAAACAAATGCTTAACTTATCAAATTCATTTGAAAATGTAGAGTATAGCTTAAACCTGATAATCCAAGATCTCTGCTCATTTAAATGTAATAGGATTATAAACAAAGAATCTGTGGAATCCGTTTTGGGTAAAGCAGAGAAATTTTTGAATTCTTTGTTAAGAAATAGGCAGTTCTGAGCTGGATAATCTACTTTAAAACCTTGGCCTGTGAACTTTGTCTTTAGTGGTCATGAATCAAATGAATGGTATCTAGTTGCTGGTTTCAGATCTCCCTATTTTTATTTTTGGTTCGGTGCTTGCTTGAGCATATCTGGGATTTGTAGCCCATTTTCTAGGCTTATTGCAATCTCACCCTGGTATTTTATAGAAGCTATTACAACTGATAGGTTAACTTCATGGTATTGATGATACATTGCTTAACCACGCTAAAAACTGCCTTCCTTCTCTAAATTGTAAAAAGGTGATTAAGTTTCAATTGATGGAGATATACTGTATCTGTGTATACATATAACAAGAGTCAAGAATTGTTTTCTGATGCAGTGTCTCAACAGCGGAAACCCTATATTCCATTCACAACATACGTAGGCGATGTTATAATGTGCCATGTACAGAAGTATTTTGGATATATTTTTGTAGTCATATACTTGCTGAAGGCTCTAGCATGTGTCAAAAATTTACTATTGCTTCTGTTGGCGAACATGTATTTTTGAAAGGGTGGTATGTTTTTATGATTTTCTATGTAATTTTTGTAGGGAAAAAATATTTGCTTGGCTATTTTTTAAATTCCAGATGTGTACTTACTAGCTGTCTCTTCCTTCCCATATACAGTATAGCGAAGCTTGGTTTGCATTATAGGTGTGCAAACATTTGCAACATTTATATAGGCAAGTGCACAAGTGCAACATTTATATAGGCAAGATGAAATGCTTGCAGGTACATTGGCCTGTTGAGGCAGAAGGCATATGCTTATTAGTTATCAATAAGAAAATTTCAAAGGTAATCTTTAAGATACTAAAATCCAATGGCAAAAAGGCAGAAGAAATGTAATACCAGTGACAATGGCAATGCAGAACAAGCAGTAATTGCTGCTATTAGATTGTAACACTGAAAGCAAAAGTGCTTTTAGAAAGATTAATTTTCTCAGCGAAAGAGATACTGCAAATGCAACTCATTGAAAAGAATTGGGATGATGACCTAATTCTTTCACTTTTAACACAAATGAGATTGTGATGCCTTCACCAAAACAGTAACTCAAAACCTATGAAGAAAAGAAAGCAGGGGAAAGATATACTTGTTATTGCAGTGCCAAACATGTAAACTGTATACATTACACAAGCACACGCACACACTCATTTGATCATGGAGTTCTTTAAAGCATGTGGCATCCATATTGCCTAACACATTTGGGTTCCCCAGATAACTCAGTGGGCTAGCTACTGCTGTGTTTCTCAAACTGTGGGTCTGGACCCACTAGGTGGGTTGCAAGTCAACTTCAGATGGGTCCCCATTCATTTCAATATTTTATTTTTAATAAAAGAGAAAAATGCAGTTCAGTAAGAGATGGTTCAGCAAGGGAAACTGTAAGGGAAAAAGGTTGGGCATGGGCATAAGAGGGCTCTATGTGCAGGAGAGGCTGTTGTTGGAGTAGATAGCTCATTGTTGCCAGTTCCAACGCTGGGACACCTTAAAGCCTAAAGCTCTGCCTTTATATCTTATATGAACTCACCTTAAATGGGTCTCTGCAGTGGTTGTTTTACTTTACAGGGTCCAAAACATTGAATATGTGCATTTCTAAAAGCCAATCACCAATTTAAATACCTTCATGACTTTATTTTAAATGACTTTAAAATGTCATAAAATATGCAAGCCTTCTTTTCACCCAAGATGGATGCATTCCTCAACATCTCAACTGCAGAATTAGTAATGTGGAAAAATGTTAATATATGACAGAGAATAAAAGGTTTTCTAGGGCTGTATAAGAGTTTGCTAACGTTTGTCTAATGAGCTGTGGGGAAAGTGTATCTAGTGCATTGTTCCTACTGTGGTTGCACTCATTTTATTAATGGTTGATTTTAATTAATAATGTAAGTACAGCTACTTTCATCTACCTCAGTTAAGTGGCCTACTAGTGTAATACTTCAGAAAATGTTAGCATTGAACATCCATCCTAGAACTGCAATATTTTAAAGTGTGTTCTCAGAACTAGTGTTGCTCTGAGTTGCTAAGTTCTTGACAGTTGCTAAGAATTTGTGAAATATGTGAAAAGGAAAGTCCTCATTCCAATCTCACTGCTTACATGAGCCCACTACATGGCTTTGGGCATGCCGTTATTTTTCAGTGTTAGTCCTCTGTCTGCAGTATAGTGATAATAGTTCTGAACCTTCTTGCAGGGTGGTTGTAAGGATTACTGAGATAATACATTTCAAGTATTTTTAAAATTCAGAAAGCACTATATGTTGTCTTCTAGCAAAGTTGGAAATGGAAAAATGTGTCATGGGGAGAGTAGAGCTTCACAGCAAGGAATCAGTCATAACAAAAGGTCACCTGGTGACTCATCTGTCCCCATCTTGAGCTGCCCCTCAGGAATGTAGTCAAGAATTCCAGGGTCTTAAAGTAAAAGGAAGATGAAATACTTCTAAGAAACAGTAGGGGTAAGCACAAATCCCTCTGTACTGTAGTTGATATTTCTGTTCAAGCCAACAGTGATAAACACTATCCACACAACATAGGACATTTACTTTAAGTTTGGGTTTCTGTTTCAAAAACACCACATTCAATCAAAGAAAAAGTCAGAAAGTCTTTGGAGGAGAGACATTGAGGCTGAGTTTTGTCACATGGTAAAGGCAACACTGGGTAAGTTCAGGTTATAGTCTTAACACATCATTTCCTCTTTAGGAAAGAGGTGTAGAAGTAAGAGTAGGGGTAATCTAAGTAGGAGTAGTCTGAATGTTAAGAGCCAAACAGTTCAGTTCTGATATCTCAATCTACAGATTTTGCATGCAGGCACACTGCTGCACACAAGAACCCACATGTGTTTCTCTGCTACACAGAAGATAGTCAGCTCTGAATACTTCATTAACCTGTTAAGAACAGGAGCCAGATAACCCCAAATAAGTTAGTGATCTTGTCAAAGCTCTATAGTACAAGAACTAAGTTGATCACCCCACATATATCCTGGAGTTCTAGAGATCACCATATTCAACCGTTTTTCGTAGTGCAACCAGGAACGGTCTCTTAGTCATAGATAACTTTTTCTGGCTTAAGGGTTTCTGTATAATACTTGCTAACTATGTCTTTCAGATTCTTAGTAATGCACTTTACTTTTTTATAGTAATCTGCATTATAGATGTGTTTATTTCACATTTATGAATGTATCTCTGAGTTGCAGTTCAAAGATGTTTAGTTTTAAAGCTATGGCTTCAATCTTTTCCTTCTTTTATATAGGTTTTACTATACTCTTGGCCATTGCTAAAAGTGTACAATTTTTTAAGAAAACCCTTTTGAATTTGATGGATTTGTACTCTTCAAAGGGAAACAAAACACTAAATATTTCTAATCCTGCATTATTTACCGCATGGGTGGTTAAAATGCTACTTTAAGTCTCATAAAATTTAGAGGAAGAAATCTGCCAGCTGTAGCAGGAATTAGATTTAGGAAGAGAGGTACAGAGTCAAAATATTGCTACAGAATTAAATGTCAAAAATCTTCTTTAATAGTAGATATATAGTTCACAGTGTCTGGTTATGATTAATACATTTAATCTAAATCACTGAAAGTTGCTCTCTCCTTTTCCATAAAATACAATAGGACACAAATCAGTTTTACTGTAGGTGGATAACAATTGGAAAATAATGCATCTTCCCACCCAATAAATTGTCAGTTATACCTTTTAACTAAAATCAATTCATCTTTTGAAAATTTATTGCAATTTCTAATAATAAATCTTTTCAAATGTTTATTCATTTGCTGCTTGATACATTTGCGCCACTTTTGTTATGGTCTAATGTTTTTTCTTTTGATTCATTGTAAATTAGAAAATCTATTTTGAGTCAATTTTCTTGTTAAGAAGTTAAAATCTGTAACCCAACCATTTTCCTTTTTGTGTCCTTTACACATTTTAATACCCTTGAACTTTGATGCAATCTAGTAAATTTTGATTATAAGGTGATTAAGAGTCTTTTCATTGTAACTTGTTCTAAAAGGTCAGGGTAAGAACCAAGTAGTTATGACATTACTGAGAGACTTTTGCCACAGGTCTTTATTTCATAAGACAAATGAAAGAATTAAACCAAATGAGCAATTATGTGTGCTTTAGTTAATTGCTTATAGATAAGATTAAATGCCCCATTGCATTTGTATCCATGCAATGAGATAATAAGTATCCTTTTGTTATCATTTTCAGAGACACATTCGTGCTATTGTGATTTTTTTCGCACTTAATTTTGAACTTAATTTTTCAAGATATCAGGTACTTCCAGCATGACAGATTAAAGCCAAAACTGTTTGAAAAATGTTAACTCAAATGTTGACTTATATAACAAATATATATTTGTATATGTTTATTGCTCAGATAATTTTTTTTTCTGTTTCTCTTCCTGTAAATTGGTACTGAAAAAAACAGCCTAGTATCTCTAAACTAAAAAATGAGAAGGAAAAACTGTTTAGAACCAGCAAAACTCCTCTGCTTTTACAGTCACCTTCCTACCCAGTCCAGACTAGTTTGTATGCTGCTGTGCTCAGAGCTGTAGAATATGCAGGAATCCCTGTTAATTTCACAACAGTGTGATAATCCACATAAAGAATTTATATGCAACTTTAACATTCTCCATTGAAGTTAGTGAAAGCTTTTTTTAAGCTGGGGGGGGGGAGATGGGATTCTGTATATTGTAGGTTTTGCATATGTTGGTGATTGCTGGATTGTGGTGATAGGCTGAATCATTTTGGCATGGTACTTAAGGTATGCAAAGTAACTTCTTTATATGTTGATTTAGGGTGGTACAGTTGCGGCCTATGGACAGCTAGAGCACAGTACAGGTGCAGCCTATTTATCCACGGATTTTTTATCTGCAGATTTGTCTCAGCACAATGGGGTGGGGGAACCAAAAGCCACACACACCTTTGCTTCCTTTGCCCTGTGATGGCATCTCGCTCCATTTCCAGGCAACCCAAAACACTGCAAAAAGGCTCTGCCTCGCAAAGGCAGGGAAATAGCCCTGGAAGAGGTTCCCCTTGCAAAGGAACAGTAACACTCCTGGAGCCCCTGAGCCAGCAAAGAGGCTGAAGAGGGGAAGGGGGGGCCGAAAATCTCTGTAGCCAGAACAAGGTGGAGTGTGCTCGCTCTCTCACTCACTCTCTCTCTCTCTCTCACTCACACAGGGGCAGGTGTGGTAGTACAGAGGGGATTGCTTTAAAAAACCCAGGGAGTGTTTACCAAATTCCCCCCCCCCCCGCCATTGAGATGGTGCAGGCAATCACGGACACAAGCAAGCCTTCCCACCAAGCAAAGCATGAGATATAGCCTCTCCAGATATAGCCTCATAGATATATCCTCTCCACACTTTCCTGGGAGTAAGCCCCATTGACTGCAATGGGGCTTACTTCTGAGTAGTAACGCATAGGGCTGGATTCTTAAAAGTTCAGCATCCCATGTGAAAGAAGCCAGTCAGCTGGCAACGGGGAAGGCTGAGTACGGAGGGGAGGGGATTGATAACAGCTGCCTTAGTTTCCTTCTATCTGTAAGTGTCCGACTGCAGTGTATCTGCGTAACTCCATGGAAGTTAGCACAACGTGTTTTTTGTTAATCACGCTGAGTCAAGGAACGGAACTAATGCGGATAAATAGGCTCTACCTGTACAGTTCTTCTGTATGTCTTTCTTTTTATGAGCATCTTCATTTGTGTACTCATGTTTAGTTAGTTGATCAGCAAAATCATGTTTGTAAGTCATTGCCATCGTATGAACAGTTTATTTTTCACATTTTTATACCACCTGTCCTCCAAGGAGCTTAGGGTGGCGAACATGGTTCCGCCTCTCCTTTTGTCCTCACAACAACCCTGTGAGTAGATGAGACTGAGAGATAGTTCCTGGCCCAAGATCACCCAGGAAGCTAGTCGCTAATTGCTTTTAAAAAAAGCTTTAAATAATAATAATAATAATAAATAATAATAATAATAACTCGGTATTTATATACCGCCTTTCTCGTCAACGGATTACTCCTCTGACTTTATTCAAGGCAGTTTACATAGGCAGGCGTTTCTAAATCCCTCAAGGGCATTTTTACAATCATAAAGGTTCTCTCTTTCAAGAACCAACAACGTTTCAGAATGGATCTTCCTGGTTTGGTCTCACTTCTGGCCTCCAGTTCTCCCATGCAGGCTGATAGCAGCTCCATCTCTCACATGGAGGGCAGCCAAGACGCTTCTTGCTCACACCAAGAGCAGGTGGAATCACTCAGCTCGGCTTGTCAGCTGCTTCAAGGTCTCGCCATTCTCAGCCTTTCAGGGAGCTGCCAGTGTCCTCAAACTGGTGACCTTCTGATGTTATCTTCGGGCTAACGGAGGTTCTACCCTCTAGACCAGACCTCCTGCCCAGGATATATGAGATCCTCTTAGATTTGGATAGATTACATTCCACAGGTGAACAAAAATGGGACTTCCAGTTCAGTGTTAATGTTATTTCAGAAAACTGACCTGCTCTTATTAAAAACTCACTTAAATATACTGCAGTGCGTGTGTATGTGTGAGCGATAAATAAAGTGAACAGGACATGATTCAGTCCTGAGGTAGCAAATTCGACAATATCAGGCTATAGGTTGGCACATCTTTGGGGGGGGCTGTCTCCCTTTTAAAGACAACTTCCTTTGAGTAGTAAGCTAGTAAAATAGAGGGAGTGAGAGCACCACCCCTTCTTTTTTCCCCCATAGGGCAGCATTCAATGTGACCCCTTGAATTATCCCTTGTATAGTTCATTGTATCTTCACAGAACTTTGCCGCCTCATTCTGCTGCATGAATAGTCGCTGCTACAATCTAAGATGATTCTGATAAGACTTGTAGACTCAGTAATTAGCATTATACATAATTACTATCTATTATATAAGTGTCATAATACCTAATTATGTTTTGTTTGTACCATAGACTCAAATGTTGATAGTGTAGGAGAATGTTAGAAAACACTTCAAAGACAACTAGGAAGGAAAAAAATGACATAATAAATACAGTAGATCAAGTTGAAGCTGTAGCATATTGGTGAATCTGTTTAACTGATAACATCTTGTGTGTTGAAATGATTGATTTCGGAGGTAAAGAAATCATTTGCATGGAAGCAGTAGAATTCATTAATTTTGCTAATTACATAGTGAAGAAAACATCTGTTTTCTTCACTAAAGAGCAGACATTAATTACAGGTCTTACCTGTTCATCTAAAAATAGTGTCAATATGTTCAGTTTTCCTTCTTTAAATTGTTGATTTTCATAGAAAGTCTTATGTCATTATGGTGTTGCTAAGACCTCATTAATAAAGTAATTTTACAATAAATGTTCATTACCCCAAAGGAAAACAAATATTAGTCCAGTAATAGTGTCCCAAAAACATTTTAGATTAGGATCATTGTCTTTTAATCCACAACGCGACACCCCAGCCTGTGGACCCTTCAGGGGTGGGGGCAGCCAGGAGGCAAGGAGGAGCGGGGCTGCAGGGGCTCCTGAGCCCCTGTTGCCACTCAGGGGGGCTGCAGGGGCTTGGGTGCACTTATCAGAGCCTCCTGCAGCCTCCCGGAGGTGCGGCAAGCCCTGCACAGCTGTCCGCAGGGCTCCCCGAAGCTTCGCAAATGAAAGTGGAGGGATTGCGCGCCACTTCTGGTTTAGTGCTGCTGCCTTCCCCCCGCCCCCGGAGCCTGCCCCCGCAAGAACTTACTGCAGCTTTCAAACTCCCTGGGAGTTTGAAAACTGCAGACATAGGGGCATAGCTTGCCAGCGCACTTTCAGT
Source organism: Tiliqua scincoides (assembly GCF_035046505.1). Taxonomy (NCBI): domain Eukaryota; kingdom Metazoa; phylum Chordata; class Lepidosauria; order Squamata; family Scincidae; genus Tiliqua; species Tiliqua scincoides. The sequence goes on from NC_089821.1 coordinate 252,654,135, forward strand.
CCCACATCAAGTGGACAATTCCTTTCATGATAGGAATATATGCACAGGACTCATGATGCTACCCTATTCATTCATTCAATATATATCCTGCCTTTGAAAGCAAGAAATACACTGGTTCAGGACGAAGTGTGCATTTTTCATTTTACTGTGTCTTGCTTGAGGAACAGAAAGTGTAAATTTTCTGTCTCCATGTTTATAACGAAGACATGCGAGATGGCCTTGATTTCCACCACACAGATTGCTCCAGTAGAATGGCAGAATTAGTTGGCTGTTTTGCTCAGTTAATCAAGTCAGACACAAGCCCAAGCTCAATATAAGCTTAGAGAAACTCTGTTGGCATCAGCCTAATTAAAGATAAACTCCTAAAGCGTTCATTTATTTCTCTAGCAAAATACTCAGACTACTAATGCACCCACAGCTTGAGAGAGGAGGGACTTTATGACCTCATTTAACCTCCCTAGTATATCTGAGAGGATTTTTCTTGGCAGGTCCATCTCTAAGGAAGAGATCATTGAAGTCTTTAATGGTCTGTCTCTTGGCAAACTGCCTGGCACAGATTCACTTGGAGCAGATTCTTTGAAGCTTTTTATGCACCCCCTTAGCACAGAGGTCTTTTAAGTTTTAAGTAACTAATTCTGAGAAAACTCTGTGTGTCTTGTCTGGATTATCTAATCTCTCCTTGTTGAGAAGGGTGACGATCCAGTGCCCTTAACTTTACCTGAATATTTTAGAATGTCAAATTATGAAAAGGGTGCATTGTTTTATTGTAGTACAGACTGATCAAAGAAACCCTGCCAACTGGTAGGTATTGATCAGATTGCTCTTAAGTGGCTCTGCTTGTTTCTGGTCTAGAGACATGCAATAAGAGTGACCTCTTGTCATCTTGAGACCTCACTTGTAATGTTTTCTTCCTCTCATGTGCTCTGTGTTTTGGGGGACATTGAATGAGATCGTTATGTATATACTGCTCTTCAAACGAAAAGTAGTCCACAAATAAGAAAGACATCATGATGATCCTTAGTCGACCTGTGGCACGCAGGCCACACTACACATTTCTTTATAGAAGCATGTGAATTAGGCACTTGGAATTCCCTACATTTTTTCACCAAAAACAGTTGTGGAGGCCTTCATCTGGAGCAGCAGCACAAGAGGAGGGGGTCTAACTCTTTCCATTTGTGCTGTTTTCTCACTGCCGCCTCCTCCCCTGGAAGTTGCCATTTCCTGCAAAGAGCAAGTTCAGGGGGATTTTTAGTGAGAAAATGGAAAGTTAGGAAGGGTTAAACCTCTGTTTCCCCATAGTTCCAATGCCTCCTATTGCTTTTGATTTAAAAAATACAGAAGAAAACCTTAAGGAATCCCACACAGAGAATTTAGTCGGGCATTTGAAGTAACATCCTCTTTGTCCTTTCACTCTTCATTGTTTCATGTGTCATTGGCAGTTCTGTATTTACGTAGTATATAGACTGGGTTGAAGATGAATTCAGAAAAGCCTAGGATTCCTGGCAATGTTTCTACGGTAAAACCTCATTTGATCACAGGGAGCTGCAAAGACTAGGTCACTTTTACAATCTTTTACCTGATGAGAAGACAAGAGATGAGCAAACTTTTTCTTTCAGATTAAGATGAGAAGTAGAAATTACTAAAGATGCATGGCTGACTCAGAAAGCAGCTGCCCCATGTCTCCTCTCCCATAATATGAAGTAAGGCAACAAGCATGACATGAGTTTAAAATAAATAAATGATGTCATGCTCTATGTTTCCTCTCTGCAATTTGTGCCTGCCTCTTGCAGGGACAGGTATTGCTCAGCCTGCTCTTGAATGGTTCTATTTGTTGAATCACTTACAGTCATTGTGTGCCCAATCCTACTCAGTGCGCGCCAGCTCACCACTAGCACACACTGTCGCAAACATGCTATAAGGCACATTTGCAGGGGTTAGCCAGTACTGGGAAAGCACTGGTCGGAGGCTGGAGATCTACCGCCATGCGCTCCGTGCAAAGCACCTGGCAGCCGAGAGGTAAGTCAGGGCGTTGGGAGAGGTGGGGGGAGGCATTCTGTGGCGGGCAGAGGGCGGGGAGAAGGTGTGGGCAGGAGCGGGAGCGGTACGGCTGAGCTCCACTAAATCCAGAGCCATGAGTCGGGCTGTGCAACCCAAAATGGGACTTCTTAATTCTATGCCGGCTAAAGATCTGCCACAGAATCGAGTAGCCCCATTGCAGGGCTACTTCCGTTACCTGGGGAAAGGGGACAAATGTCTCCTTCCCCCAAAGATCCGGCTGCGGTAGCCCGGTTGTGCTCAGGATGCCGCAGCAGCCATTTTTGGCGTCACAGCAGCCCATGTGTCAGGCAGCTCAGGATTGGGCTCTTACATAGCAGTAATAAGCTTGCCATACCAGTTCACCTTGTTCTTGACTACAGTTAGTCAATTGTAGTTAAGCAGCCTAACTCTGGATAGGATTGCAGCCCCTTTGGGCATTGCACTGTACAAGTCAGCTGTAATGTGTTTAGGGAGAGGAGGTGAATCAAAATATTTTAAAATTTCAGTCTGAGGTATGCAACCTATGCTCCTGTGATATCTTTGTATTAAATCGCCAAGGAGCATGCCTTTTTATGATTTGTATGTGCTAAGTGCATAGATTTACTGCTATAGTTTGAGCATTTTTAAATTAAAATATATCACTCATTCTGAATGTATTGATTTATGCATCTTTGTGTCAATATTAAGTTGAGTCACTTTCTCAATAAGTTAAAAAGGTCTGGCAAGGCTGGTTATGTTGAGTGGATTGCTTTGAATGTGTGCTTGTGCCTGCTACCTCTGTTTTGCCCTTTTTTTTCTTAATATTTATCATGAAAATATTGCCCTGTCATATTACTGACTGTAGATCTTTACCAGTTTAAATGTTCATATCTGCGGTTTGAGAATGCACATTGTTTTAGGACTCAATATCCCCTTCCAACCCATAGCACGCAACAGCTGATGGAATGTGCATTGTATGCTATGGGGTGGGCAACCAGAAGACCCGGGAGTGGTATGTAAAAATCTTTCCTACTTTACATCCCCGTAGGTCATGTGGCTTCCAATGGGTCTCCTTTTGAAATGCACCAGCTATTTAGCTGGCATAATTCCAAGGAAACTCAGGTGGTGTTCTGGGGCTGGGATGCAATCTCCACATGCATAGCTACTGCCAGTATCCTCCCTCTCTGGCCCACTCCCTGCCCTGGAGCATCCCCACTGCTGACCTTCCTGTTCCAGAGGCGCTTTTGCGAGCTGCTGTCCTGTATGCTGGGCCTCTGACCATTTGCACTAGCATTCCCTTTGTGCATTCCAATGGCATAGTTCAGTGGTTCTCAGACTCTCTGAGAGAGTTTGAGTGTCTATAAGTCTTTGCTTAAGGTACAGGGCGGGGGGGGGGGAAGGCAGCGCCTCTGTGGAGGGGTGCAGGGAAGTGCTTCCACTCATCCCCTCCTGCAGCAGCCTCCCAGGGGTAGGAGGAGCCTGGTGCCAACCTCAGCAAGGCTTTGCACGCAGTGCAGATTCCTCCAGAACGCAGTCGGGACTGTTGCAGGGTAGAAAGAAGGCAACTCAAGAAATCTCGGTAATCAGGAGTGAAAGTTTACAGGCTTTATTTCATTGCAAGCAATGGGCATCTCAAGGGACTCATGTCCAAAGCACTGAGAGCAATTTCCCAATGTTAACTGGACCCTTTATACCATTCTGGATCCTTTGTTTGAAAATCTGAACTTCCCATTGGCTGAAGTTTAACATCATAGATGGGGCTAACTCTTAATAGGCTATAGATAACTTTAGAGACACCTGATAGGCTTGTTTCAGGTTACATTTCCCATAAAAGGTAAAATTAAACATATTGAATTACAAAGTTTTCAAGAACCAGCAGGGGTTGCTATAATATCATTTTATCCAGTATTGACCCAATTCTGACCCTTACTCACATTTATCATTCCAATTAGAAATTAATTGACAAGTCCTCTCATTAGCCTCATTAAAAGAGAACACAAAAACACTTAAACACAGGTGTGAAGACCTCATCTTTGGCAGAACATCAGACCTATTTGTTGGCATACATCCCCTTCAGACTCATCCTAAGTAGGATGGCCTTGCTTGAGCCACCTATCTTATCTCTTCTGCATTTCTTCTCCTGGTTTTAGTAAAACACTGTGGGACCCTCTGCAAACCTCTGCGAAGCAAAGATCTTTAAACTTCCTTTAACGGTTTCACTAAAATCAAACATTTTGACTAATATGTCTTAATTCTATATAACTATTGTGACCTTTTATTTTGGGTACATACTTTGGTTTGGTATCAAAGGTTACTTGGTCTCCATATGTATACCTTTGCTCCTAAAGCATAAGAGAATAGTTACATTTTCCTGGTGAACACAGTCGTGTTTTCTATCAAGGTGTTCATCTCCAGCCTGGTACTGTTTTCTAGGCTAAATTCCAACTTGTATAACACAGTCTTTGAGGCCGCAAAGTTCCAGCCTCAGTCAGCTTATTGCCTTTAATAAAATCAAGCAGCTTTTACTATTCTCTGTGCTTCAGACTTGCAAAATGATTCTTTCTAAACACCAAGCAGCCTTTTTTCTTTCTTTCACTATGCTTATGTGTTGCTCCAGTGGCCTTTACATGTGGGTTACAATCTGGGGTCACCGTGCCTCAGGGACCACTTCCTGTTTCTCGATCACAAAACCAGATGTGGTTGTGATCACATTATGGAGTGGTCTGCACTGTATGGAGAGCCTTGCTGAGGCTAGTGCCAGGCTCCTCCAACCCCGGGAGGCTGTTGCAGGTGGGGGTGAGTTGAAATGTGCCTCTGTACCCTCATCAGAGGCGCAATCCAGGGAATCGTGTCTCTGTCTTCACCTCTCCCCACCCCTTAAGGGGGCAGACCCCAGGGTCCTCAGGCTGGGGCATCGCAACACCCCAGTTTGAGAACCATTGGCATAGCTTTTTCACTGTCCGTCCAGAACTTACTGTGGCAGATCATGCGCTATGCCACCATAAGCTCCAGATAAGATTGGGCTGCCCATGGATCAGAAAGCTGTCCTTTTCAAGATAGAATCGTGACCTTAGTGTAAAGTAGATACACAAAAAAGTAGTATGATGCAATGCACTTGCAGTGCAGTGCACTTGCGTAATCACCAAGGGAGAAGGCTCAGACTTGCTCAAGGGTTTCCCAGACCCTTCACTGCCACAGGGTAGTAACATGTTATGATAAAATTCTGGACTGTTCCAATTCAGATTGTAGTTATGGGGTCATATTTTAGATCACTTCCCCATAGAAAGAAAAGAACTTATCACATGTAGTAAATGTCTATGGTACATTGAGGGAAAAGAATTAAACTGCATGTTTCTTTCTAAGTTGCTGATTTACTACATGCAGGATATTTGTTGCATAGTGGACGATTCAAAAGGATGACTCCCCACCTGCTGTCTGAAACAGTTCAGAATTCTACCACCAGTAAGGCTTGGACAGCTCTGAGCCAAAATCTCCCATCAAACTGATAAACAACTATTACTAAATTCATACATAACTTATTTTATAGTGCCATCTGCATACGTGGCACTTCGTCAAGGTTTGTGCCACATCTGGCATAAAAGGAATTTTTCAGCCTGGATAGTGATGAAGCACTGTGGTTACTCGGCAAACCTGCCTGAAAAAAAAAGGAAAAAAAATGTTAACATTGCCTGTGTTGCTACCATGTGACCAAGACAAGACAAAAGTGCTGTGTCACCATGAATGTGCACCTGCGTAAATTAGCTGATGCAGTACTGTGAAATAGTAGTCACGAGACAATGAGGTCACCTGCTCTGTGACTGGCAGGCACCACTATGTAAACAGACACTGGAAGCTATGGGTGTGGGTCATTCGTGGCTGGTGGCTGGGAGAGGTGCTGCTGGATGTGTTGCTGGTGTACGATATCGTGCCATTTCTATTCTGCTGCTGCTTGTTATTATTTTCTTTTGCTGTGTTCCTGATAAGCCCTTTGTTTTGCTGAAACTTTATTCAAGTCTGTTTGCTGAAAGGAACATGCAGCTGTGTTTTTCTCCTTGGGTCTGCTTGCTTCAAATGCTCTCCTACACGCTGCTACTCTGCTCTGCTAGTGGGGGCAAACCGGCATACCCTTAGCATTCCTTACAGGTTATGGGTCCAGGACGTGTGGGAATCGTGCTGTTGAAGCTACAGTGTCCGGTGAGACTGTGTTGTGTCTTAAAACCTGTCCGGGAAAGGAAGAAACTGAGTGGGTGTTTGCAGCAGTTACATTGGTTAGCATGCATTTGGTTATAACGTTGTCCAGCTTCTCCATCAGTTGTTTGAATGATGGGGACTATCTTGCCTGGAGCTGGAAGCTGGAGATGCTCCTGCAAAGAGAAGGGCTGTGGCGGATAGTGAGTCATCCCCCAGAGGACTAGGGGGATGAAGATCAGCAGCAGAATGAAAAAGCGCTTTTTTGTGCTCTGTTTAGATAATGGTCAGTTGATACACGTCAAGGGTATCACAGTGGCAAGTGAATGTTGGGAAGAATTGCACAAGATTCATGTTCGTGACTCCGTAGCCTCTCAAATAAATTTGACCAGAAAACTTTTCAGGGCTCGACTTAAGCCTGGAGGGAACCTGGAGGAGCATTTGCAATACATGAAGAGAACTCTGCAGGAATTGCTGGAGAAGGATGTTTTCTTTGTGGAGCTGCACCAAGTGTTCATAATTTTGAGTTCCCTGGATGAGTCTTTTGACACGTTGTCACTACGCTGGAGTCCATGCCCAAGGACAAACTCACCTTGTCCTACCTCATGAGTCCGCTGGAGGAGGACCTGAAGAGAAAGGACAACCTCCTGATCCGTGGGAAAAATGCCAGCTCTTTGTTCAAGCCCAAGGAAGAGGCAGCTGAGGGGCTGGAGGTGGAGATGTCCAAGATCCACGTTGCCTGAAAATGTTTCCATAGTGGGTCAGAGAAGCATTTGATTAAGGCATGCAAAGTCAGAAAGGTCAAGAAACCAGTGTTTCAGCAGAGGAAGTCTGGCAGTGCTGAAGTCACTGTGATTAAACCAACAAAAGAATCCTGATGTGCCTGGTTGATTGATAGTGGGGTTGCACAACATATTGCGAATGACCAGGCCCTCTTCACCTCCTTGGAGCCCTCAGTCAAGGGACATGTAAATTTGGCAAATGGGATTTGTGCTCCTGTGGTGGGAGAAGGGACTGTGCATCTACCGTATCTGGGCACCCCCTTAACTCAGGTGCTATTAGTGTCAGTCCTGCAATTTAGGACGCAATCCTAACCCCTTATGTCAGTGCTTTCCAGCCCTGGCATAGCGGTGCCAATGGGACATGTGCAGTTGGGTGGTATTCACGGGGGTCTCCTCAAAGTAAGGGGATGTTTGTTCCCTTACCTCGGAGCTGCATTGCCCTTATGTCGGTGCTGGAAAGCACCGACATAAGGGGTTAGGATTGCACCCTTAGGGTGCAGTCCTAAACCACTTTCCAGCACCGACATAAGGGCAGTGCAGCTCCTAGGTAAGGGAACAAACATCCCCTTACTTTGAGGAGACCTCCATGAGAGCCACCCACCTGCAGGATGCAGCTCATAAGAACAGCCCCACTGGATCAGGCCATAGACCCATCTAGTCCAGCTTCCTGTATCTAATAGCGGCCTGCCAAATGCCCCAGGGAGCACACAAGACAGCAAGAGACCTGCATCCTGGTGCCCTCCCCTGCATCTGGCATTCTGATATAGCCCATTTCTAAAATTAGGAGGTTGCACATACACATCATGGCTTGTAACCCGTAATGGATTTTTTCTCCAGAAACTTGTCCAGTCCCGTTTTAAAGGCATCCAGGCCAGATGCCGCCACGACATCCTTTGGCAAGGAGTTCCACAGACTAACCACACGCTGAGTAAAGAAGTACTTTCTTTTGTCTGTCCTAACTCTCCCAACACTCAATTTTAGTGGCTGTCCCCTGGTTCCCACTTTCCTCATAAGGAAGGTGCCCCAACCCAGCAATCATCTTAGTCGCTCTCTTTTGCACCTTTTCCATTTCCACTATGTCCTTTTTGAGATGCGGCGACCAGAACTGCACACAATACTCCAGGTGTGGCCTTACCATCGATTTGTACAACGGCATTATAATATTAGCTGTTTTGTTCTCAATACCTTTACTAATGATCCCAAGCATAGAATTGGCCTTCTTCACTGCCGCTGCACATTGGGTCGACACTTTCATCGACCTGTCCACCACCACCCCAAGATCTCTCTCCTGATCTGTCACAGACAGCTCAGAACCCATTAACCTATATGTGAAGTTTTGATTTTTTGCCCCAGTGTGCATGACTTTACACTTACTGACATTGAAACGCATCTGCCATTTTGCTGCCCATTCTGCCAGTTTGGAGAGATCCTTCTGGAGCTCCTCACAATCACTACTGGTCACGTCCCATTGGCACTGCTATGCCAGTGCTGGAAAGTTGGTTAGGATTTTGGCCTTAGTTTATTAAGCGTATCCTCTTTACATAGAGTGAAAAGAATTAACATACAAATTTCATTAAATAATGCAGCAGTACTGTACCCTAAAGAATTATTACTTCTGACATATCAGTGTTCAGTATACTTTGTAGTCCTTGTAAAGCTTGTTTTGCTTATGTGAAAATTAATCTGAAAACACAGTTGGATCAAACGTTTAAATTGTATTTGCCAGCAGTTTCTCTTGGCTAATCAAGAGTGTGTGTAGTATGAAGCAAACATTGTTGCTGTTCTCTCACCCTGAAAAGTCACAAGGCAGCACTCTTGGTTAACCAAGTGAGGCCTGTGTGCGTCCATTAATACATAAAGTAAATATGAAATTTGCCTAGGTTCTCAAGATAAAAAATAGGTTTTATATCACACTAGATAATGTTGATCAGAGTAGATGATAATAAGTCACAGGAACATAAGATCTCTTTTAGTGGCTGTAATGCTTCAGTATATCAAACTTATATGTGGCGAGAAAACATTGTGGGTATGGGACTAGAGGAATGTATCTAACAACTGTCACCCAGCATTTTGAATACCTTAAAGCAGTGGTTTTCAAACTCTCATGGAGAGTTTGAGCCACTGTAAGTGCTTACGGGGGTGGGGGGGGAGGCAGTGGCGTGATCCCAAGGATCTCGACACTCAGGGGGCTGCAGGGGCTTGGGTGCACTTACCCAAGCCTCCTGCAGCCTCCCGGAGGTGCGGGGAGCCTGGTGCGATCTTCAGTAGGGCTCCCCACAGCAGTGAAAGTGAAAGTGGAGTGATCGCGCTCCAGTTCTGCTTTAGCACTCTTTAAAGTGGGAATAATGTATTGCTTGTTTACATCATTAATATAGCCGGTAAACCTATCACAGAAGGTGTGTGTGTGTGTGTGTGTGTGTGTGTCTTAATATTGCATTCCATTCTCTCTAATACAAACTCCATTCACCACTATCAGGTTCATGTCCCCCAGACATCTGTTAACTCAATTGAAAGAAATCCCTTGATTATTTTTTTTATAAAGGTAATTATTTAAAATTATTCTGAGTCCCCCATGGCATTGAGATAATCGTGGTTGAACTGTGTTGCCAAGTTAATAGCATAATAATATTCTGTTAGTGCTCTCCAGTAGAGTGCTGTTATTTAGTACCTCAGCTAGAGGAAAATTGTCTGACTATCTGAAAGAATAATCTGAATAACTATTTCTCTTCTAAGATACATCCACATTCATAATATTAGTCTTTATTCAGAGCATGCTTTTCTTTTCCCAGGCTGTTTTTTCTTTCAAACTTTATGCAGCAAAAGCACAGCCTCATTGCTTGCTGTATACTCAGTCATCTGTTTAATCCTTATCCCTTTCGCATTGTCAATACCCATCTAATTCCACTTTAACAACAGTAATTGGCTGATGGAGTAGCAGATATAGATTTGTTTTCCTGATGACTCCTTGACTTTTTTCCTCTGCTAATACTAATAGAAATCCAAATCCTTACTGGTGTGATCATGTCATGAGTAGGTCAACAGTCATGTCAAGGTCCTATTGGAAACTTCATAGCCGACATCTTAATTTAGACTTAGCTCTCTTTTTTTTCCTTCCATGTGCAATTGTAAGCAATTCTTTCAGGTCTCTTACTCATTCCATTATAACAGCATTCATTTAATTCAAAAGGAATTAGTTCATGATGTGAATGTATTTGGATCGCTGCCGTTCAATAAAAATAAATCTGAGAACATCCATTCTGAATTCTTGATAGCTTTTAGCTTGGAGAATGGAATTGTTTATTTACATATCTGTTCCTCAATGAGTTGTCTATATTAGGGTGCGAACCTAACCCCTTGTGTCAGTGCTTTCCAGCACTGACATATAAGGCCAATGCAGCTCTGAGGTAAGGGAACAAACATTCCCTTACTTTGAGGAGACCTCCGTGAGTGACACCCAACTGCAGGGTGCAGCACTTGTCCCACTGACACCGCTATGCCAGTGCAGGAAAGCACTGACATAACGGGATAGGATTGCATCCCTAGACAGTTACCTTGGGTGTTCTAAATTTGGCTAGTAGGATGACTACATATTCACATGCCATCATACTTTCTGTCAGAGGACTGCCTGATTCCTGCTGATTGAGTTCTTGTCAAACCACTGATGGGAGCATTAAAAATGTACTCGTTTGAGGTTTCTGCACTAGCATATACCCATCACTTCTGTTCCCTCTGTAATTTCACAGTCCCTTGCTTAGGAACAGTATTTGCAGCCCAATCCTAGTCATGTTTACTCAGGAGGAAGGCACATTGATTGCCATTGAATTTACTTGTAAGTAAGACACTTAGGATTGCAACTTTAGAGCCCAATCTGCAGCTCTTCAGTGCTAATGGTACTAGCGTATTGCTGTTGCTGGGTGTTGCATATAAGTTGTAAGGCCCATCTATGACACCCTGCACCAGGTCAGTGCTGGCACCAGCCCAGCAGTGGTGGGACACCACCTGGAACTAAGTAAGGGTGGTGGTGAGGGCCCTGGGGGCATGGGAGAGGCGTTCTGGGGTGGGGGGGAACCAGTGCGGGACTGGCGAGCTCTGTTCCGCCACATCCTGAACTCCATGTCAGGCCGGAGTTGGCTGCTGCGAGACCACAGCATGCAGCAATAGCTGTTTTGGCACTGCTGCACCCAGTGGCAGCGCCTTTAGGATTGGGCTGTTAGTGACTTCTACTCTAGTGTGGATAAAGAATTCATGCAGAACCTTTTGAGGGTGGGGGAGGTCCTCCCCAGGAAAAAATCTACAAGTCTCTTATATATACGATTTACCCACTCTTGATATATGCATACTTACCAAATTCAGCTTCTTCACAAATATAAAAATATTTACATTTGAGTAAATGGGTCCTCTGAGCCCAGAGGGACTGTGCATGTCGATCCACGGCCTCTGCTGGACTCAGACTGAGTCTTCCCTGAGCCTCCTAATGCCCTTTAAGGCATTAAAAATGTTGCTTCCCGTTTCACGGCAAGATCGGAAATCACTTTTTTTTTACTTCTAGGGCTCCATCTGAGCTTGGCAGAGGCCACAGACAGACATGCACATCCTCTGCTGGGCTCAGAGGACCCTCCGGGGGTGGGGGGCTTTCCTTGGTATCTGTGGTTTCTCGTAACCATGGGGAGTTCTGGAAAGGAACCCTCACAAATATTGGGGCATGTCTGTATTATGATTCTGTCTGAAATTAGCCAATACCACTTCCAAAGATTTTCATTGAACCAGCAAAGCTTATGCCATGGTATATGATGGACTAGTTCAGAGGATTATTTCTGAAGTGTATAGAGCTTGTTCCATTAGGAATACAATCGCAGCAATTCATCTGAAAAAATTGTGGAGGGTGGGGTTTCACCATTAATAATGTCAAAGTGTTTGAAATGTTTGTCTAGATGTAGTAAAAATATGGAAATTCAATATGGTTTTAACCTGGTTTTTAAAAAAATAGTTAAAGAATGGATATTGCCTGTCACTTTGCCTTGGCGTTTTCTCAAAATCTTTGTTTTCTAAATGTCAGGACTATAATATTGTTTAATCACACTTTGTTGTGTTATAGTTAACAGCCATAGTAGGTTGGTACCAAAAGGACATCTACCAGTTTTGACACTGAGAATTAATTATGAAATAAAAGACAGATTTTTGCTCAGGCTAGAATTAGCCTAGCAGTTCAAAATATAAGCAGTCACCTTGGAATCACATAACAGAAAGTGACACCCTTTCTTTGACTATAGGCTAGATAGATCTTGTGAAGTTGAGTTAGACAGATCAGCTGTTTGTCTGTCGTATTTGTTCTTTTTAATTAATTTGGGAAATAGTTGTTGCTTTCCTTTGACACTCAGTCACAAAGTTCATGTGTGTTAAAAAGTGTAAGGATTATAACTAAGTTTATTTTTTCCCTGTCTTCTAAAGAGGGTCAGATGCTTATCAGAGGTTATTCATTCTAAATAGAAAAGGGTGACATTCAACATAACGTTTAAATACAGAAACGCTTCAAAAGACTGCTTCTAATGTATTCAGTTCCTTTTAATTATTTTTTACGTGGTTTTCTCTCATAAAATGCTGGCTCTGTATTCTGTTGTCGCTGCTTTCCGGGTGACCACAGTTACATGAATGCTTTTAATGGAACTGGCTTTATTTTATAGTGACAAAGAACTCTCCAAACAGCTCATATCATATAATCCAGAGCTGTCTTATGTTAGAAGGCTAATGTTGAGTGCACAAAGAACTATTGGAGGGTAAGAGAGAGGGCATCTCTTGGATAAGCTTTCAGTATGATGTGAGTGATGATAATGCTGCCAGTGACACAAAAGACAACAGCAAATCTCCTACAGTTTTGATTTTAAAGAGGTACCTCAGATTACTTTTGCACTTTAAAAAAAATAAATGTATATTTCTGGGTGGATAACCAGAAAAGAATACCAATTCTGTGCTATATCATGGTGGTGAATATTATCATATATATGAGAAGTTATCCCAATTCTGTTTTCTAATGTCTCTATCAGTGGTGTAGCTAATGATCATGTAGCCCGGTGCCAAGCTCCAAATGATGCCCTGGAAGTGGTGTCACAACCAGAAGTGACATCACACCTAGGCTTGTTAAAAAGTGCAAATTGGGGGGAAACCTGCTGCCTCCTCCCCCCAGCCACTCACCACCCCCTTGATCTGCTGCCTCCCCACAGCCAGCAGCATAGCTAATGCATCTATCTGCTGCCTGGGGTCAGAGAAGATTTGTAGCCTCCCCAAGACAACATCAAATTTAATTAAGTAAATAAAAAGTGTGACCCTGACTGGTTTGAGACACCGTGCTGGGGTGAAGAGGGACAGTTATTCTCCCTCTACTCAATATAAGAAGAGCGCCACTTGAATAATTGTGTCTTTACCCAGTTAGCAGGGTTAACTGTATTATGATACATGGAATACATGTATTATGATACATGAGTTTTCCAGACTCACAAAGAGAGTCTGGTCCAACAAGAAGCTGACGGAACATACCAAGATCCAGGTCTACAGAGCTTGCGTCCTGAGTACACTTCTGTACTGCAGAGAGTCATAAGAACATAAGAACAGCCCCACTGGATCAGGCCACAGGCCCATCTAGTCCAGCTTCCTGTATCTCACAGCAGCCCACCAAATGCCCCAGGGAGCACACCAGATAACAAGAGACCTCATCCTGGTGCCCTCCCCTGCATCTGGCATTCTGACATAACCCATTTCTAAAATCAGGAGGTTCCGCATACACATCATGGCTTGTACCCCATAATGGATTTTTCCTCCAGAAACTTGTCCAATCCCTTTTTAAAGGCGTCAAGGCCAGACGCCAGCACCACATCCTGTGGCAAGGAGTTCCACAGACCGACCACACGCTGAGTAAAGAAATATTTTCTTCTATCTGTCCTAACCCGCCCAACACTCAATTTTAGTGGATGTCCCCTGGTTCTGGTATTATGTGAGAGTGTAAAGAGCATCTCCCTATCCACTCTGTCCATTCCCTGCATAATTTTGTATGTCTCAATCGTGTCCCCCCTCAAGCGTCTCTTTTCTAGGCTGAAGAGGCCCAAACGCCGTAGCCTTTCCTCATAAGGAAGGTGCCCCAGCCCAGTAATCATCTTAGTCGCTCTCGTTGCACCTTTTCCATTTCCACTATGTCTTTTTTGAGATGCGGCGACCAGAACTGGACACAATACTCCAGGTGTGGCCTTACCATCGATTTGTACAACGGCATTATAATACTAGCCGTTTTGTTCTCAATACCCTTCCTAATGATCCCAAGCATAGAATTGGCCTTCTTCACTGCCGCCGCACATTGGGTCGACACTTTCATCGACCTGTCCACCACCACCCCAAGATCTCTCTCCTGATCTGTCACAGACAACTCAGAAGCCATCAGCCTATATCTAAAGTTTTGATTTTTTGCCCCAATGTGCATGACTTTACACTTACTGACATTGAAGCGCATCTGCCATTTTGCTGCCCATTCTGCCAGTCTGGAGAGATCCTTCTGGAGCTCCTCACAATCACTTCTGGTCTTTACCACTCGGAAAAGTTTGGTGTCGTCTGCAAACTTAGCCACTTCACTGCTCAACCCTGTCTCCAGGTCATTTATGAAGAGGTTGAAAAGCACCGGTCCCAGGACAGATCCTTGGGGCACACCACTTTTCACTTCTCTCCATTGTGAAAATTGCCCATTGAACACCCACTCTCTGTTTCCTGGCCTCCAACCAGTACTCAATCCACGAGAGGACCTGTCCTCTAATTCCCTGACTGTGGAGTTTTTTCAGTAGCCTTTGGTGAGGGACCGTGTCAATCGCCTTCTGAAAGTCCAGATATATAATGTCCATGGGTTCTCCCGCATCCACATGCCTGTTGACCTTTTCAAAGAATTCTATAAGGTTCGTGAGGCAAAACTTACCCTTACAGAAGCCATGCTGACTCTCCCTCAGCAAGGCCTGTTCGTCTGTGTTTTGAGATCCTGTCTTTGATGAGGCGTTCCACCATCTTACCCGGTATGGATGTTAGGCTGACCGACCTATAGTTTCCCGGGTCCCCTCTCTTTCCCTTTTTAAAGATCGGTGTGACATTTGCTATCCTCCAATCATCTGGCACCATGGCCGTTTTGAGGGACAAGTTGCATATCTTAGTCAAGAGATCTGCAACTTCATTCTTCAATTCCTTAATAACCCTTGGGTGGATGCCATCAGGGCCCGGTGACTTATTGATCTTTAATTTATCAATGAGGTCTGAAACATCTTCTCTTTTAACCTCTATCTGACTTAACTCCTGGGTTAGGAGGGGCCGTTCGGGCAGCGGTATCTGCCCGAGGTCTTCTGCCGTGAAGACAGATGCAAAGAACTCATTTAATTTCTCTGCCATCTCTAAGTCTCCTTTTATCTCTCCTTTCCCTCCCTCACCATCCAGAGGGCCAACCGCTTCTCTGGCGGGTTTCCTGCTTCTAACATATTTGAAGAAGCTTTTATTATTCCCCTTAATGTTGCTGGCCATGCGTTCCTCATAGTCTCGCTTGGCCTCCAGTATCACCTTCTTACATTTCTTTTGCCACAGTTTATGTTCCTTTTTATTCTCCTCATTAGGGCAAGACTTCCATTTACGGAAGGAAGCTTCCTTGCCCTTCACAGCCTCTCTAACTTGGCTGGTTAGCCATGCGGGCACCCTCCTGGATTTAGTGGAACCCTTCTTTCTTTGCGGTATACACCTCTGCTGGGCCTCTATTACTGTTGTTTTAAGCAGCTTCCTTGCACTCTGGAGAGATTCGACTCTTTTTACCCTCCCTTTCAACCTCCTTCTAACCAGCCTCCTCATTTGAGGGAAGTCCGCCCGTCGGAAGTCAAGGGTTTTTGTTAGAGATTTGCCTGGTATTCTTCCTCCAACGTGCACGTCAAAACGGATCACAGCATGATCACTGTTCCCCAATGGCTCAGTAACGTTTACATCTCTAACCAGGTCCTGCATACCGCACAATATTAAATCCAGAGTCACCTGTCCTCTGGTGGGCTCCGTGACTAGCTGATCTAAGCCACAGTCATTTAGCACGTCAAGAAATCCGGTTTCCTTATCGTGACCAGAACACAAATTGACCCAGTCAATATGAGGATAATTGAAGTCCCCCATGATTACAACCCTGTCCCTCCTTGTCACCTCCCTGATCTGTTTCCTCATTTCAAGGTCCCCATCCGATTTCTGGTCTGGAGGACGATAGCACGCCCCCAGTATTACATCGCTGCACAAGCCTGGTAATTTAACCCACAGAGATTCTACGGTGGAGTCGGACCCACCTTCAATCTCTACTTTGCTGGATTCTATCCCTTCCTTAACATAAACGGCCACCCCACCTCCAACACGCCCCTGCCTTTCCCTCCTGTAGAGTTTATAGCCCGGGATTGCTGTATCCCACTGATTCTCCGCATTCCACCAGGTTTCCGTTATGCCCACTATGTCAATATTTTCCCTTGTCACCAGACATTCCAGTTCTCCCACCTTTGCTCGTAGACTTCGGGCATTCGCATAAAAGCATTTATACACGGAATGCCCCAGGATGCGCTGCTTAGTCGCTCCTTTGTCCCTGCATCCTCTCATTGTGCCAAACCGTCTATCACATCCCATCACCCTACCTTTCCCAATTTCTTCTCCTACTCTGCCTTTGTCTTGTTGTTCTCTAACCTCCCTATCCTCATCCCATAGGGATGAGGAGTCCCGAACCGGATGCCCCTTGGCTCCTGTCGGCCTTCCCCCAGGGATCAGTTTAAAAGCTGCTCTGCCACCTTTTTAATGTTATGCGCCAGCAGTCTGGTTCCATTCTGGTTCAAATGGAGCCCGTCCCTCTTGTACAGGCCCCGCTTGTCCCAAAACGTTCCCCAGTGCCTAACGAATCTAAACCCCTCCTCCCTACATCACCGTCTCATCCACGCATTGAGACCCCTGATCTCCGCCTGCCTAGCTGGCCCTGCGCGTGGAACAGGTAGCACTTCAGAGAACGCTACCTTTGAGGTCCTGGCTTTCAGCTTCCTGCCTAAAAGCCTAAATTTGGCCTCCGGGACCTCCCAGCTACACTTGCCCACGTCGTTGGTGCCGACATGCACCACAGCCGCTACCTCTCCCCCAGCACTGTCTATTAGCCTGTCTAGACGAGAAGTGATGTCCGCAACCTTCACACCAGGCAGGCAAGTCACCATGCGGTCCTCACATCCGTCGCAAACCCCCCTCTCTATGTTTCTAATAATCGAATCCCTCACTACAAGAAGCCCCCGACCCCCCTCCCACCGAGGAGTATCCCGAGTGCGCTCAGATACGGGCCCATCCCCTGGAGAAGGGATCCCCCCTAGGGGATTGTTTCCCTCCTCTCCAGGATGACGTCCTCCAGTCCCGAGACTTCTCACCCGGGCAGCCGAGGAGCTGCACGCCTGAGGTTGGGACGAAGCCTGATCGTCCCTGGAAGTCTCCCCACGGTCCTCCTCTGCCTGCCTGCGCTTCTCCAGGTCGGCCACCAAGGCTTCAAGGGAGCGGACGTGTTCCCTGAGACCCTGGAGCTCCTTGCACCGAGGACACACCCATGACTTATGCCCCAGAGGCATATAATCATACATGTGGCACTTGATGCAGAACACTGGATAGCCCCCACCCTGCTGCTGGCTGTCTGACTGCATAGCTTTTCTGTTGTTGTTGTTTTATTTAGGGGTCCTTTTAAAAACCGTACACTGGATAGCAGCCCTCTTCTCAAGGGAAGAGGAAGGGCAGTGTCTGGGGCCCTGACCTCCTCGCCCTGCTGCTGAACTCGCCCAGATGCTAAACTCTCGTGCCTTACCTGGCACTTAGTTCCCAGAGGCCACACGCGTCTGCAGAGAGCCTCACGCGATGGCCGGCCTAGCTTTATACTCCTGGCTGGCTCCTCCTCCCTCCTTCCTTCCTGATTGAAAGGGGGGCTAGCCTTCCCAGGTGAGTTTACAAAAGCTCAGGAAGACAACAAGCCTACTCTGCAGGCTCCTGAATGGACTGCTTGGATTAGCCTAATGGGGCTCTTAATGTGTTGGGAATTGGCCCTTCCTAGGTTCTTTCCCTCCTAGTTCTGTTCTCTTAGGCTGGACTGTTTTTGTAACCTCAAGCTAGTTTTTATTTGGGTTTGTTTAATTATTTATTGCTCTCTAGATCCTGTGTCCTGTGTCCCAATTTACTGACCTGTTTAGGTTATGTTCTAACTTAGATTAAGTTTAACCTGGGTTAAGTATAGGTTTAATTTAAACAAGTAGAAAAACCTGCTTTTCACTTTATCCTCCTCCCTTCCTTCGATTAGGTGCTACCTTAGGTGCAGCTAACTTTCAACCTTGATTTAAATGCCTGACCCTTGGGCTCTTACTCATGAGTAGGACTCTGCTCCTGCTCAGAGTAGACCTATGTACCTCCCTTAGGTGCTAACTTTCAATTTTGATTTAAGGTTGATTTAAAGGTAAAGTTAAGGTTAGAAGACAGGGAGTTAGAAAGACAAAGCGTTAGAATAACTACACTTTCCTCCTCCTCCTGCTCCTGCTCCTCTCCTTCTCCAAAACTCAGAGGTCTCCTTGGCTTCTCCTCGCCCAGATGCTAAACTCTCGTGCCTTACCTGGCACTTAGTTCCCAGAGGCACTTGGTTCCCAGAGGCCACACGCGTCTGCAGAGAGTCATGGACTCTTCACTCACAACAGGAGAGGAAACTGAACGCTTTCCACATGCGCTGCCTCCGACGCAGTCTCGGCATCACCTGGCAGGACAAAGTTCCAAACACAGTCCTGGAACGTGCTGGAATCCCTAGCATGTATGCACTGCTGAAACAGAGATGCCTGCATTGGCTTGGTCATGTCGTGAGAATGGATGATGGCCGGATCCCAAAGGATCTCCTCTATGGAGAACTCGTGCAAGGAAAGCGCCCTACAGGTAGACCACAGCTGCGATACAAGGACATCTGCAAGAGGGATCTGAAGGCCTTAGGAGTGGACCTCAACAAGTGGGAAACCCTGGCCTCTGAGCGGCCCGCTTGGAGGCAGGCTGTGCAGCATGGCCTTTCCCAGTTTGAAGAGACACTTGGCCAACAGTCTGAGGCAAAGAGGCAAAGAAGGAAGGCCCATAGCCAGGGAGACAGACCAGGGACAGACTGCACTTGCTCCCGGTGTGGAAGCGATTGTCACTCCCGAATTGGCCTTTTCAGCCACACTAGACGCTGTTCCAGAACCACCTTTCAGAGCGCAATACCATAGTCTTTTGAGACTGAAGGTTGCCAACACACGATACATGGAAATAAGAGCTAACTCATACTAACACCTTATTGGTTCCGTGCTGTATCACAATAACATCTCATTGGCTCTCAGAACAATTAGTCTCATAGGTCAGTTTTGAATTAAGAAAATCCACTTTTTGTTCCATAAGGTAGTTATGTTTTCATTTTCGGGTGAATTGGCCATAACTTTTGATAGAATAAATTCCAATGCAGTTTGTTTCATTGCATTCTGCATTAAATTTCCTTTCCAATGATATATAACATGATGGTATTATTCATACATTTCAAGATTTTCACGATTTTGGTTGCTGTTGTCAAGTTATAAGAACCAGCCCTACTGGATCAGGCCATAGGCCCATCTAGTCCAGCTTCCTGTATCTCACGGTGGCCCACCAAATGCCCCAGGGAGCACACCTGATAACAAGAAACCTGCATCCTGGTTTCCTCCCTTGCTTTGGCGTTCTGACATAGCCCATTTCTAAAACCAGGAGGTTGCACATACACATCATGGCTTGTAACCCATAATAGATTTTTCCTCCAGAAACTTGTCCAATCCCCTTTTAAAGGCATCTAGGCCAGTTGCTGCCACCACATCCTGCGGCAAGAAGTTCCACAGACTGACCACACGCTGAGTAAAGAAATACTTTCTTTTGTCTGTCCTAACTCTCCCAACACTCAATTTTAGTGGATATCCCCTGGTTCTGGTGTTATGTGAGAGTGTAAAGAGCATCTCTCTATCCGCTTTATCCTTCCCATGCATAATTTTGTATGTCTCAATCATGTCCCCCCTCAGGCGCCTCTTTTCTAGGCTGAAGAGGCCCAAATGCCGTAGCCTTTCCTCATAAGGAAGGTGCCCCAGCCTAGCAATCATCTTAGTTGCCCTCTTTTGCACCTTTTCCATTTCCACTACGTACAAGTTCTGTTTGTTGCCCCCTAAAGCTTGATGCCTGGTGCAACTGCTACCACCTGCACACCTTTAGCTACACCACCAGTCTCTGTGTACCTAACCACAGTAGTCCATGTCCTAATGACTTCATGATTAGATTACTGTAATGAGCTCTAAGTGGGGCTGCTCTTCAAGACAGTTCAGAAGCTGCAACTAGTGCAGAATGCGGCTCCCAGGGTGATTACCGGAGCTAGGCGGTTTGATTCTGTCGAACCGCTGCTTTGGTGACTACATTGGCTGCCCATTCATTTCCAGACCCAAATCAAGGTGCTGGTTTTGGCCTTTAAAACCCTTCACGGTTTGGGGCCAGGTTATCTGAGGGACCACCTTCTCCCATATTTCCTGCAACTGTCACCTTTCTTCCAAGTTAGGAAGATGGGGGCAAGTCTTCTCAGTAGTGGCACCACAGTTATGGAACTCCCTACTGGGGGAATTAAAATCTATTCTCTTCCTCATGGCATTTCAGCAACGGCTTAAAACATTTTTGTTTTGTTTTGCTTTTGGGTTGTCTGCTTCCTGTGCCTCTATAGCTGTTTCTTGAGTTATTTTTGTCCTCCCCCACTTGGAGTTCCCCCCTTGTATTTCCTTTTTCTTTTGTTATATTTTCTATTTTTTTTAACTCTATTGTATATTGTATTATTTTTTAATCTATAAATTGTAAGCCACCTGGGGCATTGCTTTCAGCAGAGGAAAGGCGGGGTAGAAATCTTTTAAATAAATAAATAAATGTAATGCCTTGTTGTCTTACTAGCTCCACCATGACATCCTACCCTAGTTGTGTTAGAAGCTTTCCTTGCTCTAAAAGAAGAAATGCTAGAATCGCCTGACAACTCCTGTGGTTGGGGGACATTAGCACCACTATTTTCCACTTTTTGAAAAATAGAAGATTTTGCAATGCCTCCACACTGCTTGGGATTAACTTATTTTCCACTCCTTACTGGAACAGATTCCCAGTTTCCCATGCCTGATTGACCTTAACCATGCTTTAATATTATATGTGCACTCATGCAAACCAGGATTTTCCAGCTGTATTTGGGAACCTTGATTCTGAGGGAATTTAGTTAACTAAGGGTGCAATCCTAACCCCTTATGTCAATGCTTTCTAGCACTGGCATAGTGGTGCCAATGGGGCATGTGCTGGATCCTACAGTTGGGTGTCACTCACAGAGGCCTCCTCTAAGTGAGGGAATGTTTGTTTCCTTACCTCATAGCTGCATTGCCCTTATGTCAGGGTAACAAATTAAATTAGGTAATAAGTTAGGTAACAATTACTGGTAGGTTATTTTTCAGGATCTGGCCTCTGCTGAAATCAGACATAATTATAGTCAGACACCCCCCTAAGTTTAAACTCCCCCTGGCTTATCCGATGGTCTTTGAAAATTCCATGATTTTGGCTATGAAACTGCCCTCGACTTATCTGTGAGATCGACTTATACTCACGTGTCTGCAGTAAATCCTAGCAATGCTAGTGTGCCCCAGGATCCTATATATTCTCTTCAAACCCATCCCTTCACTTTTTGCTCCTCAGCCTACAATATTTCTAGGGTAGAACTGAGACCCATAGACCACCAGAAGCCTTCCTGAGTACTCCCCCCCCAGATGCAGCATGTACCCCATTGGCCCAGCTGCATTATTGCATGGGGGGTCAGGATTAGGCTGTAATGCTACAATGCTTCATGTACCTACCAGGAATAAGGCCTATTGAACTCACTGGGACTTACTTCTGAGTAGATATTCATAAGATTGTGCTGTAAGAGGAGGAGTGCTTGCTCTAGAGCAGGGGTCTCCAAACCCCGGCCTCGAGGCCAGATGCGGCCCGCGGCAAACCTCTAACCATCCTGGGGCCAGCCTCTTGTCCCCTGAAAGCCTCTGGCCCACTCAACTGAACACAACCAGAGCTGTGCTCTGGTTGTGTCTGGAGGGTGTTCTGTGAGCCAGAGAGGTTGAATGAATGAGCCAAATCATTCATTTATTCACTCATCTAAGTTCCATCTCTAATTTATCTATTTAAATTTTATATTTAAATTTTTTTCTGGCCCTCAACACCATGCCAGATCTGTGATGCAGCCCTCTGGCCAAAATGTTTGGAGACCCCTGCTCTAGAGCAGGGATGCCCAAACCCCGGCCCTGAGGCCACTTGTGGCCCTCGAGGCCTCTCAATGCGGCCCTCAGGGAGTCCCCAGTCTCCAATGAGACTCTGGCCCTTCAGAGATTTGTTTGAGCCCGCACTGGCCCAATGCAACTGCTCTCCGTGTGAGGGCAACTGTGTTTGATCTCTCGCGTAAGCTGTGGGATGAGGGCTCCCTCCACTGCTTGTTTTTTCACTTCTGTGATGCAGCAGCAGCAGCAAAGGAAAGGCCAGCCTTGCTTTGTGCAAGGCCTTTTATAGACCTTGAACTATTGCAAGACCTTCATTCATTCATATAAGTTCATCTTTAATATATTCATTTATGTAAATATATGTAAATTTATTCAAATTTTAAATGTCAATTAATTCTTCCCCCCCCCCCCCAGCCACCAACACAGTGTCAGAGAGATGATGTGGCCCTCCTGCTAAAAACTTTGGACACCTCTGCTCTAGAGAAAGGGAAAAGGAGAGAATGTGCTTTTGTGATACTATGTCTCGAATTACAATTAGGAGCTCGTAGTGAGCCAGCGTAGCTTCAGCACTGGACGTTGCTCATAGCACCCTGTAGTACTAAATTTAAGGATTTGCTGGGCATCCAGGAATTTTAATCTAGTGCGTGTTTTTCGTCATTATTAATGGAGTGACAGTTTGAGCTTCTAGTGGAATGGAATGGATGCAGAGTTGAACAAATTTCTGTAGTCATTAAATTCAAAAGCACTTGTTCTGCTATTAGTTGGCTGTAGACCAAAAACTCTGAAGTTTTAGTTAAAATTGCAGAAAAAGAGCATTAAATCAGATTTTTAGTGGATGCCTTAAAGTTACTGGAACAGGGAAGTAGTGATTTGGTGACGTAATGTTGAAGTCAAAGCAGAATATTTTGCTGTGCTGAAGAAAACTAATGGAAACATTCACTGGAGTAAGACAAATGGTGTTAAATGAGAAAACACACCATGAATTGCAAATGGAGCTGAGTTAATTTGTTGCTACAGTAGTGTTGCCCTACTGTTAAATGAAGGCTGTGTAATTATCTTGCTGGCAGAGATAATGTCAAAACCTCATTTCTCCTTACATGCCTCGTTTTTACATGAGGGCTAATTGAGCTGCAAGGTGACAACTGATTATATATGGCTATCATTGGGGTCCTCTTGCTCAATTTGCAAATAATGTTATCTTTCTTAAGAGATTATTTTTATATCGCTTGTCAAATTAGAGGTGGTAAACTTTTGGTGCTCTTTTTAGTATGTTCTCTGCAGTTTCATAACACTAGTGCACCATTCAGGATAACAGAGAACATTCCTCAATATGTTATCCATGTCTTGCTTTTTTTGCCTTTCCTTTGATCTGGCCAAAAACAGCCCTTTGCCACCTGTTTTGTTTTTATAGTTGTTGACTGCTTGTTTATGGTCTCTAAATTCATCACAAACATACATCATTCACTGCAGCCAGAATATTAGAGAAACCCCTGTGATGCATTTATGCAACGGTCACATATTGGGTTGCCTCCTAAGAATGTGACATTTGTGAGTGGAAGAAGTTACACCCACACTTTCTCCATACAAAGATGAAAGGCGTGATTATCACTTATTCTCCCTTCCAAATCTGCTCCTTAGCAGAGTTGTCCCACTACTACAAGAGCCTTGGTGAGTCCCAGAGTCAGGACAGTACATTGGCAGAGGTAGGCACCATTCCCCTGCCTTCTCACACTTACCCAGCAGTGGCAAAAGCCACCACAGCTAAACTTACTGCTACCACTAGACAGCTACTTGTCCCTCATTAGTTGTTTGTTTGATTTTCTCTGTAAACTGCTTTGTGAACTTTCTGTTGAAAAGCGGTATATAAATACTGTTAATAATAATATTCCACTTCAGCCTCTGCTAATAAGACAAAGAGCGGAACCAGGGACCAGAAGGCAGGAATAGAGTATTCACTGTACAGCCACATCTCCACCCCTGATCTCCCTTTTCGTGACTTAACTTTTTATACATGGCCTGTATGCACTAATTGAATTTGCAC
This sequence comes from Tiliqua scincoides, assembly GCF_035046505.1. Classification (NCBI taxonomy): domain Eukaryota; kingdom Metazoa; phylum Chordata; class Lepidosauria; order Squamata; family Scincidae; genus Tiliqua; species Tiliqua scincoides. The sequence goes on from NC_089821.1 coordinate 252,678,506, forward strand.
CTGAGCAGAGCACTCTAGAAACTTTCTAGAATTTTCTCACCAGGAAGCTGACACTTATCACTACAGTAGGGCAGTGCTCCCGACCTAAATAGCATTTTTCCACTTAGTTCACTCCTAAATTCCACATGAGCAGCCCCTGAGAAAACTACTCTACACAGTTCTGCTGTGAACTAAGCATATCCCCTTTTCTTTTTTCTTATGGTTTTTTTTTCTCTTTGAAAGGAGGGTCTACTTTTTTTTATTTCTTTTGGCACTCAGTTTTTGCAAGCTTCCCACCTTTATGTGGTCCCTGCTGTCTCCTGCACGGAGAGTCCATGTCTCAGCATGTCTCCTTCAAATGCTGGATGATGTGTGGGACTAAATTGCCCTCAGTGAATGGACATGATTACAAACTTTATGTCTGGATGCAAAGCTTAGGGTGGGCTCCTGCAAACATTGTCAGAAGCTTATGAAGTAGGCTTATCTCACAAGGAGTATTAGGTGGTTGTTGTACATATGGGCCAAGGTCCTAGGGGCATGTAGGCCTGAGCAGGCTTAATCTCAGTCTCAATTTAAAAACAAATGAAACCCACTTGCACCTGGGGGTGACGGCAACTCAACCACCTTCCTCACACTGGTAAATGAATGCTTCTTTGAGGGAGAAATATATTCCTGTTTTTTAAAGGAGGCAGTGGGTTGTTTGAACACACACACTTTGGTGTACCCCTCTGGTTATGAAAAATATCATTCAGTGTCTAATATACCATTCTTGGGCAAAGTTCTTAAGTAAGTGGTAGCACCTCAGATTCAGGTTTTCCTGGATGAGACTGGTGATCTGGCTTTCAACCTTATTTGGGGATGGAAACTGCTTTAGTTGCCCTTGTGAATGATTTGTACTGGATGGTGCATAAATAAAGAGCAGTGGCATAGCTAAGGAGTTGCAGGGGGTAGCTGTTGAACTGGGCATCAAGCTTTAGGGGGCAACAAGCTGAGCTTGACACTAGTGACCAAAATTGTGAAAATCTTGGTTTGTATGAATAATACCATCATGTTATATATCATTGGAAAGATAATTTAATGCAGAGTGCAAAGAAACAAACTGCACTGGAATATCTATTTTCTATCAAAAGTTATGGTCAATTAACAAGAAAATGAAAACACAACTGCCTTATGGAACAAAAAGTGAATTTGTTTAACTCCAAACTGACCTATGAGAGTGATTGTTCTGAGTGCCAATGAGATGTTATTATGATACAACATGGAACCAATAACTTTTTGTTTATTTCCTCAATTAAATTTGATTTTATCATGGGGGGGGGCTACAAAATCTTCCTTGAACAAGGGTAGCAAATAGATGCCTTAGCTACACCACTGACTGGCGTGAGGCAACAGACCAAGTGGGTGGTGAGCTGCTGGGGGGAGGAGGTGGGTTCCTTCCAATTTTTACTTTTTAAAAAACCCGGGTGTGATGTCACTTCTGGTTGTGACATTTTGAGCTTACCACCGAGCTACATGATCATTAGCTACGCCACTGATAGACTGTGACCCTGTTGATTCTCTTGAACCATTCAACTGCCTTTGATACTATTAATCTAGTGTCCTTCTCATTCACTTGAAAGGAATGGGGGTGGGAGGTGTTGTCCATACTTGTTGGCATCCTTCAGTCTCGGAAGACTATGGTGTCACGCTCTGAATGGTGGTTCTGGAACAGAGTGTCCTCTCCAGTGCGTGAAGCCTGGGTAAAGTAGGTATGGAGGATAGGCTGTTACCCATGCAGCAAATCCCTTCTCTCCACGTCGCTGAAATGGTCCAGTGGAAAGGCAGAGGCCAATACGGTTGGTTCCAGCGGCGTCGCAGGAGTTGCCAGAACGTGACTGTGTTCAGCCATGAACTGCCTCAGGGACTCCGGCTCCGGATTTTGCCTCGAGGTTGACTCCTGAAGCCTTTTCCATAACTGGATGTAGCCACAAGGCAGTGGAGGTTTGGGATCAGAGTTTTCCTTCTCTCAGATGAGCTGCCTTCCCAGGCTGATGAGTCCCACCTACCCGTTGGCTGTTTAGTCGCCTCTTACGACAAGTACAGCCAAACGGAGGGCCTATTCTTATCCCCAGCCCCCAGGGGATGTTGTACATACATGACTCCACAAATTCCTGGAAGATATATATACCAGAAGATGGGCCTGGGGAACTTCTGCTTTGGCTTTTGGGGTACCACCCATCCTGAACTCTGCTCTTGAACTTGTTCCATTTGAATGAAGTTGTCTAGAAAGTTGGACTAAGGTGCCATTAATATGTTGCTGACACCGAGCACTGCCTCTCATTTTTAACATTTCCTAGGAAGGTGGTAGAAAGCTTAAACCAGGGGTGTCAAACGTAAGGCCTGGGGGCCGGATGCGACCCATGGAAGCTTTTTATCTGGCCCTTAGGCTTTCAGCTGCTGAGCAGTGCTAAGGTGTTACTGCTGAAAGAGCAGCCCATGTGAAAATTGGGCTTTGCCATATCTTGAAAGATTATCAAGATTTGTGTATTTTCTGTCATTTAAGAACATAAGAACAGCCCCACTGGATCAGGCCATAGGCCCATCTAGTCCAGCTTCCTGTATCTCACAGCGGCCCACCAAATGCCCCAGGGAGCACACCAGATAACAAGAGACCTCATCCTGGTGCCCTCCCTTGCATCTGTCATTCTGACATAACCCATTTCTAAAATCAGGAGGTTGCGCATACACATCATGGCTTGTACCCCGTAATGGATTTTTCCTCCAGAAACTTGTCCAATCCCCTTTTAAAGGCATCCAGGCTAGACGCCATCACCACATCCTGTGGCAAGGAGTTCCACAGTCCGACCACACACTGAGTAAAGAAATATTTTCTTTTGTCTGTTCTACCTCTCCCAACACTCAATTTTAGTGGATGTCCCGTGGTTCTGGTGTTATGTGAGAGTGTAAAGAGCATCTCTCAATCCACCTTATCCTTCCCATGCATAATTTTGTATGTCTCAATCATGTCCCCCCTCAGGCGCCTCTTTCTAGGCTGAAGAGGCCCAAATGCCGTAGCCTTTCCTCATAAGGAAGGTGCCCCAGCCCAGTAGTCATTTTAGTCGCTCTCTTTTGCACCTTTTCCATTTCCACTATGTCCTTCTTTGAGATGCGGCGACCAGAACTGGACACAATACTCCAGGTGTGGCCTTACCATCGATTTGTACAACGGCATTATAATATTAGCCGATTTGTTTTTAATACCCTTCCTAATGATCCCAAGCATAGAATTGGTCTTCTTCACTGCCGCCGCACATTGGGTCGACCTGTCCACCACCACCCCAAGATCTCTCTCCTGATCTGTCACAGACAGCTCAGAACCCATCAGCCTATATGTGAAGTTTTGATTTTTTGCCCCAATGTGCATGACTTTACACTTACTGACATTGAAGCGCATCTGCCATTTTGCTGCCCATTCTGCCAGTCTGGAGAGATCCTTCCGGAGCTCCTCACAATCACTTCTGGTCTTCACCACTCAGAAAAGTTTGGTGTGGTCTGCAAATTTTGCAACCTCACTGCTCAACCCTGTCTCCAGGTCATTTATGAAGAGGTTGAAAAGCCCCGGTCTCAGGACAGATCCTTGGGGCACACTGCTTTTCACCTCTCTCCATTGTGAAAATTGCCCATTGACACCCACTCTCTGTTTCCTAGTCTTCAACCAGGTCTCAATTCAGGAGAGAACCTGTCCTCTAATTCCCTGACTGGAGTTTTTTCAGTAGCCTTTGGTGAGGGACCGTGTTGAACGCCTTCTGAAAGTCCAGATATATAATGTCCATGGGTTCTCCTGCATCCACATGCCTGTTGACCTTTTCAAAGAATTCTATAAGGTTCGTGAGGCAAGACTTACCCTTACAGAAGCCATGCTGATTCTCCCTCAGCAAGGCCTGTTCGTCTATGTGTTTTGAGATCCTGTCTTTGATGAGGCGTTCCACCATCTTATCCGATATAGATGTTAGGCTGACTGGCCTATAGTTTCCTGGGTCCCCTCTCTTACCCTTTTTAAAGATAGGCGTGACATTTGCTATCCTCCAATTTTCTGGCACCGTGGCCATTTTGAGGGACAAGTTGCATATCTTAGTCAAGAGATCTGCAACTTCATTTTTCAATTCCTTAATAACTCTTGGGTTGATGCCATCAGGGCCCGGTGACTTATTGATCTTTAATTTATCAATGAGGTCTGAAACATCTTCTCTTTTAACCTCTATCTGACTTAACTCCTCGGTTAGAAGGGGCCATTCAGGCAGCGGTATCTGCCCGAGGTCTTCTGCCGTGAAGACAGATGCAAAGAACTCATTTAATTTCTCTGCCATCTCTAAGTCTCCTTTTATCTCCCCTTTCCCTCCCTCACCATCCAGAGGGCCAACCGCTTCTCTGGCGGGTTTCCTGCTTCTAACATATTTGAAGAAGCTTTTATTATTCCCCTTAATGTTGCTGGCCTCATAGTCTCGCTCATAGTCTTGCTTGGCCTCCCATATCACCTTCTTACATTTCTTTTGCCACAGTTCATGTTCCTTTTTATTCTCCTCATTAGGGCAAGACTTCCATTTATGGAAGAAAGCTTCCTTGCCCTTCACAGCCTCTCTAACTTGGCTGGTTAGCCATGCGGGCACCCTCCTGGATTTAGCGGAATCCTTCTTTCTTTGCGGTATACACCTCTGCTGGGCCTCTATTACTGTTGTTTTAAGCCGCCTCCATGCACTCTGGAGAGATTGGACTCTTTTTATCCTCACTTTCAACCTCCTTCTAACCAGCCTCCTCATTTGAGGGAAGTCCGCCCATCGGAAGTCAAGGGTTTTTGTTAGAGATTTGCCTGGTATTCTTCCCCCAACGTGCATGTCAAAAAGGATCGCAGTATTTGCAACTAATGAGTTCCTTAGTGAGAAAAAGTGGTGCATATTTTTGGTTGTGACCAGTTTAATGACCTCACTTCCGGCCCTCAGAAGGCATCATGAATGCTATTTGGCCCTCTGTATGAAGCGAGTTTGACACCCCTGGCTTAAACTTGTCTGAGGGACTGGATAGGTGTAAATAAATTGAAACTTAATCTAGAGAAGATGGGAGTGGTGTTGGCTGGAGACTCAGCTGAAGAGTAAATCTCAGCTGAAGATTTATAACCTATTTGCTGGACCTGCACTCCCTCTGAAAGAGCAACTTTGCAGTTTGGAAGTGCTCCCTTAACCAAATTGCCTTAGGAAGGACCAAGTGGCAGTGGTGTTGAGGAGTACCTTTCACCAACTTCAGCTGGTGCACCAATTGTGGATATTCCTGGCAAAGTCTGACTTAATTGCAGTAATTCATGCTCTGTTCACTTCTGTAGCTGATATTCTTAGAGTGTTCATTTGTGCATGCACGCTAGTGGAATCTGTGCTTGTGCATGGCAACGTTGGAAACATCTGTAGAGCTTTATGGCTAAGGAACTAGCAGGAGTTATTAATTTCTTTTGTAAGCAAGGTGCTTTTGTTTCCTTGTTATTACTGAAGCATTCAGCACTCATACTGGAGTCATATATGCGTCTTTGACTAGCGAGCTTTGCTAGCTCATAGACAGGGAGTGGCTGCAGCCTCATTATTTCACACTCCACCATTGCATATCTGTTGAATATAGCTTCTACTCTTCCAGAAACTGAATGTTTCCCTAAGATTTTTGGTATCTTCTTTGTCGATTGGTAAACTATTGAAATCGCTCATGGCAGTATATTAAAATCCTTTAACAGCTTCTCTCTTTCCAATGTAGACATCTTCCTGAGCACCACTGGGCACCAGCTTCAGTGGATTATGTCTGTCAGGCTAAGATATTAAAGCTTCAGTGAGCTAAGCAATTACTTGGGAAGTAAGCTCCACTTAACACAGTGGGACAAATTTCTACTATGCAGTTCTGCTACAGCTTGTAAATACAATGTATTCTTTTAGATATCATAGAATTGGAATGACCCACAAGGTCATCTAGTCCATCCCTTGTATGTAGTAGGAAATCTTCCTAGAGCCTCTCCAGCAGATACCTCTATAGCCTCTGCTTCAAGACCTCTAGTGAGGGAGAATCCACCACTTCCCTTGGCAATCTGTTCCACTACCAAACCACCCTTTCCATTAAGAATTTCTTTCTGATGTCTAACCAGAATGTCCTCTCTTGAAGTTTGTATACATTTGATCTACTCTCAGAGGCAGGTGAACAAATTTGTTCCTTCTTCTATATGACAGCCCTTCAGGTATTTGAAGATATTTGAAAAGCTCTATTATGTCCTGTCACAGCTTTCTCTTCTCCAGGCTGAACATACCAAGTTCCCTTAACCTTTCCTCATAGGACTTGTTCTCCAACCCTATGATCATCAAATACTTTCTTCCTCCTTTATCATTGTGTTGGCTCTAAGGATTTTACTTATCCATTCTGTGCATTTTAAGACCATCCCTCTTTATCCTTATCTCAATTTTGATATAAGGTTTGGGACTGTGGGGGGGAAGGACCAAACCCCTCAAGGAGGCAAGTTCTACTTCCCTTTTTTCTCAATGTGTGGACTTTTCCTTGACTGGACTCTGGCAACCAAAGGGGAAAAATTTGCCTTGCATGCAAATTTGGAGTTCAGGAAGCTGGTTTACATTTTTGGTTTCTCCCTCTGTTAGTACAGAGATCCAGAAGGGTCCCCTTTCTCAGAAGTGCTCCTGCAGGCTTTAGGGGAAGTGCTCTTCAGGACCCTTAGAGGACGGAGGAAGAGGCACCCCCTTTCATGTGACACACTTTCAAAGCATGTGCGTTATGCACTCCCTTTTACAGTGTATCTGTTTTTGTGCTGTGTATCTACAAATTACTGTGAATAAGGGTCCTGAAGAACAGAACAAAAAGAACAGAAGAAGTTGAAAAAACTAATGGGAAAAGTGGAAAAACAGGTAAAACATAAAGAGTTGCTCATAGTTTGCAACTAAAACTTGAGGAGCTAAATCTCATTACGTGAAACATTTTCATCATTAACACTTTATTGATGTTGTATAATGTAATTATTTGTTCTAGTTCATCACGCCTCACAATTTTTTCCTTATGGCGTTAGGCATTTATGGTACTTTTGGATGAAGTTGGAATGGCTTCAGAACAAACTGGAATTTTTCCATTGAAATTAATGGGTTTTTAAAAAAAGATTTTATTCCATTTTATTTAAAGCAAGCATCAAGTACAGCATTTTGTAATTGGAATAGAAGGAATCTATTTAAGACAACCATATAGCTAGGTTCTTCAACTTCCACAAATACTGTACTCTTTTATCCAAGTTCAAAAGACATTGGCACTCCAGCAACAAGCATTAATTAACAATTAATGTAATAATTGAACTTGTTATCCAGATTTTCACTATAAGGGCCGTTTTCAGGACAAGTTAGGTACAGCTAACCCAGGAAGAGTGTATAGGAAAAGAGTAAATGAAGGTTTAATTTTTCCCGTAGGGTGCCTGGAGGCCAGAATTCAACTGAATACACTATGTTAGTACATGAACACAACATAATTATTTATTACCTTTATATATTGCTTGTCCTTGAAGGAGCTCAAGGTGGCATATGTGGTTTCCCTCTTCTCCCCCCCCCCCCATTTTGTTCACACAACAACCTTCTGAGGTCAGTCTGACTGAGAGAGACTGGCCAACAGTCACCCAGTGACTTAATGGTGCATGGGAATTTGAACCTGGGACTCCCTGCATCTACTCAAAAAGCACAATCCTATGCATGTCTTCTCTGAAGTCCCACTAAATTCATTGGGAATTACTCCTAGGAAAGTATGTATAGAAGTGATTCCCAAACGTTTTTGCACCAGGATCCACTTTTTTAAATGACACTATATCGGGACCCACCTAGGTTTATCAGAATCTTAAAAAAGGAGACCTAGAAAGAAATATTTACTTATTATTCATAAGTAATAATAACCAGAAAGAAAGACCCACAAACATTTATCTCCCTATATTTACACAAGCTTGCAAACTGCAGGAGCTTAGCTCTTTGCAGGGCTGTTAGCACTACAGTATCTGATTTCAGGGTTTGAGGCAATTAGATGCTGATCTTTCCATCAGCCTTTGGCAACCCACCAAAATCAGGTCGCAACTCACCAGTGGGTCCCAACCCACAGTTTGGGAACCACCGATAAGATTGCAGCCCAAGAGTTGATTGATAGATATAGACATTTTACTGTACCCGTCATTTAGTCATGCATATTTGCATAGAAATGTGCAAGTTGTTTTCTGAAACAACTTCTCTGCATCTGATCCTTACAGATCTCCTTGCTTGGTCCATATAGTTTGCTAAGCTGAGAAAGCAGTTTGGGAATTTGTTTAAAGTGAAACTACCACAGTAAATTTCCTGGGTCCTGCTTTAAAAGGAGCATAGTTTGTTGTCAAACAAAGGAGGCTTTTTATGGATCAAATGTATGGATGTACATTTGTGGGAAACCTTTCCCAGGTGTTAATGACATCAGAGACCTTCTTGTCTACTACACAGCTGTTTTTGCTTGTATACCAAGGTATTGGCAGTCCTTTAGCAATGCAAGCAAAATGTCTAAAATAATGGTGTTTCTAATTGCTTTTTAATATTATTCAAGGGGATATCTGCTGGTCCTGGGATGTCAGCATCTAATTCTGTTGCCTTCTGTATGCTATTTCATTAATCTGTATTACTTGCAAATCTTCAAATAGAGAAACATTTTCCCCTTCTACTGGTAATTGAATAGTTAAAATATAGCTTGAATATTTTCTCATCAGATGTTTGACTATTTTTAAACGGAATAAACAAAACTGTGGGATGCAAAAAACGTTTGACGGCTTGAGTGAGGGACTGTTGGGTACTAGGTCTGTTGCAGCATTTGTCTATCCAGCCTAATAACCCAATGAAAGTATTATTCTCAAGCAAGTTACTTCATAAGAGAAAACTAAGCATCTCTTGTATAGGCTTTACAGAAATGGTAATTGGGCAAGTTGCAATGACATTATCCAACATTTTGTTTTTTCTAATCCAGTCTTCCCTCATTCATAGTGTGAACAATATGCTATTTCTGTTAGTGACTTTGTAAGAAGATTTTTCAGTGATAAAATGGAACACTTCTCATAAAATTTTTCATAAGTTCAGTATTAGTTGATATACTACTGAAAACACTGGTGACATGTTAAAATTCTTGAACATCCTCTCTTTTTCCAGTGTAGAATAGCAATATGCATTGATAAAATAGCATGGTAGAAGTCTTCTAGTACAGTGTTTCTCAGACTGTGGGTCATGAGCCAATTTCAGGTGGGTCCCCATTCATTTCAATATTTTATTTTTAATATATTAGATAATGCTACCATGGTACATGACTTATCTGGGAAAATGTTTACAGACCTGTACTTTTAACAAGCTACTATGTATATTCTTCTAACAATGATAGTCAATGGGACTTACTCCTGGATAAGTGTGGGTAGGTCTGCAGCCTAGGATTGTTCAAAATTTTCCTACTTGATGATGCCACTTCCGGCCATGACATCACTTCCGGAGGGTCCTGACAGATTGTCATTCTAAAAAGTGGGTCCCATTGCTAAATGTGTGAGAACCACTGTTCCACTATATAAGTTGAAGCTTTAGATATCTATAAACTAAATTTGAATATATGCTGGCATTGTGCTGCACCCCATTAAATTCTTAAATGGATCATATCTAGTGTGCCTACTGATAAGTTTGTGTGAGCCCTTGTGTTCACGTCCTTTAACCCATCTTAAATATGAATAGAGACGCTTTTTTTTCTCTTTATGTAGTCTGATTACAAACCTCCAGATTGGATATTTTTATGCTGTCTCTAAATGGTGGCAACAATTCCTACAACAACAAGGTTGCAGCAACCTTGCAGTTGCTGCACAAGGTTGCAGTACAACAAGGAACAACAATTCCTGCAACAACAAGGTTAACAACAAGCTTGTTCGTGTGCATGTTTCTGGTTTTTGTTCCATCTTGTAGCAACAAGCTCTTGTAAAATATCATTATGTGCGCAATCCTAAGTGTGCCCTGGGCTGGCGCCAGCCCGGGAGGGTCGCAAATGTGCCATAAGGCACATTTGCACCTCCCTTCAAGTAAGCCACTCCAGCTCACGGAGATGCAGATACCAGATCCAGCCTCCGCATTGGCGGCAGACGATGAGTTCATGCTGACCAAGCTTGGCCAGTGCAGAGGTCTGGGGGTGTGTGGGGAGGTGGGGAAGGGGAGGGGAGGAGGCATTTTGTGATGGGGGAGGATGGGCAGGTCTGTGGGTGGGCAAGCAGTGAGCAGGAGGTGGGGCCAGAACCCAGCAGTTACGTCTGATCCTAGCCCTGTTCCCAGACAGCGTGGAGCAGCTTCAGACTGCTCCGTTCTGCTCAAATTTGCACCACCTCTAGGTGGTGCAGATGCAAGTAGACCCATTGCGGCTGCTGTGACACTCCCCAGGGTAAAGGGAAAAGTTTCCCTTTGCCTCCTGCCGAACCTCAGCCAGCCCGAAACTTGTGCTGGATACAGTGCAGGCCCACCAGCCTGCCTGTTCCAGAGCAAGTTAGGATTGTGCTGTGTGTTATTTAGCCAATATTGCACCAGTTCACCTCCAGTTCAGGAGGCTTGAGTTACCATAGATCTGTTTCTGGATACTTGGTCCCAGCTCAACTAGTATGTGAAATAATAAAGATGTTTGTACCATTGTACATGTGCAGAGTGCCTCTTCTCAACCAGGGTAACTGCATTCAGTCCTTGAATTTAGAGCAAAGAAATCCCATTTTGAAGGATTTTCAGACAGGTCAAAAGTCTCAGCATGTTTCATTTTAGAAATGTAAGAACTGTTTTAACTTGGTGCACAGTTTTTCCATTGTTTAAGATTAGCAGCACTAAAGTTTTATTATAGTTTTTTTAATCTCTGATGAATCTACAGTCCTTCTACACATCTATAGCTAAACAAAATATGTTTAGCTACACTAAATGCTATAGTTACGCTAAATACATAGCATTGAATTTCCAGAAGGTTGGCACCAACTTTTATTCAGGGAAGAACAGCCCTAGTATTTTACAGCGGACCCATCTCCTGACATGTGGAGCTCTGTGAACACTGGGCTGCCCTAGCTGCTGACCTCATAATTTCAAGAAGCAGGTGGAGATGGCAATAATAGCTTTGGCCACTATCTTGAACCTTCTGTACTAGGTGATGAATTGCAAATGGCTAGACCCAGTGCACAACAATAAACTCAAATAAATCTTCAATGTGTAATAATGACAAGTCTGAAAGACTGGCAGCTATAACAAGGCTGCTTTTGTCACCCACTTTACTGTAGCCTTGATATCCATCATTATCAGCTGGAGCTAGCTTAAGAGCTGGACAAGAAGGTCTGAAGAAGGATGAGTTGTTTGCGCTGAAGCGTCCAGTAGGTCCCATCTGGCAGAGAGTAAATGGGATTTAAAAAAAAATTTTTTTTTATTTTTTGCCTGTTCAGTGGGCCAGAGCTGTCCATCATTTTGGGCAGATATCTGATCACTTCATGCTGTGGGACAATATGGCTTTGTGTTGTTTTGATACAGCCCTGGTGATTAAAATAACTAAATATTTTGCTCTGTTTTATCTTACTCATGGCCAAAACTGTCAGTATTAGCACAGAAGTTTTTAGTGAAAGGATTTAACTCAACCTGTATACTGGCATAATGATATATGTAAAGCTAGAGTCCAACCTTTTATCAATAATTAAAACATTTTATCTAGAAGACATTTTTTAAGGCTATGTTTTGGGTTTCCTGAAGATTCCCTAAACAGAATAGATATTAGAAATGCCACTTTAAGTTGATTTTGCCTCTAGCAATTTTTTGTTACAGTTATGGTTGCCATCTTCAATGTTGCTAGACTACTTTAATTTGATTAACTTCAGTAGGATTTCAGTAGCCAAAATCTGCTCAGGATAGCAGAGTTTGACATCCTGCTTGTTTTAGTACATTTCAAGTCTATACCTTCTTCCAAAAACAGTTATAGACTTTACACTGTTTATTCAGCTTTCACATATGTTAATCAGATCAACTCAATTTAGACAACAACAACAAAACCTGTAGATATGCTTTTTAGAAAAAATTGACACAATTGAATAGCTTAACAGGACAGTTGATAATTCAATTGATATTTGTTCAGTGCAATCATAGCCATAATCGACAATTATGTTAATAAATGAATCCCGAGTTTTCCTCTTGATCCTTTAGAACTGCAGTAGTGGTTTACTACAGGCAAAAGTTATTTGAATGTTAACTTATGAAATAATATAATTAAAATGTTTATATATTTTATGGTGAATATTGGAGAAAAGCTGTAATCCAGATGTGTACTTTCTTGTCATGATTTGTTAGGAGTTAACATTATCTTGAATTTTAAATGTTTTGTGTCCAGCTGCTTTAAACTATCCAGCTGCAATCCTGTACACACTTTCATGGCAGTAAATCCCACTGAACTCAGTGGAGCTTTCTTCTGCGTAGACATGCATAAGATTGCACAGTAAGTCTCCATTGATAGTTATAGGCAGTCTGACTAGTTTTTTATTAACTCAACTTTTCATATAATGCATTGTATACTTGCCAGGTGACATGTTATTTTAAGGAAATGCTGCCCAATAGGGCAATTACCCTTTTAATTCCTGCTTCCTTAATGTTTGCACTGTGATTTTTAAACATTTGGCTTGAACACAAATAATTGGTTTACAAACATATTTTAATGTGTAGGATGATTAAAAAGGAAGCCATTTGAGATTTCTATCCTTCCAAATGCTGGTTCATAGCTGGGGTCCAGGCCAGCTGACATATCATCATTCATTTTTTCTTTATTTCATAATAAATCTTTGAGCCTAGAGGCACCAGACCCATGCAGATTTTTCTGCATTTTAGTGTCTAGATGGAATAATAATTTCCAAATTTAAAACTGCAGCATATTGTATTTCATCTCTGCAGACCTAGCTTCAAACAGCAGTGGCCACATGAAAATATATGTCAAGAACACTGTTTTCTCATATTGGAATTTAGCAATTTGTTTTCAGTCAAAGAGCTGTTTCCAGCCTATTTTTGGAGTTCCCTTGTGACTTGACCATACGTTCTAACATAATTTATGGTGGCACTGGAACATATGGACTTTTCATCACTGTCCAGCCGAAATCCTCTTGGATGTGGACATTGCCCCTTCCCCTCCCGCAGCCACATGCTCCCTTGGACGATACATCTGAGTAGTAATAGTGTGGATAAAAGTTGTGCTCATGAAGATGTTCAGCTTAAAATGCATAAGGGAGGTTTCTTGTTAAATAGGATTATATTGACAATTAAAATTGTTGAGGGGTGTGTGTGTGTGTGTGTGTGTGTGTGTGTGTGTGTGTGTGTGTGTGTGTGTGTTTGAAAGAGCAATTTAGAAAAAACAATCTAGCGTTCTAGTATTAGAACACAATATTTACTTTAAGGTAGGGTCTCCCAGCAACCTTCAACTAAAACTGCTACCCAGTTGAGGCATTTTACAGTACTCGGCATGTGTTCATGAAATAGTCAGTTCATTATTTTCTATTTAGATTTTTTTAACCCAATCTGTTCCCCTGTCTCTGAGATGATTAACAATGTCTTAACAAAATAGCTCTGATCCAGAATTGCTCTGCTGGCATAGATACAGATTATGGCACAGAAGTAGTGTGTATTTATATAAGGAAGTGAACAGGAAATAGTATCATTGCCCATCCTGTGCATTGGTTCCCAGAGTGTTGCACTATAAGCTAGTGCAGGAGCGTCAAACTCATTTCATACTGAGGACCACATAGCATTCATGATGCCTGCTTAGGGCCGGAAGTGATGTCATCAGGCAAGAAGTGATGTCATTAAACAAATCATAACAAAAAAAAACACACTTTTTAATTACTTATGAACTCATTAGCCGCAAATGACAAAAGAGAAAATATGCAAATCTTTATCATGCTTAAAGATATGGGAGAGCCCAATTTTCATGTGGGCTGCTGCCCTTTCAGCAGTAATAGCACTACACAGCAGCTGAAAGCTTGAGGGCCATATAAAAAGCTTCCGCGGGCTGAATCCAGCCCCCGGACCTTATGTTTGACATCCCTGAACTAGTGCATCAGTTGCCACCAATGCCACCTTTGATCCCAGAATCTATTTTTAAAATGATCTCTGGCTCAGAGTAAGGAACAGAATCCAACTTTAACTATGTCATTGTGCTGCTCCAAATTTTTGTGATACTGGACTTTTGATGCAAATTTTGACATTTTGGTGAGGTATGGGTCAAAGGGAAGATTCTACCTTCAACTTTTTCAGGCATTTTTCCATAATACTTCAGTATATTCATGGATATACAACTTTAAGTAGTAACGTTGTCCTCAGAATGACATTGTAAAAGGCTGTATTGGGGCTATCCATGAAACAGAGTAATAACTCAACTTGTCTTCTTGATCGAAGTCCCTTGAGATACAAAGCCTCTTTAGATACAAAGCATCATATTCCACTTTTCTTCTTGGGGATTCATCAGTTGAATTCGATGAACTTCTCATCATTCACTTGACAGTAAAAGATTAATCTTTCTCCCTGTTCCAGGTTACCTGAAAAGGCCAGTTTTGTGGCCATGTGTTATTCTCTGTGTTTATTGGGCCCTTGTTCTCTTCGTTATTCAGTTATATTCTTCTGCTCACCTGTAATTTTTCTGGCATTAATCCTGTGGTTGTAGCTAGAATCAGTGCTGATGCCTGGTTGCTGCAGATCCTGTGGCAAAGTCCTGCTCTGGCTCCCCCATGGCACCCCCTCCTCAATCCCTGATGTCACAGTGGGTACTGCCACAGGTACCAAGACTTGGTCCAGTTAGCTGGGTCCTCTGACCAGCACTCAACCTGTCTGACCCCTGACATCACTCCTGGCTGGATTGCTAGTATATGGAGTCCCTGAACCACCCAGCCACACACGTGCATATTATGCAAGAACCTTTGTTATAATCTATGAATACAAGGTGAGATTCTGTAAAGACCTAAAGATCTTCTCAGCAAATGTACACCTGCCACCTTTTGGATGTTCTAATTTCCAACATGGTGCCCAGTTTCATTAGTGTGATGGCTGTGATTCAACTTGGATGTTCCTTTGCACAAGTTTAGGCATTTTCACTACCATATGGAGATCTTTGTGAAATGCCTGTACCTACATTTGGCCATAGGGTTGTAACTTGGAAAACCATGCACTTTGCAAATTACAACAGTTGCATTGAGAATTTCTGCCAGCAGTAGCCACATGGTGGCTGTAATGTTTTAATCAGTCCTAAATCTAAAATAATTCCTGGCAAGTTGGAAAGTGACATACCCCTTTACATCAGCTAATACATCCTGCCAACTAATGTGGCCAAAAAGAGCTTATCCTACTAATTCCACATACTCAGAACTAAGTGAATTTATTAGTCATGAGATTAACTTTAGAAGTGATGAGACCTGGGAAATATAAGAATGAAAACATGATATGGCATTCTCTTGAAATGCGAGATTTAAATTTTAGCAGGAAGAAAAAATGTATGATTAGAAGAGCGTGGTAATTTGAGGAACATGGTAATTTGAGTGGTTAGGTTTCATCTGAGATCAAGATAATGATATCTCCTGCAGGGACTTTAGCATCTGAACATGTCAAGAAGAGGCATGAGCTCCTTTGTATCTACCACCCATATTTGTGCATGATAGGTAGGGTTGTGAGGTAAAGATTGATTCAGAAAGCCCCAAGGCTCCTGGCTGCTTATGCAGAACAATGATTTAGTCTTGCATCTGAACTACTGAGAGATTGTCTTATCCTTTCTCTTTGTGGCATGGTCTTGAGGATTTGGGAGAGTCTTTTATATAGCTCAAAGGCTATACTTGCTGTATGTACAAAATATATGTATTTAGCTTTCAGCCAAACCCATGCCTTTAATTCTCATGTGTATTTTCATTTGTCCGAGATACAGGAGCTAGACCAGGTTATCACTGAGCTAAATACTCTGATCATGATCAGTTGTCTTGTTGAACACCTTTACCTACTTTTAATCCAGAGTTTTCAGGTTTGGGAATGATATAAATAAGTGGCTACGGTTACAAACTACCAAATGAGCAAAGAACATAGTGTTAAACTCATCAGCAGATGTGTGATTTAATTTGTTTTATAGTATATATGAACACATACTGTATAAACCACAAACAGTCAAGCAGTCATGTCTTTCTGTGTCTTTCTATTGCCATCGTTCCTCTTGCATTGAGGTTCTCACTATAGCTATTACTATAAAACGTTCCCTAAGTACATAAAGGCTCTAATCGTTAAGATTTTTATTACCAGTCACACATACAGAGCTGCAAATTGCCTTGTTTCAGATTTATTATGTATTACTCCAGAAATTCTATAAAGATCAAAAGAACTGATTACAATGTTGACCTTTGCATTAACTCATCTGAATTTAAATTCAAGTGTTTGATTTGGGAAAATAAGTCCATTTATCATAGGTCTGCTACTGAGGGGATTGTGCAGCCCTGATTGGTAGTGCTGAGACCAAATTTATTTATTGAGCGTGGACTTGAAAATTGTTTGTAGGACAAGAGGAACAAAAGTTTGACCTGCCATTCGGGTGTGCCAAGGGAACAATGTGGCAGTTGCCCTTTTCAAAACATGCAGTGGTCAATCTGTTTCAATGTTGCAGATGAAGACAGAAGATATTAATAGTAATACCCACTTACACACTATTTTCAACATGTAAACCATTATTAGGTTTAAAATCAATGAATCTCTTTTAGTGTGAAATAAACCACTATGAAGGTTACAGCTCAAAAACATGGAAAAACAGAATAGGGTGTTGTAAAAGGCTAGGAACAATAGTATTTTATCAGACAAGTTTAAGGGGTTTGCTGTTATAAACCCACAGCATATGCATGCAACTTCTCCTGTTTGTATACAGTGGCGGAGCTCTGTTGAATTAATGAAGTGGTGCCAATTATCATGATGAACCACTTACCCCCTTTAAAAAAAGTTTTTGTTATCAAGAGTTAAGATTTTGAATTGGGATCTTTCTGATAGATACCTATAGAATGTAAAATATAGGGATTATATATTTTAAAATTAATCAATTTTATGCTGTAGAAATGAAATTATAATTTTGGTTCCTTTGAAATAGCTATGGTTGATCTCATTGCATGGAAATGCCTGGTGTGCTTGTTTGAAATAGCTGCAGGTTTCCATACAATTGTAGCTGATTAAATATAATCAGTCTCTTTACTAAACTAGTCTCTTTACTCAGAGTCTCAGAGTGAACAGTCTCTTTACTTTACTAGTCTCTTGACTAAAATATGCAACTTGTCCCTCAAAACAGCCACGGTGCCAGAAGATTGGAGGATAGCAAATGTCACACTGATCTTTAAAAAGGGAAAGAGGGGGGGACCTGGGAAACTATAGGCCGGTCAGCCTAACATCTATACTGGGTAAGATGGTGGAATGCCTCATCAGAGATAGAATCTCAAAACACATAGATGAACAGCCCTTGCTGAGGGAGAATCAGCATGGCTTCTGTAAGGGTAAGTCTTGCCTCACAAACCTTATAGAATTCTTTGAAAAGGTCAAAGGCATGTGGATGCAGGAGAACCTGTGGATATTATATATCTGGACTTTCAGAAGGCATTCGACACAGTCCCTCACCAAAGGCTACTAAAAAAATTCCACAGTCAGGGAATTAGAGGACAGATCCTCTCATGGACTGAGAACTGGTTGAAGACCAGGAAACAGAGAGTGGGTGTCAATGGGCAGTTTTCACAATGGAGAGAGGTGAAAAGTGGTGTGCCCCAAGGATCTGTCCTGGCACCGGTGCTTTTCAACCTCTTCATAAATGACCTGGAGACAGGGTTGAGCAGTGAGGTGGCTAAGTTTGCAGACAACTCCAAACTTTTCCAAGTGGTGAAGACCAGAAGTGATTGGGAGGAGCTCCAGAAGGATCTCTCCAAACTGGCAGAATGGGCAGCAAAATGGCAGATGCACTTCAGTGTCAGTAAGTGTAAGGTCATGCACATTGGGGCAAAAAAATCAAAACTTCCATATAGGTTAATGGGTTCTGAGCTGTCTGTGACAGATCAGGAGAGAGATCTTGGGGTGGTGGTGGACAGGTCGATGAAAGTGTCGACCCAATGTGCGGCGGCAGTAAAGAAGGCCAATTCTATGCTTGGGATCATTAGAAAAGGTATTGAGAACAAAACAGCTAATATTATAATTCCATTGTACAAATCTATGGTAAGGCCAAACCTGGAGTATTGTGTCCAGTTCTGGTCAACACATCTCAAAAAAGACATAGTGAAAATGGAAAAGGTGCAAAAGAGAGCGACTAAGATGATTACTGGGCTGGGGCACCTTCCTTAAGAGAAAAGGCTACAGGGTTTGGGCCTCTTCAGCCTAGAAAAGAGGCGCCTGAGGAGGGACATGATTGAGACATACAAAATTATGCACGGGATGGACAGAGTGGATAGAGAGATGCTCTTTACACTCTCACATGTGGTGATGGCATCTGGCCTGGACGTCTTTAAAAGGGGATTGGACAAGTTTCTGGAAGAAAAATATGGGTTACAAGCCATGATGTGTATGTGCAACCTCCTGATTTTAGAAATGGGCTATGTCAGAATGCCAGATTCAAGGGAGGCCACCAGGATGCAGGTCTCTTGTTATCTGGTGTGCTTCCTGGGGCATTTGGTGGACCGCTGTGAGATACAGGAAGTTGGACTAGATGGGCCTATGGCCTGATCCAATGGGGCTGTTCTTATGTTCTTATAATGTTTATAGTAATCATTTTTCTGTTTGCCCTTGCTAGTGCCACAGATTTAAACTCTGGTTCTGGACCAAAAACATGGACATCACATCCCAGCCTTAAATAAGTTCTGATATTGATGCCATCTAAATTGTGACTGAGAAATCCTTTATTTGATTCCAGAAAGTTGTGACAGACAGCATCTAGATATGCACATACTCCTTTCTGTTTAGGATATGTGAGGTCTCCCAGGGCGGGATGGTAAAGATCTGTCAGGTTGTATCTGGGAAGATGAATCATTTATGATGCATTGTCAAGACTAGAAAGGTGAACTCTTCCACTATTTAATACTGCCACCATCAATTAGTAGTTTTCACTATTTGCATTGTTCAAACCATCTGATCAGGGTTATAGCTCAGTCGTAGAGTACATGCTTTGCATGTAGACGATCCCAGGTTCAAATCCCAGCATTTCCAAGTGCAACAGAGAAAAATTCCTGTCTGAAAACCCTGGAGAACTACTGCCATTGCAAGTTAGAGCAGACTTGTGATCTTGCTCAGTACAGGAAACCTTTCCATGCTTATATGACACCCCAAATCTATACACTAAGTCCTCTTTCTGCATCCTGCACAAACATTTTGTCTTTTAAAATTGTCCATGACCTTGCCCACCCTGTCTTTTTGCCCTTTTTCCTGAGAAATATTTATGGTTTTTCTACCACTGCGTTTGATAGTACTCTTTCATTATTCTTGCCTCTCCTGTTCCTTCATTCCCTGTGTTTTGTCCTCCTCCCTCCCCCAGTCAAAATTTCGATTTTAAGCTTGAGACAGGGATCTATTTTGTTTCATTACCAATGTAAAGTCCACATTGATGACTCTTTATTAAAAATAATTTTGGATTTCTATTATAGGAAGAAAAATACCAAAATCAGTGTCCTTAGAACCTGACATGTAGCTTCCTGTCCTGCATCTCATCTCCTTACCCAGTCACCCCCATCTGAAATAGAAATGCTTTAAATAAAACATTCCCCCCCTCCCACTTCTGGATATTTGTAGATGTGTCAGGTCAAATGTCTGTCAACAGTGAGGTACTAGCACTTGGCACGACAACATGTTCGCTAGGTTTTCTGTCATGCCACTCTGTCCATAAACAATTTAATGAAAAGGGGAGGCAGGTGGAATCCGAATCTGATTTCTGGTGTGAAATAAGCTTGCCTTGTTGCATGGTTTACAGTGATTTGGAACTGTCAAGCTACTTTCAACAGCTCACAAGATGGACAGGTTTTAGTAGCAAAGCTGATCCACACTCCACCCCAAGGACCTGCATAAGGGATTCAAAATGCAGCAGTTGTTACTTATTTTGGGACTTGAATAATATTCACTATAGTATTTTCTTATTGCTGAATCATGAAGTTATGACAAAATGCTTCTGACTGAATAGCAGTGTATGGGAGAGAAAGGTAAGATTTCTATATATTGTCATACGGAATCAAAGTATGAATATTTCAGATTTCAAGCATATTAAAAGTCATTAGTTGTTGTGTCCTCTTGACTCTCAAATAGTTCTGTAAGATTTATCACATATAATCTTCTTGTTGGCAACCTTCAGTCTCGAAAGACTATGGTATCGCGCTCTGAATGGTGGTTCTGGCACAGCGTCTAGTGTGGCGGAAAAGGCCAATTCGGGAGTGACAATCCCTTCCACACTGGGAGCAAGTATATTGTGTCCCTGGTCTGTCTCCCTGGCTATGGGCCTTCCTTCTTTGCCTCATTGCCTGTCTGTTGGCTAAGTGTCTCTTCAAACTTGGAAAGGCCATGCTGCACAGCCTGCCTCCAAGCAGAACGCTCAGAGGCCAAGGTTTCCCATCTGTTGAGATTCATTCCTAAGGCTTTCAGATCCCTCTTGCAGATATCCTTGTAGCGCAGCTGTGGTCTACCCGTAGGGCGCTTTTCCTGCACACGTTTTCCATAGAGGAGATCCTTTGGGAACCGACCATCGCCCATTTTCACGACATGACTGAGCCAACACAGGTGTCTCTGTTTCAGCACTGTATAGACGCTGGTGATTCCAGCTCATTCCAGGACTGTGTTGTTTGGAACTTTGTCCTGTCAGGTGATACCAAGGATGCGTCGGAGGCAGCACATGTGGAAAGTGTTCAGCTTCTTCTCCTGTTGTGAGTGAAGAGTCCATGACTCGCTGCAGTACAGAAGTGTACTCAAGATGCAAACTCTGTAGACCTGGATCTTGGTATGTTCCGTCAGCTTCTTATTGGACCAGATTCTCTTTGTGAGTCTGGAAAACGTGGTAGCTGCTTTACCGATCGATGCATTTGTTTAGCTCGGTATCCAGAGAAAGAGTGTTGGAGATCGTTGAGCCAAGGTACACAAAGTCATGGACAACCTCCAGCTCATGTGCAGATATTGCAATGCAGGGAGGTGAGTCCACATCCTGAACCATGACCTGTGTTTTCTTCAAGCTGATTGTCAGTCCAAAGTCTTGGCAGGCCTTGCTAAAACAGTTCATGAGCTGCTGGAGATCTTTGGCAGAGTGGGCAGTGATAGCTGCATCATCGGCAAAGAGGAAGTCACACAGACATTTCAGCTGGACTTTGGGCTTTGCTTTCAGTCTGGAGAGGTTGAAGAGCTTTCCGTCTGATCTGGTCCAGAGATAGATGCCTTCTGTTGCAGTTCCAAAGGCCTTCTTCAGCAGGACAGTGAAGAAAATCCCAAACAATGTCAGCGCAAGAACACAGCCCTGCTTCACTCTGCTTCAGATGTCAGATATGGAGCCATCAAAGACTACAGTGCCCTTCATGTCCTCGTGGAAAGACCTGATGATTCCGAGGAGCCTGGGTGGACATCCGAACTTGGGGAGAATCTTGAAGAGGCTGTGCCTGCTGACCAGGTCGAAAGCCTTCATGAGATCTATGAAGGCTATAAAGAATGGCTATCGTTGTTCTCTGCATTTCTCCTGCAGCTGTCTAAGGGAGAATACCATATCAGTGGTGGACCTGTTGACTCGGAATCCGCACTGCGATTCTGTATAGATGCTCTCTGCAAGTACCTGGAGCCTCTTCAGTGCAACTCGGGCAAACAGCTTTTCTACAACACTAAGGAGATGCCGCGGTAGTTATTGCAGTCACCCCTGTCGCCTTTGTTCTTGTACAGCGTGACGATGTTTGCATCCCTCATGTCCTGTGGTACTCCACCTTCTCTCCAGCAGAGGATTTCATGCAGCTCAGTGGCGATGATCTCTTTGCAGCACTTTAGGACTTCAGCAGGGATGCTGTCTTTTCCAGGTGCCTTACCAGAGGCGAAGGAGTCCAGGGCCACATGAAGTCCTGCTAGGGTTGGTTCATTGTCAAGCTCCCCCAACACAGGCAGGCACTCGATGTTGTTCAGTGCTTCCTCAGTTACTGCATTTTCTCGGGAATGTAGCTCAGAATAGTGGTGCACCCAGTGTCCCATCTGCTGCACCCGGTCCTGGATGAACTCGCCTGTGGCAGACTTCAGAGGAGCAGTTTTCTTCTGTGTTGGACCTAGGGCCAGCTTGATACCATCATACATCCCCTTGATGTTGCCCATGTCAGCTGCTATCTGTATCTGGGAACAGAGTTGGAGCCAGTAGTCATTAGCACATCTCCTGGCAGTCTGCTGGACTTTGCTGCAAGCAGCTCGGAGGACCTGCAGGTTGCACTCACTGGGACAGGCTTTGTATTCTGCTAGAGCTCTCCTCTTTTCCTCAATGACCGGTGTCAACTCCTCAGAGTGGGCTTCAAACCAGTCTACCGTCTTGTTGGTCTTCTTGCCAAATATGGACAAGGCGGTGTTGTAAATGGCATTTTTGAAATGTTCCCATCTGTTGGATGCATCTGCATCGGCCAGGCCTGGAAGAGATTCCTCAAGCGCTCGTGCAAATTTCTCTACTTTTCCCTGGTCCTGGGTCTTGCTGTGTCAATGCGAGGGCTTCTTTCCTTTTTCGTGCGATACAGTCACTTAGTTAGCAGTTTTACTCTGCTGCACACCAGGGAGTGGTCAGTGTCGCAGGCAGCACCATGATAACTGCGTGTGATCTTGATGCTGGGAAGGCTGGAGCGTCTGGTGAGGATCAGGTCGAGCTGGTGCCAGTGCTTTGATCTTGGGTGTTTCCAAGAGACTCTATGTTGGGGCTTCGTGTTGAAGAATGTGTTGCTGACACAGAGACCGTGATGACAGCAAAGCTCTAGCAGGCATTGGCCATTTTCATTCATCCTCCCAGTGCAAAACTGGCCTAAGCAAGTGGGCCACGAACTGTGATCAGCACCAACTCTAGCACTGAAATTGCCGAGGATGAACAATGGCTCTTTTTCAGGGATTTTCTTGATAGTGGTGGCCAGGTCATCATAGAATTTGTCTTTAGCTTCTGCTGAAGATGACAGAGTTGGTGCATATGCACTGATGAGAGTGACAGGTCCTGCTGATGAGTGGAACTGTAGAGACAAAATTCTTTCACTTCCTGCAGAAGGTGGAATGATAGATTTCAGCAGGGTATTTCTGACCGCAAAGCCAACACCATGTTCCCTGGTCTAGTTTAGTGGTTTTCCCTGCCAGAAAAATGAGAAATTTCTGTCCTTGACAGATCCTGAGTCTGGCAACCTCGTCTCTTGAAGGGCGACGATGTCCATCTGCAGTCTGCTCAGCTCCATGTCGATGACAGCTGTTTTGTGGGCGCTATCTATTTCTTGCAGGTCATCAGAGAAGCCAGGTGTCATTGTCCTAATGTTCCAGGTGCGCAGCTTTAGGGCAGGAGTTTTCTGTTTTCTGTTGCATGGTGCAGAGTTGTCGATCGGCTTGTCGGTTTTCACCCTAAACCCCATGCACCCTGTGAGGTTAACGGACCGTGGTGAGGCAGCACCTTACTGGCTGGGGACTGCCCAGCTTAAGGCGGACGGTAGCTGCCCAATGAGATGCAATGATCTCTCCCACCGTCGGAAGCAGCCCCTGGCGTCACGCTCTACGCCAGTTGAGCAAAGACTTATAACCGGTAAACTGCTGCTTCCCTTGTTGTGCCGACGCCCTATGGCGAAATTGGAGTGACCTCTCCAGTGCGTGAGGCCTGGGTAAAGTGGGTATGGAGGATAGACTCTTACCCATGCAGCACATCCCCCCTTTCCACATCACTGAACTGGTCCAATGGAAAGGCAGAAGCCAATACGGTTGGTTCCAGCTACGTTGCAGGAGTTTCCAGAGCGTGACTGTGTTCAGCCGCGAACTGCCTCAGGGACTCCGGCTCCGGATTTTGCCTCGAGGTAGACTCCTGAAGCTTTTTCCATAACTGGATGTAGCCACAAGGCAGTGGAGGTTTGAGGTCAGAGTTTCCTTCTCTCAGATGTGCTGCCTTCCCAGGCTGACGAGCCACATCTACCCGGTGGCTGTTTGGTCGCCTCTTACGACAAGTACAGCCAAACTGGGGTTGTGGAGGGAGAGAATTGCAGAATTGTGGCGGATAGAGAAGTGATTGTGGGAAATGAAGGAGGGAAGAAATGGTTGTGGGACATGGAGGCGTGAGGGGCGGGCTGAATTGTGCTGGATAGAGAAAGCAGAGGGAGGAGAGGATTGTGGGACATGGAGGGGTGAGGGGTCAGGCTGGATTGTGCTGGATAGAGAAAGCAGAGGGAGGAGAGGATTGTGGGACATGGAGGGGTGAGGGGTCAGGCTGGATTGTGCTGGATAGAGAAAGCAGAGGGAGGAGAGGGTTGTGGGACATGGAGGAGGAAGGGGGCAGGCTGGATTGTGGATATAGATCACATATAACTACACGGGTTTGTGGCTGCTGTTCAGTTCCAAACTAAACTGTTAGAAAACTATATTTTCTCAAAGAGCTTTTCTAAAACATTGCTTTCTTTGTAGCCCTGTTGGTTTGCCTTTTGCTGGAGAAGGTTGATATTTGACTGTTTTAAAAAAAAGGATGCAACTTTGCAAAAACCATTATGACTTTTCTCTTCCATAATTAGACTAATTTTATCCAGGTTTATAATCCACAAAGGTGTCTTTTAATTTATATGAAATTCATGATACTGAACTTCTAGGACTTTGGTTATAAAAAGAATCATGTTCTGTTGAAAATACATTTTTCGTTATATCTCCCAAGCTTTCTAGCCTTGTACATAATGGACAGAATGTGACAGACGGTGAACTTTTGCACAACGCTGAACAGGCTTAGCACCCTAGATCTAAAGCTGTTAGTTTTCATATAAAATTTTACATGGAAAGAAGTTCCATGTAAATAACACATTACAATTAGAGGTGAAAGGGAGGGAAGAACCAATCCTGAAGGGAAGCTCCATATATCACACAGGAAATAATGTCACTGATGCAGTAGTGTAAAGGGCTCTTTCCTTCATTGAGTCGATACAAAGTAATGTTTAAAATGTACCTTCTGAGATATTTGCTTTCATCCTTATTCATCCTAATTAAGACTTTTTCCCATTTCCACATATGTAGAAACAGTTCTTGGTGGTTTCATGATAGAATTCTTTCCCTAGCATTTTCTATCTGAGCCTGTTTTACTAACTTTCAAATATTTGGTCATTAGCAGTTCTAAGCATGTATTTGAGGAAACAGAAGCCAGAATGCCCACGACAATAGAAAGATATTCATCGTTTCCCCAACACCAACAATACATTTATAGCAGCAATACAATTCAGCAACTATGAAAATTGTTTTTGGAATTATACAGTAATTAGCAGCTGGTCCTGATTATTGACTATTGTTGGTTCTGTCTGTTTTGCTTTAAAGTATCTAAAATTCTTCTTGGTATGACAGTTTATCACAGAATGGTAGGGTCTGACTCTTTCCATAAAGAGATATATGAAAGCTTGGCAAATCGTGTCACTAGTCTTAAGCCTATCAGCATTTCATGACTAAAAGACTGTAGTATAATGATCCTTGCTGACAAGAACTGTGTTCAGATCAGTATTTTAAGTTGAGCATTTTCTGCAGTTGTCCGAAGTAGTAGAAGGGTTCCTTCAGTATGTTCTTATTAGTTATAGTATTTATCTTACAGATGTATTGGCAACCTTCAGTCTCGAAAGACAGAATAACTGTAAGAAAGTAGTAAAATATGTTTAGACCAGAGCGCAACAAACTCTGAGTTCTGCTTCTCCTTGGCAGCTAGAAAGTTGGCTGTGGTGACTAATATTTACCCTACCTGACTCTGAGGGCTGTTGCAGACTTGAGCAGCAGTCTTAGAATGACTGCCCATATCCATGCATTGCTTCCAGGATCCCTAGCCACCTGGGCATGCGCAACAGACTGTCACATTGAGGCTGGAGGAGTGGTAAGAGCAAGTTTGAGAAGGTAGCTGCAACCTGACGATAATGGTGTTTGATGCTGCTCCTATTCCAGGTCTCTGCTTCAGTCTCTTCTCTCTCCCACTTATGCTCCTCTTTTTTCACCTTTTTTTAATTTCCAGAGGGTGGAAGATTGAGGACAAGATTCATTTAAGGACATCTCCCTCAGTGTTTGACTTTATCCATGAGTGTCAATAATCTCTCCTTGGATCTTCCCCTCCCCCATCTGCTCCAGGACTTTTGGCATCTCTTCAGCCTCCTTCCCCCAATGTCTGACCACTCTGCTGCTGGCTCCTTCAGTGTCTTCCTTTCTCTCACACAGCTCATAAGAACACAAGAACAGCCCTGCTGGATCAGGCCATAGGCCCATCTAGTGCATCTTTCTGTATTTCACAGTGGTGCACCAAATGCCTCAGAGAGGGAGCACACAAGACAAAAAGAGACCTACATCCTGGTGCCATCCCTTGCATCTGGCCTTCTGAGGTAACCCACTTCTAAAATCAGGAGGTTGCACATACATATCATGGCTTGTAACCTGTGATTGACTTGTCCCCCTTCAGGTGTCTTTTTTTAGACTGAAGAGCCCCAAACACTGTAGCCTTTCCTCATAAGGGAGGTGCCCCAGCCCATTAATTATTTTAGTCGCTCTTTTATATACCTTTTCCATTTCCCTGATACCATTTTTGAGATGTGGTGACCAGAATACTGGATGCAGTACTCCAGGTGTGGCCTTACCATTGATTTGTACAATGGTATTATATTTTTCATTCTATTCTCAATACCTTTTCTAATGATCCCAAACATAGAATTAGCCTACTTCACTACTGCCGCACACTGGGTCAACAATTTCATCAAGCTGCCCACCAGTAGCCCAATATCTGTCTCCTGATCTGTCCCAGATAGCTCAGAACCCATTAGCCTATATGTGAAGTTTTGATTTTTTGCCCCAATGTGCATTACTTTACACTTACTTACATTGAAACACATTTGCCATTTTGCTACCCATTCTCCCATCCTTCTGGAGCTCCTCACAATCTCTTCCGATCTTCACCACTCAAAAAAGTTTGGTGTCATTCGCAAAGTTGGCCACCTTGCTGCTTAACCATGTCTCCAGGTCATTTATGAGCAGGTTGAAAAGCACCAGTCCCAGCACAGATCCTTGGAGCTCATTCAAAATCTCCCTCTCTTCCTTCATTTGCTTTCCCACACCCTCATCTTCGATTCCAGTAACGGCTCCCTGAGACCCTCTCTTTCCCACCAGACCCCTGTTACCTACAGTCTAAAGCACAAGGCTTTGCATGTCTGATCAAAGTAAATTCCAGTAACCTCAATTGGGCTTACTCCCAAATAAGTGCATAGGATAAGTCCAAATAAGTTGCAGTCCTAGACCCCTCTCTACTCTCCGACCAAAGCACTTTTGCTCACTATGCAAAGTGTTCAAACTTTACCCAGGCTTCAGCTCACCAGCACAGTTAAGAAATGGACACAGGATCAGAGGAGCAGGAGGGACAGGAAGCAAAGCCCCAGCTGATGGCTGAAGTGGCCGGGCAGATTCCCGTGGGGAGAGGTGATCCTTCAAATGTCCTTGTCCCAGCTGTTTAGGAGTTATCACCAATACTTTAATTGAATCTGATAGCATCCTGGCAACCAATGAAGTCAT
Organism: Tiliqua scincoides; assembly: GCF_035046505.1. NCBI lineage: Eukaryota > Metazoa > Chordata > Lepidosauria > Squamata > Scincidae > Tiliqua > Tiliqua scincoides. Next base: position 252,706,252 of record NC_089821.1, read on the forward strand.
GTAGGATCAGAGTAATATGTACCCTTCTGCTCACAAGGACCCATGCCACAGCATTTTGTGCTAGCAGCCAGTCTTTAGTGTGGCCCTTTGTAGAGCACATAGCAATGACCCAGCCTGGTTGACACCAATGCTTGTGTTACACTGGCCAGATCTTCATCCCTCAGAAAGAGCTGCATTGGCACACCAGTTGAAACTTCAGAAAAGCACCCCTTGCCACAGCCACTTCCTGTTTGCCCTGAAATGGATTTTCATGCATCTTGGTAAAATGTTTAAGGCTCCTAAACAAACTTATTTTGAAGTAGGTTCCATCAAAATCAGTATGTGTACATTTCTTAAGGATCATGGTGTATGCATATAAGATTTGTTCATATTTAAAATTTTCTAGTAAATTGATTGCTTCACATCTTAAATCTTTCCATCATATACGAGGTATATTTTTAAAAAATAATTTCTTTAAAACCATTCTTCAGCTAGAGTTCCCTTTTTGTGTGGTATATATTTCAGGCTAATAATCAAGGCTTACTGTGGGTCAGTATGTCATATCCCAGTGGTGTCTAGTGAGATGGAGGGTTATCTTATATGTCAGCTAGATAACCCTGTGAACAATTTTGAGCAGTCAAGATAATGGGACTGAATTCTGAAACAAAGTAGAATTCTGAAATAAGGCTAGAAATATCCCAGAGTACCATGCTATGTGTCGGCAAAATAATATTTCTTACAACTACAGTCACCTTTTGGCATCATTAGTCATTTAGGTCTGACAACATTCTCCTTAATAGGGTGCAATTAAGGGAATGATAGAATCAAGTGCATAATCCCATACTGAACAAGAGAGCAAGACACTCTTGAGCATGCTTACTTGAAAGTAACTGCAACTGAAAACAATGGAACTTATTTCAGAATAAATTTGTTTAGGATCAGTATGCAAGGCAGTAATTGTAATATAAGTGCATCTCCTTCAAAATTCTAAGCGCTTTAAAGATTTAACTATCTTTGTGTAATTTGCTGATACTTTATAGTGATATCGCTCCATTGAAATCAGTAAGGCCATATCCATATAAGTGGGCACTGCATCACCACCATAAATAACTATTTGTCAAAATATCTTGGCAGTAAAATAGTTTAAGTCTCCCAATAAATGTTAAAAATATAAATTAGTTCTTTACTGATTATATAATTATTTTACAATATTATAAAAACATTCAATATATCATTTTTAAATTTAGCTTAAATTTTCTCCATTCTCTGCTCCTTCTTGTAGCACTTAGGGTCCAACCCTAGCCAGCTTTCCAGCACAGATGCAGATGTCCCAACAGGGCATGTGCTGCATCCTGCAGTGAGGAAGGGCAGTCATGGAGGCTTCCTTTAGGTAAGGGAAGGAAGGTAAGCCTTACCTAAGGCTGCATTTGAAACTGCATTGACTCTGGAAAGTTGGATAGGATTGGGTCCTTTGTTATAATTTCAGTTTCACCCAGTGTTACATAGTCCATTCCATTTCAGTCAGATGTAGGGATGTAATGATGGGATGAGAGTAGGGGGCACCAAATTAAGTCAGTTTGCTTCTACCTAGAGAGTAGATTCCAGAAGGTGATGCTGTTCAACCCCTTGGGCTTTGACCTAAGGAGTCCCCACATCTTGCCTCTATGCTTTTCTGTATCTACCTGAAATCACAGTGGGAGGTTGGACAGAGGTTTGGGTTAAGGTGTTGTCCATGGCATTACTGCAGGGTAAGTTTGTGCCAGTGGCAGGCCGCCGGCGTGGGTGTTCTAGGGTGCGGAAGGGAAAGGGGGGCCAGTGGAAGGACTGGGCCTAGGACATTCCTAATCCCCCTTCTGAGTGACCTGGCCTTCTGTGACCTTCCCTATCAACAAAAGCTCAATTGAATGTAACATAGAGCACAATTAGGGCGCAGTCCTAACCCCTTATGTCAGTACTTTCCAACACTGGCATAGCGGTACCAATGGGACATGTGCTGCATCCTGCAGTTGCATGTCAATCACAGAGGCCTCCTCAAAGTAAGGGAATGCTTGTTCCCTTGCCTCAGAGCTGCATTGCCCTTATGTCGGTGCTGGAAAGCACTGACAAAAGGGGTTAGGAATACGCCCTTAGTTGTTTTCTTGGTTTTGTTATATAACAATATCTTAATTGTCTTAGTATTGAAGTATTATGAACTTCAATAGCTCTTTCAGAACTGAAAGACAGGATAGAAATGCATAATAAATATATAGCAGTGTTTATCAAACTGTAGGTCGGGACCCACTAGGTGGGTTGCGAGCCAATTTCAGGTGGGTCTCCATTAATTTCAATATTTTATTTTTGATATATTAGAATTTATGCTTCTCTGGTAAGTGAATGCATCTGGGGAAATGTTACAGACCTGCACTTTTAACAGGCTACTATGTATATTCTTTTAACAATGATAGTAAATGGGACTTACTCCTGGGTAAGTGTGGGTAGGATTGCAGCCTAGGATTGTTAAAAATGTTCCTTCTTGATGATGTCCCTTCCAGTCATGACATCACTTCCGGTGGGTCCTGACAGATTCTCATTCTAAAAAGTGGGTCGCAGTGCTAAATATGTAAGAACCACTGAAATATAGTATTGTATGGTTTAGATGGCATTCTTATGTTCTGTGCTTATGAATTGTTTGGTTAACATTGTAAATGAATAAAGTACAGGTGGAGCATGTTTTTCCGTGGATTTTACATCCATGAAACTGGCTCAACACGGAGCCATACTCGGCCCCATCTGAGCCTGTTGCAGTACGCAGCCGACACCGCAGCTCCAGAGACCCAAGGTCAGGCAAGTGCTCCCGGAAAAAAACGAGGCACAGGGCAGTGCTCCACCACCAGATGTTCCTTTACTCGAAGTATGTACAAGATATTTATAGTTCAAAGGCAGTTTTGCAAGCAAACAGCACAGATAGCTCTCTTTCTCGATATTCCGATCACCAACCTCACCAATGTAGCTTCCCACTGACACTCCACTTATCATCTCCAACACAGCAGCTTGCACAGGCTGCAATATGTACTGGCACTGGCCAATGAGAGGCGGGCTACAGTCTGGTAATCCTTTGACTCACCATCTGGTGACATGTCTGGTGATATGGTAATACATCAGCCACTCCCATGATGCAATAGTGCTTTTACATTGTATGTATGCAGGTCAAGTTATCAGGGCTTTGCCTTCTTCTATCCAGCCTGTAAATTCTCTGCAGCCCTGGGGCATATAGCATAACAGAGCCCCACATCACTTCCAGTTTCCCTCAAGAAACTGAAAGATGTGTTTATCTAGCTCTAAGAACCATTCTGAAGCCTCCAGAGGCTGCAGGTGGATGCACACAGCCTCTGCAGGCTTCTGAAAGCCCTCCTGAGGGGACTGGAGCACATCTCTGGTTTCCTTCAGAGGGCTTAAGGGACCAAAAATTGCAGATTTGCTTATCTGTGACTTTTGGTATTCCCGGGGGGGGGGGCGTCCAAGAAGGGATCCCTCACAGATACCAAAGCTCCACCTATAATGCTTGACTGTGCTCTGAATTTCAGTTACAAGTTTTAAGTGATAACTGTAAGCAGTATTGCGTAAATTCTTTCATTCTGTACTCAAATGCATTTTTTTTATATTTGGCAAGAACTCATCCTGGCAATTTTCTTTTTCTTTATAAATGGCTTTTAGGTGGCTTAAAGTGGGAGGTGGGGGGTTATGAGAGTTCCTAAGAGAGGGCCACTGCTGAGCAAGCTCTACTCTTATCAGGTGTTCAGGAAACTCTAACAGGAAACTTCCAGCTTGGATCTGGATGTTTGGTATGGGGTAAGAACCTTCATGCAGGTGTTCTCCCTGACATACATGGGAGCTAGATTGTTTAGGGCTCTAAAGTTTAAAATCAGTACTTTAAATAAGGCTTAGATGGGAATTGGTCACACAAGACCAAGGTGGAGGTGTTCTTGCTGCTAGAAGTCATTCAGCTGCATTGGCTGCAGCTTCTAAAACTGGTATCTGAGTGGGCGAAGGCCTCTTCCACACTCTTAACTCTTGTCCATATATGTCAAGCAGGATACAAGATGGTAGCTGAAGGGGTCTTACTTATTTAATGATGCTTTTAAGGATATGTCAGATCACATTCTTGAGAGGAACAAATTCTTCATCTTGGAGGGAAACTGACTGAAATGAATCCAAGCAATTATGACATGCTGTCATTTATGGCAATTCCAGTATAGATTCGTCTCTAACAGCAACTCCCAATTTGGATCTTTCTGCAAATGTGTTATGGGCATTTATCAGTGGCACACCTTCACTAATGTGTTCAACGCTTTGCAGAAAGTCATCTGTGTTCAGCCAGATTTAGTACAAGTTTTCCATCCTTTGTTCTCACTCCTAGTCACACTGGTAGTCTCACTGCTCGTTGTGAGCTGTGATGCTGAGATATGAAAGATCACCAGGGGCAACTTCCAGAGGTCAACAAGGCCATTCACACCGTAGTTGTTGTCAATCAGTAACCCTCCTAAGAGAGTTCTGAAAAGCTATTGAACCTTGTAGTCTCAATGGGCAGGCTATTGGAATATCTTGCACTTGATTCATCTTTCAAGAGATCCATCCCATCACACCAAGCCAACCAAAGCAAGGTGAACAAAGAATGCCTTCACACCATTCACCTATGACTTTTGGGAGAGGGGGGATTGGAGTGCAAAAGATCACCCTCAGGGTGCAGTCCTAACCAACTTTCCAGCACTGGCATAGCTGTGCCAGTGGGGGATCCTGCAGTTTGGGGGGCAGTCACGGAGGGCTCCTCAAGGTAAGGCAGTGTTTGTTCCCTTATCTTGGAGTTGCATTGCCCTGGAAAGTTGGTTAAGATTGCAGCCTCAATCCCTTACTTTCCTGAAATAAGAAAACATGTTTAGATTTTTTTGAAATGCATCGTTTTAATAAGTCGTTTTTTTGGTGTGTATCTCTTTTTTCCTGAGCACATAATAGCCACTTTCCTGTCAATAGCTACTAGCAGGAATTTTGTTGTTGATTTAAAAGGTATGTGGTTTACAGCCTTTGTAAACTTTACTATAGTGTTCTTTATTGCAATTAATAATGAAGACATTGGACTAAGATTAGACCCGAAATTATGGGGAAATTGATTTTTTTTAATTATGCTAGAATGAATTTAGTGATCACTACTGTCCTGAATTTGCAACAACAAATTGTTATCCTGAAGCAAAATAGAAGTTACGGGTTGTGTATATACTCTTTATATTTCTGTAATTATCTTGTTCATTTCTTAGTATTATAGAAATGTATTATTCTCACCGTCTCAATGCTCTTTTTGGAGTGCATAAATTTTCCATGTTAATAAATGAAATAAGCCCCTTATCTAAAGAAATATCTTTATATTTTGTTAAACTGTTATAAGTACAAATGGCAAGGTGACTTATATAGCCCTTGATCAGCCAGTAGAGGCCACTCATAGAGTGCTACATAAAGCTGGACACTAGCTTGACAATATGTTTTTCCCTTTTAGGTTTGTATATACTCACTCTAAACACATCACAGTTGCTGGTCTGGCCTTGCCAATAGTTGTTTTTGTAACCTCCCATTTTGTCTGTGCTTCACAGCATACTTCTCTTACTCTGACTAAACCTTAAAATAACAAAGAATGAAAAGAATCCGTTTGATCATAGCCGTTGTACATTTTTTTTCTAGAATCCTTTGCTATCTAGTGTTCAGATGTTTTTAGATATTTCTTTAGTCTCATAAACATTTTGCAAATGAGTTTGGGGTTTTTTGTTTGTTTATTTTGGAGGGAATGGCAGGGAGTGTTTTTTTGCATTCTCCCTAAAAGAAAGAATTGATGGTCAATTATTTGATTTTTGAAGTCATTGATACTTCTCTTCTTGGAATAAACAATTAAGTATATTCTGCAACATTTTACCACATTTTTTGCTACCTCTCTTTTTCTTTTTAAACATAAAACATAAAATTTTCTTTTTTCTATGTGCAAATAATGTTTTTTTCACATCATCATCCATTTTGCTCTCACAGTAACTTGGTCCATGGTGACAACTTCTAGAGGAGTAGCTGTGCAGCAAACACAACAAAGATTCTTGTAGCACCTTAAAGACTAACCATGTTATTTTAGCATTTAATGTTGTGGTGCTTTCACACAGGTGAGGCACATTTGAAACCGGTTTATTTCCAAATGCTTGCATAACAATTAAAAAAACACAACCCCTGCCATGAATGCCTATGCACTTTAGTGCATCTTACGTTGGCCAGTCAGGAAGTTGCATAGGTACCCTTACTGACACATCAAGGGGAATTGTTTGGGGTAGGTAGCAGCAGGGAGGGCTTCAGCTTGATCCTTCACTTTCCTAAGCAGTTTTCACCTTCATCACTCACCACTGTCTAGGAAGGGGATTACAACAGTACCTGTTATCAATTATGACAATGAAAACCTTCTGATTGCCCTCTCCCTCTGGTTGGTATGTTGAAAAAATTTGAACTTGAACAGATAAAACATGCTTATATTTATGTGTAAATTAGCTACAAATTGTATTTTGTTCAGTATTCCTATTTTCCTTATCCCTTCCAATGTATCTGGGACATTTCCATGGAATTTCCACATTTATTAAATTATAGATTATGTATTTTTGAGTGAACTGGAGATTTAAAAACATTTTTCCATAAGTATGGCTGGAGGTAAACAACCAATTTTAGCCCAGAAAATAGCTTCTGCTTCTGTCAACACGTTGTTTATTTTCTCCCTGAGATAAAAAGTTCAGTTTTCTGATAGTTGTACCAAGATAAAGTCAGTAAACAAGATTAATATAGTGTGGAAAAGGTTGTCAGCAGCTCTGGCAAAGGAAATAAGTTGCCTGTACACAGAACATACTGTAAACTGAATAAAAGTGTCAGGTCCACCATGAGATAATGTGATCATGAACCTCTAACAAAGCATGACATAGGCACAGTCGGCTTTTCTTATAGCCACAGTGTAGAAAATGGATTACTATATTTCAGGGATACCCACTGGAATAGCATGAAAACCTCATTTTGAGATTAATGCAGGATGCAGCTCAAGAGCTCAACCAAATGTTTACCTCCAGCATTAAAGTAACTGTTGGATTGTTAACGTTTTAATCAGTCAGTCATAAAAGTTACAATGTTATTTCCAGATTCCTTAAAATTTCAAAGTCTATACACTTGTCCAGAGAGAGGGTGACAATATTCTGTTGTAAGTAAGGTATAAAAATGTTTGTTTTTCTGATAATTTTATCATATCTATGTTTGTTCTTGAAGAAAAATCCTGTAATTTTTACTTCAATGAACTTAGATGATGGTGTATTTTGGAAAAGGATGAGAATTTTTTGCTTGCAGTGTGCAAAACATACCATTAGATTATGTGTTAATATATCCAGTTGTAACAAGGTAAGCAAGTTCGGACGTCACACAAAACCATGGTTTAGCATTACAAGCATGAGCCTTGGACTCATGCGCAAGGGGATGAAAATATGCAAATCTTAATCATATTTTCAAGATATGAGGGAGGCCAATTATATGCAGGCCACCCATTCAGCAGCACCTCTTCTGCCAAGCAGTGTTTTCCCCCTCTCATGTTTTTCCCCTACCATGCGGAGCAATTAACAGCCTGAACAGCAGGGCCTCTGAGAGGAATTTTATCAGGGGGTACAAAGTTTTCTTTGGATCCTTTTGCAAAAGGAGAGGGGTGAAACAGAGTTGGGGAGGGTGGTTACCCGCAAGTAGAATGGGGGCAGGGAGGGGTGAAACAAGTGGGGGGGGAAGGTGGAGACATCTGGAAAAGTCTTTATAGCCCACATCTACTTACCCATGTGGCGTTGACAACTAGATACAGTAATATGGAAAACCAAACATACTCTTAAGTCTCCCTAAAATCTTTTAAATATAGAAAATCATTTAGAAAATTGGCATCATTGTATTTAGGCTTACTCTGGAATGGAAAGTGTCCTGTGTGTACCAAAATGTACTTCTGCAGCAGCTGTAACTCCACAGCTGTGTCCCTGAGCTCCTGTACACTCATGGTAAGCAGTACCTTCATGGTAAGCAGATCCGTAAGCCAAAGAGCTACTGTAGCAGGTCAGTTCTCCAGTGGGATCTTCATGTCCATCTTAGTCCTTACAAGTGGGTAGCTCCTCCCTCTCAGGTAGGCAGGCCAGAGTATTTTGGACTTCCTGAGGGGAGGGGCTGCCTGGACTCCCCAGACTGGCCTAGCCTTTCGGAGAAGCAGGACAGAGCTGGGTTCAGCTCTGCTGAACCCCCCCCCCCCCACTGGAGAAGTGAAGAAGGTATTTTATTTTTTTCTTTTTACCTTTTCCCTAACTCTCCAGCCTTCCAACAGGCAATACTGGCTGCTGTCCCTTTAAGAAATTTTTCCTTTGTTTTACCAGCAGCCTGCCTGGAGACTCCCGCGTGGCTGCCTGCTTTAGAGCAAGGCAGCCAAATCTATTTCTGAATTTTGTGCCCTTCTGCACCTGAGCTCTGTGCCTCTGCCGAGAGGCAGCAGCTAACTGGGCCCGCTTTCTGGGCTGCCTTCGCTTGACCCAAGGCAGCCGCGCAACGCGGGAGCACCTGGGCTGCCCTTATCTGACCCCAGGGCAGCCCCCCCTTTGCTGACAACAAATGCTCAAGCGGCAGCAGCCGCACACCCAGCAGGCGCTCCCGCGTCTCCAGCCACTCACACACCCCCACACACACCTGGCAAGGGCGAGGCAGGTTCGCCAGTGAGCGCTGCAGCCGCAGCCAGCCTCTAGAGCTGCTTTCCCCCAGCAGCAGTGGGGACGCGGAGCTTCCTCCTTCCCTCCCCATTGTTCCAGGGCGCCATGCGGTTGGTGGGCACCATCTTGGATTAGCGCCCAAAGAGCGTGAAGACCAGCCCCCCAAGTGGGGCAAGGGTGGCAGAGGCAGGCTTGCAGCGGCAGCAGGGGCTGTCCAGCCACTTGAGCCGCCTCCAGCCGCAGCAGGAGAGCAGCGGAGGAGAGGACCACGTGCGCGGGTGCCAGCCCATGACTGGACCAGACTTTGGAGAAGTGGTGAGCCCCCCCGAACTGGTGGACACCCCCCTCACACATGGCCACCCCCAACGAGGCCCCTGATGCGCACACTCCCTGTGCGGGGCTCAGCACCTTAGACTGGGGAGAGCTCTCCAGGGCCATCCAGGACATGGTCCAGGCCATCATCAGTTCTGCCATGGAGGCACACCAGCAACCATGGGGGGGCACCCCAGAGCATCCAACCACGGAACTCTCAGCTTCTACCCCAAAGGAGGAGAAAGAGGAGGACGAAGATGAACCCACACTCCCTCTCTTCAAGAGGAGCCGGACGTCATCCGTGCATAGTGCCACCCCCAAACACAGCCACCTCCAGGAGCAGGGCTAAGGAAGCTCCCACGCCTCATCTGTGGAGGAGGGAGAAATATTAGGGGACAAGGCTGAGACACACAAGCCCCACCTCTTCTACATTGAGCAGTTTAACAAGCTAATCTCAGGGGTGGTTCAGGTGCTAGACCTGCAGTCCAAGTGCCCCGATGATGCTGGGCCAGTGACCAAGTGGGGGTCCCCAACAGTCTTCCCAAACCAGCAGGAAACCCCCCAATGGTTTCCCTTCCCTCCTTTCTTCCAACAACTGGTGGACAAGGAGTGGAATAACCAAAATAGGAGCAGGGGCTCCAGCAAGCCTTCCACCAGGTTCTACAACCTGCCCTAGAGGTCATGGCCCGCCTCAAGTCACCCCTAGTAGACGCCCCAGTAGCGGCGCTGGGATCCTCAGCCGTCCTCCCCACAGTCAGTGACAGTCTCCCAAGGGACCACACTGACGAGAAGGTAGAACTAGCCACCAGAAGGGGATTCAAGGCAAGACCCACAAGCTACACTCCAGGGCTTGCTCGGATATCAGAAAGATGGCCTCAGCTGCTGCCTTCCTAGCAGACGCCACAGCAGATGCCCTGCAGTTCTCAGCCAGGGCTAGGGCCGCAGGAGTTACCACGCACCGCAGCACCTGGCTGCATATCTGGGACGTGGATGCAACCTCACACGCCAGGGTCTCCAGCCTCCCCTTCCAGGGAGCCAAGTTGTTCGGGGACGCCCTGGACCCGCTACTGGTGGAGTCCAGGGGAAAGAAGAGGGTACTGCCCACCAGGGAGAGGAACCCAAGGCACACCCAGTGGTCCCAGCGCCGGCCCTTTCGGCCTTCAAGGAGCTCTCAACCCATTACCTCATCCTCGGCAGCCCCTTTCAGAAGTCAAAGGCCCGTCTGACACCTAAGACGGCCAGCCCACAAGCCCAGAGGACAGCAGCCCCAGCTCTTTGGCACAAAGGGCCCAAAGTCTCAATGACGACCAACCATCCTCGCCCCACATCGTCGGCAGAAGGCTGCAACACTTCGTGGACAGATGGGACGAGGTGACCACCAACCAGTGAGTGCGGGACACCATCTGCTAGGGGTATTCCCTGGAACTCCGTGTGACTCCCCCCAACCAGTTTCTACAGGTCCCCAGACCCAAGTGCTCGCTAAAGCATGGCAAGACACTCGAGGCAATCCAACACCTCCTATAGGTTGGGGCCATCAAACCAGTTCCAAGAGAGCAGGGAGCCGGGGTATACTCCCACCTTTTCACAGTGCCGAAGAGATCCGGCTGCACCAGAGCCATCCTCGACCTCAAGTGGCTCAACAGATGGATGCGACAACAGAAATTCAAGATGGAGCCCCTAAGCTCCATCCTGATGTCCATCAGAAGGCACAGCTACATGACCTCGCTGGACCTCCAGGAGGCGTACCTGCACTTGCCTATATTGCCCGTCCACCGCCGCTACCTCAGGTTCTGCTACCAGAACCAGCACCATCAGTACAGGGCACTCCCTTTCAGCCTATCTTCAGCACCAAGGGCCTTCACCAAAATCCTCCTTGTACTGATTGCGCACTTGCGCACAAGGGGCGTGGCCACTTTTCCGTACCTGGACGACGTCCTTCTGAGATCTGCCTTGCCAGAGGAGGGCGCCCTACACCTGCACCAGACCATCCAATGTCTCCAGAACCACTGGTTCCTCATCAACTTGGAGAAGAGTCACCTCGCATGCCCTCGACACTCGTTGGGCCGTGAGTTTTTATCTCTCCAGGACCTCCACCCACAGGCGCTCAGAGGCCTTGTTCGTATCATACAGACCCAGTGACCAAGGCAGGAAGGTGTCTCCCTCCACTGTTTCCAGATGGGTTAGAGAGGCCATAGCTGATGCCTACAGGGCATTCAGCAAGGAACCCCCTAGGGGCATAGTGGCTCACTTTCTCAGGGGAGCCGCCATCTCAGCAGCATTCAGGGCTCACCCCTGCCTGGAGGCAGTGTACAGGGCAGTTACCTGGAGCTTGCCTAACACCTTCATCAAGCACTACAAGATCGACACCTTCGCCTCTGGGGACGTAGCCTTCGCAAGGTGCGTCCTCCAGAGCGTAGCACTATAGACTTACGGCAGCTCCCACCCTTGAGGAGCACAGCTTGGGCACATCCCACTTGTAAGGACTAAGACGGACATGGAGATCCCACTGGAGAACGGGGAGATTTGTACTTACCGTGAATCCCCCTTCTCAGTGATCTCCATGTCCTAATTAGTCCTCTCACCCTCGCAACCATACAAAAAAAAAAGAGAGAAGTAGTCATAACTAGAGCTGTAGGGTCAGGGGGGCCTAGAGCAACGCAGAGTAACAATGGAACTAGGATAGGACCTCGCGCCACCTGAACCCATTCCAGGTGCTTATCCCCTAAGCTGACATGCAATGTAGTACGCCACAGCAGACGACCTCAACTACAGTACCATTCGGAGGGACACGAGTTATCTGGCATCCGAATACATCTCACTTGGGAGGGGTTCTTCAAGCTTGGACATTCTGGGGAGTCCAGACAGCCCCTCCCCTCAAGAAGTCCAAAGGACTCTGGCCTACCTACCTGAGAGGAAGGAGCTACCCACTTGTAAGGACTTAGGGAGACATGGAGACCACTGAGAAGGGGGATTCACGATAAGTACAAATCTCCCCGTTTCCTCCCAGATTGGACGCTGTGTTAAGGAGTGTCATGTATGCATTCCTCAGCCCAGTATACCTGGCTTGCCAGTAGCTGCAGCCGCTCACTCCTGGTAGTGTCCCTAGCATCCCGTGCAGGCAACAAGTCTGATTAGATAGGAAAATGTAAGATCCCAGGAAATTTCTGGGCCCCCTTCTTTGGCTCCTGGATCCCCTTTTTGACCCTGGGCCTGAGCACAAATTATACCCTTTACCCCCCTCTCCTAGGCCCTGCTGTATATAAGACAGTATATAACCACTGTCGTCTTAAAATGGACAATGGCCAGTCTGACTTAACTGTGCAATGACCGCACCACTCACACTCTCTAGTCCTCTCTTGACCAGCATTCACCCTCTAATGTTGCCTCCTTCAGTCACCACAACCTGACCCTAAGTTACTGTCTTCCTTAAAGTCATCACTCCTATCAGTGATCTGCACACCTTGCCTGGCTCCAGCAGGCATGACAGAGATTAGACAACAGAGAAAAAGAGAAAGGCTGGCTGCTGCTTTTTGTCTTTCAACTCTTATTGCTGCCTAGGCATCACTTTGCAGATCATTCCCAGCTCAGTTATCCCAAGAACAATCAGTTATCACATGGACCAGATAAAGAGCTTCCATGGGCTTTATATTTGACACTCCTAGCCTAGCTTATTCATATACTGTGATTAGAATACATCAGGATTTGCCATATTTGGCTGTAGCAACAAACCCTGAATTGTTTTAAATGAGGAACATGCATAGGATGTGTGGGGGGAGGGGAGCAGCAGGGCATATAAGCCCTGAGGCTCATGATGTTAATGCTAGACCATGCCTTTATCACAGTTTAGCATGATATCTGATCTCAGTAAGCCAGATACCTACGCTACACTATATAAATCTTCAGCCCTAATAAAATGCATGTTGACATTTTCCCAAAACAAGTGTAGCATGTGTGACCTGAGGGATGGAAAGATGCACTACTTATATCTACTCTTGATTCAGTTTTCTGCATACATTGGTTGACAAATGCTACAAAAAACTGTTTATGGGGCACATACAATCCTGTTGTATGCTCAAGGTTTTGTAGCAAATTTGCCTTGACTGTAATCTTGTAACACACTAACCTGAGAGTGAGTCCTATCAAACCCAATGGGACTTGCTTTTGAGTAGATACACATAGGATTGCACTATTAGTGGATTAAAGAATGAAATTGTGTCCATAAATCATCATATGTTCACTCTGGTTATTTGTCTTCCTGCTGTTTGGCTTACTTGAAAGTGTGCATTTTAAAGTTTTTAAAGTAGTGACTAATGTACCATGTGGCTTTCTATGACTGTGCTTACAAATTCTGCAGTGAGCATGATGTACCACATAACAACTTTTCAGACTTCTGTTATCTTCTCAAGGACTGTAATCTTGGTAGCAATCACCATTTTACATTTATAATTTGAATTTACTAGAATTTCTGAAATTTGTGAAACTTCCTTGTTGTTTGGGACACAATATTTGTTTTCACACAATTATGTCTTTGGACTTCCTTTCATTTTAAATAATATGATTGTAATAGAAGAGGAATAATGCTGTCAACTGAACAGTGCTTTTATAGGGACCATGGTATGCTGTTTGTTTGCTGCTGTCCTTCATCAACTCTAGGAATCCTGGGCAAACTGTGCAGCAAAAAGACCGTGGCCATAGGTAGCATCCCATCCCTTGCAATTTGCTGATTATATTGCTGCAATACTGGGGTTCCATTCAATTGTTCTGTCAATTCCATATCAGAAAATACTTGGTCATGGTCATTGCCTAACAGTTTCCTTAACATAGTACTCAAAACACTTTGAGTTGCATATTAACATAGGTTTTGGAAATGTCTCACTCCAGCTGCCAATTCAATATATTGGCAGAGGGGTGGAGTAGAGCTGTGCTGTTGAAGGTAGTTGTAGGAGAAAGATATAGAAAAGGAGGCGCTCTGGAGAAATGAAAAAAATGGATTATTGCCTCTCCAGGCTACCCAAATACCCAGAGAATACCTGCTTTGCAGGACAGACCTGGGCTGCAATTCTGTAACACTCTCCTAGCAGTAAGCCCTATTAATCACAGTGGGATTTAATTCTGTGTAAATATGCAAAGAATTGTGCTCTTGAACTCTTTAAATCTGGTTTGAGTTTAGCATTTACATTAAAAGGTGGCTTTTCCCGTTTATATACATGGGGCACAACTGATTAATATCTTCAAGTTAGACATCTTTTTAATGATTCCAGAGTTTGAAAACTGGTATTTTGCTTGCCGTATGTATTGTGCACACTTAAAATTGTCTACAAAACTTATAAAACTTATTTATGTTTCCTTTAGATTACAACTCCAAGCTCATGCAATAATAAGAAAACTGTACATCTGTCCCAGGAATCTCATCACCATGAGTAAGTATCTGCGTCAGGGTTATCATTATTTCTTCTGCTTACTTTAAATTCACCCCTGTTTTAATTGCATTTTCAATTTTAACCTAATTGTCCAGTCTGTCAAGACTATTTGGAATTCTAATCATGCACTTATAGCAAGTGCAGCCCTTCCCAATATTGTTGTGTGAAAAGATATTAGTAAATTAACCCTAAAAGGACAACTTTTGCTCTTCTATTTCTGTGGGTGCATAATAGCAGTTTTTTAAAAAGTGGGGCAAGAAGAGAGAAGCAGGAGATATGTTCCCAACTCCTCACTTATTTCTGTGCCTTTGAATTCAGAGTAAGGTGAAGGCACGCATTGGCTAGGTTTGGGGGAAATGTGCATGAACTTCTATACAAAATTTGTGTACAGTTGAGAGCTACACTACTTGACTGTGTTAAGACATAGAATCAGTATACACACAAGGAGCGGGCTAAGCTGTTGGTCTCAAGCAACATGGAGTAACTTTGCAAGCAAATTGCTGTTTTTTAACTTTTTTTTTTTAACATATGTATCTATATATTGGACTGTCTGGAGTTATCTATAAAACTCTATGCCTAATAAAGGTTTGTTGAGTTGAGTACACACATGGAAAATTCAGTCCTGCTTCTGCACAGTAGAGGGGTAAGTCCAGTAGTTCTTTCAAGCAGCCAGGTGGTTTCAAAAGGCTATGAGGCAAGCAACTTTATTGCCAAGCACCTCCTTACCAGCTAAGGGTCAATCTGGCTTTGTGACAGACAAATTGGAGGACTTTGTGAAAATAACACAAATGTGTTCATTCTCAGTTGTGCATACTTAACGTACCTCACATTAGAGGTCCAGTGTTTCAGGATTTGCTATCCCACTGAACTCAGAAATTCTTATAAGTGCTTTGCCTTTTAGCTATTGTGCCCGTCATTAATTGTGTCCATCATTACTTGGAGGTAAATTCTCCATTTCTTGGAGATAAATTTTCTCCGTTTAATTTCAAGTAAATAAGTGCAAGGTTACTGTGAAAGTTTTATCATGAATGATTTTGGCTCTTTGTTCAAGTCTTTCAGCATGCCTAAGCAACAGTACTGGTGTGTGCCTGTGTCCCTTGCTTTTCTTTCCTGTTCCCTGCTGTTATCTTCACTTATAATGACTATTGCAGGACCATGAAGCCTCCTGAGTACTATGATCCAGAACTAGTGAAGTTGAAAAGCCAGTTCACGTTAACCCAGTGGAAAAGCCACGTTCACCCAGTGGAATAACACAGAAAAACTTTTTAGGCTTGATTTCCAGTGCCTTGTCACTTCAGGTTTTTTTTAACTTTTTCCAAAGTTAAAAAGAAGTTCCTATAATCCTGGACTATAATGCATTTTAGACATATTAAACTGTGTTTGTATGCATGTGCATTCACAATGGAGCATAGGACTTAAATGCAAACTCCTTTAATAAAGATCTAATGAATAAACATGCTCATGTTAACCAACAACACTTCTAAGCTTCCATTTTACAATATGTAATTAGAACTTTAGATTCAGAGTTAAACACAGTGAAAATGTTATCGAAAGGATGTAGTGTAAAAAGGATTGCAGAAAATATGGCATGAAACATTCAGATTGATTTAGTGTATATTCACTTGCCTAAGCCGTAGAAATCTGTAGAATGAGATACATTCTTGCATTCGTATAAAAACTGCTGCAGACCTTGAGAGTTCCGTAAAATATCCCATTTAAATAAATCATAGCCAAAGGCTACATTTTTCTGGTGGACAATAAAATACCCGAGAGCACGCACAGACTGGTCATATGATAGCTCGTGCTTCAGTTAGCTATGTTACTAACCCCTTTTTTCTTTTTCTCCCCTAGCCATTGGTTTAGCCCTGGGGCTAGGAAGGAACATAGCCAGGTAAGAACCACTTTGATCAAGAACAGTTTATTTCATAGATTTGAAAGAATTTAACTGTTCCTTGTCCAGAGCAACAGGGCACCAGTGAAACAAGGAGAAAATATCTGAAAGCTATTGCAAGTGTGTATGTATTCATTTTTGTCTGTTTAAAACATGTGTTTATTTAAAACATTTCTATGGCACTTTGGTTAAAAACTTTCAGGGCAGTTCACGAGCTGTGAAATTAATAAAAACATATAAATTTCCACAGCAAAATATAAATAACAATTTAACTACAAATGGCCTGACATGGAAGTTATATGGGCACAGCAATCCAGTCTCTGAGGTTACCGGAATCCTTATTTACACCACCGATATTTCCATGAATGGAAAGAATTGTGTGTACAAAAGTAGGTGTAGCCACCTATGTTCTAATCTATTCAAGGTCTGTCAGTGGGCTGACTGTATTTCAGGGTATCCTTGTTTTGTTAAATTTAGCCCTTGATTTTATTGTATTATCTTTTAAGAAAAACATTCTTGTTACATCTGCCTGAAATTGGTATTAATTATGAGTATTAATTCAGGTTTATGGTGGTGTAAATATTTCTCTATGATATTTGATTTCATTTAAATATGTTTCTAACATAATAAGTATACGTATTACCAAAATACACTGGCTGCTAGACCTCAACAGATAGCTCATCAAACTACTGAAAATCCCAGGTGGGAAAGACTAGCTTCCCCATGAGTGGGTGTTTTCATGACCTGTGAGGAGGTTCACTCCTTGCCTATAGCCCTCTGTTTAGGCTACAGAGAACCTCTGTTACCATAGCCTTGTCACTAATTTGACTCAACACTGATACTGGTGTCTATCTTTAAATGCCTTGTAACAAGGGGAAAAAGCATCAAAATCCCATTATCACTTCATTGCATTAGATTCCATTATTCACCCCATCTAGTAACTGAAAGCGATATAGCATCTATACCAATCCATTTTGGGGTGACAGTGGAGGAGCAAGAGACCTGGAAGTGGGTCTTTAAAGCTATTTCCAGAATGGAACCCTAGTGGATGAGGCGTGACCTGTAATTTGAACCACATAATCCCATCTCTCTTCTTTCATTCCCCCAGCTTTCCTCCTTTCTCCCTTCCCAATGCCATAAAGCCCCTAGTTTTCCAGCCCCAGATCCGCCTGAGTAGCCCACATAATTTCCCAACATCCTTTCTTCCTCTCCACACTTGCACCGTTACGTGCTCTTTTCTCATTATGTTTCTCTTTCCTTTCCTCTTCCCTCTTTTGATTCTCCAGTGGGATCTCCATGTCCAGGTCACTCCTGGATGGGTAGCTCCTCCCTCTCAGGATAGGCAGGCCAAATGAAATCAACTTCCTGAGGGGGGTGGGCTACCTGGACTTCCCCTAGTCTGGCCTAGCCTCTCGGCCAAGCAAGATCAGAGTTGGGTCAGCTCCTGCTGACCCCCCACTGCAGAATACAGGGAACTTTCCCTCCGCCCATCTCCAGCCTCAAGCTGTAGCCACCATACCCGCCTTCTCCATTCAGCATAGGCACGCACTGCTGCCTTCAACAGGCTGCCTGCCCACTCAGGCAGGGCAACCCCTCTTTGAATTTCGCACTCCTTGCGTGCTTGAGCCTCTCACCTTCCCCCCCCCCCCCCCCCGGCTGGGGCACAGCAGGTGAACCCACAAGCCCTATGGATGCCTCCAAGCCTCCAGTTCCCTTCCCTACTATTAGGGTGAACGGGATCACCCTTATTAGGTATCACCCTTATTAGGGATCATCCTAATAAGGGATCACCCTTATTAGGGTGAACGGGATCATAAATTGGCATGAAGATCCCCCCTTATTAGGGTGAATGGGATCAGGCTTGCGGGGGGGGGAGGCTGCGATGACAGGTTGCTGGGGGGGCTTATATTCAGATGCTGGATGAGGTGAGTGAAGGCACCCCTCCCCTGCTGTGTGAGTGTGGGGGGGCAGAGCATCTGTGTGTGTAAGAGAAGGGGGCAGCCTGTGTGTGTGAGAGAGGGGGGAAAGTGTTTGTGTTGCAGAGAAGTTGTGATGCTCCAGGCTTGGGGTAGGGGGAGAGAGAGGCTGCAATGCTCCAGGCTTGGGGGGAGAGAGGCTGGGATGCTCCAGGCTTGCGGGGGGGGGGGTGAAGAGAGAGGCTGAGATGCTCCAGGCTTGGGGAGAGAGGGGGCTGTGATGTTCCAGGCTTGCGGGGGGCACAAAAATGGGCGGGAGCAAGAACGTGCAACCCCTGACAGGCACACAGGAGCCTGGCCCTGTGAGTGAGTGAGTGAGGGGTGGTGAAGAGAGCGTAAGTGTGTGTGAGAGAGGGAGGGAGAGATGCTGACTGATCCACTGCTGCGCGAGGAAACCCCAAGAACTCATCATCCTTCCTTAGGGTGAACTGCATAAACTGCATAAACAGGCATGAAGATCCCCCCCTTAAAACAAACCAAAACAAACAAAAAAATTTGTCTTGTGAAGCACGGGTCATAAAAATTCGTTGTGCGAGTCACCAAAAATCGCAAAACGCTTTCGTTCTGCGAGTTTTTCGGTGCGCGAGGCATTCGTTATGCGAGGTACTACTGTACAAGGTTTAGGAGGGAGTCCTTCAGTGTTGGTTTTAGGTTTCAAGCGCCTTCAAGGGTTCGCCAAAGTCTGGCTTCATTTTCTTGTGCCTGAAGTTGCTTTCTGTAATCCCTTATGCCTCCCATCATTTGTCTCTAAAAAAATCATCAATAAAGACCTCTCTTAAGTACTGGTACAGCAGCCTGTCTATCCTGTTTGGCCATGAATTCTGTTTAATTTTATTTCAGTTAAACCAATAATCTTAAGTGCCCTTTTGAGATTTGTTTTCCTGTTAGTGAGCTATATTTGTATAATCATTTAGCAGGCAGCAATACCTTGCAACTCTCATAATTTAAAGTGTCAAGTCTTCAAAACACAAATTTTTAATAATAACTAATGATGTGGTTTAATCTTGGAGAAGTTTTTTAATGTTGCAGCAAATTGTCTTATTTTGTTTTAACAATAGGATAGTTATGAAGTTTATGCAAATTTTAAAATCCTCCATTCAAATTAATATGTGAATGTTGAGAGAGAGGCAGTAATTGGAGATTAGTTTTTTTTTTCCCTTCGTGAAACATTTAAACTTCATTTCACATACAGTGCTAAAATCTTATTGAACTTTGCTATCTATCTAACAATCTCAAAATATGTTAAGGGGGCAGTGGCCTGTATATTGCTGCTAGTTTTCAGATGCTAGTTTCATCCATTATTAATGCAGACTTTTAGCACAGAGAATGTTTATTCATTCATATAACTACTCTGTCAGGTTGTCTTTATTCCCATTTTTCAGAGTGAATCTTTTTTTAAAAAAAAGATGAGATTATATTTGAACCCAGTCTTCTAAACTAAGTTCCTCTAACTACAAAGTTCTAATAAAGCTAAAAATTCTGAAAAAATGGTGTTACAATATTTATGCTATGTCTTACAACTAAAGAGCTTGTAGTGGCACAGAATATTCTATGTTACTAATTAGGCAGCCAGAAACTTTACAAGATGTGAATGCTTACAATAATGCTAGATTTTCTGTGTAGGGGGAGAGAAGAGAGGAAGGGATATCAGAATAAGGTACTGAGAAAGGATCTTAGTTAAACCCAAGGTTTTGCTTTACTGCAATCTCAGCGATTCATTATGGATACAGTATTTCAAGACTATCAGGTCTATAAATGAAGAAACATACCAAGAAATGTACCTCAAAAGTACAAGAAATCTTATGAGTACTTCTTTCTAAAATGCAGGAATTTTCTTAGTTTTTGTATGCCTTTTGAATGTTTTACATAGCTTCAACTCCTGCGGGACAACCGGTCAGAGAGAGGACACAAGAAAAACAATTCAGTGAAAACAGCAAGCAGGTAAGCTTAATATGCAATATATTTTACATGTGTGTCTGACAGACTGATCAATAAAAATACCTCTTACTGAGGACCATCCAAAATTATCATTGCTGCCACTGACTCTGCCTCTTAAGAGTCCTTAAAAGACTTCTTTGTTTCAATCAGCTGGGCATGTGTGCAGCTGAATACTTTTTTAAGGGATCTTATTACTGGAGGAGGCAAGATAGTGTGTATAGAATAACAGCCCAGTCCAGCACAGCTCCCCCAGCACCAATGCAGCCACACTGTTGTGACTCCTGCTGCATCACATAGGGGTTGTTTTGAGTCTCAAAGACCTGTTTGAGGCAAGGGATCATTTGTTCTCTTTCCCTGGAATAAGCTGCTGGGTTTACTCAGACCTGTACCAACTGTTTTGATGGCTCAAATCCTAGTGAACCCACATAGGTGGATCAAGGCCAGGAAGGGGTATAGGCTACCACCCCATTCCCAACCTCAAAACATTCCCAGCTCTAGTCTCCACTCTGTTCCTCCTCCTCCTCTCCTTATTCCTCTCACTCACTACCCAGGCCCTGCACCAGCTTACCAGCTGTGTGGTTTCTCTGGAGGCTTCTGGTGTGCAGCTGCGGCCACTTACTGCTTGCAGTGGCAGCCCAGCCAGGCTTCACAGATTGATCGGTTATGCTTTTGTGACCACTGTAAAGCATGCTGCACCACTGGAATGCACATTTTTGGGGCACAGTGGCTCAGTAGGTTTGGGCCCCAAAGCACTTAGATATACTGAATAAGAACAAACAATATAGTTTATTTTCTCTCTGATATTTTCTCTTTATTGTGATGTTAGCTGATTTTTACAACTGTTGCGCCTGTCCAATAAACTCTAACTGCAGTTTAAACTGTAAGTTTAACACTTACCAGGATGGAAAGATCCAACACGGCTTGAGTTGAGTCAAGAGTCTCTACCCTTTCCAAGTCACCCAGTTGTCCTTTTGCGGCTCTAAAGGAGTTGTCACCCCCTTTAAAAAGCATGCAGTGAAAAATAATGGGGCTGCTGCAGAGGGGAGTGTGTGTGTGTCAGAGTTCTCTAATACTCCTCCCCATCCCATCTGTAAATGGGGTGGGAGGGACTGCATGAGAGTGGAGACAGAAGCAACAAGAGGGAGGAAGGTCATGTGCAGCAGCTGGGAGGCTTACCAGGGTGACTTGATCCTTTGCAGTTCTACTCAGAAGTAGTCCTACTGAAACTGGTCATTCAATGAGGCTCGCCCTTCCGAGCAACAATGGAGCCCATAGAAGCCATGAGGTTGGAAAGCATGATTGCTATGAACCGCCTTTTCCCCCACTTCTCCACCTCCTTTGTCTCCCTCCAGCCAATCTTAAGGCAAGAACACCATTGGGCTCTTCCTCCTTTCCTCCCTTGGCCAAAGAAAATATCAAACGTCCCATCCTGCATCTAATGATCATCGGTTCCTTCCTTCTGAGCCCGCTCCTGCCTCCCCCCTCCTGCTCCATACAAAAGAAAAACATTAACCCTTCCCTGCCTCCCAGCTAGAACTTCCCTGCTACTCACCTGGTCTGAATGATGCCTCCATGAGGTTATTCACGCCACAAAAACAGTAAGCAAGCACACCGAGACATAGGCAGACTCAAGTTTGCATGCTTGGGGATAAGTGTCAAGTCAGGGGGCCTTGATTCGAATGTTTTTCCAAGTCTTCCATGCGCGCAACTCATGAGTCAGCAAAAACTCACATTTTCATGACTCGAGTCCAAGTCACCTGACTTTAGTTCTCATCCCTGACACTCACCAACTCTCTTCTCCCAAATTAAAGGCTGTTGTTTTTTCACAAACACCTCAAGTGCAATTTTCTTTCCTTGATTTTTATTCACAGAAGCATTAGAGTTGTACCATGAATAGACCTTTGCAATGAAAGGCTGATACAAAAATTAAGATATGAATATCATGGCTAATAAATCTGTTACCCAAGTAATACAGTTTCCCCCTCCCCCCCAAAATAATTTCTCGAGAATCTGAAAAGTTTCAGCAGGCAGCTTTCTTATAGGATGGAAGAAAATGTGGTCCTCATTTAAGTTTACAATGTATTATAGCATTTTGTTTTAGTAGATCTTGCATTCTCTTATGTTCTTTAACACAACTAGCCTGCTTGATCTCAAAACTACAGTATTTTGATGATGACTGAACTAAATTATACACTTATACTTATGTGACTGAATTTAATTTTTGTAATTAAAAGCAGTTGTTATCTACAAATTATTAAGTAATGGCAGGAGGAGAACAGTGGCAGAGCTGATGACAAAAAACTTTATTCTGCCTTTAGTGAGCTTTTTCCCATCAGGTCTGTGGGAAATCTATTTCCCCCTGAACAGAGCTTGTGTATTTTCTTTTGATAATACAGATGACTATATTTTGTTACACAGATGTGACAAATAGAATTACAGCTGCTCTTTACTTGATCTTCTAAATATGCAAAGATGTTCAAGAGTTATGCCTGCTCCCTTTTTCCCACCATGTCATCTGTTGTTTGGGAAGGAGTCCTAATTTGCAATAGATAGAAAATTATTTGTCACATTGCAGGTTTGCCAAAAATAAATGAAACCATTAATTACTACATTTTTTGAGCAGCTGTTAATAGATTGGGATAGGAAAACTGTACATTACGCTTACTGGTTAATTACCAGAACTATAATTGTTTAATGTGGCTTTTGTGGAAAATAATGACAGCACAAAGAGGTGAACTCTGTCTGCGTATACGAAGTGAACACAACATACCTTAATAACAATTGATTATTGATTTTTTTTAAAAAATACAGCTAGTTGTGTTATTCTTTCTCACAAGAGGGTCATTCGAGAGGCAGAATTGTTTTAGGCCAAGGTCCATAAGAAACTAAAGGTGCCTAAAATTCAGGGAAACAGGCAGGTAGGGAAGCTGGCAGCCTGGAGGAAAAGAGGGCACTCAGGGAAGCTAGAGTAGGAACCAGCTGACTGACAGGCTTAGGGCCCAATCCTATCCAGCTTTCCAGCTCCAATACAGCTATGCCAACAGGGCACAGTCCTTCAGTGGGGAGGGCAGCAGTCAGGGGGGCATCCTCAAGATAAGAGAACATTTGTTCCTTTGCCTTGGAGCAGCATTGCGGTTGCATTGACACTGGAAAGTTGGATAGGATTGGGCCCATAGACACCTTGTACAAGACCAAACAAGAAAGTACACCATGGGGCTCAGTTCACATCCTGCTTGACTCCACCAACTAAAAAATGTTTTCTTAAAAACAATGGAAAAATGGGAAGTTTCAGGTATCGAACAGGAACTTGCACACATAACAAAAAATCCTTGGAAGCCGTAAGTTTCCCATTCCTTCCAACTCTGTTAATGAATTAGCATTTCTGCTTAAGCTATTGTCAGATAAAATCCATGGTAACCATTCTAGCCCAACTCCTTTGCTTACAAGTATATTGTATTAATCATTTTTTGTTTAGTTTGCTTAAAACCCCGCAGAGGAAGAAGGGATGATTGTAATAATAATAATAATAATAAAACTTTATTTTTATCCCGCCCTTCTCCCTAACGGGACCCAGGGCGGCTAACAACATATTAAAAACAATAGAATTTAAAAAAACATTAATACAAACAGATAAAAACATTTAAAAACACACTACAGGGCCATAAAAACAGTAGTCAGATTAAAAGAGTAAAAGAGCAGATCACCGAGGAATCAAGCCTGTAAAACTAAAAGATGTATAAAAAGTTAAGAAGGCCAGAAATCAGAAGGCTTGTTTAAACAACAGTGTTTTCAGGCCTCGCCGAAAGCTCTCAAGAGAGGGAGCCATTCTCAAGTCAAGGGGAAGGGAGTTCCATAATGTTGGTGCCACTACCGAGAAGGCCCTATTTCTTGCAGCCACCCCCCGGACCTCCTTGGGTGGCGGCACTTGCAAGAAGGCCTTCTCTGATGACCTGAGGTGGCGAGCCGGATTGTACGGGAGTAGGTGGTCTCTAAGATATCCTGGCCCAGAGCAGTATAGGGCTTTAAAGGTCAAAACCAGCACCTTGAATTGGGCCCGGAAACGAATGGGCAGCCAATGCAGCCCCCGGAGAAGCGGGCTGACAGAGTCAAACCGCCTGGCTCCGGTGACCACACGGGCCGCCGCATTCTGTACTAATTGTAGTTTCCGAACCGTCTTCAGGGGCAGCCCCACATAGAGCGCGTTACAGTAATCTAACCTCGATGTCACCGTGGCATGGATCACCGTGGCCAGGTCTGCACGATCCAAGTACGGTCGCAGCTGGCGCACCAGCCGAAGCTGAGCAAAGGCCCCCCTAGCCACAGCCGCCACCTGGGAATCCAGGAGCAGCTGCGAATCCAGGAGGACCCCCAAGCTGCGAACCTGCTCCTTCAGAGGGAGTGCAACCCCATTCAGAGCAAGTTGATAATCCAGCACCTGCATCGAGGATTTCCGAACCAGGAGAGCCTCTGTCTTATCCGGATTTAATTTCAGCTTGTTAGCCCCCATCCAGATCCTCACTGCTTCCAGACAGCGCTCCAGGCCCTCAACCGCCACCTTGGAGTCTGGAGGAAAGGAGAGATAGAGCTGGGTGTCATCAGCATATTGAAGGAAATTCAATATTTCACAGGATTGTGAAGGAAATAACAAGATTGTACTCAGTAGTAGTGAGTATGGGGAGCGGGAGGTGGGGCTGGGATCCAGCACTTATTCTGGATCCCAACCCCTTCAAACTCTCTCCTTGAACTTGTGCCACATCCGGAGGTGGCACAGGTCCAAGGAGACTCATAGGGGCCAGCATGCCTTTACCCGGAGGTAAGGAAAAATGTTTCCCCTTACATCTGACTTAGCTGCTTTGGGCCCCTATCCCGTGCTGGATACAGCACAAGCCTCTTGGCTTGCCTGTTCCAGTGCAGGGTAGGATTGCACCCTAAAGGAGTTTTACAATTAAGCATAACTTATTCTGAGTGTTTGGGAAAATACCCCATGCCTGCAAGTCACTAGGCAATCCGCTACTTTGTGATACTGTAATCACAGGGTTCTCCTCTTCATCACCCCATGGGGTGAGTTCCACCTTAAAGGGGTTACAGAGTGACAGTGAGGCACTTGGTCCCAGGAGAGCACTTGCAGCTCAAATGGAAAGTAAATGGAAAAAAATAGGTTCTGTTTCCCTAGATCTGTACCATGTCTCCTGATTCTGAGTTGTTTTATAGCATAAAATATTGGTTTTTAATTAAAGTTTTATATTTGAGAACAAGCTATTTCAAAAAACAAATGATGTCCAAGACCAGAGCCAACACAATGCATAAGAGGTTATGTCTGCAGCAGTGATTTATATTTGATTTTTTAAAAAATAATTTGGTTGTGTGTTTTTTTTCTCAGTGCTGTCAGAGTTTAGACCTAGGTGTCCTGCACATTGATCTCTGATCATGTCAGTTTAATAACAAACAGGTTTTGTTTTACTTTTGACTTGTTTGTGCAATGAAATATTGGTTTGGATTTGCCTTTGTCTAATTCATATACTTTTGATCAATTCCAACTCATGCCCAATTATATTACATTGCATTAACATAATTCAACAGATGTTGATATTTAAATGCTTTCTGGCATTCACTTCTTGGACAGCTGTCTTAGAGCTTGGGGAAAAGGCAAACATTTAGAGTTAAATGCTGAACATATGCTTAAATTACTAATTAGAAGCAAGAAAAAACAATGCATTATCCTTTCTGAGGACAGTAAGACTCTAATACAGATGTTTTTTTAAGTCTTTTTGGTTGGCATAAAGTTCATGAGCCTCTGGAGGCAAGGTGGTGTAAAGCATTAAGAATAACTGTACAATTGGACTTCATTTCCCAGGAGGTTTTCTTTTTAAAAAATTCCAACCTTCTTATTGCAGGTAAACCTGAGTTTAAATAAGGTTTGGAACAGCTAGGAGGTGTTAGAGTACTGTTTTCAGAGATGAGAAAGCCTACTGGCAAGAGAAATGCGTTTCTTTTCTTATTCCTAGTCACATTATGTTCCTATTCCATATAAAACAAATATGTTACCATTAAAGCCCCAATTTTAACATACTGGCATTATATGAAAGAACTTTAACAGTGCTGAATTATTTTATCACATCTGTTTAACATTTGATTTTTTTAAAAAGAAAGAATGGTCATAGCGCTTGTTGGTTAATACAATAGCATTCTCAGTAGTGTGAAAGCAGATGTTGCAATGTGTGTTACGCTGATGATGTCATTGTTATAGATAAGCCTGAAGAAAGGCTTTAGAACTAGGAAAGTAGTGGAATTCGCTGTGAAATTTTGATTACACCTGCCTGGTTCAAAATAACCACATGTATATTCCCAGCAGAATCGGTTTTAGGAAACAGTGTTATTTATCTGTTGTCTAATATAGGTTAGCATGAATGTTAATGACAATTTATAATTTGGTTTTTTTAACCCTATTATCTTACAAAACTGAGACAAAAACTTAAAACAATAAAAGACAGCCATCTCACAACCCTCCAACAAGAGCTGAGGAGCCGGAAAAGACTGAGAGCTTCTTTAACCCATTTTTGCCCTGCCCACAAGTGTACACATTTGGTCCCTGTTGCATAAATGCAACATTGGGCAGAAATGGCTTAAGTAGAAATGCAGTTGAAAATTGCTTTGCAAATCATATATTACTAGATTACTTACATTTGTATCCTATAGTTTCACCAAGATGCTCTGCAATATTTTAGCTTCACAACAGCCCTATAAGGCAGGCGAAATTGTGACTTTTCCAAGGCTACCCAAGCTTCATAGCTGAGTGAGTTTTGAGCTTCCGCTTCCCACTTGAAAACACAGCTGTCTAACTAATGCATCACACAGCATGCTACAATGATTATTTAAACAAATGTCACACTTTTTATAGTAATCCAAATGATAAGGTTATTAGCGTGCTTTTGTAATTGCTGAAAGTTTTAATCATTTTTTAAACAACATGCTCATTTCAAGTGAGCAGTATAAAACAACCTTAGTTTACAATCAGCCTGTCCATCCATCTGCCCTTGGAGGTTACATGAAGCTACTGCTGTAACCTCTTAATGATACCATAAAAACTGTCAATGTAAGCAACTAGACCCTGTCATTCCTTGCTAAGTAGGGTTGGGTGAATTAGAAAGTATGGCAAAGCATTTGCCTGTGGTAAGTAACCAGAATGAGAAATGTCATGCTCTCTCTACTTTCCTGCCCCCAATGTTGTGGAAAATGGTATACAGTTCGCCAAGATGGCAGCTGTCAAAATTACATCTGTAGACATTAGAACTGAACTAGCATTCCTTGTTGACACTGACTGCTCACAGCACAGCCAGACAACAATGCCGTAAAGTTTGCTATGAAAGATGCTTCAGATTTCTGACACTGATTTGACTGAACAGTCAAACAAGTAAGATGAAAATTCAACATTATGGTTCTTATTATTTCTGTTCTTTGAAGAAGCAACCATTATGTTTTCTTATTTTTTTTCTATAAGTATAAAATGTGTCTGTCTGTTGGCAACCTTCAGTCTCGAAAGACTATGGTATCCGCTCTGAATGGTGGTTCTGGGACAGCGTCTAGTGTGGCTGAAAAGGCCAATTCGGGAGTGACAATCCCTTCCACACTGGGAGCAAGTGCAGTCTGTCCCTGGTCTGTCTCCCTGGCTATGGGCCTTCATTCTTTGCCTCTTTGCCTCAGACTGTTGGCCAAGTGTCTCTTCAAACTGGGAAAGGCCATGCTGCACAGCCTGCCTCCAAGCGGACCGCTCAGAGGCCAGGGTTTCCCACTTGTTGAGGTCCACTCCTAAGGCCTTCAGATCCCTCTTGCAGATGTCCTTGTATCGCAGCTGTGGTCTACCTGTAGGGCGCTTTCCTTGCACAAGTTCTCCATAGAGGAGATCCTTTGGGATCCGGCCATCATCCATTCTCACGACATGACCGAGCCAACGCAGGCATCTCTGTTTCAGCAGTGCATACATACTAGGGATTCCAGCATGTTCCAGGACTGTGTTGTTTAGAACTTTGTCCTGCCAGGTGATGCCGAGAATGTGTCGGAGGCAGCGCATGTGGAAAGCATTCAGTTTCCTCTCCTGTTGTGAGCGAAGAGTCCATGACTTGCTGCAGTACAGAAGTGTACTCAGGACGCAAGCTCTGTAGACCTGGATCTTGGTATGTTCCGTCAGCTTCTTGTTGGACCAGACTCTCTTTGTGAGTCTGGAAAACATGGTAGCTGCTTTACCGATGCGTTTGTTTAGCTCGGTATTGAAAGAGTGTCAGAGATCGTTGAGCCAAGGTACACAAAGTCATGGACAACCTCTAGTTCATGCGAAGAGATTGTAATTCCGGGAGGTGAGTCCACATCCTGAACCATGACCTGTGTTTTCTTAAGTCTGATCGTCAGTCCAAAATCTTGGTAGACCTTGCTAAAACGATCCATGAGCTGCTGGAGGTCTTTGGATATGTAATTTTTCAGAAAGACCACTTGAAAAAATGCCAATTATAAATATTAAAATATTGCTTTGAAGTAGATTTCTATGCATAGTACAGGTGGAGCCTGTTTATCTGCAGAATTTTCATCCACATGAAGCCAGCTTGGCCCCATCTGAAAACATGGAAGTGCCCTTCTAGGACCTCCAGAAAACCTCAGAAGGCCTCAGAATGCTTCCAACGCTTTCGGGGGCCTTTCTGAGGCCCATGGAGGCCACACACAGCCTCCACAAGCCTCGGAAAGGCCTCCAAGGATCCTAGAAGGGCACTTCAGATTTTTGCCTGAAAATGAAACTAGAAGCTTTTTTGTTTGGAAAATTGGATGATTTGATTCACAAAGACTATGAAATGATATTTTTATATATGACAACTGCTGCAGGAATATTGTATGCCAAATAATAGAAAATTCCAGAGAGAACCTGCATTGGAAGAATGGTGGCTAAAGGTATTGGATTTGGCAGAAATGGATAAACTTACAACTCTTCTTAAAGATAAGTCGGTAAAAATTTTTATGGACAATTGGAAACAATTCTTGAACTTCCTGCACGTTGAAGGGAAAATGGACCAAGTAACCTATGGCTTTGATGAGTAGATAGGGATTTAATTTTTATGTTTTTCTCATTTTTCTTTTTGTGTTGAAAATGAACTTTTTAATAATCACATTTTATAAGTACTGTTTAAGATTTGATAGCTAATATTTTGTATGATTTTGTTGTAGAACAAAGAAGTGTAGTTCAAGATCTCGGCACTTGCCACACAACTTGCAATATCTTTACTTTTCAATTTTTTATTTGCTTTTAATAAAATGAAAAAGGGGGGAAAGGAAACGAGAAGTGCCCTTCTAGGACCTCCAGAGGCCATTCTAAGCCTGTGGAGGCTGCACACACCCTCCATGGGCCTCACAACAGCTCTGGATGTGACTGGAGCAAGGCTCTGGTCATGTTTGGAGCTCAGTGGACCCCAAAATCCACTGATTTTGCATGATTTAATTTCAGGCAGAATTCAGTATCCTCAAAGGGTTTAGGAATGGAACCTTAATGGATAACAAGGGTCCACCTGTATAGCTCATACACCTGGGAGGGGGATGACAACAGGCAACCCCAATGGAGAAAAGCCTGCAGTAGCAAGTAAGTCTGTAGGTCTCATTATGAAACAAGATGGAAGTAATTTGATAAAGATGGGCAATGGAATGTCCATCAGAGTTAGTGCTGTCTTTTACTACAGTAAAAAATAAAGAGGTTTCTTTTCTTTTTTCTTTTAATTAAAAACGGTTAACCAGAGAACAGTAGACAACTGTAGGCACCATTCATTTCAGGGACTGAGTGTTTTGACTGATCACTGCATTCCAAATATGCTATAGAGACTCCAGTTTACATTGTCAACAGAAAATGGTGCAAGCATAGGCTCTAAGGTCCATAGGGTTTCACGTTCCTGTTGTGAATGTCATGGCATCCCCTGGAGAAAAGCTGCCATTCCCAAAACACTTCCCACATTCTTGTTCTGTAATACAGTGCCCAAGAAAGAATGCAGGGGGTTGTTGTCTGGTTGTGCCCTTAGAATAACTTGTGTATTTTCTGCCTTTCAATTTAAGTAGCTGTGGTAGCTGCCTCAGAGTTATTCTGGGAACAGAAATCCATTATGTGAATGGCAGTAGAAGGGCACAGTATATCATCATATGGACTGCACACGTATAACATGTGGAAGACTATCTATTTTTGCATCAATAATTTTAGAATTATTGGATAATATAACTAGACAATGCTGCATTTCAAGGAACTTGTTCTATATCAAGCATCTCAGTGTTTAACTATTTTAATTTCCTTTTCTGTGTTTTTGTACATGTGAATAACAAATCTTCACTGCTCTCATGATTTTATGCCTTCCTCCTTGATGCTTTCCCTCTTTTTGTTTTGTTGTGGCTTTTTCCCACAGTTTTCTTGATAGAGGTGACATAAATAGGTGAAAGTATAATGTAGCATAAGGGAAAAGAGAAATGCATACTTGTGATGTATTGCTGTTGTTTCCTTTCAAGATAATAGTCTGCTTTTAAATTGTGTTTTAAAACCTTCATAATAGGTTTTAAAACAATTTAATAGAAGACTACTATCTCTTTTCAAGAATGGTTACAGATCACAAGATATGCCTGAATGTTCTAGAATCTGTACAAGATAGAATGTCAGGAAATTCCAGAGAGTAGGTTGTCCTTGAAAATCAGAGAATAGTGTATTTTTTCAAAGTCTCACTGCAAGTTAAAGCTTGAGAGAATTTAGGACCCAATCCTAAACACCCATAGCACTGGCATTGAGCTCCAGTGCTGGTGCTAGGTGTCGTAAACATGCCATAAAGCACTTTACAGCACAGTAGGAGGAGGGTACCGGGCCCAGTGTCAGAAGGACGCCACCAGGCAGTGACTAAGACTGCTGGGTGGCGATGTCGGTTTTCAGGGTGGGGAGAAGCGTTCCAGGGCAGTGACAGGGTGGAGTGGGAGAAACAACTGACCCAGGAAGGAGTTCTATCCTGCACATTGGGCTGAAAAACCTGACACAAAAGTTCTCAAGTCTGCACCGGCAAAATAGCTGGTGCAGACTTGAGAAGTCCCATTGCAGGGCATGCACCTTACTCAGGGGAAGGAGACAAACATCCCCCATTGGCTTCCTGGCACCCACAGGATGCAGCAGTCACAATTTTGGTGCCATTCTTTCTCCGGGCGCTGGGCAGCTTAAGATTGAGCTGTTAGTCACTGTTAGTCACAAAGTACCAAGAATGCAGAAACAATGGGTTGAATCCTATCCTTAGAGTGCACAATAATTTCAGGCCCTCCTTCAGGGAGATAAAGCAGGGTAGAAATTTAGTAAATAAGCCTCATAGAAACCTCCCCACTCTTTCCTCCTCACAAAAGACATCCCACAACTCCTTAAAATCCATAGATGGGAGTGGAGGGGCAGATTAGAATGAAATTCAGTATGAGGGAATCCGCAAAAATTCCCTCTTGAGTTTTTTTAAAATGTTTGCTACATACTTTTGCAGTGGCAGTTATTTTTAAAGCAGAAATATTTAATGATTTGATTTACATGTCCCTTTTTAAAATTCCACTTTTAGAGGGAACTATCTTCCTCACTAACAGGATGGACAGTAGTCTACCTGTCCCCTACTTCTGTTCTGGGTAGACAAACTCATCCAGTGCCTTTCTGAGAATTACTTCATGTTATGCCTTAGAAATAATGACTCCTGAGCTCTGTGTAGGGAATCAATCCTAAGAAGCGATGTAAAATGAATATAATCTTGTCACCAAGAAGCTGATTCACATTTCACGTGGCAGATGTATTTTCCATGTATGCAACACATCTTCTGGTGTAAAGGGGATATGTGTCTGTAAACATATGGGAAATGTGGTAAACATGTGCCAAGGAAGCTACAGTAGGCTGCAGTCATCTAGCATGCGTCTACCATACATTTCCAGACATGTCTGCCCTTCACACTTTATGATGATAGACCATGGCAAATCTGAATGCTACATCAATTTGAATTGTCCCTGGATCTTTCAAGGCATTGGGTCAAGGGAGAGCTTTCATACAGAACAGAAGAGCAATCAAAATGACAAGTACCCTCTTCTTTTGGAAAAAAAATTTGTATTGAAAAAAAATTTCATTGTGGTGGAAAAAGAAAACAATTGCAAATTTAAGGCAGCGGATACACTTTTCTATCAAGATTTGTTATGACTTTTCAAGAATATAAAAAAATTAAGGATCAGATTTTGTAAAGACTTCCAATATACAGCTCATTTCATATCAGTAGCCACTGCAGCAACTCCAGATTCCTTCATTCTATGTTCTGTTATTTACAGCTTTTCTCAACCACAGACTTGTACCAGAACTTGAGACTAGGATTCCTTCAGATTGGTTTCCTGCCCACAAAGTAAATTTTTTGACATGGTCTTGGGAGCCTTAGACTCAACACATTACTGACCTTTGTTTTCCCTGATTATAAGAAAATGTTTTAAAAACTGTGATAACCCTAGAGCAGGGGTGCTCAAACTTTCAACTTTAGGGATGCTGGACCTTTAACAAGTGTATAGAAGAGAGAATTTCAGCAGGTGCAACTTGTCATCCCACAGATGACAAGCTGCACCTGCTGAAATTATCTCTCCTACACAATTTTAAAGGTCCAGGATCCCTAAAGTTGAAAGTTTGAGCACCCCTGCCCTAGAGACTGCTGCTGAGCCGGCAGAAGGTTAGTAGGCAGGCTTAAGTGCTGCTAAGGCAACATAAATCAGACTGATAATAGTGCAGTGCTTTTCCATCACATCAAGGTTTCTACAGCAGTGAGGTTTCAGGGCAGTGAATTCCACACTTTTTTCAAGCCTTGATGGGTATGTGAAACCTCCTAGTTTTTAGAATTAGGCTGTCTCTGAATGCCAGGTGCAAGGGTTTGGCACCAGGATGAAGGTCTTCTGCTGCCTTGTATGCTCCCTGAGGCATTTGGTGGACCTCTGTGAGACACAGGAAGCTGGAGTAGATAGGCCTCTGGCCTCTTCCAGCAAAGTTCTTCTTATGTTCTTGCTGCTGGTCCCTCCTGCTTTCCTTGGGAGCTCAGATGTAATGAAGAGCAGAATCTTAGCCAATGTACATAAGAATTTCCACACAGTTGGCTTGGGAAAACCCTCAGTTGTCATAATTCTGTCCTATATACAATTGTTTATGGAGGATGGATCTGTCAAGAGCTACTAGTCATGATTTTCAAATTGGAATGTTCATACTTCAGAAGCAATATGTGACTGATTATCAGATGCTGGGAAAAAGGAAGTAGAGACAGCTATCAATTTCATTCTCCACTTGTGATCTTCTCCTAGGATCCTTTGTCCTATAGAAATTAAACCTAAGAAAAGAGAAATGAAAACCTAGATGAAAAATACAAAGAGTTGGGGAGTGTCACCAGGATCCCTGTCTCGGGACGGGATTGCACCTGACCGCTGGCTTGAGACCACGGACTGGCCGGTCAGGGGAACCCTGGCTGGGGAAGTGCTAGCTGTGTTGATGCAACTGCTTGCTCTGTGGTCTTAGTTCCTGGTCTTGAGGCTGAGTGCACACCCACAGGGTGGGGCACTGGCCAAAAGTGACCGCTCAGCCAAGCCACTTGGGTAGCCAGCACAGAGTCATCCAGCTAGGCCTCCATATGGCCTGAAACCTTACAAGATCTTGGGCCAGGGTGGGAACAGGAAGGGGCAGAGCCTCCTGAGCCAGTGGGGAGGCTCATAAGGGTCTCGGCTATAAAAGGAAGAGGTTACTCCTCCTCAAGCAGAAGCCTAAGGAGGACAGCCAGGGGTAGCTTTGGCAACCCCTTTGCCTTACCCCTGCCTGCCCCTGACCCAGAAGGGGATGGAATAACTCCACCCTCAGGAAACCGGCCCCAATCCCTGGAGGATCATGAACCGGGACCAGCCCTGGGAGGAAACCATCCCCTAGCAGCTTGGGCTACTGGGTGCCCGAGGGGGCGGTCCCACTGGTATCACCAGTCCCACAGGGGCAACTCAGGGGATCTTCCCCAGCCCGGCAAGGGCTCAGACAGCACCAGCAGCTGCCACTGTGGCAACACTGGGGACCTACCCCAGCCAGCCAGGAAGGAGCCCAGCAACCCACAGCTACCTCAGCCAGCCCCAAGGGGGTAACAGTGAGGAGTCCGTCCGTCCCCCAGCCTGCCAGGAACCAAGGCAGGCACAACCACCGCACCCAGGAGAGAATATCCACGAGGCAGGACCAGCCCAACTGTAGGGACATTTGTAGGTTTTCTCACCCCAAGAGGCCCGGGCAGCAGACAACAAAGGAGGCAGTCATGTTAAAAGTATCTGTATAGTCCCTTGTGACATATGTATGAATGTAAAGTCTATTACCAGAATAAATTGCCTAGGTATACTGCTACAGAAGATTTCATGTGTGCTTCTGCAATCGGGTAAGTCCATAGCGACCCAACCAAGAGAAAATGAAGTCCCTCCTTTGAGGGTAGTGGGTCGGGCCCTGAGATGGGCATCACAGGGAGACCAACATGAAACATGGAAGCCAGAAAAGAAGGAAATACTCTTCATTCCCCTTGTACCCCAATGTTTCCAGGTATTTTTTCAGAATAGGTAGAGATGAATATGTGGCCCATAGCAGGGTGTGCTGTTTGACCCACACCATGAAGAGGAAACGCCTTTCACCATATGGCATATATGCATCTCTTCCCCCCCCCTTACATGAAGTAGGAAAGCACAAGTCATTCATGCATCCTTCTTTCACATCTTATGAGCTGTAGGGGCAGGAATATCAAAGGAATCTGAACAACAAATGAAAGCTACAGGATCTAGGAAAGGGCATGGCTGTGAAGGCAAGGATACATTCCAGTGTCGAACAACCTTTGTGTAGCCCTGACAAGTGTGCCAATGAGATTTAACAGGTTGGCAGTAATGAATATGCAATAATATACTTGTTAATCAAGTTGCTCCTGATATGTATTATACTGTGAGCTTGAGCTTTTCTGCCACAAAACAGTCCCTTACATTGATCATTATGATTTATGTTTAATACTTAAGACATAATTATACACTTCTTGGAACTTATGCACACATTTGACAAACTGAGTACAACAATATGTAGTGGATATGAAATTGTGTGCCCACCAACCTGCCCCTGCCTCTCTCCTATGACCATGCATTGTGATGTTATGTCAGTGATCTATATGTGTGTATTTTCCCATGCCTGTTTGCCCCATAACATTCTATCTTTACTCCACCGAAAACAATATTTTATATTGGGCACACACTCAACAGACTCATGCTCCTAGAAGAGATTGTTGAAGCAGAGTTTGGGGCATTAGGTTCCAATGAAATTGATCTTGTAGGTTCTTTGATTATAACATTTTTGTTTTGAATTCCTCAGTGTTTATTCAAAGAAACTATCATTACTAGAGCTTGCTGTGTGATGCTTTATTGTAGTTTTCAGCCCTGTATAGCCTGAGAACCAGTGTTCTAGAGAATACATTATTCTGCATCTTTTTTTCCAATAACTTCTCTCACTAACATTAGTCACTATTGCATTCCTGTGCATCAGGGGTGTTCATAACTAAAATGGTCATTTCTTTTGAATCATGTTGGTCAGAATCACTGAATCATTTTGAACTGAACTCTTGTTATGTGCCATGTAATCTTTCTTAATAAATGCGCTGGCAGCTTGCTAAAATTGCCTAAAGAGGCCATTTTGTGTTCTGAATGAGCAGCATTCTAGCCTCTCAAATAACAAAATAAATTTATCCTTTATCAAAAATGCTTTTCTGTCCTTTTTGAGGTGAAGAGCACTCAACTCCATCCATTTTACATTATCCTTCTGAGACCATCTCTGAAACAAACTCTCTGATGCCTACAGACTAACTGCAGCATCCAACAGGGATAAAAACCAAAGGGTTCTACAGCCATCTGCAGGAATTCATTGATACTGTGCCAGAGTCCTGTTGCTGTTTTCACAGAAATTCATTATTCTAGTTGGGTTAAAAGAGTTGTTAAGCATAGCAGAGTAGTGCAGTGCAGAGTAAAATTAAAGAAAAAAAAGGTGTTAAACATGTTTTCAGAGATGTACTAGAACAAAAGCTTTTACGGAACAACTGCACAAAAGTTCAATAGTTAACTTTTTCATTGCTTCTCTCAGCACCAAATTCATCTGAAGTTTACTTGTTCATTTAAAAGATTTATATCCTGCCTTTCCATTCTTCCTAGAGCTCATGGCAACTTACTAATAAAAAAAAATCAATTAAAAACAGTACAATAAAACAGTCGCATCCTAAAAGCACTGCAAAATGAAAAGGTTTCCAGACCCCAGTGGAAGGACATTACAGAGAGGGCAGTCCCAAGTTTGAGGGGGAGAGAATTCCAGAGGCCCCAACAGAAATGGCCCTGTTGTGGGCCACCACCAGCTGAAAGTCAAAAGGCAATAGTGCACACTATAGGGCAACCTGTGATTGCCTTGGGGATAGAGGTGTTTGAAAAACGGTGTTATTAGAAGTAAACCCATTGTGTCCAGTCAGGCTGTAAACCTATCCTACTCAATGGAAACAAACTCATGGGGTGGCCAGTCTTATGCAAAGAAGGAGACTATCCTTCAAGTATCTGAGTCCTAAACCATTTACAGCCCAATTCCAATCTACTCTGGAATAAGTTCCATTATAGGCAATAGGGCTTACTCCTGGGTAAGTGGGGATAGGATTGCAGCCTTAGAGAGTTATAAATCATCCCCTGCTCATTGTGCTTGGAAGTACACACTTAGGCCACAATCCTAACCAACTTTCCAGCACTGATATTAGGGCAGTGCAATTCCAAGGTAAGGAAACAAACATTGCTCTACCTTGAGAAGGCCTCCATGACTGCCCCCCAACTGCAGGAGGCAGCACATGCCCCACTGGCACAGCTATGCCAGTGCTAGAAAGTTGGTTAGGATTGCGCCCTTAGTGAAGGTGAATTAACAGATGTGTGACATGGTTACATCCCCTTCCTCCTGTGAGGAGCCTAATAGCTATGTTCTGTACTAACAGAAGTTTCCAAGCAGTCTTCAGTGATAGCCCCACACACAGCACATTACATTAGTCCAGTGTAGTTTCTAAAAGTGTGTGAGTAACCATAGACATGTCTGTCTGATCCATTTAAGGACATAGTTGGTGAACCAGCCAAAGCTAGTTGGTACTATCAGTCATCCTGATACCTGACAATCCAGGATCAAGGTTGCATCCAGGTTGAGTCTCGTCCCCCCCAAATTGCAGATCTGCTTCTTAGGGGAAGTCCTACCTCGTCTAAAATGATACAACACTCCATATCTCAGGTCATCTTTCTCCTAGCTAACAGTACCTCTATTTTCTCTTGATTTAATTTACACCTATTTACCCTCATCTGTCTACCTCATGTTATCATTAAGGAATCTGTACTCTAAAAGAAAAGCTTATGACCCTTTCAGAAATCTGAATTAATTCCAACAGAAGTGGTGAAGAGAGTAAAGCTCTAGGTGCATTTCACAGCCACCATCTTAACACACAGTATACCATTTTTGTCTATGCCATCATCATAAAGATGTTTTTGAAAAGGCTGTTGAATCACACCTATTCTCCGAAGAAGTTTTTAGTGAGAAGAATTTTGCAGTTTTAGTTAGCTGGTTTAGGAATTAAGCACATGACACTCCTCCTTCATGAACGTATTCTTTGTGAAGTATGAAAGTATATAGCTGCATCATGTTTGAAAGTGATTGTGTGCCTTAGTGCAAAATATATGCGTTTAGGAAATATGTGTCCTGTGAGTACATGGCAAGCCTTTGTACCATCTTAATACCTGGAAATGTGTATGAGGTTTCTCCACATACACAAAGAGAGATAATCTCTATCGATTATAGGATGAATATATCTGTGTAACTCTTAGAGATCCATGCAAGTTTAGCAATCAAAAATATGTTTCTTGATAAGTAAATACAAATTTGGAGGTGAATGTTTAATAAAATCAAAATATTTGAAATTGAAGATGAAGATTCTTAGAGGGGATTGTATCTTACCCTTAATTATGTTTGTTGAAGCAAGAGATCTGTGCTGCGTCTAAGCAGAGAAAGAGTAAAAACCATTAGGTTACTACACAATCTCACCTGGGAGGGAGCAAAATGAGTGCCCTTCATTTGGACCCTGAAAATAATAACTGAACTCATATGCTGTATTTCACTTAACAGAGCATTTTCTTAGCATTTTAAAGCCCAGTGATGGCCATAGCTGTTTGAGGAAGTTAAAGGAAATATTATTTGCCATGCAACATAACAGTGTGAAATTAAATTGTAAAGGAAAGAGACTTTCAACTGGGAAGAAAGCCGAGAAAATGTCCACATCAAATAACAGATGCAATATATACTGATAAATCCGCAAAACAAAACAAAGCCTGATGTCACATCAATAGCTGCTAATGGCAATAGCACATTTATCATTGTGAATTTTCCTAGTTCTACATCTTTCAAAAGCACCCCTTATGTTTTTTTTAATGTAATTATGTATACATAGTTTAGAAAATAAGTTCCTAGCCTTAGAGGTAAAAAGGAAAGGGCATCTTTTAAAATTTGGCAGTGGTGTTCCCCATCTTCTATAATTGCTGTTTATTCACTTAATAGGGGAAGACATGACAATAACATAAATAAATAAAATTGTGGCCTACCAGTCTAAGTTCACACCAGTCTGGCTTTTGCAGCCCTTTTCTTTCCCTCTGCCACAACTTTGCCGCTGCCGTGACACTTGCAGGCCTGCTTCACTGTTGTGCAGCTGATGCCCTGTCCAGGCTTATATTTTTCTTTGTGACAGTGAGTGTTCTTGCCAAATGCCAGGGACCATAGTCACATCTGTTTGTCTCCCAAGCTTGTCTGAGGCTGCTCGGGAACACTTTTTATCCAGGGGGCAGTTTTAACTAGGCCTAATACTCTGGAAAACCCTGTTTGTAAATGCATACAATGAGGCGACAAGTTCCTGTTGTCTTTTCTATAAAATTATTGCCTCTGACACGACTTGCTCGAGTCCCTGTCATCAGCACGTCAACAGCCAAGTTTTCAGGCAAGGTGGTCTTAACAAGTTCCATCCCCCCTGCCAAAAAGCATGCCTAGTTTCCTGCATGAACACTATTTATAAATGATAGCTTGCAGCAAGCTATGGATAAGTACTGTAGAGAGGAATCTGGGAAATAGCTCTTCAAGGATGTGGCTTCATATTAAGGAACAGTTTGGCAGGGCTGGTCAGATTGTTTTTGCCTTATCCCAGTGAAAGAACTTAGGAATCAAAATGTGTATGTCAATAAATCAGGAGAGACACTAATATTTCTGCTAAATAAAGTTGACTTGTCGCCTTGTTTCTTCTCAAGGATATAGTAGACTCAGACTTCAAAGCTCCATAAACAAGCCTTCATCCAAATAGACTTCAAATGCTTTCTTAATATTCTCATGTCCATATAACCCCAGAGAAAAGGCAGACCTGTAGTGGCTCTCACATTTTGGATGTCTTCTAGGCCCTTTGATGAATGAAGACAGAGCATATAGCCTATTAGTTTTTTGGGGATTGATTTCTCTCAATGCAGAGGAAAATCTCTGTGGAAAGCAATACTGCACTATCGCTTGAAATGAAAAGAATTATTTCATAGTACATTTTTCATTCGATCTTCTTTGCATGCAACAGTTGGGGTGCAAGCTTGATGCACAAATAGACTTACTTTTTTGCTTTCCACTACAAATTGGAACTCTCACGTTTCTCCAGGAAGAAGATGCATAGGCTTCAGGGACAGCTGAGAACTGTTCATAGCATACTTTTTTTGCATGTTAGAATTTGTAAGGAAGGGAACAGAACTGTACATCTTGTGGACGTGCAGTTTTCACTGTGAGTTGATAACATGCAAAGAAGCCCATAATTTTTTGACTGATTTTGATCACATCTAATTGATTGACTTGTCAGAAAGGAGGGGGAATTTTCACAGTATTACAAGCTGTTGCCTTTTAGTTCTTTGTAATAATCCTAATTGTTTCTGGCAGAGAAAATCTCACTGCTTTTCCTCAAAATAGTTGCAAAAATAGAAAATTGCTCTCCCCTTGTCTAGTGATCAGGTTATTGTACTTTGCAGAGACAAATGATTCATTTATGCTGAAGGAACACAGCTACCTTTCAGACATCCATTGATTTTAAATTAAAAAGTAACTGTTATGTTCTAGGCACAGGGTGATAACAATAACAAAGTAGTCCTTACTTAGTGTTATTTGTTGCAGCTCCATTGCAGGTGCCGATAGAGAAGCAGGAAGGGGAGATCCAAGTTCCATAATCTAACTGATCAATAATCTAGCTATCTCAAAGCAATGTAACAGATAATCAATGAGCGCAGAATTACTCAAGCACAGCTAGCTGTTATTCTTGAAGCTAGGGTCTTCAGGTTCAATTGGCTGACTTTATTAATTTCTGTCTTTCATCCTATTGAATTCTTGTTTCCCACCTTTTCATTCCTTCTCAAGCTCTCTTCATTATACCAATCCTAACAAATACTGCATTCCATTATAGTATGAGCTGTGTCCAGAAGTCTCTGTCTGACCCTGTAATAATATTAGGAGCTGTTGTGGAAAGGAAGGCTTAATGTTTCTTTGTGTACATTCTATTCAATTTCATATACTGTACTATTTTTTATAGGTGGACAGTCATTTTGGAACCAATTTAAGATGTGACTTTAGTAGATCTGCAAGGTCTTATTTTCAGTTTGGTATCTTTTACATTTTACTTTAAACCTCTTTGAAGCATGGCTGATGTAACATAAATTGTAGAACATAATAGATAACTAGTTTATTTCCTGAGGACCATGTGACCAGTCTTCTGTGATCCCCAAAGTATGAGCAACAAAGGACAATAATTACACTTAATTGCATGATATTGAAAAATGTAATAACCTGCTAGTTGAACGCAAATGAAGGCTACCCGTTGACATGCTTTGAAGACACGTGATGGTATAAGACATGCTTTGTTTCTCATGTTTCACCCTGTTTGTTTATGGAATGGAGGTGAGGTTCTTAATGAAAGGAATATATGGGATGCAGAATTCTTTCTCCCTCTTGCACCTTATCTCCATGAGGTCTGTTGCTCCCGCTGCTTTTTTCTTGTCTCATCTTCCTCTAATAGATCTGAGAATGGAGAAAAAGAGCTGGAGCAACATGTGGAGGAGAGGTAAAGTACATACAGGGTTCAGCAGCTCTCTCCTGCACATTCCTCTTAAAGTTGATGGCTCTGTCAGGTCAGGTTTGTACATTTCCCTTGTCTTCAGTTCTGATGTGAATTTCCTTCCTCCCTGAGCTGGAATTTTAGGGCAGATTCAGTCTCAGTGATAAAACTGGAGTAATTAGAACTCCATCTAATCAAGGCACACCAGATTCCTCTTAGGTAAAAGGATAAAGAGATGGGTAAAAAAAAACTTTCCAAGGTATGTCAGTGAGAATGTTACAATGTTATGAACATTGTGAAGACAGAATGATTTTTTTTTAAGTACCTCCTTCAATACTAGAATTCTGGATCACCCAGTGAAATAGATTGCAAGTGTCTACTGGGCAGATAAATAGGCGTACCTCTTCATATAGTGCATAATTAACATGGAATTATTTACCACAAAATATGCTAATATGACAATTAGTGATAAACAGTGTTAGAGTGAAGCAGAATACTTTTCTTCACATGTCTTATTTTCAAATTCACAAGGCATTTGAAAATAAGAGGGCTTTGTCACAAATTTATATCCTGTGAAGGCTGCTTGTTACTTTAAAGAAAAACTGATGATGTTTTTGCTGTAATAAATGTTGTTCCAACAGCAGGCATTAGTACCCAACTGGTAACTCACCAACAATATTGTGATCACTGTAGATCATTAATCTTGCCCATTTTCTTGTCGGGAGCATCAGTATTTCATTTTACGTTGAGTCCAAAAGATTGCCAGTTTTGAAAAATTAAAAGCATTCCCTTTACATTATTTATTCCAGAAGCGATTTATACTGCATTTTCGCCCTGAGTGCTTGTCAACAAACTTAATTAGGTTTCTGTATAAGAAGGATTCCAACAGGCAACTTCATCTTTATTGAGACTGTGTTAACTAAAGTGCGGAATGTATTATGTTAATTATTCTGTTCCGATATTTTCCTTACTGTTTTGTTAATAGATCTCTCTGGTAATTGCTTTCAGACAAACAAGTGTCCATTTAGGATCCTTATGTATGGGGGATATCAAACGAAGGAGAAAAGCTGCACCACTGCCAGGACCCACCGGTAAGCAGATTTCACTGTGCAACATACCAGAAATTGTAAGTCTGCAAAATAACATGGGCAGAGAAAGCTTTAATCCATTGGTGCTTACTTGAATAGAACCGGACATCAGACAGTTGGCAAAATGTTTTGTAGCATGTTTTAATAGTTGACACATTCCTAAGGTAGTTCCTAAGGTATGTACAGGTTGAGCCTCATTATTCGCATGGGTTCCGTTCCAAGCAATCACATGGATGGCAAAAAAAGCACTATAGCAAATCAATTTAAAAAACAAAGTTTCTTTGCTCCAGTGATTTAAAAACAGCCTTGCTGACCTTTGTGATATAAGATAAGAGTAATTAAGAAGACAATCCATCAAATCCTTACGAAGGCGCAAAGAAGACAATCCTTACAAAGGCACTTCACTCACTCAACCCCTCCCTTCACCAATGCAAAGTGATCACCTTTCTTTCACATGCTCACAGGGAGGGTTCGCCTGGAGAGAGAAGGATTGATGGATTGTCAGCCAGCTGCCCTCTCTCTCTCTCTCTCTCTCTCTCTCTCTCTCATTAAGGAGGCTATTGTTAAAGGACTGTTCAGTTTTTTAAGTTGGTTTTAAAGGGATGCATTTTTCCCCTTCTCCAGGGATCAGTATATTCATTCTCATTTGCAGGAGCCATTTGTGTTGAGTCAAATCCGTGTATAAAAAATCCGTGTATAGAAAGGCTGTGCCTGTATAAAAAAAAAACTGCTGTGATTTGACTCTAAGAACAATGTAAAAAACTGGTGTGGTTTATCCCATATCCTATCACTAACTGGCTCTGATTAGTTCTTCATAGCCAATTTCTGTATGTAAAAATGAATACATTAAAGTGGTACTAACTTAACTCGCTTCAGCACACTGCCTCCAATTGTGGCTATTGTGAATATTTTCCAGTCTTATTATTTGGTCTTATTTTTTTCCCCATCTCTTCTTTTTAAGGGTTTTAGGAGGGCTTCTAATTCACAATCTAATCTCTCTAGGTATCTGATTTTCTAATTCACTAATTCATAGCCTATAATAACCTTAATCCCCAAGATTGGCTGCCCCAATCTTGCTACATTTCCTCTGGTTTGTTGGCAAAAGCAAAGAGGTAGTTTTTGATTTTGTTACATTAAACCCCATAGAACCGTTCTGTGGACTTCTTTTTTTTATGATTGCCTACCTTTAAGCTTTGTCCCCTCAATGTTTCCAGCTTCAGGCACAGTTTTTATAGCAAGAAGTGAATGCATAGCAGTAAATGAAATTGTTTATTGTGTAATTTTGCAACTTTATCTTTGAATGATCTCTAAATTTCTGACTTAGACAGTCCTGAGCTTGAAAGAATGGATGTATTTGTCCAGCCAACATTGTCTCTTCTTCCTTCCACCACTATAACATAACTTAGCCTCACCTTTACCATACTTGCTCCTCCCCTACTCTTTTCTCATCACTCCACCAGGCCTGGCCTTCCCTTTTCA
Organism: Tiliqua scincoides; assembly: GCF_035046505.1. Classification (NCBI taxonomy): domain Eukaryota; kingdom Metazoa; phylum Chordata; class Lepidosauria; order Squamata; family Scincidae; genus Tiliqua; species Tiliqua scincoides. The sequence continues at coordinate 252,750,294 of NC_089821.1, forward strand.
ACCATATATGTCTCTATGAATTCAGCTGAATAGTTTTTATCCCCAACAAGCATTTGCAGTTGTTTTGTGATCATGGGACTGATTTATCTAAACAGATTCAGTGCACAATAGATTGCCCAGTCACTGTTCTTTTGTACAAACTAGATTTTGTCTAAAAAGCATTAAGTGTGGACTCTCTGTGGCACTGGACCTTCCCTAGTCCTGCTTGTACTGGCTTGTGACACGCAAAAGCCAGTCCTGATTCCGAAGCATGACAATTGCAAAGTAATGTCAATACTGCACACGTGACAGAAAACGGCATCTGAATCCTGCTTCATAGTCTTAGATTGTAAGCCTTCTTGTCAGAGGCTATTCCTTATGTATGTTCTGTATAGTACCTATCACATAGAGCTTGAACTTTACCATTCAGTTCAGGTTTTTCCAAACTGTGGGTCACAACCCACTGGTGGGTCACAAGCCCATGCAAGGTGGGTCACAGGCTGGGCCCTCCCGCCTGCGCTTGTGTCAGAATGATTCAAAATAGAAGCTACTCCAGAATCATTGGGCAGCCCCAGATGCTTCTTCTGGGTCACACTGAGATGGCAGGCCTGAGAATGTCCTGCAGAAGCCTCTGAAACCCACTTCCGTTTTTCGGAGACAATTTTGGTTTGCCTCTGAAAACTGGAAGTGGCTTTGAGAGGCTTTGTGGGTCATTCTGTGACCCGCAAAAGCCAGTACAATGTGTTGCTGTCCCAAGTCAATGCAGAAGAGGGCTCCCCAGCACCAGCAGGAGCGACTTGACCCAGCAAAGAAGACCAGGTGGGTAGCAGCGCCAATACGGTTGGGAACCAGGATCCTATTCCCATTTCCTCCTCTTTCCCTTCCTCTCCTCGGTTCTACACCAGCAAAACGGCTGGCGCATATCCAAGTAGACTTACTCAGGCAGTGGAAATATGTCTCCATGTAAGGGAATGAAAGTTCCCTTGCCATGAGGAGACCTCCATAACTGGCCCCCACCATAAGATGCAGAGTGTACTCCATTGGTATGGCTGCATCAATGGGGGGCGGGGTTAGTTAGGACTGTTTAATATTATTATTATTATTTTATTAATTTATGCCCCGCCTTTTTGCCCAACGGGCACACAAGGCGGCTTACAACACTTTAAAAATACAACATTAAAAACAATCATTAAAAACAATTTACAATAATTAAAAAATCTAAAAACAATATGAAATATGTTTAATATGAAAATTTAATATTACTAAGAAGCATAAGAATTTGAGTTAACTCCTCAGAAACCATGAAAAAGCCTGAGTTTACCTGAAAATCTTTTTTCTTTCCAAATATATCAGTATTCCTGTTTTTGTGTTGTACATGAGACACTATAAATGAGATTCTCTTCACCATCAGCTGCAATATAGATATGTTCCTATATATGCTTGAAAGTCACTGTATTCCATATTTTCCATAACATGTGTACACATGTAGTTTCAACTGTTCTCTATCAGTCCTCTGGAGCTGCTCCCTTTGGTATTCCAGACTTTTGATTTTCACAGTGTTTCAGCCATCAGTAACAGAAACAGACCAAGAACAGTCTCAAAAATATTACTAAAGCACCTTAGTGGCAGTAATATGGAAACAGAGAATGTCTAGGTCAGATTCTAAGACTCTGAACATATGTGTAGTGAGAAAGAAAATGCTTAATGGCTGAGGAGAGGATAATATAATTATTTCTACAAGGTGATTTTAACTTCGCAGCTTAGAAGTGACAAAAGGAAGTCATTTTGTAAGGTGTAGGTGAATATAAAGCAGATTAAAATTAACTTTAGTATTCATTTTAGCCTGGGCTTCCCACATACGCAGTGTCTTATTCTGATTGTGAAAGCTGACACGCCTGCATTCTTTTTTCATTTTGTTATGATGGTATGAAAAGTTATACATTCTTATTGTTTTTCTTAACCACAATTTTATAGCAATAACATCACAATTCATTACATGTCTACCCCAAAGTAAGTCCCATTGTTTTCAGTGGAACTTACTCCCAAGGTGGTGTGTATAGGAATGCAGCTTTAGTTATTTCAGCGATTAAAAGTAAGGAAAAGATCTTCCTGTGGTACCCTCTTCTGCAGAGTTCCATCATGAGGCCAGCTGATGCAAGAATCAACTAGCATAGGGAGAAGGACTGCCTATCTACTAACAATTGACAAGAAGTGTGATCAAGTCAAAGTTTTTGTAGAAAAATATCAGAGATGGAGGAACATCTGTAAGAGGAACACAAAAGTGTGGCTGTTTCACAGTTTGCTCCTTTGATTTGTAAAGTGCCCTTTCCCCACAATTCCCATCACCAATGCTGTAAGTGTGCATAACATGACACTAGAGAGAGATAGCCAGGCCACACATTGCACACCCTATCTATCTAAGTGATGGTCTACCTAGCAGGAGCTTCATTACTGGAGTTGATGTGTCTGATTAGCTTGGCTAATGCTTGGCTATGCTTGGCTATAGGAAAGTGTGTGGGGCAGAGGGAGTGATGGAAGTCAAGATCTTTTGGTGCTCTCCCTCCCTATTTGTTATCTGAGTTTTTCGGTTCCTACACCAGCGTTGACATTGGAATAACACTGCGCCAGCATTTGGGCATGTGTGTCAGCTGAAGGGGGTAAAGATGTGGTGTATGTCAGCTTCTCCCCATCCTGTCCATATTTCCATACCATTTAGCAGTTGATGCTGGCTGCCACTGTCAGTGTGCATCAGTGTAGTGTTGCAATGATGGCTGTTAGATGACTTGTGTTTAAGTCACAGGATTGCATATATACATTATATATGTTGTATTGGTGTACACACCTCACAATGGTATGTAAATATGGTTTGTTATTTTATCTTTCTATTTATTTAGATGTTTATTTTCCACCTTATTCCAAAGGCTAAGGTGAAAGTGCATGTTACTTCATAGTAACAGAAAGTGGGAAGAATTTTGAACATAGCAAGACATGAAGAGAAGGTTTCCATTGCCAAATTCATAATTGTCTGTTAATGACAAATGGTTTTCCCTATCTTTGTATGCAGCGTGTTGCAAGGACTTATTTATGCATGTTTGGAGGGTAGATAGCACGGCAGGACTAACAGACTGTTAGAATGAGATGTTTGTATGTTTGTGAATCCTACATTCAGCACCTGTGCCACTGTGTACTTTCAGGTACGTTACAAGGCTGTAGACTACTGTAGCTAAAAGTGTTATTGGTTAAACATTTATTAATTGTGACAAGAACACCCAATTTATTTCAGTGCTCTGGCTTATTTACTGCTCTTTCACCTTTGTATTTTGTATTGAAAAAGTAAAATGAATATTGATAGAGTTAGCTATTGATTTCTGAATTTATAGCCTGTTCTCAGCCTTGAGACAAAGTCACATACCAGTAGCGCTGTGTGTATTAGTAACAAAGGATGTAGATTTACTCATACAGCAATGAGAAACTGTTGAAGCAAGAAACTTTTAGCAGCGAAGAGCATTTTATAGTTTGAAAAATGTCATCTGTAAAGGTGAACTACAGCAGTAAAGAAAAGAAAGTGAATTTTAGAAGATAATTCCAGTCAACAGCTAAAACAATAGAGCTCTAATCTGACGTGGGGGGGTTGTTGGAGTTTTTAGGGGGGATGGAAATGGGAAGCACTTGACTTTATAGTCAATGATAAAGTTCCTTTTTTTTTTAACATTTCAGCAACTAACCAGTGAGTGTACTATCTGAAACAAAGGATGTTTCTCATGCATTGCCTATCATTTACATATAGTCTTCTTCAAATGACAAAACCTGGTTGGAATTCATTACTCCTCTACAGTCACAAATTTGTTCCAGGAAATAAATACTATAGGAATTCACGTGATGAGAAATTCATTTTCCAAATTTCAAGGTCACATTCACTATGTCTAGAAAGTAACCTGACACTTTGCCCTAAACTCTACAGAGCAGTGATTCTCAAACTTTAAGCACCGGGACCCACTTTTTAGAATGAGAATCTGTTAGGACCCACCGGAAGTCATAACCAGAAGCAACATCATCAAGCAGGAATGTGGGGGGGGGGGGTTAAGCAATCCTGGGTGTCAGGGCAGCAGGAGAGGATAGCCCTTGCTTTCCCGATAGCAGAGTGGCACGGGAGCTTAGGGAGATAGCACAGGAAGCAGGCGATCCCAAACAGAGCCAAAGAAGCAGACACAGGCTTGTTTGTTGCAGAAGCATGTATTGGTAAAGGAGCAGGCAGAAGATTAGTCAGCAAACAGTCCAGAAGTCAGGGATACAGCAAGGCACAGTCATGATAAGCAGTCCAAGTCACAGAACAAACTAGCAGCATGACACGCAGAAACTCCACCACAATGACCCACACTTGGGGTCTGTTCTTGCCCCCATATATACCGGGGCCAGCCAATCAGATTAGGGTGACCTCATCATCACAAGACTGTCTTGTGACCCATTCTGTTTGGCTGTCCAGTGGTGCATTGCACCACTCCACCATAGCCTACGTGACTCTGCACAGATCTTCCCAGGTCACATGACTCCCACATAACACAGGTGCAGTTGATTGCTAATCACATACCTATACAGTGCTGCTGTTCCTTTGTTTACATTTCTTACCAGGCCTGGACATCAAGGTTCCTCCTACCACATCCTAGCTTACAACAATTTAAGGCCTGGGATGCCAAAGGCCTGACACTAGGCTTCATTCCTACCCAGTTACTTACCCAGGAGTAAGTCCCATTTACTATCATTGTTAAAAGCATATACATAATAGTCTGTTAAAAGTATAGTTGTGTAACATTTCCCCAAATGCAATCACATGTCATGGAAGCATCAAGTCTAATAAAAATAAAATTTTGTGAATGGGAACCCACCTGAAAATGGTTTGTGACCCATCTGATGGGTCCCAACCCCCAGTTTGAGAAACACTGCTGTAGAGCATTGTCAAGAGAAAAAAGAAAAATACAACTAAGCTGACGCTCAGAAATCCTGAAACCTCCCTGGGAGGAGGCTTTGTTGTAGGCAGGTTGCAGATGTTCTGTGCTTAAGGTTCTTTTTAACTTTTGACAGGGATACTTGCCTTTTTTGTTTCATGCAGTAGAGTTTGATATCTTTGCTCCTAGCAGGTTTCAGGATTTCCAGGTGTCAGCTTAGTTGTATTTTTCTTCATTCCCTTGATAATGCTTTACAGAGTTTAGGGTGAAACATTAGGTTACTTTCTAGACTTGATGAACATGCCCTTGAAACCTAGAAAATTAGGTGACCTGGCCAAAGAAACCTTAGTTCCTACACTAAAGGAATTGCTGGACTAATGAGGTCTCAGGTCTCATCAAGTCTCTCCCTTTCTGCATTTAAACCACAGATGTTATTCTGCTGTTCTCCTCCTTCCGCACCTCTGAGCCTCATACAAAAAGAATATCAAAAAATGGTGAACAAGTTTCAAAACACAGAAGTCAGTTCCCAGGCATGAGAAGTTCAACAATGCCACAGATAGTGCTGTGAATATGTTCCTGGAAAGCAGAGTACTGTGTGAAACAGCACTATAAGGAGTAATTATAACACTGTTCTAATGTAGACATGTTCACAGAACTGTACTCACCAGTTCATTAGGTTGAAGCTGGCTGTGCCATTACCACTGCTGCCATTATTCCTCCTACATGGCAATGTTGGAAGATGATGGGAAGAGCTACTCCCAGGAGGATGAACCAGATTATGGGACCAGATTTGTGAAAGATCCATTTGTGGGAGAAGCTGTGGATTTTATATATCTGGACTTTCAGAAGGCTTTTGATATGGTCCCTCACCAAAGGCTATTGAGGAAACTCCACAGTCAGGGAATTAGAGGACAAGTCCTCTCATGGATTGAGAACTGGTTGAAGACCAGAAAACAGTGAGTGGGTGTCAATGGGCAATTTTCACAATGGAGAGAGGTGAAAAATGGTGTGCCCCAAGCATCTGTCCTGGGACTGGTGCTTTTCAACCTCTTCATAAATGACCTGGGGACAGGGATGAGCGGTGAGGTGGCTAAGTTTGCAGATGACACCAAACTTTTCCGAGTGGTGAAGACCAGACGTGATTGTGAGGAGCTCCAGAAGGATCTCTCCAGACTGGGAAAAAGGGCAGAAAAATGGCAGATGCGTTTCAGTGTAAGTAAATGTAAAGTCATGCACATTGAGGCCAAGAATCAAAACTTTACATATAGGCTAATGGGTTCTGAGCTGTCTGTGACAGATCAGGAGAGATCTGGGGTGGTAGTGGACAGCTCGATGAAAGTGTCGACCTAATGTAACACTTATGTGTGACACCACAGCAGTGGTGAGGAAGACTAATTCCATGCTTGAGATCATTAGAAAAGGTATTGAGAATTAGATGGCTAGTATTTATAATATACAAATCAATGGTAAAGCCATACCTGGAATATTGTGTCCAGTTCAGGTCACCACATCTTGACAAGGATATAGTGTAAATGAAAAAGTGCAGAAGAGAGCAACCAACATGATTACTTGGCTGGGGCACCTTCCTTACGAAGAAAGGCTACAATGTTTGCAGCTCTTCAGCATAGAAAAGAGGCGCCTGAGAGGGGACATGATTGAGACATACAAAATTATGCATTTTAATTTTAAGGTAATTATTATTTCCTTACGAAGAAAGGCTACAATGTTTGGGGCTCTTCAGTATAAAAAAGAGGTGCCTGAGAGGGGACATGATTGAGACATGCAAAATTATGCAGGGGATGGATAAACTGGATAGAGAAACACTCTTTTCCCTCTTACATAACACCAGAACCAGGGGACATCCACTAAAATTGTGTGTTGGGAAAGTTAGGACAGACAAAAGAAAATATTTCTTTACCCAGTGTGTAATTAGCCTGTGGAATTCCTTGCCACGGGATGTGGTGATGGTATCTGGCCTAGATGCCTTTAAGAGAGGATTGGACAAATTTCTGGAGGAAAAGTCCATCATGGGTTACAATCATGATAGGTATGTGCAAGCTCCTGATTTTAGAAGTAGGCTACCTCCGAATGCCAGATGCAGAGGATGGCACCAGGTTGCGTCTTGCTGTCTTCTGTGCTCCCTAAAGCATTTGGTGGGCCACTGTGAGATACAGATAGATGCACTATATGGGCGTTTGGCCTGATCCAACCTGGGGCTCTTCTTATGTTCTTATTGTGACTCATCCCTGGGTAGATTGTAGGGTAGATTGCTTTGCCCAGTGTTTCCTTTCCAGAAGCATTTCCTAGTTGCGAGTTATTTGCTCTTATTGACAAAACACTAGCCACCATACATGGCTTCTGTTCTGCACCAAACTATTGGTTTTATGTAGTTTAACCTTTCCCCCCTCCACTTTTTTTAATACTGTAAAAATTGCATCCAGGACAAACAGTGCTATAATGTAAGCACATTGTATAGGAAGAAGAATGAACTCACATACAAATAGTGTGATAATTTCAGTGTGTGTGTTGTGGCCCTTAGAACACACAAATGGCTGAAGCATGTTTTTAATAGTTTCTAGCTGAAATACAATAAATGCTGATACACAACAGTAGCTCGAAGTTTGTCTATTGTCTTGGTTCAAATTAAATGCTTCAATATTGTGTCTGGGTTGGTACGCTACATGTCACGTTTCAGGCTGATGCACTTTAAAATGACTTATCAACTCACGATTTTATTTATTTTTTTAAGAATGTGTTTTAATGAAAAATCTGACAGATTCTCAATTATGGTGTGTGATATCAAGTACTGCTATAAGGTCATCATGATTCTCCTTAACAAGGTAATCAAAAGGCTAAATGTTTTCATTCCGTTTAAAAATTGCCAGCAAAACTATTTTGTTGATGTTTAATGTGGTGATGATTAAAAATTGAATATGTGTGGTGTCAAAATGATTTGAAAATATTCTGATTATACAATTCCAGAAGAGGTTGCCTAGGCCTAGTTTGTGGTGAAGGTCATCCTTCTGAACTGTTTATGTAGAAAAGACTGAATGAGCTGGAGTAAACTTTCAGCACGTTGGACGTGAGAGGGTGGTTCCAATTCTGCTTGGGAAACTTTAGAGAAAAGCTTCCATATTTCTTGCATTAAGCAAAAATTCCTGTTTGCATTGTATGACCAGTCTGGTTAATTCTGTTTGAGAAAGGAATTATGTGTCCCCTCAATTTACAGAATCTTGAAGAAGCTTAGATGTCATAAGCATTACTACATTCTGGTGTTTTGTGAATTTGCTGCAGGCTTTTTCCCTAAATCCAGTCCTCTGGTTTAACCACAAGGTGTACATGAAACTTGAGAGAAAATCAGAAATCCTCTTTGGTACATTTCAAGTAGCTTCTAACAGAAGGAAACTTTGTTGGTAGAAGAAGCTGCCTTATACTGAATACTTGTTTAGTATCTAATTGGTATTCCATTTGTTCATTTAGCATTTCAGTTTCTCAGGGAAAGATTGTTCCCAGTCCTGTTACCTGAGATTTGTTTAACTGGAGATGCCTAGGAATGAATCAGGGATACCAATTACATGCTGTACCACTGAGCTATGGCCTGTTCCCATCAGATAATATAAATGATAACATAAGAATTTCAGCATTGAAATGCACGCAGATGCAATATTGGAAAGAAGCAATAAACTTTTAAAGAAAATTATTGCTGGGGTGGAGACCCAATCAACGCTCATGGTAAAGCTGGCAGTTGCATATTGCCAACTATCTAGCCCAGTGATTCTCAAACTTTTAGCACTAGGACCCACTTTTTAGAATGAGAATCTCTCAGGATCCACCGGAAGTGATGTCATGACTGGAAGTGTCATTGTCAAACAGGAAAATTTTTAGCTATCCTAGGCTGAAATCTCATCCACACTAACCCAGGAGTAAGTCCCATTTACTGTCATTGTTAAAAGAATATACATAGTAGCTTGTTAAAAGTACAGGTCTGTAACATTTCCCCAAATGCAGTCACATACCATGGTAGCATCAAGTTTAATACATTAAAAATAAAATATAGAAATATCAGACCACAAAAGATCCATCTGAAATGTTGTGCAGTTCTTGAAAGATAGAACCTTTCTTCAATTGTAAAAATCCCTACAGGGATTTAGAACAGCCTGGCTACGTAAACCGCCTTGAATTAAAGTCCGAGGAGAAATCTGACGACCAAGAAAGGCATTATATAAATACCATTATTATTATTATTATTATTATTATTATTATTAAATGAATGGGGACCCACCAGAAATTGGCTCACGACCCACCTAGTTGGTCCCAACCCACAGTTTGATAAACCCTGATCTAGCCTTATGGAACTTATTCTCCTTCATTGACACTCCATTGACAGAACAGACCAATGGGAACAATCACAATGTGTATGTTTGAAAGAGAGAGAAAGCACATGCACTCAGACATGTGCCATGAAATGGCTTACTTTGAGTACCACAAAATAGGCCAGTTGTGTTTGAAACTTCAGTGTAAACCATTAAGCTGCGTTTTTACATGCTGCATTAACGAGAAGAACTTACAAATTAGACATTGTAAATTACCTGGGTGACTTGAAAAGTTTTTTAAAATTGTGACAATTTTTTCTTTTAAATTCTCATATACTTGTTAACTGGTATGTTGCTTTCTGTCTTAACATCAGATTGTGTTTTGTTTTTAACAAAAAATATTCACAGCAATTACCCTGCTCTAGGGAGTCCTTTAGGAAAAACAGCAGAGCAAGACAGCTTATGGTTTTGAGAGCAACACTGTGATAGCGCAGCTTCCCTGTATCAAGATCAAAGCCGCCTGTTTTAGACCTTTGCATTTTGCTAGCTCGTTTAGCAGCCACAAATAGAGAACTGAAAGGAATACTCTGAATATTAAAAGCCTTTAGAGAATGGGAGGAAAGTGCGCTAGGTTATAAAGCAAAGCAGCATGTATCTCCCCGTTTTCCATTGGCTGTTTATCCAACATCAATACAACACTTTAGGAGCCAAATTACTAAACAAGCTGCCAATTAGACTTGCAGTCAGCTGGATAGATTAGTGGCTAAGAGAGGCAGATACAAGATTTTCATCTCTTGAGCCAATTACTCAAGTGAATTACCATCCGCAGTGCTCCTTGGGAATTTAAGGTAGAAAGACTGACTGTGCTGTGATAGGCATAAGTGAGATCCAGGATAGGGGGTCAGGGTTATCAGGCCACATAGTGCAAAAATTGTCCAAGCAAAAAGAGATCCTTCTAGGAAAGGACTTAAAGGATTTAAGGCTGCCAGGAGGGCTGGAGAAGCAAAAAATAGTTGTGGGGTGGCCTGCTGTAGCAAATGTGTTAAATTCACACATATTAATGTTGTTAAAGAAAAGTGAGAAATTCAGTTTAGGTTTTGAGTTTTTCTGTTTTTAAGTAAAAGATATTTGGCATAAAATAATGCTGTCTTACAAAGGTACAATAGGACTCTTCCATATCTACATGCACACTTTAATAAAAATAGTGACTAAGGCTGCAATCCTATCCCCTTATGTCAGTGCTTTTTAGCACTGACATACGGGCAACGCAGCTCTGAGGTAAGGGAACAAACATTCCCTTACTTTGAGGAGGCCTCCGTGAGTGACACCCAACTGCAGGACACAGCACGTGTCGCATTGGTACTACTATGCCAGTGCAGGAAAGCACTGACATAAGGGGTTAGGATTGCGCCCTAAGAAATATTTGACAGTTGTTGATTCAGAATTATTTAATTGAATTCCTTCAGTGTTTTCTGAAATTTTCATATAATATTACTTATAAATTGAAGACTATGGAGTTTTGTACATATTCTGCCTTTTGTCCACATCCCATCCTTCTGTTTGTCCACAAGTTTTACCTGAAACTTGGAGAAAAGTCAGCAGTCCTCACTGGTGTGCCTCAAGTGTAAATTAACCAGTTTTTCTACTTGACTAGCAAGGTATTTCCTGGATTATTTTAGAATTCTTTCCTATCTTGGGTTTAGAGGTGGTGATGAAAATCTAAAAATCTAGGGTGTAGTGTCTAGTTGCACAAATAGATGTATTCATTTGTAGCCTTTTGATTGGCTAAAGAGTGTCTCAGATTAACCAGGCAATGCATTTTGAAGCATTAATTACATAAGTGCATACAATTAATTACATAAGTGCATACAAATATTGCAGTTGGGATGCACCGTATTAGAAAGAGTAATGTCTCCTCTCTCACACTGAGGGGAATGCTTTTCTGATATCACACCTACCCTGACACATGCATCATTCAAAAGCAGAACCTTCTGAAAATTCAAAATCATTCTTTTATTCCTATGTAAATGTTTTCAGATGTATTTAATTAATGGGATGTATAAAACTCATACTGGTAATTGACTCTCAGCCCAATCCTAACCAACTTTCCAGCACCAATGCAACTCCAATGCAGCCCCGACATAAGGGAACAAACATTCCCTTACCTTGAGGAAGCCTCCATGACTCGCCCACTTCCTCAGGATGCAGCGCACACCCTGTTGACATGGCTGCATTGGCACTGGAAAGTGGGATATGACCCAAAATACCATATATATCCGTGTATAAGTTGAAAAAAAAAATGCCTGAAATTTGACCTTGAAAACCAGGGTCGACTTATACACAGGTCAATTCTGTGGCTGAGGCAGCAGCTTATGGCAAGCTTAGCAGCTATCTTGTGAAGTGCTGGGTGGGACTGGGCTGAGAAGCAGGACACAGGGAGATAGAGAAAAAAAGGAGTAATTTTACTTACTAATAATTACAGTATTCAGAGGCAGCCATTTTAGTTTCTTCTCCAGACAGAAAGAGAAGTGAAGGCGCTTCTGTGATTTGTAGTCTGTGTGAGGGTTGCTACTATGGAAGTGCTACACTGTATTCTTCACAAAGTCTACAACTCCGATAAGCCCATCATCTCCCTTCCTGTTTGTCCTTGTTGCTTGTCTCTGCTGTGAATTGAATTGCACTCTCCCAGTTATGTGTGCAATTGTTATATGTAGAGCAGCTGGCTTAACACAGCAGGCACCTTAAAGAAGGATGTGATTAATGGTTTTACTGGTATGTTGTTTACAGTGCACTTACTCTGATAATGATTGCAAAAAGGTTGTGAAGACCAGAATTTAAAAAAGTTAATGAATAAAAATGTACCTTATGATCTTTTACTATATATATAATAAATGAGAGGCTATACAGTTCTTAGGTAACAGTTACTGGTGGGTTACACAGGTCAACACACATTTTGCTTCCTTAAACGTTACACCAATTCCTGGGTATATTTGGGGTGCCAAATGGCATCCGTTTTGCCCTATCACATCTAGTTTTGGAGATATAGTATATATTATATCTCCAAAACTAGACATGATAGGGCAAAATGCCAAAAAAGCCATTTTTGGAATCAGCACCCCAAATTCATATCAAACCATGATCAAGTTTGTGAAAAACTTTTCTGACCCTCAATTTTGTAGGCCTGTGTTATTTTTCAGGATCTGGCCTCGGGTAAAATCAGACAAAACTAAAGTCAGATGCCCTTGTAAGTTTAACCCCCAACTTATCCGAGGATCATGGAAAATTCCATGATTTTTGACTTATCTGTGACATTGACTTACAGGCAGGTGTCTGCGATATATTTAATCAGATAACAGCTCATAGAATAGATCACAGAAGTCAAACATGTAAAAAGTTTGCTGCATCTAAGCAACTAATGAAGACATCTGAGAATACTTCTAAAAGACCCCATAGCTCAGAATGTGTGTCATCCAAAAAATGTTTGTTGTTTGTTGTTTCAAGGCATTTTAAGCCTATAGCATTTTTGATCAACATGACTGTTAATTTTGGTAGTGTAGCTTTTATTCTATGGCCAGAGAATCCTGATCACATATCCAAACCTTAAGTTCTCATGCTTTCCCTTTCCTAGCAAGTAAATATACTTACAATGATAGTGTTAATCTCCTATTAAGGGGAAAGCAATACTTATGACAGGTAAAATAAATTGCAGATACATTTTCTTATGGGCATGAAAATGAAGGAATATAGTCCAGCTGTGCATGGCCAGTTATCACACAATCAAAAATGTAAGTTTAGATTGCTACCAGTTCTGTATTGAGCTGGAATGCAATTTTAGGGTTTTAAAACATTATATAACACTTGAGTAGTTTTTGCTTTATTTTTTAAAAGAATGCATTTCGAGTTAAAAGGTGTAGACACTTTCAGAGTTTGAGTGTGTATGTGTCTCTTACTGAAATTCTCAAATCATAGTATAAAGCGGTTTCTTAAATATTAAGCAAATGTAAAACCTGAACTTCAGCAAGCTGTTGTATCCCAAAATGATTAAACAGATGTGAAGCCTGCAGCAGCATTAGACCTCTGATCTGATTTTTAGCTTACAGATGGAATTAAATTAATTCATGGCAATCCCTGTAAAATCAAGGGTATGGCACTGAATGCTAGTGCTCTGTTTAACCAGAATGTACCTGTTTCAACAGCTGTTGAGAAAAATTACATTCCTTAATTTTCATAGAAATCTACCTTTAATGACATCATAAATATTATTTTGAAATAAAATTTTAATTGAAGGATTTGTTTTCTCTCTCTTTTTGTTTTTTTAAGGAATGCCTTGATTTACAATACGCAAACTTTATTGCCTTTCGCTTTTATGGGATTTGTATTAAGTCTCCAAAATATTTGCATATGTAAGGATTATCCCAAGAAATTGTGATAGTATGCATTGGTAAAATTGCAAGACTATATATTTCGGCTTGCTGCAATCGGCTGGTGAAGTCACAGGAATTTTTCCACTTTACTTTGCCAGTGGATTCTACTCATCCATGAAGTGTGTTGTAATGAGCACTCCAGTGAGCTGGCCACTTACTTGTCTAATCAAGTACTGTTTGTTTGGTTGTGATCAAATTTTGCAGGCTGTAAAAGGCCAAAGAACCCATGTGCCACTGAAATGCCAGCAGATTATGTGCAAACATTATTAACTCTTTCTGATTGTCACAAAGTTCTTCCTCTGGAACAGCTAGAAGTTCTCTCTGCCCTTCACAGGCAGTTCGCATACCTGCATTTCTTCTAAAGGGCAACAGTTTTTGTTTATCACAACAGTCCTTTCTGAGACCAATGTGCTAGAATGCTCTGCTCTAAGACACCCTGGTGGAAAGCAAAAACCTTACTTTAAGTAAAGATTTATTGCTATGATGTTCCAAGGTGAAGAAGTTGTTTTAGACAATTTTGCAATTAGTAAAATATTTCTGTTCCTCACCTTGCAGCTAATGAGCACTGAGAACTCTTGCATTTGATTTTTTTTTTTCCTCATCAGTCTTAGGGGGCAGAAAAGAACCTCATGAAATAAATTATGCTAATTGCTGCATCAAATAGAATTCATTGTGCAGAATAAACCAAATTAAATTTCTACCATTTGCAAAATCATTTTAGGAAGAAAATATTTCTTTACCCAGCGTGTAATTGATCTGTGGAACTCCTTGCCACAGGATGTAGTGTGGCATCTGGTGTAGATGCCTTTAAAAGGGGATTGAACAGATTTATGGATAAAAAGTCCATCACAGGTTGCAACCAATGAGAAGTAGGCTATCTCTGAATGCCAGATGTAAGGGGGTGGCAACAGGATATCTTGTTGTGTGCTCCCTGAGACACCTAGTGAGCCATTGTGAGATGCAGGAAACTTGACTAGATAGGTCTTTGACCTGATCCAGCAGGGCTCTTCTTATGTTCTTATTAAGTCATTATCAGGATGAGCACACACTCCATCAGTGCACAGGCACCTTACGATTGTGCCTTAAGAAAAGTAGGGTAGAACTGCAATTGGGATAGCAGTTTCCATCCCATTTCAGTAGAGTGAGCAGTGACTTTGGTCTAGTGCAGGACTTCTCAAACTAGGGTGTCGTGACACCTCAGCCTGAGGGCCCTGGCCCTCTGCCCCCTTAAGGGGCTGGGGCAGGGGAGAGGCAGCGATGCGATCCCCAGGATCCCGTCACCAGTCCCTGCAACAGGATCCTGGGGGTGCAGGGAGCCCTCCGCAACCCTCTGCAGGGTTCCTCAGCCTTCAAAAAGCCTTCCGGTTTTGCAGAGGTGGGGCTCAGTCGCTCCACTTTCACTTTCTAGAGACCAAGGAGCCCTGTGGACACTTGCTTAGGGCTACCCACACCCCCGGGAGGCTGCAGCAGGGATTGGTAAGTAAATGCCAGTCCCTGCACGCCTCTTAGCAGTGTGATCCTGGGGATCGCATCGCTGCCTTCTCCCTACTCCCACTGCCTTCCCTGCTCCTTTGCAAGGACTTACTGCAGTCCTCAAACTCCTTGAGAGTTTGAGAACCACAGGTCTAGTGTAAACGTGTTTTGAACTACAGATACAGCCAGTGTTGGGAAACCCAACGGGGCTTCTTGAGTTGCCAAGTCATCATCCCCTGCAACTCAACTCAACAAAGAGTCATAACGGGGGAACTTTCTGATTCACCAAGTCACCCTTTAGTGACTCTAATGTACTTGAGTCGCCCCACCCCTTTAAAAAGCCAGCTGTAGAAGAAAACAGGGCTGCTGCCGGGGAGTGTGTGTGTGCTGGAGTTCTCTTTATTCACTCCCCTGCTGTCCCACCTATCTGTAAACAGGGTAGAAGGGGTGGGAGGGACTGTGAGTGACAGCCAGGACAGAAGTGGAAAGAGGGTGGAGGGTCACCTGCAGCATCTGGGAGGCCTACCAGGACAACCTGATCCTTGGCAGCCCTACTCAGAAGTAGTCCCACTTTAGCCAGTCATTCGGTGAGGGTTGCTCCCCCAAGTAACATCACAGCCAAGAAGATATAAGGTTGGAAAGCAGAATCAGGCAAAAGAGTTCCTCCTGCCTCGCTCAGCTTTTGCAGCCAATTGTAAGGCAAGAAACCCCTTAGGTTCCTCCTCCTGCTCTCCCTCAGCCAATAAAAATATCTGAATGCCCATAGTTTGTCCAATGATCATCCATTCCTTCCTATCAAAGATGGGAAAAGAGACCTCCCACCTCCTGCTCACATTAACCCTTCCCTGCATCCCGGCTGGAACTAATCAGAGTGCTTGCCCCAGTGCTGCTCACTGATCAGAGTGCTTGCCCCACAAGGTTTTCCACACTGAGGAAACAGTAAACAAGCACCCCAGGCACAGGCAGACTCGAGTCAGCATGCATGAAGACATCAGGGGGTTCCTGACTCAAGTCTTTTTCAGTCTTCCATGCATGTGACTCACAAGTGACAGAGTCACCCAAAATCACGCATTTTCATGACCTGAGTTCAAGTCACCTAACTCAGGTTCCCAACACTGAATACAGCTCAGCCAAGGTAAATTTTTATGTATTCTCATGCATGTTTTAAAAATAGTTGTGAGGAGAAAGAGTTTCTATAAAAAATTTTATTGTTTCTATAAAATGTTTATGAATGTGATGCATTATCTTTTTTATCTTGAAAGTCACCATCATGATTAAAAATATTTACTATTTTCTTCCTCTAGCCTTTTGCACCATGGTAGCTAGAAGCATGTATAATTCTAACATATACGGTTTGTCTTTACAAACGTCCTGTAAGGAAGGTTATGTTGGAAGGATGGCTGCTGGTCAAGGCACCCGGATTGCTTCATGGCTGGGCCTATGTTTGAATCGAAATGGTGCCAATCAGCATCGAAATCCTGCATTTGATAACTGGCAGGAACATAAAGGCAACGGAGCTTCTTCTTGTATATTTATAGGTGATGGGCAGAATAAAATTCACAGGTTTCAAACTCTGATAATTATATCCTATTGTGAGGAGAAAAATTCATGATATTCTATAATAAAGTACTTTAAGCAACAACTAAAAACAAAACTCTTCCAAAGTACCTGTCAATCAGAGAAAATTGCATACATTGTATTGAGGGTATGGTATCAAAAATAGGAACATCACTTTGTACAATGAAGTTGTACATTGTAGAGTACAAGTTGTTCTGTTCTGTCTGTAATCCCCTATATGAGATAGTTTCTGTTAACACAATAATTAGCTTCTCTAGGCTCTTATTTTAACTTTGCTAGTTTATTGTATATATTGTCATTACTAATCTTTAATTATTACTGTTAGTCTTGAAGACTCATTGTTTTTGCTATTGTAGACCAATATGGTTGTCATTACAGAGATTATTACTATTTAGTATTGTTTTGAATGTTTATATATCACTTTTCAACCAGAAACAAAGAAAAACGCATACAGAAAGGGATGAAAAGATTATTGTGTTTGTATCCCAGAAGGGGTCATACCGTGTTTCCCTGAAAATAAGACACTGTCTTATATTTTTTTGGTTCAAAAAAACACACTAGGTTTTATTTTCAGGGTAGGTCTTATTTTTTTCAGAAGTCAGTTCCTTTATAGTTAATGGGACTTACTCCCTGGAAGGTGTGGAGAGGGTGTCCCCTCAGCGCCCAGGAGGATGCCTGCCTGCCTGCCTACTCAGAAGTCAGTCCCTTTATAGTTAATGGGACTTACTCCCTGGAAAGTGTGGAGAGGGTGTCCCCTCAGCACCCAGGAGGATGCCTGCCTGCCTGCCTTCCTGTCTACTCAGAAGTCAGTCCCTTTATAGTTAATGGGACTTACTCCCTGGAAAGTGTGGAGAGCCTCAGAGCCAGGTAGGCAGCATTGCCTCACTTGCTGCTTCCCACCTCAGCTCCTCCTCAGTGTCCTCTGCCCAAGGTAGCACAGCAGGCGCTTTCTAGGTGGCACGCACGGGACTGTAGCGTTCCTGGTCACGTTGTCCACCCACCCCCGCCCGAGGACCCCGTCCGCCCCCCCATCCCGGCCCTGATCACAACTAGGTCTTATTTTTGGGGAAACAGGGTAATATAGAAAGAAACACAGGGAGTCACCAACTGGGGGGATACTTTGATGAGATTAGTAACGGTCAGTTGCTATCATCCTGCTAAATATAAGAAAGCTGCCACTTTAAGTTAGTATGTATGAGAGTGTGATTTCTATCCCATTTTCAGTTAGTTCAGAGCAGACACTATAACTTTGCTAGAATAAAAGAGAAAAACATACAGATGCTTCTACCACAGTGAGCTTTCCCCATTTCCAAAAGTCCCTTCAATACCTATTTCTTCCTGCAGGTGTTGAGGAGGATTTTGCCCCCTCCCCACACACACACACGCGTGCGTAATTTTATGAGATGAGAATGTAGAAAGCTTATCTCGGTCGGTGATGACTTCTCTATCCGCCTTACTAGAGCTAACTCAGGAGGTCTGCCAAGAAAGACTTTTGATCCAGACTAATTTTTCCTGCATTTTCACCTCATAAAATTTCCAAAGTGCTCTTTAAATTACACCGGGTTCAAATGGCAGTTTGGGAGTATTGTGAAAGGGTAACTGAAAACAACAAAAATCAGAAAGGTATAGCATGCAAACCTGGTGGCATTTTTGCTTTGGAAGCTTTTGCACAACAACCAGCAACTACTCTGGATGTGTGAGATTTCCCTACAGAGCATTTTGTCAGTTTTCTGAGGACAGCTTCTGAGGAGATATCTCAGGAAAAGGGTATCACTGCCTATGTCATCAATGTCAACATTCTTTCTGGGGAAGAGGAGGCTTATGGGATCTGTCCCACGTGGTGTTGTTTCATTTTGACATGCTTAATGCCTGGTGGATGGGAGATGCCTCTCATTTCTTATTTTCTACTGAGAAGATCTAGATCAGTAGTTCCCAGACTCCTTCAGGGAAGTTGGGAACCTAGTAAGTCTTTGAGGGGGGGCAGCAATAGCACTGTAGCAATCACGACACTTATGCAACCTAGGGGCTTCTTTATATAGGTGGGGGTTAGCACTGACCTTCAGCAGGGTGCAGGGGACTCACAGCCCCCTCTGCGGGCCTCCCTGCAACAGGAATCAAATGTGTACACCGGTGGGCTGGGCGGAAATGGGTTAAAGGTGATACTAAAGATAGGATTCTGCAACTTGTGGCATCTGTGTCCAATCATCTTGGTGTAAGCTAAGAAGCAGGTACACAGCATGGGCTAGGCTTTTCCCACAGCTACTGTGAACAAAAATAATCAACTGAATCACCCATAAATGTCAGATTCAACTGGATTGCCGTATGGAATGTTGGGTTTGTTACAGTGGGAATTCAATATGTTCTTTCTTGCCTTATTTATTTGTTTGTTTGTTTATGACGTTTGTGTGTTCAAGGTATGGTTTGAGAGATTTGACCAATATTTCCATGTAAGTTAATGTATTCGGGTTCCTCTCTCTCTCTCTGTTTTTTTTATTGTTCTTGAACTCATTAAGTCAGGTTAGAATGTTTTAATTAATGTTCTACCCATGTGCCATATGTCATATGAAGACTTTATATCATTTTTTCCCTTTGAAATAAGGGAAATTAGCCTATAACATTCTCAAATCAGTATGCAACCCTGAGTTCAGCGTGTACAAAGACATCCTGTTCTAGCAATCTATTAGATAAATAAGGAGAATAAGAAGGTTTAAGGCTTTAAAGATTATCCTGCTCTTCTGCATAAGGCTGTGCTGATTAATGCTGTGTTGTTGTTGTTTTAATCTCAGGGTTCGTAGGGGAAAATGCTCAACCAATCTCAGAGAGCAACATTGGCAACAGGATGCTCCAAAACATGGGTTGGACACCTGGCACAGGTCTTGGACCAGACGGCAAAGGCATCGCCGAACCAATCCGAGCAATCCAGAGGCCAAAGGGACTTGGACTTGGATTCAGCTGACCAACAGGCACTCCAGCAGCTGTTCAGCCATCAAGACTATCAGTCTTAACATGGAAATAACTGAAAAGACTGTCTTCAGCTGTCGTCAAAATATCCAGTGATTCTTACTGTAACTTTTGAAGGCAGAGGCTTCAATCTTTTCTATTACAACTGCAAGCGCCAGCCATTAGGCAGTCTCAGTGTCTGAATCCTAACTCTGTAATGGTGCTAACATTTTAATTGTACTTTTTTAATTTTCTGAGGTCTTAGCTGTTTATATTGTCAAAAATTCCTGCAACTATCCTTTCCCCAGTTAATGCCTTGCCAACACTGCAGTTGCACTCAAAGTAACTTTTTCCAGCTCTTTTGTATAAAAGGCCATTTTTGTTGGTTTTAATTATCACGGAGAATTAACCCATGAAAAGCTGCGTTATTACTGTTTTTAATGGTTAGGCTTCAGTTCAGCCAGTGCTCTGCTGTACATCACCCATCCATTCCAAGGGGGCTTGTTTGGGAACCCTTCATAAATCCCATTTGCAGTAAATGCCAAATGTATTGCTGCTTAAAACATGGGAAGTACAGTTAAAAAGATAGCTCTCATCTTCTTAGAAGACACCAGCCCAGTCTCAGTGGCTTCCAGAGTTGTTGCCATTCTTTTCCATTCAACCTACTCCACCTTCATCAACCTACACCACCTTGGCTCCATTTCAGGCCAAAGTTTCATTTGGTATTTCCTGTGATATGCAATATTGCAAATGAACAAATCTACCTGTCTCTTGCTTCTCAGCATGCAACTTTGCATGAGAAATACATGGCAAATGGCAGATTTTTTTTCCAACAGTTGCTGCATGTAACTCCATCATTTTCTCTTGCATAAATACTATAGTTTCATTTGGTGTTTGAATTTTAGATGATATTCTTTTAAAAGCAAAGACTGTAAACAAATTATATTGCCATCTTTTTCCTAAGCACTGTGAACATGGATTGACCCATGGTTAGCTCAGTTAATTTAAAATGGGAGAGTAGTACCAGAGCCTGTGAATTTGAGTCCCAATTTGAGGAATATTTCTTAATTTACAATTGGCAGCTGCTTTGGGGCACTTACCATCTTCCCAAGCATGTGTTCTTGAAAGAAAACAAGTTGAAACAATAAATCAGACAGTGTTCTGATAATAACAAATAACCTCCAACTTAATATTTCTGCTTACCTTGTGCTGACAGCTAAAATGTACAAAAGTGGTTATATTATACCAAAGGATGAAGGACTGATTTCAGTGAGTCCATCTATCTCATGGGCTGAATTTGCTTCTGTGTGTAGTTCACAGTGAAGCTGCAGCCTATGAAATGTTACATTCACAATGTGCAGGAGGGCAAAGAGAAGAGGAGATATGAAAAAAGGTTCACATTTCAAGTAGAACACAGCTTTTCTAAGAGAGGACTGATAGAACAGCAGATGCCAGCATACATAACCAAAAGAAGAGGAAGAGTGAAGACATGAAAAGCATCTTCTGGTCCCAAAGCTGTAACCAGCACCAGGGTGCTGCAGGTAAGCAGCATGGGAAAATAGTAGTATTCCCTAAATTATATGCCTCTGTGGATAGGGTTCTTTAACAGGAGGCATGTCTAACCACTACCCAAGGTCAGGATGCTGTTAAGGAGTTGACAGGGCAATTGCTAGTTATTTGCTGGTACTGCTATGGGGTTGTGAGCAGGGTTATATGTTTGCAGTGGAGATCACAGGCCAACAGATAGGAAGCATGGGATGAGGGACATTTGCAAGGAGATCCATGCCTACCTGGCAGTCTGTATGTGCGAGATTGTTAATCTTTGTGAGGTAGCCAAGAAGTCACACCAGTATGCTTGGGTTGTTGCCTGTGTGTGAATGCATTTGCGGCTGTATGTTTTACCAGGTCCAGAAAATCCTGATGATAGACCTAGGAAAGCAATTGATAGAGGGGCAGGCAGTCTTTCATGATGGCACTATTGATGCCCTAATTTCAGCCAGCCCTTCAAGTTCTGCTGGTACTATAGTTAAAAAATGGTGTTGTAGTAGGTTTTCCAAAGTGGTTTTTTCTTTAAACCTCGAGACAAATCATGAAGGAGAGAAAGCATTCTTGCTTTGTTAAGGAATGCATCCCCCCCCCCCCAGTTTTCCTGACCCTTTTTAAAAACTAAGGAGATGTAAGGGATGCAAGAGCAAATATGATCTCCATGCAATTTGCATTATGGATACCAAATGGTTGGAGAGCTTAATAAGAGCACTACACTATGCCACACTTGGGTACTACTGTAAATTTTCTGGCAAAACGATTCCTGAGAGAAGAAAAAAATAACAGTTATTTAAACAGTGATGAAAGATGCATACTATAAGTGAACAGGCTGACAACAGAACACCACATAATGTTCAGATGGAGTTGTTAACTTTCCAAACAATAGCAACATCCCTAAGTGTGCATTAATCATGTATATCTCATATAAACACACTTGCTCATTGAGCTTGCTATCTTTTTTTAAAAAACATGATTTTTGTAAAAAAAAAAAAAAATTGGATTGGAAGCCTGCTAGGGGCAAATTCTAGTGAGTTTCCTGTAATCTACACTGAGCACACTTTAGAAAATTGGGTATTAATATAGGGCATGCCCAAAGGACCACACAGGGCTTTGGACCTCCACTCCCATCTCATGTAGCTGCCTGTGCCAACTGCCAGCCTGCTCCTGAGACAGAGAGCATCTTCAGGAACAGCCAACAATTGTAAATGAGGAGCTACAGCTGATACCTAGAAGCCTCTATAGACCCGCCTGTCTCATATATCTCACGATTTTGCAGTTCTGGGTGACTGCCCATCTGAACAACTTGGCTAAAACAGGCAGGAGAAGTACCATTGGAAAACCAAGAGGAAGGCTGTGTTTAGGGAGCTGCAATATTTTTCTGGGGAAAGGCCCTTCTCATAGCCCTTTCCTTCTTGGAGCTGCATAGGGAGGTAGCACAGCTCTCTTCTGTTGTGGCAGCAGCAGTCATTTCCCCAAACACCACCCTGCTCAGACCCAACCAACACACATCACACAAAAACTGTCATGCTTTACAGAAAGCAAAAGGTCAAGAATGAAAGTGGACATGCAGAAGTAGAACATGAGAGGCAATGCAGGGGTTGAAAAATATGACGGGTTGCACTCAGATGGCTGCAGGGATGGGCTACAGCTGAATAAGACTGAAGTAAAGGAAACAGCTGATCAGTCAGATTACACCTAAACTGAATTATGTCTTATTTACTATAGTGATCCTGCTATCAAAATTGTCCCTACATCATGATACAATGCCCTGCTTTTGCCACCCCATCTTTTTTCCCAGTTTCTTGCAGTTCCTCTTGCAATGTAATGTTATGTAAGTAGAACTAGTGACTACAGTTTGCTGTGAACTTGAAAGGAGGCATTTTAGAGAGCTAGTAATAAAATCCAAATATTTTGAACTGATGTATATTTTAGATTTTAGACTAATTTATTTCAAGACAAGGCCTACCTTAATTCAAAGCTGCTATGCCCTGTGTTAAAATATTAGTGCAGGGCTTTTGATGGTTAAGATCTGCTAGTGGATAGATGAGTTAAGCAGATATTTTTCTCAGTGGTGGAGTAATAAATCTAGAACCTCCTGAGTCTTGGTATGCACAGGATGGATGATGGAAAATCAACTGGTTATATTTAACACACTTGATGAATCTTTTATCCAAGTAATGCCAGAGTATTGTACATACATGGGAAGTTTAAATAATAGTACAATACAGTACAGTATACAGTATGTGTACAGTACAGTATACAGAATACAGTGTGTGAATTCAGTATATAATCAACATGAGAGTTTTTTTTGTACCTTGCAATGTATCTCCCATTTTTTTGTGAGTTAATGAGAAACAGCATTTTCAAGTATTGTCCGATGTAGGGAATCCTTATTCATATGTGTATGCTTCCTACCATTTGTCTTTCCATTTTATTTTTAATTCAAGATAGTTTTTTTCCATTGAAATAAAATTGGCAGAAAGGAACTAGACATCCATGTTGAAAGTATTGTTTCAAGCGTGCAGCCAACAATTAAAGAAAAGATTTGGTGATTCGGGGCTCTGGTGTCCTTTCATTTCAAACAGTATCCTTGTTTAGATGTGTGCCTAGATTGTGATCTGACTACTGTTGGAAGAATTGTGTACATTAGTAATTTTTAACAAGCATACCATTACCACATATGGACATTTCATGAAAGTTGGCTGGAGCCAATATAAGAAGAGGCCTGAAATGTTCTCATTCATTTTTTTTTCTTTTTAACTGATTTTGCTGTGTTGCAAGATAAATGTAAGCTTATCAATTCTGTGTCTGTTCAGATCTAGAAATTCTGTGGGCAAGGTATAAAAGAATATAACTGCATCCCGGAAATGGTTATGTACATAAAAAAAAAGAATATCAAACCAATAGCCCAGTCCTATCCATCACCAGGAGGTCTGGTCTAGAGGGTAGAGCCTCCGTCTGCCTGAAGATAACATCCACAAGGTCGCCAGTTCGAGGCCACCGGCACCGTGCGACCTTGGAGCAGCTGACAAGCTGAAGCCGAGCAATTCCATCTGCTCTGAGCGTGGGAGGATGGAGGCCAGAATGTGAAGCCAGATCGGAATGAAACACCTTGAATGTAGTCATTCTTGAAAGAAAGAACCTTCTTTGAAATTGTAAAAATCCCTATTTAATAGGGATTTAATAAAGCCTGCCTATGTAAACCGCCTTGAATAAAGTCTTGAATAAAGACCAAGAAAGGCGGTATATAAATACCTGTTGTTGTTGTTGTTGTTGTTTGTTATTATTATTATTACCACATTGTAGCATGCAGCCACGCCAAAACGGCACACACTGAATGGGGGTGGGGAGCAACCTGAAGGCAAATGGGGAAAGTATTTAAAAATTCTACAGGCTGCCTATGAGTCACCTCAGACACACACCATCCAACTTGATGGTGTATGTCCTCTTCTCCCAATGTGCTCCACTACTCCCCTTCCCCACCCACAAATCTCCCCCTGTGACAGCTCACCTGCACCCAAGCAGGCCGCTGGCCATAACAGTAGCAGCTCAAAAATGACACACTGCTTCATCAGCAGCTGATTTATGGCAGCAGGACAGTGTCCCACTGCCATAAATTCTATGATTGGTTTCAGCCGGAAGGTAACAAAATCCCAGACAGTTGGGGACTTTAAAAGTAAGCCAGCACCTTCAACTGAGCCTGAAAATGAATAATCAGTAATATGCTCCAAAAGACCCATCCCTGCTGACTCTCTAACCCTGGTGTTTTGCAGCAAATAAAGTTGCTGGCCACTTTTTAAAGGCAGACCCATGTAGAGCATTATCTAATGTTTTTCCTAAGTGTTCAAAGAACTCCACATATATTATCTCGATAATCCATATGATAATCATGCGTCAAATCCAAATGAATCATAACCAGCCTAATGAATCAGATCCATGTTTATAGCAGGGTGAAATTAACAAAACAGTACAGAACTGTGGAAACACGGACATGGGGTGTGCTGATGAAAGTGTGTAACATCTGGTGGATTCTTGTTTTTAAATATCCCTCAAAGTTGCCACCAAATGGTGATGAGGCCCAGGTGCAAGAAAAACCAGATATTATCACTTCTTGGCTATAGTCAACTTTATTTTACAACTGATGGATTTTACCGGACCTGGCGGCTCAAAACAGATCCTCAAGATGAAACCAGAGTGAAAATACATTATATAGAAAAGGCTTTAGGGTTACAAACAGAAAGTTAATATTCCTTTGGGTATCTTGGTAAGGACTAGAATGGCCCAGTGGTGCCTGACTTCTGCCACTGCAGTGCCACATCGTTCTTCCATGTGACCATGTGACCTTATGCGAACACACCATACTGTTCCTGCATATGGTTATATGTTCCTGCATATATATTTGAAACACAAATTGTCTTAGGGATAAGAATGGTTCCCTTTTTTCAAAAAAGTGAATGATTAGGTATTAAATACTAATTGATTTAACAGATTTGCTGTAATATATATTCAACTGACGAGTGGACCATGAAGGCTCCTTCTGGTGGTCTCTTCCTAAACACACACTCATTACACACCTGACATTTTAAGTAGATCCTGATTTCTCTCCAGTGAGTCAGTCCCATTAACTGTCAGTGTGATGATCTACTATTGCCACTTTTGGTTTTATCTGTACATTAGACTTGTCTCTTGTCTTTGAATTGTCAGACAGCATATATCATCTCGCTGATTCAGACATTGGTTGCATTTGCAGTGGAATAGTAAGACCTGATTTCTCATCAACTCTTTCAGAAAAATGTTTGTGCTCTCTTGCAGTTGCATTTTAATTTGTGCATTCCAGTTTACAGCTACAGTTTATTTCCTCCACCACCGCCACTTTTAACCCTTACCCAAATGAACAGTCACATAATACTAAACTGTTTATAATGTGTCACCCTAATGTTATGTAGTAACTTACTAAGAGGCTATAATCATGAACTACATCCTGCATTGTAAATAAAATCACCTAGAACAACGTCATGCTTGCAGCATCATTCACTAAGCAGAAATATGTAATATTTGGGCTGATTCTTATTAGTGCTGTGACAGGCTCAAACTGAAAAGGCAGCACAAAACTGATGGTGCATCAGCAAACAACAGCCCTCCTCCAGAATAGTACCATATTCATTTGTCCAATTAGTAGAAGAGACTTCCTTCTGTTGTTCTATATACCAACAGTCTCCAAACCGCAGACTGCTACTCAACAGAAAGCCCGTCCCCAGTGTGAATGGAGCTTACCCTTCAGCAGGGGAGCCTGATACTTTTGTTGCCAATTTCCCCCAAAGTTTGTGCCTCCCAGCCACTTCCACATTCTGCCTCCCAGCAGTGTCTGCTTTTTGATTCCCAAGCAGACACGGCTGGGTAGCATGAACTTTGGGGGAGATTGGCAATGAAGATATCAGGCACCCCTGCAGAATGGTAAGCTCTACTCACATGGGAGAAGGATTTTCACGGGCGCCAGATCTGGCACAAAGGCCTAGTGCTGCTCTATACAGTTATCTGCCCTGGGTCTTAGCAATGGGGAGGAGAGCTAAAAGTCTAAATAAATTACAGCGCAATCCTAACTTGCGATGGAACAGGGAGGCTGGCAGGCCTGCCCCATATCCAGCATGAGTTTGGGGCTGAAAGCTGTTCAGCCCAGGGCAAGGGAAATCGCTTCCCCATGCCCCAGGGAGAGCCGCTGCAGCCGCAATGGGGCTACTTGGATCTGTGCCACTTCAAGAGGTGGCACAGATCCGAGCAGCCCGGAGCTGAGCCGGGCTCCCCAGGAACAGAGTCGGAATCTGGCACAGGTTACAAATCCTGGCCCCAACCCCTGCTCTCCTACCACCTGCACATCACCAGCCCTCCCCCCCATGCCTCTTCCAAACACACCCAGACCCCCAAGTTGGCCGACATCAGCCACGAGATCAGAATGCGGACTTACCACATTCTGCTGCCACACAGGCTGCATTGGGCCTCCGTGGGCCGTCAGACCTCTGTCCACCGGCCTGGCTGACTTCGGAGGAGGCGCAAATGTGCTTTACAGCACGTTTCCAACCCTCCTAGGCTGGCACAATGGACTTGCACCAGCTCAGTGCAATCTCAGGATTGCGTTCTTAAACGTATTTCTTTTGCAGTCTTGAGAGTCTTGTGGCAAATGCATCATAAAGGCATCACGAAGGGATGTGCGGGGTGCAGACCGCACTGGGTGACACCTTGGGGGGGGGGTGATATGACTAATGGCCAAAATTGTGAAAATCTTGATATTTTCAAATGACACAATTGTGTTATATATCATTCAATGGGTAATTTAATGAAAAAGCAATGAAACAAATTCCGTTGATAGATCTGTATTATATCCAAAGTTATAGCCAACTAACCAGCTAAGGAAAGCACAGCTGACGTATGGTATATAGCAAAAGGTGAATTTCCTTCAAAATTGATCAATGAGACTGATTATTCCAAGAGCCAGTGAGGTATTATTATGACATAGCAGGGGGCCGATAAGGTGTTAATGAGTCAGCTCTAATTTCCATGTGTCAGAGCTAATACTGCACTATAACTCTTATTCAATTGTTTGTCATCAGGTTGGCCACTGGTTTTTTGTTGCTTATTTGTTGAATGGCTGTTGTACTGTTATATTTTAAAATAAGTAAATAAAGTTAATGGGGGTTACACCAACCAGTGAGGCCACTGCATTTAGGCTGTGCGTCTGATATTGTAATTTATTCTGTATGGTCTGGTATGGGAGGAGGTACATCATAAGGGTGATGCAATGAGCTCTCGCACCAGGTGACACAAACCCTAGTGTTGCCTCTGCTCTAAAGAGTACCCAATGTATTGTACATAAGCTTTTGTAGACCACAGTGTACTTAAAGCCATTTCTGCCCAATGTTGCATATACGCAACAGGGATCCAAAGTGTACACTTGTGGACTGGGAAAAAATGGGTTAATCAGATGCATGGATCTGATGAAGTAGACTGCAGCCAACAAAAGGTTATGCAACCAAAACTGTGTTCATCTTTAAAGTGCCACAAGATTCTTGGTTAGTTCTGCTGTTACAAACTAGTGCGGTGGCCCCTCTGGAAGATGCTTCTTTTTTTGGCTGCAGCAAGGAGACTTAGGACCCAATCCTATCCAGTTTTCCAGCACCAGTGCATCCACGATGCAGCTCCAAGACAACAGAACAAACATTCCCTTTCCTTGAGGAGGCCTCCATGACTGCCTCTCCACAACAGGAAGCAGTGCATGACCCATTGGCACAGCTGCACCAGCACTGGAAAATTGGATAGGATTGGGCCCTTAATCACAAAGACACAGGCAGTGAATCTGGTTACCCGAAACTGGATTTCAATAGTTAGCAAATATTTCTAGTTGGATCTGCTTAGTAAAACAGGATTGTTTGACAGGAAAAATTTATGCCTGGGCATTATATTTACCAGGTACTATGTTCAGTGTTTCTCAAACCGTGGATTGGGACCCACTGGGTGGGTCAGGAGCCAATTTCTGGTGGGTCCCCATTCATTTCAATATTTTATTTTTAATATATTTGACTTGATACTACCATAGGATGTGACTGCATTTGGGGAAATGTTACAGATCTGTACTTTTAACAGGTTACTATGTACGTATATGCTTGTAACAATGATAGCACATGGGACTTACTCCTGGTAAGTGTGGATAGGGTTGCAGCATAGGATTATTAAAACTGCTTGATGATGTCGCTTCTGGTTATGACGTTGCTTCTGGTGGGTCCTGACAGATTCTCATTCTAAAAAGTGGGTCCCAGTGCTAAAAGTTTGAGAACCACTGTTCTACTCTGTTATACTGTCAAAAATTGGAACCACATTTTCTCATAATCGAGAGCCCAATCTTATCCTTGGCTGGCCCAGAGCATGTTTATACTTACCTAGACTACTGATCTACTCTGGTCCACAACTAGGATCCATGCCAGCTCCTTCCTAACAGGAGTGTCAAGGCCTCTTAGATATTATTTTCTTCTGGGATTATTTTCCGGGAGAGACTGGGAGGAAGCCTTGAATTTTGCATGTCTCCTCTCTTAGTTCCTCTGGTTTTCCCCACCTCTTTCACTGTGGGGAAAAGTGAACAACTGAATGGGAGATTCAGTTGTAGTCCAATTCCAACTTCTCCCCAGGATCTGAGCAATGGAAATCTTGAGGCTTAAGAGCCCAATCCCATCCTTCTCCCCCCCCCCATACCATTAATGCAGCCTTGCCAAAAAAGGTACATACTGTATCCAGCAGGGGTGGTGGATAGGGAGGCTTTGGAAAGGGGGATTGTTGTCCAGCATCAGGGAATAACTCAAATTCAAATGACCACAGAATCTTCCATCATCAGTGTTCCCTGTGGTGAGGGGGATGAAAAAAGGGAGTCGGCAAGCCAAAGCCCAGTTCCATTTTCTCCCTGTGGACAAATCTGCAGGGATGGAAACACTACCCAAACAGATTCTATAGTGACTAACTGATCCTTTTTTTAAATTTTGCCCTGTTTATTTTTTTCACAACTCTTTAAAATGGTTATTATCTCATGTAATATAGACAACAATTATTTCAGATTAAGATGGAGGTTGTTGATGAAAGATGTATTTCACAGAAAATGCCATCTGGCCATGAGAATCTCAAAGCTTTGCATACAGAAGTATCTTTCAAAAATTACAGAATGATTTTAAAGCCAAGTGCTGCTTGTGTAACGTGAATGTTGAGCGGAGGCATGAGAAAAGCAGAGGTCAATCACCTCACACACTGTCAACCAGCACTGGATGCACTTTGCGCCTATATCCTTTAATGGCATCAGAGCTGGGCTTTTACATGTGCAGAATGTTCCAGAATATTGAAGCATTCAAAATGAGAAAACAACTGATGAGAATTTTAAAAGGGGGAGGAGGGAGACCCACTGTATGCCTCTCCCACACCATTGTATTTTGCCATTATGTCGGTTAACAACTACACTAGAAACAAGCAGCAGATTTTTTCCACTCTGTGAGTAATTGTCTGCACAGCAGTGACAGATGTGCAATATAGCAGCTTCTTCAGGAAAAAAAATTAACAGTTTGTCCAGCATGTCAGCTCGCTCTTTTTAGTGCTTCGGAGGTCCTGGCCCCATTATGGATGATTTAGAAATTGAGGCAAGCTAAGACCAGCTGCCTGAGTTGAAAGCCTTAGTTAGTAGGCCTCATCTGCATTCCAGTATTCACTTACATCTAGAAATTGGTAGGGCCCCTCTGGCCACAAGATGAGTGCGGGCTGACAATGCCTTGATTTGTCGAGAGAGAGAATAAATGGGTTTTTCAGAAGATGAGGAAATATCACCATTACTGGCCAATTTACAGCATTTTATCTGTTCTTCAAACATGTCACTTTTGTTATTGTTGCATGGTAATTACATAGTGAAACGGAAAGAAAACAAATTCTGGTTACATATTCAGATGGATTGCAAAATCATATAATCCTGATAAATGCCCATTTATGATACACACGGATGAAAGGTTCATTTTAATTTTGAATAGCTAGCACAGCCGTAAATACGATATAGGATTAGATCCCGTTGAATCCGATTACCCAAAGCAAATAGTATTTTTTTTCCTGACTCTTTTTCATAACTAGCAAATTTGCAACAGGGAAGGTCTTTAAAACACATGTTTGCATATTCCAGTCCCCAAAAATAAAAAAGCAATTTTTTCCAGAAAAAAATGCTCTCTTCGAATTATTTAGTTAATCTCACCAAAAGTGCATATTGGGGGACGCAGCCTCACATTTGAAGTCAAAGGTTTGTGGTGCACACGAAGGTAGTCAGGATGCAGACAGAGCTGCTGTTATTAGAACTCCAATAACAGAGGTGATGATGATTTTAAAAAATTCAGGTTCCATCATACCAGATTTAATGCTCAGTCTTTTAAACAGAAAAGTCAAGTCAGATGCTAAAACTCTGGAAAAAATATATGACAAACACGAAAGAAAACTCCAGATAGTGTCAAAGGTTGTTTTTAAGAGAGGGGTCACAAAAAACCCTAAGAGCTCATCATGCAACATATGCAGCTGTCTTTTCTGCTGCTGACAAATAAAGTGCACAATCCACCAAAACAGCAATTCTCAAACTGTGGGTCTCGGACCTACCAGTGGGTTGGTGGTGGCTCACAAAACTGACAAGGCAGATTAGGTTATGTGCATCAAGGGTTAAACAAGCTGCTACTTGCAGGAGAGCACTGTTGCCCAATCACCATTATAGCCACATCCCTTGGCATTTACAAATCAGGCAGCAAACTCTAGGGCAGGGGTAGGCAACCAATGGATATACGTGAGCTACTTATGCCAAAAAGAGTTTAGGACTCACTGGATGTGTTCTGTGTGTGTGTGTGTGTGTGAGAGAGAGAGAGAGAGAGAGAGAGTACACACTAAATGGTAGTACAGGTCATGCCTCGTTATCCACAGGGGTTCCGTTCTGGAACCTCAGTGTATTAAAAAAAATCAATGGATACCAAATCAACTGAGCAATAGCTTTAAAGACTCCGCACTCACAATTAAAAAGACTTACATCCAGGTTTCTTACTCCTCTATTGTCTCCCCAAAATGCATTAGTATTGACGCTATACCGCATTCAGCCACTAGATGGGGTGAACAATGGAATCTAATGGAATGAAATTATTCCATTATTCTAGTGGCTGAATGCGGTATAGCGTCTATATCGATGCATTCTGGGGCAACAATGGAGGAGCAGAAACCCATAAGTGGGTCTTTAAAGTTATCTTTAATCCCAAGAAGCTTGCAACCAGGGCAGTTTAACAACATGAAGTTAGGAAATTGGATTTCGGTGCTTTTTTTCCCCTTGTTACAAGGCATTTAAAGATGGACTCCAGTATCAGTGGTGAGTCAAATCAGTGGATAAAGGAGGTATGACCTGTATACGCTAAACCTCAACTCACCTTTCTGGAAGTTGAGTTTTTGGAGCCAGGGTGCGCTAAAGACTGGGAAAGAACAAAAAACATGTTTGTTATTTGTGTAAGCAAATGAAATATTTTATATCTCATTTCTCTGAGATAAGTGAGGGTGATACAGAGGTGAACCTGTCATCTTTACTTGAAGTTATCAATAATAGTGAAGTCACTCACCACATATTGAGCGTGGCTAGCAGTTTTCAAAAGTAGCAGTAGGTTAAAAATTATTTGTAGAAAAAACATATTCCAAGGATTTATACCTCAGCGCCAGGTTACATACTTGTGATGAAGCATTATTCCTCATCACTGGAAAAAAAATGGCCACTGTAGTGTCCTATCAAGTAATTAGAAAAACCACCTTTTGGGACCTGTGAGCCCGGAGGGCAGGATCAAGATATGTACATACACGCTCTCTGCAGTGGCACACTCTGAGGGCAAAATGGCTATCCACTTGGCCTGCCTACTCTGCAGCATGCTTAGCTTAATAGTGAGCAGCTCAGATTAAAAGAAATGCATATTCTTTAAAATTGATGTAGCATAATCAGAATTTTATCTGCATTCCTACAGGTCTCTACTTTCTGAACCGAGATCTAATAAAGATGTTCTATTGTGATTCTGTCACAGATAAATACAATTAGGCAGTTGCTAAATGCTTACCTGCATCAACGTCAAGTCTGATTCATTTTTTGGCTATTCTTATTTAAATGTGTCATAAATATGACTAGGTGCCAGCAACCTGAGCAACCAGCCTACAGCTAAATCTGCTCTGAACTGATTAAATTATATCTGCCTGAACTTCCCTGACCATGTAATCATTTAAAGATTTACAGTTTTAGGTCAGGTATTACAGGTTAGATTACAGTTATAATAAGCCTGAGGTTGATGCAGGTGAATATTATAAATGACTGGTATCATTTTTAATCTTTTCTCCTAAGCCATGTGCACCTAATAAGGTAACCTTGCCCCTCCTCCCGATTTGGACAACCATGTCAACTTGCTGTCTTTATTAGGCTGGATCTAGAATATTCCTTTAGGTATGTGCAAGCTCTTGATTTTAGAAGTAGGCTACCTGAGAATGCCAGATGCAGGGGAGGGCACCAGGATGCAGGCTGTGTCTTGTTGTCTTGTGTGCTCCCTGAAGCACTTGGTGGGCCACTCTGAGATACAGGAAGCTGGACTAGATGGGCCAATGGCCTGATCCAGCAGGGCTTTTCTTATGACATGAGGCTGTATTAGAAGCAGAGAGTCAACTGGGCAGGAAGTATCAGTCCAGAATCCTGTTCTATTTCCGGGCAAACCGCCCAATGAAAAGTAGATAATTATCATTATTATTTGACAAAATAAGGACAGTGACGGTTGTTCTTCAGAAGTCTTTTTGTGGAGATTAAGGCTGTTTCTGCAGTACTCACTACAGCAAGACAAAAAAGGTGATGATATAAATCAGAGATACATTAATGTAATGTCCATAATCAGATATTCAATCTCCAGTATATAAACCAAGACACAAATTCAAGAATGAAGGGAGTTGTCAGCTCGAAGGGAGAGGGATAATTATTAGTCCACCACGAATGCACATACGTGCCCTACAATTCATCAGAATTATACACACAGGAATCTTTCACGAAGACTGTAAGACATCAGAGGGAAAGAGGGAATAACCGCATTGTGACAATTTGTGACTAAGGCAGGGAGGGACACCGGTTGAAATGCACAGTCACACTTGTGTTTGCTTCTCCAGCACTCTCATTTAGTACATTGTGACTGAGGGTGATAAACAAACACAGGAAACCTGCTCCACGGTCGCTTCCATATCAGGCTGGCAGCACTTGTTTGCCTCATCAAAAGGACATCCTGCATACAAAAGTGACGGAGGCTGCACATGCCCTGACTTCACATATTGTTGGCTGAGCTTGTTCATCACATCTGAATCCATTTCCAGTGCTTCACCTTGAAGTGGAGTTGGGCAAGGACAGGACTCTCTGTGGCACAAAGAAAAGTGAAAATGAGGCCGCTGTTTGCTGACCAAGCCAGACCTGGAAGAGCCTAGAAACAACTTCTGGCTTGCGCAACATTTTAGGTTTCTGCTTCCTGGTTGTGGGGCCTGTGACCCACCAAAAATCAGGTTGTGGCCCACTCCAACAGAATATATGAGGAACAGCCAGAGCCACACATGCATTACAGTTTTGAAATAATCTGAAATCCCATCAGTCAGGTGTTGAGGAGGGAAATGGAATAGGGAAGAATGTACTGAATCCAATCCTGAATGGCTAATTGGCAGGAGTGCAGTTATTGCAAAATGACATAGCGCACACAGCCCCAGCTGCTGAATTGGGTCAAGGAATCATGAGCACAGCACACATTTATTAAGAACACAAGTCCCCATCCTGCTAAGAATATGTGCGCTTCAGGCATTGTTGCAAAAAAGATGCACTAAAAGAAAGAGCTAATTTTCCCCGACGCCATTCTTTTCCTAATAGCTGGGTTTTGTCTGTTAATGTTTCTATTGTTTTAATATTCGTGCTTTTCTCATTCACATTCATACTCTAAGAGATTATTGTTAGTGCCAACTCATTTGATTTATCATTTAGCGAAAGCACTTGTTCAAAAAGTCAGCACTGGATATTAAATGATGATTGCCTGCAATGAATTTCTTCTCAACATCTGCAAAGACAATTTTGTCTTTTCTTCTGCCACTTAACTCTAAGTGAGAGATCTTAAGCATACTTAAACAGGATTCATCATATCAAGTTCACAGGAAATTATCTCTAAATCTAGGTTGCTGTAAAACTAAGTAAAATTATCTGCTTAAAAACAAAAAGGATTCTTGAAGCGAAAAAATAAGAGAAGGAAAATATTCCAGTTTCTTGCATCACAGTAATTGGTCCACAGTGGCCATTTTAGTGAACTAGAGTCTCAGCTGGTGTAAATGGAACTTCTTTCAGGAAGTAGATTTTTTTTTTTAAATGATGCCATCAGAACAGATATTATAATTAATGTTAGATTAGGATGTTTCCTAACATTTCATGCTTCAGATCTAGAATTGCAATCTACTGGAATCAATACAGCTTCTGAATAACCACAGTACTGCGCTGTTAGGATCATACAATCTAGTCCACCTAAGTTGTGGAGGCACTGTTCCATTCAGGGTTGTCCCATTCATGATGCCAACTGAAGTGGCCCTTCCAGGCAGCAGATTGCCAGAAGGAGCCCATCTCTGTCCACCAACTTGCCTCCTCCTCCTCCTCCTCCTCCTTGAATTAAAAAAGAGAGGAAGAGGAAATGTGGAGAGGAGGTGAGTGCTGCGCTAGAACATTGGAGAGTGGGAGGAGCAGAGGCTGGCACAGCGCTGGGTATGTGGGGCAGCACTTGGGATGTTGCCTCAAAGAAGCCTTGGTTCCAATGCACACAGAGTGTCACTGGTTGGCAAGAGCCTTC
This sequence comes from Tiliqua scincoides, assembly GCF_035046505.1. Lineage (NCBI taxonomy): Eukaryota > Metazoa > Chordata > Lepidosauria > Squamata > Scincidae > Tiliqua > Tiliqua scincoides. The sequence goes on from NC_089821.1 coordinate 252,785,894, forward strand.
ACAATTATTTCAGTTGAGGAAGGAGCTCCATGCACTGATTACCTTCCAGGTGTGGATATCTTCCTGTGTGAGGAAGTCTGCCCCCTAGAAGTTCCCTAATTATAGGCGGAGCCTGTTTATCTGCGGATTTTATATCCCCCAGACCCGTGTTGAGCCAGACTCGGGCCCCACCTGAACTCTCTGAAGGAGACTGGAGCTATGCTTCAAAGGGAAACCAGAAGTGATTTTTTTAAATGCCTTTAAGGCATTCTGAGGCCCAGGGAAGCCCAGGCTTTGAAGGGGAAATCCCCTTCAAAGGGTTTAAGGGATTTAAAATTGCAGATTTGGTTATCCGTGATTTTCGTTATCCATGGGGGGTCCGAGAATGGATACCCCACAGATACTGAGGTCCAACCTATGGTAATCATGTTCATTTCATGACACATGTTGAAATTTGCCGGGATCATTTTGACACCTCAGTTGGCCATTATTTTGCTGGAATACAGGCGTGCGCCACTTAACAACCATTCACTTAACGATAGATCTCATCTATGACAGTGGTCAAAGCGCAATAAAGATGCTCTTAATGAGGCAATTGTGTCTCCCATAGCCTGCAGCAGCGCGTCTGTTTACATAACAGAGCGGCTCTTAATGCAAAGAAGAGGCAATCTATCTCCAGTAGCCTGTGCAGCCAGCTAGTGTCTCGAAGGGAGTGTCTGTTGACACCACAAAGGCAATAGATTGGACCAAATGTTCACTTAATGACCTAAATCGCATAACAAAGCGGATTGGAGAACATATCCCCATCGTTAAGTGGTGCACACCTGTACTGGGAAACAATATTGAGTCAGGTCTGCCCAAAAATCCATAAGTATCAGAAGTTGACCCTGCAAAGACTTTTTCCTACTGATTCCATCCCCGAACTATAGCCCAATCCTATCCTCGAGGTAGGCCAGTTACTTTTGCACCAACTTACTGGCTCTGGGGCTCCCATTGTGGCCACCATTGTGTGTGCTCAGCTGCTTGCCACTTGGGACACCATCCAGTCTGTGCTCTGTGGCACTCTGCCTTTTGCAGCGACCAAACAGTGCACTGCACTGCTGGAATACACATTCTGGTGATGCAGCAACCCAAATAGGATTGGGGGGTAACACTTGCACTATCCAACAAATACAGGCATAATTAAATGACCAAACCCAGCTATGTGCTCCATTGACTGCACTTTTAAGCAACAAGCAGCTCATGAACACTTTGGCTCTCAGCAGAAAATCCTGAACAGGAACACAAACTAGGGATTTCCACTATGATGAAGGTGGGGAGAGAGATGGACTCTAAAACAAAACACGAGTTGTACCAATTAAGTAAAGCACGAAATCAATTTTAATTCCCATTGATTCTAAGGCAAGCATCTAATTACAATGAATAGCCAAATTATCCCTAAATCAAAAGCTATTTGAAGAGATATCTGCATCCCATTCTCAGTAAATGTTCTTTGGAGTAAATCCTATCAATTTCATAGGTTCAACTTGTGTCCAAACAGTGCATTTCAGATCACAGCGTTGAAGAATGTGTAACACACAGAGTGAATTCTAAAGCATCAGTCTGGGTTTAGGAAATGCAGGAAGTATTTAAACACAGTTGTGTTTTAGGGTTGTTTACTGACACATAACTAGAGAACAAAAAGCAAGGGGACTCTTTATTGTATAGTAATATAACGCTTTGAATGGTGGTGAGCTCTTGTGATGCAGGATATTTATACTTTGTTGTGCCACTACCAAGTTAACATTTGGAGTCCTGGAGTGCTGTCTGGAGGTGATTGAGACCTGGATGAGGGCTAACAAGCTGAAATCAAATCTGGATAAGACAGAGGTTCTCCTGGTTTAGAAATCCTCAATGCAGGTGCTGGAGTATCATCCTGCACTGAATGGGGTTGTGCTCCCCCTGGAGGAGCAGGTCCGCAGCTTGGGGGTTCCGCCTGGACTCACAGCTGTTCCTGGATTCCCAGGTGGCAGCTGTGGCCAGGGGGGCCTTTGATCAGCTTCAGCTGCAGCCATACTTGGATCGTGCAGACCTGGCCACAGTGATCCATGCCACGGTAACATCAAGCTTCGATTATTGTAATGTGCTCTATGTGCGGCTGCCCTTGAAGATGGTTTGGAAACTGCAATTAGTGCAGAATGCGGCAGCCTGTGTAGTTACTGGAGGTAGGTGGTTCAACTCTGTCAGGTTGCTTCTCTAGCGGCTGCACTGGCTGCACTGGCCCATTCATTTCTGGACCCAATTCAAGGTGCGGATTATGATCTTTAAAGCCCTGTACAACTCGGGACCAGGGTATCTTAGAGATCACCTACTTCCATACGGTCTGGCTCATCCCCTTAGGTAATCAGAGAAGTCCCACTTACAAGTGCTACTGCCCAGGGAGGTACTTGGGGCAGGGCAGGAAATAGGGCCTTCTCAGTAGTGGCACCAACACTATGGAATTCCTGCCCCCTTGGTTTACGAACTGCTCCCTCTCTTAAAACTTTCCAGTGAGCCCTGAAAACATTTCTTTTCAGACAAGCCTTCTCAGTTCTTGGCCTTGTTAACATCTTTTAACATCTGGTTCACAGTCTTGGGGCTTTTATAAAATTGCTGTGGTTGCTCTTTTATTCTTTTTAACGTCTGATTGCTGCTTTTAAGTTATTTTTTGTGAAGTTTTTTTAACTTGTTTTAATTGTGTTTATGTTTTTTTGGTATTCTTTTATTTATTGTTGTAGCCACCTTGGGTCCCCTCCGGGAGAAAGATGAGATATAAATGTAGTAAATAAATAAATAAATAAATATTTTCAGCTCAAGCTTTCAGCCAAGATGGAAATACAATGCCAAAAGCATTGCCAGACCTACTTAACCAAATACTCAGCTAACACAAGACATTTTCTAAGGCAGTGAGTATGACATTCTATAGCAGAGTGGGATGAGTCAGGGATGGTTATTGAGTCAATAGCATGTAATGACTTCTCTGAGCCAATAGGATCTGTTATACAAATGTGTACAAATACTCTGAAACATATATATTATTAACAGGATACTCTGTGATTGCCTTTGATTTGCATGTTTCAGCCATGTATGGTTTGTTGCCACAGCTGGGCTTCCCTAACCAATTTTATTAACATATTGCATTCATTTTTTGTTTGCACATTTGAACTCTCCAACTCATCTTGTGCTCATCATCTCATCATGTGCATAGATTCAGCGGTCATCCCCCCCATATTTTAAAAATGTAAGTGAGAACAAGAATCACTGGTGAGGGGAAAGAAAGAAATGAAAGTAGAGAGGCACGTGCCAGTTTTGATTTTGAAACAGAACAAGCAATTACAGTTGAAACCCTCCCACCTTCTGCAGATAGTCACCCTTTTTCAATCCCCTTTGATGCTATTGTTTCCTTTAGAACCTTCCATATCACTCCCCTCCCCCCCTACAAATGTTTCTTTAACTTCCTAAATTGGACACGTAGCTGATCCCAGCCAATCAGGATAACATATTGAACAAGATGATATTGCAGTGCTACAGCTGATGCGATGATGTGTTCAGAGGCATCAAGAAATAAATCACAAGCAATCAGATATGACATCACTGAGGGCCATTTTAAACAAACAAGCAAACATTTATGCAAAAAAAATCAGAGAAGAAAATTACATTTTTTGTCAGTTCTGAAAAGGTTCTTGAAAGACTGTCATTTATATTGTGTCAGACCAAATTTCAAGTACCCACACAGTCTGCTTTGTGTTTTATATTTTGACCCAGGCTAAGGCCAAGCCTGTCATATTTCAGCCTACAGCTATCTTTCGTAGTACATGCTGAGAAAGCCATGAAAATGCATCCTTAGCAACTATTGTGCTGGTCTCTGTTTTCTGATTCCAAACAAACTGTAATTTCTTTCTTCTATTAGTTAAATCACTGATTTTAAATTCTTGTGGTTTCCTTTTCATTGATCCCATTTTGACTTGTCTTTGTTGTTTTGAAAAAGAAGTTTGAACTTCCACTGCTGCTGTATGTTGCCTAAGGAGCACACAAAGGTTTAGATTGCATCTTTTCAATGCATTATGGCACCGCAGCCTAAAGCCATTACTTGTTTTTAACTGGCAACCTGCCTGTACGAATGGAGGAAGCAGATTGCCTCTTTGCTGAACACTTAGACAAGGTACTGATTTAACAACAGTGGACAAGCAGCTGGGAGCTGGGCTGTCAGCCTGTCACACACTGACAAATCTGTTGTTCATATTCAGGCAGGATGTTGCAGTTAGATTGCCATACGTACCATCCATCTACTAAGGGCATGCAAGGAGTAGAAGCATCTACTGCATATCCAGGAACAAAACACTTGGTACATCCTTCTGAAGGCATCTCAAAAAAGAACAACTGATTCACTTCTTTTAGGCACTGTCTTCTTCCACATGAAGAATAAGAAAGCTCCATATTTTCTTTCCCTTTTTTCTCACCCTCTTGAGTCTTCAGTATTTGATGTGTTTCAATGTACCCATTCAATGCCTCAGACTTAGAAGGGCTATGCATCTCATTAGAACCTCACTTCTTTTTTCTTTTTTGCAAAGCTTCTCTAAACAGAACTTTACTAGCTTTCTCATTGTAAATCATTAAAATTGCTGGCTTGTCTTGTGGTTTTGATACCAACGGTACAAGAGATAGAAAGAGATAGAAATTTAGCAGGAGAAACTTTTCCTGGTAAGGAGATGAAATGATCTCAAAATGTTCCCTAGTTGAATTTTTACCATTAATGAAGGTATTGAAGGTACAGGGGAAGAAAATACACTCCTGTATAGGACTCTGAATTGAGGGGCAGTATTTATGGAGAAATACTCTCTCTCTCTCTCTCTCTCTCTCTCTCTCTCTCTCTCTCTCTCTCTGTTTGGATGTGATGAAAGGTTAGTGAACAAAGCTACAAACTGACATGTGTTTCTTGTTCCCTAAACTTTTCTATTTTGTCCCATATATCTCTGTGGATGCACAATTTAGGATACTTATAATCCTTGTTGGCATCCTTCAGTCTCAGAAGACTATGGTATCGCGCTCTGATAAGTGGTTCTAGAACAGTGTCCTCTCCAGTGCGCGAAGCCTGGGTAAAGTAGATATGGAGGATAGACTGTTACCCACGCAGCAAATCCCCCCTCTCCACATCACTGAAATGGTCCAATGGAAAGGCAGAAGCCAATATGGTTGGTTCTAGTGGCGTCGCAGGAGTTGCCAGAACGTGACTGTGTTCAGCCATGAACTGCCTCAGGGACTGCTCCGGATTTTGCCTCGAGGTTGACTTCTGAAACCTTTTCCATAACTGGATGTAGCCACAAGGCAGTGGAGGTTTGGGATCAGAGTTTTCCTTCTCTCAGATGAGCTGCCTTCCCAGGCTAACGAGTAATAGTAATAGTAATAGCAATAAGAATAAGAATATGGCCCATTAATAATAATAATAATAATAATAATAATAATAATAATAATAATAATAATAATAATAATAATAATAATAATAATAAAGGTATTTCTATACTGCCTTTCTTGGTCCTCAGATTTCTCCTTAGACTTTATTCAAGGTGGTTTACATAGGCAGGCAATTTAAATCCCCGTAGGGATTTTTACAATTTAAAGAAGGTTTCTATCTTTCAAGAAACCACAACATTCAAGATGTTTCTTTCTTGATCTGGTAGCACATTCTGGCCTCCATCCTCCCACAATCAGAGCAGATGGAATAGCGCGGCTCAGCTTGTTAGCTGCTTGAAGGTCTCACGGTGCCGGTGGCCTCAAACTGGCGACCTTCGGATGTTATTTTCAGGCAAATGGAGGCTCAACCCTGTAGACCAGACCTCCTGCCCAATCCTACACATGTGCTATGCTGGCAGATCCTGAGGTCCACTGGCATACCTCTACTGGTCTGTACAGAGCTGCCTCTGGTGTAGAGGCCAGAAGATCGTGCACTGCCAACAGCACCCCACAGATTGGCAGCTGGTGTGGATTTGCTGATGGTAGGCACGAACTGGGCTGGGACAGGGGAGGATCAGGGGTGGGATGGGGTCAGAACTCAGAAGCAGTGGCAGCCACCAAATCCTATACCCTCATCCCAGGCCTGATATGCCCCCCAAAATGTTATAGATCTAGGCCAGCAAAACTGCTGGTATAGATCTGAGTAGGCTCAAAAGGGACCAGGCAGTAGCTGCTCAGGTAAGCCAATTTTTTCTTTACTTACTTCCCCTTGCTGACCTGATTCTCTGTTGGTGCACAGGATACAGTGGCCCTTGCACTGACGACCCTGCACCCTGCATGCCAGCATGGGATAGGATTGGGTTGCTAATATAAATTTGCATTAAAATCACATGGTACAGCCTCCCTCTGACTGGTCCATAACAACTTGAAGATGAAAGATTGCACAGTTGATGATCCCTTAGGTTTAAAAAAAAGAAAAAAAAATGTTCCCTGCATGTAGAAAAGCACTAGGTTAGAAAGCCTTTTATGTTAATGCCCCATGTCACACATATTTTAAAAATGCACATGATCAACTCTGTTGGCAAGCTACAAGCCTGGCAGGAAATTCATCGAGGTACCACTTGTATTATTATTATTATTATTATTATTATTATTATTATTATTATTATTATTATTAACAGTATTTATATACTGCTTTTCAACAAAAAGTTCACAAAGCGGTTTACAGAAAAATATCAAAAAACGAATGGCTGGATTGTATGAACTGGAGCTGCTGAAGCTGGAGCTCCAGTGATACGGGCAGGAAGATTCCAGCCTTCCTACTGGCCTCCAGGCAGTGCACTACGGAGCTCATAAGACTGGGCTGTAAAATGCCCCAAAGAGCCCATCTGATTCTGTACTTGAATCAGCAAATGTGCCAGTAAAATTTAATTCAGAATCAGATGGCTAAAAACTTGTTAGATGGCTAAAATCAAATGGCTAAAAACCACCCCAAAACAATTTTCTCTTATTCTAAAGAAAGAAAAGCAAAACAACTCTTTCTGAGTTTCTCATAATTTTCTGTGTTTCTACGTTTTGTATGCAATGATAACGTCATTTTTCCTCTCCATAAAATCACTGGATGTTCTCTGCCCACTGCTGAAATCGCTCCGCATTTTGATTGACAGAAAGATTACCTAATAAACCTTCAGCACAAACTAATTATTCACTTAGAATACAAGCATTAAAAGGCAAAAGAGCTGGGTGTTGAAGAGACCATTTTCAAATGACCTTAGTTAATGGCCAAGTACAGCCAAGTGATACTATGTAGCTAGTACGCTCGCTTCTTAATCGGATTTGCCTGTATAAACTAGGAAGGAGCTGAACAGCCATCACACATTGTGATCTGCACACACAAACGGACATACTATCCAGTCCTATGGGTTTTCTATGACAGCAGGTACCTCACAATATGCTGTCATAAAAGGGCCAGTGATGATGTGAACATTGTATCACTGCTCGGCCATTCAGAGCTACCAAACCAAAGCATTGTCAGGTCGACGCTCCCACTGCAACAGAACCTGAGCTGTACCAATCCCAGTAAGTCAGCAGTATCATGGGCAGGGAGGGGAAGGTTTGGGGGAGTTTGACGCGGGGGACAGGGAGGGTTGGATCCTGATGACAGTAACTTGCGCAGGATGCTATCCCTTCTTTCCAAGTCCATTCTACCCCTTTCCTCTCCTTGGACTTACTATAGCTATATAGCTAGCATGGGTCCAAGGAGGCCTACCCAAAGGTAAGTAAAAGTATTTTTACTTACCTTTGGTCGTAGCTCCTGGTTGCCCCCCCTCCCCAACGGAATGAAGTGCATGGTCTGTTGGCACAGCTGTATGCTATGGAGTGGGGAGGGGATAGGAATGGGCTATTTGTGAAGCAATGTACAGGACAATTCAATGACACAGGGATGTGCAGCCTCTTCAGCACATCAGTATGTAAATTAAATACTGGAAGACAAACATAGATATATAAACTACGATTACGATCACATACTCTTGCTCAATATGAGGCATGAGAGGTTATCCAGCCACAAACAACCCTAGAGATGTGAAATGCCCCCTCCTATAAATGGCACTCATGCCCCCCCCCCCTTGTCACTTGAGAGGAAGGCACTTTTTAAATACTTGGAAAGCTTTTCTTTATTAGTATCGATCAATAGAAATCAAGAGCAGCTTTCCAGTGAATCTGTTCTGTTTGGCAGTGAGGGAACTGAGGGGGGTGTATGTAAACTTTTAACTTTATCAAAAGCAATAGCTCCGAGAAAATATGTCTTGGATGGAGCATTCACCAAACATAGCATTCTTTTATTCTCTAAGAGAAATCTAAGATATGGGACAAAGTGTGCAATCCACCGCCCCCCAGCCAAAAATGAACTTTGCCTCTTCTGTGCCCCTGCCCAGCATTTTATCCTGGTGCTGCAACCCAATCTCTACCAATGATAGTGACCCTGAAGGCAAGCCTTGGTTTTCTCTTTGATTCCCCTCTCTCCTTTATTCCCAAGAGCCAGTTGGTCACCACATCAAGTCACTTCTCCTGCTATAACAAAAACACCACCTTTGTGCTCTTTCAGCAAAAACTTGTTCACTCCCTGGGCATCCTGCAACTGTCTCCTGAAACCTTCTCCATGCTGGTCTTCCCTGGATTCACCCGTCCCTCATCTCTGTCCAACATTCACCTTTCTCATCACCCTGATCATCTCCTCACCTCTGCACTGTGGCACTGGACTGCTCCCGGGTCCAGTGCCACATCCTTGCCTTTACCTATAACAATATTCCTCCTTGGTTTTGCCTGACTTTATCTTACTGCTCTTGTATCATTCATTACCATTACATTCCTGCCAATGACCTGCACTCCTCTTGCTCCCTTTTCCTGGGTTTCTGCTCCCTAACGTGATTCAACTTTTTCTCCCTGGTTGCTCTGTATTCCTGGAACTCCCTCCAGAACACCTGGTCAATGCCTCCTCTCTTATTTCCTCAAATCTCTTTTTCAAACTCACCTTTTCCATTAAGTCTGTGACACAATCTCGTGTCCCACATGTCGTACTGCAAATAAGCTTATGTATCTATTAAATAATTGCATATTTTTCCTGGGCAGCACAGGGAGAGGGTGACGGGAGGGTGTGTTAGAGGCAGAGAGGAGGCCTGTTTGGGTGGCGGAAGGGCAGAATCAGGAAAGGATCAGGCCCAGGAGGGGGCGGGATTGGTGGCAGTAATGCACACTTCATCCAAACCTCTCTCCCAGGCCGTACACGGGGCTTGCTGGATTTGAACCAGCAGATGGCACAGATCTGAGGAGCCTCATGGGGTGACTGGGACAACCTGGAATAAGGGAAAATATATCCCTTTACCCTGAGGAGACTGCCAGCAGCTCCTGATCTGCACTGGATGCAGTGCTGGTCATGCACCCTGGCTTCACCAGCACAGCTTAGGATTGGGCTGCCCAGAGATAAATACAAGTGCCATGCTTTCATTGATCATTTCCATTCAGTGCTAGAATTTTTGGGTACAAGGTATGGGGAGGCTTCAAATCCACATGCCCTACCCCTTTCCCTCAATTTTAGCCATATTATGGCCCTTCGCAACTGTCTAAAAACAGTAACTAAAGGGGTCAACCCCAGCTAGGCCCCCCTGGCAATTCAAGCACTGTTTTCATGTCTGTATTTTCATTGGTTCATTCAGATGCCTATTTGTGTGATTTTACTCTCACCCTGTGTATAATAAGCTTTGCCTGCTTGTCTCCATCTCACCCCCAGCTTGCGATAACAAGGGCTGGACTTGGAAATGGCCACATGGACAGACTAATTGTTCGTGATGACAACCGTCTGCCGCGCTCAAATCACACACATCCCATTTCACAGCCATGCGGCGGCAGCACTTCCGGGGATTCAAACAAATTGGCCGCTGCTCTTCCCCCCCCCCTCCGCTCACCTCCCCATCTCTTTCCCTTCCCTCTTTTTCTCCTTACTGTTCAGACTAGAGAGAAGGGAGCGAAATTATTTATTGTGTGCCTGTTGAAAATGAAAGGCTTTTACATTTTAATGAGCACTAAATAGGAGCGAGGAAATATTGTTCATTAGCTGTAATCTGAGGAATTGCTTGAGTGAACTTCCTTTGGAGGTTGCTTTAAACGGTTCACTCAAGTAAAGCAGTTTGTATGGTAATTAAGGGAGCATTTTTCTGTCAACATCTGTGCTACTATTTATAACGCTGAAGGTATCTTATTATTTCACCAGAGAAGCATTAAGTGAGGGAGGTTTGGTGAAAGGGAGCTCTCTCTCTCTCTCTCTCTCTCTCTCTCTCTCTCTCTCTCTCTCTCTCTCTCTCTCTATATATATATATATATATATATATATATATATATATGATCACAGGTTTCTTTTTGCATTACTCCCTCTTTCTTTTTCCATTCTTCTGATCTCCTAGAATGAAACAAAACAAACCAAAACAGCACCTCTGACCACTACCAGGTGATACAACCCTATTGTTATCATTCTGATGTGGTGTGCCAGCCCTCCATGATTGGCCACGAGTCTGCAGGTATCAGCCTCCATCTCCTGGGGACTACTGAGTGCAATGAGCAATCCTGGAAATTGTAACCAGCCCTCCAGGAATATCCAATATTATATCATGTTGGAAAACAAATCTCCAGGAAAGAGCTTCCATCAGAGATGGCAGCCGCATTCTACTCTCTTTTCATTGTTCATTGCCTTTGCTCAGCAGCCAAGGCTACTTAGCAACACTGGAGCTCTGTCCGAGGGTCTCGTACACCAGTTTGCAATGTCTCTGCTCTAGCCCAGGTTTCCCCACCATTTGCTAGAGAGTAATGCACACAGGGGGAATTCTTCTGTACTGTAGTTGACTGTTCCCTCCTATTGCCCATGTGGTGTTTTAGAACTGAGCTAAAGGTACACTCTCATGTTCTGTGGTGGTTCACACCTTCTTTTCCTCTTTGTTCCAGATCTATGTTTTATCTGGTAGTTGTATGCCAGTCCTGTGCAGAAGGTAAGGTTGTCAGTTTCTTTACCAGCCCCTACTCCCGTGCCCTTAATGACACCTCAGTTTGCAGTCATTAGCAGAAGATCATCCTTATTACAAGACCACAAAGTGTTCCCTGTTGCTGTTGAAGGCAGAAGAGCAGGCCGGTCCATTTTTTTCTGTTCACTTGGCAACTCTAGAGATTAGACCACAGGTTAGTTAGACTATGGCATAGTAATTGCGAATAAACTTAATATCTGAGCAGAAAACTGAAGACCACATGGAGATCCAGTAGAATCAACGGGTTCATACTACCCCATTTTTCCCATAGTGAGGGTCATCCACACGAGCAAATCAAGATGCTTTGTTTGTATGAATGTATTTGAAAGATTTATATTCTGCTTTTCAAAGTGCTGTACATTATAAAACTACATAAAGCATGGCATAAAAATATTAATTACAAAACAAGCACAGTTCTATCCTACGCTTTGGTTGGAAGCCAGGTTAAATGGATCTACAAAACTCAGTTCACCAAGTGTGCTTGGAACTGTCCAGTCACTGCTCATTTAATCAACTTGGGATTAACTAAATGCTGCCTACTGCAAAGACTCCATTGCATCCTATGTGCAGTTGAAGAGCATGCAGGAGTAGAGAGGTAAATAATTTATTTTTTACTTACCCTACTCAGTGCCTGCATGGCCTCCAATTGGTCAACTTGGATCTGCCCCAGCTATTATGCTGGCACAAGTCTGATCAGACCCAAAGGGGCATGTCAAGGGCAAAATGATGGTCCAGATATTGGCAGAGAAGGTTCCGTTAATTCTCACTGATCACCTGCACATGATCCAGCCCTAAGGCCCCAATCCCCACCCTGATCTGCCCACTCCCCACCCCCACCTGTGGCTTACCAACTCTAGTGGTGAGGCTGCGGTGTCATGGCATTGTGCAACATCGCACACAAAATGGCCACCAGTGGCACATTAATGCCTCTGTGCCCCAGTCATCATCTAGTAAAGTAGGCTTTTGAAGCTCATATGTGGTTATTTCATTTACAACTAAGGTGTGGAGGTGTATTTTTTCCAAGTTTTTGGTTTTGGGGAATTCAGAAACTCAGAAACAATGTGGAACCATCAGTCTGATTCTTCCCACTTTACAGATGGAAGGTGAGGCAGAGAGGTGGGAATTTAATCCAGGAACATTCAAGACTGAACTCTAGAACAGGGATCTTAACCTAGCAGGGGAAGAGGCACTTTCATGCACTTGCTGCCACTCTTCCACTCACCCTCCTGGTTCCTGTTTTCTAACATTTTGCCTCCCTAGCAGTACATTGGTTAAAAAACCCACAACAAGGCTTGCACTCCTTCAGGGTGGAATCGTTTGCAGCATGCCTAAGCATAAGAAGCGTAATAATCACTTTCTGCCACTGGCTTATTTCTTTATTAGAGAGAGGACTTATTTCTGCACCCGACCATCTACTTCACTTGCGCGCGTATGCACAGAGACACAAAGGCAATTCATCAGGAATCTTTTAAAATCATTGGCGTTTCAAAGGGTCTTTTTAACTTACTTTTTATTCCTTGCTGATAATACAGAGTTGCTGTACAGCATGAGCACACGGCGGGGCATGTTTTAGTGGTTCATTAATACCCGTCGTAGATGTGCAGCCGCACACATTCAGCCGCCTGAGGTGTATATTAATGGACCATTAAAACATGCCCAGGAGTGTCTTAAAGCTGTTACAATATGTCTCTGCAATTTTAAATTCAATTTTTGGTGTGTGTGTGTCTTTTTTCAAGGAAAAAAAAACTTTGCAAAACCTTTGGTTTGTCTTCCTGGTTTATGAAGTTATTGTTGTTTTAATGTCAGAGGTTTCAAATACTTAAAAAAAAAATCCTGAATGCTGCTTTCAAGCGGTGTAAGCAAGCCTCAGGGATTTATCTGAAGACTCATGAAATCTATATTCTTTAAGCCCCAAGTTGCTGGGATAATATGCTGATGTGAAACTCAAGACAACTTAGCATGTTCTGGGATGACAAATACTTACAGCAGCCACTGCACATGGAAGATACGTGCAGCTAGAACATGTATTTCCGCAAACATGTGATACATGTTTAGAGGTACAGTAAGAGCTGAGATCCAATACAGCACTTCGCAATCCTCTAGCACAGTGTTTCTCTCGATGGCTCACGAGTCAATTTCAGGTGGGTCTGCATTTGTTTCAATATTTTATTTTTAATATATTAGACTTGATGCTAACATGGGATGTGACTGCATTGGGGGAAATATTACAGATTTGTACTTTTAACAGGCTACTCTGTATATCAGTGGTTCTCAAACCGGTGAGTTGTGACCCACCAGTTCGTGTAAAGGTTCCTCCATCCCATTAAGGGGCTGGGGAAGGAGAGAGGCAGAGAAGCGATCCCCAGGATTGCATCCTTATGGGGAAGGCAAGAGGGGTGCTTTCCCTTACTTTATGTAGGTAGGGCTGCAGTAGGCTGCAGGAGGTGCGGGGAGCCCTGCAACACTCCCCAAGGCTTGGGATGGTCAGTATGGTTGGCAACCTTCAGTCTCGAAAGACTATGGTATAAGCCTACAGCACGGGGTATTCCCAGGCAGTCTCCCATCCAAGTACTAACCAGGCCTGACTCTGCTTAGCTTCCAAGATCAGACGATATCAGGCAAGTGCAGGGTAACAGTTAAAACTGGCGCAAAGCACTTCCATTTTTGAGGTGATACAAGAGCTGCATATTGTTTGATCTAGAAGAACAAATTTACACCTCTACATCAACACTTGATGTTATATCATCAAGGAATGACACTGCACATTCTGTCCTTGAATGGCTGAATGAAATGGACATTGACATTTGATCTAGTCTAATTGATATATAAGTCCATGTATTATATGCCATACGCTAAATAAATAAAACTGCACATGTGAGTGCACCATCTGAGTTTGCTGCTCAGATACACTGAACAGACAGCTGCAGCCATCCCAGTTCCCAGAAACCACACTACACATCTGCACACACACTCATACCCCTGCCTGCAGAAGCCTCTACAGTTGCAGCATTGTCCGGGGAAAATGAGTTTTGGAAGGTTTCATTGAAGACTAAAATGTATTGTCATTTTGGTAAAGAAGGATGAAGGAGACCATAACTCGTGCAATGGTTTGGGACAACTGTGACTGTGTTCTTGGGGGCACTGAGCTTTGTATGGTGGCATACCTTTAGAGGAAGGCAGAAGAAAAAGGCCAGAAAACCAGAAACGCTGACTTTCAACTATTTGTGGGCTCCTGCACCAGAGTCAGTAGTCCCCTTGAAGTCTGCGAGCACTGCAGTGTGACTTCTAAGGGCCAAGGACCTGTCCCTCATGGTCCAAGTCCACGTTATAATTATGCCAAGAGACAGGCAGTTCGTCTTAAGTGGGGTGATCAGGCAGTTGGCAAAAGGTCAAAAGCCTTTGCAAACATAAGGAGTGGGGTTTTCTTTCAGCGACGGCTACTGGAGAAGTGAAAGACAGCATCAGGGAGTCTTTATATTCAAGAAAAAATATATGTTAAATACACTGGGGCGGGGAAGGAGAGCAAAAAAGGATTGGACATATCTTGGCCATTACTGTCCATACATAATTATTATAATCAGGAACTAATGGAATCATTAGCAAATGTTTATGCAACACGTTGGAAGGGGAGGGAGAAATGATGTGCTAAAGTACTTTATAGACCTAAGTATTATTTTTAGTATTAATGATAAATACGGGTATGACATCTGTCAGCAAGCTCTAATTATCTCTAAAGCTATTTCAGAAAATGATTGTGTCGCTTTTTAAAGCACTTCAGGAAAAAAAAAAAGTGTACTGCTCAGGAAAAAAAAGAATTCTTCTGTTGAGAAATAATTCTTCTGTTAGCATCTGCTAATCAGAACTGATGTTCTGGAAGAATACAAAACCCTGTCTGAAGGAGACTGTAGATTGACACAAATTGGTCCACAAATTGATTAATATGAGTGTACTGTTCCCATTAAGTGAAACTTCTTTCCTCCCCCTGTCCTGATATCTCTCCCCACTTATGTATCCTTTTCACATTCTCCTTCCACCCCCACCTCATTACTTCCACTTTCCCCTCATTCTCTTTTCTCTTCCAGCAGGTCTTTAATTATGTCAGCTCTTTGTGTTCTTCTGTAAGCAGAGCCCAGCTACATCAGACATGAGGTCCACTTAGGCTGCAATTCTGAGCACACTTATTTGGGAGTAAGTTCCACTGAACTCAGTGGGACTTCCCTCTGAGTGGATCAGCATGGGGTAACACTGGGGCAGCCCAATCATATACAGGACTTACGCTAATGGTTCTCATGAAATTTGCTCTGTCCTTTGGACTGCAGCCCCCAGAACAAATAGCCTGAGGTCATGAACAGGCAATAGTGACCCAATGAACCTCCTCCATTCCTCCATCTACTGAAAGACAGAAGAAAATTGGCTAGATGGTTCTCCCTTGGTAAACAGGGCCACCACTGGAAAGGCCATATGCGTTTTGATAGCATCTTGCCATAGTTTAGTCACGAGTCCAGCCCAAACCTCCCTAGTGCCTAAGATCAATGAGATCTGGTGCTGCTCCCTTTGATTTTTTAATTATGTGTGTGAGTGGGAGGGTGGGTGGGTGCAAAACACAGCTCACACTCACTCCCACCATTCCTTTGCCACATGACTTATCTTCTTTTCCTTCACAGTGTGTTGTCTTCCATCTCTCTAGATGAATTAACAAGTCTGTCTGCTTCTCTATGACAGAAACATCATGGTAACGTATACATTAAATCATAACACTGCATTTTCTTTATTCACTCTTTTCACACTGTTCATAAGTGTAAATCTTTCATATGTCCCACCATCACGTCACCCATAAGTCATAATTTTTTTTCTCAAATCCTCTGATTGGTCTTTCTACTCCATATCCATCTTGAATGTGGCAACCGTATTGGCACTTTGGTTTTCCCATTTTGTATCAAGCTTTCCCTTTCCATTCATACACACTGAAATGTTTGCATCAGCAAACCATAGCAAATTTCTGATCTTCCACCACCTAACATGTGAGCTAACCCCAGTCTTGTTATACAAAAAAATTATTATCTACCTAGCTATCTGTGTGCATTCATATTACATTTCTTGAGACGTGGGAGGGCATGGCTTTGTACTACTGAAACTAATAATTTATATGCAGTAATACACCAGCTTTAGTAATCCTCATCTATAACTTTTTATTGTACCAGTTAGACCAAGACCCATAATACAGGATTATCAACAATAAGAAAAGAGTGACATTCCTGCATTCCCATTAAAGTCACGTTTTCTTGGGAGTACTCTAAAAGAGAACAGAGACAGGCAGAACGGAGAATTTTTAGTAATAGTGGATTATGGTCCAATATGGTATGTTTTGTATCAGTGCTAACATAATGATCCTTTCAGAGGGATACAACTTGCATGTCACGATTCTTTTTGCCACCAAAATTAACAAAGGCTAAGATGAGATACGGAAGGAGATGAAAAGCAGAGTGGAAACAAACATGAATACTGGCTGCCATCTGGCACAGATGTCACTTACCACTGTTCATGAATCAGGCACCAGTTAGATTTATTTAGATAGTTAACACTACATATATTCTTGAGAAGACATAAGTAATAAAGATTAAAATTCTTAAAGCATTTTAGTAGTTGAATTACACAGCTGGTCATTCTTTCACATATAGACCCAAATTAAAATTGTTATTTAATTGACTAATTATGCAGATATTACATTTATTAGGCAATACACGACCTTTCATGCATTGGAGTCTTTTTGCAGTATATTTCTTGTTCTTATCTCTAGCTCGTCTTCAGAAAACTCAGAGTGGTTTCCATGGGACTCCCAGAGGTCTCTTATCTAGACACTGAGATGTCCATGCCCAACTAGCTCCAACACAGTTATAGCAGTGGATGTGTCCCTACCTTTTGCTGGGTAAAGTCTTGACAAAAAGTTAGTTTACCTGCCAGCTGTTCTTGAATTTATTTTGTAACTGTAAGATTTTGTACTGTATTGTATTTTGTATTGCAAAATTATAAAATATTGTAAAACTGAAACTTTTGACTTATGATTGACGAGTGATTTAGATATATCACCCTCCAGTTCTATTCCAGCCAAAAATTCTATTCACTGTTGCAGCAGCCGTGGACCTCCGCAGCCCTGCACCCTGGGCAAAGCTCTGCGATGGTGCCCCCGCAGGCTATCCCCACCCCCTCGCACAGAAATCCACCCCCCCTACTCTCCAGAGGCTCACAGAGCCTCGCGTGACCTCCTCCCATGCCAGCGAAACCTCTGTGAGGTTCCCTGGCGCTATAAACTGTGCTTCCGGCAAACTGAAGGCACAGTTTCCAACCCATCGGGAGCCTAAGAGAGGCTTCTGCTGGGTGCGAGTTGCCGGTGCTGGGGCATTTGCCCCAGGGAGGTCTATGGCAGGCACACAACTGTGTTCCAGTTCTATTCCAGTCAGAAAGTGAATTCAGGACCCATCACCTCTCCACTTCATGGCTCTGAATTGTAGCCACCAGACTTGCAGCATGATACTTCTCACGGGCCTGACATTTTAGACCATTTGTGAAATTCACTTAGGATTCACATGCAGATGTCAACAGCACGGAGGCCTGGCCCATTCATGAGGCCAACTGGTCACTTCAGGCCAGTCAGTAGGGGGCTCCCATATCTGTTTATTTGCCTCTGCTACTCTTCTTCCATTCCCTAATTGAAAGGAGAGGAAAAGGAATTGTGGAGGGGAATTGAGTGCTGAGCTAGAACACTGGATAGTGGGAGAAGCAGGTATCTCATCAGATAAGGAGGGCAGCATTGGCATGCTCCTTCAGGTGCCAGGAAGTCATTGACTGACTCGAACAGCACCAAATTTTGGACTTTAAAGGTCCAAATATTAGATAGCTCTGGTTTTTTTTTTTTTACCTATATTCTGGAGATGTGGCTCAGGGATTAGTAAATTCAATCATTGTCCTTCATAGTACTTCCTGGAAGATTTTAACTGGTCCACTACATTATCCTTGAATACAGGAATTAAATTACCAGACAATACACGATATGTAATTAGGCATATTAAATCACAGTGCATTTAGGTTATATTTTTAAAGCAAGAAAGCCCAATCTCAAGAATGCTTTTCCTGCTGTGTTTTAGAACAGTTAGTAGTTGTGGAGTTGAACAGAATGTCCTCTGTGCAGCTATTTCCTTCTGAAATCAAAAGCGCAAACCATTTACAATCATGCGTGCGTGCAAGCGTGTTACCTTTTTATGATTTTATCAAAGCTTCGTGCATCAGAAACAAAATTAATAAACCATTCAACAGTCAATCATGAGAGTGACCAGGACATTATAGTAATCAGTATACATCAGAGACAACAATATTCCTAAGCAATTCCAAAGCAAGATATAGATCATACAGAGTTTTGTTCACATAGCGGCAGGCAAAGGTTTATTGATTCCTAAAATATTTAAATGGAGCTAAGTCTAAGAAATGTTTACAAAAAGTTTTTGCTGCCTGTGTGAGAAAGGAAAGCCATCACTTCAAAACTGAATCTGAATATCTCGCATTCATAATGGCCCTGATTTGACTAGAAATCCTATTCATAATTCCCCTACTTTATTGTACTATCATTTGATGGTAGAAGGTTTTCTTCACCTCCAACTTGGCTACTGCAAAGAGCAGAGAGATCAACTCCTCCCTGATATTAGATATTTCCACCTGTTCTGAGTAGCCCAGAAAAATCAGCACTAGAATCAGTGTAAGATTTTTAACATGTCTTATATCTCGCCCTAAAACTGTTGTGTCCTGGGACAAACCCATCAACCATGAAAATGTGAATCAGTTCACCCACAACACGTCCAACATCACCTAGGATAGTTCTTCAACTTTTGGTTTAACTTAGGTACAAATACCAAATGTTAAAGAATACAAATACCAAATGTTAAAGAATCCTTATATTAAGTAAGGAAGAAATGAAAAGGGGCAGGTGGCCACATTTTCTGCCACATGAGTTAGTACAAATCCCCATATCTTTCACTCATTTCGTCATACCCTCTAAGCCTTTATCCCGCTTGCCAGCTTATATAACAGAAAAATTGTGCCTTTACATCTTATTACATCTTATAACTATTACCCCCATACCCACAAATAACGAGACCAGACTTAGGCTTGGATGCAAATGGGCCACTTTATTAAATCTCAGCTGCAGCAGGGCAATAAACAATCATAAACGTGCGAGGCCATATGGGGGAAATGGTCCTAGCCGTCTACCTCCCCCTGCAAACTCATTGGGCGCACCGCCTGGCTCAAGGCCCCAGCTGTCCATTGCCAGCCTAGGTCTTTCAACGCCACCCCCAAAGGGGCCAAGGCAGCCAGACTTCAGACCAGTCACCAGAACATCACTGGCCTGACAGTCCAGGCAAGGGGTTTGCCTGCCTGCCTCCTGGAGCCAGTCAGGCATCATGGGAGTGGTTCAGGCTCACCCTTCACCTTGCTGCCTTGGATAGACACCGAGTCAGATACCTACCTACCTAGCCCTGCACATATCCTGCCACTGGGGAGGACAGCCTAGCACTTGTCCTCACCGCTCCCCACAAGGAGAGAATCTCTCAAGCCCTGCTGCAGGTCAGCTAAAAACAAATCATTGCCCGTTGGTGACAAGTGCACCCCATCGCTGTGGAACAGGGCAGGCTGCCTGAACCCAGGTCACAGCCCCGCCCTGCTCAACTACTACCCTCCCCAGGTAAGCGTTCAGCCTCTTTCTAGTGACGTCAATTCTACGGACACTCCGCGCTCCGCACCAAATGCAACAGGGGAGGAGATTGGACAAGAGGATGGCAATCCCCGGGAACCAACTTCTAAGCCTGGAGCCTCAACGACATCGAAGTCCTCTGGCCCAGGTCGTTCTCTCCTAAATGCACCACGATTACCTGGGGCGGGAGGGGGGGTGCCACCTAAGATAGTCGAACAGCATGGGCAAAAATTGTCCCCAGCGCATGCCCCTTCTGGCAGCCCAGGTGACATTTGCCAGGCCACCCAGTCCCAACTGGGACCCGAAGCTGCCTGCCAATGCTCTTTCCCTGGCCCAAAAGATAATTGAATGACCGCAGATCAGGACCCTCACCGGAGTCGACCAGGGAAGACCTGCAATAGTAAAGGTAAAGTAAGCCACAGATTTCAACTATAACAAGATGCCATTAGGCAACAAAACCAGGGACTCCAACCGGACCATCCCTCTGAACTGAACACCGAGGCTGGCAATGCCAGTCAACACGCCCCCCCCAACCACTGGGGGAGCCCGATAACTTGCGCTCCGGCCCCTGCAACCCGCAGGCCTCAATGAACATAATATTTGAAGGCAGTGGAGCGCTACCACCCAATCCTCTGAATCGCTCCCGCATGGAAGCCCAGTCTGGCCGCTGTCAATGTGGCACCGATCCTAAAAGAATGCAAGCCAAACTGCCCGGCCACCACCCCAAACTTTCACAAGGTAGCATTAAAGACGGCCCTGAACTGATACACTGTCAGGGGGGAAGCATTCTGATGACAGAAAAACGGCCCCTCTCCCCAAGGCACCACACGGCGGTAATCCACCACTGCCTGGACTGGACAGATATCTGCACAGGCCGCTCTTTTCAGGTGGACCCACTGGCCCTTACCTCTCTGGTCAGTTTTAGAACACCTTAAAAATAGAGAGACATAGTTAACACCCAACTGACAATCACCCCATCATAAGGCTCTGTCCCCAGGGGAGACTTTAGAGACAGACAATACCTCGCTGGGGCAGAACGCCCCAAAAAAACAGGACCAGGCAACAAGCCTTGAACAACATGGCCTTGAATCACGAGGCACAATGCTGACCAAAGTCGGCACACAAGCCTTGCAATAGGTCCGGGGTGCCCAGCCTCCGGGCATCCTGAGAAAGAGGGATACTCCGTCTGATCCTTTCCAGCATCCGCCGGACCCGGAAATCGGAGGTGTTATCAGCCCATCTCAGGGCCTTGAACTGAAAAGAAAGTGCAGCCAAGTAAACCAAGATCGAGCGTGCTGACAGCTCCCTGCTCCTGAGGGCAATCACATCAGGTGGCTACGCGTCCTCCAGATGCTGCTGCCTGCGAAAGGCCAAAAACTCCTGTACCTTCCTCCTGTAACTAACCCTGGTAGTGGATGCTAGGGAAGCCCAGATCATACTTTGGGCGGTGTTGAGCCAAGGCTCCACAGCCATAGGGGCATGGGTTCTGGGTCCAAGTGAGCCTCCGGAGCCAGCTGCCAGAAACGCTCCTCCTGAAAACGAGAGAGAGTGTCGGCAATGATGTTCTGAACCCTAGGCACATGCCTTGCAGAAAAGAGGACATTAATTGACAAGCGCTGGAGAACAAACGCTCTCACTAAGTGCATGACCCTGGGCGACTTAGACGTCTGCCTATTGATGATCGTAACCAGCACCTGGTTGTCACACCAGAAACGGACAGAGGAGTTGGCAAACTCGTGAGCCCATATGTGCACGGCCACCAGGAAGAACTCCAGAAACGTGAGGTCTCTGGTGACGCCTTCTCACACCCATTCTTTTGGTCAGCGCGCAGCTGTCACCAGCTTTCCCTAAAATAAATTCCAAACCCGTGGCCACCAGCCACATCAGATTGCACCTGCAGCTCAGCTTCAACCAGTTTCTGCGTCCTCCAAAAGGAGATACCATTAAACTGGTCGAGAAACTGAAGCCACACGGCCACGTCGCCCCACAGGGCAGACGTGACTCGAGTGCGGTGGGAAGGCCTGCGCAGCCCAGCCATCGCCTCACACATGCACCTTAAAAAGGCCCATCCTGGTGCCACGACTCGACAGGCAAAATTGAGGTGCCCAACCAGCACCTGAAGCTCCTTCAGTGTAATCTTCTTGGCAACCAGGGCCAGCCTGAGCAAGCCCTCCAGTTTGCACAGCTTAGCATCTGGGAGCCTGCTACACTGATTGACAGTGTCCAGCTTGATGCCAAAGTACGTAAGCCGAGTGGCGGGGCCCTCTGTCTTGTTGTGTGCCAGGGGAACTCCTAACTGCTTGCACAAAGAAATAAAACTTGCGAGCAGCATTTCGCATGTTCCAGTACTCACCAGTCCCATAAATAAAAAATAATCGAGATAGTGAGCCATAGAAACCATCCCAGTCCGAAACTGGACCGCCCACTCCAGGAAGGTACTGAAACACTCAAAATGAGCACATGAGATGGCACACCCCATTGGCAGCGCTCTATCAACATAATAGGGGCCCTCAAAATGGAATCCCAAGTGGCAAAAATCATCAGGATGGATGGGGAGCAGGTGAAAGTCTGACTCTATATCGGCCTTGGCCATCAGCGCACCCCTACTGCAGGACCGCAGCCATCCTACCGCTTGATCTAGTGAAGTGTACCTAACCGAGCACAGGTCACCCAGGATACCACTGTTCACGGAGCTGCCCTCCGGAAATGAAAGATGGTGAATCATCCTAAACTCCCCAGGGGACTTCTTAGGAACTACCCCCAAAGGAGAGACCCTTAAGTTGCAAATAGGAGGGGTCAAAAAGGGGCCGACCACCGTGCCAGCCTCCACTTCCTTTGCAATCCTTTTCCTGGCAATGTGCTCCAGTCCCTTAACTGAACGTAAATTCTCGGACAGCTCAGGCTCAACGGGCTTTGCTGCTGGAATTCGGAAACCCCAAGAAAATCCCTCCACCAAACCAACAGCTGCAACTTTATCAGGGTAAAACCCAACCACAAAAGTAACAGAGGCAGTTTAATTGATGTTGGCCCCTTTGTTATTGGGAGGGGGGAAGGAGGGAGTGCCTCCTCTGCAGCCACGCCCGGGCTGCTGCCCGGCGCTCTGCCTGGGCCCCCCCAACTTGGGGCAGGAAGACACTGGGTGCTTCAACCCGCACAAGCCACACGCGTGCAGGAATGTGCAGTTATTCCTCCCACACTTCCCTGAGGCATTGAACTCAAAGCATGTTCGCGGGTTTTGAACCCACGCGGCACCATTGGGTGCCTTGTTGGGTTCAGACTTATTTCTGGCTATGAGGTGCCCGCTATCAGAGCGGTCACCCAAAGCCAGCCAGGAAGGGATGACCAGCTGAGTCTACAGTTCCCATTGCTGAACACGCCAGTCCAGACCTGATTTGTGTGCTGCACGCAACCTGAAATGGTAGTCATAAGCTATCCAGGTCAAGCCAGTGTAGTCCCTGAATGCCCTGTGCACGATATCTAGGTACCTAAAGAGGGCGGGGGCTTGATTGGGGTACATTTGCAAAAGCACAGAAGCGTAAATGACAAAACCATTCAGCCAATTAGCCCAGTTCTTGTCAATCTTCCGCTTCCTTACCATCTCCTGATCCCACACAGGCTCTCCAACCTTCAGGACCGGCTCAGGTTCGATCTGCAGGAGGCTGAACATGTCCACATATTCGCCTCTCCAGATCTTTTCTTTGACTGCTAGGGCTAAGTGACCCCCCCAAAGGAAGGGCCACATCCCCATACAAGACCCGTGGGTGCTCCGCCTGCTCCACGTAGACCTCCAGAGGTGCACCAGGAGCGGCTACAGGTGCCATCATGTTCTCCATAGGGGGGAAGGCAGCTGCGCCCAACGCCCCAGGAGCCCACGCCGGGGGCGAGGGAGTGGCCACTCCACCTGGTGTCCCCGCAGCCTGGGCGAACCCACCCATGGCTCCTTGTTGATAAAAGCCCCTGGCAAATATGGGTAGGGTGCCCCCCACTGAGCCCAAGGCCACCCCTGCGCTCCAAGGGTGACAGAAGTCACCGCGAGGCCCTCCCTTTCATCCCATACTGATCCAATACTGCTTCCCGCATCCATCATTGCCTCACCTGCAGCGCTTGGCGCTGGCTGTGCACCCTTCTGTGCTGCCTGCGTGGCACCTGTGATATCAACATCAGGGGCGAGGTCCCTCTGGGCAGAAGGTTCTGGACCCCTTGTCCCCTCATACGCTTCCTAGAAGACAAAAGCTCGCTGAGATGGGTCCCACACCCCTTCCTGGTAGACCTATGGAGCAGGGTAACTGTTCTGGACATCACACCCCTGTCACCTTCACCGGTCCCGTGAAGGGCTTTCTCCTTCTCTCTGGCCTCAAAGCGCCCTTAACTCACTATACTCTTCCTCACTCTCAGATGAAGACATGTGAGGGGAGGGAGGAGGTGCTGGTCTCTTGGAGGCCTTTCCACCCCTCTTTTGGCTTTTCTTACCCATAATGAGCCTGGAATAAAATGTCCCCCCACCCAAGTGCTCAAATTCACTGGAGGATACAAGTGCCTGAGGCAATGAAATCAGGGGAGGAGGCAGAAGCCCCACTCCCAAACGCTCCCACACCGCTTTCTCCGCTCCTCAGGTGCCCTTGGGTGGATGCAGGAGAGCCCTTCAGCCCAACGGGGCTCTCTCCATGCTGCTCGCTGCCCGTGCCGATGCCTCCTTTCGTGGGGTTTCCGCCCGCCCGAATGCCACTGCCATGCGGTCCAGGCACCATCAGCGTGCCGCTGCCGCCCCCCATTCTGGCTCGCCCTCGCCACGCTGCAAGGCACGCCGAAGCCGCTGGCGGGGGCGCGAGCCTGCCTAGTTCTCTCCCTCCGAGGATGCGCCCATCCTCGTTGCTGGCTGGGAGCAAACTGAGCTCTGCTGGAGTGCACGCTCCAGGCGGGCACTCTGGCCCCGCCTTCCCCTAGCCGCGATCACCAATCGCGGCAAAGCCTCAGCCTGAGAGCATGAGGCGGGGAGGGGGGCAATCGGCTGCTGGTGCCGAGCTGGCGCCAACAGCTTTTGCTGAAGACTTTCAAAGGGCTTGGCCTCTGAGTTTTACACACACACACACACACACACACACACACCAATCCTATTGGCCTAACTGCCAGCAGGCAGGAAGGGGGAACAGGAAGGGGGAACAGGGCTCCAGGAGGGGTGCATCTGGTGGTAATGGCATGTACTGGATCCTATCACCTCTGGCAGCAGCCTCCCTGCCTCCTTTCTCTCCTTGGACTTGCGCCTGTGATTGCAGAGATCCATAACAGGACAGGAGTCTTAAGGAGGGATAAGGGGATTTGAATTCCCCTTCCCTTTCAAAGAGTTTGTGCCACCCCATCCCCCACAGGATATAGTGTGGACCTTTTTGGCAAAGTTGCACCAGTGTGTGTGTGTGTGGGAGAATAGGATTGGGCTGCTAATGAGGCAGAAAGAATTTAGGTGCTAGATTTCGAGAGAAAACCATGGTAAAATCACTCCTTCAAGAGCATTCTGAAGTTGTTGTTTTGGTATCATATGGCCCTTGATAGCGATTTCATTCCACCTGTTTATGTTAACCTCCATTCACACTTTATAGGCACAGCCCCTGGCGAAAAAAAGTCTCAGGCTGAGGCTAGTAAATGTTGGTTGGGCAAAAATCTTGGTGCCAGAAGTTGTCTCCACTGATCCCACACAAATAAGACTGAAGTTAAAAATTTTATTTTATTTTTTGCAGTTGTAAAGCCTTTTTGTGCACACTCTTTATGACTAGAGCATAAATCTTCCCATCTCTTCCTTATTAAGAGTGAGTGTATTTAACCTGCTTATTTTGCTCATATGTTTGTTCATGCATTTGAATTTCAAACATGTGAGGCACCCTGGCTGGATGACAAAATATACTCATCTTATTAAACTCTGATTAGTTTCCATCCTCAACCCTCTAAACACTTACCTAATCCGATCCGGTGGTGGAATCTTTTCAGTACACTACAAAAAAACCAGGTATTTTTAAAACTTACTCAAGAGGATTTAGGATAGGCAGGCAGACAAGACACAGACAGAGACACATACAAAGAAAAGGAAAAGAATGATTAAACATTAAACAAAAAAATAAATACTATAAATTCCTTTTAAGTGAACTTAGTGGCACACAAATGAGATAATGGCACAAAACAAAGGTTGGAACAGGGATGGAACCTGAAGACAGCAGAGTTGCCACACACCAGTTATAAAGCCTTTTTAAAACACAGTTGCTTCTAAAATTATACTGTTAGCATTAACTACTTTGCTAAATGTAATTTCAGAGCAGCTTGGCTATGCTGGGACCAATAATGTTTCAGCAGATGTTAACAGTGAGGGAATTTAAAGATTACAGGGTTTCATGGGTGTAGTAAAGCTGCAGTGGGAGCAGAAATATTACCATAGCTGTTATGTTCTGAGTGCATCACATTTACTGACAAGTAATACATGAGTGATAGTGAGGGCCAAGGGAACAGAACTTTATACTTACTGGTCAGCAGCATATAAATTCCATAAATTAAACAAAGTTTTATGCATTTTTCATTTCTTTTCAGAGTGATCCTCTCTGAGGACCTGTACTTCATATGTATTTCAACCGCAAAGCATAGCTCTCAGATAACATGGGGTTTTTTTTTCAGGAGGTATTTCCCCAAAATATATGACCAACTCTCCTTGTTCTCCTTCCCCTCCTCTTTTTGTGTGGCTTCTGTACAGACATCTTTTACTGTGATGATTTGTATCATGGGGTAAGGTCATGATGGCCAATACCTCGTGGTAGGAGAAAATGGTGATAATGAAATAAAAGCACATAACACCAATTTCCCAGTGGCATACGAAGGTCATTTGGCACCCGAAGCCCATAAATTTTTGTCGCCCTCCCATGAAAAAATTATTTTCAGTAATAATCATGATATAAAATGAATAATAATAAAGGCCAGAGAAGAAGCGCAGACAGCAAACATTTTTAATTGAACTTCTATATAACAAGTTTCACATTTGTAGTGATCATAACCCAAAACAAAACAGGGAAGGAATGCCCATCAAGATAACATGCAGTGTGGTCTATCAGTATGGGCCTGAGGTCTATCATACATACAAAAACAGTTTTGTTGTAATATAGAAGAAAGGCAAAACATACGTCCATTTATGAGGAAAACGTTTGGTTTTCCGGAATGCTTGCAACAAGCTATTTATTCCCAATGGTAATTCCAGTGTAACCCACTTTTTGTTATAGTGTACACCTTTTGTTACAGGATTCTTTTTGTTACATAAGGCAGTTGTGTTTTCCTTTTCTGTTTTTTTTTTGGCTAAAACGTTTGATAAAATAGAGATATTTTGTTTCATGCATTCTGCATGAAATTATGCATCAGTTGATACATAACATGATGGTATTATTCAAAAATACCAAGATTTTAAAAATTGGAAGGTGGCCTCTGTCACCCTCCCTGTAGCTTGGCCCCCGGGGACGACGGTCCCCCATTTGTATGCCACTGTTCTGCACTTCTCATTTTTGTAAAAACAAACAAAAATAAAACCCTTAAATTTGCAAAAAAAAAAAACAACAACCCAAAAACAAAACCATTTTATTTGGTTTTTTATTATTTAATGGGGGGTGCATGCGTAATGACCATGGCTGCATCTGCTGACACTATACCACCTATATCATCTACCTAGTATACTTTTAAAGTGATGGCAATTTATAATTATAATGTAAATTTTAAATAAAAACACATAACACTACTTTCTAACTTTTGGAAAACACCAAAATCCACCAAAAAACCCCCACTGTTTTCTCTCACATCTACCAGTAGCATACACTATATTTGCCTTGGGTCCTTTTTTTTTTGGTGGTGCCAGACATGCTGTGACATTAACTCACATGATGCTTTCACAAGTGCCAATGGCACTTGTGTGGCTTTTTCACCAGTTGCAGGGCACTTTCAGGAACAGCAATAGAACAGGAGGGAAATGGAATGGCTGCTCTGAAACCATGAATATAGATGCTGAAGCAACCAGTTTGAGAAGTAGTCATTTAAAATACCAAATGGCAGTCCCTACTTCCCTTGGTGATCTAACTTGACTGTTCGGATGCTTGTGTATTACTCTCTGCAAAGTTTATGCAGGCACATGGGCACCATTACTGAGGACTTCTCCTGAGGACATAGCCTTTCCAAGACAAAAAGGCTGTGGCAGGAGAAACCACAGATGGAAAATGAAAATGATTGTGACATCACGGAGACCACAAAATTCCAATGCTGCTTTTGGGACCTCCTTATGAAGGATGATACTGTGGTCCATTTCTTAACCTGTACAGGACAAATGAACTGTCTTTCCCCATTAATTTCCCCACAACTTAATACAAGACTATGTGGTTTGTCTTGACAACAAATCAACACAGGAAACAAAAACAGGTTTCAGCAAAATTTGTATTGGAAGGCTGCAACTCCAATATTATACTTTCTTGGGCTCATTCATTGTGCATTTTAATGGTTGGCTCACAAAAGTTCTTGTGCACCAGCTTCCACATCTGCAGAAGCCTCCAGCTGGTGCAAACCAGATTGTATCCCCTCCATTTTTAACTGCCCTGCCTCTTTCTCTCCTTAGACATACACCACCAATAAAGGTGGCAGATGTCCAAGGAGATTCATGAGCAGTCCCGGGTTTACTGAAGATAATTAGACATTATTTTGGCTTAACTCCCGTTTGCCTTTGGGATGCCACCCCACCCAACGTATGCAGCACCCACTGCATTAGTGCTGTTGCCAAGGAGTAAAACTGGATCCTACGTTGCTTTTAAAAATGACAGAAGGAATTCTGCTAATTGCAGAAAAGTGGATTTAATTTATTGACTACTGGAAAATCTGTTTTCAGGAAAGATATTGGTATATTTTTAAGATTATAATGACTATTTTTGTACAGTATTCTTGCATTTGTATCCTTAAACTAGATGTATTAAATATTATAACATAAAAATAATCCAGTTATCTATGCCCTAGTATGCCATTATGTAAAGTGGATCTAGTGAATCTAGTGAAGTTCTGGGTGAGGACCTCTGTTGCTAATCTGTTTCTGCTCAGTGGTATAAATCCATCTGTATTGCATTCCCAAGAGCTCCTGTGCCCCATAACATGAATCATTGGCCCAGCCTGACAACTGACAGACAAAATTCCTGCTAGCACCTTGTGAGAACAGATTCATAGGTTAGCAGGCACACAACATTTGCATTGTGAGCAGGGAGTCATCATGGGCTGATAAACACACAATCCCCCCCCCCAACCCAGCAATAATGCAAAATTATCCACCCGGATTCTCCACCCAGTTTATCACTTATAATTAAATTGCTTTCCTCTTCCACGTATACCTGTCAGTCTCTCCAACGCCCGCTCTTGAATCAACAGATGGTCTTTTGGATGGTGCTGACTTGATGGCAAAGTCCCTTGCATGCCTTACACTGACAGGCTTGTGCTCAGTATAAATATGGTTCATGAAAACAAAATAATATAAGATTAGTGTTGGCCTGTAAGCCGTAATAATGACTACAGCAAAGAGCTCATCACTGGCATGTTTTACAGTGCTCCAGACCTTTTATCTTATTGAATCAAATGTCTTTATAAAAAAAAATACAGTAAATAAGTAAACAGGAAAGGCACCGTGCTGATTAAGAACAGAGACACCCCATACAGCCAGCTACAGAGTGAAATCCTTTTTATTTTGATGGCACTATTTCACTGTCTATCATAAACTTGGCGGAGCAGGCTTTCTCTATCCAGCTCTCCTTTTATTGGGCATAAATCACTCCTGACAGGAAGTTTTATGCCTAAATCCGTTTACTGTCCTTGTTGGTAGTCTTTAAATTAATATTTATAAGCTGAGAGAGGCCTAAAAGGATGCAGCAGTAAAATACCTAAATGCTTCAGTTTGGCTTGAACGGACTTTCCTCCTTCTTGACCACTGACATTCCTTAATTACCAGTGACCCAGGCCTGCATTGTCTCTGCTCTCTCAAGCTCGCAAATCACCGCCTTTGATGGTATTGAGACTGACGAAAGGGGCGGATGGAGCAGAATTACTCCTCTGATATATTGGACAAACAAGCATTGGTTCAAGGGAAAAAGGAGATACAAAGGAATCACCTAAGAGGTGAAAGAAGCCTTGAATGAATGAGCCCAGGGTCTGGCAACTGAGCCATGCACTTCAGCTGCAAAATCAGAAGTATTTGACATTTGTGAAATGGTAATAGCAATTTGCAGACCACGTTCTCGCTTGATCAGTGTTCGGTTTGCAGACCACATAAGCACCACTAAGTTCTTTCACATCTGAAATGGACAGGCTCAAAAACAGAAATATTCCGCTAAATGAACTTTTTTATTGACCCAATACAGGGAGCCAATTCAATGTCAGATAGTTCTCCCACCTTCACCATAGCCACTAAACATCACTTAAAAAAAATATAGAAAAATTAAAACAAGTTTTTCCTTATAGAAATATAAGGAGAGGATATGCATATCATATTCTATGCAATTCTTCCATCAGAAGAGTTTCCATTTGCTTCTACCTTCCAGAATTCAGGTCAATGTGTGTAAAGGCCCAGTAATCATCTTAGTCGCTCTCTTTTGCACCTTTTCCACTTCCACTATGTCTTTTTTGAGGTGCGGCGACCAGAACTGGACACAATATTCCAGGTGCGGCCTTACCATCGATTTGTACAATGGCATTATAAGAGGGTTGCCCAGAAAGTAATGCACCACATTTTTTTTCTTCAACAATTATTTATTGAACACAATGAAACTTACACACAAGAGAGAATGATGTTTCTTCTACACTCCCTATTTTTCCACGTAATCTCCATCCAGTTCTATGGCCTTCCTCTAGCGAGACACAAGGGCATGTATGCCCTGTCAGTACCACTCCTTGTTCTGGTCACGAAGCCATTTCTGCACTGTGCGAATCACCTCTTCGTCATCCTCAAAATGTCTTCCGTGAATGGCATCCTTTAATGGCCCAAACAAGTGGAAGTCTGAGTGAGCTAGGTCAGGGCTGTAGGGTGGATGGGGTAACACAGTCCAACCCTGTTTAGTGATGTGTTCCAAAGTCCTCAAACTTGTGTGAGGCCGAGCGTTATCATGTTGAATCAAACATTCACCTGGGTTGTTATGGCGCCGAAGTCGCTGGAAGCGCTTCTTGAGTTTGGTTAATGTCTTCACATTCGTCATTATGCGTCGGTCCTCGTGAATGAGCACATCAGCAAGCTGCGTCTTGTCAGGTGTGACAGCCGTGGACGGCCTCCCCGAACACTGCAAATCTTGGAGCTCTGCCGAACCGCCTTCTAATGGCCTCACCCTCTGTGCCCAGTGACTAACCATACTTCTGTCGACTGCAGATTCTCCATAAACTGTACACAAACGTTTGTGAATGTTCCCAACAGTTTCTTTCTCCGCAGTGAGAAATTCAATGACGACACGCTGCTTGTAACGTACATCACTTACAGACGCCATTTCGAAACACTGCTGCAGCTACGCTATCTGTCTGAAGAAACCAAAAATTTGTGTGCGCACTCCTGAAAATTCAAATAATGTATATCTAAAGTTTCGCATTCGTACCATTACTGTAGGCTGAGAAAAAAAATGTGGTGCATTACTTTCTGGGCGACCCTCGTAATTTGCAAATGCTTGGCACTAATTTGTTTAATTTTAATACAATTTAAATAACTCCATGGAAACATTAAAGTTTCACCAAGAGCCTTATATCAACAGACATCTTCCAAATGCATCTTTCATTCCCAGCTTTCTGTGGCTGATATGCCTGTCACCCTCTGAGTAGAAGGACTGTGCTGGAATGGGGGGAGGACCGGGGTGTGTTGGAGGCTCGAGGGGGTAGCCAGCATGGGAGACTTGAGCCAGATGCTATTTCCATCAGAAGGAGCGGGTACATACCCTTTGTCTCTATGGGCTTGTAATATCTAAATAGCTGGTGCAGATCTGAGGAGACCCACTGACTGTCAAGGGGCTTGTAGAGGGGTAAGGGAAATTATTTTCCCTTTCACCTCTAATGTCTTTCAATTGCCGCCCCAGCAGGTATTACAGTCCATTTAGGCATGACTGCATTCTATGGCAGGGAAAAGTATAAAATGGGCCGTAAAAGTGTTGCCTCCCATCTAAAGTTCACATCATTTCACACTGATCCACTTTACTGTATATGTACATATACATACGTATGTACATGGGTGCATGTTGCTGCCTCTCTTTCCTGCTGTTACATTATCCAAAATTTTTGAAAACGTAAAAAACCAATACAGTTTTTGTGCCTTAAACCAAAGTCTTTTCTGTAGTTCTTCATCATATCCTATCTCTTCATAGCAATGGTTTACATCTCCAATCAGGAACTACAATCAATCTTGCTTTAGCATTGAGTTTATTAAAATATGTAGTATTATATTATAAAGTATTGAATACTTGCAAAAAGTAATTGGAGCTTCCATTACTAACATGGTTTTATCTTGAAGAAAAAAATGCTTCAGAAGATCATATGAATGATGAAAGACAGAGAAGCCAACATTAATCAGAGAGAGTTTGCCTTTGGTTTGATGAAAGTCTCTTGTGTTTAGTAAGCTGCTCACTTTGCACTGTGATCGAAGCAAAAGCAGTAGTTCCATAGGCTCTTTCCATCTCTCTAGTCTAGAGGTCTCCAAACTGGAAACCGTTGTGTCCCCAAAAAAGCCCTTCCCGCACTGAGCTGCACTTACCGTTCTACCACAGCACCGCCTTTCTTTCAAGCTGATCTAAGCACAGAGGTGCAGAACAGTAAGCGCTGCTCAGTGGAGGGGTGGCTTTTTCCAAAGCCCATATCCGGCCTGTGGGCCAGGGTTTGGAGAGCCTTGCTCTAGTCTACAGAATTGTGCCTAGTCTAGTCTACATATTGTGTTAGTATGCTTTTATACATTTTTAAATTATGTTTTTAATCTGTTTTAACCTGTTGCAAGCTGCCTTGAGTCCCTTCGGGGAGAAAGGTGGGATAAAAATAAAGTTATTATTATTATTTACAGAAGTCGGTTTAGTGGAAGAAAAATATTCTGTAAATCTCCCACATCTCAGATGTTTAAACAAACATCTCATTAGGTGTTAAAACTGCTGGTATAGGGTAGCTTGAGTAAATGCTCCTTGAATATATTTTTAAAAAATTCATGCACACAGAAAGCTAGCAAGTCAGAGAGAAGATGCCAGGCTAGCCTTCTTTGCTACATTTCTGTCTGTCAGCCCAATCCTAAGGCACCATGGCTAGAGCTGCATCCATTGGTCCAGTGCAGAAGTCTCCTAGGGGGAAGGAGACTTTTGTCCCCTTCCCCTGGGGAAAGCCCCATGGGACTTGGGCCTGACATGGAGTTCAGGATCTGGCAAAGCAGAGCTCTGCTCCCGTCCTGGAGCCTCCCCCTGCCCCACTCCCCCCCCCCGACCCAGAACCCCTCTCATCACCCCCAAGGCCCTTACCCAGCTCCTGGTGGCATCCAGCCGGCACTGGGCTCTGTGCCAAGTGGTGCTGGGCTGGCACCAGTGCTGATTCAGGGCAGGGTGCCTGGGCATGCTTTATGGCACATTTGTGACTCCCAGCACTGGTAGTATGCTCATACTGCAGCACTGAAGAGCTTGGGATTGGGATTGGGCTGTATTTTTAAAATGAAATATCCTATACAGTACCTGTTTGTTTGTTTAAGGGCGCAATCCTAACCAACTTTCCAGCACTGGCATAGCTGTGCCAGTGGTGTGTGTGCTGCATCCTGCAGTTGGGGGGCATTCATGGAGGCCTCCTCAAGGAAAAGCAATGTTTGTTCCCTTGCCTAAGAGTTGCCTTGTCCTTATGTCAATGCTGGAAAGTTGGTTAGGATTGTGGCCTAAATCTTTCAGTGTCACCCCTATCAGGGTGGCTTACAATGGTATTTCGAACGAAATAAACAAGTCAAAATCAATAAGGCAATTAAAAGCAGTTTAAAGCAGATAAAAGCGGTTTAAACAGAGCAGCAGGATAATGGCCAGTTTCAGCCATATTTTTTTTTTTTAAACTTGAATGAATAAAAAGATCTGCTCCTGGCACCAAGACGATATAAGGGTTAGGTGCCAGGTGAGCCTCCCTGAGGAGAACTTGCCGAAGACAGAGCTCCAGAACTGAAACGGTTCCTTCTGTTCTTTCTACAGTCACCCACTTGTCTCACCCCCAAATATGAGGACATCCAGAAAAGGGCCTTTACAATATGCAGGCAGGATGTTCATCTTAAAGCGGTAACTGGTCATGGAACAATTTATCTGCGTATTGACCTGTTTCTCCAGAAACTCTTACAGCCCAGCAACCCTGCTGCTAGAACATGTGTTCTGCCAGAGCCGGCTGCTGACAAGTAGCAGCAAAGTGTGCTCCAGCAGTGGCTGACTGCACTGCTGGAGTGCCAGAGGGAAGGCCAGAACTTTCCTGCATTCACTGCTGGACCACTAGTCACTTGCTGGAGTAGGTAAGTCAGCAGGAGAGGCAGGACTTGGTGGGAAGAGTGTGGAACGGGGGGGTGGGGGTGGAAAGGGGTGAAACTGGAGAGAGGAGGAGGAATGGGGCAGGGAGGCTGCAGGAGGGATGTGTCATGCACTGGAGCCTATCCCTTTTGGAGGCAGCCTCCCCACATTCTCTTCTTGTAATTTGGTGCAGGTCTGAGGAGACCCATTGCAGAGTGGGAAGTTTATGGGGGGGCGTAAGAGGATTTAAATTCCCTTTC
This sequence comes from Tiliqua scincoides, assembly GCF_035046505.1. Classification (NCBI taxonomy): domain Eukaryota; kingdom Metazoa; phylum Chordata; class Lepidosauria; order Squamata; family Scincidae; genus Tiliqua; species Tiliqua scincoides. The sequence goes on from NC_089821.1 coordinate 252,820,416, forward strand.
CCCTCCAACATCTCCTGTTCTGTCCCCCCAAGGAATACAGTGTATGCTTTACCGACACGAGCTGATTAAATGCGCAATCCTAACCCACTTTCCAGCACCAACATAAGGGCAATGCAACTCCAAGGGAAGGGAACAAACATTGCCTTACCTTGAGGAGGCCTCCGTGACTGCCCCCCCAATGCAGCACATGCCCCACTGGCACAGCTATGCCAGTGCTGGAAGATTGGTCAAGATTGTGCCCTAAGGATTTGTTTGAGACGAAATGTATTGAGAACGGAAGATGGTCCAAACTTACAAATTAGTTCATAATAACATTCTTATTCCCTATATACTTATTATGTTAAATATATGACATTCATGAAGCTGCAGATCATTGTATGCCTTTAAAATAAATCAAATCAAAATTTCTCAAAGTCTCATACTATCTGAGCATTTTGCATGCTTGCTTGGCTGCATGGATAACTGCAGTCGGGCTGTGTTGCTTGGATAAATACTCCAAATCAAATTCACATCATGTAAATCCACAGTCTTGATCAAATCCAAAGTTCACTCTAAATATTTGTTTCAGCACTAATTACATTGAACAACACAGTTGCTTAAAGGTATCACATGAGAAGCATGAATTGGTTTACCCTATTCAGGCTTACATTGGCAGTACAGTAATACTATTTCTCAGAGAATAAAATTCTGCTTTATTCTACAGAATTTGCCCAAGGCAAGATTTCTAAAAGATGAGCCCTGTGACAGACATTTGAAAAGAGTTCCATTTCACTTGGTTCGGAGGGGGAGGCTTTTCTGTGCTAGGTAAATTGGATATTTTGCCATACAGGTTTCTGAATTGCACTCAAGCAGAGCAAAAAGTTCAAATTGTGCCAATTTAGAAAATGGATCTTATGGTCACAAAACCATCTCCTTTTTTTCTGCCAATATTTCCTGTCTGAAGATGTTATTTCCATGAAACCTCTTCTTGCAGCAACATGAAAAAAAAGTATTTTTAGATGTACACAAATCTAAAAGTTCCACATTATCTGTGCCTGAAAACTGCCTGCCAAATGAATGGCCATGGCATCTAAATGGTCTTTCACTGGTGTCCTGATCCATGCCAAAATCACAGCGCAATAACTGCCATTGAAAGACCTCAGAACTGAAATGTTTGGACATGGTTTTTCCCATTGGCTCTGCTTCATTCTTTTCAATAACCCATCTACTATCATTTTCAGCCAGCCATACAGCACCATAAGTGGACTATGGTTATAGGCCTTCTACAGATCCTTGCGCACAGCAATGAAGCAGATGGTTGCCTTTTTGGCTCTGATGGTTGCCAATCATCTATTGGGGAGGGAGCAGAGTAAGGAGTCCAGTCCCACTCCTGAAAACAGTTAAGTGGTACTGTCAGAGCTGACAGGGCAGACCATCTGTTCAGCAATCCAGCAAGAAGTAGCTCGCGTATAGTTCTGGTTTTGTTGGTTTTAAAAATTTTTTTGCAAAAATAGTGCTGTTTCATCCATTCAAGTTCCATTCAGTCGCACATACCGTTTCTAGAAGTAGCTAAAAGTAGTCGTAGAACCAACAAAAGAAAATACAGTTTGTCCTTCATTATCCCCTGGGGTTCTGTTCCAGAACCCCTAGTGGATTAAAAAAAATCGGTGGATAAAAAAACAGTGGAAAAATAGATTTAAAGACCCGCTTCCAGGTTTCTTGCCCCTCCATTGCTCCTAATGGGAAAAGGTCACGCCTTGTCATCTGCAGGGGTTTGGTTCTGCGACTCCCTGCTGAGACCATAAAATGTGTTAAATAAAAGCAGTTTAAAAAAATTAAAAAGTGCATCCCTTTACAATTGTGGTTTTAAAACAGCTTTTCTTACTGTTGTAGAGAGGTAGGCAGCAGTTAGAAATGCAAAGAACTGCCTGCCTTTGCCTGGCTCAGCTGAAGAATGGAGTGATTGCTTGCATGACTGTCTGTCTACAATAGGAAGAAAAGCAGTTTTTTTAAAACTGTGATTTTAAGGAGATACATTTTTCCCCTTCTCCAGGGATCAGCACATTCCTTCTCATTTGCAGTGGCCATTCGTGTTGAGTCAAATCCGTGTATAACAAAGTAGGACCTGCATTTCTTTACACAGTGTGTAATTAGTCTGAGGAACTCCTTGCCACAAGATGTAGTGATGCCTTTAAAAGAGGATTGGACAGATTTCTAGAAGAAAACTCCATCACTGGATACAAGCCGTGATGGGTATGTGCCACCTCCCTGTTCTAGAAGTAGGCTACCTCAGAATGCCAGGGGCAAGTGAGTACCAACAAGATGCAGGTATCTTGTTGTCCTGTGTGTTCCCCGATGCATCTGGTGGCCACTCTGAGATACAGGAAGCTGGACTAGGGAGGTCTTTTGCCTGATCCAGTGGGGCTCTTCTTATGTAGCTAACCAACGACTCCCAGAAAACCTACAATGCACGAAAACAAGAACGGTCTATCTACCCCGGTATTGCCACCCTGAGTGGCTGTAGTTCTCTGGCGAGAACATGCAGGCTCTCTATTCTTACCAATACCTGCCGTTTGTCATCCTCCCCTGACATAGATGGCCTTGTTGCTGTCAGTGATGATGAGGGAGTAGGGTTTTTGTCCCCATGGGCACAGTTTCTTCATGACCAGGGAAAGGAAGAACAAAATGGTCATTATAGGCATACAAGCTTAGTACTAGTCCTTTGTCCTAAGAACCATTTCACACATTACATGGCAACAAACCTGTTTGGAATGAATTTGGTATGAAGCTGCCTTATACTGAGTCAGACCCTTGGTCCATCTAGTTTAGAGTTGTCTACGCTGACCAGTAGGGATTCCATAGCATTTCAGACAGTAGCATAGCTGGACGGGTACAAAACAGTAAGCACTGCAGGTGCCTCAATGCACCCTATAAGCAGCCCCACCCTCTTGCTGTCAGAGCCATTCCAGGCAGTGATGGCAACATGAAGGGGACACTGTTTGGTTTGGCAACCTCTTGCATGTTGCCATTGCAGCCCAGAATAGCTCCAACAGCGAGTGGGAGGGGCTACTTACATGGCACATTACGGTGCCTGCAGTACTTAACATTTTGTTGCCTCCCCAGCTGCTTTATTTCAGACAGGGGTCTTGCCCACTTCTAGCTGCAGTTACCCAAAATTGAACCTCTAGTGACTATTGCAATTTGGAAAGACACATCTTATAAGGAACATGGAGGATGGGAGGATTCCTGGCGAGGTTGAGCAAAAGCTGTGGAAAGAGCTCTGTCTGTCTGGTAATTTAAAATGGCATTTACACATTTTTCAGTGTTACCTTCATGTGACTGAACTCCTAAGTTATCACAAAAACTGGGCCCTTCTGCTGAACTTTTATTCATGCTTTGTTCACGGCAACCACCTAATTCAAAAGATCAACACTTGAACATCACTTCCCCAAAACTAGAGACACATCAGAAATAGGACAAGGACACAAATGTGAGAACTAAACCCATTCTCTCTTGCAGTGCCAAGAATCTACCCTCCCTTATACTTCATTCATTTCCCACTTCTTCACCTTCGTCCATGGGAGCAATTAACCCTCCCCTCCGGCTAAACACAAAAGGCTGCAATTCTGCCTGACTTTTGAAACCAGTCAACAGCATTCCCAGAAACATTGAGGCTGCAACACAAAGTGACAGGAAGCACTCTGTCCAGCCCAGGGGGAAAGCAGACACTCCATGTAATGTTCGAAGCCAAGAGCAAAAGCCCAGTATATGTCACTAACTGCCTACTGCACATATGTCTGTACCTGGCATTCTTGGTTTCAGGTGATACTGGTAAACGGAGCTGCTGCCCAAGACTCATAAGTAGCAGTGTTTGTTTCCAGTAAGTAAGATCAGATTACAGTCCAAGTCTTACTGAACACAATGGGCTTACTTCTGAGTAAAGTAAATAACACCATTTTAAAACACCTCTACTCATAAGGACATCCTATTCCTACTAGTCCAGCTAAATATGAGTTGAACGCAAGTTGTCCTTGCAAGGCAATTGCACAATCCACCACACCACAACTTGGAACTACACTTAGGCAGCCTACATTCTTATCATGCTGATGTGCCAATATGGACTTGGCCCTGAGAGGGCAAAGGATGGGACAATGAAATTAAAATAACTAGGAAGTTGCATTTGGTGCTATTGTTTTCCTATGCACCCTATCAGTGCAAACCTAGCCATACCTACTCAGAAGTAAGTCCCATTGCATTCAGTAGGGCTTACTCCCAAGAATGTGTGTATAGGATTGCACCCTAAATCTCACGTACAGGGAAGAAAATGGTTACAGGCACCTCTGTAATGTCAGAATGATCAGGGGAAAGTGTGAGACGTGTGCATGGTGACCATAGGTTTGGAGCATTGTCAAGCATACGTCTCTGACTCTCATCTAACCATATTCATATTATAAAGGTGTGTGATTTTTCAGCCATTTTCTGGGCATTCCCCCAACATATCTCTGCAGACCATAAGTCGGGACATGTAAAATTTGGTGGGTACAAATTGAGCGGGTACAAATATCTTCTTCTGGCCTCTGCGGAAAAGCATAGTTCTTCCTGGCCATGCCAGAATTTCTGCCAGCTGCACTGTGGTTGGCCAAGAGGCTTCCCAAAAATTGACAAGAATGACAGTATCAAAGTGGAAGTGTCCAACACACCCAGCATTCTTTAAACACTCTTTAAAACGCATCAAAGGGAGTGGAACTGTCAGAAGTAAGCAAGTGTTCACTGCAGACACAGGAAGCAAGTAAGTTCCATTGTGCTTAGGGGACATTCATAGTACCTGAAAAGGGAAGGGAAATGAGTGGACAGAAGAACAGATAGAAAGAAATCCGAGCATGTTGTCCTAATGGTTTATACACAGTCATTCATACTGATGTGCCAAACCTGCCTGAGAAATTTCACTAATCTAGGCTGCACTCCAGTGTACACTTACCTGGAAGTAAATCCCATTTATCTCAGTGGGACTTACATCTGAGTAGACATGTATACTATTGTACAATTTGAACTTCCTTTAGATGTCCCAAATTTATCTCAAATGTCACTTGAGGCAAATGCGGTGGCAACTGCAATTCAATGTTATGTGGTGGTCATTTTGATGACCTCCGCTACTTGATCCACACTGGCACTAGGTCATTACTTGCATAGCTTGCAAGGTGCTCACTAGAAGTGAGTCAACAAGACAATACATATTGCACAGTGGCTTTTTGTTTTAAACTGCAGCTGGGGAGCTGCAGACGGGACAGGACCACAAATGAGGTAGGAGGTCATCGCACTTGATGTCATTCAGGGCAGAATCCTAACCTGCGCTGGAACAGGCAGGCCAACTGGCCTGCACTGTATCCAGGGTGAGTTTAGTGCAGGCTGGGGCTGCAGTTTCCTTCGCCTTACCCCAAGGAATGCCCCAGGCAGCCCTATGGGGCTACTTGGATCTGTGTCCACGATTTTGCGAGAGCAAATCCGAGCAACCCAGTAATGCCGCTCAGGCCAGGGACCGGGGTTGGGATCCGGCTTGCACCGCCACAGCTAGTTCCACCCCCTCCTGATCCCCCCGGGTCACCCTCCCCCTGCCAAGAAACACCCCCTTCCCACCTCCATTCTTCCCTCCCCCCACCCTCTCCCACCCCCTATGCTGATCTGCCCGAGCCGACATAAACATACCGCCTCTGGCGCAGGGCCAGCTCTATGCAGCCAGCGCACAGACGTGCACTGGCCTATCCTACCGCTGAGTTGTTGCAAACATGCTTTATGGCATGTTTGTGATGACTTGCAGCCAGTACAAGGAACTTGTGCTGGTTGGGGGAGGGTGGTTTCTTGGATTGAGCTGTAAAGGTGTTTAAAATCTTAAAAGGGAAGGAGAATTTAAAAGGGTCTGAAAAATCAGGCCTAGATTCAAGACTCAAATTCAGACAATGAATCTACCACAAGAAAGAGCATTCAGAATTTAAAACTGTGCATGCACTCTCCCAGACAATGGGGATCATACACATGCACTCATTTTTCTCTTCACAGAACCGTATCAGCACACAAAGCAAAGATGCACCTGCAGCAATACTTCCCAAGATGATGATGATGATACCAGTATTAATACCAGCCTATCTTTTGTCATCAGATTTCTCCTCCACCTTTAATTCAAGCCAGTTTACACAGGCAGGCTTTTCTAAATTCCTGTGAGGACTTTTACAATACAATAAGAACATAAGAACATAAGAACAGCCCCACTGGATCAGGCCATAGGCCCATCTAGTCCAGCTTCCTGTATCTCACAGCGGCCCACCAAATGCCCCAGGGAGCACACCAGATAACAAGAGACCTCATCCTGGTGCCCTCCCTTGCATCTGGCATTCTGACATAACCCATTTCTAAAATCAGGAGGTTGCGCATACACATCATGGCTTGTACCCCGTAATGGATTTTTCCTCCTGAAACCTGTCCAATCCCCTTTTAAAGGCGTCTAGGCTAAACGCCAGCACCACATCCTGTGGCAAGGAGTTCCACAGACCAACCACACGCTGAGTAAAGAAATATTTTCTTTTGTCTGTCCTAACCTGCCCAACACTCAATTTTAGTGGATGTCCCCTGGTTCTGGTATTATGTGAGAGTGTAAAGAGCATCTCCCTATCCACTCTGTCCATCCGCTGCATAATTTTGTATGTCTCAATCATGTCACCCCTCAGGCGTCTCTTTTCTAGGCTGAAGAGGCCCAAACGCCATAGCCTTTCCTCATAAGGAAGGTGCCCCAGCCCCGTAATCATCTTAGTCACTCTCTTTTGCACCTTTTCCATTTCCACTATGTCTTTTTTGAGATGCGGCGACCAGAACTGGACACAATACTCCAGGTGTGGCCTTACCATAGATTTGTACAACGGCATTATATGTAATATTAGCCGTTTTGTTCTCAATACCCTTCCTAATGATCCCAAGCATAGAATTGGCCTTCTTCACTGCCGCTGCACATTGGGTCGATACTTTCATCGACCTGTCCACCACCACCCCAAGATCTCTCTCCTGATCTGTCACAGACAGCTGAGAACCCCTCAGCCTATATCTAAAGTTTTGATTTTTTGCCCCAATGTGCATAACCTTACCCTTACTTACATTGAAACGCATCTGGCATTTTGCTGCCCATTCTGCCAGTCTGGAGAGATCTTTCTGGAGCTCCTCACAATCACTTCTGGTCTTCACCACTCGGAAAAGTTTGGTGTCATCTGCAAGTTCTACTTGCAGTTCTACTATTCCATAGAACGCCTTCATTCCAGATGGATTCCTTCTCAGTCTGGTATCTTTCTGGCTGCATTTGCCTCTCACGCTTGGCTGGCAGGAACTCCTCTCACCGAGGGTAGTCATCTCCGCTCACAGGCTGGAATACAACTCCTCTCTCTCACCAAGGGCACTCCCCTAGCTTGTCCACAGGCAGTTTGTCTTTGCACTTACTCCACATTGGCCCTGACCAACAACACTGCGTACAATCCTTCTTTCTAGGTCTATACTGTCTCAGTGTTGGACAGGATCTTCTCCCTGGTTTCTGGAGAGAGAACTGTTATATACAGCCTCTTCAAGATGCAAGTTCTGAAGGCCGTAGGAGAAGACAAATGCTGTGAAGAACTGAAGAAGGCAAGAGGAACCAGCAGATTTATGTGAGTAGAAGAACCTGTGTGATATCCCCAAGGTCATGAACAGTCCTAGGGCCAGATGGAACAGCAACCTGTTCTCAGAGAAACTGAACTTGTTATTTAACCAATCTAAGGTTTTCTGCCCTGGGCCTTTCCACTGAGTTGTAAGCAATAAATGGTTGAATTACTGGGGTCGGGGGAGTCTAGCGTGTCTGCTGCTTTTCTCAAATATTCAGTAGCTCTTTTTCTCTGGACAATTCTTCACAACCCTAGGTCTGACCCAATCTGAAGTAAGCAAAACCAACAGTCAGCTCGAATCAACTCTAAATAGAACTGGTAAGCCACTGAATTGTTGCATTTTCCAATTTGGTCTTTTCATAGGTCTCCTTTAGCACACAGAACACACACAATGTTTGAGCGACTTTCCTTTGACAGTACCCCATGTGGAAGTGTGTGGATGCTCACCTGTCAATCTCTTTTCTTCCCATACACACCACTGGCCAAATCCACAAGGTTGCATTTTCCACAAAGGGTACTTGCTGTAAGTGAAGGAAAGGTGTGTGGTTCAGATATTTAGATGTCTTCAAAACAACTTTACAGCGCTCTCTCTCTCTCTCTCTCTCTCTCTCTCTGATGCTGTCATTATAAAGATAGTAAAATCCTTATGACTCTATGACTTTTATTGAAGATTCACCAAAATTACCATTGCTCACATTGACCACATACCTTCCATTGCTCTAGGAAAATATAATACCAGCCCCCTCTTTATACAGTTTCTGGTGGGGTTTAAGCACTCATCTGTTTTGCTTAGCCTTTGAGAAGGGATGATCCCCTGGGGTGCCTTTTTAGTCACGGTTTTTCGTCACTGGTTACAACTCTGTTTTAATGCCACTTTTATCGTCTTTACCCATTCATGTGATATAGCTGTTAGTTTTAAAATACATGTTGTTATTATTGTTGTTATTATAGTCTATACCTGTATTTTATTTCATATGGTTTTCATTATTTTAAATTGTGTCTTATTATGTTGTTTGTTACTTTGAGCCATGGAAAAGCAGCATAAAAATCTTTTAAATAAAGAAATACTAAAGATGTACACATCTTTATATTAAATTTGCATTAAATTCTTAATAATAAAACGTGTCAAAAATTGTAGTCCTCTATAAGATGAGTGTTAACAAAAAAACTTCAGCAATCCTTTGCCTTTCACAAACAGGAGCCTTTTAGAAGGATTTGAGTATCTTTTGTAAGCAAAGGTATTTGAATTGGATCCTTCACTGGAAGTTGACCTATGGATGTCTAGGGATTAGAGTGGTTCAGCAGACAAATAATTGCCTCTTCACCTCTGAGATCCATGCTGTAAGTCAGCCATTGACGAAAATACCTGACGATCATTCGGATAATCATTGTCCTTATTGTAAAATGTGTACTACTCAAACCTGTATTAAATGGGAAAGTACATTTCACAGTTCACATTGCAGAGGTCCAGAACCCTTTATTTAAAATAAACATAAGAGATGAAATTTAAGCTATAACACAACCCTATTGCACCAGGGTTGAGGTGAATGTGATCCTAGATAATTTCATTTTAAAAAATACCCTTTATGTATACAGCAGCACAAATGAAGAACATGAGCCTTATCATCTCATCTAGAGATTTTTTTTTTAATTGCCCAACCTCTTACCCCAGGCTGTTGCCTCACCTTAGGCTGAATGGAATGATAAGGTCTAGCTTGTCAAGGCCTATTACTTATTCACTACCCCATCACACCTTTGACACATCTGTCAGTTTTTATACAAGAGCCAAATGAGCTGAAGTTTCCTTTCATACACTGGAGGGCAGTCCTTTATAACCACACCCTAAAGGCTTACATGTCAGGGTACAGTTACAATGACAGAGAAACACAAGAGAAACAACATTTTTGCCCGTCTCGACCAGCTTTAGCTTCTAGACAAATTCATTTTTAGCCCTGATCATTTTCTTGTCTACAATCTTTCCTTTTTAATTTCCAGACCAAAGAAAATTAGACTAGAAGAATGAACATCAATATTTATATCTGTGGTGGAGGCCAACTTTTAAAATCTCAGTACCATGGACAATGCATTCTCGGAGTTACTGCAGAAATTGATATAAAATCTTTTCCCAGTTGATACAAGGAATTGCTGTTTTGCAACCATGAAAAATAAACTATTAGTACTCAATTTAAAAAAAACACCAGTAAAAGTATAGAAAGAAAACCACATATCCAATTTCAACCATTCTGAAACTTCAACTGGAATTATCAGCATTTACCTTTGAATACATGTCCACGGATCCCGTAGCCACAGTTTCAGTTCGCAGATTGCGTCTGCAGGGCCCCCCTGCATGCGCCCCCATGTGTGTCCCCTTCAGAGTTGAGGAGGGGCCACTCCCCTCACCACCAGAGCGTGGGGGGGGCATTCCCTGGTATCTATGGTTTCACTTAACTGAGGGGGGGGGGTTCCCAAACGTAACCCCCCTAAGATACTAGGGTGCACCTATACTTACGCCAAATTTTGGACATTTATTGTAACACAAACTTTTAAAAAAATTATTTCATTAATCAAATTAATTAAATTTCATTAATTTAAATTATTTCTCATGAGACATGCATGAGAACGAGGGGGTAGAATGGATGGTACCACCTCAGATTGCAGGTGAGGGGTGCTACTTTGAATGTTCCTCCATTTCAAAGATTCTTTGCCAATAGAAAATTACCAAGCAATTTTCAGCTGGGCCCAGTTCCAGCCCAGTCCTTCGCCTGCTTTGTTAATGTTCTGTTTGCAGGGAGTTTTTAATGTGGAAAGCATTAAATAATGTGATCTCATAGCTACGCTCTGAAGTGGTGTGTTCCACTCCGCCATCATTCATACCACCAACATTCTCAGCACTCCTTCTCCTTGCGCTGCCTGTTTACACTACTGTCATATTTAAGCCTGGAATTTGTCCACTTTCTTATTGTCAGTATATGACATAAGCAATTCCCCATGGGCTCAGTTCCATCTGTTGATGAGAGGTGGGGAAGAAAACTCTAGAGATGGAAAATAGGTGCAAGGCTCCTTTACACAAATCTCCTCCCCTCCACCAGGGGTGCACCTTGTCCCTTTTGTATCGCCCCTAATACAGGTGGGCCCACATCCACAGATCTGGTATCCGAGGATTCAGTTATCTGTGGATCCAATTATCTGAAGATTCAGGACTCACACACCCATTAACATTGTTGAAAGGCTTGCCGAGTCGAAAATGTTCTTGCCTGTACAGGATTCTATAAGCATTCAAGCAGGAAGTTAACTGCTCCCTGTTAGCATCAATCTAGTTTTTTCAAGTATTCAGGCTGCCAGCAGCCTGTCTGAGCATCACTATAAGTTTGAATGCTTATAGCAACCTGTACAAGCAAGAACTGTATCCACGGTTTCCATATTCACTGGGAGGAGGCTGGAATGGATCCCCCACGGATATGGGAGCCTGTCTGTATTTGTTTCTTCTGGTGCTGCTATTGCTTGATTGGTTGCAACTTGTGAGTACAGAGAAATTCAGGAGACTGTTACTTTTGGTGGCAGAGAGTGAGGTCTAGATAGGGCTGTTGGGAACTACCAGGCTTGCCGTAAGGCAAATAGGTTTACCAATGTAGGTCAAGGTGGCCCACCTCTGGTGGTGGATTTTGGGTACCACTAAAAGACCATAAATTGTCCATATTTAAGTTCCTTGTATTTTTATAAGGAGTGGATTTCATTTGCATTTTCTGCTTCAAGCCCCAAAATGTCCAGCAAAGCCTCCGCCAGTCACAAAAGATAACATTAAACCTGCAATGTTGAAATGGAGTTTCGGAGCATCATGATAGTTCAGGAACAGGGCGTAAAATGTTTAAGTGTGTGGCTAAGCTTTGCTCATTTTGGATGAGATCACACACATGCCCTAATGCACGCCACACGTTTAAGTGCTTGGCAAAATCCAGGCCCTAGCATATTATAAACCATTAAACAATCACTTTCAGAAAAAGGCAGGATGCTATTATGCAGTTTCTAGATGATTTAAGTCACATCGCCCTCTTTCTCTCCCGCCCTCCATCCAACCTATCTTTCTTTCATGTTAGCTGTTTAAATCAGCAGTTTTAAAGCTTCAGTTCACCAAAAATGCTAATGTTCATTGCTCCTCAATTGTAATTCAAATTGCTCCATGCAGCCTCCAGCATGCATTCAGCAGAAGAAACAAAGCTTGCCAGTTGGAATGCTGGAGGTCACAGATGCTCCACAGTTTTTGTTTTTAAAAAAAGCATTAATGAAGGGGAGAGTTGCAATGAAGCCTCGTCTTTGCTGTCCATTTTTGGTGCTCTTTTTTCCCCTTGGCTTCAGTTGTGTTGGTACATGTTGCTCTGGGTCTATAAGAGCCCTGCCACCCTGCGCGCGCCCTGCGCGCGCACTCACTCCTTACTCTCCCACACACAAGCATACACACACACACACACACACACACACACAGACGGTCAGCAGAGAAGCCCTGCTCGTCACCTGGAGTGAAAGCTGACAGGAATGAACACAGGCAGGAAGCAGCGTGTGACACACACATTGTCATGCATGACTGACCAAGAGCCATCAACAGCAATTAAACATTGAGAACTCCGGATCCTTTTGGACAGGTTCAAGTTTGCTGGCACTGCTGTGATTAGATGTTGTGCACGGCTTCCCTGTAGTCAGTATGTGACATATTCCTTCTCGCTTGCTCTTTTCTGCTTCAGAGGGTGGGTGGGCTTGGGGGGTTCGTGTGTGTATATAGATGTCTGGTCCTAGCACGAGCGCATATACAGTGTTAGAATGGATTTTTTGGGAATGCCATCTTTGAGGTGGCATCAAGAAATGGAATAATTAAAAACAACAAATCAGCCCCAAAAGCCACATACATCATGCACACGGCTCCACACATTTTCAGTCATTTTTCACACAAGCCACGGAGAAGTGTGTTTCAGCCTCTCTTGAGCTGCTTGTGCCATTCAACAATGTGGTTAATGTAGAAAAGAAATGAAAGGTACATATTCAGTAGAGCTGGTAGTGATGGTGTAAGCTTTGGGGTGCCCTGGGACAAGAGCCATGTGGAAGCCTCTCAAAGGCACACCACTGGGCTTTGGAAAGTGTACGTATGTCCCAGCTACTCCCTCCCATGGCACCCAGGAACTGGGCAGCACATGGAAACAAGTCCTCCTTCATGCCAGGACCTGCTTCTACAGCAGTGGCAGCAAAGGAAGAGTCTAACCTCTCCGTTGCCCAGTTTGCTTTCTGGCTGGGCACCATCAACAGTCTTTGTTCACTGTCAGAGTTCTAGTTACAGGCAGTGGCATGAAAGAAGAGTCATATCTACTGCTGCCACCTGCCTTCCACCCCCCTCTGCATCCTCAGAAGCTTCCTCAGTGGATCTTGGGTCCTGAATCATTTGGCAATGGGAGGCAGTAGAAGACCTCCCATTGTATGTATAGGGCAAATGCCCTGGGCGCAGAGCCTCATGTGCCTCTAGGACCACAGGGGAAGCCTTTTGAGGGTCCTGACACAGTCGGAAACTGTGGGACTGGTCAAGAGCAGCTACGAGGAATGTCAGGAGAGACTTGTACTTATACTGGCTGGGGGGAAGGGTGCTATTTCTTCTACTCTGGAACATGCTAATTGCTACAAAGATATTGCTACTGCAGGGCAGGAAGAAACGTTTCTGTTTAGAGAAATCATGGTGGGATTTTTGGCTTTCAGATATATTTTTTAAATTAATGGCTGCTGCTTGGGGGCTGGGGAGACCCTTTTTCTGGGGGGAGAAAGTATGGGAAGCATTTGAGCTAAAGAGAACCAAGAACTGCTTCCCCCCCCCCAACTGTCCTGCCAGCAGGGAAGGGCACCCGCTAGGATGGAAAGCAAAATTGGGTGCCATTGGAACACTTACTAGGTGGATGCCAAAGAGATTGGCAGGAATGGGTCTGCCTGCCCAGTAAATAGCCACAGAGGCTATAAGCTCAGTCAGGAGCCCAGGTCTACCCAAGCAGGAGCCCAGATCTTCCTGCCCAGCAAAAAGCCACAGGGGCTATAAGCTCAATCGGAAGCCCAGGTCTACTCAGTTGATAGACCAGGGCTCCAAATTCAGGTAGGAGCCCAGGTCTACCCGCCTGGTTGACCTGGGTTCTGAAGGTAGAGCACGTGCTTCCTCCCCCCAAATACAGACACTGGATCCACCCCTGGTCCTAAGGAGGTTCAACTCACAGAAAGATAAGAGAATTCAGCTCTACTAGATAGATTCAATAAATGCAAATTTTCTGTACTTTGCTTTTTAAAAGTAACAAATATTGTAAAAAAACTAATGTTCCAATGGCGTTACTGTATTTGACTTGCATATCTTTCCTCTTGCTTTTATGTAAAGTAAATAAATTTTTTTTTAGTATGTATCCATGCATCAGCAATGTGTCATCGGCAAATGAAAGGCTTTCACTGCAAGTAAATATTACCTGCATCACAGTGATATGTTTTACTTTTGCAGGGATGCCAGCCTGTGTATTGTGCTGGTGGGCAAAATGAAAGGATATGTTGTATGTTATTTCTATGTAGAAAAATACATTTTACATTGCATACAGATATGCATTTATTCTAATCTATACAAATTAGTGCTACATTGCTTTACAGATAATGAATGCATCTTTCCAACCCTCCCCCCCCAAATATTTTCTTTTCATGAAATATGGTGAGTTATGTGTCTTTGACGTTTCTCCATACTTATCCTTTCATTTTGCACACCAGTACAGATACCTGACATAACTGCCCACTCTGCAAAAATAGTCACCACCCACCTCTAGAATCTTGGCTATGGGCCTGCAGAAGGGGACCCAAAGATCCCAAAAATGGCTTCTGTTGTCAACCACTTAGAAAGCCATGAAGCACGCAAGCACAGCTCATCTCTCTCCCTCTTTTTCTTCCATGACCATAGAGAAAGAGAAGACTAGATGAGGAACTTGCCTTTGGCTTCCAGTTTGACTTTGGAATCTCTCTTTTCCCATGGAGAACGTTTGGAATGCCAGGTTCAGAGTTTATGGGCTTCAAGGGAGGAAGTGATGTGGCAATGCAGCTGCAATTGCAGGGTGGATGATTTCAGGTGGTGGGCCAGAGTTGGCCCACTGGCCATAGGTTGCTGATCTCTGCTTAAAAAGATAGAAAATAAGAAATCTACTGACCAAAACCTGGAGTATAGGGAACTGGGGAATATATACATATATTTAGTTCTTGTACTATGTGTAATTACAGTGCTACATGTTAACACTATTTCAGGTTCCTCCACATAGCAGAAAAACTATTCTGAGTTGCTGGGGGAGATAAGCAAGTATTCAGACCCATCTGAGGATGGGGTATCACAGGCAGTTACAAGCATGTGATGGTCATTAGCAAGCTCTTTCTAGTCAATGTTGACAGTAGGCATTTTTACAGAAAGGATTCCGAAATGGCTACAGCACAAGAGCTTTCAGATTTTCTGGATACAGGCAGAGATAACAGACATAAGCAATATAAGTGAAACCTTATCACCCATCAAAGTCTGATACATATCAATAGCCAGGCTTTGATGCCGGCTGAGGAGGGTCATCATGAGCGGCCACAGTGCCAGACTAAATAGCTCTTCAACTTTAAACTGACACTGAGATGAGAAATAGCAAGGAAGCAGGAGGCAAGAGTAGAGCCTCTTCACGAGTTAGAATGTTTTTCCATTTCAACCAGGACATTATTCTGAATAATCGCAAGGAAATGTATGAATGAAAAACTTGCCATATGGAAAAGAATGTGTACTTGAAGTGAAATAATTGTTTTATTCAGTCAGAATCATGGTAGATTTTGGGAAAAACTGAGAAAACCTGCAAAGTTTGAGAATATGTATAACAGGGGTGTCAAACTCATTTCATACAGAGGGCCAAAGTTAGCATTCAGGGCTCTTGCTGAGGGCCGGAAGTGACGTCATTAAGCAGAAAGTGACGTCATTAAGCGGCTAATGGCCAGAAGCCAGACCTTGTTCTCATATAGAAACTCATTAACTCCAAATGACAGCAAAGAAAATACGCAAATCTTGATCATATTTCAAGATTTGGGAAAGCCCAGTTTTCAAGTGGGCTGCCGTTTCAGCCATAACACCTCAGCAGCTGAGAGCCTGTGGGTTGGATAAAAAACTTCTGGGAGCCGCATCTGGCCCCCGGGCCTTATGTTTGACACCCCTGATATATAACATATACCTGGGTAGCCTGTTGAACATTGATTACCCATACAGATCCATAAAAGTGTTGTCATAACAAATTTATTCCCTGACATAAATAAACTTGTTCCCTGACAGGGCTGCAAACACAGGCCTGTGACAGGGTGTCTTCCTGTCCAATGGAAAAGATGGAGGGTAGAGTCAACATTGGATTGTACTCAGTCGAATATCAAGGGTATAGCAAACCAGGGCATGTGCCCCAGGTGCCACTTGAAGGGGGCACCAGCTGCCACTGTGAATATGCACACACTCTAGTTGTTCCCCTAGTTGGGAAGCAACTGGAGAATCTGCCACTTGGGCACTCGCAGCTGGGGAGATTTCACTCCAGCTGCCACTTATTGTGTACGCGCTCCAGCTGCTTCCTGAGATAAGAAGCTACTGCAGCAACTGGCACTCACAGTGGTGGCTGGGGCAATTTCATTCCAGCTGCTGCTGTGAATACCCACAGGCTCTAGCCGCTTCATGACTCATGGAGTGGCTGGAAGAACCCGCATGATGTCACATGATGTCATGACATTGCGTGACATTGCATGATGTCAGAGTGTTGATGCACTGGGTACCGCAGCCCCTGGGTACACCACTGATTGTACTTAAGAGCAGAGGCATAATTTGGGTGGAGCCTGAGGGGCACGTGCCCCAGGCGCTATGCCAAGGGTGGCGCATGACTACCTCCATGCTCCACCCTGTCACCTCCAGGCTATCCCCAGAGGGCAGGGCGCTGCTGGTTTTGCAACCCCCATTCCATCTCCTGTGGAGGCTCCCAGCCTCCACAGGAAAAAGAATTGGGCGCATGAAGTGCAGCAGTGAGTAACCTGCCCTGTGTGGAGAACTGGAAAGTGACATTGTGACTTCACTGCCCCAGAAGCCAGGACAGCCTGTTATGGCTCTGCTTCCCATGCTGGGTTACCTGGGCTATAATAGCACATCATTTGTATGCAGAAGGATCTAGAGCAGTGTTTCTCACCCAGTGGTATGGGTATCACTAGTAGTACTTGAGGTGGTGTCTGGTGGTACTCATAGTACCCCATGACACCTACCACCCAGCAGCAAGAGCAATAAACAGCAGTAGAAGGCTCGGCTCAGGGGGTAGAGCTCCAAAGTATGCTTTTCAGCAATCGAAAAAACCCTCCCATCCACCCTGAGCCTCTTACTGGTGTTTGTCACATCCTATCTGGCCTCCCAACCCAGAAGTAACTGGCAATGATGTCATCGCCAGTTACTTTCAGTGGTACTTCGAATAGGTGGACCATGTGAAGTATGGCGGAGGACAAACCTTGAGAAGCACTGATCTAGAGGAAATCCTGACTTTCTTTCATATAACAAGAGGTAGGAAAGACCTGTACCTGAGATCCTTGAAAGCTGCTGCCAGCCATAGTAGAGAATGCTTTGCTGTGCGGAACAGCTCTTTTTCCTGGCACATTGTGACAGTGTTGTAAGCTTTAATTGTTACAGCTTTATTCTTGCTTCAGCCTTGATGCAACATTATTGTTGGCAAATAGATCTCTGCAAACTGGAGTGACATTAATAAATGCTGGTGACAACTTTTTGCAGCCTATTAACTCCTCTGGTGTAAATGTCTGCAAGTTTTAAAAAACATCGCTTGGAAATACAACAGGACGGTTTTCTTTCCGCGACTCTTCTTTGCTTTACTGTCAAGTAATTGTCAGAAAAACATTTTTGAAATGTTACGATTAGTGCTGCCACCTGATTAAAGTAATCTTAGGGCCCACTCCTAGCCAACTTTCAAGGCACTAATGCAGAGAGTGTGTGCAACATCTTGGGGGAAACAGTCACCGAGGACATCTGAGGGTAAGGGAATGTTTGTGAATACATGAATACACAATAACACATGAATACACAATAAAAAACAGGTTGCATAAAGGACAAACAGGAATTTTCCCCCTACCCACCCCCAAAAGCAAATGTAAATAAAAATGTTTTTAGGCCTCGCCGGAAACTTTCTATTGTAGGGGCAGATTTTAGATATTCTGGTAGTGAGTTCCATAAAAAGTGGTGCCAGGCATGAAAAGGCCCTGTTTCTTGCCACTGCACCCCTTACTTCTCCCAGGCTCCATAGGGCTTTAAAAGTAAGTACTACCACCTTGAATTGGGCCTGGAAACAGATGAGCAGACAGTGTAGCCGCTGGAGCAGTGGCTCAACTGAGTCAAGTTGTTGAGCCCCGGCAACCATAGAGGCTGCCACATTCTGTACGAGCTGTACTCGCGATCGTGCTCCAGCTCCGCAAAACCGGAAGTGGAGCGTGATCGCTGCGCTGGCTGGGGCATTGCAACCCCCTAGTTTGAAAAACCCTGAGGTAAGGGGACAGCATTTGGAGTGCAACCTTGGGCTTCAGGAGGTCTCAGGCTGGCTCTGCCTTCAGTAATGCTTAAAACACTGCTAGCTTTTCCATCATGAAATTGCACAGTAGCCATTTGTTTTCTTTCAGATATTCCAAGAAACATTCCTTTAAAAAATGGGAGATAGGAGGAGCCAGCTGCCAAGAACACTATCCATATTCACTACCTATGCAAAAGCATAACCAAAAAATGATTTAAAAGATAATAAAACATCTAGGAATCCTAGAATTGCACACAGTACGGGTTCCGCGCCAGGAATTCCAGCACTGATGAAGCCGCCACTGCCTGAGGGGGCAATGTGAAAGAGGTAAGCTCCTCTCCCAAAGCCCTACCATCATCCAGCCCCACCACCACCCAGTAGGCAAGCAAATGCAATCCTTTCGTTACAACACAGATATTTCAATGTGGTTTGTTTCTTTGCATTCTGCATGAAATTACGCATTGATTGATATATAACATGATGGTATTATTCCTCCAAACTCTGATTTTAGTGATTTTGAAAACTTGTAGAGTCTCTCTCTCTCTCTCTCTCTCTCTCTCTCTCTCTCTCACACACACACACACACACACACACACACACACACACACACACCCGTGTCAACTTACTAACAACTTATTGCAGCAGTTCTCAAACTTTTAGCACTGGGACCCACTTTTTAGAATGACAATGTCCAGGAGCTATTGGAAGTGATGTCATGGCCAGAAGTGACATCATCAAGCCAATTAAAATAAATAATTATAAATACTTAAATTAAAATAAAAGAAATAATTAAATAAGGGGGAGCCAGTCCTGTTCCACCAAGTGAATCTACTCTGAAGTAAGTCCTATTGTGGTCAATGGAGCTTACTCTAAGGAAAGTGTGGGTAGGATTGCAGCCTGTGAGCCCAATGCTATGCATGACTACTCTGAAGTCCCATAGTGGTCAATGCGGCTTACTCTCAGGAAAGTGTGGGTAGAATTGTGGCCTGTGAGATCAAGGCTATGCATGTCTGCTCAGAAGTAAGTCCCATAGTGGTCAATGGAGCTTACTCTGTAGTCTGCCTGCAAGAACCCCCCAAAAGAATTAGTGAGATTTTGAGCCCTCCCAGTGCCCAGTTTAAAGTTCTTCTATTTCAGGCATATCAAGATAAAGACCCACCTGGCTTAGCAAGTGAAAAATAGAAAACTTTCCCCTTACCAGTTCAAGCCTCTTTTTTTGTCCTTTTTAGTGGGGGAGAGAGGCTGCCTTCTGGAACATATGTTGAGCTTCGTTCAATCAGATTGGGACCATTCTGGTGTCCTCACATTCCCCTTTGCCTGGTCTGACCACCAGGCAAGGCTAGTCTGCCTACTCCCAAATAAACCCAACTGTGAGGCTGCTTCACTTTCCATAGGGCTGGGAGGGAAGGACCTCCTTCTCCCTTTGGGGGCTGCATTCATTGGATCAGGACCATTCTGACGTCCTTGGAGTCCGCTCGGCCTGCTCTGAGTCTTCTCAGTCCTTGCCTGGACTAAGACAATTTTGCCTACTCGCGAGTAAACGCGGCCACGTAGCTTCATTTCCGGCTCAATAGACACAGCTGGGAGAGAGGTAGGGACCTCCTTGTGTTTTTGCGGGCTGTATTCATTGGATGAGGACCATTGTGGTGTCGTTGGATTCCTCTCAGCCTGCCCTTTCCAATGGAATATGGCAAGTTCAACTACTCACGAGTAAACACACGATACGGCTCACTTTCACTTTCCATAGGGCTCCATTCATTTTTTCTTCCAGTTTTTTGGCCATAACTTTTGAACTAAAGGAGCGATTTCAATTCTGGTTCTTGCATTGCACTCCGCTGGACATTCCACATCCAACAGTGTATGGCACAATGGGGTAGCTCCTGAAGCCGCGATGTTAGTGCATCACCCCCCCGGGCGCGTCACCCGGTGCGGCCCGCACCCCCCACACCCCCTAGCGGTGCCAGTATGTGCTGGCCCAATCCTGGATCGGATTGGGCCATTAATTAGTATTGGACTGAAAGTCTTTTTGTGGGCAGGTAGACTTAGAGGGCTTAATGGTAAGTCTGGATTAGGTATTGGCAACCTTCAGTCTCGAAAGACTATGGTATCGCGCTCTGAAAGGTGGTTCTGGCACAGCGTCTAGTGTGGCTGAAAAGGCCAATCCGGGAGTGACAATCCCTTCCACACCGGGAGCAAGTGCAGTCTGTCCCTGGTCTATCTCCCTGGCTATGGGCCTTCCTTCTTTGCCTCTTAGCCTCAGACTGTTGGCAAAGTGGTAGCGTTCTCTGAAGTGCTACCTGTTCCACGCGCAAGGCCAGCTAGGCAGGCGGAGATCAGGGGTCTCAATGCGTGGATGAGACGGTGGTGTAGGGAGGAGGGGTTTAGATTCGTTAGGCACTGGGGAACGTTTTGGGACAAGCGGGGCCTGTACAAGAGGGACGGGCTCCATTTGAACCAGAATGGAACCAGACTGCTGGCGCATAACATTAAAAAGGTGGCAGAGCAGCTTTTAAACTGATCCCTGGGGGAAGGCCGACAGGAGCCGAGGGGCATCCGGTTCGGGACTCCTCATCCCTATGGGATGAGGATGAGGAGGTTAGAGAACAACAAGACAAAGGCAGGGTAGGAGAAGAAATTGGGAAAGGTAGGGTGATGGGATGTGATAGACGGTTTGGCACAATGAGAGGGTGCGGGGACAAAGGAGTGAATATGCAGCCCATCCTGGGGCATTCCGTGTATAAATGCTTTTATGCGAATGCCCGAAGTCTACGAGCAAAGGTGGGAGAACTGGAATGTCTGGTGACAAGGGAAAATATTGACATAGTGGGCATAACAGAAACCTGGTGGAATGCGGAGAATCAGTGGGATACCGCAATCCCGGGCTATAAACTCTACAGGAGGGACAGGCAGGGGCGTGTTGGAGGTGGGGTGGCCCTTTATGTTAAGGAAGGGATAGAATCCAGCACAGTAGAGATTGAAGGTGGGTCCGACTCCACCGTAGAATCTCTGTGGGTTAAATTACCAGGCTTGTGCAGCAATGTAATACTGGGGGCGTGCTATCGTCCTCCAGACCAGAAATCTGATGGGGACCTTGAAATGAGGAAACAGATCAGGGAGGTGACAAGGAGGGACAGGGTTGTAATCATGGGGGACTTCAATTATCCTCATATTGACTGGGTCAATTTGTGTTCTGGTCACGATAAGGAAACCGGATTTCTTGACGTGCTAAATGACTGTGGCTTAGATCAGCTAGTCACGGAGCCCACCAGAGGACAGGTGACTCTGGATTTAATTTTGTGCGGTACGCAGGACCTGGTTAGAGATGTAAACGTTACTGAGCCATTGGGGAACAGTGATCATGCTGCGATCCGTTTTGACGTGCACGTTGGGGGAAGAATACCAGGCAAATCTCTAACAAAAACCCTTGACTTCCGACGGGCGGACTTCCCTCAAATGAGGAGGCTGGTTAGGAGGAGGTTGAAAGGGAGGGTAAAAAGAGTCCAGTCTCTCCAGAGTGCATGGAGGCTGCTTAAAACAACAGTAATAGAGGCCCAGCAGAGGTGTATACCGCAAAGAAAGAAGGGTTCCACTAAATCCAGGAGAGTGCCCGCATGGCTAACCAGCCAAGTTAGAGAGGCTGTGAAGGGCAAGGAAGCTTCCTTCCGTAAATGGAAGTCTTGCCCTAATGAAGAGAATAAAAAGGAACATAAACTGTGGCAAAAGAAATGTAAGAAGGTGATAGGGGAGGCCAAGCGAGACTATGAGGAACGCATGGCCAGCAACATTAAGGGGAATAATAAAAGCTTCTTCAAATATGTTAGAAGCAGGAAACCCGCCAGAGAAGCGGTTGGCCCTCTGGATGGTGAGGGAGGGAAAGGGGAGATAAAAGGAGACTTAGAGATGGCAGAGAAATTAAATGAGTTCTTTGCATCTGTCTTCACGGCAGAAGACCTCGGGCAGATACCGCTGCCCGAACGGCCCCTCCTGACCAAGGAGTTAAGTCAGATAGAGGTTAAAAGAGAAGATGTTTCAGGCCTCATTGATAAATTAAAGATCAATAAGTCACCGGGCCCTGATGGCATACACCCAAGGGTTATTAAGGAATTGAAGAATGAAGTTGCAGATCTCTTGACTAAGGTATGCAACTTGTCCCTCAAAACAGCCACGGTACCAGAAGATTGGAGGATAGCAAATGTCACGCCTATTTTTAAAAAGGGAAAGAGGGGGGACCCGGGAAACTATAGGCCGGTCAGCCTAACATCCATACCGGGTAAGATGGTGGAATGCCTCATCAAAGATAGGATCTCAAAAAACATAGACGAACAGGCCTTGCTGAGGGAGAGTCAGCATGGCTTCTGTAAGGGTAAGTCTTGCCTCACGAACCTTATAGAATTCTTTGAAAAAGTCAACAGGCATGTGGATGCGGGAGAACCCGTGGACATTATATATCTGGACTTTCAGAAGGCATTTGACACGGTCCCTCACCAAAGGCTACTGAAAAAACTCCACAGTCAGGGAATTAGAGGACAGGTCCTCTCGTGGATTGAGAACTGGTTGGAGGCCAGGAAGCAGAGAGTGGGTGTCAATGGGCAATTTTCACAATGGAGAGAGGTGAAAAGCGGTGTGCCCCAAGGATCTGTCCTGGGACCGGTGCTTTTCAACCTCTTCATAAATGACCTGGAGACAGGGTTGAGCAGTGAAGTGGCTAAGTTTGCAGACGACACCAAACTTTTCCGAGTGGTAAAGACCAGAAGTGATTGTGAGGAGCTCCAGAAGGATCTCTCCAGACTGGCAGAATGGGCAGCAAAATGGCAGATGCGCTTCAATGTCAGTAAGTGTAAAGTCATGCACATTGGGGCAAAAAATCAAAACTTTAGATATAGGCTGATGGGTTCTGAGCTGTCTGTGACAGATCAGGAGAGAGATCTTGGGGTGGTGGTGGACAGGTCGATGAAAGTGTCGACCCAATGTGCGGCGGCAGTGAAGAAGGCCAATTCTATGCTTGGGATCATTAGGAAGGGTATTGAGAACAAAACGGCTAATATTATAATGCCGTTGTACAAATCGATGGTAAGGCCACACCTGGAGTATTGTGTCCAGTTCTGGTCGCCGCATCTCAAAAAAGACATAGTGGAAATGGAGAAGGTGCAAAAGAGAGCGACTAAGCTGATTACGGGGCTGGGGCACCTTCCTTATGAGGAAAGGCTACGGCGTTTGGGCCTCTTCAGCCTAGAAAAGAGACGCTTGAGGGGGGACATGATTGAGACATACAAAATTATGCAGGGGATGGACAGAGTGGATAGGGAGATGCTCTTTACACTCTCACATAATACCAGAACCAGGGGACATCCACTAAAATTGAGTGTTGGGCGGGTTAGGACAGACAAAAGAAAATATTTCTTTACTCAGCGCGTGGTCAGTCTGTGGAACTCCTTGCCACAGGATGTGGTGCTGGCGTCTAGCCTAGACGCCTTTAAAAGGGGATTGGACGAGTTTCTGGAGGAAAAATCCATTATGGGGTACAAGCCATGATGTGTATGCGCAACCTCCTGATTTTAGGAATGGGTTAAGTCAGAATGCTAGATGTAGGGGAGAGCACCAGGACGAGGTCTCTTGTTATCTGGTGTGCTCCCTGGGGCATTTGGTGGGCCGCTGTGAGATACAGGAAGCTGGACTAGATGGGCCTATGGCCTGATCCAGTGGGGCTGTTCTTATGTTCTTATGTTCTAAAGTGTCTCTTCAAACTGGGAAAGGCCATGCTGCACAGCCTGCCTCCAAGCGGGCCGCTCAGAGGCCAGGGTTTCCCACTTGTTGAGGTCCATCCCTAAGGCCTTCAGATCCCTCTTGCAGATGTCCTTGTATCGCAGCTGTGGTCTACCTGTAGGGCGCTTTCCTTGCACGAGTTCTCCATAGAGGAGATCCTTTGGGATCCGGCCATCATCCATTCTCACGACATGACCAAGCCAACGCAGGCGTCTCTGTTTCAGCAGTGAATACATGCTAGGGATTCCAGCACGTTCCAGGACTGTGTTGTTTGGAACTTTGTCCTGCCAGGTGATGCCGAGGATGCGTCGGAGGCAGCGCATGTGGAAAGCGCTCAGTTTCCTCTCCTGTTGTGAGCGAAGAGTCCATGACTCGCTGCAGTACAGAAGTGTACTCAGGACGCAAGCTCTGTAGACCTGGATCTTGGTATGTTCCGTCAGCTTCTTGTTGGACCAGACTCTCTTTGTGAGTCTGGAAAACGTGGTAGCTGCTTTACCGATGCGCTTGTTTAGCTCGGTATCGAGAGAATGTGTGTCGGAGATCGTTGAGCCAAGGTACACAAAGTCATGGACAACCTCCAGTTCATGCTCAGAGATTGTAATGCAGGGAGGTGAGTCCACATCCTGAACCATGACCTGTGTTTTCTTCAGGCTGATTGTCAGTCCAAAATCTTGGCAGGCCTTGCTAAAACGATCCATGAGCTGCTGGAGATCTTTGGCAGAGTGGGTAGTGACAGCTGCATCGTCGGCAAAGAGGAAGTCGCGCAGACATTTCAGCTGGACTTTGGATTTTGCTCTCAGTCTGGAGAGGTTGAAGAGCTTTCCGTCTGATCTGGTCCGGAGATAGATGCCTTCTGTTGCAGTTCCAAAGGCCTGCTTCAGCAGGACAGCGAAGAAAATTCCAAACAAGGTTGGTGCAAGAACACAGCCCTGCTTCACTCCGCTTCGGATGTCAAAAGGGTCTGATGTGGAGCCATCGAAGACAACAGTGCCCTTCATGTCCTTGTGGAAAGATCTGATGATGCTGAGGAGCCTGGGTGGACATCCAATCTTGGGGAGAATCTTGAAGAGGCCGTCTCTGCTGACCAGGTCGAAAGCCTTTGTGAGATCTTTGAAGGCTATAAAGAGTGATCATAGTCACTGAGCTGCATGAAATCCTCTGTCTCTGCTGGAGAGAAGGTGGAGTACCTCAAGACATGAGGGATGCAAACATCATCACGCTGTACAAGAACAAAGGTGACAGGGGTGACTGCAACAACTACCGCGGCATCTCTCTCCTTAGCGTTGTAGGAAAGCTGTTTGCCCGAGTTGTACTAAAGAGGCTCCAGGTACTTGCAGAGAGCGTCTATCCAGAATCGCAGTGTGGATTCCGAGCCAACAGGAAGTCTGGATTAACCACTCAGTTAAATATACATGAGCAATGTTGTAAAAATGAAATGTTGTACATAAAAATGAAACTGTTGCACATTTTCTGTAAGATGTCTAGATTCTGTTCTTACTTTTCTTAGGCTGCAATCCTAACCAACTTTCCAGCACTGACATTAGGCAAATGCAACTCCGAGGTAAGGGAACAAATATTGCCCTACCTTGAGGAGGCTCCAAGACTGCCCCCCAACTGCAGGATGCAGCACATTCCCCATCAGTACAGCTATGCCAGTGCTGGAAAGTTGGTTAGGATTATGCCCTTATGCACAAAAGTTTAACAAGATATAAAGTATGAAGCATAGAAAAAATTGTGTTAAAGGAAGTCACTCTTGATTTTCAAAGCTTGGAGAGAAGGTATTTAGCAACCCACATTCTGTTGACTGGAACAGTTGCTCTTTATCATAGCAACTCAGTTGTTCACTAATACTCAGTTGTTCACTTGATGTCAATACACTAACTCAGTTGTTCACTTGATGTCACTACCACTGCCCAATAGAGCAGTATGCCAAAGGGTCAATGCCTTTTGTGCCAGTCAATTTGCTGGACAGCACATAACCAGCAAATAGCTTGGCATTTTGACACTATCTCACCACAACCCATTGTACTCCCTAAACCCCAGGTCTTCTGTCTGATCTTCTGGTGCTTTGCAAGAAAACAAAAATGCAAGTCTCCAAACTGTTGTTTATCAAATGCTCTGGAAAACAGTCTGATGCTTCACTTTGTAATCCATTTAGTAAACTCGAGTAAGAGAAAGGCACAAGATAGCTCACTGAATAGCACTACAGACACAGCTATAAAGACCGGAATAGCAAACAGTTTACGAGCTGGTTGCAGGCATGTATCCTGCTCATTAACACTGGGCAAAAAATGGACAGGGGAGCTATTTGTAGTAAAGAGGGTGTGAAGTTTTTCTCACTACTTTCCTCACTGAGAGCTGATGGACATATCCTGCAGAATGAAATGGTAGATTGAGGTGCCAGAATTCTCATCTGTATCAGCCTCTTCCCTCACCCGGGTGCTGTTTAAAATGACTTTGGTGTGCAGAGAGCAGGTGCCTCCAGGGCAGATGGAATGCTCCAACATCTTCTAGTCCCCTTTGCTGCTTCCTTAAGCAGCTGGGAAAGTGGGGAGATGCAGCCATGCCTGGGTTTTTCCCCTGCTTCCAAGAGGAAGAAGGGGGCTACCATTGCCTAGATCCTCCACTCACTCTGAGTGAGTGGAGGATCTAGGCAATGGTAGCCCCCTTCTTCCTCTCACATGGGGAATGTGCTGCATCACTCACTCTGAGTGAGTGGATCAATGGATCCAGGGGATCAAGGCACGAACTAGAGAGTTACCTTCAGTGGTGAAGCTAAGGGGGTGCAGGGGATAGCAACTGCACCATGCAACAAGCTTTAGGGAGGCAACAAGCTGAGCTTGACACTAGTGGCCAAAATTGTGAAAAAAGTGGCATGTAAGAATAATACCATCATGATATATATATATCATTGGAAAGGTAATTTAATGCAGAATACAATGAAACAAACCGCATTGGAATATCTTTATTATACCAAATGCTATGGGCAATTAACCAGAAAAAGAAAATGCAATTGTCTTATGGAACAAAAAATAGATTCCTTTAACTCAAAACTGTCCTATGAGACCGATTGTTCAAAGAGCCAATGAAATGCTATTATGAAAAAGCATGGAACCAATAAGGTGTTAATATGAGTCAACTCTCATATTCCATGTATCATAATACGGTTATCCCTGCTAAATGGGTAAAGAGGCACTTATCCATGCGGTGCTCCTTTTATATTTAGCAGGGGGAGAATAACCATCCACCCCAGCACAGCGTATCTAACCAATAAGGGGCACACTTTTTATTTATTTACTTACAGCCCAATCCTGACCTGCCTGGGGTGTGAAGCGGCGGCGGCACCAAAATGGCTACCGTGGCATCCAAAGTGCAATTGGGCAGCCCGCAGTGGCTTCTTGTGGGAAGGAAGTAGCCCCGCAATGGGGTTACTCAATTCTGTGTCTGCTCTGGAGCCAGCACAGAATCAACAAGTCTCGTGTCAGGCCACACGGCCTAACAAGGGGCTCAGGATCCCCTTCCCATCCCCTTCCGCCCCATTCCGTCCCCCACCATGCCTCCTCCCTGCCCTCCTCCACCTTGGAACACCTCCCCTCACCTCCCCCCATGCCCCCACTCACCCCTCAGCTGCCCAGTGGTTTCGGCAAGCTGCCAAACTTGGATGGTTGCAGATGTGCCTGACGGTAAAGTGCAGCAGCAGTAAAGAAGGCCAATTCTATGCTTGGGATCATTACGTAGAAAAGGTATTGAGAACAAAACGACTAATATTATAATGCCGTTGTACAAATCGATGGTAAGGCCACTCCTGGAGTATTGTGTCCAGTTCTGGTCACCACATCTCAAAAAGGACACAGTGGAAATGGAAAAGGTGCAAAAGAGAGCGACTAAGATGATTACAGGGCTGGGGCACCTTCCTTATGAGGAAAGGCTGCAGTGTTTGGGCCTCTTCAGCTTAGAAAAGAGGTGCCTGAGGGGGGACATGATTGAGACATACAAAATTATGCAGGGGGTGGACAGAGTGGATAGAGAGATTCTCTTTACACTCTCACACAACACAAGAACCAGGGGACATCCACTAAAATTAAGTGTTGGGAGAGTTAGGACAGACAAAAGAAAATATTTCTTTACTCAGCTTGTGGTTGGTTTGTGGAACTCCTTGACACAGCATGTGGTGATGGCATCTTGCCTTTAAAAGGGGATTGGACACATTTCTGGAGGAAAAAGTCATCACGGGTTACAAGCCATGATGTATACGTGCAACCTCCTGATTTTAGAACCTCCCTATGTCAGATGCTAGGGAGGGCACCAGGATGAGGTCTCTTGTTATCTGGTGTGCTCCCTGGGGCATTTGGTGGGCCGCTGTGAGATACAGGAAGCTGGACTAGATGGGCCTATGGCCTGATCCAGTGGGGCTGTTCTTATGTTCTTAGGGTTCTGGATCAGGCCCTCAATTAATTTAATTTTGTCATAGGGGGGCTGCAAAATCCTCTTTAACCCCAGGTGGCAGATGCATTAGCTATACCACTGGCTGGGGGGAGGCAGCAGAGCAAATGGGTGATAAGCTGCTGGAAGGAGGAGGCGGGTCTTTTCTCATTTCACCACCCCTTCAAACTCCCTGCTTCACATGAGAGCTTCAGGTCACATCTGTGGGCCAGTCCTGCTCCTAACATTTTACTGATACAAACATACGAAACTGTCTTCCACTGAACCAGAGTGTTGGTTCATCTTGCTTCACACTACATTCTCCATGCAGACCAGGAGCAGCTCATCAGGGTTTCGGACAAAGGGACTTGCTTAACCCTACTTGGAGATACAGGACATTGAACCTGTAATCTTTTTTATTTTATTTTATTTATTACAGATAGGGATGGTACAACACAGGTTATACATGAGGGTATTGGCCCTAGATTACAACATGCATCATTTAATTAAAAAAAAACTTTTTTTATTGATGAGGGGAAGTATATAAAAAAACGTATAATTTTCTTCTTGAGATAAGAATGGAGGATGAGACAGTTAAAGATGCAATGGTGAGTTGGGCAAAAAAAATTTGGATATAATATATCGATGGATGACTGGAAACAAATTTGGAATACAAATATTAAGATAACTAAAGCAGTGTCTTTTAAAGAGAATTTATATAAAATGTTTTATAGATGGTATCTAACTTCAGAGAAATTAGCAAAAATGTATTCTGGGTTATCAAATAACTATTGGAAATGTAAAGAGGTTGAAGGAATCTTTTATCATATGTGGTGGACATGTGACAAAGCAAAGAAATACTGGGAAATGATACATAAATTGTTGCAAGAGATATTGCATTGTGTATTACCATTCAAACCAGAAATATTCCTTCTAAATGTGACATCAGAAATTAAAGACCAATGTAAGAAATACCTTATTGTACATATTGCTACAGCAGCAAGAATATTGTTTGCGCAAAAATGGAAAGCTACAGATATGCCAACCAGAGAAAATTTAATAGACAAAATTTACGAAATAGCAGAAATGGAAGTTTTAACAGAAAGAATGAAAGAAAGAGATTTAGATAGAGTAAGAAAATACTGGAAGTCTTTTTATGACTGGATAGATAATCTTAGTTAAACAATATTGAGTGTTTTGGTAAATTCAAATTTTTATACTGATAAAATGATAGCCTTTGTACTGATGAACCTGTAATCTTCTTAGTATGAGGTGTGTGCTTTTCCACAGAGCCATGGCCCTTCTTTGGCCTTGGATGAAAAGAGAGATGAACTCTTAAATCAACCCCCCTCCCGCATGTGGTCAATAGCTCTTCTCTGCCTGCTGGACACTGAGGCTGCAATCCTAACCACACTTTTCAGAGAGTAAGCCCCTTTGAACAAAATAGAACTTACTTCTGAGTAGACCTGGTTAGGCTTGTGCCCTGAATGTGTTTACTTAATCTTGGCCTATCTTGCACTGGCTTAAGAAGCAGAATGTTACTACAAAGGTCAGCTTTTGAAACTTGTGATAATGTTTCTAGGTATGCTTATTATAGAATAGTGTACTTAAACCTCATTCAGAAACATGAACTCTTTGAGTAGGTTGTTATGATGGGATTGAAGGAAAGCAGTGTGCTGGCATTACGGGTCCATGTGCATACACATGTACCTCCCTCTACAACTCCCCCCCCCCCAAGACCTGAAAGTGAACATAAGCACATAAGAACAGCCCCGCTGGATCAGGCCATAGGCCCATCTAACCCACCTTCCTGTATTTCACTGTGGGCCACCAAATGCCCCAGGGAGCACACCAGATAACAAGAGACCTCATCCTGGTGCCTCCCTTGCATCTGGCATTCTGACATAGCCCATTTCTAAAATCAGGAGGTTGCACATACGCATCATGGCTTGTAACCCGTGATGGCTTTTTCCTCCAGAAATGTGTCCAATCCCCTTTTAAAAGCATCTAGGCCAGCTGCTGTCACCACATCCTGTGGCAAGGAGTTCCACAGTCCAACCACACGCTGAGTAAAGAAATATTTTCTTTTGTCTGTCCAGCTCTCCCAACACTCAATTTTAGTAGATGTCCCCTGGTTCTGATGTGAGAATGTGAAGAGCATCTCTCTATTCACTATGTCCACCCCCTGCATAATTTCGTATGTCTCAATCATGTCCTCCCTCAGGCACCTCTTTTCTAGGCTGAAGAGGCCCAAATGCTGTAGCCTTTCCTCATAAGGAAGGTGCCCCAGCCCAGTAATCATTTTGGTTGTTTTCTTTTGCACCTTTTCCATTTCCACTATTTCCTTTTTGAGATGTGGCCAGTGTGTGACAATACTCCAGGTGTGGCCTTACCATTTATTTGTATAACCGCATTATAGTATTAGCTGTTTTGTTCTCAGTACCTTTTCTAATGATCCCAACCATAGAATTGGCCTTCTTTACTGCCGCCGCACATTGGGTCAACACTTTCATTGACCTGTCCACCACCACCCTGACATCTCTCTCCTGATCTGTTACAGACAGCTCAGAACCCATTAGCCTATATGTAAAGTTTTGATTTTTTGCCCCAATGTGCATGACTTTACACTTACTT
This sequence comes from Tiliqua scincoides, assembly GCF_035046505.1. NCBI lineage: Eukaryota > Metazoa > Chordata > Lepidosauria > Squamata > Scincidae > Tiliqua > Tiliqua scincoides. Next base: position 252,851,482 of record NC_089821.1, read on the forward strand.
TTATTGAAACGCATCTGCCATTTGATGGTGATTAAAAGTGGTGGTTAAAACCTGAAGAACTCTAGTCCACACATGCACATCAAAAGTTATCCCCCAATATCTCCCCTAGAGGCAAAATATGAATATTTTACCAGGGAGAGATAGGAGAAAAGAGAGACCACCCCTGGTAAACAGTGAAAATTGCAAACTGACTTGGGGAGGAACTTCTTATATCAGCCCAGTAGCACAAGAAGGAGCTACTAATGTAATATTGCAGTGTTTCTCAAACTGTGGGTTGGGACCCACTAGATGGGTCGTGAGCTGATATCAGGTGGATCCCCACTCATTTCACTGTTTTATTTTTAATATATTACACTTGATGCTACCATGGTATGTGACTGCATTTGGGGAAATGTTACAGCTCTGGACTCTTCACAGGCTACTATGTACGTATATTCTTTTCACAGTGATAGTAAATGGGACTTACTCCTGGGTAACTGTGGGTAGAATTGTAGCCTTAAATTGTTAAAAAAAAAAATTTCCTGCTTGATGATTTCACTTCCAGTCATGACATCATTTCTGGTGGGTCCCGACAGATTCTCATTCTAAAAAGTGGATCCCGGTGCTAAATGTGTGAGAACCGCTGTAATATTGTATAGCAAGAGACTTAGGTAGGCTGGATTTCAGTCCACAGGAAAGATGAACTAGATGGGATGGCGGAGTCCAACCCTGTTGCTTCTCTGACTTGACTTGCTTCTTCATTAGTCAACCAGCTAATGAAGTCCCTGGTATCATGAAACAGGGTGGTGACCCCTGGTGGTCACCTACATAGATATTCTGTGTAGCTTTCCTTTTGTTTATTGTTTTTACTTTGCCCAACTGAAACCAGCATTTGCTCCCTGTTAGATGGAAGCAAATACTCACTTCTCACAATCCAAGAATGCAGTATCTCCGGTGTTGCTGGCTGTTTGTGGGAAACTCAGTTTGTTATGCATTCCTGTACATTTCCTTTAAAAAATAAAATAAAATAAAGCCCCAGTGTGATTCCATATATAATATCACAGCACATTCTCATGTTTGGATTGGGATTTTTTCACCCTAAATTTTGTGCGTGTGTGTGTGTCTTGGCAAACCTAAAGCCTGTATCGTGTGACTTCCTTCTGTTTTATTCCTGATCCCAGTTTAATTACAGTGTAGCAGGAACCTGGCATTGGGGGAGGGGGATTATGTAAGAGAATGCCATGTGACAAAAGTGTTAAAAACGTGGGAGAGCTTATGAAGAAAAGATTGGCAAAATTTGATAAGGAAAAAAATGTTTTCTCTTTGTGCTTTAACCCTTCTGCCAAGGCTCCATCAAGCTGGAGTGCCCCACTGGTAGCCAAAAGGGAGCTCTCGATTAACTCCTTTAAGCCTGGATTTAAGCAATTATGCACAGTGAAACAAAGCTATTCTATGTGACCTGTTTTTCTGCCAAAGCTCATTGGCCAGGATTAAGTGCTTTGTGGACAGCTGTATCCTTCTTGAAGGGGGCTTTGATCCTTTCAGTGTTGTCTTCTTGCTGCCTGGGTAATAAACACTTTCTGTCACTTCATACTTATCTCTTCAGCGCCACAGCCAAGATCAGATCTGACAAAGCAGAAGATGCGTTTGTGAGTCTGCGGCTTCTGAATTTCCGCCCCTGCCTTGTTTCTAATACCCGTTTTTCTTTCACCTCCTCCAGTCCTTCAAAGACTTCCAGAACTGGCACATGCAACTGCCCAATAGGAAGCTCTGCTCCATGATTTGTGTGTTATGTATAGGAATTATCAGATGGGAGCTGTAAGCGTCTCATGGAAACCAAATCCAGTTTGCTAAACAGCCTGAACGTCAAGTCCCAGGAAGAATGGCAGATGTGAAATAGCACTGCAGAGGCTGTTTGCTGCTCTCATTGTATCCCATAGATTCAGGGCTTTTATTGTGAAAAAGATCTGCTGAATTTTCCACTAGCCTGAACCTCATAGTGAAATGTGCAAAACAACAGCAACCAGGAAGCAGAGAAGTTCTAATGAATGGTAAAAAAATACATGAGTTCAGCACAAAGATCTCCAGACCCCAAAACCCATCATCCAAAACAGAGTCGATGCTCTTTAGAGGTTTCCAGGTCCAAATGCATCAGCTGGCTGTTTCAGGATCCATAAGAAACCAATGTTTCGAGTGATGTCTTCCTCCTGTGGAGTTCTGTGTAGAACTGAGTTCCAGTTTCCAAACAGTTTTCAGAATTGCAGATTTTTCCACTTGGAGAGAAAACCATCCAGCTGGCAATCGCCCACTTTCATTTACAATTTAATGCCCTGATTTTGCCATTGTTCGAATCACCTTTGCCTTAATTGAGGTTTCCTGACAATTTCATTAGAATTAAACTCTTCTAAAGTCCAGCTTGCGCTTCAGAGCAAAGCTTCACTCTCTGTGATCCAATTAGCCATGCAAATCATAACTCTGTCCTTTGCAAGCTAATTCATTCCACTTTGTGACACAGCTCAGCTTCCTCCCAAACGAATTAGCATGCAGTTTACAAAACAACAGTACTGCAAAGTGCATTACTGTAATCTTTGACTCTGCCTCAGTTACAGCAGCGCACTGTCAACCTTCCTTGCTTGCCTGATTTTCAGTCTTGTGTAGTTTCAGCACACTAAATTTGTCTGTGCCAAGGGATAACTGGAAGGAGAGCCTTTACAGACTAGCAGCACTGACTGCCAGGGGACAGGGGACTAAGAACTGCTCCCTCGTTGCTAACGTTTCGGCGTGGACTGAAGACCTTTTTATTTCAAAAAGCTTTTAATTGTTGACAGGCTGGCTGGTGTTCTTGTTTTTATATGAAAATCCACGGGGTTTGTTTGTTTTTAGATTTTTTAATTATGTAAATTGCTGTTAATTGTTTTTAATCTTGTACTTTTTTAAAAATGAAGTAAGCCGCCTTGTGTGCCCATTGGGCAAAAAGGCAGGGTACAAATTAAAATAATAATAATAATAATAATAATACCTGCACTCAGACCTGTAGTGGGCAGCAAAGGTCAATGAAGTTCAGTTGATGTTATTTGCACTTGGCCTCTGCACTGTTACAACCCTGCACCACAAGGTCCTCCCCTTTCCTTGGTTATGTTTCCGTAGTTGAAGGTAGCCAGGAAGTTAAAGGGGCCCCCAAACTTGAAGCAGGAACCTCATGGAGAATGCTAGGACTTAGCCTAGCAAGCTAAATGGGATTTAGTCCTCTGGAGGCCTGTTCAGAAGAGAAGGGAATAGAGATATGCAACAATTGGTTGAATGATGAGCAAGCAATCTGAAGTCTCTGAATTGGTCAAACCTCATGTAAGTTTGAGGTGTTTGACATTTTGCAATATTAAGCCTCTAAATTGGTCACACCTGGCAGAAATACAGGCACCTGGCCGCCTTTCCCTGCTTGCTTAACAGTGCATAGTTGGCCCTCCTTATCCATGGATTCAGCATCCTCAGATCTGAATATTCACAGATGCCCAGCCCATGGCTGGAGGGACTCAGAAAATCTCCTGGACAAGCCTAGAAAGCTTTTCCACTTTGCTGGCATGAACTGGAAATGCCTTCCATTTGCATCCAGCAGGCCTTCTGAGGAGCCAGGTGTTGCATGCAACTTCCAGAGGGCCAGGCACACCCTCCAGGTAAGTTGTTGCACTGCCACACAGGCCCCCCCCCCCACATATTCAATTATCTGTGGAATTATGTATCCATGGGGTGTGTGTGTCCTGGATTGGATCCCCTACAGCAGGGGTGCTCAAACTTTCAACTTTAGGGATCCTGGACCTTTAAAATTGTGTAGGAGAGATAATTTCAGCAGGTGCAGTTTGTCATCTGTGGGATGACAAGTTGCACCTGCTGAAATTCTCTCTTCTATACACTTGTTAAAGGTCCATCATCCCTAAAGTTGAAAGTTTGAGCACCCCTGCCCTTCAGATACAAAAAGCATACTATATTACCTTCTGCATGCTGCACTTCTCAAGGACCACAATCTCAGGGATGCTGGATTGTAAAAACATTCCGGGTTGGATTCAAGTACTACCTGTGACCCTAGTCTGCCCCTGGCAAAGGTCTTTCCAGCCTTATAGCCATTGCTTTGCTATGTTGAAAAATTAGTGCAGCATGAAAGGGACTGCTGTAGCTGAGTTTGAATCTTGCTCTATCTGTGCACTAGGGAAGCTTTACCATGAGTTTCTGTTCTGTTTGTCCCAGACCCCAACACTTCTTTGCCTTGAATGTGATTCCATCTTAAATTCTTTCTGGACCCAGTACTCCCCCAGATTTTGTCTGATGAGACTAAGACCCAGTCCTGGAAAAAAAATACCCTTAGAAATAAATCAGTTCCTCCAAATTTTCTCTAATTTGAAAAGACAGCCTTTCATTCTACATCTGTATTTGCCAGACTTCTACAAATACTAGATGCTATTTTTCAGTTCCTGTGAATTCAAAATCCTGACAAATGTTCCATTATGAAACCGGTTGCAATTCTCAAGTCACTCTTTACAGAGTTGTCTTACTGAATGGATGGCCTAGGTTTTCATTCATGCTTTGTCCTCAGGATTGTGTTAGACTCCCGTCACTCTTAAATTCTGCATTATGGCCGCTAACCATAAAATATTATTCAACGCATTTGATGGAGATAGATTTTGGGGGCAGAGGACAAATAAACAAGTCTGTTGCAGTGGGTAATCCATATTATTGGATGGCAACAAGATAAGTGCTGTCACTTTACACAGCTAAATAAATCTAAATTAAAAAAAGGATGGGCTGGTTAGAAAAGGAAGATCTAGACAATCATGGATCCCTTCCCTGTTTTACATAAACATAATATGTTTATTGGTGGAATATACCATTGGGGGAGATGGATGATATGAACAATATGGACAGAGTGGATATGGAGATGCTCTTTACACTCTCACATAACACCAGAACCAGGGGAAATCCACTAAAATTGAGTGTTGGGAGAGTTAGAACAGACAAGAGAAAATATTTCTTTACTCAGTGTGTGGTTTGTCTGTGGAACTCCTTGCCACAGGATGTAGTGACGGCATCTGGCCTGGACGCCTTTAAAAGGGGATTGGACAAGTTTCTGGAGGAAAAATCCATTACGGGTTACAAGCCATGATGTGTATGCGCAACCTCCTGATTTTAGAAATGGGCTATGTCAGAATGCCAGATGCAAGGGAGGGCACCAGGATGAGGTCTTTTGTTATCTGGTGTGCTCCCTGGGGCATTTGGTGGGCCGCTGTGAGATACAGGAAGCTAGACTAGATGGGCCTATGGACTGATCCAGTGGGGCTGTTCTTATGTTCTTATGGTGCCTATTAATTTAGCTTCCTTTTAAAGAGCCTTTGAGCCTTTTTGTTATAAATACAAAATATTTATACAAACTAGAGGATTCTGATTTACCGTGTTCCCAGTAAAGTGCACAGCAACACAGCTGCACAACTCCAAGTTGAGCTCCATGCAGCACAGAGTTCAGCAAAGCAATATCAGGAGTTCATGTAAATTGGTCCCAAGTCTTGCTATATCAAGAAAAAATGTTCAAGTTTCCTCATTTATTGTCAAATTAGGGAGATGAATGTTCAGAAGGAAGTGGAATACAGTACCAGGCTTTGGACAAGGAATTTAGGGCCCAATCCTGTCCTCTTCAATGGCAGCGCTCCTCAGCCAGCGACGGCTCTGGCCATAAGGCACTTTTGCACCGGCTGAAAAGATGCTGAGGCCAGTGCCAGTCTCCACGAGGCTTTAGCACCAGAATGATAAGTCGTCGGAACGCCAAGTGGTAAGTTTTCTGCTGGTGGTTGGTGAGGCTTTTAGGGGCTGGGAGACAGCAGGGGGAGGTGGGGAGTGGTGGAACGGGAGGGATGGTGGAAGTGAGGAGGATTGGGCCTGGAAGAGGTGTGCAGACAGCGGTGGATTCTGTCATCGTATCTCGGCCAGGGAGCATATCATCGTATCCCTCCCTGGCAGAGAAACCCGACACAGGTTTCCTTGGTTCTGCATCCACTCAATAGCTGGCACAGGTCCAAGGAGATCCATTGGGGCCGCCATTGCCCGACCAGGAGTCAGGGAACGTTTGTTTCCTTACCCTGAGGAAAACTCTGGTTGCTTTCCTGGTCCCATTGGATACAGCAGCAGTCATTTTGGCGCCACTGTAGCCCTGGGCACTAGAGAAGCATAGGATTGGGCTGCCTGGCTGGAATGCTATGTTGTGATTATAGAACCCCTATCAAACTCCCCCCACACCAATCTCAACATAACATGGAGTAAGCCTTACCTGTGTCCTGAATTCATAGCTTCTTTTCCTACCGGTGGTTGCCAGTTTTGTAAAGAAGAAGCAAGAGAACACACAGTGTGATAGGATACATCAAGGAAGTTTACTGTACATTACAAACTGGGGTGGAACGAACTTGGCATAGTTTTCGGAAACACTGAGTTTATTGTAATGTGTAGCTGCCTTTTTTCTCAGTCTAATCCAGGGGTCTCCAAACCCCGGCCCGAGGGCCAGATGCGGCCCACAGCAAGCCTCTTTCTGGCCTGCTGCCAACATCTTGTCCCCTGATAGCCTCTGGCCCACTCAACTGAACATGACCAGAACTGTGCTCTGATTGTGTCTGGAGGGTGTTCTGAAGGCCAGAGAGGTTGAATGAATGAGCCTATTCATTAATTTATTCACTTATCTAAGTTCCATCTCTTATTTATTTAAATTTTTTTCAGGCCCCCTCCACACCACGCCAGATATTTGATGCGGCCCTCTGGCTAAAAAGTTTGGAGACCCAAATCTAACAGAGTGTTTTTGTGTGGATGAAAAGAAAAGCATGCATTATAAGTTATATATGTTTGGAATGAGGTGGGACAGAAATCCAAAATACATTAATTTGCAAGACTTTGCCAGTTTGTATTATTGAAATTTTATGCAGTCTCCATAAATATTTAAAGACCAAAAGGTCCTTTGTTTTAATTTTATTCACGGTAACCCATAACTGTTTGTCTAGAATTTAAAAGTGTTAAGAGCAAGTGAGGATATATCGCGCGCCATAGATTTTTGCCAGGAAATATGTCAATGGTTTGCAAACATGAATGCATCAGACGTTGGGCGACTGAGAGGTGGGTCAGAAGTTAACAGGATTTTGCCCTACTATGAAAACTTAAGCTGCAGATCGGAAAGTGTTTATGTGATATCACAGTTGGAATGACAACTGTCAATAGAAGTTGGATGGAGGTGAGGTCAGTATGGATTTTTTTTCAAAGGCTGTCTGCTGCTATTACCTGTCATGAGATAGTTGTCATTTTCAAATCACTCCATACATTCAGCAAATGTAATGCATCAGCTTGGCTGCAGAAATATGGAGTGTTGCAAATGCATAGTTAAGAGACATAGCGATCATGTTGGAGTGTCCAATGAATAACAAGCACAGGTCAAAGTTAAGGTTTTATAAAAAGTTCTGTTTGCCATATTTCTTGAATATTTTGTAAATTTATGAACTGGAAATCACTTCTTTCAAGAGTATGTTAATTAAGCACCACAATGTATTTTATGTTTCCTTTAATGGACACAAAATGAATTTTGTTTAAAAGGACTTCATTGTATAGTATTACACATTTTTCATATGATATGGAAGAAGAAAATCAATTTAAGAGTTCTGTTCTTCTGGCAGCTCATTTAAGTGAATTCTAGCTGTGTTAAATGATCATCGGTATTTTTTCTTTAAATATCATCTCCATGAAAAGTAATGTAATGAACAAAAATAATGAAGTATAATTTGCTGTAACCTCAATACGATTGATTTTGTTCTCCGAAGAGAACGAAAAAGCAGCTTGAATGCAGCTGTAATATTTTAATTTCTATTTGGTTAACATTTCCATAGTGGAACTTTAAAGGACTTGTGAAATAGAACATGGTTGTCCTCAGAAGAAATCTGGCTGTATCCTGAGTGTGCAATCACTAATACAGGCCCAGGCTGTGGTGCATCAGAAGGCATCCCACTGGGGGAGAAATCAACAATTCAGGCTAAGGTGGGGCTAGCCCTGCTTACCAAAACTCTATCCTTTGCTGCTGCTGATCATTTTGCACATATATAACAGAGAAAGGGAGAGAAGGTAATGATGACCAAGGAAAAAAGGGTATTGGTTTGATTTACTCAGGCTTTGCTTTGAAGAAGATTTGCTTGCTTCTTTACTCAGCGTGTGGTCGGTCTGTGGAACTCCTTGCCACAGGATGTGGTGCTGGCGTCTAGCCTAGATGCCTTTAAAAGGGGATTGGACAAGTTTCTGGAGGAAAAATCCATTATGGGGTACAAGCCATGATGTGTATGCACAACCTCCTGATTTTAAAAATGGGTTATGTCAGAATGCCAGATGCAAGGGAGGGCACCAGGATGAGGTCTCTTGTTATCTGGGGTGCTCCCTGGGGCATTTGGTGGGCCGCTGTGAGATACAGGAAGCTGGACTAGATGGGCCTATGGCCTGATCCAGTGGGGCTGTTCTTATGTTCTTATGTTCTTATGATTGATATAGAGGTCCAGCCTTTTTATACATGGATTTTTTAATACGTAGATTTGACTCAACACGAATGGCCCCTGCAAATGAGAAGGAATGTGCTGATCCCTGGAGAAGGGGAAAATGCACCCCTTTAAAATCAGTTTAAAAAACTGAACAGTCATTTAACAATAGCCTCCTTAATGAGGGGGGGCAGCTGGTTGACAATCCATCAATCCTTCTCTCTCCAGGCGACCACTCCCTTTCCCCTGAGCACGTGAAAGAAAGGTGATCACTTTGCATTGGTGAAGGGAGGGACTGAGTAAAGCTCCTTTCTAAGCTCTTGGAGGAGGACTGATTGATGGATTGTCTTCTTAAGGACTCTTATCTTACATCACAAAGGTCAGCAAGGCTGTTTTTAAATCACCGGAGCAAAGAAACTTTGTTTTTTAAATTGATTTGCTATAGTGCAGTTTTTTGCCATCCAGTGAGTGCTTGGAACGAAACCCACGTGAATAATGAGGCTCAACCTGTATATCACTGAGGAAGGGAGAGAAGGTAGTGAAGTTATGACCAAGGAAAAAAGGGTATTGGTCTGACTGATACATAATTAAATGTAAAAATTATATGAAGGGTGGAGAAAGTGCAAAAAAAAAAGGATTCTATTCACAGGAAACAAGAGAAGAAAAAGGAATTTTAAAAAAATTGTGACATACCTTATAGACAGTGTCTGAACTGTTCTTTGATCTCTGATGGCCCATTTGTATGTATCAGTCATCTATGAATGAGAGCGCAATCCTAACCAACTTTCCAGCACTGACCTAACCACAATGCAGCCCAAGCTAAGGTAACAAACATGCCCTTACCGTGAGGAGGCATCCTTGACTGCCTCCCCACTGCAGGATGCAGTGCATGCCACTTTGACAAAGCTATGTCAGTGCTGGAAAGTTGGTTAGCATTGCGCCCTCATTCAGTTATCAACTGATGAATTTGCATGTGTGAACAAACCTACCCTAAGAATTTTTATTAAGATATGACTAACTTATCCTCTAATACTCACTGTCCGACATTGATCCTCTTCTTCCACTGGTGCTGACTGCTGGAACGCAGTCAGCACCAGTCACAAAAGGCGCTCTGTCAGCAGCTGCTCAGTGTGCTGTTGGCAGTACTGGCAGGAAGGCTTGCACGCTCCTTCCTGCATTGGAACTTCCACTGCCTATCGCTTTGGGAGGTAAGGCAGCATGAGCAGTGGGAGAGATAACAGAAAAACAGAATTGGGAAGGGGTGAAATTGGGAAGAGGTGGGGGTGGCTTGGGTCCCAGAATGAGGGCGAAATTGACAGAGCCAGCACCATCAATATTCTATCCCCCTTACCAGACCTAGTCCTGCTGCACAGGTCAACATAGACTTGTGACAGCAAAATAGCTGTTGCAGATCCAGATAGACTCCTCCGTGCTGCAGAGGCTTACTTCTGATTGTTTCCTTACCTAGAGAAGAGATCCGCAATTGCCCTCCCCCTCCACACACACACGCCATAGGATGCTGCAATTGCCATTTTGGTACAGCTACATCAACAGGATAGATAAGCAAAGGATAGAACTGGGCTGTAAATCTTTTTTCCCTGCATAGAATTCACTGGATTTTCAGAGGAACAATATCAGAAATAAACCCATAGAAGTGACTGAACACCACAATTTTTAAGAGATATGCCAAAAATATAACACACTCAAGTGCCATGGTGTTTCACAGAGAATCTGACAGGCCAAATGTCTGAATAGAACTTTTTGACCAATATATGAGGAAGAGATTGCAGGTTTAATGTAAGTTGCAGAACTGTTATCTTTCAAAGGTGTTTACTGAAGACCTTCCTCTGTTATCAACAAACAACCAGATTGTTCCAGATTAGGGACGGTCTGCAAAGAGTCTAGAGGGGTGTGTGTGTGTGTCTTAATGCCAGTCTATGAGAAGGATATGTAATGCAGACAATGTGAATCTTCAAACATTTCCATGGATTTTAAACAGCATTCACAAATGCAGCATGAGAAACAAAAAAACTCAAATGACGTGTTCTATATAACCTGCATTTCAACCAGAGCATAAGTTACATCTGGTTATGCATGAATGGACAACCTTTCTTCTCCTGAGAGAAATAAAATGCAGGATTGTCTCAAAATGTATGAATTACTTTTGGCTTCAGACAAATTTCCAGTTCTGCATTTTCTTCACTTCTATTGAAATGTATAAGAATTGGTGCCTGCCTTTCTTATTTTATTCATTTATAATAAAGACCACATGCAAGCACCCAAAGCAAAAGCATTTTCCAAATCTAAAACACATCAAGAAGGCAAATGTTGCTGGGGGAGGGTTGATTTCCATCTAGACCAGGGGTGTCAAACATAAGGCCTGTGGGCTGAGTGCGCCTCCCAGAAGCAATTTATTCAGCTCCTGTTATCATTGGGCTCTCCCAACTTGATAATTGGGCCCTTTCATACCTTTAAAATATGAACAAGATTTGCACATTTTCTCTTCTGTCATTTGCAGCTAATGAGTTTCCATGTGAGAACAAAGTGCTTATTTCTGGCCATCATCTGCTTAATGATGTCACTTTCTGCTTAATGATGTCACTTCTGGCCATCTGAATGAAACAAGTTTGATATCCGTGGTCTAGATATTCCAGAGCCATGGATGATGACCTGACTTCCCAGCTGTGAAAGCTGCTACCAGCTACAAACCCACCACCTAAAGTAGACCGAAAATCTTTCATATCCATGAACGTTTCAAAGAAATTATTTCATATCCTGACAAAAATAAACACCCTCTGAAGCAAAAGGATAATTGGTTTTAGAAAGTAATTTTTTATCATTATAGTGATGATCAATACAATGAAATTCCACTCTAGTTATTAATGACCACTAACCTGAGTCTCTCCACACTTATATGGTCATTTAAAATATTAGTTTTTAAAACTTAAGTTTCAAAAGAGGAACTTTGCAACCTATGATGAACCTGAGGTGGGGAGAGTCTTCTGTGTCCATACCATCAAGATGTGGCCTCACCATCGATTTGTACAATGGCATAATATTAGCCATTTTATTCTCAATCTTGTTTTTAGTGATCCTGAGTATGAAATTGGCCTTCTTCATTGCCCTGCACACTGGTCGACGACTTCATTGATCCATCACCAGCACCCCAAGGTCTCTCTCCTGATCTGTTCCAGACACCTCAGAACCAAAAAAGGGTCACATGCAAAGACATAAACCTGCAGTGGTTTGTTCACTGTGTCTGAATAAGTGAATCTCTAGTATAATTCCCAACTAGTTGTGGGCTACATCTATCTAAAGAAGGACTAAGTCTTATGACTGCCTGTGATGTGGCAGCTGCAGCTTGTACTGACTTCTTGCGATGCAGGGGCAGGGCATGTAGTCATTTGCAGAATTCTGTGTGCATTGATGTAGAATTCTTGACCATTCTGTACAAGGCCTTTTCGAATGTTTGCAGTCGAGTGCTTGGTTAGTCTGCGCAGATGTTGCTGTCAGCCCAATCCTACATTTTCATTGTTGAAAACGGACATTTGTCTATATAAGACGTGTACCATGTGTGAAATATAATTAAGTGGAACAAACTACCCAATCCTGTCTCCCACTTATGGCAGCAGAACTCGAGATCCACTGTGGTAAGGCCATTTACGAGGGTGCGAAATCCGTGCCACCATCAGGCATTCTGGAACCACTGAGACAAATGGCTGAAGGCTCCGTGTGCCCAGCACCATGGAGCCTGGTGCACACTGAACCAGGTAAGTCTGGTAGGAGGTCTGGTCTAGAGGGTAGAGCCTCCATTAGCCCGAAGATAACATCAGAAGGTCGCCAGTTCGAGGACACCGGCAGCTCCCTAAATGGCTGAGAACTTGAAGCAGCTGACAAGGCTGAGCTGAGTGATTCCACCTGCTCTTGGTGTGAGCAAGAAGCGTCTTAGCTGCCCTCCATGTGAGAGATGGAGCTGCTTGTCAGCCTGCGTGGAAGAACCGGAGGCCAGATGTGAGACCAAACCATGAAGATCCATTCTGAAATAATAATAATAAATAATAATAATAATACAGGTATTTCTATATCACCTTTCTTGGTCCTCAGATTTCTCCTTAGACTTTATTCAAGGCAGTTTACATAGGCAGGCAATTTAAATCCCTGTAGGGATTTTTACAATTTGAAAGAAGGTTTCTATCTTTCAAGAAACCACAACATTCAGATGTTTCATTCTTGATCTGGTCTCACATTCTGGCCTCCATCCTCCCATGCTCAGAGTAGATGGAATAGCTCGGCTCAGCTTGTCAGCTGCTTCAAGGTTGCACGGTGCCGGTGGCCTCGAACTGGCGACCTTCGGATGTTATCTTCAGGCAAATGGAGGCTCAACCCTCTAGACCAGACCTCCTGCCCTCCATTTCTAGAAATGTTGTTGGTTCTTGAAAGAGAGAACCTCTATGATCGTAAAAATCCCCTTGAGGGATTTAGAAATGCCTGCCTATGTAAACTGCTTTGAATAAAGTCAGAGGAGTAATCCGATGACCAGAAAGGTGGTATATAAACACCTAGTTATTATTATTACTAAGTCAGTGGGAATGGGTTGTGGGTGCGGAAGGGGAGGACGGGGTGTAGGGAGTAGCCTGGAGTGTCAAAAGCAGACATCGAATCCTATTTTCCGTTTTCCAGCCCACACCATCCCTTTCCTCCCCTTGGACATATGGCTGGCATAAATCTTAGGAGTCGCACAGGCACCCAGAAAGCCTACCAAGGATTTTTTTAACATATCATTGGCCTTCTGGTAGCGTCCCCACAATAGCATGCAATATGCACTCTATGGCATATCTGCATGCTATAGGGTGGCAAGAGTAATACTGGACTCTAGGATGGTCTAGCTAAAGATCTACCCAGAAGCAGTCTCATGTTGTGTCTATGAAGGTACAGAAAAAACACTATTATTTTAAATGTCTATCTACTAAGTTATTGAGCGTTCCCAAAGTAGCCTCATCTGAATATAATCATTATGTTTATCTGAACTTCTTGCTATCCTGTTGCGTTGTGTTTTCTCTCTAGACCATTCAGATAAAAGTGATTGTACTTATATCACATGCACATAAATTGATTGGAGCAACCAATCTATTTTCATGAAAGAATAGTTAAATCTTTCAAAAGCTGAGACAGGCAGGACTGGCTTTAACGCAAAGCTGCCAGTTTTTCATGAGAAACTATGGCACTTTTCATTTGTCTGTTATTTTTTCACAAATGTCTGCTGCATTTCTCACAGATCGGTACATTTTGCATTAATAGTATATAAATAATAATGACGTAATCACTAAAGTTTTTGTATTGGCATTACTGTATGCATGTTTGTATGCTCTTTGCTTTTTTAACCATCTGTCTGTAAAAAAAAAAAAAATCAGCTCTGCCGATTTCATTTTATGCCTCAAAGTTACACCTGCAGATTTTTATCTGTGTTCCCTCAGCACAAATGTTCTGGGATCAGCACTTTGCTGTTCTCCCATGAAAAGTGATGAGGTCTTGCAACGGCTCAGGTCATATGATCTGTCTTGTGCTGTCTTACTTGGACACCAGGAGCTTGGGCATAAAAGCAAGTTCTATTTTGGCCACACTTCATTGAATTCCCCATGCAGATGCTCGACATATTTCATAGCAGAATTAGTAACAGTAATCATTGTGGAAGATGTTCCAACTCGTGGCTGCTGCTCCTCGTACTGGGCGATGACAAACTTGTTCCATCCATCTGATACCACAGAAAGGCCACGTGCTAGAGAGCTGGGTGGTTCTGATGTGACCTACCTGCCTCCCCCCTCCCACTCTCTCTCTCTCTCTCTCACACACACACACACACACACACACACACACACACACACACACACAAATGGGGAATGAGCAGAACCTGACTTCAGTAACTGAGACTTTTCCCTAGCTGGCATGTAAGATAGTCAGCAGATTTTGTGAGATGCATCCAGCAGGTCCATCTGTCCCCCCTGCCCCCAATACACAGAGAAAAACTGTTTTCTATATTGTACTTGGAACGCTTCCGCTTTCCTGACAAATGCACGATTACTTGATCCTTGCTTCCACAGCCCAATCATAGAGTCCATGTAAATGTGAGACCTGCACATTAAGTGGCATTTCAGAAATGTCTCGGGTTGAATCCTATACAGTAAAGCTGACTAATAAGCTCTGAAATGGATTTACAAAGATTAATGAACAGTGTTTCCATTCAGGGACTTACAAAAAGCTAGAGGGAGGTCATGATAACTCCTTAAAATCCTGATTTTATAATTTGAAGGCTTCAAATGGTGCCAGCTTTACCTATTTGGGTTTTTTAAAAAAAACCTTTGGAATTCTTGAAGTGCCTAAAAAGGGAAACTTATATGAAATAAAAAAAAAAAAATAGAATTATGCATTTAAAGAATGATCAGATTTGACTCCCAGCCAGCACAGATCCATTGACAACTTCACAGTCAAATGGCTTTCTCATAATCATTAACTATCTAACAGTGGAATCTATGCCCAGTTTCTATCCTATGCACAAATTCTATCCAACTTTCTAGCGCCAATGCAGCCGTGCCAACATGCTGTATGCTGATTCCTGATTTTCAGGAGGCATGGCGGGGCGGGGGGGGGGAGAGGTTACAAAAGTTGAACGGGAGGTTAGTGAAAATTGTCTCTTCTTACACAAACTGGAATTCTTCCATTTATTGAAGAATGCTTAAGATACAACACAATGGAAACATAAGACACAATGTATATGAGATCCAGTGTGGTTTACTGGTTAGACTGGTGGACCTGGACCAAGGAAAACCCAGGTTTGAATACTCACTCTATGCCTGTGATTTTCAACCTTTTTCATCTCACAGCACACTGATAAGGTGTTAGAATTGTCAAGGCACACTATCACAGTTGGGGTTTTTTTTTTGGGGGGGGGGGTTTCCAGTTGACAAGGCACACTGTGCTGCCAGCACAGTGTTCACATCCCCCAAAGGCCCTATTAATAAATGATCCTCCCCAAACTCCCACAGCACACCTACATACCATTTGTAGCACACCAATGTGCCAAGGCACAGTGGTTAAAAATGGCTATGCCATGAAGCTCTTGGTGACCTTGGCCCAATCTTTCTCAGCCTAATCTATCTCAACCTAGGTTGTTGTGAGGCTGAAATACAGGGCGGTGAGAAGCCCCCTGTAATCATCTGTCTTTTAAAATACATATCTGTATATTTTTGAATAATGTTTTTAAACCAAGGCCAATGATTCAGCCTTAGCCTGTCTAAGGTTACTTTTGATGAGAGACGGATAAAGAGTGTGCTTTGCTCATTTTACCCTCGCCCCCTTTTGGAAAACAATAAAAACCAGAAGCCATTAGATTGGTAGGCTGTGCTTTTGGTTTCCTTGCATTTGTGAGCAGGCAAATGCCACATGGTCTGGTGTGAATACTGCTGAGTTCCCTGTTATCATGCAAGCAATTGCTAACTGTAGACCTCTGACTTTGTAATTTGTTCTTTATGGACTAGCCTGCAGCCAATAAGCAAAATCAATAGTCTTTGCAGAAAAGTAAGCAAGTGCCAGTGTGTTATGTGACAGGTGAAGATACATACGCTTACCAGGGGTCAGGGGGCCACATCAAATTTCTCTCTGACTTCTTTTCAAAAAGCTAAATCCATTTAGGGAGCATTCGTCATTGGGAAAACGTTGCAGTGGGGAATTAAGCCGGCTCCCACTCTTCTTTTTTCATTTAACGATGTTTGTTTTCAACAGCCTGTTCAATAATGTCACTGAGAAGAAATTATGTGAGAAGAATAAAGTGCTTATGGTGTATTTATTCATTCATTCATTTCTGTAGAATAATGCTAGCTGTTGCACCCTCATGTTTATTAATACTGGTCATGGTGGTTGTCCAATATTTGTTTGTTCTCCTGGCCTTGCAAAAGAAATAAGGTGTAGCTCTTACCTCTTGCAGTGTTATGACCGACTACCTGTATTATAAGTCTTAGCTGAAGATTGCATAAGATTTATGGAATTTAGATGTTCCTATAAAAGATTATCCCAAATATATGAATAGAATATTCCTGAATTTCTTTGCTGCCAAGAGATTGGGAAACTATTTTGTTTGAAATAAACTGGACGTTAAGTAAGAGAACCTCTCTATTCACTTCTGCAATGTAAAGTCTGTTTAAGATGCTCAGCTAAAATGGACTTTTCAGCTTGAGGATTTTTATCTCCAGTCTCCTGGGTTGCATCAAATGCTTACAATATTTCTTTGAGTTAGTAGGTTAAAACCACCTACTCTTTTTAACATGATGTAATTCTGCAGCTAAACATAAAGGAAGAAATTGTTGCTTCTTCCTTTTGAACTCTCGCATGAGATACTCATGAAGGATGGAAGAGAAGATTAGCAAAAAGTATACTAACAGCCTAATCTTATCCTTCCCCTTATCCTTGGGTAGCACTGCCTTAAACAAACCATTCTATTATTACAGACTTGTGAATGTGTGAGTATCAAAGGAACTGATATATCTTGGTCCAGCCGAAGTCACTCACGAAGTCACCCATTCCTTTCCAACTTTCCGGCACTGATGTAGCTGCAGCATTTCTGACTCACTGGGAGTGTTTGGTCAGTGAACCAGGAATGGGTAGGTTTGTTCAGAGATCCAGGACCATGACATCGTGAAGGAGGATCGCGACCAGGAAGGGGGACTTGGATTTGGCAGACAGCACAGCTGCTGAACCTGCCCCCTTCCTGATCATACTTTACCCTCCTCCCTGACGCTTCTCCACCCCGTTCTGCCTACCCCTGCCCCATTCTGTCCACCCCCACCAGCCCCCTGCCCCCTGCATGATCCTGCCTAGAGCAGTGGGTTTCTGGAATCCACTCCCACACAGAGTCGGTCACTTGCTGCTTCCAGCAGCAGCCAGACTGCTCACTCCAGCATGTTGCACTTTGCAACTTCTGGAGTGCACCTGGTGCCACCAGAACACTGGTTCCAGTGGTGCTAGCCACAGTTAGAACTGGGCCATTCATCAGTTTCATGAGAACATGCAAAAATGGCAAACTCACTTATCGTTCGAAACTTTCTTTTTTTCAGACAAGCTTCTTCTTTTTTGGTCATGTCTACTGCCTTCAAAGAAGTATTAGAATTTATGTTTTCTTTCAGCTGAGCTCAACCTTTGAAGCCACTGAATTAGTATACTTAGTCTTTCTGTCAGGCTGCAGTCTTTTCCTTTACAACTGGGTGCTGCTGTACTCAGTGCCCACGCTTATGCCAGGCTCTGGGATTTCACATGCTGCTTCTTTTGAAGCTGCACACTGCTCTTGTGACTATTCATGCTTGCAGTAGGATTGATGAGAAAATTCTCACAATACATCACAAAGCCTCAACAACAGCAACAACACACCCTGAAATTTAAAACTGGCTCCACATATACTGGGAAACTCTCAGATTTTTGAAATGTATTTCAATCATATAGGTGCTTTATTAAATGTTGGCTCTAGGGGCAGTTCACACTTAAAACAGCCTCCCCCCATGAGTACCCCCCCATAGAAGCATGCTGGGACTGGTCAGAAAAGCAATTCAAATGTCACTGGTCAGTTTCAAGAAAATATGTTTGATACGTGCATTATTATCAAGCACTCTTCACTCAAAGTTACCTGCCAAGACAAGGTTATATTTACAACCAGTTTTGAGATCTGGAACGGTTACCAGATGTGCTTTCCAGAAACTCTTTAACATGCACACACAGAGGAAATTTATTTCACGTTCGGGAACCCTGTGCAGTGGACAATGGCACTGCTCAGTGGCGAGGGGAGAGGGAGATTACAGTGTACCAAATGAACTTTGATTATGGGGATATTCTTACAAATTCAGGGAAGAAGAGTCAAAAGCAATATAGTATCTCTTAGCCATTAACATAGCTCGAAACATCAGCGGTTGCTAGATATAGAAAAAAGAAAGAGGAAATCTTTAAAAAAGTGAAAAGGGGCACAGAATGGCACAAGCATGGAGGAAGAAGAGGAAGAGAAGGATGTAAGGAGATTAGGAGGGTTTCCCAAGGGGAACTTGGGTAGGGAACAGGGTGCATTGTGGTAGCAAAAAGGAGAGGACAAGGAAGATTGCTGGGGATTGAGAATGGGAATGAGAGCTGGGGGAGTGAGATCTTGCAGTCCACCACCATACATGCTAGGCTGGTGGTGCAGCAGCCACTCTGCCATTAAGTGGGCCACAGCCACCAGCGCAAATGGCCAGAGATCACATGCAGGTGACAGCGGTTCGCAGAATCTGGCAGAGTCAAGCAAGTACCCTTTGACACATCCTGTCTAGCAGATCAGTGTGCAGAAATCTACTACACAGATTTGAGCTGATGTAGTATAGTAGCTTAGCTACAATCCTATCCACACTTACCAGGGAGTAAGCCCCATTGACTATAATGGGACTTACTTCTGAGTTGACATGCATAGATGGAGCTATGAACAAGGACCTGCCTGGATCAAATCTCACATCTGCCATAAAAAACATTCTAGGTGGCCATAGACAAACTGCTCCCTCTCACCCTCAGTTCCCCAGCTGTAGTATGGGGATAATAATTCTTACTTACTTTACAGGGTTGTTGTTAAGGTCTACATCAAGAAAATACATGTGAAGTCCTTTGCACATTCAGGAAGTGCTCTCCAAATTTATTGTTACATTTACTGGATTGGGTCATAGTATCAGATGCTCCGTTGAAGCTAACTAATTATTACTTACACGATTCAATATTTGACTTTGAAAAATTCAGAATTAATGTTGGGTTTTGGTTTGTTTGTTGGTTTGTTTAAGAAAAACTCTGTCCATGTCACTTGCACTAAGAGAAAACTAGCAGTGATCTCATAGAGGAGGGTCAGTAGTTCAGCGGTTCTCAAACTGTGGGTCTGAGACCCACCAGTGGGCTGTGACCCAATTCTTTTAGGGTCACAAAACTGACAGGGCAGATTAAGCTAGGTGCATCATGGGTTAAACAAGCTGCTACTTGGGGGGAGCACAGCCGCCTAATCACCATTATAGCCACACCCCTTGGCATCCTCTAGGGCCCCTAAAAAGTTTGCAAACCAGTTCAGTATGTTCCTTGGAGAACATCAAAATCAAAATACCAGACAATCTTTGGCCTGTTTACTGGATTCGAACACTACATAACCTAACAGAGGAATATTCAGTTCATTTTAAAGCATTTTAGCTGCCTTGGATACTCACAATATGGGGGACAGGTGGGGATTAAAAGCATTAAATAAACAAATAAATCTCCAAAACTCCTGAACAAAAGGTATCTGTGTTACTTAGTTGCAATGAAAATAAATATTCATTACAATGGTACCTGAATAGCTAATTGAAGGTTTTTTGTTAATATTATACTAGGTATTCATGGACATGTGCCTTTTTCTATCATGAAAATACTGCCCTAGGCTAGCTTTGTTTTTCTTGTCAAGAACAATTTGTGTGTTTTCATTTAAATGAATATAAACTCCTATTCTCATGACAAAATAATTCGCCATTAATTTGGGTAAAGAATTTCTTTATTCCCTTCGTGGTATGTTTTATTGAAAAAGAAAACCCTAAACGCATCTTGAAATTTCTTTTCACAAATTATGCTTAATTTCAGCAACAAATAATATCTATCTGTAGTGATTTCAGGAGTTATTAGGCATCAGTACATTATTGTGATTGTGCACAGACGAGATTTTATTTAAAATTAATTTGCAAAGTAATAAAAAAGTAAGATTGCTGCATGGAAATTAGTGTGCGAATTTGGCTTGTTTCCCTTGGTCACTTTGCTAATCTTTAAACCTTTTATCTTCCTTCTCTTTACTGCTGTTCTGTTCTGGCTTCTAAATTCTAGTTCTGAAGAATCTATTACAGCCCAAACAGCACTTTTACTCCAGAGTAGGTCCTATTGATTTCAGTGGAATTGATTCCTTGTAAGCATATTTAAGATTGCAGCCTGAAAGGGTTAGAACACGACCTAAGAGTTTGCAGTACAGCCTTAATGAATAGCATATTTATAAAAATTAAAAGGTGATAGCATGGATACACAATCATCCTTATGGATTTTTTCTCAAAGGCTTCAGTAATGCACAATTACGTACATGTTGCTATTGTCATCATTATTAGGCACAGTCCATCCCACCAAAAACATAGGTGCATGTAAAGGAGGGTCTCTGTGTACAGTTCTATGAAGCACTCATCCCCCCCCCTCTCTCTGTGAAAAGTTTTTTTAACATTCCCCCCTGCCTCAGAAGGCCTTAGAAAGGCACTTCCAGTTTTCAGCAAAAATCAGAACTGCCTTTTGGAGGCCTTCTAAGGTGCAGGGAGGCAGCACACAGCTTCCCTGTGCTTCAGAATATCTTCCAGATGTTACCAGAAGGTTGCATCTAGGAGGTCTCTTGACACCCCTCTAAGAGTGATACCTGGGGCAATGTACCTCCCTGCCCCCCACACTATGCCACTGTCTCTCCTGATTCTTGGCCCTGTACATTCATATGAGCCATTAGTTGCAACTGGAGGCTCTTACATATACATTCAGCTCATCACCATGGCAAGTGATGCCTCACATACTGTATTCTGATAGTGCAGAAATAGCTATGGGCAAGCTGGGGGGGGGGGAGAGGAGGAGGAGCTCTCTTGAGCTCTAATACAAGCTGTTTCCTCATGGAATCTGTTTGATTGGTTGATGATGCACAATATTAAGATTTAGTTAGCCCAGAGGTGTGTTGACTTGCACAAAACATATAGGACCTGGTCCAGAGATATGTGCACACAGCAATGGGCTATCTGCAGAGGGCCAAGAATTCATGTCTACATGAGTCTATGGTATAATCTTATTCATGCTAACCTAGAATATCCATTGTGTTCAATGGGCCTTACTCTCAGGAAAGTGTGCATAGGATTGCGGCCCTAACTACTGAACTGATTGGCATTACCAACTTTAACAGAGCTCCTGTTTGGAAGAACTGGTTGACCCGAATCCAAGTTCCCAGTTTCCTGTTTTTTGAGCTCTACAATGAAAGATAAGGGAATGGGGCTAAATTCAGTCCCCCCACCATGCCAACATGGTTTGAAGTGATCAGCAGACAGTGCCAGTCAGTTGGAAGGTGTACACAAATCATGTGTGGTGCTCCATCAAAGCCATCAAAGCACTATCTGGTGAATGCCATTCCTAATACAACATCGGATGCATGTGACAGCCTCCTTTCATGAATACAATATCCCCACCTGATGAGGAAGAGAAACAACTTAGCCTTTGATCAGTGGAACTGCAATATAAATAGAAAGATGAAGGCTTCTTGGGAGGCCCTTCTTTCAGGTCTCTTGCTCACAGACATTCAGGGGTTGATGGGTGATGACTAGGGACTAGTCCTTCTCAGTAGTGGGGATAAGTCCATGCCCCTAGCACTAGGTGAAAATGATTGTATTTGTTTATAGCACAATCCTATGCATATCTCCTCAGAAATGTCCCATTGAGTTCAAAGGGACATATTCCCAGGTATAAGGAATGCTGCATTAGGCTTTTAAATTCAGGATATATGCTACTGTTTTATCTGCTTTCTGTTTTACTGCTGTTTTTACCTGCCTGCCTGTTTGTTGTTTTATCTTTCGTTTGTGTTTTATTGTTTTAGTGCTAAAATCCTGTTAGCCACTTTGAAATCACTGAATAAATTTAAAAGAAGAAATATGGGGAAGAAGAGGACAGGTTGGGATGAAAGAGTGGCGAAAGTAGGGACGGGAGAGTGCCAGCCTTAGGCAATTATTTGTCACTTCAATAACCCACTTTTTGTGCAAGCTAAGGGCAACCTATATGCAGAGTTACTTCATTTAGGGCGCAATCCAAACCTGCGCTGGAGCAGGCAAGCTAGGAGGCTTGCGCTGCATCCAACGCAGGTTCATTGGGTGCAGTGGCTCAGCCACGGGCAAGGGGAAGCTCTTCCCTTTACCCCTGGGTAAGAGCTGCATGCCCCTATGGGTCTCCTCAGACCTGCGCCACCTCTGGAGGTGGCGCAAGTTTGAGGAGACTGGAGCAGCTGGAAGCTGCAACATTCTCTGCGGGGACGGGGGTTGGGATCCGGCATAACCGCCGGGTCCCAGCCCCACCCCTGACACCGCCCATTGCCCTCCTCCCCCCGCCCAGAAACACCCCCTCCCGCCCCCTCCCCACGCCCCCCATGCCAACCTTTGCCGCTTACATTGGTGCAAGAGCGCCGACACAAGTGGCGGCGTGGGAGCCGCTGCGGGGGCTTCTGCCTGCCTCTGCGCGTTGGTGCATCTGAATGTGCCGACATGGCTCCCAGCCACAGAAGCGCAAAAGTGCTTTACGGCACGTTTGCGACCCTCCTATTCTGGCCCAAGGGACTTGGGCCGGCATAAGGCGCATTTAGGATTGCGCCCTTAGCCTCACAACAATGTGGTAAAATGGGTTAGGCTGAGAAATCATAACTGGCCCAAGACAAGGCACCTTACTTCTGCAGGTATTTGAACTCAAGTATCTCATTTCATAACCAACACTCTAACCATAACCTCACCCTGACTCTCAGTTGGGCTTCAGGCGGCTTATCATTTGGTAGCCCAAGTTTAGAAGAAGTACGTAGCATTGGTAGAGAAGACGTTACCTGATAAATGGGCAGGGAAAATGTGTCTGCAGACACCACAAAGAGCCAAGGGCAAAATCACTGTTGCAGGTCTGGCTTCAAGTCCAACCTCTAATCCCACTGCAACTTTGTCTAGAGTCTATAGATCTAAATCTAGTCTCTCTCTAGACTTGAGAGAAAGACTATTCTAATTTCAGGGGAGCTGGCTGGCAAAAGTACTTCAGGGAGATACTGTTGTTCTGGGGTTGATGTCCCTGTGAATGGAACACTGCTGGCTTTGCTTGCAACCTGTAAACAATATCTGCAAAGATAACTGTTTATTTACTTTATTGGAGTAAAGTGCTCTTTACTCCAAATGAAATTGGCCCTATAAGGCTGGCCTGACATTTCCTTTCAGGAAGTTGGGAGCCTGAAACATAATACTGATTATTCACTTTTAATTTCTCAAACAAGAACAAATTTACAGTAGTCCAAGGCTATCAGATTGGAGTATCTATGTATACACACACACTTTTAATTGACACAGATGGCACTTTATGAAGTTGAAGAGGGCAGGTCTTGCCCCAAGGGCAACCTAGCATTCCACATAGGGGAGACACAAAGGAAAAGGAGGGAAGTAGAGGTAGGGATAAACAACAGCAGGGTTAGCAACAGTTCATGTTAAGACTTGGGTCAGGAAGGTATGGTGGCTAAGGAGTCATGTTTAAAACTTCACAGAAAAATGGATTTTGAAAGGGAATTTGAAGGAACTGAGAGAAATAGTATATAATTATCATATGTATCATATAAATATATATACATATGTACAATATGTACAATATGTACTATCTATATCCATACGTTTTATACATACATGTATTACGTATAATGTATATATACAGTTTTTATTAGCGGAAGAAACTCTCCAATATTTTTATGTTTTGTTTCGGAAGCTGTTTGCTAAGCAGCCCACCAAATTGTCTATAAAACTGTCTTTTTTTCCTTTTATCAAAGCAAAGTATGCTTTTAAAACATTGTTTCGATTGTTGGATCTGCCTCCCAACTAGATGAAGAGTTCTAAGTCTGCTTCCTTACTTTTTAGTACATAAAAGTGCGAATGCCACCATGCCATTTAATTATGTCTTTTATATTCACAATAAGATATTTATAATGGGCGACTTAAACTTTCATGTATCTTAATTAAAGAGATTTTCTAAACCAGTTGTAACCTGCATTTGGCCTTATGATGCCTCCTGGAATAACAATGATCTGTCTGTTAATACATTGAGGTTCACAACTGATTGTTGCTCCTCTTCTTCAGAATATTAAGTAGGGTTGATTAATTATTATTCAGACTGCTTGCCTCTTGCACACAGGACATCATCTTTGCACTGGGTTCCCAACAGACAAAAGAATAATAGTCGTTTAAATGAAAAGCTTTTTAAATCACTTTGAGTGAGGTTGAGATTAAAACTGTCAAAAAAAATGTGCATGGGCCACAGGCATTGAGGAGTCATTACTGCAGTCGGAAATGTGTTCCTGGCTGTTCTTTTGTATCTTTGGAGCAATGTAGCCTAATACAGGACATTTTTCACTGTTATAGAGCAGTGGTTCCCAAACTGGTAGTTCGCGACCCACTAGCCAGGGATGCAATTATCCCTGCTCCTTTAAGGGCTGGGGAGGGAAGATTTCAGCAACATGATCCCCAGGATTGTACTGCTACAGGAGATGGAAGGGGAGTTTTTTTACTTATCTCCAGCTAGCGCTGGAGTCCTGGGAGGTCCGGGGGGGGGGGGGGTCTGGGAAGCACTCCACAGGGCTCTCCAAGCATCTGTAAGTGTGAAAAAAGGAAAAAACGGTCACTTCCAGTTTTTGTCATGAAATGACGCATGCCGGTTTTTCTGTTTTTTCACACTTACAGAGACTTGGGGAGCCCTTCAAAAGGCTTCTCAGTCCTCTTGGACCTCCCAGAACTCCAGTGTGCTTTCTGGAGGTAAGTAAAAAATCTCCTTCTAGGCCCCAGCAGTAGTGTGATCCTGGTGATTGCATTGCTGCGGTCCCCCATCTCAGCAAATACTTACATGGTTCCCTCCTCCTAAGGAGGACTTCGGGAACCAGTGATATGGGGAAATCAACCTCTGTGCAGGAACAAGCATCCACAAATTAATCAGCTCCAGTGCCAATGCAAGGGGCTCGTACAGTCGTTCTATACCATGCGCACACAGCCTAAGAGTAATCTTAATGGTCAGGTTTGGAGCTTTAAGAGCACTGAAGATACTTTCAATAGGGGACAGCTATGTTAGCAGAATAGTGAGGGCACACCTTCCCATTCTATTCACAGATCACTGGCATCCTTGGGCAGTTTGAATCAGAACAAACTATGCCATATTTAAGAAGCTGCCTTAAGAAGTGGTGATTTCCCACGAGCACAGACTATCTATCATAGGACAACCATCGTGCAGGCTATCCCATGGACATGAACTGGGAGACAAAAAGGTATACAGGCTGGGTATCCCTTATCTGATATTCTTGGAACCAGAAGTGTTTTGGATATCAGATTTTTCCATATTTTGGAATACTTGCATATACATAATGAGAGATCTTGAGGGTGGGGTCTAAATCTAAACACAAAATTTATGTTTCATATATCCCTTATACACATAGCCTGAAGTTAATTTTATACAATATTTTTTAATAATGTTGTGCATAAAAAAGGTTTGTGCATGAAACACAGTTTGGGGGCAATCCTATCTTGTGCTGGAACAGGCCCCTTGCGCTGGAAACTTGTCCCCTTACCTCCAGGTAAGCCACCCTGACCCCAATGGGTCTCCTTGCACTTGCACCACCTCCTGAGGTGGCACAAGTCTGAGGAGAGCAGAGCGGCTTGAAGTTGCTTCGTGCTGCTTGGGGAACAGGGTTGGGATCTGGCATAACTGCCTGGTTGCAGCCCTGCCTATCAGGAACTTTGTATCTCCTGATAAAATTCTTCTCAGAGGCCCTGATGGAAGGAATGTTGGCCAAGAAAAGGTTGACATGGTGGAGTGAAAAGTATGGTTCATACTCTAAAAAATGAAATAACATAGAAATGACTTTGCCCACAAAAAGAGGCTGGAAAAAGGTAAATTAAGATGTTCATCAGCTTGGGCTCTGTTAATTGTTGTATGTCGATCACACATTTTTTTTCCTCAGTATAGACACATTTCATGCTTTTTCAGTTAACTTGCTGTTATGGTGTTTTGTTTGTTGTTTGTTGTCCAAGTTGTTGTTGGTTTTTTTAAAACCAAAAGCTCCCCTTTGGGACATGTCACTTGGAGCTTGTGTTTGTCATGCTTATCGTGCAGGGAAAAACACACACTAAATTCAATCTTTAAATTAAGCTGTAACCAAGCTTGTATATTCATTAGAGGAGAAAAATTCTCTTCTGAGAAGTTCAAATTGTTTATTGATTTTCATTTCTGTGTTCAAGTGAAGCTTGAGTAAGTCTGTCTTACTGCAGTCCCTCTGGGGCCGCACAGCCAACAAGTGCATCGCATTTTAACCTAAGTGAGCAGTTACCAACAAAAATCTGAGAATTCCTTTAAAACTATATTAATAAATAGCTAGAGGTTGAGATTTCCAGTTCAATAAAGTTGTTGCATTTGGCAAGAGGAGTAGCAGTCTTGAATTCCAAGCTATACAAAGGACAATATTTGTGAGAAGCCCAATGAGGAAATTGGGTAATTGGAAACTGAAATTAGTGTCAAGGGATGCAAGGAAGGAAAAAGGGATGCAAGGTTTTATTTCCCAAATATTGTGACGTCACAATAATGATCTTAGGCAATCAGGTTGCTATTGTTATTGTGTGAGTTTACCAAATCATTTGCACTGCTGCTCAATCAACATGCTTCAGCTAAATGTCTAAATCGTCCTATTCCAGGCAGGGCCTAGCAGGTTACAAAACATATATTCCCAACTGGGCAGTCAGTATGCTTTGCTAATATACTGTAATATCTTTGGTATGTTTCAATGAAAAGTTGCCCTCTGTTCCATGGAATTCTGACAGCAAAATCCTATGCATTATTGCATTAATGGGGCTTACTCCCAGGAAAGTGTTATAGAATTGCAGCCTGAGTTATCTTTTTTATTCCATTTTTTCCCCTTCATTCGTTTGAAATATTTGCAAGCACTCCCACTCTTTAAGTTCTGTAATTTTCAATCAACCAGATATATGCTGGATATTGACATCTCCACTTGTTCCCTGAATCTCTTTATCTCTAAAAATGATTTATGATTTTTTTTAGCATATTATACTATACAAAGGTGACAGACATATAGCAAATAAAACAAGGGGTCTCAAAATTTGAATTGTGCTTGTGGATTTTAATTGGTCAGATTTAGAACTCTGTTTTCACATTACTGCATATAATTGTCATTATAGAATAGTAGCAGCATAGCTTGCACTGCAGGCAATAAAGATGTTGTAAGGAAGGTAAGCCCAACTTTACTTGTACTACAGCCCCCTGCTCTGTCCCCTTTGGTATTCTTTCTTTCCTCTTTCTCAACCATTACTATACTTCACTTTATTGTACTTTGAGCATTTAGATATTAAAAGCAAGCACAAATTAGCAATCTCCCACCAAATAAAGCTGCTTTGAGCAAATGCTATGGTGACTTAAGTGCGTTTGCCTTTAGCATTGTTTTTAAATTTGTTACAATTTGCCATGAACTATTGAGATACTCCATTTCCTGCTGTCACTTTTGATACCAATGTTTGAACTGCCAATATGTTTGGTCGTTTGAAATGTAATATTTTTGTAATTTTATTTTGACTGGTGCCTTCTGATTTTTACATCTCACAAAACATTCTGAGCATTTATTAAGAAAATGGCTTGTGCATGGGGCCCACGTTATCTGCAGTTTCAGCAACTGTGGATTTCATCATCTGCGGATACAAAACGCCTCCTCCCCCAAGCCTCTAAACCCAACTGGAGCTGTGCTCTGGTTGAGTCTAGAGGCCATTCAAGTAACACAGAGGCTGCGCACAATCGCCCACAACCTCTGCAGGCTTCAGAATTGTCATTTCAGCCAAAATGCTACTTTCAGTTGTGCAATAAAACTGGAAGGGACATTTTTATTCCTTATAAGGCATTCTGAGGCCTGGGAAAGTCCTCCCTGGGCCTCAGAATGCCTTATAAGGCATAAAACATCACTTCCAGTTTTACTGTAAAACCGGTAGCAGCAGTTTTTCAGGACAAATTGGCCATTCTGAGATCAGCAAAGGCAGTGGGTTGTACTCTGCCTCTGAGGACCTTAGAAGACCCTCCAGATCAGACGAGAGCTCAGCTCCAGTCGGGTTTGAAGGCTGGGGGGGGGGGTTGGCATTCGTGGATGATGAAATTTGCAGATGCCAAAACTGTGGATAAATGGATTCGGAGAGTGGGTGGACCTGAAAACCAAGGGTTTTCCTTATTCACGGGGTTTCCAGGAACAGAACATGGGCCCACAGTACATTTATATATAAGCATGACTGGCTTTAAGGTAATTTGATAAATTGGGCCAAATTGGGTGCCGCACCTGTAGGATCCCTGCACTGGGGTGGTGAGCAGAGCACCTGTAGCTTCAGCTGACACCTTTCTTGGTAGCTGATGCTCTGGCCAAGATTTTCCATGCCAAGATGTTGTAAGGAGAGTGCAGCAAGTGGAGCACTGCCACTGAACAGCCCTCCTCAGCATCCCACCTGGGTCTGATTGGCTTGAAGTTGCACCTCCAAAAGCAGTTGGCAGTGATACCGCTGCCAGTGCCTTGTCGCTGCAGCTCATCCTGGTAAGTGGGGCTGCCCTGTGTGGGGGTCCCCCACAAAAATGTTTTGCATTGTACTTTGCAGCTCCTGAAGCTGACCCTATAGTAAGGCAGAATTTAGGGTATTTATGCAACTGTCTCTTGGTGGCTGCAGTTCCAAACAAAGCAGAGCAATTCAGAGTGGAGCTGAATCTTTTATCCATCTTTCCTGCCCCATCTCCTGGACCTACCTTCCTGCACCTGCAGTGACAGTGCCAGGTTGCTGGTACCCTGGGACAAAGTGGGACCTCCATGGCACCTTTGCCATCAGGTATTACCACTGCCAGAGCACAGGGATGAGTCTGGCCAGATGGCCCCTCTTGGGCCTTAGCTACTGCCTGGCCTGGTCAATCTCTGACACTCTCCCTAGGCAGATGGCATGGTCTACGATGCGCTGGGGGTGAGAACAGTGGTGTAGTCATCAATTTTGTTGTGAAGGAAGTTGCCATTTTAAATTTCTTTTATTAGAGTGTAGGCTTCTTCAGCACGATATGTCACCCCAAACTCTTGGTGTGGGTTGCAATAGTTTAAAACACATGTATAAAAATTACACTATGCAACTAACAAATATCCCAGTAAAATATATTATGGGCTAATCCTATCCCCCATGTTGTGCTGTCAAAGTGATGCTGCATGCTATGGTGGGGGCAGCAACCAGACAGTTGGAAGAGGTCAGTCAAAATATGTTTTACTTACCTCTTTGTAGAGGGGTCAATGGGTTTCCCAGGCTATTTAGCTGGCACAACTCAGGGGGTATGTCAGGATGGGAAACAGGGATAGGATCTTAGTGTGCACTAGTGCCGCTGAGAGCCACCACCCCCATAGCATACAGTGCTGCCATCCTCTCTCTTTGTGTGCTATAATTGAGATAATAAAGTCATTACTTTTCCCTTAAAGTTATAAAAGGGATGAGGAAAAATTAATTCATGCAAACATTATGAGATATGAAGTTGAATTTTATATTTGGGGAGGGGTGTCCACATTTGAAGGCTGTGTCCCCGTTCCAGGCCCTATCCTGAGAAGAGGCTGCGCAGGTCAGTCAGGTATCCTAGTTAGAAGAGTAGATGCGTCTTCAGTAGGTTGTTAGAGAACTTCACGCCATATAAAACTCACCAGAAGGGGGCATATATTCTCTGAGACCCCGAACTTCCCTGAAGAAAATCATTTATTTATTTTTCACACCGCCCTGGTGTACGCAGCTGCTCCCCTCCTTTTGTCCTCACAACAACCCTGTGAGGTAGGTGAGGCTGAAAGTGACTGGCCCAAGGTCATCCAGAAAGCTTCATGGCTGTCTGCCTCGCAAACCACTACACCACCCTGGCTGTCTGCACAGGACAATTTGTAGATATTGTAGCTGTGGAGTTTAATACAATTATTCCTTAACTGGAATAGAATCCTAATGATAGAATTAGACCCTTGACCACCCACAGCCCAAATATTATCGAATCGGGGAGGAGAATATCAAAATAACATCATAATTGGATCTAATTTTAGGGAAACCTGTTCATACGGAAAGTCGATATCCAAATGACAGGATTGTTTGTTTACATGTGTTTATGCACATATTTGTTTATTCATTATTTGCACCTGTTTCCTGCCTTTCCTCATATTTGATCTTAAGGTGGCTAACAAAAAAATACTGTCACAATAAAAACAATAAAAACAATAAAAACAAAAAAATACTGTCACAATAAAAACAATTCAATAAAATCACACAAATTTAAAAGAAAAATACCCCAACCACCAACTATTGATAACAGAGACTGCTAAAACGGAACAAATTCATAATAAGGCCACAGCAATGCGCTAACAGCAAGCAGCAGCCATTTTCCACTCACATTCAAAACTCTGATGAAACAAATGAGTTTTCAGTAGCCCAGTGGTTCTCAACTGGTGGTACATGTACCAGTGGTGTGCCAGGCGGTGTTGGGTGGTACATGCAGGATCCACCACCCAACAGTGAGGCCGCGATGAGAGCTTCCACTAGGCAGGCAGGCAGATCTCTAGTGTGCAGTTTTCAAGTGCAAGAAAAAGTTTGCCCGCCTGCCCTGAGCCTCTAACTGACCTTGGAAGATTCCGTCGTGGTCTCCAAATCCGGAAGTAACTGGTGATGATGTCGTTGCCAGTTACTTCTGGTGGTGCTTCTGAGGTCAGTCCAGCAGCAAGTGGTATGTTGGGGGAGCAGTGTTGAGAAATCCTAGAACATAAGAACAGCCCCACTGGATCAGGCCATAGGCCCATCTAGTCCAGCTTCCTGTATCTCACAGCGGCCCACCAAATGCCCCAGGGAGCACACCAGATAACAAGAGACCTCATCCTGGTGCTCTCCCCTACATCTGGCATTCTGACTTAACCCATTCCTAAAATCAGGAGGTTGCGCATACACATCATGGCTTGTACCCCATAATGGATTTTTCCTCCAGAAACTCGTCCAATCCCCTTTTAAAGGCGTCTAGGCTAGACGCCAGCACCACATCCTGTGGCAAGGAGTTCCACAGACCGACCACGCGCTGAGTAAAGAAATATTTTCTTTTGTCTGTCCTAACCCGCCCAACACTCAATTTTAGTGAATGTCCCCTGGTTCTGGTATTATGTGAGAGTGTAAAGAGCATCTCCCTATCCACTCTGTCCATCCCCTGCATAATTTTGTATGTCTCAATCATGTCCCCCCTCAAGCGTCTCTTTTCTAGGCTGAAGAGGCCCAAACGCCGTAGCCTTTCCTCATAAGGAAGGTGCCCCAGTCCCGTAATCATCTTAGTCGCTCTCTTTTGCACCTTTTCCATTTCCACTATGTCTTTTTTGAGATGCGGCGACCAGAACTGGACACAATACTCCAGGTGTGTCCTTACCATCGATTTGTACAACGGCATTATAATACTAACCGTTTTGTTCTCAATACCCTTCCTAATGATCCCAAGCATAGAATTGGCCTTCTTCACTGCTGCTGCACATTGGGTCGACACTTTCATCGACCTGTCCACCACCACCCCAAGATCTCTCTCCTGATCTGTCACAGACAGCTCAGAACCCATCAGCCTATATCTAAAGTTTTGATTTTTTGCCCCAATGTGCATGACTTTACACTTACTGACATTGAAGCGCATCTGCCATTTTGCTGCCCATTCTGCCAGTCTGGAGAGATCCTTCTGGAGCTCCTCACAATCACTTCTGGTCTTTACCACTCGGAAAAGTTTGGTGTCGTCTGCAAACTTAGCCACTTCACTGCTCAACCCTGTCTCCAGGTCATTTATGAAGAGGTTGAAAAGCACCGGTCCCAGGACAGATCCTTGGGGCACACCGCTTTTCACCTCTCTCCATTGTGAAAATTGCCCATTGACACCCACTCTCTGCTTCCTGGCCTCCAACCAGTTCTCAATCCACGAGAGGACCTGTCCTCTAATTCCCTGACTGTGGAGTTTTTTCAGTAGCCTTTGGTGAGGGACCGTGTCAAACGCCTTCTGAAAGTCCAGATATATAATGTCCACGGGTTCTCCCGCATCCACATGCCTGTTGACCTTTTCAAAGAAATCTATAAGGTTTGTGAGGCAAGACTTACCCTTACAGAAGCCATGCTGACTCTCCCTCAGCAAGGCCTGTTCGTCTGTGTGTTTTGAGATCCTATCTTTGATGAGGCATTCCACCATCTTACCCGGTATAGATGTTAGGCTGACTGGCCTATAGTTTCCCGGGTCCCCCCTCTTTCCCTTTTTAAAAATAGGCGTGACATTTGCTATCCTCCAATCTTCTGGTACCGTGGCCGTTTTGAGGGACAAGTTGCATACCTTAGTCAAGAGATCTGCAACTTCATTCTTCAATTCCTTAATAACCCTTGGGTGTATGCCATCAGGGCCCGGTGACTTATTGATCTTTAATTTATCAATGAGGTCTGAAACATCTTCTCTTTTAACCTCTATCTGACTTAACTCCTCGGTTAGGAGGGGCCGTTCGGGCAGCGGTATCTGCCCGAGGTCTTCTGCCGTGAAGACAGATGCAAAGAACTCATTTAATTTCTCTGCCATCTCTAAGTCTCCTTTTATCTCCCCTTTCCCTCCCTCACCATCCAGAGGGCCAACCGCTTCTCTGGCGGGTTTCCTGCTTCTAACATATTTGAAGAAGCTTTTATTATTCCCCTTAATGTTGCTGGCCATGCGTTCCTCATAGTCCTCATAGTCTCGCTTGGCCTGTAGTATCCTGTAGTAGCTTCTTAAAAACCAAGAGAAAGGAGGCCTCCCCATCACCCCCATCAGGCAGTTCCATATCCAGGAGGCAGTAACAGAGAATGCCTGTCACCCACACACACCTCTGAGTGACAGCATGCACAGCAAGACCTTATTGTAGTGGGTGGGTAGCCTTGTGTGGCAGAAGCTGTTCCTAAAAATACCAAGAGCCCAAATCATAACGGTTTTAAAAGTAATATCCAGTGGCATCCTTACAGGAAAACTGGATAATGTTGACTGTAAAAATATATATTTCACATTTGAAATTGACTGCATGGCTTTTGGAATAACTGAGCGGAAAGTGTTTAATTTTTGTTCTCTCGGTTTCAGATAAAGTGTTTTATCTGTAAGCCCCCCTGCGAGCTGTACTGTAGAAAAGCAGTGTAGAAACTTTGTAAACAAATCAACAAACAGATAGATACATATATGTACACATATCTACTAGTCTATATCAGTGTTTCTCAACCAGTAGTGCAGGTACCACCAGTGGTACTTGAGGTGGTGGGGTCTGGTGGACCCCAGACATCTGCTGCCCAGCAGTGAGACAAGTGACATGACATGACAAACATCAGTAGAAGGCTTGGTTTGGTGGGCAGAGCTCCAAAGACTGCTTTTCACACTCTCTAGACAGCCCTCCTGTCCACCCTGAGCCTCTTACTGGTGTTTGTCACATCACATCTGGTCTCTCAACCCAGAAGTAACCAGTGATGACATCATCACCAGTTACTACCAGTGGTACTTCCAAAAGGTGGATCATGCAAACTGATATGGCAGGGGATAAATGTTGAGAAATACTGATCTACACCTTGACTGAGAAGCAAAAAATGTCACAGTGCACAAGCCTAACCACATCTACTCAGAAGTAAGTTCTGTTTTGTTCAATGGGGCTTACTCTCAGGAAAGTGTGATCCTAATCACTTGCAGCCACAGTGATGTAAGCAGACAGGAAAAATAGTCCCAAGCCCTTTATAATTGGCAGCAATTATAGGGGGGTGAGTTGTGGCTGCGAAACATCACCATCTGCCACTTGTTTCTGTATCTCATGAAAAAGAAGCTTCTTTTACTGCATAGCTCTCTCTTACCTCTTAGCTTTTGCTCTCCTCATATGGAAGAGCTCAGTTGGGCTATATACACAACTGGCCATTGGCTACTTTCTCAAGAAGTAAGGGAAAGATTGGTATGGCTTTTAAAGAACTATCCAAAGCTTCTATGCTGGTAATAAACAGGAAATCAAAGGCTAATGTAGAGATTATCAGAATCAACTGGTTTCATCATAAGGGGTGCTTGAAAAATGTGATATAATATCAGAAAGCACCCTAGAGGGAGTCAGCTTGTGGAGCAAAATAAATAAAGACAACAGCTTGGAACGAGATTGCTCCATCACTTCCCTGAGCCATCATAAAAAGGACAGGGGGCAGCCAAACATTTATAGGGTGGGAGGATTTTTTTTTTCACCATTTAATGGTCACTATAAATAAGGTGGTTGACAATAAATAAAGGTGAAGAACACTGAACACAAAACATGTGCTAAAGAAAAGTCTGTTCACACTTGCTGCATTTTAGGAGTTGTTCAAGAGCTGTTCACCCGTGTTAAAAATGCTCCACCTGTAATGCTGTCAAGGAGAGGGAGACCCGTGCTGGTCAGCAGCAGAATGTCTATTGCTGCTCACTCAACTGAACGTGCTTGAAGAGGGCAAAGATGTATAGCCATAATTTACAGAGCCACTGTCTTCTACAGGCAGTATGAGACATGTAACAGAAATAAGGGGCTCCCTTGTCTTAATGCAGGTTTTATGGGGAGGGAGAAAGAATCAGTGGGCAGGAAAGGGTGCGTAACCCATTCCCTCCCACCATCTTCTTCAAAAGTCTGCTCACAGGCTGTTTTATATAACTTCTGCAGCCAGGCTCTGGAATTAGGAAAAAAAAAATTGAATGATGGATAACAGACAGATGGAGGTGGGCAATCCTCCCTTCTGATCTTCCCTTGTATGTGCCTTCACTGTAGCCTCACATTCCTATCATTTCAACAATCACGAGTTTGGAAATTCACATTTCTGCCCTAATGTGGCTTTCCTAGTAATAAACAGTGAAGTCTGGTTCCCAGTCAATTTAGAATAGATTGCTGTGTTTTTCTTTTGTTTTTCTTACATTTGGCAAGCTCACTTAAGCTAATGGGATTTGCTAGCAAGATGTCCAGGATTTGGCCACTGCTGAAAATCAGTGAAAAGATGGACCCAGTGAGCTTCACCACCATCAGTCGGGGCATCTGATATTTTTACAGTTTATACTTGTATCTCTTCCTTGCCCCAAAGTACTCTGTATAGGCTACATGGCAATTGTGTCCTTGTCTTTACAACAATCCTGAGTAAGGTTCAGAAGTGACTGACCCAAGTCCACCCAGTGACCTTAATGGCAGATCAGCAACCCAGATTTCTTTGTTCCAAAACCCATATTCTAAATGCTATATCACCTGGCTCCTCTTTGGTATTATAACTTATTAGGTTCTATAACAATGGCAGTATAATAGGTTTTATTAACAGGTAATATTGCTTATTGGGTTTTTTCAGCATTTGACATATAGACCTCAAAAGTCTCTATGCAGAGCACCTCCAAAGACACACTTATAGATGAAGCAGATACACAAATCTGGGACAGATCCTTCTTACAATTTGGAACCCTTGGCAGTTTGCCACATTAAAAGGATGTCACATAATTATACACACTGGAAGGGGGGCAAAATACTAAGTTTCTTCAAGCACTTGGCTGCTGGTGTAAAGTGGCCCCTTCTCCTCGCCTTCAAAGCCTGTCACACCTGCAAAGCTTTTACTTGCAGCTTTTACTTTTGTAGCCATGATTGGCTCTGAAGAGGACAGGGAGGGGCCGCTTTACACCATCGGCCAGGTGCCTGAAGAAACTTAGTGCTTTGCTCCCCCTCCAGGAATGCCAGTGATTGTACACTCATGCTCTGTGAACTAGTTCGAAACACTCTGATTAAGGCTGAATCATTTCACAAGTTTGACACCTGCAAATCCAGTCTGGACTGACTGAGAAAAATCCGTAAGGGATTGGGTGAACCAAAATATTGTAATAGGAAGGAATTTGCCCCAGGTTTACTTGGTGCAGGTAGAACTATTCAATGTCAACCAGCCTTATTTTCTTCTCATCCAATGCTACTATTTTCTTTGTACTTAGTGAAATCAAAGTGTTGAGATTCCTGTACAAAATTCATTGGAAACCAGGAAATCCTGTGACAAAACCAGATACAGTCTTCCCTTCTATGTTATTTCCTTGGGGATGGGAAGATCACAGGTTGTTAAATTCCATTATGTTTTAATTAATGTAAACTGAGTTGGTTTAGCTGAAATGCCTTAAAACCTTGATAAGCCTGTTGAACCTTTTTGAAACAGTTCCATGGACTGCACTGTGCTACACCAGAGAAAGTTTTGAGGACTGTAGCTTGACTGATTTTTAGGACCACAGTAAACGTAACACAACACATCTAGTTAAATAACTGGAAAAATGTGTAGAGCCTGTGCACCAGTCAGTAATGGCAATAAAAGTTTCACATTATCTACCTTGTCCACATTTCCTCAAAGATCAATATAGCTAAGTACATCTTCTGCATACTTCTATAAGGAGACAAATATAAAACTTACTTGCTTCAAACACAGTGTGACACCAGCTTTAGATGGACACTCCTCCCCCCCACCCGGAAAAAAGCTGGGGAGAAATATCAATACTATGTTTGAATTACATTAGTTGGAACAAGGATGAATGTGATGGTGCAAAGTCAAAAGGATTTACTCAGCAACTTTCCATAAATGATAAATGGTCTTTGCAAAAGCATGGCTTCTTGCAAAGTATTTTACTAACATGTAAAATCTTTCACTTTGTTATTATGGATTTGTCACAATGTTGAAATTTCCCAGCAGGCTCTGTGGAGGGAAAATATTAACATTGATAATGAGATTTTTCTTTTTCTTTTTCGCAAACTTCAGGGTGTGTTCCATTTTTTTTTGAAAGGCCATGGATTTAACTGTAGATTTTAACTGATGTCAGTATATTACCAATGAGGGAGAATTTTTATCAGATTCTACACAGGAAGGGTCATTTTTTGCAGCAACTGGATATCCACAGAGCTATGTCTTAGTGTTATTCACCCAAATGCTATCCTCCGTTTCTAGCTTTTACTACCGTTAAAAGAGGTGTAATCATATGTTGGGTCATGAGCTGTATGACGGCTATCATTATTTTATAGCCAAATCTGCAACAGTTTAAAACTGGCTCAACATGACTGGAAAGTAATTGGGGACCCAAGTATTTCTGTGGGGATAACTGATGTAATATTTGTGAACTAATCTACTATTGCAAGTCACTGCCGCTTTAACTGGGAATCCTAACTGGGATTTGTCCCCAAGGCAATTTGAGCTCAACAACACTTTGCAGGGAGATTTAACTGAATTTTAAAAAAATATTTTCATAACCCAAGCTTTGAAATAATTTCTTCATGGGGTTACAGTGGAAGTTCTTATGATCCATTAGTTTTGATTGTCTAGCTCCAACAACACCAACACTTGCTTTGTTTAAGGTAGACTATAAAATGCCCTGACCTTTCTGGTTGTTGTACAATGAATAGATGTCAAGTTTTATTCTATATCTCGAGTTTATAACTGCCAAGGGCAGGTGTAAAATGCAAATGAGAGTATTCTTTACGTTGAGAAATATACAAATTGCTGGAAAATTATAGGTGCAGGTACTTCTGTGAGATATTCAACATGTCATCGAGCACATTTCAAAACACAGGTGGCCTTTTTACATTTATGGATGACCTGCAGTTTATGATTATGGGATTATTGCCTTAGAATATTGAAAAATGGTAAATTAGCAGAAAGAAAGTCATTTGTAAGCAAGACACTCATTCTTTTTTTTAACTAAAAAAACATAAACGTGTCTTATTCTAGTAGATAAAAATTGGGAGGTTTTTAAAAATTATTTTGTTTCTTAATGAACATTTAGCATTTACAACCATATAGCAAGGCAATAAAGGATTTCTCTTCCATGTAATGGGGGATATAGTAGGGATTTAATTTCTGATGAGGGAGATTAATTCTTCCTTTGTGTTGTTGCCAGTTGAGTCTGCATTTGCAGAGAAACGTGTAAAATATTAGGCTGAAACAAACAAATCCAAGCATAAAAATTTATTCCAGGTTTGCATTATTTTATTTTGGTGAAGTTTAATGCTGCCTCTAGCAATACTGAGCAAAATCTGCTTCGGATGTTACGTTTTATCTCTGCCTTAAAAATGTGACTCAGGGCCTGATCCTCTGCTGGTTATAGCCAGCAGAACAGGCACAGGCGCGGTTGCAAACGTGCCGTAAAGCATGTTGTGATCACGTAGAAGCCAGTTCTGTCAGTGACAAGGCCTCAACCAGCAGGCCTCCACTGTCACTGGAGTGTTGTCTAGGTGTAAATGCACTGCTGAGCAGCAGGGCCATGTGAGGAAGGTGGAATGGGAGTGGGGCAGGGTGCTTCTGGGTGTAAAAGGGCACTTCAGGTAGCACTGGCCTCTTCCTCATTAGAGGTTTTCAGGGCAGCCACATGACAGAGATGCTGTAGTAGTTGTTAGCACTGAGCAGGGAGTTGGACTAGATGACTTTCAAGACCCCTGCCATGATTCTGTGGTGCAGCAGACAAGCCAACTTTTCCTCTCTGGCCATAAGAACATAAGAACAGCCCCACTGGATCAGGCCATAGGCCCATCTAGTCCAGCTTCCTGTATCTCACAGCGGCCCACCAAATGCCCCAGGGAGCACACCAGATAACAAGAGACCTCATTCTGGTGCCCTCCCTTGCATCTGGCATTCTGACATAGCCCATTTCTAAAATCAGGAGGTTGCACATACACATCATGGCTTGTAACCCATAATGGATTTTTCTTCCAGAAACTTGTCCAATCCCCC
This sequence comes from Tiliqua scincoides, assembly GCF_035046505.1. Taxonomy (NCBI): domain Eukaryota; kingdom Metazoa; phylum Chordata; class Lepidosauria; order Squamata; family Scincidae; genus Tiliqua; species Tiliqua scincoides. The sequence goes on from NC_089821.1 coordinate 252,890,594, forward strand.
TTTAAAGTCATCCAGGCCAGATGCCATCACCATATCCTGTGGCCATTCCCAGGCCATTCCCAGGAGAGATGGGCCATTCCCAGGAGAGATGGGCCATTCCCAGGAGAAGGCCATTCCCAGGCCATTCCCAGGAGAGATGGAATTCAATTGGAGTTAAGGCCAGAACTCTGGTTATCAGAATATTTGTGACTGCCGAATCTTCTGATTGTCCTGGGTTTTCCATTTACAGAGAAAGCACTGCTGGGCTGCATTTTAGCAAGATGTGGCAAACCCAGTCATCTGAAATGCAGCTTTGCGTAGACTTTTTTTTAAGTCGCAAAACTGAAAAGCAGTTTTTCAAAGTGATTTGTGAGAAGGATGTATCCTTCCACAGAAAAACCTTCGTTTGGGTCATTTGGATTTCCGCTCTGTTTCTGCGCAAGCGACTAGTCAGAGTTGTCTGTATGCAACAGAAAGATAAAAATTTCAATTAGGTTGAGTGCTGTCATAAGCAGACTACATGAGAAGGCTAGAGATAATATGCATTACATATTGATGCCTATCAGCACTGAGAACATAGCCATGTTTTATTCCATGCCCCTTTTGTAGGTTTGGCAGCATGGCACCCAATAAAGGCCTAATCATATTAATTTATGCCCCTATCAATTATGCATTCAGATTCCCCTGATAGCTTGTCAGTTTTTATTCAGTATTTTCTGAAAAATACGTCTATTACAGTTACTGAGCAAATAGTAGGACTGTCAGAAAGTAAGATTTAAAGAATATTACTTAAAAGAGGTGGGTTTTTAGTTTTATAAATCTTGTATTATATGTCATGTATTTGTTAGCATTAAAACAGGTGACAGGACAGGGACAGATGTCACATTAAGGACTTTCTGGAGATGAGAACAGAAGTCTTTTGGTGTGAGGAAAAAAAATAAAAACCTTCTTATGTACTATATTCAACTTTCCATAAGTAAACTGTTCTGGGTGCTACAAATGCACTAAAAATAATCTTTGTTTAATAATGGGTTGTGCATTTCTATTTTTTAGATGATGGGCATTAATTAAGATTCTTCAAAAAGTAATGATTTTTGTGTCATAAGCTGACTGTACCTGTGGAAAAACTGCTGTGGATGAAAAGAGAGTGCCTGCTGCCTATGAAGAGTCATGCCTCAATAACAGCGCACTGCGTAAGTAGTAAGTCCCATTGCGTTCTATGGGGCTTACTCCCAGAAAAGTGTGCATAGGATTGCAACCTAAACCAGGTTGGCTGGATCCAGATGGAAACAGCTGCCTAGGCATATGAATGGTGTTTTTCCGTCTAGTAGACTCTAGTTTCCTTTCAAAAAGTGGCCACGTTGAGTTCCCAAACTGCTATCTAAAGTAGAATTATTTGGGCCGGTTCATCTTTAAAAATGCCATAGCAGTGTTTTGCTGCTAGCAATACTGTCACTTTGTTTATCAATATTGTTAATTATTATAATTTTAGATTATAATTTTAGATTAGGTTGCTATCCTAACTCCCCAAGTCGCTTGCGCTGGCCCAGGAGGGTCACAAACGTACAGTAAAGCACCTTTGCACCTCCTCGGGAGTCGACTGGGCCAGTGCAGGGACGTGCGCTGGCCCACAGAGGCTGCATACAGCCTCTGCGCTGACCTGGGGAGGGAGGGTTGCATTGGCTGAGCTCAGCCAACGCAGGGGTCTGGGGAGGGCAGGGGGGAGGCAGAGCAGGTGGGAGGAAGCTGTTTTGGGATGGGGGGAGGGCAGGTGGAGGGCATTCCAGGGGCAGGTGGGTGGACAGGGAGTGGGAGGCAGGGCTGGAACCTGGCAGTTATGCCGAATCCCAACCTTGTTCTCCGAGCAGCATGGAGTGGCTCGAAGTTGCTCCGTTCCCCTCAGACTTGTGCCACCTCTTGAGGAGGTGCCTCAAGACCTCAAGATCTGAGGAGACCCATAGGAGCCATGGTGGCTTACCCAGGGATAAGGGGAAAAGTTTCCCCTTGCCTCCGGCTGAGCCACTTCTGGTCCCAACCTTGAGCTGGGTACAGCACAGGCCTCCTGGCCTGCCTGTTCCAGTGCAAGGTAGGATTGCATTGCATGGCACTCACTAACTTCAGCCACCATTAAATACTAAGCAGTGTGATTGGGGTCTGTCTGTGAAGCACATAAACAACATTGTTGGTTAGCTACTGTGAGGCCTTTTGCCAGTTTTGGAGGGAAAATTGCAACAGGCTCGGATGCTAGTTCTCTTCAGTACTCTTTTGGAAGGCAGAGGAGCCACTGACTTTAATTGGCAGAACAGAAATTCATCTTATCTGCTTGTTGAAATGACTGTGTGATGGTACTCTTTTTAAAAAGAGTGCTGCATCTGTGTTCTCCAGTTTTGGGTACGTCTCAAACACAGTTCACAAATGACTTGCTTCATTCTTACACTTACATTTTCCTATGATCTCGGACATCGTTGCGCATCTGTATATCTCTACTGTAATATATGGGCTTGATTCATCTGCACCAAGTGATTTATTTATAAGGTGTGAATATGTGCAGAGTGCTTTACAAGAATTGCAAACAGGTCCCTGTACTAAGGCAGGTGGGGGTGTCATAACCTAAAATTAACACAAGAAAAACAACAGAGGAAGGGAAGGGAAGTGGAGGCAGGCATAAACTGCTGAAAATGATGAAAGGCTTCACAGAAAAGGTAGGTTTTTAGAAGATATTTAATGGAAATAAGAGGGGGTGGCATCACAGAGTCTTCCTGAAAAATGGATAGAGGAGTTGTACATATACTGAGGCTAACCAATATTAATACAGTATTGCATTATACCTGGTGCTAACAAAGTCAACACAACTGGCTATTATGTTGGATATCTTTACCTTCTTTTCAGAACTTAGGGGCTAGTTCAAGTGTTCCTAAGCTATACACAGTGCAGTCTTTCTTCAAGTACTGTTTTAGACTACAGGTGGGGAATCATATGCTTTAATTCTTCCCAGTATCCAAAACTAGTCACCTGAGAAAGCTAGCATTGCAGGGGGAAAGGGCCTAGCCTAGCCTTCTCCCTAGCATGCTAGTTTTCTACATGCAAGGACTTTTTAAAGCAGTGGATCATTAAAACATAGAATCTCTTCACCTGCAGATAAGATGTGGCCTGAGATATGAAGCTGCCTAACACAAAGACCTTTGGTCCATCTAGATCAGCTTTGCTTACAGGAGACTTTCCCCAAGTCTACCTACCACTTTGCTAAGTCACTTTTCCTTAGATCTTTCAGCTACAGATGCTAGGGATTGAACCTTGAACTTTATATAGGATTCTGCAATCAAACTGAAGTGTGGCCTCTGCAAAATTGACTGCAGTCTCTACTGTAACTGCCAATCAAAAAGGACTTATGCTCTAGAGATGTGGAGTAAAGTGATTCCTTAGTTGCATACATAAGGAGTCAGGGCCACTTTTATACTGCAAGTTCCAACTGTGTGTCACTTACTGTTTGAGCATCTTTCATCAACTTCTAATTTTTTTTTAAAAAAAAGATGATTAAAAGGTTTCAGCACCACCATGTCATTTTGTTCCGAGATATTCTCATTCTTCCTCTGCACTCATGTGGCTTGCTACTGCACTTCCAGCATTACTTTTAGAAATTTTCAGATGAAAAATCTGTGCGGCTCCTTCATAAACTCCAGTTTTGCTATCTATTCCTACCAGCCAGAACTCTTGTCTTTTCTTTTATTTATTCATTAGGTTTTGTTGGAAGAGCCGGGGGTGTGCAAATATGCATATTGGGGGGAGCAGATGTATAGCCCGATGAAAGTGATAAAGCTGTAAAATGACATGTCTTGGCCAGAACAAATAAAAACTTTGACAACTTCTGGCAAGGAGAAATGCACCAGTTAATGGTGCCTCCAGGTAGCTTTAGCTTATATGACTGGCAATTGTAACACAGCATCTCTCACTGCACTTGGCAGCATTACAGGGATCACAGTCTAACAAGGATGAACAGTTTAGCCAATGTGTGGGTTTCTCTCTTGTATTTGGCATGGATATCTTTCTGCTTCACCTTTTGCTTTCTGTCAGAAGGATATTTATTGTGGCAATGTGCAGTGCAATCCGGCTCTTCATTTATGTTTGAGTTCCCTTCTTATTGTATTTCATGGTATTAATGGAGTACACATTTCTCTTCTATACATCTGCCTTTTTAAAGATCCCCATTCAAGACGACAGTGCCCTTGGGCTACTGGTGATGTTTAATAACTTTCTACACTGGTAGTTCTTTCTTTGTCATTACACCAAGCCTTTTCTTACCTTGGTATATAAAGATCTTAAGTGTTCCCCTTGACTAGTGGCCCACGCATTATAGAGCAGTACCAGCAAGATAATGTGGAAGGAAGATAAACCTCTTTCTTTTACACTATTACAATGGAAGCCTTGCTAAAAGCCTTCTGAGCATATAGTTTTGAGAAAGTTTGGTACACCACTTTCTGTTGCTATTGCATCAAGTTATTGTTGTTCAAAAGGGTTGTTTTATGATTCTGTTATATTCCAAAATGCCATTATTTGCCAAAACAAAAGTTAGTTTCAAATATTTAGTGGAATGTTGAGATATGTGGTAATTATCCTGTAAAATCAGAGTGAGAGGCAGATAAAAAAAAATTGATGTATACTTTCCAATTCAACATTTAATTTCATTTTAGTGAATGGCTACTTGGTTTGCTCAATGAGTGGGCACTCACTAGCCTGTTTGCTCATGCAGAACCAAGGAGAGTATGAGGGAAGGAATGGGGATAGACTCCTGGTGAATGCCATTGCTACCAGGATCCACCCCTCCCCCTTTCTGCCTCCCACTCACCCATCTCCCTTCCCAAACACTCCCCTATTCCTCCCACTTCCCACCCTTTCCTCCCATCCCAGCTGCCACCATACTGGACTGGTGGTGGGTGGCTCCTCTGTTGACACACATACAGAACCACCAGGTGGCCTTGTCATGTGTGTTGACACACTCCAGAAAAAGTATACAGATAGCCCTGTTGTGTGTACAGTTTCAAGTAAGGGTCAGGCACTTAAAAAAAAACCTTCTGGTGATCTGGAAAGACATTCCCTGGAAACATATATGTGGAGCTTCTTTTCTCTTTACATGTGCACTCTTGTCATTGCAAGATGCAAGAACCCACTTCTTCTGTGCTTCATTGAACCCAGCTCTGGAGCCCCCTAACCTTTAGAAGCACCATTGAAGGGAAGCAAAGAACTTCTAGCGGGTAAGTTGGGACAGGTGAGCAAGCAGAACATGTATATCATTACAACACTTGCTGTTACTTTACTTTTTCATGTCATCTTTTCTTCATTCTACTTTCTGATAGGTGATATAATATATCACCTATCAGATATATCAGATAATATCAGATCATATAATCACCTATCAGATAATATATCACCTGTCAGATAATATATCACAATTTTAGATTGTGAGCCCTTTTGGGACAGGGTGCCATTTAGTTATTTGATTTTTCTCTGTAAACCGCTTTGTGAACTTTTAGTCGAAAAGCGGTATATAAATACTGTTAATAATAATAATAATAATAATAATAATAATAATAATAATAATAATAATAATAATAATATATAGGGGCTTACGAATGTGTGTTAGGTTGTGTGAATTATTATTAAATTTTTATCAGTGAGAGAAGGGGGCCACATACCAGCACAGACCCCTCCCTTTCCCTCTTCCAGCTTCCCTCCTCTCCGTTCCTGCCTATGCTGCTCCTTCCATTTAGAATAGAAGATGAGAGCAGGAAAAAGGAAGTAGGAGCAAAATGGAATGGGAGAGGTCTTCTCAGGCTAAGTGAACTTTTGCCTCTGGTTTCCCTATGGGTCTCCTTGGTCCTGTGCCAGCTATTCTGCTGGCGCAGGACCAAGAAGTGTAAAGGCGGCAGAAAAGGAGAGGGATAGGATTCAGCCACATGCTAGTGCTGCCAAATCTCCCCTCCTGCTTCCATCCCTGCCTCCTCTCTACCCATAACACCCGTTTCTCCTTCTCCACACCATTCTACCCAGCACTTGCCCCCACTACTTACTCACTGACACCAGCATATGCAGTCAGCTTTGCTGGTCAGCATGCCAGGCCAAAAGCGACTACACTGGCAGCTTTGCAGCGTTCACCAGCAGAAGTAACGTTATGCTAGCATCCTCCTCCTTCTGCTGGTGGAACACATGTTCCACAGGCAAGGCAGCCTAATAGGATTGGCCCGTTAGGAAAAGAAATGGAAAAAAAAAACTGTGGATGCCCAATCCATGAGGTCACGAGGTCCAGCTGCGCCAAAATGAAAGCTGCTATAATCTCCTTGGGGGAACATTTGTTTCTTTACCCCAGGCAGAGCTTCACTGGCACCAATGAGACTCCTTGGAGCAGTACCTACTATTTAGCAGGTGCAGGACTTCAGCTCTGGAGGGGGCATAGGATTCGGCGGCAGTTTCTGTGGTGATCCCTGCCCCCTCCTGGGCCCGATCTGCCCTTTGGCCCACCTTGCCCCACCCAGTTTCCCCACCTTCCTCCTGCCCCCCCACTCCAAAAGCCTCCCCACCACCGAGCAGAGATACTTATCATTGGGTGCTCCTGGCTTGCATTGTTTCGATGTTGAGGCCCAGCACCAACTGACCCTGCCCTCTCTGCCGGTGTAGTGGACTCACTGCTGGCATTGGAGTGCCTTGTGAAACTTTTACCCAGCACCACGGTAAGCCTGGTAGGATCAGGATCAAAGACTCACAATCCTTTAAAAAAAGGATACAGGAGAGACAGCAGTAAAGTTTTGGGAAAATACACTATGCTGTGATCAATATAGACAGACCACCACTTAAAAGATGTCACAAAAATCAGCGTTTTTCACTGATTCATGGAGGTAGACTCGACAAAGCACTCGGGTCAAGGGCCCCTGACTTGTGAGTTGTCATCCATTCGTGTGACTAGAGTTGCCCACCAATGGACATGAGTTGTGCTGCCTTCATCTCGCCTGCAAAAACCTCTGCTGCCTTAGATGGGATGGGTGGGGACAACAGAGTGGTGTTTAAAGGGAACATCAAGACACGCACAGAGCCCAGCAGCAGCCCTGTTCTCTTCTGCGGAGGCGCAGCAAGTTTTTTAAAAGGAACAACTCAAGACTTGAGTCTTTTTGAGTCTTGAAAATGCTCCAGGCGACTTGGAAAGTGCACCCGTTTTCAAGTCAAGTCGAGGAGGGCGAATACTCGAGACTTGACTCAAGTCAGACTATGCCTGACTTGCTCATCTCTGGTATTTTGTGTGTGTGAGATTCTTTTAAAATTATTTTTCTGAAAACCATATGACCAGGGCACAGTAGCCTCCTTTTGAAGGTGATTTTCATCCAAATTACAAAAGTTTACTCTTGGAACTGTTTGCTCTGTGGAATAACTGAAGAGAAAATAAATAAATAAATCACACAAATACCTCAGGGGAAAAAACACATCCTCCATCTTTGATCTACTTTACCCTATCTTTACATGTTGACCTTGTTTATATTTTCTGAATCAGTGTACAGAGTTGTTGAGCTGGTCAATAATCTAATCCGACCATCAATAAAACACACCTTCTTGTTTATTAATATGTGATTAAAAATGTATATGATAAAAACATATTGACTGTGAGCTGAGTCCGCGTGACAAGAACAATTATGGCTTCCAGCCCTAATCACTACATGAGCTCTTTAACCCAGTGAAAGTCAATAGTCTATTTATGAACAACTATGTGGGTTTTTCTATAAGTACAGTATTAGGATTTTGTTAGGGCTCTTCTTCTTATTTCGTTTACTCTTTTAACTCGTATAAATCTCCAAGATACAATAGTCAGCAGATAAACCTCTCATTAAATTCTTGCTCTATATTTATTGTATGACAAAGCTGAAGGCATGAGACGAAAGGTGTTTGCTCTTGTTATTGTCCTCTGTTTGCAATTAAGCAAAGGTGCTCATTTGGTGTTTCCCATTTTTCTTCATAGTACTCATTACACATTTGTTAATCAGATTTTCAAACCCTTGTAACGTCCCTTAATCCGTTTAAACAATATTATTTTAGGTTTGGTTCTGTTGCTTCAGGACTCTGATTTGATCTGAACCTGTGTCAGCTGGTGGAGTAATGCTGGCAGAAATTGGCTGTAGAAGTGGAAAAAAAATCAGCACAGTATTATCTAATGCAGTGTTTCTCAAGGTGTGCTCCTAGGAGCTCTGGGGCTTCCTGAGACCCCTTCAGGGGCTACAGGAGCACACCATAAGTGGCCACCATCTGCTTCGTGCCACTGTGCAAATGTACCCGATCTCTGGGGCTTCCTGAGACTCCATGCATGCACTCGTCGGGGTCCCCGATGCTCTGTTTAGAAGTGTGAAGTGCTCCAGAGGCTCAAAAAGTTTGAGAACTGCTGATCTAATTATATGCATTTCTTGTATTATAATGCTGGGTATATACAGTATAATTGTTAGCCGCCTTGGGTGCCCTTTGGGGAGAAAGGCGGAATAGAAATCCTATTATTATTATTATTATTATTATTATTATTATTATTATTATTATTCCAACTAGCAGCAGTGTGTGAAAATAAGAGACTCAATCCACAACTCAACTGTGAGGTGTTTTGTGAGGCGATTTGTGTTGTCTCTGGTCTCTCTCTGAACCATGGTCAGTAAAACCATAATGTTCAAGTCAAATTGTGTACGTTCTTTAACATCCCAGTTTTGATAATTTCCTGAAAAAAATCAGCCATTGTAAATGTAACATTCCATCCAACATTAAGGGCATTGGTTTTCACCATCAGAGTGTGTTGCATCCTACAGGAGGGACAGTACCCAGTCTTCTCCGGGTAAGGGAACATTTGTTCCTGGGACATTTGTTCCCTTACCTGGGGGTAAGCTGCCCAGGCATTCCAAAGCTCTAAGGCAAAATTACTGGCACATGTTCACATGGATCCCATTCTGGGAATGGGGTTTGGATCCATTAGACTCTATGGCCTCCAAACCCACCTCCTTCCTGGACCTGATCCGCCCCCTCTCCACCCATCACCCCCCCATTTTGTCCATCCCATTCCACCTCTCCCACTGGCCAACAAGGGTCAGTGGGCTTTCCTGATAGCCTGGTAGCTACTGGCTTTCCTGGTAGCCCTGATCTACCACTGCACATAGTGTCATTTCAGCTTCTCTGCTGGCATTTCAGCAGCGTGCAACATTGCTGCCAGAGAGGTTTTTGTGACTGCTGTAAGTTCTGCCAGCAGATAAGACCAACAGAATTGGGCTATTTGAATGTTTTGCATCTCTGATTACTTGTACATCTGAGTCCCAAGAAGAGTCTGCTAGAATGAAACCTTCGGCTATCTAACCCAAACCACCCCATTCCCATATCTTAGTCACCCTTGTTAAAAGAGGAATTAAGACAGAAACAGAGTGACTTCCCACAACCTACTTACTAAGGGTGAAATGTGGAAGTGTTAAACATAGTTTCTTGGCTCACACTGCCCTCTGACAATAATAGGAAGTCATTCTCTAAAATATACTCACAGGAATTAATCTCTCACCTAAAGAGGAAATTGTAAATCAGTCAACTTTTTAAAGAAAGAAAAAATTGCATGAGGAGACAAAATTTATTCAAAGTCTAAATGAGCTAAACTCCTGCAGAAATGATTATGCTGTGTATATATATGTATGTATGTTTGTGTGTGTGCCGAGCATGTGTGTATGTGTGATTGGCAAATGAGCATTTGTCTCCTTGTCTTGAAACTGACTCTGAATAAGGGCATTGCTAACAGAATGTTCTGTTCCAGTCTCTGACCTAATTCTCTGACATGTTTTAAAATACTAGAACATTTAAGAAGGTTTGGTACATTTTATGAATCTAATTAGAGACCTGCATGGTAGATCTTTATTTTTCTTATAAGTAAAACAGTATATTAATTCATTTTGTGTTTTATATTATTCTGAGGTTTTTGACATTTCATGATTCATGCTTTATGAAAACTAATATTTGATCAAGATACTTTATGTTTCATAATAATTAAGAACTGCAAGTTAGAAAGCTCTAGAAGTATAATTTGGAAATATCAGTAGGTAAAAATATATATAATAAATGTACTCTTTGGGCATAATAAAGCTATCTCTATAGAAATCAGCCTTATTATTCACTATTTTATGGAGTTTGAAAGTTAGCAGGTATTTGGCTTCAGTATCTTATCAAATTATTTGCCGTCTGAATTTGGGTGTATACAAATACATTATCCTTACAGATTCACCTTTAGCAACACAGAAAAATCTCTCTCTCTCTCTCTCTCTCTCTCTCTCTCTCTCTCTGTGCATGTGTGTGCATTATCTATAATCTATGTATGTACTATATATGTATTGCATTATAGTGTGTGTGCATGTGTGTGTAAACAAACTATAACTTTATTTAGATAGAAACCTGTTTCCAATTCCAAAAGTCTGCCGTCTATCACTGTATAGGATCTTCACTTTAAAATTAACATCTAGTGCCTAGTCCTATCTAACTTTCCAGCACCAATGCAGCTGCAATGCAGCCCCAAGGTAAGTAACAAATGCTCCCTTAGCGACAACAACCCCCAAATCTGCAAAAAAGCAACCTGCTTGGCATTTCTGTATAAGGCTTGCCCTGTAAGAGCAGTCCAGGACGGGAATGCTCTGCCTTGTGCAGTAGAGGGCTCTCTCTCATGGGGGGTTTTCATGCAGAGGCTGGATGGCCAGCTGTCAGAGATGCTGTAGCAACTGCCTGCATTGAGCAGGGGGTTTGACTAGATGACCTCCAAGGTGCCTTGCAACTCTAATATTCTATGATTCTGTATTTTTTCCCTTTTTGTTTGGGTTATGCTTACTACTACTATAAAGGAACTTGTATTCTCCTCTTGCTTCTCCTTTGCATTTGTGCAACTGATTCTAAGCATGTGTATTCAAAAGTAAATCCCACTGGGCTCAAGTCCTCTTACTTCTCAGTAAGTGTGACCCTAGAATTGTAGTCATAGGCCATTGAGGAGTTTATGATCAGCTAATGTTAGGGAGGAGGATCTTCCTTCAAAAGAAAGGCTGTTTTTAGGCATTCTAGCAGGAGACTAGTTTCTTGTTTATAAGTAAAGCATTTGGGACTTCCTTGAGAGTTAATTTGATCACAGTGAGAACTGGACTATCTTCAGATTCTTTTTTGGTTTCTTTACCTTTTTCTTGCAACTTTTTCCCTAGCTGTTTTCATTTCTTCCAGACCTCTTCTTGTTCTGATTGTTCTTGCTTTTGGTTCTCTTTATTCTCCTTCCTACACCTCCCTGTCTCTTTCTTTGATAAACTGAGAAAAATCTAATTTGTACAGGGAGAGGAGGAAGACAATAAAGCAAATCTGAATCTCTATGCTGGTTGCCTTAAGTCTTTTTTTGAATGGGAAACAAAGATTGTATACTGTATTTAAAAAGTGAACCTCAAAGGTCTTGTTATTTAGTGATTCTCTGATGTATTTTTAGATCAAGACCTTAGAGCTGTAGGAGAAGAGGTTGATGTGAAGGCTATCACTTCTCCTTTAATGCTTATTTAACTAAAGATGCTGGGTTTTGAGTGTTTTTGGGATGCAGCTTTCTGCAATCAAAATGTGATCACAAAACACCCCATAGCAACCACTGCTTTCAAAAGAGAAGTACAGATGATTAATTTTGTGTGGGAGCAATGCCATTGGCCTTAGCAACTTTATTATTCCTTAGTGTGCAATGGTGAGGGAAAGACAAGCACCATACACTCAGAAACACTGTTGTTTATTGATCCTGCGCATACTGCAGGATTCAACCCTGACATTTGTGGTTGCCATGGTCAAATAAAACTTGCTATCATTCTATGCAGGGGGAGCATCAGAAGCCAGCTTAAAATCAAGGGCCTCTGGGCCTCTGAGAGCCTACCCAACGAACCTCTCAAATTCCCCAATATGGTAACCTGCAGACAACAGCATAACTCTCTGTGCTCAGTAACTCACACTGTTGCTGCCTTTTCCCATCTTCCCCATCCGTAACTGGCCTTCCTTAGAGATTTCTGTGAAGTCAGGGGTCTCCGAGAAAGACCATTCATAGATGCTGCAGAGGACGGGGAGGAGAGGATGACACACTAGCTGTATGCCAACTTCCTGGTTGCTGAATGCTCCCTGCTGATGCAGTGGGAAGATCATCCACAGATCATTCTCCTGTCATTTCTGACCTAGACACTCAGGAAATGAAAGGGCAACAATGTTTTGCAGCTCCTACCTCAGCACCCTGGCGGAGGTGGAAAAAAGAGCAATGACCAGAGAAGGATTCTCCCTTTCTTTTCCAGCTTTGTGGATCAGGAAAAGAAAGAGAAGTTCTCACTGAATGCCATTCGGCTAGGAAAGGAAAGAGCAGAGGTTTAGATTGTGGCAGTGTGTATGAACATGTAAGTACCATATGCAATGATGGGGGAGGCTATGTCGCCATCAATCAGCACCAGCACTGATTCTGTATAAGAGTCTGAAACTTCCTTTAAATCATTCTTTTGTGATGATACAGCGTAGCACTTTCTTAGAAGCCCCATCATGCGGAAGGCAAGCTCATGTTTAATAGTCTAGAATAACTACTGCTGTTGGTTCCATTTCAAATATTAATAATCATGGTACTCCAGTGTTACTGGAATCTAAAATGAATATAAAAAACAATATTGGGGCAAAATGACATGCCAGCTTTGTCCAATATGCCACTTGATAGGGTGGGGAGCAAAATTAAGTTTCACAAAGGGCAGTAAAATAGCTTCACTTGGCCCTTCTCTTAGCTTGGCAAAGCTCCTTCTCCATGGGCTGAGCTTCTGTGATGTTACTGAAGGCCGGGGGGTCACAATATGAGAGCGTTTGATTTGTTAAAATGAAGCCCATTCTCCAACCCTTACCTTTGGCCAATCCATTGCAGTTAGCTCTTGGCCCAAAGGAACTGGAGTCTTCATGCCTCTTTTGTGCAGACAAGAGAGCTGAACTTCCAATGTGCTCTTCTCCCTCTGGGCCATTTGAAAAATCTCCTAGTGACTTGTATTGTTAGAGAAAAAAAGCACAGTTCTGTTCAAGAAAGTCCCTATTAATTACACAGGCCTACACATTTCTTGCTGTCTTAAAAGTTAAGACCTATTCTATTCTTCGGTATATTTGGAGTGCTCAATCAAAAAATGGCATTGGTTTTGCCTGATTGATTCTAGTTTTATGGGCACAACATAGCTGTCTATATGCTGATTCAGGGGCGCCAGCTTCCTCATGAGCAAGCTGCTTGAATTGGCATATGAGATGGCTATTCCAAAACTAGAACCAATCAGGCAAAACCAATACCTTTTTTGGATGGTATCCTAAATATTCTAAATTCGTTCAAATATCCTTGGCACCTAAAAAACATCTTTGGCACCTTTTTCATAGGCTTGTGTTCAAACATCCTTGGCACCTTTTTTGTAGGCCTATGTTATTATTAATAATAAAAATATGTGCCACAAACTACATGAGTACTCTAATGTGTGCTTCCAATCAAACATGTCTCCTTTTTTCTTAAACAGCCATACAGGGTGATGATTCTGGAATGCATGGTGGGGGAGGTTTGTTCTACTTCCACATGCTAATTTTGTCTTGAAAATTGCCCTGCTGAAGCCGAGAGTTGCCCTGAAGAGGCAACCTGCTTCTGGTTGCTGGTGGAACCAGCAAAGGACATGCAGAAAAGGACTGAAATCAGAGTAAACTTTCCCATGAATTTTCATAGGTTTGTATTTATTCACTCTAAATGTACCAGAGTTGTTTGTGAGCAGAGTACAGTAGGTTATACCTGGAGTTTAATTTGGATTATTTTGCCTCTGTAGTCCCATTTAGTAAGAAATGTTCTGGACTATTTATCCACCAGTCTTTGAACATTTTCAAACTTCCGTATCTGTCTTGCCCTAACTTCATCCTTTATTATGGCTGCTGTTCATAAATGTTCTTGGCTCTTTTCTTCTAGTACTCTTTGTACTATGTTTTGTAGACACGTACTTTTTAGGGCTAAAAAAAATTATTTCAAACGCAAGAGTTGGTGCTCAGTTCATGCTCTAATACCCAAACAATTTGAGTTTTAGAGCAGAACGCCTGACCCAGAGCAAATGGGTACTCCTAAACGAAGATAAAGTTTTATTCGGGGAAAACATGAAAGAATACAAAATCAGGCATACAGGAAAATAAAGACAGAGTGTGTGCCAAGTTTTCTAAAATTCTTATTTTAACAGGTAAAGCAGGTAATTGGGCACTGGTGTGGAAATTCTCCACATAGTGAGTGGCTCTCTTGTTACAGCCATAATATAAGAAATGGCCTTTATTAAAGATGAACAGTTCCAGGCAGGAGCCAGCATTTGCAGTTATAAGAAAGCTATTACTAGTGTAATTTTTTACTCAGAAGCCCCTCCCTTTTTGTCTTCCAGAGATTCAAGAGGTAGATCTCTGATTACAAAGATACATGCACAAAAAGATACATGTCCACAGAAAGCTATTGCTCTGTTATACAAAACCAAAGATACAGATGTAGCTAGGGATTAGTGGCATGCCAAGGACCGTTGGGTGGTGGTGCTGCCCTAGGTGTCAAATATGCCTAAGGTGTCAAAATGTGCTACTGAGCAGCTGATAGCCCTGACCTCCACTGGGGGATCACAAGGCAGATGCCAGGTCAATGCTTTGCTTGCCCAGTCACAAGTGTCAAATACCGTATGTGTGCCACTTCTAGAGATAGCCCCTTTTTTGGAAATAACTCTCCAAGATTTGAGAGATGATCACCTCACAGTCAGTGAGCCAATGAAATGTATTTTGGTTCCATTTCAGATTGGATAAAGAACTTCTTGATAATTTATCATGAGGAAGAAGTCTAGTTGATTATCACATACCAGGAACTCACTGGCCAAAGAGCAGATGGGCAGCCCAATCCTGAGCTGCCCAGGGCGCACGGCCACAGCGGCACCGAGAATGGTTCCTGCAGCATCCTGTGCACTTCAGCCTGCCTCGGGTGGTGCCTCAGGAGAAGGGTACTTTTTTCTCCTTCTCCCAGGTAAGGAAAGCAGCCCCGCAGTGGGGCTACTCACTTTAAAGGCATTTGTGTAGGGTAGGGCGCTGAGCCCCATACAAACACCTTGGATCGAATGGAGCAGAGCTCCATGGGTCCCGCCTCCTTTCCTCCCCCTGGCACGCCTCCTGCCCACCCTTTCTCCGCCTCCCGCCTCCCCATCACAGCCTGGTCTTACAGGTAGAAATCTCAACATCTGTAGTTAGGCTGCAATCCTATAATACTTATTAATGAATAAGCCTCATTGAATACATGGAATTTACAGCCCAATCTTAGTCAATATTCCAGCACCACTGCAGTGGGAATGCAGCCCCAAAATAAGGGAACAAAAATTCCCTTACCTTGAAGAGGCTTCTGTGACTGTCCTCCCATCGTAGAATGCAGTTTGCAACCTATTTTCACCACTGCGTTGGTGCAGGAAAGTTGGTTAGGATTGGGTTGTAACTTCTGCATAAACATGTATAGGATTACATTGTTAGGCTGCAGTCCTATCCACACTGACCTGGGAGTAAGCCACACTGACTATAATGAGACTTCTTTTGAGTAGACATGAATAGGCTTGGGCTGTCAATCACTTGTGGTCAGGCTGCATACACTCTATACAGGGGATAGGGGTAGAGTAGAAGTTCTGCCCCAGTAATGATGTGCCAAGTTATGTCTAATTCTATGACCTGTATAAATCACATGTCTTTTGAAGTGTATTTGTTCCACATCCTCTCACCCATGTACCACAATGTTAAAAAAAAAAAATCCTTTGACATATCTAGGATTCAAGTGTTGTAAACTTAAAATATAAGAAATTAAGAACCCAGTCCTATGGGCCTCAGTGCCCAAAGATGGATGCTGAGAGCTCCCAGCAGTGAATATGGTTGCCAGCTGACAGCAAGGCTTTTTCGGGTGGGGGAAGGATGGGAAGATAGCAGAACTGGGCAGAGGAGGGGGAGGGGAAGAGTGGACCAGGAGGGGGGTGGAGATGGTGGCAGGCTCTGTTGTTGTATCCTAACACTCCTCCCAGGCCGGGAAACCTGACAGACGTCTTCTCAGTTCTGCACCTGCTCAATAGTGGACGCTGATCTGAGGAGACCCATTGGGGCCACCTGGGTGTTACATGAGGTTCTCTTACCGTGCGGAAACCTGCTGCTGCTTCCCTGGCCCCACAGGATACAGCAGTTGCCATTTTGACGCTGCTGTAGCCCTGAACACTAGAGAAGCAGAGGACTAGGCTGTAAATTAACTGGTCACCTGGAGAGAGGGGCATCACTCTCTATGGGGGTGGTGGAATCTAACAAATTGTGCACACTGGGTGTCCCTCCTGCTTCCAACACACTTCCCATCCTCCATCGGTTTTGCCCCATTCCTCCCCCCCACCCCATTCTATCCTCCCTGCCAACTCACCATTGTCGGCGGGTGCTCCTCTTCCCACTGTCCTGCACTGGGCTTCTGCAGCCTCTCCTGTGGCGATCCAAAAGCATGAGACTACATGTACATCTAGATTGCCATTTCTGATTCCTGGAAAGCGTGTTGTGCTGCTTGGACACTAGTTCCAATGACTGACTACTCTGATAGGATTGAGCTGTAAGTGCGTCAAATGGTGGGGAGGGGAGGGGTGCTGGACCGCTTTAGTTCCTTTGAGAGCTTGTTCTTGACTGCTGACTCTAGGCTTTTTCTTGATAGCAGCATTTTTATCAGTTTGCATGAAACTTTGGATTGAGAAGGGATTAAAAACATTAAAAGTGAACTCCTTGATTAAATACCCTCCTTCCTTCAGGCTGCATCTCTTTTGAAGCTCCCAATCCACTCCTCACAGGTGCACTGTAAAGATGGGAGGCTGGTGAGGTAGGTATTACTTAACTATCCCTTTTGTTTTATTCCTGTGAGAGTTGAAGAAAAAAAAATTTCTCATTCACAGCAACAGTTTATGGATTCTATATGGTTTCAGTAGCTATAGCTCCCATAGTAGGATGGAGGGCGACGTGACTCAGATATGAGGACGGTGTACTCTGCATATGTTCAGAGGCACGTTCCTGCCTGAAAAGTCCCAGATAATGGCAATACAACCAGTGTTTTAGCAGAGATGATATGTGAAGTGAGGTAGGATTACTATTATTCATTGAGTAACCAGAGGCCAGTGTGTTAGAGCTGCAGAGGCCCAGAAATATGCACCAATATGCTAAAAGAGCACATACTAGATGTACAAACAATATAGGCCATACGTAGTACATATTTACTTTATACAGGTCTACCTAATTAGATTGTTCATGAAAGATGTGCCACAGTTCAAGCTTCCAACGACTGTACAACTAATCAAAATAATCAACAGAAATCCATCCATAACTGTGGTATCCACACACCAGTACCTTTCTTTGTTTTGGCCTTAGTGTCTCTTCTCAGGTCTAGCAGAGAGCAAGACTCAACCAGTCATCAAAGCCTCTGCAGCAGGACTGAACTTTTAGACCTTGAACTCAACTTTTGGCCTGCCTCTTAAAGTCACACTACATAACACCACTAGCTCCACATTTACAGCCCAATCCTACCACACATTCCTGGGAGTAAGCCCCATTGACTCTAATGGGACTTACTTGCATAGGATTGGGCTGTTAGTCATCAAGAGGTAATGCTTCTCGGTTGCCAGAAATTGACATCAAGGAGAATGGGCATAATACAACCATCATGCTTTCTTTTCCCTTGTTCTCTTTCTCAGCAGAGCAGAAATTCCTGGCCTATGGGTTTTTGGAAAAATATTGGAGTTTGAAAATATTTAAAGAGAAACACCATTCGTGAACCACTGACTGTGCAGCACCACTCAGATTTGCAATATGGTATCGTATTAGTAATTTTATTCCGAAGGTAACTGGAACCGTGATACCGTGCCCAAATTTGCAAGGCATGAAGATATGTGGAAGGGAAGCACAAATATCTTCACTCAGATTTATGTTGAAAGTGTAGTCAAAGATGTTGCGGAATGCCACACAAAAGTAGTGAAATAAATTTACAGAAGCTTATACATGTGCAGTATTGATCTACCTATCTATCTATTCCATCTGTCCTCTGGGACAACCTGTTTTCTGGGACCAGTTCCTGGTGTTCCCACCTGTCCCTGTTTTCACCTTTTGAAATTGCTTTGTTAAACCATTACTAGTGCGAGTACACGACTTGTCACTGTTCATAATTGAGTTCTTTCTCCATAGTCTTTAAAAGGTAAGTATTTGAATGGGTGGAGAAACTGATGCATCCCATCTCTGGCACAAATGCATGTAAATGCATGAGCATGAATCTCGAAGCACTATGTCATGTATAGCCTGCCATTTTCAACATTGATGTATATTTTCATTATTATTATTCACTATTTTCACTAATATGTTTTTCCTAATCATTTAAAATGACTTGTTCTGTCTGAGAAAGAGAGGTGAGACAGAGTTATAAATGAAGTTAATGAACAAAAACAAGCTTCCTACCTTTAGGATCACGGCTTGTATGAATGTCATATTAACAATGAAGTAAACATCCACTATCATGACTGCAGCCTGGGGGCTCCTTCATAGTAAGAATGCCAGGGCCCTGATCAAACAAGAGGTTTGCAATGCAGTACAGCTCCAGGACCCTGCTGAAGACAGATGCTTCTCCTAGGTGACTAGTTTAATCAGAGCCGCTGCCTTTATAGTTGTTTCAAAACCCTTTGCCAAAGATGAATTTCCTAGAGTGGCGCAACTGCAGGTGCTAAAGGCCTGAAGTGGACAGGCTGTCTAAAGAACTTCACACCACTGTCTCAGAAAAGCGCTAACTACTGACAATAATTGATGAGCTAGAACAGTGCAGCAGGGGGTGGATCGTGGAATCGTCCACCACAATAAATGCTTCGGCTTCAAAAAGTGCAGCCGTTTTCAGCACAAAAGACTTCCCAAATCAAACTGCTGACTCCTTTTTTCATATCAAAACATTTCAGCATACATCTTAATAACCCGGAGTATATCCAGTGTGGGATCAGGTGGAGCTAGCCCTTGTGTCTCTTGTGTATCAGGGGTGGGCTCTGTTTCTGTGGCAGATAATTTATGATCTTAAGTAACTCTGAACTCCTAAAACGAGGGCTCTTAGGACAGCCCTAGAAATGTCCTGCAAAGCACTTTGCCTTGCAAAGATGGATTCTTTCTCATTTTTTCCAGTGCTGTAACAGTATATAAGTGCGCATGCACATGTGTGTTGATGTGAAACAAGAAGTCTGTTTTAATCAGGTTGCTTTCCCTACATTACTTGTAATTAAATGAAAAGTATCACAATGTCAAAAGACAGATTCAACTAAATAAATACAACATCAGGAAAGACTATGTCCCTCCTTTATTTTAGGACTTGTATATTTTGTGTCTAACAGTTGGACAACTGAAAAAACCAACCCTGCTTTCAGCTTACAAATGATCCAAAATTTGGAACAAGGAGGGACAAGACTATTCTATAGAATGTACTGCCCATTTATGTAAGAATGTACAAAGAACCCTGCTGGATCAGATCAAAGATCCATCTATCCTATTCTCAGCAATTTCAGCAAAAAAGGCTCTTGTCCAGGAGAAATGTATAATTTGCAATGATTGTGAAGTGAGCTTGTAAGATAACCCTCTATGTGGATTGGGGGGGGGGGAATCCACACTGAAATAGAGGCCCTTTATTACTTATTACCTCCAACAGCCGTTACTATTTAACTCCTGAGTTACACACGTGGATCACTAGTTGTGGCATAGAATGTACTTCAGCTGCTTAAGAGCGAAAGGACAACAATACATAGTTTGTCTAGGGAAGAATACTGGGTGTGCTTCTCCACAGCAAACACAGTTTAGTCAAAAGAATACTCTGATGCTCAACAAAAATTTGGACTGACAGACGTAAATAAGCATGAAAAGTGGATTTATATTTCCTGTGTGGGTGGCAGAGCTGGCAGTGGGGCTTTGAAATTGTAGAAGTGATATGTGGGTGAGAAATGATTTGTACCTTCTCTCCAGGGAAAGCTGGTGGGCGATTACATGCTACATATGTAGCATAAATGTACATGTGTAAAACTACATCAACAAACTGTAACCAGCTAAGTCTTTCAGGTAAGTCTCCTTTTATGAAGCTGAATTTAAATACATTTAGCCAAAGCAAGAGGCAGCAAGAGGCAGCAAACAGCCACTGTCATGGCTTAGTCCAGCTTGCTGTTGCTGGACGGGCAGCTCCCAGCTGTTAAACCAAAGACTTTCTTCTCAGCCCTTTCTGTCCAGATGGTATTTGGCACCCCAAAGGGGTGGGAAATCTTAGCCCCTGCTAAAATTTCTGAATCAAACCTTAACAACCTTTGGGTCAGCAAACACCACACCGTCAGATTAATCTGAAAATGACACAACTGTATTTATGATTCTTGGAGTCATCAGAGTTAGAACATATAGCTTTCCTGATCAAATCTTTTAAATCTGTTTTTGATCAATGGGGTTTATTAGACTAATTGAACCGTCACACACACATTTCTTTTAATTAGCTGAGTGAGTAGAATATGTACAAACCCATTTGTATAGTTGTCCCCCCAAAATCTGGAAAAGGTATGTAGGAGATTTATATGTATATAGCATGCAGATTTTCCTCAGGTCAAGGTGTTAATTAAAATAATGTGAGGTCAGGTCAATCACTTGTAATCCTTCATATGTTTAGCAGGCTACAATTAGCAAATAAGAAATATAGTGTTTGTTTTAAAAGATAGCACTGTATTACGTAAAACCTCCATTAAGACCCCCCTGCTGCTTTTAAATCACATTAGATACCACTTGCAATTAAATAAATAAATAAAAACATATACATATCTATAAAGGTGTAAATTCTATTTTTGACAAGATAGCCATTACAGTATCCACTGCCTTCCAAATGCCTACATTAAGTAGTAATTTGGATTCTTTTCTTTAGGTCTCCTGCATGTGGCTCTAGATTTTCCCTTCATTTCCCACACCATGTATATTAAACAGCTAGAGAACACTGGCCTGTTTCTCGAAAATGACCTGAGACTTAGCTCAAATAATTTTGTTGCATGGAGTCAAAATGATAGCGAGTCTCTTACTCTCTTTTTGGTTAATGTTTCCCAATTGGTTTTATGTTATTACCTCATGTGTCTCTGCAGCTGTTGGAAATAGGGAGGGGGGGAACAAAGGATACTAAAAATGTGGGTACACTTGCACTGGGTTTATCTTTTGTTTCCTTGTCACAGAGATATCCCTCTTTCTTATTCAGACAACGCATCCTGGTAACTTAAAAGGTTGGGGAGGGGACAAAGCTGAGCCTTCTATTAATATATCATGCAAGGTAAATGAAAATGTTCAGAATGACACAATGGGGTTTTACTGGTTAAAACATGGGACTGCTCTATTGCACCAATATACCATATGAGGGACACACCTTGAGAAAAAGGGGCGGTCCATTTGCCAATCCTATTCTGTATCCATGTTAATATCTTTGCTGTCTTGCATTAACTCCACATGTCCAAAACGCTGTTCTATCTAGCTGGAGATCCTTCCACTTTAAAGGTCTGGGGTGTGATTCAGTGACTTCCTACTATTGATCTAAGTCCAATTGCAAATGAGTGGATGTTTGAGCTCTCTTGAAATTGCAATAGTTGCTGTCTCTCCCCAGTTATCTTCCATGTGCAAAGAATGTCTGCAATTGCATTTCATCGGGTGCCCTTATACTCTGCACTTTCTATATTCCAATTAGGACCAAATAAACTTCAAAACATTCTTTTAATACACTATATTTGCTTGAGCTTATTATTTTTGAAACTATAAAATGGTCATGTGTTTATGTTTTTTCTATCATGCAACAAGTATAACACTAATCTTTGCCCTCTGTTTCAAGAAATAAGGTCCTTTCCTTGATTTCCTCTTAACAATAATCTATATACAGAGTAATATGAATGCTGTGAACAGACGATAAAAAGGAAGGAAAAATAATTTAATCTGTAAAACTAGATTTCTACGTAGGTGGGCAGAGAGGAAGGCTACACGGTCATTGTAAACAGTGTAGAAGCTTCACTCCTTGGCTTGCTGTGATTTAAACCTAGTTCTCATTGTTACCAGGAGTATATTTTACCCCTGTGTCTTTTGTAGGATACAGAAGGTGAATAATGAAATCCTTTTGCTAATAGTTTATGAGCCATGAGATTGGAAATGTATATGGATAGACCAGAGCGCCAGACTAAAAACCACTTGAGAGCATCTCAGAGCCTGCCAGAAGTAACAATTTAATATCCCCAACCCAGCACAGGGGGAAGAAGGGGACTGCTGATGACTCTCTACAGTTCACTTTCTAACCCTTTTTGCTGAAAACCAGCAATGTTACAGAACAATATCGTAGATTGCTAGAGGTGGTTTTCTGTGATTTTCCCCAAAAATTTCTTAATTAAAATAGCAAATTCTGGTGTTATGTGTTTTTATCCAAATTCTTATTCAAAATTGTACAAACAGTGCAATGAAGTGCAATAAGCATTTCAAATGTGAACTCTGTATCATTTTAGACCAGGGTGGCCAACCAGCAACACAGGTGCAACTAGAGGCACATGGACACTTTCTGAGTGGCACGCACAAAGTTGCTATATATTTTTGAAAAACATTTAAATAGTAACAAAGAGAGCACCACAGGAGTTCATCTATGAGGATGGGAAGGTGGACAGGCAGAGGGGGGCTGCCTTGGGCTGTGCAGAATGCACCTTATATGAACTTCAGAAAAGTTCCTGCAAGGCCAGACTAAAGATCCATGCAGGCCACCTTTCTGGCCTCATCAGCAGTCAGCCAGGTGTCTTTGGAAAGCCACAAATAAGCAACAGCACTCCCCTGTTTCTTGCTCTGTACCTGCAGGTTAGAATTGGAGGCTTATCTCTTCCTTCTCAAAGCTTCTGCTCACTCATTTGCTTTTTTCCCACCCACTTACAACCCCCAACTGCCACACATGCACACATCCTCTAGCACAGGGGTGTCCAAAGTTTTTGGCAGGAGGGCCACATCATCTCTCTGACACTGTGTCGGGGGCCGGGGAAAGAAAGAATTAATTTACATTTAAAATTTGAATAAATTTACATAAGTTTACATAAATGAATATATTAAAGATGAACTTATATGAATGAATGAAGGTCATGCAATAGCTCAAGGCCTATAAAAGGCCTTGCACAAAGCAAGGTTGGCCTTTCCTTTGCTGCCACTACTGCATCACAGACATGAAACAGCAAGCAGTGGAGGAAGACCTCATCCCACAGCTCAAGCAAAGAGGTCAAACAGTTGCCTTCAGGCTGAGAGCAGTTGTGTCAGGCCAGTGTGGGCTGCAACAAATCTCTGGAGGGCCAGAGCCTCATTGGAGACTGGGGGCTCCCTGAGGGCCGCATTGAGAGGCCTCGAGGGCCGCATGTGGCCCCAGGGCCGGGGTTTGGGCACCCCTGCTCTAGCAGATACTTTTACTCAGCTGTTCCACCATCAGAAATTCTTCAGGGGCTCACTGCCTTAGAGAAAATCACTTGTGGATTCTTCAAAAGTAAGCAAAAGTGGTGCTATTTCGTGAAATGAGTTTTTTGTGTTTTGATCTTAATATCGTTTTACATCATGATTTGAGAATTCTCATTATTTTGCATTCTGTGTTGGTCACTGAAAAAAACACCCGTATAAATTGCACATATGCTATTATGAAAGAAGCACACACCATACAAAACATACAAAATACACAGTAAACACTTCTTAGTGGGTATGTATAGGTCTTGAAAATCAGTACCAGCTTATGATGCAAATTTTACAGGTGTATATTTGTCTCTTTACATAGATATACTTGTGTAAATAATTTCCACTGTATATTTGATTGTATATGGACAACAGGAAGTGCATATAGATATCCGTCCCGTGTACAAGAGTATGTGGAAGGGAGGAAAAAGAAAATGTGCTTGTATTTGCAAGAAATTCAAAGGTCCACAATGCTGTGGATGGAACACCGTAACAAATGCAGCCAGTGTATCAATATTACAGACAGATGAAAATGTGTAACCTATAGGAGCAAGAGTGATAGGAATAGTTCTGAGAATACAAGAGAGTCAGAGAAAAATGCTACAGCCAACCACCTGCCTTGGTGTAGCTGGAGTAAACTTCCCAATGTCAGGAAAAGACATGCAGAGAAAGTCAAATGAGAGGGGGAAAACATAGCAACAGGAAGTCCCAAAAGGAAGCAGACAATAGACAAAACATGAAAGAAAAAGTGACCAAGAGAGAAAACATGAGTTCTTGAGAGAAAGAGGGAGGACTGAAGGAAGGACAAAAGGAGACTGGAAAAATTGGGATGGAAGGAGAAGGGGAAGAAAGGGGGGGAAAGAAGGGGAAAAAAACAAATTTTCAGCAGAAAAAAGCTGGCAAGGAAGGGGAACTGCTTTGAACCAAGTCTCCCTTTTAAAGGACTTTCCAGTTCTCCTGGGATGCTTTGGGAGCCTTACTGTGCTGGAGCTCTAGAAGCCTAATTGAATAAGAGCAGACATTTCCCAGAGAGTCAGTGCCGCAGGATATCTGATGGCATCACACACACCCCTCCTCACCACTGCCAAACCCAAGCAGTCACCCACTCAACTCAGTGTGCACCAACTGATGTGAGCCTCCCCTGAGAGAACTGGCAACATCTGTCTGGAAGAGTCTCAGAGAGGCAGATGCATCCCTTTAGACAGGTCAGCACTTCTTCCTGCCAGGGCAGTTCTGACAGCTACCTGTCAGGAGGAGGAAACCCCTTTCAGAGCTTCAGGGCTCCAGATCCTTTGCAGCTGCAACTCCGCTGTTGACAGCAGTGAGTCAGTCCCTCCAGCTCCAGTAAATCAATGGCTCCCACAGGCAGCCACATGGATTGTGCTGAGGGGGAAGTCCCCCAAATACCAATTCTTCAGAGACTGTTAGCAAATGGAAATAAAAGAATAGAAAAGGAGGAGAGAAGAATAGTAGGAGCCCACCTTGAGAAGATGTGAGGGGCACTTTTTTCCCTGTCCCCATGGGCAGGAGTTCTGGCTCAGTTGGTAGAGCTGCCGCCTTGTATGCCTGAAGATCCGAGGCTGCCAGTTCGAAACAACCGGAAGTACCTGAGAACTGACGACATGCTGATATACCGATGAGCTGACCCTAGGTGGCAGAGAGGAGTTGCCCTCAAGTGGAGCATGGGAGGCAAAGGGTCATAGAGAGGCCAGACCAGGAAGGAATCCAGCTGGAATTCACGCTAGGATTCAGCTGGATTCAGCTGGAATCCAGCTAGGAGTTCTATGAAAGACTAGAACTAGTCAATTGTATGTAAACCGCCTTGGATTAAAGTCTGAGGAGAAATCTGATGAAAGGCGGTATATAAATACCTGTATAAATAAGTAAGACAAAAGGCTGATCCAGTAACAATAGTTTGGTGTAGTCCCTATGTTTTAACAGTCTCAAAATTCTGGCCAACACTTATATCTGCAGCTCCTCTCTTCCTCTTGTTTCTTGTGGGGCACCTAAGCAGGGTGTTTCCTCTCACAATACCCCTATGAGGTCAGTTACTGTGAGTTCCAGTGAACAGGTGGAAAACATATTGAAAGACAATGATTTGCCCATGACCTTTTAGTAAATCTGTGGCAGAAACAGGCCTGGAACACATTCTTCTGCAAAACCATGTCCTAGCTCTTTATAGGAGGAGGCCATCTCTCTCTCTCCCCCCCCCTTCCCATCTTGCTCTCATTCTCACAGACTTACAGAGTTTTTAGTTAGAGATAGCTTTTGAGGGATGTCTGTGCTATGACCCTCCAGTATTCTGCCTTTCAGAAATCAGCAAGTACAGCCAGAATGCCCCCTGCAACAAGATGTCTCCCCACACACCCTCCAAGCCAAGTGGCTGAGAAATTCTATGGTGCTGTTGCAAATACGACTCCCAAAGTGATTCAAAGAGATGCCAAAGCTTTCTGGACCAAATCTGGTCATTCAAACTTCCATCCAGACTGGCCTGGAATACTCTTATCCTGCACATGCCTGATCTCGTCTGATCCCGAAAGCTAAGCTGGGTCAGGCCTGATTAGTACTTGGATGGGAGACCGCCTGGGAATACCGGGTGCTGTAGGCTTATACCATAGTCTTTCGAGACTGAAGGTTGCCAACCAACCAGAAATGGAGTTAAGATTAGTGGAGATGAAAAGGCTGCATTGGCATGGATACTTACTGGTTGCCTAATAAGAATCAGAAAAGGTGAAAGCAGTTTTGGGTATAAACACAGGCTATAAATCAGGATAGGGAGAAAGAGTCTTGCAGGGCTTCCTGGTTCATCCTTGCAGAGCAGCTGAGGACAGGCAAAGGTTGCATACCAGGCTGTTGCATGCTGGGCAGGGAGGCTGGAGAACTGCAGATGTACAGCCCAATCCGATCCACACTTTCCAGGGAGTAAGCCCTATTGACTCCAATGGAACTTACTTCTGAGCAGACATGCATAGGATCGGGCTGTTAGAGCCTAATCCTCTGCATTCCTACTCGGAAGTAAATCCCACTATAGTCAAGGGAGCTTACTCTCAGGTAAGTGTGGATAGGACTGCAGCCTGAGATGATGGAATTGCAATGGTGACAGCAACACGATGGAGGATCCCAGGTTGACCCCAGAAGACCCCACTGGTATTCCCCAGACCCTGTGCCAGCCAAGACCCTCCTGGAGGTCTCTCCCCGGCTGCGCCCCCTGCACCCACGACCCCTGGTGCCCCCCACCCTCCGCCCCTTTATGAGGCTGCAGCCCGAAACAGCCTTTCCTGGGAGGAAGCCCCACTGAACTCAACGGGGCTTACTTCCGAGTAGACACGCCCAGGCTTGCGCTGCCGACGCAGTCCCCCCGCTCGGAGAAACTGGCCCAGCGAGCCCGTCCCGCGTGTTCGTGGGGAGAGCGCGGCGCAGACACGCGCGTGCGACCCGCGGGCTGGGCGACGCCCCGCGCGCACGTGCACGGCCCCACCCGGACCCGCCACTGAGGTGGGGGCGGCACTGCCTCTCCCCGAGGAAGGGGGGCGCGGGCCCGAGCCCGCCTTCCCGGCCCTCCTCCTCCCTCGTGCGCGGTTCCCTCCAAAAGTTCGCTATTTATGGGCTACACCAGCCGGGCAGGGCAGAGCCGAGCCGAGCCGAGCGCTGCTTCCTCCCTCTCTCTCCCCCTCTCGCGGAGCGACGGCCGCCTTGGAGCGCCGGAGAGCTGGGCGCGCCGCCAGCCGGAGCTCGGCCGGGGAGAGGAGGCTTCCTTGCCGCGCTTGCTGCTGCTGCCGCCACTGCTGCGCGCCGCCCGCCCGCCCGCCATGTGAGTAACTGGGTGTGATGAGCCCAGGAAGTGTTCGGTTGGTACCTTCGGTGAGCGAAGAGGAAGCCACGAGGGCTGCGGTCCGGGCACGCTTTCCTGGGAGTGGGCACCACTGAGCACAGAAGACCTGCATAGGGTTGGACTGGAGACAGCAGGGGGGCTGACGGGGGGAGCTGCTTTCCGTGCGCTGAGGCGGCTGCGAAGGAGCGGCGCGCGTCCCCCGGTCCCGCTGCGCCTTCGCTCTTCTCCAGGGGTGCGCAGCGCGGGGCTACTTTGCATATCAATGGGAGACCCGGGCGAGGGGGAAAGTGGGGGTCCCGCAAGCCCGAGTGGCTGCATGATGGATGCCTCTCAGTGTTGGGCAGGAACAGGCAGCCCATCCTGAGCTCAGACTCTTTGGGAAGGGGCCCTGGAGAGGCTGTGGAAGATGAGTGGGAAGGGAGCCTTGCGGCCCGATCCTAAGCGGGTCTACTCGGAAGTAGGTCCCGTTATGTTCAGTGGGGCTTGCTCCCAGGAAAGTGTGCGTGCGATCGCAGGCTTAGGCTGCAAGCCTATCCACACTTACCTGGGAGCGTTGACTCCCAATTGACTGCAATAGGACTTACAGGAGTAGACATGCATAGGATTGGGCTTTCTCTCTCTCTCCGAACCCACCAAGTTTTCCTCCTTTCAGGCATCTCCAAAACCATCCCATGTCCCAGTGAAGTCAAATTCTCCCCCCTTGCAGGCTGTCTCTGCTTTCAAATTGCAGGTTGTGTGGAGAAAGAAGCCTGGGGTGCATGTAGCTCTGCATTCACAGGCAATGGCGACTTTTTGCAAGGTAGGTGTGCAACTGACAGGCAGCCCTATCCTATGCATGTCTTCTCAGAAGTAAGTTCCATTATAGTCAATGGTGCTTACTCCCAGATAAGTGTGGATAGGACTGCAGCCAAGGATGCCATCAGTTACCAGTGAGGGAGAAGAAAACCTTGAGGATGAAGCCAGCATGTCAGAATTGAGCTGGTGTTATGGTGTTAGGTACTTGCATGCACAAACTGGAGCCCAAACCCAGTTTAGTGTGGCATGAAATCAACAAAGACAAAAGCATCCTGCTCTGGATAAACAGGTACAGTCTTCTGTCCGCATAAAAGGATTGGGGCAGGAGGCGTCCAGAAAGCCAAACCTGGCCAATGAAAAGTTGTGTGCAAAGTTCAGGGAGAAGCAGGAAAGCTGGCTTGGAGTAATATTGCTTGATGCCCAGCTCTTGGGATGGAGTGGTGGGCATCTGACCAGGAAGAGGTTTGCCATGCCTGGGCACATAGCTGAGGAGCCAGCACAGCCCCAGAAAATAGCAGCAGGAACTTGCAAGGGGCTCTGCTCAAACTTTGCTGCCTCCTGTGGAAAAAGTGACTGCAGTCCAGAGCCATTTATAGGTGCCACTAAAGCCTCCTTTTCAATGAACAGCCGGGACAGTAAGTCTGTTCCTCGCTTGCTTGGGAAAGAGATGAAGCCCTGTTTCTGCTGACCCACTGAATTGGTGATGATGGCAGGCTAGGGCACACAGGGGCAGGCAAAACTTTCTTCACCTGTCTGTTCAGGTAGCATATATTTATGCACATAATACATGCACCTGCAAGTATATACATGCTTGCATATGCATACATATGCACGCATATAATACATGCACCTACAGTGAGCCAGGACTCCATTACAGGAAACCAATTATTCAAACCAAAAATAAGGCAATCTCACAAAATGGGATCAAAATCTGTTCAAATAAAATTCTTTTTAAAATCAAAATATCAATTTTTTTGCTGAAATGTCTAGATTTTAATGTCTCATATTACTCTTCCAAATGGAGCAGACTAGCAATCATTTGCATGGTTTTTTCAAATTCTTTAATTTGGATTGCTGAAACATGATACCCTGGTGAGCAGTTCTTTCAGTACATTACAGTACAGTCCTAAGTATATTTACTCAAAATTCTGCCATGTTCAGGGATGCTTACTCCAAGGTAACTGTGTATAGAATTGCAGCCTTTTGTATGTACTGTGCCAGGCTCAACAATTTAACATATTTTTCCCCTCTTATCCCTTAACCCAACTTCCCCCTTTGTTTTACTCCCTCAAAATGTCAAATCCATCTTCCAAAAATAGGTGGTTGTACAGAGTGTAAGAAAAATATTCATGGTGGCAGGTAGAAAAATGTCCTCAAGGTCACTGAGAAAGCAAACAGTGAATTTTCCCCCAAATACCCCCACACTGAAATCCCAAACCCCACAATCTTAAATTACTTCTTAGCTGCAGCGAGTTAAGAAATTCACATAACTGGTCACCCTGAAGTTTCTTCTAATTCTGAAAAGGGTCCTGCAGGATCTCAGAAGATAGGAGCTGTCTGCACTTTAATTCTTGTATTAGCTGTCCAGTTTCAATACATCGGCTTTAGTTTTCCTGCAGGTGACCAAGATGCTATTTCAAATTTATATGAAATAAATATGGGATTTTCTTTGGCGCACATGATGTTGTCTTCTACATGTGCTTTTGCAAAGTGTAAATACAAGTTTGCATTTCTGGCTAATGGAGTGAAGACTTTAGATGTGAAATCAGCTTGATTATTTCATAATCTAATTATTAAACATACTATACTTGTATTTTCTATCAATTTAGTGCATGGGAGGAGACCCTCACAGAAAATAATAGAGCCCTTTCCCTGCTCCTTAATGGGTGCAAGTAATCCTAAAGGGATCACAACATTAGTTCCATTAGTTCCAATTATATGACAGTCTGTACCTCCTCTACGTGGATCCAGGCTTTCCAGAACCTTAGGTTTTTGATGAGAAGGTTGCCAGATTCTTATACTGTATATATAGGGATTCGGCTATAGCTCAGTGGTACAGCACACGCACAAGTTCTAGGTTCAAACCTTCGAAGGTATATATAGTTGAGACAGACCCATTTAAAGCCCTGTAGAGCTGCTGTTGCCTATGCTGAAATAGATTGATCAGTGGTCTAACTGGCAGCCCAATCCTATCTACACTTTCCTGGGAGTAAGCTCCATCAACTCTAATGGGACTTACTTCTGAGTAGACAGGCATAGGATTGGTCTGTAAGTCAGTGGCATCCTCAGATATTCATGTGGTGTATAGTGGCCTTTTCATATATATATATGAAAGGCCCTGTCATTGGAAGTAATGGCCAAGTGTACACTGAGGACTGACAATGAATGGTGAGGAAGAGATCCATTATGCCTGTGTGGATTTTTCTCCCAAGTGAGCAGCTATTTGAGCTATGAGGGAATGGATTGCATCTCATATTTCTACTTGTCTTGCCATCTATCTTACTTGTCTTCTTTCTGTTACCTCTGTGTAGGAAGAGTTCAATTAATTCCTTACCTGGTAAATAGGTGGTCATAAAGGATAATTTCCCTGACCTACTGAGGACCATTCCTTCACTCTCTAAACTCTCACCATTGGTCATCATAGCTTATTTGAATAATTGTTTCTTGTGTTGGACCCAGCTTCTCTTCTGTCCTTCCAAATGAAGGCACAATTGCAAACACTAACTGCCTTGTAAGGCTCAAAGTCCCTGCAACAAGTCTGATAATCCAGACTAAATATGCAGAAATGAATAAGAAGCATATTCAAGCAATTCAAAGTGCTAATTCACATTATTTTAATTTATCATCCCTTGATTATTCAGTACTTGATGGCTTTTGTTTGAAAAGGGATAAAAGGAATGCTATGTTAGATCTGAAGTGGCTGGTTTACACATACATATCATGGTTTCAAATTGCCTTTTGCAACTGTTGTTTGATGAAAGCGTGTGTGTTGGCTGGCAGTTATTATTCAATTATTATTTTGGTGGTAGGCAGTTTCCCTTTAAAATGCAGGAAAAAGAACACCCTAGTTCAGTGTGTAAGGCCAGTCACTGTTACCTCCACAGAACTCATTCAGGAGTTCCCATGCCTTCAGTTTCAGTTCCACCATCCTTTCCATATTATCCTTCTATCTTCATAATAATTCTTCTCCCAGCCATTTTCCTCCAGAATTGCTTTGCACTGGTTGCATCCTTGTACCTTCTCCCCCTAAAGAACTACCCCAGTTGTCTCCAGTGTCTCCATTAGTGTTTTCTGTCACAGCCAAATCACAATCCTCTTCTAGTTAGTGTGTGCTATTCTGATTTTCTAGCCTCAAAAACTGTACAGTAATAGCAGCACCCTGCACCAATATTCATGATATGATATTGCAGGACAAAAAGTTGTGTGTCTGAATTCACATTCTGCATGAAAACTACATCCACATCATTTCAGTAATTTACACACTGAGGCTGCAATCTTATGGGAGATTACCTGGAAGTAGATCCCACTGAACTTCATAGGATTTGCTTCTGAGTAGACACGCCTTGCTTGGGCTGAATCATCCTGCGTATACTGTTACAAAGACATTGCTGAGTTAACCCATTTCTGTCCAACCCACAGGTGTACACATTTGATCCCTGTTGCATATATGCAACATTGGGCAGAAAAGGCTTAAACAGAAATTGGCATGCAAGAGAGCTGAAGATCTGTCAGCTAAAATGCATATATGGTAGATCTGCAGCTTGGTATCTTCAGTGCACTATGTTGTGATGTGAGATTGATCTGAATCCCTCAAGTGATAAGCTTTGGATGAAGAAACTGTGCCTTTACTAATGTTCTGTATTATTTCTTCTTTACTTTGGAATGACTGGTATAAAGATGTTGTATAGAAATTAAGCTCTGTCTTGAGTTAGGAAGAAGAAAATACCGGAATAGTTGAGAAATAAGGTAAATTGTTTTATAGTGTCAAGGTTAAACAGTGTGTTATTCTATTCCTTTGATTAGAAATCAAAGAAAACAAAACTAGAACTCCTCCTCTATGCAGCTCTTCCAAATTGGTGGTAACAAAAAATTTTCCTTCTACACAAAGTATCCTTTTATAGTTATCTAATTTTGATCTTATGAATAAGTCAGCATAGATTCAGATTGCAGGCCAACAAAGTTTCACCAAAGGACGCCTGCCAATGCTTTCCCTTTGGTGCTTCTGCCTATTTTCTCAAAGGTGTAGAGAAACATACAAGATATTTTGAAAATGTGCATCATTGTAGCCTCTCTCTCCTCATTTTGCTCCATAGCATGTTGCATATTCTAAATATGTGTGTAGCACAATACATTTGCAACATAAACCCATGGGGGGATTAATAAGAAACTGAGAAAGCAGTGAAAGCAAAAATTACTAGTATGGATTTTAAAACATAGCTTGAGAGATTTCTTATTTGTTTTGAGTGTGCTGTATACAAAAGATTATAGAATGGGTATTATGCAAAGGTCAGCCTACATGTATCAACAGCTCCTAGTCTTGAGACAAAGGGAAAGAAGACACAGATAAAAAGAAGCAAAAGGGAAAACAGAAAAGCATTTGATTAAATTCATCTACCAAACCTCCTCCTGCTGGCAAACAATCAGCTGCCCATGGTAATAGTTGTATAAAAAGTAGTTTCCAGCCACGCTTTTATGAAGTACAAATACATGCACATTAGTCTCTAATTAAAACGAACATAACCACAAGTAGGGCAAGATGTAGTATTTAAAAAAAGAAGTTGCACACAGATATGTCCCATTCCTATGTGTTATTTCTAGAACTGAGCACTGGGTAAAAGATACATATTTCATATTCTAACAATTTATAAGCTCTTGTGCAGTAATTTATAAGTAACTGAGTACAGGACTACAATTTTGAAATAGTTTGGGGAGAAGCCAGGCTTCAGAATGGTTAAGTCTTTACTCAATGCACTGCAGAATCTCAGTTGATTTGCATGGGGGGGGGGGGAGACACCTTTTTATCAGATAGTGGCAAAATAACATGGAACAGAAAATAGAAGCAAGAGAAAAGCATGGCAGAACAGCAAAAGCAAAGTATGGAAGAGAGAAAAAATGAGAAATAAATGCATAAAAGAAGTAGTAAAATGAAAGGCTGGAGAAGAAATGCAAAGACAAAAAAAGATAAAATAAGCCACTAAGAGAAAGAGAACATAAGGAAAGAGAGAAAAGGACTGGAAAAATTGGTAAGAGGGGGAAAAAAGGGGTGATAGGAAATGCCAGAAGAAAGAAATTAATAAAAAAATGAAAAAGTGGCCAAGGGGAAAAAAAAAAAAAACAAGCCAAAAACTTGAGAGGGAGAGAAAGGGAGGATGGAACTAAGGAAAAGGGGCTGGAAAAATTGGGAAGAAAAAAAGGGGAAGGAAACTGATTTTCAACAGAGAAAAGCTGGCAAGGGGAACTGCTTTGAACCAAGTCTCCCTTTTAAAGGACTTTCCAGTTCTTCTGGGATACTTTGGGAGCCTCATTGTGCTAGAGCTCTAGAAGCTCTGCTGAATAGGAGCAGACATTTCCCAGAGAATAGGTGACACAGGATGTCTGATGGCATCACACACACCCCTCCTCACCACTGCCAAACCCAAGCAGTCACCCACTTCACTCTGTGTGCGCCAAATGATGTGAGCCTCCCCTGAGCGAACTGGCAACATCTGCCTGGAAGAGTCTCAGAGAGGCAGATGCATCTCTTTAGACAGGTCAGCACTTCCTCCTGCCAGGGCAGCTCTGACAGCTACCTGTCAGGAGGAGGAAACCCTTTTCAGAGCTTCAGGGCTCCAGATCCTTTGCAGCCAGCTCTGCTGTTGACAGCAGCGAGTCATTCCCTCCAGCTCCAGTAAATCAATGGCTCCCACAGGCAGCCACATGGATTGTGCTGAAGCCCCCCAAATACCAATACTTCACAGTGTGTTAGCAAATGAAAATAAAAGAATAGAGAAGGAAAGAAGAATGGCCGGAACCCACCAGGGTCACTTTTGCCTGTCCCCACGGCAATAATATACAAGGAACAATATTCTTGTGCACAGATTCAAATAAATATTCTTGTTTTTACTTATTTCCAATATAGTGGCCAATATTTAGACCTGCAGCTCCTTTCCTCCTCCTGTTTCTTGTGTGGCATCTAAGCACAATGATTCCCTACCATCTTTCTGCTTGGTCTGACAACAGGTTTCTGAAGTAGGTTCTTGCAAAGTTCCACTTTGTACCTGGAAAACACATTTTTGTGTGTGAGTGTGTGTGTGAGAGATTTGCTCAAGGCCATTTAGTGGGTCTGTGGCAGAATCAGGCCTGGAACACACTCTTCTGCGAAAACCCTGCCCTAGCTCCTGAAACACTCATAGGAGGAGGACTATGTTTCTGTGATTGCAAATACCTAAGAGTCAGAAAAGGTGAAAGCAGTTTTGGGTATAAACACAGGCTATAAATCTGGATAGGGAGGCAGAGTCTTGCAGGGCTTCCTGGTTCATCCCTTGCAGAGAAGCTGAGGACAGGCAACCTTATGTACCAGGGTGTTGCAATTGGTGCAGGGAGGCTAGAGAGCTGCAGGCTGAGGGCCCAGTTCTATCCCATTTTCCAGTGTGGTGTGCGCTGCATCCTGTGGTGGAGGGGCACACACTTGGGCCTTCTTCAGGTATGGGGACATTTGTGTCCTTTCCACAGGGCTGCACTGTGGGTACACCAGCGCTGGAAAGTTAGATAGGACTGCAGCCTGAGGTGAGGGAATTGCAATGGTGACAGCAACACGATGGAGGATCCCAGGCTGACCCCAGAAGACCCCACTAGTATCCCCCCAGACCCTGTGCCAGCCAAGACCCTCCTGGGGGTCTCTCCCCGGCTGCGCCCCCTGCACCCAGCCGCACCCACGACCCCTGGTGGCCCCCACCCTCCGCCCTTTTCTGAGGCTGCAGCCCGAAACAGCCTTTCCTGGGGGGAAGCCCCACTGAACTCAACGGGGCTTACTTCCGAGTAGACACGCCCAGGCTTGCGCTGCCGACGCAGTCCCCCCGCTCGGAGAAACTGCCCCAGCGAGCCCGTCCCGCGTGTTCGTGGGGAGAGGGCGGCGCAGACACGCGCGTGCGACCCGCAGGCTGGGCGACGCCCCACCCGGAGCCGCCACTGGGGTGGGGGCGGCACTGCCTCTCCCCGAGGAAGGGGGCGCGGGCCCGAGCCCGCCTTCCCGGCCCTCCTCCTCCCTCGTGCGCGGTTCCCTCCAAAAGTTCGCTCTTTATGGGCTGCACCAGCCGAGCGCTGCGCTGCTTCTTCCCTCTCGCGGAGCGACGGCCGCCTCGGAGCGCTGGAGAGCAGGGCGCGCCGCCAGCCGGAGCCCGGCCGGGGAGTGGAGGCTTCCTTGCCGCGCTCGCTGCTGCCACTGCTGTGAGCCGCGACCCCCTGCGCGCCGCCGCCCAGCCATGTGAGTACCTTCCCCGCAGAGCCGCTTGCAGGCTCCCCCGCGTCCCCTCCCACTCCTTTCCGCGCCCCGGTGCAAGCAGGGGTGGCGCGCCGAGGAAGGGTGCGTGTGGGGCGGACCTGGCACCGGGGAGGCGGGAGGGAACTCGGGCGCCAGCCTTCGCAGCAGCCCAGCGCGGCCCCGCCGCTCCAGTGCGCCTCCGTTCCCAGAACTTCCACGCCCGCCCTCCAGAAGTTGAGCGCGGCGGCCAGGGACAGTCTGCGCACGACTCAGAAGCCCTCCGTGGGTCGGCGCGGTCCCGCGTGGGGCGGGCTGGAAGCCGCCTAGATCTGCTCTAGACTAGGGAGACAAAACCTGTTCAGCAAAAGGGTCCCTTTGGAATGGAGACCTCGAGCCCAATCCTATGCATGCTTACTCAGAAGTAAGTCCCACTGTAGTCAATGGGACTTACTCCCAGGTAAGTGTGGATTGGATGGCAGCGTTACTGCCCAATTCTGTGCATGTTTATTGAGAAGTCTCACTTCTGTACTCAGTGGCGCTTACTCCCAGGTAAGCGTGCATAGGATTGCAGCCTTACAGCCCAATCCCATGTATGTTTTCTCAGAAGGTAAGTCCCACAGTAGTCAGTGGGGTTTACTCCCAGGTAAATGTGGACAGGGTTGCAGCCTGACAGCATGCCTATGCTTGTTTACTCAGAAGTAAGTCCCATTGTGGTCAATAGGGCTTACTCCCAGGTAAGTGTGGATTGAATTGCAGCCTTACAGCACAATCCTATGCATGCTTACTCAGAAGTAAGTCTCACTGTACTCAGTGGTGCTTACTCCCAGGAAAGTGTGCATCGGATTGCAGCCTTAGAGAGTACGTCAAGAAGTGGGAAGGGAAGTGAGCCTGTATCCAGCCCCTGTCTTGTATTAATCCTGCAAGATTTTCTGGCATTGCCCAACATTCCCTGTAGCAATGAAGCCCTCCCCCCTACTTGTATCTAGGCTCTGCTTTAAATTGCAGGTTGTGTGTGTGAGGGAGGCTGGAGAGGAATGCAAATCTCTGTTGGGGGTTTTATGTGGCTTTTACCAAGCTAGGTGTGTGCGTGTATGTGACTGACAAAGGAGTGCCATCAATTGCCAGCATAAACTCTTCCAGTGAGAAAGGTGCACAGCAGAATGAATGGCAGGTGGCTTGATGTATTCTCTGGACTTGGGCTCCAAGCCCAGTTTGGCGTGGCATGAAATTAACCAAGACAGAGACATCATCCCCTGGATGCAATCTTGTATTCATAAAAGGGGAAAGGGCAGGAGGCAGCCAATTGGGGCCAGTGAGCAGTGTGTGTGTTGCTTTCTCTCCCCATGCAGAGCCCAGGCAGATGAGGACAGGTTTGCTTGGAGGAGTGACATTGCTTGGTACCAAGTGCCTGGGATGGAGTGGCAGGCATCTGACCAGGAAGCACATAGCTGAGGAGCCAGCACAGCCCCAGAAAATAGCAGCAGGAACTTGCAAGGGGCTGTGCTCAAACTTTGCTGCCTAGTGTGGAAAAAGTGACTGCAATCCAGAGCCATTTATAGGTGCCAGTAGTGACCAAAGCAAGCTGCCTTTTAGCTTCAGTGCAAAACCTCAGGCAGTCCACGCTTTGCTGGGGCAGACATGAAGCAGTGTTTCTGCTGACCCATTCAGTCCGTAATGGCAGGGTAGGGCACAAAAGACAGCCCAGTCTTTTCTTTGCCTCTCTTTCAGGTGGCATATATTTACACACACAATGTAGGGCACCTGCAAGGCTGAAAATGGGCCAGGACTACATCAGAGGTAGCAGATCATACAGACCAAATAGAAGGCCAGTCTGGTTAAAAGGACATTCTTTTCAATCAAAGGGCAAGCAGAATCCTCTTTTTTTCCTTCTGCTTAGGTGCCGAGACATTGAAAAAGCTAGAAGAGTTTGCTGTGATTTATAATGTCTCACACGCCTCCTCAAAATAAAGCTGGCTGGGCTGTCCTTTGCATCTTTTAACTTCCTTTTAATTAGCATTGCTAGAACAGGACGCCCTGCGAACAGTGCTTTCATTAAGTTGTGGGAAGCAGAACAGCAGATAAACAAACGGTTTAAAACCCAGAGTTGAGCTGTTGTCTCTTTTTGTCTCTCCCCTCCTTTCCCTTTCTTGCCATCCTCTCATCTTTCCATACGCAAGAGCAAGCTAACAGCTAAGGGAAAAATTAAATGTATAGAGTCTCATCCAAAAATAGCTTGTGGCATGCAGGCAAGAAAATGATGGGGAGAGCGAGAGAGACACTGACACTGTCCTTAAGATCTCATTCATAAAAGCAAAACTTGATATTTTCCCCCATACATTCCCCTCACCATATGAAATCCCAAAACCCATAGTTGTCACTTCTAAGTTTATTTATTCAGGTATTTATATACTGCCTTTCTACCTCCAAAGAAGGTAGCCCCCCATACAACATTTTAAAAAGTGCAGTATAGTAAGAAAGCACTCAGGCCAATGCTAGTCTCTGCAGGAGCCAGATAATTAATAAGCTCAAGTAGTTGGTCAAATTGAAGTAATGTTTAATCCCAAATTGTCTGCTGCAGGATTTATGATGGAAAATACAGTACTTGCATTTCAACCTTTGTGGTAGTTTGTGCTGTCCTCTTTCAGGTTTGCCCAAATGTAATTAGTTCAGATTTTTGGGTAAGAGATCTTAGTTTGACTTGCAAATAGTTTTGCTTGTGTGGTTCATGTTTGCTTCTAAAAAATTCAAATGTATCTCTTTTGGCTAATGAAACACTGTGAAGGCTTTCAATCCAAGCTGAAAATAAATGTTTAGTTAAATATCTAATAATAATAATAATAATAATAATAATAATAATAATAATAACTAGGTATTTATATACCGCCTTTCTGGTCATCGTATTACTCCTCTGACTTTATTCAAGGTGGTTTACATAGGCAGGCATTTCTAAATCCCTCAAGGGGATTTTTACAATCATAGAGGTTCTCTCTTTCAA
Source organism: Tiliqua scincoides (assembly GCF_035046505.1). Taxonomy (NCBI): domain Eukaryota; kingdom Metazoa; phylum Chordata; class Lepidosauria; order Squamata; family Scincidae; genus Tiliqua; species Tiliqua scincoides. The sequence continues at coordinate 252,929,216 of NC_089821.1, forward strand.
GAACCAACAACATTTCAGAATGGATCTGTTTTGCCAAATCCCAATCCACTGGGCCTTGCAAGCCAGTCCAATCAATCAGAGTTGCCAATAAGCCAAGTTCCAGTCCAAAGTCAGGTTCCAGGTAGGTCAGTCCAATCAATCAGAGTATCCAAATCAAAGTCCAAAGCCAAAGTCCAGTCACAATCCGATTCCCAATTCCATAAACCCAGTCAGTCAGTCTCCTCTCCTACCTCCAACCTGCACTCCTTCAAAACCCATCAACCCTTTCTGCCTCAGGTGCTCCTTATATCCCTGAGGGCCTTATTACCTTCCAGTGGCTCCAGCTGTGCAGCACACTCTGCTGGATGCCCAAGTCTTACCCTTAAAGGGGCCACTGCTGACACCACATCTACCTCCTCGCCAGTTCTTCCGCAATTCCAATACAGGATCTTCCTGGTTTGGTCTCACTTCTGGCCTCCAGTTCTCCAGAACTGGAGTTCTCCCTCCAGTTTAATTCTTTCTTATGGTATAAGAATACTATTCTTATTAAAGCAATCATAACTGTTGTTTCTAACCTTACAATCTTGTTAGGTAAATTCATATTTCCATTTCTGTGGAGTGAAAAAGTAAAGTGAAATATTTGAACAGTAGGGTCACAAAGGATAATTCACTTGATCTAAACTGGATGTTTCCTTTGCTTTTTACATATTATTGTTCTCCAGTTATTGATCTGAACTATCATTTATCAGCCTATTGGCCTTGGCTTTTCCATTTTCCTTCCAGTTGGAAGCACCATTCTTAATACAGTACTGCTCCGTGAGACTCAAACTCATGGACGAATTATGGCATTCCATAATACTGTACATTTAAATGTGTAAAAAGAAAAGGCAAATAAAGTGTAGGGATAGTACATGTAGCTTCATTTCTTACCTCTTGATTACTCAACATTTGATGACCCATGGATGAATGCGTGTACTATCTCTGCTGAAAAGCATTGCATTTGAGGTGACATTGGTGAAAGCACTGTAAATATAGCATTGCATCTGTAATGGGTTGTTCACATATACAACTCATCATCACATAACTGCCTTGAGCACCAGGCTTGTAACCTGGGGAAAGGCAGTACAGTATAGAAATCTTCTAAATAAAGAAATAAATGTGCAGATGCTGTCATAATAAACTGAACATGCACCAGCCCATAGTAATTACTAATATAGATGTCTGTATTTTGGTTGGGAAGGCTGGTGTGCCTTAATTTGCAAGCAAAGGGACTTCTGGTCCTAAATCATTGGTTCTATGCTGAGAGAGCAGAATAGTCTAACGCTGACTTATTCAATGCTCTTTAATTTGGCTATTTCCTTAGCTATTTCCAAATATCAATCCTCCACCTGGTCACACAACACTATCCTTCAACCTGCCCCTAAAACCACTTTAGCCCCATTGTGCACCATTTATCAGATCTGGGTGTCCTTTAAGAGCCCTGATGTTGCATGACAATTCTGTATGCTGAATTCAAATCCAGAATCCATGAATCCAGATCCATGAATAAGCTATATCAGTGGTTTCTAAACTTACTGTGGTAATGCTACCCTTCTTTCATGGCTGTGTCTTCCTGGCTCTCTTGGATGCCACCATCCTGGATTGGGCTGGATCGCACAAGAATTGCACAAGATCTCATGAGAATCATGTGAGATCTCTCAAGTTTTAAGATGGTGGCACCAAGGAGAGCTGGGAAGAAGAGACAACTGAAGACATCCCCCAGGGTTCTTGTGAGTTTGCCGCAGCACCTTCAGGCACTGTGGCACATAGTTAGGAACCACTGAGCGATGCTCTTATGCATTATGGCAGTGATTACAATTTTTTTTCAATTCATATAGTTTGGGATTGTAATATTTGAGTGTTGTTGGTGCAGGTTTTTGAAATGTGGGCACAGTGTGCAAAGTCATCTGTATGTTGCTTCAAATGCATCATGAGATCTGGTGCTGGGCCTGGTAGGTGTGATGTTTCATTGGATGATATAAATTTAGTCTGAATCCTTCAGATAATAAGCTCAGGATGGAGAAGCATCATGTTTATAAGTCTCAAGAGTATCTGTTATTCCTTATTTAACTTGGAAAGGGCATACGATTAGTTCAGTTTAAAATGTAAATGTAATCCGTAAATGTATATAATATTGCATATCAAGTTATACAAGCCATCCTTAAGAACATAAGAAACAGCCCCACTGGATCAGGCCATAGGCCCATCTAGTCCAGCTTCCTGTATCTCACAGAGGCCCACCAAATGCCCCAGGGAGCACACCAGATAACAAGAGACCTCATCCTGGTGCCCTCCCCTACATCTGGCATTCTGACTTAACCCATTTCTAAAATCAGGAGGTTGCACATACACATCATGGCTTGTAGCCCATAATGGATTTTTCCTCCAGAAACTTGTCCAATCCCCTTTTAAAGGCGTCTAGGCTAGACTCCAGCACCACATCCTGTGGAAAGGAGTTCCACAGACCGACCACACGCTGAGTAAAGAAATATTTTCTTTTGTCTGTCCTAACCCGCCCAACACTCAATTTTAGTGGATGTCCCCTGGTTCTGGTATTATGTGAGAGTGTAAAGAGCATCTCCCTATCTACTCTGTCCATTCCCTGCATAATTTTGTATGTCTCAATCATGTCCCCCCTCAGGCGTCTCTTTTCTAGGCTGAAGAGGCCCAAACGCCGTAGCCTTTCCTCATAAGGAAGGTGCCCCAGCCCTGTAATCATCTTAGTCGCTCTCTTTTGCACCTTTCCCATTTCCACTATGTCTTTTTTGAGATGCGGCGACCAGAACTGGACACAATACTCCAGGTGTGGCCTTACCATAGTTTTGTACAACGGCATTATAATACTAGCCGTTTTGTTCTCAATACCCTTCCTAATGATCCCAAGCATAGAATTGGCCTTCTTCACTGCCGCCGCACATTGGGTCGACACTTTTATCGACCTGTCCACCACCACCCCAAGATCTCTCTCCTGATCTGTCACAGACAGCTCAGAACCCATCAGCCTATATCTAAAGTTTTGATTTTTTTGCCCCAATGTGCATGACTTTACACTTACTTACATTGAAGCGCATCTGCCATTTTGCTGCCCATTCTGCCAGTCTGGAGAGATCCTTCTGGAGCTCCTCACAATCACTTCTGGTCTTCACCACTCGGAAAAGTTTGGTGTCGTCTGCAAACTTAGCCACTTCACTGCTCAACCCTGTCTCCAGGTCATTTATGAAGAGGTTGAAAAGCACCGGTCCCAGGACAGATCCTTGGGGCACACCGCTTTTCACCTCTCTCCATTGTGAAAATTGCCCATTGACACCCACTCTCTGCTTCCTGGCCTCCAACCAGTTCTCAATCCACGAGAGGACCTGTCCTCTAATTCCCTGACTGTGGAGTTTTTTCAGTAGCCTTTGGTGAGGGACCGTGTCAAACGCCTTCTGAAAGTCCAGATATATAATGTTCACGGGTTCTCCCGCATCCACATGCCTGTTGACCTTTTCAAAGAATTCTATAAGGTTCGTGAGGCAAGACTTACCCTTACAGAAGCCATGCTGACTCTCCCTCAGCAAGGCCTGTTCGTCTATGTGTTTTGAGATCCTATCTTTGATGAGGCATTCCACCATCTTACCCGGTATGGATGTTAGGCTGACCGGCCTATAGTTTCCCGGGTCCCCCCTCTTTCCCTTTTTAAAAATAGGGAAATCCTTCTTTAACTACTACTGTCTTCAGTTGTATTTGTGTTTCTCAAGACACAAATAACCACTCACATTTTCAGAAGAAAGACATTCGGTTTTGGATACCCAATTGGTAGGATTGCCATAGTGCAACCTGATCCTAAACAGACTTACTAGAGCATGAGTTCCATTGAACAGTAGAGTTACCTCTGAGTAAAAATGCTTAGAAGCATGCTGTAATTCTCTTGACAGTGTATGTAAGAACCATTTAAATCAAAAACATGGTAATTAATTCTGAGTATTAGGTTTATTGCATTTCTGGCTAGATATTCAAACGATGAGATCACTCTTTAAAGTCTTGACAAATCATATCATATATATAAAATGTATGTTTCTTCTATGTTGTGCCTATTTGTGCTTATTTCAAGGGAGAATTAACAATTGTCATCCTCGCATACAGAACAACCCAGGTTCAATTCTTGATCTCGCCATGAAAGGTAGAAACAGATTCTAGTCTGAAATCTTGGAAAGTCACTGATAGTCAGCATCGATAACGCTGAGCTACCTGGACCAACCCTGAGCTGCCCGGAGTGTAGGGCTGCCATAGTGCCAAAAATAACTACCATATTAGTTATTAGGATTGTGGCATCCTGAGCACAACCAGATAGCCACCGGTGGCTTCTCGGGGGAAGGTGACTTTTGTCCCCTTCCCCCAGGTAAGTCCAGCAGCCCCACAATGGGCTTACTCGATTCTGCGGCAACCCTTGGGTCACCATAGAATCAATAGCCTCCGTTACGGGCGGTGGACCCAACACAGAGGTTCAGGATCTGGTGGAGCTGAGCCCCACTGGTCCCGCCTCCCTCACCCTCCCCTTAGTACGCCTCTTCCCTGCCTTTCCTCTGCCTCCGCCGCCCTGTAACGCCTCCTCCCCACCTGCCCCCACCGACCTCTAAACCACCCTGTGGTTTGGGTGACCGCAGAGTGGTGGACCACTGGTGATTTACTGGCACTTGCCCAGTGCTAGCCAGCCCTGAGCTAGCACTAGCACTGAACCAGCCCTGAGGGCTGCAAATGTGCTTTACAGCACATTTGCGATACTCACCACCGGTGGAGCACCAGTGGTGCAAGTTCAGGATTGGGCTCTGAGTCAGTATAAGGCAGCTTTCTAGATCTAAATTTTGCTTATTCCAAGGGAGCAGTGTTGCTATTAAATATTTCCCATCACCCTGAGGGGATGGTGGCTATGTTGTAATTAAAAGCAACAGCGATTTTCAGCCACTGTGCCATGGCACATTGGTGGACCATGAATGGTTTTCAGGCATGCTGAGGGAATTTGGGAGAGGGTAATATATTGGTAGGGCCATTGGGGAATGTGAGCCCCTGGCCAGTAGTGCAGTGTGCCTTATCAATTGTCAAAATACTGATGGTAAGCCTTGACAATTTTAGTGCCTTCTCAGTGTGTCATGAGATGAAAAGGGTTGAAAATCGCTGACTTAGAGGAAAAGGACAGAGAGGTAAGGCCCTTGACTGGCTTGCTCATTTCATGAATTGAGCATGAAGTATCAAATGCTTCTGGGAGAATTCTGGGGCCTGCTTCAGTGCATGCTTTTTGTCCCTGGTTGTTCCCTTGGCTGGTCGATAACCTTCCCCAGGACTTACCTTTATCAAAATGCCCCTGGAAGGCTAGATGAAAATGAAGAAAAATATTGGAAGGACTTCTTCCCATATCCCTCACACATTAGTTCTGACACTTGATACACATTTCACATTTATGTTATAAATATACAGTACAATATTCCTGTTTTATTCATATTGATATGAGGAAATTGCTGAGTATGACATATGAAGTGCAGTTTATGGAAGCAAATGGTACACTTTAATAATACTTTTACAAATGTAACTTTCTGGAAAGAAAACTATTATTTAAAAGTGTTGTATTTTGCACTTTCTACCAATGGTCCACATCATTGCATTTTCCTCCCACTCTGCTGAAAGTGGAAATAGAATCAAACTTGCAGTAATACACAGGTAACTGATATAGAAGGATTAATCAGAACAAACCTGTTTACTGTCAGTCTTACAGGATACTATATTTCAGGGATGACCAACCTTTCAACTTTAAGGCTCTTGGACCTTTAACTTGTATAGAGGAGGGAATTTCATCAGGTGCAGCTTGACATCTGTGAGATGATAAGCATCACCTACTGAAATCCCCTCTTCTACACAATCGATAAAGGTCCAGGAGCCTTGAAGTTGAATGGTTGGCCACCCCTTCTACATTTAATGACTTCAAGGTGTTTGCAACAATGAAAGAACTTGGGAGAAGTTGTGAGATATGTCTGCTAGTAGGTAATTTTTCCCAATCATAATTTACAAATATATCTGCAATAAATTTGTTCTTTGTAATGTAACTCCAACAGAAACAAGTTCTTCCAGAATACAGCATTATCAGGACCTGAATCAAACCTGCACAATTTATCACACATGAAGCTGGATGAGGCCAATCAGCAATGTATTGTGCCCCACCAGGAGTTCAGTAAACTTGTTTTAGATGCATGCGTGGGAGTCCAGAAACAAAGGGCCTTGTCAGGCGCATGGCTCATGGTCTTCTTTCAGCCTGGTGAGTCACAAATTCTGCACTCCTGCACTTAAAGCATACAAATGCATTTTCACAAACGGTTTTGAACCTTTTTGATCATTTCGCCACAAGAATTTGTGAATAAATTAATTCTTTGTGTCATGCAGTGTAACACCACTTCCCATTGTAGTTAGGCTTATGTAAGTGTCCACTCTCTAGGTGACCTTAAGGGAGTGAGGGCCCAATTCTATCCAATTTTCCATCACTGATGCAACCATGCCAACAGGATGTGTGCTACATTCTGTAGTGAGGGAACATTTGTGGAGGCCTCCCCAAAGTAAGGGAACATTTGTTCCATTATCTTGGGGTTGCACTGTGGCAACATCTGTGCTGGAAAGTTGGATAGGGTTTGGCCCTGAGTGGGTTCAGTATTTTACAGCTTGATTTCTCCCTGGTGAGAGGAAGAACCGTAACCATATATATAAACAGTTACAGAGAAATGCAGCAAAAACGTTTTATGATTCATTCTCACAAAATGACAAACAACATATCATTGTTAGTCACCAGGAGGCAGTGTACCCACTCTGGATACTCCAATAAGTTCATAAATACTATGCTCCTAACAATATACTGTTGCCTGGCACTGCCGGGCCCTTAAAGCTTTGCGCTCCTACTGCAACTTTTAAATAAAATGATTGCACCTGAGGCAGCTAAGGACTGTACAGGGGTGGAACCGGTTATAATAATAATATTACCACCACCACCACCCCATCTTTCTTCCTGGAGGGACTCAAAGTGACTTACAACAAAAGTTAAAACAAATTAAAAAACATAATTTAAAAACAGATAAAAGCATATTAACAACACATCATAAAAACAGTAGTCAGATAAAAAAGTAGTCAGGTGAAAGAGCATAGTTAGATGGTCAGTTGCCTATGCAACTGGCTTGTGCCCATGCATTTTCTCAAGTTGATCCATCGCACAAGGGTGCATGCGTGTGTGTAGCCTGGTAACCCCCACTCCCACTGCAAATGAGCTGTTCAGAAGGGGAAACGGTGGCTGAATTCAGTCCACCTACTCCCCTTTTCCTTACTAAACAACTGATCAGCAGGATTCCATCTTCCTTCAGACTACACAGTTGGATCAAGCTCTTGGTCCAGATGGTGCTGTTCATGTTGGTCTTTGCTTTCTTGGGTAAAACAATCTGAAAAAGAGATAAATGACACATTTTATAATATCAGCTTCCAATTGGACCTTGCCAATATCTGAGGTCCTGCTGCTGCTCCCCTAAACTGACTGGATTCAGCAGTTCTCCAGCTGGATGAGAGGCAGGGGGCAGGCTACCTTCTCAAACCATTTTTTTTTTTTCTGCCATATATGGCAGGGATGGGACCTCAAGTCAGGTGACTCAAGACCAAGTTGCAAAAATATGTTTTTTTTGCTGACTTGTATACACTTGAGTTAGGTGTGTCACTGACTTGGCACTAATTCGAGTTTGAGCCACTGACTTGAAAATGAGTCCCCATGTGTGCAGACTCTGTGTCTTCACTTCATGTGGCCATAATTCAGACCAGGTGAGCAGCAGGAGGAAAGTACCGGCAAGGAGGCAGGGAAAGATTAATGTTTTGCGGGGGGGGGGGGGGGGGGGGGGGGGGGGGGGGAGAGAGAGAGCAGGCTCTCTTGTCCACCTCTGAAGGAACTGATGATCATTGGACAAAGGATGGGAGGTCTTTTTTCCCTCTGGACGAGGCAGGGCAGAAGCCCAAGCAGCTGCTTGCCTTAGGATTGGCTGGAGGGGGAAAAAGGAGATGAGAAGGTCAGGAAGTGGTGCCTCATGGCACTGTTGTTTCCTGGGAGGAAGAAGCTGTCTCACTGAATGACAGGCAATAGAACTACTTCTGTAGAACTGCGAAGGATTGGGTTCTACTCTTAACGTAAGCCTCCCAGCTGCTGCTACACAACCCTTCTCTGACTTGTTGCTTCAGTTTCCTGCAGCTCTCTGTCTCGTGTCCTCCTTCCTTGCTGAGCTCAGACCCCTCTCATTCTCTTTTGGTCCATGCCCTGGCATGCCTGATCCAAAAGATACCAATTCGAGTCAAAATGACCTTGGAATTTCTAGGGGGAAAGTCAGCAAAGGGCACCACTAGCACTTGTGCATGAGTTGAGTTTTGGGGGGGGGGGTAGAGACTTAGGACTTGACTTGAGTCTCACTGCAGTGCCAAGTTCTCATCCCAAATATATGGTATTCAGTATGCATAACTGTGGAATATCTGGCCACCTAGTGGAAAATTACAGCCTCCAATGAGGTTGTAGGCTTTGCGGATTTTTTTTTAAAAAGTGGCTATACTTAGATGCTATGAGATTCAGCAGAGGGGAAGGTCATTAATGCTATAACTCACAACACATTTCGCCCGGAATAAGCCCCATTGAATATTGTGGGATTTACTTCTGAGTAAACAAGCATAGGATTTTGCTGTAAGTTTGCCATCACACTGTATCAAGAAATGGAAGCAGTTCATAGACAACAGAACCCTTTGTTCACGAACTACTGAGTTTTCCTGATAAGGTGCTGACTCTCTGAGCCAGAGCTTATCTCTTATCACAGTCATTCACCAATAATTGCTATAAAACTCAGCACATCTTAAGAGACAGCTGGATTCACTTGTGTTGGTTTCATGTGATTATGAATCTATTAAGTATCATATATTTTAAGGAGCAGAGGACAGAAGGGTGTTGGTTTTACCTTTTTTTTTATTTGAGTGATGGTGTTTGTTTGCTCTAGCCACTAGCTGCTCCTGCCTTCTTGGTCCCTTTGTTTGTAAACGGCATTAACAATGGCAAGTATTATTATTATTGTTTTTGGCACCATCACTTTATTCTTGGTGGCTAGCGCTTTCAAAAGCCTGCTGCAAACAAAAGTTGCTTCACGAGTCGGGTCTAGAGGTTTATTTATTTATTTGATTTATATTCCGCCTTTCTCCCCAAAGGGCACCCAAGGCGGTTTAAAGAATAATGCTTCCTTTGTCCTGCTTGCTAATATTTAGGCTTTGATTATTGAAATATATGAAATTAAAATTTGAAATATACTCGTATATTGGTCTGGGTATCTTATGTTTAGTGATTGTTGTGTCTTGTAATGGTATGACATTATTGAATTTACCTTAAATAAATCTTTGATACCTTAACATTTATAGTTTCTTTTTAGTGATTAAATACTTAAATCAGATGTTTAGGTTTTGTTTCATCAAAAAAGATTACTGAATAGTTGGTATATGCTTTGTTTTGAGGTGGTACACAGGTGAGGTGGGATAAAAAAATTCTAAAAATTACTCTTCCATGCTATGTTGAATGGCAACTAAAGAGTCCAATCCTATCCCCAACCAACTTCTACAATGCAGCTATGCTGATGGACCACATGCAGCATGCACGGGTAGGGGTGACTAGACATCCTGAGAGAGGTAGATAAAAAGTTTTCTTACCTCCTGGTAGGTCATCTGTTCACCAATGGATCTCCTTGGACCCATGCCAGCTATTCTGTTGGCGTAAGTCCAAGGAGAGGGAGCGGAAAAATGGGGATAGTATTCTGGCACATGCTGCTGCACCAGTGATATTACTGGCATGTTTCTGCATTTATCTGTGCAGGCCCAGGAATGGCCTTGGGTTTCAGTGTCCAACGGCACTGTTGAGCCGACTCCCTCCAAGGACAAATGTGTCCACCCCACCCCTGTCATCACCCGATTCTTCCCTCCTCCATCGCATTCTACCTCCATGCTGGGTTTACCTGTGGGCTCTGGCCTTCCTTCCCGTTAGTACACTGTTTTTCTGTGCCGCTGCAAAGTGTTTTATGGCACTTCTGCAGCAGCCAGTACTAGCAGAACATGCGTTCTTGCCAGTGCTTCCTATCAATAGGATGGGGCCGTTTAGCGTGCAAGCTTCTTTAAGCCTCTGGACTACTCTTTTTATGGAAGGCCAGTATAGTTAAGAGGTCAGAGTCTTGGACTTGGATCAGGGAGATCTAGGTTCAGATTTCTGCTTTGCTGTCAAGCTTAGGATCAGTTGCAATCTTTCATGGGTTGTTGCGAGGTCAAAATGAATAGTGTGCTGCTCTGAACTCCTTGAAAGAAGAGTGGAATACCAATATGATAGTTTTTAGTTAGCTGGCATTGCTGCAAGGTATAAAGCAAATAACAGAAAAGACCAGAATTTCTGTGCCTGCTTACTTGTATAGGAGTGAGTCTTGTTCAACTCATTTGGCCCTGAGATTTGTTTAGGCATCTTATGAAGATGTTAAGGAAAATACAAAATAATCAGGAGTATTTCAAAAGTAAAATTATATGGCCGAGGTTCAAACACATAAAACATTTGTATTGTGTTACAATGGTGGTCACACTGCAGTCTAAAAACTGATTACTTCCAAAGAAGTCTCGTTGACATAAACGGATTGTCACATGCAATTCTCTCCCCTTCCTTGCTTATCTGTGTGAAGTCAGTGGATGTCTTGGTCCCTGTTCTGCCTTGGAATGAGCCTGGATACGCCACCCCAGGACAAGCCTGGAACGGCCCCCCACCAGCGGTTGCATTTGGAGGGCTTCTGAGTGCTGGAATGTTGCGTGCAGTTTCGCCAGTCCCCAGAAGGCCTCCTAAGGTCTCTGGAACGCTTTAGAAAGGTACTTATAGTCGTCCCCCAAAAACCATTAGTATCTTTCTAGAAAGGTTAGAAAGGTACTAATGGTTTTAGGGGGGGGGACTGTAAGTACCTTTCTAAGGTTTTCCAGAAGCCTTAGAAGGCCTTCTGAGGGCGGAGAGGCTGTGCATAGCCTTTCTGGCCCTCAGAAGACCTCCAGATGCAACCCTAGCCATGCTGTTTAGGAACAATTGCACCTGCTGAACAATTGCAATGTATGAAGTGCATTGTGCTTGCTTCCCCTGATGGAATAGTGAGTTAGAGATTCTGTGTGGATTTTTGTTTGTGGAGTCTTCTTGGGGCACAGTCCCTGCAGTATGAATTCTGGGGATACAACTGTTAATAAAATATCTTGCCATATGCATTGTGAAGAACAGGAAGTTGCTTGTGCAAAGTGCTCCCTTTATATGCCATGTGCCTTTTTTTTCCATAGTTCCCATCACCAATTTCCCTTTGAGAGACCAGAGGCTTACCGCTTCATGCCATTGTCTTATCTGCGCTATAGACTTTCTGACAGGGACTTAAATTCTGGAGTTGGTGAGCTGTGGTGGGATATAGGATACAGACAATGTAGCCTGTTTCATAGGAAAGTGGATGGGGTAGCAGGTGGCAGGAAACTAGAGTTTCTGGTATTTCTCCCTTCCCCCTTTTCCCACAATGAATGCATTTCTACCTCTGTCAGTTGTGTCACTGGCACAGAGTTTTTTTGGCCATCAGGGATGTGTCTGTCATCTGAGGTGTGTTTAGGATATGGTATATGCTGACTCCTTCTTGAACCTCCAATGTTCCTCCTGTATCACACCCAATTCTCCTTCCTGTTTTAGTTTGTCTACTGGCAGTTTTGTGCCAGTATAATTCCAAGTATATTGGTGCAGTGTTGTGCTAGCGTCCAAGGCTTGTCTGCTGGGCTGTTATTGACTGACCTTTGGATGTATGTACGCCATACTCAGACAGGTGTAGTTTTAGTAGGATTGGACTGTTTCAAGACCAAGTATCTTTGATATTTAATATACCTATGTTAGCCAGAAACTTCTAAAAACATTTCAAACTGTGTCTTAGGCAAGATGTGTGTATTTTACCAGGATGCAAAGAATTTCTAAAAAGAAGGCAGCATTTCCTTGAGATGTCATTCCAAGGTCATCTCTCTGCCCTTCATCAGGTACAAAAACTCAAGATAAAATCTACAGTGCCTTATCTTCATGGTGTTCTATCCTTGTATTGCTGTAAAAATGCTTTTTTTTTTTTTTTTAGTATTTGGTTTTTTAATATATAAAATGTGTATATTTACATTTGAAAAGCTGGTTTTAAAGCATTTTAAATGTTTGTCTCAAAACAACTACAGTTATAGTGATCTCTGGAATGGTTTAAAAAATTGTTATTTACCAAATGCTTGATGGACCTAGTAGACTGGAACATTTTTTTAATGTATCGTGTCAAAATATAATTAGGATGAGTGTAAATTGAATATTGCAAATAGTTTTAAAAACATAATGGAAGAATTTGAAGACTTGTTTGTATTTGCAGAGATACTGGTTTCCACATTTCCATTGCTTGTTATAAAAATTATCTCTCTGAGAGGGGATAGCTGCAATCAGCCTCTTCTTTTAGTGATGGGAAATTGCTACTTGGAAATCAGCCATCTAAGGGGCGCATCTTCTTTTAGACAAACAGAACTCTTTCAGAGACATGCAGTGACCTCCAGACCAGGGGAGGCAACACATACTCATTGTCCCTCGATAAGCTGAGTTTCTGAAACACACTCTATCTTCTCCCAATAATTTGAAAACAAAACTCACCTTCCTCCACTCGGAAATGGAGAGAGCTCAGCACAGCGCTCCTGAAGCAACTAGAAAATGGCTACTCCTGATGCTTTTTGACTAAGAACTGATCCATTTGCGCAGGCTCCCTGCTTCATTTTTTTTAAACAGAAGAGAAGCAACTCCTCCTGCTGCCTCCCCAGAGCATAATGATGCAGACATCCTGCTGTTTTTTGATTGACTAGCCAGTCACCCTGCATATTTTTTTCTTGAAGCCAGCTATGAATATAGTCTAACCTACTGGAGGCAAGTCTTCCTCATGCCTCCCTAGAGACTGATGACACAAGTACTGTCTTTTTTATTACCAGGCAAATGAAACGAGCTATTCCTGGTGTCCCTCCTCTCCAGCGTTTAAATATATAGGTGTTCCTACCTATTTTTGTCACTTGCAAGTCACCATACTAATCACTATGGTGACTTGCAAGTGACAAAAATAGGTAGGAACACCTAGCTTGGCAGCTCTCCTTATTCCTTCCATACTTGTGCGTGTGTTGCTTTAAATCAGGGTGTCCAAATTTTTTGGCATGAGGGCCACACCGTCTCTCTGACACTGTGTCGGGGGCCGGGGAAAAAAGAATTAATTTACATTTCAAATTTAAATAAATTTATATAAATGAATATATTAGAGATGGAACTTAAGAATTAATGAAGGTCTTGCAATAGCTCAAGGCCTATATAAGGCCTTGCACAAAGCAAGGCCAGCCTTTCCTTTGCTCCTGCTGCTGCATCACAGACGTGAAACAGCAAGCAGTGGAGGGAGCCCTCATCCCACAGCTCACATGAGAGGTTGAACAGTTGGCCATCGTGCTGAGACCAGTTGCATCAGGCCAGTGCAGGCACCAGAAGTCTCCGGAGGGCCAGATGCTCATTGGAGACTGGGGGTTCCCTGAGAGCCAGATTGAGAGTCCTCAAAGGTCGCAAGTGGCCCCAGGGCCCTGCTTTAAATGGACTGAGCTGAGCAAAGAGTAGCAGCTTTGGAAAGGGAAAGGTACTTTTAAAAACAAACATATTTTTTTTTAACATATTTTTAACTTTTTTTTTTGCTGGCTTAGGTAAGGTTCTGCCTCCCTTACCTACTCTGACTGCATGCCACTGAACCTTCCCCCATATCTTTGTCCATTTTGTTACACTGATGAACATTTTGCTAGTTTAGAATAAGTGCTATTGAACAGTTTGTTTCCAAGTTTGTGGTTACTGAATGGCACAGTAAATAATTTTTTTGCCCCCCCCATCTTTCAATGCATCTTCATGAAACTTAGTCAGAATTTAATATTTATCTGAATTCATTTTACTGAGTAAAAGAATTCTCTCAATCACTCCTCTGTCCTTGAAAAGCACCTTGGAAGTGCAGGAGAAAAAGATATTTAATTACTCTTCAGCTGTCCTTATTGTTCGAACAAAAGTGTGGTTAAAGCTGTCTTATATAATGTGAAAAGATCTTGGGAGTAACTCTTTTGACTGGTTACACTGATCTTGCATTTAGGGATGTACCTGTGCAACTGTCTGAGCAGAGCTTGAGGAGGAAGTATAACAAAACTGTAATTTTCTAATCTCTTTGTTACAACATCTATATTCATCTTTTTTGCCTGCATTTCATTGTTAAAGAATTCTTGATTACTAAACTGAATAACATTTCCCTCATTAATCTTATAGTTAAAACTATTTACAGGGCTCCCTTGCTCTAATCAGGCATTCACAATAGCAGCTTGGTGGCAGACAGTTAAGCCCTTCTTGTCCAGTGATGGGGCTAATTACTTCTTTCTAGGAACAACAAGAATTTTCTGTTTTTCCCTAAATAGGAGTTACGGGGCCAGTACACTTCTTCAGAAGACAAAGAATGTAATTTCACTATTTCCCACACCTTTTTTAATGTGATGTTCTAAGCCTTATGGTTTATTATGTGTTAAGATCCTGTATTCTAAATGTGATGCTGTGATAATGTTCTTGATTTTTTGAGCTTGTGGTCTCAGGCTGCTTCTTGTCTCTCCAGTTGGCTGAATGAATCGGCTGGCATGGGGGAACTTGTCACAACACCCAACATGTTTTGTCACGCTTCCCAATTAAGTTAATAAAACCAGCAAATTAGCTGAGGCTCTGTGGTTTATGATCAGTTTCCAACTTGTTATTCGGCAAAAGAAGTAATACCCTTTCCAGGCCTTGAAATTTAGATTTTTTTTTAGCTCTCCTTAAGCCCTATTTGGTGAAATTTGGTATGAAGTTTCTTCACCAAACATTCTTTGAAATTCAGTGAGTAAAGTGGCTAGATTTGGAGCCTATACCTCTAAGGCTGCAATCCCATATAAACTTACTGATGAATAGACATGCACTATATCAGCCTGCTAACTTTTTTGAGCAGCTGAGTGAAATTGCAGCTGCTGCACTTTCAGTCCCATTTCTTCACTAGTCCTCTTCTCACCTTTTGTTCATGCCCGTTGTGGAGCTAAATTAAAAGTCTAGGCAGGGGGACCGGTGTGTTTGAAGAGTTGGAGGAATAGGGCAGGAAGTTTAGAACTAACAGCCCAATCCAATATAGGGCTGCACTGTCGATTACAATGGTGGAACAGAGTTCAGCTGTTGTAAGTGGCCATTTAGCGGTCCACACAGCATACTGCCAGTTGCCATGGGGGGGGGGGGTTAGTTTGGGCTCTAAACCTTCCAGTGCTTTTAAAAGTTTATGGTGGCATCCAGTGCAATGCTTCCATGAACAAAGGCTCCCTACAAGAATGGAAGTATTCCTCTTTTGCAAATGACTCCTTCTGCTCATGCAAAGAACCCTTTGTGAAAACGACTCTTTCTATTCTTGGAAGAAGGTTGTGTTCATGGAGTATGCAGGTTGTAAAGACATGAGCAAAATAGAGCACTGAAGCTGCATTTCTGACTACAGCTTTTCTAGAAGGTTATTTATCCAGGGCATGGCTTTAGGGTACATGATACAACCACCTTGCTGAAACTAAGCAAGTCTAGGTGATGCCAGTGCCTGACTGGGTGACTGTCTGGGAGCCCCATGAGCACTGGCCTGAGCTTGTGATGGAAGAAAGGCCGAATATAAATGAAATGAGAAATAAAGGCAGCACTTGATGTTCTGTGAGTGCCCTTTGTCTTTGGGGCAGTATGAAGTGGCAGCAAACTTTAAAGCCTGAACTCCAGTGCCTGGTTTTTATTTGGATATTCACCACTTGATTTATCTACACTTTCACATTGTGGTTAAAATGATGGTACTTTACTGAGTATAAGAGTATGTTGTTACTCAGGAAGCATACCGTACATATGACTGGCAGCTGAATGTATGAACGGACTCCAGTGATAAGAACTTTGTTTAAAGTGATGTGAGGTGATACATTCTATCTCTGCTTTCTGTGTTGGCTCATTCACACAAGCAGATCACTATTATAATATTGTAGAACTGTACTCGGATAACCAACATGCATGTATGAATCAGGCCCAGGCTGATGAGTGTTGGGCCCACGCAAAAATACTGCTGTGCAAAAACACTGCTGTTGGAGTTACTGTTTCCTTTGAGAGAGGACACTAGTGCCAATTGGCCCTGTGCTAGGCAGAATGCACTGCTCCCATATGCTACAATGGCTGTTAATAACAACTAGGATGAAGAGCACCATAACTAAGGAAGCAGCATTCTGGGTGGCATTATTATATTGCAAGCAGCGTCTGTAGGAGGAAGGGCTACAGTTCAGCAGTGTGCACTGCACACAAAATGGCCCAGATTCTGTCCTTGGCATTTACAGCTAAACGTTTCTGAAATAGTAAGGCAGGGAAAGACCTTGCTCTGATACTTTGGGAAGCTGCTCCAATCAGAGTAGACAAGCCTGGGCCAGATGGGCTAATGCTCTTTCTCAGTGGCCAGATTCAGTTTGTGTTGTTAGCATGAGCCTTTAGTTCAAATGCCTGCCACTCCCCTTTGCATGTGAGATGAGAAAACTTGTTGTTTCCATCCCTAGTTTAACATTTCTACCCAATGTTGCATATACGCCACAGGGATCAAATGTGTACACCTGTGGGCTGGGCAGAAATGGGTGAAAACAAATTTGATTTGGTGTTGCAAGTGAAGCCAGTAACTCACCATTTGTGAACAAGCTAGGATGTCAAACTGGGGTCAACTAGCATGCGGGGACTACAATCTCGCTAAGTAATGCCAAACCACAGATTAATCATGGGTTAGTGTTCTGTCTGAACCTGTTCAGAGTAAAGCAGCTTCACGTGCCCTAAACTTAAGATCTGTTTATGTAAGCAAGTGCAAATAAGAGCCTGCCATGTCTGAGATTTTTACAGCAGATAATGCTTATGTGGTAGAAGCACTGCTATCCAGTGGATCTCATTTTTCCACTGTGATAAAACAATGCAAATCTCTGTGACACAAGGAATTATTTCAGTGCTCATGTGTAACTCCCACTGGATTTGGTTATATCTGAAAATGAAGACTACACTCGTTGATATGAAGACAATGATTTGTTTTCCTTAGCGCACAGTATACTTTAGACAGTATAAAATGAACAACGTATAGTTTATTAGGAATGCTATATACATTGAAATTGCCAATGTTTTTCCTTAAATGATCATTCCTTACAGCATGCGTGCCCAAACCCCGGCCTACTGGCCAAATCTGTCCCATGGGAAGATTTGATGCGACCCGCAGCATGTGCTGGGGAAGCTTGACTATTCTGGCTCATAGCAACCTGCTGATGGGCCAGGAATGCAGAACCTTGTGCAGAGAGACGCTTCTGCTGAAGAGGCTTCTCCCAAAGATCACCCCAGAAGAGAGAGAGGCAAACACAAGAGTAACTTCTGCCTAATTCTCAACATCCTCAAAATTATAACACCATTTGCAATCCTGAGATAAGGAGTTCCAGATACATTCAATACCCTGATCAGTCTGCTGGCCAATGTCTCTGTCTATCCAATGCATACTGAAAGCATGCTTTCTCTTCACAAATTAATTTCTTAGATTTCTCCCAACTTTACTTACTACTTTACTAGTTGTTCCTCAATTGTTCTTTATCACTTCAACACATTAATTCTGTCCCCAATCCCTTCAAATAATTTCCCTGTCTATTTTCCCCCCAGAATATTGATTCTTTACATATTCCTCCTTTCAATAATTAATTGTCCCAAAATTAATTTTCCTTTTCAAAATCAATTCTCCCATATTCTTGTACAAATCAATTTTGCCTTCTGCTCTCCCAATTTTTTTTTCAAAATCCATTCCCTCCCTCTTCCATTCCTAATGGGCAGGAGGTCTGGTCTAGAGGGTAGAGCCTCCGTCTGCCTGAAGATAACATCCACAAGGTCGCCAGTTCGAGGCCACCGGCACCGTGCGACCTTGGAGCAGCTGACAAGCTGAAGCCGAGCAATTCCATCTGCTCTGAGCGTGGGAGGATGGAGGCCAGAATGTGAAGCCAGATCGGAATGAAACACCTTGAATGTAGTCGTTCTTGAAAGAAAGAACCTTCTTTGAAATTGTAAAAATCCCTATTTAATAGGGATTTAATAAAGCCTGCCTATGTAAACCGCCTTGAATAAAGTCTTGAATAAAGACCAAGAAAGGCGGTATATAAATACCTGTTGTTGTTATTGTTTATTATTATTATTATTATTAATGTATTTATTATTAACTTTCTGGCCCTCAATACAGATATACGATGTGGCCCTTGTGCTGAAATGTTTGGTGATCCCTGCCTTACAGCACAAGCCTATGCATGTCTACTCAGAAGTATGGCCTATTAAAGTCAATGGAACTTTTTTCCCATAGTGTGTGTATAGGAAGTGTGTATAGGATTTCAGCCCTTGTATTGTTCAAATACTTGCATCCCCCCTTTTCCACACTGTAAAGAAATAGTTTGCTAAACTTTTGGCATTCTTTCCAGCAGCATATCTTTTTGGTGGTTCTTAAATCACTGCTTATGGATACTCTACAGTACTGGTTTACTCCATTTTTTAGGAATTCTTTAGTGAATGACAAGCTTTTTAAAAATGTGCAGGTATTTATAATATAATAATAACTCAGTATTTATATACTGCCTTTCTGGTCATCGGATTACTCCTCTGACTTTATTCAAGGTGGTTTACATAGGCAGGCATGTCCAAATCCCTCAAGGGGATTTTCACGATTATAGAGGTTCTCTCTTTCAAGAACCAACAACATTTCAGAATGGATCTTCCTGGTTTGGTCTCACTTCTGGCCTCCAGTTCTCCCATGCAGGCTGACAGCAGCTCCATCTCTCATATGGAGGGCAGCCAAGATGCTTCTCGCTCACACCAACAGCAGGTGGAATCACTCAGCTCGGCTTGTCAGTTGCTTCAAGTTCTTGCCATTCTCAGCCGTTCAGGGATCTGCCGGCGACCTTCTGATGTTTATCTTCGGGCTAACGGAGGCTCTACCCTCTAGACCAGACCTCCTGCACAGTACTGTGTTGTTTGCTGAAGAATCATGTGTTGCGAATTAAACACGTAAAGGTGTAACACTGCAGTTATTTTCAATAACATTTTTTTTTATTTTGAGTCAGGGATATGTTCATATCTGTGTCTCTAGGATTGCCATTGCTACTTAAATAAAAGTATGTTTTAAAATCAGTCCACTCATTTTTTGAATTTGGGGTGGGTTAGGCTGCAATCCTAACCACACTTTCCTGAGAGTAAGCCCCATTGAACAAAATAGGACTTCTGAGTATACCTGGTTAGGATTGTGCCCTTAATCTTGTTAAAAAGAAATGTGATGAACCTCCATATTCAAGCACCCTAAAATTGCCCAGCCAGTGCTGCTTCCATTGGTACAGCAATAGATTGGATTGTCCAGTTTTCAGTCTTTTTGAGGTTTGGCCCATTGATCTAACTGCAGAAAGCGTAAACACTCTTCACCTACCATTATTGTTGGCAACCTTCAGTCTTGAAAGACTATGGTATCGTGCTCTGAAAGGTGGTTCTGGAACAGCGTTTAGTGTGGCTGAAAAGGCCAGTTCGGGAGTGACAATCCCTTCCACACTGGGAGCAAGTGCAGTCTGTCCCTGGTCTGTCTCCCTGGCTATGGGCCTTCCTTCTTTGCCTCTTAGCCTCAGACTGTTGGCCAAGTGTCTCTAGATTCAAATAATGTAAATAAATTGAGAGACTTGTGCTTGCTTTTCCAGCGTTAGTTTGTCCTCTGTGTGTTCATGTTCAAACACCTCTGAATTATTTCTTCCTGTCCTTGCTGTGTTAGCAGCTTTGCAAAGACCTAAGTCCTGCATCTCCTTGACACTGCTTGTGTCATGGCTACGAAATGGTTGAGAAATCTCCAAGTCCTGAGCAAGGCAGTTGAATCAGGCACACAGAAGAGTTGCTGATGAGGTCTGGTGATCAACAGTCTGGAAACCGTCCTCAGGCAGAGTAGTCTGCTGATCAGCTGGCTTGTGGGTCAGCTAAGTGGAAAGGAGAGCTGAGGAACTGGAACTGCAGCAGGCTGGACCCCTATCAGTGATGACAGTCACAATGCTGAACACTCCTATATGTTACATGAGCAAAAGTAAAGTTGTTCTGGATCATAGATAAAGCAAACAATTCCTTCCAATCTGTAAAAGATGACCTTAATTCTTGATTGTGATACTCCCTGTTAAGCTTCATCCCTTTTGCACTGATACACAAAAGATTTTTCCCCTATTTTGTATCCCATGCACTGTCCCTTTTATTCTCTGGAAGAACCTGCTCCATTCTAGAGTCTTAGTGACTCCGATAACTTCTTCATTCCAAACTAAACATATAATTCCCATAAAGGTTTGTGTCATAAAACAAGTTGACTTGCTTTCAGTAAAGTTTCTGCTGAGCTTTAAATCATAGGGGCATGTTTTCATTTTTCGATTGAGTCAGACTTTCATTTTTGTAATGTCCCCATAAAACAGTTATGCTGTGTGAACTGAACGCAGATCTCTCTCAAACTCATTTTTATGGTCACAGGACTGCTCTAATTTCAGCGGAGTTCTTTCTTGCGGGTAACAGTGCAAGTTTATCAGAATCACATTTCATATGTCTAAAGCCATGTACTGTGCAATCCTTATTCTGCAGACCATTTTGTTAGAGTCTATTAGAAATTGTTCATTAAGGGGATGCAGACTTCTAATTAGTAGTATAGTTACACAGTGCTTTTTGCAGTAGACTAATAAACTGATCAACATATTTAATGTCTTAAAAAGTCATCTTCATTCAAGATTACCAGGTAATATTCCAGAGTAAGCTCTGATTTAATAATCAGAGGTTGTATTAGAACAAGAAATAGAGAAAACCAATTTGTTACTTATAGAGCTCTGATTGCTGCACAGTTTTCCTGAAGAACCACTTGGAGAGGAGAATGACAGATGGTGGGTGAGTACTTCACTCCCCTCCCATTCCTTAACGCTGACACACCCGCAGTGTGTGTAACTTCTTGGACAGGCATATTTTGCCAAAGAACTTCGAGTTGCTGACTGCTGGTTAGTAACTCTCTTGGAACCACAAGTTGTGAGGAAACCCAAGTATTTATTCAGCTAGACCTGCATAGGGCATCAAACAAAAATGCTGCTCCACCCACTTTCTCCAGCAAAGCCTCTCCATACAAGCCCCTAACACAGGGGTGTCCAAAGTTTTTGGCAGGAGGGCCACATCATCTCTCTGACACTGTGTCGGGGGCCGGAGAAAAAAAGAATTAATTTACATTTAAAATTTGAATAAATTTACATAAATGAATATATTAAAGATGAACTTATATGAATGTATGAAGGTCTTGCAATAGCTCAAGGCCTATACAAGGCCTGGCACAAAGCAAGACTGGCCTTTCCTTTGCTGCTGCTACTGCATCACAGACGTGAAACAGCAAGCAGTGGAGGGAGCCCTCATCCCACAGCTCACGCAAGAGGTCAAGCAGTTGCTGACAGCAGTTGCGTCGGGCCAGTGTGGGCTCCAACAAATCTCCAGAGGGCCAGGGGCTCATTGGAGACTAGGGGTTCCCTGAGGGCCGCATTGAGAGGCCTTGAGGGCCGCAAGTGGCCCCAGGGTCGGGGTTTGGGCACCCCTGCCCTAACAGTATTATTTAGAAACAGCCCAATGTCCATTCCCCGCGCCTCAGAACACCTCCCTGATGTAACGGAAAGGTGCTTCCAGTTGCGTTCGGAAGGTTCTTTTAATGGCTTTCAGCAGACCACAGTATTAGCAGAAATTGGTATCCGTGGGGGGTCCTGGAACAGATCCTCCATGGATACTGAGTTCCTAATGTATTAATGTAGAAAAAACTGAAGCCACTTTGCAGAAATTCCCTTAGCACAGTGGTTCACAGTGTACTTTTGTTCAAACTATCGGGATTCTTAAACATTGACAAGAATTTATTACTTTTCTATCTTATTTATGAGAAAGCTGCAGAATTCTACATTAGTCTGTAATGTTTAATTACCCAAAAAATAAAAAATAAGTCTAATGTAGTTGTATCATCAAAGTAAGGGAATGTTTGTTCTCTTACCTCAGAGCTGCACTGCCCTTATGTCAGTGCTGGAAAGCACTGACATAAGGGGTTAGACTTGCACTCTAACCAACTTTCCAGTACCAGGGTAAGGGCAATGTAGCTGCGAGGTAAAGGAACAAGCATTCATTTACCTTGAGGAGGCCTCCAAGACTGCCATCCAAATGCAGGATGCAGCACACACCCCATTGGCACAGCTATGCCGGTGCTGGAAATTTGGTTAGGATTTGGGCCTTAGAGAATTTCTTTTCTAACAACTGTGATTCGACCAGCTTGCCTGCTATAAAAACTACTGACTTAAAAAAAAATTTTTTTTTGATGATACCTTATGAGTGGTTCACAGGTGTGCCAAATTTCCTCCATGTGATTATGTTTGGGCTTGCATCTACCTGTATGTGTGGTGAAAGGCTTTTGTGAACTAGCAGTAGATGTGTACCAAGCCATGTGGGATAGTGCCTTCCCCCCATGTTGACAGCATGTTCTGAAGCCATTAAGATCATGGGAATTGCTGTGGTCCCATATAATCATGTATACATTGAGTCCTGGTTCTTGTATTTCCATATTGTTGTGGACATAATTGAGTTGCAGTTTAGCATTGCCACCACATGTGTGAATCATTCTCCCCCTCACCATTTCTTGTTTTCTTTGAACTCTGCTGGCTGTAGCCAGAGAATTACTTCAGTTGCAGGCAAAGGCTTATATTTATCCAACAGGTCATTTAACTTTTTCCTTGCTTTGCAGACCTTCATGGCAAGGATCGGAAACTGCTTTTGAAATGTCCTCAGATTTCAAAATCATGCAACTTAGGGCTGCTGAGAAACACAACCCTTTGGGCACACAGGCTACAATCCTATATATACTTCTCTGGGATTAAGTCTCATTGAACACAATGGGATTTACTGCTGAGTAGACATACACAGGACTATGCTGTAAATCATACAGGTTTACTGATTATGACTTGTGGATAAGGCCCTCAACTTAATCTTAACTTGTTGTCATTGTTCTCAAATCAGTGTTTGGTTGGTTGGCAGCCTTCAGTCTCGAAAGACTCTGGTATAAGCCTGCAGCACCAGGTATTCCCAGGCGGTCTCCCATCCAAGTACTGACCAGGCCTGACTCTGCTTAGCTTCCAAGATCAGACAAGATTGGGCATGTGCAATGTATTGTTCTCAGTATGTATGCAAAACTTTAAACACTAAACTGCAATTTTAGAGTAACTTGTTCAGATGCATATAAATGCATTTGTAGGCTGGTAGTGTTTGAGGCCTACTTGGCTGAATATGTTGGTTATTTGCAGATTAAGAGCTGTCAACTTGTAAAAGTTATACTATAAAACTTGTTAAAGATTCTTCTTTCAGGATATTCAGGTAATAAGCATCTCATGAGAGAATGTGCATTATGTAAAGTATGTAGATTATGAAGATGAATTGCTTTTACTTTGGATTTCTTGAACCCTATAAAATGAAATTTAAAACAGTTTACAGTACAATCCTAGGCATGTCTACTCAAAAGTAAGTCTTATTGTATTCAATAGAACTTACAGCACTTTAGTGCAGGTGGTATAAGTGTAATGCCGGCGCTGAGTATCGCAAATGTGCCATACGGCACGACCATGACACCCTGCGTCAAGTCAGTGCTGGCCCAGCACCATCAGTGCCGAGCCCGGCGCTAGCCAGACACTGCCTGTAGCTAGGCAGGTGGGCAACGGTGAGGGCCTTGGGGGCAGGGGAGGGCTGGACATTGTGTGGGACCAGCAGATCCCTGCTCCGCCAGATCCTGAACTCTGTGTTGGACTGGAAGGCCTGACACTGAGTCTCTAAAGTCTGCGCCGGCAAAATTGCCAGCAAAGACTTGAAAAGTTTGTAGGGCTTGGGGTGTTCCCTGGGGCAAGGGGACCTCTGGCGGCTGCTGCAGGACCACAGAATGCAGCAGTAGTTGCTTTGGTGCTGCTGTGCCCAGCAGCGCCACTGCGTTTAGGATTGGGCTCTTACTTCTGTGAAAGTGTGAATAGGATTGCAGCCTTATGTGTATACATAGTTTGGCAAATTACCTTCAGTGGGCACTCATTTACACCTTGTTGCCAAATTGAACTCTAAATAGCACTATTGGAAATTTACATATAAATATTATTATTTTCACAGATTTTGGAATCTGGTTTGGAATCTCACAGATATTTGGAAAAGTGAAATATTGTAAAAAAAGAACAAATTAGATGTATTTATAATTTATTATAGGTACATTGGTTTAAAAAGAAGATTGTTAGCTTTCAAAATATTAGTTTTGGTTCTCTAACATCTAGTTCTAGTTTGTTCAGTAATGGGTGAATGTTAGGAATTCCAAAATTTAACAGGGTGTCGAAGAAGCTTAAGAGTTTGTGTGACGTGGAAAGAATGGCTATAGTAAGAGGCCTATAAGTACACAGAATTATAATGGGAGATTTAGAAAGTTCAACTACAAGAACTATATTGGAGTTCTTCTTCCTCTAGTTATTAATATAGCTTTGAAAATTCAGCTATTTCCCCCACCATTTATCAGAATAAACTCTATGACTGAAACAGTACAGGACATTTTGGTGCTCTTACAACATGCAAATAAGAACTGTAATGTTCTAAAAAACAATGAGAACTCATTACATCATGTGAAACTGTCATATACTGGAATAAATGGTAGTTTACAACTGTATGACCAGTACCACCACTGAAAATTTATGACATATAAATTAGACTGTGGGAGCATATCTTGTGTGAGGCATCCCATTTATTATAAGAGAAATTTGCCATCCACTGTGTAGGTTGAGTTCCTCCCCCCCTTCCTGATGGAACTTGGCAACAACCTAAGAGATTATGCCACTTAGTGCTCAGGGCTGGTGTCCAACATTACAGTTGTCATGATGATGACGCCAAAACAGCCTCCCAGAGGTATCTGATCTATTTTCTGGCTGTAAAGAATTAAAAGCATTTACTGCATGGCGTTCTGACATTACACCACAAGTCACCGTGCCCTTGTTTCATGTTGATGGTGACCAATGGACTGTGGAGCTTCAAATGTGATGGTACAGCCCAAAGATTTTTATAAACTGCAGCTAGGAGCCAGGTCACTCTTTGATGACATTCTGGTGGCAAACGTAATGTGTCTGCTTCATTGCCACCATTTTGACAAGGTGCTATATAGAGATGTCACCTTAAGTTCCCATGCTTTGGAGTTGTGACTGCTCTTGTGAATGCTTAAGTGTGTTGGGCACTTCTTGAGATCACAGGTCACTGCACTCCATCTTCCAAAACAATGTAAATTGAGCCAGAACCTGGGCAACTTAATACTTATTGGGAGGATTCACAAATCTGGTCATCATGCCAAAAGTATGGCGACACAGGGTGATTTCACCATGTCACCACTATGTCAGAAAGTGCCTGTTAATTGGGGCCTTACTCTGAAAGTAAGATGGGAGATAAAAAAAACAGGTTTCTTCAGAGACATACAAAGAAGAGAAGTGCGGGAAGAAAAGTATAATGCCCCTCAGCACAAGTTTAAAACAGCAGTTTACATTGTGGCAAGAACAAGAGAGGAAATGATGACAAAAAGTTTGCTAATCAGGCACAAACCCTTCTTGCATGAGTATAATGGAGTTTACTATTTGTGGCTATAGTTTCTTGATACATATGGACAAATGTCTAAGAAATACATTCATTACTGAAACCTAGTAATGTTTTTAACTGATTAAATTATACAACAAAGAACTCTGCCTGCATCCCCTATTTTTAAACATTTCTCAGATCCTCTGTTTAGATGACAAAAGCAATTATATTTGAGGCATTGACCCAGGTTGTTTCTAGAGGCATTATTTTTGTGGCCCATTGGGGGGGGGGGAAACAACTAAGTGCGCATTAATAAATCTATTGGGTTCCTGATCTAGGATTTTTGCAGTCCTATGGTGCTGTTATTGTTGTAACTATGTAAATACTTGATGTAACAAGAATGGTTGGGTATTATTTCTGTTTTGAAATATTGGGAGCAGGGGTGAAAAATTTAAAAAAATGCATAACCCAAATGGGTTTCCCATTTGTCACGGTTATAGGATGCGATGATTTTTTTTTGTAGTGAAGGACAGACGTTTAAGATGGTTAATCAGTGGACTGAGGAGGTGCAGCTGGGAAAACCGTTTGGGATGGGCAGGATCCATTCTCTGTATTTTGATTACATTGTGGTGGGGGAGGGGAGGTGCAGATTGTAGCAGGTGGATGCGATCTCTAAAGAAATGGAGGTGGATTTCTGGTATAAATAGACAGCCCGGGTAGTATCCATGTTTTGCACAGATAACTTGTTTTCTCCCCCCCCCCCCCACTCCAGCACACACACAGACAGGCAGACTCCAATCAATGCAAATACAACGGAGCAGGCAGCTAATGAGCATCCTGATTCTGCATAAGCAGGGTCTTTGGGCAATGGTATGTACAGACATATAGACACACGTTGCAAAACATGCATGCAGGAAAAAGTGCACATACCAAGTCATGATCTCAAAGGGGGGGAAAGCCTGGCAGCTTCCCCTTCTCCTGCCAAGTTATCATTGAGAAAACAGACAGGCAGAGTGACGTCCTGGGTCAGCCTGAGTGCGGATCGACTCTACCAAGGAAGCAGGGAGGCCCGGCATCCTTCGGGCGCTCTCCCGCGCCCCTCGCAGCCCGCGCCGCCCGGGACGGAGCAGCCCTTGCGATGGAGCCCGCGTGGCGGCGGGGGAGCTGTCCGATCCGCGGGCGGGAGCTGCGAGGGGTGGGCCTTGGGGCTGCCTGGCGCAGGCATCTCCCCCCTTCTCTCCGGCTGAGGTCGCGGGAGCCCGGCTGAAGGAGGCGTGTGTCAAGATTTTGCAATGTCCCTGCACGGGCTTGTAGACTTTGCGAGCACAGAAGCCGGCTTGCCAGTGCCCCCGACGACTCACCTGCTTCGCCCTGCGCCTGCGGTGCTGCCCTGACCAGGTAAAGCGGGTCCAGCCCGGGCATCTCCTGGGGCACATCTGCAGGCAGCGCAGCTGGGGCATTTGCCTGCCTTCCTTGGCTTTCTCAGTTAGAGAGACGGGCAGCCCAGAGGAGCTCTGCCACTCCCCCCCCCCCCATCCTTTCCACCTTCAGACCTCGCTCAGTTTCACTTGCTTAGGAGTCAGTGCCTCCCCACGGAAAAGCACACTCTCCAAGCCAGCCAGCCGGGCATGACTGATGGTGGTCCCTCTGCTCTCTTGGCCATTTTTGCCTTCAGGGTGTTTGTTTTCCTTTTTGTTTGTGTGCTGACAGTCTGATTCCCGCAGGTTTTGTCCTGTTTCTGTTTGCCCCCCCCCTTTGTGAGATTAACTGATCACACAAAAAGATGAGTGCAACTGACCCAGGTTCTGGAGGGAGGACAGGTGCTGCTGGGGGTGTGCAGGGAGAGTTGGAATGCTTGAGTTCCAAGGACTGTGCATGGGATTGGGGTGGCAGGGCTGGACTTTAAAGCTCTTGCTCAGGTCTTGTGCCCACAATTGTCACTCTGTTATTTGCTACACTGCCTTCTCTCTCTCTCTCTCTCTCTCTCTGTGTGTGTGCGTGTTGTGTGCCTGTCCCACCTCTCCTTAGTCCCCATTCAGGGAGTTCAGAAGTTCCGCACTCCTTCCTGGGCTTCGCCAATGGGCTGCTCCCTTGGCCGCCTCGCCTCCTGGACTGCCAAGGGCAGCGCGATGAAGTCTGAGAGAGCTGGGTTGAGGGTACAAGAAAATGCTCCATGTGGTGCTGCCCAAACTGAGAGCTTCAGACACCCAGGGGAAATGGGCATCTCTTTCTCTCCCCCCCCCCCCTTTTACCTCAACATTTTCTGTGAGTGATTTACAGGAGCCAAACAGGCCTTCCTGTCAATTAAGAGCTAATCATCTTTCTCCCAGTCTTCCTATTCATTCATATGGTTTTTGCCAGACAACCATGTCTGGCCCACCAGTGCAACCAGGTGAGTCCCGAAACTAGGTGACACTTTTGGTGAT
Source organism: Tiliqua scincoides (assembly GCF_035046505.1). NCBI lineage: Eukaryota > Metazoa > Chordata > Lepidosauria > Squamata > Scincidae > Tiliqua > Tiliqua scincoides. The sequence continues at coordinate 252,957,443 of NC_089821.1, forward strand.
GAGTCACCACCTCTGGTGGCCCCTTGATCCCCACCCCATTCGGTGGCAGTGTTTCATCAGCTGCTGCCTCCAGCACAGTAAGCCAGCCACAACACCTGTGGTTTGCAAAGAGCGGTAGTGCGAGGGTGGCACTGATGCCAGAGATGGGGAAGAAGTAGGGTGGTGAGGCTGTCATCTGTGACGAGATGATAGTGGTGGTGACAGATGAAGTGCTGCCACTAAAGATGGGAAGAAGCAGAGGGAGGGAACTCTAGGCTTGTAGCTATGACCACATGTACTTCTTTACTGGTTTATAGAAAGTACTTCAAACAAAAGTTTGAAATCTGTATGTTTTGTCACATATATGATCTCACTTGCATGCATTTGGATGTGTATGCATCACGTATATGCTATACACAGTGCGTGTGTGTGTGTGTAAGATCATCACTCATGACCATCTACATGTGTCCCACTTTTTTCTCACATAGAAGGAAGCGAGTGTGAAACAGTCTATATGTAGAATTAACTACATATGGGGCACTTGAAGCAATTGTGTGTATAAATGAGAACACCTTTTGTTCTTGCATGTGTTGGAAGGCATCCTAGGCATCGGTGTCTCAGAGTTCTGAGTGATCTGGGACATGGCTGTAGAACTTTTCTGAATCAAGTGGTTCCCATTAATATGGTGGAGTTTCTTTCTTACAATTAGCAGAGACCACATATGAAATCACTCTTGGGAAGTTGCCAGGGTATTGCTGCATTTCATTCCTCTTTCCTCTCAGACGAAGAAGGAAAATCTGGGTGGCATTCAGGGGCTCTGATTCTCACATTTTAAATGTCTTTCCTCATAGATGTGGTTGTAAATTGTACGAAACAGACTTCACTTAAATATGACAGTTGATAAATTTGTTGTAGAAGCAGACAGGGACAGAAGAAAAATTTGTCCGTCATATAACAATGAGTGCAGAGGTATGAGTGATGCCTATATAGGTTCTAATATAGAGAAATGTATAGGGAAAGTTATAGGCTCTAATAGGGAAATGTGGAAGATACAAAAAGCTGTTTGGGACAAGATTTTAGGCACTTAGCTGTATTTCATGTGAAAAGGTATGACAATGACCTCATAGGCTGTTGTCTTCTACACAGGATCCCACTATAGAATGTATAACACTCGTTCCAGTAGGATTAAGATTGCTATCATATGCACATTTCCTTGTGTGCAAACCTTTCCAAGTAAATGGGAACAGGAGTGAGCAGTCAGGACCAATTCTAACATTGTGCAGGGGATATTACTTTTGAATTGCTGATTATTGTACTTATTTTGGTACAGGCAACTTGGCTGTAACAAGATTCATGTTATAATATACAGTAACTCCTGAATTTTTAGTTCAGACGTTATTCTAAAAGCTGGAATTTGAGGCGATTCACATGTTCACAATCCTCACTTCTGGGTAATGTCTGAATAATCCACCCTTAATTAATTTTAATGTCACTCATGCTTATGGATAACTCAATTTAACTGTTCCTTCTGAATTTAGAAAACTTAGGGCCCAAATGTAGGTTATCATATTTGATTCTTACACCCAAGTGTTGGACAGCTAAGTATGGCTTGCTCTGGCCTGTTAATGCAGGGAGAAACTTGGGTATAAGATAGTCAAATGTGATTAATAGTAAGAACATAAGAACAGCCCCACTGGATCAGGCCATAGGCCCATCTAGTCCAGCTTCCTGTATCTCACAGCGGCCCCACCAAATGCCCCAGGGAGCACACCTGATAACAAGAGAACTGCATCCTGGTGCCCTCCCTAGCATCTGACATAGCCCATTTCTAAAATCAGGAAGTTGCACATACACATCATGGCTTGTAACCCATAATGGATTTTTCCTCCAGAAACTTGTCCAATCCCCTTTTAAAGGCATCCAGGCCAGATGCTGTCACCACATCCTGTGGCAAGGAGTTCCACAGACCAACCACATGCTGAGTAAAGAAATATTTCCTTTTGTCTGTTCTAACTCTTCCAACACTCAATTTTAGTGGATGTCTCCTGGTTCTGGTGTTATATGAGAGTGTAAAGAGCATCCCTCTATCCACTTTATCCTTCCCATGCATAATTTTTTATGTCTTAATCATGTCCCCCCTCAGGCGTCTCTTTTCTAGGTTGAAGAGGCCCAAACGCTATAGCCTTTCCTCATAAGGAAGGTGCCCCAGCATAGCAATCATCTTAGTTGCCCTCTTTTGCACCTTTTCCATTTTCACTATATCCTTTTTGAGATGTGGCGACCAGAACTGGACACAGTAGTACTCCAGGTGTGGCCTTACCATAGATTTGTACAACGGTATAATGTTAGCTGTTTTGTTCTCAATACCTTTTCTAATGATCCCAAGCATAGAATTGGCCTGCTTTACTGCTGCCGCACATTGGGTCAACACTTTCATCGACCTGCCCACCACCACCCCAAGATCTCTCTCCTGATCTGTCACAGACAGCTCAGAACCCATTAGCCTATATATGAAGTTTTGATTTTTTTGCCCCAGTGTGCATGACTTTACACTTACTTACATGGAAACGCATCTGCCATTTTGCTGCCCATTCTGTCAGTTTGGATAGAGCCTTCTGGAGCTCCTCACAATCACTTCTGGTCTTCACCACTCATAAAAGTTTGGTGTCGTCTGCAAACTTAGCCACTTCACTGCGCAACCCTGTCTCCAGGTCATTTATGAAGATGTTGAAGAGCACCGGTCCCAGGACAGATCCTTGGGGCACACCGCTTTTCACCTCTCTCCATTGTGAAAATTGCCCATTGACACCCACTCTCTGTTTCCTGGTCTTCAACCAGGTCTCAATCCAGGAGAGGACCTACCCTCTAATTCCCTGACTGTGGAGTTTTTTCAGTAGCCTTTGGTGAGGGACCGTGTCAAATGCCTTCTGAAAGTCCAGATATATAATGTCAACGGGTTCTCCCGCATCCACATGCCTGTTGACCTTTTCAAAGAATTATATAAGGTTTGTGAGGCAAGACTTACCCTTACAGAAGGCATGCTGATTCTCCCTCAGGAAGGCCTGTTTGTCTATGTGTTTTGAGATTCTATCTTTGATGAGGCATTTCACCATCTTACCCGGTATAGATGTTAGGCCTATAGTTTCCCGGGTCCCCCCTCTTTCCCTTTTTAAAGATTGGCATGGCATTTGCTATCTTCCAATCCTCTGGCACTGTGGCCGTTTTGAGGGACAAGTTGCATATTTTAGTCAAGAGATCAGCAACTTCATTCTTCAATTCCTTAATAACTCTAGGGTGGATGCCATCAGGGCCCGGTGACTTATTGATCTTTAATTTATCAATGAGGTCTGAAACATCTTCTCTTTTAACCTCTATCTGACTTAATTCCTTGGTCAGGAGGGGCCGTTCGGGCAGCGGTATCTGCCTGAGGTCTTCTGTCGTGAAGACAGATGCAAAGAACTCATTCAATTTCTCTGCCATCTCTAAGTCTCCTTTTATTTCGCCTTTCCCTCCCTCACCATCCAGAGGGCCAACAGCTTCTCTGGCGGGTTTCCTGCTTCTAACATATTTAAAGAAGCTTTCATTATTTCCCTTAATGCTGCTGGCCATGTGTTCCTCATAGTCTCGCTTGGCATCCCGTATTACCTTCTTACATTTCTTTTGCCACAGTTTATGTTCCTTTTTATTCTCCTCATTAGGGCAAGACTTCCATTTATGGAAGGAAGCTTCCTTGCCCTTTATGGCCATTCTAACTTGGCTGGTTAGCCATGCGGGCACCCTCCTGGACTTAGTGGAGCCCTTCTTCCTTTGCGGTATACACTTCTACTGGGCCTCTATTACTGTTGATTTGAGCAACCTCCATGCTCTCTGTAGAGACTGGGCTCTTTTTACCTTCCCTTTCAACCTCCTTCTAACCAGCCTCCTCATTTGAGGGAAGTCCGCTCATCGGAAGTCAAGTACATACAGATTTAATATTTATTCTTATGTACTTGTTCTTTATAGTATTCTGCAAAGCCACCTATATGGAGTTTATTTGCCAGATTTGTATCCTACCTTTCTTCTACATTGAAGGGGATTTAAGGTGGCTAACAACATAAAAACAGTACAATTGAGTGAAAACAATACAGCTTAAACAATAAAACTTAAAAACAATATTGAGTGAAAACAATAAAGCTTAAAAACAAGCAGAACATTAAAATAAAGCAAACAACTTGGATCATAAATGCATGATCTTAAAATGCATATCATTAAAGGCATCAGCTCACTGTATCACTTAAAAATCTTCCTAAATAGAAAGGTCTTAAAGGTCCTGCTGAATGGTCTCCAGGGAGGGAGCCGTTCTTAATTCCAGGGGAAGGAATTCCAAAAGCAAGGCGCCACCACTGAGAAGGCCCTGTTTCTAGTCACCCCCCACCTCTACTGGTGGCAGCACAGTCAGAAGGGCCCCCTCCAATGACCTAAGAGGACAAGTAGGATTATAGGGAGTTCTGTATATGTGCAAAGGTGACCTCTGGGTTATGGGTGCACCAAGCTTTTGCTGTTCCAGTCTGATCCACTATGCACGTCTGCAGATAGGACCACTCAAAGAATAATAGTAACAGGTAAGCATTCTGTCTTCCTTCTTCATGGTCTCTGTGCAGTTGCATGTAGTGGAGCAGATTAGTGCAGTAGAAGCATGCGGTGCCATAACCCAGAGATCACTTTGGTGCATAAAGAGAACTCCACTACACGTGGCTTCAAAGAAGACCACTTGAAGAACCATAGTTAAATCTGTTGTAAGTAATCTGGACAAGTAATCTGTTCTTCCAAGTAGGGATTTTGAAACATGTGATACAACTTTAATCTCTTAGGCTGCTATTCTGTACCTGCGTTTCTTGAACTATGAGTCAGGACCCACTTGGTGGGTCAGGAGCCGATTTCTGGTGAGTCTCACAGGGTCTCCAATGAAAACACTGCAGATGGAAAGATCAAATAACTAATTGCCTCAAGCCCTGAGGCTACTCAGAAATCAGATCACTGCTAACTGCCCTGCAAAGAGCTGAGCTCCTGCAGTTTGCAGGCTTGTGTAAATATAGGGAGATACATGTTTGAATGTCTTTTTTCTGGTGTTTTTTTTTCCAATTTTCCAATTCTGTTAGTGACAGGTAGTGGGAGCAGGTGAAGACTTGGGGCACAATCCTAACCAACTTTCCAGTATTGACCTAGCTGCAATGCAACCTCAAGGTAAGGTAACAAACATGCCCTTATCATGAGGAAGCTGCCTTGACTTCCTCTTCACTGCAGGATGTAGTACGTGCCACATTGACACAGCTATGTCAGTGCTGGAAAGTTAGTTAGAATTGCGCCCTTGGTCACATAACTGAGCACCTCAAGCTTTGAGGCTAATCTTTAGGGTTGCTTCATTACAAGAAATAGATTGAGTTTTTTTTGCAAATAAATAAAATATTACTTGTAAATAAATAAAAATATTATGTCTTTCTAGATTACCTTTTTTAAAATCTCATAAAGCTAGGTGGGTCCTGATAGAGTGTCATTTTAAGAAGTGGGTCCTAGTGCAAAAGGTTTGAGAACCACTGCTGTACACACTTACCTGGGAGTAAGTCCTTTTGAACTTAGACCTGCATTAGGATTGTGTTGTTAAATATATGGTATATTGACTATAGGAATGCATAAAGTGTCAATATTCTTTGTTTATTACTGTTAAGCAATAAACAATAATAAACTGGTTCATTGTTTATTACTGTTAAGCATAGTATAGCAGCATTTTAAAAGTATATATTAAATAATGATAGGCCAAGAAGAACTTCATTTTAAAATATTCACTAGACAGAAAGTGATAATTTAGTGCTTAATATAGTCCATATCAAAATAAGCAGATAACTTTACTACATTTAAGTGTATGCGCTACCATATTCCATTCTGCAGTCTATTTCCAAAATTAAAAGGTTACCATCTAGAGTACTCTATCTGTATCATGATCCTAGCACCGCTTATTATTGTGGCAGTATTTCAATATTACGTGATCTTAAAGATATTTCATCTTTCATTTTGAACCCAGAATTTGAATCAGCATTAGAATGTCAGTGCTGTAAGATAAGGCATAACAAACTAAGTAGACAGCTGAAGGGTTCCTGGTGAAGGTGTTGCTGAGAAGGCTATCTTGGTCTGTTCTCAGTAACCTTGTTCACAGGGACATTTCGGTGCAACCAGAAATTCAGCAAGAAGCTGCCTAGACTAATGTCAGAATGTTTGAAATTGAATGTGAGTCTTTTGCTTTATGAATGTTACATATGTCTTAACAGCATTCTTATGCAAAACTTTGTGTGTGTTTCTGTGTGTGTTTAAAGGGGTACACATCTGTCCTTGTATTCATGTGTGATAGAGGGAAAAACTGATGATGGTTTTCCAATATTCCAGAAAGAATTCATTTGATTTTGAAAGTCTCCTGGGTTTTAAATGTGTATTGTGAGCAGCCAACATAGATCTAAAAACTGAGGAAGCATGTACAGTGTGTTAATAACCAGTCACATTGAGGTAGTGTTTTAAAAGCACGTTTCAGATATTATTTGAAAAATACATGAATATAAAGGCTCATATAAGTGCTGTAAAGTTGTTAAAATGCTTCTGAACAATGAACAGGATGTTAATGGTCGTGCATTTCACACAGTATTTTTATGACTTTAAATCAACTGTATTGTAAAGCAGGCTTTATACTCTATATTACTCTATTAAGTCATCATACTTTTCAATTATTTTTGCACTTGTACTCCAGCTGGCCAGTGTGGTCCTTCCCGGGCGTATTTGAAACCTTGTCTGTAAAACAGTGATTGTTTATTATTGGTGTGTGTAGCTTTGTTAAAGATTGGGATCTAATTTTAACATATTGAGACAAAAATCTGCATGCCGACCAAATCATAAGGAAATAGCCCCAGTCCTATGAAATGAAAAGGGTTACAGCAGTGAAACTTACCAAATGCAATTTTAAATCTATTCACTAAGAAACCTTGACAGTATCTGCCTTCCAGGTAGTGCACATTTGGAAACAATATATCTCCATTTAAATGCAGATCTTCAGTTTTCTCCAGGGGGCAGTTGGTGAATCTTTCCACTGAACTGCTGGTACTTGAAAAACTAACTGAAGATTTCCCCATGAACAAGGGACTGTTTCAAGTCTGCTGTTTGAATAATGATTATAAAATTTTTCTAATATTGTAGTTTTATATTGATTTTAAATGCCTTTTGAAAAGCTAGTCTGAGGGAGTACTCTTCCCCCCTCCCCTTTAACTCAAAGCAATGCTTACCCTTATTTGGAGCGTCTAAGGATCTGTTATATCTCTTTCAAATAAGTTCCTTGTTTTAACCCAGCCGTGATGTTTGCATGTGAATTTTTGTCCCCATCAAACGGATGGGGCAAACTTCCTTTGATTTTGACCTAGATTCCATCTGATTATTCCTATATAGTGAGTACCTGGCAATTTTCCACTGTGAAAATAGGTGAACAACTGTTGATACCATCTAGCAGAACTGCATGGACAATAGGTCTGTGCAGTTTAACTCCATCATTCCTTGAAGAATTCATTATGGGAGCAGTGTGAAAACAGCTGCTTTGCTAACATGAGAGATGTGCGGGTGATAAGGGGTAAGACAAGGCTCATCTCATTCAAATATTTCATTTGTCTTAGTCCAGGTGGCTTTGTGTTGACTATGTTTAGGGTTCAAATGATGTCAGTGTTTCACGTAGAGAAACTAGCTGAAAATGTCAAGTTGAGGAGAATGTGAATGCTGCGTGTTTTGTTATAACTTCTTGTGTTTGCTTAGAACAGAGGCTATCTCTACTGGATCAGAGGCTGAAAAATATTTCAAATTCCTAGTCGCCAGTATCTAGTTTTTAGATGCTATCCTGCCCAAGGCTGAAACAACATAGATGATAGCACTAAAACTCTAGACACTGAGAGCACCAGGTGTTTAGATATTTCCAGGCCTTACTCAAGCCATGACTAGGGTGGCCTTCAGATATCTCCCTGCCTGACTATTCATTTGCAATAATATTATAACATGCGTGACAAATATAATTTGAAGTGTTTTTGAAAGTCAACATATAAAGGAAGGTTTGTGAGAGCCAATGTGCTATACTGTACAGCAGTGGTTCTCACAAATTTAGCACCAGGACTCACTTTTTAAAATGGAAATCTGTCAGGACCCACCAGAAGTGACATTATCAGGCAGGAAAATTTTTTAGCGATCCTAGGCTGCAATCCTACCCACACTTACCCAGAAGTCCCATTTGCTATAATTGTTAAAAGCATATACAGAGTAGCCTGTTCAAAATATGTCTGTATTAGTTCCCCAAATGCAATTGCATAGCATGGTAGCATCAAGTCTAATATATTAAAATCAAAATATTGAAATGAATGTGGGCCCACCTGAAATTGACTTGCAACCCACCTAATGGGTTCCAACCCACAGTTTGAGAAACATTCTGTCCAGTGTACAGAATGTTGGATGCGAATTTTAATTATCCATTAATATTAATGGGTAACCTTGGACCAATTATTAGTTCTCATCCTAACCCACCTAACGGGGCTGTTCTGAGAATAATGGGATAACTTTCATATAAACTGCCTTGGGGAAAGGGTAATTTACACTCACTCCATGCCAATCTAGCCTCAAGCTTTGCTTATATAAAGGCCCATAAACAAAAACAATTCATAGTGTTCAAACACTGTCATTAGTAGCTAAATATCAGTTGGGGAGAGGTTAATGGAAAGGTGCTGCTCTTTAAGCAAAATGTGTACAAACAGGGTTGGAATTCTGATGGGCGTAGAATACTAAGCTTGAAATGTTAATCTGGAATGATTCTTTTCTTAGGCAGAATTGGGACCACTTTTTTAGTGGAGTTACTTTTTATTATGAGAGGTATGAACACGAAGGACTTCAATCTAGAATTCTTATATTACGTTCACTTTTATTAGTCTGCAGTCTTTTGAAGATACATTTTTGAGAACCCTCTTTAGGACATGTCTATTTTAGAGTCTGGAACACATTGTACAACATTATGTTTCCTTTGATAACAAAGGAATAAAAAATCATTACTATATCCTGAGTATCTATCTATATACGAATAAGAGAATGGTGTTATTTCCTCAAACATATTTTCTGATGGCATATCTAGTTGCTTTGAAGCATGTGTAATTGATTATCATACATTTATTTTAAAAAGGAGACATAACAAGGAATCTAACGTGATGTTTTGGAATATATCTGTTCTCCACAATGTTCTTGAGGAAAATGTAAGGTTGCAGGCGTCATTTCATGCCCTGTATGTTTTTGAACATAAATCAAAGAAATTGTTGGGAGAGTTATAGATGTTCATAGCAACTGTAGCTATAATAAACACATGCAGTATATATTTTCTAAGCTCTCTTGTATGAGGGAAAAGCTGAAGCTGGCAATTTGTACAAACAATCCCACTTAATCACTCAAAATTTATTTCCTAGTTAGTGAGGAATACCAGTGTAGCATAAAGCCAAACACCTTAGGTTCATATGGTTTGGAAAGCTTGGAAGTGAGGGGAAAATATGAATTAGAGCTAGTAGTCTCCTAGAATAAGAGATCTGAATGTCACTTTCTTCATTGCAGGTGGTGTTATTTCTGGATTATTTTGGAATTTATGTAGGTCTTGGCACTGTAAATATATTTTTAAAGGTTGTACTCTCAATGATCAATACATATTATATGGATTTTGCCCCTGTCACAAAAAAGTGAATCTATCTAGCAATATGAGACAGAAAGGTAGAGTGCCAGGGTAAGAATTTGTTTGCATCAGCTCTTTTTTTTTTTTACAGCCCTATGTCTTGCCTTGATTAATTCTTTATTTCAAGTTTTTATCATGTGAAAGTTGGTACTTTTTAAAGTAGATATCAACTAGCAAGCAATCTACTTCATGCATGGACATTGTAATATCTCTTATTGTGGCCACTGCCTTGCTATGGCTTAGTTTGTATTTATTCATGTTGTAAAAAATGCTATATATATGCATTAGTGTCTAACACAGCCATTTTCAACCACTGTGCCATGGCACATTGGTGTGCCGCGACTGATCCATAGGTGTGCCCCAGAAATTTGGGAGAAGGTCACTTATTAGTAGGGCCAATGGGGGATGTAAGCCCCCCACTGGCAGCATTGTATGCCTTGTCAATTGTCAAAAACCTGATGGTGTACCTTGACAATTTTAGTGCCTAGTAAGTGTGCCATGAGATGAAAAAGGTTGAAAATCGCTGGTCTAACAGTAGACATAGTCCTACTTCTGTTTGGGCTGTGTGTGTAAAATGGGTGCCTTCAATTGCAGTCCCAGCCACTTTTGTATCCTACAAAGAGATGTGTTTCTGTCCTGTATACTCAGCATTGTTTTAATTACCGTATTTGACCAAATCAGACCACAATCTGGAAAGTGGAAAACATGTATGAACAGGAAATATGAGCAGGAAAAGAACATTGAAAAACACTGAAGACATCCAAATCTTGATTCAAATCTTCAGTCATGAGCCTCTCAGCTTGACCTAACTCACAGAGTCACTGTGAGGCTAAACGGGGGGGGGGGGGGGAGAGAGAGAGAGAGAGTGTGTGTGTGTGTGTGTGTGTGTGTGTGTGTGTGTTGGAATTCTCTTTGAACACTCCCCTGCTGTCTCTGCCCATCCGTAAACAGGGCAGGAGGGGATAGGACGGACTGTGAGAGAGTGGGGACAGAAGTGGCAAGAGGGAGGAGGGTCATATGCAGTAGCTGCAAGGCATGCCAAAATGACCCAATCCTTTGCAGCTGTACTCAGAAGTAGTCCCACTGCAGTGGTCATTCAATGAGGTTTCCTACCTCCAAGTAACAATGGAGTTCACCACAGCCATGTGGTGGAAAGCGTGACCGCTATGAACTGCCTCCCCCCCCAGCTTTCCTGCCTCCTCCTCCTCTCTGGGCTTCTGCAGCCAATCATAAGGCAAGAACCCCCTTGGATGACGACTCCTGCCCTACATCAGCTGAAGAAAATATCAGACTTCCCATCCTGCACCCAATGATCATGGGTTCTTTCAGAGATGGGCACAACAGCCTGCTACTGCCTCTCTCCCCCTCTTGGATTTCTCCAGCCAATTGTAATGCAAGAACCCTCTTGGCTCCTCCTCCTGCCTTCCCTCAGACAAAGAAGATGTTCAGAGCACCCATCCTTTGTCTAATGATCATTGGTTCCTTCCTTCCTATCAGAGATGGGCAAAAGAGCCTCCAGCGCCTGCTTGAATGCAAAAGCAAACATTAACACTTCCCTGCCTCCCAACTAGAACTTCCCTGCTGCTCGCCCAATCTGAAAAATGAAGTTTTTCACACCATGAAAACAGTAAGCAAGCACACTCACACAGGCAGTCTTGAGTCCACATGCGCAGGCACGAGTGCTGAGTCGGGGCCCCTTGACATGAGGGTTTTTCTGAATCTTCCACGCAAGTGACTCAAGTATAAATGAGTCAGTGAAAAATGTGCATTTTCACAACTTCAAGTCGAGTCACCTGATTCAAATTCCCATCCCTACCTTTTTCTCTGGTTTTCTCTCCTCCTTCCCCTCTTCAATGCTCTTCCCTTGCTCTTTTCCCCATCTTTCTGGTCTCAATTTCTCTTCTCCTCTTTTCCCACAACAATCTCTCTTTCCATCCTTCCTCCCCCTGTTTCCACCACCTCAACTTCCCCCTTATCTGTGTCATCAGCTACTCTTAAGGAACAATTTGTATCAGAACTTAATGACAGTTGTGGAAAAAGAAGTATGTGTTGTATCTATCCCAGGGGCCTTCAGCTTATCAAGAGTTGGGGCCCACGTCAAACCCCAACCATGCAACGTGAGACCGAGCAAGAGGAATGGGCAAGTGAGCAGTTCCTGTTCTTGTTTTCCTACCCAGGAATTAATTGGTGTGTGTTACTGCTGTGCTGTTCTGATCCTTCTTTCCTTTTGAGCCAACTGGAAGGAGAGGAGGGACATAGAGTGATGTGGCAACAGCATACAATCAACTTTGAAAGGTGGAGATTGAGAATGGAAAACATTTCCCTGTACGGGGGTGCCTCCATATCCCCGGATCCTGTATCTGTGGATTCAGTTATCCACAGATCAGGTCTGGCCCTCCCCACTGCACCCCCTCTAGAGCAGAGCTCTCCTTGCCTCCAGAGGCAAGTCTGAGCTCAGCAGAGGCCAAGGACTTCAGGACCAAAGACTGAGTTTTAGAGCTCAGAACATGTGACTTCTGGTTTCACAGAGATATCAGAAGTGACATTTTTAATGCCTTAGAAGGCCTTCAGGCCTCCTAATGTAATAGCTTTGTTAAGGTGAAAAAATTTAAATCTCTGATATTGCAATCCTATACACACTATCCAGAGAGTCCGCCCCATTGAACTTAATGAGACTTCTGATAAGACATACATTGGGCTGTGAGTAAAATTTGCATAAGTTCTGGTAGTTGAGACCTATGTGATCTGTAGGTTCTGTTAAGTTCTCTTTAGAAGATGTTAATGTTAGTGTGACCATTAGCAAAAATCAGTTCCAATATTTATGAATGAAAATGATTCCTGTAATTTATTTTCCACATTTTTAAATCACCCTTCCTCAAAGGAGCTCAGGATAGTATACATAGTTCCTTTTTACTCCTTTTGGACCCTCAACAACCCTGTGAGGTAGGTTAGGCTGAGAGATAGTGACTGGCCCAAGGTCAGCCAGGAAGCTTCATGGCTGACAGGGGATTTGAACCTGGATCTTCCAGATTTAAGTCCAATTCCCTAACCACTATACCATCTTACACATTTTACACATACGAAAGTTATAGCCACTACATCCAAAAGGATTTGTTTCTTCATTTATCCTAAAATTGTGAGTTCTGCGTGTGTTGCCAAATATATTCATAGTTTAAAAAATCATTGTGTTCAAATCTTCAGTGTCAGTAGAGCAGTGTTTCTCAGACTATGAGTCAGGACCCACTGGGTGGGTCGCAAGCCTATTTCAGGTGGGTCTCAATTCATTTCAATATTTTATTTTTAATTTATTAGACCTGATGCCTCCCATGGCATGTGACTACATTGGGGGAAGTTACAGATTGGTGCTTTTAACTGGCTACTCTGTGACTGCATTGTGGAAAATGTTACAGATGGGTGCTTTTAACTGGCTACTCTGCATATGTTTTTAACAATGACAGTAAATGGGACTTACTCTTGGGTAAGTGTGGGTATGACTGCAGCCTAAGATTGTTAAAACTTTTTCTGTTTGATGTCATTCAGGTCATGACATCACTTCTGGTGGGTCCTGACAGATTCTCATGATAAAAAGTGGGTCCTGGTGCTAAAAGTTTGAGAACCACTGCAGTACTGCATGAATGGAGCTGGAACAAGTTGTTCAGTGAAAAGTAATAGGTTCATATCTTGTGTTGGTTCAGTGTGTTCTTCCATAGGGGAGGAGGTATTTTGAAATACCCTGGCCCCTTGGTCTAATTTTCAGCATGTCACTTCTGCATATATGCAGGTTTTCAGCTATCCTCACCTATCAGTCCAACAGATACCTATTGAGAGTGAAATTACACCTCCTATAAAGCTGCTTCTTGTAACGCTGTTTCATTATAGCATTCATTTTCCTATGTGTAATTTTTACTATATCATAAAAAAGTAAAAGGTTAAAATTCATGAAACCATTCCAAAGTTTGGTGTGGAAAAGCATAGCTGTTTGTGCTGTGCTTTCAGTCAATGGCACCTACACATTCTGGCTAGAATATTCTGTGCCAATAAGAGTGATGTATTATAGCTAGCACTGGGCCAGTTGTTTGCTACCAGAAAATGCTTTGGGAGAAGAAAGAAGAAAATGCTTTGGGGCAAGACAATCCATTCTAGATGCCTTCTTCAACAAGAAGGATAAGCTCTTCTGCAGTCCCTAAGGAGGAGTCACAACTTGGCTCATCCTCTTGAGAGTAGCTCCTTCCATCATCTTCCATTGCTGCCATCAGTCAATGCAGCAGGCTCTGGCCTAATCCACTGATGATTATGTTACCATGATAGATACTTTTGAAACCTTTGTGGAAACTCTTATCAGTAGAATTTGGGGCATGTATTCTTTTTACATCTAAGGAAATAAAAGGGACTAGACACCCTCATGGTTTAATTTGGGAATAAATACTTTGTAAAATCCATTATATTTCTGCATTTAGAGGCATTTATCTATATCAGGGGTGCTCAATAGATGGATCGCGATCTACCGGTAGATCGCGAGGCAAAATGAGTAGATCGCAGAGTGCCGACCCCCCCTTCAGGTGCCTCTGGGAGGAAACGCCAGGAGTAAGGCCCATTGTACTCAATGGGGCTTACTCCCAGGTAAGTGTGGCTAGGATTGCAGCCTCACAGCCTAATCCTAGGCATGTCTACTCAGGAGTAAGTCCTGTTATATTCAGTGGGGCTCAAGGTACACCAACATACATTGTACACATAAATGTTATATGTTATGATGGCGCGAACATTGTAAAAAAAACTCTGGTAGATCTCTGGGCCTTGCTGGGTTTCAAAGTAGCTCTCGAGCCAAAAAAATGTGAGCACCCCTGATCTATATCTATAGTTTTATTCTTATGGTCTTAATTATTTTCCTATCTGAATTCTAGGGCATGCCCTCTTGCTGGACTGTCAGTTTTTGTTTCTGCCCTTTGGAGCAAAGTTCAAAATATTGAAGGAATAACACGCAATATACTGCTTGCTAGAGTAGTCATAGTGCCCGAAGGGGGGAAAAAGGGTGTTGGATAACAGAAGTGATAATAGACGCTGTTGCAATGCTCAGAACAAATCTGTTTCAACCACTACTAAAATGAAGTATGACTACGTGCTTCATCCAATTGTTTGATAGTTTCTTAATCTTATTGGTATCTGTATTGATAGTTAAAGCCTCAATGTAATTACTTCTTGCTTTAAATGCAAGCCACATGATGCTGATCCATACTGGAGTATTGTCCAATTCCAAAGCAGGCTATATGTAATTGTGTTAATTCTGGCTTCCTAAGTGTCAGCAAGTCTTGCTGCAAACGTGGAACTTGCTGGAACCTCTCCTTGCCCTCAGTTGACGGGGAAGGTCAAATTGCCATCAAAATGGGCAACATGTGAAACATTCTACAGGGCTCGTGTCAAGTTGCTGTAGGTCAGGGTATTCCAACACGCTGCCTACAAGTGGCCTATGAAGCCTCTTTTGACAGCCCTCGAGAACCCTGCTGCACCCACCCCCTCCTCCTGCTTCATCGGCTTTTTGATCTCCCTTCCATACAGTTCCAGCTTCTTCGGAGTGGTTGAAACAGATTTGTTCTGAGCATTGCAAGAGTGTTTTTTATCACTTTAGAATAGGAGAAGCTGGAATGGCATGGCAGGGAGTTTGAAAAGCTCCACGGCACCACTGGCTTACCGGGGTGGGGTGGGGGTTGGGGACAAATGACTCAGGGCACCTCCTGGCAGGAGGCAGCGCCTTGACCCCTTCTCCCTGCTACCCATTTTTTTGGGGTAGGCCCTAAAGGCCCCTTTAAAGGGCCTTAGAAGACCTTCTGAGGGCCGGGAAGGCAGTGTACCTGCCTGGCAGCATTCTGTAGTCCTGCCCCGGGTGGCAGAGGAGCCAGGAGCACAATTGCATGGCACCTACCTCCTCCTCTTCCTTCTGCTTCTTCTGCCACCCAGCTCAGAACCCGAAGTAATTGGCAGCTATGGTATCGCACCACTGCTAATTACTGCTGCACTTGCATGGGGGGATGCAGCATACTGCAGCCCCCTTAGCAGTAAAAATTGGACCACCCTGCTCTAGAGCAATTGTGGGGTTTGAACCCTCTGACATGTTCCCCCCCTCCCTGCCACAGCTTCTCCCACACTTTTAAACTGAGTGGTGGACTAGCCTGCAGTTGTTCACTTTCTAGGACTCCCAGTGGTGATGCAAAACAAAATTGTGTAGGATCCTGGTTGTGTAGGATCCAAGGAGATGGGGAAGCAGTAGTGCCTGAACGACTCTCAACTCATGTCTGGACTTCTTCCTCAGTTTGGCTAATCTGATTCACTCCCAGTACCCTTTGAGATATCGCGGGGCCATGGAAGCCAAGGCTTTTGGCTACTGTGTGAACCACAGCATCCCAGAACTAATGGAGAATAATATAGAGCTGCTTAGTGATGCTTCTTCTCCATACGTGGCTCCCAGTATATATGTGACTTACTTCTAAGTAAATGTATATGTTTTGGGTGCACATGATTGACATCCCAATCCTATATGTAGTTACTCAAGTAAGTCCCATTTTGTTAAATGTACTCATAAGTGTACATAGGAGTGTAGCCTTGGGGAGACTCAGTGGTTAGTCTGTGGAATTTCTGTTGAAATTAGTGGGACTACTAAGCAATGGGTTGGATCCTGAAAGCAGAAAAAACCTCATGCAAGTAACTTCCTTGTCCCCTTATCTTTGCAACAATCCCCTGCACTCCCTCCTCCTCCTCCAGATCTGCTCCTGAGGAGTGCATTCTGTTCATGCAAGTAACCTAGGATCCAACCCATTGTATTTGGAATAGGCAGCCCACTAAGGTGGACCACTAAGTAGTTCCAAATTTCGATAGCAAACCATATTAAGAAATACCTGCAGTAACGATAATCAATGTGTTTATTTTTATGATTAATTTAAAAGCAGTACATGAAATAAATTTCTGCAGTATCATAAGCTCTAGTCCAGGAAAGAGAACCAAGTCTACTATATCTTTTCTCAAAGTGGGAAGCTCTGCAAGGGTGGAAAAAGCTGTCCCCACCCGAGTTTCCTCTCCTGTGCAGTCCTTAAAGGTGCAGGAGCTCTGATCTTCCTTCATTTCTGATCACTCTAACAATGCGAGTTTTTGCTTGTCAGGAATATGTAAGAGCTGCAGTATACGGTCAAGCTACAAATAAAACTAAAATAGCAACGATGCATTTAAAAGTTATTCCTGCACGTGCAGCAGGAAACTCAACTTACTTGAATTGAGCGAAGTTGTCAAAGGTTGCTTTGCACTTCATAGCCTGGCACAAGCTTCACTGAAATGTGATGCCATTGGTTTTTCAGTAAAGGTTTCTTTCTGCAGGGCTGCAAACAGGCATCAGCTGCTACAACTAGGGAGCAAATCAACCATCACATTTTAAGCAGTCTTTTCAACCCAGATACTCTTTTTTCTTTTTTTGCAAGGTTTCTTTTCCATGCGCTCTCTTTTCTGCATGTGTATTTATATTGTCAGATTTAGCACTTTGCTCATGTAATCAGATCAGAGCCAAGATCATTGCTGCATGGTAGAAAAGGCATCCTTAAGACATTTGTCCTTGAAACTGCACCAAACTCTTGGAAGAACCCAGAACCTGTAAGTATGTATGATTTAGGCAACGATAGCACACTGCAAACCTGCAATCAACTATTATACAATATCCGATTAGCAGTGCGGTGGGGATTTTTCTCCCCCCCAGATGTTCTGTTAGATTCATTTTCAATTCGTTCTGAGGAAACAAATCAATTCAGGCTTCTGATACAGTGACTTTGCAGTAGATGAGCTAGTAAAATGTTTGGCTTAACTCTTTGTTGCTTTCTCACGGCTGGTGGGACAGACATTACAGCAACAAAGCTATAGAGAACTTTTTAGTTTCTTTTTTTGTTGTTGTTAGGAATTAAATGTGTGTTGTATCTACCTTATAAACAAGAGACATTTTTTTTTTCAGAAGCCACTCCTGACAAACAGTAAATAATGAGGCAAGTTCAATCCATCGATATCTAGCTTAATTAACACTGAAGCATATGAGTTTGCAGTCTTAATTTACTGGTAAAGAATACTTTTGCCTTAATTGAATTCTACTCAGTTCTGTCTATTTTATGTTTTACCACCCAGCCTAAGTTTCTTTGCTTAGGCTGCAGTCTCATTAAACCTGTGCTTAAGCATTCTCTGTTGACATTCCAGGCACATCCTAGATAAAAAGAATAGTTTTAAAATTTGGAATAAAAGCAATACTTAGGAAGTAAAGGACAGTTTTAGATGGAAAGCTTAAAAAGACACTGCAGTGTGGATAGATATAGACACAGTAGCCTGCAATTTCACTTGCTCTTACTAAATACATTTATTCGTATATTTCAGCTGAAATTAAAGGGGTTTTTTTTCCAAGAAAATGTGTTTTAGAATTGGGGCATCAGGCTTTCTTCCACGAATTCAGATCTTGACATGTCCCCTCTTCCTGTTGAATTAATTAAAAAGAATACTCTGAGTTCCTTTTCTATAAATTTTTAATATGCAACAATACCTATATTTATAAGATTAATTTCTCCCAGGTTAGTCTGATTGATAGCTGAATTGTGGTTTCTTAAGTGCTTTCTTCATGAAACCCACAGAAGAACTGCATTCCATTTAACTAGTGAATGTAAAAACTGGTAACCATGGATTCAGCCACCACTAACTGCGGAGTGCAATGACTTGTTGTAAACAATACAAATGAGCCAGGATAGCAGAAGCAACCAGACATGAAATGGTTTTAATAGAAATTATAGTAAGGGTCATGTGATACAATATCAGCTTGTGCTCAGTATTAAAGGAAAAATGTTTCCTTTATTTTTTTTCTGAGATTCATTTTAGATGGTGCATTTCTACCAGGTACACAGGTACACAGAGTCCACTTGGAAGGAGGAGAAAAATATAATTCTCAGCAAATATTTCTGGTTTAATAGCATATTAAGCATTGGTTTGACGCAAGAACAGCCATACTGGGTGGGTCCAGTGGTGCCTGATCCGGTCCAATATTTATCCCATTTCTGTGACCAGATTTTGCTGTTTTAGCAGCTTTTAATAATACTTACGCATCTTTTTAAAAGTAGGTTTCTAGTCCTTATGGCTGCAAGTGTATGCTTGAAAATGTGTGGACTATACTTGGTGACATTTTTGGAGATTTGCAATAAGAAGGTGGAGCTTTAATGACCTACTTAGCTCTCTACTCTCTCATAATTAGCTGAAGTATAATAAATTATGTAAAAAGTGAGTAAAATATAAGACCACCAACCCCATGTTGCTAAAAGACATGTGTGTTATAAATATGTATGTCTTATCACTTTGAGCTTAGACACTGCTGCTTAATCATGGGTGGGGGTGTTTTTGTCTGAACTGCCCCTCTATACCCCATTAAATACATGCATTTAGAGGGGCAGACCAGGCACCACATGATTTTGTGGTGGTATAGTGGAGCAGTTGGGGGTATAGTGCTGTTTCACAGGGCGCCACAATGTGTCATGGAAGTGGTCCTTCCCCCACGTCTTCAGAGTCATTGTGGACAGTGAGAGCAAAGCAGAGGTGCCCTGCAAAACTTGTGTTCCCTGTTGCTACACTATTGATGTCGTGGTAACCAGTTGTGAGGCGGCAGGATATATGCATTTACAGTGCATGCATGTCCTTAATCACATAGGATAGCAAATATCATCCAAACGGGCCCACAATGTGTTTAGATTCTTTGTTTTAGCTAAAATTCCCCTTCAGCTTTTCTTTATGGAAGACATTCCATATACTTGAACGGTTCTAGAATATCCTTGCTGTTGCTCACTTTTATCTGTGACTAAGGGTCCAATCTTATTCAACTTTCCATTGCTGATGCATCCTCAATACAGCCCCGAGATAAGGGAACAAATGGGGAAGGTCTTTATTATTATCATTAACAGTATTTATATATCGCTTTTCAACAAAAAGTTCACAGAGCGGTTTACAGAAAAAAATCAAACAACTAACTATAACTGCCTTCCCAGTACAGGATATCGTGTACTCCCTGTTGGCACAGTTGCATCAGCACTGGAAAGTTGGATAGTATTGGGCCCCAAGGCTGCAGTCGTATCACATTTTCTGGGTAGTAAGCTCCATAAATATAATGGAACTCACTTCTGAGTAGGTATGCATGAGATTATGCTGTAAGGGGTGAAATAAATAAAGGAAGGAATGTTGCTGTGTAGACCAATAGTATGTTGGGAGTAGCTGTAGGAGGGCAACAAAATGCCTTCCAAAATAGAGAGTGGCCCATTAACATCCAGGTCAGATGATCAGCATAAGACTTGTGGAAAGCAAGACTTGTGGAAAGAGTCCAGGGTCAAACTAATAATGAACATCCTCCCCACGCTGTGCAGCTGCATTCATTTCATGGACTTACATTTTAGTTTCCAGAATAGAAAAAGTGTGAGTAGGATCCACAGTTTCCCTCCTCTGGAGTAAGGGCTTTTTCTGTGGAGTATATAGTGTAAGGTAGAGTGAATGCTGTCCTAAATTGTTAATCCTCATAGTTGCACAAACATGCTTGGAAGTCTCAAACTGTGAGCCTTCTTTGAACCACCGCTTTTAATTCAGCAAATACACAGTTGCTACACATTGATTGCATAAAATCCAGATGTCGGTTTTGCATTTCTGTGGCAGGAATATTGCTAGGGGTTTATTTTGGGGAGTAGTGGGGTGGTGATACTTTCCCCAAAATTTAATGATTAAAATAGCAAATTGTAATGGTTCATGTTTTATTCCAAGGGCACGTTTTAATAAATAATAATTATAAATTATAATCACTTTAAAAATGTACTAGGTAGGTAATATAGTGTCAGTAGATGCAGAAGTAGTATTATTTCTAACTGGGAAAATAATCTATTTTAACTTCTCAAAAATATCTTAAATATCTTTTTTCGCAGTAGTCTGTGTTTGTGCTTAACTGTATTCCCTTCTGAACCTGACATATGTGCCATCGAAATGTTTGCGAAACAGGCGTGATTTTTTAAAAGTGTGGAATAATTGCAGCCTCTCTGTTTTTTTAAGAAGTTGTACACCACGTGTATGATAATAAAAAATAAAATAAAAACAAACAGTAAAACTGGAACATAAGTTACAGTGCCCTGGCAAGAAGTTTAACTTTAATTTCACAGGAGAAATTTGAGGAGACCCATTGCAGGGTGGGAAGCTTACAGAGAGGAAAGGGGATTTATTCCCTTTTTACTTCCGAAGCCTACTGCTCTGCCCCTGCCCCCGGGCTGGATACAGCAGACACCTTTCAGCAAGAGGGGAAGATAGGATTGGGCCATAACCTATATAAGTTGCAGAAAATGCACACTGGTTAGCAGATATTCTGTTGTGGTAATTGCCAGCACCTACTTATTCCTCTGTGTTTTCTCATCCTTTAGTGCAGCATTCCTGTTCCATGGATTATTCTATGAGTTCGTAATAATAAACTAAAACTGAGTCTTCTTTAGATATTGGTGTAAGAGATTGCCTGCTGTTGAACCATATTCTGCATGATATGGATACATGCACAGTATACGGGAAAGCAAAAGATCGATTCTTATGGATCCTATAGTTCTGAGCCTTTTAAGGAAGAATTACAGAAACTTTGCAATTATTGTGGGTAATCTTGCAGAAAATTAAATCTTGAGTTTGCATGTGTGAGGAAGTTTGGGCTGCTTGGCTCACCGTAGTAGTGTAGTGTTAGATGTAGTATAGTGTTGGCTCCTTGGTTACCTCTTAGGCTTTTGTTTTATTTCACGGCATTTAACTGCTGTTCATAACCTCTTTAAAAAAAAATATTTGCCAAGGATTTAACCAAACAATTCCAGTCTCTCCCCCACCCCATTCTTCAAGATCTGTCTCTGTGAACTGCAACTCTTTTCATTTCTGGACTTTTTGAGACTGTTTCTGGACCCTGCTGAAGTTTGCAAGGCAATAGAAACAGCCGGCTGCTTGATTTCTTTCCATGTCTTTTATTGGTTGTTTAATAATCGGTGAACCCCGACTGAATAAAATTTCGAGCACTGAAGAGATGTCTATTTCCTATTTAGGTAAGAACCCGAGTTAATTATAAAGTGCAGGTAGTATCCTACAGTTGGGGGCAGGGCAAATATGCAATATAAATATTGTTAAGAGATGAAATTGAGATGTTAAGTGATGAATTGATGATGGCTAGGAACGATAGTGTGTGTATTGGGGTAGTGTGTGAAGTAAAATATATACCTATCCTAATATAATTGAGTAGTAAGCAATTTAGGTGAAATTCAGGTGACTGTATAAAATCCCTCTAACTAAATTATCTTCCTGGCAGCTTTTGACCTTGGGATATAATGTTCTAAATTTTTTTTTTAAGTTTCTGATTGGAAAATGGAAACTTCTGGCAACTGCACTTCAAGGGGGTTGATGTTGCTGTAGCCAACCTCACACTAGACAACTGTTCTTTTTCTGCATACCAGAGTGTTTTTTTTAAAGATTTCTAATTTTCAGAAGGCAGGGGGCAAAAATTTTTGCATGATGCTATACACAGACCTGCTTAGATCAACTTTGTATTAATTAATATCAAATCCTCTGTAAATTATCAGTAATAAGAGGTCAGGATTGTCTTTTTGAAGAACTAGTATTTTTGGCACCTTACTTGTGAAGCTTTAAAGAAAAAGTCCATGGTTCAACATCTAAGGACCCAATCCGAACTGGGCCTAGTGCTGGTGCTGACCTCCAACACAGACTCTGGGTGTTGTAAATGTGCCGTAAAGCAGGTTTGTGGTACCCTGTAAGGAGTCAGCCCTGGCCCAGCACCTGTCAATGCTGAGCTCAACGCCAGCTGGATGCTGCCTGGAGCATGGTCAGAGCTTCAGGTGGTGGTGAGAGCTTGGAGTGGGGAAGGCGTTCCGGGGTGGGGGGAGGAATGGATGGGAAGGGGATTCTGTGTTCTGTGTCAGGCTGAAAATATAACTTGCTACACCACAAAATACATAGTTTATTGATGACTGGCTATTATTCATTTACCTTATCATTAATAAAAAAAAGCAGTTAAGAAAGGAAAAACAATAGTAAAGTCATCTTCAGTATTGTTTATGTAAAATCACTTTTTGAATGTAAATGCTAATACATTGACAACTGGAAATGACAACTTCAGCTTGCCCAAGATGATGTAGACACAGGGTTAAGGAGGGAATCTGCTGGAAATGCGTGAAATACAGCAACTCAATAGGGGCACATAATGTAAAGATGCTGTGTAAGAAAGCAATAAACAGCAGCTCTGTGAACACCATCACTGTTGTACTGCACATTACCTCGACATGCATTGCACACAACTATTGCTTCCAGTCGAACGTGTGGGAGTGCACGCACCAGGAGTTTGACCATTTGACTGAAGTTTGACCATGTTACTCAAAAAATTTGAGCATAAATTTGGTTTTGGTGTAAAATATAACAAGCTTGTTCTTCCAAAAAGTCTAAATCAAACACGTGTTAAAAACAAGAGGTGAGTGCAATAGTATTAATTATAGGATCCTGTTTTTCAAACTTCATTTTTGCTTTGGAAGTAGCCACAGACTGTCCTAAATATGTATCTTAGGGCACAATCCTAACCCCTTATGTCAGTGCTTTCCAGCACTGGCATAGCAGTACCAATGGGACATGTGCTGCATCCTGCAGTTGGGTGTCACTCACGGAGGCCTCCTCAAAGTAAGGGAATGTTTGTTCCCTGACCTCAGAGCTTGCATTGCCCTTATGTCAGTGCTGGAAAGCACTGACGTAAGGGGTTAGGATTGCACCCTTAGATACTCAAGTTGCAATGAGATACTGAATTGGAAAAAGATAATGAATTGAAAAGTCTTATTAGGAATTAGTATTCTGAGCAGCTCAAAACAGTATGTGTACTGATAAGACTATACATTTGTTATCCTAGGCTTCCCAAATCTTGAGAAAGGTTTGACAAGCTATATATTTTTTTCACAACAGCAAAAACAACTCCATTTCAGACATCTGAAAACAGAATTAATTTTCAAAGAGCTCTTTGGTGCCAAGATGACTCATGCCTTATGAATGTTCTAGATGTAAGAAGGAATTGGGCTGTCATAGCCTTCTATTTTGCAATCTTGCTGCATTATTTGCTTGATTGGAGGATCAGCTGTTTGGACAGCTGTAGCAATTCTTCCTGTTTGGAGTGGTGCAGTGGCACGTGATCTGAGAATGGCGCACCAGCATCTTTGGCGACATTGCAAAGGATTCTGGGGAGTCTTCTCGTATCATGTGCTGCTGTGCAGACATACCAAAAATCATGCCATCCTAAGCAACTACTTAGATTGCTTGTTCAGTCCAGCTGGCTGTTGTGTTAGGTGCTACCACATAGTTCTAGCTAGAACTGGTCATGGTTTTTGAAGAATATTAAAAGTAGTTGATGTGAAGGATAGGTCAAATAAGATTTGCAACTCTTTAAAACAGCACAAAAAGCTATCAAAAGTGAAAGAGGGATGGATGTACAAAAACTGCTTTCTGTTCTCTGGGAGGGGGAAGTAGATTGTCTCCAACCTAAATTAACGTTTAATTCTTTTGTTAAACCATTACAAACATGTTTTTCATTGCAACTCTGAACTGTCACAGTTTGGCACAATTGTGTCAGGTGTTTCACTTTTAATACTATTACGTCATCTACGTACCTGGCACTTAACAAGGAATAAGAAATTGCCCCAAGGGGTTTACAGTCTAGATCAAGAGTGTCAATCTTGTTTCATACAGAGGGTGAAGTTAGCATTCTTGGTGCCTGCTGAGGGCTGAAAGTGACATCATAAAGCAGAAAGTGACGTCGTTAAGCAGATGATGACCAGAAATAAGCACTTTGTTGTCCAGCCAGATAAGTTGCTTCTGGGGACCACACTTGACCTGCGGGCCTTATGTTTGACACCCCTGGTGTAGATGTTGACACAAGAGAGACAACAGAAGAACAGAAGAGAAGTTGAGGCAGGGATAAATATGCAGTCATTTCTGTTAAGCATACTTAAGCTTAGTCATCTGTGCAGAGCCACACAGGAACTTGCTGTAAATTGGGTAGATGTGCAAAAGTGCAGATCCTCAAACTTGTCTTTCATATGTGCTACTGAGGGCCCAACCCTATCCTTTCAGCCCGCTGGTGCAGCTGCACCAAAAACAATTCACTGTATCCAGTGGAAGGGAAAGTATTGGGAGGCTTTAGCAGGGAAAGGGGATTTAAAGGCATGAGCCTTTCAACCCACAATGGGTCTCCTTGGACTTGCACCAGAGATTTCACTGTCACAGATCTGAGGAAAGAAAGGAAGTGGGGAGGCTGCAGAAAAAGAGGATAGGATCTGGTGCACGCCATCGCTGCTGAATCCATCCCCTCCCACAGCCTTCCCACCTGCTGTCATAAACCCGTCCACTTTTCCCCCCTCAGCTCCCACTGCTGCTGTACCTGCTCCGGTAAGTGTACAGTGCTCCATTTGTACAGTCAGTGCCATTGTATAAGCTGCTCTGGTGAAGGACCTGGAGCTCTGCTGCCTCATGGGTCAGCACTTTTAAAATGGCTGCCTATGGAGTGTCCTCTGAGCATTCTGTCAGCAGCCATTTTGCAACAGTAGAGTTCTGTTCCACTGTCGCAAAGCCCTGTGTAGAACAGTGCAATCCTGCATAGGATTGGGCTGTCAATGTAAGATCTTTCTGGATGCAGAAAAGCAACACCTCCTACGTGGATGGGAAGAGGAGATGTCCTGCTGTACCACTGAACACACAACTTATTACATGTGCAGGTGCAAAGTGAACAAAGTGAACAACTTATTACATGTGCAGGTGCAAAGTGCTCCGAACTCAGCTGGGTAGGTCTGTTTGCTTTTGGATTAAGCTGTGAATTCACCTGTGATTGGCATGCCTGTTTCTTGCAGCTTCTGTATATGAAGCTACTTGTGCATTTTTAGTGTGTGAATCAGAGCCAATATCTTTTTAAAAAATGCTTGCAGAGTGCTTTGAATTCTTTGAGTGAAAGGCAATGTACAAAATAGAAAGCAATTCACTACCTTAGCACTTGAGTTCATGTACTAAGAAATCTGTGTTCACCCCTCTTTTATTTGTAACAAAAACTCCCGAGTATCCATTCCAACATGGTTGTCTGCCATAAATGATGTGTTAATGAGGATAGAGTGTAGGTCATGAGCCTGCAAGTATGTGCGAAGCTATGATGAGCTTAACCTACCAGGTGAAAGAAAGGTTAGTATACCAACTGCATGCACACTTCAAAGCATGTGGCCAGTTTACTGCACTAACCTAATTATCTGTGCTATAGATACGTTTGACAAACATATCTATAGCTCAGATACTGTTACTTCACAGTAGGAGATACCAGAGCCGTTCTGTGTTCACTTGCCAGTTTTCTGAATCCAACCTTTTGCTTCTCTCTGTCTTTTCAAGGCCATCTCCTCCTCCTCTTCCTCCTAAATGTCTTTAATCCTTATTCTTGATAGAAACAGAAG
Source organism: Tiliqua scincoides (assembly GCF_035046505.1). NCBI lineage: Eukaryota > Metazoa > Chordata > Lepidosauria > Squamata > Scincidae > Tiliqua > Tiliqua scincoides. The sequence continues at coordinate 252,983,699 of NC_089821.1, forward strand.
TATGCTTCTCAGGATATGTGCCTCCAGATTGATTGAGCCTGGCAGTTATTTTAAAGCTGCTGTTTTTTAAAATCACAAAAATAAATTCTGACAATGGTACATTATCAGATAAATGTTCAGGACGTAGTGGATCCGACTGCTGCACCATCACACCACAAGCTGTGAGTAAATGTGCCGTGAGTAAATGTGTTGGACCCTACACGAGCACCACCATCTTCCTAGGTTACTTTGGGACTGTTTAGCCTCTTGATTGTGCCTTGCATATAGGAATCACAAATGCTAAGAAGTTGCATTAAGGAATGGAAGTCTGAAATACTCTTTCAGAGATTCCCTGAATCTCTGGGTTGCTGCAGTGATGCAGATCTACTACATCTCTAGAGACCTGGCATGAGTGAAGTTGCTTCTGGTTCTGACATGCACAAAAGGAGACTCCCAAGAGCATGCAGGCTGGCCTGGGAAAGTAGTGCCCAGTATTGGTTTGGTAGAATGTACCTGCTGTCAACAGCCTAGGCTACAAAACCAGACGGAAGGAGGCCCATTTGGGCCGCCCCCCCAGGAGAATTTGAAACCCCAGGCGGTTCTTACTATAATCCCTCACAGTGCCATCTTCAGAGTGACGGATGTGACCTTACCCATAACTAGGAACCAGGCAGACCAGGGGGTTAAAATAGAGCAGTTTATTTTACCTTTAGACAACAGCAGGGAAAGAAAGGTGGGTCAAAAGTAATAGCTGGGCGGACTTTGCAAAAGAGACTGAAATGAAACAGAAAACCTGACACATTCTAGCTAGACATTTTCCCTACCTATGTCACCTTGTCTCAATGGATCTCCAGCTCTTTTCACTTGCTGTTCAGAGTTGGTGCTCCTCTCTAGTTCCCACAGAGTGGATTCTCAGGCTGCTGGAAGGGAACTACCATTGCTGCTTAGGTCCTGCAAGTTTTTACATTTGCTGGAGTGACATTGTGGCACACCCTCGTTGGAGGAGTGGAACAAAACAGACAGGAATGTGAGCCAGTTGGCAGGTTCATTCCAATTTTTGGAGGGAAAAATCAGGGAAGCAGCGGGGATTCATCACAGGTTCTCACAAGCTTTCCCAGTCATTGCCAGTTACGTCTGCTTATATAAATGTAGTATATGAATCAAATGATTGCTTCTGTTGGCTGGCAGCAACATCTGCAGCGGAAAAAAAATGTCCCCCCACAATCATGGACATTGTTAGCTGCTACTGTAATTATAGAGTTTACATGTTACATTTGTGTGGGTGGGAAAGAAATGCAATGTTTGAATCTGCTCTGAAAATAAGACCTTTATTTGTGATATTGTGTTTGAATTCAGGAACACATGTACTGGCTATGGTAGGAAGGAATTTATATTAATGATAGTTATTTTCAATGTTATTTTGTGTGCATATATGTTGCAGTGAATGCTAGGTGACGTTCTTCTTCCAGTATTTTAATTGTGCAGTCTGAAGCATGCCTATTAGGAAGCATGTTCCATGGAAATTGATAGGACCTACTTCCAGGTAAATGCGGTTGCTGTCAGGATAAAACACAATGTTCAGATGCCATCTCAGTAACTGGTGTACATCATTATCATGTTATTGGTGTTGCTCTGCTCTTTGACTAAACTTGTTTAACCCCATTAACTTCAATAGTAGTACTGTTTAGAATTTGATATGATTCTAAACATTTTTATGTTTAAAAAGTAGTTGAAACAGTCCCTTTCTCCCCCCCCCAACTCTTCCATAGTGATATTTGCATCTGATAGTATTCCAAGAAGAACTGAACACTGAAAGAGAAACTTTTTTTTCGTCGTTCACGGTTTTCTTTTTCAGACTGAATTCAATAAAGGAAAGGCTATGGTGTAATAATTCCTACAGGCATTCATAGTATCTTTTGGGGAAAGGGTGCTGACCTTTCCCTATTTTTAATAAAAACTTTCACTGTCTTCTCTTTGCCTTCATAATACTGCTTATACTTTATTTTTCCCCCATGGTTGAGTTGCTTTCATAGATACCGAATTAGAAAAGTGTTTGAGAAAAGACAACTAAGTAGAGCTTGTGGCATTGATTATTCCTTTATAAATAAGGGTGTATCTGAAGAGAGAATGATACCCTATGTACTGTATTAGTTTGTGTAATGCTAGGTGAAGCAATGTAAATTCCTTGTGATCTATTAATGTAACCATAAGGTCTGCAGAAGAGGTTAATAACTTCAGTAATTGAATGGCAAAAAGAACTGAAGGGCAAATGCAGTATTTTAGTTGCATGTGCATACTTTCTCTTAACTTCATGTTAATGAGAGCCACATGCATGCTCCTCTGGGAAGCACTGGTTAGAAAAGAAGCCTTGCAGTCAATAGCGTGTACTGTATTCTTTTCCTGACTCTGCCACTGACTACCTCCATTGCATTGAGCAACACAGCTAACTTTCACAGGCCTACCTACCTACACTTAAATGTTTATCCTGGGTGTCCCAATTTGTTAAATTTCAAAATGCGGATGTGAGTGCTAGCAATCCCAGATAAATTTTGTGAATGCCTGAAAATAGATATTTCCCCATTTAGACAAGTGCCATGCAGACAGAGCTAAGGTGCCTGTCTACTTTCACTAGAGCAGTGGTTCTCAAACTGAAGGGTTGCAATCCACCAGTTCGTGTAAAAGATCCCCTGTCCCATTAAGGGGAGGGGGAGGTGCGAGGGCAGCAACACGATCCCCAGGATCATGTCACTAACTTACTTATAGGCCCCCTGCAGGTGGCTGCAGGATATTGCAGGAGGTGCGGGGAGCCCTGCCCATTGGAAAAAAGTGAGTGCAAAGCACTTCCTCCTTGCATGCGCATCAACAAAGTACTTTGCGCTTGCTTTTTTCAATATTCTTAGCATCAGGGAGCCCTGTGGGAGAGCTGGGTGGGGCTCCCCGCAACTCCTGCAGCATCCTTTAGCCACCTATAAGTAAAAGCACTCTTCTTTTCACCCCCATTAGTGATGTGATCCTGGGGATCACATTGCTGCCCTCACTCCCTCCCCTGCAAAGATTTACCCTGGAAATAAAACTCTCTGGAAATGTGAGAACCACTGCACTAGAGTGTCTTGTGATTACAAACTTTTACAACATTCCTCTGACTGTATTAACAATCACATGTGACTGTCTCCATTTGCCACTGTACACGCAGAGATACAGTAACAATAACCAATGTTTTTTGCTAATGTTTCACACTTCGGTTCTAAAGTATAAAAACAGTGCCACCCTAGTGGTTCTGATAGTACATATACACCATCTACTAATTAAAAAAAAAAAAAAAAGATTTAGAACCCCTGAGTCCACCAGCTGCTTTAAGTCACAATGTGTTAGATCAAAATGCAGAGCCCACAGAAAATGCTCTTTTCATCTATGGTGTCTAACTATTGCACATATTTGCAAGTCCCCTGCTATAATTGCAATATTATCCATGCTTTAAATCTGCCAAAACAGAGCAACCTAACAAACTACAAAGCACAAAGCAAGAGATCAAAGTGTAGGGAGAGCAAATAGCTCAAGCAGCTGAGCTCAGCTGCAGACTACACAAAGTCATGTATAACACACATATATTCAGCATATTGTTAAGGAATGAAGCATTTTGAACCCATATGAAGGAACATTATTCCATTTCACAGAGGAGAAACCCTGATGCAAAGAATAGTCCCAGTGACAACTGGCAAATTCATTGTAGAAAACAAAACAAAAAACTCATGTGCAGCAAATTGCGCAGGAAAGTGGGCCACAGCACAGACTACAGGATTAGTCACACAGATGTATTTATATATGGTTTATGAATGAAGTCATTAAACCAAACTGATCGAAGCACATATATTGCTTGAGCACATGCACACACACACAGAGGGGAGGGGAATCTTTGGCCTGATGATATCACAGGAGGCTGCAGTGCATTTTGCTGCTGCAACCAGTGTCCAGCGTCCCATTTGACATGTAATGGCCTTGACAGAAGTTGGGAGCAGGTGTGCCAACATTAGGTGCTGAAGCTGATGCCTCTTCAAGTCTGTGCTGTAAAGCAAGGGAGTGGCTGGCAGTGGCGGCAGTCTTAGAACTTCACACTTGTACCTGGGAGACACACACACTCTGTAATGTTGTTCTGCTGTGTAGGCTATTTTTTCATGCATATGACTGACAATCAGGGTGCCGCGCTGAATTTTTGTCTGCCATGGCCTTGAATGGTTTTGTACTGTGCTACTGTTCCTACCACATGATCCCTGAAAATCTGAAAGCCTATAATCTCCAAGGAGATCTTCAGTGAAAGTTACATGTTCTCAGAGAAAAGTGTTGTATCATTTACTTTAAAAAGTTGCACTTTCTCAAAAAAGCTTGTGACATGCACTGTTTTCATAGTTTTTTTTATTTTTCTCCCTCTCTCATCTTCTTCATATGGTCTTATATTGTTTTTTATTATGTCGATCAGTGTCCTTCTGTTTGAAAGTGCCCTCCTAAGGGGCAGGGAAGCTTGATCCATGAATCACTGGAATCACATCAAAATTATTTTTTTGAGTTGCCTGAAGACCTTATTTAAAGGAGACTTATAAATTGCTTTAAATCTGAGTACTCTGAATTGTAGCAGGTCAGTCTGATAGTTTCCTTTGTGTTGACTGCCATATTTAAATGTTAATATAGAATCTGGAGAGAGGCATGGCAGTTGTAGAGAACTATCTTTATGTCTTGTTTGGGGTTGTTACTAACTGGGACTACACAGTAATATTTAGCAAGTGCTATAGTTATTCAATATTTTAAATATTAAATATTCCTTTTCTTTTATTGGTTATTTTAAAGTGATACCCATCCTGAACATTTAGCTAGGGTGAGTGGAGAAAATATAAACAAACTGAACTGGTTTTGTGTTTGATTTTCTTGCATTTTTTCCCCTCTGCATTTTGTGCTGTGCAATCTCCCCAAATTACTTTTTGTGCTTCTTTTGTCTTTTGAGTACTGTATTGGCTGTGGGGAAAGAAAATAATTATTATGACTTGACCTTGTTCTCTCTGCATTACTTCACTTGTGGTCCAAGACAGCAAAAAGCACCAGAATGCCACCTGTTTATTTTTGCCTATAAACCTCTTTTGGCAGTGCCAACTGTTCTCTTGAGGGGTTTGCTACGCAGAGCAATGTGTTCCAAAATCTGTTGAAGGGGAGCATGAGTAGAACAAATGACTCCTTTGTTAATTTTTCAAAAAGCAACTGAATGTTGTTTTGGTGAATTGTAGCGCATTCTTTTTTCTGTTAGTCTTATTTGGAAATGTCTATTAAAACATGCTGAGTTTTGTATTTGAAATAATATTCCAAATTAGCATTTTAGGTACTAATTTCTGAAGAAACCTTTGAATTAGGTGACCTAATTGTGTGGCCTAATATTGACCATGAAGGGAGGCCTGTTTTTTTCATCTTGTACTTTGTTGTTCCTCCCAAGGAACACGGGTCATCCTACATCTGACTTGGTACCTCCCCAACTGTGAAAACTTTTCACCTCTTATTTCTGCCTGATCTAGAGCCCCTTCATGCTCTTCAATGCATACAAGGAGGTCTTGTTTGGGTTACTACATTAATTTCAGGGGAGGAGGATACTCTGTATGCACAAAATAATGTGTATTCCTCCATTGAAATGAATGAAGCCCAGATTGAAAACTGTCATTTTTCCTGGATTCCTGTCTACAGGAATTTGACCCATTGTCATTTAAGACATGTGATCTGTTTGAGAAATGGCTTCTGCTAGTTTTGTGGGGTACATTAAAAAAAAAAAAAAGCCTTACAGTGAATAATTAGAAACAGCATAAGGGCATTCTAACAACAATGCCAGTGAATTTTAAGAGGAATTAATGTTAGCTAGATTAATCGAACAGGGCAAATCAGATGGCTAGCTATAGGTTCTTCTTGCTATGAGAGCAATTTAACTTGTGCTGGAACGAACATTTGGCTGATTGGGAAAGATGCATGTAGAACCAAACTCTGAAGAGTCTATGTAATCATTAACTGACTCACCTTCTGGATGTGACAAGTGATGAATCAGCTTGAAGTTGCCTGGAGCTTTCTTCAGGACAATACCCATAAGGGAAACTCTCATATGCTCAAGCAGAGCGTTATCAAATGGCCCCAGTATTCTCCCCAAATGCCAGAAGTTCTTTTCTGTCTTGTCTCTAACCACCTGAGGACATATAAGTGCTGATCTCAGCTTCTTAGCCAACACTTGTATCTTGGGGCCTATGTACAAAATAGCAAGACCCGCATTGAATCTTTACGCAGCAGTAAGTTTGCTCTCTCTCTCTCTCTCTCTCTCTCTCTCTCTCTTCCCTTGTCAGTCTATTTCTATAGCCGGGCAAACATTTCATGCGCTCTCATTTGAGTTTATGCTTTTTGCAGATCCTGTTAACCAGTCTTTGGCTTTTTCCACTGTCTTGCTTTGATTTGGATGACTGCTCAAAGCACCTGCTAATGGCCTGGAGCATTCATGCCTAAATTTGCAGTTTCTGTAGCACTTTCACTTGGATGGTTAGTACACAGCTAGTGAAATGCTGTAAGAAACACCTGCTGCATTATTTGAGACTAGCTTGTTTGCTTCTGTCCGTTGATGGAAGGATTGCTGTTTTTCCCCTCCTTCTGTCTAGTTCCTTAGAGCTGCACCACACTTTACAAGAAGGCAGCAGTATAGGATGGGTGAGTGATTTGTACATTATTTTCATGCCTTCAATTAGGGGAGAAATTTGTATGAACTTCTTTTACCCTGGTGCCACGAATTTCCATATAAGTTTTCCATTTTTGCATAACTCATTAACACTTCATTTTTCACCACTTCCCCTGGACACACAGAGAGGCCTTTTGGTCCCAAAACATTTTATTGACATTTCAATGTTAATTGCCTACCCCTTGGGACAGGGACAAGTACTCTCATACTTCGTACAGCTCCATGCATGTAGGTGTGCTATGAAAGTAATAAAAAATAAAAATAGTCCTGCTTAATCACGTCCATCCCACAGGGCGACTTCCCTGGGCCTTCCAATTCCTTATAGAGCATTAAAAATGTTGCTTTCCATTTCCCACCGGACGTATTTATTTTTTTGCTTTTTTGGATATTCTGAAGCCCACAGAGGCCGTAGGTGGACGCACGCAGTCTCTGTGAGCTTCAGAAAGCCCTTCGGAGGCAACTGGAGCACAGCTCTGGTTGCTTTCAGAGGCTTTAAAGGGGCCAAAACTGTGGATTTCATTATCTGTGTTTTCAGTATGGGGGGTTGGGGGTTCTGAGAATGAATCTCTCACAGATACTGAGGCCCCACCTGTATGAAGTTATTTCTTTCAGAAAGACGTTTTCAGGTCTAGATTAGAAAGTTGGAAGGCCGCCTGAGGCACCACATGCTTCTGACATATATGTGCAGTCTCTCTTGACTGCCTGGCTATGCATGGAGGTAATCCTATTGAGGCATCCTGCTAATCTCATATTTTTGCATGTGGTAGTTAGGCTCTTAGAATATTTTATGTGATCCCACAAACTGGAGGCCCTGGGAACAAATGGGATCTGGTTGCTATCAGAAGAAATATGAATTTAAATGGAAAGTTGGAGCTGGCTGCTTAAAATGTTGTCTAGAGTGTGGGGTAATATGCTTGAGGTGCTGCTCTTGTCATATAATCTGTCAAATCACAGTTGGGAGCATCCCTTGCTGTAAGTTGTAAGAGCATTTTATGTAAGGGAACTACAGAAAAGGGGCAGAATAAGGAATTTAGCTCTGCAGAAATGATCTTGGATGTTACACAGTTTTCTCATTTTGATTTGTTCCCTGCTCTGTATGATGCCTGCATGATGGTTCCACCTTCTCCACCTACTTTCACTAGACTGGAAGAGGAGCCTGCCCCTGATAAACATATTCTACATACACCTATATGTTCAAACTTCTTGAACATACAAGAGAATTATTTAGTATGACTTGGTTGTTGATTCCAGCAGAGTATGTCCAAAGGCATAACTTTGAACCTTGCCATGAATTTTCCTTGTCTCTCAAATCTTTGTGTCCTCATAGTTAAACTCAAAGTGATACCTCTGGCTTCACTTGTGTGTTGGCCACTCTAGATGGAAAATATGGCGGGAAAGGTTGTAAAAACTGTAACCTGTATTATTTCCAAGTAATTAAAATGTCAACAAACAGTTCTTCTTGTGGGAGGATTGGATACCAAATTAGCTACTTAGCTGTAGAAGGGTTGTGTGGTCACCACTAATAGAGGATGCCACCATTTTAACTGTAGATTTGTTTTGTGTTAGTTGATATCTCTTTGGTTCACAAATGTTATGCTTACACTATTCTTGAATTAAGGAACACTTCAAATGAAACATGATACAGCATCTATATTGAAAACACTTTTATGGTTTGGATAAGGTGACTCCTATATGTAGGTTTAGTTTATTTCATGTATGTATTTTACAAACATGTGTATTTTACTACCTGTGCATGTTGGGAAATGGCAACTGGCTGCACCTTTGTGATACAAGTACACCATGAGTCTGGTTGCTAAAATACATGTTTTTGTGATTGTATAAGGGCTGCAAGACGCTTGGTAAACAGAATTTCTTTCTATGTAGTAATTTTGCACATTTGGAGCAGGCTTCATTTTTTCTCATTTAGAATGCATTTCTATTATGTTTACAACTTTGTGTGTTTTTGAGAGAGATCACATTTTAAAAGGGGAAGTCACTCAAAGAAGCTGTCAAACAAAACAACTTGCAGTATGCATCTTGCCCTGCTGGATCTTTGAAATGTGACTGCATCAGCCTACTTGGCAAAAATGTTGTTTGAAGACATATTGCGTTCCACGAGCAAATGGAAAAAATGGGCACCTGTCATCATATTTAGGAAACAGCTGGGTAACCTGGCAAAGTGCCACAGTTTCTTTTCACATGGCCTTTATGCTGAAATCATCCCAGCTCCATTCCTAGGCACTGAAGAAACTCAATGCCTTTAAATGGTTACAGAAGCATCTACTTAGGAGGTGGCTCTTGTTGCAATAAAGTTTATCTTAGGTACTTCTAATTAGTACTTATAAATTGCACTACACTTCTGTCCACCAGCAACCTTTCTTCTGTGGTGTTTAAGTGATCCAGACTGAGCTGCAAGGCACTGAGGCCTTCTTCCTGGGCCATACATTTCCCCTGCCCTTCCCTTCCCAGTCTTAACTACACCATTACATTGGCCTCATGATGGCTAGTGTGTAAGGCTAACCAAACTACCCTTGAGGTAATCTTCCAGCTGCATGGTTGCTGACTATTCCTGAACAGCTCCCACCCAGTTGAAGGAGTGTGTACATGATTCAGACATGTAGAAGGGACCTGATGCTGTGAATCTTTCCCACAGAATTGACACCCTAACCTTGTGCCAGTTCTGTGGGGGAACTCCTTCAATTGAATCCCAGTCGCATGATTGGTCATTTAGCATACATTCTCATGCATGAGAGCTATTCACAGTCAAGAGGCTTTCATGCTGTGGGGTGGGGGGAGCCCTCTGAACTACTCTTTTGTTTTTTCAAGTATCACTTTTCCAAGTGACGCTGTTTGCAGGTACCTCCTGTTGCTGTAGTATGTGCTGCTGTTGCTATCGGAAGTTAAAACTCTGCCCAGCAGTGAGTGACTGGCTTGCCTGACACATGGGACCCTGCTCTGCACCTTCCTTCCCCAAACTGTGTCTCTTCTGCATGGCCAGGCAGCTACATTTTTTTGAACCTGAATGAAAAAGTTAATCTGTTTAAAAGTTTGATTTCTTCAAAGCCTGGATTTTCCAACTGTTCTAAAAGAATTAGAGACCCTTGGGTAGTCATTGCTCATGAACCTAAGAAGAACTGAGACCAGGAGTCCTGTGTCCTGACATGACAGACCAATCAAGACTTTGTTATACTACATTAATGTATAAATGGATGAGAAGGTGGAACTGATGACCTGGTTGCTCACAGGACTGCCCATTTCTGCTAACAGAGTAGCCTGGAAGAAGATATTCAAAAATTTCTGGGGGCTTGATTAAAAACACACACATAACCCAAACCTATGTGCATGTAGCACAGGTGAAATGATTGTTCCGCCAGCACTACTTCCTTTATGGCTGCTGTAAAAGGCCCTCTGTCAGTACATGAAGTAGTGCACTCTGGGAAGGCCAGAGCCTTTTCAGTGTGGCTGTGCCAGCACGGGGTGGGGGGAGGATAGGATTGAGCTGTCAGAGCCAGACACTATAAAACTAGAGAGAATATTTCTGTTCCTGTAAATTGGAATGAATTGTTTAAGGGCCAAAATAAGCATATTTGAACAAATGATGGATTTATTTCAAGTCTGACCACTAGGCCATCCAGCTAAGGATTGTCCATTCTGTTAAGCTGTGGCTGTCCAAGGTCTCAAGAAGAGGTTTTTCTTCCCTTTCTACTTAAATTTCTTTAAACTGTACATGCTGGGGACTGAACTTGGACCACCTTTTTGCATGCCAAAAGCATGTGGCTTTATCAATCAGCTACGATCCCTCCTGATGCCTGGGATATTTTTAGCCATATTTTGCATAACACCATATGTGGCACAAGAAAATCTTATGGTCATCTCCAGGCCCCTGGGGGATCCATAGGCAAAAGAAGGTCATACCTCATCTCCTTTGCTACTTCCATTCTGTTGCTCTCTGCTGTTCCTTTTCTTCCACCTTACTGTTGATGCACACTCACTAGGCCACCCATAAACTCAGAAGGCAAATCCCCCTATCACCCGGTGGGACAGAGCGAGGTGAGTAATTGGATGTGACTGCTACTAGTTTCCAACATTTCTATTATTCCAACACACTTGCCTTTTCTCATTCTGAGCCAGAGGAAAAGGATGGGCAGGCAAGTGAGCAAGAGGAAGAAGAGCAGCTAGGGCCAATGGACACCTATCGGTGATGCCCTCTCTGCAGGGCTGTTAGTTTTTTCAGCTGCTCAATCTTTTGCTCATCCTGACTTTGGAAACACCCTGTGGCCTATTTAAGGAATCAGTAGAGTTTTGGTAAATGCAATCTTTTCTTGGACTCTGCATGTTTTGATCCTAAATGCATGTGCTGGATTATTTGGTGGGCCGCTGTGAGATACAGGAAGCTGGACTAGATGGGCCTATGGCCTGATCCAGTGGGGCTGTTCTTATGTTCTTATGTTCTTATTTGCTTTATAGAAATGTGCACAGTATCCAGTACTTATTGAAGCCTGCTGTAAATATCTACCAATTTTTTTGTCAAAAATAAAAATTAGGTTAGTGGAAAAGTAATAGGTTGCTTAATAACATCTATATTCAGTAGTGCACCATATTGGTGGATTACCCTTCTAAATCAGCAAGGAAATTTAAAAAAAAAATTAAGGGGGCAATTTGCAAGACAAATTGAAGTATTAAAATGCTGGGGTAGAAAGCTTGATGGTGGGCAGTTTACTGCTCTGTGTTATAGAACTCTTGTTCTTACCAATACGTTAATCATTGCTGGCTTCTCTCATTTAGTTAAACCTTTTTGGAAGGTTGCTTTTTTTATAGCTAACTGATTGACCTTCTAATTTTAGCACCGAAGGCTTATAATTAGAAATATTTCCATAGTTGTTTACAAACACACCCCCACTTGAGGAATGTGGTCTGCAATTTTAGAAGGACTATGTTATCACCTCTACAGTGAGGTGAGAGGGCATTTCAGTTCTTTTCAGCCTGTACAGGAGATGGACACGGGGGGAGCGGGCGGGCAGGGAGAAAACCACACACAGTCTTTAAAAAGAATCTGTATGCACTGTGGGCATCAGAGTGAGATTATGCAGGTTGAACTACTACCCTACATGTCTTACTTTGCAAAAATAATATATTACTTTGAAATTAGGATGTGTACAATAACCATTTAGGGATAAGGCTAGATTTAGACTGATATCTTAAAGGGATGGGGTGGGGAAATCCAGTAAACTGGTATTGCTCAGAAATAGTACTTGATGGTATGTTTTATGTTAATCTGGGCCACTTGTATAGCTCATCTAATTATTGATTGAGTTTAATAATTTACAGATACAAAAACCGATTTTAAAGAACATTTGATGAACAAATAAATCTTTACTAAGTTTAGAAATATACTCACATAAATGGGAAATGCTATAAAGAAATATAAGTTACTGGGGGCTCTACACTTTCTTGGGAAAGGACTGTATAGGGACCGTCTAACTTAATTTGTGATGTTAGGCATTCCTACTGCATACAAATTTAACTTTTTGGAGAGTAAAATATTAATTTGAATGTTCTTTTGGAAGTTTTGTACCAGATGTTGTACCGGGCATCACTGTTGAGCAAAGGGGGGAAATAGCGCAGTGGTAGATCATATGTTTTATTCAGAGTTCAATTCCTGACATCTCCAGTTTAAAGGATCTCCAGTGTTAGGGCTTTTCTTAACTGAAACATAGGAAATCTACTGCAGGTCAGAGAATTTTATACTCAACTAAATGGATCCATGGGCTGTCGAAGGCACCTTCATAGAGGCCCACAAATTTTGACTGGTGTTGGTAACTACTGATTCTGATCCTGATTTGGTCTTGTGGTTCTCCAGAACCCAGCATAACACTCATTTCCTGAGTGTGAAGAAGGACAGAGGCTCCACCTAATGTTATGTGGACTTTGCAGGCACTTGGAAAGCAGTGAGAAGTTTCCAGCCTAGTAAAAAGTTGGAGAGGACCCTTTGCCCATGTGAACCAGACTAAAATTTCACTTCACCCCTGCAAGCTGCTAACTACTTGTCCATATGTTTGGTTTGGGGGCCAAAGTCAATATAAAGCACTGCAATCTTATACATGATGAAATCCATGAATTTGGCAAAATCTGACCTGCAGTATCCATCAAACAAGAGGAACTGTACAAGCAGCTATGGTTACTAAGTATGTGTGGGCCCTAGTCTGAAAGGGCAGCTGTATACAGATGACCTTTGGTTGATCAGCCCAACCATGTTTGCTGGAGTAGCTAATTTGTTTTTATGGGTTTCCAAGCCCAACCTACCAGGTGAAGATCTGCAAACTATCTTACAAAGATTTCAGAAGACATAGCTAGGCCAGGGAAATATTAATTAAAATTAATAGAATGTCTCCAAATGAAAGGCGAAGTACCTGATCGTTTTGTGCTTGGTTCGGCAATTGTAATGCCTTTCACTGTATTTCATGCAAGCTCTAAAAGTTACTAGAGTGCTTGAGTCATAGTCCGTGCTATAAATATGTTTCTTCAGATGCTTGAACCAAGAAAGGTAAGGTATGTACAGGTGAGAGTGGAGGCACTAGATGGTTACAAATATCATCTTGACAGTCTTTTTATAGTTGGGCATCCCATTAATGCCAAAGCTGTAATCATATGTTGATATTGATATAGTCACAAGCTGCCTTGTCGGATACAGACAACTTCCAATCTCTGTTAAATCTCATTTGACACGCCCCCCCCAATGCAGATAAGATACTTTTTATGGTAGAATTAAAATGAATAGTAAACACAATGTATTATGTTTTCAGTAACGAAGGGCTCATTATTAGCTGTTGAAAGTGTTATGGGCACCTAAAACCAACATTTATTTTCCTCTTAAAATTTTGCACCTTCATAATTAAAACTTTATAATGCATTAATTTCAAAAGGTGACATGTCAGAAAGAGCAAGGGTAACCACTCATTTTCTTTGCTAAATTACATGCTTGTGTAACCACAGGGGAAGGAATGAGTACAAAATTGGGTTGCCTTTAAAATAGTCTCACCTCATTGTTCTCTGATAAGCCAGATAGTTAAATGTGAGTTTTCCATCATATGCAGAAAGCCATTGGAAAGCTTCCCTCTCATTTTAAGTCTCATTTAAATCTTTCTTGGAGAATTTCTTTGGTGCACAAACCATTTGGAGGGGGGGGCAATTCACCGCAAGCGGCTGAAGTTCCCTAGATACAGTAAATGCCATGTTTAATGAATAGGTAAGCCACCTTCTCAGCAATGTCCTTTAGATTATATTGGACTATACAGTGGACAATTTCAGAATAAATTGTGCCATCGCTTTGGTTTGTAATTGCAGATTAAGAACCAAAAACCTTGGGCACAGAAAACTATAGAGGAAATTAAACTGATACAAAGCCCAGTCATCGTTTTCAGCTTATATAATATGTTTTGCAATATTCAGCATTAGAAAATTAACTTTATGACAAGTGGCAATACCTGTTATGTAAGTAAGCTAGCTGTAGAGCTGAATGCCGTCTCTCCTTCCTTCCACCTGAACCATTACCCGTGATGTGTTTCTGCAAGAAATGATTGCCTGACATGGGCTCAGCTTTCCTTTCCTGGTAAGTTATTTGAGCCTATCTTTTCATTTATTCATTTTCCAAGTACTGAATTAAAATAAGGATATTTTTCATGGAACAGTTTAAAAGAAAACTAATAATCATTTTTTCTTATTATTTTATGCCTTGTGATTTTTCACCACCCCCACCAGCTGGTTAATCATGCAAAAGCTGAACACTTCATTAGCCGGAACATGTTTGCCCATGGGCATTTCTTTAGTAAATTAGTTCTTTCTCTTTATGCAGGTAAGTCATTGCCAAAAGTCTTAAAGGTACCAAAGGAATTAATTCCTTTCACTGAGTTATCAAGAAAATGCAACTTTAACTATGGGCAGCAGTGGTTTGACATTACTTTTAAATTATAGCGGAAGGTAAGAATTGGGGAGAAATATATTTCCTTTTGAGGCGTCTCATTTTGGTGGCACTTTGGTAGATTTCTTTCCTTTATGAGGACAGTGTAAAAGTGTGTGCGTGCACAGATGCCTCTGGCCCTTAGTTAGTCTTTTGTTCCACGACTAGCTGAGTTTTTAACCATTAATTAAAAATATGCAGTTTATAGAGGCTTAGCTCATATGTATCTGGTGGTACCATCTGAAAGCACAGAGCAGTCCTAGAATTAATTTAGCTTTCAAGCAAATAGTAATGCACAGCTATTGTATACTGCAGAGTTTATGGTAATCAATGTCATTGTATTGTATACTTAGAACTGGGAAAAAAAATTATGGAAAGTGCTTTGTGAAATGGAACATGATATACATTGTTTATTTATTTAAATAATTTATATACCACCTTTCTCTTGCCAAAGCAAATGCCCAAGGCAGCTTACAAAATGTTCACAGAACTATAAAAACATAACAATCTATACAAAATAGTCAGGGGCCTGCAGAATCAATTTAGCAAATATAGCCAAGAGTGAAACAATGAATAGCATTTTCAGAAAAGCAAAATAGCAGCAAGTATGCAGGTACAGGAGGCCCAACATTAAAACCCATCAGTTTTAAAAGCTAAACAAAATAAAAATGCGGTTAGTCTTCTCAGAAAAGCTATCAGGAAAGGGATAACTCGTAAATCTCTGGAAGGGAGTTCAATAACTGGTGCCATTAGAGAGAAGACTTGCCCTTGTGTTGCCAACCCTCTAACCTGGGTCAGAGGCGGAACCTACAGGAGAGAATTTCAGATTACCTAAGTGGGTGGGCTGGAGTATATGGAGGAAGGAGATAACTTGAATAACCTCGGATAACCTGGTCCCAAACCGTGAAGGGCTTTAACAGTTAATGCCAGCACTTTGAAATGGATGTGGAAACAAATGGGCAGCCAATGTAGCCATCAGAGCAGTGGTCCCATAACATTAAGCTCTGGTAACCACACGAGCCAACGCATTCTGTGCTAATTGCAACTTAGTGCAAATTCTGGACTCTTTCCAAGGGACGCCCTGTTTAGAACCCATTACAGTAATCCAATCATGATGTCATTAAGGCATGGGCCACCATTAATCACCTGGAAAAAAATTGTACTCCAAACAGCTGACTTAGATGCTAGTGTTAAAAGTTTAGTGTTCAAATGTTATGCTTTTAAAAAAAGGAAAAAGCAAAAAGAAAGCACCCGCTACAGTTAAAATGTTTACATTTATTAGATAAATAAAAGTTCCATTATTTCAGGGGATTTGAAAGTACACATAGGGGAACAGATCTGATCACTCCTGCTATACTTATTGTAGTTTCTTGCAAAACTTTTCATGATACAATAATTAAAATGGTTTCAGGATGAAAGTTTAATTTTGCTTCATGTATGTTATCACAGTAGTCTGTACAACAACCGTGTAAGAGACGTCAATATTATTATCTTATTTAAAGGAGGCATTGAAGTTGAAGGTGGAAAACATGCCTGAGTTGAACTAGTAAGTCCATGGCAGAGATGAGAAGTCACTGTGCAACTGTTACACCATATACCTACAGCCAGATTTGTCACCCTGGACTAAAATTAGATTATGACCCTTACATCCCAATCCTATCCCCTGCTATCACCACTGATCAAAAAAGTGCGCAGTTCATCCTGTGGTGGTGGTGGGGCAATCAGACAGGCTGTAGAAGGTAAATGAAAACATTTTGCACTTACTGCCTTGTAGGCACCCCAGCGACATCCATAGCTGCTTCACTTGGGTCACTGTATATCAACTCCATACGATATAATCTCATTGTGATATTAGCACATTATTTGGGTTTTTCAGAGGTTAATTGGTTTACTTTTAAAGGTTTTTGAAGAGGCTAATACATTCTAACATCAGATAAATGCTCCCCACATGGCTGATATATGGATGAATGTCAACATGCACTGGTGTGACACTGCAGTCGTTGTGTGACTAGTAATTTCTGAATCAGGGATTCATTAATCAAGGAATAGTAATGATTTTGGGAATAGTAATGATTTTTAATAAGCAACTTGCAAGAGAAGAAACATTAGGTTGTTCCCCTGCTACCCCTCTGCTCTTGATGGAAGTTTCCAGGGCTATTTTTCAGTAAAAGCAAAATGGTTGGAGGAAATTTACTCAGACTTGTGAATAATGTCCTGTTTGGCCTTTGGGAGCAAACCACATGTTCATGTGGTAAAGAGATGTGCTTCCAGCTGGAAATGTCTCTGTTTCTTAAAGAATGGTCATAGGGAAGGTAATTTTGGTTGGCACTGTGTTGCATAGGAAGCAGGAAGTTAACTTTTTTCCCTTTGTGCTGTTTTCCTGCCAAAAACAGCCCACCATAGTAATTATTTGAGGAAATAGCTTGTTAGGTCAGCAGGGGAGGATAGCCCTTGCTTTCCCGATAGCAGAGTGGCTTGGGAGCGTAGGGAGATAGCAAAAGAAGCAGGCGATCCCAAACAGAGCCAAGGAAGCAGACACAGGCTTGTTTGTTGCAGAAGCATGTATTGGTAAAAGGAGCAGGCAGAAGAGTAGTCAGCAAACGGTCCAGAAGTCAGGGATACAGCAGGTCACAGTCACAAGAAGGCAGTCCAAATCAGTACACAAACCCACAGCATGCAGAAACTCCACCACAACAACCCACACCTTGGTGTCTGTGCTTGCCCCATATATACTGGGGTCAGCCAATCAGAGTAGGGCGACCTCATAGTCACAAGACAGTCTTGTGACCCACTGTCCAGTGGTGCATTGCACCATTCCTCCATAGCCTATGTGGCTCAGCACTCATCTCTCCCCAAGTCACGTGACTCCCACCTGCAGCAGGTGCAGTTGATTGCATCAGCTGTGCTGCTTTGCTGATTGCTTCACACCAGGCCCAGATATCAGGGCCTCCTGCCACATCCTGGCTAATAACAATCTCAAGCCTGGGATGCCAAAAACCTGACATAGCTGCTTCGGGAAGAATTAACCACCCCTTCTGATTGAACCTTATGTGGCGCAGAGTGGTAGGTAGCAGTATTGCAACCTAGAACTCTCCCCACAACCTGAGTTCAATCCCAGCTTGATCTCAGATAGCCGACTTGAGGTCAACTCAGCCTTCCATCAGTAAAATGAGTACCCAGCTTGCCCCTACATTTGCGGTTGTTTTAATTTTTTCCCCTTTACTATGTGGTTTGATCCCTAGATATAACCAGATGAATTTCACTGTGTAGAGCAGGGGTGCTCACACTTTTTTGGCTCGAGAGCTACTTTGAAACCCAGCAAGGCCCAGAGATCTACCAGAGTTTTTTTTTACAATGTTCACGCCATCATAACATATAACATTTATGTGTACAATGTATGTTGGTGTACCTTGAGCCCCACTGAATATAACAGGACTTACTCCTGAGTAGACATGCCTAGGATTAGGCTGTGAGGCTGCAATCCTAGCCACACTTACCTGGGATTAAGCCCCATTGAGTATAATGGGCCTTACTCCCGGCATTTCCTCCCAGAGGCACCTGAGGGGGGGGTTCGGCACTCCGTGATCTACTCATTTTGCCTCGCGATCTACCGGTAGATCACGATCCACCTATTGAGCACCCCTGGTGTAGAGTTTAGAGGTTTAAAGAAAGGTATTTTTGGAAAATGGTACCTTCATGTTGATTAGAATTTCTGATACAGTAGTGACAGTTTCTTGCTAATACTCAAGATAATGTAGATTACAGAGCACTTTAAAATGGTGATGATTTGGGGGGGGGGCAAGTGAAACATCTGCTTTATATACAAATGTTTATTTCTGGTTTAATGCTGTGGTTTTGGATCTCATCTTGCAGTCTAAGTTCCTGTTTGGAGCAGCAGCAGTATCTATTATTTGCCTTTGCTTCTGGACAAGTAATTGTATTGCTAAATGACAGGCACAATTAAGTGTTCAACATTATGAAAATGAGTTGGTGAAACTTCTCATCTTGCTTTAGAATGGGCTTGTTTTGGAACCTTTTCAGAGAATTGAGGCAGCAGTGACCAGGGCATGGATTCCAAAGGGGGGGAAGGGAGGGATGCTCATTAGGCTTTCATTATGCATTAAAAACTTTACCACCCTGAACTTCCTAGCACAGTGGTTCCCAAAGTCCTGTTTGGATCTTGGGAACCCTGTAAGTCTTTGCAAAGGGGGGAGCGGGGGGAGGGCAACAATGCAATTGCTACGATCGTGTTACTGCCGTGCAGGGAGGGATTTTTCACTTGTTTGGGTTTCACTGTGGCTCTCTGGGGAGACTGCGACCCCCTCTGCAGCCCTCCCCAAGGCTTAAAAATGTAGAATGTCATATAAACCCCCGTAAGTGAAAAAAACCCTCCCTGCCCAGCAGCAGCACAATCATAATGATTGTGTTGCTGCCGATTCCTGGCACATTCCTCTTAAAGGACTGGTCCTTTTTCTGGTTCCCCTGGTGGGTCACAACCCACCAGTTTGGGAACCACTGTCCTAACACAAAGATGCCAAGGAATTTTGGCATGCCTGGGCTTTTGAACCACGACTAAGGCCACAATCCTAAGCCGGTACAGCATTGGTGACTGGTGCGCTGCCCTGGCAACCACTGTGGCGAAAGTGCCATAAGGCACTCCTGCACCAGCGCTGAGGCCAGTGCTAATCGGTGCTGGGCCTCTGAACTGGGAAGACGACAACATAGGGCAGCCTGCTGTGCTATCACTGGCTAGCGGTGAGGTGTTTTGGAGTGTGGGGAAAGCGGAGGACAGCTGAACTGGGCAGAGGGAGGGGGAACCACAGGGAGGATCTTGCACAGGAGGGGAGCGTGATGGCAGCAGAGGCTGCTGCCAAATCCTATGCCCGCTCCTGAGCCTATAAGGCCACCTGGGCTTCCTTGGTTCTGCACCTGCTATATATATAGTTCAATATAGTTCTATATAGCAGGCGCAGATCCAAGGAGACCCATTGCTGACTGTGGCACTCGACACAGGGTAAGGGAACAGCTGTAAGACTCTGGTGGTTGCCTGTCCTCATTGGGTGCAGCAGTGACCATTTTGGCACCACTGTATCACCAGGTGTCACCAGACCATAGGATTGGGCTGTAAGAACCTGAAAATCCTGGCCCACTACAATTCCAAGTATCTTTGAACATGTACATTCCTATTGGTAAGACTTTATTTACCTAATTAAAACTTGAGGAGCAGTTCCCCTTCGCATATGTGCATGCATGCTTGCCGTTTCTTTTCTACTGTTGAAAGTTAAATTTGGGGGAAAGGGAAAGAAGCAGTTTGGAAAAGGACTGACCTTATTTATGGGGCAGAGACAAAATTCTGGGGGACTTTGGCTTGATTTGTAAATCAAGCTCAATATTTCTGAATATTTAATAAAGAAACTCAATACAGTGGTACCTCGCATAACGAATGCCTCGCGCACCGAAAAACTCGCAGAACGAAAGTGTTTTGCGAAGTTTGGTAACTTGCACAACGAATTTTTATGACCTGTGCTTCGCAAGACGAATTTTTTTTGTTTTGTTTTGGTTTGTTTTAAGGGGAGGATCTTCATGTCAGTTTATGATCCTGTCCACCCTAGTAAGGGGAGCATCTTCATGTCAGTTTATGATCCCGTCCACCCTAGTAAGGGGAGCATCTTCATGTCAGTTTATGATCCCGTCCACCCTAGTAAGGGGAGCATCTTCATGTCAGTTTATGATCCCGTTCACCCTAGTAAGGGGAGGATCTTCATGTCAGTTTATGTAAGTAAGTCCCATTGTGCTTGCTCCCAGGAAAGTGTGCACAGGATTACAGCCTTCAAGCTCCCCACTCAGCATCCCCCCCTTTTTTGAAATCCTCGGTACAGTATGTATGCCTTTAAAGAGCACTTAATAAACACTTTGTAAACCAAATTTGACTTTGTTCTGACTTTTCTTGCCCATAGGAATGCATTAATTAAATTTCAATGCATTCCTATGGGAAAACGCGCTTCGCAAAACGAAAAACTCGCATAACGAAAGGACTCGCGGAACGAATTAATTTCGTTATGCGAGGCACCACTGTATTTCTTGAGTATTGGGATTAGGGAGATTGCTTCCATTTCCATCTCAATAATCAGCAACCTCATAAAAATAATAGTCTCTAAATGTTATAAGTGATGCTTTGGACTGACTGTTGTGCTTATGCATTGTGCATTGGTGACAGTGCAATGTTTGAATTGTGTCCTTATCTGTATCCTAAACGTGTTTATTGGGAAGAAAGGTTTATTTAAGTCATTGTAACTAAACAACTGCTCACCTATTTTGGCCATCTCATGCAATCGAATTCAGTGGAAAAGGCAATTATGCTTGGAATGGTTGGTGGAAAAAGAAAGCCAGGTTGTCAAAGGGCAAGATGGCTGGACACCATCAAGGCTGACATTAATCAGCCTTGATGCAACTGAAATATAGAGTAACTGAAAGAAATGGTTCAAGACCTTTGGCGCCACTTAGTCCATAGGATTGCCGAAAGTTGGACCCGACTAAATATGGCTTGAAGAAGAATTAAATGTTTTGGATGGATCTCATAGGCTGTCGTCCTATGCATCTCAGAGTAAATCTCATTGAATTCAATGGTACTTACTTCTGAGTAAAGCTCTTAAGGGCTGGGCTTTTAATTTGTCTCCTCAGCAAAATACTGTAAGGCAGATACACAGCTTTCAAAGCATTATGTTTTTTTAAAATGAAGTTTTTACTTACAGTGTTCTTTTATTTGCTTTTTTTATTTTACTGAGGTAGGCAAGGAAGGTCATCCCCTTTTGACAGAGCACTTTTTTTTTGTCCAGCCATAGGAAAATATTTTTGCATGAAAATATTTTTATTAAGCAAGTCATCCATACTGCACCGTAGGCTGTTTAAGTATAACAGTATGTTACAGTCTACAAAGTTAATGCAGTTAATATTCAACTGAACTTTTGGGGGGGTTGCTAATCCCCTAGGCAGGCTTAGTAGAAAGGGCAAACATATTTATAGCACTTTGAATCAGACTGCAGCAAGTGAACAACAGTGTGTGTTATACCATCAAATGTACAATTTCAGCAAAGCTCAATACAAAGTAAGCTTTTAATAGTACTTAAATTGCTGAGGAATCCCGTCCCTATCAGAAAGAGCTGCTGGTTCAGTTGACAACACATTGGTTAAAATGGGTCGATCTGAAAGGTCTTGAGCTTCTTTGTTTCTGGTGATAAATCTTTTTTGTAAATTGCAGGGTTTATGGTCTGCTTAATTAGGAGTTAACTATATCTTAAATCTCTGCCGCTTTTATTATCCCCTAATAGTATTTTGGTGGATTTTCTAATGATTCTGAGCAGAGCTTAGAAGTAAATGCACTTCTAGAATGTGGTTTGTTGGTGCTGTAACTGAAAAAAAAAGCCATAGGGAAATAATGGTTAGGAACATTAGACCCTAAGGGGAATGTTTTGTGGTTGGTGGAGTTCAATACAGTTCAATGCTCTCCACACATGGTCACATGAAGTAGGGAGTTTGCTGTGCTTTTGCAGAATAGAGGAGGGCATGAAACCCAGTGAGACAGAAAGTTAGGTATGATGACATTTCTAGAAATTCACTTTTCATAGCAAAGTACTCCTTGGCTTGGAAAAAATAAAAGCAAAAGCACTAAATTATAAAATACTCTGTTTTTCAGCAAGAACAATCTTGTTTGTTTAGGATTTTTTTATAGTTGTGTGTGTGTGTGTGTGTGTGTGTGTGTGTTTTAATGTAACAAATACGTTGATCTCTTGCCGGAAAGAAGCAGTATTGGACGCTGATGAGTTCATTTTGTAAAAGGTTATGTTCGTTGTCTGGAAGGGAGCTATAGTGGCAACTCGCACTAAAAGTGGCTCTTTTTAGTGATGTTCTTTATCTCTAAACTTTGTCCTTCAGGAGATTCTTCATTCCCATTTTAGCCCTAGGGAGGTGTCATTCTAGATTGACTGTTGTGCCTATTCATAATTTAACAACTTTCACTACTTAAAACGTTTCAGCTTAATCAGGTAAAATTAAGATTTGATAAAGAGGATTATAGTTCATAAAAGCTTATGCCGGTCACAGACCAATCCTAATTGGACCTTAAAGCCCTTTACACGTGTTGCAAAAGGCAAAACACAAGACATTTGGCATGGTGTGGCTGCCGCCTTGGTCAACCAGATCTGTATCCCAGTGGACCAGGGTCACCTGCCAGCTCCAGTACATCAGCAGATGTTGGGGGCAGAGAGGGGTGGAATTGGGAAGGAGGGCGAATCAAGGCTGGGAAGGTGCAGTGGTGCTGCCAATATCCTTACCCCCTCCATCCCGGAACCCAACTGCACATTGACTTGTTCTAGTTATGGAGTTTCTTGCACGTGAGACTAGATCCAATGGTTCAGCATGAGTTTACACTTAGGCAATGGAACAAACATTCCCTTACCCCAAGGAGGCCTCTGGAGGCCCAAACTCACCTGCAGGATTCAGCAGGTGCCATGTTGACGCTGCTGCATTGCTGTATGTAGAGTAAGGATGGATTTGGCTGTCCATCTTTAAAGAGCTACTAGTCTGTTGCTTTTTCCTAAAATAAAATCTCTTTACCCCCCACCCCCCTGCCCAGCCAGTTTTCTGATTACAGCAGGGGTTAAATTTAACCTAAAAGCAGACACTTACTGTTGTTCATTCAATATATTGGTTTGACTCCTTCTAAAGACAGTCTTCTGGCCACTTATGTCTTTGGAATGTTTCTGCATTGAGACCCCTAGTATATATTTTTCTTATAAACATGGAGTTTGTGTTTCCAGAGGGCAGATGCATATTAGGTACAGTATGCATTGGTTTAATAATATGTTGTTATGTTAGGTTGGTACTGGTCCTGGCTACTATGCTGTTAATGCTTTTTGTATGTAATGTAATATACTGTAATGAAAAAGAAGTCTTGGATCTTGATATTAATTTGCTTTGCCGTATCTATATGCATACAAGTAGTTTGCCGTCTGCACATATGAAACTCTTTGTAACAATTTCCAGAAGTGATTTGTTAAACTCGTAAGCTCTCAGCAAAGCTCTAGATCGTTAATTAATATGGGACAGGATAAAGTGAACATTCAGTAAGCCTGTTTTTGTGGAATGCTTTTGGCAAAGCTCAGGCCAACATGAAAACTCGCCATCATCATAAAATTTAGGACAGCTGGGATGCTTTGCAGTGAGGACTTTTGGCTCCACAGTTCAAATAATCACAATAGCAGCTCAATTTAGCCCTTGGCTGGGTAGGTTTGGCAGGGCACAATGAAAAATAATTATTTCATGGCCTGCTTATTTGTCCCTATAAAAAAACAACAACTTCTGACCTATTCCAGCTTAAATAAATATAAAACCATATATAGTGTTGCAGTACATTGCAGCACCCTCTCTATTTAAAAAAAACAACTTTTTTTTCCTTCTCTTTTTCTATCATAGACTATTTTTAGAAGCCTGTTTTGGGACATACAAATATGGACTGACAATGGCAGAAATTGAACCCCAGGCTGCTTAACGATGGTTTTTCAATCTATAAGCCAGTCTTCCTTTTCCAAATGTGCTCATTTCATATGCCGCATTGTAACTAGGGCAATACAAAGAACTTCCGTAATACAAATTGGTCAATTCCTTTCTGGTTTTCTACTTTCACTGTTTAGGGCATTGACAGTGCCTAAAACATTTGACTGCCCTGTTTGTTTGTTTTTTTGCCTGAGTTTATGGTTAGGGTACACAAGTGCAAAATGGAACAAGGTTGCTGCGCCTGTAATAATTGTGCAGAAAAAGGGATTTTGACAGGTGCAGATGCCAAACTTCCTGAATTTTCCCTTCTACACAAGGATTAAAGCTACAGGTGCCCTGGTCTTCCACTCCAGCTTTCCATCTTTCATCCTTTTGGTGCTGTACTAACTGTGGGTTAGTTTCATTTGTCATCATCATGACGTGTTAGGGGGTTCAGAGAAAGGTCTGAAGTCACATGGTGCTGCATTTCATTAAAATTAAGCAAGTTTCAATCTCCTCAGTCCCTGAATGGGAAACTTTCTGGGGAATTTTATGTAATTCTAAGCTTTCTGACGGAAGAGAAGGATATATGAAATGAAATAATTAAAACGTTGCTCGTTTGTCCTTTATCATGTTAAGTGGAAATCTTAGGAGCAAAACAACTAAAGAATAAAACCTTCATAGATTGTTTTAGGGGGGGAATGAGAGTAGCCTATATAGTATGGACGAAAATCAAGGGTGCAATCCTAACCCACTTTTCATCACTGACATAAGGGTAATGCAGCTCTGAAGTAGGGGAACAAACATTCCTTTACTTTGAGAAGGCCTCCATGAGTACCTCCCAACTGCAGGATGAAGCACATGTCCCACAGGCACAGCTATGTCAGACCTGGAAAAGTGGTTAGGATTTGGGCCTAATTTGCTTATCCTACACTGATTTTCTTTCTTTTGCTTTGAAATTAAGGGCCCAATCCTATCCAACTTTTCCAGAGCTGATGCAGCTGCAATGTAGCCCCAAGAGAAGGGAACAAATGTTCTGTTACATTGAGGAGGCCTCCATGACTGCTGGTCCACCACAGAACACAATGCATGTCCACTGGCACAGCTGCATCAGTGCTGGAAGCTTGGATTGGATTGGGCCCTAAATGTGTTGGATAATGATCCGCTCATGCAGTCTCTACTCAAGAACAGAGACATGGATGGATAGACATATTATGTGATTTTTCTCACTTGTACCTACACATTTTCATGTTATATAGTTTTCCCACCTTCCTTTATGTTTCATTCTGAATGTATGCACAAAATACCTGGTCTGCACGTGCAAAAATGGGAAAACTTCCTATGATCATAACAATCTTAGTTTCAGTGGATGGCACTTATAGTATCATTAAAAAAAAGAAATCAGCAGTCATGTCATGCTTTGGGATGAGTTCCTAAATGTAAATGAGATCCTTGCAGTAATTTATTTACATTTGTTTTCAGCAAAACAAATGAGATATCACGTAGCTCCATAATTTCCCATGACCAAGTCACTAGCATACAGTGTGCAATTTACTACAATTTAAGATGCTTATCAATAGGTTCTTGCAACAGTACCTGGTGGTTGTTTTATAATACAAACTCACTACATCTCCCTCATATGATATCTTTTCTGGTTTATTTTTAAACTGGATTTTTTTTTTTGTTCTGGCTGGATGCAAACCAACAGGCTTCAATAATATTTTTGTGGATTTTGTGAACATTTTATTCTTTATCAGCTCCTCATGTGATGATTTCAAGGGCTGAGTGGGCACTCCCATTGGCTCCAGTGGAAGGGGTGAGAATGCATAGACTTTTTCACTCTAACAGAGAATGCAAAACAATTTTCCCAATAAAGTCTATAAATGAAGTCAGAGTGCAAGGAGCAAAATGACTGTGTGGGCCTATGACATTTGCTGAATATTACCTGACATTTTCTAAGTATGACGTGAGAGTGATTCCAAAGATGGGAAAAGCTCTGCACTTTGCAGTTGCACATACACACTCTTGACCATGCTTCTCAGTTCCAGGATACCAGCTCTGCTCTCTTTTGCTGCTGTGTTGTCTAAAAGCAAGGCTCTAGTCCCGGTATGGGACTTTAAGTCCACCTCCCAAAGGTGTGTGGTTGAAGTGTCATTCCAAGTTACCTAATTCTGACAGTCCTTTCTAATGGCCTAATCCAACTGAGCCCTACCCCCACTGCATTCTGATAATGGCCAACTTCTGCATTGCAAATGGCAATCCAGGCCACCACTTCAGTTGGCCGCCTTGACTCCCTTCAAGGGAGAAAGGAGGGGTAAAAATAAAGTTGTTGTTGTTGTTATTATTATTATTGGTGGGGAAGGCCCCAAGTGTGGCATTGGTGAAGAGGAGCCCTGCTGAAGAGCTGGTGGAAGTCTCATTGGTGGTCTAGGGTTTACTGAGGGGTAAGGGAAAATAAAGGATTGGATTATCAATGCAGGGTTTATAGTTAATTCCTGGGCGGGAAGTGATTTCAGTTACATATGCACAAATGACTCTTTTCTTCTACACCAAAGTTTCTAAGATCAAATTGCCTGAAACATGTACTGTAAATAGACATATTTACATGTACTGTAAACATAGACTTTATTATTGAGGGATTGCATGCAACCTTCATTGTAATACAGTTGAACTAGGAAGCTGCATTCTAGCAAGTCGGATTGGTCCATCTAGCTTGTGTAGTGTATGCTCTTTGCTGACTGGCAGTGATTTTCCAGGATTTCAAATGGGGTTATTCCCTGCCATACCTGGAGATGCCAAGAATTCCACATGGGACTCCAAAGGATGTGCTCGCCCACTGAGCTGCAGTTCTAATCCTGAATTATTTAACAACAGTGTTTTATATTTAACTAAATGTTTGGTGAATTTTAAACATTAACTGTAGGTAATAGTCAGATAATTTTAGTCCGGAATCTGAGCAATTGATTATGGGCTCCCAGCCTTTGCTCAGCATTATGCAGGCATCAGTCCTTTTCATGCTAAGGGCCAGTGTTATCTTCAGATTATTTACAGAGTTGTGGTTAAACTGCAGAGACTCCAAGACGAGACAAGAGAGTGCTGTGAGCAAATTATTTGTTCATGTTTGAGTATACTTTTACAGTATCTTGCATGTTTGAGTAGGATTTTAAAATAGCTGTATAAATCTTGCTCTGGGGTAGAGTGGAGGATCTTCTAGTTTTTGGCAACTGCTGGCCTTCCTTCCTGAAAAAGAAAATACCACGGGCCCTAGTGTTTGGGGATGTTTTCTACTAATTGAATCTGATGTTCACACTCAGAAATCCAACTCACTCAAAGGATAAAAGGCATCTGTCAAGGATACCTATTTTGGGCCAATTTTACTTGCTTCAAAATACAGATGCACCAAATTGTATCATGTTTTGTTTTTCATGCAGAAAACAGACCTTTCTGGTGTTTGAAATATTCCCTGCCCCAATTGCTTAGCTGAGGGGGGATCATAGGGATGCTGTGACCCTGACTGGCACTCTGTGGGAGGCGGCAATGCCACCCCTCCGTGGCCACTAGGGTCCTGCCTCCCTCGCTTGCAGCTGAGCCGCTCAGAGCAAGGCTGCCTGTTTCAGTTGGCCTCGCTCTGAGAGGTGCGTGACTGTGCCAAGAATGACTGCAGGGCCTGCCGGTTCTCCTGCCCATTGCCACAGTCATTCTCATCACGATTGCTCCAAGCAAGGCCACCCACTTTGAAAGAAGTGACCGACCTGGCCACAAGCTTTCCGGAAGTAACTGCGGTGACATCACCACGTTACTGCAATTACGTTCAGGGCAGAGGGGATGGTGGGATGACTGGCAGAATTTTTCTCTGTCTACTTTGATCATCTGACAATAGATGAAAGGCAGGTTCCTTGGATCCAACCCTATGAATATATCCACATTATAAACTTGCACCTGGTTACCTGTCATGGTTTCCCCCAAAGAATTCTGAGAACTGAAGTTTTGTGAGAGTGCTATGAATTCTCAGTTGATGATCCGTAGCCTTCCCTGCCTCACAGAATTGCCTGGGGAAAAGAAATGTAAGTAAAACTAGTTTAAGTTTGTAGTGTAGACACACCCACATTCTCTAAGTTTTGGAATCATTAAGTTCTATCTTGCATATCACTCAACGGTTTTGTCTCCTGAATCTCAATCTGCATCTCGTTTATTGCTGGAGTCAACACTCCAGTAGTAACAAAAAATAAAACCTTTCATCATCCATTGATTTACCGTCTTGAAAAAGATGACAATAGGCTATTTTTTGTCCGATTTCTCAATAACTAGGACCATTTATTGGTTTTTCAGTTTTACTGTATTGCACAAAAATGTATTTTCCTGCATTTTCTGAGAAATGCAGTATCGGGATACGCTGTTTGTTTTTTTAATAAGGAAATCTGAAATGCTATAGTTCTATTGAGAGCTATAAAGATACCTGCCATATTTGTAATAGTATCTTAATTCAAATTTAACTGCAGCCAGCAATCAGACATCTGTTAACTTTTCTCTGTCTACTGTGATCTTCTGACAATAGATGAAGGACATAAGTTAACTTTAGACAAGTGTTTTAGTAGATTGCTGAAGGATCTCCTTATACAACCTTGTTTTTACAGGAGCTTTCTTGTTGGTAAGTTCACATGGAAATGAGAACATCTTTGTGGTTTTTCCAGATATCCAGCATGAGTTTGTCAAATAACTGTAAATTCTTAGAACTAAGTGAGATTTCTGCCCAAAAACCTAATCGTATGCATGTCTACGTCACATTATGATCAGTGGGCAGGGTTGGATAGAATTGCAGCTTAAATATGTTTATATTTCTATAGTACCCACTCTGTATATACCTCTGATATATAGTGTTATACACTAATATACACTGTCCCCTTCCTCTTAAGGGGTGGGAAGAATGCAGTGGCACATTCCTCAGGATCGCACCGCTGCTGGGAACTGAAGGGCTTTGATTTCAACGAATCCCCCTTGCGTTGGCTTCCTAGTGGTACAGGGAGTCATTTTTAAAAATGCCATCGCGACCTGCTTCCAGGTTGTGATTGCAAACCCTGAAGTGGGTTGCAATTGAATTTTTTGAATGTTCCAAGACAAATGGAGCCCTACAAGGGCTCTGCAGGGCTCCCTACATGCCCAGGAGGCTAGTATAAGGGGGGGGGGTAAGTTGAAAACAAAGCCTTTCAGTCCCTGCCAGTACCACTATCCTAAGAATCATGCTGCTGCCTTCCCCCTACCCCGCAAAGACTTTGTGGTTCTCAAACTCTACATGAGAGTTTGAGAACCACTGCTAAGCATTCTAGACCAGCAATTTTCAAACACTGTGCCGTGACACACTGATGTGCTGCAAATGGTCCTTTGGTGTACCATGGGAGTTTGGGGAGGATCATTTATTAGTAGGGCAATTGGGGAATTTGAACCCCCTACCATCAGTATGGTGTACCTTGTCAATGTTAAAAAAACTGATGGTGTGCGTTGACAATTTTAGCTCCTTGTCAGATGAAAAAAGTTGAAATCACTATTCATCTAGAACAAAAACTTTTTGGCAGGAGGGCCACATCATCTCTCTGACACTGTGTCAAGGGCCAGGAAAAAAAAAGAATTAATTTACATTACAGATTTGAATAAATTTACATAAATGAATATTTTAGAATTGGCACTTATATGAATGAATGAAGGTCTTGCAATAACTCAAGGCCTAGAAAAGGCTTTGCACAAAGCAAGGCCAGCCTTTCCTTTGCTGCCGCTGCTGCACCACAGACATGAAACAGCAAACAGTAGAGGGAACCCTCGTCCCACAGCTCACACAAGAGATCAAACAGTTGGCCGTCACGCTGAGAGCAGTTGCATTGGGCCAGCACAGGCTCCAGCATGTCTCTGGAGGTCCAGAAGCTCATTGGAGACTGGGAGCTCCCCACGGACTGGATTAGGAGTCCTCGAGGGCCGCAAGTGACCCCAGGGCCGGGGTGTGGGCACCCCTGATCTAGACTAAAGCTTAAATGGTATGTAACTCCATTTGGAGCCCATCTTTTGGTACCTGTATTTTGCTCCCTGTGTCTCTGCTTATGGGCCAGACAAGGGGAATCTGCTTTCTTTACCCCACACACTACTGATTTGTCTGTCTGCTTTGTTGTTTATAGTAAGGTCAATTTAAGGACAATTGCATAGGAAAGGTCTGTTATAGAAGACCAAGTACAATAGTCATTGTATTTGTTTTAATTTTGGCCCTTACAGAAAGTATGTAGCAATATTTTCCCCCCTGAATTGTTCCCTGCATCACTAAAGTTATTTTCATTGACCAGGTTAATAGCTGCACAGACAGAAACAAGATCTGACCTTTAGCAGCTGAAGTGTGAGGGTCCAAAACAAGGCACTATAGGGAATTCTGGGGTGTGGAATTATTGTGTATTGTTTGGAGTTCTGTCTGCTTTCTCAGATGGCCAAAATATATTGCACCTGTTTTCTGAACATGGATAGGATTAATGCTTGGCTTTCTGATACGAGTTTGTAATGTCTTGAGTCTTGCTGTCATCTGTGGAACTGTCACTAATGTCATCTTCCTACTTCTATGAAGATCTCTTGGGAATTAAAATTGATTTAGGTTCTCTTTTCATTTCTGGGAAGACACAGTGATCATTTCTTTTTCCAATAACCAAAATAAATTCAGTCTTCCTCCAAAAAGACTGTGTAATCATTGTAGAGAAACATTTGTGCTTCACTGATGAGGAATTTATGAGGTCAATTCCTGAGGACCAGGCTATTGGTGATATACCATAAGAATTGTGTTGCTGGATCAGAACAAGGTCCAGCACTCTCCATAGCAGCACAAGCAGAATGTGAGTGTGATTTCTGTCACCTCTTTTGTCCCTCCATCAGGTAATTGGTCAGTCAGTCTCTGCTGAACATAGAAATCCCTTATAGTTTATGGCAGCTCATTTCCATGAATTTGTCTAATTTTACAAGCTATCTTGTTGTCATCACTACGTTTGAGAGTAATTAATTCCATAAACTTGAACCTGCTGTATGAAAGTATACATCCCTTTGTCTGTGTTTGGTGGGATGAGACGGAATGAGGGAATTAGGCCATTCTTTGCCTGAAGAAGAGGAGTTAAAGGTGGAGTGGAGGAGGAAGAGAAGTATGGTTGCTATTATCACTGCCATCTGAGCATCTACCCACTATTGTGATAGGAAGAGTAGTGTTAGGTTCCCACCTCTAAATCCTTGATGGTTGCTTACCATACTAGCATTTTCCCATGTGCAGAAGTGTATATTCATCTAGCCCTGTGCAAATGCAAGATGTTCAAATCTTCACTGTTGATAAAATAAGCAAGAGTCCACCACAGCATTCTCCCATTACCAAAAGTGCCTCCCTTTTCTTTGCATGTAAACAAAGCTTTGAACTCTGAGGTTCTATTTTCATCGGCTGTACCAAGTTCCAGTTCAGGAGAGGAGTCCTGGTTTTGCTTTAAATACCCAGGCACCCTTCAAAGGAGCTTGGGTTAATAATTTAATAATAAAGAGGCTTGGGTTAATAATTTTTATTGAATAATATAAACACCCCTGCAGCAGGGAAAAATGCTAACTAAAAGCTCTTGACATGCTGGCTCTAAGTTTTGGGGGAAATGGCACTAGCGTCTATCTCCCCCACACCCCACATGGGCACCACAACCTGGCTCAAGGTGTTACCAAGTTGTGGTCTGGGTTATCCTACTCTGCCAACCCCAAAAGGTTGAGGCAGCTGGTTTGCATGAACCCGCACAGGTGAAGCCATGTGTTGGCCCTTGCCAAGAACCAGCCAAGGGGCCAGCAAGCCAGCCAGCCTCTCAACCCAGACAAGCATTATAAGAGCGGTCCTGGCTTACCCCTTGAACTTGCTTAACTCAGGAATATGCCAGGCCCAGTCCTGAGTACCCTACCAGCATGTTACCTACTGCATTGGGGGGGGGGGGTATACTAGTGTTTAGCCTCTATCACCCCATTGAAAACCAAAAGTCATCGTTTATTAGGTTGATCAGCACATAAGCCATACACCTATTAATCTAAAATCTTAAAACCAGAGCTTAAAACTACATTGAAACAATATTTGGCTGCATCACAACACACTCTTTACAAAGGCTACTTAACAATAGTTTCAATCTTAAGGAATCAGAAAGAGAATATTTATGCATCCATTTCTTTAAGAATCTCTCTCACTGCTGTATATTTTGGGCATCAAAAAAATATGCACTGGAGTATCTAGTTCAGTTAAGGGACAGTCACAATAAGGTTGCTCTTGAGGCATCCTTTGGAAACATCCATTCATTTGTGCAGTTGGTAATTGAAAACCCAATAGGCTTTGGAGACCCTGCTGCAGGTCAGATAGAAAAATGATAGCTCCAACCTGCGATAGATGAACCCTGTCAGCATAAAAGAAGACCAGGGATTGAAAAATGATGCCAGAGTGGGAGATACAGATTCCCCACCCCGCTGCGGGACACCACCCGCCTCAAGTACGTATTGGTCTTGTGCCGTGAAATGTAAACCAAATGGGGTTTGACAGCTCCATGCCAGATCCTATGGGGGAGTTGTCAGACCATATAATGACAATCCATGGTAGTCAACTGAGAATGAAGGCCAAATCGTTACAGACAACGAGGTCCTCTGGCACAGGTTGTTCTCGCCCAGGTGAATAAGGATTACCTGAGGAAGCAGCTTGGTGTCCATAAATTCCTGCAACAGAAGAAGGAGCTGACTCCAAAGCATTTCCCTGTTGGCGGCCTTCCAAACCTGACAACATCATCTAAACCCAGCTGGGAGCCGAAATCTGAGGCTGCTATCCTCTGTCTTGCCCAAAATATGATTGAATGTCCAATTATCAGGATCCAGACAGGAAACAACCAGCAATGAGCTGAAACAAAAGGAATAATAACTGCCATATCAAAAACATGAACTTAACTGGAGAGGCAACAAGCCATACCCCAAAACTTGCCCACGGATAAGACAGAACAACCTCGCAAACCAGGGACAAAAGGACCCAAAGGGGAGTCCAAGAACACAGGCCAGCAACATGTAGGCCAAATACGGTACCCAGCACAAGTACACAATAATAATACAGCACCCATCACTCTAGGTGCCTGCACCTGTACCAAGCCAGGACACACTGGCCAATAGGCCTAATACTTAAGAATATAATATTTATATGCCACCGACCTCCAGCGTCTGCTGCATCGCTGCTGGAGGAAAACCCAGGGCTGCTACCAATGAGACTGCACTGGTTCAAAAAGAATGAAGCCCAATATCCCCAGGGGAGAGCCCCAGAGACATCAGGGCATGGTTAAATAATGCCCCAAACTGAAACAGAGTGAATGGAAGGCAGTCCTCATGCCATAATAAGGGACCTGGCACTTGGGGTCTATGGTACATATAGACCTCCAAAACCAGGACTAGGCATAAAGCCAGCCCTACCACCTGGCCTAAATACACCTTCTGCCCCCTGGCTCGCTGATCAGTCTTGGATCTGTGCAGCGCAAAAATTGCCGCATCAGAGGACAAGACCAAATCCTATCGCTTATGCTTCTCAAACCATCAGTAGTCCTGCTGGATTTCTCTCAGTAGAATGAAGTCACAGCTTGCTCTTTGTAGGCCTAGTGCAAACTGTACCAAGAACAGATGACATGAACTTGGAACACAGATCATTACCACAGTGATTAGTATGCGATGGCACAAGAAAGTGATTAATTTATCATTCAATACAGGCCTATCAAATAGCCATGTGTTGGGCTGCAATACCTAGTTGGGTTGGCAGCCTGCCTATGACTCAGGAGCGGTGTGCTCACCAGGCGTGATTTGGTATAGTGTTTTCTGCACAGAAGACAAATGAAAGTGCAGAACGCCTCCTACCACATTTTTGATCTATTCTACCGACTGTGCTGGGGTATGACTTATTCAGCACATTACAAAGCTGCTTGGGTTCTACTGCTGGCAAGAACCAGGAGCAGTCAGTCAGAGGGTATAAAAAGACAACTTGGTGGCATCCCTTTGTGCTGTGCTGCCCACATTTGAGGGAGTGAAGCAGATAAGGGAACTTTAGTATAAAATGTTTAGCATAGAGTCACTAGTGTAGTGATATTAGATTGCTTTTATGGTTTACACACTTCACAGGATCAGGAGACTTCTGGGATGTGATGTTAATGTCCAAGCTCAACCTGTATGCAGTTCCCTCCTTCAACCAGTGGCACAGGACTAGGGAATCAGTGTTTGACCTGCTGGGTTCATGATTTGAATCCTGTGGTGTCTGACATGCTTAATGTGGTGGTGGTGGGGAGACTCACAAGAATATGTGCTTGTAAAACAATGTATAACTGAGTGAAATCTGACATTCCATAAATTAATGGGACCTTATTTGCTTTTAATCTGACAGCTGAAGGTAGCATAAGAACGATAGCCCTAATGATTTAATTTACCCCAATTGTGTAAATCCAATATAACTCCAAGTCAGAGAAGAAAATATTCCTTATTCAGCAGGTGTCCAGATCATAGGACCAGCAAATGCAAAATTTGACATTCTGATATGAAAAAATAAAGACGACTCATAGAAGGAAATGCAAAATTGAACATAGCATAAAGGGAAAAAGTGTCATATATGTATCTAGCACCAAGCTATTTATTGAGATATCACTACTGACCTTTACAGCGGTAGTGTTTCTACATATAGTTATGCAGAGAAGGAAAGCAATGGCTATTATAAAAGGAACATATGATTGGATTTAGATTCGTGGGAATGTAGGTTCCAGAAGAGGTGCCCTTCATTATCTGTGGAGCATATATATGTGTAGTAAGGCTTATTTCATTATGCTCCTTGGAAATTTGCTGCATTCATTCTTGCTCTTTTCTGGGTCTAGTCACAAATTTGTGAAGTGTGTTTGGCTACCAACACATGCTGGGGTGATGTTTATGCCTGATTTACAGTTTTGTATTTTGACATATTTAGCTCTGAGCTTAAAGACTCAGAGCAGCGTATCTTTCCATATTAATAATTTAATTCACCTGTAATTGACTAGGTGGGCGGTGGGTGGAATAGTCGAGTACCACCAGTAATCACAGAGTTCAAAATGTTGCCATTGCACTGGTTCTGTCCTTTGATGGGGTAAATTAATTATTACAAGCCTCTTCAGTCTCGTGCATTTAACTGAGTTTTTTTTGGGTAGGTAATACATTTCATGTGAAATTCTGAAGTTTAAATATGCATCGATTCGTACAAATGTTAACAAAATGAGTTTACACATGAAAGGCATATTCTACTTTATCTTGCCAGCTTTGAGGGAAATCCCCCCCCCCCAACATTGCCTGTTTAGAGAGTTAAATTCTTTGGCAGTTTTATTTCTACTGTAAATATGCAGCCATCCTAGCAGTTAAACTAGTGATATAAGCCTGCCTCGCAATAACATTTATTAGCATTGCAGCGATCATCTAACACCCATGTCTTCATCACGCTTCACAGACTACCTAACTAAAAACCATGTTTGCTTCCAACTATAAAGCTATCTTTTCAAGGAATTGTAAACAAAACAGTGTTTTGCAAATGAAAAAAGATGCTACAGTACAGGTGAAAGGTGGAGTTTTTAGGGGTGTATAACTGTCTATCTTCCTTACATAAGATGTAGAAAAATGAAAACATGGGTTATCTCACCTTTCCCATGGTGTGCTTATCCAGTTCCATTACATGCACATGTGGATTCCACATCCTCAGTTTATTTCAATTCTGGCACTTGGTAAGCCTGACATGATTCTATTGTCACAAAGTCTGTTGATCCCTCTCCTGGTTGTGTCTGGACATTCCCTATATAGTTTGTTCTTTCTGCTAATTTTCTATTAGAAAACATCAGGAGCAGCGACAACAGTATACTATTCTCTTAGACCAAGGGTGTCCAGAATTTTTGGCAGGAGGGCCACATCATCTCTCTGACACTATGTCGAGGGCTGGGGAAAAAAGAATTAATTTACATTTAAAATTTGAATAAATTTGCATAAGTTTACATAAATAAATATATTAAAGATGAACTTATATGAATGAATGAAGGTCTTGCAATAGCTCAAGGCCTATAAAAGGCCTTGCACAAAGCAAGGCCGGCCTTTCCTTTGCTGCCGCTACTGCATCACAGACGTGAAACAGCAAGCAGTGGAGGGAGCCCTCATCCCACAGCTCACGTGACAGGTCAAACAGTTGCCCTCACACTGAAAGCAGTTGCGTCGGGCCAGTGTGGGCTGCAGAAAGTCTCCAGAGGGCCAGAGGCTCATTGGAGACTGGGGGCTCCCTGAGGGCCACAATGGGAGTCCTCAAGGGCCGCAAGTGGCCCCAGGGCCGGAGTTTGGGCATCCCTGTCTTAGACCTAAAACCCAGCACCACACTTCAGTCAAAGTACATTTGAAACTCCTTCCATTTTTTACATTTTACAATATTATACTGGTACCATGTACTTTTAAACTTCTTAGTTTTAATAGTGGATGAATGCATTTGCACACTGTTTTATGTATACAATATTTACCTACCACAATTAATAAACTGATCCAGGCCGCTTCTTCCAAGAATCCCAGGTTCATTCTCGACACACTTGAAATGTAAATCACTCTTGTTCTCATTTACAGATGGAAAACTGAGACTAGCAGGTAAGCAACTTGCCCAAGATCATAAAGTTAGACCATATCCAAGGTGATGGTAAGACCACACCTGGAGTATTGTGTCCAGTTCTGATCACCACATCTCAAAAAGGACATGGTGGAAATGGAAAAGGTGCAAAAGAGAGCGACTAAAATTTTTACTGGATTGGGCACCTTCCTTTATGAGAAAAGGCTACAGTGTTTTGGTTTTCTAGATCTTCAGCCTAGAAAAGAGGCGCCTGAAGGGGGGACATGATCTAGACATACAAAATTATGCAGGGGATGGACAGAGTGGATAGAAAGATGGTCTTTACCCTCTCACACAACACCGGAACCAGGGGACATCCACTAAAATTGAGTGTTAGGAGAGTTCGGACAGACAAAGGAAAATATTTCTTTACTCAGCATGTAGTTGGTCTGTGGAACTCATTGCCACAGCATGTGGTGATGGCATCTGGCCTAGATACCTTTAAAAGGGGGATTGGACAAGTTTCTGGAAGAAAAATCCATTACGGGTTACAAGCCATGATGTGTATGTGCAACCTCCTGATTTTAGAAATGGGCTATGTCAGAATGCCAGATGCAAGGGAGGGCACCAAGAGGCAGATCATGTCTTGTTTGCTCCCTGAGGCATTTGGTGGGCCACTGTGAGATACAGGAAGCTGGACTAGATGGGCCTGTGGCCTGATCCAGCGGGGCTGTTCTTATGTTAATTCTGTTGTATATGCTTATTTGTAATAACATTCATAGCACATAGATATGAAAGAAAAGTCTTTTTGCCTTTAGGAAATTGTTAGAGGATTATCATTACAGGGATTGCTGGCACAAAAAAATACTGCTGATGAATTTTATTTGTTCTTCCTCCAATCTGTGATCTAATTATTAATAGTTTCCTCTTACCAACCTCACCACCTTTACAAGTACAGTATACCAGCCAGGCAGCCATCTGCCTGTATATATAAGAACTATTTTTGCTCTTAACACCCATACTTGATTAACATCATGCAAGTTAAAAAGAACATGGTGGCCCATATTAAGAATTACCTTTTTTATATCCCATATTTTGATTGGCACTCAACGTCTTGCACCCAAAATAGCAGCATTTTCTAGTATTTCAAAAATTCAGTTCATACCAGCAAAGTTGTGAAATCCAGATTCCAAGTGAGATGGGTAGCAGAGAGCAAGCCAGACAGATGCGGTTAGCAGGATGTTCCCTAATTTTAGGAATAAATTTAGTAAAAGTGAGCATACTTGATCTACGCAAACTATCACAACCATGTAGTCTTAGTTTCTGATTTAGCTCCAGAGCACATACTTGTGGGAATGGTCTCTTTGCAAACTAGTGGGAACAGAGAACCCCCCAGAGGAATGCTGCTATTAGTTGTTCTGGAAATGCTGGGAATCAGCCACTGTTCAGTTACTCTGAATGCTGACAACTCACTGCCACAGCTGTGTGTACACAAAAAGTCAAGAAGCGCAATGCAGCCAACCAGACTCCTAAGGAAGCTGCCTGTTCGTTGTGG
Organism: Tiliqua scincoides; assembly: GCF_035046505.1. Lineage (NCBI taxonomy): Eukaryota > Metazoa > Chordata > Lepidosauria > Squamata > Scincidae > Tiliqua > Tiliqua scincoides. The sequence continues at coordinate 253,022,088 of NC_089821.1, forward strand.
TTTGTGACTATTTGTTGGGATGGGACTTGATTCCTGGAGCCATCTTGGCATGGTGTTGGGAGTGGAGTTGGAGTTTCTTCAACTATACTGGCTATTAACCTACCTCTTGAAAGGTGTGATGGGATGAGCAAAATGAGTTCTTGCAGACAGCTTCAAGGCTAGATGGTGATTGCTCCTTTGTCTGGAAAAGTCACTGAGCTTGTATGGGCTATCAACTTCGGTGAGCTCCAGGTATGAGTGGAGATGGCTAGCAGAGGGCTTTGCAATAATCATTTCAGATCTTGGGATAAAATATACAGTATTTCACTTCTTATCAGTGCTTTGCATTAAGCATATTCAGCCTGATTTTTCTTGGTGAGATAAGACATTTGCTCTTTGTTACATACATTGTTACCATAACTTCAAACAGTGACCATTTTTTAATATGGTCCTGGAACCATATTAAAGGTTCCTGGACAAGCTTAGGTTCCTGGAACAGTTGTTCTCCACCTTGATGTATGGTATTTTAATAGCCGTAATGTAATATGACTACATGAAATATTACCATATTATTAAGATTACAAAGTTGAACATTCAGAACCCTATAACCATCTGACCTCTTGCTAATTAAACCTTCTTTAAATTTTTTAAGAACTTCTCAAAAACTGCTATTTCTTCAAAGACATTTTATACTCCAACTGAGTTCACCATACAAAACTGTCATGTTATGAAGGGTGCATTCATGTATAAATTAGGGCATTTCCCTTTAAAAAAACATATGATGAAGGCCTGATACTGCTGCAGCTGCTGTTCTCATTAATTTAAAGATACAGATTATACTGACTCCTAACAAGTTCTCATAAGTATCCTTTAGTGCAGTGATTTTCAGCCTTTTTTTGACTCACAGCACACTGACAAGGTACTAAAATTGTCAAGGCACACCATGCTGTTGGTGGGGAGCTCACAGCCTCCAATGGCCCTTCTCCAAACTCCTGTGGCATACCTGTGGACCATTCACAGCACACCAGTGTGCCACAATGTAAAAATGGCTGCCTTAGTGAATTATAATGCACTCAAAGCCTGTGCTCAAGGTCTCCAGTTCAGTTCTTGGTATCTACTTTTAAAAGATATCCCATAGAAGGGCAGGGAAAGACCTCTGCTTGTGAAACTGGAGAGATGTTGACAGGCAAAGAAGACACTCCTGAGTTAGATAAACGAGTGTCTGACTCGGTATAAATGGTTGGCAACCTTCAGTCTCGAAAGACTATGGTATAAGCCTACAGCACCCGGTATTCCCAGGCGGTCTCCCATCCAAGTACTAACCAGGCCTGACCCTGCTTAGCTTCCGGAAACTTGGATAGGATTTGGCCCTAATGTGTCTGACTCGGTATAAAGGTTTGGTACAAAGGCTCTTCTTATGTTCATAAGGAATCTCTAGATAGCGTTCAGAGTTGCCCTTATAGCTGAACAAGGTCTCTTACAGCAGAGCTAGGACCCTCTTTTACTTTCAGTTTTATCCCCTGAATCTGCTTTTGAGTGCTTTGTTTATGTAACAGAAAAGCTGTAGCATTTATAGTTTTATTTTTGATTAAAAAAAAAAATTCTGGAGATAATGTAACAGATTAATATGGATTTTTTTAAACAATAGACTCGGAATAATTTTTTAAATCTCCTTTTTCGTGACTACTTGCCAAACCAGTTTACTTGTTACTGAGGACAAGGAGTTGTGGAACATGCAAAGGTGCTTTATGAAGCATACGGCACAGGAAAGGAACTATAGGGAAGTGTACTATGTATGGAGGGCAGATTTCCCTTACCACGGTCACCCCCCCCCCGAACCTATGTTGCATGAAAAGAAGCAAATGCCTGCCTGTTTGGTGGACATGTAAATTGAATCAGCTGCACTAAAAATGAAATGGGCATTTGTATCTGGAAGGGAGTGAATTATTATCATTAGGCAATTCATGTATTTGGTTTAGTGTTAGGAAGAAGGGGGGATTAAGCTGTACTGCTTGCTACTTTACAGTCATTTAATGCACTTGTCAATCAAAGACAGGAACATGTAGTCCTTTATTATAGTTCTAGTCAGGAAACACACATTGTTTTTCTGTTGAAAATCTGTGCAGCAGGGGTAAAAGTTACTTATTTACATACACAAATAATTATGTGTTAGCATAAGAACATAAGAACAGCCCCACTGGATCAGGCCATAGGCCCATCTAGTCCAGCTTCCTGTATCTCACAGCGGCCCACCAAATGCCCCAGGGAGCACACCAGATAACAAGAGACCTCATCCTGGTGCCCTCCCCTACATCTGGCATTCTGACTTAACCCATTTCTAAAATCAGGAGGTTGCGCATACATATCATGGCTTGTACCCCATAATGGATTTTTCCTCCAGAAACTTGTCCAATCCCCTTTTAAAGGCGTCTAGGCTAGACGCCAGCACCACATCCTGTGGCAAGGAGTTCCACAGACCGACCACGCGCTGAGTAAAAAAATATTTCCTTTTGTCTGTCCTAACCCGCCCAACACTCAATTTTAGTGGATGTCCCCTGGTTCTGGTATTATTTGAGAGTGTAAAGAGCATCTCCCTATCCACTCTGTCCATTCCCTGCATAATTTTGTATGTCTCAATCATGTCCCCCCTCAAGCGCCTCTTTTCTAGGCTGAAGACACCCAAACGCCGTAGCCTTTCCTCATAAGGAAGGTGCCCCAGCCCCGTAATCATCTTAGTCGCTCTCTTTTGCACCTTTTCCATTTCCACTATGTCTTTTTTGAGATGCGGCGACCAGAATTGGACACAGTACTCCAGGTGTGGCCTTACCATAGATTTGTACAACGGCATTATAATACTAGCCGTTTTGTTCTCAATACCCTTCCTAATGATCCCAAGCATAGAATTGGCCTTCTTCACTGCCGCCGCACATTGGGTCGACACTTTCATCGACCTGTCCACCACCACCCCAAGATCTCTCTCCTGATCTGTCACAGACAGCTCAGAACCCATCAGCCTATATCTAAAGTTTTGATTTTTTGCCCCAATGTGCATGACTTTACACTTACTGACATTGAAGCGCATCTGCCATTTTGCTGCCCATTCTGCCAGTCTGGAGAGATCCTTCTGGAGCTCCTCACAATCACTTCTGGTCTTTACCACTCAGAAAAGTTTGGTGTCGTCTGCAAACTTAGCCACTTCACTGCTCAACCCTGTCTCCAGGTCATTTATAAAGAGGTTGAATAGCACCGGTCCCAGGACAGATCCTTGGGGCACACCGCTTTTCACCTCTCTCCATTGTGAAAATTGCCCATTGACACCCACTCTCTGCTTCCTGGCTTCCAAACAGTTCTCAATCCACGAGAGGACCTGTCCTCTAATTCCCTGATTGTGGAGTTTTTTCAATAGCCTTTGGTGAGGGACCGTGTCAAACGCCTTCTGAAAGTCCAGATATATAATGTCCACGGGTTCTCCCGCATCCACATGCCTGTTGACCTTTTCAAAGAATTCTATAAGGTTCGTGAGGCAAGACTTACCCTTACAGAAGCCATGCTGACTCTCCCTCAGCAAGGCCTGTTCATCTATGTGTTTTGAGATCCTATCTTTGATGAGGCATTCCACCATCTTACCCGGTATGGATGTTAGGCTGACCGGCCTATAGTTTCCCGGGTCCCCCCTCTTTCCCTTTTTAAAAATAGGCGTGACATTTGCTATCCTCCAATCTTCTGGCACCATGGCCGTTTTGAGGGACAAGTTGCATACCTTAGTCAAGAGATCTGCAACTTCATTCTTCAATTCCTTAATAACCCTTGGGTGGATGCCATCAGGGCCCGGTGACTTATTGATCTTTAATTTATCAATGAGGTCTGAAATATCTTCTCTTTTAACCTCTATCTGACTTAACTCCTCGGTCAGGAGGGGCCGTTCGGGCAGCGGTATCTGCCCGAGGTCTTCTGCCGTGAAGACAGATGCAAAGAACTCATTTAATTTCTCTGCCATCTCTAAGTCTCCTTTTATCTCCCCTTTCCCTCCCTCACCATCCAGAGGGCCAACCGCTTCTCTGGCGGGTTTTCTGCTTCTAACATATTTGAAGAAGCTTTTATTATTCCCCTTAATGTTGCTGGCCATGCGTTCCTCATAGTCTCTCTTGGTCTCCCATATCACCTTCTTACATTTCTTTTGCCACAGTTTATGTTCCTTTTTATTCTCCTCATTAGGGCAAGACTTCCATTTACGGAAGGAAGCTTCCTTGCCCTTCACATCCTCTCTAACTTGGCTGGTTAGCCATGCGGGCACCCTCCTGGATTTAGTGGAACCCTTCTTTCTTTGCGGTATACACCTCTGCTGGGCCTCTATTACTGTTGTTTTAAGCAGCCTCCATGCACTCCGGAGAGATTGGACTCTTTTTACCCTCCCTTTCAACCTCCTTCTAACCAGCCTCCTCATTTGAGGGAAGTCCGCCCGTCGGAAGTCAAGGGTTTTTGTTAGAGATTTGCCTGGTATTCTTCCCCCAACATGCACATCAAAACGGATTGCAGCATGATCACTGTTCCCCAATGGCTCAGTAATGTTTACATCTCTAACCAGGTCCTGCGCACCGCACAATATTAAATCCAGAGTCACCTGTCCTCTGGTGGGCTCCGTGACTAGCTGCTCTAAGCCACAGTCATTTAGCACGTCAAGAAATCCGGTTTCCTTATCGTGACCAGAACACAAATTGACCCAGTCAATATGAGGATAATTGAAGTCCCCCATGATTACAACCCTGTCCTTCCTTGTCACCTCCCTGATCTGTTTCCTCATTTCAAGGTCCCCATCAGATTTCTGGTCTGGAAGACGATAGCACGCCCCCAGTATTACATCGCTGCACTAGCCTGGTAATTTAACCCACAGAGATTCTACGGTGGAGTCGGACCCACCTTCAATCTCTACTTTGCTGGATTCTATCCCTTCCTTAACATAAAGGGCCACCCCACCTCCAACACGCCCCTGCGAGTTTATAGCCCGGGATTGCGGTATCCCACTGATTCTCCGCATTCCACCAGGTTTCCGTTATGCCCACTATGTCAATATTTTCCCTTGTCACCAGACATTCCAGTTCTCCCACCTTTGCTCATAGACTTCGGGCATTCGCATAAAAGCATTTATACACGGAATGCCCCAGGATGGGCTGCTTATTTGCTCCTTTGTCCCCGCATCCTCTCATTGTGCCAAACCGTCTATCACATCCCATCACCCTACCTTTCCCAATTTCTTCTCCTACCCTGCCTTTGTCTTGTTGTTCTCTAACCTCCCCATCCTCATCCCATAGGGATGAGGAGTCCCGAAACGGATGCCCCTCGGCTCCTGTCGGCCTTCCCCTAGGGATCAGTTTAAAAGCTGCTCTGCCACCTTTTTAATGTTATGCGCCAGCAGTCTGGTTCCATTCTGGTTCAAATGGAGCCCGTCCCTCTTGTACAGGCCCCGCTTGTCCCAAAACGTTCCCCAGTGCCTAACGAATCTAAACCCCTCCTCCCTACACCACCGTCTCATCCACGCATTGAGACCCCTGATCTCCGCCTGCCTAGCTGGCCCTGCGCGTGGAACAGGTAGCACTTCAGAGAACGCTACCTTTGAGGTCCTGGCTTTCAGCTTCCTGCCTAAAAGCCTAAATTTGGCCTCCAGGACCTCCCAGCTACACTTGCCCACGTCGTTGGTGCCAACGTGCACCACAGCCGCTACCTCTCCCCCAGCACTGTCTACTAACCTGTCTAGACGAGAAGTGATGTCCGCAACCTTCGCACCAGGCAGGCAAGTCACCATGCGGTCCTCACATCCGTCGCAAACCCCCCTCTCTATGTTTCTAATAATCGAATCCCCCGCTACAAGAAGCCCCCGACCCCCCTCCCGCCGAGGAGTATCCCGAGTGCGCTCGGATACGGGCCCATCCCCTGGAGAAGGGATCCCCCCTAGGGGATTGTTTCCCTCCTCTCCAGGATGACGTCCTCCAGTCCTGAGAGTTCCGACCCGGGCAGCCGAGGAGCTGCACGCCTGAGGTTGGGACGAAGCCTGATCATCCCCGGAAGTCTCCCCACAGTCCTCCTCTGGCTGCCTGCACTTCTCCAGGTCGGCCACCAAGGCTTCAAGGGAGCGGACGCGTTCCCTGAGACCCTGGAGCTCCTTGCACCGAGGACACACCCATGACTTATGCCCCAGAGGCATATAGTCATACATGTGGCACTCGATGCAGAACACTGGATAGCCCCACCCTGCTGCTGGCTGTCTGACTGCATAGCTTTTTTGTTGTTGTTGTTTTATTTAGGGGTCCTTTTAAAAACCGTACACTGGATAGCAGCCCTCTTCTCAAGGGAAGAGGAAGGGCAGTGTATGGGGCCCTGGCCTCCTCGCCCTGCTGCTGAACTCGCCCAGATGCTAAACTCTCATGCCTTACCTGGCACTTAGTTCCCGAGGCAGTGGGTTCCCAGAGGCCACACGCATCTGCAGAGAGCCTCACGCGATGGCCCGCCTAGCTTTATACTCCTGGCTGGCTCCTCCTCCCTCCTTCCTTCCTGATTGAAAGGGGGGCTGGCCTTCCCAGGTGAGTTTACAAAAGCTCAGGAAGGCAAAAGGCTGCTGATGGGCGTGACCTACTCTGCAGGCTCCTGAATGGACTGCTTGGATTAGCCTAATGGGGCTCTTAATGGGTTGGGAATTGGCCCTTCCTAGGTTCTTTCCCTCCTAGTTCTGTTCTCTTAGGCTGGACTGTTTTTGTAACCTCAAGCTAGTTTTTATTTGGGTTTGTTTAATTATTTATTGCTCTCTAGATCCTGTGTCCCAATTTACTGACCTGTTTAGGTTATGTTCTAACTTAGATTAAGTTTAACCTGGGTTAAGTAGAGGTTTAATTTAAACAAGTAGAAAAACCTGCTTTCCACTTTATCCTCCACCCTTCCTTCGATTAGGTGCTACCTTAGGTGCAGCTAACTTTCAACTTTGATTTAAATGCCTGACCCTTGGGCTCTTACTCCCAAGTAGGACTCTGCTCTTACTCACGAGTAGGACTCTGCTCCTGCTCAGAGTAGACCTATGTACCTCCCTTAGGTGCTAACTTTCAATTTTGATTTAAGGTTGATTTAAAGGTAAGGTTAAGGTTAGAAGACAGGGAGTTAGAAAGACAAAGCGTTAGAATGAGTACACTTACCTCCTCCTCCTGCTCCTCCTCCTCTCCTTCTCCAAAACTCAGAGGTCTCCTTGCCTTCTCCTCACCCAGATGCTAAACTCTCGTGCCTTACCTGGCACTTAGTTCCCAAGGCACTTGGTTCCCAGAGGCCACACGCGTCTGCAACAAATGGGAGATACCACTGTGTAAGCTTGGTGCAAAGGAATTTCACCCCGCCCCCCCCATACACATAGGAGCGGCCTGAGTGGATCTGCTGCCTTGGTTGGGACAGATTTACTGTCCCTCTAGTATTCTCCTGTATTAAAAAAACAAAACTCATGCATCCCACGACCACTGTTGCTTCCACCTCACCCACTCAACTGCTTAAGGAAGTGTGGCAATTTGTAATCCCCTTTGTCTTACCTGCTGCTCCAGTATAGCCTCCAGCCTCTTACTCTCACCAACTGTGATTGAAACAAACAGGATGGGCAGAGCATGCTGGGAGTGCTCACAACATGCTCCACTCATTCTATGTGTTGCAAACAGGACAAGGAGGAGCAGGTGGGAGGAAGCAGACCCAGAGCTGCACATAAGAGGGTGTGTGTGTGTGGGGGGGCTCCTTTCTACCCATTTGGTCTTCTTGCTGGGCAGGTGAGAAGGAGGCAGAGCTGCATAACTCTGTTCTGATGGCTTATGAATCAGAGCAATTGGAACAGGATTGTTCTACTGCTTCTTGCAGCTCTGCTGCTATGATGCCAGAGGAAGACGTGAGTTGCTGCTGCCCTGATAATCTTCCTGCTCACTCTCAGTATGTGACACGAGGATCAGAGGCTGAATGAAGCAGCTCCATGGGTGGCAGGCCAGAGGGGGGCAGCAGGCAGACATGGGCTGTGGGGCACCCCTTGTCCAGTGAGAACTCACCATTGGAAGCAGCCTCTTGGCTAGTGGTGAAAGATAAGAACTAGAGTTCGGGGAGATAACTGATTTATTAAGTGCTTAGGTGAGAGCTCATACCATGGTACAAGGTCTTCAGACTTCACAGGGTGAGACAGTCTATATATACCAATTAACTCTGACCAATCACCCTCCTACTGCCTTCCCCGTCACTAAGCAGAACAGCAGTGTAACAGAAAAAACACTGTTTTTTCTTGGAGCCAATTAAGCTCAGCAGTCACAGCAGCAGTGAACATAGCAATGCAAAACACTCTAATCAATTCCTCCTCAAACTAGGCCTTGCCCATCTGCACACTGTGGACATTATTGGAAACTCTCCTGATGGTGCTTCCTTCATTTTCTGAGGTGAGATGGATGTAAACTAGGGAGATGGCTTTTATTTTTTATCTTTGAACCTCCTTCTGTGGGGTGGTCTCTGCAGAGAACCTCAGTTTGCTCCTAGTGTGGTTGCATTCCAGTAGCATATGATGATTGTAAAGACATTCGGTCAGCCATTGTTGTGGTTTACTCCTCCCCCCATATGTCAGATTCTGCATTTGCAATGATTAAGTTGTAGAAAAAATGGAGGTCACTTTGAACTAGGACAAAGCATACAGAAATCATGTTTTTCTTTTTGTAAGGAAATGTGTAACCTTGCTCCTTTTTTGCACATTCAGCTACTAAGTGAAAAGAAACGAAATAGCAATATATACAAATTTTATTTTTTTTAAAGATTTTGTTTTTACCACTTGAACTAAATGTCATCTGGCACCTAACTCTATACTCAGAGTTGTAGGGATGTCATTCCAAAATAAGGTTGTAAAATACAGGGGGACCCTGTATCTGTGGATTCTCTTATCTGCAGATCAGGTCCATGGGGTCCTCCGCATGCGCCTCCTCTAGAAATGAGGAAAGCTCCACTTCTCTCACCTCCAGAGAGTTCTCTGAGTCCACATCAATCTGCGGCCTCTGCCAGGCTCAGGCTGAGCCTTATTGTTAAAAAAAAGTGACTTCTGGTTTTTCTGTGAAACCGGAAGTGATGTTTTTAATGACTTATAAGGCATTAGGAGGTTGAGGGAAGCACCAGAGGGCATTTCCTCTGTGTTTCCCGCCCCGTGGGGGGCGTACCCTGGTATCCACCTTTTCAGTTAATTGGAACTTGGGCCAGCTTAAAGCGCTGTTTGGATTGCTCCCATAGTTGAGAGAACAGTATCAATTAGTGGAAAAGTAAACTATACCTATCTATAGATGTCGATCATGTATGTTGTCTTGCACTCTGCATTTCTCAAAGTGGTGAAAAGTTCCATGGTAGCTCGGTTTTTTTCATTCTTTTGATTGAGAAAGCACGGAAGACTTAAGAGGCATTTTTGTAATACTGAGCTTATTTACAAATAGAACATGGGGGTAGGCAGGCAGCATGCACACTCCTACCAGATGGCAGAGCTGCTGCCTTATATTAAAGACCGGGCGCTTCAAACTGTCTTCAGCTAATTCTCTTCATCTCTCATTAACAGCCCTGTCTTAACAAAAACCCCACTGTTGATGCAATCTTGCCATTGGAGTGCACGCTGCATGCTGTGGGGAGGGCAGTCCCAAATATTTTTTCCAGGTAAGGGGACATTTGTTCCCTTGCCTTGAGGGTTGTACAGCTGGCGAAGTCTGAGTGGACCTGGTTAAAGATTTGTGAGCTTTTTTTTTTTTAAAGGACTAAGTTTTTGCTGAAGAATATTATGCTGTTCATGAACTACCCACAGCTAAGGAGATGTTTGTTCTTAATTTGTCTGCTGGACCACAACTGATTCTTATGTTGCCTGCCACACCTTCCCCAATTCCTGATTCTCAAATTCTCTCAAATAATAAGCTTTTTGTGCATTATTTTTGACTTAGCTTTGCAAACTGCAGTGTGCTCCTAAAATTGTTTCCTTTTAGAGACTTGCTAGGAAAATTAAGGGCCAATCCTAACCAATTTTACAGCACTGATGCAGCCATGCCAATGGGGTATATGCAGCATCCTGAGGTGGGTGGGCAGTCATGGAGGTCTCCTTAAGGCAGGGTGCCTAAACCCAGGCCCAGGGGCCATTTGTGGCCCTTGGGGACCCCTAATCCGGCCTGCAAGGAGCCCCCAGTCTCCAATGAGACTCTGGCCCTCCGGAGACTTGCTGGAGCCTGTGCTGGCTTCATGCAACAATTCTCAGCATAAGGGATGACTGTTTGACCTCTTGTGCAAGCTGCAGGTTGAGGGCTCCCTCCACTGCTTGCTGTTTCATGTCTGTGAAGCAGCAGTGGCAGCAAAGGAAAGGCCAGCCTTGCTTTGTGCAAGGTCTTTTATAGGCCTTGAGCTATTCTGAGACCTTCATTCATTCATATAAATTCAATCTCTAATATATTCATTTATGTAAATATATTCAAATTTTATATATAAATTTATTTTTTCCCATCCCCTGACACAGTGTCAGAGAGATGATGTGGCCCTCCTGCCAACAAGTTTGGATACCCCTGCCTTATGGTAAGGGAACATTTATCCCGTACAAAGGGGCTGCATTGGAACTGTATTGGCACTAGAAAGTTGGTTAGGATTGGACCTTAACTACATGCATAATTTATTTTTTTTAAACATTTTTCAACAGACAGCAGAGGTCTCATTCAGGTTTCTTTTATTTTGCTTAATAGTTCAACTGACCAGAGTGTATATGTATTAATTAAGTACTTATTATTTTGGGAAGTGTTCTGTAAATTTAATTACTATTATACCTCTGTACACTTTACAATCCTTTTAAATATCTAGAGAAAAATCCTAGTAGATCATTCTGAGCACTAAATCACACAGAGTTACAGTAGTTATTAAAGGCATTAAAGGCCCATGATATGAAGCTTTATTATTGGAAGGGGGGGGGCGCTTAGAGTGTGGCACAAAATTGCTGTAAATAGAACTGAGCTGGAAGAATAATCTAAAATACTAATTTTGCAGTGTACTAGTAATCTGTTACTGAAATAGCAATATTTCCCTCTCTTACATGATTCCTGTTTAGGAAAGAAAAGTTAAGCATGTAGGGCCAATGATGTGTTTAATGTAACATGCAGTTTGGCCTTTAAATAATAGTCATTATCTAGTCATTCACTAGCTTTTTCTAGTCATTCACTAGCAAATAATGTAGCTTTTAATCATATTTCATGATAGTGAGATTCTAATTTTCAAGACTTTAACATCAGAGAAAAAACCATCTGAAAGATTCAATAGTTAATCTCTGAAAAATAACCCTTACCATACCACATTGATGCTTATGAATTGGATTTCAGGGTTCAACACTTGCTCAGGAAGGCTGGCTGACATTTTATAAGCCATGTCAGATGCTCTTGACTTATCTTTGTTTCATCTTGGAATAAGGGGCCATATATATAGTACTCTTCTTCTTTGTTTCTCTTATTTGTTGTTAGACATACTTACAAATCTCACAAGCACTCACAAGTCAGTGAATGGGTACCAAATTATAGCTGCAGAATGTACTAGAACAGGTTGCATTTTGAAGAAAAAGGGAGACTTGAGTGTACCTTTTAAGTAAGCGCCAATAAATATGTATGTGTACTCCATATATTGGGTCTGAACAACTTGTGATCCATAGGCACCCCGATCCTGTTGGTTGGGCTCCGCTGGCAGAATGTGCGTTCCACCAGTGGAGCTGGCAGGATCCAGGCAGAAGTACTTGGATCCTGCTGGATGCTGCAAAACAGTGTTGCATGTTTTGGCACTGTGTACTCCAGAGCTTCCTGCTAGCTCAACGAGGCCACCAGCTCCATGACTAGTCATTGCACATGCAGGCCAGCGGTGAGGCCTCTATCTACTGGTGAGAGGGGGTGGGTGGTGGGAGGAAGGGGGTGGGGTGTTTCTGGGTGGGCGGGAGGAACCAGGGACAGGAAGGAGGTGGGAGGGGTTGGATCCAGCAGCAGTGTTGCACTCTAGATCCTATCCTCTCTTTTTCAAATCTTCCTGCCCTTTTCCTCTTCTCAGACATATGCCACCAAAAGAGATGGCGTATGTTCGAGAAAACCTGTTACCGTTTGCACTGCCTACCAGGAGGTATGTAGAAATATTTCTGCTTACCCCATTTAGGCTTCCCGAGTGCCCCACCACCACCACAGGATGTAGCATGCACCATTTTGGTGTGTTATGTGTGCATAGGCTCTAGGGCATTGTTTCTCAAACTGTGGATCAGGACCCACTAGGTGGGTTGCGAGCCAATTTCAGGTGGTCCGCATTCATTTCAATATTTTATTTTTAGTATATTAGACTTGATGCCACCATGGTAGGTAACTGCATTTGGGGAGATCTGTATTTTTAACAGGCTACAATGTATATGATTTTAACAATGCTAGTCAATGGAGCTTACTCCTGGGTCAGTGTGAGTAGGATTGCAACCTAGGATTATTAAAATTTTTTCCGGCCGTGACATTACTTCTGGTGGGTCCCTACAGATTGTTTTTCTAAAAAGTGAGTCCTGGGCTTAAAAGTTTGAGAACCATTGTTCTAGCAGATGGGATTGGAACCTATATCAATCAGAACCTGGTCAACCAGGCCTGCCGTGGGTGTGCATGTTAATATGTCTGTAACCAGCCATATTGGTCGAGTTTTTCACAAGCATTAGGAAGCTTATTTTTCTGCCCTTGACAAAGAAACCAAAGGAAGAGGGCATAGCCATAGTATTGGACAAATATCCTTTGTTTTGAGCACCTATTTAAGGCCTTGCCTTCCTTTTTTTAATCCTTCAAAATATATGCATAATTTGGCTGCCTGTCTGGAACTGCAAAAACCAGGGATGTCAAGATCCTGGCAGGCTATAAAGCAAAGACTGCAATCCTAACCACACTTTCCTGAAAGTAAGCCCTATTGAACAAAATAAGACTTACTTCTGAGTAGACCTGGTTAAGATTGTGTCCAAAGCCAGTTAACTGCATTCAGCTTAGTCACCTGTTGTACAGGCCAGCCATGTGGGCACATGTACACTGATGGAGGCACAGTATAAGAGTTTAAAGAATGATGAAACAGGACTTCTTTATCCTACTTTGTGGTAAGTTGTAACCAAGTGGTAACATGAAAGGTGGAAGACTTGCACAAGTGATACTTGAGGCTTTATTTGCATAACACAATGTTACCCATTTAACAGGAACTAGAAGGCATTTGTATGTTTATGTATTCGTACATGTGTATGTGAGTATATTAGTTACATTGGTAATTAAGCAATATTTCTGTAATATTAAGCAGAAAGTCAATGAAACTGTCAGCTACATTATTTTAAATACAGTAGAACCTCTTTAAGTTGACCACCCAAGGTACGGGAGGAAATTGGTCAACATAGGGAGGTGGTCAACATACAGGGGGGGAAGGCATTTAAATATTATCATGTTTAGCTTCCAGGAAAACAAATGCAAGGCCAAGTTATTATTTAGATTGGATTTATAAAAAGTTTTATTGCAACTATCAATGAGAATTGATCTTCTTGTGATGCTTACTATTTATATCATCTAAATCTATATCAAGAGACAGAGAATAAACAGCCCACAGTGTTTAAAAAAACCCCTGAAAATTCATAAGCTTTAAAAAAAATTGTAAGTTAAAAAAAAATTGGTTTCATAGCAGACAGGCAGACCAATGCTATCCCATGCCAGTCCATAGCATGTAGCATGTTACATAGTCCCAACAGCTTAAAAAAAACCCCAAAAAACACTCTTTTACTTAGGCTGCCTGGCCTCCACTGGGTCTCCTCAGATTCACTAAATGCCAGAAGGTGTTTGATACGGTGCCTCACTAAAAGCTGTTGAGAAAACTCCACAGTCAGGGAATAAGAGGACAGATCCTCTCATGGACTGGGAACTGGTTGAGGACCAGGAAACAGAGAGTGGGTGTCAATGGGCAATTGAGAAAAAAGGTGGAGAGAGGTGGAAAGTGGAGTGCCTCAAGGATCTGTCCTGGGACTGGTACTTTTCAACATCTTCATAAATGACCTGGAAACAGGGATAAGCAGGGAAGGGAGGTGGACAAGTTTGTGGATGACACTAAACTTTTCTGAGTGGCGAAGACCAGAAGGGTTTGTAAAGTGCTCCAGAAGGATCTCTCCAAACCGGGAGAATAGGCAGCAAAATAGCAGTTGTGTTTCAATATAAGTGTAAAGTAATGCACTGGTGATGGGAACCAAAGTGAAGGGACAGTGGCTTCACTATGCACAAGCAGTATCGCATTCAGCGGGCAACTTACGTAGGGTAAATTAATACTCTGTGCAATGGTCGAAGTGGTCAAGATACAACTTACGGAGGTGGTAAATATGGAGAGGTTGGTCTCCCATAGTGTATATGCAGTGTCTGTCCATACTGTGAAAATTAGGTCAACTTAAGGAGGTGGTCATTATAGAGAGGTGGTCAACTTTGGAGGTTCTACTGTAGTTTTAAATCTGACTATAATGTGTAAGATTGATCCACATCACTCTTTATTTAAAGGGAAGCTGTAGGTGCAACTACTCTATCTGTTTTTTTCCCTGGAATATGTCCTGAAAACAACTGAAATAGTCCAAGCATCATCTCAGTACAGTGGGATCTCGGCATCCACGGATCTGATGCCCGCAGATTTGACTCACTGCAGTTGCTGGGTCCCAGTTTAAATGTCCCTAAATACAAAGAAGTGTGAAAATTGGCAAAACTGTGTCATTTCCAAGCCTTTCTGGGCTAAAAACAGCTCTAAAGACCCAGGACACATGGAGGTTCCTTACTCCTCCCAGATTCACCCCAGAATGTGTCATGATGCTGATGCCGCTACATTGCCATGTGGGGATTTATGCTTGATTGGGCTGTATGAATGCTTAAAAGCATGATGTTTATTTAATTACAGGAAATGTTTTGTGTGGAAGAGCAGTCAAGTGGATTCCAAGTTATTTAGTTTGTGGAAAGGGCATCCTGAAATTAGAATTGACTTCCATCTTGGTGCAACATTAAGAACATTATCACAGTATATGGGGACACCTCATTTTATATCTTTTAAAAAATAAGTTGTATTCAAGGATTCTGTCTGGCAGAATTAGTATTCAGTATAAATGGTGCCGACTGCAAAAATATCCCTCCTTTTATGGCTGTACTAGTACTACAGTGACTGCTATCCAGTTATGGTGCTGAGCAATATGATTACCATTCAGGGATTTTTTCCACTGAATTTTAAATAAAATTTGATACAAAAATACTTTGTGGCCCTTTTACAATTTGCACTGCTGTGTTACCTACTATCAGTGTAATTCATGAGACGTATTTCCAAGTCTGTTTGAACAGATGATTAAGAC
The DNA here is from genome assembly GCF_035046505.1 of Tiliqua scincoides. Taxonomy (NCBI): domain Eukaryota; kingdom Metazoa; phylum Chordata; class Lepidosauria; order Squamata; family Scincidae; genus Tiliqua; species Tiliqua scincoides. Next base: position 253,037,452 of record NC_089821.1, read on the forward strand.
TTTACACTCTAAAATTCTGTAGAAATAAAAGAAATGGGGGAAAAATATTAAAAGCAACCCAGCAACCATTTGGTAAAAGTTCTAATCTGAGGAGAGAAAAGAAGAAGATAGAGAATAATGAATTCATCAAACTGAAAATGCACAAACCAATGGAGCGCTCAGGTTTCAGTACAAGGCAAATGGAAAGAGAGCCCCCATTACTGTTGAGAGACACAGACATAGCCCCACTAATCATTTGGTCATGCTTGGGAGATGGCAAGTCATCACAGGCCATGACATGGCGAGAATAGAGTGCTGGGGTTTGTTGTAAGAAAAAATTGTTTATTTAACTCCCATTTCTGAATCCCTACCCCTCATCATCCCTGTCTCCCTGATACACTTATCTCAGGGAAATGGAGCCACAGAGCCAAATTAAACTCTTTCAGCAAAGCAAATCCAGACAATTAAGAAAAATATGAAAATATAAAAGCGTACAATGGAAAATAGGTACCATTTCAATCCAAAATTGTTATATTAAATTCAGTTATTCAGGTATTATATATATTACAAGTAAGACACTGCTACTTAGGTGATGATGTGAACTCACTCTGAATCTTGATGCAAACTTTTTTAGTTACAGTAAAAGTCCAGCATCCAACTATACGACACTCCCAATGCTCTGGCATCAAAATGCTTGGGGCTTGGCCATCCCCCTAAGCTGCCGCCACCACCCAAGTGTTGGTGACTTGCCCCCCCCCCCCGTGACTCTCTTTCTGTTGCCTTGGCCCCACTGGGAGGGACAGAAGAAGCTGCCGCACTTGCCAGTAAGGGCTGCCTCAACCCCACAGTTGGATAGCAGGCTCCTTCCCACTCTCTTAGTGCTGTATGGTACTAAGGACGCACAGCTTGAAAAGAGACCCTGGCTGCACGATTGTGGAAAACCACCCATTGTGTTTCACCTCTTGGGCGATAATCTGGTATTTTGTAAACCCCAAACCTGCCAGATTATTGGAAGTTGACTGAATACGTATTTTTGTTTCATGCTTACTGACTGAAGTTATCTGACACTCTTGAGGGGCTGCCATTCATGTCACTAAAATTCCATGCAAAGTAGCTCTTTGGATCCTATCCCTGAGTCTTAAATGATATGAATTTTGAATGTAGTCCTCCTCCCTGACCATGTATGTGCCCCAACAAAGAATAGATGGTGGAACTAAGAAGAACCCTTCCTTTCTTAGCTGTGCTTGTGGTGCTGGGTAAATCATAGCACTCCTGCACACTTCACTGTTGGGCACTTTTTGTTAAGCAGGCAAGTCTTCCATTGTTTCGTTCAGGATGAACCATCAGCTCATATCCTGCATGTTCCAGCATCTTCTGCCTCAAGCAATTCTGAGCACATATAGCTGAACATATAGCCCATAGAATGCTGGATTATCCTATGTAAAACATGGGAGAGTTCCTGCTTTAGGTGCAATATGTGTCTGCAGTGGTGCACAGAGGCACAACTGTGGCTTGCCCTATGCAGCAATGGCAAGTAGGGTGTGTGTGTGTATGTGTGTGTGTGTGTGTGTGTGTGTGTGTGTTCTGTTTCATTCATATGGAGAACCACTCAGCAACTGGCTCTCAATTAGTAGATGTGATGGGGAAGCAGAACTCCTTTTGGTGAGTACTGAGTGCTTGCTCAACCATTTCTCATAATCATCATTGTCCCAGTGACCTGAATAAAGAAAAGCATTGCTTATGCTTATATGTATGTCAGTTGGTACATGAGAGGGTTTTATGTGCAACATTTTGTCCTTGGGTTTATTTATTGTATACATGGGATGAAAAATAGGATTTTTCTGATTTGTCCTATATTTAATGTTAAGGATAGGGATAGGTCATTTGAAGAAGAAATACATGATGTACTAAGCTGGTTGCTTTTTTGAGTTCATATAAGCATCTGATTTCATTTCTGAGATCCCAATTGATGTCTGTTTTTATTTAAAATGTCTGTATGGGTAACTTCTGAATGTACCATTCAGGATAATAGCATTAACTGGCATGGCTGCAAAATCAATAACAGAAACAAAAATATAAGTCTTCTGATTAAGAGTGACATAAAGCAAATTTGTTAACTAAAACAGATGCAGTCAACAGTTTAAACATATATCATAAATGTTTAAACTGTATTTGGATTTCTTTTTTGCTTTATCTTCTAATAAATCATTCTGGAGAAAGTTCACTTTGCCATGTGCTGAAAAAAATATGAGAGGGGAAAAAACTAGTCTGTAATGTGAGTTCCTTTAACTTAGAGCTAAATAAATTAGTAAAGTAAACTTCATTCAGGGGCAGAACTGAAAATGCTAATTCAGTGCCTGTAGACTGAACTTTGAAGGACATGTCTGTCATTTCAGCATCTTGAAATCAGTGGAGTTGAAATGAATATTGATCATTGACCAAAAAATACTATTTTCTAACTGGAATGTTTAAGTAATTCAGTACCAAAAAATTATATAAAGATTTCACGGAAGATACTTTATAGTTGTGAAGGAAAAGTGGAGGTTAAATCAGAGACAGCACCTAACGAACACTGGCATTCATGAGGCAAATGCTAAGATTTGCAGGCTTCCAAACACCCCTGTTCACCCCTGAAAACTTTGATTTCACAGCTGTGAATGGCTCTGAACCCAAGGGAGGGGCGCTTTACACCATTGTACGGGAGCATGCAAAACTTAGCATTTTGCCTCCTCTCCAGGAACACCAGCACTAAGGATTAGTGCTGGGCCTTCCTCTTCCACTCCACTCTTCCTATTTGACAAATTGCAGTTTACTGGGATCAGCTGCTAGTTTCTTGATACCACCATCCAAGGCTGGGAATCAGGACAGAAAGTGGCTTCCTTTCAAAAACCTCTCTCCCAGGTAAATAGAGCTTCTAGATCAGTGATTTTCAATCTTTTTCATCTCATGGCACACTGGCAGAGCACTGAAATTGTCAAGGCGCACCATCAGGTTTTTGACAGTTGACAAGGCACATCATGCTGACGGGAAGGGGGGGAGGGATTCACACCCCCCATTGGCCCTACTAATAAATGACTCTTCCCCAAATTCCTGTGGCACACCTGCCAATCACTCATGGCACACGAGTGTGCCAAAGCACAGTGGTTGAAAATGGCTGTTCTAGATTCTCATAGTAGTGGAATGTGATGATCTGAGGGGGAGTGGCAAACCCACTCCTCCCCAACTGCACTTGGAACAGATAGGTAAAAGAGTAAAAATATAAGAAGATTATGAAGGGACTGAAGGATCAAAACTAGCAAAGGAGGGGATTTACAAAGGAATCGGAACAAGGCACTTATCACTTCTCAAGGCACTTATTGGTCCCAGTAAAGACAAAAATAGTAACCTGTATCTTGCCCCCCCCCCCCAAGCAGGACAAATATGCTGACATGCTCTTAAACTGCTCGCCCTCCACAATTACAGCGTGTGTCTGCAGTGACAAATGCTGTACTCGAAGATATCCTCCCCATGATATGGAACACCAGTGATGCAAATTCTGTTATCCTGGTGAGCGGGGAGTAGGGTTTCAAGTATGTGAGAGAGCATTGAACTAGACACAGGTTTAACAGCTTAGTGAGAAATAGTTATCAGACATGTTTTTTGATCAAGATCCCTGTAGGCCTCTGAATACTAGTTGCTGGGAGGCAGAAGCAATGTGTAGAGTTCTTCTCATGGTCTTCTGACATATAGTTGAGGACTTTGCATGTCCTCCTTTAAATGTATTGATTTAGACCTTTTCAGATCTGGGGCCCTGTACTGTCAGCCCTAGTTTTTAAATTTGTTTATTGAATGTTTATGTTTCCCTATGTATTTCCTCCTGTGTTCTACATTCTCCTGAATAGGTTTGTTTTTTTAAATAGAATGATCCTGCTAGTGCAGGAAATGATCACTGCGGTGACATATTAATGGCATATGTGGGGTCCATGGTCCCTATCACTGAGAAACCCTAGGATTGAGGTGGAGTTGTATGTCTCTGCGTATCATTGGAAAGAACCTAGTGGTGAAGAGCAATCTATTTCTGGAGATGTTTCTGGGATGGAAGAGCACTAAATAACAAGCTGAATTTCTATTCTACAACTCGGAGTTACTTTATTTACATGCTATTTTATTTACTAAGTGAATATGCATCAAAACGCTTAATCATGTTATTGAGTCATAGTAATTGCATTAGGTCCATGCAGTTGAATGTTATCCTAAGCAATGGGAAAGCTATTTGGTTGCACTTTACCTTCTGGGCAAAATGTTCATGTAAGCTTTGTTACTTTGCCCTCCTGGGAACCTTTGGATGCAGGAGACCCATAGCAGTATACTAAGGCCTAGTAACCCCACTTATTTTCTGACCTTTTACAGTCCTAACAGACTAGCTTCAATTCCTTTTTAAGTAATACCACAGATATGTCAGAGCAGGGGCAAACATTTTGGCTGACCCCCTTATGGTTTTGCTTCTTCTGATGGAGCTGTGCCATCATTTCCAGTATTATGTCAGTATTGGATCTAAGAACCACTGCTTTGACAAGATGTCTTCCCATGGAATATGGTGTCGGCCATTCTAATGGCAGCTAGAAGAAATCTGTAGACATAAAGACATTCCAGAGTTGTGCTACAAGTTTTTCATTCATCCTTACCTCATTTAGATAAACTTCTCAGCAGAAATGCCAACTAAATACTGAATATTGATGGAATGCACTGAAATAAAAAGGTTTTAATTCAGGATTCTCGGCAATAACGATAACTCAACATCTTAACCTAACATTCATTGTTCTTGCATATCTCAATCAATATGGATTCTGTCTGGAATCAATTTTCAGCTGCAAATATGATTGTTAAATAATTCACAAGTTATAGGCCTTCAGGCAAGAAGAGGCTAGAGAAGCAAAAGGAAAGTGGTGATCTTCACTTCAGATGCAATTCCAGTTAAAAGAGGACATTAGTAAAATACAGTTTTATGATTTGAGGTTGCAGTCATTTTTTAAAGAGATAAGATGTGGTAGATTCTGTGCCTCTGTAGCATGTTTAAAAAGTGTTGCATGTTTAATTTTTTTTTTTTTTTAAGAACTGTTTGCTGGATAAGTACTAAGTATTGAATGTCGAGCAAAACCTATGAACAGTGGAAAATAAAGGGCCAGAAAACTTGGAAGGGTTCTGTGCATCACTATCAGATATAACTGATTTACTTATGCTGAGTACTTAAGGTGAAGTTACTTAATTTAACTGAAGTTAATTTAGTTGACTAAACTAGCCACCGGGTAGATGGGACTCGTTAGCCTTCGAAGGCAGCTCATCTGAGAGAAGGAAAACTCTGATCCCAAACCGCTACTGCCTTGTGGCTACATCCAGTTATGGAAAAGGCTTCAGGAGTCAACCTCGAGGCAAAATCCGGAGCTGGAGTCCCTGAGGCAGTTCATGGCTGAACACAGTCACGTTCTGGCAACTCCTGCGACGCCGCTGGAACCAACCGTATTGGCCACTGCCTTTCCATTGGACCATTTCAGTGACGTGGAGAGGGGGGATTTGCTGCATGGCAACAGTCTATCCTCCATATCTACTTCACCCAGGCTTCGCGCACTGTAGAGGACACTGTTCCAGAACCACCATTCAGAGCACGATACCATAGTCTTCTGAGACTGAAGGATGCCAACAAGTTTAGTTGATCAGGGGTTTCTTACTCAGAAATCCTACTTGTTATTGTCCAGTGTTGTATGCTGACAATGAGAGCTGCCACTTTTGTCTTCTGTTATAATTCCCCTGGCATTATGACATATGAATTTGAACCAGCATATTTTGTCAGCGGTGCTGATATACAATTCCAGCAGTACTGGATTTGTATTGGATTTTTCTGTGGCACATCTTTTCCAAAGTACTTATGTGCCAGTCATGCGGATCTTGCTTTCACCAGGCCACCAACCATATACAAAACACAAGGCTTAGTCAATTTCCTGATTTTGCTGTTTGTCTGGAACTGCAAAAAATTGGGTCGTCAAGCACCTGGCAGACCACAATCCTTGGCAGCCTGGAGGACTGTGTTTGTCTTGATGGGTAATGAGATAGGCAGAATTGCACTGGAAAATAGTTTACATGAGACTTATAGCACAATCCTAATCATGTCTACTTGGAAGTAAATCCCATTGAGTTCAATGGGACTTTCTGTCAGGTAAGAGTGTATAGGATTGCAGCCTCAGTTGTGGCCAGCCCTGCAATGAGTTTCAGTGAACCATTAGTCCATGACTGCCCATTAGGCAGAGTGCCAGCCCCTCTTGCTAGTGGATTGTTTTGAAGCTGTGGTGTCACTGGAGCCACCGCTGCATTCCTGCTCTTTCCCAGCACCCTGTCTGCCACCTTTTCAAAAGGCTGGGGTGGGGAGTGGGGAGAGGTGTGACTCTTAATTATCACCCATGATTCTTATTGATTCCCTTTTCCTCCTTCTGTCTTCTTTGCCATCTCCAGCTTTTGAAAGTGCAGCTGGCAAGATGTGGGGAAAAAATTGAAAGTAAGCAGGGTGGGAGTTCTGGAGGCGGCAGAGATTATTTTGAGGTGGTGGGGCAGCAGAGGCCTTGAAGGGTGACTACCAGGAGCTTTCAGGTCAGCCAGGAGATTGGGAGCGGGGAGGAGATTCACACATTGTGGAGAGCTGACCATGAGGAAGGAGAGAGGCATCTGTGATCTAGTTCTTGGGTGCTGAGTGTCTTAGACTGAGCCTGAGCTTTGTCCTGATGTTCTGTCTTTGTTAGAACAGTTGTGAGAAATTCAGCAGTGTGTAGGATTATCTTCTTTTTCAAAGTCAGGTTTGGGTTTTCCTGTTGTGGGTGTAGATACTATATCTTCTGTAATACTGCCTTGGCCAAATATTTTTTTGTCTCCAGATCATCATTTTGTCATTGTGATCAAAGCTAGAAGTTAACCTGCTGTTAGTGACAGAAATTTAAAAATTAATTGGTATTATGATATTGTTTATGAAAAGTAGAAGGTCCAAAAACTTTTTCAGCTTTGATGGCAATGGGGTATGTGGTCAGAAATAAGGAAAACATGTACCTTGCCCCGGGAAAATGTTTCTGTTAACTGAATTATAGACTTTAAACATTACTGTGTTTGAAATGTAGTCACAGTGAGCTAAATGGCTGTCGTTGCATATTGCTTTCTTTCTAAATCTGGCTCTGAACTGAATGAAGTTTTTTTTTATTTTATGAAAGACGTGAAATGTGCTTAGTATGAAATGTAGTTGAAATTTATCGTACTATTAAAATCCTATTGTGCCTTTTATTTATGAAAAGTGTTTTCTATATTTGAGGTTTAGGGAGTCTTGATAATGAGGCTTCTAAGATTCATGTTTCCTTTTTTGCTGCTTAATTTCAGCTCTATATCAAATATGTAAACTAATATTACATCTTCCTGCAGCTTTTGTGTATGAGAGATACATTTTATATTATTTCCCTTGCGCTTGTTTCTTTTATAAAAACAGAGCTGGTAAACTGTAGATGAATGACATCTTAGTTTTTGCTGTTTCACTAAGCCAAACACATTTGACAAAAGCCAGTAGATAAACGAAACTTACTAAATTCAGGGAAACACATAACCTTATTGTTTGTACTTACTTTTTGTATCTAGATGTTCACAAAGGAGCATACTTGCATGCTCATACAGCACACATACAAAACCTGGTATTTCTGCATTGTCTTGGATATCCAGAAACACATGGTAAGTATTCTGGAAGACAAAAACTTTGGATATTTAAGATAACAGTGGAATTACCCTGAGAATCGCTATAATTATTATCTAATAATTTAGATGAGATAATGTTTGGGGTCCTTTTTAAAATTAAAATTAAAAAAACCCAAAAGCTCTGTGTCTGGCACAGGACATTGGTGATGCTGGGGGGAGGTGTCTAGCTCAAGAAGGGGGTTTGGGATCTGGCGATCTCCTTGACTTGCTCTCCACCTCTTTTTTGCTTCTCTGCTGGTGGGGTTGTGTTCGTGGCTAATCTGCTCCCTGTTGAGGGTTGCATGTGGCTTTCTGGCTGTGGCATTCAAGCAGCAGCTGCTGGCAACTATGAGGGCGGCACTATCTTTGTTCTGGCATATCTGGCAGTATGCTGGCATTTCCCACGTATAGGATTGGGCTGCAATGAGTCTAATAATTAACCATATCCTAAAAAACAACTTGCTGTTGCAGGTTCCATAGGATCATATCTTTTTGATTCATTGCTTTCAGTGTGATCAAACTGATTTTATCTGCATAGTGTGGCTTAAGTAGAATGTGGATTTCGTTATAATTATGTGGGCACTTTGATCAAATTTCTGATATTGTATTCACAAATGTTCCTTTCAGCAATATAAAAACATGGTTTCAGAAGTGGAGCCTTAAAGCCAGAAAGTGGGGGTACTTCAAGCATGAGGTGCTTGCTCTAAAACAGGGGTTCTCAAACTGGTGGGTCATGATCCACCAGCCTGAGAAGCCCTGTCTCTGGCCCTTTAAAGAGCAGAGAAGGGGGGAAGATAGCAATGCGATCTCCAGGATCACACTGCTGCCAGGGACAAGGGTTTTTTTCTACTTATCTACAACTAGCAGCAGCCTCCTGGGAGGTCTTGGGAGCCTGGGGACCCCGCTGCAGGGCTCCCCAAGCCTCCAACATAAGAACATAAGAACAGCCCCACTGGATCAGGCCATAGGCCCATCTAGTCCAGCTTCCTGTATCTCACAGCGGCCCACCAAATGCCCCAGGGAGCACACCAGATAACAAGAGACCTCATCCTGGTGCCCTCCCTTGCATCTGGCATTCTGACATATAACCCAAATGTCAGACTCCATAACCATCTTTAAAAAGATGGTTTAACTCCAACCATCTTTAAAAAGTTTTTTTAAAAAGTAAAAAAAACCACTAAGAGTTTCATGACAAAAACAGTAAGAGGGTTTAAAAAAAACCTTTTCAAGGCAGGAGACTGCTACTGAGGCAAAACAAAACAAAACCATGTCCCTTTCAGTAGCATGATCCTGGGAATCACGTTGCTGCCTTCCCTCCTCTTCCACAACACCTCAGTTCTCAAACTCCCTGAGAGTTTGAGAACCGCTGCTCTAAAAAATTTTGTGTAGCTGTTGTTGGAAAGACGAATTTCAGTGTTATTAATTCCATATTAGAGTGGAATTTTATTGATATTTTTTTTCCAATTTCGTTATCCTAAATTATTATCGTGCAATAAGAAAGACACTTATAGAATTTCTATTTTGGATTGGGATATGAGCCATGATTATTTATTGCCAATTGTAATCAAGATGCTATAGGCCAAAGTTCAAATTCTCACGGTTATTGCTCACACATAAGTCTTGCATCATCACAACACTTGGGATGCCTTTGATACGCAGTATCTTTCATAATGTACTTTTATACTGACTTTTGGGCTTCAGAGTTCTTTTGAAAAAGATGCTAATGAAGCAAGTTCTATCTAGAACCAATAATTTATTAGTCAATTTTATTAACGATTATTAATGGTAGTCATCAATAACATTAATTTTAGAAATAGTAATTAATTGGGAAAATTAAAGATTTGTAACTTTGGGATCTATAACCTACTGTAGAGGTCATTCCTAGATAAATGAAACTTTGCACTTTTTGCTCACTCATATTAGCTTAATTTTTTTTTTCTTCATTTACTGCTATATCAATAGTATATACCAGGGGTGTCCAAAGTTTTCAACAAGAGGACCACATTATCTCTCTGACACTGTGTTGGGGGCTGGGGAAAAAAGAATTAATTTACATTTAAAATTTGAATAAATTTACATAAGTTTACATAAATGAATATATTAAAGATGAACTTATATGAATGAATGAAGGTCTTGCAATAGCTCAAGGCCTATAAAGGGCCTTGCACAAAGCAAGGCCTGCCTTTCCTTTGCTGCCACTACTGCATCACAGACGTGATGCAGCAAGCAGTGGAGGAAGCCCTCATCCCACAGCTCATGCAAGAGGTCAAACAGTTGCCCTCACACTGAGAGCAGATGCATCAGGCCAGTGCGGGCTACAACAAATCTCCAAAGGCCAGAGGCTCATTGGAGACTGGGGGCTCCCTGAGGGCCGCATTGAGAGGCCTTGAGGGCCACAAGTGGCCCCAGGGCCGGGGTTTGGGCACCCCTGGTATATACATTTAGTTTTGCTCTTCACAAAACAGAGCACAAAATATTCATTTCATATTGTGAAATATTTAAAATAAAAATGTCTTTTGAGCTGTGCATCTAAAGATAACTGTTAGCATTTTTTTCTTCCCCCTAAAGAATTTAGACATACACAACTTTAATTTACAACAGCGTCATAGTCTATCAAAGATGGCATAACTCAGGGGTCTCAAACATAAGGCCCACGGGCCAAATGCGGCCCCCAGAAGCAATTTATCCAGCCCCCATTATAATTGGGATGTCTCATTTCTTGAAAATGTGAACAAGATTTGCACACTTTCTCTTCTGTCATTTGCAGCTAATGAGTTTCCCTATGAGAACAATGTGTTTATTTCTGGCCATCATCTGCTTATTGATGTTACTTTCTGCTTAATGATGTCACTTCTGGTCCTCAGCAGACATAATGAATGCTAACTTTGGTCCTCTGTATGAAACGGGTTTGACATCCCTGGCATAACTGAAGGCCGCCCTTTCTGTATATGCTCCTGTTGTTCTGTAGCAAATACAATGTCTGTACACAGGATAGACATTGGGCACATGGTGTAGGTTTTACTTGTGTCCTAGCAGCATTTCTCAAATTGTGGGTCTGGACCCTAGGTCGGGACCCTGGGTCACAAGGCAATTTGAGATGTGTCGCATAGCACCTAGCTCAGCTGCCATTGAAATACAGAACTGAAAACACAGGGTACACAGGGTGCATAGCTGCTGGGCCAGGTGAGCTTCCGGTGGGAGTTAGGCGGGATGCTCTGCCCCAAATAGGTGGCAAGGTGGGATACTGAAAGGGGGAGGGCTGTGTGTTTGGAGGAGGAACCAAGTATGTGTTTTGCTTTGACTTCTGAGCTGGAATGTTTGAATTCTGAGCTATGCAAAATAACAGCATGAGTGCACTGTGTAATGGGAGCTTTGGCTGATTGCAGCTTAGGTTTGATTGATGAGGTTTGAAGCCTAAAATGATGATGGTGCTTCCAGCCATTACATCATCATTGTTGGCAACCTTCAGTCTTGAAAGACTATGGTATTGCACTCTGAATGGTGGTTCTGGAACAGCATCTAGTGTGGCTGAAAAGGCCGATTCGGGAGTGACAATCCCTTCCACACCGGGAGCAAGTGCAGTCTGTCCCTGCTCTGTCTCCCTGGCTATGGGCCTTCCTACTTTGCCTCTTTGCCTCAGACTGTTGGCCAAGTGTCTCTTCAAACTGGGAAAGGCCATGCTGCACAGCCTGCCTCCAAGCGGGCCGCACAGAGGCCAGGGTTTCCCACCTATTGAGGTCCACTCCTAAGGCCTTCAGATCTCTCTTGCAGATGTCCTTGTATCGCAGCTGTGGTCTACCTGTAGGGCGCTTTCCTTGCACAAGTTCTCCATAGAGGAGATCCTTTGGGATCCGGCCATCATCCATTCTCATGACATGACCGAGCCAACACAGGCATCTCTGTTTCAGCAGTGCATACATGCTAGGGATTCCAGCTCATTCCAGGACTGTGTTGTTTGGAACTTTGTCCTGCCAAGTGATGCCAAGGATGCATTGGAGGCAGCGCATGTGGAAAGCGCTCAGTTTCCTCTCCTGTTGTGAGCGAAGAGTCCATGACTCGCTGCAGTACAGAAGTGTACTCAGGACGCAAGCTCTGTAGACCTGGGTATGTTCTGTCAGCTTCTTGTTGGACCAGACTCTCTTTGTGAGTCTGGAAAACATGGTAGCTGCTTTACCGATGCGTTTGTTTAGCTTGGTATCGAGAGAAAGAGTGTTGGAGATCGTTGAGCCAAGGTGCACAAAGTCATGGACAACCTCCAGTTCATGTGCAGAGATTGTAATGCAGGGAGGTGAGTCCACATCCTGAACCATGACCTGTGTTTTCTTCAGGCTGATTGTCAGTCCAAAATCTTGACAGGCCTTGCTAAGATGTTCCATGAGCTGCTGGAGATCTTTGGCAGAGTGGGTAGTGACAGCTGTATCGTCTGAATGACATCACTTCCGGTGGGTTCGGACAGATGGCCATTCTAAAAACTGGGTCCCAGTTTTAAGAACCACTGTCCTATGGTGCTTCCAATGTTTTAACTGATCATGATTCAACCACCTGAAAAGACTAACAGTGCAATTCGGAGCTGCACTTGGCTGGTGCAAGTCCTCGTGGGTCTATGGCTGGCAAAGCTTCCGCACTGACGGAGGCTCCGAGTCTTGCATTGGCCAAGCTTGGCTGACGCAAGACTCTGGGGTGGGCAGGGAGGAGGTAGGAGGAAGGCGTTCCAGGATGGGCATTGGGTGGCCCCGGGGGTGCGCGGGTGGGGAGCAGGAGGCGGGACTGGAACTCAGCAGTTATGCCTGATCCCAACCCCCATTCCCGGGGAGTCAAAGCGACTTGAATCTGCTGTGCTCTTCTCAGACTTGCGCCACCTCAGGAGGTGGAAGCACCTCAGGAGGTGGCGCTAGTCCGAGGAGACCCATAGGGGCCAGGGTGGCTTACCCGGAGGTAAGGAGAAAAGTTTCCACTTACCTCTAGCGGAGCCTTTTTGGGCACCTATTCTACGCTGGATACAGCACAAGCCTCTTGGCTTGCCTGTTCCAGCGCAGGATAGGATTATGCCCTAAGAGCCCAATCCTATTCTCCCCTCCCCCTACTGGTACAGCTGCACTGAAAAGGAGTGCGCTATCTAGTGGGGGTGGGTGGGTTGGGAGACTTTGGAGGGGAAAGGGGAATTATTTTTCTAAACGCCTCCATATGCCCCTCACTCCCCAATGGATCTCCTTGGACCTGTGCTAGCTCTTTAGCTGGTGCAAGTCCAAGGAGAGAAAGGGGACGGGGAGGCTGCTGATGGAGGAGATAGAATCTGGTGTGCACCATTGCTGCCAGATTCACCCCTCCCACAGCCTCTCTAACCCTTACCTCTGCATTTCATTCCCCCACCACAGAGTCAGACAACAGACAGGTAGTGCTGCTGCCAGTGGTGTAGCTAAGTCATTTGACACCCGGGGCCCATAAATTTTTGACACCCCCCCTTTTGTGACAAAATTATTTTCAGTAATAGTCATATGAAGTAAATAATAAAAATGGCCAGAAAACACTTTTGTATTTTTGAACTTCACGTACATAAGAAACTTTCCACTACCATCCCAAAATTTGCCCCCCATGTCCCCCTCTCCACGATTCCATCCAGAAGTGCATCACAAAGCAAACAGAAGTAAAAGGAGCACCTGGCTCCCCCACCCCGTCCCCCACCCCCACCCCAGGGGAGGAAATCATGTTGGCATTTATGAAATCTCTCTCTCTCTCTCTCTCTCTCTCACACACACACACACACACACACACACACGAGCATGAAAGAAATATTATAAATTAATGCTTATCTTGGCTTCTGAATTACTTGTTTGTAGAAGACGCTGTTCCTTGCAGTTGCTGCTGCAGGAGAAGCCACAGCCCAACCTCGTGCATGTGCTGCTGCGTGCCAGAAGGCTCCCTCCCTGAGCGCCTGAGCAATGTGTGGGCTCTGGCAGCAGTTGTGTGAGCATGTGCATGGGCTCTGTACCTGCTGATTCAGGGGTGGAGGGAGAAAGTCTCTGGGGGGGATGGAGAGATCGGGGTGTGTGTGTCTGTAGGCTTGCTCTCCCTGCACACGACTGTGGGGGTGGGGAGCACAAGACCCCGTGCAGCAGCAGCTGCCGCCTGTGGTGAATGGACGGGACAGCAGCTGATCACCCCAGCACTTCTCACCCCAGGGGCCACTTCGTAGCTGGGGGGGGCGGCATACCAAGTTTTTCAGGGAGCCTCCCTACAGCGTGGAAGCTACCCCCCTCTTCTCTAGAGCCATGTGGGGGAATGGAGGGAAATGGGGGCAGCATACTAAGTTTTGCAGGGAGCCTCCCTGCAGCGTGCAGCTCCCCCCTTCCCTCCGGAGCCATGTGGGCGGGACAGAGGGAAACAGAGGCGAATGGCTCCCAAAGGGAGGGGCCCTTTGGGAGCCATTAGCCTCCATTTCCCTCCCCCCCACATGGCTCCAGAGGGGAGGCTCCCTGGAAAACATATGCTCACTGCTGCACAGGGGCTTGCCCTGCCAGGCTCTCTGCCCCCGGAGCCATGCACAGGGAGAGCGAGTTTGCAGCAGTTGCCTCCCGGCCGCTGGAAAGTGTGCAGCCTCGCCTCAGGACACTCCCTGGGCGCTGGAACCTGGGGCGGACCGCCCCCCCCGCCCCTCGTTAGCAACGCCTCTGGCTCCTGCCTCTTGCGGTAGTGCTCCCAAAATGGCCACTGACTGAACTCTCCAAATGCTGTGGGCGTCCATTTTGCGACAACAGAACTCTTTCCTGCTGTTGCAAACTATTCTGCATGACGGTTTTTCAATGTAATTGTTATTTAATTGTCAGTTATTTAATTTAATAACTGACAATTTAATTGTCAGTTATTTCAGTGATGTTTATTAGAAGCTTGTAAGACAAATGAATTGCAAATGGGGGGTTGAGAAGGACAAAGGTGACCTTGTCAAAGGCCCTATAGTGAATTCATGACGCAGGCTAGATTTAGACCGGCAACTAACTATTTGAGCCTTGCTGAAAATGCCCCCTCCCCAGCTGTTATGGGTCCCTGAAAATGATATTTACTGTAGTGGCACCTTCAGAGACTCATAACAGCTAGTGGGGGATTTTCAGTAGGAAAATGGCATTGAAATAAAGGTTAAACACCCTATGCCTCTGAGTCGAGGCCTTCATCTAAAGTGGGACACTGCTCAGCTGCTTTTCTGCAAAGTAAAAAATATATCTTTTTTTATATTCCATCTAATTTGACCCTTAAGTCTCTTGCCCACAACAGTGTACTAGCTCTTAGTTTTTCAGTTTATGGCATTTGTACATGTGTCTGTGTGCATATACAACTGTAATACACACAACCCATTTCCGTAAAGAATCCAGTAAAGCTTTTGAAACTTTGCTTCTTTGCATCGCAAGTTAAAAAAGAGAGAATGAAAATGGGGAGTTACATAAATGAGAGCAGGTGCAGTCGTGCAGAGGTAAGTATGCAGCATATGTAAGTGCAGTTGCAAAATCATTGTCTTGCAGAGAATACTCAAAATTGGTCCCTAATGGCCTTGGTTTTTGTCATATGGTCTTGATTATCAGGCTAAAATTGCATTGCCAATGCCTTTAGTGTGAACGAGATGGATGAATAATTATTACGTGCACTGAATACCTTTCCACAAGGAGGAACCAGGACATCCCCTGGTCACCCTAGCTACCATTTCACCCTGCTGTCAGGGAGACTGTAATCGGCCTATTCATCATTTCCTTATTTCTGCTATATCATATAAAAATCTATAATGTGTGCATGTGTGTCTGTGGACACTTACAGATGCTCACATAATTGCCAAAAGAAATGGTTGCTGGTTAATCCAAACTTCTGAGAAATTAGTTTCAGAGGAAAAAATAGTCTTGAATAGGAGTCCAGGAGCAGCCTTATGCTTTATGATGCTTTAGCCTTAATTCTCAGATGGTTTCCCCCTAAACATAATAACCATTTGCCTACAATCCTACACCTAGGCTGTTTAAATCCCATTGCAGCCTAAATGTGTATAGCGGGGGTCTCTAAACTTTTCGGCCAAAGGGCCGCATCAAATATCTGGCACAGTGTTGAGGGCCGGGAAAAAAAATTAAATATAACATTAATATAAATACATTAGAGATGGAATTTAGATGAATGAACGGACTCGAATGTCCAGGATTTTTCCAAGCCACCAACACAGTCCAAAAGATAAAGCACACACTGAAATGGACCCCATTCTCTCACCCCACAAGCACAACTCTAGTTGTGTTTAGTCAGCTGGGCCAGAGGCTCTCAGGAGATCAGAGGCTGGCCATGGGCCAGATAGAGGCTCACTGCGGGCCACATCTGCCCCTGGGCCGGGGTTTGGAGACCCCTGGTGTATAGGATTATGAACAAGAGAAGAGCTGCAATAATGTGAATATAGAACTATCTGGGCACAGAAATGTGCATGGGTGCATGCAAGTGAATTGAGTGATGGGATGCCATCTGAAGTTAAGTTCCTCTTTTTGTGCCTCTTAATAGTTAAAAGGGGCTTCCTCCCTCCTCTTCCTTTTGCAAATGCTTTGCTTTCTCCTTTTAGAATAATTGAAGGTTCCGGTAAGAAGGCTAACAAAAAATCTTGGTGAGAACTCTAAGAGTAATCCTCAGTGGTATTCAAGAGTTCACCCCGTCCACCATCCTCCTCCCCTCAAAGCAAAATGTGCTTGAAGGATCAGAGATGATAAAGTTCAGAACGGCTCTAAGATCCATGACCATGACCACACTGCTCATTCATCACAACAATATTTATTGTAAATCATGGCCTTGTGTGGCTGCTGCTTACCCTCTATGCAATCCTTTGCAATCCTGGCAATTAGTTATGAGGGCTGCTTGCTTCTAAACACGGTACCTTGAACTTCTGAGCAAATACAAATAGACCACAACAAATTGCGCTTCTTGTCAGGGAGTTGTGAATGCCTGATCAGAAGGATTATTTGTAGAGTGGGTCTAGGCTTTTCAGAGTAAGGTTTTCAGAGTCTGAAGGTTTCCTGATTAATTGTTTGATGCTTTCTACCACTAAAACCCTAATGACATGCCTGAAAAAACCCACAGTTTTGATTAAATAATCAGCCAATCACCTCAGTGATTCAGGTCTACTGATTATTTTTACCAGACATTGTATTTGTAGCTATTCTTCCTAAAAGTTGAGGGGGCTAATCCAACAACATGTATTTCTACAATTCTAAATGTGAGAGAAAGAAAAGTTCTTGCTTTCTAAAGTGTATTTTAGTACTTTAGTGCAAAAATTCCCCCCTCCCTATTTTTGGGTAGGACACAATAGATCTGTTTTACAGTCTTAAAGTGAGGGGTGAAGAATATTCTTGGAAATGAAATAGGATTTAGGAGGTCAGAAGATGACCTGCACAAGCCTTTTTGAAGTGAATGGGAGTTTCTAGAAATTAGGAAGGTTTGATCTTGTGAAACTCCCATTTATTTCAACAGGAAATTCAGCAGAATTTCATTTAGGGTTGTGCACCACAGTAATCTCCTATCTTTTGCCTGTTGAAAAACTGAAGTTACAAAATGGAGAATCAAGTTAATATCTGGCATGTATAATTCCTTTGCTTCCAGTATATGGTACAACTCACAAGGTATTCTTTTCCACAAGCAAAAAATGAATGGTAGTGGTACAATAGTCCACGTCATAAGAAGAGTCAGCAAAGCATCTGTCCCATATACAAAATCACATCCATGCATCCAGCATGTTATCAAATATAGGGATTCTGGTGACTTCGCAAAGTATACTTTGAAACCTGCCTGTCTCATGACATCAGAGCTAGCTTGCACCTTTGATTCTGAAATGGAAAAAAGGGTTTAAATTTGTTGCATCATCTGGCTCCTGATTTAGATTTTCAAATAAGCAAGAGCTAAAAATGGCTCAGCAAAGTGACAGAAGTGTTATCACGAGCCATTGTGGATCAATAGGTTTAAAAAAAAGGTTTCAAGTGGCAGCTCAGAAATAGAAAATTTAAATATACATGTAGCTTCATTCTCCTTCAGTATATATTGTATAAATGGCACTTTGGCAGCATATTTCTTAGCAGTGCAAAAGATGATTTATTGGACTCATGGAATTTGTGTTTATGTTCCACATTGTAAACTGTGTTTATAGCAATATGTCTGTATTAAGGTATTAGAGCTAGAAATGCTACCTAAGCTTAACTTGACCAATATCGCTGAAAACACAGGTTATAGCACTATAAATAGTAACGTCAGCATTGGCACTTGCAAAATCATCTATGTCCCTGGGAAATTGTATCTGCTCCTAAATGAACATAAAGATAGTAGATTTAGTAGTCATCCCAAGAATGATAACTGTGAACATCAACAATATTTCATTGTTCTCACTTTTGAAAATCCTCCAGATTGGGACTTTCAGTGATGAATGACAACACCTGATACAACAGAAGTTTTGCCTGAAGTGTGGTTATTTGGTGTTCGGTTCACACAAGACCCCGGCCTATGAAATCAACATGCAGTTGGGAGGACAAGTAGACAAATACAAATAAAATTGTCTATTCTGACTGACAGCAGCTATCCAACGACTGAGGCAGAGGCCTTTCCCAGACAGATTATCCGAGTTCCTTTCAACTGGAAACCCAGGAGATCAAAACTGGGACTTTGTACATGCAACATGTGTGGTATAAAACCACTGGTCTCCCTCCAAACTCTACGCAGAACCTTCAGTTTGAAGTAGGGCCTTGGGCTAAATGTAATGGGCCTTGGGCTGATGTAAATACCTATACGAGTTGGTACTACATTCACAATTATCTGACTGTTCCCCTTTTGCAGATCAGTGCATGCAGTCTAGGCACCTAACAATGGCATTTACACAGGTGGGCCCCAGTTAACACTGGAAGGTTGAAATGCCATATCTTTATGTTCCTAGGCAACATTCAATTCTTTTTTTCCCTTTTCAAGATCTAGTGTGTTGTGTTTTTTAAAGTAAAGCCTTCTTCAAATATGCTAGTATCATCCTTGTTCCATCCTGATCATGACCTGGTTTTCTCTGACCTTATATTTGTGGCTCATTTGTAAATCTTTGCTCTCATTTCAGCCCTGGCTCTAGATTGCAAGCAAATACCTTGTCATTCGTATTCTATCTAGAGCACCTAGCAAGACTACAACACAAAAATAAGTTCTAGTAGCAGCCTACCAAAAAGATTTAGCAACCTTTCTTCCCAGATGCCATTAAATGTTCCTTGTCTCTTTTCATTGACAGGTGCTACTGATTCTGGATGCAAAATTACACCAACTCTGAGATTTCTGTCTTAATCAAAACCCCTCAAAAATACCTTAATTCTCTGGTTGAATGTGGAATATTTGTAAATGTATAGGGGCCCTATCCAACTTTCCAGCACAGTTACTGCCACAATACAGCTCTATGGCAAGGAAACAAACATTCCCTTATGTTGAAGAGGTCTCCGAGACTACCCTCCCATAATAGGATACACTGCATGCTCTGTTAGCATGACTACAACAGCGCTGGAAAGTTGGTTACTATTGGGCCCTAAGTAGTCTGTACAAATGTCATAACGGAGAAGTTTTCAGGCCACATGAAATATCTGTATTGATTTACATTGCCGCTTGAAGGGGGTCTACATACATTCAGCATCCACATACAGAGCCTGGTTTTCTGAGAATTTCCTTCTCAGAAGATGATACTTCACAGTTTACACAATTTCCAAACTCCCTTGCGTTTAGAAAGTCAGCAGTGTGGGGATTTGTTGGAAGAATAGTTTTAAAGGGAAAATTGGGTGGTAGTTGTGGGCAACAGAGTAGGTACATAAGTGGTATCCAAGACCTGTTTGGCCAAATGCCCAAATTCACTCTTGTTGGTGGGAGATGAGAGAACAGTTTAAAGCAGTGGTTCCTAAACTTTTTTGATAGCAGGCTTCCTTGACCTACTGGCCCATTGGCAGTGGCTCCCCATTAGGACTACAGTCCTGTACATTGTATAGGATGGTGGATTTTTTGTGAGAATTCTGCAGCTACCCTGGCTGGTTTCTGTGACTTCCCAGGAGCCACAGCTCACAGTTTGGGAACCAATAGTTTAAAGGGACTATGCAATCTATTTCCAAAAGTAAACTAAGGAAAAATTAGTTTCTAATTTATCCTATACTGGGTGTATAGGATAAAAATACTACTCTGAACCAGGGTTTTCAAATGTATTATTATATCTGGTCTAATGTTGAAGCCCTGTTCAAGTTTAATTTGTGCCACAGCTCACAAGAACTCAACCCCACCATCCATTGTCAGTGCCAGGGTTTAATTATTTAATGCATGAAATGAGAATATAAGAAAAGAGCCTTGAGCAAGTGTGACGTGCATATTCTTTACCAGTACTCATAAGCAATTATCACATCAGGTAATGGGCTTCCAGATCAGAGGGTAATAACTTTTTTTTCCTCCAGACTTTAGCACCTTCAAAAAACAAACAAAAACTGAAATTAAGTACAGAAGCCCACTGAAGTAAATTGTGGTAATAAATGTAACCTGGATTATCCAACCGGCTGAAAGGTTCAGAGCACATTACAGAGTTTAACAAATCAGGATACAAAATAGCTATGTGCAAGTAAACACAAAGGACCAGTGTGTCCGCTAGACATACGGACATATGGGCAAACACGGATAAACTTCTTTTTCACACTTTTAAAAAATTTGTATATGTACATGATGGGAAGGTGATAAAATAAGCAAATTTTTAATGATTTCATACTCAACAGTAAATCATAATGGAAAATTCTCAGCTCTATAAGGAGCAGGATATTTACTAATGCTAATTTTTCTAATTAGTTCATATAGTTGGGTGAACTATTTGGAATGAAATATTTGGAACATAAAACACTGGTGTTCACTATCAATTTTATCCAGTAAAAAAGGTTATTATCTGTTTTTATTACAACTTCTGCAATCATCATGATTATAATCCTGTACAGTGGACCTAGAACCATATGGGGTGGATCAGGCCTAGGAGGGGGCAGGATCCGCGCAGCCGGCATATGCTATATCCAGACACCCTTCCTGGGCCTGATCCGCCATGCCAGTGTGTGCTGCATTGTGTGGTGGGAGGGCAGTCACAGAGGCCCTTCTCAAGGCATGGGAACACTTATCTAGGGGATGCATTGCAACTGCATCAGTGCTGAAAAGTTGGAAAGGACTGGGCCCTCAGTCTTTTTTTTTTAGTCTACCTTGTTATCTTGGACTAGGATATTAGCTAAACTGGGAATACAAGGTCTGGAGCTGAAAAGTTGACTTTGCCAGTTTTGTGCACCAGGCACTGCATTATAGAGACTTGGTGAACTCACGAAAGTGAAGTCTTGCACTGGTTTTGACTCTGTTCCTTTTGATTGGACTGACCAATGGAATGGTAATGTTCAAAGTAGAAAACCACAATAACTGAATCTCATTTTCTGGGATTGAAATATAACAGCCATGTCTGCACACCCATCTGGCTGTTTTTATGTGTCCCTGAGTCTACAATAAGAACATAAGAACAGCCCCACTGGATCAGGCCATAGGCCCATCTAGTCCAGCTTCCTGTATCTCACAGCGGCCCACCAAATGCCCCAGGGAGCACACCAGATAACAAGAGACCTCATCCTGGTGCTCTCCCTTGCATTGGCATTCTGACATAGCCCATTTCTAAAATCAGGAAGTTGCACATACGCATCATGGCTTGTAACCCATAATGGATTTTTTCTCCAGAAACTTGTCCAATCCACTTTTAAAGGCATCCAGGCCAGATTCTGTCACCACATCCTGTGGCAAGGAGTTCCACAGGCTGACCACATGCTGAGTAAAGAAATATTTTCTTTTGTCTGTCCTAACTTTCCCAACACTCAATTTTAGTGGATGCCCCCTGGTTCTGGTGTTATGTGAGAGTGTAAAGAGCATCTCTCTATCCACTTTATCCTTCCCATGCATAATTTTGTATGTCTCAATCATGTCCCCCCTCAGGCGTCTCTTTTGTAGGCTGAAGAGGCCCAAACACTGTAGCCTTTCCTAATAAGGATGGTGCCCCAGCCCAGTAATCATCTTAGTTGCCCTCTTTTGCACCTTTTCCATTTCCACTATGTCCTTTTTGAGATGTGGCGACCAGAACTGAACACAATACTCCAGGTGTAGCCTTACCATAGATTTGTACAACAGCATTATAATATTAGCCGCTTTGTTCTCAATACCTTTTCTACGTAATGATCCCAAGCATAGAATTGGCCTTCTTTACTGCTGCTGCACATTGGGTCGACACTTTCATCGACTTGTCCACCACCAGCCCAAGATCTCTCTCCTGATCTGTCACAGACAGCTCAGAACCCATTAACCTATATGGAAGTTTTGATTTTTTGCCCCAATGTGCATGACTTTACGCTTACTTACACTGAAACGCATCCGCCATTTTGCTGCCCATTCTGCCAGTCTGGAGACATCCTTCTGGAGCTCTTCACAATCACTTCTGGTCCTCACCACTCAGAAAAGTTTGGTGTCGTCTGCAAACTTTGCCACCTCACTGCTCACCCCTGACTCCAGGTCATTTATGAAGAGGTTGAAAAGCACCGGTCCCAGGACAGATCCTTGGTGCACACCGCTTTTCACCTCTCTCCATTGTGAAAATTGTCCATTGACACCCACTCTCTGTTTCCTGGTCTTCAACCAGGTCTCAATCCAGGAGAGGACCTGCCCTCTAATTCCCTGACTGTGGAGTTTTTTTCAGTAGTTTTATTAGCTTTACAGTCATTTTTAAAATGTGAGTGAGTGCAATTTTTTGCATCTTTCATTTAATGTGCTGCTTGGTAAACAGTACTATAGATTAGTATATTTGTAATTTAAATGAAGACAATATATCAATCTGATTTTTTTAAAAAGAAGTTTAAAGGATGATTGATGTCTTTTTCAGTCTTATGCTCTGTTCAAAAGGAAAAGGAGGAAAATGGGTGTGGAGAGTGAAATAGAAATTATCTTTCATAGGCAGGTATATGCTGTTTTTTAAAGAGATAGCCAGACTCAGTGGCTGAATCTCTGCTATGTTCAAGCACACTAATAAATTCTGCCTAATTCATTTTTCATTCTCTCTTGGGATCTGCTTGCAGATTTGCTTCAACAAAGGAAGCATCATGTTACTACTTTTAAATAATTGATAGCTCTGAGTCCAAGCCAGCTCTAAGGAAATTCTGAAAATAGGTACTTATTGAGTAAATACCCTGCCTTTCCACCACTGCCAACCACCTCCTCTATATTTATTCTGTTCCATGGGTGACTGTCAGTTGCAGATGATCTCATCTATGCTTTGTAGACACTCGGCACTTAGCAGCTCTAATTTCATTTATGTATGTGTTTTTTATATTTAAGAAAAGGGGAAGCTGTTAATTATGATCTGTCTCATGCAGCTAAGAGCTCTTAATAAATCATCATCAATATTATGCCATAATGCCAATCAGAGATGGACATTTTGACTTCATTTTGACTTCAGACTTGGAACTGGTACCCCTTTTAAAAAAGAGGTGAGCCAGAGGTATGTAGCAAGTCTTTTGAAAGGCTTTTTGCAAACTCCCTCCTCTTTAGTTTGACTTTGGTATGGCTTGGTGGTGGGGACAATAGACACTAATGGGAATTTTTGTTTTCTCTTTACTTGAAACCATCTTGGAATTTAATTACTTTTTTAACTAATTAATTACTTCTGAATTTATATTACATCTGAATTTATATTACAGAGTTCTGAAACTGATTTACTCAGTCTAGTTATGTTTAATATGATCAGGAAAGCTGCAAAGCAACAATTTTTGCTTTTGTCTAGAAAGCTTGTTCAAGATTTTGGAGGTGCTACATTTATTAGCTATGGTCAGCATGGCGAATTCTTTGTCTTTCTCGTAGAATATTTACTGGAATTCTCTGTTTAAGAAGACATGTGAAACTGCCTATACTGTATTTTGCAGAACAGATTTCTTCTTAAACCAATCTAGAACCTAACCCAGAGCACTAAATACAATTGTAAACTTGCATTCAGGCTGTGTCTAGGCTACCTGGTAGCAACAGGCCACAAAAACCAATTCTATCATACATTTCTGAATCAAGGAAAAGAAGAAACACTATGTATGTATGTATGTATGTATGTATGTATGTATGTATGTATGTATGTATGTATTAATCCATCCCTGTTTTTAATAGCTTAGAAGGGCTTTAGATTTTCCCACAAAGTGGGAAAGTTTGTGGAAGTTCTGCAGATTTTTTGCTGCCACTGAAAAAGCCCTCCTATTGGATTCGTGGCCTCTGGCTCCTACAATAAGGCCTCTGATGAGAAGAGTGTACATGATGGTACATATTGGAGGTGACGGTCCTTAAGGAGATGGCCCAATCCTATCCAACTTTCCAGTGCCGATGCAGCTGCAATGCCCCGAGGTAAGGGAACAAATATTCCCTTACCTTGAGGAGGCTTCCATAGCTACCCGTCCACAGCAGAATGCAGCACACGTCTTGTTGGCGCAGCTGCATCAGCACTGGAAAGTTGGATAGGATTGGGCCCTAAGATACCCAAGTCTCTAGATATGTAGGGCATTGAAGGTGTTAGCCAGCACCTTGATCTGAGTGTGAAAACACACAGGTAATTAGTGCAGAATACGCAACTGCATGATCTCTGTGGGCAGCAGCAGCCAATAACCAAGCTGTAGCGTTTTGTACTGGCTTGTATACTCTCCAGACATGGTTGAAAGACCCACATTACAGTATTCCAGTCTGGAGATGGTCATTGTGAAAATATTAGAAACTTTGCTATTGCTGAGGAAGCATAATCCCATTATCCATACGTGATTAAACAAGGGGAGAATGTTGCCACTCAGAGGCAATATTAACTGGACTGCCATTGGAAGGATTATCTATCCATTGGTTCTGGGAGATAATTGGAAACCATATATGGTTTGGGGTGTTAAAATGAGGTGGTACTCAAATTTTAATCCAGAAAAAAAACACACTTGTGCCTCATATATAACTCTCTTGATTAACTATTCGCCTTTTATCAGTCATACATAGTGTTGTTGTTTTGTACCCTGTGTATCTGAAAATAAACAAATCTTGGGTTGTTCCCCCCTCCCTAGATAAGTAAGCTTGTGCACCTTCCAAGCAGGTCTGTGGAGTCAGCACCAACTCCGCCTCTGATGCCACTGAAAAATTGATTCCAACTCCACGACTCTGGAGGAATCCACAACCCTGATCAGACAGAGTCATGGAGTTGGAGTTGGGAGCAATTTGGGATGGAATTGCAGGTAGAGTTGGTACTGAATCCACAACCCTGCTTACATGTTTTGGATCATTTGTGCGCTATTAACTTTTTGTGCGCTATTAACTTTGTGTGTGCTGTTACAAACATTTGTAACATATATATATATATATATATATATATATATATATATATATATATATATATATATGTTATGTAACAGGAATATAGCATAATTTTTCTCTGTATATAATCTAATATAATTTGGGTACAGGTTATGGAATTCTGCATGGATCATGTGTACAGTTTGGGTGGAATTCAGCCCCATTTGGTAATGCGGTCAATTTTCTGAAGGCCCAAGTGGAAAATGTTTTCATTCTTTTCTGATCCTAAGGTATATGAGAACACTTATAGTCTTCTATTATTTAGAGAGATTTTTCTTTTTCTGAGCATATAGTTCCTAATATACATAAAAGTAGAGTTTGCTTTGATCCTGACAATTAAACATTTATTTTAAAACTGACTGGCTGCTTTCCAGCAATGCTCTTTTCTCCACATCATATACTGGATCTTAAAGTAGTTGGTTAAAATAGTCCCTGTGCATCAGGAAGTGGTAACAGAGAACTGTTTTCACGGTGGCCATTTTCCCCTTTTCCTCTCCCCTCGAGTTTTGAAATTCAAATCAAATGCAATTTTCAGCTCATTTGAGCCAGAATATACTGTTGCTGAGCTTCAGTGGCTCTTAAATACAAACTCCTAGGTAAAAACAGATATTATCTATCGCTAAGGGTGTGAAGGAGTGTTCTCCCCACATATTATTCATGGGAATGAAAACTTGACTGGATACTTCAGACCTTTTTGACCAATCAGTCACTGGCAAAGTAATCAACTAATCCATACTCTATTGCAGCTTGATAGCCTTTTTATTTTTTTTAAAGTATTTCTGTAATAACTGCTAAGTGTGAACAAAAACATATATCTTTCTGCTTTATGCCATGTTATTTTTCTGAAGCAAGGGCTCAGTCTTGGGTCTCCTTTTCAAGCAGACACTCAAACCAGGTTGTGAAGGATAAAGAAGTGGTGTGTTAAAAATCTCCAGCCCTTCCCTTGTCTGGCAGAAAACAAAAGGTTGAAAAAGTTACCTCAAGGAGCCACTTGAGGTGCTTCAGCTGCAAACCTCCTCACCCATCCATTGTCCTACTTTCCTCACAATTGGTTTAGGAAGGTCTGCTGGGTACTGGCAGGATCATGCAGCATAGTTTCTGCCAAAGTATCTAACGAGGTTGCAAAGTCCACCTTAGTTGTCATTTTCTCATCAGATCATAGGGAGGTAAATGGAGAATGTGCCACCTATGGAACCACAAAACCAAAGGGAATTAGGTATAAGGAAGCTCTGTTCATCAACACCCCTGTCCCCTGGTGATTGAGGGAAAGCATTTTGTCTCGCCTTTGTACACTAGTTTAGTGCAGTAGTGGATGATAAAATACTTAAGCCAGGGTCCCAAAAAGTTCTGTACACCCACCCTAGAGAAGTTGCATTCGCATCAGCACCACCTCTGCTCTGAGGAACCCCACTGCTGATCCCACCAGTTTTTCTGCTTTCCTAATTATTCTGTTCATCAACACCCCTGTCCCCTGGTGATTGAGGGAAAGCCTTTTCGTCTCGCCTTTGTACACTAGTTTAGTGCAGTAGTGGATGATAAAATACTTGAGTATTGAGTAGTAGTAAAATACTTGAGTAGTGGATGATAAAATACTAGAGAAGGTGCATTCGCATTAGCACCACCTCTGTTCTGAGGAACCCCACTAAGGAATGCTGATCCCACCAGTTTTTCTGCTTTCCTAATTATTCTGTTCATCAACACCCCTGACCCTGGTGATTGAGGGAAAGCCTTTTCGTCTCGCCTTTGTACACTAGTTTAGTGCAGTAGTGGATGATAAAATACTTGAGTAGTGGATGATAAAATACTTGAGTATTGAGTAGTAGTAAAATACTTGAGTAGTGGATGATAAAATACTAGAGAAGGTGCATTCGCATTAGCACCACCTCTGTTCTGAGGAACCCCACTAAGGAATGCTGATCCCACCAGTTTTTCTGCTTTCCTAATTATTCTGTTCATCAACACCCCTGTCCCCTGGTGATTGAGGGAAAGCATTTTGTCTCACCTTTGTACACTAGTTTAGTGCAGTAGTGGATGATAAAATACTTAGGACTTAAGCCAGGGACCCAAAAACTTCTGTACACCCACCCTAGAGAAGGTGCATTTGCATCAGCACCACCTCTGCTCTGAGGAACCCCACTAAGGAATGCTGATCCCACCAGTTTTTCTGCTTTCCTAATTATTTAAGCTATCTGTAACTGATGTTGCTTCTTCCACCCTAGATTCAGGAAAGATGAGTGGAGAGATTCTGTTCCCAGGATCCTTTGCACAACCTGGTGATTTGGAAGGTGCAGGTCTAAGTAGACCCATTGCCACGCCTGGGGCTTTCCCTGAGGCATGGGGATAAATGTCCCCTTATCTCATGGACACCTCCCGATTGCAAATTTCTCCTGTGTACAGTGCAAGCCATGCTGGCGCTGCTGCATTGTCTCAGAGGAAATTCAATAGAATTGGACTGTTTGAGCTGTTGTTGGAGTGAGGGTAACATTTGCACGTGCCCTTTTTTTCTCTCTGTTTGGATTCTTACTCCCATCCCATTTTCATCATTAATAGTAATCTTCAGTAACTGTGATAAACTTAAACTTGTGTTTGGTATTAGTTACAATTTTTTAAATAAGTTTCTAGCCCTTAAGGCTGTGCAGCAAAGGCAGATGGCAAATGTGTAGGCAATGTTTGGTGAACTCTCATGTGCCAGGGGAGGACATTGTTTTTATCAGTGTGGTGGTGTGGGGAAGGGAGACTGGCGGTTCAATCCTAACTCCCCAAGTGGCGATGAAGCAGTGCCAATGCAGTGCCCACTGTACCTCATGCCCACTGAGGCTTTTCAGCCTCCAGAAGCCTCCTCTGGTTAAGGGAACATTTGAGTCTAATTGGGCCTAATTGGAATCTAATTGGACCAGTTATATCATGGTGCAGGTCCATGTGAACCTGGGTCAGGGGTTTGAGCCTGGGAAGGGTTTACAATTCGACAGATGCTGCTGAACCTGACCCCTTCTTGGTCCTGATCTGCCCTCCTTGCCACCCCATCACTGCCCCATTTCACCAACCCCTGCCTATCTCTCATCCCCTGCACACCTTTACCCATAATGGCAAGCGTCCTGGGGCTGCTGGTCCACATAGCCTGTCACTTCTTCCAGCATGTCGCTGAACACTGGATATCTAGATCTTGAAGGATCTTATGAGATTTGCTGAAGTCAATTAGAAGCAGCGTTAGAAAAGAAAAGAAAAGAAAAGAAATGAAACACACACACACACACAACTTGTGAAAAAAGTTTGAGATATCGTTTGAGAGAGACCAAGAAATGTGTTGAACTATGTGACATGCTCTCACAACAATTATGAGTTCCAGAATTGCTTACTTCTTGCTGGCATTTCCTATGCAAAAGCAGATGAGGCTAGCAGGATGTGTCATTTGGCTTGGGATAGGGGTAGCCAGTACTGCTGATGTGACCTACTGGTCTCAGATAATATGTGAAGTAATGAGTTGGGCTTTGTTCTCTAGGGCAGTGTTTCTCAAACTGGTCTGTGGACCAGTCATTGGCTGTTGGTCCACTGCATAGCTCCTGTGTGGCTTCCAATTTCTTGAGAGTTATTTACTGTGAAGTCTCCTGTAGCTTGCTGCAAGATGTGCTTCAAGCCTCATAAGAGGCTACAAGACAGTAGGGGAGATGAAGTGACAGCTGATTTTTATTAGTTTGTGTGTTTGTTTAGCTGGTCCCTGGCACATTCAGTTAAAAAAAAAAAAGTACTAGTCCGCCACAGCAGATACTTTTGAGAAGCACTGTGCTAGGGAATGTAGAAGACGTGACACTAGATCCCAGGGACATGGAACACTTTATCTCAAAGGCAGTTGTCACTCATGTATAATTAATACACATACATGTCACACTGCCTTGTTTGGTTGTAAATACAAATCTAGCAGCCAAAACTGTAAATAGGTTAAGCAAACTGAAAGACGCCAATTAAGCCAGCTGAAAGACACCAATCCTCCAATTCTTCAGCACAGACAAGGCCTTTTGTGAGAAGGGGAAGGAGGCCTGTATTGTGCCAAGTCAAGGGAAAATGATGTTTAGGAGTAGGAGTACAAGTGCCCTGCGTAACACTTTGCTCAATTCCCGCGAGTAGCAGAAACAGAACAAACATAATGAACAAATCTATGCTAATTTATTGTACTTGCTTGAGTTATAGATGATAAAATTCTGCTTTTTTTTTGGTGAAATAGGATTACCTTGGCATGGAATGTTGACCTTTTTTCTCTCTTATTATATCCCTGATATAAATTTCTTGCCCTGCTTTTAGCAGTATGATGCTGGACACATGAGACGTAACGCTCAATTCTTTTTTCATTTGACTAGGAGCTTAGCCTTCATGTGCTTGCTGTGTGATATATTAAGAACATTCTCATGACAAGTCATGGGGCATCTGTGCCATTTGCTTATTCCACTGTCTGTGCAATTTATCACTCAGAATATTTTTGGTTTCCTCGATTCTCTCTGTCCTCCAGTGTGTACAGTATTAATGTTAGTGGCCTAGGATAAATACTTCCAGAATGAAACTTGCGCAATAGTACCCAGTGTGGAGAAACTAAAATACAAACTTGGTAGCACTTCCTAGCTGACTTGATTCCATGTGCACTCTTCAGATTCACTCAATTCCGACTTCACGGTGTTCCAATGGTGAGCTGTAATACTGCCACTGTTGATCCTTAGAAAGAAACCTGATATTTCTAATGAGGTTATGATGATATTTGGGCATGGGATGCCACATTCATGCTCCAACCTCTTCAGCTGGAAAGAAGGGCAGCTTCCTCAGTAAATGCTGTTTAGTGTTTAGTCAGCTGTTCTGCTATGAATGCTGTACACTGTTTCCCGGAAATTGACACACCAGCTTTTTTTTTGATGTGTTCCTTCCTTTTCCAAGAATACAATGCCCTATTTCTTCAAATTAATTTTTTAACTCCCCTCTTCCATCTATCTGTCAGTTTTACTAATCAGGTTGATCCATCAAAATAAACAAAATCTATACAAGCATTACATGTGGCATGTTCTATGGTTTTTGTTCTGAAGTTAAATTTCCATTATCTAGGGTCCAGTAATGCAGGCTGCTGGTTATGCTAACCCCATGTTTAAAGAGCCATTTCACTTTACCGAACTGCCTATTTTCTTTGAAAATATTTTCTGTCCCAAAGTAAATGAGGCTGTAATATTCTTTCACACTGAAGGGTTTTGCTCTTCTTCCTGGATGCTTAATCCAGAAGCCCCTTTCAAGTTAAATTTCTAATCTAGGTAATGCAGTAAAATATCCAGAAAGTCAGAAAGCAGGTTTCTGCACCAGTCTGCAAGCAGTATATCCTTTCATCATATTAGCATCAGGCAGGTACTTCTTTTCAAATATTAACCTCTGAAGTCATTCAACCATGATG
Organism: Tiliqua scincoides; assembly: GCF_035046505.1. Classification (NCBI taxonomy): domain Eukaryota; kingdom Metazoa; phylum Chordata; class Lepidosauria; order Squamata; family Scincidae; genus Tiliqua; species Tiliqua scincoides. The sequence continues at coordinate 253,067,990 of NC_089821.1, forward strand.
GCTTTATTTTCCTTTAAGCATTCTTTGCAAATAACTGAATTGTTGAAACCATAGAAAATATATTGTGGTTTGAGATGTAATTGAACAAAGCACTTAATAATCAGCTGATCCTTCCTAAGCTTTAGGAATTTTTTTTTTGGGGGGGGGGGGGGGAGGTGGTAGGCAGTTGAGAAAGAAGGATGGATTTCTTTCCAAATGCTAATCCCAAAGCAGCTTGCTGGTTTGATACACCTGCTGCCTCCTGAAAACTGTGTAATCCTCCAGTGAATGTGTCCAGTTTTTTTGTACTGAGCTTTAGCTCTATGGCTTCATGTAGCTTTTCTCTGTGTAATCCTGTTACCTGTTTCCCAGGTGAAAGCTTTCCTAAGAGATAAAGAGCTCATGGCATTCTGTTGTTGTTACCTGCCCTGCTACCTTGAGTTCCACAAGGTAAACAATATTATAATTCCTATTCTCTGTCCTCCTTCCAAACTTTTACTATAACTCCAAAGTTCAGAAATTACTATGAATATTTCCCAATGCAATTTTACTCGTTAGTCTGGCTTATATGCTTTCTGGCTAAGCGATAGAATTGGGGGGTATCATTTCAGTATCATTTCAGCAACAAATTGGTGTCTGAGAAAAATATGTTAAAATATTATGTGTTTTTCTTTTTCAAATGAAAGATTTTTAACTGAAATTTTTAAATATAAACTAATATGCAGTTCTTGTTGGGTACTGCCTAGCAGGTATATGTAACCAGGTGATCCACTTTATTCTAACAAGACCTGTGTAAGAATACTTGTTTATGAACTGCTTCCATATTCTTCCATGAAAGCTGGATTTGGGTGGATGTGTAGGTGTCTGGAAGTGACTGGTACCTGAGAGCCAGGGTGGTGTAGTGGTTTGGGAGGTGGACTTAGACCTGGATGATCCAGGTTCAAATCCCCCCTCAGCCACAAAACTTCTTGGGTGACCTTTGGCCTGTCACTTTCTCTCAGCCTCACCTACCTCACAGGGTTGTTGTGAGGACAAGAAAGAGGGGAGGAGCAGCTGTGTAAAACACCCTGAGCTCTTTGGAGGAAGGGTGGTATAAAAATGTGAAAAATAAATAAATAATCCATGTGTAAAAACGATAATCAGTTTTGTGTGTACCTGTATAAACAGTGTGCACCTTAATTATTGTCATGTTTATAATCCCTTTATATGTTTATAATGATTGTAGGAATGTTTGTTGCCTTCCATCCAATTCACAGTTGTGGATTGAGTCACTCTCTCACACTGAATAGCAATTATTGAAGACTTTAGAGGGCAGAGGCGTAGCTAAGTCATTTGACACCCGGGGCCCATAAATTTTTGTCACTCCATATGACATAATTAATTAATATATTAATTTATTAATATATTAATTTATTAATTATTAATTAAGTCACATTTTTATACCACCCTTTCTCTAAGCAGCTCAGGGTGGTGTACATGGTTCCTCCCCTTATTTTGTCCTCATAACAACCCTGTGAGGTAGGTGAAACTGAGAGATAGTAATAGTCATGACATGAAATTAATAATAATAATGGCCAGAAAATAAATGCAGTGAATATTTCCTCACAAGCAATGAATGAAATTCTGCATCAAATGGTATATATAACATTATGGTATTATTCCTAAAAGCCACGATTTCCAGAGTTTTGGTCACTAGGGTGTCACCCCCCCCCCCAGGATGTCTCATTGGCCTGTTTTGAGTTAAGGCAGTGGTTCTCAAACTTTTAACACTGGGACCCACTTTTTAGAATGACATTCTGTCCGGGATCCACCAGAAGTGATGTCATGGCTGGAAGTGACATCATAATGCAAAATAAAATAATTATAAATAAATAAATTAAAGAAAAATAGATAATTAAATAAGGGGAAGCCAGCCCTGTTCCACCGAGTGAATTTTCTCTGTAGCCTGCCTGCAAGAACACCCTCCTACAAAAATATCAGTGAGATTTTCAGCCCTCCCTAGTGCCCAGTTCAGTATAAATTCTTATATTTCAAGCATAGCACTATCAGGACACAGCTGGCTTTACAGGTCTAAAAACAAATAAAATAGACCTTACCAGCTGAAGCCTCTGTTTTATTCTTTGGGGGGTGCTGCCTTCTGGAGCATTTGTTGAGCTCCACTTTCATCAGATTGGAACCATGCAGCTAGCCTTGCATTCCCCTTTGCCTGACTCGACCAGGAGCCAAGGCACGTTTGCTTACTCATGAGTAAACACAACCTTGTGGCTTTTTTTCCTCTTTTCATAGGGCTCAATACATTCGTCTGCTTGGAGGGAAGGACTTCCTTTTTGGGTGTTTTTGGGGGGCTGCTTTCATTGGATAGAAACCATTCTGGTGTCATTGGATTCCTCTCAGCCTGTCCTTTCCGACGAACTATGGGAAGTTTGGTTTTCAATCCGGTTTATTTCATTGCATTCTGCTGGATATTCTGCATCCAGCGGTATATTGCATGATGGGATTACTCCTAACCTTCACGATGTTAGCTATGTTGGAGCATTTGTGGTGTGTCACCCGCCAAGGGTGGTACCCGGGGCGGACCGCCCCCGCTATGCCACTGTTAAAGGGAAACAAATGGACTCTTGTTCATATTGGCCAGCTTAAATGTAGGTATTTCAAGAAGGCAGTGGTTCCCAAACTCTTGAGCACAGGGACCCACTTTTTAAAACAACACACTATCGGGACCCACCTAGATTTACCAGACTTTTAGAAAAGAAGATCTAGAAATAAATAATATTTTACTTATTTATAAGTAATAACCAGAAAAAAGACCCTCAAACGTTTATCTCCCTGTATTTACACATGCTTGCAGACTGCAGGAGCTGAACTCTTTGCATGGCAGTTAGCAGCTACAGTATCAGATTTTTGAATAGCATTAGGGCTTGAGGCAGTTAGTCATCTGATCTTTCCATTACCCTTTGACAACCCACCCCACCAAAAATCAGTCTGTGACCCACCAGCAGGTCCCGACACACAGTTTGGGAATCACTGCAATAAGATATAAATATTATTGCTTGTACTTCTAGTTCTTCAAGCTTTTGGTATATATTTGCATGCAAATACTGTCAACTGTCATTTTTAAAAAAATGAAAAACTATGTGCTTGACTGGTTTGTTGGAATATTTTTCCAAAGTTTGTTGTATTTTACATGCATTTCATACAGTATAATGGACATGGTTGTTCATTTGCAAATGCTACTGCAAAGAGCTTATCAGAAAGAGGGTGGATCATTTCCTAGTAGTTTTTATATAGTGCTTATTTTTAGCTAGTTATATGATCACAGTTATCAAGTGCGGTTCACAGTAACGCACCCAGGACACAGCTGTTATCAATAATCTGTTTGTACTTGCACCTCATCATTTGTTCCTTTGTCATTAGCTAGCAACTGGTTGCTATCTACTAATACAGGGCCAGTTGCTAGTCTGAAGAAAGCAAAACTGATTATGTGCGTGATATTTCGAATGTAAGCAAACTGAAAACATAAGATTTGGACTCATGGTGTCCTAACTGCCTGTGTTCTGTCATCATGTTTGAAGGATTGTATTCTTGAATCTACCATCTGTATGCTAAGGCAAGATAGGTTGGGCACACACAAGGGGAATCTTTTTGATAGCTTCATCCAATCCTTTCCGACTTTCCAGCTCTGGTGTAGCCTCAGTGCAGCCATGGTGAGGGAACACATGGTCCCATACCTTGGGAAGGTCCCAGTGACCCCCCCTCCAACACAGGAGGCCGCACACACCCCACCCAACTGTTGCAACTGCACCAGCACTGGAAAGTTGAAAAGAATTGGGCTCCAATTCCCTAGCTGAAGCCTGAGTATCTTTTGGGAAACATAATGAAATCATTTATTTAGGTGGACCTCTAAGCCTAGGTTAAGTCAGTAAAGGCGCAATCCTAACCCCTTTTGTCAGTGCTTTCCAGCACTGACATAAAGGCAGTGCAGCTCCGAGATAAGGGAACAAACATTCCCTTACTTTTAGGAGTCCTCTGTGAGTGACACCCAACTGCAGGATGCAGCACACGTTCCATTGACTCTGCTATGCCAGTGCTGGAAAACACTGACATAAGGGGTTAGAGTTGTGCCCTAAGTGTTATTTTGTTTTGGGTGTGTGTGTGGGGGGGGGGGGGGAAACTCTTTTAATAATAATTTAATTGAGAATTTTAGCAAGAATCTAAGTAGCTATTTTGTTCACATTCAGTAGGTTAGTCATGCACACGAAGATTTGTGATTTAAAAAGAATTTAAACAGACCCCATTTTCTATTGTTATTTTACTGAAATTCATAATTATCTGACTCAGTATACAAATTTGGCATACTACACATCGAGTGCCATTTCCTCCAGAAGTTCTTTTCTGCCTCAAAATGCTAAATGGAATTATGTGCATACTGTACATCCAAAGCTGGCTTACTCTCAGTGAAACTCTCATTGATTGCTGGGAAGACACATGAACTACAATGTGAGCTGTTTTGTAGGTACATGCGCAGAGCTTATTTAATGTTAACCCCTTACTCTTGATTAAAGACTCATTGATTGTGGTGAACCATGGGACCGGAGCACCCAACCATGCAGCCTTTTTTATTTGTTGCGTATTTGAGTCAATTCTCTTGATTTGTTTCTAAACAGTTGTATGTGGCTGTTTTCCAGATTCCATCTACTACTAAAACCCTACCTTCTTCGTCTTTTTAAAGGCTTGTGTTTTCATGTTCATGAATGGTGGCCACTCCAAAGATATTAAAGTAATTTTTTTTGCTTTGAAGTAGTTTGGATTAGGACCCTCTTTTCTTAAAAAAGAAATGCAAAACCTTCATTGGACTTAACAGGTAAGATTAGTAGAAACATGTAAAAAATGCCTCTTTAGCATGTACTGAATCTCAAATAACAGCCCTTTAAGCCAACTGTTTGACAGAGTCATGTTTTGTTCCATCCTGCTGCCAACACAGACTGGGCTGAGAAATTGTATCAGCCAAGAGGCATGGCATTTGCCTTGCCTTGCATGTATTTTCCAGCAGTCTTTTATATTGCTATGCAACAATAGTTTTAATTATGGAGAACCAAAATGATAACTCTTGTATCAGATGTGACTTAGTTTTCCCTATGGACAACTCTGATTAGACACTTGAAAAAGAAGCTGCAGCTTTGTATCTCACTTTCCCACTCAGACTGTTTATCTACTTTAACAGGCAAACTGCTTTGCTCATGCTATAAACTTTGAGAAACTTAAGCAGGGTGGAAAGTTCCCTTGTAGTACATGAACTTACCTAGACTCTTAAAGGCAACTTGGTAGGGTTGCTATATGTAGCTGCAGTAATAGCTTATTTCCTACACCTAAACGAGAACCCTGTCACTAGTGAAATGGTCTTGGCTCCCTTTCCAACTCCTGGAAAACTGATAGAACTATGTGGTGGTAGAATTATGAAGGTAGATCTACTAGGAATTGCTATCTCTAAAGCTAGTATTCCTGGAATGTGCTGGAATCCCTAGCATGTATGCACTACTGAAACAGAGACGCCTGCGTTGGCTCGGTCATGTCGTGAGAATGGATGATGGCCGGATCCCAAAGGATCTCCTCTATGGAGAACTTGTACAAGGAAAGCGCCCTACAGGTAGACCACAGCTGCGATACAAGGACATCTGCAAGAGGGATCTGAAGGCCTTAGGAGTGGACCTCAACAAGTGGGAAACCCTGGCCTCTGAGCGGCCCGCTTGGAGGCAGGCTGTGCAACATGGCCTTTCCCAGTTTGAAGAGACACTTGGCCAACAGTCTGAGGCTAAGAGGCAAAGAAGGAAGGCCCATAGCCAGGGAGACAGGCCAGGGACAGACTGCACTTGCTCCCAGTGTGGAAGGGATTGTCGCTCCCGAATTGGCCTTTTCAGCCACACTAGACGCTGTTCCAGAACCACCTTTCAGAGCGCGATACCATAGTCTTTCGAGACTGAAGGTTGCCAACTAGACTAGATCAAAGCTAGTGTGTGTATCAAGGAAATACTGTCATGTTTTGTTTGTCTATAGTTGTTCATTGGTTTTGAAAAAAGTGCGTCTTTGGCCTTTTTCATCATGCTTCAGTAGGTGGAGAAGAAGCATGATAACCAAGTATAATATTTCCTGTTCATATATTTGCATTGTGCAGTGTTAGACATTCTTGTCTGAATGACCTGGTGAGCTGCTTGAAACTTTTCCAGAATCAAAAATGTAGAGAAACAGACTGCATTTGTCATAAAGAAGTTTTTCTCAAGTGTTTTGAACTTGCCTCCCACTCTAATTATTCTCTCCTGTCTGCATGTACATTGCAGTACATTGTTCACTACTGTTGCATGTGAAGATTTGTGGATTGGGGTACTAATCCTGATACTAGCATTGAAGTAGAACAAGATATCTCTGAACTTCTCCTAAAATCATGCACAGGAAACTTAAAAACAAGGCAGTGTATCTTTCTGAGGGTGCAATTACACTAGGATCAGTCTCAGACGTCAGCACCCTTGAACAGTTTCCAAAGGCCCACTGCTAATTCCTGTTCACTTTTGTGCAGTGCTGGAGAAGTGACATTCTTGGCCATGAGAACTGCTCCTTCACTAGCTTCTCCCAGCTTGTTCCTGTACCCAATGGTATTCTCTCCTCTGAGGAACTTTCAGTGGGAAAAATGGAGAAGCGAATATGATTTTTGCTGTCTTGCTGCTGGCGCGCATATTTCTCTAGTTCCATCCAATGTTTTCATTGAAGTCGCTGGGTGTGAACAGTACCAGCTAGCAGCAAACTGGCACTTAACAAGTCATCAATTATCTGAAAGTAGGAAGATTCACAATTTATCAGGCAAAAATTGGCACTTGCTGAATGTCTGAACTCATCCCTTCCCAATTTTGCATGCCTAAAAGACCTATATGCTTATATTGCTGCCTGCCGACACTGGTTCTTTCACTTGTAAACTCTGGCATCTTAAGAAACAGTGCCTGTCTAGTTCTGATTTTGGAATTTAGAACTCATTATCTAAGGTTTTGTATGAAAGGAAAGAAGAGGTTTTGTGCCCCCATACTCATTTTAATAAGATTTTTGCAATATGATTTCAATTGAAATCTGTCAGCCCCAGCTTTCCTGCATATGTGGAGCTCTGTGCTTTGAGACCCTTGAAATGTCTGTTTTTAGGACATCAGCAGGGGGCTAATGAAAAGGCTTTGTTGATTTTAACGAATCGCAAGCCACTGTAGCCAAAATAAATATAATCTGCTTTTTGGATTAGTTGTCACAGATGATTTTACCTACTAACAGTGATTAAAGAACCCTGGTGGACCCAAAGTATAGCCATTCTCTGGTGACTCTTGCTAAAACAGCAATAAACACAAGTAAATAAAGACTTAGGGCATTAGTTATCTTTAATAAACAGTGACACTGCATGTAATGTTTGAGGGGACTTCAAAGACCTGCACTGTGTGCTGCAGAATCCCTCTGTCTAGTACGCAGTGAACTGCCATGCCAGACAGTACTAATAAACAAAATATTGCCAGGCAGCTTTAGGCTGCAGTTCTTAGAAATGAGTTCCATGACAGTAAGCGGGACTTGCTTCCATGTAAAGCTATTCAGGGTTCTTAAGTTGCAGATTCTCCCAGCTAGCCTTGTCAATCTATTAACACATTGAGGAGTCATTTGTCATGGCAGTTGTCCACCTTCATTGTGTCATGGACTTACAGAGCAAAGCTGTACATTCCTACAACTAAAAGAACTGGAGGTGAAATATGTTCTTCAAACTTCTATGGACATAAGAGCAGTTCTATTCCCTTTCAACTTGATGTTGATAAGCCCATCACAAGAATTAGAGGGTTTTTTTCCCATCTGAAGACTTGCTGTTGCCATTAAGTAGTTGAAATGTGGTCTGCAACATGAAAAAGCTGCCCGGGTGCTGTGCCTTCTGTTTCATGCCACAGCTGCTTTTCTTCAGAATGTAAATTAAGACTTATAATGATGGGCAGTACAGGTTTCCCTCAGCTTGAATATACCTTAGGACAGTGGTTTTCAAATTGGGGCGTCACGATGCCGCAGCCTGAGAGCCCTGGGCAATTCTCTCTTAAGGGGCAGGGAGGAGGGGAAGGCAGAGACATGGTGGAAGGAGGACCCCCCCCCCCAAAAAAAAAGATTTGACCATGTCTGGGCTTAAGTCTTTCTGACCACCCAACCTTCATACACACAGTGGTAGCAGAGACTGATTTCTCTGACACAAAATAATGTTATTGATTAAATTTCCACCCTGTCTTTTCCTGTAAAGCAACCACAACTTGCAGCAGTGACTCTCCCAGTAAAATACAATAAAAAACCTAAGAACAGGCAGCAATGTAAAAACAGCAGAACTAACAGAAGATTAAAGTCATTAAAAGAATCTTATGTTCTATTAAAAGCACAAGAGAACAGAACAGACTTTGCCTGGCACCTAAAGAATAAGAAAGATGTTGCAGGTTGAACATGTTTGGAGAGAAGAGTCCCATAACTTGGGTGCCATCTTGGCAAAGTCTTTCTTCTGAGTGGTACCATACCAGACTTCAGAAAAAGAACTTAACTGAGGAGCAGGTTCACATGAAGGAAGCCAGTCATTTGGATACATCAGCTTGTAGGCATTTAGAACCAGAAGGCCAAAATCAGCACTTTGAATTTTTCAGCCACTTCTGCAATGCAAACCACTGCACCCCAGGAACATGAATGAACATGCCAAGGTTTGAAACCAGTTATTTTCTCCTGTCATTGAACCCTCCTCCCTAGCCTCCAAGAATTTAAGAACATAAGAACAGCCTCGCTAGATCAGCCACAGACCCACCTACTCCTTCTTATTATATCTCACAGTTACCCACCAAATGCTCCAGGGAGCTCACAAGACAACAAGAGACCTGCATCCTGGTTCCCTTCCTTGCATCTGGCATTCTGATATAGCCCATTTCTAAAATCAGGAGGTTGCATGTACACATCATGGCTTGTAACCCGTGATGGATTTTTCCTCCAGAAATTTGTCCAAAAGGCATCTAGGCCAGATGCCATCACCACATCCTGTGGCAAGGAGTTCCATAGACCAACTACATGCTGGGTAAAGAAATATTTTCTTTTGTCTGTCCTAACTCTCCCAACACTCAGTTTTGGGAGTGGATGTCCCCTGGTTCTGGTGTTGTGTGAAAGGGTAAAGAGCATCTCTCTATCCATGCGATTCTTGCCGTGCATAATTTTGTATGTCTCAATCACGTCCCCCCTCAGGCACCTCTTTAAAGAGAATTTTAGTCCTGTATTGACAGAATGTGATAACTTTTGACTCAGAAAGAGGTTATGAATACCTTGTCCTAGGTTACAAGTTTCAAACTTGCAGTAAGCCCTTAAATAAGACCAACTGCAGAGTTAAGTGATTTGGTTATTGTGATCTTTGCTCCTTTTGGGGGGGGAGGGACTACTTAAGGAATTATCACTGCTGAAGATAAAGATTACTGGGAATCCAATCCTTTAGTTAGCCTGAAGACAATGGTGAAGATTTTGAGATGTTTGATACAACACTTGACTTTTCAGCTGCCAAAACAGCATGAAACTCCAAGTAGTTAAAATAGCAGAAATACAATACACAATACAATTTGCATTACAAAATTAATTGAGAAAATGAATGCACCACCAAAATGTTTCATCACTGTCTTGCCAAACCAATAACCCCTTCTTCTCTTTTCCTTTCCATTAATTTAATTGAGTGTGTAACTTTCGTCTTCCTTCCAGGAGTTGCAGATCTTTACTGTGTGACCCATTGAAAAGTTCTCAAATCCTGGAAATGTATAAGCCCCTCACTATGAGAACATGGATGATTATACCTTCTGCTTTTTCTCATTTTCCTTTCTGGACGTTTGTTTTCTGAAAATAAGTTGTTTGGAAGGAGATAGCCACTCTCTAATTGTGCGATTCTACCAGTTTCTGTAGTATTAAATGCATCCTGTACACACTGGCAGCATTCTGGAATTAGGATGCATGGCTTTACAGTTACAAAAAGAAAATTCTTCAAGTGTAAGAAAGTGACAAGTGGCCTGTTGACACCTAAGCATTCAACCAGTTGAATGGGTAATGTTCAGAATCATGTCAGCCCATCAAAAGCATGGCTCAGCCTTATAAATCATAGAAATGGACTCACAATGCATTTTTATTTGCCTTCTTGCCCCAACCCTCTATAATACCCTTTTGTCAAGTTTTCACATTTTTTTACATTCATGAATACTAAGGCTGAGATTCAAAATCCTAAGTTCTTCATAACAGCCATGAGCCATGATCCCTGTTTGTTGATCTTTCAAATTAGACAAGCTGCAAAAATAGCAATAACAGTAGATAGATTCTTGCTCTTTGTAGATGCCCCCCCTCCAACACTCAATTTGGGCTTTTGTTTGGTAAATCAAGCTATTCTTTGAAAGAATATGAAAACAACCCAGTCCTAACCTGCTGTAGAACAGGGAGACTGGCTGGCCTGCCCTGTATCCAGTGAGGGATTTGGGCTGGTTGTGGCTCAGCCTGGGGTAAGGGGAATACACTTATCCTGGGTAGAGCTGTAGCAGCCTCAATGGGGCTACTTGGATCTGCGCCATTTCAGGAGATGATGCAGATCCAAGCAACCCAGAACTGCTCTAGGCTGCCTAGGACTGGGATTAGGATTTGGCACAAGTGCCAGATTCCGTCCCCACCACCTGCTCACCCACAGCCTACCCATGGGCCTGCCTTACCCTGCCCCGAAATGCCTCTTTCCCATGCTCACCCAGACCTCTGCGCTAGCCTGACTTGGCCGGTGCAGGCTTATCTTTGTGCTAGTTCAACACAACTTTGGGCCAGTCTCCCTGCTCTCCTGGTGGTGCAAAAGTGCTTTACGGCACTTCCACAACACCATTGGCCCGGCGCAAGTCGCTATGCCATATGTCAGTAAGGATTGTGCCCCAAGTTTTTTTTTTCCAAATCCAATGACTAATTTGGAAACCCCATGGGGCTTGTGATCCCCATGATGATCCTATGTGTCCCCAAACACTGATATGCCGCCCCCTTCACTAGGCTGATTGTGGCTACTGCAACAATGCTCCACCTGCCACATTTTGTGGCATCGCTATTATTCTATGCTAGAGAGTTTGGAAATATTTGCTATCAAGAACTTGGACCAGCAAAATCACAAGCAATGTTGTGAAGAGAATGTGAAAGAAGTATTTTTTTCACACATAATTTTGTGAGTAGTTCGTGTTTGAAGTTATGTCATCTTTTTTCATTCTTTGAATTCAGTCGCTTTTCTGAAGCTCAATATATCTATTCTGATGTGTAGCAAAAATGTTACATCAAAGGTTAATGTTTGAATCCCGGCTTTAAAAAAAGAAAGACAAAGAACAGAGGGGTTGAGATGTTATTTAATGGAAAGAGGGTGGGGGGAACCCCCAAATGAATAAAAGTCCTTAAAAGCAACATATAAAAGCAAATAACAGTCTTCTTCCCCTGACAAATAGTTCAAAAAGTAGCCAACAGTTTGGATGTGGTCCGTCACATTGCATACAAATGAAGATACTGTCACTCTCCTCTGAAACACTTTGATCTGGTGATAAAGGGTTTGTTGTAGGATCAGGACTCCCATTCTAGGTTCCTATAGACAGAGATTATAAAGGCAGAGTTCCTCCCCAACTGTTTCGATTTCATAATAGTATTTTCATCTTCATATGAAGCGCATTGCTAAATATGTACAGTCCTTAGAGCACTGCGTTCTTTCAGAATGCAGGTGGAGGATGACATATTAGACTGTGCCTCCATATCACAGAGCTGTTTTAAGCATTTCCAGGAAGCGGACTGTAGTAAAGTGAATTACTTTTGCTGCCTTTCCCACTCTTTCTTGGTGTGTTCTAAAAGGGGAATATGCATGTATTTCCCACAAGGGAATGTTCCCCTGCTCCTTTTGTCTGAGACCCAGTTGGAGACGAGAAGACAGAAAGTCATTTCTTCTGTTGCCTTTCCCCTTCCCATGCTAAATAGAAACTCTCTGTATGTGGATCATAATCTGCTGCGTTTCTGTGTGTAGGGAGTCCTTGTTTTTCTTCACTTTGTGCTACAGAGAGAGAGACATTAAGACTAAGCATTTGAGGTTTCAACGTATCATCATATTTTAATTATCAAATCTGGTGTATCTAATTAATAGCAGTGGGGGAAAATGGTGATAAAAACACATAATCCTGCTTTCTGCACTTCTAATTTTTGCTTAAAAAAAATAAAAAAACCAAAGAAACAAAAACAAAACAAAAAAAGCCCCAAATCTGAAATAACGATTTTATTTGTCAAGTGGAGCGTGGGAGGCAAAGGGCCAGAGAGAGGCCAGACTGGGAAGGAATCCAGCTAGAACGAGGAGTTCTATGAAAGACTAGAACTATTCAATTGTAAAAATCCCTACCGGGGTTTAGAACAACCTGCCTATGTAAACCGCCTTGGATTAAAGTCTGAGGAGAAATCTGAGGACCAAAGAAAGGCGGTATATAAATACCTGTATAAATAAATAAATAAATTTGGCTTTTATTTATTATTTAATTAGGGGTGTGTACATGGGTAATGACGGGCTTTATTTGCTGACACTATACCACCTATATCTCCTATCTAGTACACTTTTAAAACAATTATATGTTATAATTATCAAGTAAATTTTGAATAAAAACACATAACACTATTTTATGCACTTCTAAGTTTTATCAGTTTTCTCACACTACTACTAATTAATCTGCATTAGGTGAGGTTTTTAATATGTGGGGCTATTCAATCATGGGCCCTTCCACTGGCATTCTGAAGTGGTACAGGCTTGGGAGGGCTATACCACTGCCATGTGACTGTGTAGATTTCCTTTAAGAGAAATACTGAAAGTTATATCAGGGATCAGCGTTTTTCCCAGTAGTGAAAATACAAGCATCATTCCAAAACTATTTCAAAGTGTTCCACTCATAATTCTAATTTCTCATTTTCACATATGTAAGGGATTTGATGCATCATTTGCTTTAAATCTCTCCATAGAGCCAAACTGCCTCTATCTCTGCTAAAGGAATGTGTGTAATTATAATTTATCATGGGCATAGTATGAATTGGGTAGAAGATAATTAAGCAAACTTGTACAAATGCATGTACTGCAAAATTCTGCAGATAAAATCAAAAGTGACAATTTCTTGTGAAAGTCATATTCCTGTTTTGGGAAGGTGGAAAACATCATTTTTCTCCTAGTCAAATATTCATTTTTTGGATGAACTATGATCCCAGCTGCACTCACTGTAATACAGACTTCTTTGACATCCTATTCAAAACTGGTTGGCAACCTTCAGTCTCGAAAGACTATGGTATAAGCCTACAGCACCCGGTATTCCCAGGCGGTCTCCCATCCAAGTACTAACCAGGCCTGACCCTGCTTAGCTTCCGAGATCAGATGAGATCGGGCATGTGCAAGGTAACAGTTGCTGCTTAAGGCTGGTGCTTTACAAGCAACCCTCTCAACCAACCACCACCGTTCTCTGCAAGATCTATGCTGTGTTAAGACATCCCAAGTATACACTAGAACAATCCTCTTTCTGTCACCTACATGTGTATTTAGAAGTCTTATCCATGCTATCCTCTGTTAGCTACTACCAGAAGATTGACAACTTACACAGTTATGAGCTGCTTATTGGATACGTTTCTGTCATGGGTGAATGCATACTGGTTTTACTGAATACCATTCTAAAAAAGAACAGTGTTGAAAGTGGCTCTGCTCATGCTGGCACTATACAATATTAGGCACATAGATCTGGTGTATATGTGCAGCAGCTAATTTCTGGATTTCTGTGGCTTGGATTAGCATATTTTTGAAGTTTGAAAGGTCACCACCAAATGCAAAGCACTGGTGTTCTGCTCATTTTAAAAAAGCTAGCAAAAAAGAGGAACACATGAAGTAAGTACAGACTAAGCTTTGTGATGTGCACTCAGCAGTGTGGTCCCTCCAGAACAGAAGGGAACCATTATTCCTGTAATTAACTGCTCTCTCTGCCTGTGCTAGGACTGTTTTAGACCAAGGCTGCAGAACTTGTGGCTCAACCAGCAAAACATAGCCATGTATATGTGTGTCCCTTTGGGGGTTCAATAAATCTCTTGTTTTTGCTGCATGCCTGGGAGTGCAAAAATGGTGGTGGGAAGGAAAGAGTTCAGGCACATGGCAGGCTGTAGTACATTGCAAATAGGGTTCATTTGATGGGTTGATGGTTGTATGTTGTACAGGCCAGTTAAGACCCAGGCTAAAGCTCCAATCCTATGTTCACTTTAAGTAAGCCACATTGAACTTAATGCATCTGTCTTTCACATAAACATACACAGGATTGAGCTATCAAACAGTGGCGTCACAAGGGTTTGTGTCACGCAGTGACCAGCACACCACCCCCATTATGGACATTCGGTGGGGCAACGCCCCAGATGGTGGGCATGGTGATGGTTTTTTTGGCTATAACTTTCAATAGAATAGAGATATTTCAAAGCAGTTTGTTTCATTGCATTCTGCATGAAATTAGGCTTTGAAAGATATATAACATAATGGTATTATTTAAAAATACCAAGATTTAAAAAATTTGGGCCAGTAGTGGTGTCCTACTGTGCCCCCCTGTGCACCTGCACCCCCCCCCCCGGCAACAGATTTGCTAGAGCCAATCAGAGCAATGTAAAACATAACAAAGTAGTGCTTTAAAGACATTGTTGCTAATTCAAGCCTTCCTTTTGAAGCAGAGAGAGCAAGTGAGCACTCACTTGTAAAGGAAGCTTTATAACCTGTAGTTGTGAGGGACAGTTAGGACAAGTACCACTGTAATCAGGAACATTGCCAGGCACAGGAGTCAGTACCGCTGATTGAATGTATAGGTTCCAGAACATATGTTAGAAAATAAGTTGGTCTACAGGTTCATAGAAAAACTGACAGTAGATCACTAGATTTCAGGAGTCAGTGAGCATACTCATCTAAAAGAGACAAGGTAATGGTACATTTTCTTTATTTTTTATTTTTTTCATTCTTCTAAGGTATGTTTTATACCTTGTTACTTCTGTAACAAGGGAGGGAGAGAGAGATTTTGCAGTAATCTCTTTGGGGGGAGAGATTGGGGGGAGAGAGAGATTTTGCAGTAATGTTGACTGTAATTAATATGCTAAATGATTCCCAGTTAAAACCTTTAGGTCAGTGGTTCCCAAACTTTTTTGACTGGCGGCTCCCTTGACCTACTGGTCCATTGGCCATGGCTCCCCCTTAGGGTTACGATCCTATACATTGTATAGGGTAGTGGGTTTTCATAAGAATTCCATGGCTCCCATGGCTGGTTTCTGTGGCTCCCTAGGCAGCCATGGCTCACAGTTTGGGAACCATTACTTTAGATTAAGGAACTCTGGCATCACATGACGTTAGTTAAATATGATGTCTACCATTAAGGAGTTAAATCTGATATATTATTTAAAAGTAGGTGAAGTAGATGATTCAAGGGTATATAACTTTTATCAGAGAAAAATCCATTTCAAAATAAATAAGATGCCTTTCAAGATGAAACTATAGGCATAGCCCTTCATCGAATATTGTTAAGTGAGAATAAGTACTCAGTCTTAACATTGCTTACACTTTGGATCAGGTGAGTTCTCTGGAAAAAAATTAGTCTTGATTTCTGTCTGTACTAATGTTACTTGCAAATTGCTTTAAATATTTTACATTTCCTTCAGACACCGTCTCCCTGAGTTCTAGCAGTTTGATCACAAGTGCAGCGTCTCCCTGTTAATGCTGTGCAGGTTGATAAAACAGTTGCCGAGCTGTAGTCCCCAAAGAAATTATTAATTATCTGGTTAATGTGCATCAGGCTGTGGGAGTATGAGATTAATCACCAGTGCTGGGATGAGTTGCTGAAGTGGATTTTGGTTTTTTGTCTCCTGTCACTCGGTAATGGCTTTTCCTTCCTTCACCATCAGGTGAACAGGTGCGGAGATGCTGTATTTTCATTTTCCTATAGTCAGGAACAGCCGGTGGCCAGGATCTGCCTTTTTCACAGTCCTGCTGCATGAGCAGTTTGCAACATGGAGCAGTACCTGCTTAAAATGTTCCAGCTGCAGGAGATTCTCTTGAAATAACTAGCCTTCTCTAATATATACACACACATCAGAGCAGGGTTTTGCAGAATCAAGATGTGGGACATATAAATTGCTTGGAATGTTGCTTCTTTTTACCACCTTTAAAGAAACTATGTAGGCAAAATTTCCACATATTTAATTCTTCAGTAGTCTTGCTAGATATGTTAATTTAGCTGTTGTTGATTTATTTATTCTGGTTTAAAATGCCATCAGTAAATTTTGTCCATGTTGACAGAGGAGCATGCATAGAATTATGCTCTAAGTTGATAATAAATTTTGACTCTGGTGTGCTTGATTTTTTCTTCACTAAATGGCACCTGGGATGCGGGGCTGGGGAGAATCTGAATTAGGATTATGGATTATAGAAGGGGACTTGATGGCAACTAGTCTGTTTCTTGCCCTTCACTACTTTCCCAAACAGGGGTAGGGGAAGCAAACATTGAGCTCCTATATTATTACTATTCATATTGTTAAATATATAATTATAATCAAAATTACAGTGTATGCAGCTACTACACTAACAATTTTGCAGCCCGTCCATATTAGAAAAAATCCTTAAGACCAAAGAAGTCTCCTTTCTCTAGCCTTTGTCCTCAAGAAAGAGGACAAAGAAAAAGCACATGAACTTTACTTTTACATTTTAGTTGTGCTTTATCTGAACTATGAGAATCAGTTTCACTTCTCCCCCCACATATTGCCAAAACCTTTTTTCCTGAACTTTCATTGGAGAGCACGACTGCACACTGAGTCCTGTGAATCTTCCGATCTCATATTAGCTATAGTCAGAAGTGGAGTAGATTCTGAGAAGTACATATTATTTTCTTTGTTTTTTTTGGGCTGTAGTTGTGCAATTCTCCTTTCAATGACAACAGTGCTTTCTATGTTCTTACCACTATATAACCTTGGAAGTTAACCTTGGAAGGTAAATGAGTGTGCGTACAATGGAGGGTTATGTAGTACAAGTACAATAGAAGGTTTGCCATGGGTAGCATATGGGACTAATGGCCCAATCCTATCTCTTGCCAGCCCATAGTGTGCAGAAATGTTGGCAGAGTGTACGCTGCATTCTGGGGGGGATGGATCAGAGAGCGAGTGAGAGGTAAGTCGAACTTGTTCTTACCGCCCTGTAGGCTGCCTGGCCTCCAGTGGGTCTACTTGGACCTGTGCTAGGTATTTTGCTGGCATAAGTCTGAGAAGACTAGGGACATTTTTTTTGGGGGGGGGGGGGAGAAAAGGCGGATAAGATCTGGGCATGCACTGCTGCTGCCGAGCTTTTCCCCTTTTTACTCCTGAATCACACCTCTTGTCCAGCTGCCCCCCACCACTGACCTACCTGCCACTGTAAGCCTTGGATAGAATTGGGCAGTTAACCTTGTTTGGCTAAAGAGAGTTTGAGAGACAGAGAGTGTGAATTGTATTATAACCCATAGTGATTTTTGTTCTGTTCTGTTCTTCAAACTAGGCTCAGAAAACCCTTTAGATCTCCATGGTATCCTCAGTGATATAAATTTCCTCTTGTTAGACAGGCTAATGAACTCCTTCACGTACAGTGTAGATGACCCATTTGTGTTCAAACATCCTAACTGACCAGAGATTGCTTAACTGATCAGAGACCAGAACATAAGGTGTTTTATTATATGTGTTAAGCAGTCTCCAGGGTTTCATGCTTAGTTTGCATCTGATTTGTTTGGATTTCTACTCCATGTAGAGCTTCCTGGGCTCATTCTGATAAGTAAAGCCAAGTTTGCTTTAAGCTCAGCAGTTCCCTGCAGGAAAGAGATAACAAAGCAAAAATGGGATCTTCAGGACACAAGACGGCTCCCCCCCTTTTTTTTTGCACCCAGAGGCAAAGAGTGACTTTATTTGATAGTTGCATGTGCACTTTTTAGGCTCCTCACATTAACTACCTCTTCATATGAAATTGACAAATTTTGACACACAAACATCTAGTTTTAGATGTACAAATTGGTGGTTCTTGACAATTTCCCTTGACAATGGTGAATCCCATTAGTACTTGAATTCCATAAATGCTATTGGATATTGTAGGGAAAGAAGCACATTTCTCTTGAACAATGAGGAGCACACAGGACTAAAGAAACAGGCAATGTGGTTTTGCCATAGTCAACGTGTCACAAATCTTTTTGTTTGTCTAATTTAAACCTGAAGTTGTTGGCATTGACTTGTAAACTGTCCTTTTATTGATTTGAAAGCAATATTTTCCTTAGCAATCCAGCTGGCCAGAATGTATTGGCAACCTTCAGTCTCGAAAGACTATGGTATCGCGCTCTGAAAGGTGGTTCTGGCACAGCGTCTAGTGTGGCTGAAAAGGCCAATCCGGGAGTGACAATCCCTTCCACACTGGGAGCAAGTGCAGTCTGTCCCTGGTCTGTCTCCCTGGCTATGGGCCTTCCTTCTTTGCCTCTTAGCCTCAGACTGTTGGCAAAGTGTCTCTTCAAACTGGGAAAGGCCATGCTGCACAGCCTGCCTCCAAGCAGGCCGCTCAGAGGCCAGGGTTTCCCACTTGTTGAGGTCCATCCCTAAGGCCTTCAGATCCCTCTTGCAGATGTCCTTGTATCGCAGCTGTGGTCTACCTGTAGGGCGCTTTCCTTGCACGAGTTCTCCATAGAGGAGATCCTTTGGGATCCGGCCATCATCCATTCTCACGACATGACCAAGCCAACGCAGGCGTCTCTGTTTCAGCAGTGAATACATGCTAGGGATTCCAGCACGTTCCAGGACTGTGTTGTTTGGAACTTTGTCCTGCCAGGTGATGCCAAGGATGCGTCGGAGGCAGCGCATGTGGAAAGCGCTCAGTTTCCTCTCCTGTTGTGAGCGAAGAGTCCATGACTCGCTGCAGTACAGAAGTGTACTCAGGATGCAAGCTCTGTAGACCTGGATCTTGGTATGTTCCGTCAGCTTCTTGTTGGACCAGACTCTCTTTGTGAGTCTGGAAAACGTGGTAGCTGCTTTACCGATGCGCCTGTTTAGCTCGGCATCGAGAATAGGCTATAGAGTTTCCCAGCGGTGCCTGTCTTCATGACAGCACATCATAGGCAGCATCAACTATACTGTAAGCAAGTAATGGTTATTTGGTACAAATGTGCAAGGGCTTTGGTGTTGGTACCAGCACTTTACTGAAGAGCAATAAATAAATATTCTTAAATTATAAGAGAGTGGCCAGCTAACTGGGCAAAGAGGCACCTTTTTAAGTGGTTTCCTCTTATATATAGCCAGAAGAGAGCAACTTTCCCTCTTTTCTACTGACTGTTGCTTCTTTCACAACTTTTTAAAGATTATGACATCTTTGGGGACAGGGAATCATTAGCAGCCCAATCCTGTTCACACTTTCCTGGAAGTAAGTCCCATTCACTCTAATGGGACTTACTTCTGAGTAGACATGCATAGGATTGGACTGTTATTTCTCACTCATATGCTTTCCCCTGGCAATGCAGACATGTCAAAACAGATAGCACTGCATCATGTGTGTGTGTGGGGAGGGGGGGGTATGAGAAGTTTCCTTTGGGTAAGGGAACTTTTTTTTCCTTACCCGGCGTTGAGCCTCCATGGTGCAGAGGGGTCTGCTGAGATCTGTGCTAGCAAAATTACTGGTGCAGGTCTGCGTGGCCCTGGTTGTGGGATTGCGGTGGTGACAAGGGGGACGAGGGCAGATCAGGCCTGGGAGATGGCAGGATTGGCAGCAGTGCATGCTGAATACTGACCCCTTTCTGGGCCTCATCTGCCTAACTGGGTCATCCAGCTGGCATATGTCTGAGTGGACCCATAGTGGCGAACTGCAGAAGAAGGGAACAATTGCCCCTTTATCCTGAGGAGATGTCCAGAAGCCAAAAATCCCTGGCGGGTTACAGCAGTAGCTGCGCTGGCACAGCTGCATCAGTTTGCAGCAATTTAGATCGGTTTGGGCTGCCTGAGCAATATTAGCCGGAAAAAAAAATAAGGGCACCAAGTAATCCAAGCCTTAATAGAAGCCACTAGTAGAAAACCCAGAAAAAAAACTCAACAGGAACTAAGGCCTCAGATGCATTCCTGCTAACTAACTAATTAGGGCACAATCCTCACCAGGTCTACTCAGAAGTAAGTCATATTTTGTTCAATGGGGTTTTCTCTCATGAAATTGTGGTTAGGATTGCAGCTTCTAGGTGCTGTTGCTCTTCCCCCAAATAAGGTGCTGTTAAGGTGCTCTTCCCCCAGCTTCTAGGTGCTGTTGCTCTTCCCCCAAGCTGTCCCTCCAATAGCAAGTGGGAGGGACACCTTACATGTCGAGTTGCAGCACCTGCTGTACTTACTGTGCCACCCCCCCCTCCTCTGGCTACACTACTGACTATTCAGAATTCAGAATACCTTTATTGGCATAAAGACACAGAAATATGACTTTAAAAACAACAGATTTAAAAATTCTCAACTACTTAAGATAAAGTTAGAGTAGAACATACTGTCCTTCTCTTAACAACTAATTTCAAAAATATTGCCACTTTCTCAGTTAATTTGCTATTTACACCCGCAAGGAGAAGCCACATTTTTTCTTGATAAGCCCACCCCTCCTTTTTTTTGAGAAGTTCCTTTAAATATGCTTGGCAAAAATCTTTATAGGGGCAATGCAGGATCATATGATGTAAAGATTCAACTACATTCATTGACTAATCACATGTTCTTGCTTCCAGTGGAGTTCTTTTAAACCTGCCATATAATACTTCAGAAGGTAAAACATTATTTCTTGTGAGAGCAAAGGCTCTGCGCTCATTAGGGCATTAAAAAAAAATATAAATAACACAGGCCAACACACATTTTGCTTCCTTAAATGTTACACCAATTCCTGGGTATATTTGGGGTGCCAATTCCAAAAATGGCATCCGTTTCAGAGTCCATTATAGGACTAATATTTCGGTTTCTCTCTCTCTCTCAAAAAAAAAAAAAAAGGGAAGAGAAGTGTTGAACCCAAATTTGTGGGGGAATTAGCACAAGATCATCCCCTTCCTTATAGAAGGCACTAGTCACAATACTCCAGAATTTTTTGGAGTTTCTCAGAAAGATGGATTGTATCAGGATTTTCCATTGGTCTAGGATATAACAATTTCTTTTGTCTCTGATAAGGGCTTTCAGTTGTTTTTTCAAAAGGAGATACTGAGAGCAAATAATACTAGAATTAGAATCTCTATACAGTCGATATCTCTCTCTAACACGGATTTTCAGGTTCTTGCAATCTTGAACCAAGACCGTTTATCCGAATGCTCTTTACCTCTTAGGTGTATGGTTGATTGACCCAGTTCTGCCACAGTGTGTCCAATTATCCCATCATACAATTTAATTAGTACATGTGGGTCCTCTAATGAAATAAAAAGGCTGTGTGGTTCTGCTAGATCGCACATTAAATGATAGAATTTTTGTTTAGTGATGGAGTTCGCCCTAATTTTAGGTAGCCTTACCAGATTGTTCCTAGTGGAGGACAAATCTTTATTAGCTGGTTTCTCCAGTTCTAGAAGGCAAATTAATGGGAGATGGGAGATGGCAAGGGATTCACCTACATAGAAGTCCCTGATGTTTGATTTCAGGGCCAGCGGGATCATGATATAATCAATAACACTGATGCCCTGTTGAACTATGTAAGTGAATCAGGAGAGCTGTTTAACCATATACTGTTATACTGGGCGTCCTCAGCCTAGAAAAGAGGCGCCTGATGCTCTTTACACTCTCACATAACACCAGAACCATGAGACATCCACTAAAATTGAGTGTTGGGAGAGTTAGAACAGACAAAAGAAAATATTTCTTTACTCAGCGTGTGGTTGGTCTGTGGAACTCCTTGCCACAGGATGTGGTGATGGCGTCTGGCCTGGACGCCTTTAAAAGGGGATTGGACAAGTTTCTGGAGGTAAAATCCATTACAAGTTACAAGCCATGATGTGTACGTGCAACCTCCTGATTTCAGAAATGGTCTATGTCAGAATGTCAGATGCAAGGGAGGGCACCAGGATGAGGTCTCTTGTTATCTGGTGTGCTCCCTGGGGCATTTGGTGGGCCGCTGTGAGATACAGGAAGCTGGACTAGATGGTCCTATGGCCTGATCCAGTGGGGCTGTATCTCACAGCGGCCCACCAAATGCCCCAGGGAGCACACCAGATAACAAGAGACCTCATTGTTCTTATGAAAACAGAATCTAGCCAAATACAATCCTGCAGCATTAGAGTGTGCATCCTTTGATATGCTATTATGGAAGTAGGGATAGGGTAGCGAAGTGTCTAAGTCAATACTAAGGGCTTTACGCAGTATTGAAGAACTGGATCCAAGTTATGCATTAAAATCCCCAACCTAAACAGGAGAGGCCTGTGGGTAGCGTCTCTCAAGATCCTCCATGATATCACTCAATTGATTCTGCAGCTGTTTTCACTGGGGGCTTAGAATGTTTGGAGGAATATAAACATTGGCTAAAATAATTAACTTCCCACTAAGCTTAACCTTGGTAGCTTGTACATAATGGCTTAGGTTAGTTATCTCAATCGGTTCAGCACTTAAGCGACATGAGACCAGAGTTGCAAGTCCAGCCAAGGGGTGTCCTTTTGCGTTAACCTTAAATGCTGGGACACAATAGGAATTAAAGCCCATTAAATTAATCTGGTCAACCATCCATGTTTCTTGTAATAGGGTAATGTCGGATCCTTTTAACAACTCTGAAAAATTCTTATCATTAACCTTCCCTCTCCATCTCGTAATGTTCCATGACAAAATCTTAACTAATGAATTCCCCCTCTCCTGGAAAGAGATGTTGTTATAGAGTCAGGTCTTCTTGTATACAGCCTCATTGAGATCTTCTGGGCATACACATCCCTTCCCAACTTTGCCCCCAACAGTCTCATCCCTTGACACTGAAGCAGCTTGATGTAAACTTGATCTCTGGGGGCTATCCAATTTAGAATAGTCTTGCGGCAGTACATATATCACATTGCAATCACTCATCAGATCATCCTGTTGCTGTTTTGGCCCAGCATCCTCAGCTGATTCATTGGGGCTAGCTACCTCCATAGGAATATTATCTTGACTTTTGTAGGTCATCTGGCAGGTTGTATCCAAGGCCTTGCCTGTCTCAATGCAAGATTCAATATTCTGGGATCCTGTTGTAGATTGCAAAGCACGTGGCAGGTTATTCAACCTTACAGTCAGGTCTAGTGTCCCTTCCAGTTCCACCGATGCTATTTCCTCTGTTTCTTCTTCAGTTCCGGGTTGTGAATAGTTCAAAGAGGGGAGCAGATCTGAGGCAAGAATAGGAATTACACTATCGAAATGAGGATCTGAAGCCAGCAGTAGACCTAGACAATTAGTTGCTGCCTCTGTATCACCCTCATTAGTTGTCAAAGGCAGACACATGTTCCCCCGCAGTTCTGCTGGGCACATTTTCTCCATCTCCAATTTCTCCAAGAATCTCTTGGCCCATGTTAACAGCTTCTAAATTGGGATTTAACTGCTTTTTCCTTTTTTTTTTGGCTTGCACTGAATGGGGTTGCACTCCCCCTGAAGGAGCAGGTCCGCAACTTGGGGGTCCACCTGGACTTGCAGCTGCTCCTGGATTCCCAGGTGGCGGCTGTGGCTAGGGGTGCCTTTGCTCAGCTTTCGCTGGTGCGCCAGCTGCGGCCGTACTTGGATCGTGCAGACCTGGCCACAGTGATCCATGCCACTGTGACATTGAGGTTAGATTATTGTAACGCGCTCTATGTGGGGCTGCCCTTGAAGACGGTTCAGAAACTGCAACTAGTGCGGAATGCGGCGGCCCGTGTAGTTACTGGAGGTAGGCGGTTTGACTCTGTCAGTCCACTTCTCCAGCGGCTGCATTGGCTGCCCATTCGTTTCTGGGCCCAATTCAAGGTGCTGATTTTGACCTTTAAAGCCCTATACTGCTCTGGCCCAGGGTATCTTAGAGATTGCCTACTCCCGTACAATCCAGCTCATCCTCTTAGGTAATCAGAGAAGGCCTTTTTACAGGTGCTTCCACCTAGGGTGGTATGTGGGGCAGCAGCAAGAAATAGAGCCTTCTCAGTAGTGGCACCAATGTTATGGAACTCCCTTCCCCTTGACTTAAGAACGGCTCCCTCTCTTGAAACTTTTCAGCGAGGCCTGAAGACCCTTCTGTTTAGACAAGCCGTCTGAGTTCCCAGCCTTTTTAAACATCTTTTCAACATCTTTTAATATATTTTTAAATACCTGGTTACAGGCCTGATTCTTTTATGATTTGCCGCTCTATGCTCTTTTTACCTGACTACTTTTTATCTGACTACTGTTTTTATGAGATGTTGTTAATATGCTTTTATCTGTTTTTTAATTTGTTTTAACCTTGTTGTAAATTGCCTTGAGTCCCTCCGGGGAGAAAGGTGGGGTAGAAATAATAATAATAATAATAATAATAATAATAATAATAATAATTTAAAAGCTGTTAACATGGGCCAAGAATCCTACTGAAATATCTAAGTCTGTCAGATCACTCACAACACTTAATATCTCTGCATCCCATTCTTTTCCTTCATAGCAATGGATGGTCTGTCTATTCTGTTTCAAGAGGTTGCCCAGTTTTGTCTTTAGGTCTGACTATAATACATGCATAAAATTAACAAGAACAATCTAAATACCTAAAAACATAAAGAAATGGGAAACAGGAGAGATGAATAAGTAAAGACAAAGGGTGAAGAAAGCCAGATTATACAAAATTCACAGATTAGGGATTAGCTGAACTTCTATATTTCATTCTGCCATTTTTTTAAAGGACACTGTTAGGTTGTACATTGTTCTCTTGACAAACTCTGTGAATAAGACTGTTGCTTCTGTGTGATATTTGTATGCATGCATTAGATGCATCAGCATGCATCTTCTGCCCATCAGTTCAGCTTTGTAGAGTCACAGTACGCTGTTCTCAGGGACAGCAGTGATTAACCATAGACTTCTTTTTTTGAAGTTTGAGAACAGTTGGTTCAATCTGTGAGAGAAAGTAATACTAATGTTGCTGAATTTCTGAAACAAATAGCTTATTTTTTTGTTTCAATATATCCCTGGGACTTTGACTGGGTTTATCACGTGGGCTTGGTTGCACCAACAGTCATCTCAAAAGGCACTCGTAAATGAGAAGAAAAGTGACCAGGAAATGGTGTAAAAGATAATCTGATGCCTAGAGAGGTTGTGACCTCTTTGTATATTCATAGCACTGAAAATTCATAGGATTGAAACTTTTAGATCAGCTTGGCAAGGAAGACACTGATGCATTATTTGGGATAACCAGGTTTATCTCTTTTGACACTTTTCTGATACCTCTTGATCATTAAGGGCTGGATTAAGTGGTAAAACTTTACTTACATGGCTGTTATTCCGTTTACTCTTCAGATCTTTCTACAAGGGAGCTTGAGTGCTTAAAGTCTCCCCATTCAAATAGGGAAAAGCCAAGTCTTAAGGGTGGATTCATCCTGTCAGGGTGAGGCAAAGGTTCAATGAGCACAAAGAGGTAACCTGAAAACCATAATTCCATTTGCAACTTTCTTGCAAATAATGCTGAAGTCAGCGTGGCTCACACAGGCCACAGTCTCCATGCAATCAGTTTCCAGAAACAGGTGTTTGCATGGCAAGGTGTATTTGTGTGCAGCAGAATTCCTTGTACAGGAGTGGTCACTTGCAGCAATTTTCTGAAATTGTGAGGGCACTTTTTCAAGCATCCTGATCACCAAAATGTTAGCTGGAATGCCTCTGTGTTTCATATTCAGTTGCTGACAAGTTAGAGCAGTGATTTTCAACCTTTTTCATCTCCCGATACTAAAATGGTCAAGGTACACCATCTGTTTTTTGACTATTGACAAGGCACACCATGCTGTTGGTGGGGGGCTTACATTATCCAGTGGCCCTGCTAATAAATGACCCATCCCCAAACTACCGCAGCACACCTGCAGACCATTCGCAGCACACCAGTGTGCCACGGCACAGTTGTTGAACATGGCTGAGTTAGAAGGTACAGCAAGATGAAGGCAAGGGTGGTCCAAATGAGCAACCCTAACCTGGAAACTGTGGTGGGATTGCATGATCCACTCTGCCCTATTTTTACTAAGAGGTTTCCTTGCTGGTCTCACTGGTTTGCTTGTAGTTTTCTCATTTGGGGCAGAGCTGGCTGGTGGTACGCAGTTTGAATCCCTTGTGGTTTCTAGCTTCAGTATTAGAACTGACAACGTATAACAAAATTGCATTGAGCCACAATGCATTGAGCACAATGCACAATGCACAAAATAGCCATTGAGTATTTTTTTAGAACCTACATATCTTTTAAAGCAAGTTTCTAGTCTTTGCTGAAAAGAAAGTAAAGGATGTCTTACCCAGCATGTAAAATGGCACTTCCAGGTTTCACTCCCACCACGACCACCACTAAACGCATGTAAGTGAAAAACCTCTTTTTTTACTTTCAGGTGTTTGGTAGTGGCAGCGAAATCCAGAAGTGCAGTTCTAATAGCTCTGCAGGTCCCCGGTTGGTTCACAACCTTTGTTAAGGGGGTAGTGTCCCAAAAGAAGGTTAGGAGGGCCTGCCCTGGAGGGAGAAAGACTGGCTTCCAGCCAGGATGGGAACATGCATGGGGGAATAGACTGCAGCTGTTATCTATGCCAAGGAAGGGAACCTGTACCAGAAGGGAGTGGAGGGGGTTGGAGTAAACATAGATTGGTTTCAAGTGTTTGTATATAGCAATAAAAAATTTTTTTATTTTCATTGGTCCAGTTAAACCGAAGCCTGCTTGTCTTGTGCTTTATTGGAGGATGCAAAGGCAGTGGTGGATTGCATTTCTCTCTGTCTTCCTTTCTGGCTTTCCTTTCCAGTTTCTCTGCCCAGCATCACCGTTGATCAACAGAATTGCACATGAAAGCGCAGTTTAAACTCCCTTCATCTCGTTTTCATCCCCTTGTTGAGAATGCCCTTGTCATCTTTTTCTGATGTTCCTAAACAGGAAAACAAGCGTGGCTCTGCAACAGATACCGATTTTGTTTTAGATCTCGAGGTAACATTTTAACCTGCATCTTGTTCGTAGCACAGCATCCTAAGTAATGTTCCAAGAACTACTTTGCTGCTTGTTAAAAAGGATAGGACCCCAGAGATACCTTTAAATATGTCTGTAAAGTGAGAAGTGCCAGGAGAAAGATAATGTGGCTGATTATAGTTATTTACCTTACATTTTCATTCGCCTTTAACTGGGTGTAATTTAAGGGCATGAAATCTCTTATTGGAACTGTATTTGCATTAAACAGCTCTAAGCAACCATGAAAGTGCAGAGGCTGAAAAATTGACAGGCTGGGTTCCTAGAATCCCAAAGTAGCATTTTTGTAATAGGCATACAAACAAATCAAATAAACATGTTTTGCTTCAATGATTTAAAAAATATGGTCTTTGGGGTGATTTGTCTTTTTCTTTCTTTCTCCCCCCCTTTTTTTCAAAGAAAAGGCTATCATTTCTAACCTTCACTAAGCCTATCTCTAGTTTGCAGCTCCTTCGAACAATCTGCAGCAATTTCCAGATCAGATGTTGGGATTGTCAAGCATTGTGCCTTGGTTTAGATTTCCAGCCTGGATCATAATGCACTGCACTTTCTTCTGGTACTTATTACCCTGTGTGTGTGTGTGTGTGTGTGTGTGTGTGTGTGTGAGAGAGAGAGAGAGAGAGAGAGAGAGAGAGATGCCTTTTTAATTAAAAGGGGGAAAAAGGGCTATGTGGCCCAAAATGGTAAGTACTGCAGGCGCTGCAATGTGCCAAGTAAGTGGCCCCTCCAACTCTGTCAGAGCCATTCTGGACAGCAGTGGCAATGCTCAGGCACTCACCAAACTGTGTCTGCTGTGCATTGCCATTGCTGCCTGGAATGGCTCTGATGGTGAGTGGGAGATGCTGCTTACACTGCCCATTGCAGTGCCTGCAGTACTTACTGTCTTGCCCGTCTCTAGCTATGCTACTGCTGCTTGATATATAATATTTACAGGTCCAGCCTTGTTATACACGGATTTGACTCAACACGAATGACCCCCTGCAAATGAGAAGGAATGTGCTGATCCCTGGAGAAGGGGAAAAATGCAGCCCTTTAAAATCACAGTTTAAAAAACTGCTTTTTACTGTTGCAGAGAGACAGTCATACAAGTGATTACAGGTATAACCTATGTATCCACAGATTTTTCTGTCTCAAAGCTGATGAGAAGGGCCCTTTAAATGAAAGGAAAACAGTCTGCTGAAATAGGGCAGTCTGCTGAATCAATCATTCTCTCTGCAGGCTTCACCTTCCTGCAGGCTTCTCCCTTCCCTCTGAGCATGTGAACTAAGGCTAAATGGCAGCGATTATCACCACCTCCATTCTTTCCCCCCTGCTGGGGCTCCTGGTGAAGGAAGGAATTGTTACCTCCTAGTGAAGCCTAAGCTCCTGGAGAAAGACTGTTTGCCTCTGTGTGCATTACAAAGCTCAGCAAGGCTGTTTTTAATTCACAAGAGCAAAGAGACTTTGTTTTTTAAATTGATTTGCTATAGTTTGTTTTTTGCCATCCACCTGAGTTCTTAGAACAGAATCTTCTCGAATAATGAGACTCAACCTGTATGAAGAATAATCACAAGTTTGAGGATTCACTTAAGAAAAGCCCTGCTGGATCAGGCCAAAGGCTCATCTAGTCCACATTAGCCCACTATTAGCCCAGTTTCCCACATTAGCCCATTAGCTGCTGCTGCGAAGCCCACAAAGCCATGCTTTTCCCCTGCAGCTGGTATTTAGAGTGCATGTGTTTTTAACAAGAAGTCAGTAATTTGAATGCAAAATATTTCTTTGTAATTCTAGTTGTAAACTGAACTTCACAAACCTGAAAATTCCTTATTATACCTAAGGGTGCAATTCTAAATTCACTTTCCAAGGGATCCTATAGAACTTAATGGGACCTACTTCTGAGTAAAAATGTGTAAGATTGCCCTGTATGTCTGACTGAAGCTAGTGGAATGTGGAGCTAGGTCCTCTGCATTTTGACACAGAATTATCAGTGAGACTTGCTTTCCATACCAGTTTCGCTAGGGTTGCAGCTCTCAGCATGCATAACTGATGGCAGGCTTATACCATAAGTTACTTAAAAACACAAGAGAGTAAGTAGCTGATCTTTGCGTGAAAGGAGATAGAGATGTTGGTAGTACTTGATTTATTTTATCCAGCAGAACGCACAACTAAAACAATACAGCAATTCTTGCTTAGAACACAAAATATGCATGCATTTAAACATGTGGTTCTATTACATTAAGATACCAAAACAGTACTTATTTGGGGCCAGATTTAGTCACTGATAATTTGCAAACACTTGAGCATCTGAAACTTAGTTCTATTAGGAATCTTAGAGCCAGCCTACACGTTCAGAAGTGTAGGTACACACTTTGGATACATCCCTCCAAAAATGCATGTGTTTTGATCCCATCTAAAAAGGCTCCCCTTTCTTGCTTTTGGGAAGCTAGCATGTTAGGGAGTATGGGCATAACCTTCTTGCTGGAGAAAGCATTCAACCTTGCCTGATCTACTTTCATTGATTTACAGTCAGACTGGTGAATGCTCGGTTTTAATGCAACATTTTAACTAAGGAAAGGCTCCGAACCGATAGGTACCTAAATCCCCTTTTCAAAATAAACCTTCATTCTTTTTGAAAATGCTCTCCTGGGGATGTAACCCTAATCATACTTACTTGAAGTATGTTCCATTGAAATGGATGGGAGTTACTGCAAAATAAATGTGTGCTTTCTCAGTTTTTTCAAAATGCAGCTTTTAAGTTCTGAAATCGCATAAGATGTACAATCTTATGTAATCTATATTGCCTGTCTTCCAGATCTGTGAGTGCAAATGACATGTATAATAATATTTTTAACATTCTCCATAGTTATGGTATCCAGGCTGTAGTGTACTTTTCCCCACCCCCAGCCTCTCCCCCCTCCTTTGCAAACACAGTACATTTTAATTAAAGCTTGTCAGTTCAGACCTAATGAATACATTCACAGTAATGTTTTCATCTTCCAGAGGTGAACTTGACTTAAGAATTGTCCCTGATGATATCAGTTTAAAGACTACTTGAGCTGCTGGTTTTAGGATAGTTCTTGTATTTTGTTCTATTGTTGCTGAAGAAAAGGCTTTCGTATAATCAAAACGGTAACGTTTGTAACTTAATAAAGAATAGTGCAAGTAACTGCAAAAAAAGCAAGTGAAATTGTGATTTGAAAAGGCTGTTCTTTAATAATCATGCTGGGAATTGATGATCAAATGCACTAGAACTATTTATGTACTAACATATTGCTTATTGAATTGTCCCTATATTGAACCCAAAGAAGTTTAATTTTTCCACCTCACTGAAAGAATTACTCTTTGATAAATAGGAGTTGCCTGTTTAATCTAGAGACAGTCAGTTGTCACCAAATACGTGGAAAAGCTACCCCAGGCCAGTCAAATACCCAGTCCATGTTTATGAAGGCACAACTGCTTCCAAACATTCACAGTTGTCTCAGAGCACCCAAGTTCTGTGAAGGTACCACAACAGCTAGAATTGCATCCTATGTGGGGTATGAAGGAAGAGCTGCCCCTTCTTAACCCTCTTGCCTCTGTGCTCTATTTATTTTACTACTGACTTCTTACGTAATCTGTGTGAAGTTTGAGGCCACAGAGTACATGTTCAGTTACAATCCCATTGCTTAGCATGCAATCACAGTTCAGTAAAATGGGATGAACTCCCAGAACAAGAGTAGCATAGTGACTAAGAGCCCAATCCTGAGCTCCATGTGCCAGCTTACTGCCTGCGCATACTGTCGGGCCTAACACCGGGCCAGTGCCCATGCTAGCTTAGCACTGGCTGGACGGGTTGCATGAACTGCTGAGCCATGGTTCCCCCCACCTCGGAACGCCTCCTCCCCCCATGAGTGGGGGCATGGGGGGAGGAGACGTTCCGAGGAGGGGGGAGGCAGGTGGAGGCCGGAGAGGAGGCATGACAGGGAGGCAGGAGGTGGGGGAGAGGGCAGGCGGGAGACGTGCCAGGGGAGGGAGCAGGGAGGGAGGGAAGCGGGTCCGGTGGAGCTCTGCACCACCAGATCCTGTCTATTCGTGGGGGGCTTAGCGCCCTACACAAACGTCTTTACCTCACTGCCGACATTTTGGTCGGCAGTGAATTGAGTAGCCCAGGGGTGTCCAAAGTTTTTGGCAGGAGGGCCACATCATCTCTCTGACACTGTGTCGGGGGCTGGGGAAAAAAAGAATTAATTTACATTTAAAATTTGAATAAATTTACATAAGTTTTCATAAATGAATATATTAAAGATGAACTTATATGAATGAATGAAGGTCTTGCAATAGCTCAAGGCCTACAAAAGGCCTTCCACAAAGCAAAGCTGGCCTTTCCTTTGCTGCTGCTACTGCATCACAGACATGAAACAACAAGCAGTGGAGGGGAGCCCTCATCCCACAGCTCATGCAAGAGGTCAAACAGTTGCCCTCATGCTGATAGCAGTTGCGTCGGGCCAGTGTGGGCTTCAACAAATCTCTGGAGGGCCAGAGGCTCATTGGAGACTGGGAGCTTCCTGAGGGGCGCATTGAGAGGCCTCAAGGGCAGCAAGTGGCCCCAGGGCTGGGGTTTGGGCACCCCTGGAGTAGCCCATTGCAGGGCTACTTCCCTTACCCAGGAAAAGGGAATGAAAGTTCCCTTCTCCAGAGGTGCTGCCTGCAGTAGCCTGTGGCATGCAGGATGCGATGGCAGTTGTTTTCGGTGCTGCTGAAGCTGCGCGCCACGGGAGTACAGGATTGGGCTGTAATCCTATGCATGTTCACTCAGGAGTAAGTTTCATTGAGTTCAGTGGGCATTACTCCCAGGTAACTATGCATATAGGATTGCAGCTTTAATTCCCAATCTTGTTGCTGGACCTAGTGTTCAGCAGCATAGGGCCCTTCATGGTGGTGCAAACGCTGGGCTGCTGTTATATGCTGCCAGGCCGCTGCCACAAACAGCAAGGTGTGCAATGCACAGAGCAGTGTCTCTATGAGACCCGTAGGCACAGGTTGGTGACAGGGGTAGGGAGGAGGTTTGGGGACATTCCTGGGCAGAGGGGGAGTGCAGGGGGATGGAAGTAGGTCAGCAGCAAATGCGCACGCCAGATCTTATTCCCTGTTTTTCGGCCTGCCCCATCCCCTTTCTCTCCTTGGACTTGCACCAGCTTTATGGGAGGTCTAGATAGCACCAGTAGGCCTATGCAGATATAAATAAAACTATTAACTTGCCTCTGACAGACCTCCTAATCAGCATGTGCTCCATCTTTGCGGCTGCATCAGCACCAATGGTGGGGGAAAGGACTGGGCAGTAACACACTGAATTTCATCATAATTATTATACCCAGCAAGGACTTAGGTTATAGTCAGTACTGGTCATGTAATAGAATAAGTACCAATAGGTGTGTGTGTTGGGTTGCTTTAATTTTCTTAGACATCCTAATTGTCAGACAGTGCTAGAGACTGTAACAGTTAAAAGAAAAACAATATTTACTACAAAATATATTTAAAAGCATTCTAGATTTTTTTTTAATTAATAGGGACTTTGTTTCCAGGCTAAAAAGACTAAAAATAAACAGCTGTATAGTACTTCATTAAGCTGCCTGCTTGGAGTGATTTTGCCATTGATTAGTCTCAGGGCTAATGCTGGTTCATTCCTCATTTCATTGCTAATTAGCATCAGCTCCGCTCCTGACCACTTGACCGCATTCTCTCTATGAACATGTGCTGGTTTGGCAAGTAGTGAGTACTGCTCCTTCTTACAGAACTGAGGGGTAAAAATAGCTATCAAGCATGAATTTTTCAGTCTCTTTCGTCTGTAAACTTTGAAGGCTGTTGCCATCTCCAGTTATGCCATGTGCGGAATTTGATCACACTTGGTTAACACTGTGTTGGATGCACAAGTTATTGCTAATGCACAGTGTTTCTCTTCTGAAAGTTTGGTTTTCATCACATACCATGTTAGACTTCCCAAATTGTTTTAAAAAAATCAGAGGAGGTTTAAAAGTGAGAGCTCGCACTTAAATAAACTCTCAGAAAAAAACATAGTGCATTATGTGGACTTGGCATGAAGAACTTCTGGAAATCATTCACTACTTCAAATGGTAGGAAACTACCATATGAATTGGGAAATTGGGCTTTTCTTGTGTCATTGTAGTCAGTGGTTAACCTTTTTGGTAAGTGGGTCACAGGTAAAGTCCTCAATAGGAACCTTATTGCACATTCTAGTATATATGGAGCCCTCTGTGGTTTGGAGTGGTTTTGCTTCTAGTCTGCTGAGATGAATAGTAGGTAGCTCTAACATGGAGGATAGAGGAAGGACTACATCAGGTGTGTCACGAATGGTCCACAGGTGTGCCATGGAAGTTTATTTATTAGTTCATTTATTTTATTAAGTTTATTTATTAGTACGTGTCATTTATTAGTACGGTCATAGGGGGATGTGAGCCCCCACACCGGCAATGCAGTAAGCCTTGTCAATTATTTAAAAAAAACTGATGGTGTGCCTTGATATGTTTTGCACCTTGACAGTGTGCTATGAGATGAAAAATGTTGAAAATTGCTGGACTACATGCTTGACTCCATGACCTCAGTCATTCTGTTGTCTAAGAGTGCCATAGACAATTGCTGTGTGTGGTGCTGGTGCTATAATTAGGCGAACTAAACACCTGTCTGGTGTGCAGTTTTACACATATTAGTTTTTTTAATCCATGTTAAAAATGCAACTAATAATTTATGTTTTTTTTATTTTGAGATATACCACAACAATGCTATGGAATAAAATTATCTATAAAACCTTTCGGAAAATATTAGGGGTGTGTGTGTGTGCGTGCGTGTGTGCGTGCGTGTGCGCACGCACACGCAAGTAGTTAGTCTTGCCTAGGGTGCAAAATAGCCAAGTACCAGCTCTAGCTGTGTGTACTACTTGTTCTGGGTTTCCTACCCCTGGTATAGGGCCCAATCTTATCCAATTTTCCAGTGCCAGTGCAGCCGTGCCAGTGGGGTATGCACTACATATTGTGGTGGGGAGGCAATCACAGAGGCCTGCTCAAGGTATGGGAACACTTACCTTGGGGCTGCATTGTGGTTGCACCAGAGCTGGAAAGTTGGATAAGATTGGGCCCTTAGTCAATTCAGGATCTTTGGAGAGATAAACTTAGCTCTTTCTTAAACCTTTATCTTCTGGCACCTTTAGCACTAAGATGCCTGCACTATCATGGGGGAAACTGCCACTAGAGTAGTTCTGTGTTGAACAATGGCATGAAGGATGACAACCATGGGAAGAACAGAAAGTGTTACATTGCACGGAATGGCTTTGCCAAGCAAATAGGGTATAGATGAGAATAGGAATTAAATGCGACAATTATCATGGCTATATTCTGAGACAAAAACCTCTAACAACTTTAATGAAATTAGTTGCTTCTGTTCTGGGTGAAACGGTCAATTTTTCCATAAAACGCAAGTAAACGGGGCATTGTAGGAAAGATCTACTCAACTTGGCACAAAACAAATAGCATTATTGTATAGCCTTGGGTCAATTCCAGATCACAGCATTTTGCTTTAATTGAAGTGGGTATTGCATTTCAGTTGTGTGAAAGTTTATTTTTTTCATCTTGTTCTTACATTTGGAAGCATTCATATCTCTGAACTAATCATAAAGTCAGCCTTATACAAATCTGCCAGTTGGAAACAGTCACTGGAGAGAGAGCCCGCCTGAGTGATAATCCTCTTTTGCCTACTCTGGAGTGGAATCCTTAGCTGGCTTGTTCATTGGTTAGATCTCTACAAACAATCTATTACTGTGATTCATTCAATGGGCTTGGGGCCCAGTTCTACAAACACACATGCAATTTCATTCATGAAGTCAATGGGGAAAAACCCCTCTTATTTACTTCTCTGGGTTTGGATACCTGCCAAAGTCAATAGGGTGAGTTATGTGAACAAAGCTGGTCACATAAATAAATACTGGCAAAAAAATTGACCATAGTTAGTAATAATTGCCCAGTCCTAGTGCCAGGATTTCCAGTTTTGTTTTGCTGGGCATCTCTCTGAACTGCTGTGAGCTCTTGGTCCACTGGTGATTTATAACCAGTTACCCCCTTCCCTGACATCTGTCATATTGTGTCATTGCTGGAAAAAGTTTATAGCATTTGACTACAAGACTACTTGCAGTTTGCTTGGCTGTTTATTTTTTTAGAAGTTTATACGCTGCTTTTTAACTTTTAGCTGCTCATAATTCTGACATTCATGGAAACAGCATTATAAACATGTAAAATCTATTAATACAGTGGCCTTTCCCAGTTTGAAGAGACACTTGGCCAACAGTCTGAGGCTAAGAGGCAAAGAAGGAAGGCCCATAGCCAGGGAGACAGACCAGGGACAGACTGCGCTTGCTCCCAGTGTGGAAGGGATTGTCACTCCCGAATTGGCCTTTCCAGCCACACTAGACGCTATTGAAATACAGAAAAGTAGTGACAGTAAAGAACAGCCAACATCATATGCATACAGAAATTAATAACAGAAATGTAAAAGTAACAAAATCTAAATAAAGCAGCCGATCATAATTTAGTAAATAAAAGTCTTGGTGAATAGAATGTCTTTAACCTGAATAAATGATTTTAACCTGGCATTCGAACAATGTGAATGTGAGTGCCCCTCTTGTCTGTCAGGAGATGACATTTCACAGGACACCAGTGCATAAGGTGCTCTCCCTCTTGTTCCTCCCCCGCCCCACTCATTACTAAGGGCCACAGCTCCCAGGAAAGAACCTCTGTTGCAGTTCTCAATTTTGATCCCAAAGAGGACAGTCAGTCATTCAAGGGGAGGTTAATGGATGATGATTGTTGTATTTGTGATTTGGAACAGGGTGAGAACTGGATTTTGTCTTTGCATTAGAATGCAGGAGGTGGAGTGCACACACACATGCGCAGAAATTGCCTCCAAAATACCATATCTATATATAGCATTCCACTAGCATTTTTGTAGCATTTTTGATGTGGCTAGGAATCAAATGTATGTATGTGCTTATAATAATTATTTTAATCTCATGATCAATACTTTTCACTTTTATTTAATATGGTAATAGGCACTTTCAGTTACTAGATTGTGAAATGTGCCATTTAAAAGACATACTTTAACCCAGCAATTTTCAACCATTGTGCCACAGCACAGTGGTTTGCAGACATGCTGCGAGAGTTCGGGGGAAGGTTATTTATTACTAGGGCCCTCGGAAGGTGTTCACCCCCTGCCAGCAGCATGATGTGCTTTGTTAATTGTAAAAAAAACTGGTGGCGTGCCTTGACAATTTTAGCACTTTCTCAGTGTGTCGTGAGATGGAAAAAGTTGAAAATTGCTGCTTTAACCGCTACAACCTCATGGGGAGGGGGGGGAGGCAGGGAATAGTAGAGAAGAATACCAGGAGACCCCAGAGGATAAACGGTCATGATCGTGTCTCTCAGTTATTTGGATATCAAATGTAGAACATTTTTTAAAGAAACTTCATTTGCTTCTTGGTACAGTATAGGGTGGATTTAGGTGCATATACTATGATTATTGGGTTTTGCAAAGCTCTAGGTGGCCACCAAAAGGAGAACAGTGTAGTCAGGGTATTACAAGTCAGCACTGTATTAATCCCCCTTTTTCCCCTTAGAAAAAAGATTTCCTGTTGAGGTTCTGGAGAAAAATAAGTTTCATTAGTTAAGCATCAAGTAAAAAGAGGGAGAGAGCACACAACCGCACAACAGGATTGATTGTAATAAGCCTTTTCTTTCTACTGAAAATCCATTACTTTCTGCACTATTAAGTGATGAAGGAGATTAAGAAAAAAAAAGAAAATAAGCAGGACTGTCTTCGTAAATCTAATAAAGATGATAACACTGGAATATTTTGTCACATTTGCATGTGAATTTATAACGTTCTAATCCATGGGCAAACAGGGCTGTGCTGTGAAAGCCTAGATTTGTACTGTTCTTATAGGGATAAAAATGCAGAACAATCTTTTGGCAAAGAAACCTTGTTTTCCTTATGGGCTTCCATATGTTTTGTCACGAAATCCATATTTGTAGCTTCAGCACCCATATGTTTAACTTATTATTATTTTTTTCCCAAAGACAAACATGTTCCCTGAAAGTTGTTTTCTAGCCAGAATCCAATTACAAATTGTATTTAGTGTCAATGATCCTGATCCTACAAGCTGTTTTGCTGAGTCCACAGCTCCTAGGACCCGTCACAAGGGCCTGGCAGATAGCGTGAGGGGACTTCATGCTGATTCTGAGATCTGAATCCATCCCAAGCACACGCCCTGAAGCAGAGGCCTTTAATGCAACAGCATCAGTGCTATCCTGCTTACCCATGTAAAGCATACAGTAGCTGACGGCTCCTCTAAGTTTATCAGCCCTAGAGACTATTACCGTTTGATCTCCAGTTTGCCTGTCCAAAGCATTAAGAGTTGTGCATCCCAGCACTGTTTCTCTGTATGGAGTGATTTTTAAGGCAGGCAGACCTGCTCCTGAATATGCTTTTAAACGTGTGTAGCATGTTCATACAGGGAAAAACAAGAAAGATCCCCTATTCGGTGGGAGTTTCCTTCACCTCCCCCCTAAGGTTCAAGCTGCTACTGCTTCCTTTCTCTTCTCTTCTCCCTAGCAACTATTTACACCTAGGGTAAACTGCACATTAATGGCTAGGAAGTTTTGGTTGCATTTCTGAATTGAAAAAGGGATGCAGGGCAAGAGAGCCAGAGCTGATTTCTCAGAGGAAAGGGACATGTTGAGAGGTAGCCTAGAAAGTAGTGGTGATCCTGACCCATGTTGCCCAGGGCCAGGACTGTAAAATGATGTTTTAAAGTCTTTCGGAGGCCTCAGCAGGCCTCCAAATGGGGAGGCAGCGGGCACGGCCAGTCCTTGGTGCAGCAAAACCGGGGGGGGGGACATCACTCCCAGCCATACCATCCAGGAGCACTTGCACCCGTGGACCACCCCCTGGTTCCAGAAAGGTTGGTTGTTCAGTCCACAGTGTCACAACCTCTTCAGTAGCGCTAGGGAAATAGATGAAGGGAAAAAGTGGAAAGGAGAGGATAGTGGAGATTACTTAAGAACATAAGAACATAAGAACAGCCCCACTGGATCAGGCCATAGGCCCATCTAGTCCAGCTTCCTGTATCTCACAGCGGCCCACCAAATGCCCCAGGGAGCACACCAGACAACAAGAGACCTCATCCTGGTGCTCTCCCCTACATCTGGCATTCTGACTTAACCCATTCCTAAAATCAGGAGGTTGCGCATACACATCATGGCTTGTACCCCATAATGGATTTTTCCTCCAGAAACTCGTCCAATCCCCTTTTAAAGGCGTCTAGGCTAGACGCCAGCACCACATCCTGTGGCAAGGAGTTCCACAGACCGACCACACGCTGAGTAAAGAAATATTTTCTTTTGTCTGTCCTAACCCGCCCAACACTCAATTTTAGTGGATGTCCCCTGGTTCTGGTATTATGTGAGAGTGTAAAGAGCATCTCCCTATCCACTCTGTCCATCCCCTGCATAATTTTGTATGTCTCAATCATGTCCCCCCTCAAGCGTCTCTTTTCTAGGCTGAAGAGGCCCAAACGCTGTAGCCTTTCCTCATAAGGAAGGTGCCCCAGCCCCGTAATCATCGTAGTCGCTCTCTTTTGCACCTTTTCCATTTCCACTATGTCTTTTTTGAGATGCGGCGATCAGAACTGGACACAATACTCCAGGTGTGACCTTACCATCGATTTGTACAACGGCATTATAATACTAACCGTTTTGTTCTCAATACCCTTCCTAATGATCCCAAGCATAGAATTGGCCTTCTTCACTGCCACCGCACATTGGGTCGACACTTTCATCGATCTGTCCACCACCACCCCAAGATCTCTCTCCTGATCTGTCACAGACAGCTCAGAACCCATCAGCCTATATCTAAAGTTTTGATTTTTTGCCCCAATGTGCATGACTTTACACTTACTGACATTGAAGCGCATCTGCCATTTTGCTGCCCATTCTGCCAGTCTGGAGAGATCCTTCTGGAGCTCCTCACAATCACTTCTGGTCTTTACCACTCGGAAAAGTTTGGTGTCGTCTGCAAACTTAGCCACTTCACTGCTCAACCCTGTCTCCAGGTCATTTATGAAGAGGTTGAAAAGCACCGGTCCCAGGACAGATCCTTGGGGCACACCGCTTTTCACCTCTCTCCATTGTGAAAATTGCCCATTGACACCCACTCTCTGCTTCCTGGCCTCCAACCAGTTCTCAATCCACGAGAGGACCTGTCCTCTAATTCCCTGACTGTGGAGTTTTTTCAGTAGCCTTTGGTGAGGGACCGTGTCAAACGCCTTCTGAAAGTCCAGATATATAATGTCCACGGGTTCTCCCGCATCCACCTGCCTGTTGACCTTTTCAAAGAATTCTATAAGGTTCGTGAGGCAAGACTTACCCTTACAGAAGCCATGCTGACTCTCCCTCAGCAAGGCCTGTTCGTCTATGTGTTTTGAGATCCTATCTTTGGTGAGGCATTCCACCATCTTACCCGGTATGGATGTTAGGCTGACCGGCCTATAGTTTCCCGGGTCCCCCCTCTTACCCTTTTTAAAAATAGGCGTGACATTTGCTATCCTCCAATCTTCTGGCACTGTGGCCGTTTTGAGGGACAAGTTGCATACCTTAGTCAAGAGATCTGCAACTTCATTCTTCAATTCCTTAATAACCCTTGGGTGGATGCCATCAGGGCCCGGTGACTTATTGATCTTTAATTTATCAATGAGGTCTGAAACATCTTCTCTTTTAACCTCTATCTGACTTAACTCCTCGGTCAGGAGGGGCCGTTCGGGTAGCGGTATCTGCCCGAGGTCTTCTGCCGTGAAGACAGATGCAAAGAACTCATTTAATTTCTCTGCCATCTCTAAGTCTCCTTTTATCTCCCCTTTCCCTCCCTCAACATCCAGAGGGCCAACCGCTTCTCTGGCGGGTTTCCTGCTTCTAACATATTTGAAGAAGCTTTTATTATTCCCCTTAATGTTGCTGGCCATGCGTTCCTCATAGTCTCGCTTGGCCTCCCCTATCACCTTCTTACATTTCTTTTGCCACAGTTTATGTTCCTTTTTATTCTCTTCATTAGGGCAAGACTTCCATTTACGGAAGGAAGCTTCCTTGCCCTTCACAGCTTCTCTAACTTGGCTGGTTAGCCATGCGGGCACTCTCCTGGATTTAGTGGAACCCTTCTTTCTTTGCGGTATACACCTCTGCTGGGCCTCTATTACTGTTGTTTTAAGCAGCCTCCATGCACTCTGGAGAGACTGGACTCTTTTTACCCTCCCTTTCAACCTCCTTCTAACCAGCCTCCTTTCTAACTACTTATCTTGGTATCAGTTTGGAATGATGGTCTTTGAATCATAGCTGGAATGAGGATACCTTCCTGCATCACCAGTTGGCTGAATGCACCACAGACTTACAAAAAGGTGAGGAAGGAAGAAGCGATTAAAGGATGAAGAACAGCCACAACATAGGGATCTAGTGCCCTGGGTTTTTATAAATTTTACACCCATAGAATCCTGTGGGATGAACTCATAAAAGAACCTTTCTTAGAGCATGGTTGCCTCCCTGGTGGGTGCTCCCTTTGTTTTTGAAGGTGGCTGAGGGGACAGAGGCTAATTAGGGAGGTCTGTTGGTCAATTGACATGCCTTGAGTTTAGCCATGGAGTTGGTGAGGTCAGCTAGGGTTGGGGGACCTTCTTTTGTTTTGTTAACAACTTTCCCAAAGTCTGGACTTCTTAGGAGTTGGCTCATTCAGTAGTGTTGCTGGGGGGAGGGGGGATAGTAAGTACTGCAAATGCCACAACACACCTTGTAAGTGGCCTTCCCATTCACTGTTGGAGCCATTCCGGTCAGTGATGGCAATGCGAAGGAGATGCTATTTGATTTGATGAGTTCCTGCGCCATGGCTGTCTGGAATGGCTCCAACAGTGAGTGGGAGAGGTTGCTTACACGACGTGTTGCAATGCATGCAGTACTTACCAATTTTATCCAATCCTCAGTAACTTACTTTTTTGTCAGAGCATTTGCTAACGTTTGACATTTTTACTTATTATATATAAATTCTCAGTTTAAGCATTTTTTCTTTGTAATGGTCACATTTCTCTTTTGTTCTGAATCATATCATGCTGATTACAAAAAAAATCCCCGTAAAGCTTATTCGTTCATTTAAATTTCATTCATTTATAAAACTGATATTTTTCGGACCACTACAATGTATGAAATATACAGTGTGTCTATGATGTGGTCCTCGTACTGAAAAGTTTAGAGACCCCTAATATACTCGGTATGCAAGGAATTCCATATAAAGGTGAAAATGAAAGTATATTTAGCATAAACCTGTTAACTATCAGCCTTTAATTTTAAGATTTTATGTTGGTCAATGCTTCTTGGATGTGCAATAGAAACAGAATTATTCTTTTTCCAGCTTACTAACATGTCTCTAACATTACTTGTACAAGGATTTGAATCACCTGCCTTTCTGAAAGTTATGTGAATTTCTGTATGAGGTAAATATGGTTTTTTGTTTGTTTCCCATCTTTCATGTTCCTCATTGAAAAGCCATGAGGGAGGGGGTAGTTCTTAATTCCCCGGTAGGGAATTCTATCATTTTGGCACCACTACAAAGAAGACTTGTCCTGCTGCTGCTGCTCCTCTAAATTGGGACCAAGGTCGCACTTGTAGGAGAACCCCCTCAGATTGCATAAGAGGATGGTCCAGAATGTATGGGAGAAGGCGGTCCCTCAGATAAGCAAACCATGAAGTTCAATACCAGTACCTTATATTGGGCCCTTAAACAAATGGGCAACCACGTAATTGATGAAGCAGAGGTCCAACAGAATCAAGCCACCTGTTTCCAGTAACCACCCAGGTTATTGCATTCTGCAGTAGTTGCAACTTTCGAACCGTATTCAAGGGCAGCCCCGTATAGAGCACATTGCAGTAATCCAGTCTTGAAATCACTAAGACATGAACCACCACGGTCAGGTCTCAAGTACAATTGCAGGTGGTGCAATTCAGTAGTGCATTCTGTTCCAAATCAGAAAATGAAAAGACAACTTGGTTCCATAGATAAATATAAAAGTTTGATAGGCTATCATAGTAGACTATCAGTTCCATTTCTTTTGTGTTTCTCATTCTTAGGCATTTGATTGTGCCTATTTGAGGCTCACCTGGTTAGTTTTCAAGACATAAGGCATTTTGTCCTTGTTGTTAGCTGAAATACTTTGACTGTTCAGAGTTCTAGAAAGTGTTGTCCACAGCACCATCACCATTGAAGATACTTTTGTTTGACTGTGCTGAGGTGGAGCAATCAATCATTTTCAGAACTGTCTTCCCAGATTGAGGCTGAGGCTCTCACAAGCTCAATAGTTGAAGTTAGTGAGCTGCCACATGCAAGTTAACTTAGGTGTTTTGATTAAATGAACTAGTAAATGCCCTTCCAAAAATTATGTCTGTGCAGTGTAGGTCATTGGCAGGTAGAAATTCTGGAATCTGATGGTCAAACTTCCTTATGCTTCTTTCCTGAACTATACAATCATCAGCTGCATCTAAGTTATGTTAGATGGATACCTCCTTGTAATAAAAACGCAGAACTTTGATTTTCATCTGGACAATGAATACAAAGCCTCACAAAACATGCTGAGAATGTTCTAAGATGCCAAGTATAGTGTCACTCCCAGTAGCAAGGTAATAAAGAGCGCTAAACATTACTCAAGGGTTTTTTTTTTTTTAAAAACTTTATTATATTTATTCTCTTTTGATAGCAAGTAGTGATTCCTCCACCCATTGCACAGTTTCTTTCTTGGGAATTAGGATTTAAAACGGAATGTACGTATTTAACAATTTTTGAAACAGCCCTTTATTTCTCCCACTGTTCTATTTTTTGCCATATTGCCTCACTGCATAAGCACTTGTATCTCCCTCTGATGGCATCCAGTTTCCATTCCATTCACAGTGGCTAAGGATCATATCTCTGATCCACTTAGAAACACAATGATCTCTACCCCTGAGAATGCAAACGCTTTCTCAGTCAATCTATTGATCTACTGGGTTCTATTTCTGGCTTTCCATTCACTCACTTGCTGTTTGGGATGCTGGATATTCTTTCTGGGGAAGATTGAACTCTCTTACTAGGAATTAGAAGAACAGTTCTGAAGAACCTAAATATAGCATTTCAGTGGAACCTAAGCATGTTCCCCTATTGGCTAGATTGCCGTTTCAGTGAACTTTACAGCATAACTTGCTACATTTTAATTTTGGTAAGAATAGTTGAACCAAGCCTGGTGGTAGGATGAGAGTGGGAAGATGGATTACTTGAGACACCTGAGATGAAACTACTTCACTGAGTTTGTTTGTTAAAGTGCTGCATACAAGAAGCAGTTAGTTTAAGAGCAATAAATTAGTTCAGATTTATGAATGTTCAAAATTGATAAACAATATTTATCCTCATCAACTAGTGTTTTCATCTTGAGATTCCTCTTTACTACTGTTACATCTCACTATTGTAGATTGCTCCTCCACTTTCTTCAGCTCCTTCTTCAGCTGTAAGAAAGTCATAGATCTCTTTCCAGCAAGGACTATTATACTGTTTCACAATGAACTTTGTAACAGCTGCTGTTGTTGCTAGTCTCTTTCCATGATTCTTGCACACAGCAATGGAGTCCACCTCATAATTTAGGTGCCAGACACTGAGAAATCCTGGCCCTAATATGTTGGCTTGAGCTACCCCATTGTTAATAGTTTATTTCTCAACCAATTTTTATCCTAAACCAACATCTGATTTTTTTTGTCATTGTCATCTTTCCTCTGAAACTTTCCAATGACCTTCACAGAAATGACCCATAGTATGAATTAATTCTCAAAAATTCTGTTCCCCCACTAAATACTGTTAGAAATGACCACATTCTATAGAAATGCAATTGCTTCTTACATTTTTTTGATGCTACCTTTCCTTATGTTATGGTTTGACTCTGTATGTATTGCAAAGAGCCCAAGTTAATGCCGTTGTCCTCCTTTATCAAGGAAATTCTGAAGAAACCACAATAAGGCAGCTGTGACCCTGTCAGGGCTTATAACTGAAGCCAAGAATAGAAAGCAGTACTTCATACATTTTCTTAATGAGTGTATTGTTGTGCATGTGTTTTTTTTTTTTCCCCTTCAGTGTGTTAGTTCCTTGACACACAGCCAAGTTAGGGCTTGCCTGTGAATGTTTAGAGCAAACTTCATAAATAGCCCAAGATGTATGAAGTCCTTGAAGATCAAACAGCTACCTCTAAAAAGAAAAAGAAAAAAAGGGCGCCTTCTGCTGGCCAAGACTTAAAGAAAGCAACTGGCATCATTT
This sequence comes from Tiliqua scincoides, assembly GCF_035046505.1. Lineage (NCBI taxonomy): Eukaryota > Metazoa > Chordata > Lepidosauria > Squamata > Scincidae > Tiliqua > Tiliqua scincoides. The sequence goes on from NC_089821.1 coordinate 253,112,551, forward strand.
ACTAAAGAAGTCTACTGGTACTGCAAATTATTCTTCGTTGCCAGATACTTTCAGCCCAAGCCCAGCTGAAAGCTATTTTATGTCCCTTGCAGAAACCTGAATTATTGTGATTAGAGGTCTTTCTACCCAATTTTCAACCCTGAGAATACATTAATTCTCCTGCAGAAGCAGGAGACTTTACTACTGCTATCCCCTCCTCATGGTTTCCACCTGAGTTTTACCACTTGCCCTCCTACCATGCACCTCTTATATGCCTACTGTGCGAGAAGGTAGAGTTCTGTTTGCTTTAGCAGGAGCAGGATTGTGACAGGACCTACCAATTAAGTGAACAGATTAGAGGCATAAGTGCTGCTGCAGCTGCTGCAGGCAGTGCTGACCCTCCCAAGGCTTGGTGAAGCCGCTGTTTCAAGTGATGAATTGGCAGGAGATGGTAGAATTGGTGGGAGATGATGCCCCTCCACCACCTGCTACTGCCAACTTCTATCCTGCCACTGCCTGGCTTTGCCTGACCTACCCTCAATCCCTGTTACAATGGCTACTGGTATCTCCTTTTCCTGCTCCTATCATTTGAAAAAAGGCAAATGTAATTATAAAAGGAGGTGTGAAGAAGGAGGACCTCAAGTAGACCTCAACAGGTGGGAAACCCTGGCCTCTGAGCGGCCCGCTTGGAGGCAGGCTGTGCAGCATGGCCTTTCCCAGTTTGAAGAGACACTTGGCCAACAGTCTGAGGCAAAGAGGCAAAGTAGGAAGGCCCATAGCCAGGGAGAGAGACCAGGGACAGACTGCACTTGCTCCCGGTGTGGAAGGGATTGTCACTCCCGAATCGGCCTTTTCAGCCACACTAGACGCTGTTCCAGAACCACCATTCAGAGCGCAATACCATAGTCTTTTGAGACGGAAGGTTGCCAACAACTGTGAAGAAGGAATAGAATAGCAGTGGCTTAGAGCATCCTCTAAGCCAGCATTTCTCAAAGTGTGCTCCTAGGAGACCTGGAGCTCCCTGAGACCCCTTCAGGTGTTCCATGATCAAGTTGATAAGTGGCCACCATCAACTTGGCACTGTGGCACTCTGCACCTGTACCAGTGCTATGGGGCTTCCCAAGACTCCATGCATGCACTGTTCAGCAGTTTAAAGAGCTCCGCAGACCAAAATGTTTGAGAACCACTGCTCTAAGCCATTGTTGCTCTGTTCCTCCTCCACACGCATATTCTTCTGCTTGCCTCAGTCTTTTTCCAATCTCAGTCACAGGAACAGAAAGATGAGGCCACAGGGAAAAGGGCAGACTGAGAAGGAAGAAGCAGCAGGGGTGGAGACACTAATGTACCTCCAGGTAAGGGAAGGGAGCTTGAATACAGGGCCAAGCAAGAGGTGGTGGTGGTCAAGCGGGGTTCCTCAGGCATAGGGAGAAGGCTTGGGCTAACCATTGTTCTGGAGAACTAAAGAGGGGCTGGGTGGCAGCCGATTTGTGATTAAAAAGAGGATCCAGTTAGACTTTTGGAAAGTACAATAAGCAGTCTAACTTTAATCATACTAAATTATAAAGGTGGTATAACTTTTGAACATGTACTTTCCAGCTGAGGAATTATTGTGGGATTTAAAATATGATTGTTTAATTTTTTTAAATGACATAATTTAAGTGAATGACCCATTAAAACAGGAAGCCATCAAGATCACATGACCAATTCAGATCAGGTTATATTATCTCTCCTGCTGGAGCTAAATAAGAGTTAAGAAATTACAATTCCGAAGTAGTGTTGGACACTGATCCTCGTTTACAATGAAATTTGTCACCATAACTACCTGGAATTCCATTGTGTTGACAGCAGCATTCCATTGAATCTTCCTTTTACTGTTCGCTAAGTGTATTATGGGGGTGGGGGTGGAAAGAGCTGCTAATTAGATATTCTGTTTACATGCTAAATGAAGTCTTCTCTTTTGGAGAGTTTACTTGTAAGCAGCAAGACATGTCCAATGTAAGGTTACCCAGATCTGGCAAGCAGCAACAAAGTTCTGATAGTCTACTACAGTGGCTGATGCATCATACAAACAACTGTTGTTGCAGCTTAACCAACAGAATACATACAGGTCCAGCCTTTTCATACACAGATTTTTTATACACGGATTTGACTCAACATGAATGGCCCCTGCAAATGAGAAGGAATGTGCTGATCCCTGGAGAAGGGGAAAAATGCACCCCTTTAAAATCAGTTTAAAGAACTGAACAGTCCTTTAACAATAGCCTCCTTAATGAGAGAGGGGGGAGTAGCTGGCTGACAATCCATCAATCCTTCTCTCTCCAGGCGACCCCTCCCTTCCCCTCCCCAGCGCATGAAAGAAAGGTGATCTCTTTGCATTGGTGAAGGGAGGGACTGAGTGAAGCGCTTGGAGGAGGACTGATTGATGGATTGTCTTCTTAATGACTTTTATCTTACAACACAAAGGTCACCAAGGCTGTTTTTCAATCACCAGAGCAAAGAAACTTTGTTTTTTAAATTGATTTGCTATTGTGTGTTTTTTGTTTTTTGCCATCCGTGTGAGTGCTTGGAACAGAACCCATGCGAGTAGTGAGGCTCAACCTGTATCTCATTTCAGACCATGGTTTTCACATTATAACTTGGCTAATCAAAATTGTTTTATTATAGTTTGTGTGCTTTTTTTTTAAACTTTAGCTTCTTTTGTTTTAAACTACTGTAATGCACTCCATGAGTTTGGGATGAAATGAGGTATATCTTAAAATGAAATATAATAAATTGCGAAGCAGAATAAGTGGCAAGAGAAGATGCTCTAATGAAGAAATTTAAAGTTGGATTGTTTTATTGGATAGTCTTTAGTAGGATGTGGTTCTGGGGGTCTGCCATTAGTACGTCAAGCTCCTACACTTTCAGATATACCACTACACCATTGCTGCCCATGGCCCAGGATTAAAGTTGCCCCAGAAATCCACATAAAAGGTGCAGGAAATAGCACTCCATTTTAAATAGATTTGGGGCCCAATTTTATCCAACTTTCCAGTGCCGGTGCAGATGCAACACAGCCCCAAGATAAAAGTACTATCATTCCCTTACCTTGAGGAGTTTCCAAGACTGTCCCACCTCACAGAATGTGCCCATGCCCCATTGGAATACAGGGTTGGGAACTTGAGTCAGTTATTCATACTTGAATCGGGAAAATGCATGATTTGGGGTGACACGGCAACTCCTGAGTTGCTGCTTGGAAGGCTGAAAAAGACTCAAGTCAGGACCCCCCTGAGTCGGCACTCGTCCCCACGCATGCTGACTCAAGTCTGCCTGTGTCTGGGGGTGCTTGCTTACTGTATTGGCTGCTTGGGAAACCTCGTTGGGCCTCGTGGGGAAAGCATTCCAATGGGGCAAGCAGCAGTTAGGTTCCAGCCAGGAGGCAGGAAAGGGTTAATGCATTCAAGCAGGAAGGGGGGAGGCGGGAGAAAGCCCCTTTGGTCATCTGTAATAGGAAGGAAGGAACAGATGATCATTGGATGCAGAATGGGAAGTCTAATATTTTTTTTGGCTGAGGGAGAGCAGGAGGAAGAGCCAAGGGGGTTCTTGCCTTATGATTGACTTGAAAAGCCCAGAGAGAGAGAGAGGAGGCAGGGAAGAGATAGGAAGTTAATAGCAATCACTCTTTGCATGGCATGGCTGGTTGGCAGGAGGGAGCCTCATTGAATGACCAGCTACAGTGGGACTACTTCTGAGTAGGGCTGCAAAGGATTGGGTCATCCTGGTAAGCCTCGCAGCTGCTGCTTGTGACCCTCCTCCCTCTTGCTGCTTCTGTCCTGGCTCTCTTGCATTCCCTCCCACCCTGTTTATATGGGCAGGGATAGTGGGGGAGTAAGTAAAGAGAACTCCAACACCCACACACCCCTTGGCAGCAGCCCTGTTTTTTCCACCAAGCTGTGGCAGACTTTTTAAAGGGGGGGCACTTGACTCAGGTTTTTTTTAGAGTCACTAAAGGGTGAGTCAGCGACTTGGAAAATGCCCGTTATGACTTTTTTTTAGTCAAATCATGGGCAATGGTAACTGTAGACATGACTTGAGTCAAGCCACACTGGGTTTTTTCCCCCATTCCTGTTGGAATGTTGGCTAGGATTGTGTGCTTTCTCTGTGAGTGCAGAAGACAAACAAGTCTGTCTTTCACAATATAGATCTGCAGACAGATACACAGCCATTGTTCTTCTGCTGAGAAACTCCCATTCTCCATTTATAGGAAAATGTTTTACATAAAGCTAGTGATCTCAAAGGTGGTTATGAGCAGTCTCAACAGTTTTTGGCCTACTTTTATTTCCCAGTGGAGAATTCTGGAGAAAAACCATGACTAATTCAATAAAAAGGGTGTTTGAACTACTTGTAGTGCAGGAACAGCATCCACATATGAAGGTGGCCTTTAGTGTTTGGAGGAGACCTGTTTTTACACCATCTATGCAAGTGCATTAGCCTGTATCTCCTTCCAGTCCCTTTTATCTTGGTACAAGTCACTCTCTAGAGCACACGCAACCTGGATTGGACAAAATCTGATAGCTGGTAGAGGATATGGAGAATTTGCACAGGTCTTCCATACACAAAATGACCAAATGCACTGCCTGCACATCTGATCTGAAATCTGGAGTCTTCTCTCTCTCTCTCTCTCTCTCTCTCTCTCTCTCTCTCTCTCTCTCTCTCTCTGTGTGTGTGTGTGTGTGTGTGTGTGAGGGTAAATAGAATGCCTGTTGCAGGGGAGTGGCAGCGAAATGCTAGTATCTTGCAGTCGTGTGTGCTCACTGAGGCATTTGGTGGGCCACAGAAAGCTGGATTAGATGGGTCCTGGGCCTAATCCAGCCGGGCTCTAATTGTTCTTATATGTTCTTGTGCTCATAGGTGGAGGGTATGAACAAAGCCTAGGGGAATCTCCCTTATGCAGTCATTGTATCCAGGCTTAGAGGGGTTCAAGTGTCTGGTGTTTATCTGGCAGACAAGACCCCCTTGAGAAGATGTCTCTGGAAAACTGACCTTTGGGCTTTAGTAGGCAGGAAGTAGTCACAATATTTTTCTGTCTAATACAACCTATTATTCCAGGTTCACACACCAGCAGGAACATTTTCGTCCTGTGTGTCACTCGCTTACCATTTGGTACAGCTGATCTGAAGAAGATCTATTGAACCTTGCAAATTCATATGAACAGAATGTGAGTTTAGTTTAAAAAAAATCATCTAATTCATTTTATACCTCTTTGAAAATTTGCTGCCGACCACAGCCCTGTTCATTCATTCTGTCACTCCAGAATGTTCTGTTCTTATTAAATATGATACCAGATGCTGGTGAATAGTTTTATAACTGTCGTTCGCCAGATGTTTCATCCAGTAGCATATAACACTGATTAGATACATTCAGTATAAATACATTTCCTTGAAACACTTTGTAGATTTTGGGGGGGTTGCTTAAAAAAAAAAATCTCCCTTTCTTTTTCCGTTCCCCTTTCAATTAATGTTACAAGTAACAACCATGGTTTTTCATTACTTATACTTGGTAACTGCAGGCAACATTTTAGTAGCATATCCATTAAAGTGAAATGAGGCACAAAGCTCAATTGTAACCATTTTAAATGCGCACCAAAGCAAAAGTAGGCTTTGCTTTGTTTTTAAGGCAGGAATGTTCACCACCTTTATAGAAAGTGTTGGAAGTGAAGGTAAATTTTATCCCCCATAAAGTGCTTCAATGGGGGGGGGGGGGACACAGACAATAGAGATCCATTAGAATTCCATACCAGTCTGTTGTGCCTTTCTTGCTCCCTGTAGACAGATGGGCTGTATTCATCTGCACCTGAAAGTACCATGTTGTTAATACATAAATTGGGGGAGGGGGAGGGAGGAGTTCTTTGCTTTATACACAATTAATTGAATAATTTTAGCAAAGAATGAGAGATTAAAAAAACAATGCAACCTCGATATAAGCAACTATTCTCATGGGTTTTCAAGGCTTGCAATTTGTGGACTCTGCAAAAGCTGAACTGGGAAATGCCTTCTGTACTCCCTTTACAGAGAGGCAGCAGAATTACCAGCACTTGGACAATGTGGCTCTCTGCATGAGTCACTGCTCTGGTCACCTATTTCCCATCTAAAAGCATCCAGGTCAGTGGCTTATACAGAAAAAAAGGCTTTTCTGAGAGTGGATCTTGTATGTTTCAAAAAAAAAAATGGAAAAAAAAATCCTGCCTTTTCAGATATAACAATCAAGTGTGCCTCCAGTTTTAATTCTGAAAAAATGTGATGCCTCAGCTATCATAAAATTGAGAAACAATGGTTTACAATTTGATTCTTAGTATGTGGATCAAATTTCCTTGGGATTTACCCCTAAGTAAGTATGGCTAAGACTGCAGCCTTAAAGACTCTCAACTTTTGTCGTTGCAGTCCTCTCTAGGGCAACTCTAAAGCTGCTTAAATATTTCTGTATGTTACTAACAACCCAATCCTATGGGCTGTGCCACCAGAACACATGTTTCAGCTGTACAGCATGCTGTACAGTGGTGTCAAAAGGCAATGTGCCATTCAGTGCAGTCAGTCTATTGCCACAAATGGCAAGTGGCCACATACTAGTGGCCTACAAAGGAACCCGGTAAGTTGCCTGGGTGGGAACAGGACAGGGTGGAGTGAGACTGGGATTGGGAAGGGACTGTGTCAAAGCCAGAAAGGGGGTGATAACTGCTGCAGCAGCGTCACTGATATACTGACCTTCTGCCCAGCATTGATTTGCCTTCCTGGGTCTACTTGGACTTGCACCAGCAAAAGAGCTGGCACAAGTTCAAGTAGACCCATATGGGCAGTGGATGCTTACCCTGCACAAGGGAATATTTGCTTCACGGACCCTTTCTGGATGCCCACAATCCTTCTTTCTTTCTCCTTGACCATGTGACCCAGACCTCTAGGCAGGACGTGTTCTGCAATACCTGTATCCTTCGTCTCGTTTCTCTCTTTCTGCTAGTTTAACCCATTTCTGCCCAGCCCACAGTTGTACACCCTGTTGCACATCTGCAACGTTGGGCAGAAATGGTTTAAGGAGTTGGGAGGAAATTATTCTCACCTATAAATACTTTCTGGCAGGCTATGCAAGTTTTCCAGTCCCGCTACCCCACCCTAGTACCACAAAACATCTCTACCTTGCTGTTTGGAGAGTTTTGTTCCCATTGTTAGGGTGATTAAAAAGAAATGATTTTATTCATATTATATTTGGAATTGGAAGGCAGTTCTCTCTGTGTAACTTCAGATACCGACACAGTTCGTTCAGTGGGAATAGGACAAACTGGGGAGAAAAAACCATTAAACAAGAATTAAATCTGTGGTAGTTATAAGTTCTGTCCAGAAAGCTGTTTTAGGTGCAACCAAGATCTTAGGTACAGCCAAGAGAATTTTATGTCCTTTTTCAGTATGTTACTATTTGCTGTCATTATTAGGATAAACTAAACCAGAAAGTAGGGGAGGGGTGCATGGGTTAGGGCTCGTTTTTTTGCAAAGTCCCAGCTGGAAACTTCATTTAACGGAATGTTGATGTGACTGTCAAGGGTCAGCAAACTATCGCATAGTGTTGTAAACACCCTTCCCTCAGTCTGATCCTTCGATTTAACACATTGGTGTAGCATTCATTCTTTTCTTTTTTTCTTTTTAAATAAGATTTCTTTGCCCCTATTTTTCCTGCAGTTTATATAAAAGTGGGACAGCCTAGCAGGGGATACCAGGACAGTCCTGTCCACAAACCATCTTCAGGGGATAATAATATCAGTGGTAAAATGACTGCCATGACAATTGCAGAGAAAGGTGAATTACAGTGTATGTACAATAAACATTCTTCTTCTTTTTTTTTTAAAGGAAGAAACCACCTAAGTTCAGTATTCATTTTAGTTAAAACTGCAGCAAAAAACTCACTCAGTTCTTGGACTGGGTTCTGTAGATGTTTGACAGTGGCAGGAGAGGGTACCTAAAACATTTTAATTATTCATTTGCAATGTTGCTCTTTTCTAACATTTCAGTAGCAGTGAGAAGCAAAATGTTCCATAACCTCAAATGCTGGATTTTGTACCATTTTGTGGAAGCCTATTATTGCCGCTGAACATAGAGTTACCAAGATGTTTTGCCTGGCAGGGTTCATGTGCCTTTAACAGCTGTGTGACAGGCATAAATTCTCTAAGTGAAAACGAAAAGCTGCAACTGCTGAACTTCTGCTTGACTTACAGCTGTGATGGGCATACAAACAGCACCAGAAAAAAAGTTGGCAACTCTGAATGCATGTTAGTATGGTGTGAAAAAATGTTATTGCAGCATAGGTCTGTTTTGTCATATTCCCTTTCTTAGCTTGTTCTAGTGAACTTATGCCCACTTTAAGCTCATTAGTTCCTCTAGCTCAGGGGTGTCCAAAGTTTTTGGCAGGAGGGCTGCATCATCTCTCTGACACTGTGTCAGGGGCCGGGGGGAAAAAGAATTAATTTACATTTAAAATTTGAATAAATTTTCATAAGTTTACCTAAATTAATATACTAGAGGTGGAACTTATATGAATGAATGAAGGTCTTGCAATAGCTCAAGGGCCTATAAAAGGCCTTGCACAAAGCAAGGCTGGCCTTTCCTTTGCTGCCGCTACTGCATCACAGACATGAAACAGCAAGCAGTGGAGGAAGCCCTCATCCCACAGCTTATGTGAGAGGTCAAACAGTCTTCCTCACACTGAGAGCATTTGCGTCGGGCCAGTGCGGGCTCCAACAAACTTCCGGAGGGCCAGAGGCTCATTGGGGACTGGGGGCTCCCTGAGGGCCGCATTGAGAGGCCTCGAGGGCCGCATGCGGCCCCAGGGCCGGGGTTTGGGCACCCCTGCTCTAGCTCAAACACGGCTAGCTCTAGCAGCATACAAAAACTACCACTGTATGAATGCAGCACGAATGAGAAGGTAACTAATAGGTAGCTTGCCTGGGGGATGCAAGGTTCCTCCTCCAAGCAGCAGCTTTTGGGTGTGGGAGCCACCCACTAGTCTCCAGCAGTCTCTATTCCACTATTTTGCCAGCCAGTCAGTCAGCTAGTTTGTTAGTCAATTAGCTAGTCTGTGAGTCAGTCCACTAGTTCATTATCTATACGTTAGTCCATCTGCCAGTCTGTTGGTCTGTCAGACAGTTTGGTCATTGTCTGTCCTTCTACAACCCACAAACTCTCCCTGTTCCAGATGCTGCTATATCCTGTAATGAGCTGGTTGCATTGGTCTAGCGGATGCAGCTGTGCAGCGCACTCACTGCTAAAAGCCTAGGTTTTGACTCTATGCTTCCTGGGCCTGTCTGAACAAGGGGCCATTCTTGTCATCACACCCTGTCTCCTCGAGGGATCTTACGTGTTTCCACTACAAGGTCCATGAGCGGGGTTGTTTTTTTTGCGTGAATCAACTTTTGTACTTTCCTTTATAATTTTTCATGACACAAATACTTGCAGAATTTGTCCCTTCATTTCTGTACATCCACCCTGTTTATCTTGAAAAGAGATCCAGATATCGCTTATCAATCTACAGGTATGTGCATTTTTTTCCTCAGTGGCAGTTAATGGAGTCTATGGGTACTGAGCTGAGGAAAGCTAGAAGTGGCATTCTATATTAGCATCTGCAATTGCAAATTAAGACATAGGCTTCTTTGCATCTTTTCATCCTACCTCAAAATGATAGATATTTCTTTTTGGCAGAATGTCATAAGTACTAATATGAGGTTGTACCAATGGGTTTTGTTCTCAAAAATCCATTCTCATATTTTGCTTACGTTTTTAACTTACTTTTTTTTTTTTTTGCTACTATCTGTGTGGATTGCATAGCACAGATTGCATTGCATAGAATTGCGTAGCACAGATCTTTCCTGGTGGGTGCCATCTTGAATAATCATATTGCCACAAGACACCACATTGTCCTTGGACAGTGTGAGTTTTAAAATAGGTATTGTTCTGAAAAATGGCTTCAGCCAGTGCCATGGCCACCCTTTTTTTTTTAACCACAGTGCCCTAGGATCACATGGAGGGTGCTCCTAAATGCATCTGAACCTTTTGGATAGGTCCCAAAGCAAATGGCACAAGACTTGAATGGCCTGAAATAAAATGGATGTTCTCAAAGTGTGAATGAAGTTCACAACTGAGTATATCCCTAGCAAATAGCAACTTCATGATTTGGTGAAAATGCCTCTAAGGAAAACAGTTAAACTCCAAGAAGGAAAAAAAAGAAAAAAAGATGAGTAGCAGTTGTAGAAACAATTGAACTACAGAATACAAAGAACAGCTTACAGGATTGTTATTGTGTTTTATTATTCCCAACAGGTTCGGTTTTTGTAAAATCTTTGTCAAGGCAATTTAAAAGTCTTAAGGAGCAATTCAACACACCTTCATGCAAGAGAAAGATTTTGTGAAATCAAAACATGGTGGGAACAATAAGTAGCACTATCAATCAATCCATCTGGTCATCTGTTCTTTTGTAGTTGAAAAGTGTTGAGTTCCTCTTCCCCCACTTTCATAGTTCAAATCCAACTTTCCTGCCATCAGCAACTGCTTTAACTTATTATAAAAGAATAGAAGAAATCTTTATGATGGATCTTCTGCATCACTTCTAGCTGGACTACAGGTACAATCAATCATAATTTCTAAGGCCCTGATCGTAAACTCACTAACTAAGCTGTAAGACTTCTTCTTTGTTGTTTTTTTTTAATGAATGGGCCAAAGTGCATCACTGCAGCTGCACCCACAACTGCATGTCCCATTTGCTTGGCGAGAGTGTTCAGTCATATTGCATTTTTGCATGCAGGACTGCAGCCTAAATCCACATTTTGAATGTGCTTAATTTTTAATTTTCAATCAGCCTTAAGAACCATCCTCTCCTTTTCACTTTTTCTGTCCCCAGAGGTCTGTGAGAAATAAACTTGTTGCAGCACTGGCTTTCACCTTTCCCTTGGGCATTTTATATTGTGTTTCAGAAAAACATGATCCACAGATTTTTATTTTAATGTTTATTTTTTAAGTATGAAGCGATATGGACAATATTATTGGTGCATTTCTTGAAATGTGTCCAGAATTCAAACCTGCAGGCTATGGAAATGGTGGTGTGAAATTGGCCCTGGACAGTTAATAAATTCTGAGCAGAAATGCATAAATCAGCAGTGGGTGTTTTTTTTTAAACTTTTTTTTTTCCTAAAGGGGGTGCATGCAAGAGAAAAATGTCTGTGGAGAATTGTTTTATATCATTTCAGAAAATAGAGAAAAGAATCTAGCAATTCCCAGTGCTGGTTAGCAGATTGTCATTTTTGGGTTTGATGTTCCTGGGTTTAATTGTCTTTCATGTGAACAATGGCAGGAGCTCTCTAGTGTGTCATGTGAGCATGATAAAAGGGGGCTGTTCTTGCATAGCAATGCCTTTTTTTTATTATTAGCGTAAAAAATTAGCAAGCTGGAAGTCGTTAGAAGGAGTTCCACTGGCATTAATTGTAATGCAGCCGGAATATGTTTGCAGACCAGTGCGGCAAGACAATAGCAGCAGGGGGGAAAAGCAATATTAATAGCCTTTTACTTGTTGTATCATTTTAGCAACCCTTAATAAGGTGTCTGCTGTCAACTGGAATTTATTAAAATAAAAAAGACATGGTAATTGATGTATTGCAGTAAGTATGGGATGAGGGCTCAACTTGATTAATGTATGAATTGGCTTTTTAAGGCATTTTAAAAAGGCTTCTTAACTGGGTCTTGTGAGATGGCACAAACCCACTGTAAACTACCTTGCTACAATTGGAAAACAGCCTGACAGCTGCTGATGTCTCCTGTGGTTTTGCTTGCCCCCTTTTTTTGATCAGAGAAAGTGAAGTAATATAGTCCTTGTCAATAATTGCAGTGCTTAAAAATCTTATAAAGGGATTTCTATTCTTTCCTCCAGAGATAACTTTTCAAAGGTTAAATTAGTTTTACTTGTGTATGCTTCAAATATCTATGCTTCGGAGAAAGATCAAGTTTTATTTTAACTAAAGTGCTATTTTGCAAGTTGTGTTGGATTAAATACCTTGCAGTGTTCATACTGCACTACTTTGTGAAACAAACCTCTGTATTTTTGGGAATAGATGCCTTTATAAATGATAGTACTGTATATTTTCCAAATATGTTTTCTTTTCTCTTCCTACCCATAATTCATGTGTGTTTCACTACAATAGCCATACGCTTTCCAGACAAACTCTGGAATGCCCCTTGTGTTAAAAAAATATGAATGGAACTTGATATGCAATTCCATTAGGCACCCAACTTCAAATGCACTGATTGGCATTTGTAAAGGGCAATTAGGTGAAAAAAAATCTGAGAACATATGCTAGTTTCCCTGTCATGTGTGAACAAACAGTTGGAAAGTTGTCTGAAGCAAGGCCAAGAGTGACAATTTTTGATTGCTGCATAAGGAGTTAGAAGTAATAGCAGACTTAAAATAGAATGGACTACAAATGTACTTCTCAGTATGCTAGGGATGCTGTCTTTCTCACCTTGATTCCTCAACCATTGTCAAACCTTTGAAAGTTAGCCTATTGTGCAGATGGATCAGCAACATCAAACCTACATCTGTGCATATGTGGTATCCAGGTGTTTGAGCTTGTAGCTGCCAGTCAGTCAGTAGGCAATGTGTTGGGAGAGAACACATGCAGATGTTATGCAAAGAAGGGGTTCAATCACTCTGAATAAACCTGCTGCTTTTCATTGTTTTCATGGGAGAGGCAGAATATTTATTTGTAACTTTAGGATGTAGGTAACTGGCAAACCAATCCACAGTACCTGGATTGATGCCTATTTAGATATGTTCACACGCTCATGTGATCATTTGATTTTTCTACCATTGATTATTGCATGCTTGATGGCAAGCAGCTGAATACATGAATTGACCAGGCAAAAGCACTGTCTTTTGAGCTTATGTAGGGAGATGTTAAAAGTTTAATCTGTGATAGCCAATTCACACCGTTTTGACTTTGCAGTCTTCATGCATGTGTGAACCACCCTTATTCCTCCTTAATTCTGCTTTGTAAAATAATATTTATTCACATTAATATTTCATCCTTCCTCAAAATGCACATAGATACATGTATTATCAGCTTTTATCTTCACAAAAATCTTGTGTGTTAGGTAAATCCTTCCTAAACTTATTGGCTGTAATTTAATGGCTATAGTGTCCTAGGGAATTCAGAAGGCACACAAACCTATAAGGCAGTGATTCTCAAAGTGGTGGGTCATGACCCACTTCTGGAACCTGAAAGGGTAACTTTTCCCTTAAGAGGAGTAACTCATAAATGGGTGTCCCAACGGCACTGCAGTAATTGCGGCACTGCAGGCACCCAGGCACATTAACACATATCTGGGAGGTCCGTGCAGCTTCCCAGAGGCTCACAGTTTCCTCCGCAAGCCTCCCCACCGCTGCAGTGGGCTCCATTCTGCAGTCGGAGCCCACTTCCAGTTTCAGAAGTTCCGCACCCCACAGCTCCAACTGCAAACCAGAAGTGGGCTCCGACTGCAGATCGGAGTCCACTGCAGCAGTGGGGAGGATCACTGAGGGGGCTGCAAGCCTCCAGAACCCTCCAGAAGGCTGTACAGTTTCCCCATGTATGTGTAAACGTGCCTGGGTGCCTACGGTACCGCGCTTGCTGTGACACTGTCAGGACATTCCCCCCATCCCAGTCCTTGCTCCCGCAAGTACTTATTCCGGGTTCTCAGACTCCCAGGGAGTTTGGGAACCACTACTATAAGGCATTTAGAGTTGCTCTACAAATCTTTTGACGTGTGGGTACTGCTTTATAAAGTCTTCAACTCATAGATGCTCAGACACATGCAGACTGGGAAAAGTGACCAGGATTCTGAACTCTTCTAAGATGTTAGGGATTAACTACATGCTATGCACACTTACATGGAATGAAACTCTGTTGCTTAGAAACTCTGTTGCAGCTTTGGGAAAGGGGTGATTTTAAGCAGAGATACAATGGACAGAAAAAGGACTCTCTCACTTTACCTGTCAAAATCTTTCCTTCCTGAATTTTTCATTCTTCTCAATTAAAAAATAGCAAAAAGAAAGTGATGGGTGGGGACAATGGGGCCTTTTGTTCCATAACATATGTATGGCTGTAACTATCACTTAGCTCCTTAGAACTGAATCATGTGAATCTCACCCTGTTTGCTTCCACCAGTAATGAGATGCTGATATGGACACTTTCACCACATGATGAGTCCATCTGTGTTAGCCCTTATTTGGGATAGTGTAGAAGCATCAAGTTTTGAGAAGCATCAAGCTAGGAGGCGTAATGTTTGAGGCAAAAATGCAGATCTGATCTGTTTTCCTTTATACAGTCTGCTAGTTGTGCCATCTCAGAACTTTTCCATTTGCATAGGATCACACAGGCTTGGCTATTATTCTTGTGAGCTTTTGCTTTCTTGTTCCTCCTTGAGTCAGACTTCCTATCAGGTCCTTCACATGCCCTTTGATTTTAAGGTGGCTGGGATACAAGTAAATAGGCCCAGACTGCTTGTACATGTTTTTTTCCACCTGAGCCACTCTTCTTATCAGTACATCTTGTGTTGGTCTTTTCCTAATGTATTTAGCAAAGAAATGACACAGAAGGAAGAATGAACTTGCTGGTGTTCAGTATTAAATGGCTTGTTTTCTCCAGTGGACAGCCAACCCTGACACTGTGTTGTCCTTCAGGAGGTGTTATTTTGATGGATGACACCCTAGTGATACTCAGCAAAGTATTGGAGAAGAGATAATATTGTATAGCTCTCTTTCAGGTTTGTCTGATGAACTAGGAAAACCGAAATAGTTTACATGAGGATGAAGAAGGTGCAGAGACCACCAGTGTTAATTTTCATATTTATAAACACAATATAGTTTGTTTGCAGTGTTTAGCATCTGGATAAATTATCACACTTTGAAAATTAGGAATAATGTAGTAGATACAGGAATCTTGGCTGCATAAGAATGTGTGTGTGTACATATGTGTACAGAGCTTTGCAAAGACAATAATAAAATCTTGTATCTTCTCAGGTTATTTTACACACGTACACCTGTACACACGTACCTGAGAGTTAGTCCCATTGCTCAGTTGGGCTCTCATGCTGAGTAGACATGCACAGGATTTCCCTTTTCTAAAAGCAGTTTACAGGGATAAGCACAATTTGCATTGAAGTTGCAGCATGAGAGAAGGGAGGTACTTTTGCACCATGCTCCCACTCTAAATTTCTCCCTGAGCTTATATTAACATAAGAACAGCCCCACTGGATCAGGCCATAGGCCCTTCTAGTCCAGCTTCCTGTATCTCACAGCGGCCCACCAGATGCCCCAGGTTGCACACCAGATAACAAGAGACCTCATTCTGGTGCCCTCCCTTGCATCTGGCATTCTGACATAGCCCATTTCTAAAATCAGGAGGTTGCACATACACATCATGGCTTGTAATCTGGAATGGATTTTTCCTCCAGAAACTTGTCCAATCCCCTTTTAAAGGCATCCAGGCCAGATGCTGTCACCACCTCCTGTGGCAAGGAGTTCCACAGACCAACCACATGCTGAATAAAGAAATATTTTCTTTTGTCTGTCCCAACACTCAATTTTAGTGGTTGTCCCCTGGTTCTGGTGTTATGTGAGAGTGTAAAGAGCATCTCTCTATCCACTTTATCCTTCTTTCTTTATGAATAAAGAAATATTTTCTTTTGTCTGCAGAGAAATATTTTCTTTTGGAGACAGACATTGTTTGCAGAGGAGAAAACATACAAGCACATCACTTGCCCTTCTGGGGCTGATAGGGCTGGTGAGGGGTAATGGGATTGGGACCACAGCCCAGGATTAAACTCTCTTCCCCTGTACTGTACTTGAGTTCAGATTGTGTCTACTGCTTTTAATTGAGGAAATTTGGTCATGAATCTCCCATGTAAGGCTGAGCTTGGCCCTAAATCATTATCCAAAGTGTTGAACATGGAACGGAGTCATCAGTCATTATTGCATGTACCTGAAGAGTTCTTCTGTCTCCTGATCTGCAAAAACAGTCCCTAGCAAGCTGCTTCACAGTTATCCTGGGGATGAAAAACTGGTTCAGCTCTGTTAATGATGCTGCTCTGCTACTGCAGCAGCTGTACACTGCAAACATTCAGATCTGAGCATACTAAGCACTCTTGAAATTGGTTGATGTACTTTTAAGTAGTTAAGGTGTGCAGTTTTTTTCGGATGGATTATACAGGTAATTTTTAAATGTAAATGTATTGTATGAAAATGAGCTAGTTTGAGTTACTCATGATAGATTCTTATTAATGTATAAGAAAGTATATTGAATCCATGAAGACTGTGGCTTATGACCTGCTTATACCAATTCAGTTTGGCTTGGAAGAAATAGCTTTGGACTCTTTTATTGGCTGGATTGTTTATTAGTGAGTTTTCTAAATAATCATTCCATATCAAGTACAGTTTACAAAAGGACTGCTTTAGATAGTCATATCTAATGTTTAGTAAAAGGAAGCCTTTTCATCTTTTGGAAATAAAACTGTTGCAGATAAATATGTAACAAATATATTTAGTTTCATTTGCTATCACATTTAATAATGTGGAATTGAGTACCACAAAAATGATTTCATATCAGTATTTGACTTACATACCTTTAAGTATTAATAGATAATGATTGCTTTGACCTTGTTATATAATGCATTTCTTGTCTTCTCTCTTGTGCATGTGACAAATTCCAGTTGATAAGGCAGGACTCTGGAGTCAGTTGTCTGGCTAGTTATTAAGATTAAGATAAGAACGGTGAGGTACCATTGTACAGCCCTTATGGAACTGGGCCACCTAGGATTCCAAGTGTAAACAATGAATTAGTTCTCCATGGCTTATTTCAAATTTGAGGTATGCACTGCAAATATTTGTGAATTATGATGAAAAGAATACATGGATGTTTTGTTTTTAAATCCATGAAATGTGAACAGAAAATAACATTTTTTAAGTCCAGTTTTTCAAAATATTGAATGTAATCTAAAATCAGTCAATTTTTGCAATTGACTTTATTGTGATCTGGATTCAGATCACTCGTTCAGTTCTGTGACTTACAGCCCAATCATAACTAACTTTCCAGTGTGCACTGCATCCTGCAATGGGGGCAATTATGGAGGCCTCCTCAAGGTAAGGGAATGTTTATCTCTGAGGCCAAGGTGAGACCCGGAGACCCCAGCATTCAGATGACTTCATGCTGTCATCCAAACCTCTAGTGGTGGCAGTGAAGGAGGACTGTGATACCTGTCTTCTCCTGTGTTCCTGGTTAGTTTTCCCAAATGGGCATCGTTGATAGTACCTGGTGGTAAAGTTTACTGGGCAATGGGTGGGTGACAGTTCTTCACTGTCACCATTATAGTTGCAGGTGACAGTGCAAAGGAGGACTCGTATCCAGCACTGCTGCTGTTCTCCATCACCTTCTTGTCAGGGATGGGCACTCATGACTTGCAGACTTGATGCGAGTCACAAAAACATGAGTTTTCCAAGCCTTGTGGGAACTCAAGTCATGTGTATTACTGACTCAGACACTGATTTGGGGCTCTGACCAGAATAGAGTCGTGACAGGAGGGTAGGTTGACTTGGTGAGAGGAGGAGGGGACTGGAGGTGGAGGAGAGGAAGGAGGCTGCACAAGGCTGGGGGGAGGAACCAGAAGAAAGTGGGGGCAGCCAGGACATGGGGGGAGCTGACTATCTTGTCCATCACAGAAGGAATGAACGATTGATTGGCTGAATGGATGGCTTGAATTTTTTTTCTCTGGATGAGGGAGGGGAGAAGGAGAAGTCCAATGAACCAGGAAGGGGATTCTTGCGATAAGAAAATGCCTGGTTAGCCCAGTGAGCAGGAAGTAAAGCAGTGGGCAGAGGAAGTAGGCAAAGCAGGGGGAGGCGTTATCTTAAAACAGAAGAGGATAAACTCATGGCTCATTTGAAGTGAGGGACTTCAACACATCACTGATGGCAGGTGGGATAGGAACATCAGGGCAATGTTAAATGGGAATGCACACACACAGCCCTCCTTTTTTTCTGTGGAGCTATGCCTGACTTGCAGCTTGACTCTCTTTTTGAAAAGACATGGACTCAAGTCAAAATGACTCTAAAAACTGCTATGAACGAGTTGCAGGGGTAGCCCATTTTAACTTGCAAGCGAGTTGAGTCAAAGGGGCTGGAGACTCACAAGTCGACTTGTGACTCAGTGCTGTGACTCCAGCACATCCCTGCTTCTTGTAAGCTTTCCCTTACTACTGTGGAGTCACCTGTGACAGATTTTAGAAGCTGGTCTTTGTTGCTAAGCTGTCAACGCACACTGCCCCAAAATGTAATGTAGCAGAAATTGTAAGACCAACACATAGATTTAAATTGCATTGATGTACATTTATTTCACTTGATGGATTGAAAGCATCCCTTCTTCCTCCACGTCCTCACTCGGAGGAAGCTTAACATTGAAGGAGTGGGGTAAGGCAAATTGAGTTCTATCTTTTCCTAGGAGGCCATGCTATACTTTGAAATGCTGCTGGTACAATCCAATTCCTACACACTGCCAGAAATCAGTCCTGGGTCTCATCTTCTAGTTCAGCGGTTTTCAAACTCTAGGAGAATTTGTACCACTGTAAGTCTGGGCGCGGAGGAGGCAGCGGGAGCAGGGGGAAGGCAGCGACGTGATCCCAAGGATTGCACCGCTCAGGGTTGCACTCACCAGTCCCTGCAGCAGCCTGTCAGAGGTGTGGGGAGCCTTGCGCAATTGTCTGCAGGGCTCTCCAGCTAGTTAGAAGTGAAAGTGGAGCGATCGCGCTCCACTTCCGGTTTTGCGGAAGTGGAGTGCGATTGCTCCACTTTCAATTCTAATGACCTGGGGAGCTCCAGGGGGTGTCAATTATATATGACACGAGGATGAGACACACAGCAGACCCTGGCACTGAGTTGGTGCTTCCATACAACTTGCCCTTACTCAGTCCCTCACTCTTACTACTGGGTGGCACATGGTTTCCTCCTTGTCTCTTACATTATCCCTTATGGGGCTCATTAGGGTATCCCTAGATCCTGAGTATTAAGATTTTAGAAGTTCTGTTTATTATATTTTTTTCACCTGACTGTCTACAGTGCCTTAGACTCTGCCAGTCCCTGTGCCTCTGCCCTTCAAGATTTCTGTAATTTGCCAGCTGTTGGGTTGTCATGTTTTGTTTTCTATTTATTCTGTGTACATTTTGGAGACACAACCAGCCTAAATCCTTGAATACCTGAGGAAGAAGAGGGTGAATAGCTTTCTGCCACCAATGTACTTCATGAATTTTCTTCCTGATCTTCCCAACATACTTTCCCCCTACCCCCATCCCCTCATTCGGCTCTTGGTTACTTTTCCTGCTGTGCTGTTCCCCTTCCATTAAACTCTTCATATGGGTAGTTTGGTATTCTTTGATATAAATTTTCAGATTCTTTAATGGTTAAAAGACATACAGGTGGGGCCTTGGTATCCACAGGGGATCGGTTCTCGGACCACCCGTGGATACTGAAAACTGTGGATAATGAAATCAGCTATTTTCAGCCCCTTAAGCATTCTGGGCTTTCTGAAGCCTACAGAGGCTAGGTGTGTCCGCCCCCTTCAGAGTGTTCAGATGGAGCCAAGTCTGGCTCAATACAGGTCTGGGGGACCAGTGTTCAGCCAGATCTGTGGATGTAAAATCTGCAGATAAACAGCCCCACCTGTATAATCAAAAGATGTTGTTTCCCCTAAGCCAAGCATATAGTGTTGAATTTTCCTTCTGTGTTAAACTGGATACATGTTTAAAGGTCTACTATTGTCCATATGACTTCTAGACTGAAATATTTATACAGTTAGAATTGTTGTTGTATGGGTATGATTAAGAACCCATTTTATTCCCCCCCCCCCACTTGTGCAGCTGCACTTCCAAAGTAGTGCATTGTAGCCAGCGGGCAGATCAGGAGGTGTCAGAGGCGAAAGGGGATTTAAATCCCCCTGACACTTCTGTAAGCCTCCCGCTCCGCAATGGGTCTCCTTAGACTTGCATCAGCAATTTTGCTGGTGCAAGTCTGAGGAGAGAAAGAGGTGAGAAGGCTGTGGAATATAGGTATAGGATCCGTTGCAGCCTATCATTGCTGGATCCACCCCTCCTGCAAGCTTTCCCCTTCCCACCTAGTTTTGTCCCTTCCCCACTGCTGACTTACCTGCTGAGTCTAGATAGCTCTGCCAACGGACTGGGAGAGCGGCTTCCTTGCATGACAGTACTCCCAAAATGGCTGCCAATGGAGCGCTCTGCACTCCGTCAGAAGCCATTTTACCGCAGCAGAACTACATATGTTTTGCTGTTGTAAAACCTTTAGCATGGGGGCCCAGTCCTTGTTAGGATTGGGCCGTAAATCTTTTATTTTAACCAACCTCAGTAAAAGAAGAACCACTAATTGAGGTAATCCTGACTTTTGCACTCCTGAGGTACTCAGCAGTGTAAATAGTATCTTGAGTGCATAAGGAAATGTACACATAAAGGGGGGGCATGGTAAAAGGTTTTTCCTACTCACTCTTGTAGTCTTTTTTTTTTTTTTGGTAGCTTCAAGGAATGTGAATAACTGTATCGTATGATGATAAGCGTGTAAGCAGAACATGAACAATGAATGATAAAATTAGGATAACGTTCAGGTTCTGTTAAAGCTACACAGATAAAGAAGGTACTCTTTCTCAGATTTATGTTCTAAGAGAAGAGGTGGGGTGGAAGGGAGGGTCAAAAGAGAAATACAGCAAAAGAAACTAATTTCCAATGTATTCAGCTCGCCATCAGAAGAAATGGCATTAATTCAGGTACCCAATTACTGTAATGTGGTTCAGAGCACCTCAATAGGTGTTTCAATCTCAAACCAGGACTAACATTTGTAATCCTTTAAATGCACTTAAGAAATTGATGTTACAGCCCCACAATCTGTTAGGGGCCTTGCTTCTTGGCTGATTGCAAAGTATCCCACCATTAATTGGATCATCAGAATGTGATCCGCGTCCTGGTCCTCGGATTATGTAAGACTGACTTTGCTCTGACGCGATGAACCAGAGACTTCTTTTGCTGGATATTTTGACCCTTAATGTAGATAAGTGGTATTTTTCATCAATCTTAGCCTGCATTAAAAAAAGGAAAATGTCAATTCAATGTGGGGCGTTTAACTTAATTCAACATCTTTTAATTTAATACCTTGGAAAAGTTAGTCTGTCTCCGACCTGTCTTACACTTCTGCTGATGGAATATTTTGTAAAACACTGCTGAAAATACATTGTCTTGCTCTAATAGAATCAAATTCCAAAAGTCTCTGCACTCTGCAGGGTGTTTGAGGAGAGGCAAGGCTCAAAAAATTTGCAGTCATTATAATGGAGTTTCTTTTGCTCTTGCAGACATAATTCCTGAATGGTTTATATCTTTGTCTGAAGGGAAGAAATTATATAGTTAAATTTCTTGTGCCCTTGTTCTTTTCTCCACTTTCCGATTTGTGCTCTGTGTTCCTTGGCAGGTTATTGGTGAAGGCTAACATGCTTTTCTGACCTAATAGTATTACATCAGACTTGGGAGATGAACTGTTTTTTCTGGCCCTTCCAGATTTCCTGACCAACCTGATTGATTTTTAGATATAATGCAGCAAAAGATAATAATAACTGGGGTTGCAATCCTGTGCATACTTAGAATGGGAGAAAATCTCATTGAATACAATGAGGTTTACTTCTGAGTAAAAGTGCAGAGCTTGGGCTGCATGCCTTGTTGAAAACAATGGAACGGGACTTAGTTGCTGCTTCTTTAAAACCTGTTAATGTTACAATGAGTATTCACAATTGATTTCTGCTGGATTGTGCCCTGTTGCTTAAGAGAAGCTATGGTTCCTCTCCTTTTCAGTAATTACGAGTCATAAACTTCTTGTATTTATTTGATATAACTGTACAGTTGTTCTCACACTTTTAGCACCGGGACCCACTTTTTAGAATGAGAATCTGTCAGGACCTACTGGAAGTGATGTCTTGACCGGAAGTGACATCATCAAGCAGGAAAAATTTTATCAATCCTAAACTGCAATCCTACCCATACTTACCCAGGAGTAAGTCCCATTTACTATCACTGTTAAAATCATATACAGAGTAGCCTGTTCAAAGTACGGGTCTGTAACAGTTCCCCAAATGCAATAGCATACCATGGTAGCATCAAGTGTAAAATATTAAAAATATAATACTGAAATGAATGGGGACTCACCTGAAATTGGCTTGCGAACCACCTAGTGGATCCTGACCCACAGTTTGCGAAACACTGCTTTAGGATGTTCTAAGCACTGAGATGTCATTGTATTTTTAAAAATTACAACTGTAGAGTTTTGTGTTTTCCCAGGTGTTTCTTTGGAAATGTTGGAAAGAATTACCTGTTTAAGATGTCAGCTATGCATTTTGCAAGACTGTAAAGTGCTTGGTTTGAATGAAGGCAGGAAACTGGAAAAGGCATCTCTAGGCAATATCATGTTCTCACCTGCTATTTCTGTTTCTTCCACTGTTTTTCTGTCCTTTTGCTTCTATAACAGTTGGAGAGTGGCTGGAAACTCTACTTGGTACCATTTCTTCCCTTAAGACCAGAGGTCTCTAAACTTTTTGACTGAAGGGCCGCATCAAATATCTGGCACAGTGTCGAGGGCCGGAAAACAAAATTAAATATAAAATTTAAATAAATACTTTGGAGATGGAACTTAGATGAATGAATAATGAATGGCTCAAATGTCCAGGACTTCTCCAAGCACGAACATAACCCAAGAAATAAAGCACACACTTAAATGGACCCCATTCCCCTACCCCACAAGCACAACTCTGGTTGTGTTTGGTCAAGTGGGCCAGAGGCTCTCAGGGGATCAGAGGCTGACGATGGGCCAGATAGAAGCTCACCACGGGCCGCATCTGGCCCCCGGGCCAGGGTTGGGAAACCCCTGCTTAAGACAATAAGCAAAGCATTGACCTTTTGAGAAATTAGTGAAGGACTAATGACCCAGTCCTATCTTTGTGATGCAATAGCAAATGTTGCAATCCGCTGTTGCGTCACCCAAACCGCTCTGACAGCAGGTGGCTTCCTGCCAATGGCACCAAAGCCGGTAAGCCCCACACTGGCAGTGCCAGACAGCAAACCTGCTGGTAGTGCAGTGACAGTAGGGTGGATAGGGCTGGAGCAGACTGGGGGAAGATCTTGGCGGTAGTGCTGTCCATGACATCTGGAGCCCCCATCCCAGGCCTGGCATGTCCCTTTGGATCTAACAGATTTACACCCACAAAATAGTTGGTGTAGATATGAGTAGGTCCATTGGGGACCATTCAGCATGTTCTGCTTCTGTGATGCTGCATACTGCGGACCTGATGTAGATAGGCTTGGGCTGCAAGTTATATAGTTCTGGGAATCAAGCATGTTACACATTTGTGGAGGAAGATATACCTTCTGACTGGACTTCAAAGTAGATGTGGAATTCTTGCATTATCTCTTTTTCACTTGTTTGGGGAAAAAAAAACACAGCAAGCAGGCCTTGACAAGAGTAACCTACTGTATGCTATTCTGCAGAATGTTGCTGGTTGTGTGGTTGTGCAGAGCAAATTATTTTAAGCACAATCGACAGATCCTAGGTCTGCTGCATGCAGTTAAGCTGTAAGTACTTCACTTACAATCTGTTTAATTGGAGTCTTGGGTGACACTGCTCTGCTGCCTCCTCCCCAGGTACATGACTGCCTTTAAGAACACTGCAAGGTTGGAAAGTAAAGTTGAGTTTACACTGAGACAGATATATCGGCTCCCATGCTTTGGAGACAAATGGAATCTCATCCATCGTTCATTTGCCAGCATGCTGGTGCTATGTTTCAGAGTGCTTTGGGTTAGGATTTCAGCTTGCCCTTCCTTCTTAATGGGGTCCCTTGGTGGTGAATGCCATCCAAGCACAGGATGGATGAGATGCCCTAAGGACCTGCATCCGGCTTACCTTTTAAGTAGGGCCTTGCTGAACTATGAACTGAAGTTTCCTTGAACTGCTGCATGAGGATATGAAACTTACAGGCGGGGGGTGGGGGAGGAAGTGAGCCATATTGTATACAACAGCATGTATCATTTTAAAACAGTGCTTCGTGGCAGTATGAAATGATTTTTCTTGTGGTGGCGACTTACATTTTCTGTGTGTCTCATTTTCTGTTCTGACTCTAAATAGGAGAAGTAGAGAAAAATGGTTGGTGTGTCAGTTCTGGTCAGTGTCAAGACAAGCTTGAAACTGAATCAATTTCAGCCTTATAATGATGAGCAGGTTGTCTCATTGTCAGGAAATGGCTCCTAAGTCTGAAACTTCATAATGGCAGATAATGGCTAATATTTTGTAATATTAGTGTATTGTCAGTGTATTTTGATACTGTAATCAATGCTGTATTGCTGTAAAGATGTCTGTATGGGGGTGCCCTGGAAGACTGTTTGGATGCTGCAGCTGGGACAAAATTCATCAGCACACTGACTTGGGATTCAAGATAAAACCACCACAGCTGTTCTTGCCAGTCTGCATTGGTTGCAAGTATAGTTTTAGGCACAATTCAAAGTACTATGGTAACCTGAAAAGCCCTACGTGGTTTAAGCCCTAGCACTTGAAGGACCACTTCTTTCTTTTAAAACCTTTTGTCCTTTGATTTGACTGATAAAACCCTCTTCCATTTTCCCTAGTAGGAGGTAAAGCCAATTAGGGCTCAGAAGGCATCGTTTTCTGTGAGAGGACCATTTTGGTGGAATTCTCTATTAACGCAGGAGTGCAATTAAGATCTACTGGTTTCGTCTATAGTGTTTTGGTAGATTGGCTGCTAAATGACTGGCAAAGGGTTTAGTGATTTGAGCTGTTTTTATACTGCTTTGTTTTTGTTTGAATGTGCAGTTATTTGGCAAACGTTAGATATTCAGCATCAGCGTTTGATAGCCAGAATTTTTGCTATATCACTTCATTCATTTAAACACCCCAATTTTTGAAACTTTGGAAACAGCTTTGACATCAAAACCTGTATTGCAAAATTTGAAAACTTAAAGCTTACGTATATATCCCACATCTTTTGGTGCACCCTCAAATGCATTTACAAGCAACAGCATTAAAAAATGAGTGATGTGTAGGATGCTGAACCTTTATCAATATCAATTCAATTCAAAAATCTTTATTAATTAACAAACAAACAAATAAAACAAAGGTTTGTCTGAACCTTTATCAGCAAGGCAGATGCAAGTCACTACTTTTAGAATGATGAAATGGATCTGATTATTATTTTTTCACATTTTTATACTGCCCTATCTCCAAGGAGCCAAGGAACTTGGTGTGGTGTTCATAGTTCCTTCTTTCCTTTTGTCCTCACCACAACCCTGTGAGGTAGGTTAGACTGAGAGATAGTGACTGGCCCAAAATCACCCAGGAAATTTTGACTGGAATCTCAGGATCCAATCCCGTCCAATTTTCCAGAACTGATATAGTGGCAGTAAAGTAAAGTTTGTATCTTGAGGAGACCTTTGTGACTGCCTCACCTCCACAGGATGAAATGCATGGCCTATTAGTATGGCTGCATGAGTGCTAGAAAGTTGGATAGAATTGGGCCCTTAGTGACTAGTGAGCAATATCCTTTAGTTTGTTTCTTGCACTTGTTTCTATGTGAAAAGTACAGCATTTGTATTTTTCTCTATATCTCCATTTCATTTCCTTTAATTCCTTTCATTTATAACTTCTTTCTTTCACTCAGTTTCACCATCTTGTCCTGACAGCTGCTAAAAGGGCCTTGTTTCCCCAGCCTGCATGCCATGGAGAAGGAAAAAAATAAACAACTAATGTAAGATGTTGGATATAGTATGAAATTGATTCCTTATAGTTTTCCTGCTTTTAAAAGGTCTTCCAATGTTTTAGTGATCCTAAATCTACTGCTCTTATTAAGAAGTTGTGTTTTAAATGTCTACAGGAGGCTTGCTGACCTCACAACCTTCTTTGTAAGGAGGGTGCATCCAAAGCTATTAAACAAAATTAATTTCAGCACTTTTAAATTGTTAATCTTACAAAAGGCAACTCACTTGCTCTCTAGTGATCCCACAGGTCATCATTCTGTGTGCTGGAAGCCATCACCAGAGTTCACAGCTTGTGAATATTATTGCACTGAATATGTTATCCCAAATGCCTTTCAAAATTAATTTCTTTGCTCTCCACCTCCTGCCACCCCCACCAGTTCTTTGAGGTCTGGCAGCTTGGTAAGTTGGTGAACCCACTGGAATAGCCCCAATACTTTTTTCTTCAGTTTAAAGTTGGTCTGCTGGCCCTGAATTAGTGCTTTGCATTACAGAGATGGACATCAGGCAGTAGAACAGGACTTTTCAGACTGGGGTATCACGATGCCCCAGCCTGTGGGCCCTGGAGCATGTCCCCTTAAGGGGTGGGGGCAGCGAGGAGGTAGGGAAGAGGCAGCAGTGCAATCCCCAGGATCGCTCCACTTTCACTTTCGAAGCTGCAGGGAGCCCTGCAGAAGGTCGCGCAGGGCTCCCCGCACCCCCAGGAGGCTGCAGGAGGCTCAGGTAAGTGCACCCAAGCCCCTGCAGCCCCCTGAGCAGCGCGATCCTGGGGATTGCACAGCTGCTTTCCCCCTGCTCCCACCGCCTCCCCTGCCCCCGCAAGAACTTAGAGCGGTTTTCAAACTCCCGGCGAGTTTGAAAACCACTGCAGTAGGAGATCAAGAGCCCAATCCTATCCGGTTTTCCAGTGCTGGTGCAGCTGTGCCCATGGGGCATGCACTGCATCCTGTGGTGGGGAGGAAGTCACAGAGGCCTCCTCAAGGTATGGGAATGTTTGTTCCCTAACCTCGGAGCTGCATTGTGGCAGCCCCAGTGCTGGAAAATTGGAGAGGATTGGGCCCCGAGTAAGGCAAACAACGACAGCTTTAGCATTCCCATTTCCCATGTCAAAGGCTATATCTCTTTTACATATATGGTTAACCCATTATTCTGCATCCCTTTTATATGGTTAACCCATTATTCTGCATGCCTGTTAAACATCTGTAGTTTGGTCAGATATTTTTATAATCAGACATGCATTCTTTTCAAAAGGTTTGGATGTATTCATAGGTGTTGGGATGGCTCCATTTTTCCTGCGATCATCTCAGTTGTCCATCCTCCTTACATTTCTTTGTCTCAGCCACTCAGGCTAATTTTCAGCCATCCGCTGGCTCCTATTTTGGGATAATAGCCTCTCCTTTTTGCTGTTGTCTTGTCATGTTTGGTTCGGCAGCACAAGGACTTTAAATTAGCCAAAATGTTTGCACGCTGGGTTTTCTCTGCCCCCAGTGCCGGTTGTAGCTCCACTGAACCACTTGATGTTGAAATTGATGATTGCTTGGAATGAGTAAGAAATTGTTGGTGGCTACCAGGAAGATTCATTCACGCAGAGTTCCCTTAAACAACATAAGAGGGAAGGAGGGAGAGATTTCCTTCATTTTCCTGCTGCCTAGCAGTTGGTTGTATTGTCCTTCTACCAGATTCCTGCTGAGTGATTATGGTCTTGCCAGGCTGGGTCCATCTTCTGATTTGAGAAGGGAAAACAGAAAGGGGAAAAAATCCACAAAAGATATACATTCAGTAGCTAGATTCAGTGAGGTACAGCTTTGTTTTTAACCCATTAATGAAGAATGCGCGTTAATTTAATTCTTGGCTTTTATTCTCACCATACTGATGCTTACTCAGTGCTGATTCATAGCCGCTAAAAGCCATCTTCCTTGGCCTACCACTGTTTGTGAACTTTATTGACTTACTGCTATTTGTGATGCTTAACCAAATTGGGGGAAAAAAAGTTCTCAAGTTACCACCGATAATATTTTGAACAAAAGGAACGGGTTACCTGTGCTACCAAGGGAATGTTGCTTCAAAGCAAAACTTAGCAATGAAACCACTCTTGGTTTGTTAGCCTTTATTAGTGAAAGAGATTTGGCTACCAGATTTTTTGAAGAATATCAATACAATTAGTAGAAGATTTTCTGGAACTTTGATTCAAAACCATTTACAGCCCATATGCTGCCCGGAGTACAGGTCTGCAGCGGCACCAAAAATAACTCTTGCGCTAACCGGGCAATGCCAATGGCTTCTCGGGAGAAGGGGTCTTTCGTTCCCTTCCCCAGGTAAGGCAAGTAGTCCTGCAGTGGGGCTAGTCGATTTTATGGGGATCCAAGGGTCAGCATAGAATCAAGAGCCTCCATGTTGGGCTAGTAGCTTCACCGATCCTGCCTCTCTCTCGCCCTGCTCCCTTTTCAGCACGCCTCCTCCCTGCTCTCTCCCTGCCTTCCCACGCCCCAGAATGCCTCCTCTCCACTTCCCCCTATGCCCCCACCTGCCTCTTTGCCACCCAGAGGCCCGTGCAAGTGGTGGAGCACCCGGTGCTCTGCTAGTGCTAGCCCAGCGCTGGCTGGCACTTCACCAGCATGAGGGCCTCACAAACGTGCTTAATGGCACATTTGCGATAGTATGCATGGCAGTAAACTGGCGCGCACTGTTTAGGATTGGACCCTTAGAAAGTTTGTGATCTATAATATAGCAGGAAGTGTCTTCTAGCATGTCAGAAACTAAATAAAGTTAAATGAGGAAAAAGAACAAAGCATCTTGAAGCTTTTTAAAACCTAACAAATTGATTTCAAATATAAACTTTCAGGGGCTACAAGCAACTTCATCAGATGCTCAAACCATAATAATGGCCATTTTTCTCCCAAGCCCTTAGACCTTAACTTTTTTTTTTTGTTTTCTATCCCTACCCGTGTGTGTGTGTGTGTGTGTGTGTGTGTGTGTGTGAGACTATAGGCCATAAAAGCTTTTACTGAAATAAGTCTTCACAATACTTCAAGACTGCTTTTGTTGTTGTTGCTGAAATAGATGAGCAGTCCAATCCTAACCAGGCTTCCCATTCCACAGTACAGTGGCGCCAAAATAATAGCCCCTGAATTATGTTGGGCCAGCGAGGGGTGGGGGTGGAGCAATCAGAAATTGTTTTTGAGTCTTTTGTTAAGGTGCCCAGATGTAGTGGAAGCTGCTGTACCATTAATGGTTGCATTGAAAAGGGAGCAAGAATTTTCAGCAGGTGAAAGCTGCATGATAGTATATCAAATGCCATCCTTCTAGCCAATGATTACTGGGCTGGGGCGCCTTCCCTATGAGGAAAGGCTACAGTGTTTGGGCCTCTTCAGTCTAGAAAAGAGGCGCCTGAGGGGGGACATGATTGAGACATACAAAATCATGCAGGGGATGGACAGACTAGATAGAGAGACACTCTTTTCCCTCTCACACAACACCAGAACCAGGGGACATCTACGAAAGTTGAGTGTTGGGAGAGTTAGGACAGACAGAAGAAAATATTTCTTTACCCAGTGTGTAATTAGTCTGTGGAACCCCTTGCCACAGGAAGTAGTGACGGCATCTTGCCTAGATGCCTTTAAGAGGGATTGGACAAATTTCTGGAGGAGAAGTTCATTACGGGTTACAAGTCATGGTAGGTATGTGCAAGGAAGAGGTAGGCTGCCTCTGATTGCCAGATGTAGGGGAGAGCACCAGGACGCAGGTTGTGTCCGTTGTCTTGTGTGCTCCCTGAGGCATTTGGTGGGCCACTGTGAGATACAGGAAGCTGGACTAGATGGGCCTTTGGCCTGATTCAGTGGGGCTCTTCTTATGTTCTTATTCCCTCTTTTTCATAACTATTAAAAATTACAGGAATTCTTCTTTTCATTGGGTCACTCTGCATCCTTCTACTAAGCTTTGTTATCCTTCCCAATAGTATCAGC
Source organism: Tiliqua scincoides (assembly GCF_035046505.1). Classification (NCBI taxonomy): domain Eukaryota; kingdom Metazoa; phylum Chordata; class Lepidosauria; order Squamata; family Scincidae; genus Tiliqua; species Tiliqua scincoides. The sequence continues at coordinate 253,142,381 of NC_089821.1, forward strand.
ACATTTCTTGGTACATTTATGAGCTCATCTGACTATATGTGTGCTCTAAAAAGATATTTATGCATCACTAGTTGCACCAGAATGTGGTTGGAGACAGGCCTGAAGAGTGGGGTAGGATGGGGTTGGGGGCAAAATCCCCAGAGCCTGGGCTTCCAGGAGCCCTGGGTCATAACAAAACAGACTATACAAAACAAACAAACAAACAAACAAACAAACAAACAAACAAACAAAACAAATTTATTATGAAATTCAGGAAGTGGACCCCAATCAGGCATCTTGCCCCAGGCCCATTGCTAGTTCCCAGTGGCCCTGACTAAAGATCTGTCCTTGAATGCAAGCCTGAAGTTCTTGATCTAGCCTGGATGACACACATCTCCTTGGCTGTATCAGAGTATCAGTTCATTAACAAAGTGAAGCATCATTCTTAACAAGTAGTGTCTCTTTCTGTCTTGTTGAAAGAAAATCAAAGGAATTCTGATTCTGATGGCAATAAGAGCCACACCTCACTAATCAACAACCAATGCCTATTATTAAACAATTGTGATATGTTCACATTTTAAGTGTATTGTGACTAATTCACTTAATTGTTCCATTTTTAAATGTTCAGTGTTGTTCTGAGTTTAATTTTCCAAGTATCATTTTATGCTAATCCACAATGTAACACACGCAAAATAACCTCGATAATACGTTTCCAATCATAACTCTTTTCCTCACACCAGGGAGGCTTCTTTGCCTTTTTACAAAGTCTAATAAGAATGTCATTTATAAAATTACCCTGTTTGAAAGAACACAAACTGCATCCCAATATAGATCACAGTGGAAAATGACTCAAAATTACACAAGAGCTTTCTGCTCTTCTCTTTCTTTTGCACCCTCCTTAGTTCAGCTGTCTTATAAAATGTGCAAAGTCTATCATGGCATTTTAGTTTAGAGTTGCTAATAATCTCTTTGCATGTTTCATTGGTGCATTATTTATAGCCTCCTATAAAAGGGTCTTCTACAATCTCCTGCTTCTGTGATGCTGCTGATACAATTTCCACAGATTGAAAATGCTGCTTTAAAGAAAAGGAAAAGCGGGGATGGGGGGAGAGGAATGTGAAGATGAACCTTCACATGAGCACCATATTTACAGATCATTTTTGTCATATGTAAAACTCTGCTTGCAAATTGTTATTGACTAATTCATTCAGTTAAAGCCTCTACCAAAGAAGCATCTGAGAGGGAAACTTTGCAACTGAAATCTCACCATAAAATCATTGCAGAAGCTATGAAGAGCCCCCTGTCCAGTTGCTGATTAACTAGAAGCCTTTGCCTTGTAAAGGTTCCTAGGCCTGTCCCTGAAAAGATAGTTGGAGCTGGAAGACTCTCTGCTTTTCCCTAATAAATTCCCTTTTTAACCCACTTGTTAGTCCAGCGTTGTTCACACTAACTACAGAAAGGGCCCTCTGTCTCGGGCATAAATTACTCTTATGTGCCACTGTCTCTGAGCAGCCCCCCAGTTATGGATTGCTTTGTTCTCAACTTGACAGGAACATAATTAGAACTGTTGATGAAATCTACCAAATTGTTCCTCCGTGGCCTCAATGGTCAGGAAATTTGGCTGAGTCGTATTTGTCACTGACGTAAAGGCTCTAAACACTTCATATTAACTATGTTATTAATGTGCCCTCTAATCTGTCCATGAATTGGTAGCACTTGAAACAAGCTATGCGCTAATAGCACCTTGTGATAAATACATTGTAATGCTCTTTAAAAGTTTCTAGACAATGAAAAAATGGCAATAAAAAGGTGAAGCTTTCTATGTTCTGTCTTTTAAAAAAAATTGAATTTCTTTTATATATTTATTTTTTTCTCTTCTGTGCAGCTCATTGAGAACTTTCACTATTTCGTTACCCAAGCACCTCAGAAGAAATGAATAATCTGACAGTAACAAGGCTTGACAAAATATTTACAGGCTTTTTTATACACTGAATATGACTAGAGCAGAATTGTTCATTAAGAATAGTTTTAGTCACAAAATGTCTAACACAGTAGTGGCCAACCTTTTAGCAAGTGTACTCACGCACCCAGTGCAAAGTATGATGTAGTGCTATGCTAATACAGACTACAGTGCATACATAGCTGCTTGTGAGCCCAATCCTATGCAAGTCTGATCAGAAGTAAGTCAGTATTGTGTCCAGTTCTGGTTGCCACATCTCAAAAAGGATATAGTGGAGATGGGAAAGGTGCAAAAGAGAGCAACCAAAATGATTACTGGGCTCGGGCATCTTCCTTATAAGGAAAGGCTACAACATTTGGGCTTCTTCAGTCTAGAAAAGAGGCGCCTGAGGGGGGACATGACTGATATACAAAATCATGCAGGGGATGGACAGAGTGGATAAAGAGATGCTCTTTTCCCTCTCGCATAACACCAGAACCAGGGGACATCCACAAAAGTTGAGTGTTGGCAGAGTTAGAACAGACAGAAGAAAATATTTCTTTACCCAGCATGTAATTAGTTTGTGGAACTCTTTGTTACAAGAAGTAGTGATGGCATCTTTGCCTAGATGCTTTTAAGAGGGGATTGGACAAATTTCTGGAGGAGAAGTTCATTATGGGTTACAAGTCATAGTAGGTATGTGCAAGCTCTTGGTTTTAGAGGCAGGCTGCCTCTGATTGCCAGATTCAGGGGAGGGCACCAGGACGCAGGTTGTGTCTGTTGTCTTGTGTGCTCCCTGGGGCATTTGGTGGGCCACTGTGAGATACAGGAAGCTGGACTAGATGGGCCTTTGGCCTGATCCAGCGGGGCTCTTCTTATGTTCTTATTATAGTCAATAGGGCTTACTCCCAGGTAGTTCTGGATAGGATTGCAGCCTGTGTCTTGGACTGGTTTTGCTTTAGTTCCTGAAGCCAGACAGTAACATGTAAGAGCTGGTCTGGAGAGCAGGGTTAACGCTGACCTAATCTGACCCATGACCCCTCCTGTTTGTGTGCCACAAATGTCCAGATCCTGTGCCACTTTTAGTACCTGTATCACAGATTGGCTGCCCTAATATACCAGGGCTGCAATCCTATGCATGCTTTCCTGAGAATAAGCCCCATTAAGAAGGAAGCAACTTGTTTTTCAGGTTTCCATATTTTAAAACAAGATCCTCTGTAGTGTCTGCAGTTTTGAAAAGAGGATTGAGGAGGTGGGGTGGGCATGGGTAGGGGGAAAGCTATGGAACTATTTCACATCTGGCTGGTTTTCCTGCTTGGTATCACTCCCACAAACTGTGCTATGCCTTCTTTGAAAAGGTCAACAGACATGTGGATGCGGGAGAACCCGTGGACATTATATATCTGGACTTTCAGAAGGCATTTGACACGGTCCCTCACCAAAGGCTACTGAAAAAACTCCACAGTCAGGGAATTAGAGGACAGGTCCTCTCGTGGATTGAGAACTGGTTGGAGGCCAGGAAGCAGAGAGTGGGTGTCAATGGGCAATTTTCACAATGGAGAGAGGTGAAAAGCGGTGTGCCCCAAGGATCTGTCCTGGGACCGGTGCTTTTCAACCTCTTCATAAATGACCTGGAGACAGGGTTGAGCAGTGAAGTGGCTAAGTTTGCAGACGACACCAAACTTTTCCGAGTGGTAAAGACCAGAAGTGATTGTGAGGAGCTCCAGAAGGATCTCTCCAGACTGGCAGAATGGGCAGCAAAATGGCAGATGCGCTTCAATGTCAGTAAGTGTAAAGTCATGCACATTGGGGCAAAAAATCAAAACTTTAGATATAGGCTGATGGGTTCTGAGCTGTCTGTGACAGATCAGGAGAGAGATCTTGGGGTGGTGGTGGACAGGTCGATGAAAGTGTCGACCCAATGTGCGGCGGCAGTGAAGAAGGCCAATTCTATGCTTGGGATCATTAGGAAGGGTATTGAGAACAAAACGGCTAATATTATAATGCCGTTGTACAAATCGATGGTAAGGCCACACCTGGAGTATTGTGTCCAGTTCTGGTCGCCGCATCTCAAAAAAGACATAGTGGAAATGGAAAAGGTGCAAAAGAGAGCGACTAAGATGATTACGGGGCTGGGGCACCTTCCTTATGAGGAAAGGCTACGGCGTTTGGGCCTCTTCAGCCTAGAAAAGAGACGCTTGAGGGGGGACATGATTGAGACATACAAAATTATGCAGGGGATGGACAGAGTGGATAGGGAGATGCTCTTTACACTCTCACATAATACCAGAACCAGGGGACATCCACTAAAATTGAGTGTTGGGCGGGTTAGGACAGACAAAAGAAAATATTTCTTTACTCAGCGCGTGGTCAGTCTGTGGAACTCCTTGCCACAGGATGTGGTGCTGGCGTCTAGCCTAGACGCCTTTAAAAGGGGATTGGATGAGTTTCTGGAGGAAAAATCCATTATGGGGTACAAGCCATGATGTGTATGCGCAACCTCCTGATTTTAGGAATGGGTTAAGTCAGAATGCCAGATGTAGGGGAGAGCACCAGGACGAGGTCTCTTGTTATCTGGTGTGCTCCCTGGGGCATTTGGTGGGCCGCTGTGAGATACAGGAAGCTGGACTAGATGGGCCTATGGCCTGATCCAGTGGGGCTGTTCTTATGTTCTTGTGTTCTTATGTTTTCCCCTAAAAGTTGGAAAACAACTTGGGAGAGGGATTTTTTGCTGGGAAAATGTGAGAGGGTATTTCTCCTCCCTCCCATTAGCCCTCTGCTCAAGACTGCAGCCTCTGCAAAAGCAGCAGCAGTAGTAATGGGGTGTGTGGTTATACACACAGCTGAACACCACATGTAGTTTGGACCTAGAGTGCATCTCACACTTCTTTGGAAACACCCTGGTGTGTTTTGAAACAGACTTGTATTTACCGGCTTCCCCATTATTTCTTCCCAGCAAATAGCTTGCCACACATACAATTCAAATTACCCTTAAACTAAATCAGTCATGATTTGCATGTAGAGATTTGAATAATTGTTCTCTTGTGATATAGTCTATTAAGAGAATGAATGCATCCAGGAGAAACTGCAAGGTAAAACTAAGTCATCAGAAAATTGTTGCTTATATGTGCAAGTTTTCAATGTGTCCTATACTGGCGGGCCAGCAACCGCACCCCAGAATGCACCACAGAATGCCTTGCGGCAGCCAGTAACATACTAGAAAAATCACGAAACCCTTCCGGTTTTGCAGTTGCAAACTGGAAGTGGGTCACAGTAGTTTTTTTTTCATTCTCTGCATGTTGGGGAGCCCCGCGGAGGTGTCTGCAGGGCTCCCCACACCCCCTGGATACTGCTGCTTTGTTGTGTAAGTAAAGCCCCTGGCCCCCCTGGCACAATTCTGGGGTTCGTTTTGCTGCATCCCCCCTTCCCCTTTGGTGCATTCCCTCCTCCCCTGCCAAGACTAACCTCGGAAGTTTTACTCCCAAGGAGTTTGAGAACCCATGGGACAAGCTTTGGTATTTCCTTTATCATTTTTCTCATCTTTAATTAAGCTTGCAAAAGTGTACATGTGCAGGCGTTTTGGTGAGAATTCAAAGTGATTAAATCTTATGGCTTGTTGGACTTCATACTATATCTTCATTAATTCTTCTTTTATCTGTGCAGTAGCATTCTAGTGGAAGAGTGGTTAGAATGATTCGATGTCAGTTAGAATGTTCTTATTACATGAAGGGGGGCTTTATGTCTTGTACCTAATTAGTCTTTTGCTATTCCTTCAAGGGTTTTTCTTTGCACAACTCCTTTTTTATTAAGTCTTTGTTATTATTGTGACAGTACCATTGTGTGTGTCCCCTCTCCCTTCTTTCTCAGTTGTTCCTTCGGCAGATTCTGGCAAACACGGGCTCATTACACCTGTAGTAGTCTATTTAATTTTATTTGCAGCTCAGAAAGATAATCAAGGGTGACCAAAGTATGGGCCTGATGCTCTTTTCCTTTCTTTCACCTGTGAAAACCAAGGATTATTCCCAGAGGTCAAGGGGCTTTTGCTGGTGTAAAAATTCAGACTGTGATGAAAATTGAACCCATTAGTTTGGTTAATATGTGCTTCCTCACAGAATTAGTTGTGTAGAGCATATGCTCCTAGATGCTCATGTTTGAAATGATGATTCACAGTTAATCGTTATGAGAAATAGCTTGCCACTTCATAAACTCCAGGAAAGACTGTTTTCTTTTTCAAACATTTAAATTACTCAGCCATTTAATGCATTAAAACCCAATTATAACTAACAGTATTTCAGGGAATATAAAAAGCTTTTTCTTGCACAAGACACACACACACTTTATCACATGTGGCAGTGGGACCCTCTCTTCCCCACAGCATCTTAATTTGGTCTTGATTTCAAACACTGCAAGACTTATTTTTTTGCAATCTTATGCACATTTAATTTGGTGTAAGTTCTGCTGAAATCAGTGGAACTTTCTTCTGTGTAGACAGGGATAGGATCAGGCTGCACATCAAATACCAGCTATTTCCTTATAATAGTATTATGTTATATACATGATGAATGTTAATACATTTTGTTGGAGGGGGTGAATTTTGCTCATGAGCAACCATGTATCTAATTCTAGATATGTGTGCGCCTAGAGTTATAGGATGGCATAAAATTCAGTGCCTTTTTTTCTTGAAACATTATTCTGTTATGAAATATGGGTGAGAGTATAATTAGATTAGTGGTGATGATGAGTGTGGATGGTGGTTTTGATACCACTGCAATAAATTTGGCTGATCAGAACCAGAACTGTGCTAACCATAGTCATGTGCATCAATGGAATTGACATACTCATAAATTGCAAAGAGCATGGAAGAAATGAACATAAACGGAACCCCAGTGGTGGCATTCTGCAAAACATGTTTTCTATTGCCTCTGAGTGGGCATGAGGAATACAAGGACTTATAATACTTAGATTCATCTTGGCATGGAAACATGACTGATGAATGTGTTTTGTGTGTTTTGAACTGTTGTGTCAACATAGCATAGTTTACATTTTTGATTAAAAACAAACAAGAATTGACATACCTGTGAAGTATAGTATAAATGAGTCTGCAATACTAATGACATTAAACAGCCTGGGTCAATTCAGACAAGGTTTCCTCTCGCCTCATCAAAAGTTCTTTTAGTGATCACATAGGATCTGTCCATGGAAACAGCTGTATGAAAAATCATGGGGTAAAGATATTGTGGAAGGTGGATCCCCACCTTCACTTTTCAGACTGAAGGTGGGGATCACATTTTTAATGTTGGGGCCTGGGGTTAGCTCCTTCTCCCATGTGTCAGACTCCTGATCACTGACACTAACCTTGTAAATCCACTTCTGCTTATACTGTCAGTCACTTGCCCAGCTTCCCAGACAGTGGGTGAACTTGGTGGGGGTGAGTGGGGCATTTCTTCACCCTTTCCACCCTGGCTTGCTCCCAGATTGCTATCCTGTTGCTATGAAGCAACAAGCATGTAGAGCTTTGAAAATCTAGAGCAGGGGTGCCCAAACCCCAGCCCAGGGGCCACTTGCGGCCCTTGGTGGCTCCCAATCCAGCCTGCGGGGAGCACCCAGTCTCCAATGAGCCTTTGGCCCTCCAGAGACTTGCTGGAGGCTGCGCTGGCCCAACGCAGCTGCACTCAGTGTGAGGACGACTGTTCAACCTTTCACCTGAGCTGTGGGATGAGGGCTCCCTCCACTACTTGCTGTCTCATGTCTGTGATGCAGCAGTGGCAGTGAAGGAAAGACTGGCCTTGCTTTGTGCAAGGCCTTTTATAGGTCTTGAGCTACTGCAAGACTTTCATTCATTCATATAAGCTCCATCTCAAATATATTCATTTATGTAAATTTATTCAAATTTGAAATGTAAATTAATTCTTTTTTTTCCTGGCCCCTGACACAGTGATAGAGAGATGATGTGGCCCTCCTGCCAAAATGTTTGGGCACCCCTGATCTAGAGTAACTGTGAAACTGTAGATTTTCAAACTAGACTGCTGCCGCATGAGCAGTAAGTCCTTTGTGGGGAAAACTCACCCCAGTGTGGCTGTCCCCACAAAGCTCCCTATGAAGGACTGCCATTGGTTTCAGTTTCAAATTGTGTAACAGGGGATTTGAATGATGGAGAGGCTCAATATGTTGGCCATTCATCAACACCTTCACCAACATGGGGATCTGTTTATCAGAGCTATCTGAAATAGTACTATAGGAGGTAAGACATGAAACCGGCACGAATTGGCCAGAATATACAGCTCTCGTTGGCCGCAGTAATTGTCAGTCAACCCAGGTTGGGAGTACTGTAGTAAAAATAAAGGAAGTGGTGTTATTGGAGGTGTTCTTGTACCATATGTCCTGTGGGGACATGTGATCAGTTTTGCTTTTGCACATTACCTAGGAGCCCAAGCAGGGGATAATACTGTCTCATGAGAGATCTGTACCACCTCACTCAGTGAAGGCCAAATTTTCCCGTAGAGATTCAGTGCTCAAGGGGAGAATTTGGCCTTCATTGAGTGAGGTGGTACAGAAGTTGCCAATGATTAAAATTTACCAAGTAAAGTCATAGTTATCAATAGCTCCTCTTGTTAGATATGCAAAGTTCAAGTGCTTGTTTGCTTTAGTTAAGTGTTCTGAAGTGCTTCAGTAGGCACTGGCCCTATTCTGTAAACAAGCAGAGAAACTCTCCTGTTAATCACTGCAGCCGTGTAAGAGTGACTTACCTAATACTCAGGAATTGCTTCGTGGTGGCCCACACAACATGAACTCTAGTCCTCTGAAAAAGCATAGCTTAAACACTTTTTGAGTAGCTACATTATTTTTCAAAAATAATGTAAATAGGAAGCTAGTCAGTAGTTTATATATTTTTCCAGGGATAAAACACAGTATTTCTGGGGTAATGCACCTGTTTTGCATCTAGGAAGTCGCAGGTTTAATCTGTGGCATCTCCTGCTAAGGCAAGACAAGATCCATGTCTGAAATTGGAGAGTTGCTGCCAGTCAGTGTTTGGATCAAGTGTCTGATATAGCAACTTCCTGTCTTCTTGTTCTAAGTCAATGTTCTGTGAATGGAAGAAGTTCCATTTGAGCAACAGAGGGGAGATTTTCAGTCCCCCCTTTGTGCCACAACTCTTAATGCCACATGCTTTCCTGGTCAAGAAGGTTGCATTTGAACTTTGCTTGCTATCTCCCTTCGCCAACTCATGCATTCATCTGACTGGGCTGCTAGCATCTACACAGGAACATAAGCCCCACTGGATCAAGCCATAGGCCCATCTAGTCCAGCTTCCTGTATCTCACAGCAGCCCACCAAATGCCCCAGGGAGCACACCAGATAACAAGCGACCTCATCCTGGTGCCTTCCCTTGCATCTGACATAGCCCATTTCTAAAATCAGGAGGTTGCACATATACATCATGGCTTGTAACCCGCACTGGATTTTTCCTCCAGAAACTTGTCCAATCCCCTTTTAAAGGCATCCAGGCCAGATGCTGTCACCACATCCTGTGGCAAGGAGTTCCACAGACCAACCACATGCTGAGTAAAGAAATATTTTCTTTTGTCTGTCCTAACTCTCCCAACACTCAATTTTAGTGGAAGTCCCCTGGTTCTGGTGTTATGTGAGAGTGTAAAGAGCATCTCTCTATCCACTTTATCCTTCCCCTGCCTAATTTGGTATGTCTCAATCATGTGACCCCTCAGGCATCTCTTTTCTAGGCTGAAGAGGCCCTATTGCAGTGGTTCCCAATCTGTGAACTGTGACTCCCCAGGGAGCTGCCAAAAGCAGCCAGGGGACCTGCAGATTCATCCCTTGAAGGCCCCTTCCTAAAAGCCAGCATTCTCAAAGGAAGAGCCAGAGAAAGTTAGAGATTGTGGCATTTTCTCTCCTTCTTGGCATGCTGACACTGCTTGAGCCTGCTCATTTTATTTTCACCTTTTTGGTGTGGTGATTAGCAATAAAGGTGTCTTCACAATGATGAATCCTGGGAAAGCAAGTGGGGAGGGTGATGAGAGACTGTTACTCTGAATGGAAGTACTAGCAAGGCCAAGCTTACCCCACCTCCCCTCAACCACTGGAAACCACTGGGCTGTTGTTTACATCAGTGATTTTCAATCTTTTTCATCTCAGCACACTGACAAGGTGCTAAAATTGTCAAGTCACACAATCAGTGTTTTGAGAATGCATGCCATGCTGCTGGGGGGGCACACATCCCCCAATGGCCGTATTAATAAGTCACTTGCAGATTCCCACTGCATACCTGCGGCACACTGATTGAAAATCACTGGTCTACATGCACATAAACCTGGAGATGATCAGGGCTGTGTGTGCAGAGAATAAAAATGGTTGTGAGAATTGGCTCTGTGGTATTGCAAATGTTTTATAGCTCTAACCCTCTGCCAAAACTACCTACTGTTCAGTCATTGATTCATCTAGCTCAGTGTTTTCTGCAGTGAATGATATTGACTTTACAAGGTTTCAGACAGAGGCCTTCCCCTCTACTTATAGTCCCCAGGGAACGTACCTTCAGCTTGCAGGACTTCAGGACTCCTTCAAGACTTCGGCATGCAAAACAATGTGCTGTACCCCTGAGAGACAGCCCCTCCCCTTTGGTACTCAGTACTTGCACTCTTAAGACCATCATCTCAGCTATTGCTTCCAGGTATAGTTTAGGTCTAGGGAACAGTGGCATTGGTTGGGACTCAAGAAGTATCTTCCAATTTGATATACAAGGCTACAAAACAAGCACATTTCTCATCCTTTCCCATCAGATCAGTGGGTATTTTTGTAACTGATTCTTCTCATGCAGGTTAGGAGTAATTTTGATTGAGGCTGAACCTTGAGGTGAAGGCGAGTGAGTTCCTACAAGGATTTTATTATCAGAAGATTTGAGCCCTGATGAACAGCTTATGAGGATATTTGCCGTTTCCTTTTATGGTGTCAGTAGTGGTATTTGGAGCAGCTTGAAAAATCAAAGAAGTCCCATAAAGGTCTGATAGTAAAGTACTCCATCAGAGATTATGCTGATCCAAATAGAAAGAATAAGAGAGTCATGGAGTAGAAATACATACCCAATCAGCTGCACAACAATTTTGAGTGGCAAGAACTGTGAGCCTAAGGAGTTAACCTCGGCCTTTACAGCTAGCATGAGATAATTTGGCATCCTTTCCTCGATGAGATCAGTTATTGGAAACCTGATATGCATATGGTTTTCTTTTATGTGATTCAAATACTGCATGCAAGTCTCAGAATGGAGTTACAAGACAATAAATTAGCCCTATAGCTAATCTAAATGCCATTTCTAAAAAAAGAAGTATGACGAATCTTACAAATAGTTAGATGTTACTTAGCTTTAGTACTACTTTTGTCAAACCTGATCAGTGCCCAAAAGTCACCTTTCTAAACATTAGCTGGGAGATTAATCAAGAGGGGCAAAAACTTACCTTCCAGTGGAACACAGAATGGGCTTTTAAAATTCAGTAGCAAGGGAATCAGGTCTGGTTCAAGACATTGTGCTGCTTCAAGGAGCAGCACTGCATATTTTGTGAGGTGCGTGTGCCTCGGGATTCCTTGCAGTCAGAGCGCAGGTGGAGTCAGTGGCATAGCTGAGGGGGCAGCATCTTACGGCTCCCCATGGGAGGCTGCAATGGAGTGCTTCCCCCCTTCACAGCCACTGTTAGCTGAGTGAAGCTTTGGGCAGCTGCCCAGAGTGTTGCTCAGCCAGCAGCAGAGAACGGCCAGAAATAATTGTGGTGACATCATCACATCACCATAATTACTTCCTGGACAGCCAGGTTGGGGGGGGGGCTGCATCTGGGGGTGTAACCTGGGGCAGGGAAAGCCACAGCTATGCCACTGGGCAGCGTATTCATTTCCACCAATGAAGTAAGGAGATGGATTCTGTGCCTATATTGTAGAGCAAGTGGTGATTTAGGCACCAAAACTACTGGTTAGCAGCAGCTTTCCTTTCGTCCTGTGCTCAATGTCTGTGCTCACATATGGATTTCAGTTCACATTTTGGGAACCATGACTCTGTACTGCCTTGCTACATTTTGATTGTGTGTGAAGTGGTTTACAGTTGCTATTTCACTGTTCTCAAAGCAACCTTTAAAGTGGAAAGTTCATCCAAGTTTCTGTTTAATGAATGGATACCCTTGGCAAAATATTGAATGTATCTCCCTGAACTCAATCCTGAACTTTTGAACCTAATGGCCTTTCCTCAACTGCATGCAGTAGCCTTCTGGCAAGCTACCACACTGAGAGCCTTCATTCTTTTCTCCCAAAAGACAATTGTGGTTAGAATGGATCAGTAAGGTAGAGAGGGTCCTGGTTCTTAGTGGCCCTGGTGTGCTGCTATCTCTGCTCATCTTCCCATCTGTACAGCAGCGACTGGAATTCTTTCATGTTTGTGCGGTTCTTGTCCCTTATGTCCAAATTTTCCTGCTTTTGTCCCTTTATGTAGCCTCCAAACTGTCTTGCCTCCCATTGCCACCACACATTTCTAAAAAAAATGAACACATATGCATTAAGCAATGGTGTAAGGAATCTGGCACTTGAGAAAAAAAATTTTTAAACACCCTTGGGTGTTTTACATGCCCCCAGGGCCACATGCCCTGAACACCCCCCAGGAATGTCCAGGAGGTGGTCTGAGGTGGGTTTCAGAAGGCTTGCTGAAGGCCTTAGAAAAGCTCTTCCAGTTTTCGTTAAAACCGGACGTGCCTTTCTAAGGCCTCTGGCAGGCCTTCTGAAACCTTCCAAGGCTCAGGGTGGTCTCACATGGCTTTCCTGGGGCACAACAGGCCTCCAAAAGACATCCCCCTGATCCCCCCCAGGGATCCCCCGCAGGGCAATTCCCCCTTGGCCATCCCATAATTACCCACTGGAACCAAGATATACCTGGAACTCCTTATCCAGCAAAAGTACTGCACTCTATAAAATGTTACCCTCTACGGTGGGAAGCTTTCCCAATGACAGACAATGACTTGATTGCTGAGAATGACTTAATCATGGTCATCAGTTAGGAAAGTTTCTCACTGAATAAATGCTAAACAATTAGTTGATGCTTATGCAGTCAGTTTATGTTAATACACTTTGTCAGCACTTGATTTCCAGATAACCTACAAATTTGTTCAGTGTTCCTGGAAATGTGTATGATTTGACTAGATCATTGCTTCTTTGGTAGTAAATACTCTTCTAGTTGAGTAGAGAGAGAACTGAAAGAATTACGTGGATTTAAGCTCACTTTGAGCCTCCCCTCGTGCTTTCACTTTTCACCTTCAGCTGTGAGTGCTGATCCAACGTGTTGCCCCATCTCAAGAAGCCACAGCAGCAGCAGTTTCACCAACCACCCTCCTTCCCTATCCCAAGCACATAAGCTGCAGCTAGGGCCAGGATGGATGGGGGCTTCCCCTTGCAGTGCGGGAAAGAGAGAGTACTGGTTCCTTTAAAAAAAAAATTACTTCCGGTAAGGGGGGGGGGCAGTATTTTAATGGGTTCCCTGGGGTGGCAAAACACCCAGCTACGCCATTGCACGGGACTCTTGGATGAGCCTAGTTTTGAAGGCATCTCAGTCCTCACTTCAAGTTCATTGCAATAGTATATTTATACCACACCACACCATCGCGCCAAACATCATTGTCTTTCCTGTGTTTGCTGTTATACTAGCATTTGCTGTGTTAGCATTATTAGCATGTGCGCCTGACTTTTCTCAAATGTATTCCCCTACAAGTCAGTGTCCCTATCTCTAATAATAAATTTAAAATCATATCTGGAAAGATTTGTGTGATCTCAGAATCCCAATGCCAGAAGTAAATGGTGTTTTTGAAATAATAAAACTACATAAATAAAAAAAATGAATGTCAAATTTATAGCATTGTATGCTAATCATTGGGAAGAAAGAAGAAAGCCTTATAAAATCTGTTTTTTCAAAAACCAAAATAGGACGGAATGAATGTATTTCTTTAACACTTTTATTTTAAAAACCAATTGTTTTATTTGAGGTGTGAGATGTGCTAACCTTGTCATTGTGAGTGCAGCAGAGCAGAAATGATAACTGTATATACTTTTTAAAAACAAAAATAGAGTGTGATTGTGTGTATGTGAGAGAGAGAGAGAGAGGAAGGGGGGAGGTGTGGAAAGAGAAAGGGAGACAACTTATTTAAATCCTGAATACAGTCAGACCTCATATGCATTGTTTAAAAAAAGAAAAAAAAAAGCCCTAAAGAATTGCATATGGATTAGGGGGATGAATATTCTATTATTTCAGGCTGTTCTGCTGATCTTCTTATTGTGACTTTGTGCTTCAGAAATCTGCCAGGAATTTGGCTTTGCCGTACTAGGCAGTAATTTTAAATGTGTATCAAGCACTTGATAGTGTATGATTTGCGTGCTGTTGCATTCCCATTCCCTAAATTTTCCACCAATTTATTACTTTTTTCATACTGTTTTAATATTTCAGGATGATGAATATATACAGCATCATTAAAGGTAAATAAAAAATGCATGAAATTAAAAAATGGAATATTAGATGTTTCTTTTCTGTAATCCCTAGGTCCAATAGAAATGAAATGTCTCTGTTCTGTCAAGTAATCCCTAAACATGATTATGGACGTTGTAGTTTCCACATAGCCCACATAATATTTGTATCGTATAAGCCTATTTATGTAAGGTTTGAGTAAAAGTTGTTATTAGAAGACCTATAAACCTATTTTACAATTCAGAAAGATATGCTTGTCTCTTAATCTCTTGACTTTTATTATTTTCCTGGAGCTGACAGCAGTGTGTCTTTAATTAATTTTTTCAGAATGTTGTTACATCTTTTGGGTACTTTCAGAATGATTTGGCTATCCAATTGAAATGTCTTTCTTAAGATACATAATTCAGTCCAGCAGTTAGTCCATTTGTTTTCATAGTTGGCAACCTTCAGTCTTGAAAGACTATGGTATAAGCCTACAGCACCCAGTATTCCCAGTCGGTCTCCCGTCCAAGTACTAACCTGACCCTGCTTAGCTTCCGAGATAAGACAAGATCGGGCATGTGCAGGGTAACAGTTGCTGTTACTTTTCTTTAAATCTATGGAGGTGAGGTAGAGCACCATTCCCTGTGTTTTTCTCCCCAAATTCCAGTTTTAATCTGAAAAGTATGGGAGAAACAGACTCACCTCCACCCTATTTTAGGATTAACTAGGAAACCATCTAGGTTCCTAAACTTCAAGCCATTATTTTGTTTTGTGAGTTGATTAATTTGAATATGGGAGAAGAAAAACTGACATGGTGAGTTGTTTTAGTGTTATAGAGAGAAACCCATACACAAAAAAATGCTCTGAGTACTACTTCTGATGGTTTAAGGATGAACTAAAGGCTAGGTTTTAGTTAACGTTTAATTGGTATAATTACATGGTCCAATTATTGTTCATGTTTGTTTTGTTTGTGGTAGTCTCAGTTATAAAGAAATACAGTGCAACTGTGATATAAGGTAGGTGTCTGGGGAAACCTGTGCAATAAGCTGCCTACTGAATACTATAAATCAGTGATTCTCAAACGTTTAGCACCAGGACCCACTTTTTAGAATGAGAATCTGTCAGGATCCACCAGATGTAATGTCATGTTTGGAAGTGACATCAACAAGCAGGAAAATTTTTAGCAGTCCTAGGCTGCAATCCTACCCACACTTATCCAGGAATAAGTCCTATTTAATATCATTGTTAAAAGCATATACAGAGTAACTTGTTCAAATCACAAATCAGTAACATTTCCCTAAATGTAGTCCCATACCATGGTAGCGTCAAGTCTAATATATTAAAAAATAAATTATTTAAATGAACGGGGACCCACCTGAAATTGGCTCGTGACTCAGCTAGTTTGAGAAACACTGCTATAAATGAAACTGAAGCTAAAATTCATGTCTATTTTGAGAGACAGGCAGCCCAATCTATCCACCCCCTCCTTCACTGATGCAGCAGGGCCCACTGCATTCTATGGGGGAGTTTTGCAACCCTGGCATCCTCCTTTTGGTAATGGAACAATACCTCAAGGTAATCCCTAGCCAGTATAATGGGGTAACTCAGATATGTACCTGCTAAATAACCTTGTGCAAGTCCATGTTGCCTCAGGTTGGTGAACTGAGCCCAGGAAGGGGGTAGGATACAGCATACAACAGCACTACCAATCCCACCCTTCACCAGCATGGCCATCCCCTGCCACTATCGTCACCCGCACCTCATTACACTCCTCCCCATTCTCCCCCATCCTGCCTCCCGCTCTGCTCAGAGCAGCCCTTACCTGCTCTGGCATGTGCTCCTTTTGGATCTGGCACCAACAGGACATTAGAATTAGACCAAGAATCTTACCCATGATGTTTCTGAAACTGTGGTGTCCAGGTGGAATTAGGCACAGCATATCAACATTGCATTGCGCTTTGGTTGTGTGAACTGATCCGTCATTGAAAATATTCTCTTTTCAAACATAAACACCATATCGAGCACAAAGTAAAGCAAGAAGAAAAATTGTCAGGTTAGCACTTAGGATCACAGACTGAATAGGAATGAAGGAACTATGTGTCGGTATAAAGACGGTTGTCATTTGGGGTTATATCATCGTATAAAGGACTTGAGAAGTTATAGTATTCTGCAATTATGGAAGAATAAATTCAGGCAGAACTTTAAGACAATGTTTTCTAATTATGAGTGATTCACTTCCGACACAAACTGACCAAAAAGGTTTGGATTGCTGAGAGTGCAATCCAAAGTCAAAGACCCACTGGCGCAGGGTTCCCTGTACTGCCAAACTGTGTCACAAATGTGCTGTAAAGCACATTTGCAAACCTGGAAAGTAAGCAGCGCTACAGGGATGCCTGTGCCACCACACCTATGCTGCATCCAGGACTTCCCCTGGATGCACCAGGTGGCAGTGGGGCAGTGGGAGGGTGTTTTGGAGGTGGGGAGGGGGCAGTTTGGTGCAGGGGGAGGGCAGAATGGACCAGATCAGGCCCAAAAGGGAAGCAGTATCAGCAGAGCAGAACTCTACTGTATCCTAACCCTTTTCCTAACCCAATGGAGAGAGTGCTGGGCTGTGGAGCACGAGGTCAGATGTTCGAATCCCTCCCTAGCCTGCAGTTTAAAAAAAAAGGTGGAGCACAAGGTCAGAGCCGGGGGTGCCCTCCCCCCAAAAAAGGTGGAGCACGAGGTCAGAGGTTCGAATCCCTCCCTCAGTGAAAGGGGGGAAAAAGGTGCTGGAACGCCATTCAGGTGTGTTCTATTACAAAAAAAGCCCTGCTTATAAGAGATTTGGCAAGTTATCTCTCTAAAGCTGAAATCTTATTCACTGTTTCATGTGAGTAAACCCCATCGCACACAATAGGGCTTTCTTCTGAGTAGTCATGCATGTGTATGACTGAGGAGTCATAGGATTGTGTTGTAGCTCTATTATACAAACTCATGTTTCTTACAACACTTGTCCATTTTTGAAATAAGAATTTGCACCCTGTTCCATTTCCAGGAATTATGAATGAATGAATGTTTATGGATCTAATGTAAATTAGACTAGTGGTCCTTCTGCCCAGTAAATCATCTTCAGAGGGTCTTGATCCTATCTTTCAAGGATTTCAAGGACCTTTAAATACCCTATAACTAAAATTACACGGAGAACTTGAATGTCTGGTTTGTGCTTGTGTAAATTCACAGGCTTTACAATTTTTATTTACCCTAAATACACCCATTATTTATTACAATCGTACCCATGTTTTATTTGCAGTTCCAGTACCACTAGTCAATGTGCTGTTTCACAATTCTAATCACATTTATCCTTACAGTAATCCTGTGATGATGTTTAGGCTAAGACATTATGGCTGCAATCCTAACCACACTTTCCTGAGAGTGAGCCCCATTGAACAAAATAAGGCTTACTTCTGAGTAGACCTGGTTAGGATTGTGCCCTATGTCTAGTCCAAGTGAATTTTTTAGCCCAGTTGCGATTTGAACCTCCCATGATTTTTCTGTCCTAACCAGTCTGCTTCACCTGTGTCACTTCCTGATACTGATTTCACATTTTTATCCCTCCATATATAATTGTGATTTTTAAGACTTTTGTCCTCTCAATTATAGAAATAGTAGAAGTGGCACAATTTCACAGAGTTCCACTCTTTGTCCTTTTCGCAATGATCACTCAGTGGCTCAGTGCTTGAGTTTATGAACATCGAGAGGCGTAACCACTCACAGCTGAGACCAGCAGCCACTCTTCCAGGAACGCAAGATCAATACTTGTTATTGAGTCTATGTTTATAGGGTGTGTTAAATGACCACAATTCTTGATGTTCATCCATGAATGGCATGTTTAAAAACTCACTCTGTACTGGCCAGAAAAAAAAAGCATGATGTGGTGAGAATAATTTAAATCCTTAATCTAATTTTCAATAGCTTGTTCTCAGTCATCAGTGTTCAGTTCTGCTATCTCAGGAAAGTTAAGTATACTAGAGAGCAAGTAAATGAACATTAAGCAGTTTCTTTGTTTTTGTGTTTTTTTAAAATACAACCTCACTTTGCAGTTGCTCTTGTTGGGACTGCATGTACCTGTGTTGAAGCTTCAGGTGCTGTGTGGACCAGTGCATTTGCCATAGATCACCATATTGTATCTGTTGTGAACTAACTTGTTTTATCCAAGCTTCCAGTAATAGATAAGAGCCACAGTGAATTCACACCACAGTGAATTCTCAAATTTGCCCCATGTACATGTATTTGAACATGATCTAGGTATCTGGATTTGTTTACAAATTTACGTCCAGAAAATTCTACCCACCCTCCCACCAAACCACCCTGGTGCTATAATTTTAGCAAGGAAAATGAGAAATGAAAAGACAACTTCAAAATAATGAAGTTTTCCTACCAAGTTCTTAAATGAGCTAATTCTTTAGAGTACTTAAGAACACAGCACACTTAAATTCCCACAGTAATTAAAATGGAAGAATTAGATACTAAGATTACGCAATAGGTGCGCCTCTTGGTACTTTCATTGCTTTCAGTTTTATGGTAAGTAATATCATTGTTGCAAAGTTTCCAAATTGCTTTTAACACAAATCCACAGAAATGAAATCTTCTCCTAGTTATGAAAATGAAGTAATGTCTTGAGACACTAGTATATTACTTCAGATTTATGGGGATAATGAGCCAAAAGCTACTCTCAGTTACATTGCTGTAAATACCGAGTGGCTTAATTGAAATTGAACTGTTCTGAAACTCTGGCAGACTTGGAAATGCAAGATCCGGATCTAAAGTGCTCCAGTACAGAAAGTACTAATGCAAAATGCAGCAGACTATCTCCTCTTAGAGCTGACTTGCCAGGTGCGTGCTACAGGGAATCAGTGCAATGTAGGGTAGTGGTTAAACATTGGATATAGTTGGGAGAAACCATGGTATCAGGCTCTCCTATGAAGTTCATTGGGTGGCCTTTTAATCTAATCAACCACAAGGATGATGTAAAGGTAAAATGACATAATCCCCTATAAGCAATCCTGAGTTCACTGAATATTAATCTCCAGATATGTTGGGCACAATGGATTTGGGAGATTGCCACTGGCCCTATATCATGTTGCAATCTGGAAGACTGACTAATGACACTCTCTTGGTTGCCTTGGTACTGAGCCAAACAAGTACCCTTTCAGTTACTGTTTCCTAACCATGGGACTGCCCCTTCATGGAGAGTCACTGGATCCTTAGTTGGACTGTATTTGAGTGCGCACATTTCCAGAGACAAGGAACTGCTGATGAAAGTATCATTCCTATGTTGAGTTCTCCTAACTCTCCTAATCCTAACATGTAGTAACAATTATTCCATGGCCCCATAGAATCATGGGTTCTCCCACCAACAGCCAAAAATGCAGGGTGGTGTGTGTGATGATGTATGTTTCTGAGTTTTGTAATGCAATGTGTTTTAAGAAATTGCAGGAGTACTTGGAATGGTGATACAATTTTTTAGGGCAATTCCATGTCTCCAGTAAAGTGATTGACCAGTTTAAGCTAGTATGGAGAAGTAGACCCACCTTTTCTAATAGAAACTAAAATAGAAACTAAAATCCATAAGAAACTGCATCAGGCCATAGGACCATCTAGTCCAGCTTCCTGTATCTCACAGCGGCCCCACCAAATGCCCCAGGGAGCACACCAGATAACAAGAGACCTCATCCTGGTGCCCTCCCTTGCATCTGGCATTCTGACATAGCCCATTTCTAAAATCAGGAGGTTGCACATACACATCATGGTTTGTAACCCGTAATGGATTTTTCCTCCAGAAACTTGTCCAATCCCTTTTAAAGGTGTCCAGGCCAGATGCCATCACCGCATCCTGTGGCAAGACCAATCACACGCTGAGTAAAGAAATATTTTCTTTTGTCTGTCCTAATTCTCCCAACACTCAATTTTAGTGAATGTCCCCTGGTTTGGGTGTTATGTGAGAGTGTAAAGAGCATTTCTCAATCTACTATCTTTCCCATGCATAATTTTGTATGTCTCAATCATGTCCCCCCTCAGGCGTCTCTTTTCTAGGCTGAAGAGGCCCAAACGCTGTAGCCTTTCCTCATAAGAAAGGTGCCCCAGCCCAGTAATAATAATAATAATAATAACTTTATTTTTACCCCGCCTTTCTCCCCAAAGGGACTCAAGGCGGCTTACAACATATTAAAAAACAATTTAAAAACAAATAAAAACATATTAACACATACTAAAAACAGCAGTCAGAGTAAAAAAAAAATAGGTAAAAAGAGCATAGAGCAGCAGCAAGTCATAAAAGAATCAGGCCTGTAAAAAAATATTAAAAGATGTTAAAAAGATGTTAAAAGGCCAAGAACTCAGAAGGCCTGTTTAAACAGAAGGGTCTTCAGGCCTTGCCGAAAGGTCTCAAGATAGGGAGCCATTCTTAAGTCAAGGGGAAGACTAATCATCTTAGTCGCTCTCTTTTTCACCTTTTCCATTTCCACTATGTCTTTTTTGAGATGTGGCGACCAGAACTGGACACAGTACTCCAGGTGTGGCCTTACAATAGTTTTGTACAACGGCATTATAATATTAGCTGTTTTGTTCTGTAATGATCCCAAGCATAGAATTGGCCTTCTTCACTTATGCAGCACATGCCTCCTAAAATGATCTTCTTTAGGAGGACAGGTGTGGCAATTAACGTGGTACCTGGGTATTGGAAGCTGCTAACACCTTTCAGCTCCCTGTTGCCCAAGTACACAGCTTTCTGTTGCCCTTATTTTGAAGGTTAGATCATCAAATTTGATACTTTACATTATGTACAATCTTACACATTTATACAATTAACTTAAATTTGTGTTCTGTTTTGGGAAAGAAAAGTATCAGAATGGCATTGATGACATTGTTTTTTATACATGCTTTGTGTGTTGACTTGTGTCAAAAGATAATTTTATGTTTTGCAAAGTTTAACCAGCCACATGTTTTTATGTGAAGTGGAATAAATTATACAACAGAATTAAGGCAAGATTATGAAGTGATTTAATTGATTATATGAATAAAATAATCCCATTTAACAGGAGAGAATGATAATGGACCATGGCTTCCATCCTGTGATGGCTGAAAGCACATTAAGACTGCAGAAATCAATGGAGCTTTCGCATGCCTTACATCTTACAGGAGTACACTACTGGTTCATCAACATTCCCTTCTTCCCTGTAGAACAGGGGCAATTAAGAACCAATTCCTTAGAGGGCCATTTAGCTGCTAAAGGGAGAATCCTAAGTTTGTTATTTAAGATAGACTTATGCAGGTCTGCCCAGATGCCTTTGAAGAGACCTCAAAACCATTTAAGAGAGAGATGGTGGATTATATTGACAAATGGTATCAAGCCTTTACTGCTAACCTTCACTATCCTATTCAAGGAGCTGTTCCAGACCCTGAGCCAAACAAGACCTGATAGTTGATTACTTTAGCAAAGCAGGAATCCTTAAGCACAGTTGTGTAGACTAGAAGCACCTTGTTTGATTGACAAGGAGAGTAGTTGCTGTGTCTTATATTGTATTGCCTTGATTTGATATGCATTTACTTGCTTTATGGCCCAAACCTATCAAGGGTCTACAGCAGCAGATCTTGTGACCCTCTGCTGTAGGCCTCTTTGCAGCACTGCACATGACAGAGGCACTGGCAGAAATAGCTAGCAGCTCCAAACTCATGCCTGATGCACCTGAATACTCCGTCAGCCCAGGTGAGGTGGTAGTGGGGTGGACTGTGGGCCTTGGCTGGTTCAGGGGAGGTTAGGGCCGGGTAGCATGCTGGAGTGGTGGATATTGGTGACAAACGCATACTCCAGATTGCATCCTCCATTTTTCAACCTGCCCCATCCTCTTCTTCTCCTTGGACAAACGCCAGAAAAATAGAAGTGACAAGCAGTGAGATTCTAGAGTGTATTGACAAATTAAAATTAACAAATCAGTGGGTTCAGTTGGCATCCAACAAGAATTCTTAAGGAATACAGATGTAGTTAGCTCACTGAAAATCTCACCCCAGTGTGCAACCGCTGTGAAGAAGACAAATTTCAGTCTAAAAGTCACTAGGAAAAGGATTGTGAGTAAAAGTACTATTATTACAATGCCCCTACACAAGTCTACGGTGTGGCTACATATGGAATATTGGGTACAGTCACTACACCTCGAAAAGGATATTTTTATAGAGAAGAAATAGGCAACCTGGAAATTGTGTGAGTCTACCAGAATGGTGAGAGCACTGGAGCATCTTTCTAAGAACAAAAGTTGCATCAGAAAACTTTTAGTTTGGAAAAAAAGCAATTAAGGTGGGGTCATGACTGAGTCTCAAAAATTGGTGTGGTGTGAGGAAGAGGGGCAGGGGAGAGAGAGAGAATTTCTCTTTTTCTCTCCCCCCCCCCCCCATATTAGAAACAAGAGTTCATCCACAAGATTTAGACAAAAAGAGGTGCTTCTTCACACAGTATATAATAAACGTGTGAAATTTGTTGCCACAAGATGTTGTGATAACCACTAGCTTTGATTATTTTAAAAGGGGATCAGACAATTCATGTTGGACAAGTCTATCAGTGGCTACTAGTCAAGATAGTTATCTGTAGAAGTGAAAATGGTGTTTTTTAATTTTTTGCAAATTTTGATAAATAAAAAAATTGAAAAAGGCAAAAAGTGGTGTTATATGTTTTTATTCCAAGTCATTTTAAAAAAAAATTTACTTGCTGTTAAAGTGTTCAGAGAGAGAACACATGCACTAGGTAGGTGATATAGTGAAAGCAGGTGCAGCCCACAGGCTTTCCGGAGATCCTGTTAGGTTGCTGAAGGAAGCAAACAGGGGGGGGGGGGATATGGAAAACAGCACAGAAAAAACAGCAAATGACAGCTGCTTCAATATGGAGGGGATGCAAAATAGCCAAAAAAAACAACAGGGTGGGGGGATCCATAGCATGCATCAATAGGCGATTTTACCTGGCCAGCCCAGAATTCTTTTAGCACAAAGCGGTAAGAGAAACCTTTCACCACACAACCACAACTTGTGTGCTTGCTTGCAACATCCAGCGCCTTACCTTCTTGCAGTTGGATAGTGTGGCTATAAGAATAAGCCCCTGGGAAAGAATGGTGCCTTCTGAAAAAATGCAAGCTTTAGCCATCTAGTGGTGGAAAGTGGTACCGCATCAATAAGATGAATGAACTCATGATGCTGGGTCTTCAGAGGCCCTCAAGCAGCCTCTGCAACGTGTTTGGAAAGAAAACAGGAGCATGAGGCAGTGCTGAGAGGGATAAAATTGGGATTATTTTGTTTTATTAGTAAACATTGTTTTGTTTAATGCAAATTTTGCATTATATTGCTTTATTTCTCATTTACCATTTTCAAACACCTCTAGTTATCTGCTACCTCCAGGGTTCAGCAGCAGTATGAATCTCAGTTGCACTGGAGCAATGGTGGGAGAGCATATTATCTTTCTCTTTGTGAGCTGCCAAGAAGCAGCTGGTGGGCTGCTGTGAGAAACAGAATGGTAGAGTAGAGGAGCATTTGGTCTGATCTACGAATTTGCCGATATTCTCATATGAACCAACAATAGTGTGTAGAGAAGAGGCTCTCTGGAATGTCTGCATGAACTGGTTCTAAATTAGCAAATTCCCCAACTCTGTTCTAATATTTATGTAACATGGTCTGTGTTTCAATTTCTTTCAGCCTTTCAAACTATCAAAGTATCAAACTATCCTCACTTATGTAATGAAGGGAATCTTTCCTCATAGTAGCCTCCCCATCCCTTTGACTGCAAAGTACAGTTGGGCCCCTGTATCCATGGGGGTTCCGTTCTACCCCCCATGGATATAGAAACTATAAATAGTGCCCCAGTGTGCCCCCCTGCACCCATTAAGGTACCTTTTTATTTCCATAGTAGCATAGTAGCTTGCAGCGTGTTTCTTACTTAAACATCCTTGCTGAACTGAAAAACTGAACAGAGAGACTAAGAAGAAGCAGGAACTGTCCTTACTTTGGATGATGGTGCCAGTTAGCTAGGAGATCTGTCCTCCAGTTTTGTATTATTTTCTTGTGTTCTCCTAGACACAGTGCCTGTTTCCTGTCTAGCACAGAAGTTGTATATTGGATCGCCCCATCGGGAGCTGCAGCTACATTTTAGCTATACTGCAGAAGCGTAAAATACTTTCTTATTTAATAACAGCCCATCTGTTTTGATGAATCCAGAATAATGTTCTGTTTAAATGAAATGCTGTTTGCCTCTGCATGACTCTTTGAAATTTTGAACATTTTATTCCATATCTCACAATAATGTGAGAAATGTTATTTACATCTTTCCGTCTCCCTTATATAACCATTTTACTTCAAATTTGTTTTTAACATATTCAAATTCATTTTTTTGCCACCACCAAATTTAGAATAGAAGTTCTTCTTTCAGCTTATCTTTGTTAAACACCTGCAAAAATCAGTGGCATTTTTGTCTGCTTAAAAAGACTCTCTTCCTTTTAGGAATACCAGAAATAATGCATATTTTATTTTGTTGTTTTTGTTGTTGTTTAGTGTTAACCGACTAGATGAGCAGTACAGGTATCTTGCAGATATCTAGTTGAATGTTAAAATCGGTTAATTTTCTGATTAACATTTATTAAATCTGGTTCATTTCAAAGTTTGGAATGGATCACTCTTGGTGAAATAGGATTTAAACTTGGATTGAGAGTTCAGAGATTTGACAGAAACTTTCTAATCTTCTTGCCTGTTTTCACTGCATCTTTGATAAAATCATATAAAACTGATATCTTTTTTTTTTTAATCAGATGTTTTTACTAGATAAATTCCTTAAAACTAACAGCCCATAAGAACATAAGAACATAAGAACAGCCCCACTGGATCAGGCCATAGGCCCATCTAGTCCCGCTTCCTGTATCTCACAGCGGCCCACCAAATGCCCCAGGGAGCACACCAGATAACAAGAGACCTCATCCTGGTGCCCTCCCCTACATCTGGCATTCTGACTTAAACCATTTCTAAAATCAGGAGGTTGCGCATACACATCATGGCTTGTACCCCGTAATGGATTTTTCCTCCAGAAACTCGTCCAATCCCCTTTTAAAGGCGTCTAGGCTAGACGCCAGCACCACATCCTGTGGCAAGGAGTTCCACAGACCGACCACACGCTGAGTAAAGAAATATTTTCTTTTGTCTGTCCTAACCCGCCCAACACTCAATTTTAGTGGATGTCCCCTGGTTCTGGTATTATGTGAGAGTGTAAAGAGCATCTCCCTATCCACTCTGTCCATTCCCTGCATAATTTTGTATGTCTCAATCATGTCCCCCCTCAAGCTTCTCTTTTCTAGGCTGAAGAGGCCCAAACGCCGTAGCCTTTCCTCATAAGGAAGGTGCCCCAGCCCCGTAATCATCTTAGTCGCTCTCTTTTGCACCTTTTCCATTTCCACTATGTCTTTTTTGAGATGCGGCGACCAGAACTGGACACAATACTCCAGGTGTGGCCTTACCATCGATTTGTACAACGGCATTATAATACTAGCCGTTTTGTTCTCAATACCCTTCCTAATGATCCCAAGCATAGAATTGGCCTTCTTCACTGCCGCCGCACATTTGGTCAACACTTTCATCGACCTGTCCACCATCACCCCAAGATCTCTCTCCTGATCTGTCACAGACAGCTCAGAACCCATCAGCCTATATCTAAAGTTTTGATTTTTTGCCCCAATGTGCATGACTTTACACTTACTGACATTGAAGCGCATCTGCCATTTTGCTGCCCATTCTGCCAGTCTGGAGAGATCCTTCTGGAGCTCCTCACAATCACTTCTGGTCTTCACCACTCGGAAAAGTTTGGTGTCGTCTGCAAACTTAGCCACTTCACTGCTCAACCCTGTCTCCAGGTCATTTATGAAGAGGTTGAAAAGCACTGGTCCCAGGACAGATCCTTGGGGCACACCGCTTTTCACCTCTCTCCATTGTGAAAATTGCCCATTGACACCCACTCTCTGCTTCCTGGCCTCCAACCAGTTCTCAGTCCACGAGAGGACCTGTCCTCTAATTCCCTGACTGTGGAGTTTTTTCAGTAGCCTTTGGTGAGGGACCGTGTCAAAGGCCTTCTGAAAGTCCAGATATATAATGTCCACGGGTTCTCCCGCATCCACATGCCTGTTGACCTTTTCAAAGAATTCTATAAGGTTCGTGAGGCAAGACTTACCCTTACAGAAGCCATGCTGACTCTCCCTCAGCAAGGCCTGTTCGTCTATGTGTTTTGAGATCCTATCTTTGATGAGGCATTCCACCATCTTACCCGGTATGGATGTTAGGCTGACCGGCCTATAGTTTCCCGGGTCCTCCCTCTTTCCCTTTTTAAAAATAGGCGTGACATTTGCTATCCTCCAATCTTCTGGCACCATGGCCGTTTTGAGGGACAAGTTGCATACCTTAGTCAAGAGATCTGCAACTTCATTCTTCAATTCCTTAATAACCCTTGGGTGGATGCCATCAGGGCCCGGTGACTTATTGATCTTTAATTTATCAATGAGGTCTGAAACATCTTCTCTTTTAACCTCTATCTGACTTAACTCCTCGGTTAGGAGGGGCCGTTCGGGCAGCGGTATCTGCCCGAGTTCTTCTGCCGTGAAGACAGATGCAAAGAACTCATTTAATTTCTCTGCCATCTCTAAGTCTCCTTTTATCTCCCCTTTCCCTCCCTCAACATCCAGAGGGCCAACCGCTTCTCTGGCGGGTTTCCTGCTTCTAACATATTTGAAGAAGCTTTTATTATTCCCCTTAATGTTGCTGGCCAAGCGTTCTTCATAGTCTCTCTTGGCCTCCCATATCACCTTCTTACATTTCTTTTGCCACAGTTTATGTTCCTTTTTATTCTCCTCATTAGGGCAAGACTTCCATTTACGGAAGGAAGCTTCCTTGCCCTTCACAGCCTCTCTAACTTGGCTGGTTAGCCATGCGGGCACCCTCCTGGATTTAGTGGAACCTTTCTTTCTTTGTGGTATACACCTCTGCTGGGCCTCTATTACTGTTGTTCTATCCCCTGTCACTTCATAGAATTCTATAGCCCAGTTCTATCCCCTGTCACTTCATAGAATGCAGCTGCGCTAATGGAGCAAGCACTCCATGCTATGGTGGGGATGGAGACCAGAAGGCCAATGAGACATATATATATATAAAAAACTTTTTCAGGTACCTCTCACTAGGCCACTTGGTCAGCAATGGGTCTCCTCAGATCCATGCCAACTATTTTGCTGGTGTAAGTCCAAGAAGAGGAAGGGGGCGTGTTAGGCAACAAAAGAGGGGATAGCATCCCAGCACAGATTACTACTACTGAGATTTACCCCCTCTAGCCCACTCCCTGCCCACGACCTTCTCTCTCCACTGTCATACCTGATCTGATGCGGGGCCAGTTCTATCTGTGGCAGGCGCCACTTATGACAGCGGAATGCAACTTCTGCCATTGTAATGGTGCTTTAAATCTCGTATTTTATAATCTGATTTTGTAGAATATTTGTACTTATCAATAAATACATGCTTAGGATTTGTCAAATATGTTGCCCTTATTCTAAATAGCCTTGTGGCTTAGCATTGCTGCACTGGGATCTGAGGCCTCTTGCCATCAATCCAGCAAATAGCCACTTTACTAGCCTGACCCATTCTCTCCAGACAGGCACTCAGCACCCTACACGTGTATAAATGTGTGTCTTCTGCATGGCTTGAAATAAAGGAAATAAAATATTGACTATGTAAAAACTGAGCACTGGGCCAGACTGTCCCTTGCAGCTGGCCCCTCTTTTCTAAGGAGTGATGTGTCTCAAAGGGACAGACTTCTGCTCTGCAGGCTAGCTTTTCTCTTAACCCCTGCCTGGTGTGTTGTTTCCAGTGGCAAGTACTAGGGAGTCCAAAGGCACTAGTGTGAAAGAGGCCAGTCCCTCAGCAGAATCAGGCTTGGGGAAGGGCTGCCACTGACAGTTCTGGCTGAAGAGTCTCCTGCCTGAGAGGTTCGGTCTTTGTAGTATTATAGTTGCCAATTCTGATAGAAGCCATGCCTGGAGATTCCCCCCCCCCCAACGTGACATGATGTCATTAAATCAGGGAGATTAAAATCTTCAAAGTGGCTTCAGGTCCTCTGAAGACTGAAATGGTTCCTGGTTACTCCAGGCCAACCCTTTCTGAGTTGAGACCTGCAGCCGCTGCCTTTGCAGCTTGTGCAACTGGCCTTCTTCCTCTTCTGCATCAGAGTCTTGGCTGCCTCCTGAAGCCAGAATCATGACAGCCACACCATTGAGGCAACATATTCACCATGGCCAGGATAGCAACAGATAGGATACATCATGGCAACAGCAAAGATACTGCATCTTTAGTAGTATCTGCATTGAGATTTATTTAAATGGTGCTGCCTGAAGCTATAGGTGAGAGTTTTCACAGTACTACCAGGTGCTGGACACATCACTGTGTTCTGTGGTGTTTCCATTTAAAAATCTTCAGCTTTTATAAATAAGAATGCTTAGGCTATAATACTTCAGAGTGTTCAGGGCACTTAACTGTAGTAATCCATGTACTAACCTTTTGAAGTCAGTATTATTCTGCCTATATTGCAGGCAGGAAGCTGAGGTTAAAAGAGAGGGGCTTAGGAAGTTTGTGTCTGAGGTGAGATTCAGACCTGGAACTTCACAGCATATGCTCTTAGTCATTACAAGTGAGCCTTAGGAGTAGATGAAAATGCCCAAAGTTGATACACGAATAATTAAAATGATGTGTTGACATTTTTATAGCCTTTGATCAAGCACAAATGCATTTTTTAAGGAATCTGTTGAACATTTGGAAAAGGGAAAAAAATAATCTGATGCAGTTATAGTAAGGCTGATAGCTGCTGCTCTTGCTCCAATAAGATTGTTAGAGTTGCCAATATCAGTATTCAGTCTTGTAGTGTGTCACAGTGCTTTCATGTGAACTGAGCTGAACTGTCTCTTCCCACTCCCTCCCTCCCTGTCTCCCTCCCTCTGGCTCTCTGTCTTTCTCATTCCCTGCACTCATCGCATTGAAGTCGGGGAAAAGAAAAAAGATTTGAGGATCGCCCAATTTGTTCTGACATAAAGAGATGTTTAGCTCTGTGAAAGGTGGTGGAGGCAATGTGCCTGACTGACATTTCAACAGAGTGTCTGCTGGGACTGCTCACTTCTTGTCCCATCATATTCCCTCTGTGTCCTGCGTGAGTGCTCTTGTCTAATCTTCACAACCAACACCCCCTGGGGTTTGGTGCTCAACACCTTGTTAGACAGGGCTTATGGTGCCAGAGCTCAGAGTTTCTGCTTGTTTTTGCTTTAACATTTCAGGTTTGCTTAAAAACCCAAATAAAGGATTTCTCATAACACTTCCTACAAACAGTGCAGGGCCTCACCTGAACACTTTGTTCATTTTTTTGGTAAATGACAGTATTGGGTCTAGCATCAAATAGTACCTGGGGGAGGGAATGTTAAAAAGCAGATAAATGCTACTTTGTTTAAGGTTTTCTTTAATGCAGCTTGAACAACCCTCTTGCATATTCTTTGCTTTTGGAAAAAGCATTGCTCATTTGTTAAGATGGTCTCGTAAAACATGCTCTAGTAAAACATGCTCTCAAGTTGCTACACAATGATAGTGAAAACATAAATGCATATTTTTAAAGGGTCCTTAATTAGTGCGCCAGCATTAAGATTTCAGACACATTATGCTCTGTTCCCGTACGCCATGTCCTGTTATAACACATCCGATTAGTGGGTGAATTTGCAAAGTGAGTCCAAAGCTGTCATCTTATGCACATTTGCTTGCAAGTAAGCTACACTGAACTCAATCCAACTTACTTTTGAATCAACATGCATTGGATTGTACTGCACATTGCCAAATATAATAGTCTGACCCTATCACTGTAGCATTAGCAAATGCTCTGTTCACTATAGATCTAGTTCTTGGCCAGATGATAAAACTGTGTCTTGAATGTAGTATTGCACTTTGAATGTTGAGGTTCATACAATTGAATGCTTCTTACGTACAACAAAATAAAACAAAAAAAAATAGCTGTTTGTCAAAAACTAGCATGTTAGAAGAAAGCATTATGCTCTAGCCTTTCCCCTGACATTCTAGCTTTCCGTGTGCAAGGACATGTTGTTCATAGGATCATTTAATCATGGCCCCCTTATTGTCTCCTGAATTAAATGAAGAAGCCTCTGTGGACCCACTACAAGTGATCATCAGTTTGCAGATAATAATTAAACCTTTTTAGATAGACCTTTGCTGACACAGTCAACAATGGCAAACAGAAAAGTGTCACTTTCCCCCACAATTCTTGCATACGGTGCATACCAGGGTAGCTTCTACTGCTTGTGCTAACTAGATAGGATGGCACAATTTAAGGGGCACCACTAGCCATGCCAAAAGTGAAATCTTGGTTTGGGTTCACATGCCGCTTCCACCATAGTTCTGTGATGGACTATCTCACAGTTCACCCAGGGAACAAATTTCACCTTACACAGATCCTTATCTAGAATGGAAAACAAGCTTCAATTTGCCCTGCACATTACCATTTACCCAGAAATATGTTGTCCAGAAATATATGGCTGTCTGAAGGCCCAATCCTATCCAGTTTTCTAGTGCTAATACAGCTGCAATGCAGTTCCAAGTTTGGCAACAAATGTTTCCGTACCTTGAGGAGGATTCCACGACTGCCCTCCCACTGTAGGATGCAGTGCATGCCCTATTGGCATGCCTGCATCAGTGCTGGAATGTTGGATAGGATTGGGCCCTGTGTTTCTTTTAACTTCTTCTGTTCTGGTGGGTATTCACGTTTCGAATGCTCAATTGATGGCAATTTGCATATCTCTGGAGACTGTGCTGTTTGTGACTTGCCTGGTAAGCTATTACTAATACTCAAAGCATTAAACAAACTTTTCTATACATCAATCTAAGCCTGAAGTAATGTACAACTTGAGTCTCGGAAATGAACCAATACATTTATTTTTCAATAAGACAAAAATAAATTTTAAAAAGCATTGATATGTGACAATATTAGAAGAATCTGGCCATATGAGTGGCGGAACATAAGACTTTTTGGAGTTCACACATTTACCATTCTTTGGAAACTGAAAGTCAATGAGAAAAGTGTGATTTCTGTAATTCTTAGAATCACATCCATGTAGAAGATATTTTATATGCAGGGACCTTCCATAAAGAATGTGATACCAATTACAGTGGCAGAAGTTAATGAAGACTCTTTCCAATAGATGTGAGCTTCCTGGACTTCTTCATGTTTTAGTTCCTGGTTGTCAACTCCCTGTCCTTCTCCCAGGGGGCCAGCTTTACCTTGTGGGGGGTTCTACAAAGCGTAGAAGTTGGCACACAGCCAAGAAACAGCCTGAATTCAGTGTCAATTCACCAGGGTTTTATTGCTTCCAGCACACAGAACTGAAAAAGGCAGGGTCTCCCCTGCCAGAGTACCCTGCCAGAGAGTGTTGTCCCTCTAATCGGGTTGACACCTCTTTTGGATGAATAGCCCATGGAAGGGCTTGCACAGGTAGTTGAGAGCTCAGGCAACCAGCTGATGGATGCTTCCCCCCTGACTGAGGATCAGACTTGGTTGGGGGGGGGAATCCATCCCCCTGCCCACCCCTTGGCATGAGGGCCACTGTGATCCCCCTTTGGTGGTGCCTGGGGGGTTGCTGACCTCCATCCTCTCTGGGATCAGGTTTTGGCAATGACTCAGGACCTTCCATGGATTTATCCTAAGTCTCTCCTCAGTCCTACAGCTCATGGCTAGCCCCTCTTGCCTGGGTCTGCAGGTCTCTCCCCTCATGGGCCCAGTTCTGGCCACTTTCCTCTTCTCCAGCTACTTGACATTCTCCTCCACAGTTTCCACATTTCTCACTTGCTAACTTGCTTCCTCCAATCCTCCTGCCTTCCTCTTTCCTCTTCCCTGCTCTCCTCCTCTCTCTTCTATGCCCTCCTTGTTCCATTAGTGTGCGCCTCTCCTGTTTGGTTCTCTTCTCTGCCCACCTCTCCTCTGATCTGTCTCCTGTTTTTAAGGGCTGCCTCAAGCTATGGCTCCAGCTCCCTAACTGATTGTACTCAGCCACAATCGAGGCCAGCTGGAAGCAGGCACCACACAGTGATGACATTGGCTGGTGTCCTGCATCCCAGCTGATCAACTGCATCTTTGTGCTACCACTGTTGAGTAGTGTTGAGAAGTGCTGGGTGCCACAATGGTAAAAAGAAGGTACTTAAAAGCATGCTTACTTTCTCTGATAACAATTATTCAATAGACTACAAGGATCATAGGCTGCCTTCTACTGAGTGAGACCATTGGTCCACCTAGCTTAATATTTTCAGCACTATCTGGCAGCATCTCTTTAAGGTTTCAGACAAAAATTTTCCCTACCATATTGGGGGTTGAGGCTTGGATCTTCTGCATGCAAAGCATATGCTGTACCATTGAACCACAGCCATCCCCAAACCTTTGTAAAAGCTATGAGAATGAGAATGAATATAACAAAATCACAATACAAATATTTATGCAATAAGTTTTGAATTAAGTAAGGTTTGCTTAAATTTATAATTTTCCTGAAGATAATTTGCTTAAATTGGAAGTAACATTGATTATCTGTTATATATATGTGTTATGATTTGTTTAATTTAATGTCTATATGTTAAATAGTTTTTCATGGAATATAAAAAT
The DNA here is from genome assembly GCF_035046505.1 of Tiliqua scincoides. NCBI lineage: Eukaryota > Metazoa > Chordata > Lepidosauria > Squamata > Scincidae > Tiliqua > Tiliqua scincoides. Next base: position 253,175,507 of record NC_089821.1, read on the forward strand.
TGACATTTCAGAGAGTGTAATGGCATAATGAAATGTAAACTGAAAACAGGAATGAGTTAATTAGACTAATGATCCCTTGACTCCTTTATTAGCTGGCTCTTTAGAAATTGGGATTAGTTTTGTTTTCTCTGCTGAATAAAGACAGGAAGGATGATATTGATTCTAGTAAATGACAGCAGCAGAAGAAATCAGTGTTTTCATGTTAGTTATGGGTTTAATAATTTACAATAAAAATGTAGGATGTTTCCAGATGATGGGGGAAAAATTCTAGCCCTGAATTAGTGGTAGCCATGACCCAAACCTGGTGACAGACTCCATTTTGTTCATTGACAAATAGCTTTGCAGCAAGAAGCATCATTTCATTACAATACTCGTCTCTACTTTTTATTTTTAAGAGGAAGATATGTACTTTATAGTAGAGAACAAATGTTCCCATACCTCAAGGGGGTCTCTGTGACTGTTGCCCCACCACAAGATGCACTTGTGATGCCCCATTGGCACAGTTGCTCCAGCACTGGAAAATTGGATAGGATTGGGCCCTGAGACACTACTGAATGGCTGCAGCCCATGATTGACTTATCTATCACCCATGAAATTCTGCTGGTGACATTCATAAGCTCCAGTGAATGACAGTGCTACAGTGAATGACCTGTCCTATAGTGAGCCTTGTTTTGCATAGAGAGTCCATCGTAAAGTGATTTCATTGCATTGTGAACCCACTGTAAAGTGTGGATCTACCGTATTGCAACTGGGATGCATGGGGTGTGTGTGGCAGATTAATGTATTTTCCTAGTGAACAAGTATGGCAGCAACTGTTACCCTGTACATGCCTGATCTCGTCTGATCTCGGAAGCTAAGCAAGGTCAGGCCTGGTTAGTACTTGGATGGGAGACCACCTGGGAATACTGGGTGCTGTAGGCTTATACCATAGTCTTTCGAGACTGAAGAAGGCCAACCAAGTATGGCATTTTGAGTACAGGGAAAATTCATCCCCTTACCTTGGCGCTGCATTGCGGCAGCACCAGTGCTGGAAAATTGGATAGGATTGGACCCTCAGGCAATAGCAGCTATGGGCCTGAAGTGAGCAGTTAGGGGCATGGAGATAAGTCAAGTTATTTCTCAGTGTTGCGGGGGTGGGGGAGTAGCTCAATTTATTTCTGAGTCCATTTAATGTGAGTGATGGGTCATTCACCCATTACTATGTTTTGGGGGCCCAAGCTATGAAGGGCTAACATCAGCACCTTGAATTATGCCTGAATGCATACAGTCCAGATAAATGATATCACGTAGGCAATATAAGCTCCTGTCTTCCAGTAATCATTAGGAGATGCATAGTTATATTTTGTACTAGCTGAAGCCTCCAAGTTGTATTCAAGGGCAACCCCATAGGTTACTATAGAGCATATCACAGCAATCAAGCCTGGATGTTACAAAAGTATATAGACCAATGAGATTTTCATCTCTCTTCCTTATGACTGTGTGTGTTTCCCTAATGGGGCAAATAGCACTTTGGGGAATGATTTAGATTGAGAAAATGATATGGAGGAAGGGAAAGTTTGACACTCTCACCTCCAGTGCTGCAGGTGTAATCCAGTTCAGAGATTCTGGTATCTGTGGGCATTTTTAAATGAACTGGGAAAGGATATCTGATCATGGGTCTTGGTTGTCTTGTCTGAATCCACTTCTAGGGACCTTTGCAATAAATGTACAGTTCTTCATTTATTGTGGCAAACACAGGCATCTTTTGTGAAGGTAAAATGTTAGCTAGGAGGAAAATTGTATCTCATGTTGAGTCAAATTCAGGGAGGAGTCCTTGGTCCTGAGATGTATATCTTTGTCACAACATTGCAGAGGCCAGTCTGGAGCAGGTCAGAAGTCTTGGACATCAAAAACAGCACAAGAAGTGTCCATAGGAGATTTGCTCAAGGAGATGTATTTCCATGTAAGTGCATTCAGGAGTGAGATACCACCTTTTTTTGTTTCAGAAAAGCAGTTAAAATTGCAGCCGCAATTTGGAGCTGGCAGGGTAGCCCTTGGTACATTGAGACAGTTTCTAATTTGGGAGGAAAAGGGTATGATATTGGTTTAATGTTGTGATTCATTAGGTGAGTCTCAATGACTCTTGGGAATGAGATTTGCTTTGTGCTTAATTTTCCCCTGTGTCTGTTATTATATGCAACCTGAGTGTTGCATGAAACAGAGTTTGAATGTTATTGTAGTCCCACATTACGCCTGACCTTGCAGCTCAGTATTAATTTGAAGTAGCGGAATTAAAATTTTCCATTCTTTTGCATTGTCATGCCTCACATTGATAAGCACAAAGAAATGTAAATAAAAAAGACCTTTTTCACAACCCGAGCTACAACCTTTTTGTTTTATGACAAAAGACAGTTAATTAGCATACTAGCAGTAAGCAGCCTTCCCAAACTCCTGCTAATTATGTATTCTGTTGACCGTGACTCCAGTCATAAGGTAATTGGCTTGCAGCAACATGACATTTCAAATCATCTCTTGAAATTACATCAAAAAGCCAGCCTGTTTTGTTTTGATAGGGGAACAATCAATTTGATAAGTGGTAACACAGCTCATTGTTTCACATTAATTAGACTAATTGCAGCATGTTAGCCTCTGAAATAGACAGAACTTGGAAAAGACAAAGGCTGCGGCCTTTAGCATGCAATGCATGTGACGGTTCTACTTGCTTGCACAAAGTAGAGTCGGAAAACAGAGTTCTTAGAATTGAGCCTGGCGGGAAGCTGGGCGTTAACAGTGACTTGATGTGTTATTTTTAATCCACTGGCGTTCAGTAATAAGAACCAGGTGCAAAATATCCAGAGAGAGGAAAATATGCAGGGGTGTGTGTGTCTATAATGCCAGTGACCTGAGTGATCTTAAGCAGCATGTATGTGTTTCCCTAACTCATAAACTTCATATACAGGTGGGGCCTCTTTATCTGTGGATTTGGTATCCACGTATTTGCCTCACTGCAGGCGTCAAACCCCTGAATCGCCCCCTGCATTCCTCACAGATGTGACCAGCTGTGGCTGCCTTGGGTGTGCAGGATGCAGTGGCAGCCATTTTCATTGCCACTGCAGCCCTGCACCCGGGCAGCTCAGGATTGGGCTGTAAATTAAGTGATATTAAAATTATTGTTGTACTATTTAGAATCTTTGATTTCTTTTGCACTTGATGTGTTGCACTGTTTTAATCAAATTTTTAAATTAAATTGTTCAAGGCAGGGTTTAGTCCATAATATGTTAAGCTCCTTAATGTTTACGTGTCAATGGGCCCAATCTTATCCCATTTCCAGCACAAATGGAGCTGCAATGCAGCTCCCAGGTAAGGGAACAAATGTGACTGCCCCCCCCAACCACTTGATGCAGAACATCCCCCGTTGGCACAGCTGCATCAGCTGGAAAGTTGAATAGAATTGGGCCCAATATTGATTACCTACGGTGGGGTTTGAATTTCATACTCCAGTTCCTAGACCTTTGGCCACACTTGGAGCGTACTTGGAGAAGCGATTTGGTTTGTATTTGGAGACTTGACTAGGGTGGTAATTGGTGGTAGGGTTGATGAAAGTAGCTGTGGTTGGCTGCATGACTGTGGAGACTTGACAAGAACTTGAAATATGTTCACTTTCTGATTAAACTGGAAAGATTGTTAATTGAGCTCATTGGAAGTTCTGATGAATAGTTTTCAGAAACAAGGGCTTCTTGTGCATAGTTTTATGACATTTTCATGTGAAATTTCAAGGACATTTAGGGAGCTTTAAATTTACCACTGTACTAGTTATATGTATTCTCTTCCTCTGCCCTACATATGCAGAGTTTTGATGTGCGTAAATACTCATGCACATATCTCCTTTTCAGGGCAAAAATGTTTACAGCACATATCATACAGCACATTTACAGCACAAATTGTGCATGTGCCCCAGTTATCATCTTCAGAAATCCATACCAGAAGAATGGCATGAAGCAAAAGACATTGGTGCCTCTTCATGACTAGGATGAGGTAAATTAGAACCAGGACACAATTCAGAAGGAAGGAAATTCAGAGGTGTTCCTTTAATAACAACAACAACAACAACAATTTTATTTTTACCCCACCTTTCTCCCCGAAGGGACTCAAGGTGGCTTACAACAAGTTAAAACAGATTAAAAACATAATTTAAAACAAATAAAAAACATATTAACACATATCATAAAAAACAGCAGTCAGATAAAAAGTCAGGTAAAAAGATCATAGAGCAGCAGCAAATCATAAAAGAATCAGGCCTGTAAAAAATATTAAAAGATGTTAAAAAGATGTTTAAAAGGCCGATAACTCAGAAGGCTTGTTTAAACAGAAGGGTCTTCAGGCCTCGCCGAAAAGTCTCAAGAGAGGGAGCCATTCTTAAGTTAAGGGGAAGGCAGTTCCACAGCGTTGGTGCCACTACTGAGAAGGCCCTATTTCTTGCAGCCGCCCCACGTACCTCCCTAGGCGGCGGCACTTGCAAAAAGGCCTTCTCTGATGACCTAAGGGGACAAGCCGAATTGTACAGGAGCAGGCGATCTCTAAGATACCCTGGCCCAGAGCAGTATAGGGCTTTAAAGGTCAAAGCCAGCACCTTGAATTGGGCCCGGAAACAAATGGGCAGCCAATGCAGCCGCTGGAGAAGTGGACTGACAGAGTTGAACCGCCTACCTCCAGTAACTACACAGGCCGCTGCATCCTGCACTAGTTATAGTTTCCGAACTGTCTTCAAGGGCAGCCCCACATAGAGCACGTTACAGTAATCTAACCTCGATGTCACCGAGGCATGGATCACCATGGCCAGGTCTGCACGATCCAAGTACGGCCGCAGCTGGCGCACCAGCTGAAGCTGAGCAAAGGCCTCCCTAGCCACAGCCACCACCTGGGAATCCAGGAGCAGCTGTGAGTCCAGGTGGACCCCCAAGCTGTGGACCTGCTCCTTCAGGGGGAGTGAAACCCCATTCAGCGCAAGCCGATAGTCCAGCAATGTTTACCAATGTTTACCAATAGTAAACGTTTACCAATAGTTTACCAATAGTAAATAGTTTACCAATGTCAATGTAGCATGCTGGTAACTCTGGTGTGATTGTCATATCCCACCCTAAGTTCTTACTTGCTACTGTGACATACACAATTGATCTGTAAATGTAAATGTTACACATGTCCTTGAATGCACAATCATTAGATAAATGCAAAATCTCCTATTGAGACATAATAATAATAATCTTTTTTTGCTTCTGATCCATCATGATTCTGAATACTTTAAAAATGCATCCTTTATGTCTTTTGTTTATGTGATAATATAGAGATTACAGTCCTATTTAGTGAAACTCAAGTGAAAATTCAGTGTCCCTGAAATATGGCTGATATGGAGTAGCTAAAACTCTAGCTTTTAGTTGAAAAAACAATTTAAACTCATTTGCACATTTACGTTGCAAAATTAAACAAATAAATTATGCTTTTTCTTTAAAAAGCAGTTGTTGGTTTTGTCAGATTACACACTTTTTTGTGTAAATTAACTGTCAAGAATTTATACAATTGAAAAATTAATTGTAATTGCTTTAAAATTACACCAGAATGAGCATTGCACCTGCCCTGCTGCTTTTACTTAAATGTCCTGGTGTGATACAGGAAGTAAATTGGGATAAAGCACACGATTGAAGCCTTTTAGCATTCAGTTAAAGTGCTGGTTCCACTTGCCTGAGCACAAGCTGGAAATGGCGTTGTTAGAATTCAAGCCTACACCCTTGCTGTCACTACTGGTTCTTGTGTAGTCAAGTTCCTCCTTGGAGCAGAGCAACTCTTTGCTCAGTTAAGTGAGCGTCAGTCACAGGCAAGGTTGGCTGTTAGCCCAGGGTAGCTCAACTTTTCTGTGCTACACCTGAATGAGATATTGACGAGACTCTGCTAGCTAAACAGAGTTGAGAAACGTCAGATTTGAAAAAAAACAACAACAAAAAACCCTAAATTGTCAGGGGATTGACAGAATAATTTTGGAAATGTAACTTACACTTTCAACACACAGTTTGAACGCTTAGGCCATTTTTACAATGCAGCTGCAATGGCAAAAATGACTGTGAACAGGGTCTGTGTGCCTTTTCTATGCCATCATCTACACAGGGAGAGGACTGCAGATGAGAAGCACTGTGTAAACTGGATCTGAGAATATTATAAAAGAACAAAGGCAGAGAGGGGGGGAAAAAGAACTAGGACTAGTATAGCATTGTTGGCAGAGCATTATTCAAGTTTCTGAGCTTAAAGTTTAAACAAAAAGGAATATTTTGTCAACATCTTGGAATGCACAGTGGATAGTTAGATGGGTGTTTACCAAATGGTAAGGTAACTTAAAACCAGAATTCAAACTTTTGCTTACCATGTCTTATCATGGCACGCATGATTAACCCTGAGCTTCCTTCCAGTTTTGAAGCTGGAGTGGAGAAGGATTGTCCTTGTTGTTGTGTTCAGATTGCCTCAGCAGCATCATAGCCAAAGAAGTTCCCTGCTTTTCCCCTCCAGCTCTGAGCTGGGCAAGATGGGCAAGAGATTTGCTTTGGCACTGCCCTTATTAGGCACTGCAGGCACCTGAAAAGTGCAGACTCAAGGCAACAAGCATTTTACCTGCTTCCTGCAGCTCAGACGTAAAGGGTTTGCTTTGGCTACTTGCAAAGAGCAGTTAAATAAACAAGGGCCTGCCCCATTTTCCATCTTCAGTAATAGTAACTTCTGCCAGAGATCACATTTGTTCCTTGAGAAAACAGAAGCTGCAGATGAGGCATAAGGATCCCCTGTGTCTGCGTTTAGACTTCTGTGTAAATGAGACCTTGAACTCATACAGATCAGCTGGACTAGCAGATGAAACCTGGCTACCTCTGTTTGTGCAGGGCTAACATAAGAACCCTTTTATCTTGCATTAGCTGGGTTAGCTACACTTTCTTTTCTCCCTCTTGTCCTCAGTGTAATTTCTGTAGAGTCATTTGCATGACAAAATATGCAAGTGTTGCTGAAGTTAATACATCAAAATGAGCAAGGCATCTTTGAATGATGATCTTACCCTTACATAATCAACATTGATTCTGCTGCGTTTGTTTCTGATTAGTTCTAGCTTTAGGTATGCTGTTTTGCAACAGAAGGAATGTGTGTGCCCTTTTCTTAGAGAAAAGTGGCTTATGAAATTGGCTGTTGTTATTGACGGTGCAAAGATAAGCAGAGGGAATTTTTTTACTTTTAGTCTTCCAAGTGTTACCGGAGAGCTGTTAGGCATGGTTTCTAACTACTTCAATGGACAGATTCTTGTTAATCTTTTAGAATCATTTCCAATTTAGAACATTTTAGAAGCACCTTATAGTTCAAATGTTGTATTGGTACCAGTACGTCAGGGGACGCACAGCCTTGATCATGACAAGCCGTGACGGCCTCCTGGCCAACTGCTTAGCTCATCATCCTACCCTGCCCCTGGTGTGATGGAATGAGACTGCACAGTGGCCAACTGGCAGTGCACTTGGAGCATGCTGGCTATCCCCATTGCCATGGTGATAGGAAGACAAAGTCAGGCAATTTGAGAGGAGGAGGAGCAGGGCCTGAAGGAGGCATGGCACAGGTCAAGCAGCAGGCCAGAAGGGCCTCACCACCAACCAGTGATGAGCAGAGATAGTGGCAGGCAGACCAGCAAGAGGCAGGGGGTGAGAGCTCCTTGCAGGCAGAGGTAGCCGGTTAGCTCTGACTTTCCTAATTTGCCTTGTGGAAGAAGGTCAGGGTGCAACCCCAACCCATTCCCGTGAGTAGAGGTGTTTCTTTCCAGTGAGTTTACAGCCTAACAGCCCAATCCTATCCACACTTTCCTGGGAGTAAGCCCATTGACTCCAGTGGGACTTACTTCTGAGTAGACACACATTGGATTGGGCTCTAAGTCTTACTGAACACAATGGGCTTACTTCTGAGTAAGGTAAATAACAAACACCTCTGCCCATGAGTCCTCTCAGGTTCCTTTGACCAGGGGGTACAAAGTGGGATGAACTAGGCCCTTCTCTCATTTTTCGGTCACTTTTTTTTTTCCTGCTTAGTCCACCTCTGCTCTTTTCAAGGCCATTAGCTATATGGGGCTCCACACAATATTTGTTAACAGTTTTTCTTTGGCTATTTTCCAAAGAATTGATGCTTCTTGTCCTCCTAATCCTGTTCATCAGGCCTCCTCTTTTCCATTCAGTTCTTTTCTATTCCTCTTTCCTTCTGTTGCCTTGCTTCAGGGTTCCTTGCTCCCAGCTGCCTTACTTTCTGAATCTGCTTCCCATTCAGCTTTCCAGGTCTGCCTTCCTTGTCTCTAGGTAACTTGTATGAGATTATAATTGCAGCCAAATTGTACTACCAGTCTTTTTCACAAGAAAAAAGTTTATGAATATTCAATTTGGTGGAATATTTGCCAGTTGTTTCTTATTTTGATATATTGTAATTGTTATTGGGAATACCGTCATCTGTTGGAAATGTGTTCAGTTTCATCGTTCTCATGTCACTGATGATTCAGGTGGGATTTATTTTGTTTGCATTCCAATGTGGAGAATCCCAGACATTTGAATGAAGCATCATGATATCAGTCTTTCCAACCCTGTGGGTTTTTTCTCCTTTATATTTCTGTGGATGAAGGATACAAGATCTTAAACTCCCACACTTACAGTAAAATCAGATGTAACAATGGATCCCTAGTGAAATATGATTAAATCTAAGCATACCCTTTTCCCACATTAATCTCTTAAATTAAAAAGAAGAAAATTTTGAAACTTTACTGTAGAAGAAGAGTTTACTGCTGGTTGGTTAGCACTGATTAGCCACCTCCTCTGTTCCTCAGATCAGTTTATCACTTTAAAACCAAGGCTCCCTTTTTAGTACTTAAAAGAGAATGAAGCAGATCAGTGTGCAGTTGGCTCTTTTTGAAAATCAACAAAGGGCCAGGCAGCCCTTTTAAAATAGGGAGGTGAATTTTACCTTTCTCAAAATTTATCCTTGCAAAGGGAAACAAGCCTAATGTCAGGGAATCGCTTGAGGGAACGGCAGCAGCAATCTTCGCTGAGACTTGGGTGTTCATGTGGAACATCTAGTGCTGCCAGAGCCTGAAAACATGAAGTTTCCAGTTTTTCCCAGCTTATAGGGTAAGACTCACCTAGTGCTGCAAATCCTCACCAGTGCTAAACCCTTTGCAAGGGTAAGTGTTGCAAATGGAGCGGTGGGGAGGACTGCTGGAAGGACTGGCAAACAGCTTCTGTGGCTGTGCCAACTTTATATGAACTCTTGACAATCTGAGTGAGAGGGAGATGAGTTCCCTGAGAAAAAAATGATATTTACCAGATGAGCTGAGGAAGCTTGCTCATCAGTAAAGTTGAGCTAGATAAATGCAATCTCATTGGCATCCTTCAGTCTTGGAAGACTATGGTATCGCGCTCTGAAAAGTGCTATAGAACTCTAAAAGTGCAATAGAATATTGCGCTCTGAAAAGTGCAATAAATGCAATAGAACAGTGCTTTCCAAACAGTGAGTTGGGGCCCACCAGTGGGTCGCAACAATTTTTGGTGGGTTGCGAAACTGACAAGGTAAAGAAAATGTGTTGAGCCCCATGGAAACTGAAACAGAGCAGCACACACTTGTTTATTTACGAGTAGACAACTGTGCCTCAACTTTTATCGAAGGCCAGGCAAAACGGAATGCATGGTCACCAGAATGGTCCCAATTCAATAATGTGGAACTCAAATTCAAATGTGGAATTCAAATGTGGAACTCAACCAAAGCTCAAGAAAGTGGTCCCCTCCAACGTAGTAAAAAAGGATAAAAACCGAGGTTTGGACAGCTGGTGAAAGGTTTTACAGGTGGAGCCTATTTATCCGCATTAGTTCCATTTTGTGACTCGGCACAATTAACAAAAAACGAGTTGTGCTAAATTCCATAGAGTTACGCAAATACACTACAGCCTGACACTTCCGAATGGAAGGAAACTAAGGCAGCTGTTATCAATCCCCTCCCCTCTGTACTCAGCCCTCCCCGTTGCCAGCTGCTTCTTTCACATGGGATGCTGATCTTTATGCATTTCTACTCAGAAGTAAGCCCCATTATAGTCAATGGGGCTTACTCCCAGGAAAGTGTGGAGAGGATTGTAGGCTAAATCTCATGCTTTGCTTGGTGGGAAGGCTTGCTTGTGTTGGTGATAGCCTGCACCTTGGGGGGAGGGGGGTTGCTTGTGTCGGTGATTGCCTGCACCATCTCAGAGGGGGGGAATTTGGCAAACACTCCCTGGGTTTTTTAAAGCAATCCCCTCTGTTGCTACCACACCTGCCCCTGTGTGTGTGTGTGTGTGTGTGTGTGAGAGAGAGAGAGAGAGAGAGAGCTGCACCTTCACCTTCACCTTGCTGCACGTGTTCTGGCTACAGAGATTTTCCCCCCCCCTTCCCTTCTTCAGCCTCTTTGCTGGCTCAGGGGCTCCAGTGTTACTGTTCCTTTGCAAGGGTAACCTCTTCCAGGGCTCCAGGGCTATTTCCCTGCCTGGGGAAGGCAGAGCCTTTTTGCAATGTTTTGGGCTGCCTGGAAATGGAGCGAGACGCCAGTGCAGGGCAAAGGAGGCAAAGGTGTGTGTGGCTTTCGGTTCCCCCACCCCATTCTCATTGAGACAAATCCGCAGATAAAAAATCAGTGGATAAATAGGCTGCACCTGTATTTTAATTTTTTACTTGTAAAGCTAGGTGGGTCCTGATAGTGTCATTTTAAAAAGTGGGTCCTGATACTAAAAGGTTTGCAAACCACTGCAAAAGAATATATGAATATATATGAATGATTTTCATCACTCCAAAGTATATTTTTGAAATGTACAGCTGACTGGATTCAAAGTCAGTTTCCTCTATCATGGAAACTGTCTTTATGAGAGGACTTGCAGTATTTTTCATAGTGCTACAGAGATAAAGATTCTATCAAGCCCTACAAAGCGATTGTATCTATGCTTATAATATTTTATATAGATCTTTTATCTAGATAGATAACCTGGAACTATACTATAATTGTTTATCCTTCCTAGTTGAAGGATATGAATTATGAATCATAATTCCTTATAACTCTTCTATAGTTTTCCTAAAGGGTTTTCCTAAAGGGAAAATGGTCTCAAATTTGACAAACCGATTTGTCTCTGACCAGTGAATTACAAAGAATGGTCTGGGATTCAGAACAATAGACATATGGAATCATTTACATTGAGGTTGAAAAATGAAACTTTTGTGTTTGCGCAAAGCTTTTGTAATATTTTTTTTAAAAATTTTCCTCTGGGGTTTCTCCTTAATCCTCTCCTAATTCCTAATTAAAGCTCCTAAATAAGGATCTCTTCAAGGGGAACCACCACAGGAGAAGGAATGAAGGGTGTGAAGTCACCACAGCGAGCACTCCCTCCTCCAGAGAGAACCTGGAAGTGACAGCACAACATCTTGTGACATTATGACATCACTGCCCTGGGCGTTGGGGCAGTGCGTTACACCTCTGATTGGTGGCATGTCACTTCCACTGGCGAATGGCCCATTAGAGTCTGGCTGTTAGTATATAAAGAAACTCCACCACATACATGTAAGAGTTCTTTTCAACTGGAGATCTTGAGTTATAGTAATGGTACCATATCTGTTTCCACTATTGGATGGTTGGAGCTTACATTTTTCTAAAGTTTTCACCTATTTAACTGCTTTGCACATTTCTCACAATGCCTCGTTTCTGCCGCCTATTGTTCTCAGTTGTTTCAGTGTGTTTAATCACAATATCCATATCATCATGCCATCAAAGAGAGACCATTTTTCTGGCCTAAACCACTTCCTTCCCTTTTTTCCCTGCTGGCACTTTCTGAATGTTGTGAAAGGAATATTCATGCCAAACTGCTATTTCAGGATTGCAGTCATGAGTCATTGCCATGCTGCTTTCCGGAGTGTAACCACACAGAGCCAATAACTTCTCTACTATTTTTATATATAATATATGGACAGACACTTTCAGTGCGCAAATTGACTTCCAAGCTTTATCTGATTCATCCTTATAACTGTATGAGGTAGATAATATCTAGTTTCAGATCAGCTTGCTCAAGGCCACTTTAAATCCACCTCACAGTCCAAATCCAACATTCCAATGGACCTTTCTGGCTAACTGATCATCCAGCTGTTCTCATTTGTATAGCCTCAGAGAACCTGTGTTATTTATATTGGCTGTTAGCATGAAGTTATACACTGGCAGAGTACACGTGACTCTGGGATGTGCATGGTGAGGGGAATTGATTCAAATCCTTTTGGAAAATGGCTCTCCCCTTTGTCAGCACATGCACAAAAATACACATGGTAAGGGTACGGTGAGAATGATTAGAGCACTGGTTCTTAAAGTTTTCTTCTTTGGAGCCCTTTATGCTCCTACAACAAGGCTGAGGAAGCCCCAATGACACATTTGCAGAATCTTGGAGTGCCCTGGAATGCCAAGGCAGGCATGGAGTGGTGCAGGACCAGACAGATAGCAGCCACTTATGGTGTGCTTGTGGAGCCCCTGAACAGGCCTCAGAGAGCCCCAGAGCTCCTAGGAGCACATTTTGAGAAATGCTGACTTAGAGAATACTTGCAAAAGCCAATGTAAGAGAAAGTGGTAAGAGGTGGGATGGGATAACTTGAAACTAGAATTGAAAACTATTAAACAAGATCAGTGTGGAAAGGGAAAGCATAAAGAGTGACAACCCAATCCTAATCTCCCCACCTCCCGCAGCGACACAGTGTGATGCCAAAATGTCTACTGCTTCATTCTGCAGCGTGGAACAGTTCTGGAGGTCTCCTCTAGGTAAGGGAACATTTGTTCCCTTACTCAGAGATAAGCCACTGCAGGGCAGAGGAGTCTACTCACTGCACTAGCAAATTTGCTGATACACATCTGCATAGACCTGCACTGCGGGATTGGGTCCAAGAAGAGGGCTAGAAGAGGTGGCAGCAACAGCCACCAAATTCTCTCCCTTCCCAGACCCTATCTGCCCTCCCCGCCCCTGTTGCCACCTTGTTCCACCCTGTCCCGCCCTGTCCCGCCTCCATCACCATCCTATGTGCCTCAGTGGTCCTCTGGGATCCACTGACATGTCCGGCCTTTCCACCAGTACTCCTGCACTTTCATTTGTGCTCTCTTCTTATAAGAAAAGACAAATATGTTTTTGAGGGCGCAATCCTAACCCGCGCTGGAGCAGGCAAGCCAGGAGGCTTATGCTGCATTGAATGCGGGATTGCAGTGAGCAGCGGCTCAGCCACAGGCAAGGGGAAGCTCTTCCCCTTACCCGTGGGTAAGGGCTGCGTGCCTCTATGGGCAAGTCTGGCTCCTGTCGCCCCGGAGATGGGGGTTGGGATCCGGCATAACCGCTGGGTCCAAGTCCTGCCCCCGGCTCCCTGCGCGCCCAGGCCCGCCCTCCCCAGCCCAGTAATGCCATCTCCTGCCCCCTCCCCATGCCCCCCATGGCTACCTTTGCTGCTTATGTTGGCACACTTGTGCTGACACAAGCGGCAGCGCGGGAGCTTCCATCCATCCAACTTCTGCTTCCATCCGCACATCGGTGCATCTGAATGCGCTGACGCAGCTCCTGCCTAAGAAGGCGCAAACATGCTTTATGGCACGTTTGCAACCCTCTAGGGCCACCTATGCCGGCATAACTGCCGGTTAGGATTGTGCCCTAATACTTTCTTCTTTTGTTTCAGGCAGTAATGTCTGAATGTCAGGTGAGTCATTTAGCCATCCTTGCACTGCATTAGAATAGCCATGAAAGTAGGCCTAGATCATTTGGATCATGTCACTTGTCCTGAAACGTGTAGCTCTTTTTAAAGGAAGAACATGTCATGTTCTTTATGAAGATCTTTAATTCATGAAACTTGTTTAAAGCATTAATAAATCAAGTCATTACTGTTCAACCCATGTCTGATTTTTATGCATGATAATCTATGTCTTTTTCTGTCGGTAAGAAAGAAAAAAAAGAGACCCTACACCAAATGATTACAAATGGTTCTGTTCAGTAGCCATTTCCTGTTGTTGGCTACAGTGCTGTTCATGCATAGCCCTTGCCATTAATAGTCGCTATCAAGGCAGGGCTATGTTCTTTATGACTTACTTACCAAATCTATGATTGCCTGTCCTCTCCTTCGTGCTGCTGCTGCAGCATCCTGCACTGTCTGAAAAGCTGCACTTGAGGACGAAAAGAATTAGAAGAAACTGGGGGGACCACGCACACACCCCCACACATAAGTGGAAGTGCTTTCTTCTGCCTGTGCTGTGGCACCATTGGATCCCAGACATTTTCTCAACTCTAAGCCATTCCATTTGCCAAGTTTTCAAATCTTAAGTTCCAATAACTTAGGTCTTTGTAGCTGACTTAAACACACGGCACAATATGTGAAGTGTTGTGATTTGTTGCCATGATGACACTGTCAACTTAACTACAGCTGACAAACAGTTTTTAAATAGAACATTTCAATTCATTATAGTATTCTCCCATCTGTTTTCCCCCTATCTTTTTACTATGCAAAACATTGGAAAAATGTTACCACAATTATTTAGATTACATTCAAAGTTGCTAACTATTAATGATTAAGTAAGTAATGTATTTTTAGGCATCATATTTGTAAAAAAAAAAAGTGCTCGTCATAAAAAAATAGTAAATAAATACATATTTAGGAGGATTTCAAAATCAGTTAGGAGATGAGATGAGAATGAGAAGGCATGTCTGCTCAAAATACTTGCTGTTGTTTTTGTTTCCACCTGCTGCTGCATTTGGTCTGCCTTCTTTAAATTTTAACCCTTCATAGAAGACTGAAGAGCACTGATGTATGTGTTATACTGACAGTATAGAAATCCCGAATTAGGGAAAGAGGCACAGCCCAGTAGTAGAACACATGCTTTGCATGTAGACAGTACCAGATTCAGTTGTTGTGAATATCTGTAGGTAGTGTTTGGAAATACATGTCTGAAACCTTGGAGAACAGTCAACATGGACAATGCTGGGCAAAACAGACCAAGTCAAATGAATGGGTGAGGGTAGTTGTTCAATGAAAGACAATGAAATGGGTGAGAGTAGTTCAAAATTAGTCTAATAATCGGCAGTACTGCATGATTTATAGGGGAAAGGGGGGCTGTTGCCAAAACTGGTAGCCCTGTGACCCACCCTCCATGTGTAGTGCATGCCCTGGTGTCATTACCACAAGTGTTTTCCTGCCCAGCACAGGAATTCTGTTTTTGCAATATGTAGTTCTACCACTCAAGGTTAGTCAAAAGATTATATGGATAGCTGTGAGTTGTACTGGATTTGTTGCCCTCCCAGATTGCATTTTGGATTAAGAGGTTCAGCCGTAAGAGTTGCTTTTTTAAAAAGTCATTGCTAACAACTATGGGAGATGTACTTATCACTGTGGTGTTAAGTGCCTTTAGTAGGTGTTTGAAGGCCAAAAAGGAGGGGTCTTGATGGATGTTCTTGTCTCCCCATCTATCTCTTGGCATAGATCGTCTGCCAGAGCAGCTAAGGTGACCTCTGTAACCTAAAAAAGAACAGATGGATCAAGCCCTTCCTCAAGGATGCATGTATCTCTTCTGATAAGCAACCACAGTGAGCAAGAGTTTAGGGAACATGTGGTGGGCCTTAACTTGCAAGGAGCCTCAGACCCAACGAGCTGAAAGTTATGCAGAACATCTGGACAAGATAGCATGCTAGCCCACTTAGATCTGGTCTTGTTCCAACAAAGGTGTCTCAGCTGGAACAGAACAATTTTATCTTGAAAATGTAATACAAATTCATCCCAGCAAGTTACTGAGGGGTCTCCAATTCAAATATGAAAGATCTTGAAATAGAAGCTCAGTCTACAAGGTCTTTGGATTTCCATGCCAATGGCTGTAAACTCTAACTTCATTGCACTGAATGGGATTTGGTTTGGAGGTACTTGAGATCTCTGTACTCCTTGTATCCAAATCACCATCATTGGCAGTCACTGTTGGCCAGCCATGCTTTCTATGAAGACAGGAATCATCTCTGTTGCTGTGACTTCAGTCATCATGCATACACATGGTAGCACATGGGCTAAGACAGTGGTTCTCATACTTTTAGCACTGGGACCCACTTTTTAGAATGAGAACTTGTCAAGAAAAGCCTGGGATTGTTAAAATTTTCCTGCTTGATGATGTCACTTCCAGTCATGACATCACTTCCAATGGGTCCTGACAGATTCTCATTCTAAAAAGTGGGTCCCAGTGCTAAATGTGTGGGAACCACTGCCTTAGGATATTGAAACAGAACATTCTGATGCTTCTCTATGAAGGTGCCTGGTTTGTAGCCATAGACTACAAACTCCTGTTTACACATTGTGAATACACCCACAAGATCAGAAGTACAACATCTATGTTTTGTGGTTGGCACTGAGCACTTTCAACACTGAATGCTCTGCTTTGATGGCTGTGGTCACAATGCTTGATCAGCATCAAGAGATAATAATTTCACCTTACCTGGACAGTTGGTTTATAGTGGCAGAATCTAAGCAATTTCTAAAACACTTGGAATTCATTCTGACCTCGTTAATATTCTTGGGCCTCTGTGTCAACCAGAGAAGGTTTCAATTAGAATCACTTCAGTTGATTCAGTCCATAGGAGTCCTGCTGCATTGTACATACAGTTGTTAATCAGGCCATAACGTTTCAGAATTCCAGAGATCACTGCCTCAAGTAGCACATTGGATCAAGAGACTCAGTTGCATTTTCTGTTGACCAGCTTGGCATTTAAAAGCATCAGTTTCAGTCTCAATAGGTTACTGAGATGCCTACCAAGATTAACACTGTTTGGCAAGCAACCAAGTAGGCTTTGAGATGGAATTGGATAATTCTGTTGTACGCTTATCATTTGATTAACTGTTCATATGTATACTGGCTTGCGTTGCTTAACAACCTTTTGCTTAACAACGGACCACATGTATAACAGTGGTCAAATCATGATGAAGAGGCTTTTAATGAGGCAGCCAGGGCTCCCATAGCCTGCAGCAGAGTGTCTGTTTACATAACAAAGATGCTGTTAATAAGAAGAAGAAGCAGTTGGTCCCCAGTAGCTTGTGCAGTCAGTGAGTGCCTGGCAGGGAATGTCTGTTTACACAACAAAGGCACTACACTGAAATCAGTGGACATTACTTCCATGTAAATATGTTTCCCATTAACGTATTAGGCTCCTTGACAAGCCTCTCAAAGTTGATTGGAACTTACTCCTTACTAAATGGGATCAAAATCAAAGTTCAATTGTGTGTGTGTGTGTGTGTGTGTGTGTGTGTGTGTGTGTGTATTCAGAAGTCCTACTGAGTTCAGTGGGATTTATTTCCAGTTAAATGTGTATATTTATGCTTATTTGGAGTAAGTTACACTGAATAAGCGGTTAACAGAATTGGGGTACGACTTTAGAATGGAACTTTGATCAAGGTTGCAACCCGCAAACTTTTTCTATAGGAGGAACATGTAAATGAAATCAATGCTCTTGATATCTCTGGTTTATAGGTTTGCAGCCCAGATCACATGATCATTTGATATTTTACTGTGTGTGCTCGATGATGGTTGAAGATGCCTGGTGCTATAAAAGTGCAAATTATTATTTGTTGTTAATTGTGTTTCACTGCACAGCCCTTCACAAAACATTCAGTGCAGCTGTTGCATGGATTGGTTGCTTGAATGAACTATGAATCTATCATTTCATCCATCATCCTTTTGAATACATTCTGAATCCAGCTGGCTAGCATTCCCATTAGTAACTTTTAATAAATCGCATCTTAATTGCAGTTCTAATTGTTTTTTTTAAATTCTAAAAGAGGGTATACTTCTAAATTAAAAGTATTATGAAACACCTTGCATATTACAGCAGTGGTACTTTTTTTGCTACTAACCTAATAGTTCACTGAATTAAAGCTAAATAAAAAGGTATAAGGAAACTAAGTAACATTACACAGGCCAACACACATTTTGCTTCCTTAAACGTTACACCAATTCCTGGGAATATTTGGGGTGCCGATTCCAAAAATGGCATCCGTTTTGCCCGATCATGTCAAGTTTTGGAGACACGGCATAGCCTCTTTAGTGAATGGTTCAAGCAGCTTCCTCATGAGGAATCCTACACCATGGCTTCCTCACGAGGAAGCTGCTTGAACCATTCACTAATGAGGCCTTACTATATCTCCAAAACTAGACATGATCGGGCAAAATGGATGCCATTTTTGGAATCAGCATGCCAAATTCATATCAAAGCACCATAAAGTTTGGGAAAAACTTTTCTCAGTTTTGTAGGCCTGTGTTATCAGAGCTATTACTTTTAGTGATAAAGGACTGAGGGCTTTTTCAGAATGTATCATAGTTTGGGTGCAATATTTGTATAGATCTCAGGATCTTCTTAGGTGGGCTGCTTTGAAAATATTAATTCCTTATTTATAAAAATCCAATATAGCTTAGAAGTATTGTTTATTGACAAAACATGTTCCTCCATGAAATGTTGAGCAGCACAGTCCTATGCATGTCTACTCCCAGGTAAGAGTGCATAGGATTGCTGCCTTAGGGACCAATCCTATCCAGTCTTCCAGTGCTAGTGCTGCTGTGCCAATGGGGTATGTACTGCTTCCTGTGTTAGGAAAGCAGTCACAGAGGCCTCCTCAAGGTATGGGAACATTTGTTCTCTTACCTTGGGTCTGCATTGTGGCTGCACCGGTGCTGGAAAGTTGGATAGGATTGGGCCCTTAACCTCCAATCCTATCTGACTTTCCAGCACTGATGCAGCCGCAGTGCAGCTCCGAGGTAAGGGATTTGTTCCCTACCTTTGAGGATGCCTCCACGACTGCCCCCACCACCACAGGATACAGCACATGCTGCACTGGCATGGCCATATCAGTGCTGGAAAGTTGGATAGCATTGGGCCCTTAGTAATATAAAATCAGAGCTTAGGGATTATTAATACAAAACACCCACCCACTTCTTCCACCCCAAAAGAACGTGTTGTAAAAAGAGGCTTCCCTTGGAAGAATAACATGGAGAATAACAAACAGCCATGTTTTCTTTTTAATCTGCAATGTACTGTAATAAACTATATCTTATAAATCTCATTGAGAAGCAGCACATTCACTAAGAGATTGATAAAATCATTTCATTTATATTTGACTACATCAGTTAACAGAAAAGCAAGAGTTCGGCAAGGGAACAAATGGAATTTGGTTTTGGGTCATCTGGCAAGTCTGTGAAGTTCCATAAAGTTTATCTTTGATTTATTTCAGAAATGCAAGCCAGTAGCTTCTACCAGATTAAAATGAAAAGATGCAGCTCACCTGCTTATTTGCTCAAATACACTTCACTCATTGTGGCATATTACTCTGATCTAGTTATTTTTTGTAGTCAGCACCGTGTGATAACTTATTGTAATGCCACACAGCTGTAAGAGCAAAGAACCAAACTGTTTTCAATACTGTCAAGAGTAAAACTTGGAAGGTATTCTGTTTAATCCTCCATTTTCCTTCAGTCCTGGTCTTATGAGAAGATGGATGGCAGGGTGACAGCAGAGACAAAACCATGTACAGTTCAGTTCTGACCAGTCAATCACACCCAAAAAACAGATCATTCTCTGTTTCTCTCTAATATTTGAGAAAAAGTAATATTCTCTAATATTTGAGAAAACGAAGTTCTCTAATATTTGTTAGATATTAGTTACAATAGTCAACAACACAAAATCTTTATGATAGTTAACAGGTTGTATAAAATTAGTGACTTGAGGTACTTGGAGCTTAAAAACATTGAAATTAGATATTAAAATTTAAATAATTATAATTTTTCATAATAATTGTTTCTTACAAACAGCAAATATGATGTAAATTTGTGTCTGAGCTATAGCACTTCATGCTTCAGTGTGAGACTGTTCCTCATAAAAGATTTGGACACACAGACACCAAATCTTAGAAGCATGTTATTGAGAATCTCGACTAGAACCCGTTCCCACAGAAGTCTAGTTTTCTACATGCAGCTTTGTTTGCTTGGTTGTTTTGGTGGAGTGCTTGCATTCAATGAAGTGTGACCGCAATGTAGCACCACCATCCAAATACTGTTACTACTCTATTTACTCTTTGTCCAATTAGACCAAGGACCCAGTCCGGTCCAGTTTTCCCATACTGATGCAGCCGTGCCAATGGGGAGTGTGCTGCATCTTGCTATTGGAGGGCAGTCACGGAGGCCTCCTCAAAGTAAGGGAACATTTGTTCCTGTGCCTGGGAGCTGCTTTGCAGCTGCATCAGCATTGGAAAGTTGGATGGGATTGGACCCCTAAGCTGCCAGATACGTAACTTGGCGATTCTGTAGCCTTGGGGTTAGTCCATTCTGGTGACAACTGATCTAATTTTACAATTCCTTCCTCCTTTCACATGGTCTCATCATATCTGTAGCTGTGCAGGTGCCACAGATGGATAGTGTTACTCCTGAATCACTTTTGATGCAGCCTCTCACAATTTTAGTAACAATCCTCCTATACATTGCACGGTGTAACAATGTCTCATCATGGGTGCGGGTTGATGGAAAGGTGGGACAGAGGTGTGGTTAACTGGCTAGACAGCCTCTGACTAGCATGTGGTATCTTTATATGAGTCCACTGGCCATCAGTTCATGTATCACACGGACTTAATGTCACTTACCAGTTGGCTAGTGAAACATTTTCAGGAATTACATAATCAAGATTTTTGTACTTATGTCACCTGGTGAACTGCAGTGTGTCTTTGTCATTCTCTTTTGAGTCAAACTCTGACTAGAGATGCTTCGACATTCCTATGGATTAGGGCCAGAGCTCTGCCTTGAATGCCCTGAGATAATGCAGAATGAATCTGTGGAAGAACTGGTGAAGAATATGGTAATACTGCTAGGGGAAGATTGCTCAAGAGCCTGGGATATATATTAAGATGGAATAAGAAAGGTCAGGAAAAAGAAATGCAAGGTGTGTTAAGAGAAACTTCTGTCGGGAATAGTGGGGATAGCGATGACAAGTCGGTTTGAGCCGATGTTAAATAGCAGAACAAGGGGGCATGAACTCCAGGAGAGCAGAGGGTCAGGCACGAAAGGAATTTAAGGGAAATTTCTTTACACAGAGCAGTTAATTTTATTTGCGGCATATATTGGCAGGAGCAGAAACTGGAGCAACAGAAATGATTGTCAGATAAAATATTTCTAGCTGGGTTTCTTAAAATATATGAATATGAATGGGGACATGTGGCTTTTAACATAAAAGTCATGGACATATACACACTTACTATTCTGCTCCCTCCCTTCCCCTATATCTCCATATCCCTCTTTCCCTCATGCCACCTCACTTTCATCTAGTCTCAACCCAGGGTCCTTTCTAATCTCTAGCCTAAATATCTTCTACTTTTTCTCAGCCCTGAAGTTTTGTTTGTTTATGCTCTTTTTGTCCTATGGATACAGTGTCCATGCCGCTTCGCTTCACAGCAGGTTGGGTGACTTCAATGCAAATAAATCTGGTTTGGGGAAAACATGGAGCCTACTGTTTCTTGTTGAAGAGCATTCTCAAGAGTGCTAAACCTGGCAGTAAGTCATTAGGAAAGTAGAAACAAGCTCAAACTTGTAAGAAACTTTCTCATTTCCTTTCCAAACCTTTCACATCCCCAATCGGTTGGAATCGGGTAACAGATAAATAGCAATCTGCCTCACAGCCCAATCCTATCCAACTTTCCAGCACAGATGCAACTGCAATGCAGCCCCGGGGTAAGGAAGCAAATATTCCCATATCTTAAGGAGGCCTCTGTGACTGCATCCCCAACACAGGAAGCAATGCATACCCCATTGGCAGAGCAGCACCGGCACTGGAAAATTGGATAGGATTGGGTCCTCAGTCTACATAATCTACAATCCAGTAGGGCTTTTCTGTTGCTGGCTAGGGAAAGGGAACAAACCCACTGTAAGCCGTTTTTCCTTCCACAATCATTAATGTGATATCTGTGCTCTGAATTATGTGCACCGCATTCATTATCATCTGAAATTGGCCAAACCTCACTACCTGAATGCAGCAGGGTTTTTTACCTGCATTCCTATACAAAGTTTTCTTTGACCTGTATTTCAAGTGAATTGTTGACCTACATGACTTCATTTCTCACCCCTCAGTTAGATGAAAAGAATAAGACACAGAACAATAAGTTCTTAGAATCACTCTCTACTCACTTATCTCTACTCTGAACCCTATTGACAAGATGCTGGATAATTCTTGAAAGCAGAGTCAAAAATTCTTTTTAATGGGAAGGGGGATTGGTTAATGAGAAGATCTAATGAATACGACCTAATTCTCTAGCCTATGTGCTACATTTTTAAAAAAACTGTCAGTAAAAGAAAAGCAGTTTGGAAATTATGCATGTTGATTCATGCAAATCAACAGGTCAGCACCTTGATTGGGAAGTTAATTTCTCAATAGCTGCTGGAAATGTCCTTTTTCTTTCCTGAACAGCAGCAGATATTGTTTGCATGCATCTTGATAACCAACATGGAAATTATACATTAATATATACAGGGGGAGACAGAGACAGAGAGAAAATACTTAACAGTCAAAGAATGAGGAAATCGTGCCATTACTCATAAGTGGCACAGTCATGAATGTGTTACTCTGTCATCTGGTAGCAACTGCTGCAAATGCCCCTGAAAATAAAAATTCAAGTGCACCCTCTAAAACAGTGGAAGGTAAGGGGCTTATTTTCATTGTAGGAAAACAATGATAAAATAATCTGTGCAATTCAAACACAACTTTTGAAATAGTGCATGTTTTCTAACTGTGTTGTTCTTACCAGACAAAAAGAAACGTGTCACAAACATTGGGATAAAATTGGCACACACAAAAAGCACAAAAGGCATAGAAAAGACAGTGCATAAAGGTTTTTATATTCAGAATGCTGAAGTAAATTGTGTTTACTAAATAGTTTTTTT
This sequence comes from Tiliqua scincoides, assembly GCF_035046505.1. Taxonomy (NCBI): domain Eukaryota; kingdom Metazoa; phylum Chordata; class Lepidosauria; order Squamata; family Scincidae; genus Tiliqua; species Tiliqua scincoides. Next base: position 253,198,493 of record NC_089821.1, read on the forward strand.
TTAATTAATGCTAACTTGAAGTCATTTCAAGTTACTGAATAACTTGAATTTAAATTAAGAACATAAGAACAGCCCCGCTGGATCAGGCCAAAGGCCCATCTAGTCCAGCTTCCTGCATCTCATAGTGGCCACCAGAGGCCCCAGGGAGCACACAAGATAGCAAGAGACCTGCATCCTGGTGCCCTCCAATGCATCTGGTATTCTGAAGTAGCCCATTTCTAAAATCAGGATGTTGCACATAAACATCATGGCTTGTAACCCATAATGGATTTTTCCTCCAGAAATTTGTCCAATCCCCTTTTAAAGGTGTCTAGGCCCGATGCCTCCCCACATCCTGTGGCAAGGAGTTCCACAGACCAGCTGCACGCTGAATAAAGAAATATTTTCTTTTGTCTGTCCTAACTCTCCCAACACTCAATTTTAGTGGATGTCCCCTGGTTCCGGTATTGTGTGAGAGAGAAAAGAGCATCTCTCTATCCACTCTATCCTTCCCATGCATAATTTTGTATGTCTTAATCATGTCCCCGTCAGGCGCCTCTTTCCTAGACTGAAGAGGCCCAAACACTGTAGCCTTTCCTCATACAAAATTATGAAATGTCACCATTAATACTAACTTGACTTTTTAAATGATTTGATGTACACTTGTGATGTACACTTTCTACTTACCATGAGCAGAAATGTGTTGCATTTCCATGGTTTAAACAGTGCTGACATTTTTCATAATTGAGATAACATTTGAGTCCCAACATTAGCAATTTAAGAGCGCAATCCAGACTTGATAATGGATTTTACGGCACTTTCACACCACCATACAAAGAGGGAGGCTGACCAAGCCCAGTGGGCCGGCACAAAAGATAAGCCCGTGCCAGCTGAGTCAGGCTGACACCAGGTTTTGGGAGGGACGTGGGAATGAGGCATTTGGGGGAAAGGGCAGGCAGCAGGTGGCTTCATGGGCAGGTGAGGGCTGAGTGGGGGCAGCACCAGGATCTGGAACTTTTGCCAGATCCTAACCCTGGCCCTGAGCTACCCAGAGCAGCTACAGGGTGTTTGGATCTGCGCCACCTCTTGAGTTGGCGGCGCAGATCCGAGTAGCCCAATTTGGCTGCTGCGGTGTTACCTGGGATAAGGGGAAGGATTTCCCCTTGCCCCCAGGCTGAGCTGCATTCGGCCCCAATCCTGCGTTGAATTTGGGGCAAGCCAGCTGGCCTCCTTGTTCCAGCGCAGGTTAGGATTGGACGGTAAGTGTTGGAAAATGTTGGAAATGGAAATTGAGTCCGCAATCTTATGTGCACTTGGTTGAGAATAAGCTATCTGAACACAGCGTGGCTTCATTCCTAAAGTAAACACAGACAGGACTGGGCTGTTAGTATGTGGACTGGAGATCATAGTGTGCTTTCTTTATTCTTGGTCAGTCAGCCAACCATACTGTGACATTCTGACATAGGATCTCATTCAATTTTTGTAATACATGCACTTCTTGGATCATTTATCAGAAGTATGCTACTGCAATCTCAAGGTGCAAAGCTGTGAAAATCAGACAAGTTGGATTTTAATAATGGCATTGCCCTTGCTTCAGATGGGTTGATAGGTCCCGAACTGAGCAATACTATGTTTCATATGAAGTGCTATTTTTAGATTTGGTTCTGTTGTAAGCCTGTCAACACCTTGACAGGGTAGCTCTATAAAGAGCTATGTTATTTTAAAATTACAGAGCTTAAACTTGGAATCCATAACATGGGATAGCCTGTAGACCATGTTGGTATTGATCTAAAAATTTGTTTCCATGTTGCATTCAAGTTTAATTGGTGGTTTTAGAATATAAGCCATTAGATATTGCTATAAGAATATATTCCTTTTATGGAAACTCAAAATCAGTTATTCTAAATTAGGCAATCTTTCCTAGTGGTAGTAGGGAGTGTTAGGATGGATTATAGTGGAACTGATTATGAAATGTCAGCACTCCTCTTCTGCTACCTGTAAGAACTAACCTGGGCTCCTAATGTTCATGGTCACACACAACTACTATTATGAAAAAAATCATTTTTACATAAATGGCTCATTAAACATCTCAGAAGAGCTCAAGTAAATCATGGTTGTAATGATATTTTGATGACTGAACTTCCCATGTAATCTTTTTTAAGCAAACATAACATTTTTTATTGCCATGTCAGTAGCCTTTGGAAAAACTAAGTTTCCTGAAGGCTTCCGGAACCTTTTGTCCTGGTGCTACTGGAAAGCAGAGAGAGGAAGAGTCCTTCGTCATTCCCTCTTCCCATGGCTATTATTATTGCTGCAAATATTAATCTACTTGTTTAAGGCTGTTCACGTTGCTCTCAGGAAGCAGACACACCTGCAAGTCAGAGGACACTTTCATCCAGTAGGGAAAGAGGGCCCTAACATGGTTCTCTCGAGCCTTGCGCACAGGCCACTCCCAGTCCTGCTACTGGATATGCCACCACTGGTGGCTTAAGACCCTACGTGCACAAAGCAGACACTCCATCCCTGAGCCAGGCCCAGCCGTTCCGCCTCTCCCTTCTTCACAGGCAATCGGGAGGATGACCCAATCTCCTTACTTGTTTAAGGGGAAGGGGAAAGTGTTCAGGAAAGGGGAAAGTTAAAGTGCTTTGAACTAAGAGGTTAGAAGGAATTCAGCTCTGGCTTAGAAATAAGATGAATTAGTTTCCAGTGTAGGGGGAAAAGCAGTGCACCTTATTTCCAAGCTTCACAGGGCATGGAAATTCTATAGAAAGATGGAACCCTCCACTCCCACTGAAGAAAATTCTTGAGGATGGATTGAGGGTGCTAATGTACAGTCCCCAAATAAAGCACAGTAACTCTAGGCAATTCTAAGAATTTAATAAAGTTCACTGATGCTTAAATTAGATCATGGTAATTCATGGCATCTCTTATGGAAATTAAATTAGTGTTCAAAACTAAAGAGTAAGCTCTCCAGGTTCATGGGAACATTTGTGGTGCAGGAAGGCATTAAGGGCACAATCCTAACCCCTTATGTCAGTGCTTTCCAGCACTGGCATAGCGGTGCCAATGGGACATGTGCTGCATCCTGCAGTTGGGTGTCGCTCATGGAAGCCTCCTCCATGAGTGGATGTTCCCTCCATAAGGGAATGTTTGTTCCCTTACCTCAGAGCTGCATTGCCCTTATGTCAGTGGTGGAAAGCACTGACATAAGGCGTTAGGATTGTGCCCTAAGTCTAGCAGTGGTTTTGCTGTTATGGTGCCTTAGACCACTTGACACTTGCCAGCCCTGGTAAATAAGCCCTATGGGGTGGGAGGGTGGTGGGAAGAAGGTGGAATGTGGATGGAAGGAGGACATAATGGGGCGGTGTGGGGAGGAAGGTGGATTGGGACCAGGAGGGGGGTCCTGGTCCAAAGGCAGAGGTCCAAGTAGACCCGGCAGACTGCCCATTGGCTTACCCCAAGGCAAGGGAACAAATGTCTCCAGGGAGGCCCCTGGAGACTGAAACTCTCCCACAGCCATTGCATCGCTGTGAAGGGAGTTAGTTAGAATTGGGCTATTAGGCACCAAAGACTCTGGCCATGCCCATCTTATGGTTGTTTTTTCCCCCACCATGGAATAGCAGATATCATAACATTTTTAAAAATTCTTTTAATTTCAGGTGCAGTCTGCTGTGTGACATATTGGGGTGGGGGGCCAGGGATGAGGACTGCCTTCTTGAGAAACACAAGACCAGCGCCCCTTTTGGTGCCTGGAACTAGTTACATGGTTCTTTGCTTTCCTGGCCACTGTTATTGGAACAGCGACAGCACAAACCAGTGCATGTCTATTCAGAAGTAAGTTCCATTGTGTTTAGTGGAACTTACTCCTAGGAAAGTGTGCATAGGATTGCAGCCTGAATGCTTTTCATTTCAATTTCACTGAAATGTCTCTACATTTAGCAGCAAAAATCCGCGCTGCCGAATTCCCTCTGAACCTTGTAGATTTTGGGGGAGGAAATTGCACTGTTCTTCAAGATGTCTCTAGACCAGAGGTTCTCAAATTGGTGGTTCACGTTTGTGTAACGCTTCACTCATCCCTTTAAGGGGCGGGGCAAAGGGAGGGAGGCAGCGACACGATCCTGGGGATCGTGTTGCTATGGTGGGTGAGGGGGGGTGCTTTGCACTTACTTCAAGAAGGCAGGGCTGCAGCAGGCTGCAGGAGGTGCGGGGAGCCCTGCGCAGCCCCGCACAGCGCTCCCTGAGGCTTGGAACTTTCACTAAAAGCGGGTGCAAAGCACCTCCTGCAAAACAGAAGTGCTTTGCGCCCGCTTTCAGTGAACGTTCCAAGCCTCGGAGACTGCTGCATAGGGCTCTCTGCATCTGCTGCAGCACTGCCTTCTTGAAATAAGTGCAAAGCACCCCCCTCACCCCCCTTCGCGATGCGATCCTGGGGATTGTGTTGCTGCCCTAGTCCCCTCCCTTGCAAGAACTTACTGAAGGAGTAAAACTCCCTCAAAGTTTGAGAAACACTGCTCTAGACTGAATTGAATGAACATGCACTTTCTTTTTAACACTCGTATTAAAGTGTCAAAGATTTTATTGCAATCTGGAAATCACATATCCTTCCTCAGAACTATAGCTGTATCTAGTTATAAATGACTACTGAGACTGTGGTACTGGTTCTGTGATATTTCATTGTGAAAAAAGATCATGAACATCTCCTCTGTTATGTATCACTGTGGTGTTTGAATGCATGTAGCAGCTTTAGAGACAGAGTGGCATTAACAGACAAGCTTTTGAGTTTCACAAAACTACTAGCCCAAGGTCTAGAAAAGGTTCTAAATAAAATATAACTTTGATGTTCAATTTCTTATGAACACCACCAGACTGATTATTCCAAAACAGATGAATCAGTATTGTCCTCAAGAATACCTGACACAGATGAATGTTTCTACTACATCTCAAAATTAATGAACTAGTCTTCTTTTCAGGCCACCAATAGCAATATGTAACATATCTGCATCTGTTTGTTCTCAGCAAAGTTACCGAACAATTTATTCATTTCAAAATAAAAACCTACTATACTCAGTCCAAATGCTCATACAGGCTCGACATAGGATGCAGGCAAAAAATGTCTTTATATAAATAGAATCTTTGATCACCTTTGAAAACTTGAAAAAGAACATGCCAATCTGTTTAAATTGTCCACATTTTTCTGTTTTGCCTTTTTTTTTTCTTAAACGTAAGACTGAGCCACCTGAACTAGAGAATATTAGGAGTTGAGGTCTCAAATAATATGACTTGTATTTTGAATTCCAGACAATTCCAGCATTTTCAATTGCTTGGTTTTATATGTATTTCTATACACCACCATGTTCTTCTGAACAATACTATAAAATTAAAGAGATTCATTCACTACATCGAAAAAGATAGAGATGAACCTATTGCATCAGCACAAAGTAGTGCATAATTCTGTGCTGTTCGAAAGTGAAAGCTCATAAAAGAAAAATCATCCCCCCCAAAAAGTCCAGTTTTAGACTTTATAGATAGATGTTCATATTTATGAAATTGAAAAGCCTCCTCCATTATTTTATATAAGTTATGGCAACCATTAACAACAAATTTGCCCCTGAGAATTTTCCTTGCTGCAAAACAGTGGGAACTTGGAATCCCTTCTCATTCCTACCTCTTGTGTCTGTTTTGTTATTGCCATTATTGCAGGTGCCACAGCAGATTTCAGCTGACCTGAAACTATGGCTTAACCAATTGACTTTGCCTTTGTAGCAGCTAGTCTGCCAAGAGGCCTCCATTGTGCTCTACTAACAAAGACCATTAGATACATAATCCTTCAAAACAATTGTATTCATGGGCTTCTGGAAATTCAACATAATTAAATTTGTCCCTGTGAAATATTCTGTTGTATTATAGTGGCACTGTTCAGAACATACTTATCTGTCTATTTTGATTTTACTGTGTTTATCTGTAGACTGACACACAGTCTTATATATATATAATATAATTAATATATAGCAATACATTGCAGCAGATATACAGTGTGGGAGGGATTGCACATATGACACCTAAGCTCTATTTTCTGGCACACTACCCTGAAATTATCTTAGGAAACAGTACTGAATCATTTATGGGAAAGCCAGCAAGTTCAGATTGGTAATTCTGTACCATTGGCCTGACTCAGAAATGTGTTCTTCAGATTTTGTCATTTCATTTTAAAATCATGTATACCATTCAGAGTGCAATCTTAACTGTGCTTCACTGCTTAACTGTGGAGTCGCTGTGCCAGCCGAAAGTGTTGTTAACTTGCTGTAAAGCATGTTTGTGGCACCCAGAGACAGGCTGCACTAGTGGGGATGCCTGTGCCACCCCGCTGATACTGCATCTAGGCTTTCAGCTGGATGGTGCTGATAAGGTTACAGCAGGTGGCGGACCGTGGCTGGGATGTTTCTGGGCAGGGAAGAGTGGAAGGGGGCAGATCCAGCCCGGGAGGAGTTGGGATCGGAGGTGGCTTCCTTGGCCATATCCGCACACCCCTCCTGGCCCTCCCAGTGTTACACCGGACTTCCCGTATTTGCTCCAGCTATATAGCTGATGTGGATCTGAGAAGCTCCATAGAGCAGTCTGGGACTCGACACAGAATAAGGGGGAAAATATCTTCTTACCCCAAGGAGATCTCCAGCTACCTCCTAATCTACAATGAATATAGTGCAGGCAATGCAGCCTGGCTGTGCCAGTGCAGGTTAGGATTGGGCCACCTATGCAAATTAGTCATTTCAACTGGTCACGTGTTCCCTAAATCTTCTCAAAAACAGGGTGTTAAGGATCAACTGGCTTGTGGAGAAAAAGATTACTCCATGTATAAAAATTGAGTGACTTTTATCTCAAGTTGTTGATCTCAATCATCAGCCCCCTTGTTTTCGTGAACTAGGAATTATAGGTTGTTTTGGTTGCACCCCCTTCCTGACTATCTTGGATCATTCGCAGGTCACTGTGTTTCTCTATGGAACTGTGAACTCCGCCCACCAGAGATGATGACTCTGCCATTTTTTCCATGACCACTTATCTTAGGATGAGAGGTGAGTCTGGAGTCCCTGGTCTTAACAAGGGTTGTTGACTCTCAGCCTTTGTTTCTGAATTTGGACTTGTAGACATATCAGGTGTTGCCGTAGATTTTGAGCCTGATGTCCTAGGATAACCACTGTTCAGACACCCTTTGTTTAGTTACTGGCCTCTATTTTCAGAGGTGAATCTGGAATTTGCTTTTGTTCATTGAAAAAAATACTATTTCTCAAAAGTAAGCTTTACAGGCATTTATTGAGAAGATTTTTATCCCGCCTTTCAGGCTTGAGGCTTCCAAGGCAACTCACATCATTTAAAAAGACCTTGTGCTGTTGCAAAAGCCCTTTAAAGGGCTTTTGTGACCGTGTGCTTTGGCGGAACATGTCTTCCACCAGTCCAGGCCCTCAACAGGATTGGGCCATTTCTTTTTCTTTTTCAACAAGGCAGCAGCTGGTAGAAAGCAATGATTGCGGTTCTTCCCCTTCTAGCCTCTTTTTGCCTTCTCCTCATATATCTCTTTAGTTATGGAGCTTACATTCCATTCACCCATGGATCGTATGCAGGGCCTGTTTGAGCACAGGTAGAATCAATAAGGTAGAATCTTGAGTTTTCAGTCTGTGGAAAGATTCAGGGCCCAATCCTATCCAATTTTCCAGTGCCAGTGGGGCATGCATTGCATCTTGTGGTGAAGAGGCAGTCACAGAAGCCTCCTTAAGATATGGGAACATTTGTTTCTTTACCTTGGGGCTGCACCGAAAAATTGGATATCACACAATATCAAATCCAGGTATTTCCTGTCCTCTGGTTGGTTTCATGACTAGTTGCTCTAAGGCACAATCATTTAGCATGTCAAGAAACCCGGTCTCTCTTTCTTGAACGGAGCATGAATTCACCCAGTTGATATGAGGATAATTGAAGTCCCCCATGGTTACAACGCTGTCTCTCTTTGATGCATCCCCGATTTGTTTCCTCATCTCAAGGTTCCCTTCAGGTTTTTATTTGGAGGACAATAGCATGCCCCCACTATTACATCGCTCCTTGGGCTTGGTAATTTAACTCACAGTGATTCTTTGGTGGAGTTGGACGCCCCTTAAATCTTTACTCTGCTGGATTCTATCCTTTCTTTGACATAGCTGGCCTCCCCATCTTTAACACGTTCCTCTCTGTCCCTCCTATGGTGTTTATAGCCTGGGATTGTGGTATCCCACTGGTTCTCCACATTCCACCAGGTTTCTGTTATGCCCACTATATCAATATTTTCCCTAGCCACCAAAACTTCAGACAATTGCATAAAAGCAACTATATACCAGGCCCTTGAGAAGGGCTGCTTGTGTGCACCTTTATCCTTGCAGCCTCTCATTTTGCTGGACCAGATGTCATGTCCCATCATGTTTCCACCCCTAATTTCTATTCTGTCATTACCTTGCTGGTCTCATACCTTTCTACCCTCATTCCATAAGGAGGAGGAACATTGAGCTGGATGCCCCTCAGCTCCTGTTGGCTTTCTGCCAGGGTCGATTTGAAAGCTACTCTGCCACCTCTTAATATTACATGCCAGCAGTCTGGTTCCATTTTGATTCAAGTAAAACCTGTCCCTCTTGTACAGGCATGTCCCAAAATGTTCCCCAGTGCCTAACAGTTCTAAAATCCTCCCCCTGATACCACCATCTCATCCACACATTGAGACCCCTGTGCTCCACCTACCTAGCTAGCCCTGCATGTGGAACAGGTTGCACTTCCAAGAATGCTATCTCTGGGGTCCTAGCTTTGAGCTTTCCTACCCAACAACCTAAATTTGGGCTCCAGGACTGCCCGGATACCTTTCCGTATGTTGTTGGTGCTGACATGCACTACAACAGCTACCTCTTCCCCAACACTCTCTACCAGACTTTGTAGATAAGTCATGATTTCTACAACCTTTGCATCAGACAGGCACCATGCAGTCCACACATCCTCTATGTTACTGACTATAACATCACCCACTACAAGCAGCCCTATTTGCCCCTCTTCCGCAGAGGAGTATCCTTAGTGTGACTGGATGTGGACCTATCACCTGAAGAAGGGGTCCCCACTAGGGAATTGTTTTTTTTCAGAATGATGTCCTCCAGCCCTGAGCCTTCCCCGGCAGCTGAGGAACTGTCTGTCTGAGGATCAGATATCACCTTCACACCCATGGAAGTCTCATTGTGGTCCCTCTCTGCCTATCTCTACTTCTCCAGATCAGCAACCAAGGCTTCAAGTGAGCAAACCTATTCCCTGAGAACTTGGAGCTCTTTGCACAGATCACATACCCATGACATCTGTCCAAGAGGCATATAGTCATGTAGCATTATACCAACGTTTGTTTATTGCATTCTTGTTCCTTCAAGTATAAGGCCTAGAAAACTATGGTGGACTACTTCTCACACCACAAGCATATACACATCTCACTTTACAGAATTTGTAAAGTGAAACAGATATGAACTACATCAAATTTGAATTCAGGAGCAGGACGATACAATGAACTGTACATGTCACATTTTCAAATGTGTTTCTAAAATAAAAGAGAGATGGTTCTGCTGTAAGTGTTCTTCCAGGCTAAACACTATACCGATTAACAGTGTATTAGCAGTGAGCAGATCATGTTGTCTCTTGTAATTATTTCTGTAAAGGACAAATACCTTGTTGGAGGCCCATGGCATAATTATGAATTAACACACAGCTTGGTAGTGCAAAATGCTGAGCTTTCTGAACTCCTGGTGAACCTATTACAAGAGGAAGTTTTCAAGCCCCAACAGCATGAGGCTCGTCTAAAAATATATTCAAAAATTTCTGAGCTGGCCTTCACCTTCAGGCCCATTCAAGACCTCCTGACACCTGAGGCAGCGTGCCAGATTCTTCCCCTTTCGCCTGATGTTGCACCATCCTCTGCTCCTCCACTCTCTAGTGTTCTAGTTTAGTACCCTTCTCTCTGTCTTCCATTACAAGGAGTAGATGCAGAAGGGAGAGCAGTGGAGGCAAACAGGCAGAGATGAGCACCCTCACCAATCTACTTCTTGAGGCAACCAGTTGGCCTCATGGGTGAATCACTCTGTGCTCACTGTGGATAAAGATTTTCCAAATGTGAGCAGGTAAACCCCTTCACTTTAGTAGTCAGGTAATGGTTACCTGGCTTAGCTAGTCCTATGAAATAGCCCTGTTTTTTCTCATCCATGTAGTTTGATTTTACCAGAACGTTCATTAAAAGGCCTCTGGCAATAAATTCATCTTTGGATTAAGACCTTGATTTAACAACACTAAAATCTTCCAGATTTAAAAAAAAAATCCTGCAAACATAATATTAACGGGTTTGGTTTAGTATTTGGGCAAAGAAAGCACTGCTCTCAGTTGAGCACAGAAAGATAAGCGCCTTGACTTGCGATAGATTAAGAGACATGCATTGGTTAGAACAAACTGTGTTTGAGACTCTCCCCGAGTGCCGCCACGTTTAGATTTAAGATTAACTGCAGCAGAATGCTGGAGCGGCTGTTTGTTTTATGAAACAATCACTAATGACATTAAACAGACGGAGGCCTTTCCAACACGATTGTTCATTTGCGATAAACTGAGAGAAGCCCACAAGAGATTGGCAAAGAAAACTCATAAGTGCTCATTTTGAGGCTCTTACAATGTTCTATTGGAGGTGACAATTAGTGGAAGAGAGTGGGAGGCTCACTCCAAAGCCATTTAGGCTTTTTGAATATTTGGCAAATAATTGGTAAATATTTGCTCAGCTCTATCTTTGTACCAAGCAACTGAAAGGTAATAATATAATGACAGCTTTTCCTATGCACAAGTTATCCGCTCTCTCTCTCCCTTGCTCCTGTGTAAAGGAAGTCTGAACTAAGCTTTAAGCAGCACAGTTAAAAAGAGTGTTATCTATTAGTTCAATTAGACATCAGACATTTACTTTTTGATGCATTGCGAGACTGATTTGATTTGGGGCCAATCATTTAAAAATAAGAGAGCAGAGCTGCATATGGAGCGGTGTACAGATATCTGTAGCTCTGAAGTCTTAATTGCAAATTCAGATAAAGATTAGAAGGGGCTGTATCTCTGTAGACCAAAGGTATTTGCTAATACCTGCGATATAAAAGTGGTTAAATTCAATATTTACTAATTTAGGATTTTGATTGAGCTTTAGGATTCGCGTCTCTCTCTCTCTCTCTCTCTCTCTCTCTCTCTCTCTGTGTGTGTGTGTGTGTGTGTGTCTTGAAAATTCCACAGCACTTAGTAGTAATGCATAAAGCCTCACTTTCATAGCCAAATTCAGATGATAATATATTTTGGATTTGTTAAAACCTCAGATGTAATTTACAGGCTTCCCCCCCCCCTTCTATTGTCAAATGCTTGGTAGCAGCATTAAGTTTTTGTTTTTCCACATAAATATATTAAGTAAAGTGTTTTAAGTGCTTATTATAAAGATGGTTTGTTTTGAAACACAGGCTTTTTCACAGCAGTTTTACACTTCATTGTGTACTATGAAAGACATATTAAGTAGAGGCTGTCAGGTTTCCATTCGAAGTAGACAACTGCTGAGGAATGGACCCATTTATGATGCCACTCAAGCAGGACTAATCTAGAGCAGATATCTTATACATAACTGGTAAGTGTAAGAAACGCACACACACATTTTTTTTGTTCTAAACAGGCAAAATTGCTGTTTACTGGAAGGGCACTTTTTATAATAGACTAAGAAATTGAAACAGCAAAAGAAGAAATACTCTTAAAAGTTAGCAGGATTCTTCCTATAAGTACAAGATCATTTTGTCCATTATGGTTCTTACCTTTGTATATATTCTTTTCTTTCATGTATTTATCTAATTACCCCTACAATGCCCTATCAACATTTGGGATAGTTGTTTTCTGTTCTTTTAGCCAGATGCAATTTTTTTTTTCACATTTCACCCTCAACGAGCAAGCAGAAATAGGTAAAATTCCACATTGTTAGACCCTGTAATTTGTTGGGAATAGAGTGGGGCACTTCCATCCACTCTAGTAGGGGGCAAATAGGCACAGGGTCTCTTTGCTGATGTCCAAATGCTTTCAAAACAATGAGTCGGGAGAAAACAATGTTGCCTTGCCATAACTTGAAACCAAATGGATTTTCCACACCATATAAAGGTACTGTATCTCACAAAAGGGCTTTCTGTGTGGTGATGTTTAATCACTACCTCGTTGTATCAGAGACTATCTTTTAAAATACATTTATTTACTTCTTTAGATGTTGAGCATTACCCCATTGTATGCCTTGAGCATAGGGGCAATCACATATATTTTCGAAAGAGAACGCTGCTACAGATAATATTTTATCTTTTGATAATATTATATCTTTTGTCCTACTGTTTTTCTCTTTTATTTTAACCTTTTTGAAAATCTGGATTGTAAGAAACAAAAGATGGAATGCTTAGAGTGGGTTAATAAGAACTGGTGAATGTTTGGCCTGCTTGAAAGTAGTGGAGTTGCTAATGGGGGAGTGAAGTAGGAGAAAAGGCAAGAAGGCATTGAAGGAGCTGTGGATGTACGGAGCAAGGGAGCAAGTTATGGGATTAGATGAACTAAGAAGATGTGCTAGTGCAACAAGGGAAATGGACCGCATTGTAGAAGCTAGATTGGGAATAAAAGAACACATATGAAAGGGAATACATGGAAACTTCATGGAGATCTTATCTTTTGTCTTCCAAATAACACACAACATTTGTTGTTGTGAATAGCAGTGAATTATGGCCCAATATTATCCTTTTCTCCCCCTATTTGTACGGCAGCACCAAAAAGGTGTGCATTCTATCCAGTGGAGGATGGTGGATTGGGAGACTTTGGAGAGGAAAGGGGATTTAAATCCCCTTCTCCATAAGCTTCCCACTCCTCAGTGGGCTTCCTTGGACTAGCTGGCACAAGTCCAAGGAGAGAAAGGGGGCAGGGAGGCTGCAAAATGGGGGGATAGGATCTGGTACATGCCATCATCACTGGATTCATCGCCTCCTGCAGCTTCCTTGTCCTGTTCCTCCCCCCCTCCCCACTCCACTACTGTCTTACTTGCTCCAGGGTGATCTGCCGACATCTGGGGAGTGCTGCTACCTCTTGTGGCAGCATTCCTAAAATGGCTGCCAACAGAGCACACTGTGTAGTCTGTTGGACAGTGGAACTGTCTGCTGTCATAAATGGTTGTACATGACAGCCCAATCCCGGATTCGATTGGGCTGTTAGAAGAACAGTTTTACAACTCAACTGTGGAAAAAACCAGTCAAGGAAGAATACAAGTGGTGTCTGGAAACAAAAGAGCAGAGTTGGAGGAGGGATTATATAGACAGGAATGTGGGGTGGCTGGTGATGGAGGTGTTGACGATATGAGACAAGACTAGTGAAGTGGTGCCTGAGCACAGATAACAAGTGAGCTGAAAGAGATAATGGAATAAAACGTTGAAAAATTTAGCTGAAAATGGAAAAATAGGCACATCATTTTTTTCATAGGAAGACTTATTCCGCAGGCCTTATTCACGAACAAGTCTTGTAAACCTTGTTGAATTATTGGCGTGTGTTTTTTGTGTTGGGTTTTTTCAACTTGAAACTGATGTAAAAATTACAAAGGAAAAATATGTAGGAAAATGTTACTCGAAGGATCTGGTAGTGGTCTAGGAGCCTAATACTCATAGCTTTATATAGTACAGACATCTCCATTCCTTTTTTTTTTTGTGCAGTACTTTCTAATCTGGGGGGATGAAAAGAAAATAATGTTGTGTCAGACAGTGATTGAGATGGAGGAAGACAGCTGATCAGCATGGTAAAGTGGTGGACAGCGCCTTGGGAGAAAAGCAGGAATAGGGTCAAGTGGTACAGATGAGTCATCCTCTGTGTCCTTCAAAATATTTGAAATTATGTTTTTATGTATCCTGCAGTTTGTAATGAAATTACTTTTTTAGAGTATTATGACTTCAGGGAAAAGAGTAACACTGAAAACCAGTATAATTTCTGACCTGCATGGGGCCTCCAAGCAACAATGGCAAGACAGCCAAATGACATACAGAATAATAATAGTGGTAGCAGTCATACATAGCTGAGCTGCTGAAGGCCAAGAAGAGAGAATTTATGTTGCATGGACAAGTGGAAGAAACCTCAGTTTTTTTAATGCGATTCTTTTTATTCTTTCTGTACTTTGATATGCTTCTTGTACAACTTTGAGCCTTGTGAAAGCGGTGAGGTCTTTCTGCTTCTGTTTTGTTTTCTTAAAAGGCATCCCTAAAATATAGGCCTCTGTCAGTTCTGTTCTTATATTTCCCTAGTAATTCTGTTAATTATTGAAGATGTTTTTGATTGACCCAAAATTCTCTTCTTCGCTATTGTCTTTTCATATCTTTTTTTAGTTTTATGCCATGTAAATCTTTTTGATAAATCTTAATAATTCTACATGTAGTTAAAACTGTTCTAATTTTTCCTATATTCTTGAATTATAAATCTATTTTTCTTACTTTTGTTTCTGCTTTCTAACACATATACAGAGAACCATTGCACCATATCATATGGTGTCCTCAGATCTGAACCACTGAAATGCAAAATGGACAGAGCATAAATTTTCCAGGCTCTTACTAGTTCCATTAAAGGGGACATCAAGGCAACAAACAGCACATATTAAAACAAAACCATAAAAACAATATCAAAATTAACAATATACCAATCACAGAAGACACCGATAACAAAGCATAATCAAAGCTAAAACCCTAATCAGAGTTTAAAATAATGAAAGGAGACAGACAGAAAATCAAAATCAGTAAAAAGCCAGATGGAACAAGTACATTTTTGTTGTTTGCTTAAAGACTGTTAATGAGTAGGCCAGCCAGCCAGGCTTCTCAAAAATTCTATTTGAGAATTCAAAAGTTATGGGAATGTTATTTACAGAACAGTACCTTTGTTCTGTACAATCTGTTTCACTAATAATTTACATGTTTGAAACATACATACATACATACATACATACATACATACATACATACAGGGTATGAAGTAAGTATATGTGACCTTTAAAGCAATTCACCAAAAAGTTAGACCATTGGTTTTAAAAAGTTGTTTTGCTACACAAAATGTATTGTATTTATTACTCAGTTGCAAGAGGTGAATTTTTTTGCCTGTCTCTCCAGTTTAAGTTCTACACCAAGGAGGTTCCTGAGAGATGGGCTGTGCAATTCTAACCTGTGCTGGAACAGGCAAGCTGACTGGCCTGCACTGTATTCAGCACAGGTTAGGTGTGAGCTGGGCGCAACTCGGAGTAAGGGGACTTATGTCCCCTTACCCTGAAAAATACCCCAACCAGCCTCATGGGGCTACTGGGAATTGCACCAGCGAAGTTGCTGGTGAAAATCCGAGTGGCCCATGTCAGACAGGCATTAGGATCTGGCCTTAGTTCTGAATTTCCAGGAACCTAACCCCAGCAGATAATGAGAACTGACTTTAATAACTATGTCTTGTCTGTTAGCACTCATCCAGCCCTTCACTGGCTCCAGGCATCAATTAAGGACTTCCACAGCCTCTCTGACTGATGATGGAAATGAGACATAGTGCTGGATGTCATACACATTGGTGATGCATAACCCCCTATGAATATCCCCAGTACTTTTCAAATAAATGCTAAAAAGCATGAGGGACAGAATGGAACATTGTGGAACACTATAAACCAACAACCAAAGTTGTCCAACAAAGTGGCCAAGTTTATTTCTGTTCTAAACCCCTGCCTGAAGCCATATTGAAAGGAATCTAGGTCAGCATTTCTCAGTGTTTGTCCTCTGCTGTACCACTTTGCATTGTCCACCTATTGGAAGTACCACCAAAAGTAACTGGTGATGATGTCATCACCAGTTACTTCCAAATTGGGCGGTCAGACGCGTTGCAACAAACACCGGTAAGAGGCTCAGGACGGACGGGAGGGCTTTTTCAAGCATGTGAAAAGCACTTGCTGGACCTCCCTGTTGAGTCGAACTTCCTAATGCTGCTTGTCATGTTGCATTAACTGGTCTTGCTGCTATACGGTGAGCATCCAGGCGTCCTGAAAGTATCACAAGACAACACCTCAAGTACCACTTGTGGTACAATACCACTGGTTGAGAAACACTGATCTAGATAATTAGTTTTGTCCAGAAATTCCTGAAGCTGAGTTGCCACTATACCTCGCCCAGGAATTATATTGGAGCCTGGCCAGTTGTCCAACACAAAAAGATCAGAGGAGGATATCTTTAAGAAACACTGGACAACTGCCAAATTAAGGCAGGCTGAGACAGTTTGCACAGCTAAAGAAAAATTAATTATCCTGTCTGTCTTTTCAGCCAGTTCCCTCTTCACTACTTTTATAAGCCAGAATGGGCAAGCATTTAAAGTGTATATTTGACCAATCGCATGCTTTCACGAATCCTGTCCACATCCTCTGTCTTGCTTTTCTGTGAAAAAATTTCTATTGCTTTCATTGTTGCTTTGAAAATTAATATTCTTCCAAGACGTCCCAGTTAAAATTACTAATTACTAGCTTTCCATTGCTACTTCAGACCTGCTCAACTTGTGATCCACCATGCTGAATGGTAGCCTACTAACTATGCATGGTAACTCACTCTCATTCAATTGTTCTCCTTTGGCCCCCTGCCTCAGGCTCTAAAAAAATTACAGGTTGCAAAGCAACCTACAATGTAGGATTCATATTATTAGTAATTATATTTATAATGTTCCTACAAGTGCTACGTAATTTATAGAAATTGAAACAGGAACTGCCTAAAAGCTCATAGTACTTGGCTGAGTTCAACCTGATGGCTATAAGTTATGCCAGTGTTTCTCAAACTGTGGATTGGAACCCACTCAGTGGGTTGCGAGCCAATTTCAGGTGGATCCCCATTCATTTCAATATTTTATTTTTAATATATTAGACTTGATGTTGCCATGGTATGTGACTGCATTTGGGGAAATTTGGGGGAATTGGTATGTGACTGCATTTGGGGATGCTACTATGTATATTCTTTTAACAATGATAGTAAATAGGACTTACTCCTGGGTAAGTGTGGGTAGGATAGCAATCTAGGATTGTTAAGAATTTTCCTGCTTGATGATGTCACTTCAGGTCACAAGATCACTTCCAGTGGGTCCTGACAGATTCTCATTCTAAAAAAGTGGGTCACAGTGCTAAGCATCTGAGAACCACTGAGTTATGCAGTTGTTATCTGGACCGCTGTTTTCCTTAGATTAGATGGAAGATAAATCTTTTCTTATGGTCACTTACAGCCAAAGGGAGGTTGGGTGGCCAGGTAGGGAATGGGCCAAGGACCCATTAAAGAATTCACCGAGTTTGTCCAACCCTTGAACACTTAGTAGTGGTGACAGTAGCTCTGTAGTCAATGCAGGATGATGGCAGGGGGCTTTGGTGGGGAACGACGACTCCTCAGTGTAGGGCTTTGTAACCTGGCATCATCATTGGGCTGGGTATAAAAGCTGTAATGCCGCTTTGTATGTACGTTTCTAATAGATTATGTTGTTTAAAATGCCCTGCTCCCCAGTATCAACTCTTTAAATGTCAGTTTGTTGCAGTTTGTGCCGCCATACTGTGGTTGCATTAGTTCAGCAGAAAGATAAACACTCACACGGCTAAACGTATGTTCCTTGTTCCTTAACAGCATCTTTTCTAGCAATTTGTAAATACTGCCTTTGCATAGCATGTGTTATATGAGAACTTTACAGACACTAATTCAGAAGCCAACATATTGCAGGCTGCCATAAACAAATCAAAACACAGATGTCTTGTTTTGAAACTATTTACATTAACAAAGCAACTTGCATGGATTTGAGTAGGCTTTGGATCAGGACCATGGAAAAGGTCCATGGAAATTTTGCATACTGATAAAGCTAAAGTTGTAAATTGATTTAAACAATGATTCAGTAGGAAGCAGTAAGGCCAAAAAAATTAATGGATCATGTTGATGTCAGAATTGTGCCCAAGGTATCCAAATTGCTATTTGGAAGTAGAGGTCTTTAGAAACTGTGAAAACTTAATGTTGCTTCACATCTATAATATAAACCTGTAGGTGCTTTTTAAATCAAAGTGAACACTACTACTACTTGATGATCAGGAAATACATTTTGTTCAGGCAATAGCTATCTTGATTTTTTTTTTTTTGCATCTAAATATATCATAGAGAATGACATCTTCCTCCTCTGTATTGTCCCCCCCACTCACATTAGACATTGTAGAAGCTAAAGGAAAACTAGAGTGTTTTTGTTGGTCTTTGACATATTTTGGAATCCTTTTCATCTCTGTCATGAACAAGAATAGTAACTGCTTTTGAAGTAAGGTATCCTCAGTTACCAGCACTGTTCCTGCGTGTGTTTGTTTTTGAGCAAAGTCAACCCTTTTATATATATATATTGCATTACTGTCTTTATTTACCTGTGTTCAACAGCCTTTGTTGATTTGTAGTACCTGTTTACTATTACTAGGTCTTTGCCTAGATAGCTTTAAAAAAAAATAAATTACATGTTTTCTCTGAGATTAAGTGGAGCTAACAAGAGCATAGAGCTGTAGATACCTGGTTACAAATGTTGTGACAAAATATTCTGAGAAAGGTTTGTATGAAAAAAGATTAATCTTTCCTATACTCTGGAAGTCTGTATATATTATAAATACCTTGTTCTTATAAGCAAAAAACAATATTTAGAAAAGAGTAAGAAAGAACTATTAGTGAACCCCAGAGTAAAAATGAAAGTATATATATTGTGTAAGTCTTTAGCATAGCTGATGAGATTTGTGTGCTTTATGTAGCCTTCTTTCCTCTGATGTGTGATGGTTTTGCCAGATTAGAAGCATTAGTGCCCTCTATTGTTCATTAAAAGACTGCAAATATTTTTAAGGATCAGGTATTATCCTGTGTATTATCAGTCCTACTACCAAAAAGAAAAAAAAATCTTACATAACTTCTCCTACTTAATAAGTATTGGCAAGAATTAAATTACAGTACTTTGTTCTGTCTAATTGTAACAAAATGTAGCAGTTCCAGTTACAGGAAGATGTACTGATACATGTCACTATTTATTTGTAATTTCTAGAATTTTCATTCTCTGGCAGTGTGCTGTTTTAATAGAAAAGTACGTATAGATTGCATGTTACAAAGAGTGAGAGACAATATTACATTCTTAGTCAGTTCTCATTGTTTTATTGGGATATCTGAAACATAGAAAATATGTAACTTTTCAAAAGAATGATCGAAGAACAGAAAAACATAAATTGTTCTGGGCTGTTGCTTTTTAACTACATTAAAGGGGGAATGCAAGAATGACAACTTCATTCAAGCAGATCATTTGAAGTTGCATTAAACAGCTGCTGTTAGACAACTGACAACAAAGGAGATCATTTTGATCTCAACAGCACTGAGCAGCATGCTCCCATAGAGATGTTATGAGGAACACATTTGCGCATTTGTGTACCAACACACAGTGTATTCCCCACTGTGCTTGTTGCCAAACAGCAGTTTTTCTGCTCACTTTGTATTCAGTCAGAGATCCAGAAAACCCAAATCCAGCTAGACAAATGCAGAACAGCTTAGTTGAAGCAGCTTTAACAGGTGCCGTCAGTACAGACTTGTTGAACCAGAGAGACAACACAAACAAATGTGTAGCATTGGTCAATAGGGTAGGATTTGCCCCAGTGCACATGATGGCACTCATTGCAAAACAGCAGTTGACTACACACACACACACACACACACACACGGAAAAATATTTGTGAAAGAGAGAAATATGCAATAGCTTCAAATTCAACATAGGCTTTATATAAGTTTTATATTCTTCTGTATTATATAATATAAAGCAAGCTTCCAGGGAAAGAAATAAAATAAAAGTGAGATTATTTTAAGAGTTCCTTTTTGTTTTTCGGTACAGTTTATTATGGGCGGATTCCAGTTTTCTTTTTTTCATATTTAGTTGCGGTTTTTTTAAATTGCAAGCCACAAGTCCTCTGCAGAATGAAGAAAAGTGGGATCTGATACTACTCTTTTTTCATAAACAAAATTTTTGCAGTTTGTTGGCAGCATAGCCAGTTTATTGCTTTTCTCACTTGAATTTCTTGCTTGGTCAGAACTTGGAAATCTGCTCTTTCTGTGTACCAGGCAGATGTCATGCAGTCAGTTGAGATATACATTCTTGCCTCAGCATCCACAGAGGTTCCAAGAACAGAACCCTTGTGAATGTGAAAACCCACAGATAATCAAATCAAATAATCAAATCCTGTTGCCCTTCAACCACAACCAGGACTGTGCTCTGCTCTCATCCGGAGGGCTTTCTGAGGGCTGAAAACCAGAAGTGATTATTTCCTGTCCCTAGAAGGTCTTAGAAGGCTTCTGAGGGTTGGAGAGGCTTTCTGTGGCTTCCCTGGCCCTTAGAAGACTCTCCAAACATGATCTGAGCACAGCTTGTTTGCATTTGGCGGGAACACGTTCAACTGAACCCATGGATTTAGAATCGATGGTTAAATAAAACCATGGGTCCCAGATCAGTTAGTCTGGACCAGTGTGCATGTTTCTTATTTTATCAGTATGTTTTTTGAAAAGATTTATGACATGCATGTTTGCAGGTATGAGGCAATAAGGTGGTTCATTTCAGAAACTTAGATCCTTTTATCCTTTCTTTGTCGACTATTCTGTCCTGAAGACTTAAGTTATAAAATCAATTTTAAAACACCACAAGTTGAGCTAAATGAAATTGACAGCGCTATCCAAACTGGCACTGTGTCAGCATAGCAGTTGCTGTGCCGGTGTAAACCATTGTAAATCTGCTGTAAAGTGCTTTTACTCTGATTTGGGAGGAGGCGACACTGGTGAGAAGGTCTGTGCCAGGCTGCCAGCGCTGCATCTTGAACCCTTGCTTCTGGCTCAAGGAGGTAAGGTGCTGAGTGGTACAGTAGGGTGGCAGGGAGGTGGCGTTTCTGATTGGGGAGGGTGGAGCAAGGGACAGATATGGCCCATGAGGGGGCGGGATCGGTGGAGGTGTCCTCTGCCATATCCTAACCCCCTTCATACCCTTCCCAGTGTTACACTGGGCTTCCTGGATTTGTGCAGGCTAAATTACTGGCATGGATTCAAGAAGCCCCATAGGGCTGGCTGGGTTTCGACATGGGATAAGGAGATAAATATCCCCTTATCCCAAGGAGACCTCCAGTTACCTCCTAACATGTGCTGGATACAGCCTGGCTGTACCAGCACCAGTTAGAATTCGGCTGCAAGTCTCACTGTAATACCATCTTAGTGTAATCCTATGCACACTTAACTGGAAGTAAACCCCACTGAACAACGGTAGGATGTAGTTCTGAATAAACATGTATTAGATTGCTTTATAACCTGTTATTTCTCTGCTAGCTTAATTCAAACCCAAACTCCCAAAACAGAGAATAGACAGGTTTAGTTTTCAAAATAGTGCTTGAGCTTGGACTTGGCTGAAATTTTTTCTCTTGGTTATTTTAATCAGATTTAAATTCTTTACAACTTGTCTGTTAAGATCTTGTTGGAAATTATTCCTGCTGGAATAATGATGGAATGAATTATAATTAATGCATTGGAATTCAGCATGCATACACATTTTCTTTAATTGCTCCTTGGTATTGTACATGGCAGGTATATAGACATTTTAGGTTAGCAATATTAACTGAGCGAACTTCAACATTCTGCAAAGAAATAGTACTGGCAACCTTCAGTCTCGAAAGACTCTGGTATCGCGCTCTGAAAGGTGGTTCTGGCACAGCGTCTAGTGTGGCTGAAAAGGCCAATCCGGGAGTGACAATCCCTTCCACACCGGGAGCAAGTGCAGTCTGTCCCTGGTCTGTCTCCCTGGCTATGGGCCTTCCTTCTTTGCCTCTTAGCCTCAGACTGTTGGCAAAGTGTCTCTTCAAACTGGGAAAGGCCATGCTGCACAGCCTGCCTCCAAGCGGGCCGCTCAGAGGCCAGGGTTTCCCACTTGTTGAGGTCCATCCCTAAGGCCTTCAGATCCCTCTTGCAGATGTCCTTTTATCGCAGCTGTGGTCTACCTGTAGGGCGCTTTCCTTGCACGAGTTCTCCATAGAGGAGATCCTTTGGGATCCGGCCATCATCCATTCTCACGACATGACCAAGCCAACGCAGGCGTCTCTGTTTCAGCAGTGAATACATGCTAGGGATTCCAGCACGTTCCAGGACTGTGTTGCTTGGAACTTTGTCCTGCCAGGTGATGCCGAGGATGCGTCGGAGGCAGCGCATGTGGAAAGCGCTCAGTTTCCTCTCCTGTTGTGAAGCGAAGAGTCCATGACTCGCTGCAGTACAGAAGTGTACTCAGGACGCAAGCTCTGTAGACCTGGATCTTGGTATGTTCCGTCAGCTTCTTGTTGGACCAGACTCTCTTTGTGAGTCTGGAAAACGTGGTAGCTGCTTTACCGATGCGCTTGTTTAGCTTGGTATCGAGAGAAAGAGTGTTGGAGATCGTTGAGCCAAGGTACACAAAGTCATGGACAACCTCCAGTTCATGTGCAGAGATTGTAATGCAGGGAGGTGAGTCCACATCCTGAACCATGACCTGTGTTTTCTTCAGGCTGATTGTCAGTCCAAAATCTTGGCAGACCTTGCTAAAACGATCCATGAGCTGCTGGAGATCTTTGGCAGAGTGGGTAGTGACAGCTGCATCGTCAGCAAAGAGGAAGTCACGCAGACATTTCAGCTGGACTTTGGATTTTGCTCTCAGTCTGGAGAGGTTGAAGAGCTTGTACATGGCAGGTATATAGACATTTTAGGTTAGCAATATTAACTGAGCGAACTTCAACATTCTGCAAAGAAATAATTTAGCAGAAAGTAGATCTCTGTAGATGTAGTGGATAAAGCAGTATTGATGGAATTGATGTCTTCATTGTAAATGTGGCTGGCAGTTCATAAGCATGTATATAGCATTCTTTGTAGTAATGGCCAGACCTGGACTTTAAGAAAGTGAGTCCCACAAGGTCAGCGCTTTATAAACATGAAAAGGTATTTAGAAGCAGTAGGAAATATAATGTACTTCCTGGAAATCCTGAAGAGAATATTAACATATATGATAAATTCATTTCATTTGTCTTCGACTCACCTGTTTTATATGTTTGTGTAACATGGGAAACTATATGTAGGTTTTTCATCAGCCATAGGATCTCTTTTAATTTCTATGCACAACCCTCTCGAGACAAATACGTTCATTTAAGCTGAATTGGTCTTGTTGAAGTGAATGGAATTAAACGGGCTTAAATCCAAGATTTTCATCTTAACAGGATTGTGGATTGGGCTGTGTGAAGGTCGAAAGCTTATGCACTTTTACCACCAAGCATTTGTCTAATAAAAATTGTCACCCACTTTCCTTTTTGTGCTCTGGGACAAACATGGCAGCATGTCCTTGTACAATAACATAACTAAAGACAAAATTCTTGTTTCTGAATCTTTACTACTGAGGCCCTAGAAGTGTTTCCCCCCTTTACTAATACATTCCAGGTGCTTTTAAAAAAAAAAAAAAATGGTGTTGAGAATTCAAAAGTAAGTATTCAGAACTAAGAACTAATTTATTTTACTATGTAGGAATAATCACTAAAAAGCTTGACAGCCATCAAATACATTTCTTTGGCTGATTGGGGGATGTCTGGGGGAAAAAGAGAGGTAGGAAATTACATAGTTGTGGCCAGCTGGTTCTATTAAATGGAGTTTGACCCTACAAGAACGAATTGGGGGGGGGGGGTATGTGCAGAGAAGCTGACAGTATTTTAGGGCCTGAAATCTGCACTGAGTCGGGGGGGGGGAGTTCATATTTTAAAACTTTTTATAACGGGTCTATGGGACTAGAGAGAGTACATTTATTCTGTTCATTTATAATTAAAATAAGTAGTTTCTAGAGGGGGTGACTGAAGGAATCCAATATTAATTGATTTAAAAGCTGGTGCTCTGTGTCTGTGTGTGTGTGGGCAGAACATATAGTTGTTAAAATTACTTGCCTTTGTGCTATAATCCTGTCAGTCAGAGAGGATGGAGAGGCAGTGCAATCAATGCTGGACACTGTTGGCACTTTCCTCCCAGATAACTACATATGGCTTTTTAATTCTTGAATTAAGACATATGCATCAGAATCAGGTGGTAGAACAGTGCAGTAGTAGAAAAGATGGCACTACATTAGACTGGAGCAAGGAGGGTGGAGAGACTTCATCAACTATTTAGGTGTTGCCCTATGTTAAAAGTAAAGGTCCAGCCTTGTTATACATGGATTTTTTATACACGGATTTGACTCAACATGAATGGCCCCTGCAAAT
Source organism: Tiliqua scincoides (assembly GCF_035046505.1). NCBI lineage: Eukaryota > Metazoa > Chordata > Lepidosauria > Squamata > Scincidae > Tiliqua > Tiliqua scincoides. Next base: position 253,222,839 of record NC_089821.1, read on the forward strand.
GAGAAGGAATGTGCTGATCCCTGGAGAAGGGGCAAACGCACCCCTTTAAAATCACAGTTTTAAAAACTGTTTTTTTTCTGTTGCAGAGAGACAGTCAGGCAAGTGATTACAGGTGTAACCTAAGTATCCACATATTTTCTATCTCAAAGCTGATGAGAAGGGCCCTTTAAATTAAAGGAAAACAGTTGTTTAATAATGCCAGAGAGGGCTGATAATCCATCAATCATTCTCTCTGCAGGCTTCATTCCTCTCTTCCCCCTGAGCACCTGAAAGAAGGCTAAATGGCAGCGATTATCACCTTCTCCATTCCTTCCCCCTTGTTGGGGCTCCTGGTGAAGGGAGGGATTGTTGCCTCCTAGTGAAGTCTAAGCTCCTGGAGAGAGACTGATGGGCTCAGTATGCATTACAAAGGTCATCACGGCTGTTTTTAAATCACCAGAGCAAAGACACTTTGTTTTTAAATTGTTTTGCTATTGTGCGTTAATCCTATGCATGTCTACTCAGAAGTAAGTCCCATTAGAGTCAATGGGGCTTACTCCCAGGAAAGTGTGGATAGGATTGGGCTGTCAGCCTATACCTAGAAACAGAAAAACAGCCTGGTAGGTAGTGTGCTGATTGGAATCTTCCTTGTGGGTGCTCACAATTTGTGCAGAATTGATTTTTATAAAAATATAGGGGAACATTAAAAAGTGGTATCACCTATCTGTATTTTGAAGTGGCACAGTCAGTTGTATTCCTCTATGACCTCATTTTGCTCCATGTGTAGACTCAGCCTATCCCGTTCTACCAGCAGAATTCCCCAGTACTAGAACTTACTTCCAGAAGCACAAGTTCAGATGAGCGAGATCAGATTTTAACGCTGCTCTGCCCTTTTTCAGCTCCAGATCCCTGCTCATCCATTAAAGGATTCAGAATCCCTGGCAAAGACAAGCACTAACCCAGGGGGCTGTTCACTCAGTTCTCTGTAATACACCCAGTGTCAGTGGTTCTTCTTGAATTAAGTCAAAAATAAATCATATTTTTACTGTTGACTTTGCAAATAAAATATGAGGGGCCATATCACAGAAAGAGCTGAGGAGTAGGAGAAAAGTAGGGAGGTACTTCCTCCCTTTCATATCCAATTGATCCCTCCTTCCTGGCCTCCTGATGTGATTATTTGTCAGCAGTCCTGCATATGTGCGGAAGTCTGGAGAGGTTAAGAGTGAACCTTTGCTTGCCTTTCATGACACCTGCATGGCATGTACTGCCAACTGTGATAAATGGAATAGAAACACAGACACTTGCACAGAAGCTGAAGACTGCAGAGACGAACACAAAAGGATGAATTCTTGATATTGTGACGAGCAAAACAAATGGGTATTGGAGCATACTGGAATGACATCTTGAAAACTGTGAAGTTCTGAAACTGCAGTGGCAATGAGCCAGCAAGAGCAACAGATGGAATATGGAACCAAACGCTCAGCAGTGGTACATTGCAAATATTGCTAGAAATAAAGGTGCGGTTAACTAGGGACCTTTACAAATGCTATTTATTTATTTTTTCTGTTATGTTACCTTGTTTTACTTGGAGACCGATCCTGCCCAAGTCTCCAGCATCAATGCAGCTGTGGCAGTAAGGCATGCGCTGCATCCTTCTGTGGAAGGGGGCAGTCACAGAGGTCTCCTCAAGGTAAGGGGACATGTGTTCCCTTACCTCAGGGTTGCATTGTGCCTGCATCGGTGTTGGAAAGTTGGATAGGATTGTTTTCTTTTTTTAGGATGGGGGGGAGGGAAGAGAACTGGAGAAATGCAAGGAAGAAAGGAGAGAGGCTTTAACTCAGAGTTTCAACCTGTGAAATCTATCCCTGGTATTTTCCAGGTATCCTCAAGTAAGGAATTCAGGGTTGCAGAGCTGAAAAAAATCTTAATCAAGAAAACAAGTGGTGAAGCCATCACAAGATAGAGTTCAAGATAGTGTTCAACTTGAAGTATTATCTCTTCTCTTCAAATGAAGGGCAAAGAAATCAAGAAAGGAGGCCTGGGGAAGCCAGCAGCTCCGGTCCCCTTGGGCTTGGGGTGAAGATTGCAGATTTGATTATCTTTTTGTATCCACGGGTGTGTGTGTGTGTGTGTCTGAGAACAGATCTCCCACAGATACCGAAGCCCCATAGTTAGGGAGTATAGTTAAGGAGGGCTTCTTTGGACTTTGATAAGCTCTGGTCTACAATTCTCATTGGTCACCAGTTATGCAATTCATTTGTTTTCACATAAATTATTATCACATGAGTTGTCACACGAGTAATATCCATGATTGTTATTGGTTTAATGCAGCCATTTTCAACCACTGTGCCATGGCACACTGGTGTGCCGTGAATAGTCTGCAGGTGTGCCGTGGGAGTTTGGGGCAGGTCATTTATTAGTAGGGCAATTGGGAGATGTGAGCCCCCCATCAGCAACCTGGTGTGCCTTGTCAATGGTCAAAAAACTGGTGGTGTGCCTTGATAATTTTAGTACCTTCTCAGTGTGCTGCGAGACAAAAAAGATAGAAAATCACTGGTCTAATGGGTATGTTTGTGGTTTCATCTCATGTGATCACATCTCACATGATTCCTTCATCAGAATCTTAACATAGTGCCATAGGATCCAGCTGTGGGGAAACAGCGACCATCTTGTTATGGTAATTTATGAATTTGGTCTCCATGTAAAGAGGCTATTTATACCCTCAGATCATGTGTACAAGATTCCCTGGTGGTTACAGTTCTGCCACGGGACATTCTTTGAAGCCCGTATTGCTCAGAATACCTATTCTATTGCATCCAAGTCAGAGAACTAGCATAATGAGATGGGATATAAAAGCCAGCATATAGCTTGCATGTTTGTAGAGCAGGCTGATTAGAACTTTTCTTACCTTTATAAGTCCTAGCCTGTGCTACAGCTAATGTAAGGCTCATCATAACCCAAAGCTGATCTGGAGATTTCAGCTAGTGTCTGACTGGTATCATTTTTAACATATCAGTGGGAAGATATTAATTTTAAAGGAATTAGTTTGAAATTTTCTCACATGCTAATGAAATGGCACAAGTCATCAGGATTGCCTTCTAAGCATTATTTGATAAAAACTGGAGCAAATTGGCAGGTTTAACTATATTCTTTATGTAGATTGCATCTACTACAGTAAGAGCCACTCTGGGGCCAATAGAGGGTAAAACAATCAATTTACTAGAAAACTGTATGAAGGTTTTTAATATAACTAGAAGACATAATTAAATTTGGGGTTAAAACTTTAAAACATTAATATTGGAGTCTGATTTTTTTTCCCTTGAGGTTGGCTTACTATAGGAAAATCATACTGGATATTTTGTTTTGTTGAAATTGGATTTTTTCCTAGTGTCATGTGACAATTTGAGGGTTTGGGGCTTTTTTGTTTGTTTGTTTGTTTGTTTTAGGGACAGGTGTTTATGTGACAGCATTCCCCACAGGATCTTGGGGGGCTGCAGTAGAAAGTGTTGCATGCTGAATGGTAAGGCTGTCCTTTTGTATGGCTTAGAAATCTCTGTTGTCCAGAATTGTACAGATAAGGCAATCACATTTGCTTCATTGTCAGGCAGTTCAGTTGAATAGAAATGCAAATGTGACATAAGGGGACTATGCTGGAGTGGGGCGGGGGATGATGACTTGTGCTTCTACTTTCTCTAAAAAGCATTCAGGTTTTTAAAAAATTCCAATAGATGCCAGGATTCTTCCCCTTCATTGTTGTCATTTTTTTTTAAATTAGGTACTGCACAGATTATAGAAAAGGTTCATTGAAAGAAAATCTCTCTCTCTCTCTCTCTCTCTCAAAATGCCTTTATTTTATGTAGTGCCAGTTCTAACTCCCTTATCAAATACTCCATGAACTGCCAGGGCTATAAGAGAAGCATCTCTTCTCTATGTTGCTTGACAGATTTTTGGTATACTGATTTGGTCTTTTCATTTGTTTGCTTTTCATTATATAGCAGACCTAATGTACAAAATTGGTATGCATTCAAAAACAGAGATAAAACTGTAGCCAGATTTTTACAGGTCAGGTCTATTAACCACAGAATAATAGCAAATCAGTGATCTAAGGGGGAGTTCTTCAGCAGGGAAGGACTAACCTAACTGAGGTCAGGAGCTAGACCTCTGCACTTCCAAGTGTGGCTGTAGCTTGATTTGCAAGCCTGTCTACAGGGAAAATAAAAGAAAGGTGTAGTATAAGCTGCTAGAGAAAGGCAGGGCAGCCTTTTCATCCTGAATCTTGGCCTTCTCAGAGCCTGAAGACTGAAAATTCTGATGTGCTTTAAGTACTTGATTCCATCTAGAAACTCTTATACAAGAGGCTAACTCAGTAAGACTGAGAATATCTTTAGAAATTATACTGAAAAAGAAGTCATCCTTTTTGTTCTGCAAAATGAATTATTGAGTAAAGACTTCATTCGCCCCCCCAAAACAAATATAAATGGTATAAAAGAAAATGGACAATAAAGCCTTTAAAAAGACAGTTTACTGTTAATGCCTCTCAAGCCAAGGGAGGGGCATGGAATTAAACAGAAGGATTCCTTCGAAGGTTGTTTAATTTTTTTGTGCTTCGCTGTATCTAGATTGTACATGCTTATTTGTCTATCAATATGATCATAAGTTTTGCTGAACTGGTAAAGTGTTGCTTAGAATGAGAGGCAGTGGCTGGTGCTTGTGTACCACATCTCAAAGCATGCCTTTGGTCTGGAACATTTAGGAAAGCTTTCCAGTCAGATGTGCTTATGCTAATGGGAATAGTTGTTTTAAGTCCAGAACCTGCACTAAAAAAATAAGCCTAATCCTATCCTTTGCGGGAACAGGATGACCAGCTGGCTGGCATGCACTGTGTTCAGTACAGGGTAGGAAGTGCATCCCAAACAAATTGAAGGGGATTTATTTCCTATCCCATGTAGGCAGCCAGATCAATAGGGCTACTTGGATCTGCACCAGTATAACTGCTGCTCAGGAGGAGGATTAGTGTCTGGTCTAAGTGCCCTACAGGAAATATAGGTGATTGACTTTTAATAATTCAGTAGCCTTAGGGCATGTTTGCAACACTCCCAGGCCAGTTCAAGGGACTGGCATGACCTAACAAGTGCTCTGCATTGCGTTCAAGTAATTATAAAGAATAGTATCAAGTACACAGTAACATAAGAAGATCCCCGCTGGATCAGGCCAAAGGCCCATCTAGTCCAGCTTTCTGTATCTCACAGTGGCTCACCAAATGCTTCAGGGAGCACACAAGACAGCAGGACACAACCTGCATCCTGGTGTCTTCCCCTGCATCTGGTATTCTGAAGTAGCCTACTTCTAAAATCAGGAGCTTGCACATACCTATCATGACTTGTAACCCGTGATGAACCTTTCCTCCAGAAATTTGTCCAATCCCTTCTTAAAGGCATCTAGGCAAGATGGCATCACCACTTCCTGTGGCAAGGAGTTCCACAGACTAATTACATGCTGGGTAAAGAAATACTTTCTTTTGTTTGCCCTAACTCTCCCAACACTCAATTTTAGCAGATATCCCCTGGTTCTGGTGTTATGTGATAGAGAAAAGAGGGAAAAGCATCTCTCTATCCATTATATCCACCTCCTGCATACGTCCTGCAATTACGTCCCTACACGGCTGCCTCTTTTCTAGACTGAAGAGCCCCAAATGCTGTAACCTTGTCCCAACCTGGTAGTCATTTTGGTTGGTCTCTTTTGCGCTTTTTCCATTTCAACTATATCCTTTTTGAGATGTGGCAACCAGAACTGGACGCAATACTTCTGGTATGGCTTTGCCATTGATTTGTACAATCGCATTATAATATTAGCATCTTATTCTCTACATTTCCCAGGGTTTAGGTAAAGGTTTTCAGGGCAGGCTCTTGTGTGATCTAGGCGTAACAACTTACCTTATTTTAGAAATTAAGCACTGGATGTGCCAGTGCAAACTTTTAGGGCAGGGGTGTCCAATCATTTTTGGCAGGATCATCTCTCTGACACTGTGTTGGGGACTGGGGGAAAAAAATCTATTCACATTTCAAATTTGAATAAATTTACATAAATGAATATATTAGAGATGGAACTTATATGAATGAATGAAGGTCTTGCAATAGCTCAAGGCCTATGAAAGGCCTTGCACAAAGCAAGGCTGGCCTTTCCTTCACTGTTGCTGCTGCATCACAGATGTGAAACAGCAAGCAGTGAAGGGAGCCCTTGTTCCACAGCTCATGCGAGTGGTTGAACAGTCGCCCTCACAGGGAGAGCAGCTGCATCAGGCCAGTGCAGACTCCAGCAAGTCTCCAGAGGACCAGAGGCTCATTGGAGGCTGGGGGCTCCCTGTGGGTCAGATTGGGAGTCCCCAAGGGCTGTGAATGGCCCCTGGGCTGGAGTTTGGCCACCCCTGTTTTAGGGTGTCAAGTTGTAAAAGGTGATTTGTGTATTTTGTGTTTTAGCTTCTCCATCTTTCAGCAAGGGTTCCACAGGTGAGAAAACTTATGATTCTGACAGCACAAGCCTATGCATGCCTAATCAGAATTCCTATTGAGTTCAGTGGAACTTACTCCTAGGTAAGGGTGTATAGGGTTGCAGTCTGAGAAACTGATTCAGACTTTGGCTAAGAGTAGATTTTGTAACCAAGTTACCTCCTTCCTATTACATAAGAACAGCCCCACTGGATCACGCCATAGGCCCATCTAGTCTAGCTTCCTGTATCTCACAGCGGCCCTACCAAATGCCCCAGGGAGCACACCTGATAACAAGAGACCTACATCCTGGTGCCCTCCCTTGCATCTGACATAGCCCATTTCTAAAATCGGAAGGTTACACATACACATCATGGCTTGTAACCCATAATGGATTTTTCCTCCAGAAACTTGTCCAATTCCCTTTTAAAGGCATCCAGGCCAGATGTCGTCACCACATGCTGTGGTAAGGAGTTCCACAGACCAACCACATGCTGAGCAAAGCAATATTTTCTTTTGTCTGTCCTAACTCTCCCAACACTCAATTTTAGTGAATGTCCCCTGGTTCTGGTGTTATGTGAGAGCGTAAAGAGCATCTCTCTATCCACTTTCCCATGCATAATTTTGTATGTCTCAATCATGTCCCCCCTCAGGCGTCTCTTTCTTAGGCTGAAGAGGCCCAAACGCTGTAGCCTTTCCTCATAAGGAAGGTGCCCCAGCCCAGCAATAATCTTAGTTGCCCTCTTTTGCACCTTTTCCATTTCCAAATAAAGTTATTATTATTAAAGTTATTATTTCCACTATATCTTTTTTGAGATGCAGCGACCAGAACTGGACACAATACTCCAGGTGTGGCCTTACCATAGCTTTGTACAACGGCATTATAATATTAGCCGTTTTGTTCTCAATACCTTTCCTAATGACCCCAAGCATATAATTGGCCTTCTTCACTGCCGCCGCACATTGGGTCGACACTTTCATCGATTTGTCCACCACCACCCCAAGATCTCTCTCCTGGTCTGTCACAGACAGCTCAGAACCCATTAGCCTATAATTACTATATTACTGCCAGTGAACCAGATTTTTGAGGTGCTGAGTCACTCTACTGTCAGTGAGGTGTAAGTAGCCTGAGGAAGATTCCAGCATTTCACAATAAAGCTGACATTATTTGGAGTCACAGAAGGTGCAGTGTTTCTGCCTTTGACTGGCATGTCTAGAAAATTGAAGGGCGGCATGAAATATTTCTTTATTACTTGCATAATATTCTGTATGCCTTCCATCTGGAATATACCCTCAAGTGTTCCCCCCGTTATGAACGAATCATGCGCCTGAATCTTTCTCTGGAAAATGCATACTTGAAGCCAATGAAGCTATGGAAGGCATGGGCAATCATTTTCAGAGTTATTTGAAAATGTTGACTTTTTGTTGAAATAAATTCATCTGGTTGTTCTTTGTGTGGGTGAAAAAAAAACCAGAAATACTGTACTGCTTAAGGATTTTAAAGCAGCCTCAGAATATTCTGCACATTCTACTTATGTATGTGTTTAATTGTTTGTGTGCATGCTTTACAGTGTACTGTCTTTAAAAAAAGGCCAATAATTGCTAACCTACAGCAACAGCCTATGCATGTCTACTCTGAAGTTAGTCCTATTGTGCTCAGTGAAGCTTACTTCTAGGAAAGTATAGAAATGCAGCCTTAGAACTACATAAGGGCCATTCCTACTGATGGGCAGCCCAATCCTAAGCTGCCCATGGTGCCGAAACGGCTGCCGCAGCATCCTATGTGCAACAGGGCAGCCACAGGCACTTCCTCGGGGGAAAGGGTCTTTCATCCCCTTTCCCCAGATAAGGGAAGTAGCCCCGCAATGGGGCTATTCAATTCTGCGGCAGCCCTTCAGCTGCTGTAGAATCAAGAGCTTCTATGTAGGACCGCACAGCCGGACCCAGAGCTCAGGATCTGGTGAAGAGGAGCTGCACCTGTCCCACCTCCTTCCCACCCCACTCCCTCCTCCCTGCCTGGCACGCCTCTTCCCTGCCTTTCCCCCACCTCTCCCTGCTCCAGAACACTTCCTCCCACACACCCTCACCTACCTCTCAGCCACTAAGAAATCACGGAAAACCAGTTCCGTTTGCAAAAGAAAAAGAAGCAAAACTATTCAGAAAACCATGTTTTCCAGAAACAAAAGATGCTTTCCAGAAACCCAGTTCTGCTTATGTTTAATGATAGAAACTGGATACTTTTCAAATTAGTAGGCAAATGAATTGTTGGGTAAGAATTAGTATAGCATTTATATACTATAGACCTAAATCTATTGATTGGCATTGAATAATTGAATAGGGCTAATGGACTGATCAATAGAAAGGAGCTGCTTGGTGGGACAAGAACTCAGGCAATAATGGAAAGGTCTAGCCACAAAAAGATTGCATTAAGATTATATTGTCTAATTTAATCATCTTTGCTAATACAGTTTTTGAAAATGTAAACATTTTCATTATATTAACCACAAGTAAGTATAGATATTTTGTGCCAGTAGCATTGTACATGTCACCTTTCCTCAAGACACATGGAAAATTATTATCCTTATTACTATTACTCACAAAGCAGTTTACATAGTAAATGGTTCCTTATCCCAGAGAGCTCACAATCTAAAAAAGAGACACCAGCAAACAGCCAGTGAGTTGCTCTCCCCCTGCAAAATGTAAGCCCAGTTAGCAGGATATCCTGGTCAAGAATAAATTTTATTACTTTGAAGGATCCGAAATAGTTTATGGTAAGGTGATGTGGAAAGGAAAACCCTTTTTGAATATGGTCCTTTTATTTTATTGAAGCTTTTTGACATATAGAATTCAATTTCTCACCTGCCCTCCTACCACCCAACCCTGATAACAACTCACATATCACTGTGATGAAGAAGAGAGAGAAAGAGAAAGAAGATAAAAAGGAGAGAGGGAATGAGAGAAGGGTTGGGATTCTATAGAGCAGGGGTGTCCAAAGTTTTTGGCAGGAGGGCCACATCATCTCTCTGACACTGTGTTGGGGGCCGGGGGGAAAAGAATTAATTTACATTTAAAATTGAATAAATTTACATAAGTTTACATAAATGAGTATACTAAAGATGAACTTACATGAATGAATGAAGGTCTTGCAATAGCTCAAGGCCTATAAAAGGCCTGGCACAAAGCAAGGCCGGCCTTTCCTTCACTGCCACTGCTGCATCACAGACATGAAACAGCAAGCAGTGGAGGGAGCCCTCATCCCACAGCTCATGCAAGAGGTCAAACAGTCACCCTCACGCTGAAAGCAGTTGCTTCGGGCCAGTGTGGGCTCCAACAGATCGCTGGAGGGCCAGAGGCTCATTGGGGAGTGGGGGCTCCCTGAGTTGGGAATCCTCGAGGGCCGCAAGTGGCCCCAGGGCCGGGGTTTGGGCACCCCCGCTATAGAGAAAAACAAAGTGTCATTAAATATGGTTCTTCAATTTCTTAAATAACGCCCTCTTTCCAGATCCTGTTGGGTTATAACTCCTTTCTGAAAAAAGACATGAGATTAAAACTCTAACAAGGTAAACTTTCAGATTCAGAATTTTTCTAGGGTTAGGTGTCCTTGTTCAAAATATGAAATTCTTCAAGTTGCTAGCCAGTGTCAACACCCAGTTTTGGGGGCCCTTGGAGAAAGCCCGCTGCTGCCCCCCCCAATAATGCTTTAGTGTGCACATGCTTGCACACTACCTCTCAGAAATGGTTTGTATACTCTTTTCTCAATGCCTCTGTGGTGCTGAGAGAGCAACAAACAAACCGACCCCCTTTTAACTTTCCCAATCTGGGATGGTGATCAGGGGGCAGTTTTTGACACTCCTTTCTCAGCACCACAGGAGCGCTAAGGCAGGAGTGGTCAGAGATATCTTCCCTTTACCCTCTCCTGTGGCTTCTGGGACACTGAGAAAGGAGTGGGCAGACTGAGAACTAACAACATAGCGAGTAAGTTGGTTGTCACCTATCACCTCTCATTCTCAATGAATGGGCCTTTCTCAGAAGCCCTCGCTACATAGCCATAGCACTTTCCATGCCCTACATCTTCGCCATGGTAGTCTTTGCCAATTCCCAGCCTGTCCAAGTCATAGGCCGTAATGCTGACCATTATTTGACCCAGTAGCAGGACAGCAGAATCAGCTCTGCTAGCAGGACTAGCAGGATCAGCACGGGTGACACAGCTCAGAATATCAAACATAATGCAAATCTCACGCTCACACTCTTCCTTGATGATACCAGTTGGTATCTCTTCCTTCCCTCCAGTTCTGCTTTAGAAGTCAGTGTCCTTCTTATATTCTTATAAAGAGTCAAATTTCTGGTAGACAGATCTATCAATAGCGATTGACTTAAATGGAAAATCCAGAGGCGCTATACTTTAGTACCAGATATTGGGGACATGCAACAGGAAGGACTTTTGACTTTGCAATCATTGTTTAAGATTTTCAGAGGCACCTGATTGGAAACAAGAAGCTGTTGGGTGGTTCTTTGGTCTTACCCAGAAGGACTCATCTTTCCTTAAAACGCTAAATTAGATGTAGGGAAGCTGCCCATTTGTTTAACACAGTCATCGTAAGGCATAAAGAGCTCTAGGACTTCACAAACACAGGACCAATCCAGACCCTGATGAGCATGTGTAGGCAGTCTTAAACTGGGAAGATGTTGTACAAGTTTTAAAATAAAATGATCACTGTGAGTTTTGCATTTAGCTGTTATGGCTTTGATTGTTGAAATCACATAATGTGCATCTTAGTTTGCAGGATGTGTAGTGAACCTGTTTGCAATGCACATGCAGGTCTAATGCATACACCTGATTTTCCCATTTTTAAGGCAGAAAAATAATGGAAATCAGGCAAATCATACATATTCTATGAGAAATTTCATTATCCTTGCATGTCCCTAAAGGGAAATCATACAGATTTCATGTAGAATCATGCATGTATCATCCAGATCACAAATGGTGATTGTGACGTATCCCAAGATTCAGGTTTTGGCCCCACTATGTGTAGGATACTAGTGCAACTGTCAGTACCTGAGCCAGCCCAGTCACAACAGTGGGACTTCCGTGTTCATTATAGCACAGCCAGTCAAAAACCTTGCACTGCAGCCCCCTCTAAACAGTGATATAATAATGCCCAGTCTTGCATTACAGAATATCAGAATGTATTAGTTACTAAAAAAAAAAAAGGAAAAAAAAAAAGAAATTTAACAGAGAACAAAATTAAAATCCTAATATTTAACATGTCAAGCTGGGTGAATGAATATGTATCAGTATTGCCTTTATGCAGCAGAGGTGATTTAAATTTAAAACGGATAGAGGAGTAAGACTCCTTCTTTTAGTGCGTGGACGATCAGCTACCTAAGGCTGTACCATTCAGCAATTCAGCACACTCTGACTGCTTGTTAATCAGGAGATGTGAAAAGAACAAAGAAATAAGATGTGTTACAAAAATGCTTTTAGGATTATATCCTACCCTGGAATCTCAACTCGATGAAATACTGTGATTGAATGACATAGAGCTCAATATTCAAAACAAGGAGTGGCAGATGGGTGAAATTTGTTCCAGTTTGATCCAGGTGACTATGGTTTGTTGGGAAATGAGGATAATATGTTGTATGCAGTCAAAAACCATGTTCTGTAAATCTTTTCAGTTGCCCATTCCCTGGGTGTCGCAACAGATTAAGTCACTATGTGATGATATGACACCGCCATCACTCGTCTTCCTGGGATATTGCTTGAGGCAACAACAAACCTGTGTCTTTGGCACACGTGAAGAAATTTAGCGCTTCAGGGGTTAAATTACACAGGCTCCCCCGTGGATCAGCTTATGCTTGGACAGTAATAATAGCAATAACATTAATAATAAAAATGCCAGAGAAAAGTGAACAGGGGGGTGGGAGCAAAAGGAGAAAAGGATGGGCAAAGGTATTCAGGGGAAAAAAACCTAGCAGGCAACAAATGATGGGTTTGTATGGCAGGTGTACCAGCTCAAAGTCCGATTTCATAGGGCTGCTGCAAAATGCAAACATACAAATGCACATTACAATGGCTTTGGAAATGGTTAGTGTCTCTGAGTATTTTGTGTGTGTGTGCTGTCGCTTCAGGCCATGATATCCTAGGGCAGTGTAACAAGCAATTCGTGTCAGCTCACGGTAAAGATTATTGGTGTTTTCACTGGGGAAATATTTGCACTCCATCTTCTTTTCTATTTTTAGTGCCTTGAGCTTCCAGTTAGGTAGGAAGCTGTAGAGAGAAGGGGAAAAAAGAGCCATCTGATCTTACCCCACAGTTAGAGTTACCATTCTCATCCCATTTCAGATGACAGTTGGTGCCTGCTTGTTTTCTGCAGAACTGAAAGGAAGGTGTGGTAGTTTTAAACAATTTTAGTTCAGGTGAAGAGGACGGTGTACACAATCGCTTTCTTAAACACAATGCGTTTGAAGAATAAAAAAAAATGTAATGTGGTGACTCTTTCTAAGAAGCACCACAGTCCCAATAAGGAGTAGCAATTTATTATGCCGGAAAGAAAGCAATATGTATTTGTCCCCTTCAGAATTGTTGTTTATCATAATAATCTTTCTAGTGAAAAGCCTAATTTGCTCTTTCTATACGAATATTTTAAGTGTGATTATCATAATATCACAGCTGCTGAGATTGGCCAAAATGCAACACTGACCTTGAGTGTACTTCTCCGTTTAGCGTGTGGTGCTTTAACATTCAGGAAACAACATACCTCAACCTATTTATTAACGTATAATCTGCAAAATGTTAACTCTTGCTCTGTGATACATACCACACAGATTCTTGAAATCTTTCACTATGCTGTGTAACAGCATGTGGTATTTTACTAGTGTAAATATGTATAAGATTTTTCAGGATTTCTACTGGGAATGCTCCCGCACTAAAGTAGGCTTTCCCCATGACACTGCACTAGTTTACAATTTAATTTTTACTGACATTCCACGAGTCATATTATTAGCCTCGCAAAATGAAAGTGAAATAATCCAGTATTAATTAAGCAGAGTGACTGAATTCCCTCAGTCATCTCCTTGGCTTTCTGAAACAGTAACACAGTGTGCTTTTCTAAGGAAAATAGTTTGGTTTTGTACTAGGGGAGATGTGGGGGAGAGTAGTTATGCATCAGTTCAATCAAGAACAATAATTTTCCCACACATTGCATGCAGAATAATTCATTTTAAGGACAACAGAGCAAACTTCACTTATAGTCAGGGCAGGTTTTTTCTACACAAATCACTCATTTGAATACCAGTGGCTAACTCTAAAGAATGACTGAAATAGAATACCTGTTGTGTTATTTTAATATATTGTACCGCACCAATATGGTAACATTTCTGTGACTTATTAAAAAGAAATGTTGTGTTCTTCCATTTAGAAGTAAACAAACTCTCTCTATACCTGTGTGTGTGGGCGCACCTTATATTTTTGTGCCTTATATTTGTGCCTTATATTTGAAAGCATATTCTAATGTTGTGGGTTGTTGTCTAAAATCTAGGCAAGATGGTCATTACTTCTGCTAAATATAAATGAAAGTGGCAGATGGTTACAAAGTAGTAATCTACAACCATTTTCCCAAGTGTATATAAGCGTGCAAAGGAATTCAGAGAGAGAGCATTTGTCACCAGCTTTTTATAAAAAAAAAAATGTACAGTATATTGCATAAAGAGATATGTTATACTTCCAAATAAAAATAGCAAAGACAACTTATAAAATTCTAGCACAGTGTTAACACCTTAGTCCTACTTACTTTAAAATATCTTAAATCTGTGGGATTTGCTTTGAAATGATTGTGTGGAGCGTGTGAAACAAAGAGGCTGCAGCGCCAGGACTTTTCATTCCCAGTCCTGTTTTTTGGAAGCATTATTTAAAACGTGGTGTTCTCTGATATTTTTTCCTGTCAAGTTACCTTACAAAATACTAGATATAGCAATTGAGTTACTTTGATTCTTTCATAATTAGTTTCAGGCAACCAGGGTGATGTACAACATTGACTTGAAACTTAATTGAAGAAATGACAGGATTGTTTTGTATGGAAGGAGCAAATAAGTGGACATATAACATCTCCAAATAAAATTTATCTCATAGCAAACACAGATTCTTCTCCCCCCCACCCCCACCTCCAGATTTGTTGTCTCCAGTGCTCTTTTAAGTAAATATGTTGGCACAATTAATTGTACTTCTTCTGCAAAGTGCTACTGAATCTTTACTTCAGTAGCCTTCAGGTAACTGTGGGTTAGGAGTCTGGCAATCTGGTGTCTGTTGCACTTCAGTGTGAAGGCACTTAAAGACATACTGTATTCTACATGGAGATAATTATACACACAGAGGGGATGTGAAGCTGTAGACCAGCCATTTTCAACCACTGTGCCATGGCACACTGGTGTGCAGCAGGTGATCCACAGGTGTGCCACAGGAATTTGGGGGAAGATTATTTATTAAAAGGGTCAATGGGGAAGTGAGCCCCCAGTTGGCAGCATGGTGTGCCTTGTCAATTGTCAAAAACCTGATGGTGTGCCTTGACATTTTAGTGCTTTGTCAGTATGCCATGAGATGAAAAAGGTTGAAAATGGCCGATGTAGACACTGCTCAGTAGTGCTCATCGACTGGTGTAGATACTCATGACAGCTCCTCTCGCACTCCTAACTTCCATTGCCTTTTGCAGACTCCTTGAGGTAAGATTTTGCACTGGAGCTTTTGATTGTGGGGACAGCACGAGCGACATATATCTTTTATGATCTGGAGATTGAGTTATAAAAGTTATTTGCTTTTAGCTACTATTTCTACTGGACTATATTTGCGCAAAACTTTTCAGAGTATCTTTAATGGGAAACAAGCATTTTTTTTCAGAAAACAAATCAATAATACCATCTGCTCGCTTCTTTTTTTCTCTTACACAATTTTGTTTTGTTTTACAAAAAAAACCTGAATAGTGGTTGGCAAACCCAAGTTCAAGAATGCAGTTGAAAATCCAGGCCCAGGTCTAGTGGAGGTGACATTTTCAGTCCCAGGGGAGAAGGCCAACCGCCTTTCATTAATGCATAAATTGCAATGCTATGGTTGGTCTTCTAAGCAGCAGTACCATCGGCGAAGACAGATGCTTGGAAGGCGTCTGGTGGAAAGATAGCAATAGTTAATTTGATGATGGGGGAGCAGTAGGATGACATGGGCAAGCAAAGGAATAGTGGAAACTATGTAGATGTGGAAAGGAGCATGGAGCACATGAGAAGAGAGTAGTTTAAAGAATTTTCTGCAGCAAACTATAATGATCCTGAGAAAATATGAGGTAAATGTTGTATTTCTAGTAACATTTCAATGAACATAATACTATATCCCAGTAAGGACCAATTGCTTATAAACTTAGTTTGGGTCCCTTTTTGGGAGAAGGGCGGGATAAAAATAAAGTTTTATTATTATTATTATTATTATTATTATTATTATTAGTTATACAGGTGCAGGGTTGTGAAGCTCAAACACAGGTGATGTTCAGGAAGAATGTTAAAAACAAGAATATGCTTTAAGGCAGTAGTTACTATAATGAGACTTACTTCTGAGGAGACATGCACAGGATTGGGCTTTTAGTATATTGTCTGTAGGAATGTGCTTCTGTATGTTTGTGAACACGGACTCTGGACAGACGTAAGTGATATGGAGATCTGAGTAAATATGCATAATCAGAATTTTCTTAAAATGTTTTTGTGAAGGTGTGCTGAGCCCTAAAATAAACATACACCTTTTATTTCTTGCTTATTTGATGAATCTGTTAAACAGTTAGATGAGATGCATCTCAGAGTGCTTTTAATTCACTGCTCAAAACCAAATTTACATCTTAATTAGAGTCCACATTTAGCACTATAGGCAGCATAATGCTACTGGTAATTAAGCTTTTACTACCTGCTTTTCTACAGTGGTGAGAGCTTGTTGTGTGGATTCTTGATCCGTCAGCATGCATGCATTTTTGCTGCACAGAAGGAGACACACAACTGTACTTGGAAAAAATCTATTACACACCTGAAGTTGCACCGAAAAACAAAGACAGGCATAGGTGTCAATTGGACTTACATGTATTTGTCTCCTCTTATGTCATCTTACTTTAATAAAAGCCATCAAGCAGAGGGAGAGAGAGCTATTTTATTTCCATTTGTGAATGGTGTTAATGCATTCTGGGGGTGTGCACTGATTTGTTTGGGTATAAAAGATTGTGCCATTTGTACTATGGAGTGTTTCAGTCAGGGAAAAATAAAAGCACCTTGTACAAGAATTACAACTAAACTAGTTTTTGTTTTTTTAAAGTGTGTTTCCTTTTTTAATGTCACTGTTAATTTCTCACCATATATGGCAGGTATTTACTTTTGGTAGGTAAAAAGTAAACACATTTTGTTCTGAGTGCAGATAGTATGGCATGTAGATACTTAAAGTTATCAAAGAACATTTTAAAAACAAGTGGTATCTCAGTTTATTTTTGATGAGTTTTTTTTAAGTGAGTGGCTTTGCTATTAAACATTGCGTGGCATTTTGTCCCCATTATTTGCATGAAATTGGCTTGTTCAGTGAGGGAGGTCAGCAGCTTTGACATGTAGTAGCTAGGAATGGGGCATTAGAGGGGTAGATAATTTTGTATTTCTAGGCATGCATGCTAATAATGGAATACATTTGCATCCATGCTGACAAGATCCTTCAGGTTTTTGTACATAGGTGCATGTCTGTGTATATGAAGCTATGTATATGAACTGCATATGAAGCTGAGGCACCAATTAAACTAGAACATCAAGATTTAAACCTGCTAATAGCCCTATCTCACGCATGTTTACTCAGAAGAAGGGATTCTGACTTCCTGGGGACTCATGCCAAAGTAATTGTACATAACATTTCAACCTTCACATTGCTGAAGAGTTTAATCTCCCAAATTTGCTCAGACTATCTCACTACAATACTTGATATTAAGTTTATTTGGGATTTACATAAAACTTAATACCAAAGATATTGATCAGTAAGGTGTATTTTTTATTCTTTCATGACTATAACAAGGGAAATACAGTCATCTTAACATGCATTTATATATAACAGATACATATATAGCCGTAATTACATGCTCTTGCTTCTGCACAAATACTGTTAAATTAGACATAAATTTCTTTTTTCAATTCCATGTCACACTTTTACAGAAAAAAACTGCTTGCTAGTCTTGTTTATTTACACAAATTAACACTGATAATACGACTCTGGCTGCCGTATACACACTTACATGAGAGTAAGTCACACTGAACTCAGAGGGGCTTACATCTGAGTAGTCATGCATATGATTTTGCTTTAGTCTTTAAAATGTAAAATGCAGGAGAAAAGATGAACAATCCAATCTCTGTTTACTCAGAAGAATGTCCTGCAGATTTAAGTGGGACTTATTTCTAAGTGAGCAAGTTTGGAATGTCATCCTATATCCAGCACCTTGATGTGTAAATTCAGAAGTGCCACTGAGTTAAATGGAACTTTATATTTAGGTATGCAATCAGTTGATTCAACGCATGTTTCCTCAGAAATATGTCCTATGACTAGGGTTACCAGATACAAAGGGGGCAGAATGCCTCTAACCATGGTAGAGAAGAGGGAATCTTGGCAGGTGCCAACATGGAAGGTTTTGAAAAGCTGCACCTGCTCAAATTCCCTCTTCTCTACTGTGGTTAAAAGTAGAGGCACTCTATCACCCTTTGTATCTGGCAACCCTATCAATAGGGGTTTACCTCTGAGTTAAGACTGCAACCTTATATGCACCCATTTGGAAGTAAGCCCACTCCCTTCCCTTAGAGCAACTTCTGAGTAAACATGCCCAGGATGGAATTGGAAGCATCTGTTAACAACTGCACTAAACAAGAAGAGGGAAGGGGAGGGAAGCACAAGAGCCAACAACAGAATGGAACAGAGAACAACAGCACAAACCTTATATATATATATATATATTTATAGCTATACCTTATGATGAAATCTTCCCCAACATAACTGAAGTTGCCTTCCTTTCCTGCAAACTGCACTGTTTTTTGGAAGCAGACAGCTCTGTCCCCTAAAGAGTTAAGCGAGCCAGCTAAGAGTTAAGAGCGGGGCTTTGAAGCTCCCCCTTTGAAAGCGCAGCATCTTTTAGATCTGTACAGGACTCCCTTTTGGTCCCTTTTCCGTGCCCAGCGCTTGCTCTCGCTCTCTCTACCTGCCCAGCTCCTGCTCAATCTCTGCTGCCTCTGTCCTCTCCGCCTCCCATTGGCTGCCTCGCTACCAATCCGCTCGCTGCTTGGACCAGTGGGACTGCATATGTAAAGCCCTACTTCATATTTATAAGCTCCAATCGGGGCTTTAAGTCCTTGATTAGGAGAGTGTGAGATCTTTGAGTCCCAACTGGCTGTGCCTATAGGCTTGTCACCAGGAGAACATTTGTGTTAATTGCACTGTGCTCTGTCAAGGAAACTTTGATTTATAGCTGGGGTGCACAAATAATGGTTGCCGAGCGCACATGGATTCGGTAGAACTTTGCCTTCCTGAGTCTTTTTCCTTGCACTACGAAGAAGAGTAGGTACCTTTCTTCTTTTTCCCCCCCCTCCTCTCCTTTCCTTCTTTCTTTCTCACCCCCCCCTTTTATTATTTTGTAAGATGGGGGGGCACCCAGCATTAAATGCTGTTCCAGGTAATACCTTCTGGCTTCTGTGTGCATGAGTGTGTTTGTGTCTGTCTTGTCTTCTTTTGTGCTGGGGCTTTATCTGCTAATTCAATAAGTGGAGAATTGTTCTCTCTCTACAATGTTACGTTTTGAGTCGCAAGTGTGTGACTCTCCAGTAAAACAGCTGTGTGTGTGAGTGACAGTCACTTCTTATTCAGGTACTAAGAATAGGCACTTGGCACTAATGCAGAGTGAATTGTTAAAATAGACCTTTCAGAAAGACATTTTTCCCCCCTCTTCTCTCTTCCCACCTCACCCCCCCCCCCCAAGAAACAGTTTAAGAAGGATCTCTTCAGAAACAGGATTTAGATTATGACCGTTGCAGTTCCATAAATATTTTTATCTCTGGGAGCTTTCTTTGCCATGCACAGTTAGGAGGGAAAACAGCCCAAGTGTTTAATCCCACTTTAAGGATAGTGCTCTGTAATTAAGGTCTAACATAATATTCCAGTCATTTACTGACAAATCAGTCTGTTAAGGGTTTGCACTTCCTGAGCCAATATGGTTTTTATTTTAATGTAGCAGATTTAAAAAAAAAATTACACCCTTCAGTTATTGCTACTACCATTTTTTTCTCCTATAAACTACTCTTTAAAAAAAAAAAAACATGTTGAGTGTACACAGTAGCCTTAATGTGCATTTCCAAAATATATAGTTGAAAGCATATTCTCTTGGCATGTCTGACTACAAAGAGAGGGAATGGAAGTCCTGACACAAATTAAGCTCTCCAGAACTTGGCTCGTAAACTTAATTTTGGTCTGAATAACTGCACACTGTGGAAGCTGTCATTAATTCAGCTCTAGGCAGAAGGTGTAGTGTGACTGTATGAGGAAGTGAACTGACAGTGTATTGTGGATGTATGCCCACTAGCTGTCCTTAGTGTCTGCATATTATATTGGCTAGTTGCAATTAAGTAAAGGATTTTTAAAAAGCACCTTGGACATTGGGAAATAATTTAGGCAATGAATGAGATTGCCAATGGAAAACTGGTATAAGTGTGTGAGGTGTGGGAGAGGATGAGGGGCAGGATTCCTTGTTCACCTGCAGAGGAAGGTAAATAAACAGTAGTAGCATGCTTGCTGAGATGTGGTTTATAGATCAGCACTCAGTAAGCTGATGTAGAGTGTGGTCTAAAATGTCTTAATCTGTGCATTAAGTGCAGTTGTCACAGCTCCAAGTTGAAATGGGTGGTTTTCTTTGGTGGGGGAGGTGGGAGGAAGAGATTCTAAAGTTAGGAAGATGTTCTTTTTTTAAGGAGCTTTCTTGAATTTACCTTCTTAGAGCTAATTTGAATGATTAGTTTTGATAAGCCTCTTAAAGTAGATGCATTTAAATGAAATCAGGGCATGTGCTTTTTTGGCTCTGGTGGTAGATTCAAACTATTCCCCCCTCCCTGCCACAATTAGCACTCTTCTCTCCCCCCCCCCCTTTGCCTCTGTTAAAAGTCTTCCGGATGTAAGGCTGGATGGATCTGTGGTTCAGTGGGTAGGCAGAACTATCTAATGCCCAGCAACACATCTGCCTCTCTGTCTCAATTAATAAACCGCAGAGCCTTACATGCTATTAATATTGCTAGTAATTGTGTTTTTGCTTTGTGGCATATGATGCACTATAAAGGCAGCCACAGGGATGAAATAAAAGTAGCGCATTATTTCTAGAGTTTGCACTTTATAGTGTGTGTGTGGGGAGGGGGGAAACAGGCTAAAAACTGACTGAACATTTGGGGAGCACATTGTCATCTGCCTGTCACTAGGTATGCTTTGATATCCAGCTAGTGCATGTTAAAGAATGCAAAAACTTAAAACCAACTGCAAGCCTTGCTTTTGCCTTTTCAGCAAAAACAGTAATGCTGCTAATTTCAAATAGCGGTTAATAACAAAACAGATGCAATAAATACATGTGCTGATATAGACATATGTGTGTCAATTTAATCATTCTGAATCAAACGGTGTGCTCATAACATGAAATCTCCTCCAACCTCTGATTAAAATGTAACATTGACTAAAGGATTATAGAGCAGACTTAATTTTACTGACTGTTTTAACAGTTGTCACAGCTGTTGGAAGAGGGAAAGGCAATTGAAACACTCCAAAAAAGGGGAGGGGGAGGAACTAGCTTAGTAAATTTAAACATGATCTCTGAATGCCAGGCATAGAAAGGCAAATAGAATTGTGACTTCAGATATCTTCTCTACACTGTGTACATTTCCCTTTGTGGCTCTGTCCGTTTCATGAATTTGAACCCTCGACCTTTTCCTCACTTCCTCCATTAGAATAAAACTGTACTGAAATGAGAGGGAGATAATGGGAATATTGCAGTATGCCTTATTTACACAAATATACCAAATTTGTGTTGAAGTACATGACAGGAAAATTACAGATGCTAAGAAATGAATTTTAGGATGAATACCTGAAATCTTGAAACTGAACATTGAGACCAAAGATTATTGAGTACGTACTCTGAAAATTTTTTACACAGTTTTTGCAACATTTAATTTCAGAGTCATTCTCATGTTTGAGACCTGTTCTGTGTAAGCTGCATGTTCCCCCTTTTATTAATATACTTCATTATATAGCTAGAGATGCTGTGTTTGGTTTTTTTGTTTGTTTTTGCACTCTCAGAACATAGTTCTTATTTCCAATAAAATGTGATCTAGAAAAATGTGCAATATTTGATGTGGAGGAGTAGCTGATGGGGGTTGGGAAATGTTAAGACTCCTCATTTAACCTTAATGTTAGTCTCCTTGAGATGGAGCCTCCTTTATATAATGGGAGTGAGAGTTTAGCCCATGAATATGTGTGTGTGTGTGTGTGTGTGTGTGTGTGTGTGTGTGTGTGTGTGTGTGTCTAATACGGGTGGGAATGCATGACAAAACTAAAAGGACTGTCTTCCAAATCAAGAAAACAAGCCTTCTTACTGAGTACGTGTGAATTAATGGATTTGCTTTTCATGCTCAGCCCTTATATATTCACAAAAATGGCCTTCCTCAAACAATTTCTTTCCCTGTTATATTTCTTACCTTTACATTTCAGTGGTTCTTATGCCTTTTCTGCAAGTTTTTAGGGCAGTGCAAAAAACTGAGGCTGAAATGGCTGACAGGCAGCTTTTTATTTGCTGGGCCTGACCCCCTTTTTAGTGATGGTTGCTCATTTTAATGTGTTTATGGTTCTGCTCTTTTATTTACTGAGCCTGGTGTGTTGCAGTAGTAATTAACCTGTGTTATTAGCAAAGCCCTTGTGAATATCCATTAATTCTCTTGAATGGATGATCATTTTTTTTACCCACTGTTGTTTGCCCCTTTTCCTCGAAGATTTGTTGTCCCATTTTAAGCTGTCCTTAGCTTAAGACATTTTCAGAAATATTTCATTTCACTAAGCATACATAACCTAAACTGATATACTTTAATTTCTAGTAACCAATAGTTATTTTAAAGATACTAATAAATAGATGTGACTGGAAAGGGGGCGTAACATTCTTTAAAAAAAATAAAAATAAACAACCCTAACTTTTCTTTGATCGGATTTTTAAAAATCTCTGGTTCAGGAGATGGATTCTGTTGTTTTCATCTGGTTTGAAGTTTCTTTACGTATCACTTTGGGCATTATAAAGAAAGGAAAAGCATATTAAACCCCCAGGAAAAAATACTTCCGCTTGGACTGCTGAAGGAAGATAAGGACTGCCTCATTAGCCGAGCCCCACTCTTGCAATTAATTTTAAAATACATGGCACTATGCATCAAACATAGAAGGTAACTTGTCTGTGATTTTCTTAATTCTTGAAGCTCTGTCTTCTTTTAAAACAGAACCTAAGAGTGCATACAACATTAAAGTGACTCAAGCTGCTGATAGGTTAAAATTTTTTAACAGTATGCTTAAATAGACTGGCAAACTTCCTGGTATTGAATATTTTTGATGCACAATGACCTTTGACTTTGGCCACACTGCAAATACAAACAGAAATGAGCAACAAAAATTAACACTCTTCAGACTGATACCCCTGTATGAATTCAGTATTCTCTTTAGCCAATTATGAGTCAGTAAAAAATGTTCTGTTTACTGCACATTTGGAATGTATTGGAGAAGGCATTCCTTTGGAAGTTTAAAGTAAGTCTTGTTATTTTTAGAGTATGGTTTGGGTTCTGCTTCATAGCATATTCATTGGGGGGCAGAAACAATAAAATGTGGATCTTCTGCCTTGTTCTTCTCCAGCCCTAGCAAGCTCTCAGGAGGAAATCTGTGATTATGCTGGGCTGGTTTGGTTTTTATCTCTTTTACATCTACTGGCCTTGTATTAAATTGTCATTGTCCTAAAGCACATGAGAGAGAAATGAATTGCACTTCCCGACATGCTCTGACAGTGAAATATTTAGCTTCTCTGTCTCCAATCATACTCATGTGTATATGTTTGATAGTGCTGGAATGACAACCAGCAGTCTCCTATAGCCTGACATCCTCATTTTACACATTCAACACATTTTTTTTAGCAGGGAGGGGGGTCTTTTTTTTTTAACACCCAGTTTTATTTAGCAATTGGCTGAGAGGTATCAAAATTTATTTACACTGATATAAAACAATTCTGTTTTATCACAGCCGATAACGGCTGCATGGGCACATGTGTGCTTACTTTATGTATATATACCATAGATTATAGATTATAATTATTCAGGTGTATACATGTGTGAGCATTTTTCTAAAGTTTTTTTGCCGCCTTTATTCAGGTAACCTTGAAGAAATAAATTTGATAATTAGCAACGTAGATACTACATAAGGTTCTTCTCAAATTTTCATGCATTCACTGGTGTGTTTCTTTGGACACAGATTCCAGCTACTGTCATTTTCACATTCATATTTTTGTCTGACCAAAAATAATACAATTGTTAGAACTTCTGCATTCATCAGTTATATTAGCTACCATTTTTATGTTTGCATTCTGAAGACATAACTGAAGGCATAACTCTTCTGACACATGGTCAATTTTTATAGTAAAGACTTGGACTTCAAAAGGAAAATTGAAAATATATTTTAATATAAACGTATGCTGTAAAATGTATAGGATACATATTTGCCAGTGCAAAACTAGGCATGTCTGCATGTCTACTCAGAAGTAAGATTCATTAATTTCAGGGGGATTTACTCCCAGGGAAGTGTGGCAAAGAATGGCAACCTTAATTTCTTTTACTTTCATAATCTAAAGATTATGTATTTATCTTCAACACATTTTATTCTCCAAATATACAATTCAAAAGCATTTTTAAATGTTTTGCTCTCCAAAGTAACAATGTCATTTTTACATAATTATCATACATGAAAACCAAACCCTTCTAAAAGGCTGCAGTCCTTTAAAAATGCATATAAATAAGCTCCATTTATTTCACAAGCAGGACCTACTTGTGAATAATAGGGCTTGGTAGCAATGTAGCCTTATTTGCTCATGTGGCATATAGAACCCAATGCAATTATTGTTTATTTCTTCCTCTTCTAATTATGAAATACTCATCCTCCTTGGTCAGAATAGGTTTGTGCTACTACATAGACACATCTGCATAAATCTGTTCTTTTAAATGGCTTTTCCTTTCACCATAGAAAAGTTTTGCCTAGAATTTCTTTTTTCTCTGTTCAAGATGCTTGCTTTATCCCTTTGCTAATTATTAGTTCATACAGTATGAAAATTTACACCATAAACATTATAGTGGGAGTGGTGGTGACTTGAAAAGTTTATTCCACATTTCACAGTTGGGTCATAAGATAAATTTATTGCCCAGATTGTTAGGTTGTCCCCACTGAAGACTGTGTTGAAAATTATGATTGTAGAAGATGGGGGGGGGGGACGGGGGACACACGCAAATAAAAACCTATTTTCATGACACTTTCTATCCAAAGCCTAATATGCAGATAGTGAGAGTGCACTGCTGTGACTAGAGTGCCAGAAGTTTATTTTTCACCAGTTTCCTTTCCCCCTAACAAAAAGCTTATCAGTCCGTTTATTGTGTTCTTTTATGTATGCATGCATTTCTTTGCAAGTTCGTATACTCTTAAGAGCTTTTTTCCCTTTATAATTGAAAATAAGGAAATGTTTCTTGTTAGTGACAAAACAAATTCTTTAATCTTTGGAGGAGAGTTGATGTAGAATTGAATATAAGTCTGAAAATAAAACTTTAGGGCTCCAATCGTATTCATGAATACTTGGAAGTAAATCTTACAAGCTTGGATCCAGAGATCCCTATGCTCAAATGGAAAGCCCTCCACCTGCAGTGTACATTGTGTTCTCTGCTTGTTTGCACTCTCCATGCTGCTCAAAACCCCATTCAGAAGGGTCCCTCAACCCTCTAGAGGCAGCTTTTGGACTATATGGGAGGGAGGGCTGCAGACAGGGGAGGCATCGACAGCACCCCCCACAGAAGCAGAAGTGCTTTTCACTGGTGCAGCAAGCTTTTAAGACTCAAGCCATTGAAATCAATGGGACTTTCACAAGTGAAGATGAAATACCTAGTGAAACAAAATCCTTATAGACCTTTCTTAGCATTATTAGTTTGCAGGCTGACTGCTGTCTCACTTATTCCTCTGTGTCTTTTCATGTTGTTTTGAGTGAGACAAAAGTGCACATCTCCTTTTCATCATTTTGATTGGAACTACATACCATATGTAATGTGTTTTGGCAGCACTTACCTAGCCAAAGAAAACAAATTAATATTAGCCATGCTGAGGGGCATCAGAAGTATCACAGATGTGTCGATTTAGCTTTGCTCCATCACACACCCTTTCCTTAAACAACTGGTCAAGCTGTCGCAAGATGTTGCGTAGGCTACAAAGAGATTTTAATAGGTGTGATCAGAGATTGATGGCTCTGGCTAGTTAGAATGAGAACATGTTGCCAGTTTGCTGGGGCTTGTTTTCGGCCCCCACAACAATAGTGAGTAGAGAACCAGTCGGAATCTAGAGCATCACAGTTCAGACTGTATCTCCTTTAAAGCATACAGATGTATAGACACTTACAAATATAATAGAGGAAAACCACTTGAAATTAAGTTGACCGGCCCCTGAGTGATAGTTACGTTCTTTCCCATATGAAGATTCAAGTAGATTAGGACATAGTGTTGGAGGAGGAAAGATGGCTTGTTTTACATTATCAGCTCTTATCCTTGGCACTATGTTATTTTCCTCTCTCATAGTTTGCTGAGATTAATATTGAAGAAAGCACCTATTCTCATTTGACATCTGCAATGTTTTAAATGATTTTTCCTTGCATTGTTGTATCTTGCATACAACAGCTAGTAAAATAATAATATCGTATGCAACATAGCTTGGTTACTTGGCCCATTCAAACTGTTATTTAAAATAGCACTCCATTTGTAAATAAGGCATGAGAAAGCAAGGGCTGACCTTTATATCTGTCTATACAATTATCTTTTTTATTTGTTACTAAGACATTTCCATATTTTATAATTTCTTGGGGTTTCTTATGGGCATAATTATGTCTTAAATTAGATGTTCTTTTTTTTTTGTCTAAATTTTTGTGATGTAAAAGATATGTCAAATGCAAAAGTGGGGGGGGGAGTAGTAGAGGAATTAATTTTGGCAGGCTGTGAGGTTTAGTGACCCAACAAGTAAATAATGTGCTTTGTTTACTTAAAATTAAGCAAAGTTTGTAAAATAAAAAGATAATAAGATGACTTTAAAAAAACCGAGAAATGAATAATTGCGGTTGATTCTGAGAGCTGGCAAGTAAAAACATGGAAATGAATGTATTACATAACAAACATTTTGCAGAATTCACGCAGCACATAGAAAATTTTGAGCCTAGCAATCAAAGGAATATTTCTTTTAAATAACAGTTTCATCCATGAACTATTCTCATAGTAGTTGTCTACCTGGTGAGGTGATCAGATGTTCTGGAATGGAATGAAGCTGCATCTCTTTTAAACCAGCCGTTCCTAGAAACAGTGGGCATGGAAGTTGGAAACATCTGAAGAAAGCTACAGGGCAATGTATTGTATTTGAGACTGGTTGTCTACAGTGGGAGCTGGGTCATATTAGCAAGAGCAGAACATCCACTGCCCCTAGTTTCCATTAGTATGAGTGACACCTGTCCCATCAATCATGGGAACCATGGTTTCACAGATGGAGAAGCAACAATCGGCTGAATTACACAGCATTGCACACTTGGCTTAATTCATCTTATTGTTCTTCCACAAATCTAGAAGACGGCTCTTTCTGTTCCTGGAGTTGAGGCAGAAGCATGAGATGGACTCAGGTGCTGTCACATTCCTGCCTTTTTTTCTGTTCTGTCAGAGGTATTTGCAAAAAAAGTCTGTGGATGGGGGGGGGATCATTCACACAATACAACTTTTAATGTTGATGGAACAAAGACTGTACACTTCACCATCACATTTAACAAGTCATTTTCTGTTACGTATGTTTCTTACACCACAAGTAGATGCAATCTGTATTCATTAATCAGCAATCTAAATAGGAATTTAAGGAAGTTATGGTGCAGTCCTAACCAACTTTCCAGCACTGGCATAGCTGTGCCAGTGGGATATATGCTGCATTATGCAGTTGGGGGGGGCAGTCATGGAGACCTCCTCAAGGTGAGGAAATGTTTGTTCCCTTACCTCGAAGTTGTGTTGCCCTTATGTCAGTGCTAGAAAATTGGTTAGGATTGCAGCCTTAGTATAATAAAAAGCAACTTACGTATAACTCATCTCTGATGCAGTCCAATCTAATTACTTATTACTGTAGAATTGAAAAAGTGTGGATTTGTCTTAGCCTTGTATGTATTACTGCTTGGGATTCTGATGCTGTTTTTAATGCCAATAAAGGTTCCATAAATACATACATCTCTGATGTCATGCAAAATTATTGTATCCTGAAATCAGTATGGTATTGGGATGCAAATGTTATAAGTCTTTGCTAGTTTGTTTTGGAATTTTTGTTTTTTTGCACAAAAATGTCAGTTGCTGAGGTCAACTCTGACCTCTCTCATCCCCTTCTTGCCACCCACTTCTTGTCTTGAATATTTTTATAGAGGTTTCTTCCTGGCTGTAGTTTGAGGATACACACTGCTGGCATTTTATGTGTCACCAGTGTTGAGCAGCAAACCTGTGGCATGCTGAAATCAGTCAACAGTTCTTCCAAGATACAGCTTATGTTTGATTGTGTGTAAATACAGCTAGTTAGTTGGGTTTATCTGATAGCCTGGCAGAAAGAGAGAGAAGCAGGACAAACTGTTTTCAGTAACTGTGCTGTTCATACACCTGATAAGATTGAGAGTGCTTTCGACTGCTGATATGCTTTGAATAAGAAAAGAATAATCACTTCCACTGGCACCAGCTTATCAGGAATGGAGCAAAATGCCAACACTTTTACATTAGCAAAAGTAAATGTTTTAGACATGTCATGCCTTTTTTCCATTTAAATTGAATACTAGGGTGCTTGTGCGTGTGTAATAATGAATGGGAGGTCTTATTACCTTGACTAAAGTGCAAGTGAATGTATTGGGAAAGGAGCCCCTGGCAACTATAGCAGCTCTTTTTATAAGTGGAATACATCTCTTTCAAGCATTCTTTAGAAAATTTCAGCGTCTTTATCCTCCTCCATGCTATGAAATGTGTGTGCTGGGAGCAGTTACTACTTATTCCATCAGATCTACCGTGGTTTTCAATGAGACCTGAAATTCAGTTGTTTCCGGTATTGTTTAAGTTAATATGCCTGAAACTTTTGCAGCTCCCCAGTATCATCATTTTTGTGGCAGATTTCAACTAGTTATTTTGTATAAATTAATTTACAAAAGCAACCATAAAAATGAAACATAGAAATACCTGACAAAGAAAACTATTTGTCTGCATTGGTAAAAATGTTCTGCATACATAAAACACCCAAAAAGGAGTCACCTATACTGTATTCTTCCTTAAGGACCCAGAGAAAGCATGTTAGATAGCTTGCTTTTGTCACAATTCATTAAATATACAATTTGGCATCTAAAAGCCCCGATTTAGTCAAACTTTTACAATCTAACCTCATAGTTTAATATTTTTATAATTCTCAGCACTCATGCAAATTAAGTTGGTGTATTCAGGTTGATAAATGGCAGTGCTCATCAGCATAGATTGAGTTGGGATTTTTATTGATCACCCTCAGTGAAATCTCTGTTGTCAATTTCTCTCGATTAGTATTCGATTAATCAGGATATCACATGCCTTGTTCTGTAACTTTAACGAAGACAGGGAATTAGAGAACAAAATGTTGACAAGCTGATAAACTGCGTCAACTATTCTGGTTCCAATAGGCTTTTTGTCTGGGTAAACATATATTTCATTGGCAAGTTTATTTTCACAATTTGAGACCTTTATTTAAAGAAAAGGTCTTCAGTTTAAGGTTGGTCAAATTTTAGCTAAAAAGCAACTGGCTCCATTTGGGTGTAAAATAATTTAAGTACTTACTGGAGGCAAACTTCATGCTTTAGAGCTGTTGCTCAGAGGTTTCATTCTTCTATGAAGATGTCAACTGTAAATATAAAAATGCATCACTGAAAATGTAATGGTTTAAAGATTCAAACTGAAATAAAATTCTCCGCCTGGGGAAAACACTGCAATCAAAATAAAGTAGTCTTAACTCCTCCTGAAGCAGGCATACTTGGAAGCAGCGCTTGAAGGCAGAAGGCCCCACTGCTATTTTCTTTCAGCAACTAATAACATAGCTTTGGAATCAACCATATTGTAGCAAGTCACAAATGCCATATGATTGGTAAGTTACTGTTGTTGACAACGTAGCTATTCAATACTGTACTTTATGTGAAAGCATCATTCACTCCTGAGATTTTAAACTGGGTTTTTTTTAAATCTCCCCACACCCCCAGCATTTTTAAAATCTCTATGAAATGTTTGCACAATTGAAATTGCAAGGGTTTTAAAATTCAGTTTGTGATTCTAGGTTTGTATTTTAAGCAGCCATCACCGTAGAGCAGGGGTGTCCAAACATTTTGGCAGGAGGGCCACATCTCTCCGACACTGTGACGGGGGCCGGTAAAAAAAGAATTAATTTACATTTAAAATTTGAATAAATTTACATAAATGAATATATTAGAGATGGAACTGATATGAATGAATGAAAGTTTTGCAGTAGCCCAAGGCCTTGCACAAAGCAAGGCTGGCCTTTCCTTTGCTGCCAGTGCTGCATCACAGAGGTGAAACAGCAAGTAGTGGAGGGAGCCCTCATCCCACAGCTCACACAAGAAGTTGAACAGTCGCCCTCAAGCTGAGAGCCGTTGCGTCAGGCCAGCATGGGCTCCAGCAAATCTCCAGAGGGCCAGATGCTCATTGGAGACTGGGGGCTCCCTGAGGGCCGGATTGGAAGTCCCTGAGGGCTGCAAGTGGCCCCCAGGCCGGGGTTTGGGCACCCCTGCCGTAGAGGTATTGGAGAGGTTTGGGAGCGTGTGACAGGTCCATCTGTGCCTTCTGAAACAAGTCTTGATTTTATTTTTCAACTGCGTATAGGCTGATCCTAAGTCCGCCAATATCATTTGAACAGTGCTACTTTCGGTTGGCTACAGATAAGACCACGGGATGACAGGGCTAGAAATTGGGTTACAGCTCATCTGTTCCTTTTGCTGCTGCAGTAGAACCTTAGGAAGAAACTGCACAGACACTGTTCTGCCCCCTGCACAGTCTACAGGACTGGGTCGCATCAGAGATGATGCAGGATGGCCGTCTTGTCCTCAGCTGTAGCTCTGGCTTGAAACTGCAATGCCGTGTGGATCCCATCTTTCAGTTGTGAAGTTACTGCTCTACTGCCTTCGGAAAACGGAACCATGTGGACGTGAGATAAATCAACCCTGCCATTGCAGAAACCGTATTAATAGACAAATAGACAATATTAAAAGAATATATCCAAAATTATATGCTTTGCTCTTTGACCCATAACAGTGTTACTACTACATGGGTTGTGTGTTCAGGATATGCCCCTTCATAGGCACTTATTCGCCAGCATAACAAGTCTAGGGTACGACTCTGAACAGTTGCTTGACAGCAGATAACTAAGGTCAAATCAGGCTACCAAAGAAGAGAGAGCATAGGTGAGATGGAACTATATGCACCCTGCTAAAGTGCTGCAGTAGACCAGGTGCACGTAACTAGCATGGTGCTACCACACCAAACCTAAATAAGTAAATGCCTAAAAAGCTAAAGTTTGGGCCTGCTCAAGTCTCAGACTGCTAGTTATGAGTCTAATGTTGAAAGAGGTCTCGTTTCCATAGAAGCTGCTGAACTGCTATGAACCTTAACAGAACCTGAAGAAACTTAGCATTTTGCTATGGTACTACTGAATATAGATATACTTAAACATATAGTACGTGTGTAACACTTGGGTCTGTATACTGTATTTTCTTCCAATAGGTTACTCTGCATATCATCATGATGGGAGGAAAGAATACTTGTAGTTCCCTGTATCAGTTTGGACCAGAAACAAAAGCGGTTGTGTATTTTGATATATAAAAATGCTGTTCTCACTGGCACTGGAAAATATTCCAATTTTTATGCAGAGTTTACATACAGTATTTTAAGGGGCTTGCACTTGCAATGCCATTCTTTATTCAAAGCGTCGCCAGCAAAATCGGAATTCATTCAGTTAAGTATATTGCTAAGTATATATGTGTACCTGAAAATGGATACTTTCACTAGAGCAGTTTCTTTGTGCAGAATGGAATACAGGTTTTACTGTATGAACTTAAAAAATGCTCTCTATAGGAATTACAGCTAGTATACAGCTGGGTCCCGTTAGGGAGAAGGGCGGGATAAAAATAAAGTTTTATTATTATTATTATTATTATTATTGTATTGGCAACCTTCAGTCTCGAAAGACTATGGTATCGCGCTCTGAAATTTTCTGAAATTATGAAAATAATAATTATTATTATTCAGGTAAATTCATTTTGATAAAAACTACCTGTGCAGCACAGTTCTTTAGAAAGTTTAAAAAACTGAGGCCAGCGTTTGTTTGGGGTTCAACAGAATAGCTTTTGTTGCTGGTGTAGGTGGGGTTAGGAGAGATTCACTTAGAGCAGCAGTAACCTTCAGCAGTCTGCTAGTCAGCAGCAGGTGTGAACAACATAAAACAGGATTAGCACTGATCCAAAGTGTGCACTAAAAACAGAACCCCTGCCTTGCTTTTACAAGGACAGTCAAATAGAAACACTCCCTCACCATACACACCCTGTTTACTAAACACTGCCCAATGGGCTATGTAAATGGCTCGGCTCAACTTAGTCGCCTCTTACACCCTGCTTCTCTCGGTCTATCTTTTTCCTTGGCTAGCCTAGATTGGGAGGTCCTACAGGGCGCGGACCCGCTTGAATTCCTCATTTGCACAGCTCGGGACATGTTGCTGGCACTTTAATAATAATAATGACAATAATTGTATGTTTCATACTGTCTAAAATGTTTTGTTCTATACCTCTAAAACCTTCTTGGAGGAAAAGAACAGTGATGCAACACCAGTCTTGCATAAGTAAAAAGAGGCTCAGAAGTAGAACTGTTTTCAGGGATACGCCAGCTTAGACCGTGGGGCTCAAAGAGAAAGTTGAAGGAGGCCCCTCAAGTGAAATTCTTGACAGGGAAAAAACCTGGGTTTGTCCTCATTACATCTCTAGTTTAGAACTGGATGCTAAAGCCAAGGTTCTTCAGATTCGACATGTACCCTGGAAATTAGAATGACTGATGCAAGTGCAAAACGGATACATTAGCAGTTTTTATCTCAATTTAGTGGCAGTTTTATAAGAGGTATGCAGTTTGTTTCATACTTTAAAAAAAAAAAAAGCTCTTATGTTGAGGAATTTATATTCGTATCTCTATTTTGTGCATAAATTCAAATTTGTAGCTTTAGAAGTGTTATCTGAAGGAAAAGATGTGGAAAATGAATAAGAGCAGGTTTTAAAAGGTGTGTATATGGGCTTACCAGCTTCCCTTCCCTTTGCTCCTCCACTTACCCCCATTTAGCCGCCTTTGAGACAAATAAAAGGGGGCAAATTTTGCTCTGGTTGGTTATCTAGATAGAATATCAGCAGGGCAATTTCCGAGTCACACTAATTATTCTCCAGTAATAAATTGTTATTTATCTGACCTGTGTAGTTTTAGTCTCTTAGGAAAATGCTTATTGGAGGCGAGATGGTATTTTTCTTTAAGAAATATTCTATTTAATTTTCTTTCAGCACATGCATTTCCAAGCTGGGTCTGTTTTCTTGAAAACTTGCACACACTCTTGTTCATTTGAGCACCGGACTATAGGGATAGATTTCAGGAAATGCTTGACTATCTTGTGTAGGTGCTTGGTAACAAAGTAGCTAGGTTTTTCAAAATTGCTGTGCACCCTGCAGCTCCCATGGAGAAAAGTAGGGGATGCTGGGCTTCAGTGCCTTTGAAATTCTGACCCCAATTCTGGCAGCTGTGCACTTTGGTGAATTATGGCATCCAGATTCAGTGTCGCTAATTTAAAAGTATAGCTCCTTTCCCACACAGCAGAAACATCTTCCGCTGCTTTTTTGAAAATGGCACTGAGGAAATAAGAATTATATTTTTTTCAGACACAATGTTGTCCTATCTTCTTCTGTGTGCATGTGTGGCACACTTCTGAGTACTGTATATGATTAAGCAAATGTGTCTTTGGAGCTGTTATGGTATGAATGTGTGATTCATACCATAATGTCTGAATAGTCTAATCGATGCTTGTTTTGAAATTAGCTGTATTGAGTTTACGTATGCATAGGATTTCTTAGTACGTATGCTACCAGTATCCAGGGCATACTACAGCTATCTCAGGGAAAGAAAAAATGTACAGGGAATGAAAAAATGTACATTTCAATGACACAGTTAAGCCATGTGTTTCTGGACATGGACAAAAAGTGGACAACCTGAATTCTGCTCTTAAGTTTCCCTGTACAGTTTCCCTGGGGCATTTGGTGGGCCGCTGTGAGATACAGGAAGCTGGACTAGATGCGCCTATGGCCTGATCCAGTGGGGCTGTTCTTATGTTCCTTTTTGTAAGGATTAGTGATAGTTATTATATAGGAAATTTAGGCCTCAATTCTATTGAGGCCTTTCACTGCTGGAACTAGCGTTCCAGCAGTACAAGGCACCATACGGCAGCATGGAAGCCAGGTTGCTATTACACACTGCCAGGCTGCTGCTGCAAATGGCAAGAAGTGCAACATATACTGCAGCGGCTTCACAAAGCTCCACTGTTGCCGGTAAGTTGGCAGCGGGCCATGTGCAGGGAGGGAGAATAACAGGGCATGTTGGGAAGGAATTATGGGTGTGTTGGGGAGGGAGGGAGGGCATTGGCCTGGCAGCAGCAACTCATGTCTGGATCTTATCCCTGAACCCCTCTCTGAAACTCCCCTTGGCTCTCTTCATACCTACGCTAGTAAAATGGTTGGCATCAGTCCAAGGTGACCCATAGGTGCTTTTGCAGCCTACTGGGAGGCTTACTTACCTTCTGCAGGCTATCTGATTCTCCCCCACATGCACACCATGGCATACAGTGCAGCGTCTGTTGGCATGACCACATGTTGTAATGTGGTGGGGATAGGATTAGGCAGTAGAACATGTGTTGATGTTATTTGGCACTGTGTGTGTGTGATGTAAATAGCTGTCACAGGAGCCTTCAACTGGATTGGGACTGTGGTTGAAGCAAAAAACCCCTTCGCCTCATGGTGCTACCAGGGGTGAAAGGGGGCTTTGCCGTGGTCCCAATCTAGAGCCTCCAAACTGTTAATTTATTTGTATTTTTAAAAAAAATATAAAGCAGAAAACATGTTTAACATAATGTCTAATCTGATCCTCAAATCCACTTTTTGAAAAATCTACCATATGGGAATTATGTGCATGATACATTTGTGAAACTCTACCAGTTAATGTTTACGTCTTCAAAAAAATTTTTTCTGTTATTTTCTTTTAAATGCTCTGCCACCCAATACAGTTTCCTATTCTGGGGATTGCGCACACAGATACAATCCCAATTCCCTTGCCTGGAATTATTTATTCACATTCATTTTTAGGATGAGACAATACTTACACGGACTCTTTCCTCAACTGTATCAAATGGGGGATCCATAAGTAAACATGAATTTCTGGATTGGGTGAAAATCTTCACACTATTGTTATAAATATATAAGTTTATCACACATACATACGCACACTACTTACTGACCCATCTGTAAGGCTAACTGAAGTGGTCACCTCTGGCAGCAAACTGGTGAGGGGCACCCATCTGTCTGCCTATTTGCTTTCAATGCTCCTTCTCCCTCCTCCTCCTTCTGGGATTTGAAAAGGAAGAAGGGGACAGAAAGGAAGAGTAAATGTGAAGGGGGGAGTGTACTGAGCTAAAACATTGGTGAGTGGGAGGAGCAGAGGCTGGCACATCATTGGGTAAGGGCAGCGCATTCGGCATGCTGCCTCAGATGTCAACCTTGCCCATTGAACGCAATGGGACTTAAAGTATTTCTGTGTAAATTTGCATAGAATCACATTGTTGGCAGTATATATGCACTGTTTTGAAACTACAAATGCCTATAGAAATTGGGAAGTGCTAACAGAAAGCAGGGCTGAAAAGAATGTGACTCTTATCATAGAGTCCATAGAGCCTAGCAGAAACACAGGGGACAGCAACAGGAGGGCTGCAGTCTGGCCGGTAAGTCGTCTGTGTGATGGGGGATTTATGACCTGCTTTTTGTAGGGTTTGCTTTTATATGCAGCTTCCAGTATCCACGGGGGGGGGGGGGAGAGTGGGAACATATTGCCTGCAGATACCAGGGGATGCTTGTTTAAATTGAATTGGAAACAGGATACTTGTAACATAAATCAGAACTCTCAAAAATAGGGTTTTGACCTTATCTGATTATATTGTGCACAATTTTAATAGCAGAAAAGTAAATGAACAACTGTTTGAAATCCAAATAGTCCCGAAAGCCCTTTTACTTGTAGCTGTTACATTGTGTATTGTCTGTTGCACTAGAAGATTCCTTAAATTCTCATGAATGTCTCTTTGGAAAGAAAGCCACTGTGGCAAATCCCCAAAAATCTGCATAGAAGCAAAGATTTTTTTTTAAAATCCAGGCTTTATTTATTTATTTACTTACTTACTTACTTACTATCTATACTAAAAGTATCTTCAATGAATAAACTGTTTTCAAAAAATTGAGAATTGATGTCAAGTGGCTGCAGCGCAGTATGTCACTAAATAGGGTTCGGGAACTACTCAGAGTCGTGTACCTGAACTTTATAAAAGCTGGTTTGGACAGTAATGGCTAATGAAATCAGGACTTATATGGTGCCTTTTTTTACACTGACTAGTACCCTTTATTAAAGGCTCCAAATGCTGTTCGGGGAGATAAAACAGGGTAGAAATGTAATAATAAATAAAATACATGTCACCAACTCTCCCTCCGTGCAGATCATTTATGGCAACATCAATTGTTTTTCATAGGAAACATCCCCCCCCCATTTATCATTCTCAACTTTTTGCATACAGGCTGCTGTGTTGATACATTAGAACAGTATTTCTCAAACTGTGGGTCAGGACCCATTAGATGGGTCGTGAGCCAATTTCAGGTGGGTCCCCATTCATTTCAATGTGTATTTTGTTTTTTAATCTATTAGACTTGATGCTACCATGGTATGTGGCTGCATTTGAGAAATGGGGAAATGGAGAATCTGAACTTTTAACAGACTACTGTGTACAGGCTTTTAACAATGATAGTCAATGGGGCTTACTTCAGGGTAAGCGTGGGTAGGATTGCAGCCTTTGGGATGTTTGGGAAACTTTTTTTAACAGATCAGCAACTGCTTGGGTGGGTTAAGAGGGCTTCTTTGTCTTATATAAATTTTTAAACTTATGCTTATTGCAAACTTTTAATTTACTTAATTTAATTTGGTTTTGTCATTTGGAGGTGTTAAAAATTTTCCTGCTTGATGTCGTTTCCAGTCATGACATCACTTCCAAGTTAATGACATTACTTCCAGTGAGTCCTGACAGATTGCCATTCTAAAAAGTGGGTAGCGGTGCTTAAAGCTTTGAGAACCACTGCTTTAGAAGAAAATTCACAAAAAATTTTCCTGTTGAATATTAATTTTCTTTTACCAACATACCTACTAATTTACAACCTAATCTGTAGAATGCTGAATTTAGCCATTCAGGAGAAACTCTAGAACTGGAGGAAGTAAATATACAGCATCTAGACCATCCAGTTTACTGACACGGTATTTTGTTTATGGAGAACTAATAGCCCTCCATCATTGGTAATACTACACTAGCACAAATCTGGACTCACAGATTCCTTGTAAAAGCAAACAGCGTAACACTGAGCAAAATGTGGTAGTCTGCATAGGCAAATGTGGAAATTTATTTTTGAGGAATGCAGCAGGTGCAGAGTGTATTCAAGCCAAATGGAGTAGTAGTAGAGCCCATTCCTGAGCTTGATGTGTTGCAAACGTGCCATAAGGCACATTTATGAGTCCTAATGCCGGGTGATCGCCTGTGCTAGCCCAGCACTAGGCTAGAACCGGATCAACGCCTGGCCTCCACCGCTCGGTGGTCACATGCTCCGTCGAGCAGTGGAGAGGAAAGCAGGGACGGGGGAGGCGGGGAGGAGGCGTTCCAGGGAGAGAGTGGGGGAGGATCAGGAGCTCAGGACTGGGCTCTTGCTTAGCAAGAACACAACTGAAGAACTGCTGCTTTTGTTTTGCTGGAATAATATAATTGCTCTTGCATCCCAGCATGCCTCTCTGTAACTCCAGTGCTGAACTAAATGTAGCAGCTGAAGATCTGGGATTGGATAAGGAATAGCATCTGTGGTGACATCTTACTCATATTAACACTGTGGTGCTGGAAAAGAAAGTTTAACCCTTCTCTCTCTGTGTCATATTCCTAAGGAAAGTCCCTCTGCCACTGCTACTTTTTAATATGTTTATTTTTCCTCATATTTATACTGCCATTCCTCCAAGGAGCTCAGGATGGTGTACAACTCTGTGAAGTAGGTTAAGCTGAGGGACGGTGACTGGCCCAATGTTACCCATGAATAGAGCTGTTTGTTTCTAGTGAGTAAAGTAGGTTTACAGCCCAAGCTTTACTGAATACAGTGGGCGTACTTCTGAGTCAAATAAATAACACCATTTTCAAACGCCTCTACGCATGAATCTTCATGGCTGAGCATGGATTTGAACCTGGACCGCTCTGTTTCCGGTTCTTGTACCAGTTCATAAGAGGACCAGCCCTCTTATTCCCCAACTGAAGACTTTTCTCAGGAGTCTTTGGTGAGGGACTGTGTCAAATGCTTTGTGAATGTCCAGATATACTGTATAATATCAACAGGTTCAATAACGTGCCTTTCTGGTGGCCTTTTCAAAGAACTCTAAAGATTTGTGAAGTGAGATGTACCCGTGTAGAAGCCAGGCTGATTTTCCCTCAGCAGTGCTTGTTCTTCTATATGTTCCAATATTTTATCTTTGATTAGGCTTTCTACCATCTTACCTGGAACAAATGTTTGTTTGACCAGCTTGTAGTTTCCCAGGTGCCCCCCCACCCTCTTTTTTTAAAAATTACTGGTGATCAGCTTGTGGTGAGCAATTCTTATTGGGAAAAAAGGGCATGGGGAAGGATTAAAACCTGAATGGTGGAGACAGAGCTGCTGTACAACTTTTTTCCCAAGCTGTAGAAGATTCTGCCTTGGTTTTCTGCCCAAGTCCTGGTTGGTTGAGCTTTAATATTTTTTGCATAAGATACAATTTGAATCTGATTTGTTTGTAGGAAGAACCTCCCCTGCTTCCAGCGAAAGACTAAAACAGCTGCAGACAGAGCTTTGCCTGATTCCATCACTCAGAAATATTTTCACCGTTTATTGAAAATCCAAGCTTAGGAATAATTGTGTGTAATCACTTACTGCTTTGTGAATGTTGCTTAGTCCTCATATAGGCATCATTCTGCTGCCTCTGTGCATTCTGTCATAGAAGTGAGTAATACCTGTTTCCATCATTGACTACCTCCTGCAGCCTGAGGAACTCATTCATAAATTCTTCCATCTTTATATACCTTAAGGTTAATGATAGACAAACCTTTAACGGTTCAAACCTTGGCCAGTGCTTAAAAAGAGTGTAAAAGTTTTTATGCTTATCCGAAGCTTATCCAAACTACTTAACCTCTCTGGCCTCAAAATCAGTCTGGAAATCCTATGAGAGCAGACTGGCAGCAACTGTTAACCTGCACATGCCTGATCTTGGAAGCTAAGCAGGGTCAGGCCTGGTTAGTACTTGGATGGGAGACCGGCTGGGAATACTGGGTGCTGTAGGCTTATACCATAGTCTTTCGAGACCGAAGGTTGCCAACCAGACTGTCTCGCGAGATCTTAAATAGAACCTTGTTTGTGCCTGGTCAGAAATATACCAAGTACTCTTAATAAGATTTCACTGATTTTCTTACCCTTCACTCTATCCTCACAATGGCTTACCAGGTTTTTGGAAAGTGAAAATGCATATACATGAATCTGAGTGTATATTATTTTCAAGTGTTGTTGCCAATGCAGATCAATAAAGTTAAACTCTGTTTCTTTTTGGATCAACTTCTATTTCAACTGCAATTAAAAAAGAGTTCATTACAAGTATTGACAGAATATGCAGCTTGAGATAAGTAATGAATGGCACAATCCTAACCAACTTTCCAGCACTGGCATAGCCGTGCCAGTGGGGTATGTGCTATATCCTGCAGTTGGGGGGCAGTCACAGAGGCCTCCTCAAGGTAAGAGAATGTTTGTTCCTTATTTCAGAGTTGCATTGCCCTTATGTCAGTGCTGGACAGTTGGTTATGGTTGCGGCCAAAGTCTGTTTTGCTATAGTGATTACTATCTGCCATTCATTTGCGTAAGAAAACAGAAACTAAATTTAAGTGAAGAGCATGAGAAAAGTTCCTGTAATTAGTTCCTGTAATTGTTAGGTGATAACAATTAGAAGAGGTTGCTGACATATGTATTGGTGGAAGATGAGCACATTTTGAAGGTATGAAAAAGGAACAACAGTGCAGTCCTAAGCATGTCTACTCAGAAGTAAGCCTTTCCATGGAAAGTGTACATAGGATTGCAGCCTGGGTGGTCCTGCTGTTGAAGTGCAAAGAAAGAGAAAATAGTCTGAATGGTCAATAACCACTGTATGGAAATGTGCTCATCTTGTTCTTTCCATTCTATCAAGAGAGACAATTTACATGTTTTGGCTTATCCTTTGGTTCCATTGTATTTTAAGATTTAACAATTTCTAAAACTGCCTGTGTATGTGACACTGGATGTTTAGGCTCAGTCTCCTATACCTAAAACTATCACCAAAATCAGTGGGGATTTGGGATTTGCATGTAACAAGCAATATGGCTTCATGCAGAAGCCCAGAAGAATTCTTTGAGAGAGAGCAGTTGACACCACACAAAGCATAATGGTTTGCAAATGGAGAAACGTATTTCCATGTTGGAAGCCACAGGATGAATTGTGTCTGTACTTCATTTCAAAAGCATGTGCTAGTTAGGTAATTTTTTCTTTCTTTATCCACAAAAGGCTTTTTTTTTTTAGACCCTTAACACCTATGTTTCTAAATAGTGCACTAAGAAAAGAGAACTTCTCTGAGAAGACATGCACTTTCTGAAAGATAGAAAAAAAAGAATAGCATTTGGTTAGGAAAGGCAAGTGAGCAGCTGGCCATTTATCTAACTAACTCCTGTAGTTTTACACATAGATGCTCCCCCCCCTTTCTTGCATACCACTTTCTGCTACACTGATGATAATGTACCTGGAAGGAAAAAGCAGTGCAAGCCGAGGCAGCAGCGTCAGACAGGGCGGTCTGCCATCTGTCCCACCTGCTGCATTCATGTGTCCATCTGGTTCCTGCAATTGCTCATTGCAAGCTTCAACTGAAGAACATTCAGCCTGAAAAGAAAGCAGTGTGAATTATTTAGGTACCTCCAGTGTAAATAAAATGGAAATACTGTAGAAGGAGTGTGGGGTGGGGCGTGTTATTGTGAGGGTGGGCTAGGAGATGCAGTGATGAAAGCCTTGCTCACTCCTGGATGTTTTGGAATGTGTTAATGTATGAAAGCATTTGATTTGCATACAGAGCAAGATGTATAGAAGATTGTGAAGATTACAAACCAATGAGTTTTATTTAGATTTAGCTAGCTCTCAGGTTTGCCCATGAAATATAGCCTGTTTTCAGGATGGAGAATCTTTTGGGACTTTTAGCCTAAGTGAAACTGATGAAATTGAACACTTAGAAGCATTAATTTAGACAAAATAAAATGTTTCTTTTTTAAGAAGAGCTTTTAGTGCCCTCTGTTAACCAAGAGTTTATAAGTATTATAACATACAGAGAACTTTATGTACTGTGCACTCTTCTGAGACAGCTATAGCTATGTTCCCTATAGAAGAGAATTCAGTTGGAAAATTATGCATTTCATCCCCTTGTCTAATGCTTTCAAAAGTGTTAATATTTCACCTCCTCCCAATAATTGATTTATATGAACCCAAACATGTATATCCCTGAGTGAATCTCAGTGTATAGGTATATGTCTGGATAATCGAGATATCAAACTCTTTTAACCCAATTAAAGTATGGTTTTGTGAGCTGCAAAGTGTGAAATGCAGGTGAATTCAATATCTTCCGTTCGCTTTCAAATTCAGCAAGAAACGTTAGGTGACTTAAGGTCATCTCTATTACGTGTCGTCGTCCCGCCCCCCCCCCCCGGAAAACTTGCAAGCACCTCTTGTGTATATTTAGCATATTAGCTTTTCTGTGATGCTCTTAAAAACATGACTCTTCAATTTTTTAATAGACATGAAATTTATTTTAATGCAATTTTTATGACACACAAAATGAGCGAACCCAGGTGCCACATTTCCGTGAGAGGGAATTTTGTATTGTCAATTTCTAAGTCATCTCCATGCCAGTTTAATTTTATTTGACTTTTCCTGAGCCTAGCATAAAAGCAGAACTTTCATAAGATGCATCTATAAAAAGGTACCGGGACTCTTTTCCCCTGGTTTCAGTTCTGTGGAAGAAAAAGACCCAGCTTCTTGATATCCCGACTGTCTAGCTACTTCCCTGAAATTTGCATGAAATTCAGCTGCAGCCTTCAAAGGGATTTGAGTGGATTGGATTATTTAAGGTTAGTCCTTGTCAAACCTATTAAGTTAAATTCTCATGCAAAACCCTTTTTATATTTTTTTAAGCCAATAAGGAAACAGACTATTAGGACTACATCATATATTTGCAGCAGAATAAATATGGTAATAGATGATTCTATTGGCATATGAAACAAACTAATAATCCACTTCTGTGCTTTCAAACTCATAGATTCTATATTCGTTACATTCCTTTGCAGGACAAATTTAAAAGTATATTTATTAGTGAAATATGGAGATAGGTGGGATTGAGCGTATACCATTAAAACTAGAATTTGTTGTTGTTGTTCAAGACGGTCATTAGAACTTAGAATCTTACAACGTTAGATTCTTTTGTTCAAGAAGAAGGGTTCAACCCTTTCAGTATCAGTTCAACTTTCTGCAGAATTGTCTTGCAAGATGATTCAGTGGGACTTACCCCCAGGAATAAGTATATAGGCTTACAGCAGTGGTATTCAAACTGGGGCGTCACGATGCCCCAGCCTGCGGGTCCTTAAGGGGCAGGGGCAGCCAGGAGACAGGGGGAAGGCAGCAGTGCGATCCACAGTGCACTTGCCCAAGCCTCCTGCAGCCTCCTGGAGGCGCGGGGAACCCTGTGCAACCTTGGGCAGAGCTCCCCAGGTCAGGGATAGGGAGAGTGGCGCAATCTGCTCTGCCTCCGCAGAAGTGGAAGCGGAGCGCAATCGCCCCACTCGCCCTTTCCCTGACCTGGGGTGCCCTGCAGGCGCTCGCGCAGGGCTCCCCGCACACAGGAACGGCTGCTGCAGGGACTGGAGGGTGCATCCCAGTCCCTGCAGCCCCCTGAGGGACGCGATCCTGGGGATCGCGTTGCTGCCTTCCGCCTGCCCCTGCTGCCTCCCCCCGCCCTCACAAAGACTTACTGCGGGTTTCAAACTCCCGAAGAGTTTGAAAACCGCAGGCTTACAGTCTTAAGGCCCAGTTATGTGGCTCCAAGTGCCCACAAGCAAGATGATTCCTGCTACTGTCAGTGCCATCACCTAGAAGTTGGCACTGATATCACTATAGCAGCCTGGCAGTGTCTTACAGAACTAATATGCGGTAGAGATACAGGCATAGTGTGGTAAGAATAGAAACAGTGCATTGGTTTACCTTGTCATATCTCAGAAACGTTTTAAAATTTGCCAACAAGTGTTTCAAAGTAA
This sequence comes from Tiliqua scincoides, assembly GCF_035046505.1. Classification (NCBI taxonomy): domain Eukaryota; kingdom Metazoa; phylum Chordata; class Lepidosauria; order Squamata; family Scincidae; genus Tiliqua; species Tiliqua scincoides. Next base: position 253,266,399 of record NC_089821.1, read on the forward strand.
AGAATGAAGCATTTATAATATCTTTAGTTGCATTTCATATTGTGTAAGAATGGATTTCGGAGTTGAAGATGATATACTAGAAGTAATTTTCATTGACATAGATTAAATAAATGAAGAGCTACTTGTCGTTATACAGCTGCCACATGGAGATTGTTGAAGCTACTTGCATGTGGTAGGTAGCAGCTCTGTTCAGGAAGCCATTTTGTGTACCACATCGCCATGCAAATTGGTCTCCACTTTATTTTGCTTTCACTGTCAAAACATTTTGGGGAGCAGCTTATGGTAGCATGGGAACAAATCACAATCAATCAATGTGATTAACCAGTAATCACGAAATTTCTGGTTGTGTAGAACAAATAGTACATCCAGGTTCTCACCTCTACAAAGAAGTTCTATAGTGAGATGCATCATTCAGTTTCAGATATTTATTCAGCGCTGTCCATGTACTTGGAACTTTATAGCATAGCCATTGCATTGAATTACCTATTCCATGGAGCTTACAGTTCAATGGTGCAGTGACCTTTAGACATCAAATCTCTACCTAGCAAAGTTTGACATTGCTTGACATGGGTTGGAAGACGAAAGAATGATAAAGGATGCATTGAAAAGCATGTTCTCGCAGCCCAGTCTTACCCCACCATCAGAGCTGATGCAGCTGTGCCAAAAAAGCTGTGCCCTATGTTGAGGATGACCTGGAGACAAATGCAAGGTAAGAAAAATAAATTTTACTTACCACCGCTTAAGCCCTGGAGCCACCTATAGGTCTCCTTGGACATATGCCACCTTTTTTGGAGATGGATCTGGCATGTACCATCGCCCCAAGATCCACTCTGTTGTGCCTCTCCCTCGACCCCCCAGTTCTTCCCCCTCCCTGCTTAGAAACACCTCCATTCCTCCCATTGCCTGCCCCACTGGCATTTCACCAGCACTGGTACATGATGGCCTCTTCACCAGCCTAAGCGTGTGGCTACCAGCCTTTGCATTGGCAGCCTCATTGTGCTCACCATTGAAATGTCACTTTCACTGGCATCCTTGCACTTCTGCCAGCAGATAAGATTGGGCTGTTAGACTTCATGCAGAGTTAAGCAAGAAATTAATTAGATCCTTCTGAAACAGTGATATAATTGAGCTCAGAAACTTATGCTATTTCATTTTTAAAAATCAACTCAAGCTAGCCAATGAGATTCGCACTAGCCGAAAGTATGTTACTTTATGTCATTTTAACATGGTGCTTTGTCTAATAACAATTTAAGCTAAAGCAGTTGTTCGAGTTGTATTAACAGCTTGCTTCTAGCAATGATGTCTGATAGCATTAATGTGGCATTTAAGGCATTATTTATTAATTATATGAGTAAATAGGCTCCATGCCACTGTTTAATAGCATGACATAAAGTAGTCCGCTATCTCCATTCCATGCTAGGTTATAAATGGCATGGGGTTTTTTCCCCCCCTCAATTTGTTAACATTTGAAAAGGTTGGAGAAGGGATCATAAGTAAAGAAGTCTGCACAGATGTCTGGCATGGATTTTTTTTTTTAAAAGGACACCTCAGGATATTTTGGTAAGCAAATAGGAACCATTGGTTTTTGTATTTGTTGTCTTCAGGTGCCCTTTAAGGGGAATGGGTAGTTTTCTGAGTGCCTAATCCTATCCAACTTTCCAGCACTGATGCAGCTGCAATGCAGCCCTGAGGTAAGGGAACAAATGTTCCCCTACCTTGACCAGGCCTCCATGACTGTTCCTTCACTGCTGGATGCCACACATGTCCTGTTGGCACAGCTGCATCAGCACTGAAAAGTTGGATAGGATGAGGTCCTGAGTTAGCATTTCTTTACAGTGGTTCCAAACTTGGTGGGCCTTGTTTGCCTGTACAAGCAAACAGCAGCCTGGCAAACCAAAGTAAAGTTTAATCATGATAGCATTTGACTTTCTTCTCTTGTTCTTCCTGCTTAGATGTTAGCCACCTTTGAATGAAGGGAGAGAGGAGGACAATGACAAAGGGAAGTTCATTTCTCAGAGAGACCAAATTATTATATTACCGCAGATGACACATTTGCCCCAGCAGGAGAAATGAGTCATATTAAGAATTAGCTTGGGAAGGCTTGAATAGAACCCACTTTGCTTCCTTCTGCATATTGCATCTCTAATGTTGCCAATCCCTTACTTTTCATAATTGCCAAATTCATTTTCAAAAATTAGTGAGGAGTATGGGAAAAGTTCAGGAAAGGAAGTGGTTTTGTCCAGCTGTGAGATGAGTTAAAATGTATTGTTGCAAGTGAATGATAAGAATGCATGGAAATATTTGTACCCATGGAAAATTAATTCCCTTCCCCCAGCTATTTGTCTGTGATTTAGGTTGTAAAAACTGCAAATTCATAGGAGAAATAAGACTTTGGAAAAATGTAGCTCCTACTCAGTGCAATGAGATGTTAGACTGCGTGTGAGGCATCCTTTAACTTTCTTCTCCTCCCAGAATGGAAGGCTTTCCCCAACCTAAGAAAGTACACCTGTGCAGTGTACTAAGAATCCTGTGTGCTTTGGGAATGTTTGAAAAATTGCGTCCTTTGAAGGATGCATGTGGCGGGCAGAATATCTGGTACAGATTTGAGAAGCCCCATTGCAGGGCTTGGGGCTTTCCCTGGGGGAAAGAGTCAGATGTCCCTTCCCCTCGAGGAGACCTCTGGCTGTTTCCCAGCGCCTGCTGGATACAACAGTAGTTGCTTTGGTGCCACTGCTGCAGCGGATGCCGGGAAGCTCAAAATTGGGCTGTTAATCTGTTTCAGAAGAGTTCCTTGAAAGATTGGTTAAATGAACTGATTGAGCTGATTTTTTTCCCCTCTCTTGAGATGATATTTTATTTATATGATCAAATGCCTTGGAAGGGATAAATTTGTCTGGGGAACATCTTGTTACTGTAAATTTGTTGAGTGTATAATAAAATTGCCATAACAGAAATGGGAAAAACGGAAGATTTTTTTGTTTGTTTGTTTAAATGTTGTTATAGGTCACTCTGCCCTCATTCTTTTCAAGTGGATACAAGATAAAGAGAAAATGCTCCCTATTTTTTTTTTCTTCCTCTAGATAATGTCATCTCTATAAGGAAGCAAAGTGTGGGGTGTAGGGACAGGGTGCGCTGGGAGCAGAAATAAGCACTTGTGAAATTAGTCCTCTTCTGCTTCCATTTTGAATACAAATGACACATTTATTACATTTTGTTGCAGACTGAGTAGGTGAATTTGTATAAATTAAAGAACTGCAGGTCATTCTAGTATTAAAAATGGAACACTCATAGAAACCATCAACGACAAGAATTTCTGTTGATAAGAAACACCAGAATCAGTTTTCTTTGCTTTTTTTTCTGCCCGGTAATTTTTGTCTTAGCAACCGTACTATAATTACACTTTATAAAAAGTATCTGTTTAACATTCAGGAATTTTACTTTAATAATATGGGGTGCTCTGTGCTGCAAGGGATGCTGTGCCTGTCATAGGGTTTGAGAGTGTAACGAGGGGAAACGGCATTAGTGAAGGCACTGTGCCACTCGTTTTATAGCATTGCCTGTCCATCTGTCCACCAGAATGATCCACTTATCATGCTTCTAGGTTTTTCTCTTTCAACTTTAAGAATTATGAAAGGAAAATTCCAATTTTTCCTGTCCCTTTGTGACAGGTAGACTGAAGATTGTGGCCATTTGGATTAAAAACATATCCATCACCACCAGCCGACAGGTTATTATTATGTCTCCTTTGAATATATGAATTTCATCCGCTATGTATTGGAAGTCTAAGAATGCCAACTTTTTATATAAATAATTATCTTGCCAGTGATGTACTGCATACTGTTGCCATATTTTTTCACTTTTACAGCATTCTTGGCCTTATCACCTATAACATAAATCTAAAGCTTTCATATTTAATAAAAACCTTTAGACTAGCAGTCCCTCCATAATCCAGGGCCAACCAATTGCACATCATCATTTGGGAATCATTTGTTGTTGTTTTTTGTGACAGATGTTTTAGAAGATATCCTGGTTTAGGTTTGATGGCTTGTCTGATACAGTCAGGCAACAGAATAAGAGGGCAACCATATTTACAGGCTAATTCTGACCTTGATGTGCATTTCACGGTTTTCCTAACTGTTTCCTAACTGGGAGTGGGGATAAATAATATTAGAAAAATTAGTGATTTTCTTACCTGAGTTTTTTGGGGTATATGATGAAATTCATTAAGGAAGGAATCGTTTCCAGTTTGCATTTAGGAACAATCCACTGGGAAGTTTTTCTGCACAAGCAATGTTGAATTAAGGGCAACTGCAACAGAGCACTACTGTGTCATGTATGAAGCTTGTGCAGCTAAGTTAATAGGAATGGCAATGGATTATGCCACTTTATTTTATTTTTCCAGCACATGATTCTGCCGTGATGGATTTCATGCATTTGCCCTCTTAACATAAGACCATAAGAACAGCCTTACTGGATCAGACCAAAGGCTCATCTTCTCCAACTTCCTGTATCTCATAGTGGCCCACCAGATGTCTCAGGGAACACACAAGATAACAAGAGACCTGCATCCTGGTGCCCTCCCTTATGTCTCCTCCCTAACACATCTTCCTGAAAAAAAGTATTTTTCTCATTTCAGAGCATAACATAATATCAGCTCTGGACCAAATTTGTGAGAATTTAGAGGCATTCTTCACCCCCCCCCCCCTCCATACAGCACTGGACTCTTAGGGCGCAATCCTAACCCCTTATGTCAGTACTTTCCAGCACCGGCATAGCAGTGCCAATGGGACATGAGCTGCATCCTGCAGTTGGGTGTCACTCAGGAGGCCTCCTTAAAGTAAGGGAACATTTGTTCCCTTACCTCAGAGTTGCATTGGCCTTATGTGAGCACTGACATAAGGAGTTAGGATTGCGCCCTTAAACTGAAATCATTGAGATCACTGGATCCAGCAAGTGTTTGCCAACCTAGTTAATGCCTCTGTTGCATCTATCTGATTTTCCATGCACAGAAACCTTTGATAGAGCCTGACTGGGTGCAATAAATTATTTGGGATATGCCAAGAAATGAAGTTGTCCAGTCCTTCTAATACTAAAACAGCCACATTCAGTGTCAGCTGAATGATACATTTTTTGTGTCAGTCATGATACATTTTTTGTAGTACACAGAATTTAAATACATTTGGTACTGGCCTGATCTGGCACCGTTTTCCAAGCAAATAACCAATGGACTTTATCAAAACCTTCAGAAGTGACTGCTACAGGTAATAAAGATCTCATTTAGGTGGGTATTTTGTATGAGTAGCACCCCGACTAACACTTCTGCTGTCAGGAGCTCACTCTGGTAACAAAAACTTTTCTCTGTGCCCAGAAGGCGCATTTGGTTTGTGCAAGTGGTCTTTGTGCAAATGGAAGGGAGTCAACAACATACAACAACATACAACAAACCTTTATTAGACATATATGGAAGAGAGTCCTTGCACTAGTGGCACATATCTTTCATTTGTGGAGGGAACTCCTGACACTGGAAACACTAATTGGGATGTAAGTATTTTTTTTTTTTTTATAATGCTTTATTTATTTATTACAGATACAGGTAAGGAAAATTGGATAGACTTAGGGCTAGGACTACATAGGTTTCACACAAGGGTGGTGGCCATCGATTACAACAGACATTAATCCAAAGGAAATTAATAATCAATACAAAAATTATCATATTCATTAACCCAACTGGTTAATACTTTAACATTCCATATTTTTCCTCTAACCTTATCTTTCCCATCATAAAAAAAAACACTTCGGACTTTTACTTATACACTCTTCTTACCACTAAACTAGTCTCTAAAATAAAATCTTTCTTATCTAATTCTTAATTTCTAATATCACATCTAAAAAAGAAGTCTCCGATTACAATGGTATTACCTCCTTCAATATCTCTTATATTATACATCATTTTCCATAACTATCCAATCAAAAAAGGCTTCAAATTTTTACTTATAAACTCTTCTTACCACTAAACTAACCTCTAAAATACAATCTCTTATCTGATTCTTAATTTCTAATATCACATCTAAAAACAAATATCTCCAATTACAATGGTATTATACTTCGCTTATCCACCACATATTTATTAACCCAAAATACAGGTTTAATATTTTCTCCAAAATAAATTGATATCTATAATTGCTAGAGTATTTCGTAACAGTCACCTTGCAGGTAGTAAATATTTAAGAAAGAATGTACATGTGTTCTTCATACTAGTTTTTTTTTCCCCCAGAAGGAATGCATTTATTTGTTCATTTAGGAATGGAGTCCTCTCACAAGTCCATAAACGTACTTATCCTGTGAATTTGCTTGCTTTCTTCACACAGACACTGAAGAAGTGAAAGCCATTTATGCCAATTCTTGCTTGACCTTTGCTCTGAGAATCTGAAAGCAAAGCTCTAGCACATGAGGCCAATAGCATAAATAGCTTTGAATTACACACAGTAATATGTGAACAATGTGTAACTGTGAAAAGCCAAAGGTTTTATGTTTTTTAAAGGCTCTGTCAGCACACTTGCTAAATTCAAAGGAAGGCTGAAAAGGTTTCATGATACATTTTCTGTCTAATAAACTCTCTTCCTTTATATGTACACTAATATATATTGCAATCTATAAGAAGTACAGCTAATTTATTACTTCATTTACTGATCTAGTCTTGTGGTATACAGAAACATTTGGATATTTAGACAGCCAGATAAATGGGAATCCAGTTGGCATGAGACAGCATATATGTATCTATTCGTGAACAAGACAGTTATAGCTAGCTGGAGCTTCTATAATGAGTATACCAAGATACTGGATTTTGTTTTCTTTATCAGTAAATTGAAGATGTCAGTTCTCTTAGAGCATAGGCATTGGTCCCCTTTCCTGAATATTTGCACCACCGTATCTCTGTGCCGCCATTGTAATGCTCCTGCAGTATTGATATATTGCTGTAGTTTGTTGTACAGTGCTTGCACATTTAGCAACATAAGAATGTAAGAATAACTTTCCTGGATTAGACCAAAGTCTAGTTCAACACTCTGCTTTCAACACTGGCCAACCAAATGCAAGGTACATCAAAGGCATAAACCTCTCTTCTGTTTTTTGTCTTGAGCATCCAGTATTTAGCACTATACATGGATATTTAGATACCATAACTAAAAGCTGTTATACCTATCTCGGTGAAGTTTTCTAATACTGTTTTTTTAAAAAGGCAGTCTCATCTTGTGGCCATCATTGCGTAAGGGATTGGATCCAAAAGGGCTCTACCTCAGGCAACTTTTTAACCTTGTGTTAGAATATTGCAGAAGACTGAAACAAAATCTAGAGACTATGGTTGGTTGGTTGAAACGGTTATCTCACCTTTCTGTCAGTAAAATGACTCTTGAGGTGGCTTACAACAGTATAAAACAGTTTGTATTAATAATGTATAGAACACAGTAATAAAATATATCAATAAAACAGTGTGGCACTAAAAGCACAGAAGCACAGTAGAACCAGCCAGTAGTGTAGCTAGAGAGGGGGGCAAAATGGTAGGTTCTGCCGGTGCTGCAACATGCTTTTTAAGTTTCCCCTACCACTCACTGTGGGAGCCATTCCAGGCATTACTGCTCACATGGACCCTAGTACATGGATGCACATATGGGCTCTAGGGTTCCCCACTACTATATAAAGCTTTTCTTACCTGCTCAGTGTTTTCAATAGACTTGGAGAACAGGAACCTGTAAGAGTTTGTGCAAGGCAACTTGATTGACCACCACTATACACAAGCACACACATCACCCATCTTCCCACCTCACCCCCCCTCCCTTTGGACAACTATAAAACAATTTCTTGTATGTGGTGCCATTGTGTACTTTGGGGAAGATGGTGCAGTGCAGCCTTGTCAAAAGCCCTTCTGCTCTGGGACAAAAACCCACTTGAGTGCCAGAACACTCTTACACTGGCATCTGCTCTCTTAAATTCAGTCTGAGACACTTGAGCAGTGTAAAGCTGGGTGAGTCTTGTTCTTGAGCTAGGCTATAAGCTATCCTGGTGGAAGCCAAGCATGTTTTCACGATTCTGTACGTGAAGACTTTAAGTGAAGATGACTTCAGCTTTTTTTTTCTTTTTTTGGAATAGGGCAAAAAGAGCAGCAAGAGGAAAAATTGCTTAATTTTGCAATTTCCCTTGAAACTTTTTTTGTGCTGTAGTTTTGGCCTCTTACAGATTTGAATTTCTTCCTTCTCAGTTCTTCCTTCTCAATAATTGTTGATTATTTCCCAAATGGCATTTTTTCCCTTGGTATTTTCTCTCACCCATTCCCTTGTTGAAGTATTAAAAAAAATTACATACGCCTTTGGGCTATTCACAGCTACGCACTGCTCACACATTACTCTGTGTGTTGGTTAAAACTGTTTGTGCCACTGGCTGTTTTATTTTTCGCTTTTTTGTTTTTGGGGGGCATGGGCTCCAGACAAAGAGGACAGATTACGTTTCTCCAGCTACTTACTCGATTTAAAACAAAGAAGTTTTATTTTTCTGCAGTGCCTTGGTGAGAGCTCAGATAGAAATTTCTCTGACTGAAAACTATATTGAGATAATCAAAAAGTCTATTCTCAAGGGCCCAAAATAGATGATTTGGATCTTACTGCAGTCAATCAAGAAATTCCTATTGAAGTGACGAGAAGCATGGTCAGACACCTTTAAGCATATTAATTAACTGTGTCTACAGTATCCGTAGCTCAGATCTTGAAACCAAATAGCTGACGTTTAAAACGGGGGTGGGCCAATCAGTCTTCTTTTTCACAAGAGTCCTCTTCATCCACCAGTGTCGTTTGCTGAATTTACAAAGCAAGAGTGCGTGCTCAGGATTTATTAATGGTTATGACAGAACTACCCTGTGTTAAGTGATCCTGCTGTACATTAAGAACTTCAGGCTTGCCTTGTTGCATCTGACCAGTCTAATGTGGTTTACAAGAATCCCAGCCACCAACAGATCACTGGATGACTGAACCACACGAAATTGGCCATTGGGCCAATTAATTTATGCTAGTAAGTAGATATCATAAATAGAACCTGCAAGACAAGTGTAGGTGCCGTCTTTTTCAAATCTGTGTTGTACCTTGCTGATATCCATTGCTTGTACACTAACAGCTTTTAATGAATTTAAAAATAGGGAGTATATGTAGCTTGATGGAAGAGCAACTCGATTGCAGGCAGGAGATCCAAGGTCAACCTATGGCATCTCTAAGAAGGGCAGAGAAAAATTCCAGTTTGAAACCTTGGAGAACCATTGCCAGTCAGTATCCAACAATATTGAGCTACCCAAACCAATGGCCCCACTCAGTATTAAGGCAACAATACTAATTAGTCCAGTTTGTTTCAAATAGTTCAGATGTTTTTAAGTGGTCATTTTCTCCTGGGAAAATCCTAAGGTACTGTGTATATAGCACAAGCTATTTAAAGTTTTATGTGTTGAAACTTGTGTGTGTGTGTGTGTGAAACTTGGTGCAACATTTCTGATCTGGTGTAATGTGCTCCCAGAGGCACTTTTTGGGATGTAGAATATAGTATTTTGCAGCAGCTGCAGCCTCCAAACCACTTTCAACAACGGCACTGCATAGAGCATATTGCAAGAGTAAAGAATCTGAAGTCAAGTGAGCAGGCTGCTGTTAGTTCTAAATTGGAAGTAAAAAATTTCAGTCTTCTGACATTATTCCAGGGTAGACTGTAGTGGCTCCTGGTTGAGAACAGGAACGGATGTGGGAACAGACAAGGTAGTTGTCAACAGTAACTGCGGAGAGTTGCCAGAATAGGAACCGAGAGCTACAATTGCCATTTCTTAGGAAAGAGCGTTGTGTGACCCAGAAGGAATTTGTACATACAAAGTCTGTAGGAGCCAGTGAGACTGGGGACTTGTCAAGTCATTGGTATAAGGAACTGGGCTGGAACCATTGTTTTCACTGTGCAAAATCATAGGCTTCCACCATCTCAAGTGGGTTTGCTGGCTCTCTGATGAACTTCTCCCCACTGTGATTGACTACTGCCCTTCCCCCAACCAGCTCAAATTTTTCTCCTTAGCAGGGCCCTTCATATTCTTGCTTTGTTCTCTGGCCCTGGCAGCTTTCTCTTGATTACCTCATCCCTGCCAGACTGTTACTCACTCCTCTACTTGTACCTGCTTACATTTCCAATCTTGACATGTCTCTCTGTCAAACGCTTTGGCTAGACTAGCATTGGAAAAGGGTTGGCCATGTCTGCAAAGATCCGTTTTCATCATGTTTCCCTATAACAACACAATCCTATGCATTTTTACTCAGAAGCAAGTCCCACTATTTTCAATAGGATTTACTCCCATATAAGCGTGCATAAGATTGCAGCCTAAGAGGGTTCTGTCCATGAAGGCCAGTATGTGAACACCCCCCACCCCATAACACTGTGATCCCTGAGACTTGATAAAGTAAAGGGAAGAGTCCTCCAGTATTTCCAGAATGGTTGGTATTGGTTTGCTATGGAGAAAGGCCACAATCTAGATCTGGCTCTCAGCCTGATGCAGGAACGTTGATCTGCAAAGCATCAGTGGTTCTAATTTGCTCCCTCTGCTTCAGTTCTTACATTTTAGCCTATGTACAATTACTTTAAAATTGTACATTTTAAATTTTAAATGTACACTGCGTTTTGTAGTGTTTTTGCTCTAGTAAAAATTTCAAAAAACTTTTGCTCTGTCATTGTGCTACTTTGGCAGAGTTTGCTCCTTCCGCTTGGAAGGAATTTCCCCCCTCCTGTCAAATATTATACCCTCAACTCTTTTTGGTTCCCTTAACAAAAATACAATTTCAAGCTTTCTGTATGAGACCATGACAAAGTGATTTTATAGCTAGTACTGAAAGTGACTAAACTTGACAACAATTGTATTTTATGACAACCTCTGCTTTCATGTCCCCAACCTACTTTCCTATCATCATTTTTATTCCTGTTGGGTTTCTGTGACTTTCCACCCCTCCCCACCGCACCCTCCCCAAATGCGGGAAATTCCATATCTCTGCATTGGTTGGAAACAAATCCGTTTACCAAGAGTGCATTTTAATAGAGAGCATGCTTCACTTAAGTCACCAGAACCTTAACTGTATAATATTCAATTTCTTACCAACCCAGTACCAAAGCTTTTCATTGAGAGCCATGTTCGTAAGAGTAGTGGAAGAATTAGTATTACAGAACTACATCAGATTAGGGGGGGTATATGAATTAGATTTGGTAACAGATGGTGCAGTGGAAATTAAAGGTGCTTTGCGAATGGAAGCGACAGCAGCTTGCCTCTTTTTCTCTCTGTCTTTCTCTTTCATGCACTTGATAGACGGGTATAAATCACAACAATCCCGTCTTGACAGCCAATTTTGAGAATTTGATCTGGTTAAAGACATGGCTTTCCAGCTCCACTCACTGAGACCGACTTCTATTTTATTTTTATACAGCACCTTATCATATTTAGGAAAGCAGGATCACCTGTCTCTCTTTAATGAAATTTTTTTTAATTACAGTTATAGCTCTTTAGTGTTAATTACTTTTCCATTCAGCCTACATTCTTTGTCTGTCTCATAGGAGGCTTTTTTCCACACTCATACATGCTATCATTTTTATAAAGATGCGGTTCATTGTTTGAAGTTGTTGTCAGATACATTCTAATTAGTTCTTAATTATCAAAATCATTATTGTATGTGGAGAAAGAATTCCAGTCTGCTAAAGTTATAGCATTACTTTTTTTTAAGTACCAAAAACCATTAAAAGTTTTTTGTGTACTTTTGCCGATTTCAAGACGCGCTTAGTAAATTGCCAAAATTATTGTCTTTTGTAATGTCCTCAGCCCCACACGTTTTTCAGAGATCAGAATGTAATTCCAGCCAATCTATTTGTTTATGTAAATGGGTCTCTCCCACCACTCTCCAGGAAGGCAGATTTCAAATTCAGCCCTCTGGTGTGCTTAATATAATTCATTTATTGAATTTAATATGGCAAGTTTGCATTTGGCCAGAATGGGCAGCTTATTCTTGGTGAATGGCAGGCATCTCCAGCACTAAGGACAGAGGGAAAGAAAGAGCAATGAGAATGAAATAGAGTGGGGAAAAGTCCTCTTCAAGAAGTGAAGACAAGATCCTTAGAGCTGGCAACTAACAGTTGGTAGAAATAAAGCTTCCTACTGGCAGTCAAATCAAATGTAGTAACAACTCAGCGACTCCCTGCTGCTAGCTGACAGCATGGTGTAACACACTGGGACAAACATTCACTTAAACACTGATTGCAGGAAAACGTCATTTCACAACTTGCCAAGTGCAATTTTTTTTAAGACTGGGAAGATGGGGCAAAGAGAATGGGGGATGGACAGACCAGGATCAGCTGGGTGACACATTCATTTATCTGTCTATTATTTTTTGCTAAACATTTTATTAGTTGATGCTGTAATTATTTTCTCTTTCTAAATTGATTTTAACGCGTTCTTTTCTTACTGCATTGTCTCTGAAAAGTCCCTAAAGGTATCGTACAGTGCAGATGTTATATAGGAATGCATTTATATACACCCAGCTTATTTTTTAGAGGGACAGGGGAAAAGGTTAAATCAAACAAATGAAATAATCAATTAGAAACTATTTCAGTGAATGCCTTGTAACCATAATTTCAAAAAAGATAATAAAAAGGCAAATATTTGAAACTGTTTTCTTGGAGATTCCTGGCTATATTTTTTTCCTTCTCTCTTATTTCTCTTTTCTTATTCCTTTTGAAAGTGACAGACAAATAGGCGCTCCTGATCCATAGCACCAGATTTGTGACTGGCACAAGTAACTGCTTTTGATGTTGTAATCACTTCAATATAATCCTTACTTGAAAAGCCTGTTAACGTCGGAACAAATCTTTCATTATTTTTACAGTATCTTTATTTTGTTGTCTTGACTGTGCTGACTTTCTTTCGGCTATTTCAGTCAGCTTAAAAAAAAATCAGAATACAGGTTTGATTGGAAGAGTCTCTATCGTTGCTCTTGCTCCAGGTCTGTTTGTGTGTGTTGTGTACATGCATTTTTATGCTTGCAGGAGGGACACACACAAACACGAGAGAGAGAGAGAGAGGCGCCCAACACAGGACTCCAGATCTGGCAGAGCTGAGCTCCACACCTGCATTGGCTGTGCGGAACACGTCGCAAACGTGCCTTATGGCACTTTCGTGACACTGTATGCCGGTGCTGAGCCAATGCATACAGGTCAGGATCAGGCCCTAACTGAGTACTGTGGACACTGGCTGGCAGCAGCTCCTCAGATTTCATACTGGACTTTTTTTTTTTTCCTGTGCTGCCAAGAAGTCCTGGGGACTGAATCTGGAACCTTGTGCATGCAATGGGAGTGTTCTGTCACTGCGCTACAGTCCCAACCTCAAGCAGGTAGCAACTCTGCATTTTACTGACAGTTCAGCTACTGACAATAGAAAACTTCCAGTCTACCTGCTGAGTAAACCAGGGTGGGGTGGATGGTAAGAGTAATATAATACATTGTGTGGCATGAGTTCTCATTCTGCTGCTTGCCACCAATTTTGGAATGTGTCTGGAGTGGCCATGATGGACTCAGCAGCCCTTAGAACTCCCTCATTTATCCTCTCCCACCCCGACCATGTGGTCTCTGCCTGTTGTCTAAGTCCATCTGTGACGTTCTGAACAGCAACTAGCATCATCATTTCAATTGACCAGCCTATGTGCAGAAACAAGTCACTTTGCTGTTTGAAAAAATGTAAAAACCCAGCCTGCCTGATTTGAAGATAAGCTCTTCTGCTTCTTTGAATGTAAAGGGAAGGTGGGTAGCAGAAGACAATATGAACACTATACTTCTCCAGAGAATAGATACTCATCAAATCCCAGGCATGGTCTGAAGTGGAATAGTGTCCACCCAATCCGCCCTCTTAGTCCTGACAACCAGCATGAAGCAGGTGGACTGAGAGGCAAGGTGTCTGTAGTGGGGTAACATGGATAGCAAGGAACCATTGACTAAGGCACTGCCACCCACCCCACCCATCAAGTTTTTCTCATTTTTCACCACAGCAGGCTGTTTGTATAGAGCCCTTGAACACTTGGATTAGAACGTAATTCTTAGGAGTGGATAGAAAGATACAAGACGCTGGGTACCTAGAATGTTGAACAATATGAGCCAGGAGTCTCAGAAATATCTCTTCCCATCATGTTTTATGTTCATCAGACATGAGTGACAGGTGCCCTGTTACAAAATGTAATGTGTAATACTGGCACAGAGTTAAAAGAAGAAAATTATTTTAGTAGATGAAAGGGGGGGAAGAGAGAGAGAGTTTACATTCACATATATATTGTGTGCACAAGTTAACAGTTACCATAGTGTGCTTTTTTCTGAATTTCTGACACTGGTAGTTTTTCAGTTAACTTTTGTTCTCATCTTCTCTCTCTCTCTCTCTCTCTCTCTGTGTGTGGGGGCGTGTGTGTGTGTGTGTGTGTGTGTGTGTGTTTGTGTACATACGTACTGAACTTTAGTTTTCACTCATAAATTCCTCTTCACCTTTGATGGTTTTATTTGACCAACATAGTCATATTGACCTGCACAAGACGGGATGGGCAGTGTCCTAATTGCGGCATCTTCCCCATCAAAGGCATAAGGTCATGTAATCTTTATCCAATTTTGTTTTGTTTTTCAGTCGAGTAAAACATGATTTATGTGGTATAACAACGTTTAACTTTTACTGCCTACCACTATTGCTGATTTTCACCTCGTAAGCAAAATCTCGGACTTGTGTTGTGGCCTTTAAAAATCCATCAGCTTTGTCTGCTGCAGAGACGGTGCATGTCTAAGGACACATTTAATTAAAGCCGCATTAGTGCATATATACAGACTTGTTAAAACACTTAGTTTGTCTCAATAATATTGATTAACTAGCAGTAGTTTGTTTAATCCAAGTGTATTTTTTCAATTATTACATTACTTAAAAGTCATCTGGGTAATGGTGATTATCAGTGAAATATCACGTTAGTTATAGAGTAATGCCATAAGAATTGATTTGGACTTGGCAGGAAAGAAAAGCACATAGGTTTCTCTGTCATATAACGTCAAAGCCTGATTTAGATAATTGGGACAAGAGTTTTCTATGTAATCTTAATTTATACAAAATGTGTGTGTTTTATAGGTTTATAGCCCTACCTAAATAGCTATTTATCAATGAACACCTCAGCCAGTTAATTATGCAAAACATTCCATATGTAATTACATAGTATTATTATGCATTTAGCAGTTTATTGATTTGCCAGTTGCCTACATATAATATTTAGAGCTATAAACAAGAGATGCTTGCCCTGAATTGGAATAGGCCCAAGGAAATTAACTAAAGATAAATTATGCCAGTGTGCATATATTGTATCTGATTTAATCCTTATATGCAGTCATGACTCCAGATTTGCAGAATATTGTGATATCACAGGACCGTTTTATTATTTCCCCATAAGGGAGGGGTGGATTCTTAGATGTTTGTTTGCAATTATATTGGAGAAAATGCAGTAACCGAGGAAGCACTAAACAACGCTGAGTGCCTGCCTGTGTTGGAGGAGCTTGACAGTGAACCAACCCTAGCAGAACTTCATGTGGCCCTGGACTCCCTCGCCTCTGGCAAGGCACCTGGGAAAGACAGCATCCCTGCTGAAGTCCTACAGTGCTGCAAAGAGATCATCGCCACTGAGCTGCATGAAATCCTCTGCTGGAGAGAAGGTGGAGTACCACAGGACATGAGGGATGCAATCATCATCATGCTGTACAAGGGTAAAGGCGACAGGGGTGACTGCAATAACTACTGCGGCATATCTCTCCTTAGCGTTGTAGGAAAGCTGTTTGCCCAAGTTGCACTGAAGAGGCTCCAGGTACTTGCAGAGAGTGTCTATCCAGAATCGCCAACAGTTCCGAGCCAACAGGTCCACCACCGATATGGTATTCTCCCTTAGACAGCTGCAGGAGAAATGCAGGGAACGACAGCCACTCTTTATAGCCTTCATAAATCTCACGAAGGCTTTCAACCTGGTCAGCAGGGACGGCCTCTTCAAGATTCTCCCCAAGATCGGATGTCCACCCAGGCTCCTCAGCATCATCAGGTCTTTCCATGAGGACATGAAGGGCACTGTAGTCTTTGACGGCTCAACATCAGTCCCCTTTGACATCCGAAGCAGAGTGAAGCAGGACTGTGTTCTCACGCCGACTTTGGTGTTTTCTTCGCTGTCCTGCTGAAGCAGGCCTTTGGAACTGCAACAGAAGGCATCTATCTCTGGACCAGATCAGACGGAAAGCTCTTCAACCTCTCTAGACTGAGAGCAAAGTCCAAAGTCCAGCTGAAATGTCTGCGTGACTTCCTCTTTGCCGACGATGCAGCTGTCACCGCCCACTCTGCCAAAGATCTCCAGCAGCTCATGAACTGTTTTAGCAAGGCCTGCCAAGACTTTGGACTGACAATCAGCCTTAAGAAAACACAGGTCATGGTTCAGGATGTGGACTCACCTCCCTGCATTACAGTCTCTGTGCATGAACTGGAGGTTGTCCATGACTTTGTGTACCTTGGCTCAACGATCTCTGACACTCTTTCTCTCGATACCAAACTAAACAGACGCATTGGCAAAGCAGCTACCACGTTTTCCAGACTTGCAAAGAGAGTCTGTTCCAACAAGAAGCTGACGGAACATACCAAGATCAAGGTCTCCAGAGCTTGTGTCTTGAGTACACTTCTGTACTGCAGTGAGTCATGGACTCTTCGCACACAACAGGAGAAGAAGCTGAACGCTTTCCACATGCGCTGCCTCAGACGCATCCTCAGTATCACCTGGCAGGACAAAGTTCCAAACAATACAGTCCTGAAATGAGCTGGAATCCCCAGCGTGTATACACTGCTGAAACAGAGATGCCTGCATTTGCTCGGTCATGTCGTGAGAATGAGCAGTGGTCGGATCCCAGAGGATCTCCTCTATGGAGAACTTGTGCAGGGAAAGCGCCCTACGGGTAGACCACAGCTGCGATACAAGGACATCTGCAAGAGGGATCTGAAGGCCTTAGGAGTGGACCTGAACAGGTGGGAAACCCTGGCCTCTGAGCGGCCCGCTTGGAGGCAGCCTGTGCAGCATGGCCTTTCCCAGTTTGAAGAGACACATGGCCAATAGACTGAGGCAAAGAGGCAAAGGAGGAAGGCCCATAGCCAGGGAGATAGACCAGGGACATACTGCACTTGCTCCCAGTGTGGAAGGGATTGTCACTCCCGAATCGGCCTTTTCAGCCACACTGGATGCTGTGCCAGAACCACCATTCAGAGCGCGATACCATAGTCTTTCGAGTCTGAAGATTGCCAACAAGATGGCCTCATGCAGGGGTTGCAATCTCACTTTTCATTTGTAGAATAGCTTGCTTAACAGTGTACCTAAACTAAGTTCAATGCTTCGCATTTAGGGGGGAAAAATTAAGATAATAAGGTTGAGAAAATTCTGGTTTTCAAATCTTCTCCCGGCCATGTAGATTTTTCACGTGGCTCACCACACTTCTGTAATATTCATTATCAACCATATGTGGACGTGGTGGGTTGATTTCTGCTGCTTGCCAGGATTGGTATGGAGAGATATTGTGGGTTCATAAAATGATCAGAAGTAAAATACGTTAACAAAATGATGATATGAGAGTAAAACTACGCCAGAATAAAACAGAAAATTTTTTGACCATAAAATGTTTCTCATTAATCTAAGTACAGGTATTTATTAATGAATACGTAATGTCACGGAATATAATTTACGGAATTTATTTCTTTCACATCCCTTATGTGGGCCAGGATTAGTTATGATTATCTTGCTGCTGATGGGCTTATCTATTAGGTTAACCAGGCACCCCTTGAAGATATTTCTGATTAAAAGAAAAAAAATCCTTTCTCTTCTTTTCCCAACTAAGCCAGTGCACCTTAATGCAATGATGATATGTTAGACGCAGCAGTTGTCAAAGCATCGTATTACAGTGATGCCGTAATGACACCCTGTCTCTGTAAAGTAGTCATGTTTTCTCAAATCACACGTTGCACCGTTGATTTCTGACATGACACTTCATTCAGTCGCTTTCCTTTTCTTCGGAGTTGCCATTCTTTGACAATAGCAGCTGGTGCCCATTTTCCCGCTAAGTGATTCACATTTTGCCACTTTGCTAGAGTGCAATTAGCTGAAGCAGAAAAAAAGCGCTCATTGTAAAATAGCTCAGCTGAGATTGTAACTCAACTCTATAACAAGAGCTGATGAGCAAGTCTTGGTGACTTGGGTGTCAATTTAGGGGAACCAGTATTTGGGTTTCCTTCCATACACATCCTTTTCTTCTTTATAGTTACAGAGATAGAGTATAAGTAATCACTGGCTCTTGCTCCACTATCTTCCTGAATATTGACTGTGTTTCAGCATAGTATAATGTTGTGAACAAGGAAATGTGGTATCTCAGTAAAAAAAAGAAGAAGAAGAAGTGTTTTATGTTGGAGACCACAAAGATCTGGGTTTTAGTCTTATCTTTTCTCTAATTTTCTCCCCTCAAGTAGGTCAAAATTTGGATGAAAACCTGTGTAGAACTGATCTGTCATATTTCCTTACAAAACTTTGTACAGTATCACCTGTAATTACCATTTCTAACAATGAAATTAAGAGTTCTATTTTGTAATTTACATCTTGGTTCTAAACATTTTCGCCTGGAAGTTATCCTGAATTTGTTTTCATGGAATGTCCAAGTATGGTTCTGTGAAATGAAAAACAGTTTTCATAAAATGCGAACATTATGTCCAGGAGTGTTGTAAGGCTTGGATTTAAGTGCAAATGTATGAATCGCTGACACAATAGCAAAAACTTGGTTACTCAGGTTCTAGGCTCTCAAGTCGGTGACTCCTCACTGATGATTTCAAAAAATTATTTCTTCATCTCCAGTACAGGCATGCCTCCTTATCTGTAGGGGTACCATACTGGAACCCCCCCCACCATGGATTGCTGAAACCACAGATATGGGCAAACGCCTGTCCCTGGAGGGCCGCCCCTCCTCTGGAGGTGAGGGGAGCTATACCTTCCTGTATGAGCATCATCTAGGATTCTACTCCAGTTGCCCTTACTGCCTGAGGTGTGGCAGGCATCAGCTAGGAATAGGATCTTTCAAAGTGGTGGAACCAATGATTTTGAATACCCTTCCAGAGAAGCCCTGTTAGCCCCTACTCTGTAATATTTTAGGCATTCTGCTAAAACTTAACTTTTCTGTCATCTTTAGGGGGAAGATAATCTTATTCATGCTGTGAGCTGCTGCTCTGAATTTGTTTAGTTTAGGTTGATATTTTTGAGGGAGGGTCTGGGTTCTGTCTTTTGGTAATACAGTATGTTTTTTACATCTCTCTCTATGTGTATTATGCACGTACGCATTTTTATGGCCGCTTCTAGCCCCATCTTGCACAGGATATAGTGCAGGCCTCCTGGCCTGCCTGTTCCAGTGCAAGATAGGATTGTGCTGAAAGTGTCCTTAAATGTGAGTCCAGTTTTACTGCCTTGGGCCAAGATCCAAAGAACAGCTCAGCTATTACCATGTGGTTAGGATGCTTTTGAGTTGTCTTTCTTGAACTGTGGTCCTGAACTTTAGCCTTTCGTAAAAGTCTTTTCAAATTCAGGGGTGTTACAGGCAGGGCTTGTTCAAGACTTCAGGCACCTGAGGCAGGACTCTAAATTCTGCTTGTCTGCTACTGCTTCGTTTGACTACTGCCATGGCTCAAATGCAGCATGTAGTTTCAACACTTCCTGCACCTTGATTTTCTGTGTTTGAAAATCATATATGCCACTGAAAAGCAAATAATACACCATACCATAAGTGTAAATTGTTGTGTAAAGTAACCAGTAATGTTGATGTGTGTCACTGCTAACTCTCATAATACTTTAAATATTTCTCGTATGTATTTTAATTTTATTGATTGCTTTTTGACCATAAGAGCACTTTTCTGTACTGTGTTGACGTTTATGCTGAAAAATATGCCTGAAAACAGAATCAACTCATTTCCCTCTAGAATATTTAAAGATATAGGTAGCTGTCCGTTGTAAATTTGTATTAGAATTTGCAAAATATAGGTGCAAAATATAGCATGTCCCTTGATGGGAAAATGTGTTATCCCTACAAAAGAACAGCCTCAAGCAAAGATGCCTAGACTGAACACCCAAAATAAGTAACACTACAGTTACTGCACTGCAGGTTAACCATCAGAAAGGTGTTATATTCTGAGAAGACAGGCAGAAGCAGGTACCAGGCAAGGGAGAAATTATCTATTGAAATTAGCTGACTGACCTAGTAAGCTGTTGGAGTTTGTGGCTATAACACAGATTAAGGAACTGCCTTAAACTGTCGTCCTCCAGGTCTTTTTTCTTGTGGAGCTGGCGCTCAGGGAACCTTTCTGTAATAAAAGCTATAGCATCCCAATAATATTCAAGTTCAAATAACCCTAGATATAGAAACATACAGGTGATTCAAGTGTGCATTCTAAAGTCTTCAAATATGTGAAAATGAAGCTTAACACACTTGCCTCTGTTTGAAAAAAGGCATGGGGTTAATTTCATAAATGTTTACTCTTCATATATTTTCTCTTGGGGGAAAAAAAATATATACATAACTGTTACCGGACTGCATTTACATGTGCCTTAACTGCACATGCTCCTTTCTGTCTACAGAATGGAAATCAATCAATTTGGAAGTTCAGTTAGAGTCACCATCCAATTGTTTAAAAATAATAATAAAGAGGAAAACAAGCTCACCATGGCTTTAAAATAAATATTGTACGCTTAAATGTGGCACCTGCTATTTCTCATTGTGCACGTTAACTACACCGAGATTTTATTAATCTGCTGTGACCTAAAAAAAAAAACTGTATTAACAGCACAATGTGGAATTGGACTTTGAATGCAGATAAAGCCATCATCTTGAGAATAGCTCTTTCTGACAAAAAGGTGTTCTTTTGAAATAAAGTCCTATTCACTACATTCCTCTTAGAGTTAATGTGAATTTTAGTGCCTCTAATTTTAGATTGAAGTGAGGTCTAGAATAAAAATCACCAGCTGACAATTGAATTTATAGATGGTTGTGAATATTTCAGGCTTGCATAAAAGAGCTGTAGAAAATCAAGTAGAGAGAAGAAGGGGAAATTAAGTTTGAACTACAGTTTTTTGGTATAGGTAATGGTGTCTCTGGGAAGACCAGTGTAATGAGCTAAGCAGTAATTAGGAAGCAACTGCCCCTCTTACAGAGGTCTGCTTTAGACTTTATTCCAAGTGCTCAACAGAGGGTCCTGATGTTAATATCATCTGCTGTGGGTCTCTATCCCCCCCACTCTGAGTACTGAGACAATAATTAAAAATTCCAACTGACATGGTCCATGTTGGCATCATATCTACCTTTTCTGGGCAATTATTTGATTCTGTTTCTTCACGGAACTAAGCTAAGTTTTTGTCAACTGATGTAACATACATCGTTCACCTTTGCACATAATGCTTGATGTTGGATTTGAACCTGTTTGCACCTGCAACTGCAGCCAACAGCAGATAAAGTTAGGTTAGAACTAAAAGACATCCCCTTCAAAGATATTGGGAGTTTGTCTGTAGCTTTAATAATTAATGAATCACATGTTTCTTAAGATCTGATTATCTGATCTCATGCTTTTTGAAGATAATATTTTGGTTCTGACATCATGAAAGGGAAATAAAGAACACTGCAACATGCATTTGGATAGTTAATCAGTCTGCAGCTTTCATACAGTGGTCAAGTGATAGTTTCTTTGAATTTAGTTCTGTAAGCTTCTATTCAGTAATTTCTTGACAAAGTCAGAGCAGAGAGAAGAAATTGTGTCCACTATGGGGACCAGTGGAGAGAAGATACACCGGACAGGAGAATGGTTGGTGGTTCTAGCATTACACTAGAACTGCGGAGGAAGAGAAGGCAGGAATTGTGTGTCCTGCAAACCTTGACATTGGCCTAGTTACTTGTGTCCAGGTCTGGTCGCCATATCTCAATAAAGATATAGAGGAAATGGAAAAGGTGCAGAAGTGAGCGACCAAAATGATTCCTGGGCTGGGGCATCTCCCTTATGAGGAAAGGCTACAGCATTTGGGGCTCTTCAGTCATGATAAAAGACACCTTAGGAGAGACATGATCCAGACATACAGAATTATGCAGGGGATGGCTAGAGTGGGTAGGGGTATGTTCTTTTCCCTCTCACACAATACCAGAACTAGGGGACATCCACTATAATTGAGTGTTGGGAGAGTTAGAACACACAAAAGAAAATATTTCTTTACTTAGCATGTTATTAGTCTGTGGAACTCCCTGCCACAAGATGTGATGATGGCATCTGGTCTAGATGCCTTTAAAAGGAGATTGGACAGATTTCTGGAGGAAAAGTCCATCACAGATTACAAGCCATGGTGTGTACATGCAACCACTTGTTTTTAGAAGTAGGCTACCTCAGAATGCCAGATGCAAGGGAGTGGCACCAGGATGAAGATCTCTTGTTGTCTTGTGTGCTCCCTGAGGCATCTGGTGGGCCACTGTGAGATACAGGAAGCTGGACTAAATGGGCCTTTGGTCTGATCCATCAGGGCTTTTCTTATGTTCTTCACTAGCCAGTGGGAAGACACAACCATGATTGTAAAGCTGTGGCCTCAAACTGCTACTACTTGGGACCATTATACCTTTCTGGCTATTGCGTTGCTACTGAAGTCTGTCTTCTTCTTTGGGCAGAGCACAGTGGTGGTAGCAAACTCTGGAATTCACATAGTACTGGCTTGCATCATGGTCTGTCTGCTTGGCTTCCCAGAAGCACCAATCACAAGAGGGAGGTTTCTACTCTGTTGTGCTCCATTGTCCCACTCCTGTGAATAATATGCTAGTTCCAATTTGGGTGGAGGCACCTATTAGCTTACTGACTCCCCACCAGCGTGAATCATTTTGGTTCCCATGCTGCACTCCTTCCCCTTCAAAAGCAAAGGCAACCTTATAGCAGTTCATATTGACAAAAAAAAGAGGGAAAAGTTTGCCACAAGGGCAGCTAGCACTAGTATCAGAACCTGTAACTTGTAGATTGTGAGGGAATTATTTGATATTTTAATAATAGCTGTATAAAACCCTGTGTCAGGAGGAGGGCTGCTGAAGAGTGGGGAGAAGACTATGTTTTAGTGCCCTAATAACTTCTCATTCTAGCTCCAGATCATAATGTATGAGAGAGCTATCCAACAATTATGAAGTAATGTCGAGTGGTGGTGCACGTACCCTAAATTAAAAGGAATGTGCAGAGCTGCTGTAAGCAGCAGTGATCCACTTTCTTTCAAATATTGGCTCAAGAAAAGTGATTTGCCCAGAGTGGAAGTTGAGAGACAAGGAAGAGTTATTTATTAATGATAATGTTCATTAACGGTGGCAGCAGATGCAGTAGACATTCACTATTGTGATGGGGGGGGAAAGAACTGATAAGTCTTTCCTCCCATATTTCATCATTAGGCTACTGAGTCACTTTCAGCGGGAGCCATATGGCCCCCTGGAGAGCCCTGGCACATTTGAAGGGAGCTGTTAATTTTATATTTATCTGTTTGTGTTGTAGTCTTGTTTGACTGGGGAACCCGGGAATCTGCGAAAAGCTCCTAACAGGCCATAGCCAAAAAATTTTGAGAATGGTTTGCTAGATTGTTTGGTTGGGTAGCCTGAAACTGTATGCTTCTTGAAAGACGGTTTTCTTATCGTATGAACTATACTACCCCTATGATTTCATTTATCCCCATGAACATAACATTGGTCTGAAAATTTGTAAATCTAGAAGACAAGATGAAGCACTCACAGAACTCTCAATTTTTAAATATTTTGCTTTTGAGTGTGTTATTTCAGTTGCCAAACATTTGTGGAGACAGGCGGGGGAGGGATAAGACTGAGGACTTTCTGATTATGCCACCAGTGGTCCAAGTTCAGACAGTTGGGGCACTAAACAGATGTTCATTGTGGTATTGCTTTTCTCTTAGGAAGGTCCATCAGTCTAAGCTTATAACTTTTAACAGGCTTTTTTTGGTTTGGGACGACTGTTTAATGGTCAGATTTAAAATGGTGTGGGGCAGTTTTAATATCAAGATTTTAGATCTACATTGAACTTGGATATATTGTTTTTATCTCTATTTTGTTCAAACTTTTATCTGTCTCTTCAACCTTGGAATCAAATAAGATAGAAGCTAAAATTAACAAGCTGATCCCAAATCATTGGCCCATGTGAGCAGTGGGCTTGCCTTGAAGAAAATGATTTGATTTACTGTCAGTGCGATAGAGTTATAAAAGTTCCTTCCCCCCTCCCCATCCAAAGAAAATTCCATTTTTTGGTCTTTGACCGAGTTCTATTCCAGGGTTAAACATAAGAAAAGCTCTGCTGGATTGGGCCAAAAGCCCATCTAGTCCATCATCCTGTATCACACAGTGGCCCACCAAGGTTTCAGGCAGAGGTCTTTCAATCCCTGCTATCTGCAAAGCGTGTGCTCTACCATTGAGCTAAAACTCTTTCTTAAAGTAGCTGACTTGTGTAACTGCACATATGTTTAATTACCTGATTAAACAGTTAAATGTCAGGCAGTTGATCAGCAGAAGCTACCTTTGGTAACATCTAATCAAATAGGATAAAAGTCTTTGGAGAATGAACCCCAGTTTGGGAAGTCATTTCACTCATTAATTTAGGTGTACATCTAAGATGTTTAATTTTTTTCATCTAAAAATGTAAAGTGTGTATCATCAAAGAGTTGCATTTATCAAGGAACCATGATTATATGCCGTTTCCTGTTGATTGTATATTTGGTGGCAAACATGTGTGAAATAGCCTTTAGTGCATGACAGAAAGCATGTCAAAGGCAAGCTGTTTGCTGTGCAACCCTTGCAGGCAGGGCACATAATTGGATCATAATTTCTCTGCTCAACAAAAATCCCCCCAATTCCAAGTATTTTCCCCTCTTTGATTTGCAGGTAGTGTTCAGTCTCAGATGTCTTGTGCTATGTCTGATGTTCAGTTTAGAGCAGGGGTGTCCAAGCTTTCTGGCAGGAGAGCCACATCATCTCTCTGACACTGTGTCAAGGGCCAGGAAAAAAGGAATTAATTTACCTTTCAAATTTGAATAAATTTACATAAATAAATGTTAGAGATGGAACTTACATGAATGAATGAAGGTCTTGCAATAGCTCAAGGCCTATAAAAGGCCTTGTACAAAGCAAGGTCGGCCTTTCCTTTGCTGCCACTGCTGCTTCACAGATGTAAAACAGCGAGCAGTGGAGGAAGCCCTCATCCCACAGCTCACACAGGAGGTCGAATAGTCACCCTCATGCTGATAGCAGTGGTGCTGGGCCAGCACGGGCTCTAGCAAGTCTCTGGAGGGCCAGAGAGTCATTGGAGATTGGGGTCTCCCCAGGGCTGGACTGGAGGTCCCTGAAGGCCGCAAGTGGCCCCTGGGCCGGGGTTTGGGCACCCCTGGTTTAGAGAGTACTATTTGTATAGATGCAGAGCAGTCAATGTTCTTGTCTTCTAACAAGCAAAAGTTCTGTATGTTTTTATAAACAATAGCAACAACCAACAAATACTGTTCAAGTATTAGATGTTTGTTTCTAGATATATGGAGTGCTTGAGTAGTTAATACTGCTAATTAAAACCACAGTTGATGAATAATTCTACAGATTTTGTGAAACTGGTATCAAACTTAATTATTAGAAATCAGGGATGGTCCATTACTAAATCATATCTATAAAATCTGAATGAAAAGGGTGGGATACTGAAGTCCATTTAATAACGTATGCAGTTATGATTTAATCGAACATGCTGGTAAACATTAATTACTGAGCAAAGCATTCAACTGCTCAAATGTCAATGCCACAATGTCAATGCATAATCCTTTGGCTATTAATATTTCTGTATAGGATGAGCTGAGGAAAAGTTTTAGGAATCACTGATTAGAATTTAGAGAGGGGCATCCACTCCTACCTAAGAACCCCCATGCTATTGCAGCAGCACCAGCATAGACTGTGCTGCATTCTTTGAGGAAATTTAGCACGCTGAAGGTCTCCAGGGTAAAGGGACATGTGTCCCCTTTTCCCAGGGAAAGTGCCAGATGCTGCTATGTGTCAATGCAGATCTGTGCCACTAATATTGCTCCCACAGGTCCAGATTTGACCCGTGTTGGCGTGAGAAGGGGAATCAAATGCAGCGCACGCTGTTGCAGCTGATCCCACCCCCTCCTGTGCCCATCTGCCTGCAGCTGCCCTGCACAGTGCAGAGCTCACCTGCTGTGGCGGGTGCCTCTCACGCTGGCCAGGCTCTGGCCTTCCCGCCAGCTCTGGTGCTGTCACAACATGCTTTACAGCACATCCGTGCAGTTTGCGCCGGCAGACAGTGCACTTCATCAGGGCAGAGCCCCGTTAGGATTGGGTTATTAATTTATGGCGAATTGTCAGAGGAGGGAATAAGAAGCAAAGAGAAAAACGGATTCAGTCTCTTTAAAGTTTTTGTTTACTGCCTGTCTAAAGCTTTGATAAAGCTCTGTCATGCCCTTATGCTGATTACCTTCATGTAGAACAAGAGGTATTGACTAATGAATGAATGATGTACGGTCCTTAGCCCTTGCAGTGCTGCCTTTAAAGAGCGTTGTCTTTAATGCACAGAAACTTCTCTCTCTCTCTCTCTCTCGCTCCCTTCACAATGCAGGCTTCTCTGCAGAATGTCAAGCAAGGATCGACACATTGATTCTAGCTGTTCGTCATATATCAAGACGGAACCATCGAGCCCCGCCTCCTTGACGGACAGCATCAATCACCACAGCCCTGGTGGCTCCTCAGACGCCAGTGGAAGCTACAGTTCAACCATGAATGGACATCAGAATGGGCTAGATTCGCCGCCACTCTATCCTTCTGCTCCAGGGCTTGGTGGCAATGGGCCTGTCAGGAAACGATACGATGACTGCTCCAGTACCATCGCTGAAGATTCTCAAACCAAGTGTGAATACATGCTGAACTCGATGCCCAAAAGATTGTGTTTGGTGTGCGGTGACATTGCGTCAGGGTACCACTACGGGGTGGCTTCATGTGAAGCCTGCAAGGCTTTCTTCAAGAGGACAATTCAAGGTCAGTACTTGATTATGCTTCCCTCAGGCAAAGAAAACCAAAGCGGCACACTTCCCCCCCCCCCATTATTTTCTAGCCCTGAAATTGTGGTGTTGCATTTCACTGTGTCCAGTCATGCTCAGACTTCAGTGGAATCCGGTCACAGAGTTGTGTATACAAGCTAAAGTCTCGAACCTTTTTGCCTTTTTGGTTGTGAAAAATCAGGCAAAGATAATAATAATAATAATATAATAATAATAATAATGCAGGTATTTATATACTGCCTTTCTTGGTCTTTATTCAAGACTTTATTCAAGGCGGTTTACATAGGCAGGCTTATTAAATCCCCGAAGGGATTTTTACAATTTGAAAGGATGTTCTATCTTACAAGAACCACAACATTCAGGTGTTACTTTCTTGATCTGGTATCGCATTCTGGCCTCCATCCTCCCATGCTCAGAGCAGATGGAATAACTCGGCTCAGCTTGTCAGCTGCTTCAAGGTCGCACGGTGCCGGTGGCCTCGAACTGGCAACCTGCGGATGTTATCTTCAGGCAAATGGAGGCTCTACCCTCTAGACCAGACCTCCTGCCCAGATACCATGAATGTAAAAGAGGACCCTTTCCTTCTTAGGTACCCTTGATGAAGAACTTTGCCTGGGTTCCCAAAAGTTATGTATTTGGGCAATTATACGTATTTCTTCATCCATCCAAACTTGCCCCCAGGTCACAGGACCTTCCAAAGCTCAATCTCCTAAGGCAATAGAGCTACCACTGGAATTGAGATTATCCCCACCCCGTATCAAGTGCATAAGCATTGCATACATTATCATGTATATGAACACCTTGGTCCTTCAGCATAATATCATCTCACTTCCATTAAGCCATTTCTGCCCAGCATTGCATATACGCAACAAGGATCAAATGTGTACACTTCTGGGCCAGGCAAAAATGGGTTAAAAAATGAAAACACAGCTTTCCATATTTTTTTTAAGTTATAGTCTCTAGTTTAACAAGCAAGTTATGCGCAGTTTCATTTTATGGATTAAACTGAAATTGTTCAGACAATGTCACTGAAACTTTTACCACATTAACTAAATATATCATATTACACACAAGTCGTGCTGTCACGCAGTTAGTATTGTGATGACATAGTTTGACACTGTAGCTGATATGTCTCATCTCAAGTACTTGTTTTGTTCAGGACACTGGTAAATCAGTCTTGCAACACCAGTTGTCTTTCATCCTGCTAGCTCCCTCCAGTCCAAAGATCAACCCCCTCAGTCCAGACAATAGTGAACCACAACAACCTTCTTGCACAGCAAGTAGCTTCAGATAACTAGAGCACATATTGCTAAAACCTGGCAGCGTACAAAACAGGATCACTGACTAAACTGACTGGGAGACTATTTCTTTCCAACTCCAAAAATGAAAGTCACTGACTCCAAAACTTGGCCAAACTCTTCTGTTAAGTCTTCCAAGAATCTTTTTTCACAGAAAAATCCTTGCCACGTACTGTCCGTCCTATGTCTAGTTGTCCCAGGAAAGACCGTGATAACCCCAGTGGAAGGGAATAAGACCACCAAGAATCATAGGTAAGGAAATAAAATGCCTGCTGATGTCCAGTGAGCTATAACTGAAATACCAGAGTGAAAAGATAAAATTAGAGCCTAGTTCTATCTTCCCCATCCCTGGCACTGGTGCAGCAGCACAAAAAAGGCTACAGCTGCATACTGTTCATCGCGGAGCTCTCCTCTGGATACATTTGTTCCCTTACCTGGGGTAAGCTTCTGTGACGCTGGGGGGCGGGGCAGGGCGGGGGGCCCTATTCAGATCTATGCCAGAAAAATTGCTGCTGCAAGTCTGCAATGATCCAGGATGGTGTTTTGGACGCAGGAAGGGGGTTAGGATTTGGCCGGCACTGCCACCAAACCTACCGCCTTCCAGGGCTGATCTGTCTTCCCCCTTGCCCATTCCGCCCTCCCTCACCCCTTTTTCTGCCTCGTTCCATCCCCTTTGCTCCTGTTCTACTTCCTCCGCCTGTCTCACCTTCCCAGCCATCCTACCTCTGTCAGTGGGTCCAAGGTGCTCCTCCAACACATGGGGAAATGTTTCCGCCTTCACACTGGCACTCCTGTGGTTTGCAACTTCACATGCTGCCGGAACCACTATTGCAACTGCTGTAAGACAGGTAGCAATGGAGGAATGCCCGTTCCACCACCACCATGAGCCCATAGAATTGGGTTGCCCATGCAGCATAGTGTAAATTGAACCTTAACACTGTTTAACTTTCTCTCTAGGAGAGTCTGAGCTGCAGTAAGTTCTTGTGGGGGCAGGGAGGAGGCAGCAACCCCCAGGATCACTTTGCTAAGGGGGCTGCAGGGACTGGCATGTACTCCAGAGTTCATAAGTCTCTGTCAGGTTGATTGCCTGGGTTTGGTCTGCCTGTAACTTTCTGTCTGCAAAAAAAATCTTTCCCCCCTGGGCACCCTCCCCCCATGACTAAGGAGGGGGAAACAGAAGCATTCCCATCTGCCTTTCACTTTACTTACTTAGATCATCATATGCAGCTTGTCTCCCTCCATGACACTGCTTGTCCTTGCTCAGTGGGACTGAGCGGGGAGAAGAGGTGGGAAGCCTCTGGCAGGTCAGCAGCAGTGGCATTTGCTGGCCAGATCTGCAAACGCATGCACAGGAGAGGGTAAGAGACCATGAAAGTGAAGGGGGGGGAAACCAAGGAGACCATCTTGTGTATGCTCTGGGGCTCACTTTAATAGCCTCCAGGGCAGGCAAGTGACATGCCAGCCAGTGGCTCTTTGTTGGTGAATGTGGCGTGTCACCCAAAACATTGTGGTTCGTCACTTTTGACACAGTGTCATAGGTTGACCATCACTGGACTATAGGCAAGGTGCAACAGTTGCTTTGAATGATAGTTGTGTACAAGAATGTGGGCATATGGAAGTAACAATCAGCACAGTAACTGTGACTAGACATGTCTTAAGATAGCAGAACAGTTTCTCCAGGAGTTCAGGTAAATATAATCCTGTGCCAGACTCTGCTGATTATGCAAAGACTCACAAATCCCTAGATTACATTTCCATGTATAATTCCACTGTTTGGTACGTACTTGCTAATATATAAAACACCTGATAAAAACATCGTCATGAATGAGGAAAAATCTATGAATCGTTGTGTTTCTTGTCTTGGAGTTTAGTTTAGTTGAGCAAATGAGACTCTGGCATCTGCAAAGTGACACAATCTTTGGATTCTGACTGCTGAGGCACTTCTGTTATGGTTGCCGTTCCTTTAAATTGTCATGGATAAGTTCCATGAGGGCACATAGCCATGTCTCCTAGAAATGCCCCCACGCAAGTACGTCTATTCTGCTTGAAACTGGCTTTGCATCCAAGCGGAAAGAAAAATAGCAAGTACAGAAATAGCACATTGATTTTGGGGGTCTGTCAACTTTATTTGCTGTACTCGGTAGTATCTTGAAAATGACAAGTTTTTCATAAATAGGTAAATGAAATCCAAATTTTCTATTTCTAGGTAGCTGCAGAAAACTTTTATGCACTACATATGTCCCTTTACTACAAAAGTCCTGAATTCAAGAAACACACAACCAGTTCTGCATGCTTAACAATACTTTGGGCTTGTAGTCATCCCCCCCATAGCAGCATTCCGTACCATGTGGCAAACCTCTTTTGAAATGGAGGGACGTTTCAAAGCAGTCTGTGATGTGGCACAGGAGAGATGGGGGATCAGATAATTTCAAAGGTATAAAATGAAAAGTCCACTGAGCATGCCCAACTTTTTAGATACACCTAGATTATCAAACAGCTTTTTGCCCCCTCTTTGGTGTCTTCTGCTATTGGTTGAAGACTGTTTCACCAAGCCTTCACCATTGGTGACTTAAGAGGATGACTGCTAAGTTTTGTGCTGTCTCTTTTGGTTTTATCTACAGGTAGCACCGCAGGTGGGGTCTGGTGGGGCACACATGTTGGGGGCTCATGCCAATGCAAACTTGTGCTCAGGCAAGTTAAAATAGTAGTGGGACTTATTTAAAAAGGAGACCTACATAAAAGCAGAAGCAGAAAGGGGAATGTAGAGCCCTTCAGTGATGTAGAAAAGCCTTCGAAAATAATAAAAAAGATGTATATAGGAAATGCTTCCTTAGTTATTCTGGTCTCAGGCCTCATAGGGCTCTAAAGGTATTAACCAGTACCTCATCCTAAGCCCAAAGGCACATTGGAGCAATATCTCTCTGTTGCCCATCTCTTTTAATTAATGCATAGACTTGAGAGCTCATTGTTGTAAGAAAGTGAGTGGAAGTGCCTCAACCTCCTCCCTACTTTGTGGTCAACTGAACTGCCTTCAGTTGGTTGCTTGAATGTTCCTATGCAGAGGAAGAAAAAGAGAAGTAAATTGCATCAAACCAACATAACCAATCAATGCAATCATATCTGATCTTCTTCAACATTTCAATGGAAAGATGATTTTACTCACTCAAAACTAAACAAACTGTGATAGTACCAGAGATATAATTCATCAAAGTCAAGCACTTTTAATGTCCCATTAATTTAAACGCGAGCATCAAGCATGTGCTTATATCCAGCATAGAAATCTATGGGATTCAACATGCTTGATTTTGGCAGCACCATGTCCTTAGTATGTTTATAGTTTTTTCATACGTAAACAATATGCTTGTTTCTAAATGAGTACACTATGCATACTTTTTCCCTAACTGCATAATCCCCCATGAGAAACTTGTAAGATAGGCATTCTAAAGATTGGGGAGAGAAGCTGACAAGTTGGGGTTTGCTTAAGGCCATTGTGATGCATCTTAGCTGACTGGAACTGAAGGCTTCTAGCTAGTTGCCACTTTTGACCACCATGCTACCCCAGTTCTCCTCCTCTGCAGGGAACCTGAAGCAGCCCTTGGAGAAATTGACAATGGGTTTCTTCAAGGACTCCATTAAGTTGAGAGGAAAGCTAGAGAGAGGAGGGCAGTGCAGGAAATGGTAGGAAGGCAACCAGGTAAAGGCAAAAAGTAGGGTTACACACTGGTACAAGCCCCATCACTGGACACTCCTCTACACCAGGTGGAATAATACCACTATCAGTTCATATCTGAAAACTCTGCAGTGTTATTGCAGTGGAAGCTCTAAAAATTGCTCCAAACCAGTACTTTAAATCAGGACAATAACAGGAAAATTACTAGAATGCAGCAGTTTGGGAGGGACATTGTATTCCCAAGCATTACCCAAGTGAACAAATAATGTAGATAACAGAGGAAAAAGCTAGTGTGGAAGTACCCCTAGGCACTTTTTCCCTTGTCAATCAAATATTAAAGATGGTAAATCAGTGATTGATTCTCATATGACTCCATTAAAAACTCTGGAGTGTTGCTCAAGGCAGAAGGAAATTAGGAGCTCTGTTCTGCAAATTCCTAATTGTGTCAACAAGTCAGAGAAATAGGTTTGTTTTCTAACATTTTAAGCTGTAAAAAAAAAAAAAAAAAAGCCACAGAGCTGCCATCCTGAACCTAGAGAAGGCTGAGAATCTAGAAAAAATGTAGCCACTGGCATCCACAGACCCACTGGCTTCCTCAGTGCTAAAGCAGAAATGGGTTGTCCATTGGGATTGCACAGAGTTGTTTTTTTCCAAGCCAGATCCTTGACGAGTTATAATTGCAAATGAGCATTCCAGAGTAATGCTAATAAGTGAACAAACAATGCCGGCAAACTTCACACAAATTAACGGGCAGCCATAGGCTCCACTGTTCCTTTGAGTCACAATCTTTTAAAAAAAAAAAAATCTGACTCTGTGTTGAAACAGTTGCTACTGGTTGCTTTGTTCTCTGCAGTGTTGAAATGGTGTTACCCTTTCTGTGAATGGTGCCATGTTTATCTCCTGCTGAACCAAATTTGATCTGCAAACCCATGAACGTGCTTTATGAGAAATATATTATATCTTCAATCAAGAGGGTAGTCAACATAGGTGGAACTAGTTATGTAAATTCAGATAACCTTACCTTTGAACTGAGACCCATAAAATTTGCTTCCCGCTCCACATAACTCCAGCCTCTTCCAAAGGTTAAATTTACACAACTCTGAACTGACGCCATCTCAAGCAATTGTAGGCATTCTCTTGAGGAAAATGAAAACAAATTTTAGTTGTTTTGTCAATCAAGCCTCTTTACCAAGAGTTAAGATAACCTTTTCAAATAAAAGCAGAGGGCTTAGGATGAAGACCTGCATAGTTCTTGGCTTCAGTGTAAAGATGGCAGCCCTCCAGGGAACATGACACAAAGTGTCACCTGAATCCATCACAACCTGATTAAATCCTTCACCTTCCTTGTATAAGTAAAAAGTCTTTGTATCAGCATTTCCTTCCAAGAATATTTTAAACAGGCAGTGATGGATCTTTTTTACCTACCTCACCTGATTTCTCTAAATTGATTAACCAACTTAACCACTAAGAAAGTTCCCTTCCTATCCAAATTCTTAGTTTTTTCTATAAGGTAATTGTATAGTTATGGCAAGAATTAAATCACCCATCTATAAACTAGAACAGTTTTAAATAAATATTGTTTGCTGGTAAATATGGGCGTCTCCATAAGTTGCAAGTTCACAGAAGCAAATTGATCTCTCAACCTCTCCCATCCCAAGATTATAGAGATTGTAATGACCTACCTTACTAGATTATTGTAAGAATCACTGAGATGATGTATGTGAAACACACTGAATGCACATTATAAATTATCAAGACTATTTACTTGTCAGTGAATCCAATTGGTTTCAATGAAGACTTCTTCCAAGTAAATGTGTTTCAGATTGGGATATCTGCATGCAAAAAATGGACATTACATTAGTCAGTATTGTTACTCCAAGTCCATATGTACTACTTCAAGGTTTATTCCTTTAATGAAGGTATCACATTTTTTCCAGCACTCTAAGTGTATCTGCCCTAAGGGTTAAGCTGGATAAATACTTATATCTTCTATCCAGAGATCCCTGAGAACTAATTCAGGGGAGAGATCTAACAGGGAACAGCCTGTTGCAGAACTATATTTCCCAGAATTATCTGAGATAAACTGGTAAACAATGAATACGAAGTTTCATAGTGCGTATTCCCTCAAAGTGCACTGCCAGGTTTGTGGGGGAAAACGGGGTTGGGCGAGCTAGGTTAGGAACAGCCTCTTTCTGCTCAAGGCTTGGGAGTGTTCCTGGACTTGTCAACACCTGGGAGGTTAAAAAAAAATCCTCATTGGGGGACATCTGATTGGCTCTGAATGATCAGTATGGGTGACTGAGATGTGGCCCCAAAATAGACTGAAGTGAGGAAAACCGGTTCTCTCTGTCAGTGTGGAAAATTGACAGTGCAGCCATCAAAATTTTTTTTCACTCTAAGCTGCAGAAGAACATTGAGAGAAATAATATCAGATTTGCATTGCTTCCCAGCAGTACAAGATAGGTAAATTCATATTCTGAACCACTTAACTGCAGGTTTCAGGAACATCACTAGTTTCTTCAGGCGCTGTCCACTTCCTTGCTCCTGCAAAGACATGATGTTATACTTGCACTTGTAATTTTTATTGTTGAGAGCAAGGAATGTGTTCGCTGCTGCATCACTGTTTGCTTTAGCTCCTCCTTTCCCATAGCACGTATCTGTTCATATAGCATACGAAAGTATTACGCGTACAGTTTTATTTGTGCTAGATCAGCTAGAGCAACTGTAGATCAAATCATGAAAAGAGGCAGCGGCATGTTTTTATCATCCTGAAATGGCTCTCTGGTTAGTGGGCAATTGAACAAGATTCCAGCTTGTGCGTAACCCTTGAAAATGAATTTAAAACTTTGAAAATAAGAGGCCTGGTTATTAATAGTGAAGAAGACAGTAGCGCTGGTCATAGCCATTCTGATTATTAGGGTTTTGACTCTTTTTTTTTTTTTTACTTGGCCACTTGCTTCTACTTAGGCATCTGAAATGAAGTTATCATCAGAGAATAAAGTCAAAAGTGTCCATACCAAGAGCAATTTCATCTTGATAGACTTCAGTTTGTCTTATAATGGAACATCACTATGGACAACACAGGGAATGGCCTTGTTTCCATGCCCATTCTGTTTTAGGGTGTGTTACAGCAGCTCATTTTCATGCCATCTGTTACTGAAAATAGCATGAGATACTGATACAATCTGCACCAGATCCAGTGTCCTCTCAGCAACTGACTGTCATTACAGTCTTCATATGAGTTAATGCCTCATTAATGTGGTAATAAGTTTCTTAATAATTGTTGAACAAAGGGTTTTATGGGTATAAATTGAGCAGAGCCATACATTGATTTGTTTTGCTTTGTAGACTGCTTTGTGAACTACCTTTTAATTGAAAAGCAGTACAGGGAGGCTTGAATATCTGTGGGTCCCATATCCACGGATTCAGTTATCCATGGATCGGGTCCTGCCCCCCCATGTGCGCAGCCCCCACAAGCGCCCCCTCTGGAGGCGAGGGAAGTCTGAGCTCAGCAGGCAAAAAAACCCAGAAGTGACGTTTTTAATGCCTTATTGGGAGGTCTGGGAAAGCCTTGGAGGTCCTAACATCTCTGTTAGTAGTACAGATCCTAGACTTTGCAACAGGGAACCTAGAAGTATTCTCTTTTCACATGTGTATGAGACCTCCTGGCATGGTAGATTGCATGTGGCTGGACAGAGCTCATGGAGAGAGGTTCTTGCATATTGGAAATCAAGAGTAGGAGGAGGAAGGAACATAACCAGCTAGGAACATAACCCCCCTCCCAGGTCAAAGAGGACAACGTAAAGTTCTGTGACGGCCTTTGAGTCATCTGCCTCCTGGACAATTCCCTGACCTCTAGTGTCCTGCAAGTAGTGTTGTACTTATTTTCCAACATCCCCTCCACTACCGCTTTTGTGCACTTGTGTATACTTTTTTTAATTTATATGATTTTTAGATCACAATTCCAAGAGATCAAAGTGGTTTATAAAAATGGATGGAAGTAACCATAAAACATAATTAAAATGTCTACGCACATTAAAATAGTGTTAAAACAATTGCCGAGTTGGAAAGGCATTGCCAGTGAAGTGGTTTTTAGCTTTTTAAAAACAGCGTGTGGAACTATACATTGCCTGGGAAGGAAGTTCCACAGCATTGAAACCATCACCCAAAAAGTATCTCTTGTGCCAGTTGGATCTCCTGTCAGGACAGAGAGGAAGATCTCCGATGCATATCTCTGCTGTCAGGCAGGCAGAATGGGAGAATACTGTCCTTCAGGTAACTTGGTCTTAGATCATTACAGTCAAGAGCTTTAATAAAGATAGAGACCAGCACTTTGAATTGGCCTTAGAAGCAAATTGGTAACCAGTACTGATGCAAAACTGGTATTTTCTCCTGCCATTAGTTGCCCCCCACCAGCAATATAACACTGGCATTCTGGATCAGTTAAAACTTCTGAAACAGTCTTCAAAGGTAGCCCCATGCACAGAGCATTCCTTTCGCCTAACTGAATCACACTGCATAACCATTACTTGCTGTCTATATATGCTCAGGGTTTGTCTGGCCATCTCCCTGAATGTAGTGCTCCTCTGAAATTGTGCCCCCTTTCTATGACTGAGTGATAGAATTGGAGTGTTTTAAGGAAAATCAGATTGCACATTTTCCACCATATGCTTTAAAAATGTTCTGATAATTCACTGCTTGCCTCTAATGCCATTGTTTTCAAGATGTTTTGTTTAATAAGGACTGGCTTCTCATTTGGAGCACCCTGTGTCATTTTCATGTGTGTGCCATTTGGCCCTTTTTAAAATAAAATTAAAACCTTTGCCAGGAAACCCACAAAAGCACTAAAAATAAACATTCCTGGGGATGTGGAACAAATACAGCAACTCTGGGCTGACACAAATCTCAATGCATTATCGCAATGCAAAGCAGTGCCTGCGTGAAATGAGGATTTGGCATATATTTTTGTTTTGAAATGTCACACTACTTTACGTTATTCAGCCCTTTAACTGCCAAACTGTAAAAGTCCATTATGCTACTGAAAAGAATATACAAATTATGCCCTGGCACTGCCGGCAATGGCTCTGCACATACCCTGTTATTCTCGCAGCCAGCTAGATGCACGATTGTATTAAGCTGTAAGTGAGAAAATGATAGTGCATGCAAGCTAATTGTACAAAAGACTTTGAAATAAGTAGCCAGAGCCCAGTCCTTTCTGAAAACCAGCCAGGAGATATTAGAAATGGCTCTATCATTCTTGTCAGCTCCTTTGACAGCCTTGAGCTGCCAGACTCAGCTCTGGCAGAAGACTGTGTGTCTTCTGTAGCACAATTTCTTCTTCAGTGACTGACAAAACCGGGCATGCTGGAATGTGAACCGTTAGTAGCTTTGTCTTCTAGCAGAGTGTCTAGTAGTTAAAAAAACAATGTTTTATTCTTCTAAGACAGTAGTTTTCAATGTTTTTCTTCTCATGGCACACTAACCTTTATAGTCTTCTCGATGATCTTTTCCTCCAGAAGATGTTCCTGAAAGTTGGAGCTTCTTCTGGGTTTTCTGTGGCTCTATTTTTAGGGCAAATGTCTGAAGTAATGACTGCAAGGGAGTGGCAAGGATAGAGCTGTTTTGTTGTCTTGTGTGCTCCCAGAGGCATCTGGTGGGCCTCTGTGAGATATAGGAAGCTAGACTAGATGGGCCCTTAGCAAGGCCGTTCTTAGTACTTCACTTTCGTAAGATTGCAGTCGCCAGTTATTTGGAGCTGAGGTGTTTCTTTGAGTTAAAAAGATTAAAGAAGAGAATTTATTGCAGTAACTACATACAAATCCATAGGAAACAGAGCATAGAAAGTCTTGGGGTGATGGCAGGCAAACAGCTGTATTTCTAGCATTGTTTGTCTTCACAAACTTTTATCAACTAGTTATATGAGCTTTATGAGGAAAGTAATATACCTAACTCAGAAACCTTGCATGTGGCATTTTGCCAAATACAGAGATTGAAACCTCTTGGGTTCTAATCAAGTATGAAAGTAGAAACTAAAGGAAAAAAGATTCATGTTGTAAGCATCCTGAATCGCTGTCATCTTTAAGCATTGCCAGTTCAACACTTTTTAACGATAACTATTTTTTTAAAAAAGCTGGGCCTATACTGGGTTGATTAAAGGGGTTTTGCTCCCTTTAGTAGACTGAACCATGGAGGATTCTGAATTGTGCTCTTAGAGGACTGGGGAGCTGCCCATTCTGCAAGCAGTACTAGAAGCTAGCACACATTGTCTACAGTGACCAGCTTTAGACGTGGACTTTAGAATATACCTCAGGACCCACTGCAAAATCATCAGTGGATTTTGTATATACTGTCACTTCAACTTGGGGCAACCTTAATAGAAGCTGCCTAAGAACCCATACTCATGTGCTGCTTCCAGTGCAACCACTTTCCAAGTACTGCGCTAGCATAGGTTTGCGTCAGTTTTTCCCTCTATTGCAGTTTTGGCTAGTTTGTCCTCATGGATAAGATTGTGCAAAATGTTCTTGAGTTTTGCCCCATGTGCACTGAATGAGAATGCTAATTTCTCACACTGTTTGTATGGGTTCATCTTTTATCCATTTCAACATGCAAGGCCTCTGTCATAAATACTGAACCTTTTTTGCAGCAGTTATATAAGTGGCATACATATTACGCCTTGTTGAGTTAGCAGTTGCAGAGCATTTGAGTCTTTGTACGATTCTGCAATGCGCTAATGTGATATTTAATGAGGAGACATCAGTCTGAAGAAAGGTAGTCAATATAAATCAGTGTTTACAAAGTGTGATTAACTCTGAAATATTTCATCAATGCTGTGGTCCCAGGCAGACTCTATGCTAATTACTAGAATCTGTGCATGTTTCAGGGGACTTCTACGGACTCTGAGTGCAGCAACACAGAGCAGCAAAATTGCAATTATGCCTGGACTGTCTCTGATGACAATTTATGCACTTGGTGTGATGACCTCCCACTTCCCAAGAGAGCAATAAACAGAATGCATTTTCATTAAGATACTAATGCACTTAATCACAGGGGGAAAGGGTTAGAAAGTAACAAAATACCTTTAAAGCAAGATGGTGCAGTGCTGATGGGGAAAGACATTTTTATGTAAAAGTACTTTTCTTTCCATGAATTATTGCCTTGCACACTCTGTCTTATGGTATGTGGTTGTGAAGATCAGGAAGTACAAGAGCACCATAACCAGCAGATATTGCTACACTTATATTACAAAGATTACATCTCTTTTTTGTTAGTTGGAGGAGAGGAGGAGCGCAAGCCCTACTGGATCAGGCTAGTTCAGCACTGATTCTCACAGTGACGAACCAGATGGCTCCAGAAAGCCCACAGGCAGGGCACTGACGCAATAGCCCTTTCCCACTGTTCGCCCACAGCAGCTGATATCCAATGGCAAGCTACCACTGAACATGGATGCTCCATTTCACCATCATGGTTAAGAGACTATTCTCCATTAATTGAATCCCCTTTAAAAGCCACCTAAAGGTCAAATCAGACATGACAATAAGCGCATTGCTTGTGGTTTTAAAAAAGTTGCTATGTGGGAGGAGAGAATCAGTGGAATGTAATTGATAGCCAATCTATTTCACTGGGTTACTCCAAGTTTTAGCTCTATGAGCGGGGGAAGAAAACATTCTCCACACTTATGCATCATTTCATAAAAACTCTGTAATGTCCTCCTTAGTGGATTTCTAAACTAGAAAAACCTGAATGTGTGCTATTAAAAAATAATAATCCTAAAACAGAGGCAAGATGCATTTTGATCAATGAGCTGGTAAACAAATCCATCTTGTGCATGTAACCCTTAACTGCAGTGGCAAGAAATAAGAGAGTACAACACTTTTTGCACACTTTTATGTATGCCTATCCCTTTGAATAGATAAACAGTCATTGTTGTTGTTTTTTGTTATTTTGTTCACTTGTGATTGGCACACTCATTCCAAGAAAACAATCTCCTAACTTGTTTCTAAGGGGTGAATCTAATGAAAGATCCCTTGAGCAGTTCTTGGAGTTAAGTACACTTAAGTGTCTGCTGAAGCCATCAGAACACACTAAGCATTGTATCTGTAATGCGAAACTAGTGTGAGCCTTATAACTTGATGCTGCTTGTAAAAATAATTTAAATCCAACTGGTGATACTTTCCACCTCATTGTGCATGTGCTTTCAGCAATACCTAGGCTACTTCCCTTCTGTGATGATTAGAAGAATCTGATTGCTGACATATCTCAATGGCTTCTTCTTTTTCTAAACGTTACAGGTAACATAGAATACAGCTGTCCAGCCACAAATGAATGTGAAATCACCAAGCGCAGACGCAAGTCCTGCCAAGCCTGTCGCTTTATGAAGTGTCTAAAAGTCGGCATGCTGAAGGAAGGTAAGGCTGATCCAGTCTTTTTTTCTTCTTTCCACAAACACTGTTAAGAATTGCAGGTGGAAAGAATTAGTTGGTCAGTGTGATAATTTCTTAAGAGAAGTGAACTTCTTTGTGCTACTCCAACTTTAAACCACTCGCCACGTCACAATGATGTATTTGAGATGTTTTTAAGGTGAGCACACATGTGGTGTGGTGTGGATACTGGGGATGCCTTTAAAAAGATAGGGGAAAGTTTAAAAAACATTGGTAAAACAAGATTTTTTTAAATATTCCCCTATCTTTTAAGAGGTGTCCCTGGTATCCGTGGATAACTGAAACAGTGGATTCTGAATTCATGGATACCGGGGCATGCCTATATTTTATTAATTTTTGTATTAAAATGTGCATGCTTGATTACCAGCTCTGAAGTGTCTAAAAGTGGTCTGCAGAGCAACAGTAAAATCCAGCATGAAACAGGTAGAAGTCAAAAGAAGCAGAATGAAATAAAAGCAACATCGGTTGTCTCTCAGTGCCTTCCTGAGTAAATAGGATTTAACAAGTCTCTTGAAAATCTGTCAGGGACTCAGCAGGTGGGTTTACTTAGGTCTAATATGGATATGTTGGTCATGTTGTTTGGCCCTTCATGTTTATTATTTTTAAAAAGCAGGTGTGAAAGGCCCTGATCAAAATTGGGACCAGAGTTTAGAGGAAGGAACTTTTTGCCTCCACCATGGCCCCAGTTCAAATCAGCCTTCCTTCACAGTTGCTATTAACCTCAGAAGTAAAGCTTTCATTGTTGTCCTTGGGAGTGTCTCTCCAAGTGCTTCTGATCCCAATTAGGACTTCTAAGGGATTGAAAGGTTAAAGACCCCTTCTCCCTCACCATGTTCCTGATTTGGACACCCCCCCCCCCGCCACTATTATTCTTTATGCAAAGTCTCACTTACGGATCTGAAGAAAGTAAGTGCAAAAGAAAACATCTCATTTTAAATATTCAGGACCTTGGGCTTTAAAGATCAGAACTAGCGATTTGAAATGTGAGAAATGGAAACTATTGGTATATCACAGTATCAGATATATAACATTTACATAAGACCCTTTTGTTCACCTGCCTTTAGCCATTGTTCTGCTGTATTTTTGTGGATTTCTTTGCATTCATTTCAGACCTTATTACAGATATTTCAAGTCTGGTGCATATTCAGTCTAAATACCAAGTCTACTGAAGTCAGTGAAACTATCACATCAGACAGTGCAGCCCACATGCATGCATGCATGCATGCATGTACCTATAACTTTAAAGTAAGTTTTGATTATTTCTGGTCCTTAAGATCAAAAGTGCTGACTGTGTGGTAACTTACAAATCTACTTTCTCTACTTCTGGGTAATGTCTTATGCAATCCAAGCACCTCTTCTGGGGCAGAAAGGGTAGAAAACATGGAAATTTAAATGTACATGGAGCTCATGTAACTTTCTACAAGGAAGTGGAAAGTGTTCATTTTGGGCATTTTCCAAAATGTTCAATTGATTATGTCAGTGTTTCTCAAACTGTGGGTCAAGACCCACTAGGTGGGTCGCAAGCCAATTTCAGATGGTTCCCCATTCATTTCAGTATTTAATATTTATTAAACTTGATGCTCCCATGGTATATGACTGCATTTGGGGAAATGTTACACATCTGTATTTTTAACAGGCTACTATGTATATACTTTGAACAATGATAGTCAGTGGGACTTACTCTTGGGTAAGTGTGGGTAAGATTGCAGCCTAGGATTGTTAAAAATAGTCCTGCTCGATGATGTCACTTCTGGTCATGACATCAATTCTGGTGGGTCGTGACAGATTCTCAATCTAAAAAGTGGGTCATAGTGCTAAAAGTTTGAGAACCATTGGATTATGTTCATCTTCTCTGAAGCAGATTATTATTAACAGTATTTATATACCGTTTTTCAACTAAAAGTTCACAAAGCAGTTTACAGAGAAAAATCAAATAACTAAATGGCTAAGAAGATAACAAAGATTATCTTCTTTGGAGCTGTTTTAAAATCCTACTCCACTCATAATTTCAAATGTATGAGCCTGAACTTATGAAATTGCCTTGATTTTCCCAAGAAGGGTTGGCTATAAATATTGTAAACAATAAACATATTGCATTATGTTACACTGTTAAAAGAAAAAATGAAATTTTATCAATTTTTGCAGTTCAGGCAAATTAGATGCCATTTCTGTTGTCATCCGGTGGCCTTCACAGTGAATTG
Source organism: Tiliqua scincoides (assembly GCF_035046505.1). Taxonomy (NCBI): domain Eukaryota; kingdom Metazoa; phylum Chordata; class Lepidosauria; order Squamata; family Scincidae; genus Tiliqua; species Tiliqua scincoides. Next base: position 253,309,215 of record NC_089821.1, read on the forward strand.
TCCCAAAGGACCATGATGTGAGTTAAGCAATCGCTTTAAAGTGGGGAAAAAAGAATTGGTCTTGAATTCAGAAAGTGAAATACACTTTGTCCTAGGTAACCAGTTTTCTCTCTACTGAGGTTCCCAGAAGAACATGGGCTGACAGAGAGATGGCTGAAAAATTAGGCCTATCACACACCTACAGACATATTCTTATTGGATTATACTTGCTAAGAATAAACCTCATTCTGTGTGGTTGCTTTGGCAGACACTATGATCCTGTGAGCCAAAGCGTGCGCTCTGGAAAAATTCCTGTCTAATTCAGCAGGGATTTTGCTTCACTAAGAGATACAGGATTTGGCTTTTTTTAAATTCAGATGCAGACAGGGCCTCTTATGTGTGGAAAAACTAATTTGTTTCATACTACAAAATCATAGTACAGAAACATTAATGGGAGCTTTAGATGAACCCGGACATGAAAAGCATGCTTGAATGCGACACCTTTTCAAACAGACGACACTGCTTTGCATATTTGGCCAGTTGGAATAGAAAACCATTGTTAGGGTTTACTTGCATGGCCATTTTCTTCCTCTGTGTGGCAGGTGTTTTGCAATCATCTAGTGGTATGATCCATTTGGTGCCTAGAATGGTGCTTGTTCTCTCCCCCCTTCAAGATGTGTCAGTACACAGAAAAGCTCAGCCAGCTGTGAACTGTTGTAAATTCCTGCAGAGGAGGGGCAAAGGCAGCAACACAATCATTGCAATCATGCTGCTGCTGGGGGTTAAAGGGTTTTTCCCCCTTACCTGAAACAGTGCTGGCCTCCTGGGGGATCCGAGGAGCCTGCTGATCCCTTCTGCAGGGCTCCCTCTGCCTCCAAACTTCTGAAAATAATAAAAAACTGGGCATTTTCATTTTCGTAACAAAAACAGGAAGTACCCTTTCTTTTGTTTGTTCTCAACTCTCCACCAATCAATTTTAGTAGATGCCTCCTGGTTCTGGTGTTGTGCGAGAGGAAAGAGAACTTCCCCCTATCCATTTTGTACAGGTATAACCTAATTATCCACAAATTTTTTACCCTAGGTTTTATCTCAACTTGATGAGAAGTGCCCTTTAAATTAAAGGAAAAAAGTCATTTAATGCAAGAGAGGGCAGCCAGCTGACAATCCATCAATCATTCTCTCTCCAGGCACTTAGAACAGCTTCACTCCAAGGCAAGTGATCCATCCCTTCCCCCTGAGCATGTGAAAGAAAGATAATCACTTTCCATTCCTCCCCAGTGCTGTGCTCTGGGTAAAGGGAGGGGTTGCTGGCTCAGAGTGAAACCTTTCTAAGTACCTAGAGAGAGAATGACTGATGGATTGTCTGCCTAATGGCTCTGTCTTGCATCACAAAGGTCAGCAAGGCTGTTTTTAAATCAATGTCTTGGCAAAGGGACATTGTTTTTTAAATGGATTTGCTTTAATGCGATTTTTGCCATCCACATGAGTTCTGAGAACAGAACCCTCGTGAATAACAAGACTCAACCTGTATATGTCTCAGTAACTTCCTCCCTCAGGCACCTTCTTTCTAGACTGGAAAGCCCAAAATGTTGTAACTGTCGGGGCCCCTCCCAGATGCCCTGACCCCCGACTTACCTGGGAGCAGGCACCCCATGCCCAGGGTGGGGAGGCTTCACTGCCCTCGAAGGGGGCAAAGCAGGTTGGCTCACCTCAACCAGCCAGAGGGGGCTGGCAGGGCAAACAAGGAACACAGAAGGAAACAAGCCAGGACCAGGAAAAGCCTTTTCTGCCCTACCTGGAGGAAGGGGAGGGGCCAAAGGGGGCAGGCTTGCTCCATAAAACAGGGAAGTCAGGGATGAGAGGCAGGCAGTGTGAAGCAGGGAGGTGTGAGGTCAACAGCTCCTGCTCCTAGGCCAGGTTTGGCAGCTCTGCTAGGGACAAGGGTGCTGGAACCCCCTCTCCCTCCAGCCAATCTGAGGCCTCCCTGGGGAGGAACAAGCCTGTTCCAGGCCCCTCCAGGGGAAGGACCCTACAGTAACCTTTTCTTATAAGGGAGGTGTCCAAGCCCATTAGTCGTTTTGGTTGCTCTCTTCTGCACCTTCTTTAGTTCCACTATATGCTTTTTGAAATGTGGCAACCAGAACTGGATGCAATACTCCAGATGTAGTCTTATCATTGATTTGTACAATGGCATGATAATATTGGCAGTTTTATTCTCAATCCCTTTTTTGATGAACCCGGGCATGGAATTAGCCTTCACCACTGCTCACTGTTAGGTCATTAAATTATCCACCAGCACCCCAAGATCTCTCCTGGTTCATCACAGAGAGCTCAGAACACATTGGTGTATATGTGCAATTTGTATTTCTTGCCCCACTGTGCATCACTGACATTTATTCACATTGAAGCGCACCTGCCATTTTGCTGCCCATTTTCCCAGTTTGGAGAAATTCTTCTGGAGTTCTTCAAATCCCTTCTAATCTTCACAGTCTAGAAATAATTTGTGTAATCCACAAACTTGGCACCTTGCTGCTTATCCCTAACTGCAGGTCATTTATGATCAAATTGAAGAGCATAGATCCCAAGAATGATCCGTGGGGCACACTGTTTTTCATCCTTCTCCATTGTGAAAGTTGTCTATTAACACCCACTCTCTATTTTCTGTTCTTCAGCCAGTTCCAAATATATAAAGAGGGCCTGCCTTCTTTGACTCTTGAGTTTTCTCAGGAGCCTTTGGCGAGGAACCATATCAAACGCTGTCTGAATGTTTAGATATATAACATTAAGGGGTTTGCCCACATCCACGTGCCTGCTGACCTTTTCAAAAACCTCTAAATGGTTTGTGAGGCAATGGAAGCCATGGTGATTCTCTCTCAGCAAAGCTTGTTCTATATAATTTCAAGATTTTATTCTTGTATTGGGCTTTCCACAGTCTTACGTGCAACAGATATTAGGCTGACTGTCCTGTAGATTCCCAGGTCCCCTCTCCCTCCTTTTTAAAGACTAGCATTATGTTAGCAAGCTATTCTCCAGTCCTCTGGCACAACTTAAGGGATGAGTTGTATATCTTAGTCATAAGATTCAACACAATGTGCCATAATTAATACTGAAATCATCTTTCAGTGTGTGACAACTAAATGTAATGTATACAACAGATACTTGAATAACAATCAAGGAAACTGAGGCTGCCTGTTTTATCAAGCAGATATCTTGCAGTGATATCTTTGTTTTTTAATGCTTGGAATTAGATCAAGACATGTCATACTGCTCAAGTTTTATTTGACAATACAGTATTCCTTTTCATTGCTTCTAAAAGGTTGTTGGGTGGAATTTTAATTTTGCGTGTATGAAATAATGGTCAGTCTTCTCAGTGTCCTCTATAAGCAAATACTGTATAAGGAAAAACTGATATTCATTCCAGAAAAATTATACCTTGCATTATCCTCTATTAAAAAAAAAAAATGATGCCAAAGCTGGCTTGCAATTGCAACACATAAAATCCAGTTAAAAATAAGTACAAAAACCAATAAAATCATACTGAAAATGGGGCTGCTCATAACAGAAATTCGAAGAGGAGTGTTCAAAACACAGCTTGGAGAAATACAAAGATCATCTGTGCCAGTCAGAAGGACAGCAGGATGGGGGCCATTCTTGCAGCCCAATCCTATCACCCCCCCCCCCCCCGCTGGCACAGCCACACCAAAAAAGGCATGCGCTGTATCCAGTGGGGTGTGTGTGTGTGTGATTGGGATACTATGGAAGGGAATGGGGATTTAAATCCCCATAAACCTCTTGCTCTGCAGTGGATCTCTTCATATCTGCACCAGTAATTTCACTGATACAAGTCTGAGGATAAAAAGGGGACAGGGAGCCTGCTGATGGAGGGGATTAGCAGCAATCATCTTGCCTACTCAGCATCTTACAAAAATATTCAAAATCCAGAAACTGGCTGTACAGGACACCCAGACAGGAGGATGGGCTTACAATAGACTATCATGATCTTGTCCTCATCCCTGCAGGCTACTGTACAGAAATCTGGCAGACAGAGCCGGAAGAGACCCACTCCTATTGCCTTATCCAACCAGGTTTCCAAAATGTGTGCCAGGTTGGCACCCTCACCCAGGACCAAGTCCTAGATCCAAAGTAGTTTTATTTTTCACCAACTTGTCATTCAACAGCAGCAGCTTCAAGCTGGAGGGATTGCTGCTAGGGCCACCAGTGTTCTGAGGACCAGATGTTGAAATGGCCCACCTGAGCCCTACTTCCATACCTCCTTGACCCATTACCCTTGAAATGGTGGCGCCATGTGGTGGCACCCAGCACCTCATTATTTGAAAAACACGTCCCCTCTGAAAGAATAAACCTAATTTTTGTCTTATATGTGAGAAGTACGGAATTATTCCTGCAGTTTTCCCCCACACCTATAAAACAAAAGTTAGGCTGTATTCTTGATGGAACAGTTTTAGTTACAAGGGACTCTGAGCTGGCTCAGCACTGGCCCAGCTGTGTCTCAGGCATGTTTTTAATGTAGACATAGAAATTTCTAATCCTATGCAGTATGCCAGAGATCATGCTGGAGGAAATCTATTCAAATGCAAACCTGGTCAATTCAATTACCAGCCTGTAATAAAATTTACTGTTGCAACATCCATGTTGGCCACAGCAGTTGCTAGATGCTGATATCACAGTATGACTAAGAATTGACAGAGTAAGTCTATTTACTAAAAAAAAAAAAAAAATTAGTTGCAAGACTTAAAATAAGATCAGGTTTCAACAGCTTTGATAGGAGCATGATATCTCTTGCTGGACCTTAAACACAATACCCATGCACACCTTTATCACCATAGAAGTTGGGAAATACTAAGATTATAAAAAGAACGCTTTTTGGCCTTTCCATAAGGAAACTTCCTGTGCAGAATACAACCTTATGCATGCATGTATTTATATAGACATCACACACAGGTATAGCTGTACAGGCCAATACAGAAGTTACTTCCTTTTTTACCCCCTCTGTCATTCACCCAGCGCAATAGAAGGAGAGAGAGCGTTTTAATCCCTCTTTTCCTCCAAGTCTCTCACACTCAGGAACACTCCAGCCCACGGGGAGGAGGTTAGAGATCCTTTCAAATTGATCCATTTGGGTTCTTCTAGTGAACAATAACAGGTTTTTTTTTTAAAAGAGCCAACTAAATAGGCATCTTGAAGAAAGGAGTATCGCAAGGATTGTGATAAGAGTTTGCCCCACATGAGTTTGTGTAATTTGACACTGATTTGACAGGATAATCTGGGAACAGGGTGGGGAGGGGGAAGGATCAGGAGGACAAAGAAGAAAAGAGAGATGAACAAGGAATGGGGCTATTCAAGAAATGAACATTGCTGATTCCTGATTCAGAATTGAGAAACTGTGGAAGGATAAATGACCAAAGAAAAAGTGAATATCTTGCAGTTATTAATGATAGGTACTTGCCAAATTTGGCCCTGCACCCCAAAAACACTTGGCCTTATTGATGGAGTTATCTCCAACAGGAAGGCCTAAGAAAATCAGGCTAAGTGTGTGTGGTTAAAAGTCTTGCTGCTGTCTTGCTGTTGCTCTGGTCTGCTCATTTACACTTTTTTACTGCAAGTAATGACCGAGATATTTCCTGTGTATTAGTGTCCATGCATCTGCAGTTGCTATCTTTAATTACTTATGCTGTGCTGTCATTCGAAATTCCTAAGATCTCTTTTAGTGCTTGGCCAGGCTCATTTGTTATCTGAGAAACTGATGCATGTTCACTAATTGGATGGTATACCATAAGTTCATTTGATAATCAATCAGCACTTAGACAGGAGAGAAACAGGCTTGTTTTTGTTTATTGCTCACAGTTGCTTGTAAGTCAACATCAAGCACTCTGTAACTGATTAAAACACACAGGGTAACAATATGTGGGCTTTGCCATTCAGTTCCAAATGGAATACAAGATTTTTGAGGGATGTAAATATGGACAACTCCATTAATTCAGTGGCTAACACTGTTCTGCTACCAATTTTTGTTCCTAAGGTCAGTGAAACTGATAAGACATTTCCTGAATGAAAAGTTACTGTTCAGAGCTGTGCTTCTTCATCACTTTTTCTTTAAGGAACTGAGGGCCCAATCCTATTCAACTTTCCAGCACAGATGCAGCCACAAAGTAAGAGATGTTCCCTTACCTTGAAGAGGCATACATGACTGCTCCCCCACCATAGGATGCAACATAGCCAGTTGGCATGGCTGCATCAGGTCTGGAAACTCGGGTAGGATTGGGCCCTTAGTGACGTACACACTATATTGTGCTAAAAACGGACAGTCACTAGGAAAGATAATTTCTGATTTCCAGTAATTGGCAGGTGAAACTTACAATGAGTTCTACAATAGTTATATAAACAATTAATGAAATATTATTATTATTATTAATAATAATAATAATAATACAGGCATTTATATACCGCCTTTCTTGGTCGTCAGATTTCTCCTTGGAGAAAAACAGCCAAAACACAAGTTGGCATCCCTGTTATGTAGGGAAGTGGAGCCATTGGTGAGTACACCTGAAAGAATAGTTTTTAAGCTGATACTTGAGACTTTTAATCATATTAGACACATGAGATCCAAGTTAGCTTCAAAAGATTCCTTCTATACTCGTGTTTCATTAATTGTGTCAGAGGCTACATCTAAATACACAAAGACAACACAAAGGCTATACTTCCTTATGTCAACATTTGTACATGAGCTGTACAAAGTACCAAACTAATTATTCATAATAGAAAATTCTAAATCCTGCTTGTGTGTCAAATGTTACATAGGAAATGAAGCCTGCATGTAGAAACACATGTGTGCCCTGCTGAATTGATTCATCTCGTTAAGGAAAGGTGTGAACGAATTACATTGGTTTACACATGTAGGCCTCGTATTGCATGACTGCATATGTTGGAAAGACAAACATATGGCCAAGGCCTGTTGTTGTTTTTCCTCTGCTTACAGAACATAGGCGCTGAGGCCATGTGTGAACCAGCTCTTTGTCAGAGTTGCTTCCCTTGCTCCTGCCTTAGGTGTGGCATGCATGCATAGACTCGCTGGGTTTCAGTCAAGTCTGAAACCTAGATTCTTGAACTTGAATTATCAGTGAAATACATAAGCCTGTTTCTATTTAGGGAAGAGGCTAGGTGCTCTGTATTCAGGCCATAAGCAAATGTATGCTTAGAATGTGCCACAAACAATATTTAGGCATGCTCTCAGTAACGGTAAGCGTGTGCAACCTAAGACTTTGTAAATAAAAATGTGTTATCACCTTCTGTGTTTTGAGGCCAAGGAGAGAAAAAGCTTATTTGATTCCATTCTTCACAGCAAATTCTCCTTTGCAAAAAATAACAAAACCCATGCATAATAGATTGCCAAGCTAAATTTCTTTCACAGTCTAATATCATTACTTTGCCAAGTAGAAAACAGAAGTGATTGCGTGAGGAAAGGTAAGTGACTACTATCTTCAAAAACGGGAAAAGCAAACACTTTTGAGGATATTCAAGCAAAAATATTTCTAAATTGACAAGCAAAACAAATTTACTTTTATGTCTCTGTGAAATATAACAGATGTACATTTCCTGTAATACTGAACTTGAAGCAGCTTATTTATTTAATAAGAAATTATTTAAATTTCTTATTTAATAAGAAATTAAATAAATGCTTAATATTTAAATAAAATTAGAGCTCAAAATTACTAAAATATTATGTGACAATGAACCTTCTAGTTGTGTGTATTTTTGTGTTACCCATCTTTCTTCAATTTCCAGTAATATCTCAGATTTGGCTTCAGCAAGAGATAATAGATGTTATTTGCCCATGTTTTGATTTTCATTCCTTTTGAAATAATAGAGGCACACTAGTCTCTGAGTTATAGCTGGCCACACTGTTGTGTCAACCCATTTGTACTATAGTTGTGCCCCAATTTCCCTAAAACAATTATCTTTTCCCTCCTGTTACATGAAAGTGGATGATCTAAACACTCTGCAAAAAATACTTTCATCTCGTCACTTTACACTGAAAAAATTCTGAAGATTTGGTTGGGGAAATTTTTTTAACCACCACCTCTTACCAATGTTGCACAATGCAGCTACTGTATAACCAGACTGTGAACTGGAAAAGCCCAATCCAGAAAACTCCTCTATCCTAAAATGAGCTGTATCCTAAATGCCATCCCTCCACTGCCATTATGAAGGTAGGGGTGTTTTTGCCCCATCCCCTCCCTTAGCGAGGCAGGGTGGGAGAATTGGGACATCTGGTTAGGAATTGGTACAGCTGGGGGCAAGCCCTGGTCAGCAGTCAGCCCAGCTCACCTGCTTTGGGCTCAGTTTGTTTCAGTTCTGTGAGGAGCCCAGGCGCCCTCTTACTGGGATACTCTGAGACTAGCTTGTTGCTGTCTGGAGTTGGGTTGGAATTTTTTGTCTCTCACCTGATTGGCTGTTTATAGGCAGCTTTTTTTTTGTCTCCACCAGACTGCTCTAAGGGTACAATGTCACGAGCCAAGCTGATCATACCTGGCAGGTATATTGTGGGACAGGGAGTAGGAATAGAAAGTAGCGTGCACCCTGAGGCAAGCAAGAGTTGGAGGGTGAACAGAACCAATTTCCAGAGGCTTTCTGGCTTGGGGGATTCTGGTGACCCTTCGCACTTGGGTTCAGAGTCTACCTCAAAGTCTTGCAGTGAGTGGTGTCATTCAGCTGCCTTAGCCCTGTTGAGGTTGGCATGGAAAAGCTGTGATTGTTAGCAGAGGATTGGCAGCTTTGAGTCAGGTTGTTAATGCCTGGAAAGGGTAAAAGACAGTGGTGTGCTCTATCCCCAAAGTAGATTCCCATACTAAAGGGGGAAATTGCACAAAGTTAGGACCCGTTACAGAATTTGCAGTAGCTTGCTAATTGGCATTAACTTGAATAAATGTGATCCAGTTTTAACCCAAAACATGACTTCTTGTGTTTGTTGAGAAGTTCATGGGCAAAGGAAGTATGATAAAATAGCAGGTGTGTATTGAATTAATTAATTAATTGCATTCCTATACTTAAAGCAGAAACTCCTTTAATGCACACAGTTTTGTTTGAAAAACAATTAGTGAATTCTGTTGAAGAACTCTGTGAATTGTTGAAGAACAATTAGTGAAACTTTTTGGCATGATTTAAAAATCTCTTGTGATTATTTCATAACTCTATATCCTTTTTTTTTGCCCTTGAATTGGAAGGAGTTCAGAAGCCTTCCTGCACCATATAACTGCTAGAAGTCCATCATTTTTAATTAACCAAAGTATATTGTCCCATCTTTGACTTCTGAATAGCCCCATTTGTCATATTTTCAGTTCTCAGGCTAAAATAAAAATTAGCATTTCTGTATTACTAGGGAAAAAAAATTCTTCTTTTAAAAAAAAAATCACCAGATTTAGCCCAAAGGGGAAAATGGGTGAGCATTTGCTTATGTACCAGAAATACAATGACAGCTATGTAAGTGAAACTAAGGGGGAGTTGGAGACATGCCCACAGGATGTAGGACTGGGTTTGATGTGTCATCTTTTCTTTTCCCATAAGCCCTGAAACAAATAGCTGCTTTTTGCCCTTTCTCCTTGGTACCCATATGCATTTGTTTCAGAATGCTTCAGTTTAACATGAAGCCAGTCTATGTTGCATCTGCAGGAATAGGTGACTCCTGTAAATTAATTCTTCAGTTTTATTTTTGTCTTTGCCATGTATCTACTGCACCAAGCAAATGTGATTGACATTCCTTGTACAGAAGATATTGAACAGCTTTAGCACAAAAAAAAAAAAAAATGTATAAGGTCTATGAGTGAAAAAGAAAATTTGCTAAGTGGTCAGTTTAAGTTTTCTTGAACTCTGGCACGATTCTGTTCAGTGACTCACCCCTCCCAGGTTAGAATGAAATAAAGTTAACAAAGTTTGTGCCAGATGTTCGTTCTCTCTCTCTCTCCCCCTTCAGTGTGGGGTCCTGCCAGGAGAACATGAAATCACTGGCACTGAGTACTAATCACATAATACTTGAACTTGTGGGCTTGGCACAAGACCTGCTGAAAGCTGAAGAACTCCACATGACCTCCTCAATCAATCAAAGCAGAGAGGGTATCAAGGAACACTAAAATTACGAGCTGCAAATATCACATGTGTGATCTCATGGAGCTGTCCCTCAGATCTTCCCTATGTATTAAGCTCTGCCTCACTGTAGAAACAGTTCCAGGCAACATTTCATTGGGGTAGCCGCAAAGCAAGACACACCTCTCCACTTGAGCCAATGGTATCCATTTGGTCAGCTGCTTGGAGTTTCTGCCAGTCTGCAGCATCTGTCATTTTCCACTGTCTGGGACACTCTTTATCTGAGCCAGATGATGATTTTATTTGCCGTCTGCAACATGACTACTGTGGGCAAAAGCCGACTATGTTAAATCCAAGATAAGTGAACAATGCATATCCCACACTAATGCACTCGTAGCAGTCAGTAATTAGCACTGATAGTTTCTTTTGGGCTAAGTACACAAAAATAAATCATGCCTAACAAGTGATGAAAACTAAGAGCTGTGGAAATCCAATTTGAAATCTGGTTTGCCTTGTCTCAGAAAATATTCTGATGCTCTTATTAGTAATTATAAGCAATAGACACAACTGTGTCTTGAATTAGGTGATTGTGTGTACAACAAATTTTTAAGTGGGAGTAAAATTACCAGATTAAAAAAAAAAAAAGAATGCTTTTCAACTATTTAGAACTCATGACCCTATACACAATATTATATTTATAGTATGTCAGTAATTGGCTGTTCCTTATCTAAGAGCTCTCCCTTAGCCATTGTCAGTAAATATTTGCATATTCACTGTTGGATGTGGAGAAGAATCTATAATGGATTTGTTTTATTTGTACTTTTTATTAAGTTTACATTTTATACAAGCAAAGTAAAATGGAACCCATCTGCCAAGGGGTCAAACTACATGCTGTCTTGAGCTCACAATTGTCCTTTGCATGCTTGTGTTTTATGGTGTGCTTTTGCTAAATAGCAATTGCATCAGGTCTTGATCTGGTTCAGGTCTGTGGATGCATGGAACAGAAAGCTCAAACCCTTGTCCTGTCATGGTTTCTGTCTTGATTGGGTCTCCATTATGATTGGGCAGTTTGCCTTGGACAAACAGATGAAACATTCCCAAGGGCCTGATGTCAGCTGAAATTGAAGGTTGCATATCACCATATGGACAAGCTGTAGTAAAACGGGGCTAACTTCTAAGGAATTTGTGAACATGCAGATTCCTGCATTTTCCTATTGTTTTGTTTATATCCCAGCCTCATCAACTTTGAGCATCTAATGTAGAGAACAATAGAATGCTGCAAATCAGTGATGCAATTAGTTTGACTAGGAGAAAAGCCTTATGTATGACCTAGTGACAAGATGAGCCTTGTGCCACAGAGATTTGAGAAATTGGTCTTGGGAACCAGAAGGTATGGATTGGCCAGTTCGTTAGGGAAGTAGGTGTGGTATGAATTGGCCACAAGAAGCAGGAGTCTTGGCTAAGGAAGCAGGCGGGAGATAAGGAGCTAAATTATACAGGGCTAGGAACAAGAGGACTTGGGTTCTTTTGGAGGAAGAGAATACTCAGAGTTGAACTTCAATGACTGATACAAAATAAGCAGCCAAGTCTTTCCCTGAAGTTTATCTTGTTGTAGTTTTCCTCTTCTGATCAATCTATACTTTTAAGACTGTAATCTGCAGAAGTCAGTATGTACAAATTAATGTGGAATGAAGCTGGCAAGGTCCAAAGAGGGTTTAGAGTCAACATACTTACCTAGGTAAACCCCTAATAATCTGAAACCCATCAACCTTTCAAATAGCTCCTGGAGGGTCTGTTCATTTATTAGAACTATTTATAATCTGCCTACTAATCATACTTCTAAAGACTTGCAATATAGTTTTTTTAAAAAAATCTGAATCCTAGAATCCCTCCATAAGAATTGCCAAATGAGTCTTATGGCTCCTAGTTCCTGTAGTTCCACATATAAAAGGACTGGAAGGGTTGAAGGACAAAACCTCAGCTGATCCCATAGAAACCCTATCCTGGAAATGGTTGCCCAAGCAGCCTGGTTAGGAAAGTTCCTTACAGGATGGGATTTCCTCACCTAGGTTACTGCTTCCTCCTCTTGGCAATACACAAGAGACACAGTGGCAGAGGGCATCTACAAAGCTCTCCCTAGCACTCAGATGTTATAGCTTGATGATCTGCCACCAAAAACTAAACATGACACATGAATCTGAAGATGCCATTTGCAGACATGCATTATACAAACACAGTATTTAGTGGAAAAGAAAATCTTCCCTAGGATATCCTGAATGTGGGCATTTCTCAAAAATTCCTGACTGCGTAAACACAGCAATGTGTGCCTATTTTATTGTCATTGTCTTTTGCCAGCTTCGTGGGTTGTTGACTTACAAAGACAAGGAAGATCTTTTATTTTGCTCTGAAAATGGTCAAACAAGGGCCTCTGATCTCCCTAATCCACAGTCCCCTTAGCTAGTAATCCACATAAATCATCTGTAGACTTGTCACCAGCTCTGGTAAATCTCTGAAAGAGCAGTTAATTTTCCTATCTTGTGTACGGATAGGGTAATTTTCCCATCTTGCCAGAAAATGCACATGGCTGATGAAGCAGAGGAACTATCACAGTTGTAACTGCCCAATAATTTCATATGAAAACGGAAGAAGAAAAACTAGTTGTACAAGAGTTATTAAGATCCAGAATGGGCATGAAAGAGTATTTTAGGCTGAGTGGTGCATGAGAGAACCAATGGTGCATGAGAGAACCAAGTCAGCTTTTAATTCTGTGTTTAGAACTATGTTCCATTCATTTAATTCAACATGCTGATTGTGCAGGTATTCCCCCACAAAACATGCATGACACAAATCTTGGAAAAGCTGGACCATGATTTATTTGAAATTACAGTGCCGGGCAGCAATTGGCAGCTGAAGTGGGTCCTGACTCAACTCCACCTCTTTAGTTCAGGCACCTAACTAGAACAGTTAGCCTGCCTGAACCCTCCATTTGGCAAACCAGCATGGCTCAGAACCTAGGTTCACCCACAGGCTCCATTAGCCCCTGGAAATGGGATCAAGGAAGTTGAATTGCTCCATCCAACCTGCACTGGGTGACCACTAAGCTGAGCATTCCTAATTCCATCCTGGGGTCAAACCAGGCCAAACCCTGATCCAGGTGGCCTGTAAGGACCAGCACTGACTTTAACCTTGCCTGTTGTTTGCCTAAAGGCAGACACTGGATCCCTATTCCTCCTCCCTGTCCAGCACCATCCTGTCAGACACAGCCAACCTGGCTAAAAACCCAAACCCAAAGGACAGTCAGGGATAGGCGAAATAACTTCCCTCCATGGCTAATCAGTCTGGAAGCAAAAAAATTCCTGCCTGGCCCCAAAAGTTAGCCAGCTAGTCTCTAACTGTAGTGTAAAGGGTGGGTGAGTGGGTGGGTTCTACTGAAGCCAGAGGAAGAGGGAGGTCTGTGAACTGCTTTTCTGCAGCGTGCCAGAGCTGTCCACTCTCCGTATGCCCAATAGCAGACCAGCAAGTTGCGCGGGTGGGAGGGTGATGGAACCTTGCAAAGTTGCCTCCCTTGGAGGCTCATTTCCTTAACATGTATGAATCTGTCAAACCAATCTGAAACCTGTAGTAAAAATTGAAATGAAACTATAGATGGAAGAAAAACATTTATTCAAAAGGTACTGCTGTAGCCATTTCCTACTCTGTATTGGAAAATATCCCACTTAAGTACACCTCTGACAAATTAGAAGGTTAACTGACCAACTATTATTACAGTTCTTTTTGCTTATGTGGGGCAGAATATTTCTTTTGTCCCCACCTGATTTGCACCCCACGTATTCCCCATCTGAAAATTAAGAATTAAAGGTCTTGGCCGCAAATGTAAACTGAAGAATCTTTGAAACTTGTGTGTGTGTGTGTGTGTGTGTGTGTGTGTGAGAGAGAGAGAGAGAGAGAGCGAGAGAGAGAGAGAGCAAGCAAGCACATGGCAACTCCATCCCATTCAACATCAAAGAATTTCATTTATTAGAACAAGGAAAGTTACAGTACCATTAAAACGAATGGACTTTCTCTCATTGCTGACGTGCATTTGTTCTTTTTTCCTTTCTTTTTTTCCTCTCTTCCTTCTCTTTGCATGCTTTTCAGCCTTCATGCTGTAGCAGTGGAGCAGAATGCTGATGAGAAATTGTTCCATAGAAGCATCTGTTTCTCTAAGCAATTTTTTTTTTAAGGGAGATTTTTAGCCTTCAAATTGAGGGTAAAAAGCCTTCTCTTTATAATATTATACTTTAGGCTCGTTGACCCTGTTCTCTCCAGGATATCTCTTTGGTGATGTTTAATCCTATCTGGATAGTTAAGATGTTTCAGCAACATCTCATCTCTAATTAAAATACTTTTTATGAAGCATTCTTAAGTACAAGCACTTAATGAAGTTAAAAAATGCATTTAGATGCAGACTGTGAAACTTCAATTGCTGAAGTTACTCTCAGGGGAGAACTGTGCAGTTAGAAGACATTTGAATTGCTAGCTAGCTATCCTAGTTTGTCCTTATTCATTTCTTTACTTTCCTGCCTTTTTAAATGCTGGTCAGCTGAAATAAATGTTTTCTCCCCACCCCTTCTTCTTCTTCTCTACTTTCTTGCATAGATTGAACTGTGACACGTGCCAGTAAAGTGGCTTCTTGAGAATTTGAACGTCTTTGAACGTGTTATCTGATTAAAGGGATGTATATGTCTTTAATTCTCATCTGCAGTTCCACCTTTGACCCTATCAGTTAAAGCAGAGAGGAGCTTGAGTCAGCATAGTCCCAGATTCAACCCAGATAACCTGAAATATTTAACCCTTTTGTAGACAGCATAATAACTATTAAATTCATTATTTCCTTTGTTATTGAGACTATGGTTTATTATATATAGTTTGGTAATGAAGATGGAAAAAAATACGTTTTATCAATGCCCTGAGAATGATGCAATATATGCTTATTCCACCTGTAAATTAGGGGACTGGGCCAGTAAGAAGTTACTGTGTGTAAAAATATTGGCTTTAACATTGCACATTAACCAGAATCCAAAATTGTGCTATAGATTTATTAGAGAAGTTATAAGGACACCAAGGATACCAGACTCAAACCTGCTTCTCACGAACAGTAAATGATGTGGGAAACCTATGTCTTGACTGTACCACTTCACACTGTAGGACTTCACATTAGCGAAGTCTTCTCCCTACATTTAGTTTTCTATGCACTGAAATTGATTTTTATAATGCAAGAGCACTGAATCATGTTAACCCCTGCTAACAGTTTAAATTGATATAATCTAGTAGCGCTTTACTGGAATCAGATTTCAGTACGCTGTCAGATTCAGAGTATGCTATCTCTGGGGATCCCAATTCTGGGGGATCCAGTTCATTTGCAGTTTCAGAAAACTGGGTCATAGAGCAGGAGGTGATCAAGATAGTGTTGTGTTGCTATAATAGAATTAGAATTCAGAAACTTTGGAATCTGTTCTAAAGACTTGCTTAGCTTGATTGCTCTGATTAGCAAGATTGTGGTCAGGAGTGCACGGAGCATGAGGAAACATCTGACAGTGGCTATGCCATTCAGTCTACCCATCTACATTTTACAGCTGGAGGACTGTGAAAGTGTCAGGCAGCCCAATCCTGAGCTGCCTGGGGCGCCCAGGCTTGGCGGCACCGAGAAGGGCTGCCACTGCATCCTGCACCTCCTGGGCGCCTCCCGGGATACTTTCATCCCCTTCCCCCAAGTAAGAAAAGCAGCCCTGCAATGGGGCTACTTACTTTACACAGGTAAAGGCACTCGTGTAGGGTGCGGAGCCCTCCCCAAGCGCCTTGGACCTTGTGGAGCAGAGCTCCGTAGACCCATCTCCCTCCCTCCCCCCAGCACGCCTCCATCCCGCCCCCGGCATGCCTTCCCTGCCCTCTCTCCACCCCCTGGCAGCCTCCCCCCTCCCTGTCATGCCTCCTCCCCACCCCTGTCCGCCCCCGGCCGGCACTGGGCTAGCATGGGTGGGAGTCCGACGGTGAGCCTTGCAAACGTGCCTTATGGCACGTTCGCGACAGTGCTCGTCAGCACGGAGCCGTGCCACCGAGCACAGGATTGTGCTCTGAGTTGGCAATTTGCTATGGAGCTCAAAGTCTGGAGCTCAAACTACAACTTTATGTCCCTTGGACCAGATTTGTCCTCCTGGACTCTCACCCTGAAGTGTGGAAAGCCTTAAAAGGGCCATCTTCTAGCAAGAACTAGATGCTTTTGTCTCAGCTCTCACTCCCACATTGCATTTCCTAGTATCAGTAATGCAGATTACCTAGTATCAGTAATGCAGAAGATAAGTGGCTTTAGGTATGGGTATGGAGGATTCAGAGATTCTGTCTCTGGGCATCCCAGTTCAGGGGCTTCTGTTAAGGATTTCAGCTGACTGGTTCAGCTTCCAGCATAACAAGCTTGTGTTATGAGTGTTACTAGGCATGATTTTAGGATACATGTGAAAAGCACGCATGAGGAAAGTCTACTGTGAGTGTAAGTATTAAATATAGTGGCCAATGTCACAAGTCAGTGGGAATGGCATGAAAAGGAACAAATGTATTTACTCGTATTAGACTTGCAAAAACTCAAGGCCTGGTATAAGCCCATCCTGTACCTGAGATGACACCTTGTCTTTCCCTCCTTGAACAGTGATGTGTTCTAACACCACCCCATCTGGAATTCTTGTCCTCTCCTGACTCCCCAGGAGGTTTCTTTTGCCTCCCTATTCCCAGTGGCTAACTGTGAGCCTCCCACAGCTACCCCTTCTGACTCACACCCTCCCCTTCCTAAGAGTTTGTTCTTTAAAATCCTTAAATATATATGTGATCACTCTTTTAAACCAACCATAATTTTTTTTAAATCCAGTCATAGCCAAATCTTGCCACAATTATATGCATTTTTCCTGATTCAGGAGTACTTTAGACATGGTACTCTCTTTATATGGTTTTTGGGGGGGGGAGTTGTTTTTTGTTTTTTGAAAAATGTGTACATAATTATGGAATTATTTTGTATGTTTATAGGTTACCCTTCAGTATAAGACTCACAGCATGGCATTAAATTGAAATACAAAAGAAAACAAATACGAAAGTATAATAATTTTGTAAACCTCTCAGGAGCAGCAGCAGTAAGATCAGCAACAAACTAAAATTAGCAGAAGTCATAAAAGAACTAAAACTAACTGCAGATTATGATGAAATGCCTGGGTAAATTAAAAGAAAAAAGCCTCCATGAATACATCACAGTTGGTGCCAGGCAAAGTTCATTGGGAACAGCTTGCCGTACAAGAGGCACCAAGACTGGGGCCTACATCCTTAACCCACTTTCCAGCACTGGCATAGCTGTGCCAGTGGGACATGTGCTGCATCCTGCAGTTGAGAAGCACTCACAGAGGCCTCCTCAAAGTGAGGGAATGTTTGTTTCCTTACCTAGGAGCTGCATTGCCCTAAAATTGGCGCTGGAAAGTGGGTTAGGATTGCACCGTAAGAAGGCCTTCTCCCCAGTCATGCTTTGCTTGATTTCCAGTGGCAGGGGACTCGGTGGAAAGACTCAGATGAACCACAAAGAGTTCAGACATAAGAGCATAAGACATAAGAACAGCCCCACTGGATCAGGCCATAGGCCCATCTAGTCCAGCTTCCTGTATCTCACAGCATCCCACCAGGCATTCTCATGTGGAGGCAATTCTTCAGATAGGCAGGATGCAAACTGCCTTAGGGTTTTGTAGGTATCAACCAGCACCTTGAATTATGACAGGCAGCCAGTGTAGCCAACCATGGCTCTGTCGCATCTAAAGGTCACACGAATGTGTTTTTGTTACCATTAGATGTGTTTGGAAGCCAGGTTCCTAGCACAGATCAGTGCATCAGAATGGACCCTCTTTTGATGTTCATGTGCACAGATTTTCCTACACCACTGTATAAAAGATGTCATGTGAGAGCAGACTTAATAACTAGGTGCATATAAATGATGTGGAGTTTCTCTGTCTAAAGCTGTATTTTATTTTTTACAAATAAGTTGCACATATATGTATGTTCAAATTAGTTGAACTTGGATGGGAAAAAGAAAATATTCACCCATAGTATATTGATGGCTCTGAAACTATGTTTAATGTACGTAATAATGCAAATAGGCTCTTGCTGTGATGGAATCATAGTAATAAGAGTTCAGTACTAGAGTGTTCAGGTTGCACCTGAGTTGGCTGGGGTCTGCCAGCCTCTGCGAGCCTACTGAGAGCATCTGTCTTGCCACCACCTTGCTCATGCTGTGTCCTCCACAGGCACTCTGATCCTTCCGACTAGGAGCATAAATCATCCACCTGTCAGGAGATCTTGCTGCTTGGATTATGCAATGCCTGCCTTCATTTGGAGATGGTGTGAGTCGAAGATTGCCGCAAATGGTTTGCATTCATTGTAATGCCATTTCAGCGTTTCCCTTGCTTTAATGAGGGATCGGGACGGCAATGACTTTCTGAGACAATGAATGCTGCAGCCAGGCTTTCTTTGTGCGTTTGTATAGCCTACTTTAGAAAGCTTTCTTTTCCATTTCCCCCCCCCCCCCTTCATTCATTCATGTGAAGACATGAATGGCATGAAAATTCGAGCAAAGAATAAGTGCCGTACAAAGCCAGCTGCTGTCCACAGGGTTGTACATTTGCTGGTTATGTGGCAGTCCACTAGATAATCAATGAAAAATGTTAAGACTCAGTCAGTTTAATGTTGATTATCTATTCATGCTGCCTCTTGAGCAGAAAGCAAATTTGTTGCTTCCAGTTGTGCTTTTGTTTGAATTCCAGAGTTGTAACTTATGTTGATGTGGACATATTGCTGACAAATATAGAATATGATCGTCTAAACTTCTGCAGGTGCTCCAATTATGGAGGTGGAACTTCCAGAAATCAAGGGTTTTTTCTGTTTACTGAAACATGTGTATGCTGTAGATTGAATAATGTATCTTTGGAAATTAATTTTGAAAGGAAGAAAGCCCAGAGCAGAGGGCCCTTGGATAAAAAAAAATACCACAAAGCACATACTTCCAATGTACAAAGTAGTTTCCTCACTCACTGCAATGTTGGGAATTAGTCTGTAAGTACCATTTTTATATATTCCTCTGTATGTTCCATAACTACCCTTACTTCAAACTATTCTTACTTAAGCAATAGTTATATTTTTAACAAAGGAAACAATTTGTACCTCTGTACGCTTTTATATTTGTATGGGATCTGTCTGCCTAACATACTATGGATATTGCCCATGCACTGGTTCAGATTTTACAAGTTACATGAAACTAGGTGTTTGTTCAGGATAATTATAGTCTGTTGTGCCTTTTCTTTTTTAACAATAGTTCCTCTTGGCCATTGAGGAGTGTAGAGTCTGTGTGGTGGCAGGAAGAGTTGAGACCCTTCAAGGAAGTCATCCAACTTGCTTGTAAACTTATTAATGTTGTTGTTAATGACAGTGATAATTAGCCTCGCGCTAGATCAGGCTCAGTTGTCCCGCCCCCCAAGGCCAGCCAGCCAATCAGCTGGCAGCAAAGCCCTGCTGCCGGCTGATAGGGGGTTTAGCCTGGCAATCAGCGCTAGCGTGCCCATACGGGCACGCTAGCTGCCTTTTTCCCAAGAGAGTGGAATCAAAAGTTTTGATTTTGTGTGGTCTTTCCCTCATGGATTAAGTAGCATGGTAATTCTTTCTATTTAACCCTGGCCTAGTAGATAGGAGGGGATATTCTCTTCTCCCAAAACAACATGATAGATGAATAAAAAACAAAAAGGTGGAAGCACCACTAATGTGCAAGGGCTGAACATTCCAGATTTGGTGGTGCAGCTGTCAATTGCTTGTCCCAACAGAACTTTGGTGTGGTGGCAGAGCTGAAAGTAATTCCTAGGCCATAACTGATAGACCTTTCCAATTGTACTGTAACAGAATTTAAAACATTTATTCACTTTATGATTTGCTTGTTTATTTGCTTTAGTACTTTTATATCCACCATGTGTCATAAAATGGAAAATTTGCTGCTAACTCAACATCCTTTCAGGAAATCAAACTGGGGCTTAAAAGCCAAGCAGTTACAATGAGACATGCTGACAAACTTCTTCAAGCTGGGGTTCAGAGAAGAACTTTGGGAGCTCAAAAAAGCCCATCTCAAATAAAGGGGGAACCCCCAGTGTTCTTTCACTAGCCTGAGCTAGTAATCATGAATCAGGACGGGAAGGAGGCAGAAGGGAGGCGTTGCTGAACAGGGGAGTGCAGGCAGTGGGCATCCCCGGGGTTGAGCAGGCGGGGAGTGGAAGGTGTGGCTGGGATCCCAACGGGATCCCGACCCCCATTTCCGGAGAGTTATGCTGGATCCCAACCACCGTTTATGGGGAGAACAGAGCAGCTTCAAGCCACTCGGCTCTCCTTGGACTTGTGCCACCTCAAGAGATGGCGCAAGTTCAAAAAGACCCATAGGGGAAAGGGTGCCTTTCCCAGAGATAAGGGGGAAAGTTTCCCCTTGCCTCTGACTGAGCCGCTTTTGGCCCCTAAATAAAATTTGAAATCTACATATGTGAATAATCCTTCTTTTCTTGATAGCCAGTGATTACTCTTGATTAATGTTCACATCCTGCTTAAAAATGAATGTGACCTAGTTTAAGATTGCATGTGTTGCCTCCCTGTTTTAACTAGTTGGATAAAAAATTGATGTTTTTACATTTTCCTCTTTATCCTACACTTGCCAGTTGTCATTGACAGATACCTGTAATGATGACAAGAATGTTCTTTTCAAAAGAAAAAAAAAGTCCAACTAAAACCAGCTATCACTGCAGGAAAGACAAAATAGACTGTTTCAATGCTCATACACAATATGTATTAGAATGAATAAAAGTTGCACAGAAAGGAGGGAGAAAAATTGCCACCCTTGATTTATTTCCTCTTCATAATGACAATCCTAGCCATCCCTGGTCATTGCTCCAATGCACTGAGTGTCCCAGAACGATCTAAAAACCTTTCACAGATGGTCAGTGATATTGGTGGTAGCTAGACCGTGGACTGTATTGTAACATGGTCAGTACACCAGACATGAATCTTGACTGTACAGAGAAAACCCTGCATATCTACGATTCCCTCCTTTTCAAAGGAATGAACTCTATAGAGCCTCTTGGTTTTCAGCATGGACCATTCTGAGAAATTAGGGTTTTTAACAAGAAATCAGCAAAGATCTTCACAAACTAAATGTGTAGACACTGCAGATGTGCTTTGAAACTTTATTTGCATTTGGTAACAAGCTAACCACTGCCATTAATTTTTTTTATGCTCCTTCAGTAACGCTAACCCAGTTTTAAGTAAAGCTTTTAGTGGATCACCCTCAATTTTTTTTTTCTTTTCAGTTTGGCTTAATCAATACATTTTAAAATGTATTTAAAATGTATTTGTATTGAAAATAGAAAGCAGGGACATTTGACAAAACCAACACAATGCTGACATAATCAGATGGAGAAAAATCTCAGTCTTCTATCTATGAAGAAATTAGATTTATCATCAGGAAAAAAGCATTCTCCTTTCATTTTCTGAAAGGTGCTTTTTGACAGACCCTTTGCAGTGGACGTCATGCTCACAAAACATGCTGTCACAGGGCTATTTGAATATGGTGACAGGCTCATTATCATGTTGAAGACAAGTGACAACACCACAGACTAGAAACGGACAGGCTTGCCAATCAGCCGTTGAAAGGATTGCTGTTGAAATAGGGCTTTTTTGTTAAAAGAACAGTAGTACAAATTGACAACGTTAATTCTTTTTTTTATTATACATGCATACACTGTAGTTATGGGTCCGTCACTTTTTGCATTGAAAATGGCTGTTTTTGAAGGTTTATTAAACAAAAAAAAAATGGCCCCCTAATATAAGGCGAAATTGTGTTCTAAGTGAAATAGATTGTAGGATTAATTTGTGTACTATGCTTTTAAAAACAACAGCAAAAACTTAAAATGAGATAACCTAAAAGCAGGAAAAAAGTTCTTATAAATTAGTTTTTTCATTATAGAAAAATAAAATAAATCTCAAAAGATCTTGTGATTTTGAACAAATATTGCAAAGGTCTATGATATAATGTGCAGTATCATTTGTTATCACAGTGGTTAAGGTACTCATAATAGTAAGCATTTAGACAAGACTAACAATCCTATTCAGCTCTGGCACAGTGCTGAAACTGAGCAGGCTGGAGATCTCCTTGGGGTAAGGTAACATTTGTTCTCTTACCCCCTGTCGAGCACCAGCCTGTCCAATGGGGCTACTTGGATCTATGTCAGCAAAATCGTTCCCGGACTGCAACGCTAGCAGCCAGCACACTGGCAGGAACGCTAGAGGCTTCTTGCACATGCTGGTGGATGCTGGGAGGCCCACTGGATCAAGTAAGCCTAGTGCAGGGGATAAACACGGCAGGAGAGGGTGGGGAGGGGAACTGGGAAGAGATGGGTGGGGTGGCCAGATTGGGCCAGGGAGCAGGGCCGATTTGGCGGTGGTAGCACATGCCGAATTAAAAAAAACCACTCCTTGGCTACCTGCAGGGAGCAACGTGGACTTGCACCAGCACTTGGAGTAGTGCAGGTCATGAGTGGCCCCATAGCGGTTACTGGTCTTGCCCTGGGGCAAAGGGACAAATGTTCTGCAGCTGAAAATCCCCCATAGGATGCAACGGAAGCCACACTGGCACTGCTGCATCACTGTGCAGGGTTTTAGGTTGGAATGGGCAGCCCAACACCTGTTTCACTGAAGATTATGTAGCACACAGAGGGCCCAGTCCTATCCAACTTTCCAGCACGGGTGCAACTGCAATGCAGTGCTGAGGTAAGGGAACAAATGTTCCCATACCTTGAGGAGTCCTCTGTGACTGCCTCCCTATGAAAGGACGCAGTGCATGCCCTATTGGCACAGCTGCACCGGCACTGGAAAACTGGATAGAATTGGGCCCAGAATCATTTATTCTGTTCTATTTCTCGTAGGCATCATTCAATGAGTGCTAGAAAACGTTGTTTATCTTTGGGATCTTCTCTTGGTTCAGCTTTTGAGAATTATTGAGAGTCTTAGAAGCAAACCCACGGCTCTTCCTGCTTCTCTTCCTTAGTGGGACCCCTTTTCCATAGCACTGCCAGGACTGAACCTCCAGGCACATCTGAAAAAATGTCCTAAGTGGTCATACTTGTCACAGTACGCCTTTTGTTTGAAGTCCAGGCTCTGAGAATCCATTTCCTTGTATGGGCACTGCTGTATTACCTGTTTGGTTTAAGTATACAATACAATAGGGCCTTGGTCAATCCCTGTGATTCATGTATACTGCTAATAGTTTGAATATTATCATTACTACCACTACTGTTCACCATTTATTTATATTTTAGATATTTATATCTGGCTTCGTCAGCAAAAGGGGGCTCTCAGAGCAGCAACTTTCAAACAATAAAACATAAAAATCAATACGATAACACAGTAAAAACTCAGTAAAGACACTGCAGAGCAGCCGCAGCTAATTTTTTTTAGCTGTTTTCCGTAAAAACAGAAGGTCTAAAAAGATCTAAAATGTCTGGCAAATAGAAGTTCCCTATCTGGTTTTGTTGGGGGGAGGGGAGGAGGACTGTACCAGCTGAGCTGCCAGGAGGGCATTTTACATGTGGCATGCCACAACCAGAAAGGCCTCTAGTCACCACTTATCTCCTCTCAAAAGCAGGAAAGGGCTATTGAAGATTATAGTAAGATTTGGGCAGGTTCTTGTGGAAGCAGGCAGTTGCTCCGGTACCCTTCTTCAAAAAGTGACCCATTTCCAATTTGACCCAACCCCCTTTCATCTGGATTCAACTCAAAATTGGTATTGGACTCTGCACCCACTGCAACCCATCCCTTCTTTCCAGGTCTTTGTCTTGGATAAGGAAACTACAGTCCTTGTTCAGAACATACAGGGCTGGCCCATACATGAGGACAACTGAAATGGGCATCTTGGGCAGCAGACTGGTGAGTGTCACTCACTTCTGTCTGCAAGCGTACTTTCACTGCTCTCCCTTCTCCTACCCTCACCTCTTGAATTGGAAAAGGAAGAAGTTAGAAGGAAAGTGCGTCTTCAGTGCTCCAACCCATCCTTCTCCTCCCTCCTCTGCTCTACCTCCTTCTTCCTGTTTCATCTAGAGCAGCGATTTTCATCTCATGGCCCACTGCCACTAAAATGGTCAAGGCACACCACCAGGTTTTTGACAATTGACGAGGCACACCATGCTGCTAGTAGGGGCTCACATCTCCTATTGGCCCTATTAATAAATGACCTTCCCCCAAATTCCTGTGGCACACCTGTGGACCACTCGCGGCACACAAGTGTGCCATGGCACAGTGGTTGAAAATGGCTGATCTAGAGACTGAGAGGAGTAGAGGCTAACATATCCTCTAGTACAGGGGTGTCCAATGTTTTTGGCAGGAGGGCCACATCAGCTCTCTGACACTGTGTCAGGGGCCGGGGGGGGGAAAAAAGAATTAATTTACATTTAAAATTTGAATAGATTTGCATAAGTTTACATAAATGAATATATTAAAGATTAACTTATATGAATGAATGAAGGTCTTGCAATAGCTCAAAGCCTATAAAAGGCCTTGCACAAAGCAAGGCCAGCCTTTCCTTCACTGCCACTGCTGCATCACAGATGTGTAAGAGCAAGCAGTGGAGCGAGCTCTCATCCCACAGTTCACATGAGAGGTCAAACAGTCGCCCTCACACTCAGAGAAGTTGCGTTGGACCAGTGCGGGCTTCAACAAATCTCCAGAGGGCCAGAGGCTCATTGGAGACTGGGGACTCCCTGAGGGCCGCAATGAGAGGCCTTGAGGGCCACAAGTGGCCCCCGGGCCGGGGTTTGGGCACCCTTGCTCTAGTAGGTACGGGACACTTGGCATGCCTTAGGTGCCAAGAAGTCTTGGGCTGGCCCCAAGAATATAAAATGGACACAATTTACCCAGGGAACTGTGTCCCATCTTATACATTCAGCTGGAAGTTCTTCTGAACACCTGTGCAGCTACTATTGACCAAACCAAAAAAACTAAGCACAGTAGGGGCCAATGAAACAATTAATGTCAACATAGTTTGG
This sequence comes from Tiliqua scincoides, assembly GCF_035046505.1. Lineage (NCBI taxonomy): Eukaryota > Metazoa > Chordata > Lepidosauria > Squamata > Scincidae > Tiliqua > Tiliqua scincoides. The sequence continues at coordinate 253,334,417 of NC_089821.1, forward strand.
CCCTGAAAAAAAGATTTTCTTAAAGAAGTACTAATGATGACCTCAGTGCTAATAATTTCACTAGGGAAGCATACAGGTAAGGGAACTTATTATCTATTTTCAAGCATTTTTTGTTCCAATTCAATGTACTTTAATAATAAAATTAAGAATAAATCTTAAGCAGCGGTGAGAGCTTATTTCAGTTCTGACTATGCTCCATTTTAGCTTCACATTAAATGCAAGCTCAGTTTTACTATACAACCCTTATTACAGTTTGGTTAATAGCAAGAGCCACTAGTAACACAGTATGTCATAATTTACAAAATAAAAAAAATTACTGTCCCTTGACTTGCTGTCAAACTTTAATGGCTGTTGTGTCTTGTACAAAATGTATGCATGAATTAATTTGTAGAATAGTATAAGCTGCACATTAATTTTCACATAAAGTTTCTAACAATGTTGATTTCAATGTAAAAATCTTTCTGGTAAAATATTCATGCAATTAATAACCCATATGGGAAATGTGTAGAAATTTAGGTGCTGGTTTAAAAGTCTAGCGGATGCTAAGACTGAAGGCACACATTTTACCTGGTAGAATTCATATACAGTTATTGAAATGACTGGGAGCTGTGCAAGAGCTATCAAATGTACACAGATGTGCATGGATTACAGCAAAAGCCTTAACAGGCTTCCCCCAGTGAGAGATGGATAACAAAACTCATATCTACATTAGTAATATCTGTTTGCAGTCATAACCAGAGTTATAGGTGGGAGAAAATGGTAATAAAAAAATAAAACACACATAACACAACTTTCTGGCACTTCTCATTTTTTTTTTGGGGGGGGGTGGATATAAACAACCCCCCAACCTGAAGTCTGTGAAAAATAAAACTTATTTGGTTTTTTATTATTATTTAATGGGAGGTGTTTGAGTAATAACTGTAACTGTATGTGCTGAGTCTATACCACCTATATCACCTACCTAGTACACCTTTAAAGCAATGATAATTATAATATAAATTTTGAATAAAAACACATAACCCTGCTTTCTGCACTTCTGCCTTTGGAAAACACCAAAATCTGTGAAAAAATAAAACTGTTTTCTCCCACCTCTAGTTTTACGGGGTGGTAGTTTCCTTATGCAAGGTGAAAGACTGGGATGAAAGGTTGTGTTACAGCAAGGGCAGTGTCTGAGATCTGTTTGAGTTGATCTCAGCTTAAGGAAGCTGGACCTTGAAATGAGGGTCACATTGTTCAAGTGCTCATTTTGTTCTCAAGTTCTCTGTTTGGGTATGCCTACCATTTGAACTCTTGCATCATCATTTCTACTGAGCCTCCCTTTCCTATTATCTCAGATCCATAGCCTCTGAAAAACCCACCTGGAGCATCCTCTGATACAGCACAGGCTGCTCCAACCAGAAAAGGAAATTGAGCAAGTCCTAATTTTCCCAAAAAAATCTCATGGGAGCATTGCAGGTATTTGTGTGAATGCGTAGGCTCTTTCCTTTAATGCTATCCCTCTGTTTGCATTAATTCTGCCCTGTCATGTGACAGCATCATCTTTCCAAGAAGATGTGAAGATAGTGATCTGGCCTCTTCTGAAATATTCCTGCTATGGCATGAGTGGGTAAGGCTTCTTTTGGTCTGACAGGAATTCTTCCATCATCTTCAAGCATCTTTCCTAGCTCCACCCCTTTACTGTATATTAACCATTCATTTAAGACACATGACTTGCACACATCAAGTGCTCTTGAAACTGTTGCTAAAAACAAATCTGCTCCATGACCACCAAACACTTTACATTCTAATTCTGGCCATATATGAAGGTTGCTTATGCACAGCGATAACATTAGCCATCTTTCAGTAGCAACAAGTGTTGGCTGTGGCGGAGTCCAGAAGCTTAAGATTCCTGTAATCAAAATGTTTTGCTGCTAGACATGAGTAATACAGTATGTGTTCACCTCCGAACATTAAATCTAACCTGGATTTGATTCAGCTGTGCAATGTGATACTGTGTTGATTCACACAGGCCCCCCCTTTCCTCCTTAAATATAGTCAGGAGCAAACAAGCTGGCATTTCATGTGAATTGGCTCAGATCTTTGTGATAGTGGCCAGCTTGCCCACGGATATGCGCCTTGTTGCTATTTCTGTAGACATTAGGTAGTACAGACTTAAAGAACAACAACAATATGACTGCATGGATTTAGTGTTACAAATCATCAGGCATTCTGTCTGTGCATTAGAAAGGGTGATATCTATTTATAAACCAGACGCACTATGTTCTCACTGTATTCTGAGGTTCTCTTAGCACTTACACAGGCGGTTTCATTTTTGTTGTCTGGGAAAGATAACCAGAAAGAGTATCAGTGTTGGGGAGTCTCACTAATGATCCTACAGGGCAGCAGTAGTGTATATGTATACACTTTATATAATGGTTGGCAACTTTCAGTCTCAAAAGACTACGGTATAAACCTACAGCACCCGGTATTCCCAGACAGTCTCCCATCCAAGTACTAACCAGGCCTGACCCTGCTTAGCTTCCGAGATCAGACAAGATCAGGCATGTGCAGGGTAACAGTATCGCCTCTCCAAAACCTGAGGCAGCTTACCTAAGTCTCAGTTTAACACCCTAATACAGCATATACAACAAAATAAAGCCCCTAAATCAGTGTTTCTCAAACTGTGGGTTGAGACCCACTAGGTGGGTCACGAGCCAATTTCCGGTGCGTCCCCATTCATTTCAACATTTTATTTTGAATATATTAGACTTGAAGCTACCCTGGTATATGACTACATTTGAGGAAATGTTACAGACCTGCACTTTTAACTAGGTATATTCTTTTAACAATGATAGTCAATGGGACTTACTCCTGGGTAAGTGTGGATAGGATTGCAGCCTAGGATTGTTAAAAATTTTCCTACTTGATTATGTCACTTCCAATCATGACATCACTTCCGGTGGGCCCTGACAGTTTCTCATTCTAAAAAGTGGGTCACAGTACTAACTGCATGAGAACCACTGCCTTAAAGGACAGGAAATGTAAACAACATATGAAACAAGCAGCAAGGAAGATGCTGGACTGTCATAATTAAAAGGGAGGACTAAATCAGCTGGGTGTGTTTTGTTTGAGGAAGAAAAAAGTACTTTTTATTGGAGGAAAAAAAATGTTGCATCTTTATATAAACGGTGTGGTTGATACCACTCTTTTCTCTTCCCTTAAAAAAACAAAACTTCCCTTGATGTGGGAAAGGGTTCCTGAGGGGTAGAAACAGTTTATCTTTAGCCTGGCATGTCTTTGGGGGACAATTTATTCTCATCTTGGAGGAAGAGGAGAGATTTTTAAGTTAATAATGTTTTTGCCACCTTGCTCTCCCCTCCTATCATGCTCACAGCCAAAGGTGAAAGCCTGCCTGGTGTCCCCTGTGACTAGTATAGAATCTACATCAGAAGGAGGGAGAGGAGGGGAGGGATGAGAAAACGAAGGAGTGAGATCAGCTCTGTGGTTTGCGGCATCCTATAAAACCAGAAAAGCCTTTACAAAAACAGGAGCCAGACAGAACTCATAAAAGCTAGTAATCTGTTCCCAACATAGGCCAGTTGGCAACCCTGAGCGATGGTTGTTTGTCATTACAATAGGAAGCCCTGCAAAACCAACAAAAGATTCCCAGTACATTTTATAGGTAATCAGTGGCTGCAAAATACTACTGTTAATAGTTATCATTTCTTTCGTGCTTACAGTGCTTTGATGCTGCCCAGCTATTCTGCCCTCCTAATCTTGCTTAGTAAAAGGAACCTGAGTCTGTAGAGGATAACTGGGCAATGAAATGGTTTTAAAAACCAGTGAGATTTCTCTTTTTAATGTTGTTGCCCCTATTGGTTATGATTAAGAGTGTTTACAGGTACTAAGGTATACTAAAATTTATGGCAATCATTTGCATGTACCAGGGTTACTAGTAAGAGCTCATTCCCCATGCAGACACTTAGCAAGAAGCAATTATTAACAGGAAAGAATGAGCAGACTAATTCTCAAAGGGAATTGCCAGCAGAGACCTCATTGAATGGAATGTGGCACCAATGGAGCGCTGTAACTCTGCCATGGGTTAGTTGGCAATACTTCCGGACTATGTTCGTGCTACAAATGTCAACCAAAAGGATATAGGCTTATGTAAGTTTCATTGTATGTTGTCCTGTGCTGGGTCTTACCAGTGGAGCATACTGTATAGCAAAACACCACCAACAAGTATAATGCCCCTGAAGCACTCCTGACATAACAGACCTGATGACTCCAGGACTTGCAGCATTCTTGTTAGGGTGAAATACCATTTTGCTGCCTACATAGAGTGTATACATGACCCCTCCTGACATGTCAGGCAGCTGCAGAAACCTTGCCTTTATTAGGCAAGGTTGGAAGGCTGTGAACTGGCTCACAGGCTGAACTTTCCTTTTTTATAAATGGACAACAATAGACAGACCTTGAAGCCTGAAGAGACTATAAGGTCCATCCCAATAAGGATGGATTCGTATGTACTGTATAAATTACCAAAGATGGGGCACTATCCCCCTGCCCCAACTTGTTCTTTCTCCCAGTCTGGATTCTATCTCCAAAAGCAGTCTAAAATACAGTACAAGATGTGTTTATCAATTCCAGGTACTTTAAAATATTGCAGCTGAGGTTGTGGTAAAAATAATTGCTTAAAAAGATGAGAGGTTGCAACGGGTGAATGGACAAAAGCAAAGAGAACAAAATCCTGACAATATTTTCCCGGTTTGGAATATAGCACTTCCTATTATAAATCTAAATGTCCTGAACTGTGTATTTACTTTTAAAGAGTCTCCATTATAAATTCTCTCTACCCCCACCCCAAAGATTTACACTTGAGAAATTTTATATGCTGCTTTATTCTGTGCAAATAAAGATGTTTCCATTTTAATACCCTAGAGGGTATAGCTGTCCAACCTAAGATCAATGGTCACTGGAAAGTCTAAAGAGCTTTCTGGATGAGATCTTTGACTGCTTTGAGGTAGATACCTTAAAAGGGTAAGAGAATGCTATAAATTCTTGGAGGGCTTAAAGGAAAGGTTGTTAACCTTAGTGATCCTGTAGTTAGATATGTACTGATATCTACTAACATTACATTGTTGTTTTTTTAAATCTAAGTGAGGTATTACATTTTTTGACAGAACCAGTAATCATGTGGGTGCAGCAATATATGGAAGTCTGGCAAATATTCATTTAGTTTGTTTGTTTGTTGCCAAATTCAGAGTTCACAGCTGTAAGCTCTTTGAATAGCCCTGTCCCTATTTATAGTACTGTAGAGAAATATTTGATTAGAACCCAGTGGGTTGCTCTTCTCCTTTGTGCTGGACTTTTTGCTAGTGTGAGCATATCTTTGAACTAGTACATCGCAGTCCCTTTATGGTTCACGCATGGTATGCTAGTAAGCTCACCCATTAAACTGAAAATAAAAAAGAGTCACGTTAAGTAGGGTTTGCGAGGCATTTAAGCATGCCACAAAGACATTTTAATTGACTCAGTCAATTTTGAGAAGAAACTCTTTCAAAGAAGGAACACTTATTCTCAATCATTTTCTCAATGCAGGAACACTTTCCAGTATGTTTTAACTGGAAGACTTGCACGCATCAATTAATTTTGATACTGACAATTAAGCAATAAAATAAATTCATTTAAAACAGCTAGTTTGTTTTAAGGGTCCATGCTGTCATCCTATCAAATTGTAAAACATTTGGGGGGTGGATTGTGAGGAATTAGAATTCACTGTTAATGGTCTGCATTTAACATGTCGGGTCACGGAAGTACTAACCAGATATATAATCAGTTACCATGTTATAGCCAACAGACTGTATTCCTTTGGATAGAATTGACTATATTCACTTAAATGGACTTGACTCCAGCACAATCACTGTATTCAAATGTCAGGGTAAAAAAAGAGAAGGAGGATGTCACATAGGGTCACAAATTATGTTGGATTTTGACAGATTGTAGCCTTGCTTTACAAGAGCAGTAACATCTCATTTGTCACCGTTTGATCTGGAAGTGCGGGAATGAGAGCGGAAGGCCCTCAATCTCCACCGCAATTTAATCGCTCTGAGGCCGACAGTGGCGGCTAAAGCCACCTGCCCATGCACTGTACTGCTGATCTGTTTTAATTTAATCGTCCGTCAGCTGGGATGAAAGCATAAATCGTCTTCCTTTGATCTGCAAACGGTGTGTTTTTGTAAAACAGGGTGCAGAATCAGGGAGACGGTTTTTGCATTTACTGCAACATAGACAACATGAGCTGAAGAGGTCTTGTAAGTGATATTTTAGTGAAGTCGTTAAACAGGAAGTTGCTCTTTGTGTAAACTGATATCGTGATGCAGTTTAGTTGGGGGGGAAAGCAGGACATAAGTAAAGGAACATATTGATTAATAACTTATCAATTATTCAAGTTTAAAGGGGAAAAACTGAATATCTGAAACCTCTTAGCACTTTGGAAAACTTTAACTGCTTTGCTTCCAGGTGGAAATTAAGACGAAATAGTTAAGTACTAGTATTTTATCGAATGTACAGTGGACCCCATGTGTGGTAGCATAGTTTGGGGTATTTTTTTTTTTATTTCTAAACGATATCTTAAAAAATCAAAGACCATGGAGATTAAAACCTTCTTTTAGTGCAGAGGCTGAACTCTGAATGTTCAGGGTCAGATAATGGAAAATTCCCCTGAAAATTACATGTAGTAAGCACACTATGTTGTGTCCTCAGCCTGACTGGTGCAGAAAAAGCAAGCAAAATGTACTTAGGCTATATTTTATTCTTTCTTTCATGTTTGAAAAAAAAAATGCAACCACCAAAGAGGCAAAAAGAATCAAGTATTGTTTTGTAATACATCCAGAACCAAATCTTCCTATTTCTTTGACACTTTTTAGACTATGAACCTTTAAATATGCAGTTTGAGAGTGAGAGTTAGAAAATTAAACTACAGAATTTATTAAGACTTGAAATCTAAAATAATAATACTCACTATATTTATAGTATTTTTCCAGTAGCTCAAAGCACTTTGAACTTATATCCCTAAAGTCCTCACAACAAGCCTGTAAGGGAGGCCAGTGTTGTTATCTCCTTAACCCAGATAAGACTTGAGCGTTTGTAAAAATAGCATTTCTGTTAATGTCTGGATTAAGTGGGTTGCGGATTGCTGCTGTGGCAATAGGTATTTTTCACAATTCTACAATTAACAAAACAAAATCTGATTTTAACTAGAACAACTTTATAATTACCACTTCCAGGTGAAGTCAGTGGAGCTTACATCTGAGTGAACGTGCATAGATAATATATAATGTTAAAAATAGTTATATTTTGACTTTCACCTCCCCATTAGGAGGTGCCCAAGATGCTTTACAGTATTTATAATGACATATAAATTCATTGCAAAGGTACGAGGAGGGGTTGCCACTTTGCCTTTGTCTTCCCTTCCTCACAGGGCAGTTAGTGATCCGTGCAATCTATGTGTCTATGCACACATAAGTTTCTCTGTAATGTAAGCCAAATGACACTGTATTCCCTCTGGTTCGCTTTTCCTGTACGTTCATCTTCTTCTTGTCATCACCAACTCTCATTGCTCTTCCATCTGTAGTATTTTTAGGCAAGCTTCCCTGATTCTCTTTGCAGGTGCCTTTCTTAATGTTGTTCTTTACAGAGATGTGCCATGGAGAAAAGTCATTTAGTGCACAATCCTAACCAACTTTCCAGCACCGACATAAGGGCAATGCAACTCTGAGGTAAGGGAACAAACATTGTCTTACTTTGAGGAGGCCTCCATGACTGCCTCCCAAATGCAGGATACAGCACATGCCCTACTGGCACAGTAATGCCAGTGCTGGAAAGTTGGTTAGGATTGCACCCTTAAAAACCACAGTTTAAGGAGAAATAAACACTCCTGAGATTTCCACGTGGGCTCTCCAAACTGCCACATTTTTTCTTTCCTTTTTATCTGGCTTCTTCCTGTATGGGCATATCTTTCAAGTGGGATGCAGCTCAGTGCAGAGCAGAAGTATAAGATTCCAGGTTCCATCTCTGGAATCTCTTGCTAAAGAGACTTGTGCCCCTCCTGTGGAGCTACTGACAGGAAAGTGAGTTCTGACCTCAATGGGACCAGTTGTCTCACTTGGTGTAATGTAGTTCCTGGTATACATTCCACTGTTGCTGTTTCCAGCATTCTCATGTTCAATAGAATTGAGGTACAATTTCTCCAGAGAAAGCATTCCTGGGTAGGAATTAAATCATAAACATACATATACATGCTAGACCACTGCAATCAGTTTCCTGCACACACAGTGTCCACGGAGTCAAATGTCACCTTTGAAGTGGCTTTTACCTTAACTTGAAAGGTTAGAAATGTGCCCAATAAAACGATTTCATGTCACCTATTTTGTATTGCTTAGCATTTCTTAATTAATCTTCTGAATTTGCTTTTCATTAGTCTGAAGATTTGCTGGGGAAAAGATCTGAGGAGTGTATTTTGCCAAAGGCAAAAATGTCGCTTAGAATGACAGTGGAAGCCTATTTGCCCTTCATAGTTGGTAACAACTTCTACAGGTCAGGAGGTGTGGAGACAATTTGGGGCAGGATAGAGGCTAATGAATTTATCATGTAATACCTCCTGTATAGATACATGTCTGGATGTATTATACATGACATAAGTGATGGCTTTGGCCTTCTGTGACAGGTTTCACTTGTGCGGAAGATGGCAACACGTGACTAGTGATTAAACATCAGAGTAACCAGCCTGAACTTGAACCATCCTGTAATAAATCATTATATACTTGAAATTTGGTAAACTAGTAGTACAAATCACCAAAAGTGAACTCCATATATATTTAAGTCATATTTATACTGTATATCGCTGGCTATCTAGCTCTGGATCAATGTCTGTCCATATAACTTTTCCAGATATAAAGATTTGTGGTTAGTTGATGAGCTGTTGCCCTGGTGAAATTCCAAAACAGCTATAGAAGGTGACTTGAACACCTTGTCCTTAGTCTGTAGAGGTTGAAATACGGATAGCAACACAAGGCAAGGCCTTTCTCTGATTAGGAACTAAGAGGAAAATGTGAATTGAATGAGTTTCAGATGACATAGTAGTACTTCTCCGCATTACCACTGCAAACTAAATGCATATTGATAATAAACAGAAATAGATTGAGAACTGGTGTAACACAGTAGTTTAGGCTGCAATTCTACGCACACTTACTTATGGGTAAGCCCCATTAAATGCAGTGCAAATTAATTTCGAGTAGACATGTACAGGTTTGAGCTGTAACAGGCTGAACTGTTAGTCAGGATTTCCCTGGTTTGAATCTTGCCTTTGCCATGAACTTGGCAAGTCACTTCCTTTCACTTTCTCTTGGCAAATGGCCTTAGCTGAGTCACTTCCTTTCAGCCTCAGTTTCCCAGCTGTACTATGGGAATAATAATACTACCTTCACTTGCAGGGCTGTTAGAAGGATTTCATCATGAAAATATAAACAACGCTTTGAAAGTATTGTTTAAATGCTCAGGTTTATTATTAGAGGGCAAGTTGTGGAAGAATATGTACAAGGGTCCTATTCTTTGCAAACTAAGGATACAACGGAATGTCATCCAAAACACAGGGCTGCCAGAGAAAGTGGAAATCCACTTTTATATGTTATAATAGTGGATTATATTATAATATAGTGGATTATATAATAATATCATATTATATAATATGATATAATAACATATCGCTACATCCCATCATACATTTCTTGGTTCTTACTCCACGTAACTGGTTGCTGCTGGAACAAGAAGTGGAAAGAGGAAAGTATCAGCAACCCTGTGTTTTAGATGTTTACTTCTGCCTTTGGCAATAGGGGAAGGTAAATTCTTAATATGGAAGAAAACCAATTAACTTTAAATAAATTAAAAATAATTTTAATTTTAAATTTCTCAGGTGATCTTATGAATTTGTGACACTGTAACTCATCATTATTGCAATTCAGCAGTAGACACAGACACACTCAGCTCACTACCTTTGATCCCATATGTTCTAGGCCTGCTCTGTACTTTTCTGTAAGATGAGTTCGCATAGCATTTTTCAACAAGAAAAGCCTCACCCAAAGGACTGTAAGAGTAAATGCATATTCCTGGAGAAGAGTGAAGGGGGCCACTGCAATCCTGTTCCAATTGCTTACCTTTCAGGAGCAATTACTGCCTCCCTCCTGCATCTCCTGAGCATTCTTCTAAGCATTCTTCTAAGGCAGTGTTTCTCAAACTGTGGGTTGGGACCCACTAGGTGGGTCACAAGGCAATTTCAGGTGGGTCCCCATTTTATTTTTAATATATTAGACAATGCTACCATGGTATGCAACTGCATCTGGGGAAATGTTACAGATCTGTACTTTTCACAGGCTACTAGGTATATGCTTTTAAGAATGATAGTAAATGGAACTTACTCCTGGGTAAATTTGGGTAGGATTGCAGTTTAGGATTGTTAAAAATGTTCTTGCTTGATGATGTCACCTCCGGTCATGACATCACTTCTGGTGGGTCCTGACAGATTCTCATTCTAAAAAGTGGATCCCTGTGCTAAAAGTTTGAGAACCATTGTTCTAAGAATTTTCTCTTCCACTTGTAGCACATTCCTGCCCAACCTGTTTTGAAGAAGTGGTGGGCACTGGGAACAAAGGAGGTGGTAAGGAGGGGTTCACTCAAGGGTGCAGAGCACACAAGTGCTAATGGGATCACTAAAAAGACAGAGGTAGAAACTTTGGGTGCCACTTTAGGCACCAACTCAGCTTGCATTGGGCCTGTTGCTAGAACACTCAATGTTGCAGTATAAAAAGAAAAAAAGAGAGAAGGTGATGGAAGGTGTGGGGTCTGTTAATCTACTAATTGCCAGGCTTAGGTTGATGTTCTAACCTGTTTCATGGCAGAGCAGCAAACCTCTGCTTGTGCTATAGCCCCTGAAGCAGTGGTTCCCAAACATTTTAGCACTGGGACCCACTTTTTAAAACAACACTCTATTGGGATCCACCTAGCTTTATAAGAGACTTTAAAAAAATTACCAGCTGCTCAAGCTTCTGCTTTTATCCTTATTACTTTGGTGGGGAGACCGCCTTCTGGAGCATTTGTTGAGTTCTACATTCATTGGATTGGGACTATTCTGGAGGCATTGCGTTCCCCTTGGCCTGCCCTTTCAAGTGGCCTGAGATACATTCGGCTACTCACACATGCTACTTTGTTTTGGTTTCCGTAGGACTCAATACATTATCCTTATCAGTGTGTCAGTTTTGTGGCCCACCAAAAATTGGGTCACAACCCACTGGTTGCTCTTGACCCACAGTTTGGGAACCACTGCCCTAAAGCATGCAGAACATGTTGTGTTACTCAAAGCAGCATATGAGGAAATCTACACTCATCAGCTTCATGAAATTGACAGGGTGATGCATCTTGATGCATTGGTTGCTGAGAATCTCATTGCAAGGATTACATTAAGATTCATTTCTCACATGGCCTGAAGAACCAAATTGCCTAGGATAAGTTCATGGCATAGGAAAATGTGGCTAGTTGGCAGGTTTCTTCAAAATCTACCAATATTGAGCACTTGTTGATTGTAGAAACATTCACGTATGAAATGCATTATGCCTACAGTAAGTATAACTAGTGAATTGAAGGTGACCGTTGTATTCAGCCACTACCCAACTCTGAGAAATGAAACATTCCAGCTACACTGGTGCAGGAATCCTCCTTGATGCATCTTGGTAAGACTGGGTCAAGTGATATACCCAAATAAAAATAGGCTGTGTAGCCCAATCCTATGCACATTTTCTCAGAAATAAGTTCCAATGATCATTGGTTTACTTCCAAGTAATGTTGTAAGGATAACAGCCTTAGAGCACAATCCAGACCAGCTCATCGCAAGTCCCTGCGCCAACCTACAAGTATCATAAATGTGCTGTAAAGCACGTTTGCAATGACACATGAGCTGGCTAGGCCAGTGTGGGGATCTTGCCAGCTCCAAATCTGCTGGCAAAAAGGGCAAGCTTGCACAGGCTTGCACAGGCTGAGAGCTGCTGGAGCTGGGGGTGGGGCAGGGTGGCAGAAATGCAGGATGGGGACGTTTTGGGGTGGGGCAGGCAGACGGGGCCTGGAAGGGAATGGGACCAACCTCAGCACCTTAAGCCAAATGCTTAGCCCCTTCCCAGCCCAGCGTTACACTGGGCTGTACACTGGTGCTACGCTAGGCTGACTAGAGTCAGGTGATTTGGACTTGAGTTGTTAAAATGCATGCTTTTCGTTGACTTGTAGACTTGTGAATCGTGGAAGACCCGCAAAAACATTCAAGTAAAGGGCTTGACTGACTCAGCACTCATACCCACACACACAGACTGGAGTCTGTCTGTCTGTCTGGGTGTGCTTGCTTACTGTTTTTGCGGTGTGAAAAACCTCATGGGGCCATCATTCAGACTGGGCAAGCAGCAGGGAGGTTCCAGCCAGGAGGCAGGGAAGGGTTAATGCATCCAAGCAGCAGTGGGGAGGCAGGAGAAAGCTGTTTTGCCCATCTCTGATAGGAAGGAACTGATAATCATTGGACAAAGGATAGGCTTTCTAATATTTTCTTTGGCTGAGGGAGATGCAGGAGGAGGAGCTGAAGGGGATTCTTGCCTTATGTTTTGCTGAAGAAGCCCATAGACAGGGAGGAGACAGGGAAGCAAGAGGGGAGATGGTTCATAACAATCATGCTTTCTGAATGCATAGCTCCTTTTGCCTGCATTGTTACTTGGGAGGGGGGAAGTCCCAACTGCAGTGGGACTCAGTGGCATCACTAGGTTTCGCATCACCAGGTGCGGGATGCCAGCATGTCACCCCCCCATGCAGTGGGCGGGGCAACACCCAAGGTGGTGGGGCATGGTGACGTACCATCACTCTGGCCCCACTGGTTTTTTGTCTGTACCTTTTGGTAGAACAAAGATAGAACACATTCTGCATGAAATTACGCATTGATTGATATATAACGTGCTGATATTATTCCTCCAAACTGTGATTTTAGTGATTTCGGTCACTAGTGGTAACACACACACACACACGCACCCCGGGTGTCAACTTACTAACACCTTATTGCAGCAGTTCTCAAACTTTTAGCACTGGGACCCACTTTTAGAATGACAATCTGTCCAGGACCCAGCAGAAGTGATGTCATGGTGGAAGTGACATCATCAGGCAAATTAAAATAATTAAGTATAAATAATTAAAGTAAAACAAATAATTAAATAAGCAGAAGCCAGCCCTGGTCCACCAAGTGAATTTCCTCTGTAGCCTGCCTGCAGTAACACCCCCACTCCAAAATCAGTAAAGTTTTCAGACCTACCCAGTGCCCAGTTCAATTTAACCAGATCACCTTAACTTTGATCAAATTTAACTTTGATCACCAGATCAAAGTCAGGATCCACCTGGCTTTGCAAGTCTCAAAAAAGTTCACCTTATCAGCTGAAGCCTCTGTTTTGATCCTTTTTAGTGGGAGGGGGGAACTGACTTCTGGAGAATTTGTTGAGCTCCAGTTCCATCAGATCAGGACCATTCTGGTGGCTTCACATTCCGCTTTGCCTGGCCTGACCACATTTGCTTACTCACGAGTAAACGCGACTGTGAGGCTTGGTTTTGCTTTCCATAGGGTTCATTACATTCATCTGCTTGGAGGGAGGGACTTCTTTCTCAGGTGTTTTTGGGAGTTGCATTCATTGGATCAGGACAATCCTGGTGTCTTTGAACTCCTCTCAGTCTGCCCTTTCCGAAGGACTAAGGCAAGTTCACCTACTCATGAGCAAACACATGATACGGCTCAGTTTCACTTTCCGTAGACTCCATGCATTTTCCCTCCAGTTTTTTGGCCATAATCTTTTATAGAAAAGAGATATTTCACTCTGGTTTTTTGCTTTGCATTCTGCTCAAAATTCCACATCCAACGGTATATAACATGATGGGGGTTTCTCCTATCTACCGCGATTTTAGCGTGTCACTCCCTCAGTGCCCGTCGCCCCCTCCCGTGCTGTCACCCGGTGCAGCCCACACCCCCTCCACTCCCTAGCGATGCCACTGGTGGGACTACTTCTGAGTAGAGCCTGCCAAGGATTGAGTTGTCCTGGTAAGTCTTGCAGCTGCTGTGTGTGACCCTCTTCCCTCTTGCTGGTTCTGTCCCGGTTCTTACACAGTCCCTTCCCTCCCCTCCCACCCTGTTCATAGATGGGTAGAGGCATCAGGGGAGTGTTCAAAGAGAAATCCAACAAACACACACCCGTCAGCAGCAGCCCTGGTATTTTTCCACTGCGGGCTTTTTGAAGGGGGGTGATTCGACTCGAGTCCTTTAGAATCGGGCAACTCAGTGACTCAGAAAGTTCCCCCATTATAACTCATTATCCGGTCACAGGGAGGTGGTGACTCGACTCAAGTTGCACCACAATGGGTTTTCCCATCACTGGCTGTAAGTGTAATATGCACTTGTGTCAATCAGCTTTCCTGTATTAAGCAATATTCTACAATGTAGAATGTTTACTACATAGATCTACCATACAGAGCAGTATCCAGTACAGTTTGTGTACCAAAGCACCATTTGCACAGGCAGGCAAGTAGATTGCTGGAACAGCGTGATGGTGCGCTGCATATTCCCTCCTCAGGAATCTGTTTGTGACCTGAAAATCAGTCTCAGATCAGTACTCTGTACTTGTACAAACACACCACAGCTGTGATTTCATTCAGGGTGTTCAAAAGCGTTTCAGAATATCCTCAGTTAAGACAAAAGCAATAAAGTAGAATATCATTTAAGTTGAGGGAAGATGCAAACACAGCTTCACTGAGTTTCTAGAGTCAAATTAAAAGAATAAATATTTCATCAGTGATACTAATTAAAGATTGGTCAAAGATTTCTCTGTGTCTCATACAGCAAATACCAATCAGACCTGATTAGGAGAAGTAACATTTATTGCAGTGTCCACTTGGTTGAAAAGAATTATTAATATGAAACCTATCTTCTAAAGAAACAACTATATTATTATAATCCAATTTTATTCTGAGAATTTTATTTTAAGATCCAATTTTATTCTAAGATTCCATTCTGTCTAAGAAATCTACCAACCAATTTCTGTCAGAGAAATTAAGGGAAATTGTAAAAGACTCTTTAAAAAAAACAAACCATCTTATTTTTGTCTTCTGATTTTCTAATCGTATTACTATTTAATTACTCTCCAATGAAAAATCAGGAAATACTTAAAAGGATTTCTGTTTTCATTGGGTGAACAATACAAGATTTCTTTTATATTTACACAAATTACCTTTTAAAAAAAAAAGTAGCATATTTCTGTGTAAACTGCTTTGTGAACTACTTTGTCTTGAAAAGTGGTATATAATACTCCATTATTATTAATCATCATCACCAGCACCCAGTGGGCTGCAAGTGACTTGAAATGGATGAATGGTTTTGCCTTACATAAAAACATTAGTATTAAGAACGGAGAAGCCCTAGGCAAAGAATGGGCTGCACTTGCATCAATAAATGTGTCAGTAGTTGAAATGCTGCACCATGCATTACATGTTAATATGAAGCAAGGCAGAATCTGTACTTCTTACCATAATACAGCAAGGCTGTGACAGTATCGGGGTTTGGGGGACCTTCTGGCCACGCCGATTCTGGTCCTGTCCCACTCTCCATACTCATGATGTGAACACACATGTTGCCCTGAAGTGAATTTGAATTTGCCTCTCAGCCCTGCTGGAGTGGTGTCTTTCCATTTTCCCTACTGGGTTGGGGTAATGAAGAGGAGCCATTTTAGCAGGCGATGCTACCCTGAAGGAGAGGTGCCTTTTTCCTTTTTCCCCCTGACTCAGCCTCTCTTTTAGTGCTTCCAGAGCACTGAGGAATGGGTCCAGGGTGGGTTTGGGAAAAGGAGAGGAGTGACACCACTGAGCTCTCCAGAGTGACTTGTGTCACCACTGCCTACATTGGGGATTTAGCAGTTATCCAGTTTGGCTGGAGTTTCCATGGATACTTAGTCAGTGCCCTTGTTGGCTAACCTCTGATGCCACCCCACTGAAAAGTTTAAAGTTCAGTTATTTGGCAAACCAGATTCAAATCTCTGCTCCGAAGCAGTAGGAAAATCATGATCTCTCAGCCTAACTCACTGGCAGGGGTGGTGTCAGATGTCATGTAGGTTGGTCCCATACCAGTCACAATTCTTGTCAGGCTCCTGAGTGCACAGTACTCATGCCAGAGGTCATATCCAATGCACCATTTCAGGGGCTGGGAGGAGAGTTTCATGAGAGCCCAGTGCAGGGCTTCCCTCAGCAAGCATGCATTCAGTTCTTGATAACATCTGAAGCGGGCTAGTTTTGCAGCACTATAAAAGTACAAAAATAATGTAGCGACTACACAGAAGTATTTCAAGCATCTGACAATTGTACTACCCTGTTTTCTTTGGGGAAGGAGTTACCTATAGTTCTACCTCCCCCCCCCCTTTTTTTTTTTAACACTTTTCCTTCTGGGAGATGGATGAAAAGTTCTTCCTGCTCTGTGTATATTAATAACAAGAGAAACACTTCCAATTCTTCTCAGAGAGCATTAAATGAATTGCCATTCTGTTGATGCTATTAACATAACTTTCCATTTAAAAAAAAACAACACTCAACAACAATTCTCAGAAGATCTACCAAACAATTCTTAAATTTTTGTATTGTATTGGCAACCTTCAGTCTCAAAAGACTATGGTATCGTGCTCTGAATGGTGGTTCTGGCACAGTATCTAGTGTGGCTGAAAAGGCCAATCCGGGAGTGACAATCCCTTCCACACCGGGAGCAAGTGCAGTCTGTCCCTGGTCTGTCTCCCTGGCTATGGGCCTTCCTTCTTTGCCTCTTTGCCTCAGTCTGTTGGCCAAGTATCTCTTCAAACTGGGAAGGGCCATGCTGCACAGCCTGCCTCCAAGCGGGCCGCTCAGAGGCCAGGGTTTCCCACTTGTTGAGGTCCATTCCTAAGGAGCTTCAGATCCCTTTTGCAGATGTCCTTGTATCGCAGCTGTGGTCTACCTGTAGGGTGCTTTCCTTGCACAAGTTCACCATAGAGGAGATCCTTTGGGATCCGCCCATCATCCATTCTCATGACATGACCAAGCCAGCGCAGGTGTCTCTGTTTCAGTAGTGCGTACATGCTAGGGATTCCAGCACGTTCCAGGACTGTGTTGTTAGGAACTTTGTCCTGCCAGGTGATGCCGAGAATGTGTCGGAGGCAGCGCATGTGGAAAGCGTTCAGTTTCCTCTCCTGTTGTGAGCGGAGAGTCCATGACTCGCTGCAGTACAGAAGTGTACTTAAATAAATAAATAAATTCTTAAATTTATTGATCAGTAAATTATTTTCTTCTGTAGACTCAATAACCACTCTGAAGCTATGCTTTATGCTATACATTACTCATCCTTTAAATAATTAAATTCAGTGTAGCATGTGCGTATGCAAAGTTATCTGCATTAGTGCAAGTATTAAAATAACAGTTAACATTGGTGCTAAAGTGATCTTCCCATACTGTCCTGCATTTGTTTGTGCTACTCGCCATCTAGGTTCATATTCATATTTTAATTTCAAATGACTTAAATATATAGTACTGTTTTCATGTAAGTACTGATTTTTTGTTCCACTCTTGTGTTATTAATATTAATATTATGCTGCCTTCTCTACCTTTGCTTTACTTCCTGGCTATCTGATAATTGGGTTGGGAGAGTATATACCTGGGGTCATCTTGTTTAGCTTATCTGTGCAAGAGAAAGAGTGGCAAATAATAAGGGAATGCAGCAGTAAAATAGTGGGGGGGGGGAATAGAACGGAAGATTTAATCTTTGACCAATTTGAAACATATCCCAGTGAATCCATGGAGAAAAAGATAAAGTGTGACTATGAGTAAGTTAACTAAACACATTACTGTGTGAGAGAGCAAATGGAGTTAGTCCATTGTACATGTTTAATTTCCTATTAGTCTCTGGCGTTTACTACTATGGTCTGAGTTTGGGGCATCTGTAAATTCAGTTAAACACAGTGCATTGTCTAAACATATCACAGCTCCAATCAGTCACCCTGACTGCTGATAAGAAGCCTCTTGTATTATTGAATCTACAATAGGGAGGCTCTGCAGGCACAAAGATAACAGCTAGGTATTTCACTTTAAGTATGAGGAAAAACAGTGACTCGCCTTTGCCGCTACAGCACTGACATTTATTACTATCCTCTGATTTGTTTTATACTACTGATGTGAATTTGCTTTCATGCGCTTTATATCTCTCTCTTTCTTTTTCTCCTTAACTTCGGAGGACCATCTGGGAAACAATGAATGGAAAACAAATAAACTAAAATCAACTTTCATGTTATTACGCAGATAGCAGCAACTTCAGTGCTCCCTCCTGCCCTTTAAGGATTCTTTCATGATTTATGCTGCTCACACATTCTGAACTTGTACAGATGAGAGTCTGTCTTTTGTTTATTCTTTTACCCTTTCATCTATTACTTATTCATGTGGTTTTCGTGAGGCTCCTTTTATCAGATCCCTTTAAAATACACAATCCTTAGACCCTGTGTCACAAGCTGTAACAACAAGAGACTTGGATTTCTCCTATGTTTTAATAGGTCATATAATTATTTCATCAGTTGTGAATGAAAATATGGTTTGGATATACAATTAGATTTTCATTAAATTGTAGTTGCTATGTTATTAATGCACATCTGGCGAGAAAAAAGTTTTATGATTCAAGTACATGGTATTAATGTCTTTAATGTACATATATGTCTGGATTGTAAATTCCATTTTATGAATGCAGTGGAGCTGTCCTGTGCCCCCTTTCCTCTGCAGTGTTCAGAACCCTTGAGGAATGAGGGACCATATGGAACTGAATGGCACTCTGGCATAGGACCCTGCAGCGTGAAAAATGAATTGCCAGAAATAGACGCCCCACCACCTTTGAGGCCAAGTCACAGATATAGAAGTGTTATATGCATCTGGTGATATTACAATCACATGTATATTGTGATTATACTGTGTGGAATTCAGTAATTTTTTTACCATAATGGTGACAGTAGATGCAATGACTATTGCATTTTATTCTTAAAATTGTAAGCTTCCTCACTTTAGCATTCAAAGCATGATTCTGTGCATGTTACTCTGAACTAAATCCCACTGAGTTTGACAGAACTTTTCATTGGTGGGAAAGATTGCAGCCTTAGATTTTATTATTATGCTTAAAATGTTGTATGCCAACCTTTGGGTCAACCAACATTATGTCAGAATTACAAGGGTGCTACAGCCGCATTGCAAGAACAAAGATTCCAACAAATGTTTGGGATTGAATTATTCTTCTCGAGTTCAGTCTTCTAGAACCGCATCACAGGTTTTCCCTAATTTTCCCTCATGGTTTCTCCAGTAAATGTTTTTAGTACACTTCTTATTTCTATTGTAAATCAATCCAAATTCATTAGTAGACAATGTGGCCCAAACTAAGCCAATGGCTGATCCATAAACTGACACGTAACCATTTAAGCTTATTGCCATCCCCATTCTATAAGATCCAGGTCTACAGAGCTTGCGTCCTGAGTACACTTCTGTACTGCAGCGAGTCATGGACTTTTCGCTCACAACAGGAGAGGAAACTGAACGCTTTCCACATGCGCTGCCTCCGACGCATTCTCGGCATCACCTGGCAGGACAAAGTTCCTAACAACACAGTCCTGGAACATGCTGTAATCCCTAGCATGTATGCACTGCTGAAACAGAGACGCCTGTGTTGGCTCGGTCATGTCGTGAGAATGGATGATGGCCGGATCCCAAAGGATCTCCTCTATGGAGAACTCGTGCAGGGAAAGCGCCCTACAGGTAGACCACAGCTGCGATACAAGGACATCTGCAAGAGGGATCTGAAGGCCTTAGGAGTGGACCTCAACAAGTGGGAAACCCTGGCCTCTGAGCGGCCCGCTTGGAGGCAGGCTGTGCAGCATGGCCCTTCCCAGTTTGAAGAGACACTTGGCCAACAGTCTGAGGCTAAGAGGCAAAGAAGGAAGGCCCATAGCCAGGAAGACAGACCAGGGACAGACTGCACTTGCTCCCGTTGTGGAAGGGATTGTCACTCCCAAATTGGCCTTTTCAGCCACACTAGACGATGTTCCAAAACCACCTTTCAGAGCGCGATACCATAGTCTCTCGAGACTGAAGGTTGCCAAGGTTATTCTATAAGACTGAATCACCCTGTTAGCATACTGTTGGTGCATTATCTATGTGGTACTATATTTTATCATGTTATGCTGCTGCAGCAATTAGTACACAGGTCCTAAACTCTAATATGGCAATGACATCCACTCGTCTATCTGTACCAGTTTCAGGTAATTTCCCGGCAGAAAAAGCCAGTTCATAAAATGGGGATTTAACATTAGTATCTAAAATGTTGGGAATGTCAGCAGTCAATCCATGTAGAAACCAGAATGATCACTCCATGTTGGCATCCTTCAGTCTCGGAAGACCATGGTGTCATGCTCTGAATGGTGACTCTGGAACAGAGTGTCCTCTCCAGTGCATGAAGCCTGGGTAAAGCAGGTATAGAGGATAGGCTGTTACCCATGCAGCAAATCCCTCCTCTCCACGTCGCTGAAATGGTCCAATGGAAAGGCAGAGGCCAATACGGTTGGTTCCAGCGGCGTCACAGGAGTTGCCAGAACGTGACTGTGTTCAGCCATGAACTGCCTCAGGGACTCCAGCTCCGGATTTTGCCTCGAGGTTAACTCCTGAAGCCTTTTCCATAACTGGATGTAGCCACAAGGCAGTGGAGGTTTGGGATCAGAGTTTTCCTTCTCTCAGATGAGCTGCCTTCCCAGGCTGACGAGTCCCATCTACCCGGTGGCTGTGTAGTTGCCTCTTACGACAAGTACAGCCAAACAGAGGGCCTATTCTTATCCCCAGCCCCCAGGGGAAATAATCACAGAATAATCACTATTGCTGTTATAATAATGCTATATAAAACAGTATTTTAAATTTGACTGAAAGCTGCCATCCTGGAAAGAGATGAGAAACTAAGGGAAAGATGGGGGGGGGGAGAAGATGGGAAACATCTTTCTATAATCCAGCACAATTGTGGTATTGTCGTTCAGTTTGTCAGGCTACTTCTTCTTATTATGAAAAGCATGGAATTGGCTGTTGTCTGTTTTTTCAGCCCCCAATTAACTGCCATAATGGGGATACTCTAGACTGGTACTGTGACATGGAGTGTGTATACAGTGTTGTGCTTAAGATAACCTTTTATTAATGTAGAAAATTACTTTGTCCCATTCTGGGCATAGTCTGCTAGAGTCATAGAACTGCAACTTTCCCACTATAAATACCTGACTTGATTGGGGGGGGGGGGCTACCACCTGGCAGCCAAGCTATCAAACAAGAGTGAGTGCAAATTCACTGAATAGTAAATTCATAAACAGTTACTGGAGAAACTGAACTATGTCATGATCATATCTGCCAATGGGGGGGGGGAATATTTTCAGCCTCTGTTTTGACCAAACAACTTTTAAAGAACCTTTGAAACTATCGTGAGTATGGTGATTATTCTTCTACTTATTTGGTATACAATTAATGCAGTTACAGAATTGACACTGATATCTGGAAGTTAGGAAAAATTCCCATTAAATTATGCAATGTTTCTGAAAAACAGTCCACCTTGGATTTTGATCATTCTCCAAGGAAAGGGAATTTCATAAAATGTGGATCATCCATGTGCAGAACATGAACTTAGTGGACAGATGGTATAATAATGAAAGTTATTTAGGCATTTATAGATCAGAACCAGTACCTTACTTTGTATCCATCGCAGCTGTTTAGTGCCCAACACTATTTCTGGAGAACACCTCTTCCACAAAAGAGGTAAACTCACAGATTTCAATGGGGCTTATCCCAAACAAGTGTATATAGGATTGCAGCACATCTCTTTCTAGTGGAGCACATGCCTGGCTGTTGCAGCAATCTGGAACCTTCTGTTGTTATCTCTGTGTAAATGTTAAAAAGGACACTTGGGAATAATGAGGATGGTGCCTGCTGGTCCTATTCTGTTGGCGTAGCTGGTGCCTATGCAATGGACAGCATGTCTATACATTTCTGCATCTTAATATTGTGGTGTACTGCTGGTGCATGTTCGGTCTGTGTACACACAGAGCCTTGTGTAGACATGTTGTCCCACTGGCCATCACAATTTGGGTCTTCAACTTGTCCAACATATTTATCAGGCTCATAACTATAAATGTTTTGTGCAGGAGTTAACAGCAGGTAATTGGCCACTGTTGTTTTAAAGTCATTTCCCAGAGCCTCAAAAAAATAGAAATTTAACTTATATGACTGGAGTCTGATTGAGGCTTGTCAGTTTCAGCAGTAGCAGTTATTTCAGACCAAGTCTGTGAACTTTCACTTAGACACTTTACTTTGCTGCATTTTAAGCAATATTAACATTCAGGGCATTTTAAGACACACTTCTAACTTGGAATATCTGCTTACAAAATGAATGGCTTTTTTTGTACAAGCAGAAATCTTAAAGTCAAACTAAATATTACTTTAAGCATATGAATTTTAGGAAAATGTAAAATAGTAACTGAATTAGGTGCCTGTGGATTTGGACTGCACACCCCAGACTGGTGTTCCCCACAGCTGCTATTTATCAAGGAAAAAAAATCTTCCTTAGCAAATAGCAGGTGGAGGCAGTCAGGACCATAGTAGCTGATAGAGTTCCCTACCATGTGCCATTGGACCGCTACAGATTAGGACATGGCAGCTACATTTTAACATTTAAAAAACAAGCATGTGCCTGAGTAGTAATGTCTAATTTGACACACATTTATATTTTATATATAAAGTTAAATGAGTCTGGCATTTTAACAGTTGATCTACTGACCATGCCAAAATATCTGTACCATAACTGAACCTATATCTGACCCTTTTCATTATGATCTGTTCCAAATACATAAGAGGACTGGAACTTTTGGTCTCTGTTAGCTATTTAAAAACAAAAACAAACAAAAAAAATCACTCGTCCGAATATGATAGAGATGCACTGCCACCACTCTAGGTGAGACCCATTGCAGAGTGGGAGGCTTATGGAGAGATAAGGGGGTTTAAATCTATTTTCTACTATGATGCCTACTGATCTGCACCCTCCGATTCCCACTGGATACAGCGCTCATCTTTTTAGTGCAGCTGCACTAGTGGGGGTGGGGAGGATAGAACTGGGTGGGCTCTAAGGAACTCCCAAAGACTCCTTCCAGGTAGGGGCAGAAGACCTGTTCAGCCCTTGAGTCAAAACAATGTAGGGACCATACATGTTTGATTAGCTTTCAGGCAGAAGTTCTGCCAGACTATTTACATTAAAGGCATTAAGACTGGTCTTCTCTCGTGATTCCTTTCTTGCTTGTTTTTGTCCAAGACTGGGCTTTTGCCTCAGATAAGCTCCTAAGACAGTCTATGCCAGGATAAAATACGGGAGCAAAGTGGGGCTATCTTTGGGTTTGTGATACAATAACCATACTTGTTCAATGAATTTCTGAGATTTTGCCAATTATTGGAGATAAAAATAATTATATACCTGTTGAATGTCTAGTATTATCAAAAGTCGGAAAGAAGCATGAGGCTATCCCTATTCTGTTTCAACCCTTTGCAGAGAGGCATGCATAGTTATTGCAGGTTAGACCCTAGACCAATGAATCCCAGTCTTTCCCACGCTTGACCCCTCATTTGATGCAATGCTCCTGGTGAAGCACCTTGGGGACTTCTTCCGGGTTGTGTTGGCGACTCACTCTACAGCAGTGTTCCTCAACGTTTGTCCTCCACTGTACTACTTCACATTGTCCACCTATCTGAAGTACCGCCGGAAGTAACTGGTAATGATATATGTTGGCATCCTTCAGTCTCGGAAGACCATGGTGTCACGCTCTGAATGGTGGTTCTGGAACAGTATCCTCTCCAGTGTGCAAAGCCTGGGTAAAGTAGGTATGGAGGATAGGCTGTTACCCATGCAGCAAATCCCTCCTCTCCACGTCGCTGAAATGGTCCAATGGAAAGGCAGAGGCCAATACAGTTGGTTCCAGCGGCGTCGCAGGAGTTGCCAGAACGTGACTGTGTTCAGCCATGAACTGCCTCAGGGACTCCGGCTCCGGATTTTGCCTCGAGGTTAACTCCTGAAGCCTTTTCCATAATTGGATGTAGCCACAAGGCAGTGGAGGTTTGGGATCAGAGTTTTCCTTCTCTCAGATGAGCTGCCTTCCCAGGCTGACGAGTCCCATCTACCCGGTGGCTGTTTAGTCGCCTCTTACGACAAGTACAGCCAAACTGAGGGCCTATTCTTATCCCCAGCCCCCAGGGGAAGGTAATGATATAATCACGAGTTATTTCTGGGCTGGAAGGCCAGATGTGATCTGACAAACATCAGTAAGAGGCTCAGGGTAGACGGGAAGGCTTTTTTGAGCATGGAAAAGCATGATTTGAAGCTCTGCCCGCCGACTTGAGCCTCCTACTGCTGTTTGTTGTGTCATGTTCCTGGTCTTGCTGCCAGGTGGCAGGTGTCCAGGGGTTTCCCAAGTTCCATCAGACACCACCTCTCAGATAGCACTGGTATTTACCACTAGTTGAGAAACGCTACTGTATAGTGCTCTGTGGGTCTCCGGACTTACAGAAGCCTCTGAAAGCTAGGCAAACCAGAAGTTGCCTTCTGAAAACTGGAAGTAGCTTTCAGAGGATTCTGCAGGCCATTCTGAGGCTTGCAGAAGCCTATAGAGTGAGTCACTGGCCCAGTATGACTTGGAAGACTGGGGTCTCTCCATGCCTCCTGAAAGGCTTTGAATTGGATCCAAATAGAAGCAAGGGCAAGTGGAAGGGCCCAGGTTACAACCCACCTTGCATGGGCTCATGGCCCACTGGTGGGTTGTGACCTATACTTTGGGAAACACTGCCCTTATACCATGGATTTTCAACCTTTTTTTCATCTCATGCACACTGGTGCACTAAAATTGTCAAGGTGCACCATCAGTTTTTGGACAATTGACAAGGTGCACCATGCAACCGGAGGGAGGCTCACATTCCCCAATAGCTCTACTAATAAATGACCCACTAATAAATGACCCTCTCCCAAACTCCCACAGCACACCAGTGAACCGTTTGCAGCATTTGCAGCACACCAATGTGCCATGGCACAGTGATTGAAATTTGCTGTCCTAGACTGCCGTAACCAATGCACTGGAGAAAAGGGCTTGAAAAATAAACAATTTGTGATGCGAGTAACTTGAATTTCCTGCATTAAAGAAGGCTTCATTGGTTGTAGTACTGTCTAACAGCACGATCCTGTGCATGTTTACTCAGAAATAAGTCCCATTGTATTTAGTACGGCTTACTCTCAGGAAAGTGTAGATAGGATTATAGCCTTAGTTCAATAAATTCAACAAAACAAATACAAGTAAAACAAACTATACAAGCATTTCAAATAGTGAATTATAACATATCTTGTGGTCAACAGATAAGGTATCTTGTTCTTGTCTTTGTGAATTCCAAAGAAGCTCTAGCTTAAGCCAAGCTGAAGTATCAAGAGGCAACTAAACAATTCAAACTTAAAAGATGACTAAGTGCAGATTTCATTCATTGGCATGAACAATATTTACTGCTACAGTCTCATGTTTTCAATTTAGGAGGTACTATGGCAAATCAAAAAATACCCAGAATATTTCCTACCCAAAATATCTTCTCCTACCCAAAATATATCAACAAACCAATGGTAATTCTGATTGGTTAAATTGTTTTCTTCAGATTTTGTTAAAAGAGACAATTACTTGTACTGTGTACTTTGCTAATCCTTCTTTAGCAGAAGTGCAACTCTTCAGCATTATCCATTTAATTAAGTCTGAATTTCTTATATTATTTTGGTGTGCTGATTGCAGGCAAAGACTTAGTGAAGTCATTTTGGTATCCCAAGAGAATTCTGTGTTAACAATGCATACAGCTTTTTTCCCTTTCTCTTCCTTCCTGAACCGTAGATAAGCAGCAGGCCCCAGCTAGATTTCATTACTATCACACACTCTTCATGGTCATCTTTTAATATTTGAAAGGATCATTTGTTAACTGGAAATGGTCAATTTTTTTCCTTTGGCTTTTGAAATATAATTTTCAATTTTTAATTTGATTCATTTAGATGAAATCATTAATCAGGGTTGAAACTGAGTTAATTTTCTGGAAAATAAATGAGGTTGTTAGAGTGAACATTATTAAGTGGGCTCTTTGCAAAGAAAGGGATAATAGCTTAAAATATGGAAGACTTTGAGAACTGTAGCAGTTGAGGGATAAAAACAGAAGGAGAGTTGTTTTTTCTTCCTCACTAAATGCAGTAATTTATTTTTAAAATAAGTTAGGAGAAGAAAGGAATTGTTTTACAATTGAAAGCATTAAAGTCACAGGACATAGGGAACTCTCAATTAAAAAAAACAACCATTTTAAAATTAGATCGAATAGCGCGTATTCAGATGATGCAATAACAAACAGTGGTCAATTTAGAATACAACCACATTCCAGTTGCATCCCTGTTGGGAGTCTGTAGTGACTAGCCACACAGTAAGCCAAACTTACTTCTCCCTCATGGATTCAGCCACCATGCTGTGATATTTTAAGCAGACATCATATAGCACAAGTACATATTAAAACAAATATAAGTCTTCGACACCTCTAATGTTTTTAATAAATCTATATATTTTTAATTCTTGCTAGATCAGCAACCATGTTGGACCCATAAAATGCAAAGTAAAGCATAGGTGAGCATAGATCAATTCTTTTTTTACTCCATTTGTGAGTTAAACTTACTTGTTCCTCCCTAACGATGTCTGGAAATTCCAAGCAGAGTCTCCTCAACAGCACAGCACTGGGAAGAAACCATTTGCAGAGGAAATGTGATAGGAAGAGGAATGTGTGATCCTGCAATCCACTTCTCTCAAAACCATTTCTTCACTCACCCACCCCTGAGTTCCAGACCCATATTGTGATGGCCATTAAAATATATGTGCAACCCTGGTCTAACTAGGAGCATACCCATGCAAGCAGCAGTGTTCCTAGTTGGTTGAGCAAATGCCTGCGCATGTGGGAGTGGTACAGATGAGAATCCACAGCCTGGTCTGCCATCCATCAGGGGTGTGTACATTTGGACTTTGCTGTCCAGTATATGACTAGGGCTATCAGCTATTTGGAAAGGGAAAAGGAGAACTAGATTCCATTCCCCCATGTACCTCCACCCTGTTCCCTGCCACTATCAAACAATACCCCTGAGACTGCACATATGAATGCATTTAGATGCAGGCTGACAGCCCCAGTTCAAAGACAGAAATGATGAATCTTCCATACCCCTTAGACTTGTTTCTCACTTTTCTAATCAGCAATCTCCCTGCCCCACATCATACAAGACTCTTAAAAGTCCCTTAGGTTTAATGTAATCCCTTCATGTAGTTTAGACCACGGATAGGCAACCTGCTGTTTGGAAAATTCAGTATTGGCCTTCAGTGTTTTTGAACATGACACTGACATTGAAAATGAGTCTTTGCTGTGGACTAGCACTCTTTTTGTTTTGTTCTAATTGACACACTGAGATGAAAACCGATTAATGGTGGTGCCTCAGGAATCTGCGACCTACTGGTGCTTTATAGAAGAAGAAGAAAAAAAAAACCCTGCTGCATGATGTGCAAGGATGTGCACACACATAATGGAGCTCTCAGAATCCAGATTATGGTCAGAACTGGTCTTTCTGGGGCTATCATCCATTAACGCCAATTCAGTATACAAACTCCATTTTCAGAAGGAATATAGTTCTGTTAGAAGCTAGGGACTGATGTCAGTGGATAGTTGAACTTGTGACTCACCCTTGGGCATCTGAGTTGACCACTATTGGTAGATAAAGTGATAAGGTAGATGGGTTCATCTAGCCCAGAATAGTGTTTTTGTTTTTTTTAAATGCTTGTTGAAAGGATACTAAGGGCAGACACAACAATTTCTGTTGAGGAAAAAATAGCACAACAAGCCAGTTTAAAATCAATCCTTCTTACATCCAATAGATTTAGAAATAAGGATGATATATGCTGATACAATTGTGTGATGTCTGACTGAAAACTGACAGCTCAAATTTGGCTCGAGTGATATTGTAAGCAGATGCAAACATATGTCTCTGCTTCCGAGAAAATTAAATTTAGCGACTGTTTGGATGGAAAAGGTGTAGCTCCGATTCACTTATATTCAAATTGACTGTACTGTATCGGAATAGCCATCTGTCCTACCTACAAACTGCTCAGTTCAAGTATTACATGCTGATATCCATGTTGGCTCGCTGTGTTGACTGAGATGAAAAAAGTTTGAAAATAGCAGGAAAAAGAACCTGGTTTCAGTTGCTGGAAGGAAGGAAGGAAGGAAGGAAGGAAGGAAGGAAGGAAGTTGTAGAGCAAAGAAAGCTGAAATGATGAGTATTGTGTTTTTTTTATTCATTGTGTTTCTTTTTCTTTTTCCAAGTTAAGCTTCCTGGGTTAGTTTTAATCTGTTTCAAATGCTTTGCTCTAGCTTTGAAGACAGAACACTACCCCCTCAAGCTCCGACACTGAGTACTGGTCTGTTTGTTTTCACAAGCCGAAAATTAAGTGCTCGCATGAGCTCATTTACAGAGAATGAAGTTGGCAGCATTATCAGGAGAGGAAAAAGGAGCCCTGAAGATGAAAAGCTATCATAGTGACAGAAGTCTTTATTAGGTTGGGCAGTAATGGAATGTGGTGTACACAGGATAAAGTGACGGCTACCTAGAGCATTTAGGGAAAACTAGAAGAGTAATCATGTTTTCTGTTGTTCTTAGTCGGCTTCCTCAGTGATTCTATTGACCCTGTGGATGTATGGGATAAAAGGGGTGGACTGCATATAAATACATGCTAAGTAAAAAAGTGAACTTGGCATTAAATAAGCCAGCATGTGCTTACACTATGCAGCACTGAGTCAATTGTATTCGAAACGGAGAGGATAAAATGAAGGACCATAAGCTTTAATTGATTTTTATCAGCAGATTAATCGACTGAGGGCACACTATAACAGGGAGTGCTTAGAAGTGCAATGTGAAGGAAGGGTCTGTTTCTTATACAGCTCTTTCAAAGCACACGTCGACCTCTCTAGAGCCATGTCACATGACCCTGTATAGAAAACACTCTGCCCTCCGTGAGTTACACGCACTGGGGGAAGGAAGCACTTGCTGTTAAGTGGCCACAGGACCTGGAATGTTGCTTGAGGCTGCCGCAGGTTCTACACAATCTCAACAATCACTAAAACTTCTACACAATAAAAAAAATTTAGCAGCCACTTACCCTGCTCCTTGTGTAATTTCTTCAACTGCAGAAGTACTAGACTTCCACATTTGATTTACTGGATGAATGAAGGAGCACCTTCATTTTTGTGGTCCCTGTAAATCAAATCAAACTGGAATTCTTGCATTTCCATTTTTGAAGAAACTGTGTGACGAGCACAGTAAGGGGGAGGGTGATCCATTTCTGGCTGGACTGGTTATCCTTCTGTGAAAATTAAAATGGTGCTATCAGCCATAAAGCAAGGAGTGCCCAGTAAAGCCTTGGATAGGCTCTTGCTTTGTTGTCCACATGGCAGCCACCCAGTGCCCACCAATAAGAGCCCAATGGGGTGTGCCATGCTACCAGTGCACATGGAGGGGATCACTGTCAGAAGTGTGTGCCCAGCAGAGGGTTGTACCCAGGACCTTCCAAATCTGGAGATTATCCTTTATGCATGTACAATTTATGAATTTGTTTACACCTTCAGCTGGGGGTTAGCCTGTCCCACATGTAGAAGGAACGTGCTGAAAAAGCTACTATAAAAGATGTACAGTGAAGATTTTTGCCGAGATCTCGTTGATTGGAAAAGCATCTGCAATGTGGAACTGAATTAACTATCTTTAAATGGTGCCTAATTCTAGACTCTTAAGTTAGCACTGAATGGATTTCTTTAAAAAACAAAACTTACATAACTATAACAACCCCAAAAACTAAATAACACCACTTTAAAATCATTGCCCAGCATTTGTGTTCTGATGAAACAGTGGCAGAAGGAGAGAAATCAAATGGTGGCGGCATATATTTGTTTTCATTGGATATAGTGAATTATATTTTGTTTGGGGAGTTATTTTTGTTTTCATTTCTTTTACTGCATTTCAGTCTTCATTAAGGTTTATCTTCCCTCTCCAAGCCATAATATAAAATCCAAAACACTTTTGTGTAGAGAAGACTATATTCACCAAGCAAAACCTTTTGAATTATTGGTAGGGGAAAAAATAAAGAGCTAATTGTCACTCTGGTACTTATAAATTTCAGAGCTGCTATGAAATTCAAATTGAGACCTGAAAGGCTTTTATAGACCATCTCTGGCCTTCCAATAAACAGCAACCAGGCATCACTTCAAGTTTCAAATTGCCTCTTTTAAAAAAAAAAAAAATTTTTTTAAACAGATACCTTCTGGCTTAATTGAAACCGCAAAAGTTTCATTTTGGCTGTACTGATTTGCTTCGAAATGTGATTTTAAATAGAAAGCACAGTTAACAAAAGAACCCATAGCATTCTAGCCACAAAGATGAAGAACAACAACAACGAATTAAAAAGGAAAGATAAATGGCGCAAATACTACTTGCATTAATTAAGGTGGCTTGTGCTTCTTCAATATTATTTATATTGGAAATAACAAGCAATCAGGATTCCATCAACATGTTTTTAGTGGGAGGTTGCCTCCCGATTAAGAACTGGAGGAATTGGTCTGCTGAGCATAGGACACAAAATCAACATATATCAATGGCAGGCCATTTATTTGTACTTGGAAGGGATAACAGTGTTGCCAACTATTATGTTTTTACTCTGAAGGCTTTTTTTAAGGGCTTTGCTCTGATGCAGCATGAAGCTATCTGTAAACCAGTGAGTGTATTTGAATTTTACATTTTTTTCTCCAGTCCCTACACTGGGTAGAGAAAAAAGCACATGGTTTCATAAGCCATCTTTTTTTAGTGTAGATTAACGAAATTTAATCTTATAGGATGATAATAGCTCCATGTCATACAGAGCGTTCTGTGAATGCATTGCAAAGACTATAACATTAATAAAGCATTCTTACATTAATTAATTATTAATATTTATTATTACTAAAGACTTAATAGAACCTGCTGAACGTTCTGTGTCCAGATCTTAAGACATATTCTGGACCACTTTCTGAAAGTTCAGTGGAATGTTCAGTGGAAAAACTATCTCAAACAGAGGATATATACTTTACTTAAGACTTCATTATGCAATCTCCCTTCCAGCAGGAGAAGCAATGAAAATGTTGAAGCAAGAGCTTTGCCTATAAAGCTGCCTGATATTATATTACATTAGTCTGTCTTATCCAGCAGTGCCTACCCAGCTATTGGTGTGCCTCAAATGGTCTGCAAGTTTGCCACAGGAGTTTGGGAGAGGGTCATTTATTAGTAGGGTCATTGGGGGATGTGTGCCCCCTGCTGGCAGCAGTGTACCTTAACTATTTTACGGCCCCAATCCTGAGCTGCCCGGGGTGCGGGGCTGCAGCAGCACCGAAAATGGCTGCTGCCTCATCCTGCTCGCTCCAGGCAGCTTCCGGTGGCTCCTCGGGAGATTTTGTCCCCTTCCTCCAGGTAAAGAGAGTAGCCACGCAATGGGCTACTCTCCCAAAAGTTGACAGTGAGTCAGGAACCTTCATGTTGGGCGGTGAACCCGACATGGAGGAGGCTCTGGATCCAGTGAAGCTTTGCTCCACCAGACCCGTCTCCCTCCCTCCCCGCTCCCTCCCCCATGCCTCCTCCCTGCCCTCTCCCCACCTCACCCCTGCCCAAAATGCTTTCTCCCCACTTCCCCCTACACCTCCACTTACCTCTCTGCTGCTCGACAGTCTCCGCAACCGCCGAGTGGTGGAGCTCCAGTGGCCACCTGGCACTAGCCCAGCAGCAGCCAACACAGGGCTACCACCGGTGCTCGCCTGGTGCTAGGGCTCGCAAATATGCCTTATGGCACGTTTGTGATGGTGCGCACCGGTGGTAAGCCAGCACACACTGTTTAGGATTGGGCCCTTAGTGCCTTGTCAGTGTGCTGTGAGGTGTAAAAGGTTGAAAATCACTAGTCTGCACCAACTGATTGAAGATCTTCTGCTATATGAGATCCTTTTAACTGCTATGGTTAAAACCTGCAGGAAAACATGTGCTCTTCTACTGACCCATTGCCTCTTCCCTATCACTTGGTTGGCTCCACCAGAAATAATGAACCTGAAGGGTGTTTGCTTTATTGGAAATATGTCTTCAACAAATCTATGCTCTCGTCCTCTCTGAAAACCAAAAGTTTTCAAACTCGATTCTAGAGCTTGGATATGACCTGCTAAATTATTACTTTTGTGTTAAATACACTCAAGTCAAATAGAGACACAATTTTCATTTCCTTTAGACCTACGTTTTCTTGAGCACTCCTTTCTAAAATATGTGCTGCCATGCCATGGCTGAATGCCATGCCAGGATTCAGGTTAGTAAAATGCTGTGTTGCTTTAAAAAAAAAAAAAAAAGTCTAGATCTTTACCTGCAGGTGTGCCTAGCTTTCAGTACTTGAAATCCCATTTAGTGGTGTTCTTTGTTACAGTGGCAAATTGCATAGCATCTTGAGCAGGTCTGAGTGTCCCAGTAGTGACTCTACAAGTTTTACTTACAAGGTTATGGATTTCATTACCTTGTATGATCTAAGTATATCCTGGGCACAAGAGGGTATTTTATATTTATTATGAAACAATTCTAGTCGGTAACCTCATGCCCTGACAGTGTGCAGCCTTGTAAAAAAATCCAGCAATTGTACCAATTGGATGTTGGATAAGAATGAGGAACAGGAGAATTAAATTCAACCTTCCCCCCCCCCCCATAGCAGACTGATGTGTTTGTAGTTTATTTTACAGATATCATTGCACTAATCCCAGTTTGAGACATTGAACATGAAAAACTGCTTTATACAGAGGCAGATCATTGGTTTATGTAATTCAGTATAATCTATGCAGACTGGCAGCTGGTCTCCAAGGTTTCAGACTGGACACCTTTTCCAGCAATACTGGGAGATACCAGAGACTGAACTTGGAACCTTCTGCATCAGCATTTCCCCATGTTGCAACCCCAAGTGTGCTGGGCTGCAATGTGATGTTCCCTGTAATGCCACAATGCCATATTGGGAGCCCCTAGAGGACACTTCTTGGATGCTCCAGGATGGTGACCCACTTCATTGGCCTCCGTGGGTGCCAGAATGCCCTGTAGACGTGACCAGAAGCAACTTCTGGTTTGCGGATGCATTGGTCCTGGACAAACACACGAAGGGGAATGCATGACCCTCCTTTTTATAACCAGTGGACATTAATCAGGTTTTACCTGGGGAATTGAGTACTGGAAGTGGGGGTCACTGGTGCCACTGCTCCTGGAAATCAGTTGGGCTTCATGGTCCAGTGAACTTGTTCAAAGCCAGTCCCTCTGTTTGCCAGTCAGTTGTGGAATGAGAAAAATAATGAACAGAACAGGGCAAGCATAGCTACTACCTTCAGTAGATTCATAAACCCCTTCAGGATGTTGGCATCACAGAAGCCCATGAGATCACAGAAATGTCCAGAACAGGTGAACAACAGGCAACAGTAGTTTGAACAAAAACAGTGGACTCAGAGTGCCCATTTTCATGTTATACTAGTGACTCCTAGAGCATAAACCTCGTGGCCTCTTAACAATGTGGGAAGCCATTTGAGAAAAGAAGCTCCCTGTGTGTTTTGAGCAAAGTGAACTGTGCTGCCAGCTAATCCCTTCTTTTCAGCTGACTTTGTTGGCATAGTTCAAGTAGCCCAAACAATGTGTGAATCCCTTGTACACAAAAGGCTTCATACTTGGTTAACAGCCTGTGCAAGCTGTGGAGACCGTGGTGACAACATTGCCTGTCAAACGTGAGAGATTGATGCCCTTAAAGTTCAGGTGGAGGTGATGCAAATAATAAGTCTCTCTTGTAAAAGCCATTTACAATATAATGCCAATTAGGCTCATTTTCCCTTTATTTAAGTGGAGAAGTGAGAAGCAGTAGGATCACCCACACACAAGAAATGTGTATTTGAACAGTAGTCAGACACGTGACACTCTCTTAAATCTCCCATGTTCAGCAAGTGAGAAAGATGCAAAAAATGCATTGAGAAAATGTATCAGAAAATACGGAAAATGCTAAGATGCCTGAGATCATAGATTAATAAAGAGTTTGCATTCAGACCCCTGGGCCTTCCTCACCAGATCTATCCTTATTGCCGTCTGCTTTGATTTTCCCCAATAAACATGTGCTTGACTGTTTTCCCCCAGAAAACATACTGATGTTGCTTGTAAGTGACACATAATTTTGCTAGATGTAAGATGGTTTCAGGCTTGTTTTGCAGCTGCTAGCTCCTTCCTTCGATTCTTCCACTGAGATGAGCGTGGGCCCTTCTGAGTCCCCCCCCCCCATATTGTCAGGATCCATACCTTTGTCACAGGCCTCCAGTAACATCATGGGAGAACATGCTGCTACCGCAGTACCTCTAAACCCATTTAATGAGGGCAGTATCCTGTGGTGCTCTTCTGATTCTCTTTTACATTCACAAAGAACAGAAGAGTGGGCATTCTAATGAAGGCAAATAAGTCAGAATTTTTCCTTTGGGAACAAGCAGTTTTCTGACACAAGCAAAGCTTAAGGCTGTGTGAGCCAGCCTTATATATGTGGGGCCAGTTTGAAGCAGAATATTGCAGTTCTTCACAGATTAAATAAAAATGAAAATGTGATGGACTTGGAAGCTGGACCAGCTAGTTAGTGCTGCTGATTATACCACCATATATAGTTATTGCAGTCTAGTAGTGACTAGTCTGAGACATTTTTATGCCTCAGTACCCAAATAATATGCCTACTTCTGCTCAAACTGGTGATAGACACAAGGAAGAAGATAAGAGAGGTAGGGGTCAGGTGTTACATGAACAAGCATGACTCTTTAGACCGGTGGTGACCAAACCATGGACTGCTACATTAGGGGAAAGCCTTTCCTGTTATGGGCAGCGCTTACCATTCTCTGCTGCTCCATATTGTCTTCCAATACAGTTTTTTCAGGCAGCCGCTTCTACCCCAAAATCAGAGTGCAGACATTCCTGGGGTGATAGGTGCCACTTCATGGAAAGATCACATCGGAGGGTAAGACAAAGCAGTGCAAAGCTCTGCTCACAACTGGGAAGGCTTTTTGCAGGTGTCAGATCTGCCTTGAGGGCTGCAATAATAATAATAATAATAATAATAATAATAATAATAATAATAATATACTTTATATAATTTATATACTGCCTTTCTGGTCATTGGATTACTCCTCTGACTTTATTCAAGGAGGTTTACATAGGCAGGTGTTTCTAAATCCCTCAAGGGGATTTTTACAATTATAGAAGATTCTCTCTTTCAAGAAACACACAACATTTCAGATGGATCTTCCTGGTCTGATCTCACTTCTGGCCTCCAGTTGCCTCCCACACAGGCTGACAAGCAGCTCCTTCATCTCACATGGAGGGCAGCCAAGACGCTTCTTAGCGCTCACCAAAGAGCAGATGGAATAACTCAGCTCAGCTTGTTAACTGCTTCAAGGTCTAACCGATCAGGGAGCTGTTGGTGGCCTTGAACTGACGACCTTCTGATGTTATCTTCGGGCTAACGGAGGCTCTACCCTCTAGACCAGACCTCCTGTGGTTTCACCCCTGCTCCTTTAGACCATTAGCTGAAGCCTTTCTCCAGATCCTGCTTCAGTGATTACCACCCACCCCCTAATTCCTGCTGTGAACACGTGAGGGGGGAGCAGAAATGTACCACTAGCCATACACCTCATGCAAAATGTACCTGCTAGCCATTCCCCTGTTCTTATCTGTAGCGGCAAGTACTGAGCATGTTGAGCTTGTCTCCGTGCCATTTAGAATTCTAGGGTTCTAAGAAGGCTTAAGACAGAATTTTAAAAGCCTAGATACACAAGAAGGGTTTGACTTGGTACTTGAAGCTTCTTATGATTGGACCAAATAAGTGTCCTTGGGGAGTTTTCTCTTGGAGAGGGATCTAAATTGCTTGGAGAGAAAACCTCCACCTTTGCAGATAAGTACTGAACACATAGGCACCCAGGGGCATGACTAGCAAGCACATCAATATGGATTATATGATTAGGTTAGCTGGTTTGCTCCCATTTGCCCCCTCATTGTATTCAGGCATAACATCTGAATAGGGCTCAGGTCTCTCCATCATCAAATGACCACAAGTGTTTTCTCAATTTACGGAACACTCTTCTCAGGGCAGCTTGTCCAACCCAAATGTAAGGAGCTTCAAGTGCTCTGTGACAACATTTTTATTTCTTCAGGCTTTTAAAAAAGAATGTAGTCTACAAGCCACCTTGGCAGTTGTAAATGTTTAAATTTAAAAAAATTAAATTCTACTGACACTGAGTAATGGTATACCCAAGTCCTTCTGTGAAGTTTTATTCATGTAACTGTGTGTACCCAATATATGGTATTATTAGGGTTGTCACTGAAGCTATCCTTGAAGATTTTATGTCCCAGAATAATGTGACATTTGAAATACTGGGAGGCCTTCTTAAAATCTTCAGTATTGTTTTTCAGTAGTGGAGATTTCTTCTCTTTCCTGGAGACTCCAGGCCAATCCTAGAGTGTTGGCAATTAATCTTATGTGCTATACCTGTTGTTCTTATGGATGATAAGCAGTGGTTGCCATGTTGCTGGTGGTCTGGGGCAAAGTCCTGTCTTAGGTCCCCTATGGTGTCCCCGGCCTACCCCGTCATAGTGCATTGGGTGCAGCCATTGCCATCGGTTTGTGAGAATTCAGGTGCTAATCTATCCAGGTGGCCCCAGTGATGGGTGTGAACTTTCAATTCATGCCAGACCTGGCCAACCCTTGATGCCACCTGATGGTAAACACTCCTACTTTCAGGAGCAGTAGATGTTCACAGGAGTGACCTAAAAAAAATTGTACATGAACTGTAC
Source organism: Tiliqua scincoides (assembly GCF_035046505.1). Lineage (NCBI taxonomy): Eukaryota > Metazoa > Chordata > Lepidosauria > Squamata > Scincidae > Tiliqua > Tiliqua scincoides. The sequence goes on from NC_089821.1 coordinate 253,371,549, forward strand.
ATGCACTATCAATCCTCATGCGATCATCTTTGTTTATGGTAATGTTTTGTGTGTGCATCCTCATCTGCCTCTCCCCATGAGGGATGTTCTACGTCAAAGGGACTTTGGAAGGACATCACCACGTAAATTAGTCACTGCTAACATTCAGATTTCTTGAACTTCATTCCGGTTTAGAAGGGAAACTTAGCTCTGGTCCAGTCCTCTAAGTCCCAACACCTGGAAGCTGACCCCCTGCATTTACCCAGCCTTTCCTGCCCTGGCTCACACCAATGCCTGCCTTCCAAAGAATTTCACTTTGTACCTCCCTCCACCTTGCTAGCTCCATACACCTTTTGTTTCAGCCACTGCTTCTTGTCTTGCCCCATGCTTTCTTTCACCAACCTCCATTCTGGCTCCCAGGGATTCACTATGGCTCTCAGGGATTTGCTTCCCTGCTTCCTCTCGCCACGGTCTATGCCGCTTCTCCAGGCTCTACCTCCACTCTCCTCCCACCTCGTTTCTCCACATGCACTTTTCCAGCAATTTGCTCCAAGTCTATTTTACTCTAGCAATCTCTCCGCCTTCTTTGCCCTAGCTCCTCCCGCTTGAGTGCCACTTCCAAGAATCTCTCCAGTTCTCCCCCCTTTTGCTCTCACACTCCATTTCTGCCTTCCAGCCTGCACTCATGCTCTTCAGTCTCTCTCTCCACTCTCCAAGCTGCTTCCTTCTACTTATTCTCATGTCTTCAGCTGGTCCTCTTGTCTCTTCTTACAATTGTCCTATTGTCGCTTTCCAACATGTCTTTGTTCTCTTGCCTCCTCTTGCTTCCTCTTGCTATTCCTGCTATCCTTCATCTCCTTTGGCCACATTCCCAGCTCCTCCAGGCCACCGTTGAAAGCCCCTTTGCATGATGACATAATTACTTGGGGGGAAAAAATTGACAATCTTTAGGTTGCTACCTAAAATTAATGAAGTACTGCTGTACAACTTCTCATTGTTCCTATTCTTGTTTTGACAGTTGCTCTCTCCGTTGAGTTAAAGATGTCTTCTTTCGTGTGATGTCTAAAATAGCATAACTGAGCCTCTAGGGTGAAAAAGAATGTATCTCTTGACAACAATTATTGACCTTTTTTCTTTCTTTTTTTAATTCCAGTAATTTAGTCTGGCTAAAATTACATACATATTCATGTACCTTAATAAGAACAAAGCTTTACTGTTGGATATTTTCCATAAATTTGTCTTCATAAGCAATTTGATATACATCTACTGGGACTGCTATGGGTAGAAGTTTGCAGTAAATCAACTTACCTCATGTCTCTCTGTGTGTGCATGTATGTGGTGTTTTTTTTCTTTATCTGTAATTTATTAACCCTTTCACCATTTGAAGTCAGAATACAAGAAAACTACAATTGTAGGTATATTTAGACTATTTTAGGGGACGTTAGTAATAGGAGTGTGTCGGCTGTGTGCTACAAAGTGTATTGGCTCCTCCCAATATAGCCAAAATTATTTACGTAGAAGTCTATGTAAAACAAGCCAATGGAAAAAGTTGTGACTAAAGCCCCATTGCTTTCAAATAGAATATTAGCTGGTTCGGAATACTAGTTGCAATTCACTTGATTAACTGGTTATAACATTACCAGAAACCAAAAGTGGGCATCCAGAATGCCGATCCTGCAGAGTATGAAGCGGGATCTGAGCTTTGTTTGGCCAACCGGGAACAGAAGAGCCTCCTCCCCTGAAAGGGGATTGGACAGGGACTTGGAGCTGGGCGGATCCAGAGGGTTCTTAGGGCGGCAGCACCTGGCCCTCTTCCGCTTTTGAACGTGGGCACGGTGCTGATACCCACCCGCCCGTCCCTAGAGCAGTCTGAGTTTTTACTGGTCGCCGTTTGGGACCAGGTAGGAATTTTTTGCTGTCTGCCAAGATTGGTTGGTGGCAGGGAGTTTTTTCGCCTACCCCAGACTGCCAGGGGTCAAGGGGTTCCCCTTTCCTACTATCCTCGGTCACTTTATGTCAGGTGGTGTGGGGTAGAAGGTGTGAACTGGACTTTGGGGTGCACCTTCAGGCAGCTTAGGCAGGGCAGAACCCACTTTCAGTCCTCAGGGGCCCAGCGGCACGAGGGCTGGGATGGGGCCCTGACTGGGACTGCAGGGCCACCTCAGAGGCTTGGCGGCTCGAGGCGGCATTGCCTGCAGTCCGGCAGCCTCACCCCTTCACGGGTTGAAGACCTGGATAAGCTGCACCGGCTGTAATGGGGCCTGCCTTGGAGTCGGGCGCATGCCCAACCCGGGGGACAGATACGATTCTGGTGCCTTCCGATGGTCCGGCCTCTGCACCACAGGTGCTTTGCTGCCCCTGCATCTGCAGGTCTCTCTCTGCTTCTCCTATAATATCTTACTTGGTAATAAAGTGTCCCTTACTCCCAGCTCAAGTTGTCTCGAGTGTTCATTGGGGCGTGCACGAACAAAATGGTACCATTCTGTTTTTCAATCCAGGCCGCCTTGGGTTGCCATTATGATTTTCTTCTTCTTCTTCATATCAGAGCTCTTGTACCTTTAACAGCTGCATGATCAGCAGAAACAGAAGAGCTTAAAATTCTCCAGGTATGGAGAAGGGGAGGACATCGCCTGTTGAATTTCTTCCTATTGCAAACAATTGCACATAAGTTTTTCCATTAAAAGATGTCAATTCCACTTACACTTGATCAGCTCTTAGCTCAAATGTTGACACATGGTGGTGTCTCTTCCTAGCTAGCAATACTGCTAGAATGGCGTACGGAAACCCAAAACACTTGTAGTCATATCATAGATGGTAAGAACATTGCCTAGAAAAAGATGCTATAGTTGGGTTAAAGACTAATTTCCAAGAGCTGTAACAATACACATATTTGGTTTGATAGGCCTGTTTCTGAGATGTCTAATTTTACTGTTCAATATATTTCATTGCACAAAACCTGATGCTCAGGGCATATAACTTTATATTTGCTTCCTAATCCTTTAACGCGACTTTCATCTGATTTTGAGGGCAATTTTAGTATGTATACTAAATGAATGAAATGAACATTTATTGTCACATTAACTTTCAGAGGGCAGGTCACTTCTGAATCACATTTTTGTGGTGGTGAAATGGAAGGCATCTAAGTAGAGAGCTGCCAGCCAGTGGCATAGCTAAGGAGGTGCAGGGGGTAGCAAAAGCATCGGGCAGTAGGCTGGGGGGGGGCAATAACGCCCCCATGCAACTTCCATTGGGCTGCTGCAGCCCTGCCAGCACACAGGAGGCTAAGGCAGCAGTCGCCCATGTGAAGCCTCCTGCCCCATCCAGGCAAGCATGCCAGTCCAAAAAAATGCATCACTGCCTCCCTTTTCCCCTCACACACAGATGCTCTCTTTGCCCCACCCCCCCTCTCTCACACACACACACACACAGCATGGGGTGCCTTCACTCACCTTGTCTAGCAGCTGATGTAATTCCCTCCCCCACCACAGCCAGCAGCAACTTGCCATCACAAAGAGAAAACTGTATCCCTTTTAGGCTACTACTTTGTGTTTGCTTCTTGCACAAGCCCCAGGTAAGGCTCTGTTCTCACAATGAATCCAGGGGTTCCTTTAGTGTGTCTTGAAAATTAAAGTTGTGGTTGAACTTTCCATTTGTTCCTGTAGCGAATGGCTGCTTGGCTCCAGGGGGACAGGGAAACAGAGGGATTCTTCCATCATTTATTTTCTGATGGTCATCCCCTTACTTGCAGCAGAGAGATAGTGGTGTGCGCCTTGCAAAGGCTGCAGTCCTATACACACTCTCCTGGAAGTAAGCCTCATTGAACACAATGGGACTTACTTCTGAGTAGACGTGAATAGGATTGCACTGTAAAAGTACAAGTACTTTCAACAAGTGCTTGCTATTTCAAAGTATTAACTAACATTTCTCACTCACTTTAACAAATAAAAAGACCCAATTTAATTAAATAAATTTGATGTCATTGCAGGGGAGGCAGGCTACAGAATCTTCTTTGCACAGGGTTAGCTACGCCACTGCTGCCAGCTTTTTGAGCTGTTTATTTTAACCTAAATTCTACTAGAACTCTAGTTCTGAATACATAGCAGTACTGGGAGCAATATTATTTCTATTTACTGATTGTAAATCATTTTGTTGACTGATTTATCCTGCCCTTGTTTATGAACAGACCTTTCCTTTCTAATTTCTACCTTAATACCCATGTTAGGCAAGCGTTGCATATTAAAACCCATTTCTGCCCAGCCCACAGGTGTACACATTTGGTCCCTGTTGCATATAAGCAACATTGGAAAGAAAGGCTTAAGAACATACTGCACCTTAGATGATATATTGGGTTGTGTAGATTTGTGCACCAAAGCAGTAGGCAAGTGGATACTTCTCTTTTACTCAGAGAGCCAAAAGGATTAAACATGCAGGAAGGTTGCTACCACATTGGTCACAAGATTAAACCTGTTCCCACTGTTAAGTGATCTGACCAATGAATGGAAAGGCACAGGGATGATTGGCAGAGAAAGGATGCAGTGATATCCTCTTCATTTCCCTCCTTTGTGTGCACTGATCAATAAAATTTTTTTGCTCCAGTTGGCCATGGCTGCATTATTTTCTTGGCTGTATTTATGTTCCTGGCTGGTGAAGTGGATATTGATTTTTCTGGCCTGAGAACAAATTGGTGGACACGTGATATTGTTCTGGCTTGATAACAAATTGGCGGGCACTTAAAATTTTTGATTCATTAAAATTAGTTGATATATGATTTATATACAATATACTAACAGCACAATCCTATGCTCAGGGTGCAATGACAGATCTCACAATCTGTCATCACATCCCGCAGGCTGCTGGTGCTGCAGCAGCTCTGGAGAGCAGGTGCGAGCACAAACGCCAGGGGGATGCATGCGGGTGGCAGTGGACTCCACCAGATCGTCCACCATGCTGGTAGGTTGGTTGGGGAAGGATTAAGGGGAATGGGGTGGTGAGCAGGCCAGGCTGGGGTAGGAGGGGTGGGTCGGGGCAGAAGAAGAAGGATATTGATGGCAGCAGAGGCTGCTGAGATCCTATGTCCCCATGCCCATGCCCAATGTGCCTTCCTGGACCTACCAGATTTACACCAGCAAAAGAGCTGGTATATATCTGAGTATGCCCACTGGAGACTAGGAGCGTTGGAGTAGGTTAGTGAAAAATTTCTTCACGTACCTCTCTGCCACTGTCTGGTCTCCAGCCAGCCCGCAGGATGCAGTGGAGGCTGCGTTGGTAGAGTTGGTTATAGCATTCTATAACAGGCTGCTAAAGAAGAGTAAAGTAAAGAAAAATAGGTAAGTAATGGGCATGCGGGAGTTGGAGAATTATGAATGAGTGAATCTGCGGATATAGGATCTGCAGATATGGGAGGATGTCTATACACTGTTTTTGTTTGTTTAAAATGTTTAACATGTAAGTTGAATTGGATGCCCTCTATTTTTGGGATTACCAGTTATGTAAACTGCTAAGACAGCTGGTAACCACACATGAAGTTGTTGTACAGTATCAGACTGGAGTCCCATGATTTAGTTCAGTATTGTCTATTTCGGCTGCATACAGTGCCAAAAGCTGACTTCTGAGATTCAAGATGACAGAGTCTAGGATGCCAATAAGTATAAAAGAGCTGCCAATATGTATAAAGAAGCTGCCAAACTAATCCAGCAGCTCATATCCTGAGAAGGCTTCCATGAAGCAAGAGTGCAGCATAATATCTACCAGAAGATAAGTAATCTCACTAGTATCAAATGTTCCCCACAGTATCATCACATCAGCCCCTTTTTGTGATTCAAATGATTCTAAAATACAGAGTACAGCTTCTGCTTTATCTGTGCATTTACTCATTGACTGGAAGAATCATGGTTCATGTCACCAAAATGTAGCCATTTGCAAGAACATCTATGTGAGGCACACACTGAGGGCCAACACAGGTGATTAAATGCGTGGTCACTGGTTAAATGTGCAGACGGATCCCAAAGGATCTCCTCTATGGAGAACTCGTGCAAGGAAAGTGCCCTACAGGTAGACCACAGCTGCGATACAAGGACATCTGCAAGAGGGATTTGAAGGCCTTAGGAATGGACCTCAACAAGTGGGAAACCCTGGTCTCTGAGCGGCCGGCTTGGAGGCAGGCTGTGCAGCATGGCCTTTCCCAGTTTGAAGAGACACTTGGCCAACAGTCTGAGGCAAAGAGGCAAAGGAGGAAGGCCCATAGCCAGGGAGACAGACCAGGGACAGACTGCACTTGCTCCCGTTGTGGACGGGATTGTCACTCCTGAATCGGCCTTTTCAGCCACACTAGACGCTGTTCCAGAACCACCTTTCAGAGCGCGATACCATAGTCTTTCGAGACTGAAGGTTGCCAATACAAATACAATTGTCCAGAGGCTCTGACCACAGAGTGAAGCAGGATGAAATATGACAAACCTCCCAACTTCTTTGGAAGAGACAGTAAAGCCTACCAAGTTACCTCAGATATTGAGGCATCACCTATACTGTAAAACTAATCTAAATGTATTTAATTGGCTTTTTCTAGACCTCCTGCTTGACTAAAGCAGTAGAAGACCTAAATGTATTTAATTGGCTTTTTCTAGACCTCCTGCTTGACTAAAGCAGTAGAAGACCTAAACCTACAGTCTTGTCACCTGCTGTTGTGAATGTCAGGGTCTCCAGGGAAACTTACACTAAACCATTTGTGGTAGGGAAGGATATTTGGTGTTTTTCTGCTCATGTCACTTTAATCATTAAGACCTTTGCCTTAACTTCTGAATCCACAAATAAATTTGGAAACTTCCAGTTCTTAAAATAAAATACTGCTTAACTGCATATTATTTCTGAAGCTGATACTGAGATCCTGATTTCGCACTATCAGTACTTCACAGTCGAATTACTGTAATGAATTTTATTTCGATCTCTCCATATCTCTTGTGAGTTGCTAGTAAATGGTCCAGAACTTTTAGTTAGACTTCTTTCTTTTGAGGTGTCACTAGCTTATCACTTGAATTCCTTTCACTGGAAACGCTTTGCCAGTGTAATCTAGAATCTAGGCCTCCTTTTTGACCTTCAAATGACAGTAACTCATTTTTAGAATTCTTATTGTAGTATTCTCCTTTTTCAAAACCATGGACTGGATCATCAAATTAAAACTTTCTGTTAGTAGGTTGCTTCTCAGGACTCACAGGGTTTTTCACACTGGAGCTGTTGGCAGTTCTCAAAGAGGTCATACGAGGTTTCTTTCAGTTAGTCAATGTAGCTTACAGCCAGACTGCACTTTAAGAAAAGAACTTTTCATCATTGTTCCAGCAAGGCCTAGCGAGACTGAATCTTTGTATATGGAAGAAAGGAGATGCGATTATTTAGTTTTGATCACTGATTGACAAGAACTGCATGGCATAGCTTGTCTCTGACTTGTGGTAGTGTCAGTGGACATATAGTTGAGTTGAGCCTTATCAAAAGGCTGACTCAATACTTCTTCCTAAGGAACAAAAGCTATACACTTAGAATCACCGCATGCTATGGTCCTTCATGAATATTCCACTTCAAAAATACAGGTACGCGTCTTATAGGTACATGTCTCACATCAAGTACTTTCCACACCAAGCAGGGGAATCTGGCAGGTCAAAGACCTAAGTTAGCAGCCTCCGTCCCTAATATGTTGTTTTCCGTAGGCAGAAAATGCTTGAGATTGCAGTCCATTCAAATGTGTGATCTTCCTGCAGTAGTCTGAAGTGATATCACTAGTTTGTTCTGAATGCTGAATGAGAGATTCAGAAACAGAGATGCTTGTGGGAAATTGTAAGCTGAACCTATTCTGACAGCAGTGCTGTAATTGAAGGATTATGGGGCACTCTTTCAGTGCTTCCAATTTGCAGTTGAGATATGAGTAGTTTGTCAGCCTGCATGAATCCCCAGCCAAACCCCATGTCCTACAGCGACAAGCAGGAGGTCAATGTAGGCCGTGCAGCATAACATCCTGTATGATAACAACTATATGATACACCACTTTTCAACAAAATAGGTTAACAAAGCATTTTTGTAGCAAATGAAAAGATAGTTCCCTGTCCTAAAAGGACTCACAATCTCAGAAGGAAATGCAATAGATAAGCTCCATAGATAAGCTACTGGGGAAAAAAATGCGATGTTGGGGTGAATAGGGCCACCAGTGCTCTTTTGCTAAATAAAAGAGAACCACACCTTAAGAGATTCCCCTTTGCCCAGGTAGTGAGGGATATCCTAGAGCAGTGTGATTCTGTGGGGAAAATGTACCTGCTGTGCCATGCTCCTGTATACTTATTTATGCACTACCCTAGAGTCGGGAAAGCTGCTGTATGAGTGCACCTGTGGTTATAAGTGCAGGAATAGATCTACCAAAACTTTGCATCAGAACAGTGGTCTCCAAAATTTTTGGTAGGAGGGCTGCATCAAATATTTGGACTGGAAAAAATAAAATAAAATTTAAATAAATTTAAATTTATTAAAATATTTTGTGGTGGCAAAGGATATTTAGTGTTCTTCAACTTCAGAAATAATATGAAGTTGAACAGTATTTTATTTTAAGAACTGGAATTTTCCAAATTTATTTGGGGATCCAGAAGTCAAGGCAAAGATCCTAATGATTAAAGTGACATGAGCAGAAGAATACCAAATATCCTTCCACACCACAAAATAAGTTTAAATAAATTTGAATACATTTATATTTATATTAAATTTATATTAAATTTGAATAAATTTCAATACCCATGATTGGGGAAAAAATTTCTGAAAGGCAAGAAGCACCACAGACCTGGTCCCATAATTTTTCTCACCATAAAAGATTCACCCAACCCCCAAACAGCAGTAATTTATTTTTTTTAAAAAAAAAATCTGAAAGGCCAGAAGCAACACAGACCTGGTTCCACGTAGCTGCAGTAGAATCATAGAGTTGGAAAGGACCTAATAGGTAATCTAGTCCAACCCCCTGCCTGTAGTAGGAAATCCTCCTAGAACATCTCCTACAGGTGCTTGTTGAGACTCTGCTTGAAGATCTCCAGTGAGGGAGAGTCCACCCCCTCCCTCAGCAGTCTGTTCCACTGCTGAACTACTCCAACCATCAGGAATTTTTTTCTGATGTCCAGTCAGAATCTCTCCTCTTGTAGTTTGTACCTGTTGGTTCTACTTTCAGAAGCAGCTGAGAACAGATTTGTCCCTTCTTCTATATGACAGCCCTCCAGGTAATTGAAGAGTGCTATCATATCCCCTCTCAGCCTTCTCTTCTCAGGCTGAACATATCAAGTTCCCTCAATCTTTCTTCGTAGGGCTTGCCCTTCAGCCCTCTGATCATCCTCATTGCTATCCTCTGAACCCGCTCCAGTTTGGCTGCATCTTTCTTAAAATGAGGTGCGCATAATTGGACACAGTACTCCAGGTGAGGTCTAAAAAGTCCAGAGTAAAGTGGAACCACAACTTCTCAGGACCTGGAAACTAGGAAGCTAGAGTTCTACTAATGCAGGCTAAAATTGCATTCAATTTCTTTGCAGCCGTATCACACTGCTGACTCATGTTCATCTTGTGATCCACTGCAACTCTGATATCCCACTCACATGTTGTGCTGCCAAGTCAGGTATCTCCCATTTCATACCTGCATCTGATTATTTTTGCCTAAGTGCAGAACCTTGCATTTGTCCCAGGTAAACTTCATTTTATTCATTTCAGCCAAGTCAAGATAAATTACATCCACAGCATTCCCACAGTCCAGTGAGCTAATAATCCGATCAAAAAAGGAGATAAGATTTGGCAAGATTTATTTTTGACAAGTCCATGTTGGGTTTTAATGATCACTGAGTTGTTGTCTAGAAGTGTGTGAACTGTGTGTTTTATTATTTGTTCTAATATCTTCTCTGGTATTGAAGTCAAACTGACAGGCCTGTAATTACCTGGATCTTCTTTTTCTCCCTTTTTAAAGATTAGGCTGCTTCTGCATTAGCCTGCTTCCATTCTAGTGGCACCTCCAGAGGTGGCGCAGCTCCGAGGAGACCCATAGAGGCGCACAACCCTTACCCACGGGTAAGGGGAAGAGCTTCCCCTTACCCATGGCTGAGCTGCTGCTCGCTGCAATCCAGCGTTGGATGCAGCGCAAGCCTCCTGGCTTGCCTGCTCCAGCGCGGGTTAGGATTGCGCCCTTACTCACTGGTACAGGTGTGCCCTGTTATCCATAGGGGTTCCGTTCCTAAAACCGCTAGAGTTACCTGAAACCGTGGACACCCCTTCGCCTCATAGTCTTCTGAGCCCCACAGAGGCTGCTCACATCAGCCAATGGCCTCTGCAGGCCTCAGAATTTTTAGTCAAAACAAAAACCACTTTTGTTTTTTTTTGTGCGTAAAACTGGAAGTGATTTTTTAGGCCTTTAAAGGCATAAAAGGAATTAGAAGGGCCAGGGAGGCGCCTGAGAGAATGATGATGGGATACACTCTGCATCCAGTGGTGGTGGGGATCACCAGAAGGCAAATTAGAGACAAGTATTTTTTTTTCACTTTTGAGTAGGCCTTCTGGCCACCTGTGGGTCTCCTCAGACCCTTTCCAGCTGCATAACTGGTGTAAGTCTGAAGAGGGAAAGGGGACAGGGCAGTCTGGGAAAGAAGGGATAGGATCCTGGCACAAGTCACTGTTGCCAGGATCGACCTTCTTCTTCCCTGCCCCAAAACTCCCCTCACCACTAAGAACACAACACGTGGCTGCCTTACTGGAGTCAGCACAGCCTGGGGTCTGTAGCGGCAGGTGTCAGTGCTTTGCATTGGCAGCTCCAAATGGCAGTGTTTGTGCCATTGCTGGGTCTTTTACAACAGTGGAAGTTTTGTCCATAGAAGGCCCATTGGATTAGATAAATAAATGAGCCAAGCTAAAGTGCCAGTGAGACTTCAGAAGCAATCTAAGCATATTTAACTGGCAGTTAGTCTCTTTAGATCAGTGGTTAGGAAGAGGGGGCTGTAAAGCAGAAATCCTTTCACTTGCTTGGGAGTAATTGCCCCTGAATTCAGTGGAATGAATTTTGGTATTGCTGAGTACATTATGAATTTCCTGAATAACAAAGCAACTTTTTTTTTTTTTAAACCCATGAATAGTAGGTTTACTTTGATTACACTGAAGGGGTGATAATGGCAGTGTTCCAAGTATAATTCAGCATTGTAAGATGTTCTTGTTTCTTTCATATTAACACAGTCACCTAGTCCTGAGCAGAAATAAAAGGTTCAAGGCTTGTCAGCATCAGTTTATAGATAGCTGTTTAAGAAAAAGAAAAAATAATAATGAGATATTGGTATTGTGAGGCTCAAGGGCTGTCTTGCCAGGCTCATTTATTTCTATTCACCTTTTGTCAGAATTGCAGATAGACGACATTCAATTAAAACATGTCACCTGTTATGTGTGATCTAATTTGTATTTGTAAATGGGACAGATTAGAACGCCAAGCTTCACACGGATCCAACTTTTTGAAATGCATGCAGAACAACAATCCCTTTGGAAAACATGGGCAGGTCAGCCTTGGAGAAGATTCTGTATCTACGCTTTGTTGATCCCAAGCTGCTTGTTAGGGCTTTTCAGAGCAAAGCATCCTTGCATCATACCTGCAAGTACATACATGCTGTCAGCAAACACTGGAATTCAAGGGTTGTGCAGTCTCTCTCTTTGCTGCTACATTTCTATACAGCAGTCAGTGGTCATTTTCTTTTCATTCAGAAGAGCTATTTATTTATTTTTTCCTCCATGCTTCAGACATCTTGGCCAGGATCCCAGGAGCTACTGAGGTTCCCACAAGGGGCTTGTGCAAGCCAGTAGCATATTGATTTGTTTTTCTTTGAACAGCTGATCTCCTCACCTTATGGCAAGCTGCTGCTGCAACTTCTCTGTTTCAAAAGCAGGCATCCATGTGGTATGGGAAGGCACGATTTGAGAGAATCAAGTCTAAAGTCTCCGTGAACTCATGATGCTAGTTTCACAGTCCTTCGGACACTGTCCATTATCATTTTCCTATTCTGAATTTCCTAGGCATGTTTTTTTCCCCAATTCCGAACCGTAAATTGTATTCCTTTATAACATAAGTGTTAGCTGAAGACAGAGAGATGGATGCCTTTTAAGGTTTCCTTTGCCAAGCTTAGTAATATGCTTCGGAGTGCAGATAGCTATCGGGAGACAAAAACCGACTTCCCCCTGCTAATTGTTAATTCAGCAGTAGAGCAGGAAAGCTTTAATGTGAGCCATAGCTTTTATCTTTTTTGATGACTTAGGATTCTGTTTTCAAAAAAATTGCCTGGCTAATGGACATGCATTTTGTGTATCTAGATGACTTTTCAGTTTTCACCTGTATTGTGTCGGCAATATACTGCTGAATTCAATTTCAGACCTGTTTAGCCTGCGAAAGTAAGATTTGGCCCCTGTAGGTACAAAGAGCTCGTGTTCTCATTTTTCTTCACAAGATGTTCTTTCTAGTGTAATTTCAGTACTGTACAAGATGTGATCTTACTGTTACACCTGATTGTCAGCAAGGGACTTTTCCCTGTGAAGTTATAAAAACTTAGAAATGACTAGGATGGAACCAGTATAATAACCCTGAATCATGCTGAGTAGTAAATCATGTTGCATAATTGTCCAAATAAGTTTTCTTAGAGATTTTAAAAAATGAAAACTACTATTATCTTGTTTAGATCAATAAATATGCATGATGTTTGTTCACTGTATTTTAGTGTTCTTATAAATATGCACAATGTGTGGGAGTTAAATTGGAGCACTCTATCAGAATGCTGTCCCAAAGGAGAATCAGCTTAGAATCTGCCACTAAAATTCCTTCTGCCATTTCTGATTTTGCTAATCGGGTGTGTTTGCTTTTTGCTTCTGCTGCTCAGCAGTACGTTACTTCAATACATTCCGCCTTATAATGATTCAACCTGGAATTCTGTTTTACATAGTAAAGCATAAACACATTTGTAGCCTAAGAAATACTATTTCCTAAGTATTTGATAACTCCCTAAAATTTTCTTACTTTATTCCATTTGCAGATACTGATGGGTCAAGTTATGGTAGTCCTATATTTTATTAAATAGTTTTATACCAGTTTGATTCTTTTTTGAATGAAATGTGAAATTGGCCCTGTAGTTCTTTTTTACCTATAAATGATTGCTGTAAGAATAACTGTAATAATACTTAGTATGATCAAACCCTGGTATCTGCGGGTCCAGCATCTGTAGATTTCACTCATCAGGAATGCCTGTGGATACTGGGGTCTGAATTTAAATCCATTTTTTTTAAGTGCAAAAATCAGGATTTCTTCCTTTTTGTGGCCAACTGTGCCATTTCCAAGCCTAGAGCTTTTAGTGCTGAAAGACCTACTTCTAGGTTACACAGAGGTTCCTTTTTTATCCCAGGCTTGCTCCAGAATGCATCGCAATGTGCACATCTTTGCACCGGCACTGCTGGCTCTCGAGCAGCCGCAAATATGCCTTATGACATGTTTGTGACACTTACAGCCAGCACCGGGAAACCTGTGATGGCTCAAGGGGAGGGTTAGGATTGGGCTGGACATTGTTGAATTTCTGCATATTGGAATGCTGTAGAAGCAAGAAAGAAGGTAGTGGTCCTAGTTGAGTTATACATGTGCATATATACAAGTGATGGATAAACAATTATAATGATCCTCTTGGTAGATTTAAATAGCAAGATGAAATCATGCTGTATTGTCCATTATCTTTTTTTATGATACTGTAGTAACGAACCAGTTTATGTCTTGATAATAACTGTTGCACAAATATCACTTTAGCTCACGGTGGCTGATTTCTTGGCTACTTTACCCTTGCTAATTGTGTAAGAGGCACTTTTTCAAGTGGATGCTTCTTTTTTTAGCAGGGGGAGAGTAACTGGCCCACCTCACCCCAGCACTGTCTGTTCTAGTGGCTGTCTGCTGGTATTCATTTGCATCTTTTAGATTGTGAGCTCTTTTGGGACAGGGAGCCATTTAGTTATTTGATTTTTCTCTGTAAACCGCTTTGTGAACTTTTAGTGAAAAGCAGTATATAAATACTGTTAATAATAATAATAATAATAATAATAATAATAATAATAATAATACTTTCTCATTTATTTTTCTCCCTTTCAGGCGTACGCCTAGACAGAGTACGTGGAGGTCGCCAAAAGTACAAGCGCAGAATAGATGCAGAGAATAGTCCATACCTGAATCCTCAACTAGTTCAGCCAGCCAAAAAGCCATGTAAGTATATATCAGATGATGGTCTATGTGTGAAAGTAAAGTGAATTGTATTCATTATGTTCCTTATCAATGACAAGTTTGTAAACTCTTCATACCATCCTAGTCTTTTATCAGAACAGTAAAAGATGCTTTTAAGGGTGAGAGTTTGTTAATGTACAATTTATGCAGTACACATTTTACATTTACAGGTGATCTTTTTTCAGTGGTACATAAAACAGCTCATGCTGTGATCATTAGTTCATTGAAGCTTCTAGTCACAGATTTTACAAGAAAGTGGTTTTTGTAGTTTTCACTTACTAAACGAGTTTGCCTGCTCAACCTCCCAATGAAAATACATTAGGAGCCTCATTAATTTATAGCAATAGAAGGTTGACGCACTAGCATATTACACTGAAACAAGAATATGCTACACTTACAACAAATGTGGAGTAGTTTTCTTGCTGATGTGCATATAGTTCCCCCTTCCTGAGGTGTTAATTTTCTCATATCCCGCCAATATTAAAACATTCCAGTGAGCTAAAAGTTTTCTCAGATTACACAGTCATGCAGAAACAAAGCTAGTTGTCTTACACTGCAATCCTATGCATGTTTACTCAGAAGTAAATCTCACTGTATTCTGTGAGGCTTACCCCTGTGTAAGTGTGCATAGGATTGCAGCCCTAAAGCAGTATCCCAGTTTGTCAAGGTTTGTCAATCTACAAAAACATGAATTAGTAACCCAGAGTGTTTGTGAATGCTTTTGTATTTAGATTGTCACTCTCAAAATGGCTGCTTTGATGTCTAAACCGTGGCACAGTCCTCTGGGGTACAGAAAACCTTCACTTTGGACAGGAATAATAAAAGGTTCTGAGAATTACATTGATAGTGCTTACCTGGTTGTGTCAAAAAGCAGTGTCTTTTTCCACCTTCAATTCCCCAGTAGGGGACACTGCTGTGTACAATACACAGGAGCATATGGGGATCTGGAAACGAAATAAACAGAGTTTGAACTGTAAGTAAAAGGGCATTTTAGCTATGTCGAAGGGAAAAGAAACCAGTTTTACATAAAATTAAGGCTTAAGTGAACATATGGCATCGTTTCCTTTTGCCTTTCCAAAAAACATTATGCTGATTATACCTTCAATTGTCCAATCTGGCATCTTCCACACAGCCTGCATAAGCTGTTCCGCCACTCTGTAAATACAATCTAGGGCTGCATTAAGCAGATTTTGCGCATTATAATAAAAACTTTCTGATAATACAATAAAATTCAATAAACTCTAATGCTTAATTTCATTAGGGGTTTAGATTTTTTGGATGCACAGATTGCCAGCTTTTCATTTATTTTATATTGTATCATTGAGTTGAATTGCTGACAGCTCAGCACATGCACACACAATTAAGCCTTTTATCATAGACATAGGTTAATGCTGCTGGGCTGAAAATGCCAGGAATTGAAAGTGCACAGTTCACAGCGAAGTTGTCCTGTGTTAGCCCTGTTCAGAGCTATGCAAGAATGCTACTGTGTTCTTTTGCAGTCACCATTCATTTCAAGGGAGTTTATCTTCCCAGTGGATTGTGATACACCTGGTGAATACACCTGGAGTATTGTGTCCAGTTCTGGTCACCGCATCTCAAAAAGGATATAGTGGAAATGGAAAAGGTGCAAAAGAGGGCAACTAAGATGATTGCTGGGCTGGGGCACCTTCCTTATGAGGAAAGGCTACGGCGTTTGGGCCTCTTCAGCCTAGAAAAGAGACGCCTGTGGGAGGACATGATTGAGACATACAAAATTATGCATGGGAAGCATAAAATGGATTGAGAGATGCTCTTTACACTCTCACATAACACCAGAACCAGGGGACATCCACTAAAATTGAGTTTTGGGAGAGTTAGGACAGACAAAAGAAAATATTTCTTTACTCAGCGTGTGGTTGGTCTGTGGTACTCCTTGCCACAGGATGTGGCCTGGATGCCACATCTGGCCTGGATGCCTTTAAAAGGGGATTGGACAAGTTTCTGGAGAAAAAATCCATTACGGGTTACAAACCATGATGTGTATGTGCAACCTCCTGATTTTAGAAATGGGCTATGTCAGATGCAAGGGAGGGCACCAGGATGCAGGTCTCTTGTTATCAGGTGTGCTCCCTGGGGCATCTGGTGGGGCTGCTGTGAGATACAGGAAGCTGGACTAGATGGGCCTATGGCCTGATCCAGTGGGGCTGTTCTTATGTTCTTATGATCTTTATAGCCAAAGTCACCAAACATGCATAAACATGCATAAACATGCATAAAAAGTCATATTTTAAAACATGCAAAAAAATAGCTGCAACTTAACTTTAACAGTTTCCGTTAGGCTGTAGTGAACTTGCTTTCAGTCTATCGTGCTTTTAAAAAATAAGTGGTTGCTGATCATTTTTCATTGCTGATCCTGTAAAAAAATGGGAGGATTTATAAAACTCAACTTTTGTATCCATTCCAGCAAGTGTCAGGAGGCAAACAATGAAATCACTTTGGCTGAGGAAGTAGCCTGGGAGATTTTCTGGGTTCTGACAGATAGTTTGTGCACAACAAAGGCAGAGGAATGAAAATTGGGTTTTATTGATTCTAATTAGGGAAACATTAAATAAGATTTACCTAGGAACCCTGCTTGTGGCTATTCAGTTTCTTGACTGATAGGGCTTCCTGAGCACATTCAAAGTGCTCCTATGTTTCTACTTGAATACATACAGTGCTTTTCCTGATAGCAAAATAATGGGGATTAGGAAATGTTCACAACAGGCATGCTTCTCTCTCCTCCCTTTTTTTATTCCCTTTCTTTTCACCAGAACCCAGTGGTCTGCCTACAGGTCTTGTCATGTTGTCAGAACAATTGGCTGATAAAATATTGTGAAGCATAAATGAAATTGTACAGCAACTTGAATCCTTGCATAAAGAAAATGTTTTTCTTTAAGGAAAAAAAAATACTCAGAGCATATTTTACCCCTTTTTTCTCTACCATGTGTGGTGTTCCCCCCCCCCAGCATCTTTGTTTGTCCTCTGAATTTGTGCACATTGTCATCACAACAAATCCAAATCTCGAACTTCTAATTGACACATCCAGAGTAATCCTTCCATGAACTAAAACCCACTCCATGAATGCAAGTTCTCTGAGAACAGAAAGAGCATTCCATTGATGCAGAGCATCCTTGTGCAAGCGAAAGGGGCCTCTTGTGCAAGCAGAATGCTCCCTCTGTTCTTGGAGAGAGCTTGTGTTCAGAGTGCGCTTTCGTTCAGAGACACATTGCTCTGGATACAACCCTAAAGCTGTAATCCAATGCATACGTTCCTGGAAGTTAGCCCCACTGAACATGGTGGGGCTTACTTCCAAGTAAACAAGCATACACTGTACTTAAAATTAAAAGAAATCCTAGTATTTTATGGTTATTCATTTGCACGTGCATGTACAGCACATACACACTTATATTAATGATAGACAAACCTTGGACTCTTTTAAAGAAAAAACACAGTGAAAATATGTACTAATTTACTTGGGTAATTTAGGAGTTCTGACAAGCTTTACAAAAGCCCTCTGATCATAAGTAAGTAGCTTAATGGGAAGGGAGATCTGCCCCTCCAAAAGTTTAACATTAACATGGAAAGCTGTTTATCAGAAAATGTTAAAACCACCATCCATCATCTTTAAATGAGATAAATATTCCCCATTAATCAGTTTGATAATAAAGAGCATATTGGAAAAGATTTATTTTGTTGGCATAGCTTTGGCAGTTTCTATGCAACTATGAGCATATGCCTCAGGGCCTTTTCATATAAGTTACACTAAAATCAGGTTTTTTGAATTTCCCTCATCTGTAATTTGAATATAAAATCTATGTTGGCTAGAATGTCTGCTTAGGTTTGAAATAAACCCTCTTCTGCTTCCTGTTTCACATCAACAACATCCACTAGTGATGCATTCCAGATGAAAAGTGCTCTTCTTGTCACTTGCAAAAATACTCTTATTAATAATAATAAAGCATTCTTGATGTGATGGCTTGCAGTTGGCTTTTGCATTTGTTTTTCTGTAAGACTGATGTACCTCACCTTCCTGACACACACATTTGTAAAATTCTAGAGACAATTGATCAGAGCTCCAGAGTAAATGGCAAGTGGAGCATTAACAATTTTTTAGAACAAATTAGGCTAGTTGTTAAAGCTGTTGACTGCAATTCTGTACCCAGTTGGGCATCACAGTTGATGTCATTGGAATTCAAGCAGGATTGCAGCTCTTTGAACAGTCTTGTGAGTCACTTTTGCTTTTTCGGAGTCTTCCCCCTTATGATACACTTATCATAAGCCCTATTTACAGGCTAAGTTCATGGACATACGATCTACGTACAGTGTACACAGTTGTTGATCTGTATGCATGTACAGTAATTTATACATTACCGTCAATGTGTGTGCAGTGATTAGGTCCATTCTCTGTGTCTTAAATTAACTCATTTACAAAACTTATGTACAATATAATGTGTGACTAACCCTATAATCATTGGGTACTGAGAACCCAGACCACTGGTCCAATCTTACTATTACCAAGCTATGGAAGTTCAAGATGAATACAGTCATGCCTCAGTATCTGTGGGGGTTCCATTCCCGGAACTCTCATAGATGCCAAAACCCGTAGATAATCAAATCCGCAGGTCAGGCCCCCTTGGTGTCCTCCAAAAATGATGAAAGCTGTGCTCTGGTCATGTCCGGAGAGCCTTCCGAAGGTGAAAAATAATCACGTCAGTTTTCAGCTAAAAACTGGAAGTGACCATTTTCTGCTCTTAGAAGGCGTTCTGAGGATCCGGGAGGCCACGTGCAGCCTTTTTAGCCCTCAGAAGGCCCACCAGACACAGCTCAACTCCCGTTGTGTTCTGAGGGTACAGGTCTGGCCAATCCGCAGGTTTGGAACCCACAGTTAGATAAAACCACAGGTTCTTAAGCGTCCATACATTTAAATTTATTTAGGATTACTCTTGTAATATGGTGTTTCCCAAACTTTTGATAGATTGAAAGTAGTCTCCCACCCCCAATTAAAACAAGACAAATTAAAACAAGACAAATACTGCCTCCTGGCATCCTTGCTTTCAGTTTGGCCTGTCGTTCAAAGCTCAGAGATGAGTCCATGCTTTGGGGACAATGGTACAGCTTTTGGGTGGTGGATTCATCCAACCTGGTGGCTTAGTTTTTCAAGGTATACTCCAGCTCCTTGATGTGCTACAGTAATGTTCCCTAGAACACAGCCTTGCAATTGCTGATGCTGCATTGGCATCCTTCAGTCTTGGAAGACTATGCTATCATGCTCTGAATGATGGTTCTGGACCAGAATGTCCTCTCCAGAGCACGAAGCCTGGGTAAAGTAGATATGGAGGATAGACTGTTTCCCATGCAGCAAATCCCCCATCTCCACGTCACTGGAATGGTCCAATGGAAAGACAGAAGCCAATACAGTTAGTTCCAGCAGCATTGCAGGAGTTGCCAGAACGTGACTGTGTTCAGCCATGAACTGCCTCGGGACTCCGGCTCTGGATTTTGCCTCAAGGTTGACTCCTGAAGCCTTTTCCATAACTGGATGTAGCCACAAGGAAGTGGAGGTTTGGGATCAGAGTTTTCCTTCTCTCAGATGAGCTGCCTTCTCAGGCTATCGAGTCCCATCTACCCGATGGTTGTTTAGTTGCCTCTTACGACAAGTACAGCCAAACTGAGGGCCTATTCTTATCCCCAGCCCCCAGGGGTGCTGGTGCTAGAATTATGAAAACCCTGAAACTTGAAATCAACTGCACCTACCTCTACAGTTCAACTTCTTCCTCTTCTTTAAAATATTTTTTTATTAGAGAGTGAAGCTGAACGCTGAACAGAAGAGGAGTTGTAAAACATTATAGACTGAATTATTCACATTAGAAGAGATCTAGTTTCCAAGATGGAAAATGCTAATTGGAGATAGCTAGCAGAAATTACAGAATTCAGCCATTTGATTTTTATCCAAGTTGTACTCCATCATTAATCAGGTAGAAAGGTACAGCAGTGCAAATGTTCATAAGAGGTTAGATTCACTTCAAGGGTCCCAAATATCATCAAGTCCAACTTTGTGCGGTGACAACATCCCCTGAATTAAAATCTTTTTGATGGATGGTCGCTTAGTCTCTAGTCTAAAATGCCTTTTGCTCTTTGTCCAGTTATCCAGACAGTTAATTCTTATTTTCTTACTGTTATAAGCTATATACCCAGTGCTAGCCAGTTAGCTGTTTATTAATTTATTTTACTTAGGGTGCCAAAGTGGCTGCCACAACATCCTAAGCACCCCAGGCAGCCACTGCTAGCTCCTCAGAGGAAGTGGACTGAGGGGGGAAAGTCCCTTTCCCCCGCATAAGGAAAGTAGCCCAGCAATGCCTCTTTAGCCAGAGCAGAGTAATGGAGTTCCATGTCAGGCCAAGAGTCCCGCCCCCTCCTGCCCTGTTCCCTTCCCCACCCCTCCACCCTCCCCCCACTCCAGAACACCTTCCCCAACAGCACCACTTATTTCTCTGCCGCCCGGCGCTCCGTTGTGCAAAGGTCAGGATCGGGCACGTACTTACTAAGGATGCAATTCTACCCTACACTGAAACAGGAATGCCAAGAGGCTTGCAGTGTATCCAGCGCAGGATAGGGACCCAAAGTGGCTCAACCAGAGGCAAGGGGAAACTTTTCCCCTTACCTCCAGGTAAGGCGCCTTTACCCCTTTGGGTCTCCTGAATTGGCACAAGTCTGAGGAGAGCAGAGCGACTTGAAGCTGCTCCAAACTCCCCAGGAATGGGGGTCGGGATCCAGCATAAGTGCAGTTTGAATATGATTGTAGACTCCTCATTTGACTAGTGGCATTTGGCTGTATCATTTCAGATTACAAGTGAGAGGTGCCATTTTTCAATGCTCCCTCATGTAAACAGCTTCTTATAGGTAAAATTAAAAGAAAAATACAGAAACCTAGCACAACATGGGCAAAAGTTCTGACTGTTCTATTTTACTATTTCTTGCTGTTCTATTTTACTATATACAGGATATTTGTTTCCATTTGGATGTATTTCAAACTGCAATTCTGCCACCTGCAGTCTGAAGTCAAATCTTCCACTTATTCTCACATCCTTCCGCTACCTGCATAAATTAAACCAGGGAGTGGGCAGCAATACAGAATTGCAAACCCCCTTCACTTCCCCCATCACCTGCATTTCCAGCTTTCCATCTCTACTTCCCTGCTTCCCATCCATCACTGAGACCATTATCATTGACAGAGTAAAAACTCTGCCCCCATTCCCCTGCAATTGAATTCTGTAGGTTCATATACACACATCCTCTTATGCATATACATGACACAAACATTCAGATGCACTTGTTAAAAAGAAAAAAGAAACATAGACATGCGTGCACCCACAGAGTGCAGTGGACATACATACGCATGGGTATGGTACCTTGATCAGAACCAGTTGTCCTGGCTGCTCCTTCTTTACTGTGCTCCTTCAGCCCCTGCTGTCCTTTGGTGCACCCAGCTTCCACACAGCAAGGCAGACTGGCCAAACAGGAAGAAACCCAGGCTCATGTATGCAGAAGGGATACCGGGTTTTGGCAGATGGACTGTCAAACAGATGGTGGAACTTCTGAGGAGGCCAGCTCTTCATACAGTGTGGTCATGAATGAGCCTGTGTGGAAGTCAGCCCTAGAGCCACATACCTGTAACAGCGTGTTATGTCCCCTTTGTTGGCAACCTTCAGTCTCGAGAGACTATGGTATCGCGCTCTGAAAGGTGGTTCTGGAACAGCGTCTAGTGTGGCTGAAAAGGCCAATTCGGGAGTGAATATCTCCCCTTAGTATATATCTCCCCTTAGTATAGAATAATTAACACTTAAAAGAGATCTGCAGTTATTTGGGAAGCACCAAGATGGCAGGTCCTTCGTTGATGCTCAACTTTATAAACTGCTAATAGCAGGCTTACTTTTATATATAGATTTATTATTACATTTTTATTTCACTTTCTCCAAGGAGCTCAGGGTTGTGTATATGGTATTCCCCTTCCTCCATTTTATTGCGGCAATATCCTTGTATGAAGGGCTGTTCTGGGAGGTGGTGGTAATTCAAGGCCACCTATTAATTGCTGGAAAGGGGATTTGAATCCAGGACCCCACCTCCACCCCCAGCCAAGCACTCTATTTCATACTGTCTCAGCAATGAGTGAGTGAGTGAATGAGGACGTACCATATACCCAGAATTAAATGTTTGTGCCTGAAGTAAACAGCAATATTATTTCAGTGGGTCAGAGCTATTTTTCACAATTATTAAACTTTTGGGTAAGTCCTAAGTGAAATCAATGGAGCAGTGATGCAAAGTTCAGTTCTTATCCTTGTAAATAGAGTGATTAGTGATCTATGTTCTGATCTGTCTTTACAGATAACAAGATTGTCTCCCATTTGCTGGTGGCTGAACCAGAAAAGATCTATGCCATGCCTGATCCCACTGTGCCAGACAGTGACATCAAGGCCCTCACCACTCTGTGTGATCTGGCGGACAGAGAACTGGTGGTCATTATTGGATGGGCTAAACATATTCCAGGTACAAAAGATGTATATTCTGGGATTTCTGTCGTTAAAGACAACCACATAAAACTGTTTTTATTACCATGTTAAACATTTCTTTATTTTCTTTTTCCTATGCTTTGTTATTTCTATTAGTTTGTCTGTAGCTTTCAAATTATGATAAATAAATAACAAATAACAATGAGCTGCAGCACTAGGAACCTCTAATATTATATGGTGATACCTCACCAGTTCTTAAACTCTTGGGTAGAGTTTGAACAAGTAAGGACCCAAAAATCCCAGTCCAAATATCTTGGGGGCTGTGACCCCACTGATGATGATGACGATGGTGATAATATATTTAGGGAAAAGGTTA
This sequence comes from Tiliqua scincoides, assembly GCF_035046505.1. Classification (NCBI taxonomy): domain Eukaryota; kingdom Metazoa; phylum Chordata; class Lepidosauria; order Squamata; family Scincidae; genus Tiliqua; species Tiliqua scincoides. Next base: position 253,394,707 of record NC_089821.1, read on the forward strand.
GGTTGGTAGAGAGGACTGTATTTTCTCTCCATCACATAAGTGGCAAAATTTTTGTGGTTTGTTTGAGAGGTCATTAATTTTTAATCCACAGTTCTTCATCTGTTACTGTAGGGAAGTCTGCATTGATCAGAAAACATGCTCATGTTAGGGTTAAGCTGGGATAAAAGAGAATCCTTTTTTTCCTGATAAACCAGAAGTGATTTCCCTTTCTTCCATCTTAGCCTATTTGCCTTCTGGCCTGAGGCTGCAATCCTATATAAACTTTCCTGGCAGTAAGCCTCATTAAAGACAATGGGACTTACTTCTGAGTAGGCATGCATAGGATTGTGCTGTAAATGTCGTAGGGCCCAGTCCTATCCAACTTTACAGCTCTGGTATAGCCACAATGCAGCCTCGTGGTAAGGGAACACATGTTCCCATACCTTAAGAAGGTCCCAGTGACTCCTTCTCCACTACATGATACAGTGCACACCCCACAGGCTCAGTTGCACCAGTACTGGAAAACTGGATAGGATTGGGTCCTTGTGCTGCAAACCTATCCCCCACCTGTCTATGCAGTGCAGCAGCACCAACAGAGTGTGCACTGCATCCTATGGAGCAGGGACAACCAGATGGCCCAGGAGAAGTAATAAAAATATTTTTACTTACCTCTATGTAAGCCACCTGGATGCCAGTGGGTGTCTTCAGACCGATGCCAGCTATTTAGCCAAGGGCTGTCAGGCTGGAAAAAGTGGGAATAAGATCCAGCATGCGCAACTGCCACAGAGATCTACCACCTCTTGTCCTTGAATTGCCCTCTGCTTGCCTACCCTGCCCCTCACACCAATCCTCCCCCAAACTATCCATGACCTGTCCCCACCACCGCTTTATCTGCTCCAATACAGCCTGTATGAGCTGTTGGCACACACACAGGGCTTCCAGCTGTTTGTGCTGGTGGTCCTGGTCAACTATTATATCTTCGCAGCTCTAGTTGATTTATGTGTGGCTTCTATTTAAATGTGTTGGTGCTTTCAAGTGGACGCTAATGCAACTTTAGCCTAAAATTAGAGGCAATGCTAATTGCCGTGCTCATTCCAAGCTACTTTGAGTGCTTTTTGAGCCAAGAAGGGCCCAATCTTATTGAGCTTTCCCGTGCCAGTGCAGCCATGCCAATGGTATGTGCGCTGCATCCTGCGATGAGGGTCCAGTCACATAGGCCTCCTCAAGGTAAGAGAACCTTTGTTTCCTTACCTTGGGGCTGTATTGTGGATGCATCAGACTGGGATAGGATTGAGCCTAAAGTGGGATAAAAATTATCCTAAATACTTCTTTCCTGGCTCTTCTGTGCCAAGTAAATGAGGTCCTTAATTTGCCACAGATGGATAGCCTACGGAATGCTAATTGCCGTTATGCAGTTGAACAACTTTGTGGCCACAAGATGTGGTGATGGCCATTAACTTAGATGGCTTTAAAGGGACTAAGCTGGGAGGACATCAACCAGTCTGTCAGTGGTACTGAATACCACTTGCTGGAGAGCAACATCAGAAGAGGGCTTCATGTTCTGCTTGTGAGTTTTCCAGAGATATTTGGTTGGACACTGTAGAAATCAGGGTGCTGGTCTAGATAGATCTTTGGTCTTAGGGCTGCTCTTGCAATGTTGTGCAAATGCTGCAGTGGCTTAAATGACACCCACATCGCACAGAGAAGAAATATCCCCAAAATGCAATTATCTTGCTTGTTTCCTTCCAACTAAGGCAATAACTGGAGGTATTATTGTATTGGCAACCTTCAGTCTCGAGAGACTATGGTATCGCGCTCTGAATGGTGGTTCTGGCACAGCATCCAGTGTGGCTGAAAAGGCCAATCCGGGAGTGACAATCCCTTCCACACCGGGAGCAAGTGCAGTGTGTCCCTGGTCTGTCTCCCTGGCTATGGGCCTTCCTTCTTTGCCTCTTTGCCTCAGACTGCTGGCAAAGTGTCTCTTCAAACTGGGAAAGGCCATGCTGCACAGCCTGCCTCCAAGCGGGCCACTCAGAGGCCAGGGTTTCCCACTTGTTGAGGTCCATCCCTAAGGCCTTCAGATCCCTCTTGCAGATGTCCTTGTATCGCAGCTGTGGTCTACCTGTAGGGCGCTTTCCTTGCACGAGTTCTCCATAGAGGAGATCCTTTGGGATCCGGCCATCATCCATTCTCACGACATGACCGAGCCAAGAAAGAGTATGGTATGTCAAAAGACCGAGTGTTCCTTGCATTTTCTGAAGATGTGCATTCCAACATGTACGTGCCTGTGTGTACATGCTCTCTCTCTCGCTCGCTCTCTCTCTCTCTCTCTCTCTCACACACACACACACACACACACACACACACACACACACACAGAGCGAGAGAGAGCCCTTCCTCTCCTTTTCAGTTTCTCCTCTCATATTTAGGAATGTTCTCATGGCAGTGAGTGAAGCCTGCACCAATATTGTAGACACTGTTAACTGCTTTGTGAGTTAATAGACAAGGCAGTTTGCAGAGCTGTCAGTTTGTTCCCTTTCACAGATATTAAATTCTGGACTTGGGAAGGAAAGAATGAAATACCTGTTCATGTTTTTAGCAACATGAAAGGCTGCATTTGTACATTTCACTCAATTTGGATTTGTGTTGGCATTAGGGTGCCCTAAAATAGCTGGCATTTGAGGCAGCTATTAGCCATGGGGACAGCTGTACCATAATGTCTTCAGACAACATAACTCCTCTCCTTGATTACATGACCAATATAATCTGTATTAGAGACCTAAAACCAAAGGTTGGACTTTGTGCACTATGTGGCTTTTCCCCTCAGCCTCTTTGTCTCCTTGTTGCTTCAGCTCCTTTATGTCCTCCTCAACAACATATTTTCCCTTATGTCCTGGGAACCTGTAAAAGATGTCCTTTTGGTCTCTTCCTTGGTGCTTATCTCAACTTCTGACATCTATACTGACATCTTTTCTTGAGCCTCCTGCCTGTCATCTATTCATCCATTCCTTGGGACCCCACTTTTCAGCCCACCTGTTCCATGGTCCTCTTTGTGTCAGGTCTCAGCTGTGTGCAGTTGTCAAAGGAGAACTACGATTCTGGAATCAGGAGTTGTGTGGGAGAGTTTGAGCCAATGGACCAGAACAGGAATTGGAAATAAAGAAACAAAACCAAGAATCAGAGATGAAGACAGTAAACCACAACAGAGCCATTCTCAGAGCACACCAGGCAAATTCTCAGCCCAGGCAGCCCATCCTGAAGGCCATCCTGTCTATGATGATCAGCTTTAGTAGATAATATCAGTTCAGTGCCTGAAAATACTTCACTGTCTGAAAGGTGTTCCACCATGCAGTTATGATAGTCCACCACATGGAGCAGCTGCACAACTAAGGCTCCTGACACCTTGTTACCATGCCTCCAGCATTCTCTATCTAGATCCAAAATAGCCCTTTCTATCAGCAACACAGATTTTCTTCTCTGACAGCCCTCTGTAAACTTTTTTCAAACTTCCAATTCTTCACTCATAGCAGCTACACTGCACTGTCAGATCCTATTCTCTGTATTCAGCAGTTCAATAAGAATCAGAAACGTGGGCAGCTTTTCAGTTAGTGCATTACCTATGGCGTGAGCCTATCAAGTGCCTCCGCCATCGGAACTAATGTTCCAGCAGTGGAATGCACTTGATGGTGTTGCAAATGCTGGTCCAGAAGTGCCCATTGCCACACAGTTCTGGACTGCTGCTGCCTCACAGACAGCGAGGACCCTCTACATAGCAGCAACTAGAACCCCCATTGACATTGGTAAGTTGGCAGTGTGGGCAATTGGAGTGGAGGGACTGGGGCGTGTTGGAGGTGGGAGGGTGTTGCTCCTGGCACAAGCAATTTGCGCCAGATGCTATGCCTTCCAGAGCCTCCCGACATGCCCTCTTTGTCTCCTTGGACTTATGCCAGCTGTAGAGCTGGTACAGGTCCAAGTACACCCATTGCTGATTGAAGGGCTTGCAAAGGGGTAAGGGAAAATATTTTCCCTTGCCTTTCCAAGCCTCCCAATCGCTCTCCACCCTCCACCATAGGATGCAATGCTACATGGCTGCATGCTATGGCAGGGAAAAGGATAGGATTGGGCTGTTAGTTACTTGTACTACCAACTGCCGGAGAGCAACAGTGGGAGAGGGCTTCATATCTTACTTGTGGGCTTTCCAGAGACATCTGTTTGGCCACTGTGGGAAACAGGATGCTGGGCTATAAGGAACAACTGATTGGTTAGATATGTACTTAGTGCATTTTAACCCATTTCTGCGCAGTTCACAGGTGTACACATTTGATCCCTATTGTGTATATGCAATGTTGGGCAGAAATAGTTTAAGATTACAACTCTTACATAGGATATGTTTTAGTTACAAGTTTGGGATACCATCCAGCAAATGCTTTAATCCCATTAATTTCATTGCAGTGTAAGCATGTTTAGCTAAGAGTTAGGTGTTGCCAGTTTTTGAAACTAAATTTCCACCAAAGTTGTGGGACACAGAATGGATTCTGAAACCTGTTTTAAATGTTATATGGGACATGAAAGAAAAACTTAAAGAGGTGATGGTTCACAGACCTGAATCTTGTTTAAAGTTGTTCACCATGCTGATCCATGTAGTATAAGCACACCAGAAAGCTATGTTCCAGATGAGCATCATGCTGGTATCTTAATGCAGCGGTCATGGTTAATAACTCTGTTTAAATATGAAGTTGGCATGTGTGGGTTGTCTTTGTTTGATACCTGATGTCAGGAATACAAAAAACAATCTGGCTCACAGAATTCATTAGGTACACTTTTGCAGATTCTCCAAGCTTAAGTAAGTGGGCTTTGAGAATTCTGCAAAGGTTCAACAACAGAGAGCTTGAAAATCCAATGGTAGCACTATGGTCATCACCTCAAACTCCACTTATAGGTCCAAGAGACATCGTGCTGGGAACAGAATGATATACAATGTGGCCCATGGCCCAATTTAGCAAGTCATTATGTTTAACATCTAATTGTATTTAGGTGCTATATACCTGAAAATCAAGACAAAGCTTTACCAGAAAGCATAAAATCTAAATTAATAGAAAACATGAGGAAGTGGTATAAGAGACTGGGGAAAAAATGTTTTACCTAACACACAAAGTTCACGTAAACAGTAGATTTAACCATTGCCTGTTTATGGCAAATGGTTTTTGAGTTCTGTTATGGGATTAGGAGGAAATCTATAGTCACATAGAGTACAACAGAAGCGGAGTGTATTCTGTGTTCTGTATTCTTTAGCATCCGCAACAAGAGTAATAATATCTAATTACAGCATGAATCAACTCTTGATTTATATTAGATATGGTGCAATCCTAATGCTTCCTAGCACTGGCACAGCCTAGTGTGTTGCAAACGTGCCATAAAACACGTTTGAAACACCTGGAGAGTAAGCTGCACTGGAGGGAAGGCTATGCCATCCTGCTGATGCTGGATTCAAGCTACATGCCCGATTAAGTAGGTAAGCTCCCCCTGAGGTGCACAGGGTGGGGAGGTGGTGTTACAGGGTTGGGGGAAGGTGGAGAGGGGCGTGGATCAGGCCCAGGAGGGGTTGGGATCAGGGGTGCTATCATGCATCAAATCCTATTTCCCCTCCTGGAACTGAAAGTCTGACATGGGGCTGCTTGGACTTCACCAGCAATTTTTCTGGTGCAGATCAGAGTAGCCCCATTGCACAGGCTGGGGTTTTACCAAGAGTAAGGGGATATATCTCTCTTACCCCACGGAGACCTTTAGCTTGCTCCTAGCCAGCGTAGGATACAGCGCGTGCCACACATTGGGCTGCCCTTGTGTCAAAGCCTAGTATTGCTAAACATTTTGACTTTGATTTTTGCTTAACCACACATTCATCACTAGTCACATGGTTGGCAACAGCATGGTTCTTTGTTCCACTCCTCACCCAAACAAAATATTGTGCTATGGTCAACCATGTTTACTACCACATCCGCCCCTCCCCATGAGTTTGAGTGGACCCTGACTGAACCAGTCTTTCAGCTTGGGGAAGTATGTGTTTAGTGTTCATTTGTGCATCATAGGCCTTCTGCTAGCTAGAGCTATCCTTTCAGGAGCACATGTCCACATGTGTATGGGCCTGGCTGGATCCAGATGCCTGCCTGTGTTGATAGGATTTCTAGATGAATTGACAACGAACATAAAAAACAACTGCAATCACTTTTTCAGCAGATAGTTCAGCAGGTAGACTTTGCTTCAGATCCATTTTATTTAAAAAGAATCTTCTCCTTAATCCTAGGCTTAATACTTTGGCTCAGGGACTGTCTCTTCCAGTGAATTGGAACAATATAAAACACAATTCTGCCTGATTCTAATTGCTTCCCCAAACCAAATAATAAACAACAATCAATACACATCTAAATCATAATTTGCTTATAAAGGGAGGATAGTTACATGCATTCTGAACTGTTCCATATTTTCTGCACAGAAGAAATTTAGTTGTTCAGAGTTTGCATCACAAATGGCTTATAAACGAGCTTTTGAATCATGAGCAATGTTTTTCTGGTACAGTTAACTTATTTCTGTCTCCTTAAACTAGTTTGTCTTTATGCTTTGAATGCTACAGTAATTTCTTTAATCAAATTGATGGAAGTCCCTTTCCCAGCCCACACTGAAACCAATTTATTGGTCATGATACGCCAGCTATGTTACTAACAGTCGTAACGAACTGTCAGGCAATATCGCAGTGAAGCTAATTTGAAGTCATTAGGTGTGCAGCGTTCAGGCAACAATTTGTTACAGTGGTTAGGAACACAGCTGACATTTCTGAATGGCTTTGTTCAGAACAGGTCTAGATGAGCCCAAGCAAATTGTAAACTAATTTAAACATCACTCTGTATTATACTAGCTACTTTGTCTTACACTGGTTGCTAATAAAGCACCACAGATTAAGTCAAAGCTAGTCAAATAGGTGAGTTTGACTTTCATCTCTGGACAATGCCTACATTGGTCTTACCAATATGGGGTCCTTGCCCTAGAAGTCGGTCAATAACACATCATAGTGATTGCCAAAGATCTTCTATCAGTCTGATTTCTGAATAGCTTTGCTTTGAGTTTGGAAGAAAAGGGGGGAGCAATGTTTCAGTGTCTGCTGTTGGTGGTGAAAGCTGCTTTAAACTGGCATTCTAAATTACAGACACAGAATCTGAACCAATTGCGAGCCGTTGAGGAAAATTTCCATAGCAGGCCAACTTCAGAAGCAAATTCAAAACCTGGTTTGCCTTGGTATATTACAGCTGTTAGCTAAGTTGGCATCCACTTGGCAGGAGGGTAAGGAAGATTGGGTGCAGAAACTACCCTCTGATAGGCCTTGTTAAATGCAAAGTTTAATGATGAAGTTTTTGCAGGTTAATGCCGAATCAGTGAAGGGCTAAATGCAAAAACTGGTGGTCTGGTTCTTAAAGTGTTCAGTTTGGTTTTGAATGATGGGGAACTATGACTGCCAAATCAAAGCTGATGACTAACATTGGTATATAGTCATTGCAACGGAATGACCCTGTTCTTGCTAGTATCAACAAATGGATCCAGGTCATATAAAAGATTGAAGACATGTACATTTTGGAAAATTGATATTTCCCCTAATTGTAGAGGCAGTTAGAACTAGGCTGTCAGTTTTCCTCACTGATAATCAAAATAGTTATTCTGATGTGATAAGTTGTGGCCACTTTCTAAATCTGTATAATTTTTTACATCTTGGGAATGTCAATTGATTTTTTTTAATGACTGTAACTACAGTGGTACTCAAAATCTCAATGAAAGATATGATGTAGAAACCATGTCCCAAACAAATTCTGACTCAATTCCACTGAAATTTCATTTCCTAATGTATAGAGAAATTAAAGTTCTGCATAATTTGAACCAGTTAAAAAAAAGAAAAGAAAACTCAGCTAGAGTGCAGAATTCAGTACAACTTTTATATAAATTATTTTTTATGTAGATAAACATGATTTTACAAGTCGTTAAAAGGAAAATTCAAATAAAAATCCATTCGTAGAAGATGCACTATTGTATACTATATTCCATATCCACTTTTTCTCACCTAACAACTTCAGAGGTTATTATCCAATTATATTAAATTTTCTTAAATTTCACTAATTCAGTGTGTTGTAAGAGTTTAGTGAACAAAAAGATATATAATTCTACAGAAAAGGAACTATATTGAAAAGTGAATCTGTCTCTCTCACACACACACACATTCACACACTGTTCACACAAGCTTTATGGAATTAACCCACTTGCATTAATAAATCAAACAAATGAACAGTGGTGTTGTGAATCATGACCACATCTTATCTGTAAAAGAAAATGATCACACTGGCATTAGGAAATTCTTGACTTTAGTTACAGGAGCGTAAGAACAGATGATGGTGCCCTAATAGCCCTTTTTAAGAATGACAGGGCCCAACCATTAGCATCCTTTTATATCTTTGGAAATTGCTCATGCCTCACTTTTCTGGTTCCTATCTGCCTGACTCTTTTTTATTTCTCTTTCAATTTCATCCGCGCTCGGATAAGCGCATACTAACACACTATGATTGAGCTGTAAAATGGAACGCTGTCGCCTCTAATCTCTTTTATGTAGATATGGAGGTACTTCCACACTCCACTTCATTCTCTCGCCATTGTTGGCCTTTACAGAATGGGTTGCCGAGTAATGGAAGCTCACACTGTCAAATATTAGAGCTAGGTTTCACAGGGTGTGATAAGAAGATTATCGGCGTAGCAGTCAGATCTATTGTTGCTCTTTGTGTCCGATTAAAATATTCCTATATACTGTAACTTCGTTAGTAAAATATTACAGGTATTTAGGAGGGCAGTAATCTTCATTGAGACAATACCTGCATTAGTTGACCTAGATAAAGTCACGAGTTAGGTTTATGGACTCTTACTCGGATTTGGAAAACGTTTGGTAATTTTATTTTGCATTGCATTTTGAGGAGTGTCAGTGTGCTTTTGGACATCTTTGGAAGAAGTCCATTTTTTTCATGAGATGAAATTCTGCTGATGTCTGACCACAGTTCCAAAGTCACTTAGGCATTATTTCTATAATGCAACTGTCTCATTGGCATTCTGCAAAAACGCGCAATGCTCTCCTTTTACTAAGTGGAAGCAGGAAACATTAAGCTGTTTAAATGGGCATAACAGGAAGTTTAAGAGACAAAATGTACTCTGTCACTTTGCAGACACAAATCAAGCAGACAAAGACCTTTGCAACTTTTTACACTTAAGATCAATTTTTGATACAAAAACATTACGTCTTGAGTTGTCTTGCAAAATGTATTTGAGTCTATATTGTAAAATAAACTCCCTTCAAGTGTTTTTCAGACTTACTGCATTCAAATTTGCAAAATATTTAGCAATGACTTGTCTGTCATAACCTACTGGTTGCTTTTAGAGCCCAAACATTTCCTTCTCTTTTTCCCTAAGAAAAAGAGAGTTTTAAAATTGTTTGTAAGTCTGCGATTAGTACTGAGATATAACATCTTAATATTTACATAGTATACTTTAAAATCTGAAATAATCTACAGATCAAACTAACATTAAGTGCCTTAAGAAGTAGGCAAACTATCTGACTGCAATCAAAGGCCACTTTTATAACCCTATACATCAAAATATGTCAAAAAAGCAAAGTTGAACAGCAGTCTGAGGAAACTAACTCCATGATATGGTAACTGTTGATCTCACATGGAGACCATATTCACAAGAAATATCACCATGTGAAATAATGCAGCAGAAACATTGTAAGATCATAAGGAGCCCCATTGGATCAGGCCAAAGGCCTATTTAGTCTAGTCCTGTATTTCACAGTGGCCCACAAGATGCCTCAGGTAGCACGCAACATGAGACCTGCATCCTGGTGCTCTCCCTTGCATCTGGCTTTCTGTGGTAGCCTACTTCTAAAATCAGGAGGTTGCACATATATATATATATACACATACATATACACATACACATATATATATATATACACATACAGACACACACAGTTTTCTGAGCACTCCCAGCACAGCTCCGTCACACACAGCCTGTTTCCCCTCTATGGGAACTAGTGAGTAGAGGTAGAGTAGCGAAACTAAACTGCTTTCTAACACATTTAGCTCATTCCACCAGCACAGGGGACATCAGCTTTCGCAGTGCTAACCAGTAGCTCAACCACCACTCCCTAAATAACAGCTTTTGAACAAAGGAGCCAGGGAATCCTTCCTGCTTCCTAAAGTTCCCAGAGTGCAAGGTGTGTTCAGTGCACTCTGCACTCACCTGGCTCCCTCTACGAAATCAATAATTATTCAGTAGTATGACCAGCAGTCCAAGGCCTGACATCTCTGTTGATTTTGCCATGTAAAAAAAGTGATGCATGAATCATCCATTAAGGCTGGTTCAGGCATTTAACTCACAACACCTACATATGATGAGGTGTGGACCCACCTTGGGAATGTACTGATTCCCAAGCATACTTAAGAAGCTGCGTGTGAGCCATGCATCTCTTTAGAAGTGGGAAAAATTATGAGAGTAAAGTGAATCAGAAGTACATAGGAATATATGAAGCTACCTTAGTTCAACCATTGGTTCATGTATGCCCATACTGTCTATTCTGACTGGTTATATTATCCAAGGTTCAGGGTCTCTGGCACCTGAGGTCCAAATAATAACTGGAAATGTCAGAGACTCAACTGATGATGTTCTGTATGCCAAGCATATGTTCTACCAGTGACATGTGGCCTCTCAGTTTGTACATTGAGAAGCATATCGCATGCAGTATCATTTGTGTGTTAGTAAATACACATTCTTGAGGAGTGGGCCTACTTTTCATAATGCATTGAAGTTTGTTACTTTGATGAGCTCAATAATAAACGAGCTCAGCGGTTCTCAGATTTTTTAACACTGGGGACCATTTTTTAAAATGACACTCTATCAAGACTCATCTAGCTTTGTGAGACTTTTTAAAAAATCTAGAAAGAAATAATATTTTTATGTATTTACAAGTAATATTTTTATTTATTTTATTTGCAAAAAACCTGATTCACTTCTTATGAAGCAGCCTCAAGGCTTGAGGTGCTTAGTTATGTAACTGAGCCTTCACCTGCCCCTGCTACCTGTCATTGTTTGGACTTGGGGAAAAAGCACAGCCGTTATCTCCCTATATGTACACAAGCTTGCAAACTGCAGGAGCTCAGCTCTTTGCAGGGCAGCTATCTGATTTTTGAATAATCTCTGGGCTTGTGGCAATTAGTTGTTTGATCTTTCCATCACCCATGTTTTAACTGGAGGCTTTGTGGGTCCCACAAGAAATTGGGACCAAGTAGGTCCTGACACACAGTTTGAGAAATGCTGAATTGGCTTAACTAGCTCTTAGCTCTTATGATTATTTGTCCTTTTCAGTGCAAAGAACATAACAGAGTTCTGTTTTCTGTCTGTTCTATTTTCTTTCTCATGCATATACTGAGATGTATTTTGTTTGTTAAGAGCAATGCACAATGTTCTATATTGTCAAATGATACAATACAGCAACCGTTTGCTAAAACACACCCTAGTCCTTGTTCACACTAGCAATTGTTATGTCAGACTGGGTTTGCATTTGCCTGTCTTCTTTCAGACATAGCAACCACACTCTCCTGGTCCATGTTGAAGGACATTTGTGAAACTGAGCCAACTTTTAAATCTAAGCAATTCTTAATAGCTTTGGAATGTCATTCTCCAGCTTGCAACAGAGAAAATACTGCAGGCTTAAGGGAGAAGGGTGATAGAAAAAAAAATGTGCAGCTGATTCACAGCCCAATCCTGAGCTGCCCACAGCGCCCAGGCTCGGTGGCTCCATGGAGGGCTCCCGCTGGATCCTGCGCCTCCCATGCTACCACGGGAGGCTCCTTGGGAGAAGGGGATGTTCGACCCCTTCCCCCGAGTAAGAGAAGCAGCCCCACAATGGGGCTACTTTCTTTAGTGGTAACCAAAAGGTTGGTGCTAAAGTAAAGGTGATCGTGTAGGACGCGCAGCCCTGCACGAGCGCCTTGGATCCTGCAGAGTTCAGCTCCGTGGATCCTCCTCTCCCCCTCCCCAAAACATGCCTCCCCCCTTCCCCTGGCAAGTCTCCCCCCTGCCCAGAACACCTCCCCCATGCCCCCGGCCACATCCCCGCCTCCTGTTCCGCAGCCCAGTGGTCTGGCGGGAGCCCGGTAGTGAGCCCCACAAACGTGCCTTATGGCATATTTGCAACTGTGGTACACGGCACGGAGCCGTGCCGCGGACCTCAGGATTGGGCTCTTACTCATGTTGTATTCTGCTCCTTGTTACCTCTTCTTTTCTCCAGCTCATGTGAATAGTTTCCTTGCCTAAACTCTAGATCAGCCATTTTCAATCACTGTGCCGTGGCATATTGGTGTGCCGCGAGTGTTTCATAGGCATGCCACAGGATTTGGGGGGAAGGTCATATATTAGTAGGGCCAGTGGGGACTGTGAGCCCCCCCACTGGCAGCATGGTGTGCCTTGTCAGTTGTCAAAAACCTGATGGTGTACATTGACAATTTTAGTGCCTTGTCAGTGTGCCATGAGATGAGAAAGGTTGAAAATTGTTGCTCTAGTAGATTAATGAATTTAGCAGTTGGAGCAGTTGGAGTTAGGTTTATATTTGGGCAAAGAAGTCCTGCTGTCTCATTTCATAATTTCCTAGTTCAAGTTCTTAGTAGATCACTTATAAGAGCTGAAAAAGAAGTCAGATAGAACAGGGTCCCATATGCAAGCTCTACTTAAACAGTAATTTAATGGATGGCCTTTGAATAACATCCCCCACCAGTTAGTTGTGAGACTGATTTTTGTGAAGCCTGGCATTTCCTTGCTGTTTGTCTAATAATTTATCATCCTCTCAGACCCAAGGACTTGTAATAAGTAGCAGTGAAGAAAATCAACAATATAAAATATCCAGTTAAAATTCTATAACGCTGAAGGCACTCTTGGTTGATCTTATAAATAGGTGATGTGGTGTTCTTGAAATCATTTTGCCAGTATTACCTTAACTGGAGAGAAATATTCAGTGCCTACACTCCATTCTTTTGCTGGAACGAAAAGAGTAATTTAGAAAACGAATCCTAAATGTACTTATTCAGATCATTTCAGTTAAGGTGATTATACAATAACTAGTTTTCATGTTTGCCATCTATCCATAAAAATGAAGTGGTGAGTTAAAGTAGCTTTAGATGTGTGCTTACCCTACCACACATACAGATGCCAATTTCTGTGAACACAGTTGAAGAGCTAAGCCCGTGGAAGTTTTATAACAGTAAACACCTTGACAAACCAGAGAAACCCGCTAAATTAATCCTATTTTGAATGATGAAATTTGAAAAAATGTTGTTTGTGGGAAAGCATGTTAGTGTTGAAAGATTTGAATGTATTAAAGTTAAAATATTCAAATCCTTGAATATTGTTTTTCCATAATCAGAATGACAACTGTATACTGTTTGTAAATTATCCTTTTTTGTTTGTTTCTATAGCATTTCTCTTTTCTGCTGTTTTTTATTTTCCCCTGCCTTTTCAAGCTAACTCTTTCTCCTGTTTTTACACACACACAAGCATGCACTGGTGATTACACTTTTTTTTTTATTCCAGTGTCCCCCGTTTATCTGCCTCAACCAATCTCTAAATGAATGCATGTCTATCATGGCCTTAGCTTTGACACTCTGGATATATTGATTAATAGTTGCCCTAAGCTCCTTTTAGCAAATCAAATTTTCACTTTTAGCAAGGATTTCGCCTCTGATTTATTCAGCAAATGAAATGCACTAAATTGACTTTGACATTCAGGGAAAATGGCTGAAAAACAAAGAGAAGAGGAAAGAGATATAAATTGTGTGGCAGCTGGAGACTTGAAGCATAGAAGAGACAGCTTTAAAAAGACAGAATATCATTGGCTATCTTGAAAACATATGCATTTCAACAGGGAATGAAAGACTGCTTGCTGAAACTAGATGTTTTATATAGGCTGAGAATTTTGGATTGGCATACATACCAAGACATCATTCATTTTGCCTCCAATTGCCTGCACTGAAAACAGCTGAATGTAAAAATTGGATCAATTCTATTTTAGAGATATCTAGTAATTTTAACATGCACTTTTAACACTTGGAAAAACACTTTCTATCCAAGCATTTGTTGCCTAACATGAGTGTTTTCTGGCATGTTAAAAGTAAATGAAACAATAGGCTAAAGAATGAAACTATATTAATCTGATATTACGTTTCTTTTAAATGGAATCTGGTTTACGAAGGTCTTTATGTCAAATTTTGTTTTATAAGAATAAGTATTTAATATTTTGATTTGAGGGACATTTATTATACCAGAGCTTGGTTTGGGGGGGGGAGGGGGGCAGCAGTTAAATGACTTTAGGATGTTTTACTGTACATTTCTTGTTGTCTTTAAATATGCTTACTATACACTTGATTGTGTGCAGTTGTAATGTATAAACTGACCCCATTAGAATTCATTATAGTGAGGGGAGACCAGAGAATTGTATGTGGAAATATATTTGCAATGGCAAGTTGCAAGTCCTCACTTGTGTGTTCATCACATGACATTTACAGATTTATCATCTGTAAATCGGCCACAAACTCCATGTGGATGAATGCTACAGTCCCAGTTTTATTTCTGAAGAATTTAAGATTCATGTAAACATTCAGTGACTGTGTGGGAGTGGGGAGAAATCAGGATCACGATTGCAGTCCTGCTCCTATCTCCACACACTTATCCAAAAGTCTAAAAGGTTCCCATGCGCATCTAGCATGTAGTTGGGGCCACCAACTTTTACAGGATTTCCAATTGTGCAGAAAGAGCCTAAATGCTGTTCACTCAATGTTGGCTGTGATCCAGACCTTTTGATAAACATGTAACCCAGTGGCGTCACTAGGATTAGCGTCACCTGGTGCGGGAGGCCTGCGCATCACCCCATGTAGTGAGCGGGGCAGTGCCCCAGGTGGGTGTGGTGATGTACCATCGCCCTGCCCCCGCCAGTTTTTTGGCTGCACCTTTTGTTAGAACACAGATATTTCAATGTGGTTTGTTTCTTTGCATTCTGCATGAAATTATGCGTTGATTGATATATAACATGATGGTATTATTCCTCCAAATTCTGATTTTAGTGATTTTGAAAACTTGTAGAGTCTCTCTCTCTCTCTCTCTCTCTCACACACACACACACACACACACACACCCGTGTCAACTTACTAACATCTTATTGCAGCAGTTCTCAAACTTTTAGCACTGGAACCCACTTTTTAGAATGACAATCTGTCCAGGACACATTGGAAGTGATGTCATGGCCAGAAGCGACATCATCAAGCAATTAAAATAAATAATTATAAATAATAAAATTAAAATAAAATAATTAAATAAGGGGGAGCCAGTCCTGTTCCACCAAGTGAATCTACTCTGAAGTAAGACCCATTGTGGCCAATGGGGCTTACTCTCAGGAAAGTGTGGGTAGAATTGCAGCCTGTGAGCCCAATCCTAGGCATGTCTACTCTGAAGTAAGTCCCATAGTGGTCAATGGAGCTTACTCTGTAGTCTGCCTGCAATAACAACCCCCCAAAAAGAATCAGTGAGCGCTTCAGCCCTCCCAGTGCCCAGTTTAAAGTTCTTCTATTTCAAGCATATCAAGAAAAAGACCCTCCTGGCTTCACAAGTGCAAAATAGAAAACTTTCCCCTTACCATTCAAGCCTCATTTTTTTGGGGGGGGGAGGCTGCCTTCTGGAGCAGCTCCATCAGATCAGGACCCTTCTGGTGTCCTCACATTCTCCTTTGCCTGGCCTGACCAGCAGCCAAGGGACGTCTGCCTACTCGTGAGTAAACACGACCATGAGGCTGCCTTGCTTTCCATAGGGTTCCATGGACTGGGAGGGAGGCACCTGGGAGGGAGGAACCTCCTTCTCCGGTGTTTCTGGGGGCTGCACTCATTGGATGAGGACCATTTTGACATCCTTGGAGCCTCTCAGCCTGCCTTGACTAAGGCAAGTCCACCTACTCGCGAGTAAACATGACCATGTGGCTTCATTCCGGGCTGAGACTCGCAGCTGGGAGGGGGGAGCTTCTCGGGTGTTTTTTGGGGGCTGCATTCATTGGATTGGGACCATTCTGGGTTTGTTGGATTCCTCTCAGCCTGCCCTTTCCAAGGGACTATGGCAAGTATGCCTACTCACGACTAAACGCACGATACAGCTTACTTTCACTTTCCATAGGGCTCCATGTATTTTTTCCTTCCGGTTTTTTGCCCATAACTTTTTGACAAAAGGAGCTATTTTAATTCTGTTTTTTGCACTGCACTCCGCCGGCCATTCCGCATCCAAAAGTGCATGGCATGATGTGGTAGCTCCTAACCCTGCGATAGCACATCCTCCCCAGGGCGTGTTGCCCCCCTGGCGCATCACTTGGCGCGGCCTGCACCCCCTAGCAATGCCAGTAACATAACCTTTGGGATAGTGCAGGGATTCCGATTTTCACACTCACAAACTAACATTCACTGAATATTGGCACAGGGCTTTAGAGTGTCATGAGACCTAGAAATCCACTCATCTTTGTTGCTGGTACTACTAGCACTTCCTGTCTTTTTACAACATTAAACATAACAGATTTATTTGTAAACCTATAACATATAGGGCAAAACAACTTTTTCCTTTTTATTGGATATCGGCTGTGAAATGCAAATGTTCAGAAATTGGTTTCCAAATTTGTTTAAGCAATACATGGTTGGTTGGCAACCTTCAGTCTCGAAAGACTATGGTATAAGCCTACAGCACCCAGTATTCCCAGGCGGTCTCCCATCCAAGTACTAACCAGGCCTGACCCTGCTTAGCTTCCAAGATCAGACGAGATCAGGCATGTGCAGGGTAACAGTTGTTTAAGCAATAGAACATGCTTAAAATAAAGGCAAGGTGCTCTTAATTCATATTGTATTACTGAACCCTACTTTTGTATATTTATTTCAGGGTGGAACTCCACTGTCTTCCTAGTCTTCCTATTCTTTGTATCTTCAAATCGGGCTATTTCTTCTCCTCTGCAAAATGATGGCAAGAATAAATTGCAGGAGAATATAAAAGGAAAAGTTAAGCACCCTTCCTCCTGCCCATCATGTTTCTCCTGCAGATCCACTAACCTGAAAACACTTTGGAGAGGAGAAGTGGTGGCTGTGCTTTAAAGATACCAGGTGGAACATGTCATTCTTCCCTCAAAATAAGGTTGTAATAAGGTTATTCATAATAGATTGATGTGTATAGTCTCTCTGTTGTAGTCAGCTAACTTGTAATTTTCATGCTTTTTCAAGGTGGTCTCAGCATCTTAAAAATAAAAAACTAATGGCTTTGTGCTGCCTTAACACGTATAATGTGGCATTAGGTCAGGCTATATATCCCTATCCATTTTTATTATTGGTGCATCTGCTAAAGTCAGATGTATGAATTACTGCCTAATCCTGTCCCCCATTATGTTATAGCATGCAGCTGTGTTGGTAGGGGCAGGGCTGTATGCTGTGGTTGCGGGAGGGAAGCTATCAGATAACCTGTGTAAGTAAAAATATTTATACTCACCTCCTGGTCCAATCACCTGTGGTCTCCACAGACCTATGCCAGCCATTTTGTAAGTCTGAAGAGAGCCAGGGGTGTTCTGGGGAGCGGTTTTAGGGATGGAATCGGAAAACAAGTTGCTGCTGCTGAATCCATCCCCTCCCTCCTCTGACACGCCCCCACTTCTTCCTCCCACTTGCCCTGTTACGCCCCCTACCCACACCCAGCCCATCCTGCTACTGACTTATCAACCTCTCAGGAACCTCTCAGGGCTGCTACTGCATGCATTGCACCTCTTACCATTTATGGCAGGGGCCCAGCTATTGTGCAACTATAAAGTGCTGCAGGAACACTAGAGCCTTAATTTGGGATCTAATTTGGGTCTTAATCTCCCAAAGGGGAGAGGGAGAATTTCTGTGTGTGGGTGTGCATGATATAACTTGATGCAAACTGTTTACACTTTCATAAAGTGAGGAAAAATCATGCAAAGACAACAGTAGAAATGTCTCATTATTCTGCAGAGTACAAATGCTACAGAATCTAGTCAAATTTATCCATAAAACCTCTTAAAGGTGTGATCTGTAAAAATGCACTTGCCATCACACTTTCATTCTACATTTACTCAGAAGATCCCAGTAATTTCAATGGTACCCGCTTCTGAATAGAGTACATTTGTTTCAGTGTGTGTTGGTCTGTCAGTCTTGGGACCACAATGTTTACATGACTGCTTGTACCCCTGTGCTTTGACTAGGTCAGCTGACAGCACATTGAGCTGATTCTTAATGTTTTCATTATTAACCCATACAATAAGTAGTAACCTTATTAGCCAAGGGAGAAGAAACTAAATTGCATCCCATTTCCTTATTTTCAGTGTTGCTACACTCTCTCCATTTTCTTCTTCTTCATTTGTAAGGAATCTAATAGGGCAGCTGCTGCAATGGCTGACCTCAGACTTGACCTGAAACTCGAGGAGTGGTGGAATTTTGCAAATGGAAGAGCATCTGGAGTGCCACACAAGATATACCAGGGCATCCCAGGCATTTACAGACATATTATTTCCTTAAAATCATGCTGTTTCCTACATAATTTAGTGCAATTTTCAGCCATCTTAAATGACTTCTAATTAGGAGGGTGCTATAAAATACCAATTTAAATCGCTGAAATAATCTTTCAGGGAGGCTTCATTTCCCAAACTACGTACACTGTACACTAGATAGAGCAAAGAGGGTCAATTCTGGGTAAGTGAAGGAAAACTCAAGGAGGGTAAAACACATTCACTACTATATAAGGGAATTCAACTAAGGAAGGGCAGTTAATGCCTTCCCAAACAGGCAATCCTTTGAGTCTTTCTGCTGGAAAATCAGTATTTAGCGAGAGGAACTGCAACTGCTGTGCCAGCACAGTTATATTACCTCCTGTGGCATTCTGGCATTGCAGGACAACCAAGGACATTGCATTCACCTGGCAGCAGAGGAGGTTAGCACTGCTCACTACTCTAGAAATGTTCAGTATTGCCAGTTGAGTCAAAGCAGCACTGTGGCAGAGACAGAATGGTAGCTGACTCACCTGCAGTGTCTAATGGGCATTTTAGTTACCACTGAACCATCTTTATCAGCACAAACATGTACATTTTATGCATGTTAATAAACTGCATAGACCTGTATTGAAACCAGCAAACCATAGGGCAGAACATTAGAACATTTAGAATGCCAGATGCAGGGAAGGGCTCCAGGACGCAGATTGTGTCTTGTTGTCTTGTGTACTCCCTGATGCATTTGGTGGGCCACTGTGAGATACAGGAAGCTGGACTAGACGGGCCCTTGACCTGATCCAGCAGGGCTTTTCTTATGTTCTAACATGCCCTGTGCGCTGTATAAACCTCCCAAATGTGAATATTATTAATTCCATCTGGGGATGCCGGCTGTGCATGAATTTTTTTTCCACATGCTGCCATGGAAGCAGAAAGCAGAATGGCTGGAGCTAGAAGTTGATCTGAAGGGGAAGGAAATATTCTACTTCTTACTTCCCTGTAGTCCTGGCCTTGGAAGAGGGGAGGTTCAGCAAAGCTACACATACACCAGGTCCAGTTTTCCTCTCCCCCATCCTTTAAACTGCAAGGGGAATGGTTTAAAGATTGTGGCGGGAGGAGCTGGGCTTAGCCGTGCACTCCAATATATCCCTTCCTAGCCAAATTTCTTTTTCCCAATGAGAGCTCAACTGAAGTCAATCTGTCCAAGCCAGGTTCTTTGTGGCCCAAGCAGAGGATCTATTGTGGCTGTCCCCAGGGTCTCTGTATTATTATTATGGGCATCATAACACTAGTCTACATTACAGGACTCTTGTAAGTGTAACTTGTAATCATGTACGATCATTGTGCCCACTTTGGTAAAATAAACAATATACTTATTAAGTATTTGTGCCACCGAAAGAAACATCTTTGAGTACCCCAGGTGGAAAGGTAAAACAAATCCACTGTGCCCCTTACCTTAAGTCAAGCATAGCTCTCAGTCTCATTAATTGTAAAACTAACCAGGTCACAGCTAATCGTTCAGCTCTCTGCCCAGCAGACCTGCGTGGGGGAGAGGAGGTTAGTCTTAATGCTATACATTGTTGGTGCTTAAATCACGGAAGGTGATCGGGGCAGCAGGAAGAAAGAAATATGTGCGTAGACTGGATTGAGGGCAGACAGGTCTATACCTGCATGACTAGGTCAGCAGAATTGAACCAGTGTCGTTTCCTGGAGTAAGCTGTGCCCAATTAAATGCTTAAAAGAGCTTCTACTTTCTCTCTGGGTGCCACAGTCTCCCCATCTGCTTAACCTAGATTGGAATAGGATTAATTACCTGAGTTACAAGGCCCTATGAGCCATCAACACGTTTCCGGCAGAGCACATGCCCTGACCTAGGTGTTGATACAGGGAAGCAGAGGTACAAGGAATACCTGGGTGTGATAATGGGAAGACATTGCCCAGTCTAACGAAAGGAAACTGGTAGTTTGTTCTGTGTTTCCTTTTGTTTGTTTTAAACTGTTTTTCTGCATCAGTTTGATCCTGTTTCTATAGTGAATAGTAGCTTCGTTTTTCAACATTGTTCCATCCAAAAACTACTGTGTTTTGTGTCAGGAATGCTTATTTATTTATGTACAATAACTGTTCTATTAGTATCCCTTAATATTTTAAATACTGCTTCATAGTTGGAGTAATTTAAATGTCACTATATAAAAGAATAGAATCACCGATAGAATTAGTTGTTTGGTTGAATACATTTCTTGGGAAAACTGGCAATATTAATTTCCATCTATTGATAATCTGGTGTTTGGCACGTAGTAGTAACCCTATATTGATGAAACTGGTATACAGTTCATGTCTATTCCTTAGAGACTTATCTGTGCATCAGAACAAACAGCCCAATTGAGAGCAAATTCCCCCATGCTGATACACAGCTTGCAGTGCATCCTGCAGGGGAATTTTGCATGCTGGAGATCTCTATGAAGTGAGCCCCATCATCCACAGTGGGTCGGCTTGGACCAGTGCAAGCTCTATAGCTTGGATTAGACCTGGGAAGCAAGATAGGATTTGGCATGTGCCACTGCTGCCAATCCTGTTCGCTTCCTGGACCCAATCCACCACACCCCTCCCTGCCCACACACCACTTGATACAGAACTTACCATGTTCGGTGCACACTGCACCTCTTCCTGGCACATGCAGGCCGGTACAGGCCTTCACACCCGCACCACCAGTGGCTATGCCGTCATAAAGTGCTTCATGGCACTTGTGTGATAATTAGCACCAGCACTGGCATATACTATGCCAATGTAGAGGCTGCACTGTATTGGGCCAAAATTCATTTAAATGAGGCTTTTGGAATTTGAATGGAGAAGCCTTTGGGGGCTATATTTAAGTATAAGCTTTGACAAGGTATGAATAAATTTCACCCAGAGTGGGCTAGGACTTGTTATAACCAGAGAAATTCATAAACAATTAAACACGTCTCTTATTGAAATACAAGGAAATAGCTATCACTGAAAAACAAAACAGGACCTTGAGGTGGCAACACATTAAAGTGTCAAGCAAATTTTATGAATAAAAATGTAAATACTGTGCTTATAGTGGCTGAGTCAGTTCTACAATAGTTTTAACTTTTAACAATCCTAGGCTGCCATCCTGCCCACACTTTCCCAGGAGTAAGTCCCTTTGACTATCATTGTTAAAAGCATATACATAGTAACCTGTTAAAGTACAGATGTATAACATTTCCCCAAATGCAGTCACGTACCATGGGAGCAACAAGTCTAATATATTAAAAATAAAATATTTAAATGAATGGGGACCCACCTCAAATTGGGTCGTGACCCACCTAGTGGTCCCTACCCACAGTTTGAGAAACACTGTATTAGACGATGCTACCATGGTATGACTGCATTTGGGGAAATGTTACAGACCTGTACTTCTAACAAGCTGCTATGTATATTCTTTTAACAATGATAGTCAATGGCACTTACTCCTGGCTAAGTGTGGAAAGGATTGCAGCCTAGGATTGTTAAAAAAATTTCCTGCTTGATGATGTCAATTCCGGTCATGACATCACTTCCAGTGGGTCCTGACAGAGTCTCATTTTAAAAAATGGGTCCCAGTGCTAAATGTGTGAGAACAACTGGTGTACTGGATTGTAGCCCAAGTTTTTATTTTGCACTTTCTTTATTTTTAATGTGCATTTTAATTATTATTAAACTGTAACCCAGCTCTTGATAAAAGGTCTCCAAGGAAACTAACAAAACATATTAAAAGCCACAGAAAATATTTTAAAACATACAACATTTTAAAAGTAGCCTATAAAAACTAATTAGTACTAACATTAATCTTGGCAGTAGAAACAAGAAAAAAGATATAGTTAGGGCATTCAAAAGCCCTTCAGAATAGGGCTGCACCCATTTGGCATCTAAAAGCCAATAAGGTTGATGTCTTAACAGTCATCCAATTTCAACTTTCCAGCTTTTTTTCTGGATGGGCCCCTGTATCTACATAAATAATAACTACTAGTAGTAGTACAATTGTATGACTTTTGTACTACACATCTTATTGGCATGTTATCTGTTGGCATTTACAGTCAACCCAATCCCACTTAAATCCCTGTGTGATGATTCAGCTGTACAGCACTGCATCCTGCAGGGGATTTTTGGCTGCTTAAAGTCTCCTCAGGGTAATAAATTTGTCCCCTTGCCCCAGTAAACCCCAGCAACAGCTGTGGGGCAACTCAGACATGCACCTACTCAATTGCTGGTGCAAGCCTGTGTTGCTCTATACAGGTGAATCAGGTCGGGTTCAAGATACAGTGTGCACCATTGACGCCATTGCCAATCCTGCCCCCTCCCGAGCCCAATCCACCCCCTTCTCCTGTTCTGCTCTCCCTCTGCCCTGTTCCACCTGAAAAACAACAAATCTAAGAACTGAAATTGATATGGCTTTTAACAAGCCTATCAACAAAAGCAAAAATAGGGACATTAGCAGAGAGTTAAACAGAGCAGTTGGCGCTTATAGTATGGGGTGTATCCCCTGGGATTTCCCTAAATTAAAATAGCAATTTATTTCTACTTATTATTGTTCAAGTTGTTGCTGCTAAAAAAAAAAAAAAAAAGATTGTGGGATTTGCAGTAATTCCCATGCTGTTCCAAATGCCAGCTTTTTAATGTATCTACGCCATTCTGAAGTGTCTGCTCCATGGTACATCCATACTTGGCTTGTTATCCTCTTATCAGGCTCTTTGCCTCCCTTTGTTTATTTGAGGAGACAGGAAGACTGTATGAAGGCTGCTTAGTCAGGGATATCAGCGTTGTTGGCAGGGGAATGATTGCCAGTTGAAAAACAAGGCATTATTGCTCATTTTTTCCCTCTTATTAGTTTGATTACATTTGCAAATCAAATCAATCCATCAGACATGATCAGGCCTCGTCCGCATTTTAAGGAATAGTAATCTCTGTCTAATAAGATGCAAATGTGTCACATCGGTAAGTAACCAATAAATCATCGTCTTGTCTTTGGCAATCATTAAATATCAGAACCAACAGTCAATTTTTAGTATTTTCAATTTGCGATATGCCGCTGGAATATAAAGATAGATGGACGTAATTACACAAACCAAACACTATTTCAGTTCATTCCAGACAGCAAATTTAGTGGAAGGTATAACTGGCTTGTCATCACACTACATTATTTCTGGCGGTTCATGCAAAGTTCACAGAGAAGCTTCAAATGGACACTGCTTTTTTTCTTTTATTTTTCCCCCTTTTTTAATTTCCCTTAACACCATCTCCCTCCCCTCATTCTGGTCAAACTTCAGGGAATGGTAAAAATACCCATCTCAACAATTGGTGCACAAAAAGAACAGAAAAGTGCCGTCCCCATTGTCGTCCCCCCACAGGTGACGCAATATCCTGCTGTGATACAACAGTAGTCTAGAAAGTTTTCACAATATTTGTCACACACATGCTCTTTTCTCATCCTTTGGCTCTTCTATCTGAGGATTATTGGATTTGTTTTAATGTTCTTTTCCCATTTGAGGAGGGGAAAGCTCAATTTTCAGATCCTGAATCATCACAACATACTGCTTTCTGTCCCTTTTGGAAGAAGCATGCTTATTTATGACAGAGAGCACTAGCTACTCAGACATCTTGTATCTAGAACTTTCTGTCTGCCGCTTTGAGGCACACTGCTGTATAGCCATATGTTTTGTTTGGTATATGTCTTCTGAGGACAGATTTCATGTTGCCTTAGGTGTCCAGATAATTAAGGGTTGTAATTCCATATATTTCCTGTACCTCTTTTGCTCATGAGTTATTTAGTATCTGGCTATTTATAAAGCAGACAGGATAAAGCTGCAGAGGACTTAGCCGTAATTGAGTAACCCATTTTGTCTTTGTAAAGAAATAGAAATTCAAATTGTTTCCCTTTTCTAATTGATTAGAGATTTGAGAGAATTGATTGCCTCATATGCATCGTACAGATTAATTAATTGCTCTTTTGTCTTTCTTGCAGTATGTTGCTTTCCATTAATAGGTCTATTTGTACCCAAGTTTTAAATGTACTTTAAGGTCAGAAAGGATGTTTTGGTCTGTTTTATTGGCTGCAGTGTAAGGAATATAGAAATATATAGTTGCGAAGTTGACCTGTACCTGTGATATTAATAATAACAAGCCTTGAAAATGTATGGGCTGCACTTGTAGTTCAAAAAAGCCCCATTTTTGTGCTTCCCATAGTTTCTCAGTCCTCTCTCATGTATGTTTCAAAACAGTCTGACTCAAACTGAAATGTTCAAGTTAGAAGCATTGGTATTAAATCGTTTATTCTTGCCTTTCTGTCAAACAACCCTCAAGACATCAGTTTAGAAACAGTCAATAAAACCCATAAACAAAAATAAACAGCCAGCAAAAGAAAAAAGCAGATCAAAGTAGCAATCAAACAGTTCCATCCCAAATGATTTCATAAAAAGCCTCAGTTTTGCTTTGGTTGAGCTGCAAGCAGTAAAATCGGCAGGCAAGTCTAGGAACCACATTCCACAACTAAAGCACACTGTACTTGAAAAGGCCTCCCCCCTTGTATTCCCTCCTACCATATGGGAGGAAAAGGAGTCTATCAACAGGGTGCACCAAGTATTGCTGAGCGGAGTTCCTGGACTGGTTCTTTTGGGAAGAGGCAGCCCTTGATAGATCCTGCTGTTGGGGGCTTGAAAGTTAAAGACCAGCACTTTGAATTCTGCCTGGAAACAAAGTGACAACCAGTGATGCTAGAATAGTGCTGGAGTAATGTGATCCTCTGAAGATCTTACTCCAGACAATATCTGTCTGCTGTGTTCTGGAGCACTGGAAGTTTCCACAGACTGTTCAAAGGCAGCGTCGCCTTTGCAATATTTTGCAATAATGTACTCTGGATATAACTAGGACCTGAATGACCAAGGCCAGGTGTGGCATAAAGTGTCTTCTGCAGAGAATCAGATCATTTAGGTCCATACTGCCTGTGGCTGGCCGTAGCCTTTCAGGCAGAAAGACATCCGTTCTACTAAAGGAATGCTAAAGACATCCCTTCTACTCTACCACTGAGCTATGGATCTCCCCTTTTTAGTAATGTTTTAATATGACTCGATGGATTTCTTACAGTTCAGAAAACTAGATTGTCAGCCCAATCCTAACTAAAATCGCCCTACCAATGCAGTGATGCCAATGGAGCACATGCTGCATCCTATGGGGGGAGGGGGAATTGTGGACTTTTGTTCCCTTACCCTGGGTCAAGCCTCTGCTGCTCAAATGGATCTCCTTCAATCCGTGCTAGCCATTTTGCTGGTGCAGAACCAAGGGCCGTAAGCGAGAGGGAGCAAGAGAAGGAACAGGATAGGATCTTCGTGCACGCTGGTGCCATCAGGATTCATCCTCCATCCCTGTTTCTGCCTCATGCCTGCCCCTTCCTTGCTCCAACCATCCTATCTATCCCCATCCCATTCCCTTACCAACTACCCCCTGCACTGTCTTACCTGCACTCCTGTGGGTAGCTGGTATGGGCAGCAGACCTCCAACACCATTGCCATTTGTGATGGTGGAACCATCATCATCTGTGGTGGAACCTCTGTTCCGCTGTCGTGACTGCTAATTAGGATTGGCCTAATTAGGATAAATTGAAATTATAACAATATAATTTATATTCAATAATAATTATAACAATAACTGCAGTTTTCATTGAACTTCTCATGTTCAGTGCATGTATGCCCTTGCTCCATCTGTTTTACTTAATGCAAGTTTTAACAGGCCAAAACTGCTAAACTATTTAATATTGTCCCTCACCTTCCTGACATTCACACACTCCTTCCAAGCACTACAGATGTGCCTCACTTAACAGGGGTATGTTCTCTGATCCCTGTCCTTATGCTGTTAGGTTGTTATGTAAACATTCAGCCCCATCTAGTGCCTTTGTTGTGTAATCGAATGCTCCCTGCCTGACAGTCACTGCACAGGCTACTGGAGACCAGATTGCCTTATTAAGAGCCTCTTTGTCGGGCTTTGATCATCATATATGTGGTCATGAAGGTGGATCAGGCCCAGGAAGGGGGTCAGGATTCAGCAACTTATAAATATCCAATATAAAAATGAATATTTATATTGAAGAGTGGTATAGAAATTGAATATATAGTCTATGGAAATCCATTGTGAGGAATCATAAAAATTCCTCTAAAGCAGTGGTTCTCAAACTTGTGGGTCGGGATGCAACAGTTTGTGTATTGCTTCCCCTGTCCCTTTAAGGTTCCCCTTTAAGGGACGGGGAAGAGGAGAAGTGGGCTAGTGATCCCCAGGATTACATTGCTAAGGGGAGGCGAGTGGGGTGCTTTGCACTTATTTGTAATTAGGTAGGGCTGCTGAAGGCTGCAGGAGGTGTGGGGAGCCCTGCGCAGTTCTCTGCAGCGCTCACTGAGGCCTGGAATCTTCAGTAAAAACGGGTGCTTTGCACCCGCTTTTACTGAACATTCCAAGCCTTGGGGAGTGCTGCAGAGAGCTGCGCAGGGCTCCCCAAACCTCCTGCAGCCCTTGTCCCTCTTAGCTACGTGATCCTGGGGATTGTGTTGCTGCCCAAGCCCCTCCCTGCAAACACTCACTGAGGGAGTAAAGCTCCCTCAAATTTTGAGAAACACTCTAGAGCAGTGTTTCTCAAACTGTGGGTTGGGACTCACTAGGTGGGTCGCGAGCCAATTTCGGATGGGTCCCCATTCATTTCAATATTTTATTTTGAATATATTAGACTTGATGCTGCCATGGTATGTGACTGCATTTGGGGAAATGTTATAGACCTATACTTTTAACAAGCTACTATGTATAATCTTTTAACAATTATAGTAAATGGGACTTACTTCTGGGTAAGTGCGGGTAATAATAATAATAATAATAATAATAATAATAATAATAATAATAATAATAATAATAATAATAATAAAACTTTATTTATATCCCGCCCTTCTCCCCAAAGGGACCCAGGATTAGAATCCAGGGTAGGATTGCAGCCTAGGATTGTTAAAAATCATCCTGCCTGATGTTGTCACTTCCATCATGACATCACTTCCAGTGGGTCCTGACAGATTCTTATTCTGTCCCAGTGGGCCCAGTGCTAAATGTGTGAGAACCACTTCTCTAGAGGATTTCTCATGCTTCTACTTTTATGCATATTTCCAGCATGCTGTAGTGACAAATAGTGCTATATGCATTTGATATTCAGAATGTATAATGTATAGTTATGCACATAAATCAATGTCAAGGTTGAACCTTCTGTTCCTGAGTTTTTGCAAGACATTGACAAGATTTCTTTGCAGTCATAGTGTTCTTGCATCCCTCTTCCACTGAGGAAACAAAGCTCACATGTTGTAAGTGGGTAACATATTGTCAAAAGTTGTCTCCACAGCAGCCACAGTAAGAGCAATTTTTATCGCAGCGGACTTTTGATTTGATTTTGCAAATAAACAAACTGCAAATTAAGTAAGAGATGTCTATGGTGGGAAGTTCTGATTCTTTGGGAAGCTAAATTCCATTGAGACGATTTGCTAGCAGTGCTGGCAGGCAGGTGGAATGTAGGCTTCCAACATGGAAATGTAAACTGCTGAATGATCATTGCATGTAATTCATTCTTGGCACAGAGAAGTCCTGAGCTCTTTTCTGGCAAAAGAGGTTATCAATGAAAAAGGTTGTGAAATGTTACAAACACCTACTTGTCAGCCATATGCAGTATCAATTCTGCATTCCAACCACTTGGACAGCGTGAAATAAGACATCATTTCTGTACAAGTCTTCTTCTAATATGTCAGAAAATTCCCATTTGCACTAGAACAGCTTCACTTGAACAAAAAGACTTCTTCAGAGGTTTCCTGCAATAGATCTGTCCCCAAAATGTTTTGAATTCTAGTCTCCATTCTTCAGAGCAGCAATTTTCAACCAGTGTGCAATGACCATTTTAGCACCTTGTCAGTGTGCCATGAGATGAAAAAGATTGAAAATTGCTGCTCCAGAGTTTTGCAAAACTCTAGGCTTTCCAGCATCCTGTTTCACGTGCCATTCAACCAACTTTATAAAAACTTCTCCAACTTCCATTTCTTGTGACTTTGCCAGAACCCATTGTGAGCTACATTTGATAAAACTACATATAAAAACCATGCAACTAGGAGACCCACTAGCAGAACCTAAATACCACCATAGTATGTTTAATTTTTTTTTTCCTTCACCAAATCAATAATGAACCTAATTGGAAAAAAATTGGCAGAACTAACTAATTTGAGTACCAATCTCAGGTTTCCAGGAAATCAGAAATATTGCATAGCTGTGCAAGAGATAACCTGTACTGGTGGTGCTCTTCTGTATGTACCAAACCAAACATTTCATCCATTACAGCAGTGATTCTCAAACGTTTAGCACTGGGACCCACTTTTTAGAATGAGAATCATTCATCATCAAGCAGTGAAATTTTTAAGAATCCTAGGCTGCAATCCTACCCACACTTACCCAGGAGTAAGTATCATTGACTATCATTGTTAAAAGCATATACATAGTAACCTGTTAAAGTACAGATGTATAACATTTCCCCAAATGCAGTCACGTACCATGGGAGCAACAAGTCTAATATATTAAAAATAAAATATTGAAATGAAGGGGGACCCACCTGAAACTGACTCATGACCCACCTAGTGAGTCCCAACCCACGGTGTGAGAAACCCTGCATTACAGTATCTTTAAGCACATTGATCGTTGCACTACAAGAACTATGGTCCAATTATATCCTCACTGAATACTGACGGGTGCTTCTCTTCCGCTGATGCTGGCTACCATAAAGCAGTCAGCACAAGTTGTAAAAGATGCTCCAGCAGCATGCAGAGCCACACGCTACTGAAGCACTGAACCAATGGGAAGGCTGAAGCCTTTCTGTGCTCTCAAGAGCACTACAAAGATGACAGAAGCAAGTTGACAGAGGAAACTGGAGGGGTGGGGGAGGGCGCAATGGGGGCAGGGAGAGCGGAATGGGGCAGCAATGGAGGTGAGGGATGGGTGAATTGAGTCTGGGAAGGAGCGGGTTTGGTAGCAGCGTTGGCTGTCAAATCCTAACCCCCTTCCTAGACCCAATCCTGCAGACCTGAATCAGCTGTTTAGCTAGAGCAGGTCTGAGTAAACCCTCCTCATGCTATGAAGGCTCACCCCCAGGTAATGGAACAATTGTTCCCTTACCTAGAGGAGACTTCCTGGGCTATCCCACCACAGGCTGCATCGGCAGGGGAAGAGAACAATAGGATCCAGCTCCTAATTGCCTAGTATTCAGAATAACGAACCACATTGATATTCCAATCAATGGTGCATCTAATAGCCTACATTAGCAATAGTAGGTGTAGTAAAGGGCATATCAGATTTGAATTCTTCATCTGAAATCGTCTGAATGTACTTTTTTAAAGATCAAATTCCCTAAAAATCAATAAAGATGTGATTCCTTCTTTTTCTCAGCTCATACCCTGAGCAGTTCTCAGACTTCTCTCCCTTTCACTCACCCCCCCACCCCATTTGTATGTTGGGTTAAGTAACGGGGCAATCATAATCTTTGCAGACCTTCCATATTAACACATCCAGCAAATTTGGATATCTTCTTAGCGTGGTTTAAAATAACAAGCTACTGGACATTTGGCTTGTTACCTTGACCATAAGTTTTGTATTGTTAGAGGTTGTAGAAAAGTAGATCAAATACACATCATGCACCTTGAATTTTAGTCCCTGCTTTTCAGAAATAGCAAGTCAGCCTTTTTTTCCTGACAACGCATCTTCATGGTAGGATATCGTACAGAGGGTTTGTTCTTGGAGAGGTCAGATTGGAAAACCATTCAGCCATTGTATAACTGAAAAATAAGTCTGATTTTTTTTTTTAAATGAAAGTAATAAATGATGGATCATCAATATGCAAATGTTTCAGATACTTTCAAACTAAAATTAAAACAATAGGTTGGAAATTACCTTTTGGTAGTCAGAGCAAATGGGGTTTGTTTTTTTTAAAGTGCTTTTATAAGGATTTTATTACGTGGGTAATTACATATTTAAATGTAATGGCATAGACAGAGCCATTACAGGCCATTGAGTAAATAATATGCATTTTAGAAACCATTTATAAATATGTATTTATTTGACAGAGCAGAACGGCTTTTATTTTTAAGACATTTTCATTCACTGAGTAAATAATATATGGATTGCTTTTAAAAATAAATATGTATTTCTTCGGGAGATATTCCAAGCAATTTGGCAAATAATATGCATTTTTCTCTAACATTTAAAAAATACATAGGGTATTAAAAAAAGCTCTGGCCTAAATATGTGCCTTCTGAAACAATCAGAATGAGTCCAAAGATGTCTACGTTTCAAATTTCTGTGTTATATTGTTTATGTCAGTTTCGCTTCAAACATATTCTGAATTGAATGTGCAGTTTTACATATATTAATGCATTTTTTTATAACACAAATGCAACTGATACCACTTTTATAATTATATTTTTGATAATATTTTTATAAAACCCATACAAACTACCTGCTAGACCGGAGATTCTTACTGAGTGGTATCTGAAGTTATTCTTCTACTTGCATAGGGAGGCTTGTGCACATGGAAGTGATAGTGTAGGATTCTTGCTCACAAAAATCTTAATGATATTTTGACTAAGGACCCAATCCTATGCAATTTTCCAGTGCCGGTGCTGCTCTGCCAATGAGGTATGCACTTTTTCCTGTGTTGGAAAGGCAGTCTCAGAGACCTCCTCAAGGTATGGGAACATTTGTTTCCTTAACTTGATGCTGCATTGTGGCTGCACCGGTGCTGGAAAGTTGGATAGGATTGGGCACATGTATGCATCTTGGAACATGTGACTGGTAAGGCTAAATTTTTGAAATTCATTATTGTACAGTATCTTCAGAATTTGCGTGTGCAGCAGTATGCAGAATAACATGAAATACTACTTTTCTTGCACATGCGCTCCTTAGAATACAGCCCATTGAAATCTGTTGGATTTACTGATTATTGTGATCAGACTGTAGATTACCTTCATGGAGATGCGTCCTTCACTAACTATACCTACATAATGACTGTCATCTCTTTTGCTCATAGTGGTTACATTAGTGCAGTGCAAAGTTTACTGCTATTTAAACTACTTTTCTCTGGACTTCTCCCCAAAGATGTCAGCCTGTAAAAACTCTTGACAAATTTTAGGTGTGAAATAAGCACGCTTCCAGATGGCACTCACGCATTGCAGGATTCAGGAATGTCATTTCAGCACTTTGAAATCTCACCATCCTGCAGTGCAATGAACTTCAGTCCTTGCTGGTTGACTGATTCCTGATGCTGATAGGGACCAATGATGTGAATGGCATCAAGCTTATAATGTTCTTCTGTCCAAACCTTGTGCTGTGTACCCAGCACAAGAGGACAAAGTCCTTTCCCTGTTATAGTGGTCTACAAAAGGGAATCCAGTTCCAGAGGAATGCCAGATATATCAGACTTTATAAAAAGACTGCTTAGTATTTCTCTAATTGGTAAAAATGAATGCATGGAATTAAAGAAGTGATAGGGGATTAAGCAGTCATTGGCGATTTTCTAGAGCTACTAGGGTTTGCATACCTTGTTTTTATTTTATTTTTCTCCCTTTCAGCCGCTGCCCTCACAGAATACTTAAATTGCCCTCATCTAAACCTGAACTGACAAAAGCAGTTTTTGGATATGCTGAACTATTTCAAGGACAATTGGTCTCCCTACTGTCCTTTTCTGGCAGCACAATTCGATGTGTGTCTATTCAGAAGTAAGCCCACAAACAGCACAATCCTAACTTGTGCTGGAGCAGGCAGGCCAGCGGGCCTGCACTCTATCCAGTGCAAGTTTCAGATAGGCAGAGGCTCATCCCGAGGCAAGGGGAAACTTTTCTCCTTATACCGGGGAGAGCCACTGCAGTCCCAGTGGGGCTACTCGGATCTGTGCCACCTCAATTGATGGTGCAAATCCGAGCAGCCCAGGACTGCGCCAGGCTGCCTGGGAACAGGGCTAGGATCCGACATAACTGTGGGGTTCTGGCCCTGTCTTCTGCTCCCTGTCCGTCCACCACCGGGAATGCCCACTGCCCGCCCATCCCCCGCCCTGGAACATCTCCCTCCCACCTCCTTCCCACCCTCCCCATGCCCTCTCCAGATTCCTGTGCCAGCCAAACTCACCTGGCACAAACACACCCTTCACGAGGCCAACGTTGGCAGTTGCATCGGCACAAAAGTGCTTTACAGCACTTTCACAACAACATTGGGCTGGCACAAGGGACTCGCGCTAGTCCAGCTGCACCTTTGAATTGTGCCCTAAGTTGAATGGAACTTACTCCTAGGTCACTGTGCATAGGATTGCAGCCTGAGTTTTTCAATCAGTGAGGCTCTTCATGCTAATTCACAACTTCCTCTCTCTGCCCCCCTCCCTTTATAATTGTAGGAGTTAAAACATTCGTGTGGGGTGTGCAGTTGACACAGAGATGCTCTCAGATAATTGCATGGGATAATTTTCTTTGTGTCTCTCTGTGGATTCTGACTTGACACACAGACCAGCTATGAGCACCATTATCTAGCACCCCTTTTTAAAGCATTTAATTCATGAAATAATATGGGAAACCACCTTAGCATATCGGTTGCAGAAGATTTGAAAGAAAAACTCATGGCATAAATTATAGTTTTTTTTTGGGGGGGGGGAGGGGGTTGTTCCTGGGAAACAACTTGAAAGAAATGTAGAGAAGAACACAGCAAATTGAATGAGAAGAAAATATGTATACCTTCATCACTCTGTGATCATATTGAATTTGACTGTTAAATTCTCTGTATAATTAAAGCAGATAGGAGTATTCATACATTTTGTTTCAAACTGATACAATCTCCTTTTGTCTGTGATCTCAGTAAGATTGTGCTGAAGTTTTTAATTTAGCAGATTAAGAAGCACAATTAAAATATCATGAAAAAGATCATAATCTAAAACCTTCTTTCTGTGCTTGTCCCTGGCAAGTTGATAGCGCAGGCTGCTGTGTGTAACAATTACCTCCGCTGCTGTAAATTTGTTCTAGCTTGTAGGCTGAAGTGTTAATAAATACCTTACAGTATTCCAGGGGGAAAGGTTTTCCACCTAATTAATAAAACTTGGAAGAATACCCGAGATACTGAACCATATCTTTCTTATTAGTGTTGGCTTCTACCAAAGAGAATCCCTGAATCTCAACACATTAGTAAATGTCGCAGCCTGGGTTGCACAGAGACCTCTTTAAAAACTGATTTGCTGTAGAAGGGATGGCCGGGGGGAGGGGAATCGCTGCACACTTTTGAAACTGCCCAACAGGGGAATATCAAGTGTATTGATATTCAGAGTAAAACATGGCATGAGTTATAGGAGTGATAGGCTCCTGCACATTAAATGAAGCTTTACAAAATAGGCCTACGTTGGTATCTTGCTCTTGCTCCATCTGGCTGGCAAGAGCTTCTGGAGTGGTTTTACTTACATCATTACTGCTGAATTGGGATCCTGTCTAGACATCAGCTTCCTATTTGTTGGAAAAACCTATCCTTACACTTACGATACAGCAAGTCCTCCCTTAAAGTTGTTTCATTCAACATTGTTTTGTTTTATAGTCGATCAGCTGTTCTCAGTCTTCTGATTTCTGCATCCTCCATGGTTGCACATTGCAGGACTACTGGAAGCTGCTTCTGGATCATTCTAGGCCCATAACCTACTTCTTTGGCCTTGTCATGCCCTGGAATGCCTTGCGAGTAGTGTAAGGCATTCTGGAACACAACTATGCTTTGCAGCGCAATAGGAAAGCGCTCAGTGAGCCCACCACTTGAGAGGGTGTTATTGAACCCACCTGTGGTTAAATTTTCATTATATGCTGTTTCCTTAAAGTTGCTGTTTCCAAGAACCTATCAACAACTTTTAAGTGAGCACTTGCTGTATGTATTCCCGATGCATATGTGTTCTGGTCTTCACTGTTCCAAAGAGGCCCTTAAGATGCTGCATAAGAAGAACAGGAGTGTAAATATCATCACCTGAGTGCATGGATAGAAGACACCTACCAATGTGGGAATGGTAGGAATGAATTTTTTTTTCATTGGTGAAGCTGTGATTGAATCCCCACAGCATTGTAAAAGGTACTGAAGCCTGTTTCAGACACAATAAAGAATCACTGTTTAATAATTCAGTCCAAAGTTCATATCCTGGCTTGTTCGTAACTTTCCCTTCACATGTTAAGGGAAGTGGGGAGCACAGAGCTGGAGAATCATGAATGCATGCAGAACAATTAAACCATATTTCTGCATGGTCTGAAGTGAGCCTGATTAGTGCTTTTCTTACTTTTTCTAAGAGTGAGTTAATATGCTTGTTACAATGCAGTGAGCAACATTTTCCCTTAATGTATTCTGCTGTGGTTTAAGGCACACTTTGATTGTGTTAATACAATCAAAGAAAAAAAAATGCTTTCCAATAGGTAATATAGAGTAGATTTATGTATGAGATAGTGTTACTATTGAATATTGGTGAATCACAAGTAAATAAAGGAAAACAAGCACTCACGATAACTAAAACTGGTTTGGATAAAAATTTATAATCCTGGTGCATATAACACTTGCTGATATTTTAATCCTTATATGGAGGACAGAAACTTGCTTTCAGTGTACTTGAATAAGCTACTTTAGTGCTCTACAGAGCAAGCAACAAGTTAACTGCCCAAATATTTGTCATGTGGAGACTTTTGTCCTTCCTTATTATACACAGCTAAAATCTCACCGTTTTGAATACAAGTGTGCAAATATTGACTGACTGGAGCAGTTACCACAGTGGCACATGTCTGAAGGAGAAGGAGGATGGAATGCAAGATCTGTGCATCCAAGCTCTTTCCCTAACCAGGACACAATCCATGATGATAATCCACCTCTTCATCATTAAAATGAATGGGAGATGCACAGGAGAAGCTCCAGCTCATTCTAGAGGGACTTCTACATGATAACCTTCCCGTGGACTGCAAGTCCATTCCTAAACATTTGACACATGGATGCTCTAAAAGTCAGTGTAAATGTCCTGTGCTCAAATGTTTTCATGTGTGACATTGGAAGTACATCTGTCTCTTATTATTAAGTGGATACGTGAATGACTTTAATGAGGCTTTGAATGTACAGTTCGAGTTTATAATTTGCTTCATAGCCATGCAGAAAGATACATTTACAATAACTGGCCAGCCTTCCTCTGCTTTTGGTGCCCCCTGTGAACAAACATGCTCTAGCTGAAGCACATTGTGGGTCTTCTGTTTTTATTATCATTGAGTATAAATTCAGAACATATTCATCTCATTGTTTTGTTTCATCTCTGTTTCTGTTCTCCGTGTCCTGGTGATGTTGTGAACTATCGTCTCTGGGGCCACCGATATAACTGGGCTGAATGGGCTAGCATCTAGATAAGGCAAGTGAGGTGTACTAGCTGGATGAGACGTCTAAAAATCAAGGAAGCTAGCCTAAGCTAATGCCATGTGAGTAAGTTGGAGTGATGGCCTGCTTCAGAAACTCCTTTCAAGCCATTGTGAAAATTCATGGCCCAATTCTTACAAAAGGACACAAGCAGACCACACGTTTCACTGTTGCATGCTGTTGTGCATTGTATTTTGCTGCTGTAATAGTGCTGTAAAGTGCTTTGTGACAGCACAAGGCACAGGCACACTGACAGGAAGGCTGAAGTGTTCCATAAGTGCTGGTGGACCAACAGAAGCTCACTGGAGCAGCTATGTTCAGTGCAAGGAGAGGGAGGAGGTTGAACAGGGTGGTGGGAGGGCAGAACAGGGAAGGGTGGGCAGATTGGGACCAGGTTAGGATTGGTGGCACCAAAAATCCCCTGCAGCAGTGGTTCCCAAACTTTTTTGACTGGTGGCTCCCTTGCCCTACTGGACCATTGGCTGCAGCTCCCCATTAGAGTTAAAATTCTATTCTCTGTATAGGGTGGCAGGTTTTTTGTGAGAATTCCACAGATCCCCTGCCTGGTTTCTGCAGCTCCCTGAGGAGCCATGGCTCACAGTTTGAAAACCAGTATCCTGCGGGATACAATATAACCCGCGCTGCATCACCACATGGGGATGTAGTTAGAATTTGGCTGTAAGGCCTCTATTCCCTATGACTGTGGTTTTCAAACTCTCCGGGAGTAAGTCCTTGCAGGGGGGGAGGGAGGCAGCAAGGGCAGGAGGGAGGCAGTGATACGATCACCAGGATTGCGTTGCTCAGGGGGGCTGCAGGAACTGATTTGCGCTCACCAGTTCCTGCAGCAGCCTTCCCGGAGCTTCTGTGGGGCTCCCCAGCTCACTAGAAGTGAAAGTGGAGCGATTGCGCTCCACTTCTGGTTTTGCGGAGGTGGAGCAGCCACTTTCACTTTTGAAGACATGGGAACCCTGCACCCCAGAAAGGCTGCTGCAGGGGCTGGTGAGTGCATCCCAGTCTCTGCAGCCCCAGTGAACGACGC
The DNA here is from genome assembly GCF_035046505.1 of Tiliqua scincoides. Classification (NCBI taxonomy): domain Eukaryota; kingdom Metazoa; phylum Chordata; class Lepidosauria; order Squamata; family Scincidae; genus Tiliqua; species Tiliqua scincoides. The sequence continues at coordinate 253,431,831 of NC_089821.1, forward strand.
GATCCTGGGAATAGCGTTGCTGCCTTTTCCCTGCCTCCTTGTTGCCCCTGTCCCTTAAGGGGGCAGAGAGCAAGGCCTTCAGGCTGGGGTGTCACGACGTCCCAGTTTGAAACCACTGCTCTATGACTAGACTTTGTTATAGATGACATAGACACTGCTCTATGACTAGACAAAAAGAGACATTGTTCAAGTAATTGAGGCTTCTGCCAACAGAGGAATTTCATGTGTGGAGTTGAATACATATATACTGTATTTACAGACTCATAGAGTGTTAGAGTTGGAGGGTGCCGTGGAGGTCATCTAGTCCAACGTAAGAAAATATTAGAGTTGGAAGGAGATTTGGAGGTCAGTGTAGGCAATTACAGTATTCCTCCAATGAGGGAGAGCCAGTAACTATTCCTGTAGCAGCCAGCTGTTATATTTAAGAAGAACTGTCGAGCCTACCACACCAATCTTATCTGCATTATCTGCTAGTGGACCATGAGGTCTGCTAGCTGATATCATGGGCCACTTGCATGGCAGCAACTCCACTATTCTGGGGCTTGCAGCTTATGACACAGCAGCTGTATTGCATGGAGGATTTTTGGCCCTGGAGGTGTCCTCGGCATAAGGGAACATTTGTCGTCTTGCCCCAGGGGTGAGCCCGAGCAGCCAGTATGGGCCTGCAGTGCACATTGGTACAAAGCTAGTTACTCTGGTGGGGAGGGGGTTAGGATTGGGGCAACAGTGTGAGACAAGGTACTTTATCATGTTGTGCATTTACTAATTCCTGTTGTCAGAAAAATAACACCTGAGGAGTTGTCTGTCTAAATCAAACCAAAAAAAACCCCCAAAACTCTTTTCAGTAGGAATGTTGCAACTTAAGAAACCAAACTCATTTTGCTTTAGGTAAGAAAGAGAGAGGAAAAGGTTGAATTCATGCTAGTGGGAATCTTTCCCTAGTGTCTCATCCTCTCTCTTCTGTCATCCTGAGGCAGTGTGCCTGCATTTGTGTGTAGATTTATAGTTTATCTTTATCTATGGCTTCATCGGTAGGTAGCTATTATAGCCGCCTTGCCTGGATATTGTTTGGGCCTGATAGATCTGTCTGTAGTTCATCAAAGGGAAGCTGAGTGGCTAAAAGCCATTGGGTCCAGCTGAGGATGAAATACGAGCCATCAGCCTTGGTAATGGCTGTAAAATTTCATAATTACACGGCCTTTATTACATTGCATAATGATCCTGAAGCAGTATGGAACAATTAATTAAGATTTTCAACCGTGGCTCTTTCAGAAATTAAAAGGTGCTAGTGGCTGAAAAATGGGGGAAAGCTTTAGTCCTAAAAGCATTAGGAATGCTTAAGAAATACTTTCAAGGTACTTTCTTTAAAGTGGCATATATGAAGAGCAACTAGTTAGGAAACTAATGGTAAGGGTAACTGTGCTTTGCTCATCCAATAAACGTCTGAAACTTCAAAATACATGCTAGTCAGCTTTTAAAAAAAATTATTGTTTTAAAAGAAAGATGGGGGAAAACTTTAATCCACTTTTTGGATCTAGCCATTTGTCGCATTTATAATTCAGCTCCACTTACGTCACATAATGCATTCCATGATATAGGAGAATCTTGTAGCTATAAGCCAGGGGTGTCAAACCCTTTTCATATAGCAGGCCAAACAGCATTCATGGCACCTGCTGAGGGCCGGTGACATCATTAAGCTGGAAGTGATGTCATTAAGCAGGTGATGGCCAGAAATAAGCACTTGTTCTCCCATAGAAACTCATTAGTTGCAAATGACAGAAGAGAAAATGTGCAAATCTTGACCAGATTTTCAAGATATGAGAGAAGCCAATTATTCTATGGGTTGCCCTGTCAGCAGCGCTACTTCTGCAATAGGTTACAAGTCTTTTTCAGTGGTGGTATCCTACCTATGGAAATCCTTTCATGGAATCATAAGGAACCTACAGGGCTGTTGAAACCAATGCTCTGCCAATGCAGGCTGTCCACAACATTCCCAATAGATGGCTTTCTAGCCTCTGCATAAAAACCTGGGAATGGTTAAACTGGCTCCCCCTTTCTTGATCTTAAGTGGAGGTTGAAGATGTTCATATTTCAGAAAGCTTCCAGTGCCCTGCAAAACTTGATTTTATTTTGGTGTAGATCACTCTGCTGATGATGATTCGCTTTGTGAATATGTATCTTGTGCTTAAAATTGTTTTCATCTCCTATTTTAACATTATTTTGGTGAGCTCCTTTGTACTTTTTTTTTTTTAATGAGAAGAGGGATATAAATACAGAAAATAAATACCCAGTTCACTGTACTGATGATCCATGATTTGCTGTTGCCGAGTGGATTAAGTCTAAACTGGGTTTAAGCCTTAGATTAGCCTTAATATCTAAGAAACCAGCTCCTCCCTTATGAATTTTGGAACAAGAATGCCATCTTAACCTTACATGCCAAGTTATTGAGACGGGCTGCAGCTCATGCAGAAGGTGCCAGGTTCAGTCTTTCGCATCTCCAGGTAGGGATGGGAAACACCCCTGTCTGAAACCCTGGAGAACCACTGCTAGTCATTATAAGGCTCCTTCATGTTTTAAAATGAGAGTACAGGTCCAGCCTATTTATGCATGGATTTTTTTATACATGGATTTGACTCAACAGGAATGGCCCCTGCAAATGAGAAGGAATGTCCTGATCCCTGGAGAAGAGGAAAAATGCACCTCTTTAAAATCAGTTTAAAAAACTGAATAGTCCTTTAACAATAGCCTCGTTAATGAGAGAGAGAGAGAGAGGGCAGCTGGCTGACAATCCATCAATCCTTTTCTCCCCAGTGGACCCCTCCCTTCCCCCTGAGTGAAAGAAAGGTGATCCCTTTGCATTGGTGAAGGGAGGGGCTGAGTGTAAGCTCTCAGCTCATTGTAAGCTCTTGGAGGAGGACTGATTGATGGATTGTCTTCTTAATGACTCTTATCTTACATCACAAAGGTCAGCAAGGCTGTTTTTCAATCACCAGAGCAAAGAAAATTGTTTTTTAAATTGATTTGCTATAGTGCACCACACCTGGGGTATTATGTCCAGTTCTGGTTGCCGCATCTCAAAAAAGACATAGTGGAAATGAAAAAAGTGCAAAAGAGAGCGACTAAGATGATTACTGGGCTGGGGCACCTTCCTTATGAGGAAAGGCTACAGCGTTTGGGCCTCTTCAGCCTAGAAAAGAGGCGCCTGAGGGGGGACATGATTGAGACATACAAAATTATGCACGAGAAGGACAGATAGAGAGATGCTCTTTACACTCTCACATAACACCAGAACCAGGGGACATCCACTAAAATTGAGTGTTGGGAGAGTTAGGACAGACAAAAGAAAATATTTCTTTACTCAGCGTATGGTTGGTCTGTGGAACTCCTTGCCGCAGGATGTGGTGCTGGCGTCTGGCCTGGACGCCTTTAAAAGGGGAATGGACAATTTTCCGGAGGAAAAATCCATTATGGATTACAAGCCATGATGTGTATGTACAACCTCCTGATTTTAGAAATGGGTATGTCAGAACGCCAATGCAAGGGAGGGTACCAGGATGCAGGTCTCTTGTTATCTGGTGTGCTCCCTGGGGCATTTGGTGGGCTGCTGTGAGATACAGGAAGCTGGACTAGATGGACCTATGGCCTGATCCAGTGGGGCTGTTCTTATGTGCTTATGAGTGCTTGGAACAGAATCCACTTGAATAATTAGTCTCAACCTGTATGATGTTCTTTGCTGCTGCCTTAGATATATGGAGATACAATAATTGAGCTTTCTTCCTTCCTTCTCCTGTGACCAAACTTTGCAGCATGCATATTGCAGAGTATTGACCACTAAGCAAAAAAAGAGATGCAACAGTTACTCTCATCCCACAGTTCAATGGGACTTACTCCAAGCAAGTTGACATATAGAGCACTGGCACCTTAGTGACAACCAGAGAGAGGCTCTGGAAGTGCCAGGGCAGAACTACAGCTCTCTTTCCTGCTCAGACACCAACAAGGAGGAAGTTCTCTTCCTTCTGGAAGTAGCTTGACCTATACCTCTCTCTGGCACTTCTAGTCTAGAATGGAACTCTAGTCTAGAATGGAACTCCTTTTCCATTCTAACTACAAATAACAAATGTGAACAGTGTTTCTACGATGGAGATGCCAAATCCTGGAGTGACACTGCTCTGAATTCCTAGAGCATCACAACCAATGGGGGATTTCCATTTTCCCCTCACTTAACTCACAAATCCAAATATTGCATGTCACTCTGGCCACATTTATGCCTCTATCCTCAAGTGATGCTCGGCTGCTCTTCCGGCAGGTAACTCACAATTCTGGAGAAGCCGGAAGCTGTAAGAGCTATACTGCAGACTGTCAGCCAATGGCTTGGGGATTGGTACTGGTCCGTGGACCATGCATTGAGAAGCACTACCGTCATGTATACTAAGCCCTAGCAAAAAGGCTACATAGAAATAAAAATTGAAATAAATGAATATTATTATTCTCAGAGCTCAATCTGTTTAAACATTTGAATCTGTGCACATTTATGCCCACCCACATTATAGCTTGTGATTTGCTTCTTGTGGAAATCCTGAAGCTAAATATGTGGCCATATATGGGGTGAACATTGCCAAAGAATAATTAAACTGAAGTAAACAAAACAACAGCACTATTATATGAATGCAAGTAAGTCCCACTGAGTTCAGGTAAGTGTGTCTAGGTCTACAGCCCAAATCTTTGAAGTACATTTTGTTGTTGCATCTGCAATGGTCTTGCTTCTACAATGTGCCACCCCCCCCCCCCCGCGAAACTGTTAGGGACTCAGAGTACGGTTCCCTTTTAATATTGTTGATTTATATCGATCAGTCACATAATGTGTTATACTTTGCGGTATGCAAATGGTTCTCTTGGGTGTCTTTTACCACTAAACTTTTGCCAGAAAATTTGAAACCGATTATGTGCTTCAAGGAGGAGCTTGCTGCTTGAAGTCAGTCCTTTTGTTGAGTCATTTATTCCCTTAACAGGAATTTTCTGATCGGCTGTCATTCGTGTTCACACACTGGGTGTCACTGCCTCTAAAACACTTGTCATTCTTTAATGGAAACAAAATAGTCATTGCTGTCAGAGCTGCAATGTCATTCCACTACCCCTTGCTGCGTCGGCAATAGTGAAAATGACAGAGCAGCTCTCAGTAGGGGTAATTAAAATGTAAATATTGATATTTTATTATTTGAAATTACTTTCCAGTGCGGCATTTAATATCTCTCCATCTGTGCGGCTCTGTTTAGCGGTCACTTTAGTGCAGCTCAGGGATGCCAAGTGGCGGCTTGATCCCCGTTATGTCAAAATGCTTGTTGCTGCTTAATTTTGATATCTAATTAAGTGGAAAAGTACAGTCCACACTGTAATCCATGGCATCTTAACCAGCTGCTTGGGTATATTTAGAATTAATCTCCACTATGGAATCATCCTAATGTATGCAATTAAGAGTCTGCCGATGGCTAATTAGGTGTATTAGATTCAGAATGTTTTTTTTTCCTTTTTTGAACTGTTGCAGACTTAAGACATTCTGCCTCCAGAGGTAGTCTTAATGATACAAACACACTCAGCCAGAAGAGATACCAGAATCTGAAATAAGAAATGTTCGATGCTTGGCAGAACCACTCTCAAACTACTTAAATTGGCTCATTTGTAGTTAACGTAGCTCAGTCCTACTGAAGTCACTGCGTATGTCCTAAGTGACTTGGAAGACTTTCCTGTCCATTCCTGTAGACCATGCTAATGGATACTTAGGAAGTCCTTAATTAGAAGAGCAGTTGTTTGGGAGATTTTACTTTGCCTAGATCTTTTTTTTATTTATTTTTTTTGTACAGTACTGTGAAATGCATACTTTGTAGAATATATAACTTTATTTTGTCAGATTTATCTTCATCTTGCCTATATCTAACAGTGAACAATTGCATTTTTGTTGTGCTTGTTTAACAGTGTGTTCAGTGCATTTTAGGATAATAAAGGTTTTTAACTTTGCTTCCTCAGCTTTATCTAGTCTATGTTATTTTTGAGCCACAAATCATAGGCTGCAGTTATCAGCCAGATTTGTTTTGAACAGCTATTTAAGTTGTGGTGTCTGAAAAGCATGTCTTGCCATACCTGTGGAAGCATCCTATCTCCAATATGTAAGGAAAATCAATCCAGTTCTACAGTGCTGGCAATAACTTCCTCCTTTACGCACTGGCTGGTCTTTCTGGAACCAAGGGAATAATATATTAACAAGGTGAAGCGAAACAGGGATCTGCCCCATCCTCACCAACAGACACTACACTAGCAGCCATACCAGGGTAGGATCCAGGTACCAGCAATTGTCACCCATATATGGGATTACATTATTCCACTGGTACCATCTGGAGGTTTGTTTCTTGTTAGAAATAGTAGCTGCGAGGGGGGCCCAATCAAGATTGGGACTCTCTCCCCATCCCTATACAGAGTTAAAGACCTTCTCCACATACCTATTCAGATCAGGCTCTTCCTCCCCCTCAACACCTGCTATTTTTGAAAGGAAGGTTAGAGCCATTGGCACTAATAATAGGTTTCACCTAATGTAGTCTTTCTCAAACTTTTAGGAGCGGGACCCACTTTTTAGAATGACAATCTGTCTGGGACCCACCAGAAGTGATGTCATGACCATAGGTGACATCATCAATCATGATTACAATAATTTAATTACAATAATTAAATTAAACCAATAATTAAATAAGGGGAAGTCAGCCCTTTTCACCAAGTGAATTTTCTCTGTAACCTCCCTGCAATAACAGCCCCCCATACACAAAAATCAACAAGGTTTTCAGCCCTACCCAGTGCCCAGTTCAATTTAAATTCTTACATTTAAACCATATCGCTATTAGGACTCACGTCGCTTTACAAGTCTAAAAAAGAAAACAAAATCACCTTACCAGCTCAAGCCTCTGTTTTATTTTCTTTATAATAAACGGGAGGGGAGGCTGCCTTCTGGAGCATTTGTTGAGCTCCACTTTCATCAGATCAGAACCATTCTGGTGGCTTTGCATTCCTCTTTGCCTGACCGGACCATGAGCCAGGGCACATTTGCTTACTCATGAGTAAACACGAATGTGTAGCTTAGTTTTTCTTTCCATAGGGCTCAATTCATTCATCAACTTGGAGGGAGCGACTTAACTTCTTGGGTGTTTTTTGGAGGCTGTGTTTGTTAGATCGGGACCATTCTGGTGTCGTTGGATTCCTCTCAGCCTGCCCTTTCCAATGGACTAAGCAACCTGCCTGCCCTTTCCATGCCTACTCACAAGGAAACATGTGATATGGCTCAGTTTCACTTTCCATAGGGTTCCATTCATTTGCCTTCTCAGCTATCAGCTAAAGCTTTGTGACCCACTAAGTGGGTCACAACCCACAGTTTGAGAAACCCTGGCTTAATATATAGTTTGACCCTTAGATTTAATTACAATAGAGGAAACGGACTAGTGGGATGGATATGTCAAGCTGCCACTTTAGGAAAAAAAGTATACTGTTTTTAATTTGCCCACTGTTTTTAATTTTCAACTTGATTATGAAAATACTGAAACTCATCAATTCTGCGTTGCACATCTGAATTTTACTTTATTCAGATTGAAATGAAACAGATAGTTACTACACCATTTCTCTTTGTTTCTTTCCCTTTTTTTGCATTTTTTAAACATTGAAGGCTTAATGCATATGCAGGCTTTCTGAAAACTAGCACCCATCAAGCAAGATGAATGTGCAAATGTGCAGGTGGCATGATGGGCGATCAAAATTCATTGCAGGTGATCAAAGCATTGGATATGGTCAAGTGTAAAGTACAAAAAAGGCAAAATACTTTGTTCTGCACTTTTATAACTCATAATAAGCAGAAATATTAGTGGTCCTGAGGAATAATTGTGCGCTTTGAGATATAGTGGTAAGAAACTCCTTCTCTACGTTCCTAACAGGACTTTTATTTGAGCTGCGTTTTAAAAATTGCTTTTATTATATTGATTGAGCCTAAAAAAGAAAGAAAAAAATTACAACAGCTCTAGATAGAAATGGAAGCTAACAAGCAGGCAAGATATTTTTGTAGGACACAAAGCTTCTGATTGAAACTACATCAGTTTGGAATTGCAAGTTGATTACCTCCGAGATGGAGGCTTCCAGGGGAAAGAAAAAAAAAAAGATGACAAGCTTAAATTGTTCCTCTTTTGGATTGTTATGTAAGACCTGATAGAAGGTAAAAGAGACCACTGAAATATCTCTAACTGGCATTTAAATTACATTAACACCTTCTTGTACTGCCTGAGTGAAAGGTTATGCTAGACAAGCAGCATCTTCACTGTTTGTAAATGTCTAATTTGCTGCTTTTAAATTGCTGTGAACCTCACTTATTTAGTCCTGTTGAATGAATCCAGTGTTGCAAATACTTCTGACAAGTGAATATTTGCTTAGTGAGAATCCATTGTTCTTAATGGATTGAGATGGACGTGCAGTGTGAATGCATTCCTATTGCTGTGCCATCTATCTGCTCCTGTTTGGGGGAGATGAAAGTAGCATGGCGATAAAAGCCCAGGGTTGCTCAGTCTGTTTGGTGACATTTGCTGTCCTATCAGTAGGATTCATTGGAAAAGTGCTTATGGTCAGTGCTTTTTCCTGCATTGGTTGTAAACAATTCATTTATATTTTATATGAACCTACATAAAAAAAGAGATGAAAGGAGCATAAAGATACATTTAAATAAGAAATGGGAAAGAATGGACCAAGGCACAACTGGATGCAGTAGCCACATGGAACATATCTCAGGCACAGCAGACAGGATGAGGAGCTTTCCTTAAGCTTTTCGATCCTTGCTTGAAAGATAAATGACTTCGACATAAATTACCAAACAAACATACATCAGCCTGTGTGTCTTAATGCCACTTAATGCAGACACTTATTCTTCCATCCATCTGTGCCCCCATGTTCCTTTTCACATATCTATCCCATGACTATCTATTGCAATCCTTCATTCACTGTTTATTGCTATACTTTTTGCAGTCAAACTCTCCAGACCCTCTATGAATAGTGAGATGGGGAAAATGGAGAGGCTTTAGACCATCTCTAATGGTCTTTTTCCCTGCACACCTCTCAAAACATGTAGAATGTAACAGCTGGACCTCAAGATTCAATGCTTATCTGAAAGTGGTATCTCTCTGACATATGACTGCACTGTCCTATATGAGCAGGGAGATCCTGAAATCAAATAAATACAGAATTGGTTGTTTCAGGCATTATTTAATCTGGAAATTGTGCTATTTATTATTTCAGGTGTGTGTCACTTAACGACAGTGATACGTTCTCCAATCCCTGTTGTTATGCGATTAAGTTGTTAAGTGAACGTTCAGCCCAATCTAGTGCTTTTGTTGTGTAAACAGATACTGCCAGAAAGTAGGAGGCTGCACAAGCTACTGGAGATAGATTGCCTCATCTTTGCATTAAGAGCCTCTTTGTTGTGTAAACAGACACTCTACTGCAGGCTATCAGAGACTTGATTGCCTCATTGAGAGCCTCTTTATGTGCTTTATGTGCTTTGACCACCGTCATATATGCAGAAGGTTGTTAAGCGGTGCATGCCTGTATTGTTATTATTTGGTTAGCCACAGCCCACCTGATGACAATTTTAGTTTGTTTGTTTGTTTGTTTGTTTGTTTGTTTAAGAGATTTACACACTGCCTTTCTACCCGACTTAAGGATCCTCAAGGCGACTTACAATAATATCAGTGGTATTCACCTATAAGGCCATCTCACAGATAAGGTGAGGGCAGGTTTTCAGCCAAAATCATGGAATATTTCATGACTCTTAGATAAGTTGGGGGTCGGACAGACAGGGAAAGTTGCTTGTGAGGAAGAGTTGCAGCTTGCCCAGGAGCCTGATTGAAAGGGAGGAAAGAATCTGCGCTGCACCACTGTTTTTGAAGACATTAACAAGGTTCTTATGCAGTACTGTGTGCTATTTCCCCCTTCTGTGTAATGGAACAGCCAGGAGGGAGGGAGGAGAGAGGGGAATTTTTTCTATCTGTTGAGTTTGTAGATGGCAGGCTTTAAGACCCAGTGGCAGTCTGTCTGCCTGCTGAGTCACATGCTGGCTAGTTGCACAGCATCTCCCTGCAGGAGGGAGCTGTTGGAAGACGTAAAGCATGGCCAGCCAGAGCATGATATTGCATAGGGTGAGCTCCTGCTAGCTGCTCCTCTGTGCTTCTTCTGGCTGCCACAACACCCTTGAACTGCCCTGACCCCCAAGTGACCCGCAGATAGGACGAAGAGATGGTCTACACTGGATATTTTGGTAAAAATGTATTGCCTTATAGGTGAGTATCTACAGTAGTTAAAAGCACACACACAATTTCAAAATAGAGTTCTATGGATGGTTTGAGAACTGAACTGAGGAGATCTTCAACCTCATACTGTTCTACCTACATACAGAGGTTCCAAGAGATCAGTATAATCTGAGCAGCTCCATATACTCTCTTGTGTTACATAATCTGGGCAGCATCAGAGGTCACCCAATGGATGCTGGTGGCCAAGGGACGTCCTGAAGGTTCACCAAGCCTGGCTTTGAAGCCCACCCAGTGCCCACATAGCACATGGGACACTGGAAGGGAGATGCTCCATCTAGAACAGGGCTCTCCAAACTACAACCCATGGGCCAGATCTGGAGTTCGAAGAAACCCCTCCCCTCTCTGAGTAGCAGTTACCGTTCTGCCATACTGCTGCATATCTTTCCACCTGATCTGAACAAAACAACATTCTGAACAGTCACATCTGCCCGGAAAACTTCTGACAGAGCCTGCTGAGTCGATGGACAACAGATGCAACTGCCCAGAGTGTTGCTGTGTTCAGAGCGGGTGGAAAGACATTCAGCAGTGCAGCAGAACAGTAAGTGTTCTTTGAAACGGGGAGGGGATTTTTTGGGTGCACAACGGTCTCCAGTTTGGAGACCGCTGCTGTAGTCTAGAACATCCACTTGCAGATGGTTGTGAAGGGTGGAGGTGGACAGGAATAGATGATGTCAGTGTGACTTGCTAGCTGTGTGAGTTATTCAGACATAAGAAGAGTCCACTGAATCAGGACAAAGGCGCATCTAGTCCAGCTTCCTATATCTCACAGTGACCCGCTAGGTGTCTCAGGGAGCCCCAAAACAACAAGATACCTGCATCCTGGTACCACTCCCTTGCACCTGGCAATCTGAGATAACATACTTCTAAAACTAAGACATAAAACTAGGAGATGGATGGGTACTCCTTTCCCACTGTTGACCCGCCAAACTAGATGCAATGGTGGCAGCAGAGCCATTGTTAGGCTCTGCAACTGGGACTACGGGTGTCCCCATTGCAAACCCATGCAGTACACCCCCGTGGCACCCTCCTGCGCACCTTCATTGGTACATTGGTTACTACCACTGAATATTCAGGGCTCAACCCAGCTAGATAACTGTCTGATGGACTTGGGTCTTCAGCTAGTGCCCAGCCTGGTTGACCCCTGAGCATTTCTTCTCAGGTCTGCCCTGTTCAATTATAAAGCTGCAGGTGTGGATCTAATTTAGCATCAAAAGAGCCACCTTGGGAATTCAGCCCTCTTCCACTTTTATCTTCCTGATGTCTATATCTCCCAAACTCTTTCCTCAACCCCCCCCCCCAGCCTGGATCTGATACTGTGTAGCCTGGGGGGGGGTTATGGGGCAACAGGGAAGGCAGCAGGGATGTTTCACCTACCCAAACCTACCCAAACACATGGGTAATATAAAACACAAATCCTTTTATATTAAAGTTAGGTACCATTCCCTGCTTTGTACCTGATCAAGAAAGACACTTAATTAAAAAAGCATGGCTATCCCCATTGCATTTCGTTTGGTCCAAAGAGGCACCTTTTCAAAGTTTGTAATACTGTCCTTGGTGTAATATTATACTGGATATACAATGCCTGTTTGTGTAGGGATAGACTCCAAGAAGGTTGGTCTTTTATACATGCATGTGTTCTTCAAACTTAAGGCAAATATTTAAAATATATGGCAAAACAATGAAGGCAGTTCAACTGGGTCAATACATGCTTTATACTAGTACTTATATAAGTGCCTTAAACTAGTACTTGTCTTATAAATGTTGGTGCTTTTAGCAAAATGATAGATTTTACCTTCCCCCCTCCTTATGTTAACATTTAGACCTTTCTTACTTTTCTGATCGATGAGGACCCTTAGAATTGTGACTGTCAATATTTGGCTCTCTTGGCAACTTGACCATGTAGATCTCCTATCTCTTTTTTCCTAGTGGTCACATTCCTGCTGGTTGACTTTCAACAGTGTGGCTGTGGTCTAGGAGATTCTAGACCAGTAGGTCTAAAATCATTTTTGAGTCGTGGACTCGTTTGAGAATCCAATGAAAGCCTCCCAGAAAAATGGGTATAAACACATGCACACAAAACATTTTTTACCTGGTTCACAGGACCCCTGAAGTCCATACATGGAGGAGGAGGAGGAGGAGGAGGATAAAACTTTATTTATATCCCGCCCTTCTCCCTAAAGGGACCCAGGGTGGGATCCCCTGGATCCCATTAAGAAGCCCTGCTGTAGACCTTTCCACAGGCCAGTACAATTTGTCATTCATTATTGGTTGGTTTCTGAAGAGACAAGGAGAGAGGGAGTTGAAGGTCTGTCAACCTCCCTGCCTTAGGTGAAGGCTCGCATCCTTTATCTCTCATGTTGTGCTTCAAGTGCATCTGCCATAGAGAGTGGAAGGCCCATCAAACAAGAAATACAGCATGAGAGATATGGATCCTGGGGACTGGGGTTTATACATGGAACTACAGTTGCATATTTTGTAAGAGAATTGGTTATTGGTGTTTGATCCAGGGCAAAATGGCTGAGATCTGGGCATTGCAGTGAAATAATCAACTGCTGTTACTGCTTGATTCCAGAGTTGATTAATATACTTCTAGGTGCCACTTCATACATGTGAACAGGCTGCTAGGATATTTCATGGGGAGAGCCTTCTGTGAGGAGGGCTACATATGTCTATAGATCATCCTGACCAAGAGCCATTTCATTGACCTGAAAAAGTGACCCAAAAATTGGTGACCAGATACAAAGGCTCTTGTACTTTGAATAGTTGTATAGGAGATGTCCATTTTGCAGTTATAATGTTTCTCATGGAAAGCTACAGCTGTCAAAATTCTCTTTTCCATACATCTAAGGGTCCTCTTTTGCCTCTGGTTACTCTACAAAAATGGCTGCTACAGGTTCTATTCACATTCTGACTGCTTCATGCCAACAGAGGGGGTAGTGTCTGTGGAAAATAAGTAGGTGAGACCCAATCCTATTGGGGCTGTGCACACTATGTCTTAGGTTCTGGCAGTGTAAGTTGCAGTTATGGCTCCACAAAAGGTGACATGCCGTTTTGCACAGCCAGACCACTGCTGTAGGTGGTAAGTGTCCATGTACCAGTGGTCTTGCAATGATCCCTGGGACATGGGGTGGGGGGTGGGGGGTGGGGTAAGAAAGTTATTGGGGTGGGCAGAATGGGTCAGGGAGGATTGAGGAGGAGAGTGGATCAAGGCCAGAAAGGGGGCGGTTTTGGTAGCAATAGCACTGCCAATATCCTATCCCCGTTCCCAACCGTGATCCACCTTCCTAGATCCCCTTGGACTTGTCCCAGGTAAATTGCTGGTGCAGGTCTAAGAAGTCCCAGTAGGGCAGCCAAAGGCTGACTCCACAGGCAGGGGTTAGTGTCTGCCAACCCCCTGCAGGATGCAGTGCATGTGGCTTCAGTGGTGTGGCTGCATTAGCAGGTGCTGGGGGGATTTAGGTAGGACTGGGCTGTGAATAGCATGTATGAGCCAACCCTAACTCTACAAGTCACTTGTAAAGGTTCTAAAATGTCAGAATTATGTTTAAAGGTAAAGGCTATAAAATGTCAGAATTATGTTTATAATTTCAACTCCCCAAGGCTGTGCAGGGCCACAATTTAGATCCACTACAGTATAAACACAGAGTTTGCCATACATAGAACCTCTCCTTTTCCATTCAGTAATTAGGAGAATGCTTCATGCACACAATGCAGATTCCCTATGCACGTGTGAGAAGCTAGTAGTATGCTTTGTTCACAATCATAACGAGGAAGTTAATAAATAAATAAACGAGGAAGTCAAATAAATGGAGAAGTCAGTGGATCTGCCTGCAACATGTGAGGGAAAGGAACCTTAGCTCAGCAGCACAGCACATGGTTTGCATGTTCAGGGTCCCAGGCTCAATCCTTGGCAGCATCTCCAAGCAGCGCTGGGAAAGGCTGAACCCACAAGTCCCACTGCCAGTCAGAGTAGATATGACTGGCCTAAATGGACCAATCATCTGACTCAGCATTAGGCATGTTCATCTGTGTCCCAGATCTCAGACAGAAGTAAGTTTGTCAGGGAGAAATTGTATCTGTAGAAGCAATCACTGGCATCCTAGGGTCCTAACAACTTAACCCAGCAGTTCCCAAACTTACCACTGCTGCAACACCCTGAAAAACTGGAAGTGAATGACAGTGATGTGAAATGCGTCATGCAGTGATGTAGCTGCCATTCACTTCCAGTTTGGAGGCCTAATGGGAGCCTCTAAACCAGGGGTGCCCAAACCCTGGCTCGGGGGCCATTTGTGACCCTCAGGGGCTCCCAAGCAGGCCCGCAGGGAGCCCCCAGTCTCCAATGAGCCTCTGGCCCTCCAGAGACTTGCTGGAGCCCGTGCTGGCCCAACACAACTGCTTTCAGCATGAAGACGACTGTTCGATCTTCCACCTGAGCTGTGGGTTGAGGGCGCCCTCCGCTACTTGCTGTTTCACATCTGTGATGCAGCAGTGGCAGCAAAGCAAAGGCTGGCCTTCCTTTGTGCAAGGCCTTTTATAGGCCTTGAACTATTGCAAGACCTTCATTCATTCATATAGGTTCCATCTCTAATATATTCATTTAGGTAAATTTATTCAAATTATAAATGAAAATTAATTCTTTTTTCCCCGCCCCCAACACAGTGTCAAAGAGATGATGTGGCCCTCCTGCCAAAATGTTTGGACACCTCTGCTCTAAACAGTAAGAGGGTCAGACCGGGCAGGAGGGCTTTTCACAGTGTGCGGTTATGGGGTGTTGCATCTCTGCCTGCTGCACTGAGCCTCTTGCCGCTGTCTGGAGCCTCATGCCACAGTCTCACTGCTTGGTAGCAGATGACCTGCAACACCCCTGCAAGTGCCTCATGTCACGACGCACGGATTGGGAACCACTGACTTAACCCCTTGCCAACTATCTTGTAACAGTGTGACAAAAACAAAGCACAACACATACAAAAACATGTTGAGGGCACTGTAGGCTACCACAGACATGCCTTTAATGTCTATGAAATCTTCATAACTGTGAAGGTATCTTTGGACATGTGAATAATCAAGGACACAACCCTGTACGCACTTTCCTGGGCGTAAGCCCCATTGACTGTAATGGGACTTACTTCTGAGTAGACAGGCATAGGATTGGGCTGTGAGGCAGTTTACCACGAAGATCTGTGTAGTACAAAATACAAAACTAAGAGCCTGTGATCTACACTGCATGCTATGAGAGAATACTTCTATAAACAATACTTTGGAATTCATGTCACTACAAGGAATACTGCAGAGGTATCAGTCAGTAGCAAACACTAAGGACTTTGCTACTCATTTATTTCTCACTTCTGATGAGTGTTAGTTTTATGGACATGAGTGAGAGGGAGAAAAAATTAGCAACTGCTAAGTTATTCAATCAGCTGCTTCTCAGTGCACAGTTAGTGATATCAGCGAGTCATTATAGTATAATTACAATTGGAGTATAAGGTGCAGTTTGTTGCAAAGTCTCTATTTATAGTAAGGACAGCACAGCATTGCATTCTACTCAAGGAAAAAGTAATGTGGGTATGAGGGATGGTGTGGGGGGGGGGGAGAAGGAACCAGCAAATCAGTGCCATTGTTGAACATTGTGGCTATTAGAAGAAACTAGATAGATTTACAATGCATTCCACTCAGCGATGCAAAAATGGCACAGAAGAGAATGCCTACCAGGGGTTAAGTTCTTATGCCTGCACTGCAGCCTATTTCTGTCAACACTGGGCACGGGAAACAAACATTTATGCTTCGTGAAATGGAAGTGTATTTTTGAAGACTAGCCGTCAGATATTTTTTGCCCTTCACACTTTCAAATGCTTAGCCTTTTTTGTAAGTTGACTGCAAAATGCATCCATTTGCCAGCCCCCCCCCCCGCACCAAAAGAGTAGGGGGAATAACTCCCCTCCCCCTTGACAAGTGCCCATGGCATCATTGTCAAGTACACAAGCTTCAAGTAGAAGATGGCAGGAGAGCTGGCACAGAACATGCTTACTTCAAGCCTATTACCTCCGGGGTACCTGACTCCTGAGAAGCTTTTCAATCCTTACAAATGACGTTATTCCAGACTGTCATCTAGTTTATTTGGAACACACTGTCTTGCAGATAAACATGCTATTTAACTGCAGGTCGAGGTACAGAGTCATTCTGTTAGCAAAATGCCTGGGATACATTAAATGGCACTGACGTGCAGAGGGAGACGGAGAGAGATCAGAGTTGTCACCAGGATGTGTGGAATTGCTCTGCCCGGGGGGGGGGGGGAAATGCACCACCGCATATTGAAGTGTATTTTTAAAAGCCATAATATAGTTGAACATTTAAAACCATGACCTGTCAGATGCTAAGGATTAAGGTGCTATGTAATATAGAACACAAAGGTCAGGAATGCACTGGGAAGGCAGCCTCATCTATATCTTGGGAAACAGCTCAGTGGCAAGGGGCTCTTGACAATGTTAACTAGGTTTAGATAGCCAGAAATGTGTTTATAGACATTTGTGGGGTTTCATTTCCTATGAGAGAAAAAGTCACTTGTCCCAAAATATGAAGACATGAATATTCTTGTTCCTGTTAGTGTCTCAAATTATGATTTTGTCCCAACTGTAATCCTGATTTATTTACATTCATACTCAATTGTAATCTCCTTGTTTTACCTGCTTCAATAATGAGTCCTCCATCCTTCGCTTCTGTTGGATAGTCACAGTGGACCACGTAACTATACCAATGATAACCAAGGAATGTGACATTTTCTCATAAAACTGCAGAATCCTGTCTACTATACTTGGTTTTGTGTAGGAAAAGTAATTAACAGCCCAATCCTATCCACACTTTCCTGGGAGTAAGCCCCATTGACTCTAATGGGACTTACTTCTGAGTAGACATGCATAGGATTGGGTTCTAAGTCATTAACTTTAGAGTTAATTTTCAAAAGAAAGTTTGTTTCTAAAGTAGTTTAGAGGGTTTTTTAGATCAGCTAATATAGATTTGTCATTCATATGTCAAGTACAAAGTGTTTCTTGTGAAAAATAGTGCTGCCCTGTGAAAACCTATGGAACCCAATTATTATGAACACTCTAAAGAAATCAAAAGCAATTGACCATTTGTAAAATCTAACCCAATGTCCCTTATAAACATATAACAGTAGTGTGCCCTGCTTTGGGGCTAGTCGTTGTCTGCTACTGTAATTATCTGAGTAAAGTACATTGTAATTTATTTTTTAAAGAAAACTGCAGACACAAGTTGGTACATAAATAAAAGCAGGAGTTGGGAGGTTTCTGGGGAAAAAAAAACAAAAAAGGAAACTATTGCAAATTAAACTGCTTTTGTGATCAAAAGAGATTTTATTACCTTTTGCTTAATTAAATCCCCCAGAAGTGTGTGAAACATTGTTATGCTTAAAAAAATTGTTACTTTGTAAATCGTAGGGACAAAAGGGCTCTACTGCAACTTTAAAGTTTCCGTGCACGTAAATGTCAATAGAGTGCCTTCTCCATCATCAGCACTAAATTCACATTGATGCCTCTTTTCTTCTCTGTATTGATCCTTCCATGAGAACGTAGATTTGTATCTGTTAATTAATGCGTCCTGAAACAGCGTTTGTATTAATCAGGCAGATAAGAAAAATTGGATGCCTGCACCCTCATGACAACCGTAAAAGTGCTGGCCCTGATAAAAATCATGGACGGACCTCAATAAAAAAGTTCCTCCTTCCACTCAATAAACTAATCATCCTGCTTTTAATTATTCGGCAGAAAGATGTGTGGAGATTGGAGAATGTGTAAATCTATTTACTAACAGCAGTGTCTGGGAGGGAGAATGGGGCTGTCACAGGACACTGCTGCAGGCTACATTCTCTGTCCATCTGCTGCAGCAGAAAAACTAGTTCTTGAGAGAGGGAGGAAAAGGACAGCAATGTTGGAGCTAATTGAAAATATGCATTCCTCTTTAGAGCCTTTCAGATTATTATTTCTGTTCCATTTCCTTCCATTTCCAGTGAGAAGAGTGGGAGTCTTCATTGTCATCTTTCTGAGAGGCTTTGCGGAGATTTTGTTGCTCTTGTTCTGAAGGCGCTAAAAATGTCCTTTGATCACAGGGCACAGAACAGTATAGAAATAAAAAGAACGAAAAATAACAATGTCCATTTAGGCATTTCAGTCTTAATGTGTGCCTCCCAAATCTGAGACATTTATTTTTTTGTTTTATTTTAATAGGGTCACTTCTGAATGGTGCAGTGGGCCAAATCTAAATGATTTTTTTAAAAAATTATCTTGTTTTCTTATTATATATACCTATTGTAAACTGGAAGGAGGGCGATGTGTTTAAGGCTAAATGAGCAACAAAATCAGGCTGTTCTTTTTGCTGAATCCTTGTCAAAGCACATGTAAGCAGCTCTGTAAACAAGTAACTGTGAAAGCTTTAGACATTTCTTAAGACCCCCTTAAGAAAAGCTTGACTAATCCCCTTTGATGATTTTATTAAGTATTTGTGTTTGCTGGTGCCAACTGGCAAACCACTACATTTCACCAACAGGCCAGGAAATCGCTTCTTCGCTGGCACCTTATGTAGTTGGGGGATATTAGCAGTCGGAGATAATAAATTAACAGTTACTGCAAACAGGAACCTGAAAAAGTGTGACAGTTAAGATTGCCCTTAGTGATCCTGTTAGGAAGGAGTGTGTATGTATGTGTGTGTGTACATAACAAAAGCAAAACGTAAATTCATTAAGAAGCATTATTACATTTTCACTCTCTCAAAAATGATGGTGTGATTACTATTCACTTGGCACTTTAACGTGCCATCCTGTTATTTCAGCAACCGTAGTTGAGGCAGAAACCATTATAGAAGTAATTAGTGTCTTTTCTGAAGAGGGTAGGTCTTGCTTCAGTTTCTGCTGAGGTTGAAGTTCACAGAACACTTTGCTTGTTGTGCTCATCACCTTAATTCTATTAAGGTATCAGATTCTTCCCCTTGAAAATGTCTTTTCTTTTTTCCTCTCAAAAAGCCCCTATATCCTCCCCCCCCCATACACCCTAACATCTATGGTCTGTCTTCTACCAGCCACTACAAATGTTGCAAAATTACAAAGCCATTTTATCTAAATGATTTTAACACCTTCTAATCAGCAGATGATATCCGATCAGTCTTGGTACGAAAGGTGTTTAGAATATATTTGAAAATATGTATTTTCAAACAGTGGAAAGAGACTATGTAGCTACCAAAGCCTCCCCCCCCCCATTTTAAAGCAACTACAAAGATGGACACATCCAAGTTTACTTGATGAAGCTTTTTACTGTAATTATGCTGCTTGATCTTGGAGCTCAGGTAGGGTGGAATTCATTGATACAGTTTTATATCATACATAATAACAACAAGCAGGAAAAAAATGTTGTAATGTAGAATTATGATAGCCCTGGACCATTTTAATTATGTGTCTATGTACTTTCCCTCCTGGTTTAGGATTTTCCACTTTATCGCTTGCTGACCAGATGAGCCTCCTGCAAAGTGCTTGGATGGAGATTTTGATTCTGGGCGTTGTATACCGATCACTTTCTTTTGAAGATGAGCTTGTTTATGCTGAAGATTATATTATGGATGAAGACCAGTCCAAGTTAGCAGGCCTTCTTGACCTCAACAATGCCATCCTGCAACTGGTAAAAAAATACAAGAGCATGAAGCTGGAGAAGGAAGAGTTTGTCACCCTCAAAGCTATCGCGCTTGCTAATTCAGGTTGGCAGATTGGCATGACAGCTCATGTCATTTTTTCCCCTTCCCTTAATACCTTCTGCATGATGGTTTCTAAACATGACATTAGGAATAAACAATTTTTAATCGTGCTACAGCAGGACGGTGCTGAATGGCCAGAAATAAGATAGTTCAAATTAAGGGAAGATCTTTATGATTATGAGTATTTGTTACATAGGCTTCCAATTTGGTTAAAGGATGCCAGAACATTTGGAAGATATTAAGAGCAAAGATGATTTTTCAATAAACGTAAATGTTGTTCTCCTTAAATCCATTTCATAATCCAGATAAGTCTAATCAGTTTTCTGAAACTCAATAGAATGGATGGGGCCATGACTAAATGTAATATATGATCTACTTCAATCCAGCTACTAAACACAGTGAACTCAATAAGGTGAACTCGGGTTTTATCAGGAGAGGGAGCAAATCACTGTTTAATCTTACAGGGTAAGAAACCGTACAAATTTGATTTTTATGGCAGATGTTGAACAGATAGATATAATTTGTCCAGAAGGGGTTAAGAAATCAAGGAAGGATTCTTCTCTGCATTTGAACTCAAAAGTGCTGAAGCAGTGAGCCGGTGTCTGATAAGTTAAAAAATCGTTTGTTCTTTGTTGTTTTTTCTTTTGTGCCTCCCTAATGCTTTATTGTGGTCTTAAGTCCCTTTTAGCATTTGCATAAAGTTCATGATAGATCCCTCTTTAATGACGTGCCGATCATTAGATACCTGTGTGTCAATAACATGCTCTGATGCTATGTACCATTGACAGTCACACCGTGCCCCTCCATCTGCTTTTGTTTTGACCCTATCTTTGAACTTTATCTTGGTTGCTGGCCAGTAGTTTTCCCTTTAATTACAAGAAGGAAACTGTCAATAAAATCTGTTAAATGGGATGCAATGAGTGGCTTGAATGGGCGGACGGCTATTTGTTCAAATTCTGCAGCATTCAAGGTATTGACAGTTTGTTTTCTGGGGCCATATGTGACGATCAATCTCAGGCTGGGCTCAGCCGCGCTGAAAAATGAAAAACCAGATTGCTTTTGCTTACTTGTGGATGACGATTTGTGATTTGGCGCGGTCCTAGTGAGATGAGACCTTCTGCCCAAATTGCCCCCCCGAGAGCCAGGATGCGTGACTGTTTTTAGAAATAATTTTTTAATTGATTTTGTAATTAACAGTTCATCTACAATATTGATGCATGAATCCTCAGATTGATAGGAGGAAAATTGTTTTCAACAATGAAGTTGCACTTTCCTATTTATCTTCATAATGGGATCTAGTGTTTTGCATTTTTAATTGGGATTTTAATTTAAAATAAAAACAAGACATTACATTTAATAAACAAATTCCTTTCTCCTATTGATGTAGATATCATCAAGTTTTGTTTTTGATACACATTATAGTTCCGATGTCCATCTCAAACTCCATTGTGTTTGAAAGTTTACCTTATTTGTACCAGGAAGAATTTTGTTGTCTCCGATATGATATTATAAACCATTCTATTATGTACATATTATTGTCATTATCTCTTTTAGCTGCTGGTAAAGAGAGATATTTATAAAGCTAGAAACCAGCTCCAGTTTGCATTCAAATTTTCATTTCTGAACATTTTGTACAGCTGCTAACCTCTGCATATTTGGAGGTGATTGAGGCATTATTTCACTCTGACCTGCAGAGATTTAATATGACATTCATTGAAATTATCAGCTTAGCATAAACATCTGGCTTGATTCAATAATAATTAATGCTCTTTTGTGCTCTAAATCGGTGAACTGATTTCATAGTAACCTTCCCTCCCTCCCTGTTCCACCAATGTATAAAACTATAGGGCTCACAAATCATAATTTGTGAAAGACAATAGATGAACATCTCTAAGAGTGGAATACAGTTCAGTTCTAGAAGAGAAGACTCAGATGCAGTCTTCCAATCTGACCTGATCCAGCATCTTCCCTGATACCTCCTGCTTTGAAGTGTAAGCAAACTGGATCAGAGGAGAGACTAGTGTAGGAGTGTCCCACTTGATTTTAATAGTAGGAGGCTGGCAAGATGTAGCTGGGCTCTTATCCTCTTTCTCTATGTCTTCTGGAATTTTGCATGCATCTAAAGTGCTACCTAGCTAAGCCCTAGAATCAGGTGGCTGGTGAAGAGGCAAGTTGCTTTTCCTAGCATGTCCCAGTATTCTTTGAAATGGTCTGCTTCTGAGCCCAAAGAGAGAAGTTTCCACCCTTCCTGATATCTGCAAAGGGAGTAACTTCCACCTCTGCATCATTTTATTTCTTATTCCACGCTTCCTCATTGAGTGCAAGAAACATACCAAGTCCTTCCCTCATTTATCCTATCAACCCCTCAACATAAGTTAGTTGAGAAATAGTGACCAAGATGTCATTTGTTCCTATTACTACTGAGAGATGTCAGTCCTCAAGTAGAATTGACATTAGCAATAGCAAACCATCATTTGCTCTTCTTAGCTAATTGATGTGATCATCAGTATTACCACAGATAATTATAATTAGATGGTAGGATCCTGACTAGTGATTCCCTTCAAGAGTTCACTCCATGAATGGATGGAATGTTCTATATATATAGGCCCTATCAAGTATTCTGAAAATGCTGTAGAAAATCCCCATTCTCAGCTCTGCAATGTGTGTAAGAAACAATTTGGCACCAATGAGTGCTTTGTTTACTCATGCAGAAAAAATGCTTTTGAATATTTTCCAAAGCATGTATGTACCAATTACTTCAGGCATACAGGCAGGTGACTGTTTGCAGCATAATAAAAGGTATTCTGTCTGTCTCTTAGTGCTCTTACTAAGTGCTCCCATTTATTGATTGGGAAATGCCAGATGGAAAGATGCAGATTCACAGCTTTTGTTTTTTTTAATTCATCAAGATACAGAAATTTGTAGTTTGGGGCTTAAGGCTTTTTTAAAAGCTTTGCATTGCCAATCAGCTCAAGTGCTTCTGAATTTCAAATTCCATTTGCACACCTGATCCACAATAACTTCTCTCATTGATTGGACCCTTAAAAAACTGCATGTGATACCAAATAGGAGACCCCTAGACTGGAAAGAGAGCCTTCAAAAAGTGGTCAGGTTTAAACCTGCTAGGTTAGTCCACTTTAAAGTGGAGAAAAGCTTAACCTAAAGATCCAGTAGTTCCTGTTGGGGTGGTGATCTGGAGACACAGGTTGTAATCCTATACACACTTTCCTAGTTCAAGCTCTATTGAACACAATGGGACTTTCTTCTGAGTAGATATGCACAGGATTGTGTTCACAATGACAGATGAAGCAGACAATTATGAGATTGGTCAACTCCAAGTAGGTTGTCTGAGAGCAATGAAACAAGAGAAAGCAGGTATGTGTAGCTCTACAGCAGCTGGTCTCTAGCAACAAACTGTTCAGACTGAAGAGCCAAGCCAAAATTGGAGACTTTCTAGGAAGAAAAAAACCTCACTGGCCTCTTATGTCACTAACAGCGCAATCCTATCTTGCACTGGAACAGACAGGCCAGGAGGCCTGCACTGTATGCAGCACAAGATTTGGGCCAGAAGTGGCTCAGCCGGAGTCAAGGGGAAACTCTTCCCCTTACCCCCAGGTAACCACCATGGCCCCAATGGGTCTCTTAGGGCTTGTGCCACCTCAGGAGGTAGCATAAGTCCAAGGAGAATGGAGTGGCTTCAAGCCACTTCACACTGCTTGGGGACCAGGGTTTGGGTCCTACATAACAGCCAGGTTCCAGCCCCGCCTCCCACTCCCCACCCACCCTGGGACCACCCTCCGACTGCCCTCACCAGCCCGGAATGCCTCCCTTCCTTCTCCTCCCTGTTCTCCCCAGACCCCTGTGTCAGTCAAGCTCAGCCAACACAACCCTCCATCCCCAGGTTGGTATGGAGGCTAGATGCAGTATCAGTGGGCCAGTGCGTGTCTCTGTGCCAGTCCAGCCGAGGAGGCACAAACATGCTTTACAGCACACTTGCAACCCTCCTTGGCCGGCGCAAAGGACTTGTGCCTGCCTAAACAAGAGGTAGGATTGTGCCCTAAATACCATTCAGTCAGTAAGCTGCCAGCACTCCTGACCAGCTGCATTTATGACCCTCAAATGAGGCAGAGGCAGTATAGCAGTTTCTTCTTCTGGTGAGCTGTCCACATGTTAGAGGAAGATGCTTCATTGGGGCTACCAAAGTTGCTGTTCTGAGATCATCAGTGCTTTACAGTTCTACTCAAGATACAACAGACATTTAGTACATTGTGACGCAGTCCTAACCAACTTTCCAGCACCGAGGTAAGGGCAGTACAGCTCTGAGGTAAGGGAACAAGCATTCCCTTACCTTGACGAGACCTCCGTGACTGCTACCCAACTGAGGATGCAGCACACACCCCATTGGCACAGCTATGCCAGTGCTGGAAAGTGGGTTAGGATTTGGGCCCGTGTTGTGTTATTGCAGAATTTAGACTTCTTTCACTCCTTCTGTTGGACCAGGTTTGTGCAAATGCCTGACTCATTCAAGGATGGAAGTTCTTTCTTGGCCATGTAGCAAGTTCATTGGGATCTAGGACAGTCCTAATGAAACCAGCATAGATCCTAGCATGTTTGAATCAATTCATCAATCCTACATATTGTTAATGCAACCTATTTTATTGCTTTTGGTGATGACGATCCTACCTCTGAGATCTATCCAAATATCATCTTTCCTTATTGGTTATTCTGTTTTTGCCACCCTGAGCAGGGTACTCCATTTCTATTATCTTCAGTATTTCAAAAATTGGTCACATGCTTAGTCTTTATCATTCATCGTTAAGAAAAGCAGGCACTGCAAAAGAAAGTTCCATCAGAAGAATTGGTAAAGAGGGCTTTCTAAATTGCATCCTAATCCATCTCAGGTGGTGGATTAGGATACAGTTTGATTGGGTCCTTAATCTGGGTGATGGTGGTTGAATGATCAGAGAGAACTCTTGTTCTTTACCAAGAAAGGTTACCAAGGTGAAAGGTTAGAGTATGCCTTCGTGGATCTGCAGTGGTCTCTGGAATAGGTTGTTGATCCCTGCCACTACTTAACACATATTTTTGTTCACTGACAAAGAACAAGGGTTCTTCCTCGTCTTCAGCCACCACACCAGTCCAGTTTCCAAACTGACCAGCATGGTGGCTGATGGAGAAGAAGAACCCTCTTTCCACCGATTGTGAATCCAGTTATGTTGAACCACTGCACCTGTGCAGTAGCTTCCAGGGGGTAGTGGAAATGGAAATAGTGCTAGTCACTGGAGGCTGACATGGAAGAATACAAGCCCTTCTTCCAAGTCCATTACTAATAAGAGAATAATCCTCACCTTGCATACCCCCTCCCAGTCTATATCCCTGAATATAGTGGTGTTGTGGGCTGCTCTTACCATCTTTGGATTCCAGCAGCAAAACGGCTAGTGCCAGGTTTGATGTTAGAATCATCTTACACCCCAATATTTTATCTAACAAACCATCTGAAATATCTAATTCTTTGGAAGTAAATTAAAGCACCGTGTTTCAAGATATTCTTTCTACATTCACAAGAAGACTTGAGATTGCAGTTTTCAGAGGCCCTCTTCGAAACAGATCATATCACCGCATAAACTAACTGTGCTTTATTCAGAGCAATTTAATAATCCCTATGTCTCAGGCCTACTTTGTAATGGTCCCCTTTAATTATCCATTTGTATGCGAATGCTCTACATCACAAATCTCTAGTTTCAAATGTTATATTCAGGTTATATTCAGACTCTCCTGGTTTTATGCATCCCTTGAACTCCAGAAACCCTTTCCCATGCCTTCATTCCTACTCTATGTGGAAGATCCTAATGTGGGATTTGTGAAGTTGTCACTGACAGCCCAATCTTCACAGGACTGGCCATGCCACAATGCAGCAGTGCCAAAATGACCAACGCTGTATCTTGTGTGGACAGGGAGGCAACTGGAGGTTACCTCGGGGTAAAGGAACATTTGTTCCCCTATCCTGGGTCAACCCCCAGCAGCTGCTATGGGTCTACTCAAATGCATGCCAGCTCAACTGCTGGCACAGAACCAAGTAGCCTTTTGTAGGGCATTCAGGCCTGGGAGGGGGGGCAGCATGCAGTGGCAGCATCTGCAGTCCCCACCCCCCCTCCCGGGCCCAAACCACTCTCCTCCCTCCAGTTTCAACCCATCCCTGCCTTCCCCTGCCCTGTTCCACCTCCTCACCACTGGACACTGTACTTATCCTGTCTGGCAGCCAGTCTCCTTCCTACCAGTGTGAGAGGCCACTGCCTGCCTGCGCAGGCCTCAGCACTGGAAGCAACTACTGCAGGGCCTTCACGAAATGCTTTACCACACTTTCGTGACAGCCATCTCTCAGGCAGCATGCATATGACCAGCGCTGCAGGAGCTCAGGTTTGGGCCATGAATGTTATCTCAAGCAAAACTCAGAACAAATTTAGAAGGCTCTGCTCAGGAGAAACACCTTTAGAATCATTGAAAAAATGTAAAGAAATTCAATAAGAAGATTTGCAGAAATTGTGGGAGGAGTAGTTTTATGTATTTAGGCCTGTGGGGGGGGGGGTATAGTTCATATCTGTATTGGTGCCAAATTTTGCACAAAGTTAAATCTGAAGCCAGCTTGGATAATTTGTTATTATGAGCAAACATCTTTAGGAATTTGAAGGCAAGTCACATATGAAGTGGCATTTTACTGAGTCAGACCATTGGTCCATCTAGCTGAGTACTCTCAACACTGGCATGCATCACCTCTCCAGGCAGGATTTTTTTCTCTCTGTAACACATTAGAGCAGTGGCATCACTGGGGTTGGCATCAGCTGGTATGGGAGCTCAGCTCGTCACCCCTATAATGGACCTCCTCCCATGCAGTGGGAGGGGCAAAACCCCAGGCAGTGGGCTTGGTGGTGTACCATTGCCCAGCCCCCACTGGTTCTTTGGCTATAACAGAGATATTTCAATGCAGTTTGTTTTGTTTCAAAGCTGATTCCAGAACTGAGGTACCTGAAGGTTGCCACAGCTTCCAGTTCCTTCAGATCATTTGCATTCTTCCCCTCCATTACCAAAGTGCGTTTGCAAATTGATAAAATATTGCAGAAAAGCATTCAGTATTTTTTTTTTGTCCTGTGTTTTACTAATACATGCACTCTTGTGCATTGGTAAAACACCAACAAAAAAGAATAGTAATACATCTATCCATCAAATCTATTTATTTATAGAATTTATACCCCGCTAAGGGCACTCAAGGCAGCTACAAATAAAACAATACTAAAAACATTGAGATGTGATATTAAATTCTACAGGCAGGGCACCACCACTGAGAAGGCCCTATTTCTTGCTGCCATCCCCCTCACCTCCACTGGTGGTGGCACAGTTAGAAGGGCCCCTTCGGATGACCTGAGAGGACGGGTTGAACTGAATCAATTCAATTGTATGGATTGTATCAAATCAAGATTGCTTTTTGCAGTGTTTTATTAACGTAAAAAAATGCACATGTGAATCAGCAAAATAGCACATAAAAATAGCATATATGCTATCATGTTTACATTAAGATTTGTTTTTACAGTATTATCAGTGTGAACATGCACACTAGAAATGTAGAGTAAGGGTAGAAGAATGGATAAATTAAAAGGGACAAAATGCTACAGCAAACTGGGCATGAAATCCAACATTAAAATATTCTAGCGTGTGCTCTTTTTTCCCTTTTAATCAGTTCTACTTGAGGAGAAAATATGTAATTCAGTATTATGAAAATTGGAGGCTAATTTTGTAAGCATCCCTCACTGGTGAATAATTCTGGATCTGAGGCTTGGTCAACAAACAACTGCATTTAAAACAGTTCCTCAAAGTACTCCCCTGAAATATGTCTCAGGCAGCACACATGTCCTAATTCTTGCCTGTACAAGTACTTCATGCTAACTTCCTCTACCCTGTGGTATTCAGTTCATGCCTCCCCACCTTATCTTTCAACATGCCCATCCCACCAGTCTTCTCTTCTTTTCCTTTCTCTAACTCTCTAACACTCGCTAGTGTTGCTATTGTCAGGCAGAAAATGAGGACATAGGAGAATCAGAGAGACTGTTTCTAAACTAGTTTTGTGCTGCAGTTCCCAACACTGTTTAAAACCGATCTGTAATTTTGTATCCTTAAAAATTCCCCATATATAGAACAGTATTATATAAATAATTTCCTCAGCTGAATTTTTAAAAATGTACATTTCCATACTGGACAATGAATTTCTATAGCAGTCTGCACAATACTGTAACAGATTTCTTAGTGCATGTGTTCATTATAATCCAGATTTATTAAACATGTGAAATTCCCTTAGGAGTCCATTATGTGTAATAACAGATAAACTGTCATCAGGATCAATAAAATGTACTAAATGATAGCAACTTATACATAATTAAGTGCCTTTTTTTAAAAGAGATGATGATGTAATCCACCCCCCCCCCCCCGGATTTCAGTTTACACATTATTTTATAAATTATTTGTTTACAATTCCTTGTTAACCTTTTAGTTGTCAGTCTGTTTCAGGAGGATTCTTCAAATATTTAACATTTCATACTCTACTAATCCTTGTAGGAATCAAAGTTGCTAAAATAATTTCACTTATCAGATGGGATCCAGCTACTTTAGGGGCATGTCTTTTATTTTCCTTACAAGAAAAGATTTCTATGCCCACCAGGGTTGTGGAGAAGCTGCTGTTCATAAAACAAGATTCAATCCCATTTGGGTATACAAAAGTGGTTGCATTTTTTTCTCTGGCTAGGGGCTTATATGTATTGAAAACTATATGTGCTCTTTGCTTGGTATTGCAAACCGTGGGCCAAATCCTATCCAATTTTCTAGGGCTGGTGCAGGCATGCCAGTAGGGCATGTACTGCATCCTGTGGTAGGGGGGCAGTCATGGAGCCTCCTCCAGGTAAGATAATGTTTGTTGCCTTTCCTTGGGGTTGCATTGTGGCTGTACCAACACTGAAAAGTTGGATAGGATTGGGCCCTGTGTTGTCATAGTTGACAGCACGGTAAAAGGACTTGTATATCAGGAAAAAAATCAGACTGTTCCCATGGTAAGAAAAACAAACCTATCGGTATCATTGCCTTACAGCACAAGTAGAGACATGTTATGTGGTTATGCGTTTTCTCCAAGGGGCAACAGCAGCTTAGGTAGAAATTTAATTCAGGAAATGGTACAGGAGGAAAATGGGTTAAACTTCCCTTCCCAATATTGCAGTCCTAATTCAATTCCCACTCCACAACAGTTTTCAGTGTGAAACCTGGTCATGGATCTCCCATTCTAAGTCTAGTTTCACTCATAGTACGGTACAGTAGACAGCAGATGAGTTTTAGACCAAGGCAAGGTAAAGTACAACTATACAATGGGTACAACTGGATAGCCCTTGCTTGTACTTCTGGTTGAAAGTTCATGGATAAAACTGAGACCAATTTTTCCAAGAAATAATATATTGATTGCACAGCTCATGCTAGTCCATGCAGTCCAACCTGAGGTGCAATCATGAGTGTTCATCTGAAGCTGTCTTACTCTAACCCAAAACATTAGTTCATCTAACCCAGCACAGTTCATTCTGAGCAGCAGTGATTTCAAGAGGCAGAGGTCTTCAGGGCTTCATGTCTCTGAACTGTGAAACACCGCAATACCTGGCATAAAATTAGAACTGGATGAATTTTTCTCTCTGAGAAACTCACCCTGCTGTACAGGTACAGAAAGTATTCAGCAAAGTAGTCTTGATCTGTGTACATTCAGGATTGGTGCTTTAGTGTCCCAGTTACTCCAATCCTATACATACTTTAGTAAGCCCCATTGAGCACAACCTGACTTACTTTCTGAGTAGACCTGCCTAGAATTACACTGCAAGTCTTCTGCATATCTAAGAAATACATTCTGACAATATTCATGCAAGTTTCAATGCTAGTTTCTCTTAATCTATATAAACCAAGCACATTTACAGGGAGCAATTACGCGTTTGTAATTACACCAGAGACACAAACATTTTCCAGAAGGTCAATATGGTAATAAGTGGGTAATTATCTAACTTACTCATAAGAGAGCGCAGGAAATGCTGGGTAAATCCATGCAAATCCATAAACAATTATTGTGCTGTTACTTAGTGCAAGTTACAGTCTAGAGCATTGGCGTTGTAATCCTGCTTTCTGGCATGAAAATTGAAAACCGCTGTTGTTCCTTTTGTGTTGCAGACTCAATGCACATAGAAGATGTCGAAGCAGTTCAGAAACTTCAAGATGTCTTACATGAGGCGCTGCAGGATTACGAGGCTGGGCAGCATATGGAAGACCCGCGCCGGGCTGGCAAGATGCTGATGACTCTGCCGCTGCTGAGGCAAACCTCAACGAAGGCTGTGCAGCATTTCTACAACATCAAACTGGAAGGCAAAGTCCCCATGCATAAACTTTTTTTGGAAATGCTGGAGGCCAAGGTCTGACTAAAGCATCTTGGGCCTTCCAGTTAAGCACGCTGAAATTTTAACAAAAGGGAAGAATTTTAACAAACAGGAAAACCATGGGCAAAGCAACTTGAGTGTTTAATTTAAGGAAACTAAAATGACTGCACTGATAACTTCGCAGCAAGACTGAGAAGCAGCTTTCACCTCTTTATCTTCTATGTCTTCTTTGATGCCGTTTTTCTTCTTCGGTTCTCTCTTTTACTATACGTATTTTTTCTTTTCTTTGGTATTTTTTTTCTCTTCGCTGCTGAATCTTTTAAAAGAGGTCTCTAATACAAGAGAGATGGAAGCCAGGCCTGCCAAAGGATGGAAATCCATAATATGGATGCCAGTGAACTTATGACGAACCACAATACCCCAATGACAAAGGAATCAAAAGAAAACCACTGTACGCACTAGTACAGTACAACACGATGAACTGACTGAATGCAGTATTAGGTTTCACAAGAGCAGCCTCTCATTAGGCAACTTCGATGACAATACATTGGCTGCTTCTTATCATTGCATTTTCCATCTAGATCAGTTACAGCCATTTGATTCCTTAATTGTTTTTTCAAGTCTTCCAGATATTTCTTAGGTTAGCTACGATGTAACTTTTTCAGGGAATAGTTTGAGCTTTATTCATTCATGCAATACTAAAGAGAAAAAAAAGATAAATAAATACTGCATTTTTTTGTGCTGGCTTGAACAATGAACATTAATGAAGGACAAATGAATCCTGAAGGAAGATTTTTTTAAGCAAAATGTTTTGGTTCTTCTTACGAATGGGAGATTTTTTTCTACCAGCTTTACCACTTTTCAGCCATTTGTTAACGTGGGAATAAATTCTTACTCAAGCAATAGTTAAAGGGAAGGTGCATATTATCACGGATGCAATTTATGTTGTGTGCCAGTCTGGTCCAAGACATCCTGTTTCTTCTCATGAGCTCCAATGTACACCTAAGTGTTCACTGAAACAAAGGATTAGATTACACCTACAGTATATCTGAGTAGTCATATAAAGATGCCATGTCAAATAGAAATCTAAAAACATATTAGTAAAGCACCTCTGTATGGCCAAGATACAGTTGCAACATATTGTGTGTTAATTTATCGACCTGACCAGGCATTTCCAAAAAAACATGGACTTCGTGAAAGTCCAGTCCACCTCAGCTAGCAATAAGGCAAAATCAGATATCAGAATAGTCAGCCTCTGACCAAATTCAACAACTTAGTACTTCTACACATTATTTATTAATTTATTGAAAGGGAAAAAAAATGTTCGCTGGCAGATTGCCATTTTTAAACAGACAGCCTAACAAGTATATCTGCTTTTTCAACCAGTGTTTTCACAGCACGAAAAGTCGGTCAGTTTCAAGACTGTTAAGAGGTGTAATCTAATGTATAAACCAATTAGATGCCCCCAGAAAACTACAGTCACTGAATAACCAATTAAAAATAACCTCCATCAAATGCTATACCAATGTACCAGTGTTAGTAGCTGCTCCCTGTACTATGTGAACAACCTTATTCTATGTACACAAATGTAATTAAAATTGTAATCCTAACAAACAAAAGAAATGTAGTTCAGCTTTTCAATGTTTCATGTTTGCTGTGCTTTTTGGAATTTTTTATGTTGCATTCAAAGACTGTTGTCTTGTTCTTCTTGTGGTGCTTGAATTCTTGTGGTGTGTGCTTATAGACACAGGGTAGAATTAGAGACAATATTGGATGTAAAATTCCTCAGGAGACTACAGTAGTATATTCTATTCCTTCCGGTAATAAGGTTCTTCCTAGTGATAATTAAGAGATTGAGAAAAAAAAAATCCAAACAAGTACTCATTATGGACAGATACGCATTGAAATCATAATATTTTCAAAACAAGGGATAATTTCTGTAACAGTTTATTATAGAATACCTATGTATAGCGTAGAAATAAAACTTTGAATATTTCAAGATTATAGATAAGTCTAATTTTTAAATGCTGTATATATAGCTTTCATCCAATCATCTATCAGATGTTGTTATTAACTTGCTCTGTGTTGTTGCAAAACCTTTTTTTTAAAACGCAGACACGTTTCCAAGATTATTGCTATTTTGTGTGCTTTAAACGAAATACAGCAGGTTGATGGTACATCAACCTTGTGCTAGAAATACTGTGTATCTCTCTCATTAGCTATATGGGATTCTCTTGTAGATTGTGTTTTTCTCAGTAGAGAAGTGACTGTCGTGTGATCCTAGATAAATCATCATTAGCAATTCATTCAGTTGGCCAATAACTTGAAATTAATAGTGTGATAGGAGTTTGGAAATTGGACGTCCCTTTTGAAAAATGACAAAACCTTACAACTCCTGGGGGGAAAAAATGGTGCTGATTCTATAAAATTATTTATATATGTAAGAGTGCAGAAAAATTATTTTCCAGAAAATTTGTGCAGGGTTTAAGTTGCTACTGTTCAACTACACTATATATGTATATATAAATATCTAATATAAATATTGTTTTTGCTTATCACATTGAAGAACTTGGGTTTTCAGGGTCAATAGCCAATCAACACACTGATAAAAGAAGAGAATTTTTTTTTAAAAAAACACACACACAAAGACTTAAGAAAGATGGATATGTGTTTAAAGGAACACAGTGCAATTTTTAATTTTGGTCTTCAAATAATTTTCAGAGCTGCAATGAACAAATATCTCATGGTTGTACAAATATTAACTGATACACTGCACAGATGTTAAAATAACATTCATCTTAAACCTTGCTGGAAGAAATTTTCACAACAACCATTTATTTAACATGAAGTATTGGGTGAAGATTTCAATAAGGTGTATGTTTTAACTTATAAGAATTTAATTTAAAGAGCTGAATTCATCTAGAATTTCTTCCATACAAGCCCCACTGAAATGAAGGGGCATTGTGGAAAAAACTTTTGTGTTCTTGGTTGGCTGCCCCATTCCGTTCAGTGTGCAGGAGATATTTCTGATGGACTGTACTCTGGGCTATTTTTTTCTTTTCTTTTTTTTTGTTTTTGTTTTTTTGTTATTTAAAGCAATATGATTGTGTGACTCCTGGAAGTTACACATTTGTTTCAATCAAATCAGATTGTTGTATTTATTCCACTATTTTGCATTTAAATGCTAACATAAAAAGATATAAAAAATTAAAACTGCTATTTTTCTTATGGAAGAGAAAATGGGTGTTGGTAATTGTATTTTAATTATTTAAGGGTCTCTGTTTACCTGCCTAGGAAAACACTTTATGGCAGTCTTATTGTGCAAAGATCGCAAAAGAGGGGGAAAAAACTGAATTAAGCTGCTTATTATAATCCAGGAGTTGCATAATAACCAGTAGTAAAAACACAAATAAAAAAAATCATGTCTATAGCTGTAGATGGGCTTCACATCTGTAAAGCAATCAACTGTATATTTTTGTGATGTGTATCATACTGTGTGCTCCAACCAATGTCCATTTGTGTAAATGTATTTATTTTATATTGTATATATTGTTAAATGCAAAACGGAGATATGGTTCTGTAACTCCAATCGGTTCAGATGTGTAACTCAAATTATTATGCCTTTCAGGATGATGGTAGAGCAATATTAAACAAGCTTCCACTTTTAATTGCTTTTAATTTTTTTGTGCTGTGGATTTTGTTTTTTGTTTTTTTTCTCTTCTATATCAAGGAGTCAAATAAATGAGCATCATCTTTATTAGAACAGTAAACATTTATACCTTGAAGATAAAATGGGCTCATAGCTACGTGCTATATAAAGACTTGTCAAAATGAATTTCAACATAGTATAATAATTTTGCATACCCTTAAATACGCTGACTGTCTCGTAGTACATTAGAATTCATCCTGACAAGCACTTATTTAATCTTAAAACATTTCCACATCAAGCCACATTACTCAAAAATCATTGCCTCTCTGTCAGTGTCATAAAAGAAAAAATTCCTACTATGTAAGATCACATTCCTACTATCCACAAGTGGCTATATGTTTTCTTCATCAACAGCTGAATCCATTATTCCACTCCTAAAATGAGACTCTGTTTTTGCTCATCCTCATGCTCTTAAAAAGGAAAAAAAAAAGTCTCATTTGCAACAGAATGTACGGTTTGCAAACCCCAGTAGCCAGAAGAGTGATAATGTGGACTGGTGTTAATTATGATAAGCAAAAATTCTACAAGACCATATAAGAGCACTGCTTTGAATATAACAGGAAGCAGAATTCCAGATTCCAAATCAGAAATGTTGCATCTTTTTGCAATAGGGTCATCCTCCAATTCCTGAGGATTCTTCTAAAGCCATGACACAATTACAGTACTATATTTATGGGTCAATCCTATTCTTTGGCTCTGTTGCCAGACCTAGTATTCTGGTGGTGGAGCACACTTTGTGGTGTCACATACACCATCACTGAAGCATGTGTCTCCGCACATTTCCAGTGCTGAGGGGTACCCCACAGTGGCAGTGATAAGAAGCTCTGCTGACAGTGGTAAGTTGGTGGGGTGGGGATGAGTGAAACAGGGCGGATTGGGGGTGGGGGCATGTCAGAGACAGGAGGGAATGTATCCCAGCACAAGTGACTTGCGCTGGATGCTGTCTTCTCTGGAACCTCCCATCACACTCCCTTTGGCTTCCCTAGCACAGGTCTGAGAAGACCCATTGATGATTGATGGGCTTACAGAGAGGTAAGGGAAAATATTTCCCTCTCCCAAGTCTCCCAATTGACCACCCCCACCCCATTTCAGTTCAGCTGCATGCTATGGTAGATAAAAGAAATAGGACAGCTCCTGGCTTTTCTTTTTTAAGCCTATCCACTATTTTGTCATTGTGTTTGATCAGTATGTTTGGCGCCTTCAGGTGGTGGTCATGCTCATGTTTCTGCAATGGTTAGAATTACAGAAAAGCTATTAACAGGAACTATAACTACTACTAGAACCACCTCTGGCTATCAAGGCAAATTTCCTGCTTAACTCTTGGTAGTGGGGTGCCATGTTTGAGGTAAACCATGCCTTCAAGGATATTCTGAATTATAACAAAACAGGAAATATTCCCTGTGAATAAGAGGAGAACTCCTTTTATAAGACTCCACTTCCTGAGAAACTCTCCATTCCTAGAATGCCCTGCTTGAGGACAGAGAAGACAGTGCCAGCACTAAGGGAGTGCCGGAATTAGCCCCCTCATGAGACTTTAGACATCTCCTTTGGTGCTGTCCTTTCCACCAAGGTATGAGGAGAGATCCTCTCTCCACCACGTACTATAGGAATGGAGATTGCCCTCCATTCCTGGAACAACCTAGTGGGGGAGCAAACAGCAGTACCAAGGGAACTTGCTGAGGCAGGAATTTAGTGGACTAATGGGGGGAAGGATATTTAGATTAAATGGAATATTGGAATTAATGGACCTTCCACTGATTGTATGTGAAATCAAGGATTTACTGTACAATAAACACTAATCTGAATGAGTATTTGTGATGATGGGGGGGGGACGACAGCCCTGAAGCTGGTGCCTGCCTCCTTTCTCTTGATCTGCCCCTATTCTAGGGTCACAATTGACCAAATCTATTACTCCCACAAGGACAAAACCAGGCAAAGAGAGACCGTCTTTAGAAGTCTCCTACTAAATTATGTGGAGAATTCCCCCCAAACCTATCTAGTACTGTATAGGGTCCAGGAGAAGTAGGACAAGAGTCTAAACCAACCACAGACAGCTAAAAAGTTAAATAAAAAGAGCTTATTAAAGAAGCAGGGATGGATGGAAATAGTGGAAAAGGGGAAAAAATTAAGCAAGCAGGTTTGGAAAATGGCTTGGGTGTTGGCTGTGCTGAGGTACAAGTCTTAACAGAAATAAAAGCAGGTAATTATAGACAATTGTAAAAGCAAAATGCTTCCTTACAGCATCTAAATCTCACTGTCCCCTAACTGTACTTACAAGTCTGAGGAATCTCTGATCCCCAGGGAGGCAGGTGAGAATTTGACAACACAGAGATACATTCCCAAAGGGATCCAAGAATGCTTGGCCTAAATCTTAAGCCTGGATTCAAGTCTGTCTGTGTTCCATCCTAATCAAGCACTGATTTGATGAGGTTTTTCACCCATAAATCAAAACTCCTTCATAATCATAAGCAATAATTCCTACAGGAACTTTCAGGGTTTTTGGTGAGACGGGTACAACTGATTCAGGTGTACCTTGTGGAGACTGTCACAAAACCCTTATTGATTTTGGCTAGCCAAAAATCAAGCCTCAGGGGCATGCACAGTTGTAAGAGTACCTATTGCATGAAAACTCCTTGCTAAGTGGAACCTCATGCTGCTAAGCTTCCATCTGGACAAGGCTTTACAATGGCATCAAATCTGTGTATCATCTATCGCCTTCTGTAGTGTTGGTCAATAGATATGGATATGGAAATGGAGGACAAAAACAAAATGGAGCAGTTCTTATTTATTATGCAATTTATACATAAACATCCAGTTGTTGAGAGCTATTTTATCAAGAGACAATCTCTTACAGGCAGTGCAAAGAGCCATCAGTGTTAATCAAAGATGGCAAATAGTGTTGAAGAGCTGGGGGGGGGGGGTTGATAATAACTGCAGCCACCAATGGTGGGTGGAAGGAACTCTCTCATATTGAAAACCTGGAGAAAAACAGGAAGTTCATATGCTATAAGCATCTCCTTTTAGTTTTCAGCAGAGGCCGGAAAGCACAAACAGCCATTGCGGTACTGTTTGCCTGTGTCGTCGTCCCCCCTTTAATTTCATTTGCAAGTATTTCACTTTCATGTCTGTTGCAGAGTGATATATCTCAGACATGACTGTTGCTTATCTTCATTGGGCTTTGGAGCTCTTATTTCTGTAGTATTCAAATACCCGTGCTTCGTTTTCTTAGAATAGGTTAATATAAAGAAAGCCGGTCACAGACGATTCATTACACGTGGCATCTTCTTATTTAACTGGACGGGGGGGGGGGGACAGAAAAACAGAAAGGAGTTTTAAAATATAATCCTCCTTTCCCAGGAGCATTTGTCTTGTTCTCTGTGA
The DNA here is from genome assembly GCF_035046505.1 of Tiliqua scincoides. Lineage (NCBI taxonomy): Eukaryota > Metazoa > Chordata > Lepidosauria > Squamata > Scincidae > Tiliqua > Tiliqua scincoides. The sequence goes on from NC_089821.1 coordinate 253,469,492, forward strand.
AGTTAAAGGTCTGAAATAATGTGCCCATCAGGAGCTCAATGTTGCATGTCCGTGCCAGTTGGTCCAAGGGCTTGTTATGATGGGAATGACCTGCTGCAACGTGAGCTTCGATGGCAACAATACAATTGCTACCAGCTCACCCGCAGGGAGAAATATTTTATTATTGTCAAATGCCCTCCACAGAGATTTGTTTTGCCTATTCCTGTTTAAATTAAATCTGCAGAAGAACTCCATTATTATTTCTCGGGAGTACGTTTTTGAAATCAACTGCTACTTTCCAAATTTAGGATTCCTGGCCGGTTTTTAAATATTCTTATTAGCAGAAAAATTACAATAGGTGAAAGCAACACGGCAGGGATGTGATGATGCCATCATGCGAGAGAAAATATGTCCTGCAAACACAAGGGTCCCCTTCCATTTTGCAGATGACAGTCAATAACTAATTGTACCATAAAAATGAGAAGCCTTCAAGACACACAAGTTGTACAGTGCTTTTCGGAGGCATCCTGATGAAATTTTGCCCCATCATCACCAAATCTCAAGTTCAAATTATTCCAGTTACCCCTTACCACTGTATAATGAAATTGTGTAATAAGAAAAGTATTTGGTTGCCTTGCCCACAGTAAGCACATGTGACACAGATATGGAGGAAAATGAAGGGCCCTGTTTATTGACTGTCCAGTACAGTAAGTGGTCATTTGCAGATGAGTCATGCCCAGGTGTTTGCCACCCTCTGCGCAGGCACCTAACTTGGAGAAGGCATTCAGCTGAAGCCCTCCTTCTGGCCTAGCCACTCTGGATCAGTATCTAAGATTACCTTGTGGCTCTCCCACTTTCTCATGGCCAATCCCTGTGAAATGGGGTCAAGGAAGTAGAAATTGACCTGCTAGTTCTTCACAGGAAGATCACAAAGAATGGCATTACAGTCCAAGCCTGAGGGTCTGCCAAACCTCACCCCAGCGTTGGAGGCCCACTTAGAATGGGTTCTGGCTGCCTCTCATAACTCTTGCTTCCTAAGGGCAGATATCTTTACAGGTGTGCGCCACTTAACAACAGGGATATGTTCTCCGATCCCTTTTGTTATGTGATTAGGTCGTTAAGCGAACATTCAGCCCAATCTATTGCCTTTGTTGTGTAAACAGACACTCACTGGCTGCTGAGTGTACAGGCTGTTGGAGATAGTCTCTTCTTTGCATTAAGAGCCTCTTTGTTGTGTAAACAGACATGCTGCTGTAGGCTATGGGAGACCTGACTGCCTCATTAAGAGCCTGTTTGTTGTGTTTTGACCACCATTGCCTATGCAGTCCTTTGTTAAGCGGAAGGTTGTTAAGCGGTACATGCCTGTATATCTGTCTCTCTCTTCCCTGCCTGTACTATCCTGCCTGGCATGGCCTACCTAGCTCTGCCTGTCAACCACACAGTCTGTGGTAGGCAAAACGCACACTCACTGAGTCAATAAATGTAGCAAAAGATGCTGTTACTGCCACTGGTACTGCAGATTCTGGGGTTGGCCCAGCCTCAGTCTGCCTTACATCTCTTCTTCCACTTGGTTCCTCTTCCTTTTCAGGGAGTGGGAGGCAGGCAAGCAGCAGAACTGGGCAGTTGCTGGCTGCAGTTTACCACCCAATGCACTTCCTGAGCGGCATCTGCTGGACCAGTAGAGGCAAAAGATGGATTTTTGGAAAGGAATGATGGATCCCCTGAATTTGGCCAACCCGGGCTCTCCATCTCATCTGCTCCTAGGGCCATTAGAGCTTTTTTAAGGTTGCCAACCTTCCAAGATTCTCTTGGAGCCTCTATTAATCTGCATCAATCTCCGGCTGACCACTGAATGCACTCCTGGAGATTTTAACAGGCCTATACAAAATTCCAAGATTAAGTATATCAAGTTGGGGAAAAAATCTCCAGGAATGTGCCTCCGCTCAACTCCACCACACTTCCTTCTTCCTACTGCTGCCCTCTAGCTTTTCAAAGGGCAGAGCAGGACAGCAGTGAGGGGGAGAAGATGGCAGTAAGATGGTAAGAGAAACTGTGTGTATAGGATCTAGGTCAGGTGCAATGCGCAGAGGAAGAAAGATGGGTCTCAGGAGGCAAACATCAGGGGACTTTGACCCCGTATGCTTCATGTACCCAGGGGGAGACTTATGTACCCCCTGCAGTAGGCTCCAGTCAAGCATGCTTTGTGCACTAGCTCCAGCATATCATGGCACCACTGGAGCTTGCACCATGCCTGGACGCAGAGCAAGTTTTTACTAGACCAGAGGGAGGAAAAGTCTAGAGGCTGGGCTATGCTTAAGGGGACAGTGGACAATACCTGAATTCACCATACCTGAATACAAAATGCAGCCTATAAATTGTCTTTATGAAAATTTGTTTTAAAAAATCTTAAATAAGGGCATGTGCACACATGAGTTGTTACAGTTACAGTTGTCTTTATTTCACATCATCTATTTCAAAGACTGTTTGAACCTTCTCAAAAGAGATAGCTGATGTATTTGTGGCTATGTGAGCCATCTAAAGAATCTTCTTAAAGATGGGTTCTTGATTTATTTTTTCCTACCTTTCTCATTGCCAATTCAAAGCAGATAACAGCCACAAAAAATATGCCATAAAATACACAATTGTAAAAACCTATCAAATCAAAACTCAACTGATAGATCAATGCACTTGTACTGACAATATGAAAATACTGTATTACATAGTTACTACATTGACTTACTTCACTGTAGCCTAAAAACTCCACCCCACACAAGGTTGACCAGGACAAAAGTGTACAAAGCACAGAACAAAGACCCTTCCCCCTGCTCCTTTACGTTGACCAAATGTGCCTCTAAATGAATTGCTGAGACAGGCTGTTCTTCTATCTCACATACAGATGGGTTCCATCTTATAACCAGGCGATTCAGGGGGAAGAAAAGAAACTCCAAACTCCCAGTGTGAAACCATTAAGGTCAATCTTCTGTACTTCACACACAAAACCTTTTCACAAGAACAGCAGAACAAAAGGACCTGAAAGACACAGCTGTAATAAGTTTTCATAACTCAAAAAGGAAAAATTGTCCCTAACCAGCAGCCAGTAAACACACCGATTTTACAAAAACAACTCAGGTTAAAGAATGTCAAAAATGTTTTAAACCTGTAAACATTAATACTGTATATTCAAATAATGCAGTGGTTCGCAAACTCTCTGGGAGAGTTTGAGAGCCACTAAGTTCTTGCGTGGGCGGCAGGGGGGAGGCAGCAGGGGCGGGGGAAGGCAGCGGCACGATCCCCAGGATCGCGCCGTTCAGGGGGGCTGCAGGGGCTTGGATACACTTACCCAAGCACCTGCAGCCTCCCGGGGCTGCGGGCAGCCCGGTGCAAACTGCAGCAGGGCTCCCCGCAGCAGTGAAAGTGGATGCGGAACGATCATGCCCTGCGTCCACTAAAGTGGAAGTGGAGTGTGATCGCTCCGCATCCACTTTCACTGCTGCGGGGAGCCTACTCCAGGTCGCACCTGAGTGGCACGATCCTGAGGATCGCGCCGCTGCCTCTTCCCTGCCTCCAGGCAGGGCCCGCAGGCTGGGGCATCGCGATGCCCCAGTTTGAAAAGTCCTGAAATAATGCAAACACAATCACAAAAAATGTTTAGAATCAATACACAAATACATTCATGGTTACCTTAAGGCACTGGTGGGCCCTGGGCAAAGTATAATTTGTGTATATCTCTCCTTTATTTTTGTTTCTTAAAAAAACCAAACCATTCAATTTAGCATGGATGGAAAAGCCCAGCGTAAGTTGACTCAAGTCGAGATCTTGGGGTGGTGTTGGACAGATCGATGAAAGTGTTGACCCAATGTGCGGTGGCAGTAAAGAAGGCCAATTCTATGCTGGGGATCATTAGAAAAGGTATTGAGAACAAAACGGCTAATATTATAATGCCGTTGTACAAATCGATGGTAAGGCCACACCTGGAGTATTGTGTCCAGTTCTGTTTGCCACATCTCAAAAAGGACATAGTGGAAATGGAAAAGGTGCAAAAGAGAGTGACTAAGATTATTACTGGGCTGGGGCACCTTCCTTATGAGGAAAGGCTACGGCGTTTGGGCCTCTTCAGCCTAGAAAAGAGACACCTGAGGGGAGACATGATTGAGACATACAAAATTATGCATGGGAAAGATTAAGTGGATAGAGGGATGCTATTTACAGTCTCACATAACACCAGAACCAGGGGACATCCAGTAAAACTGAGTGTTGGGAGAGTTAGGACAAACAAAAGAAAATATTGCTTTACTCAGCGTGTGGTTGGTCTGTGGAACTCCTTGCCACAGGATGTGGTGATGGCGTCTAGCCTGGACGCCTTTAAAAGGGGATTGGACAAGTTTCTGGAGGAAAAATCCATTACAGGTTATGGCCATGATGTGAATGTGCAACCTCCTGATTTTAGAAATGGGCTATGTCAGAATGCCAGATGCAAGGGAGGGCATCAGGATGAGGTTTCTTGTTAACTAGTGTACTCGCTGGGCATTTGGTGGGCCGCTGTGAGATACAGGAAGCTGGACTAGATGGACCTATGGCCTGATCTAGTGGGGCTGTTCTTATGCTTTCCATCACCAAGCTTCTCAACGTTTAAAACAAACTTAATCCAGGGGATTCACTTGTCTGCAGATCGGATTTGCATATACCCACCTGCACGCTTGCACCCTCCAGAAGCAAGGAGCTCTGTTCCCCTCACCTTTGGAGGGTCATCTGAGCCCAGCAGAGCTCCCCTTGCCTCTGGAATACGGGCTTTCACTTATCCACGGGAGATTCTGGAATAGAATCCCATGGATATGAGGGCACACCTGTATTTTATTAAATATCAACAGCTACAGAACCCTCACATCTATGCCTCTAGCTCCAGAATAACTGAAAATGATTAAGGAATGGGCTAAGATGGTTTCCTGGGAACCTGGTGTAAATCAGCTTCCTCTATTAACACTTTTTCATATTGTTGCACCAACTGCACAGCATGCAGCTAGCCATGCTCCAAGCAGACTGCCTCTGAACATACGCAGAGTGCCTCACTCTTTGATAAAAGTACAAGAACTGGGGCTAAGGCATACAGTCTGCCTCCCAGGATAATTCCACAAACCAGTGCACATTAACATGTGCAAAATCCATGAACATATACTAAGCGCCACTGGTGACAAACATCTTCAATCAGAAGGACTTTCAGGCAAAATTGTTACTACCAGAAAAAAGAAAGACAGGCATGATGAAGGCAACTTTACATTACAGACCCTTTCTGGGCATCGTAAGCTCCCTTTAACGAGGCACACAGAATTCAAAATTAGCCTTTGCGTGCAACTCACCAAACTCTAAAGTTTGAGGCTTCAGAGTTTTCGTATGAATGTACACTGACTTAGGAGTAAATTCCTAATCACTGAGTAGGATTTCCTTCTAAGTAAGCATGTCTAGGATTATTCTGGAGCCTACAAGCCTTTTCTGTGCTATCCACAAGATCATAAGCTCCTACATTATCTCAGTATTACCCCCCCTTCAGTTTCAATTCATTCCGTGCTCCCTTTCTGTCCTAACAGATTTCTGTTCAATTCCTTCCTTTCATTTCCTTCTTCCCCTTAATTTCTAGCTAAACTAATGTCATTTATCTCCCTCCATTCCAGTTTTTTCTCTCATTGTTTCCTCCTCCTTCTCACTCATTTCTTTTTCTAGCCCCAAATGTATTGCTCTTGGCATCCCCCCCCCCAGCCACATTTTTATAAAACAGTATATGTTTGGTATGATCACATTATTTAAATGCAATGCTGCTCCTCTGCTAAAATCACTTCCATGTCAGTGAGACCCAGCAGATATAAGAATATCCAATGTTTTTTCCGCACAGGGTTACTGTTGTTCTTACCAGTTAAGAATTAGGCTGCCCTCCTATGTGCACTTACCTGGGAGTAATTCCCATTGAGCAGGATGGGACTTACTTCAGAGTAAACAGGCAAAGCGTTGTGCTGTTAGTTTCTTTTAAAAAGGGAGACAGAATTGCCACTGTTCTGGCCTTGTTTGTCATGCAGCCTATCACTGAAAAGCTTCTTCAGTGCGTCATGAGTAAAGCAAAAAAAAAGTTAAGTACATGGAACTTCTCCCAAACACTGGACCGAAGCAGTGTTTCTCAAACTGTGAGTCGTGAGCCAATTTCAGGTAGGTACCCATTCATTTCAATATTTTATTTTTAATATATTAGACTTGATGCTACCATGGTATGTGACTGCATCTGGGGAAATGTTACAGACCTGTACTTTTAACAAGCTACTATGTATATTCTTTTAACAATGATAGTCAATGGGACTTACTCCTGGGTCTGTGCGGGTAGGATTGCAGCCTGCTTGATGATGTCACATCTGGTCATGGCATAACTTCCTGTGGGTCCTGACTGTCATTCTAAAAAGTGGGTCCCAGTGCTGAAAGTTTGATAATCACTGGACTGAAGCATTGAGGAAGCAGCCATTTAGTAATGAGCACAGCCTTATATGCAGCCCTAAGCACCTTTGCAGAGTGTTGGGATATGGGCATGTCATATCAGTGTTCTAAATGATTTTCACCAAAATGCCTGTTATTTGCACCAAAATTGCTATACTGAAATTTTAGCTTTTGATTTTAATGCTTTCTACCCTAGTACTAAATATTTTATGTGATAGAATTACAGTTGTTCATGTGAATAAATGTATGTTTGTAGTACATTTTAACCCTAACTTTTATATCATTGTGTGTTTGAATATTTTTTTTCTAATACCAAGAAAGTTTTCTATGCTTTTTCTGCTTGCTCCTGTTGTTTTTTTTTTTTGTTGTTGTTGTTTTTTTTTGGGGGGGGGGATGATAGGATGATATTGATCACAATGATTACCTCCTCTGTTATTGAATTAGTACTATGCCTTTTAACCACTCCCGTGGGCCATTAGCCAAGAGGCTAAAATCACATGACCAGTCATTCCAGGAAGTAGCCCAGTGTAGGCTGAGCCTGGTTGAGTCTTGCTATTGGGTCCCATCAAATAAGCACATTTATTTTATAGGTGTCTGTCTTCAACACAAAACCCATTACTGGTGTTTCTGTATTTCACACATTCCCCCAAATTCTTTTTTACAGTCCCCCCCCCTCAGGCATCTGAGCAGAAGCAATATTGTTGCTCTTGATAGCGGACTTGCTATGCTATTCAGGCAGGGCAATGAAAGATTCATGTAGGAGATGCTTAAAGAGGTAGTCAAAACAATAACAGGATGGGCTACAATAGAAAAAAGGTTGCTATAAAAAGATTTATTGTGAGCCAAGAAGGACAGGTCACCAAGCAATAAAGTTGTCACACAATTCAGCTGGTCATTCTGAAGATGAAGGCAATTGAGGAAGACACTACATGATGATCAAAAAGGAGAAAAATGAGGAGTACGGTTCCTCAGGAAAAGACATTCTCTGCGTCAGGAGCACAGTAAGTCTTTTGCTGTTTCTCACAAACTACTGGAGTTTTCTTAAATACATTATTTGTACAGTCAGTGGAAATAGTCTTCAATCTTCCTTGATGGATGGTGAATCAGAGGACACTGATACTTCAGTCTTATGTGATGGTTTGACAGAGTGGAGCTCAGCCCGGAATGTAAGAAGTTCAAAGCAAGGAAATATGACATCAAGAATAATATGGTATCTGTCTTGTTTTCCCAGTGCCATGAATTGCTTTGCATATTTTCCTTTTCAGACTAAAACATTATAAAAAATATGTTGGTGATTTTTTAAAATTTTTTAACCTGAATACTTATCACTCGTAACAAATTCTTTTAGCCCAGGTATGTGGTCTGGACAATGGAGCTTATCATGAAACAAAAATCAGATTAGTTTGAGGCTCTTATAGGTAACATTGAGGTGGTATTAACCACTTGCCAAAATGAGTTCAAAGCTTATAATTTAAGAAGACTTTAGATTCTGTCACAACTGTCTTTCAGGATGGATTTCTGAATCCAGGGTGTGCCCATTTCAGGACTGGATGCCGGTCTCAACAATTTGGGTAGTTTCTGGGTAGGGCAGGCAAATAACATGCAATGTGAAGCCGAGTGCAAGTTGAGTACATCACGAGGTTGCATTAGGCTTTTCATCTTGTGCTCTGTTGCCTTTGATATGGTATAGGATCAATCACATCATTGGACAAATTGTGCCAGAGGCCTTATGGCATTGCCTAGTGAGGCCTTCAGATATTCCTGCATTGTGTTTGGCGTCATTGTGCACTGTCTGAACCTTTGTGCATCAAAGGTTGATGATTGCATCAACCCCTTAACACAGCCAGGGTAAGTTGTTGCAGGGAATGGGCAAAGACAGTGATGTAATCCCCAGAATTGTACCACTGCCAGGGCAGGTCAGGGGGATGACTTACCTTCTGTAGTGCCAACCTCTAGGTGAACGTGGGGAATCCCGTGGAGCTCTGTATGTGTAAAAAAAAGTGATTTGAAATCACTTTTAGTTTTCAGTTTTACACATATTCTACACAGAGCCAAAGGGCTCTGTGCGGCTCCTTGCACCCACTGGGGGGCAGTGCTGCAGAAGGTCAGTTATCCCCAACCCCTTTCAGCGGTGTGATCCTGGAAATCATGGGATCCATTATCTTCCCCCTTCCCACATCATTTAAGGGCCAAAAGCAGGGCTTCTCAGATTGGGGTGTCCCAGTGCCCCAGTTTGAGAACCTCAGCCTTAACATACTGGATGCCGCTTTTGCTATTGTGCAGAAATAGGTTTCACAGATAGAAAGGGATGATGGTCTGGAATAAATTAGTCAGCTCTGGAGTTTTTGGTGGCCCCAGTGGCATCACCAGGGTTTGCATCATCTGGTACAGGAGACCAGTGCATCACCCCCATGATGAACCCCCTCCCATGCAGTGGGTGGGGCAATGCCTCCAAGGTATGGCATGGTGACGCATCATTGCCTACCCGCACTTCATTGAAATTACACCCTTATATTACAGTACCATACACACAGACTAAATGTACATACTTATGTATTTATTTCTGTAAAAACAAAAAAGAACTATTTTGGCCAGCAGTGGTGTCACGTCCCCCCTGTGTGTCACCCGGTGTGGCCCACACTTCCCTAGCAATGCCACTGGGTGGATCAAAATGGATCTGTTCATTCTAGTGAAGGTATAAGTGACTTGATAGTGCAATCCTGTGCATGTCTACTCTCATCAAATTCACACCCCCATCCTAAATTGCACTGGTGCAGTGGGGCTCCATGGCCTACGCTGCATTCAATGCAGCTGACATGGCGGCTGGAGGTCTCCTTAGGTTATGGGGCTATATTTCCCCCATACCTGGAGTAAAGCCCCAGCAGTTTGTATGGTGTTTCTCTGATCTGTGCCAGCTATATTGCTGGCACAAATCTAGGAAGCCCTGTGTAGGGCTGCCCAGTCTGGGAAGGGGGTTTGGATGCGGTGTGCGCCACCACTGCCAATCCTGCCTCCTCCTGGGCTCGATTCTCCCCTTGTTCCACTTTCCCCTGCCCAGAAACACCCCCTCCATGTCTCCAAAACACCTCTCCCAGCCCCCATGCTACTTAGTACCACCTTGTCTGTGCCACATGGTGCTGGGACAGGATGTGGGCTTACGGCACATTTGCAACACTCTGCTCAGCATGGGGATGACTCTGCCAGCTCAGCGTTCAGTTAGGATTGCACTGGCAGTGGTACTCACTCCCAAGTGTATATAGGATTGTACCCTGAGGGTGGCTTTGAAACCACCCTAGGGTGTGTTGGCAACCTTCAGTCTCGAAAGACTATGGTATCGCGCTCTGAATGGTGGTTCTGGAAAAGCGTCTAGTGTGGCTGAAAAGGCCGATTCGGGAGCGACAATCCACACTGGGAGCAAGTGCACCCTAGGGTACATTCACAAAATGTTCTGTACAATGTTCTGTACACAAAATTCGCATCTGTACAAAATACAGATTTTTGCATCAAAGCATGCAGATTTGATTACTAATTTTCTTTTTCAAATATATGAAGGTGACACCCTGTATCACTGGTCTCTCATGTTGATATTTTTCTCTATCTCTCTATTGTGTATTTCCATATGTGAAGGTTTAATCACAGCTTACCTTTTCTCACTCTTTTGAGGTGAATCTTTGAGCATGAATATGGGATAGAAAATAGAAGAGAAACATTCGTAATAGTATGTACAACGTGCATTGTAGCTTTTACAGTTGCAAACTGGTTTAAGCATACAACTGATTTGAGGAAGTATGAAGTGGAGTAAAATACTCTGAATTTCAACCTGCAAAATAACTGGTCTGTGCGCTTTCCTGATATATTTATGAGAAATAATTATGCCCTTTTATAGTGAAAGGTGCATGTGCATACTTGAAAAAAATACTTAAAATGTTGATTTATTGGACTGCTGATCTGGATTGACTAGACAACTGGTAACAATTTGAAGATTCCAGCTGAAGTTTATTTTGGCCCATCCCATCAATGCATTGACTAGGCCACATCCAGTACTTCCTTCCTTGATGGCTGGCTTTAAGCTAATTGGGTTACTTGCTCCCAATTGGGCCCTGTACCTAAGGGGTCTCTATACTGGAATCACAGAAGATATTGCGAGGAGATAGGATGTGGTGTCTGCAGTGGCTTTTTGCTTTGGTGAATCTGGGAGACATGGCGTTAAAGCCTGGGCTTTCAGCAGTGGGTGTGCTGCACAGCTGCAGCAACTAGAAGCAAAAAGGTCTTGAGGGATAAAAGTAGCACCTGGAGGTTGGAGAGACTGGGACTAACGACTTGGCAGACTGACCAATGGACTGATGGTTGGACTATGAACTAGTGGATTGACTCTTGGACTAGCTAACTGATTGGCTGGCAAATGGCTAATGAATTAACTGATTGCCTGGCAAAATAGTGGAACAGAGACTTCTGGAGATGTTGGAGACTAGTATGTGTCTGCCACACCCAAGAGCTGCTGCTTGGAGAACTGTGAGGTGGAACCCTACAACCTCCAAGCAAGCTACCTACTAGTTACCTTCTTGTTAGTCCTGGGGTACAGTGGTAGTTTTTGTATGCTGCTAGAGCTAGCTGTGTTTGAGCCAGAGGAACTAACTAGCTTAAAGTGGGCATAAGTTCTCTAGAACAAGCTTGGAAAGGGAATTTGGCAAAACAGTCCCTGTGCTAGGGTAGTCTCTTATAGTCTTGTCAAATACAACAACACATTGCAATGGACACCTAACGTCACATTGCAGGTTTCCTAGAGAACGGCAACGATTTTAATTTTCTTCTGGATTCTTAAAAACTAAGTCATGTTTGTTTATAATGTTTATATTTTGAAATTGCATGTGAACCTGGGGACTAGCAAAAAGTGTTTCCAATTGGACTCCACAGCTGCTACAGCTGGCCCTGTTTGTGGCACCTGAATTCTGACATTAGAGAGTCTCTTTTGTCCTTCTCCCTAAGTAGTGTTGCTCTTTTGCTAGGAAAGATGAGAACATCCACATTTGCAAAATACTTTCCTTGCAGCTCTGATGAATGAATTCCACCACAGCCACTCTGAAGTAGTCTTCAGAAAACAAAGCAGACTAGGGAGAACTAATCTGCACAGATTAATTTTGTTCTCCAGCCCCAGTTTATGGGACAGCAATCTTGCCATGCTTATTGATTATCAGACAAGACTACTAATCCCCTTAAGGTCATTTAGTGTACTTAATTAAAGAGCAGTTAGCAAGCTTCTCTTTACCAAAGTAATAGTGGCTGTTAAAAGTGATTTGTACATTACCAATATGGTAGCTATTAATCTGAAGGTCTATTTGGCATTTATATTTTCCCAAAACACACTGGCATGCACACAGACATTTGGTAGGTAAAATTAGAGCTAGAAAAGATTTAGCATTTAGTTGTTACATTGTCTATAAGGAACAATTACAAAGGATTAAAATGGCTTTCTGTAAAACTGTTGAAATGTCAATTTAAAAACACACACCTTATTGGGTACAATCTATTTTCCCATAAGTAGATCGAACTAGCCTGCTTTCCCTAGGGCAGTGGCACTCAAACTTTTCCGGCCAGTGGCTCCCTTGACCCCCATGGCTGTTGGCCATGACTCCCCATCATGTTCCTGATGGCTGGAAGCAGCATCATTAAACAGGAAGTGGCCAGAAATATTAACTATATTAATATTAATTATATTAATCATATCATTAATTAAATGCAGATCTTAAAAATGTATTATTAATGCACAGCAATATACATGCTTTATAAATGATCAGCTGCTGATCACTGTTGGAGACAGGATGCTGGAGTAGGTAGATTTTTGTCTGGTCCAGGAAGACTCATTTTTTTAACTTTGTAAGCATACCAATAGAATTGTTTTATCAAATGAACTTTGTGAACAACCAGTCTGACCAACATTACACATACAAACCCCCCAGTGGACCCCAATCCAACTAGTCGTTTCTCCCATGCTCCTTGGATAGGATTGAACCTTTTATTAATTAAATTAAATTTTTCGAGCAGCTGGTGGGGAAAACAAAAATAGACCATGAAAATATATCAGAGCTGACAAGGGTTTGGTTAGGAAGCTGATTTGTCTCCTATACTAGGAGATGCACAGCTCAAGCCTATGCATGTCTACTCAGAAATAAGTCCCATTAGAGTCAATGAGGCTTACTCCCAGGAAAGTGTGGATAGGACTGGGCTGGCAATCACTTCATCAATGGCTGATAAGTATTCCCTTCAAATAGCAGGATTCATCACTTTAAAAATATAGCCTCACCTCTTCAGTCAAACAATAAGATTAAGAAATCACTTAAAAAACTGTTCCCTTTTTTTGCTCTTGGCAAAGTAAAGTGTGTGCTTTTCTCTCTCGCCCCCCCCCCTTTGCCAATTGCATGGAAACAACTTTAAGACCCCTGGGAAGTGTTTTATGTGGGGAGGGGGAGGAAAGCAGGAAGATTTGGAGATTGAAAGGGGGGAGTGGAAGAGGGAGGGGGTTGAAAAGAGAGATTTCACTTTGATGAGAATCAGTCCCAGGCTGGGAACTAGGAACCAACCAGACAAGGATCAAGGAGGGTTTCTTTCTGACGGTCAGCAAGGGCAAGGACTGCAAAATGAGCATGCTTGGTACTTGCCAGATGGGGGTTGGAGTCGAAGAGCTTTGGAAACAACATGCAGCGAACACAGAAGGCGGCAGCCTTGGAGTGGAGGGAGAAGAGGGTGGGGTGGCAGCAGCCACGCTCGCAGCTGAGCAGCTTCGAGAGGGAGCAACTGAGCAACTCCCGTTTCTTCTGCTTTAAAAAAAAGCACAGAAGACGGGCTCGTATTCTGCCCAGGGGTGTGACTATATCGCTGCAAGAGGACATCCGGCATCTCCCCTTTGAGTTTCTGGCACCTCCCTAAAGAGCCGCGCCTCACAGTTTGAATAACACTGCCCAGAGGTCATCATGCTCTAAGCCAGAGGAGAGGGGGAGAGATTGGGCCCTGTGGGTCAACCCCCTGTAACATGTCCCCATGCTCACCTGCTCCAATGGGGGAAGCCAGTTGCACACAGCATTGGGAAAGATATGGTGGTGTGGCAAGATCAAATAGATCTGGGAAATAACAGGTTCACTGGAATGAACTGCTGCTTATGAGGGATTTATTGGTAGTGCTTCATTCACAAATCTCTGGGTGAACTTTAATACTTCTTCAGGTGCCTTCTAATAGTTGTTCCAGAAGCTTGGTTCCCTCACTGCAGCCCCGCAAAGCAAATGTCTTTGCCTCTACTGGTCAAGACTTAGGATGGGCGTCCTCAGGGCTTGGTAGCCATGACCCAGGCTCTTGGCAGAGACTAGGGAGGCCTGAAAGTAAATGGAGCCCTAACAGCAAGGGTGTGCCACAGTCCTGTAGCCTCAGGCCAATGACCAGCTGCTGCTGGGGAGTAAAAGTCTTCTCTCACTCTTTCCCCAGCGGGTCCCCTCTTCCTTCATTCCTTGTTGATCTTCCTCTCCTTCTTTCCCCAGTCCAACATCTTCATCATTCTTGTTCCTCTTTTCTGCATCTTTTCTAGCTGTACAATATATTTTGTATAACTAGGAGGGAGGATGTGAGAATGTTCTAGGGGAAAATTATTGCCTTTTGTCAGTCCTTGAGTCAACCACGTTCTATTCAACTGTTAGGAAAGCATGACAGGTGGACTATAATTTCAAACATTTCCACAGACTGTGTGCAACTCATAATTGAGAATGATACTGGTCGAAAGTGTGTCACAGGTCATGTCCAAAATATGAAGCGAGTGTGAACTGTTGCGCTTATTACAGCCTGGTGAGGCTGCCTTCTGAATTCCGGGATGATTTTTGAAGTCCTGTTGGTGGTGACACTTGTGGGGCTTTTTCCATCGTGGCACCCACAATGTGGAACTCTTGGCTACAGAAGATTAGATTAGCTTCCTCTCTGCCTTTGTTCCACCAACATTCATCTGCTTGTGCAGCCATTTTAATCTCTGTGTGTGGCCTTTGTGCTTCTGTGTTGGCAGTGGCTTTAATTGTACTGTGTTTTTTTTTTTTTCTTGAGTGGTCATTCATTTTTGTTGCCTTATGCTTTTTAAATTGACAGTCACCTTAACAAATCTCAATTTTTAATATACATTATCATATAAAAAGTATTGGTTGCCCCCATCTTGGAATGATTGTGCTTCTAGTCTCGTGTGCTGGACAGCAGTGGCGTCACTAGCGTTGGTGACGCCCAGTGCAGTAACTCATTGTGTCACTCCCATGAACCTACTCCCACGCACAGTGTCTCCTCAGATTGCTGCCCCCTATCTTGGCTGTCTGCGGCTGCTGAGTTCCAACCCAACACATGCCCTGAGCAGGTTGTACATGCCTGTGTTTAAAATGTGTTTAAAAGGAGAGGGCACCCTGAACCTTCCCTCACAGATACTGTGTGCTGCAGCCAGGTGGCTACAGCCAGGTGCTCTCCTATGCTGTGAGCTCCACACCTAGCTTCTCAGAACATGTAGATGTGGCACAAGGGGGAAACACACCTTCCTGCAGCAACAGCAATTGCATGACTGAACTCCATGGAAGCGAATGTAAGTCATTTTGGTGTCACCTTCCCAATGGTGTCACCCCGTGCAGTTTGCACCCCCCTAGTAACACCACAGGGTCAGTAGACAGCAGTGCAGCTTAGGAATGACTGACTAACCTTGGGTCAGATCTGCTCCTGTCTAGGAGCATTTTAATCTGTCTCTGCCTTTGCTGCTGCCACTTGAGGCGCATATGCTGAGAGGTTAGCTACTGACACATCTCACTCTTTACCAGTCAATAGTGTTGCTTTCCTTTATAATGGAAACAGCTTGAGACAGACTGATCATTAACACTGGACAGTGTCATGCACACACCCATATTAATTTTAAATATTTAGATACCATTAAAATTGATGGATTTTCTCTCCACCCCCCTTTCTTGCTACCATTTAATTTGGATATTTTCAAGCAGCTTACTGGATAAAAACCTTTTAATGTTCTATTTATTTATTTTAATAGTGTTGCTTGGAATGCCTTTATAATCAGATAAGGGTCATTAAATCAGCTGTGATTAAATAGGATAATATTTGCTCACCCTATTAATATTAGAGCTTATGCTGACTGTATTTTTGATATTTCAAATGAAGCTGTTATATATATTTTTTCAATTATATGAAAAGGCCATATTATCTCATTGTGAGGATTATGTCCCCTACCTCATCTACCATAATGTCTGCACATATTGGCCTTCAGATTTTCTCCTTGTCTTAGCTGCTGACCTCAGGCATTTCTCTAGTCTCCCATCTGGCATCTGTTATTTATCCTCTGTACAGTTGTTTTAAGCATGTTTCCAGCCTCTCCCCCCACCCAACATTCCTTAAGTCGCAGTAAGAAGTAACCAGTCTCCATTATTCATAAGAATGTAAGAACAGCCCCACTGGATCAGGCCATAGGCCCATCTAGTCCAGCTTCCTGTATCTCACAGCGGCCCCACCAAATGCCCCAGGGAGCACACCTGATAACAAGAGACCTGCATCCGGGTACCCTCCCTTGCATCGGACATAGCCCATTTCTAAAATCAGGAGGTTGCACATGCACATCATGGCTTGTAACTCATAATGGATTTTTCCTCCAGAAACTTGTCCAATCCCCTTTTAAAGGTGTCCAGGCCAGATGCCGTTGCCACATCCTGTGGCAAGGAGTTCCACAGACCAACCACACGCTGAGTAAAGAAATATTTTCTTTAGTCTGTCCTAACTCTCCCAACACTCAATTTTAGTGGATGTCCCCTGGTTCTGGTGTTATCTGAGAGTGTAAAGAGCATCTCTGAAGCCACTTTATCCTTCCCCTGCATAATTTTGTATGTTTCAATCGTGTCCTCCCTCAAGTGTCTCTTTTCTAGGCTGAAGAGGCCGAAATGTCGTAGCCTTTCCTCATAAGGAAGGTGCCCCAGCCCAGCAATCATCTTAGTTGCCCTCTTTTGCACCTTTTCCATTTCCACTATATCCTTTTTGAGATGCGGCGACCAGAATTGGACACAATACTCCAGATGTGGCCTTACCATCGATTTGTACAACGGCATTATAATACTAGCTGTTTTTGGAGGCCGGCTGTGCAGCATGGCCTTTCCCAGTTTGAAGAAACACTTGGCCAACAGACCGAGGCAAAGAGGCAAAGAAGGAAGGCCCACAGCCAGGGAGACAGACCAGGGACACACTACCCTTGGTCCCAGTGTGGAAGGGATTGTCACTCCCGAACCGGCCTTTTCAGCCACACTAGATGCTGTGCCAGAACCACCATCCAGAGCGCGATACCATAGTCTTTCGAGACTGAGGGTTGCCAACATGTTCTCAATACCTTTTCTAATGATCCCAAGCATAAAATTGGCTTTCTTTACTGCCGCCGCACATTGGGTCGACACTTTCATTGACCTGTCCACCACCACCCCAAGATCTCTTTCCTGATCTGTCACAGACAGCTCAGAACTCATTAGCCTATATGTGAAGTTTTGATTTTTTGCCCCAATGTGCATGACTTTACACTTACTTACATTGAAATGCATTGAAACGCACCATTTTGCTGCCCATTCTGCCAGTCTGGAGAGATCCTTCTGGAGCTCTTCACGATCACTTCTGGTCTTCACCACTCGGAAAAGTTTGGTGTCATGTTCTCCCTGGCCACAGAGAACATAGTCTCATCTGTTTGTGTTTCCTTTGCCAGCTGACTTTTCTTGCCATGTCCCTCTATTTTCCAGCTACCAAGAAAGCAGTCCTATAATTAATATTTGCAAAATTATAGAACAATGGAGATATCAAAATTTAATATAGACACGTCTTTATCATGAGGGAAGGCCAACCCACTTCTTCCTCCACAAGATCAATCAGAAGATGCAATTAACAGTGTGCAAGAGCATTCTATAAATGTGCATATAAATAATTTCTCCTAATGGCTCAGGTAAGTGAGGGAAACCAAGCAATGGAAGAAGGGGAAAAAATATCTTGTTATAATTAACAAAAGATTCCTTTCCAACACCCAATCTGGTGATAGATCAGAGCTATAAAAGAGAGCAAACTTATCTACTGAGATTCTCAGGGAAATGTTAGTCAGCCATGTTTCTATTGTTATCTCTAAATTACAGCATTGCACAGCAGTTAACAGCCAACATTTGAGCCCTTTTCTGCACCTAGACAAATACCAGCGTACCTGTTCTGAGGAGCTTGCACACTTACAGAGAATGCTGTCCTCCAACATACTGCAGAACTCAGAAGTAATTCCTATTGACTGACTCCAATCACAGTGCAACCTGCTATTATATGACGGAGTTGTACAGCCCAATCCTACACACTGACATAGGTAGGCTGCAGTCCTATATACCTTTACCTGGGAGTCCCATTAAAGAACGTAGGACTTACTTCTGAGTACACATACATAGGCTTGTGCTGTTAGAAATGTCCCACTGAATTCACATGTAGAATGAACATTTAGTTCAGAGTAAGCCCTGTCGCATACAGGGGAACTTACTTCTGATATATAGAGTTGTGCTGCATAGCTACAACCCTGTGCACCATTACTTGGGACCAAGGAGAAGACTGGGATGCAGAGGTAACAAACGAATGAATCATTTAGATGCTTACATTTCATAAGTGCTGTGACTACAAAACCAAATTATGTAATAGGAAACTTATGGAAATAGAATCCATGCTTTGCATAATTTGTATTGATTGTGCAGGTTGGAATTTTATGTTCTGTTCTTTTTTGTGAGGAGAAAATATCAGAAGACGATAATGTGGATGATAAAAATAAATGATTTGCCCGTTTGTAAGACTAGAGAGATGTGGCTTCAGAGCCAAGAGGAGGAGCTCTTAGCTGTGCTAATTAAACAGACTCTGCTACCTTGTCCTCTGAAATTGCCCACTCAGATAATCTCTATTTCCTGTCTTGAGCAAAAAGGTTCAAACTTACAGTATTTCAGATTATTTCAGGCAAGTATCTGAACTAGGTACATAATCTAAGGAAGAAATCCTAAGAATGCTTTAGATCAATGGTGCCCAAACCCCAGCCTGGGGATCATCTGTGGCCCTTGGGAACCTCTAACTGACCCACAGGGAGCCCCCAGTCTCCAATGAGCCTCTGGCCCTCTGAAGACTTGCTGGAGCCCACATTGGCCTGACACAACTGCTCTCAGCTTGAGGGTGACTGTTTGACTGCTTGTGTGAGCTGCAGGCTGAGGGCTCCCTCCACTGCTTGCTGTTTCATGTCCATGAAGCAGCAGTGGCAGCAAGGGAAAGCCTGGCTGTGCTTTGTGCAAGGCTTTTTATAGCAATTGCAAGACCTTCATTCATTCATATAACTACCATCTCTAATATATTCATTTATGTAAATTTTGTCAAATTTGAAATGTAAATTCTTTTTTTCCTGGCCCCCGACAGTGTCAGAGAGGTGACATGGCCCTCCTGCCAAAAGTTTGGTCACCCTGCTTTAGATTGTGTATTTTCCTGGAGGTGAAACCAGGGGAACTCTGAGTACAAATGGCTACTGGTGTTCAGAATTCTGTTCTGCTACTGCTTCAAATTGGAAAGCCCACAATAATAATAATAATAATAATAATAATAATAATAATAATAATAATAATAATAATAATAATAATAAACAACTTTATTTATACCCCACCCTTCTCCCCATAGGGACCCAGGGCAGCACAAAAGTGGTCCAACAGCTTATTCTAATTGCTTAATTCTAAGTTCAGTCTTTGTCATGTCTCCATGCTATTTGTTCTGGTAATGCATGGGGGCCCTCTCTCAGATAGAACTCAAGTTGGTTTTATTTGAATGATGTCAGCCATCAGGTGACATGTATTCCCCTCCCCGAATCAAAACAGTATACAGGTGGTATCCCTTGGGATATGTTCCAAGAACCTCTGCAGATGCAGAAACTTGCAGATAATGAAATCCGCTTGTCTTTGCACTTGTAATCCTCTGGGGGCATTTTGAAAACTGGGGAGGTTGCATGTGGCCTCCACAGCCCTAAGAATGACTTCTAAGGCTTTGGGGAATGTCACTTCCAGTTTTTCGCAAAAACTGGAAGCGATGTTTAAAGGCCTTTGGAGGGCCAGGGAATCCCTCCCTGGCCCTCTGAAGGTCTTGTTATGCCTTTAAATGTCACTCAGAGCTCTGCTCCAGTCATGTTTGGAAGGCTACAGGTCGGGCCGGATCCAGGCTCAACTCAGGTCAGGGGACACACATTGAGTCAAATCTGTGGATGAAAAATCCGTGGGTGATCAGACGTGACCTGTATGTGACATGCAGACTGAATCATCTCTGCATCATTTGCCACCATACAGTTTTTTAAATCCTATACTGCTTGATCTTTCTCCCTCAGAACATTTTTTGACATTACAGCAGCAGAGGCATCTGACAATACATGGTGTTTCAGAATGTTGTCCTCAGACAGTTCTTTCCTCAGCAACTTGTCTTCCCCAACTATCCTTCTCTTGGATTCCTGCTTGCTTTGCTCCTTTCTTCCTCTTTCTGTCCATTTAATGCCTTCTGCTGCTTCTTGCACTCAAATCCTTGATTTTTAAGCAGTATCTAATTCTCTAGGGCAGGGGTCGGCAACCTTAAACACGCAAAGAGCCATTTGAACCCGTTTTCCGGAAAAAATAAAACCTTGGGAGCCACAAAACCCTTTTGACATCTAAAATGAAGATAAGTTTGCGCTCCCCTCTTAGAGTTGCCCCTCTTAGAGTTGTCCAGACCCACAGTTGGAGAACAACAGTTTTAGATTGTGCACAGGTGAACTGCTTGTGAAGGATACTGTCATTCTTTACTGTCATTTACTTCTGTAAATGCCTTTCCACATAATACTACCTCTGAACAAGACCACTTAGTACTACTTAACACTGTTCACAAAAGTGCTCCTGAACAAACAAGCTAAGAGTTCAAAACTGCATAAAATAAAAGGCATACTAACAGTGATTACTTCACAAAAATGAAATATGCTTTGGTGCTACATATACAGTATGTTACAGTATACAAATATATACAGAATAACATCTGGTGCAGGGGTCTCCAAACCCCTTTCAAGTTTCCAAGTGAAGGAAATAGAGCAGTGAGAGTGTGAGTGAGTGACGGGGGGGGGTGCTCTGAATGGGGAGTTTGAAGGCTGTAATCCTGTGCACACTTTCCTGGGAGCAAGCACAATGGGACTTACTTCTGAGAAGACATGCACAGGATTGTGCCCTGAGCTTGGGAGGAGGATAGAGCAGCTGCACTCAATTGCTTGCTTTTGCCTTGGCTCCCTGGGGTCAGGGCTGCTTGTGGGAAAGGGGGGGCATCAGGGTGTTCAATGGGACTTACTTCTGAGGAGACACACACAGGCTTGGGCTGCGGCTCCGGCAGGAGGGAATGTGCGGCGGCGGGGGCTCGCTCTCGGTGGAGGAGCTGCTCCGCCAGCCGTTCGCGCCCTCTCCTATGGGGCGCCGCCACAGCCTGTATGCTCGGGCTGGTGAGCAGCGGCTGCGTCGCGGGAGGGGCGAGCCCCTCCCCTGGGACGGGTTGGCCCCGCACAGAGCCGCAGCTGAAGGCTCAAAGAGCCGCTTGTGGCTCCAGATGGCAGGTTGCCGACCCCAGCTCTAGGGCAAGAAATACTGAGCCATGTCTCCTTGGAAGTTCATCATTTACAACCCAATTCTGAGCTGCCCAGGGTGCGGGACTGCAGCACTGCTGAAAATGGCTGCCGCCACATCCTGCATGCCTCAGGCAGCCTCTGGTGGCTGCTCGGGAGAAGGAGACTTTTGTCCCCTTCCCTTGGGTAAACTGAGTAGCCCTGCAATGGGGCTACTCGATTCACCACCAACCAAAAGGTCGGTGGTGAATCAAGAGCCTCTGTGTAGGGTGGTGAGCCCAACACAGAGGCTCTGGACCTGGTGGAGCTAAGCTCCAACAGTTCCACCTCCCTCCCTCTCTGCTCCCTCCCCCTGGAATGCCTCCTCTCCGCTCCCTCCCCATAGAATGCCTCCTCTCCACTCTCTCCCCACCCTCTGCCCGCTTCCTCCCTCCCCGGAATGCCACCTCTCCCACGCCCCTGCTTGCCTCTCTGCTGCTTGGTGGTCCATGCAACTGCCAAGCATTGGAGATCTGGCAGCTGCCTGGCACTAGCCAGCCCAGTGGCAGGGCCTGCAAACATACCTTACGGTATGTTTCTGACAATGCACACCACCAGTAAGCCAGCGCGCACTGTTCAGGATTGGGCAGTTAGACAGGTATCCTTTCACCCTGAGTGGTAGGAGTAATTATACTAACTCAGTAGTAAGGAAAGACACTCCAGATATTTGGTGGTGTTGTTGAGTCGTGTTTGACTCTTTGTGGCCCCATGGACCAGAGCATACCAGGGCCCCCTGTCTACCATTAACTTCCAGAGTTTGTCCAAATTCATGTTCATTGCCTCCATGGCACCATCTCATCAGCAGTGATGCAGCTTGCAATGCAGCCCTGAGATAAGGGAACTAAGGATCCCTTACCTTGAGGAGGCTTCTACAACTACTTTCCCGCTATAGGATGCAGTACACACCCTGTTGGCACAGTTGCATCAGTGCTGAGAAGTTGGGTAGGATTGGGCCCGAAGTACGTGAATGGGATACATCCAGTTAACTTGCTTAGGGCCTAATCCTATCCAACTTTCCAGCACTGACGCAGCTGTGACACTATTGAAAAAGGATAAACTGAGGGTGAGAGGGAAATACTCAAAAATGGGATACATCAAGTATACAGATGAGACAAGGCTGGAAAAGAATAGTTAACAGCCTGGAAGACTGAGTTAGGGTTCAAAATGATCTCAACAGGCTTTTGACAGTCTCAATACCAACAAGACAAAGTTCAACGAAAACAAATCTGAAGTCCTACTAGTAGGAACAAAAATCAGAAGCACAAGTACAGGATGGGGGAAACTTGGCTTGGCAACAGCTTGTGTGAAAAAATAAATCTAGGTGTCTTATTGAACCACAGGCTGAATGTGAGGTACTGGAATGATACAGGTGCAAAAAAGCAAATGCATTGCTGTGCTGCATTAGCAGAGGCATTCGGTTCAGGTAATGAGAAGTAATAATTCCACTCTATAGTCAGATCTCAGTTGGAATACTACATCCAGTTTGGGGCACCATGTTTTAAGAAAGTCAGTTGGAAGTGGGTTGAGAGGAGGTCAGGACAGGTAATACACAGAGTGTCAAAACCCAGTCCTGTCTGCAATGGTTAAAAGAGTTTGGTATGTTTAGTCTGGAGAAGAGAAGACTAAGGGGAGATCTGATCAGTTTCTTCAAGTATATTGACTTGCTTTCTCTGATTCCTGAGGGCAGGACTAGAATTGACAGATTAAGACTAGAGGGAAGTTGATTTATGCTTGATGTGAAGAATTTCCCAACTGTAAATGCTGTTTACACTGTCACCCCCCAAAGAATCACGCGAGACATAGGCTTGGAATGATTAAATTTTATTAGTAAACAACAAACCTGCAGCAGGGAAAATTTTAACTAAAATCCCCCAGCATGCTGGCATCTAATTGATTGGGGGAAATGGCGCTGGCCATCTACTTCCCCCTGACCCCAGTCGGGCGTCACATCCTGACTCAAGGCATCACTTAGTCGAGGACTGAATTATCCTATCACAGCCAACCCGGAAGGTTTGAGGCAGCCGGCCAGCACAGACCCTCACCGGAAAACCTTGTCAGGTCTATGTTCTGGGTAAGACAGAAACACAGCCAACTAGGTGGTTCAGGAACAGGTGCAGATTGCTGGAGTCAGCAGGATCAGCAAACACCTGTGACTGCCTCACCCTGGGTGTGGCTTAGCCTATACTGATTGGCCACTCCAAATACTTAATGTTTGGTCTATGGAGCTTCCAGCGCAGCAATAGGAGTGTAGTAGGAGACTACTGAACTACTGCCAGTAAGTTGGGAGGCTGGATGTGAGTATATACATGTTGTTACTGACCATGGAATGAACTTTGACTGTGTATCTTGGAAAACTGATTTGAATTTGTTGTTTATGGACTGACTGCTCATTGTGCTGACTAGGACTGTTTACTGATTACTCTACCTGTGATAACCCTTGCTCTGAAATATAACCACTGCATTCAGAGAACTCTGCTGGTGTATGCTGTTTTGTGTGCCTGCTCATCCAAGGTTCCATACAACTCTTTACCAGACAAAGGGTTGCAACTCTAACAAACCTTGGGTAAGCCTTTGCTTGAACCAGCCAAGGGGCTTGCCAGCCAGCCTCACTAACCTGCACAAGTGTTGTCAGAGTGGTTCTGGCCTTGCTAACCTCAGTACGTATGCCTGCCCCTGCTCCTGGCTACCCAGCCAGCACGCCACCTGCCTAGCCCCAAACCTATTTCCAAAGAACTCCCACTTCAACCACGTCCAATGCCAGTCTGGGGTAGGTGAAAAAACTGCCAACCAACAGCCAATCAGGTTAGCAGCAAAAAATTCCTACCTGGTCCACAAAAAAGCGACCAACTAATCTCAGACTGAACACAGGGTGGGCGCGTGGGTGGGGCTTGCCAACTCGGCATGAACCGAAGCTGGGCAGCCTGAGAGCCCCAGCAACAGCCACACCAAGCCCCCTCACTCCAGCAAGCAGCCAATTGCCTGCCTGTATTTTCCTGCCTCTGTCTTGCATGCAGAGGGGGAAGGGCAGTGCAAATGGGGCAGGGCTGCAAGTGCCCTACCAGAGTTGGCACTGGTACAGTTTGTCGACTGCAGTTGTGGACTGTCCCTCATTGGTTGTTTTCAAGTAGAAGTTGGGAGGCCATCTGTCAGAGATACTGTGGTCACTTCTGCTTGGCCAGGGGATTGGAATAGATGAGCCCCAGGATCCCTTCCAATTCTAGCATTCTTTTATTCTATAAGAGCAGTGGGACAAGACAAGTTAGCTAAGACTTTAAGTCTTGACAGGGGAAGGCTATAGTTTGTGGCTGGACTGGCAGAAACTCCCAGAAGAACTCGATCACAAATGAAGGAATCGACACTTTCTTTTTTCACCTGTGGCTACAGCTATGAATGTCGCACGTTGTGGAGCCTCACATCTAGATTGGTTTGGCTGGGATGGGATTACTTATTGACTGTGAGTGGTGTTTTGGCCTTGAATTTTCTTTGAATCAGTTTTTTGTTCTGTCAAGCATCACGGGCTCACAGTATGGCATGGCTTGGCTCAAAGTGGCATCTCTGCATGGTGGTGATGAATTGTTTTTAGGACAATTTGGCTGGGATTTACCCAAACCTCTTCAGGCCATTTCAAGTGCTTGTGTTAACATTTCTCCCACCCACCCTCTTTTTTCTTTGAACAGCCACCCCCTTTGAAACGTTCCTCATTTCAAAAAGTTATTTTCCATACAACATGGAAAATAACTGCATTTCTTTGGGTTTGGGTTATGCTATGGTATTATAACCTGATGTACACAGTTTAAATTCTGAAATGTCAGTTGTGGGTTCTGCACTTTTCAACTTCTTTGTTCACTACCATTTTTGAAGACATAGAGGAATTGTGGCCACATCGGTTTTCAACTTTGGTGATATAATATTGCTTTGTGTCCTACATACAATGTCCTGAGGAATGGACAAGACACAGCATCCTGTTCCTCCTACAGATTTTTTTTTTCCCCTAAGCACTTTCTTTATAAGCTCCTGAACAGAAAGTACCTGGTAGTGCTCTTTTTCTCTAAAATATATTAATCTTTTTAAATCAGAACTGGGGATTCTTTCTGCTGCCATGTGAAGATCCTGAGGGGACCCTATTGACGTATCGTTCAAGTCTGAGCTTAGAGGACACCAACAGCAATACATAATGAGATAGCAGAAAATAGCATGAAGGAGCAAACTCTCAAGGGTATCATTTGTTTCACATGATACCATGTAGACAAACTATGTGACTACAAATAAAAAATAAAGGAGACAGAATTTATCTGACAAGTAGGATGCAGCAAGCGGTGTTACTTGCTTGGGACAAACACAGAGATCCATCCCAATGAGAAACAAAGGACCAAACTACCTATGCACATTTTCCAATAGTCAGCCTCACTGAACAAAATAGGACTTGGTAAACAGGCATAGGAGTGTGCTGTTTATGCATGTAGTATATTGTGTCCCATGTCTTCAAATTCAGTCATGCAAAACAAGCAGGGAAGGGATTTCCTCCCCTTCAAGGAGAAGGCCATGTTGGGGGAGGAAACTGATAATGGGGCCATTTGATATGGCTGTCAAAACAGTGCTAGCAGCCATTTTCCCTTTGCTTGTGGTTTTTTGATCCAAACTTTTATCTCCAAAGTCAAATCCTGTTGCAGTAGAATGATAGACTGCTACATAACTAACCTATTATAGCATTGCATGAACTCTTGTGCAAACTCTTTTGCAAGTGTTTTTTGCACTTTTGCAAAACAGTGCTAGCTGTATCCTGTGCTGTCAAAGAGAGAAGTGAGGACGAATTTCCAGCTGTATCCTGTGGTGCAAATTGGAAGGAGCTTGTCTTCCCAATCCTATCCCTTGCCGCATGATAGCATGTAGCCGAACCAACAGAGGCAAGAGGTAAGTAAAAATATTACCCCTGGTAGGCTGCCCAGTCACCTATGGGTCTCTTCAGGCATGTCTCTTATGACAGAAGGGGAGAAACCCAGATTGGTTGGGAAGCTGCTGATGCATGCTTCAGCATTAACTAAAGCTTCAATCCTATACATGCTTTCCCAGGATTAAGCCCCATCAAATACAATGGGACTTCCTCTGACTAGACATGCTTAGGCTTGCGCTCTAGAAGACCTGTTTGTTTCTCACAATATGGTGTTGTGCCTTAATGGAAATAAATTCTGCCTGTTATTGGTGAAAACATTTTTTTTTTGAGAGAGAGAGAGCTTGTTTCAAAGAAAGTTTTAGTCCTGCTTCTTCAGTAACAAAGGAAGTATTGGTGCTAAAAGATGCTGTGTGATGTATGGCATTTTTTAAAGCTGTTAAAAGGCTCTTAACAGGTCCATAAAATATTTGTCGCCTCCTCCTGCTCCTTCAGAAATTTTTACTTTAGTATTTATCTCCTTGGTTTATACCAAATTTCCTCCCCTTTAAAACACAAGTTATTAATTATTTCTGAGATGTCAGTATCCAGCTCCCCCTCCAGCTATTAAAAATGTACATGCTTAGTAGTTTTATTATTTAGTATTGGAAGACTTAGTACGAAAAGAAGAACCCCACAAATCAATCAGATGAGACACGGAAATGGAGTACCACATATTATACTTTTAAAAGTTCATTTGCTGCATTGATTGGAGGTGGAGTTAACGTAGTAGGACAAATACCAAGACTTCCCCCCCAGATATTTTCCAGAATTTTGCATTGGATGATGGAATGACGTTTCTTCAACTCATGCACTGCTAGGTAATTTAATTTTGTTGTAAGTCATTCTATCCATACAGAGAAACAATATCACAGGAGTTATGTAAGTAGCAAGGACAGCATAAATGTTGAAGGTCAGCACTTCAGCATTTACTGCAATCTATTCATATATGTAAAACATATTGCAATAAACTCTGAATACTAAATACATTGTTAGAATTTTGCAAAGAGGTAAAATTTGGTGAACAGAATACAAAGCAAAGTTGATGGATGGAGGGATCAATTATGAATTAAGGTACTCAGCTTTAATTATTCTAATATTTAAAAGGGATTGCTGCCAGAGGTCAAATGCACACTACACATTTGGTGGGGAAATTACCTTTTTTCATTTTCTAAGAATTACTAGTGGCGATCAGCAATAGATTATGATGGTGGGGGTAGGAGGGCAAAGAAGGGAAGGCAACTATTATCCTTGCATTCCGTTCTTATCTTCCACCCGCTGTAGATGGGTCCTTTTGTGAACCACCTGCTCCGCTTAGATAATCTCAGCCTAGATGGGCTTGCTGCAGCGAGTCATTTCAGGATATATTTAGGGCCCAATCCTATCCAACTTTCCAGCACTGGTGCAGCCATGCCACTGAGGCATGCGCTGCATCCTGCGATGGGGGGCAGTCACGGAGGCCTCTTCAAGGTAAGGGAACATTTGTTGCCTTATGGGCCCGCACTGTGAGTGCATTGGCACTGGAAAGTTGGATAAGATTGGGCCCTTTGTTTCTTAATTTTCTTGCCTGAAATGTTTGTGTATCTTGAAATCACCAGAACAGGATTTGACTTTGGAGATAAAAGTTTGGATCAAAAAACCACAAGCAAAGGGAAAATGGCTGCTAGCACTGTTTTGTAAAAGTGCAAAAAACACTTGCAAAAGAGTTTGCACAAGAGTTCATGCAATGCTATAATAGGTTAGTTATGTAGCAGTCTATCATTCTACTGGTGCAGAGAGTTCACAAGAGGTTGCAGAAACAGAAAGGCATCTTTGGATCTTTTTATTTTTCTTGTGCAACATTTAAGCCCCAAAAGAAAAAGCAGGCCTCTCATGACCAGAAGACACTTTTTGCATGTGGAATGGCCCCTGTGGATCCAGCGCATAGTTTCCATGTCTTTGAAACCTATCATTTCAAACCATGTCAACCATAAGCCTTAGTTGGAACTGGTAGGCTGTTGGCAGCAATGTCCATTATAGCAGCTGTTGTCTTTCTCAGGAATTCTCTGCTACTGATTATCTTAAACCAATATCCATAGGGATACTCACTGAATGTATTTACAGCAAAGGCTACTGCCATTATTTCCTTTTCTAACTCTGAAACACAGACCACTGCTTGTGGCAAGTACTGTGAAGAATAGCACATAACTCTCATTTATCACAGGGGCGTCCAAACTTTTTGGCAGGAGGACCACATCATCTCTCTGACACTGGGTTGGGGGCTGGGGAAAAAATAATGAATTTACATTTAAAATTTGAATAAATTTACATAAATCAATATATTAGAGATGGAACTTATATGAATGAATGAAGGTCTCGCAGTAGCTCAAGGCCTATAAAAGACCTAGCACAAAACAAGGTCGGCCTTTGCTGCTGCTGTTGCTTCACAGACGTGAAACAGCAAGCAGTGGAGGGAGCCCTTGGCCTGCAGCTTGTGCGAGCGGTCAATCAGTCAGCCCTTGCACTGAGAGTAGTCGTGTCGGGCCAGCACAGGTTCCAGCAAGTCTTCAGAGGGCCAGAGGCTCATTGGAGACTGGAGACTCCCCGCAGGCTGGATTGGGAGTACCCGAGGGCCACAAATGACCCCTGGGCTGGAGTTTGGGCACCCCAAGTTATGTTACATCCAGTATGCAAACTCTAAAGTAGGGCAGTATCTTTATTAGACCAACCAAGATATCACAAAGTAGTCAGCAAGCCTTCAGGTTCTACAGTACTCTTCTTCTGGCTGGATGTTAACAAAATGGGGGTGAGGCTGGGGAAGCAGAATAGACAAAGCAGAGCTTAATGGGAAATCTTCCAGTGCCTGCAGTTTGTAAAAGTCTTGATGTTTTATGCAGACTTAATGAGATAAGCCTCTGCTAAATGCAGGATAGATTTTCCTTTTGCCACAGGCCACTTAGACGAAGAAATAGACATGGCTGTTCCCCCATTTTGGAAACTTTAAAATCTAGCCATAACACACACACTCACATTGCACAAACGCCTTGCGCTTGAAGACAAGGATAATTTTATATCATAATCAATCTTGATGTTCTTTCTGAAACCATAGCTGAAATCCTGAGTGTTACATCCAGGCACAGTCCCTTTCAGTACAGCCCATGCGCCTCAATCCTCTCCTCCTTTGAACCCAGAGCCCCTGCTGCAGGCCTCTGTTTTAAAACCTTAACAGGGGAATGTATATAGAACCTTATTAACCTTTTGTGTTACCAAGAACTATGCAGAGCCTGAAACAAAGTACAACAGATGGAAAACTGGAGACAAGCTCAAATTTCTTACTCCCTTAACATATTTTAATGTACCAGTCCAAACAGTAATTCTCTGTATGTTGAAATTCAAGTTGCAGCTTTTGGAAAGGGAGTGGCACACCTCCTGTGTGTCAGCTGAAGCTGCATGTACTGGGTGGCATTTTAGCATTTTATTTCTGTCCTGGGGAAAGCCGCATTTGTTGGCTTCATACCTGTTAGACTACGGTTAGAATTACTGTTCTATTTTCTGTTCCTGAAGTCTTCCAGCAATCCTATATGTAACTTGGATTTTGTATTCTAGTATGAATTTTTGGACAAAACTCTCAGCAGTGAGGGGTTCACTATCATTCCTTGACAGTATTCTTCAATCTATGGGTCATGGCCTGAATGGGGTCCCAAAGCCTCATTTGGGGGGTCATAAGAGCCCCGCTGGATCAGGCCAAAGGCCCATCTAGTCCCATTTCCTGTATCTCACAGTGGCCCACCAGATGCCTCAGGAAGCCCATGAGGAAAAAAAAAGAGACCTGCATCCTGGTGCCCTCCCTTGCATCTGGCATTCTGAGGTAGTCTACTTCTAAAATCAGGAGGTTGCAAATACCCATCACAGCTTGTAACCTGTGATGGACTTTTCCTCCAGAAATTTGTCCAATCCCCTTTTAAAGGTACCCAGGCCAGATGCCATCGCCACATCCTGTGGCAAGGAGTTCCACAGATTAATTACACGCTGGGCTATTTGCCGGATGCAAGGGAGAATGCCGGATGAAAGGGAGGGCACCAGAATGAGGTCTATCTGGTGTGCTCCCTGGGGCATTTGGTGGGCCACTGTGAGATACAGGAAGCTGGACTAGATGGGCCTATGGCCTGATCCAGTGGGGCTGTTCTTATGTTCTTATGCTGGGTAAAGAAATATTTTATTTTGTCTGTCCTAACTCCCAACACTCAATTTTAATGGATGTCCCCTAGTTCTGGTGTGGTGTGAGAAGAAAAAGAACATCCCTCTATACGCTTTATCCATCCCCTGCATAATTTTGTATGTCACAGTCATGTCTCCACTCAGGCGCCTTTTTTCTAGACTGAAGAGCCCCAGACACCATAGTACGTTGTAGTGTAGTGTTGTGACCCCAAAGGCGAGTCACAGCAACCTTTCAAAGCCTGTATAAGAGAGGGCTTGGATCTAATGCAATAATGGTACTGCCTTATGAAAACTGAGTTCTTGATATAATCCTGCATAGCCCCTTGTTTTTAGTTTGTCCCACAATTCCTAAGATAAGCCCTGAGCAGACAGCTACTTCACAGAGTCATTTTAAAGCACAAGAGATAGAGGGGAAAAAAGGCTGGGTGGAGGTGGACGGTGATGGGGTGGGGAGTAGGCAGATCAGGTCCTGGTTGGGGGGGGGGATAGGTTGTGGGTCCCCTGTCCCATTTATTTATTTATTTGGGTTGTGGCACAAAAAGGTTGAAAAACACTGCTCTATGTGAAGGGATAATTTTTGCTGAAATTAAAATCTCAGGCAGGTGCTGTACAGGAGCAGAAACTCTGTAAGGAAGGCTAAAGTCTGGAATTCTGGCTGGATGGGTCAGAGAACACACAGGAAGCATTGGTTGAAAGAAAAGGGCTGAGCAAGCTGATAGGCAGCATCTGATCAGTGCAGGGCTGCTCCAGTCACTGGGCCCAGTTTGGCTAAATTGGTCAAATTGCTGTACGCCCTGCCCTGCTTCACAGTATGGAAGGTGGTACCTGGCCACATTACTGTGTGGACTGCATGACACTACTGTATCTGGCCTCACAACACCAGATGGGGTGATGGCTGGAGACACAGTACCAGCAGCAAGGTATGGCTGTGTGATGGCCTGACCCTTCAAAAGAGGCACAAATTGGGGAAGGAAGATGCAAAGTGGAAGAAAGAGCAGAAGATGGCAGCAACTGGAGAAGTTTCGCCCTCATTGCAGGGACAACTATGGGGAAAGCCTCCATCTCTTGTGGTAGTGGTACTTGAAAAAACTTCCATGGGAAGTACTGCTAAAAATGGTACTCCCCTCCCCCCATAAAACTGAAAAGCCAAAATATTCCCCAAGACATTGGAAATACCTGCGGCGGGGTGTGCATCTGGCCTGATTGTAACTTCTTTTATGGTTAACTGCCAAGACCTGTTATTTTCTGGAGGCACGCTCAGGTACTGAGCTTTCAGTTGAGATTGTGCTTATATTTTGAACTGTTCCTGAAACATTTATGCTGTTTATATTATTTTCTTTAACTTGGTAACGTTGAGTGTGCTTTGTTAATTTTTTTTTACGTTTTGTTGTTTACTGCCTTGAGCATTTGTATAAAAAGGCAGATATAGAAAAGGTTCAAAATAAAGAAATAACAAAGGCCCCTATGTCAATTTTTAGAGCTATGATTCTCGTGTTTGAAATGGATCTGGCAGACCTTACAATCGAACTCCATACCCAGTAGCAAGAAATTCTTGGCAGGGTGGTACAGGAACTTGAGTCTAGCCGTTATACTTGCCAGCCGTTATTCTTGCCAGCTGTTATACTCCCAGGAATTTGGGGACTATGGCAGAGGCGCAGAAAAATACTCATGTATTTTGGAAACTACTTAAGCAAGAGGCATTTTTTAAAGTGGTGATCCTTTTATATTCAGCAGAGGGGTAGCAATTCTCCACTATAGCATCTTTTCCAAAGATTGTTTAATACTGTTTTTTTTTTTCCTGCATCTTTTAGATTGTGAGCCCTTTTGGAAAAGGGAACCATTTATTGTACTGAATGATGAACTTTTTTTTTCCAAATGAAAAACAGCATAGAAATAGAAACAACTATTAAGCATTTCCCCTCTAGTGAGGACTGCCATTTTAACAAATATAGATTCCACACTGAATCAAGTGTGAACACAGCCAGTGAAGTGATGGGGGCAGAAACCCCTGAGCCACCTAGGAAGGGAACCAAGAACCAATTTGTTGCCACTGGCTGCATTAAATATTTTATGCTTTGAATTTGAGCAGCAATGGCAGAGTTTGCTGACGCTTGGCTTTTTCTTCGCACACGAAAGTGGTTGAGGACTGTGGAGAGGGAAAAATAAACGCACAGCCCTCCCCTGTCCCTTTAGACTCTGGTGGTTTGGAGGGCAATGTATGGGGTGCTGCTTTTGAATGGGATGCGCACGGTTATGTCTTCAATGTTTCAGCTGCTCCCCACATGGTGTGGAGACCCACATGCAAGCCTGCTGTATTCTGCTGTAGGCAGAGAAGAGCAGACAGTCACTTTGGCATCCCACTCGCAGTGCTTGCTGTCTGAGATCCTTTACCTGAGTATTCTTTTCACTACGCCTCCTGCCAGGGCCTGTTTACTAAGAATTACTGGGGGTAACGCCACTGTTGCTAGGCAACAAGACCTAGCGTTTCTGCCACCCGAGCCAGTTGTCAAACTGAGTGGTTGGAGTGGTCTCTTCTTTGAAATGCAATAAACCCCGGCAACTCAACTGAGTTACCAATCGCGGTTGCGTAAGATTAGACTTACCTGTGTAAAGCCATATTATCGATCTATGGTGTTGGAAACAACCCAGACATTAGCTAGGAAAAAAGAGTTGCGCAGGACAGATGGCGATCTGTTTTTAATCAGCTTTGCTGAGAGCTAAAAGGAGCTGCATGAAATGGACAATCGGGGTAAGACGCAAAGTGCTTTGCAAACTTAAAGTTGTATGTATGCTTAACCTCGGAGTAGCTTTTAAAAAACATGCAACATATGCATTGCTAAATGTTGTTTTTGAACTCTTCGTGTGTGCTGGGGAGGGGGATTGCCTGTCATAATGGATGTGCAAGTGGGAATAGTTATTGGTGTGGTGTGGCAACAGGCGCTTCAAAGGCAGAACTGTTAAGCTGTGGTCCTGTATAGATTAGCTATAGAGCTGAATGGCAGGCTGTCAGAGGTTTACATCCATGACAGGATTTGAAACTTCAGGTCTTTGTGCCAAAATCCATTTTTGCAATACATTTAGGTTTCATATATAAGTTTTCCTCCATTTATATTACCATCTGATTTTAGATTACTTCCAGTTGTATATTTTGCTTCTATAATATACAGTCTCGTTTACTTAAGGATATTCAAATCAGACAGATAACGAGTCCAGACAATTGGGAATGACAGTCAAGTAGCATAGTGATACCTCAAGGTTTATAAATGGGATTCTACTGCAACAGTTATTTCAACATGCACATGCAATAGATTTGGCTCATAGCTATATGTGTGATAATAAAAAGAACCATTTCTCTTCATATATTGTTTTTATTTTCTTATGTACAGATGTCACCGGCTCTTCAGGTGTGTGTTACTGGTCATGAGAGAAACTCAGCACTCCCAGGATTTCAGTTTAAAATGAAATGCTGCATTGTCTCTAAAGTGGGCTGCCCAAGCACATTGCCACTGATGCAGTGCTCATTATTTATTTAGGAATGCCTTACCAAGAGGAGACCTTCCTGTAAGCATGGTTTACCTGGCTCTCCCCTTGCACTGTGGTTTCTTGTTTCATGCCATTGAAACATTCATCATGGCTTTTTACACATCCTTACCCCTGGCCAGCTCACAGGGATATTTCCCAAGACTTGAAAATGTGGGTGCTTTCAAGAACATTTCTGTCGTGCCAACTCAAGCTACCTGTGGACTGCCAGATCGGAGTGCTTTTTGTCAAAGTTCTGTTGCTGTTGAAAGTATTCACTCGTGTATCCAGCAGTTTTGTATTCAGGATTGCCCATATAGATCATCAGCTGCCTCCTATACTGCCATTCTCTCAGAGGGCCTGGGCACCTGCCTCACTCAGGATAAAAATGATTTGCACCCCGGATCTCCTAACAACTCATCAAGCTTTATTTTTCGTAACCTAAAGGGTTGCTATTCTACTTCCCATGCTTGGAAGCTTGGAACTTCATTTACCCTAACCGTCTGGTTGAAACCTGAGAAAGAAGGTGTAATGTAAGTAGCTGGCAAGTGCTTACTTAATATGCAAAAATGAGTCATAGTATCAGAAAAAGTCACTATTTTGCATGCAAATAAGATGAATATCATACTAAACACTTTGATTTTATTGGAACTTAGAAAGCTCATGTGGTACAGCCCTACTTCAGAATGCATGGGGCAGCACTGCATGTTTCATTGCTTCACCATAGCAAAGATCCTTTGTCCATAGAAAACAAGCCAGGCAGGAGGCATGTTTCAGCCTAATCTCCCTTTTGTGCTTATTTGGTTGGCAACCTTCAGTCTTGAAAGACTATGGTATAAGCCTACAGCACTCGGTATTCCCAAGCGGTCTCCCATCCAAGTACTAACCAGGCCTGACCCTGCTTAGCTTCTGAGATCAGATGAGATCAGGGATGTGCAAGGCATGTTGCTGTGCTTATTTATATGCAAGCAAAGTGTAATCCAAAGCACTCAATGAGCCGGTGTAAGTCCCTTACAACGGGGACTCCTGCGGAGTTTGAGAAGCAAGGTTCTAGAAGATTCAGCTCCAGTTCTGCTCCCTTCTCATGCTTGCCATTTCTCCAGAGTCTCCATTTCCTAGTTTTATTACAGTGGTAAGCTGCATGTGCATCCATTGTGATCTAGGTTAATTTTTTTTTTCCTATGAGACCTTTGATAACTGAGACTGTGCTCTCTCCATGTTAGCACATATCAGCTATGCATGCTGGAATTAGAACTTAATTGAGAAGATTCTTCAGCTACATTTCCCCCTCCCATCATGTTCAGAATGCATGAAAGTACCATAAAATAAAAACGGCAGACCCACACCTTAAGTGTATTCAACTTACGCAAATTCAACTATACATGCTTGGCTCAATCACTGGTGCAGAACTGAGTAGCCCCATGTAGGGCTTTCAGGCTCAGGAAAGAGGTTAGGATGCGGTGCAGGCCTCCCCCACCATCCCTGCCCCCTCCCAGGCCTGAACCATCCCCCTCCATGTCCCAATTCTTCCCTCCCTCTGGCTCCCCACTGGCTGGCATTGGACCTACCATGACCAGTGGGCGCTGCTCTCAAGCTGGTGGAGGCCTGCGAGTGCAGGTTTCTCCACCGGTGGCACTGGCCTCCACATGGTCACAACATGCTTTATTGCACGTCTGCAACAGCATACATGACCATCCTGCCAGTGGGAGTTGGTTTAAGATTGGACTTCCCATAAGTGTATGCCCCAGAGGAAGTGTGAGACCAGAGCCATGAATCTGCTGTTCCATGTCAGTCTCAGTTCTCATGTGCCTCTCGCAGTATGATACTAGTTTTTAAAGAGAGTCCGCATCTTTCAGGTTTAAGATACTTTCAAGGGTAGTTTTGAGTAAATGTGATTTTCACCTTATCCCCACTGACTTTGGAACCCAAACCCCATGTAAGATGAGGGTCTACTGTATCTGCATAGCATGTTGAAAGTAAAAGAGTGTATTTTGTGGATTGTTTTGGGGTGTCCAAATTGGTAACAGAACGTTGGGGGAAAGGTTGAGGAAAACAGCTCTGAAATTCATTCACAGCCAATGCCAACAACTTGGGAAATTCCTGTTCTGTCTTCCAACAGCCTAATGAGGTAAGAGGATTTCAGACAAGTACTGGGATTTGGATGAAATATCAACAGATTAATGTCTCAATCCTATCCCCCACCAATCTGTGCAATGCAGTGGCTCTGTCACAGCCCAGGGTCTTTCTGACCAATCTTACACACGCCTGGTTCACTGGCCAAACACCCCCCCCCCCCGTGAGTCAGACATGCATGTTCCCAATTTGTTCTTGTGTTTCCTATTATCTCAAGGCTCTTTCCACTCCCTGAGAGAGCAGGGCACAGTTCCCAGGCCAATTGCTGAGTATAAGTTCTTGCACATGTTCACCTGACTGGCCCAACCTACCAAGCAGCTGGGCATACGAGTCCTCAGGGCAAGCTGCCCTATGGTTGGTGCTACCACTCCTTATAACAGCCAGTTCTTCAGCCAAGGGGGAGCTCAAGTCATATGGGCTCCCAGTTCTTGCAAGTTTTGAGCTCACCAAACTCGAGGGACTCAGGCCTCAAGACTCTGGTTCATTCCAGTAGCAGACTGACAGCCCAATCCTGAGCTGCCCGGCACGCAAGGCTGCTGCTGTGCCAAAATGGCTTCTGCAGCATCCAACAGATGCTGGGCAGCCTGTGGTAGCTCCTCAGAGGAAGGGGACATTTGTCCCCTTCCTCCAGGTAAGAGAAGTAGATCCACAATGGGGAGCTACTTGATTCTGCAGCAGCTCTTGAACCTGTGCAGAATCAAGGAGTCCTGTGTTGGGATGCAGGGCCTGACATGCAGCTCAGGATCTGGTGGAGCTGAGCTCTGCTGGTCCCGCCCCCTCCCACCACGCTCCCTCCCCTGCCATGCCTTCTCCCCACCCTCTTCCTGCTCTACCCCCAACTCCCCTGCTCTGGAACACCTCCCCTTGCCTTCTCTCACACCTCTCTGCTACCTGGCGGTCCAGGCAAGTGCTGGGCAGTGGAACACAGGCTCAGGGCTGGAGTTGGCCCAGCGTGGGCTTGTACTGGGTAGCTCTGGTGCTGGGCCCGCAGTAAGGCTTGTATATATGCCTTATGGCACATTTGCAAAAGTGCGCACCAGTGGTAAGCCGGCTCGTCGGGCTCTGAATTGGGTCCTGAATGGCCTAGGCCAGACAGAGAGACACAAGCCTTTAAGAATGGAATGGTTTATTTAAAGAATATAATTAATGTTGCATGTTACTTTGAAAGGAACTTGGGTATTTCAAAGAATAAAAACAGAGGAGCCCGTATCCGTGGATCCTGTATCCATGGTTTTGGTTCAGTTCAGTTCAGATCCATGTCTGCCCATGTCCTGCTCTGGAGGTGAGGGGAGCTGGGATCCCCTGACATCCAGAGGGTTTTCCAAGCCCCACAGAGCTCGCACACGTCTGCCTGTGGCCTCTGTGGACCTCAAAATGACTGTCTAAAGTGGAAAAAATGCTACCAGTTTTCATCAAAACCAGAAGTGATGCCTTTAATGCTTCCTAGGGCCTCGCTATGCCTCATAAGGCATTTAAAATGTCACTTCCGGTTTTGAAGAAAAAACGGATGTTGCGGGTTTTTTTGCTTTAATCCGTCATTCTGAGCCCCTCAGAATGCCCTCCAGAGGCGAGGGGAGCCCAGCTCCCTTACCCTTGGAGGGCAGGGTTGGGGCATCCCTGGGTATCTGCAGTTTCACTTAACCACGGGGGGTTCAGTGGATACCGGGGCACGCTGGTACATTACAAAAACAATGCTAAAACATTGCATCCTGAGATGGAGTGGGATTGGTGGTGCTGACGCGCCCCATATTCTATCACTGATATAGGGTGGAACCTGAAATTAATGCTTATTTTGAATTCATCAAATTCAGCATACTTCCTTCTCCCAGAATTAATCTTTCAGTATACCAACAGGTATTGCTATTATCAACTTTTTAAAGAGTTGTGCAATTTCTGAATATTTCACAATCCAAGAAAAAATTGAATTTCTTTTTTTCCAAAAAAGAAGCAACTTCTAGAAGAGTTGCTATACCGATGGATAAGGCACTTACTAGTTACGCATTTGAGTTGTGCATTTTTCCCCTGATTAATTTATGCATTTCCCCCTATACTTATGAGTTATTCCATGTATGTGTAAGAAAACTCACTTACTCTTCATTTGATGATAAATAGGTTGTAGACCACATCCGTAACAACTTTTTTTGTATTTTGTGGTACCACACATCAAGGTCACTTGTCTTGTTAAAGTCATGACACCCGTGGGGTGGTCCACATGTGGGCATGTTTGTTTTCAGATAAGCAAAATTAATAAACCC
Organism: Tiliqua scincoides; assembly: GCF_035046505.1. Classification (NCBI taxonomy): domain Eukaryota; kingdom Metazoa; phylum Chordata; class Lepidosauria; order Squamata; family Scincidae; genus Tiliqua; species Tiliqua scincoides. The sequence continues at coordinate 253,507,662 of NC_089821.1, forward strand.
TGGATTATCCCATTATTGTTTATCCAGGAACTGGGCAAATCCGGTTCCTAAATATTTTCCTACTTGGCTGTGTCTTCTCTCAAATATTTGTTAACAAAAAACTAGCATGTTTACACACAAACAAAATCAGCAATACATTAAGAAATGCACTTTTAGTAAACTTACAGACTGCATTTTGGCTTCGAAATTCTGTTGACAAACTGATGGGGTCTGAGACAAGGTAAATGCAAAAATTCTGTGTTGGAGGTCAATAGTATTCCAAGTTTGCAAATGAAAAATGGAGACTGAGAGATCATGGTTTGTTCAAGGCTACTTAAGAAGTTGATGGCTGAGGACAGTTGGAACCCAGTTCTCATAGTCCAGCACCATGACAAATACTAACATCTATGCAGAAAAGGAGAGGGAGATATCTGAAAGAACCAAGGATTGCATATGAAAAAATACTCTAAGTATTGTTTGATGATAATGCAACTAATATGCAGCTAATAGTGATGCATATTAGCTAGATAATGCAGCTAATATGCAACCACCAACATATCATTGGCAAATTATTGCTAAATTTCAGCAAAGTCCCAGTGAGTTCAACATAATAATATATAACATCATTAAAGGGTGCTAAAATACATCATCATTGTGTTCCATAAAGTGCCTTATGAAACACACTCCCTAGAATACTGCACAACATAAACCTGGGTCATTTGTTCCCTTCTTGTATTATCATTCGGAATTCCTGATCGTACAAAGAGGCATTGTGTAAATGTGTGAAGCTCAGGTTGGAACCAATGGGCAAAGTTCTGTTACCCCCCTGCACTTTCAGTACATGCATGGAGAGACATTGAACAGGGCATATGTCCATAAATTCACTGTTAATTAAAGCATGTGTAGATCCATTTGAATGACTGTATTTGTAGCTGGAGTGACAAGATACTGGTCTACACTGTCATTCTAATTATGCAGCCTTAGTCATGAAGCTACACTGTCCTCTTCAGCAGAATGACCCAGCGCTTAATGGGCAAACTTTGCATTCTTCATCAGCACACATAGCAATGCATTTTCACTGTGAAGTGAACCTTCTCCCACCTATGTAATTAATAGGGCTTTCTACTAACTACACTGCTTTGGAGGAGGAAAGCTCTTCAATGAAATAATTGACAAACTGCGCAGTCTAAAAGGTGTGTAGACTGATGTCAAGTCAAGAGTTCAGTTGCAATGACCAAGGAGTAGGGAGAACTTGGTTTATGTCATGCACATGCCAGTAAACTAGGCTTGTTGAAAAGCCTGTCAAAGTTCTGTATATCGGCAACAGGATAGAAAACTCACTCTTGCATGGAATACAGTAGGTATTTATGAATGCACAGATATAGATTCTCACACGGAATAAACCAGGCCTTCCTCCTTCTTGGTGACTGTAGTGAATGAGTCCTTCATGAGAGTGTGTTTTCCCTAGAGCAGGGGTGCTCACACTTTTTTGGCTCGAGAGCTACTTTGAAACCCAGCAAGGCCCGGAGATCTACCAGAGTTTTTTTTACAATGTTCGCGCCATCATAACATATAACATTTATGTGTACAATGTATGTTGGTGTACCTTGAGCCCCACTGAGTATAACAGGACTTACTCCTGAGTAGACATGCCTAGGATTAGGCTGTGAGGCTGCAATCCTAGCCACACTTACCTGGGAGTAAGCCCCATTGAGTACAATGGGCCTTACTCCCGGCGTTTCCTCCCAGAGGAACCTGAAGAGGGGGGGGGGTAGGCACTCCGCGATCTACTCATTTTGCCTCGCGATCTACCGGTAGATCGCGATCCACCTATTGAACACCCCTGCCCTAGAGGCCCCAGATGTTCCCTTTAAATTTGATTTATCCTCCACTAAACCTGTGTACCTCTCTTGCTCTCATATGTATTTATATATATGCCTCATCACTTCTCTCCTTCTTCCTACTGCTGTATGACACAACTCAGCTACTCTTCTAGAAGCTGACCTTTGACTGTTTTCTTTCTGTATTAATTGTTTCCAAAGGTGTATGGTGGAGAAAGCTGTTGATGGGCAGACTGTGTTCAAGCTTACAATCTCTGAGAAAGAGACCATGTTTTATTATCGCACTGTAAATGGGCTGCAGCCACCGATAAAAGTAATGACACTGGGGAGAATTCTTGTGAAGAAATGGAATCATCTTAGCGTGCAGGTGAGTGAAATAAAACAGAAAAAACATTTAGCATGGTTTAAGTCATGAATTGGATGGAAGGGGCACATCTGAACGAACACAATGGCAGCTTTCAAGTTCAAACACACTGGTAAGCTGGGACATACTGTACGGCAGCTATAAATGGGTCTCATGGTATTTCAGTTTCTCAATCTAAAGAACTAACATTAAGATAGTGATGTTTAAGCAACAGGAAGGTTTTATTAGAATTTGGAAGAAAATAAAACCAGGAAAATGTAAATAAATAATTAATAATAAATAAATAATAAAAACATAATAAATACTTTATTATAATAAATAGTCTGTTAAAATGGGGGAAAAGAAAATATAAATATTTTCATTTTCCTATTTTCTTAATAGTTGCTACTACCTAATGAATCAGACTAACACAATACTTAAGAGCTGAGAAAACTAGGCTAAATAAAACAAAATGATTTATATGTGTTCAAAAGAAGCAGAGTGGTTTGAGATGCCCCAGAGAAAAAGATGGGGGTGTCATAACTCCCTCTTAAGCTCACATTGAACATTGTTCATACCACAGGGTGTCTAAATTCAGAGGCACAGGGTGTCTGAATTCAGTATGTATGGTGACTAGATTGAGATAGTGGTGACCTGTGAAATTTCTTAACGTGATGCTACTTTAATCAAAGCTGGGACAGTCCTGGGCTGCTCACTGGCACTCAGTGGCACCAATTTCAGTGGTGCTGATTCGAGGAGTCCTATTGGGGCTGCTGTGGCTGTTCCCGTGGTAAGGGGAAAGGATTCCCTTTGCCTCAGTCCGAGCCTCAGACTTCCCGAAACATGTGCTGGATACAGCACAGGCCCTCCAGCCTGCTTGTTCCAGCGCAAGTTAGGATTGTGCTGCGCGTTTATTGAGAAAAATGTTAGGCCTGCTTTATTTATTACTCTATTTATTACTAGGGCAGTGGTTCTCAAACTTTTCAGTCTTCATAGCCCTGTATGCTGCTAAATGGAGTCTTGGGGAGTCTCACTAGTGCATGCACTGGAGTGTTGGGGAGCCCCAGAGCACAGGTGCAGCTGTGGAGTGGCAGAGCACCAAACAAATGGTGGCCACTTATGGTGAGCTTGTGGAGCCCCTGAAGGGGTCTCAAAGAGCCCCAGGTTTCCTAGGAGCACACATTGAGAACACCGCCCTAAAGGATTCTATGTGTATGTGCTCTGTGAGATTACATTTTCAGTTCCAAACTACACTCTACCATGTTCTTTTTCAAAAGAACTAGTTCCTATTGTTAGCTTTACTGGTCATTTCTACATATATATATGTCTTTTCCTTTATTTATCTTTTGTTCAGCTTTTGTTTTTGTCTGATATAGCTGCAAGGTGGTGTGAATAAAAATTTATCTGTTGAATTGAAACTGTGACCTTAAGGCCAAGCCAACCAATATTTCACGCAGAAGATGTTATTGTTATGCTGTTAGTATGAACGCCATACTGTACTGAACTCAGAAGTTGCTAAAAGCTAACTGATGCAGTGAAAAGGACATCATATTCTCTTTAATGATCAGACGTTCTTGTTCAAAACTGCTTTTGTTTCCACCTAATGAGATTGCCAGGATGCAACAGTGTTTTCTGTGCCATTCTGGACTTTTAGAAAAGATTGCAGTCAGTCCCATTCATAAATGTCTAGAGTTTTCAGATTGTACAGATTGACCCTGAACCAGTGGCGTCACTAGGATTCGTGTCACCCGGTGCAGGAGGCATGTGCGTCACCCCATGTAGTGGGCGGGGCAATGCCCCAGGTAGGCGTGGTGATGTACCATCGCCCCACGCCCACCGGTTTTATGGCTGTACCTTTTGTTATAACACAGATATTTCAATGTGGTTTGTTTCATTGCATTCTGCATGAAATTATGCATTGATTGATAGATAACATGATGGTCTTATTCCTCCAAACTCTGATTTTAGTGATTTTGAAAACTTGTAGAGTCTCACTCACTCACTCACTCACTCACTCTCTCTCTCTCTCTCTCACACACACACACACACACACACACACACACACACACACACACCGTGTTAACTTACTAACAACTTATTGCAGCAGTTCTCAAACTTTTAGCACTGGGATGCACTTTTTAGAATGACAATCTGTCCAGGACCCATGGAAGTGATGTCATGGCCAGAAGTGACATCATCAAGCAAATTAAAATAATTAAATTAAAATAAAATAATTACATAAGGGGGAGCCAGTCCTGTTCCACCAAGTGAATCTACTCCGAAGTAAGTCCTATTGTGGTCAATGAGGCTTACTCTCAGGAAAGTGTGGGTAGGATTGCAGCCTATGAGCCCAACCTATGCATGTCTACTCTGAAGTAAGTCCCATAGTGGTCAATGGGGCTTACTCTCAGGAAAGTGTGGGTAGAATTGCAGCCTGTGAGCCCAATCCTATGCATATCTACTCTGAAGTAAGTCCCATAGTGGTCAATGGAGCTTACTCTGTAGTCTGCCCCCCAAAAAGAATCAGTGAGTGCTTCAGAATCAGAATCAGAATCAGAACCCCCAAAATAACAACCCCCCAAAAAGAATCAGTGAGTGCTTCAGCCCTCCCAGTGACCAGTTTAAAGTTCTTCTGTTTCAAGCATATCAAGAAAAAGACCCTCCTGGCTTCACAAGTGCAAGATAGTAAACTTTCCCCTTACCATTCAAGCATCTTTTTTGTTCTTTTGAGGGGGGGGGGGAGGCTGCCTTTTGGAGCAGCTCCATCAGATCAGGACCCTTCTGGTGTCCTCACATTCCCCTTTGCCTGGCCTGACCAGCAGCCAAGGCACGTCTGCCTATTTGTGAGTAAACACGACTGTGAGGCTGCTTTGCTTTCCATAGGGATCAATAGACTGGGAGGGAGGCAGCTGGGAGGGAGGAACCTCCTTCTCTGGTGTTTCTGGGGGCTGCACTCATTGGATGAGGACCATTCTGACGTCCTTGGAGCCTCTTGGCTTGCCTTGACTAAGGCAAGTCTGCCTGCTCATGAGTAAACGCGACCAGGTGGCTTCTGTTCGGGCTCAGACTCACAGCTGGGAGGGGGGAGCTTCTCGGGTGTTTTTGGGGAGCTGCATTCATTGGATCGGGACCATTCTGGTGTTGTTGGATTCCTCTCAGCCTGCCCTTTCCAAGGGACTATGGCAAGTATGCCTACTCACGAGTAAACGCACGATATGGCTCACTTTCACTTTCCATAGGGCTCCATGCATTTTTTTCTTCCAGTTTTTTGGCCCTAACTTTTGAAGGGAAGGAGCGATTTCAATTCTGTTTTTTGCACTGCACTCCGCTGGCCATTCCGCATCCAACAGTTTATGGCATGATGGAGTAGCTCCTAACACTGCGATGTTAGCGCGTCCTCCCCCAGGGCGCATCACCCCCCTGGCACGCCTTCTGGTGCGGCCCGCACCCCTCCAGCGACACCAGTGCCCTGAGCCACCCCGTTGGGCCACAGTTTGAGTTTGGCACTAGCTCTATGGTAGCTGGCTGTTGTAGGATCAAATCCCACAATTGTCGTGAATGTGCAGGAGCAAGTGTCTTCACAAAGTTTTCTTTATTTCATACAAGTTAGTGAGAGAATTCAACAGTAGAGCAATGTATAAAATCCAAGGTTCTATTTATGCCATCTCCTGTTTTGCATGTATAAGGATCCAAGCATCTCCACATTTAAAAATGGACTTCAGCAGGACTAGCAAAGATCTGTGCCTAACTCTGGATAGTCACTGTCGGAGCACTGAATACTAATCTATTTAGGCCAGTCCTTTGATTCAGTATAAGATGGTGTTCACAGATGGCAAAACAAGCACACCTGTGGCAGTGGGAGATTATTTCTGTTAAGAAAAAATGGTAGCTGTCTCCTCTGTGCTGGCACAATAAACTAATATTCCCCTAGTGATTGTTCTGCTGTTCAAATGCCATGCACAGGCAATACATAGCAACTTCCCTGCGTGTTATCCTATGGGCCTCCTTGTTCTTACCACAGTAGTTGGCAAGCTAACAGCTAGTCCTTTCCAGCGTGCTCTAGATTTAGTGCTGTGGTCGACAGGGCCAGTTCTGGATTACCAGAATCAGAACTAGGTGCTGTTAAGAAGAACCTGGCTGCCACTCTGTGAAATAGAAACAGCAAGGTTTATAAGGTGATGTGTGCTAACAGGACTCTTAGAATGCTTTTTGGCAGGTCTGCTCCCAGTTTGTCAACAGGGAACACCACTTTTCACCACCTGTGCCTTTTCATTGTTGCTTAATGTTGAGAGAATGAAGTCACTGTGTATGAGAAAGAGACAAGGAAGTGAGCTGGACCACAGCAGTTTTTAGGGGTCATCTGGGCACTCTGAATGGGCACACACCTTGTTAATGGCAGTATTTTTTTTTTTTAAATGTTTAACATGTGTAAATGGGGGGGGATATGTGTGCATGTCTATGTAATTCAGTAGGGAAAGGAAAATGGGACAAGAGTGAAGGTGCACAGCAGTTTACTAACGGTGCTCAGGGAACCAAAAAGAGAGGGTTTGAACTGGGACTGTCTAAATTAACTTATTCACTCTTGCTGTATACAGATAAATCTCCCATTGACAGCCAGATGCAATTTAGCTGTTAGAAGGAGGGGAGCAGAACTTCTCAGAAGAAGAAGGAGCAGAGCAAAGTTGGGGAAATGTGGGGAGGGAAGGAATGTGGATAGATTAGTTGGACTTCACAGATCAGGGGTGTCAAACTCGTTTCATACAGAGGACTGAAGTTAGCATTCAGGGCTCCAGCTGAGGGCTGGAAGTGATGTCATTAAGCAGAAAGTGACATTATTAAGCAGGTAATGGCCGGAAATCAGACCCTGTTCTCATATAGAAACTCATTAACCTCAAATGACAGAAGTATGCAAATCTTGATTATATTTCAAGATTTGGGAAAGCCCAGTTTTGATGTGGCCTGCCATTCCAGCTGTAACATCAAAGCAGTTGAGTGAACTGAGGGCCGAATATAAAGCTTCTGGGCACCGCATCTGGCCCCCGGGCCTTACGTTTGACACTCTTGTCCCAGAAGAATATAGGAGAAGAAAGGGAAAAAGAATGAAGAGGGGAGAAACATAGGAAGGTTAGTAGGGTTAACAGAAAGATGCAGATGGTTCAGACTGTGGCAAAAGGCAGCTGGGAATGGCTCTCAGTACCCTGAACTAAGGGCGACAGGGGTGAACCTAGAAACAGGCTGTGAAAGCACTTCACTCACTTATGGTGGGAAACCTACTCTCTCCCATCAAATAAACACTCTTGACTAATTTGCCAAGACCTCTGAAGTCAAGTGAGTCCATTTGGGTTGAAGGTCTGAGGCTGATCTTGGTCTCCAACAGAAGGTGAAAGCAAGAAAAGCTTATACTTGCACAGCACTCACAAACAGAGAAGTAAGGTAATAAACACTAAGGGTGCAATCAATCTGACTTCACTCAAAATAAAGACAAGGAATTATAGTGGGAATTTGGCAGGTCCTTGATTAGGCCATGCTTCAAACCAAGGTTGCCATTCCTGTTTCTGCAAGGCTTGAGGACATGTTGTTGCAGGGGTTGTGGCAGCAAAAACCAATAAAATAAAATGTTGACCATGTGAAAACCTGTATTAATGTTTTATGGTAACAAAGGCAATATTACTGGAACATAGGTACAGAACTGTTTGTTCCCAGTTCCAGGTATAGAATGTAACCTTAGTCACAGCAACATAAACCTCAGTTTTCACTTTCACAATTAAAGCAGTCCATAAGGATCACTTAAGTCTATCACTCTGTCTTATATACTTCAGATGTGGGCAATTCACTCAATGGCAGGACCAACTCTAAGAGCTGATGTTCAACCAATCACAGGTGCCACAGTAGCCAGAGAATGTGTAACAATTCTGAATGAAACACACAAGCTTATTCTCACAGTGGAATTTCACATCCTGTCACATCACGTGTCATCCTTAGGGTTCTGAGCTGTGAGCTACTCGGACTAGCACAACTGCCTGTTGTATCAACTACTCTTGCCTGTGCTGGCACAATGTACCGTAATAGTACTCTGGTGCTTGCATTGTTCACATGCCATGCAAACTAATGTAACCATCCACAAGGGGTATCGATTAAGGTGAGAAATAGCAGCTGAGACAGATCTGGACAGGTGCATGCTAGCTGTCAGGAGTAAGATGCTGAGAGTGGTGTATAATCTCAGATATGGCTACTTCATAGGTTCACACCATAACCCTATTTAATCGTTTATCTAAATCAAGAAGGGAAAGATAATATTTAAGAGATTATAGTTTCATATCCTTGAAAAACTGGAAATTCTATAGAATCTGCCAGCTTTAAATGTTTGTTGTAAATTCAGTGTGTGTAATTATTAAATAATCTTAAGGTTGCCAACTAACTAACTATTTTGCCTAATCATATCTGTGCAACTGTGCCATGTTTTGGCAGACAGCAGCACATTAAAAGCCTTAAAAAGAAAGTTTAAATTCAAAATGCAAAGAGGTAACCAGAACCGAATTACTCTCCTGGGAGCAAAATGCTCTTAGAGTGCCTCTTGAAATCAGCATTATCATTTCAATTCATGTCAAATGTGAGTCATTTCCTAGTTTAGGCAAAATTTCTTTATAAATCTTTAAATCTTCCAGTTCTTTCAAGAAAAGGTTAAAGTACTTATGATTTAATGAGACCGCTTTACATCATAACTGTTTGACTATCAAGAGAAAACTTGTCCTTTCCAATTTGTGAAATCTTTTTTTTTATTTTCGTCGAATGTTTTTCTGTGCTCTGTAGCTAATGCCAAGAAAGTGACAATCTGAAACAGACTGAACAAAAAAATGTGCTTTCTCATTGTAAGTGTACAAAGTAAAAATCAAGCAAGCGGTGCACCCCTAGATCCATACAGACTAAGGTCAAAGCATCCACTTAATTTTTCATTCCTTTGGTCTCTTGCATTTCATTATCTTTTAATTCTTCAGTTTACGGATGTTTAGAGACTGATCATCTAACCACCTTATCTGGTTAACATCTCTAACAAGCACCTGGATATTGAAATACAAATGATAATGAAAAAATTGTAAATCTATTGCAGTGCAATATCATAAACCATGGAAAAGTTTTTAAACTTTCTACCTTCCTCATTGATTAATTTGCCAAGGAATCCCTGAATGTTTGCCATGGAAACCCTGAACAGTGCAATGTGATACTGTGTAGGAAACACAGTATCCTAGAATAGACAGTGGCATTTTCTAGGGTTCATACTCACTCCATGCAGGGCATTGAGCAGACAGGTTGAACCTCACTGTTGACATGTGGTCTGTTATTGTTGTTGGCAACCTTCAGTCTATGGTATTGCGCTCTGAAAGGTGGTTCTGGAACAGCATCTAGTGTGGCTGAAAAGGCCGATTCAGGAGTGACAATCCCTTCCACACCGGGAGCAAGTGCAGTCTGTCCCTGGTCTGTCTCCCTGGCTATGGGCCTTCCTTCTTTGCCTCTTTGCCTCAGACTGTTGGCCAAGTGTCTCTTCAAACTGGGAAAGGCCATGCTGCACAGCCTGCCTCCAAGCAGGCCGCTCAGAGGCCAGGGTTTCCCACTTGTTGAGGTCCACTCCTAAGGCCTTCAGATCCCTCTTGCAGATGTCCTTGTATCGTAGCTGTGGTCTACCTGTAGGGCGCTTTCCTTGCACGAGTTCTCCATAGAGGAGATCCTTTGGGATCCGGCCATCATCCATTCTCACAACATGACCGAGCCAACGCAGGCGTCTCTGTTTCAGCAGTGAATACATGCTAGGGATTCCAGCACGTTCCAGGACTGTGTTGTTCTGGTCTGTTATACATCAAGATGAATGGCAGAGAAAGATGGATGGCAAATGATCAGCAGATTGTCTTTCAGATTGGTTTCTCCACCACTATAATCTTCTCATTGGAGAACCCTTTATTAATCCCTAAGGAATTTCAAGATTCCTTTTTAAATTTAAATATTTAAAATATTTAAATATTTAAAAACCTACTGGTATAGGCAGGTGATTAGGATTGGGAGAAATGATTTTTTCAGCCTGAATCAATGTGGGGGATGCTGCTGTCATGAGCCACCCTTAACATTTCCACCATGTATGCTCACTAGATGTGGTGTACCTCTCTCATACAAAGTTCTTCCACAGCTTAGGCTTGGAAGATATGTTTTAGGAGAGGTTCAGTTGCATGCTATCGTAAAGGTTTTCCAGTCTTTATGGAACAAGCTATGTTGGCACAAATCCATGTATCTGAAATATGGTGAAAACTCTTTAATGGGATTGCAACTGACTGCAATAAGTAGACCCACCCCACTAGCTTTGAATGAAATCTCACTGTAACTTCATCGGCACATGCTGCTCCTTGTTCCATTGCCAGCATCTCATGTGAATGTTTGACAGGTGGTGTAAAAGCAGTTAGGTCTTTATAAACTGTGAGTGAGAAGGATTCTGACTAATGGCAATGAATTGTAAAATAGAGAAGTGTGAAAAAAATTAGGTAGGATCATGTAGCTGAAGAACTCACATACCCATGGAACTCATATTAGAGAAAGACAAATTGAAATGTTCATCACTTGTGTTCATGTCTATTGTTGTCTTCAGTTGTTTTAATTACTACTTTGATCTTATAATGTAGCACGCTACTTTTGGTAATTTTACCAGAAATGTGATATAAAGGTTTTAGAAATTATAATAATAATGAAGTGTCACGGGTTGATCCCCAGTCCTGACGGGTAATTTACTGGCTGCATAGTGGCAGGCCTGAAGCCTTGGCCAGAGTCCTGTCAATAAAAAGAGTGACAGGCAGACTGACAGAACATTCCAATTGATTTCAGCCGACTTGATAGGCCCACTAGACACGTCCGTGGGAGGTGCAAAATATGCGCTGGTCTTGATAGACCATCATTCGAGGTTCAGTTTCTGTTTTCCGCTCAGAAACAAATCTGAAACCTGTCAGCGCATACGTGAGTGGGTGAAGTTCGTGGAACGGAAGTATGCTCGAAAGGTTGGGGAATTGCAAACCGACCGAGGCACTGAATTCACGTGTTCAGAACTTCAAAATTGGCTAAAAGCAAAAGGCATACGTCACAGGCTAACAAATAGGGGAGTGCCTGCAGAGAATGGGATGGTGGAAAGGCGCAATGGGCTGTTGCAGACTAAGATGCGTGCACTGTTGTCAGACACAAATCTGGGGAGACGTTATTGGGCTGAAGCCATGCAGACTGCAAATTATCTGATAAACCGTCTGTGGACGTCTGCAATTAATAAAACCCCGTATGAGGCATTATACGGAAAACCCCCTTCCCTTAAACACATCCGTACTTTCGGTGTGTCTGCCTGGGTCCATGTCCCCAAAGGACAGAAAGCTGGGGATGAAACGGTAAAGCTGACGTTTCTTGGTTATGACACTGGCTCAAAAGCTTACCGTTTCTGCGACCGAAATTGTAAATTGACAATCTCTCGCTCAGCTGTATTTAATGAGTCCAAGAGGTGGAGCAGACTCTCAGCCAGGGAGCGAGAGCAAAGCACTGTAATTTTGCCTGGAGTGCCAGCCTGCGATCTGCCAAAACAGACAGATAAGAGCAGGCTGGAGGGGCCGAGTGCTGAGCAAAGGCAAAGGGAAGACTTAACCCTGGAAATGCCGAAATTAGAGTCGGACTCTGAGGAAGAAACCAAACCCGACATACCTAGGCGTTCAGAAAGGGCAAATAAGGGAATGCCTCCTGAAAGGTATGGTTACAATGGTGGTGCAAATTGTGTCACAGTATGTAATGTGAAAACACCAGAAGAAATTGTAAAGTGTAAAGAAATGCACTGTATGCCCTGGGAATGTAAAGGAGAACAAAATGTGTATAACAAACTGTGTGTAAATGAAATGCTGAAATGTACCCACTGTAAAGAAAATGTTGCCATGCTAGAGACAAATGTAACACTGAATGTAAATGCACTATACAGCCAGAAATTAGGAGGGGTATCACGGGTTGATCCCCAGTCCTGACAGGTAATTAACTGGCTGCATAGTGGCAGGCCTGAAGCCTTGGCCAGAGCAGGCCAGCACAGCATCCTGGGAGCTTCATTCTGATGCAATATCTGGTGATATTGCATCAGGTGATTTCATGTGAGTGTGTGTGTGTGTGTGTGGCAGCAACTGCACAGTCAGCATGACTGTGCAGTATTTCCAACGCTCTGATTGGATGCAGGAAGTATAAATGTCCAGCAGAGGCAATCAAGTGTGTGGGAGAAGCAGAGCATTGTGAGCCGGAGGCTACGTTGGTTGGAGAGTGGATCGTGTACCGTTTGTACTACTTGGACTTTGTAAATATCTGTACATAAGTAAAGGAGGAGTGTGGTGGAGAACTTCTGCCTCTGAGTCTTCCTTGTCGCCGGGGGTGATAGTGCTTCGGCCTTGAGGTACAGAAACAACAACAGCTGTGCAGCTGTCTGCCGTGCCAAGCTGTTGGCGGAGCTCCAGCAGCAGACCGGAGCTGTCCCGGAGCGGCTTGAGCACAATGCAGCTTGCAACATGAAGTCACCCTATTAATCCCCAAATCCTGAAGTCTTTTGCTTACAAAATAGTCACATGAGATGCATTTTAATTTTTACTGAATATATTTGAACTGAGATCGAACTATACTCATTTTGTAAAATTCAGGCCCCAATCCAATATCAGAACTTCATTGATTTCAGTGGGCTTAAGAGCATTTTACTCGGTGTTCAGTTCAGGCCACAGTGCTTTCGAAAGCCTGTATCCACAGACTGCTGACATAATTGCAACAACCAGTGTGGCTGGTCAAAGTTTTTTGTTTTTTTTTAATTGACCTGTATCTGTGGTAGAGTAGCATCAGAAAGTATGAGATGGGTGAAGTTGCCCCTGTTTCCTCCTAGCAGGGCTGCCATAACCATTGCAATTTATCCAGGAGATGGCCAGGTAACTGGTGCCTTTGGGGTCTGGCTACACTAGTTAGTTTGCTGCCCATCCTGGAGTTTGCAAAGCCACAAAGGCCTGGCTGGAATGGGTCGGTCAGCAACCTCACTGAGCAGCTGCTGGGCTCCCCCTGGTAACTGCATGTCATCTCTTTGATATTTAGTAAGTCATGTTTGAGTCTGTCTGACTTTTTATTGTTTGAATTTATTTAAATTTACTTCTGTATTTGCACTGTACTAAAGCAGTGATTTTCATCCAGTGTACCTCGGCACAATACTATGCTGCAAATGATCTGCAGGTGTGGTGTGGGAATTTGGAGGAGGGGTATTTATTAGAAGGGCCATTGAGGGATGTGAACACCTCACTGGCAATGTGGTGTGCCTTGTCAATTGTCAAAAAAACTGGTGGTGTGCCATGACAATTTTAGCACCTTGTTAGTGTGTCGTGAGATGAAAAAGGTTGAAAATTGCTGTCCTAAAGCATGGTAGGATACGATAAAACCCCACCAGAGACCCTAGAAAGCTACTTCCCATCAGAGTAGATAACATTGCACTAGACTGACCAATGGTCTGACTTGGTGTTGCATCAGTTGCTCCCCAGGGGGGAGCGGTGTGTCGAAGGGGCTGCCTGTGGACATCTCCACCAGGTTCAGCAAAAGGGGATGTGGCTTACCTGAAGAGGCAGAGGCGATAACAACTCCTTTATTCAGGTAACAAGGAAGCCAGGCCCAAGAAATGTCTGTCCCTGGAGGTTTCTTTCAGCTCTCTGTGGTAGGGCTCTGATACCTCTGTTCGAGGGATCTCTCCTACCTCAGTCAGGGTGAGGTCAAGCCTGTGGCCTAGCAGAGGGGAGGCAGAGGGGAGGCATTGATGGACAATGATGGGGGCCACTTCCTCAGAAGACAAAGGGGTTGGGATAGGGCGGGGTGGTGTCCTTGTTTGGTCTCCTCTTCTAGGTCTTCCGTGGCAGGACCAAAGGAGTCATGTGGCCAGTCACAGCCAAAAAAGACTGATGGTCCCAGTCTGGTCCCATCATCAATACCCTGGTGGTGTATGCCTGCCTCAAGGTGGGGGCAGGGCTCTCCCCTGGGCTCATTCACCCACAGGTGTCTCTGAAGATGGCTCCTGGGTCCCGCCCTTCCGCCCTGGAGGCTGCTCTTGTAGTGGTCCCGCACGTGTGGGGGTGGGGCTTCCCACTGGCTCCTGCCCCCTTCCCCCAGGCAGGGTCTTCTGCAAAGGGGCCTGCATTGGCATCAGGTGTGGGGCATGTCCCCACCCCCGCGGGTCCTGACACTTGGCCACTTCTATACTTCGTATATACTTACTCCTGGATGGAACTAAATTTTAAAATGAGGTATTTAGTACTAACAGTCATAGTTACTAACAGCAGTTGAACCCTTTGAATTAGATTTTTGGGGCATTTTGGAACACTAAGATTCCCCTTGCCCAGGCAATTAATGATGCACTTGATTGTTCTGTTTGAAATACCCACTTGCACAGTGCAGGTGGGCATTAAAGGCTTTTGCAAGGTGATCATAAGGAGTTTTTTAGATTATCTGGAATAGCGGAGGCACCTTCAGAGTCAGACCACATTCTGGTTTCTTTCTGATCTCGCTGTGTGAGGTTAAATTTGTATTAATACAGCACTAGTTCTTCAACATCAAGTTAATTGCTTCAGGTGCTCACCATAGTCCCATCATTGGTTTCTTCCTTTCTTTTAATTTACATGGTTCTTTGACGGATTCAGGCTGAACTAATGGCACTATGCACAAAAGGAAAGTCTTGGATTGAAGGAAAACCATTTCCCGTTGAGAAAGGATTAACATTGTAGGAGATAGTGAGAAAGAAAAGTAAAGGAGGGCAAAGAGAAAAGCTAAAATATCTTTTAGACAAATGCTAGGAGCATATGTAATAAGACTGCTGAATTGGAGTGACATGTTTTCAAGGATAAGAAAGATATTATTGGAATAAGAGAGACAACCAAGAAAATGAAAGGGGATTTAAAATGCCAAGATAGAGGAAGAGTTTTAGTGAGGGGAGAACTAATATAAAGCTGGAAGAAAGGTAGTAATATTGGTGAAGGATGATACTGAATTTTCAGCAGAAGTAAAAAAGAAAATAAAATAAATATTCCTATAAACATTTTTGATTGATTCAACAGAGAGAGTTTGTGTAGATGTTGAGGGCAATACAAAGTAGTTGAGATATTTGAATGTTACTGTTTAGCCAGAGAAATACCCCAGGACTTTGATCACTGCTGGGATAAAGAGAGGATTTGTGGAAGGAAAGGATTTGCTAGTGAATAGTTGACATACTGAGAGTTTTTAAAAGTTCAAGTTTCCAGAAGCTAGCCTGCAGACGTCCCCTTTATATAGTTTCCTAAACAAAGTCCAAGCTCTCTGCAAAAGTATGATCTGAATATTGCTGTGTGAAAGGTGTGTGTGTGTGTGTGTGTGTGTGTGTATCAATCTGAATCTGTATATGGAGATGGTAAACAGGTAGGATCAAGGAATCATATAATCACTAGATTTGAAACACATGTGGGAGTATGTAATAGACAGTCAAAATCATCCCAAAGTTATTGATTTATTTTTTTTAAAGCAAAGCTAACTTTGAAAGAAAAAGCAAAATTCTCCAGGGATTTTTGCCTGCAATCCTATGATGAATGGGAAATCCACTCCACACAAGTGGAAAGTATACAGCCGATGAAACACATCGAGAGGCTGCAATTAAAATTCATCCCAGTTAAGTCAAAAAAGGGAAAAACCGATATGGGCCTGAGGCAAAAGGAAGAAAGGCAAAGAGACAACTTGCTCCTCCCGACCCTATTCTTCTGCCTTTCCCCCCTCACGCTTCTTTACCAATCCACCTTTATCCTCCCTGGATCCTCTGTTTTATGACAGTTCTGTCACTCTGATCCCCAGATGAGGTTTCTTTCTCTGACTCTGACATTGCTTTGCAGAGCAATGGGCAAATCCTTTGAGGGAAGGGTTAGGAGAGATGTCTCTATTTTCCCCTTTTGCTCCTTATTTTTTCAGATATTTGCCCCCCCCCCCAATGATTTCAAGACTGAAGTATTCCCAGTTAACCTGGTGGTTTTAGTGCTGCCTTACAGATGTCATAGAATTCTTTGCATGCTAAGATGAAGAATGAAGATATGAACGCTGAGGTGGATAGACCGATCAAACATTGGGCTTCCTTAGATAATCAGTGTGTGTGTGTGTGTGTGTGTGTGTGTGTGTGTGTGTGTGTGTTAAATGGGGTGAATATGACTGCAAAGCCCTTGGGCAGCTGGCAATGTGGGAGCAGGATCTGCTTCAGTACAGAGGATCTGAAGAATGATAGCTAGCCCTGGGATGTGTTTGATTTGGGACGAAAAGAAGAGGGTGAATTCTTCTTTGAGGATAGTGTGGCATAAGAGTTTCCATATGGGGAAATCTCTGTAAGACCTTTTCTCATTCAATCTCATCTTCAACCATTTGGTGTATTTGTTATAAGAAAGCTTGGGCAGTAACTGTTTTAATACACTGAGGAGAAGATCCTTAATAGAGGCAACTTAAGTTAAAATTGGTTCACAGTGTGTGACTGGAGAAAGGCAAGTGGTAAAGTTGGAAGCTTATTTTTACCTGGAGCCTGCCCTGCATGTAATTAGTCAGTGGAACTCCTTGCCACTGGAAGTGGTGATGGCATCTTGCCTAAGTGCCTTTAAGAGGGGATTGGACAAATTTCTGGAAGAAAGGTTTGTCACCAGTTACAAGTCATGGTAGGTTTGTGCAAGGTAGAGGTAGGCTGCCTCTGATTGCCAGAAACAGGGGAGGGCACCAGGATGCAGGTTGTGTCTGTTGTCTAGTGTGTCCCCTGAAGCATTTGGTAGGCCGCTGTGAGATACAGGAAGCTGGACTAGATGGGCCTTTGGCCTGATCCAGCAGGGTTCTTATGTTCTTATGTGTTTTGTCTATATCAGTGGTTCTCAAATTTTTAGCACTGGGACCCACTTTTTAGAATGACAATCTGTCAGAACCCATCAGAAGCAATGTCATAACCAGAAGCAACATCAACCAGGAAATTTTTTAACAATCCTAGGCTGCAATCCTTCCCACACTTACCCAGCAGTAAGTCTCATTGAATATCATTGTTAAAAGCATATACATAGTAGCCTGTTAACAGTACGTATCTGTCACATTTCCCCAAATGCAGTAACATACCATGGTAGCATCAAGTCCGATATATTAAAAATAAAATATTGAAATGAATGGGGACCCACCTGAAATGAGCTTGCAACCCACCTAGTGGGTCCCAACCCACAGTTTGAGAAACATTGGTCTAGACAGAAGGCAAAGTGCTAAGTCAAACTTTTCATATGTGTTGCAAACTTGTACAACAAAATCTAATGGTTTTGTCCTCTTAGGAAAAGTTAGTGAGGAAGGAAGTGCTCCTTTGTTGCAGTACACACAAGCCTGTTTTACCCTTACTCAAACCCCCTTGCAAACATACATCTGTATATCTGAGGGGGTGGACACGCGGGCCTGATCCATAGCAAAGAAAAAAAAATACAAGAAGTGCAGATGGGAGTGGTGACCTCAAGTGACCTTTAACTGTCAATCCTATTTGTATTCCTTCGTAACGAGTTGTGATGAATTGTTAACTGCAGGAATTCACAGAAGGCCCAGCACGATGACAAGGTCTTCTGGCCTCTCTGCCCACTTGATGACTGACTGACCAATTTCTGATGATGCTATGAAGAATCATAAAGTTTAGTTCCATGTGCATTGTGATGATAGTTGCATCTATATTTAAAGCTTTCTGTCACCGAAGCACTCTTGGCGTTGTCAGGCTGTCTTTTGGGTTGGATGAGCTGCAACTTCTTGCAACTGAATGTCAATAAGACCAAAGCAATTTTGGTTGATTCATAGCACCAGCTTAAGCATATTCACTTTCACAGATTACATTTGACAGCTAGTTACCTTCAGTTGAACTCTATGGTTAGAAGCCTTGGTGTACTCTTGACAGAGAGCTTAAGAGTTGATGCCTAATGTTTATTTCATATCTTATTTTTACCTGCCAAATACTTCATGGGGATGCCCACATTTAAATACATTCTGAACAGAAGTTTTAGTCAGTCCAGCTGTATCTTCAGGCATACTATTATACTGATTGTATTTCAATATTAAGCAAAGCTTTCTTTCCCAATGACACAGGATAACTTAGGGAGATGATCTGACCAACAAAATTAAGGAATTTTTTTTCCCCCAGTGAAAAATAAATCATTGGGGTAAGCAAATGAACTAGAGAAGCACAGTTAATAAAGGAAACAATATTTAGAAGAAATATGGGGAGGTCCATTGTTTAGCACATCCTTTATAAGCAGAAGGTCTTTCTAGGTGAAAAGCCTGGCACCTCCTGCTTTTTTCTTTTATAAAAATAATTATTACCAGCAGGGCTGTGAGAGACCTCGGCCTAAGACCAGAGACAGTCACTGCCAGTCAGGAGTATTTTTAAAAGATTTGTATCATGCCTCTTTCCTGAAGGACCTGTGGTGGCTAACCGTATAATTAAAAAAATAAGGGCACAACCCAAACCTGCGCTGGAGCAGGCAAGCCAGGAGGCTAGTGCTGCATCCAATGCAGGTTTGTTGGGTGCAACGGCTCAGCCATGGGCAAGGAGAAGCTCTTCCCCTTACACGTGGGTAAGGGCTGCGCGCCCCAATGGGTCTCCTCGGACCTGCACCAGGCTTCTGCCTGCCAACGCGGCTCCTGCCCATGGAAGTGCAAACGTGCTTTGCGGCACGTTTGCGAACCTCCAAGGCCACCTATGCTGGCATAACTGTTGGTTAGGATTGCACCCTAAGAAAACCAAAATAAAAGCATTTGATATATTTTAAAATTACAGAGCAACACAAAGCATTAACACAATTCAACTAGCAGTCTAATCCTATGCAGGATTGGGCTTACTACAGAGTACTTTGTGGCAGTGGAAGACAATTCCATTGTCACAAAATGTCTGCTGATGAAGTGATCCTGCTGCACGAGATGGTAGTGCTCCCTGTCTGTTGCTGGACCCTGTCATGGCTACTAGAACAGTGGGGAGGGAAGGGGGCAAAATAGGATGTGGAGAGAGCAAAGAGGGGAGGAACAGGATGGGGAGGCTGCACAGGTTGGATCCTACAGTGATGCCATGCGGGCATACGTGGCACATCAGCCGAAACTGAGGAAAGGCTCCATGATGGCACACTGGCATCTTCCACCAGCCCTTCCCTTTTATCAACAGCAGCAGAAACCATTGCTGCTGCAAGGCAGCTGCTGTCCCCTCCTGGTTGCCCTGCTTCTAGTTCTCTGCTGGAAGGAAGGATTGAATATTATTATTACTATTATTAAGAATACTTATATACTGCTTTTTACAAGAGTACTGGTGGATTCTGTATCTGCAGATGTGGTTTCAGTTACCTGCAGATCAGAGGGCAGCTGCACCGCCATTCATGTTGTTTAAATTTCTGCCCAGCCCACAAGTGTACACATTTGATCCCTGTTGTGTATATGCAGTGTTGGGCAGAAACAGTTTAAAGACTTACCGCAGTGAAGTATTTGTTGTTTTACAGGTCGTTACAAGCTTGCAAGCGTATAGCGCAATGTGTGCATGCTGCAAGCAGACTGACTGCTTGAAAATTCTAGACTGAATGCTAACAGGAAGCAGGAAGAAACTTTCAATCAAGTCTCTTCAAGATCAGGTCTCTTCAATCAAGTCTCTTCAAGCAGTTAGGCTGCTGGCAGTCTACCTGCATGCACTATAAACTTGCAAGCTTATAGCAACCTGTAAAAGCAAGAAACACTTCACAACTGTAAGCTTGTAAATGTTAATGGCTGTGGGGGCTGCTGGGAGGTGCGGGGGTGCAGAGATAGGGTTCCCCATATTTGTGGTTTATGTATCTATGGGGGGCCCTGGAATGGATACCCCATAGATATGGCATCCCACCTGTAGTTCACAAAGCAGTTTACATAGTAGAATCAATAAATGATTCCCTGACCCCAAAGAGTTCACAATCTAAAATAAATAAATGGTCAGTCTCCCCCAAACAAGTATTTCAATTTATTACTTATGCCTCAAAATATTTTTCACATTTTTATACTATCGTTTCTCTAAGGCAGTGGTTCTCAAACTGGTGGGTCGCGACCCAACAGTTCGTGTAACGATACCCTGTTCCCTTTAAGGGGCGGGGCAGGGGGCAGAGGCAGCAAGCAATCCCCAGGATCGCGCCTCTGTGGGGGAAGGGTGGCTATTTTTCACCTAACCTTATGTGCTCCCAGGGTCCAGGGGGTGTGAGGAGCCCTGTGGAGCGCTTTCAGGGTTCCCCGTGGCTTCTAAACAGTGAAAGTTCCAAGCGCGACGAAACCGGAAATTCCACTTCCAGTTGTGCTTGGAACTTTCACTGTTTAGAAGCCGCGGGGAACACTGAAAGCGCTCCACAGGGCTCCCCACACCCCCTGGACCCTGGGAGCACATAAGGTTAGGTGAAAATAGCCCCCCCCCTTCCCTCCAGGGGTGCGATCCTGGGAATCGCTTTGCTGCCTCTTCCCCTGCTTCCGCAAAGACTTACCCCAGGAATAAATCTCCTGGGAAGTTTGAGAATCACTGCTCTAAGGAACTCAGGGTGGTACACATAGTTCCTGCCCTCCTTTTGTTCTCACAGCAACCCTGTGAGCTAGGTGATGCTGATAGTGACTGGCACGAAGTCACACAGGAAGCTTCATGTCTGAGTAAGGATTTGAATATGGATCTTCCAGGTCTAAGCCCAAGTCTTGAACTACTACACCATCCTGACTCTTTGGATTTCTCTGGATTTGGATGCTGTCTAGATGGCTTTCTGCCATGCCTGTAGTTTTGTACTTCTACTTATCACTTAGGTCTTGACTCCCCCACTATGACCTCTCAAAGCTTTTGAGAAGGCCTGTCAGCAGCTTTGGGAAGCGTTGGAACCATAGAATGCGGAAAGGATTACAAATCCAATTCCTGTATGCTGCAATTATTATCCAGATCATGGACCCCTTGTGGCTACTATTTTAACTTTTAAAAACACACACACATGCACAGAACCAAACTGCATTTAGCATAATGTATCGTTTGGCCCCTAATGGCTTAGATGTTGGTGATGGTTTGTCATATGTTGGGCAGATAAATTATCTGAACTGACTTGGCCTCCTGGATGTCATCCTTTGATTTCTGCTCCATTAACATGGCATTTGCATCTTTTTTTGTCTTCTCAAGAACAAGGCCACAGACAAATTTCTTGTGACATGTGCAGAGAGGTGCTTTCATGTTAAAATGATGTGTTTCTTGTTCTCGTGTGTTTGCTATACCAATTCATTATCTTTTGCCAAGCTTTAGATCTGCTAAAACCTCTCTGTGTTGTCTCAATTTTCATTCTAAATCAAATATTAAAATGCAAATGGAAAATGATTAAAAATATTTTTTTCATAACCATGGTGTGCCTCACAAGATAATAATGATATGCCCTAAATACAAGTGTAGTACCAAGAGATTCTGACAGCACTCTAAAACTGTGCTATAGAAGTGATATGAGTCCTGATTTTAGGAATGGGTTAAGTCAGAACGCCAGATGTAGGGGAGGGCACCAGGATGAGGTCTCTTGTTATCTGGTGTGCTCCCTGGGGCATTTGGTGGGCCGCTGTGAGATACAGGAAGCTGGAGTAGATGGGCCTATGGCCTGATCCAGTGGGGCTGTTCTTATGTTCTTATGAGTCAAGGACTAGCCTGGAAGAAAACTTCTTCTAACATCATATCTCTCTCTTCCCCATACACTTCTAATCAGACAGCCCCTTACCTTATCCCAATCTAAACCTGTTTTTCCAAAAACATATTTCAGCAGATGAAAAGAAACTGGTGTATTAGTTAAGAACAATACTGCCTTAATACTGGGGTGTCCAAACTTTTTGGCAGGAGGGCCACATCATCTCTCTGACACTGTGACGGGGGCCATGGGAAAAAAAAAAAAGAATTAATTTACATTTCAAATGTGAATAAATTTACGTAAATCAATATGTTAGAGATGGAACTTACATGAATGAATGAATTAAGGTCTTGCAGTAGCTCAAGGCCTATAAAAGGCCTTGTACAAAGCAAGGCTGGCCATACTTTTGCTGCCACTGCTGCATCACAGATGTGAAACAGCAAGCAGTGGAGGGAGCTCTTGTCCCACAGGTCATGCGAGAGGTTGAACAGTCGCCCTCATGTTGAGAGCAGTTGCGTCGAGCCAGCACAGGCTCCAATAAGTCTCTGAAAGGGCAGAGGCTCATTGGAGACTGGGGGCTCCCTGCGGGCTGGATTAGGAGTCCCCGAGGGCCACAAGTGGCCCCCAGGCCGGGGTTTGGGCACCCCTGCCTTAATACATACCCCTGTAAAAATACTTTGTATTTGTGAAAGACAGAACAAAAACTCTGGCGGGAGAGTCAGACCAGACAGAAGGAAGAGTTTCCTTATCCAGCTTGTAAAATGTGCAGCTTCTTGCCACAGGACATTGCGCTAGTGTACCTGGAGGGGAGGTCAGCCAGGGCAAGTGACCCTGGGTGGCATGCCTATGGGTGGAAGTGTCCCCCTTGCAGCCACTCGGAATGGCTGTGCATTGCTTGGAGCAGAGGAAAGAAAAGGAGAGACCTCTCTGAGTCATCACACACTGCAATACTTCTGCTTCAGGTGGGGGTGCAGCATTTAAAGAATGGCCCCGGGGTAGCAGAACACCCAGGAATGCCACTGGATGTAGTGATGGCATGTGGCCTAGATGCCTTTAAAAGGGGGTTAGATAGATTTATGGAGGAAAAGTTCATAACAGGTTACATAGATGACTGTGTAACCTCTTGGTCTTAGAGTTAGCCTATCTCTAAATGCCAGGTGCAAGGGTGTGTGCTCCCAGAGGCGTCTGGTTGGCCACTGTGAGATACAGGAAGCTGGCCTGATTCAGTGGGGCTCTTATGTTCTTACTCACTCCCTCCAACCTCTGACATAAGAACAGCCCTGCTGGATTGGGCCACAGGCCCATCTAGTCCAGCTTCCTGTATCTCACAGTAGCCCACCAAATACCTCAGGGAGCACACAAGGCAACAAGAGACCTGCATCGTGGTGCATGGAGACCCCTAAAAAATTTTCTCCTGCTCTCATCAGGATACAATTATTAGCATGTATGATACTGGAATGAGAGGTTACCTCAAGACCAGCAAATATTTTCACCTGTGTGATCAGTGTCTTATTAACACCTACACACCAATTTTAAAACACTGAGTTGTTATTTTTCCGTTATTAACGCACTTTGAAAGCAAGGCATCAAGGAGAGCAAAGATGACAGGGAATTTTGTGCTATGTATTGACCCCGCTCCTTTTGGAATGTCAGCTGTTCTGAACTTACCCTACATAATTTTTCTGTATGTGTATGTGTGTTTTTTAAACTCTCAAATGATCTTCCTCTTTCTTATCTATCTTCATTGTTTTCTCTATTCCCTTTCTCAGACCCTCCGTTAATCACCTCCTTTCCTTACCTCTTCTCCCTAGTGTTAGCTCTCATCTCCTATGCCTGCTCTCTCATGGCTCTTTAAGTGTGGAACAATTTCCCTTTCAGTATTCAACTAGCCTCCGCATTATCTTATTTTAAGAAATTACTACATACTCATCACTTCTTTCTTGCTTTTACCTCTTGGTAATATGAGTTTATTACATCTAGGTTAATTACTGAAATTGTTAACTCTTTTATTCCCTCCTATCCTGTCTGATGTTTTCTTTACTAAGAGCAACAGGAAGCAGGAAATTAATGCGCTTAGAGCCCAATCCTATGTATGTCTACTCAGAAGTAAGTCCCCTTATCAGTGAATCTTACTCCCAGGTAAGTGTGGATAGGATTGCAGCCTTAGGGCCCAATCCGTAAGGCATGTTTGCAGGCCCTAGTGCCAGTGGAGCACTGGAGCTCAGCCGCTCAGCAGTCGTGTGGCCTGCCGGGCAGTGGAGAGGCAGGTAGGGGCGTGGGGGAAGGTGGGGAGGAGGCTTTCTGGAGTGGGGGGAGGTGGAAGAAGGGCAGGGAGGAGGCATGCTGGGGGAGGGAGCAGGGCAGGAGGGAGGCAGGAGGGAGGCAGATCCTAACCCTCCATGTCAGGCCGCCCGCCCAACATGGAGGCTCTTAGTCTACACCAACCTTTGGGTTGCTATAGAATTGATAGTTTCATTGTGGGGCTACTAGCCTTACCTAGGAGAAGGGGACAAAAGTTCCCTTCTCCCGAGGAGGTGGCAGCGGCTGCCTGGGGTGTGCTAGATGCAATGGCAGCCATTTTCGGCACTGCTGCAGCCCTGTGTGCAGGGCACCTAAGGACTGGGCTGCCTGTCTTCCTTCTAGGCTGCAGGCTGCTTGCCCGCTCGTCTGACTATAAGCTCTTTGATTATAGCATTTGTTCAGGCAAGACACTTTATCATTTTGGGGGAATGTAATCAACATAAACAAAGGTAATAGGCTGTGGGCGGTCACAGACTTAGGGTGTCCCCTTATTCATGGTTTCTGGTATACACAGGGAGACAGGAACATATCCCCATGGATACTGGGGAACACCTGTACTATATACTGTAATACTGAATGATGATGTTGATGATACCTATGAGAACTATCTCTGCCCAGCTGAATGACAAGATTGCACCCACGGTATCCTATAGGGGAAACCATGCTCTTTTATTATGTTACTCATGGTTACCCACCTGATCATATATAGAAGAGTAACTAGATCATTTTAGACTGGGCCATAACTGGAGGAGGGAATATAGTATTGCTAAAACGTTAGTAGCATGATTCTGCTTTTGCATTAGAGGAGTGACCAGGGTGGCACGACTTGGGACACTGCCAGACTTGGCACGATGTGCTAAAAAAAGAGCTGCTACAGACCTCCTTTATTCACACTGTCTTTGTGGATAAATCCAGAAATCCTGTACTTCCAGGTCTGCAAAAACCATGCAAGAAGCACAGTAAGGAGGTGGATGGGCTGTTTCCCACTTACCTGATAGGGAAGTGAATCATTGTGACTTCCACATCTGAGGGACGTGGAAGCAGGCTGAGGGTGAAGGGCACCTTGAAACTACTGCCTCCTTGTCTACCGGCATCTGCCATTAATGCAAGCTGAATCAGGTCACCTCATGGCTGGCCAAGCATTGGGAGTGATAATGATGACAGTGGAATGCTAACGAATCTCCACATTGGTAAAGAAGAAATGGTTCCCACTACAGGTCAGGTGGCAACTCAAGTTCACTTCTTCACATCATAGCCTTCTCTGACAGGCCCCTCTCCGCTAAATTTGTCATATGTATAGAAACTGCCTCCCAAAATATGCTACATATCAGTTGCAATAACCATTGTCTTGTCAGGACTCTCCTTAGAAAATCAAAGAACAGCAAAATGACAAAGAGAGGTGCTCTTGGTGGTAGGTAATCTAGTTGTAGAACTCTGGTAGAGCTTCAGACAGCAAAGTCTTGGCCTGTATGCTTTCTAAAAGAGATGCTAGAATTTCTGTTTATAGAGTTAGTATATGCTGTTAAATTGTTTATATTTATAATGGCTATCCTGAATTTAAGGGGTAGAGTGGGTTATACCCAATAAAACTGCAGTCAAAACAAGCATGCTTAGAGGGGCTGACGGTGAGAATAATTTTTATCCTTGAATTTCTTGATTACATAATGGAGAGGCATCACTAATTTCATCTCTCATCTCCTCAACCATCCATTGTATTTTCTTGTATCTGTTGTCATCAGTAACTACTGTTGATTTGTTGTGTCTATTAAGCCATTCAAGGAAGCCATAGACCTGTCATTTTGGTCATAACCTTCATCTGTGTTCTCACCTTGGAATTAATGTGGTGTCTATTCCTGCAGAGTGAGTTTATTCGGAAGGAACCTGATATGCACGAGTATTGGGGCTAAGGAAAGGTAGGAGTAGTGGAGAGGAAGGAAGAAGCAATCATTTTTGCCTAGTATCAGTATGAGTTCTGTAAGCCACACAACAGACTACAATATATGTAGAAAATACCTCCCAAAGAGAGGAACCTCATTGGGTTAGATTGTTGAGTACTGAAGCAATGTTTTCTTTCTGTTTGGTGAAATGAAGGTCACCCTACCCTGATCTTGTCAGTTTCAGTTTGGCTTCTGCCTTCTCTATTTTACAGAAAGTGCCCTCACAAAAAAATTACTAGTGAGGTCCTCAAAGCCAAATGGAAACATCTCTATCCTGACCTCATCCTTCTTGACTTCTCTGCAGCTTTCAGTACATTTGATTACTCTCTTGCTTGATTCCTTCTATTCCCTATATTTCCATGACTCAGAAGATTTTCTTCCTATCTGTTCAATCATTCTTTCAATGTTTCCTGAGGGAAGTTCTTCTTCTTCTCTCTCTCTCCATTGGGGTTCCCCACAGCTCTGATCTTTGCCCCTGGCAATTCAGTCAGTATATACTATATTGCTACATCATCAAATCCTATTGCTTTCAGTACTATCTCTGTGCTGATAATACCTAGCTCTACCTCTCTACCTCAAGACTTTCCCCCCTGTCTCAGGCTGCATCTCCAATTGCTTTACTGTTTTACTGGCCTAGTCTCAGTTCTCTTTACGAGGGAGCCGGCTGCCCCCTATGGTTGCTCTCTGAAATCTACAGACTGCCTATACTGTTTTGTTTTAAGGGACCCTCAGATTTTGGGGCTCTCTGCTACACTGGAAAACAGATTTTCACAAGATGGCCTGTTCCTCTTCTCTGGATTCCCCTAGTCTTGGCTGATGACAGCAACTACTGTCCTAGTTTAACTCCTGTTTAAAAAAAGTTAAAAATGGCATTGCAGGGTGTTTTTAAAAGAGATAGAGGCAGGTGGCGCTCAGAGCCAGTCTGAGGGCTGTCCCCTTCTTCCCTTTTTAAAAAAAGGGGGAAAGAAGGGGCGGCCTGCAGCGGGGTGTGGAATCGTGACAATAGTGGCTGTGAGCTCACAGCCATTATCAGAGTGGTTCCGGGCCATGCCGCTTTGAGGCTTCCCCCTTCTTTGGGGAGGCCATCAGAGTGGCACAGTAATACTGGAAGTAATTGCGGTGACGTGATGATGTCACCACAATTCCGGTAAGGAGGGATGGCATTTCATCCCATGACCATGGGGCAACAGGTTGGTCAGGACCGCCAGTGCACAGAAGGCAGCAATTTACTTCCCTACCCACTTACTTCTCTCTTCCCTCGCATGGACCTTTTAAACAAAGTAGAACGTGTGGGGCATGCTGTCTCACGCTCTGTGTTTTGTTTAAAAGGATTGCATTAGGAAGAAGTGATGTAATGGGATAAGAGGTGGATTGGAATGGCTTTGTCCATGGTGGGCTGGAGGGAGACAGTGGCAGACCTGGAATGAAGGGTACCCCAAGTCTGTTTGCCACTCCCCCGAGCTAGCTGCTTGATGGGAGCACTGTTTGGTGTGTGCCATGTCCTTATAAGATCAAAGGTCCTTATAAGATCAAAGGGAAGAGTACAAAAATCAATATATGTAGATAAGCTCCTGAGTGTTCTAACTGAGATCTTTTCACACCATATGGGTTGTCCTTATTTCACTCACCATCCCTTTCACCCTGCTTTTCATTAATAATCAGCATTGGGTTGTCACACTGAAATATCAAATGTATAATATTTGCTACCTGCGTGTAAAGGTACCAAACTCCCCACGTGGTGATGCAGTGGTGCCAACTCAGCACCCACTGTATCCCATGGTGGAGTTTTGGCATGTTGAGGCCTCCTTGGGGTACGGGAACATTTGTTCCCTTCCCCTGGGATAAGCGCAACAGCCACCGTGGATAAACTCAGACCTGTGTCAGCTATAGATCTGGCGCAAGTCCACAATGACCCGTGAATGTGGATCAGGCCTGGGAAAGTGGTTAGGATTCAGCAGGCACTGCAGCTGCTGAACCCACCCCCTTGTGTGCCTGAGCCACCACCCTCCCTGCCCAATTGCCTCCTTCTTTTACCCACCCCTGCCTGCCCCCCTGAGCAGCCTTACCTGCATTGGTGGGTGTCCCCAGTCTGTTGGAACACAGACCTAGCAGCTAACTGCTTGCAGCAGTGGCCAGGCCACACTCCTTAGCAAAGATGTATTTGCTATTGCTGTAAAACATTCTACGCTGGCAGAACACATGTTCGGCCAACTTAATGCACCCATAGGATTGGGCCATCACTGTACTACAGATATCCTGTTCAGCAATATAAAATGTTTAGTAATGCTCTTGGGAGATGTGCTATATAAAAGCCAACCATTTTAAGACTTATTTAATATTTGGGGGTTTAAAAGACTGGGTAAAGGGAGAAGATGGAGCATTAATCATCAATTTTAAAACTATAATCTGATAATTTAGGGCCAATTCTGATACTCTTCCCATCCTCTCCAAATGATCCTATCTGTTTACCTTGGACCAGTACAGAAAAAGGTACTTGGTCTGTGCTAAGAATAGAATAAGCCCCTCTAGAAGCTATAGCTGAATATTATCCTGAATTATTGTAATAAGCACATTTTAAATAGAAATAGGCAGGCTCATCCTGAACCTCAAGCACAAGTATTCTTACCATGAAAAGAGAATATAGGATGCATTTCATTTCTAACTTAAAAATAAAGGTGCACTTAAACTTGTAAAAGACAACATTTTTATTTGAATGATATGACAGAACTGTCACAGGAGTGTTACCTGCTATAAAGAAAGCTGAAGAATTATTACCTTTATTAGACCAGTGACACTGAGCTTTAGCCATACATTTCTAACTTCTGTCCCTCTACAGAGACAATTTTCTTTTCTTAAATAAACTGTCATGCTAGTGTTAATATATTGTTGGCTCTCTCATACTCCGAGAATACTGCTGATATAAAACATGTATATGTTAGATTGGTAATAGTATCTTTAGTGTAGCTGACTAGAACAAATGCGTTTCCCTCATGGCTGTGCTAATGTGATAAAGGAAAATTGGCTGTTCATCAGCTTTTGGCTGGGTAAAGACAGTGGAGATGGAACCACATTCTTTTTTATGCATTAATACCACTGAGAACTTTTCAGTAGTTATATTTCATGTTGCCTGTGCGTTGTGTGCAAAGATGTTGTAAAACATGAGATAATGCTACAAATAACAAAGTAGAAAAGCCGGTATCTTTTATAATGATAACAGTCAAACACCAAAAGACAGTAACAGGCTGTAAAAAACATGTGTGATGGAAAAGAAAACCCCACATCTCAAGCAACACACACACACACACACACACACACACACACACACACACACACACACACACACACACACACACATTCACACAATTTCATATATATGGCATCAGATGCTTAAGGAAGGCTTTGTATTAAATTGAAATAAAACCTTCATGTTCATTGCACATTGTTGCATCAGTAGACAAAACTAGCACAGAATGAGAGTAATGCTCTCTGAGTAGGAAAATTTCCATATGAGAGAACTTTTTTGAACCAAATAGCACTGCCTAGCCATTATGATAATACCCTTCAAATTTTTCTTCAGTGGAAGGGCAATGATTTCTTTATTGTATTTTTAACTTGGATAATATTGACTGCTTCTGAAAATAACAAGAATAAACTCCAACATCTGTATTTATTATTATTATATATTTAAAGAAGGTGAATTTTCTCCATAAAAATCAATGTTCTATTCATTTCACATTTTCTTACTTAAAATACTAATACAGCCTTGTGGTGCCTGAAGCACTAATGATAACCATTCCGGCTTAGATTAATAGATAACTATGGCTGTTTATCTTGGTCAGAATTTGTGTGGCTTTATTGACAGCGGGATGACATTTTGAATGCTCATGTTCTGATTTTCCAAATGAATTTTTTTCAAGTCTAGCCTCTGCTTTTGCACCAAATTATTCTGGCTTTTCATAAGCCTTTTGTTTGTCCTCACACACCCATTGTTTCCAGGATGCAATTATTCCAGTCCCATTTGATTTGATTAGAGTGGATATCAAGGCAGACTAAAGCACTCTAGCTTCTCTCAGCATCTATTTGGAGAGGCGATTCAGCAGTCATCCCTTTAAACTCCTGAGTACCTGTTTATACAAAATGGAAATAGGTTTCCACAAACTGGCAGCAAGAACAGTAGCAGCAGCAAACAACAAACACACTGAATACTCAGGCTCCCCAGTGCTTTCTTTTGAAAACACACAGTGCACCAGTTAAGCCCAATAACATTAACATATGAATTTTTTTTTTCAAGTTCTATTAAAACTTGAACTCCTGATTCATTAAGGTGGAGGTGAATGCCCACATTCATTCTCCTCATGAGCATTCAATTTCCAGTGATAAACATTGGACCCTAGATGGGGATGGGGAGCCACATGCACGGAACAAAACACATCTAGACAGTTCAGTGGATCCTGGATGAGCTTTGTGATGAGGATGAACATTCAGATTGTCATCTCCATTGACTATGCATGAGAAAATCTGTTTATAATAATAATTAATTGGCTGGCTTGGAGTATATAACTGTAACTATTTAAGGGTTGTGATATGGTTGGCAACCTCCAGTCTCAAAAGACTATGGTATAAGCCTACAGCACCCGGTAATCCCAGGCGGTCTCCCATTCAAGTACTAACCAGGCCTGAGCCTGCTTAGCTTCCGAGATCAGACGAGATTGGGCATGCCCATCTATTACCTGCATCAGTGCAGCACCTACACTTTTCCAATAGTAATTACTTGTTTGATAAGGTTTGGAAAGGCTAATCTCAGATCGTCCAGAATTACTTATTCATTACCCTGACTTATCTTACAGTGTAGACAATTGCATCAATGGCTTTATTTATTTTAGGTATTTATATCCTGCCTTCTGGCCCTGTGAACAGCGCTCCAGTGGTCAGCATTTCTGTGTGTGATCATCCTGACAGTCGCTGCTGGGCAGGGGGCATTGATTCCTCCAGCAGCCCTGGCTAGTAAGGGAACCCAAGAGAGGGGTTGTTTCCCCAGTTGCTGTGGCCTCAGATATGCATATGCAGTGCAGCAGGCCTAGCCCAAGTTGAACCAGCACCCATAACAGTACCCAAATTCCATCATCTCCTAGCATTTTTTGAGGCTACCTACCCTGCATTGTCTCCATCACTTCCACCCTCCCATCATCAGCTTCACTACCCACCATTTCTTTCAAACTGCTTGGATGGGTACAATTTGTGGAATGCTTTGCAGAAGCAGAGGATGAAGGCAGCGCAGAGCAGGTGGAGAGAGGAGGCAGTATCAGGATCTATGAGGGCCGAGTCCTGAGCTGGGCCAGCACCAGCGCTGACTTCCAGGCATCCATAAAGACCCTGAGCCAAGTCAGCGCTGGCACTGGACTAGTGCCAGTTGGCACTGAGCCTAGCGCCAACCAGACACTGCCCAGAGCTAGGTAAGAGCTCCTGGTGGCAGTGAGGGATTTGGGGGCAGGAGGAGGCATTCCAGGGCAGGTGGAGGAACTGGGGTGGGAGGGGGTGAGACCACGGTGCTCTGCCTGACACAGAGTCTCTTGAGAAATGTAGACTTGAGAAACCCCATTGTGGGGCTTGGGGCTTTCTCCAAGGGAAGAGGGACAAAAGTCCCCTTCCTCCAAGATGATCTCCAGTGGCTGCCACGGTGATGCAGGATGCAGTGGTACCCACTTTGGTGCTGCTGCACCCAGCGGTGAGCTGCCTTTAGGATTGGGCTGCCCAACAGTTACCATCTCTTCCAGCTCTCCTGCCATGATCTTTGACAACAGTGCCGGGAAGGGGATGTTGAACAGTGGGAAGATGGAGCGGTTTGCATAGGCAGCAGGCCAGAGGGGTTGCTGAATGGACCTGGGTGAAGGCCAGTTTGCAGCCTTCCCAAGCTACTGCTCAAAACAGCGCACTTCAGCTTCATGGGTGGACCAGACCCTGGACTTGAGAAATCACCCTATATTAGAATACCTCTGAGTACATTCCTGGCATCCCTGCTCACAGCAATGGAGGGAACATCAGCTGCTCCTCTTTAGCTTATGAAACTGGCATGGGAAACTATGCATGCATTTAGCAGCTCTCCTAACTCCTGTAAGATTTCCAGAACTCACTGGGAAGTTGGGCCTGATTCTGTTACCATGGCCGTTTGCCCCAGAAATCCCCTGGAATGAGAGTACATCATGGTGTAGTGTCATTTCCATTCTGGGGAAAAAAATAGTGACTGAAAAGAGTTGACTCATGGGAAGAGGAATAGTACTCCCAGCAATGCTACCACTGCTGTCCACAAAAGTATAGGATTGGGCTGTTAATCCTGAACAAGCCCTCATCCCCTCTTGTGGGTGCTATTTAGAAAACAAAAGCAAGAGTGCAAAGGTCAATAATGTGCTCAGTGTAACATACTGGTAGCTGGCCCCTGAATCCCACACAGAGAGCTTGGGAACTCATCTTCTGGTCCAGAAATTCCCTTACAAAGAAACAGTATAATGTGAAATTTGAAAAGTAGTTATTACTATGTAAAGCCATTGTTGTTTTATTTTTCTCTGTAAACCGCTTTTGTTGAAAAGCGGCATATAAATACTGTTAATAATATGTATTATGTATTGGCAACCTTCAGTCTCGAAAGACTATGGTATCGCGCTCTGAAAGGTGGTTCTGGCACAGCGTCTAGTGTGGCTGAAAAGGCCAATCCGGGAGTGACAATCCCTTCCACACCAGGAGCAAGTGCAGTCTGTCCCTGGTCTGTCTCCCTGGCTATGGGCCTTCCTTCTTTGCCTCTTAGCCTCAGACTGTTGGCAAAGTGTCTCTTCAAACTGGGAAAGGCCATGCTGCACAGCCTGCCTCCAAGCGGGCCGCTCAGAGGCCAGGGTTTCCCACTTGTTGAGGTCCATCCCTAAGGCCTTCAGATCCCTCTTGCAGATGTCCTTGTATCGCAGCTGTGGTCTACCTGTAGGGCGCTTTCCTTGCACGAGTTCTCCATAGAGGAGATCCTTTGGGATCCGGCCATCATCCATTCTCACGACATGACCAAGCCAACGCAGGCGTCTCTGTTTCAGCAGTGAATACATGCTAGGGATTCCAGCACGTTCCAGGACTGTGTTGTTTGGAACTTTGTCCTGCCAGGTGATGCCGAGGATGCGTCGGAGGCAGCGCATGTGGAAAGCGCTCAGTTTCCTCTCCTGTTGTGGGCGAAGAGTCCATGACTCGCTGCAGTACAGAAGTGTACTCAGGACGCAAGCTCTGTAGACCTGGATCTTGGTATGTTCCGTCAGCTTCTTGTTGGACCAGACTCTCTTTGTGAGTCTGGAAAACGTGGTAGCTGCTTTACCGATGCGCCTGTTTAGCTCGGCATCGAGAGAATGAGTGTCGGAGATCGTTGAGCCAAGGTACACAAAGTCATGGACAACCTCCAGTTCATGCTCAGAGATTGTAATGCAGGGAGGTGAGTCCACATCCTGAACCATGACCTGTGTTTTCTTCAGGCTGATTGTCAGTCCAAAATCTTGGCAGGCCTTGCTAAAACGATCCATGAGCTGCTGGAGATCTTTGGCAGAGTGGGTAGTGACAGCTGCATCGTCGGCAAAGAGGAAGTCACGCAGACATTTCAGCTGGACTTTGGATTTTGCTCTCAGTCTGGAGAGGTTGAAGAGCTTTCCGTCTGATCTGGTCCGGAGATAGATGCCTTCTGTTGCAGTTCCAAAGGCCTGCTTCAGCAGGACAGCGAAGAAAATCCCAAACAAGGTTGGTGCAAGAACACAGCCCTGCTTCACTCCGCTTCGGATGTCAAAAGGGTCTGATGTGGAGCCATCGAAGACAACAGTGCCCTTCATGTCCTTGTGGAAGGATCTGATGATGCTGAGGAGCCTGGGTGGACATCCAATCTTGGGGAGAATCTTGAAGAGGCCGTCTCTGCTGACCAGGTCGAAAGCCTTTGTGAGATCTATGAAGGCTATAAAGAGTGGCTGTCGTTGTTCCCTGCATTTCTCCTGCAGTTGTCTAAGGGAGAATACCATATCAGTGGTGGACCTGTTGGCTCGGAATCCACACTGCGATTCTGGATAGACGCTCTCTGCAAGTACCTGGAGCCTCTTTAGTACAACTCGGGCAAACAGCTTTCCTACAACGCTAAGGAGAGAGATGCCGCGGTAGTTGTTGCAGTCACCCCTGTCACCTTTGTTCTTGTACAGCGTGATGATGTTTGCATCCCTCATGTCTTGAGGTACTCCACCTTCTCTCCAGCAGAGACAGAGGATTTCATGCAGCTCAGTGACGATGATCTCTTTGCAGCATTTTAGGACTTCAGCAGGGATGCTGTCTTTTCCAGGTGCCTTGCCAAAGGCAAGGGAGTCCAGGGCCACGTGAAGTTCTTCTAGGGTTGGTTCACTGTCAAGCTCTTCCAGCACAGGCAGGCACTCAATGTTGTTCAGTGCTTCTTCGGTGACTACATTTTCTCTGGAATATAGCTCAGAGTAGTGCTGCACCCAGCGTTCCATCTGCTGCGCCCGACTGTTAATAATAATAATAATAATAAAGTCTCAAGATGGAACTCATGAAAAAGAACCAGCGTTTTCAGTGGGATGGGAAATCTGGGAGAAAATAACACAAATTTCTTTATGGTTTCTGTTTCATTCATTGAATTTCTAGAAATTCATCTGGGAGCATCTACATCCTTTAAACAAACAAACAAATAGTAGTAAAAGAAATCTGGCCACAAGATGAAAAAAGATGGGTGCAAACATTTGGTCACGTGTTTATAATGAAATTTTAAATGACAACTTAGACATCCAGCTAGAAGATGTCCTATTTCTGAACTCCAAAGTGGCTTTGGAAGAGATTGCTACGCTATGCTGGATTAAGCAGTTTATTCAGGGCTAATATGGCTTTTACCCTGTGACTTCCCCCAGAAGTACCAGAGCGTCATATGTACCCTCTTGGGTAAAACATTGCTAAAAGCCAATTACTGCAACTTAAATGTTTCATCTGAATGCACGTTGAGGGATTGTTGGCAATTCATTTCAATTCACCATGCCTCCATTTAAAAGACAGGAAATTGACAGTACTTTCAGTTTCTTGAACTAAGAGCTAGGAGTGTTTTAACGTTTTTAGATTGCTCTTAGTGATGCAGAGATAATTCTGAATTATAAATATGATCTAGAGTCAATATCTAGAATAAATAAAAAGTCAAATTGTAAAAGAGGTGAATGCATATGTCTCGCTTACTGTGTGGTGGCTGATTCTCACTGGTGTTTTAAATTCTGGTTTTGTGATGGGGAGACACACACATCCCTAAATATTAGGGCTGTCCTCACTGTTGGGCACCAGTTGAGGATCCAGGGCCCTCAGTAGGGCCCATTGCGAATCCCTGGGAGCATGTCTGTACTCATAGCGTTGGTGTCATAGTGCAGTGGGTCCCTTGGAGCCCATGGCAGGCAGTTTGTCAAGGACCTCCTGAGACCTGGAGCTTGCCCTGCTAAACAATTGAGGCATACAGGGATTGTGAACTAGCTTACAGATATCACATTTGCACTGTCTTATGTAAGTGCAGACTCAGATGCATTATGCCAGCGGTTCCCAAACTTACCACTGCAGCTACATCTTTGGAGCCTGGAAATGAAGAATGATGTTGTGAAACACGTCATGCAGTGGCATCACCACCATTCACTTCTGGGTTCTGAGGCCTAACATGAGCCTCTAAACAGTGGTAAGAGGGTCAGGGTGGGTGGGTTTTTGCAGCACAGTTTTTGCACACTGCAGTTCTGCCCGCCACACAGAGCCTCTTGCTGCTTTCTGGAGCTTGCGCCGCAGTCTCGCTGCTAGTGTGCAATGCCCCAGCAGGTACCTTACAATGACCCTTTCCGACCCTTCTGATGGGCTAAGGCAAGTTTGCATACTCACAAGTAAACATACGATATGGTTCAACTTCACTTTCCATAGGGCTTCATGCATTTTTGTTTTCTGGTTTTTGGTCATAACTTTTGATAGAAGAGAAATTATCATTCTGGTTTTTTTTTAATTGCATTCTGCTGTAAAGTCTGCATCCAACAGTATATGACATGTTGGTGTTATTTCTAAAAATCTCGATTTTACCACGTGGAACCCCCCCCCATGTGTGTCACCTGGTGTGGCCCACACCCCCCTAGCAAAGCCACTGCACAGAGTGCAAGGAACAAAAGCTGGTGTGTCACCAGGTATGGGGAGGGAGCAACATGTAGCATGTTTACTCCGGCACCAGAAAGTCTTGGACAGGGTCTGCTAATCAGTGTGCATGCATGACTACATAACATGGTGGTATTTGATGATATCAGTGTTATTTGGTGGTACATGTGGAATCGGAGATGCTGTAATAATGTTCCATTGCAAACTTGATTTTTGTTTAATTTATAGCCCAGTTCTATCAGAATCCCTCCTGCCAATGTAGTTGTGCCACTGGAGTGAGCACTGCATCCTTTGTCTGTGTGTGTGTGTGGGGGGGGGGTGCAGTCATAGAGGTCTTCTCCAGGTGAAGGAACATTTATTCCTTTGCCCTGGGGTCAGCGTCTGCTACTTTGATGGGTATGCTCAGCCTTGTGCAAGCAAGTTTGCTGTTGTAATGCTGGAATGTGTGTTCCAGTGATGTAGCAGCTCCATAGGACTGGGCTGCTAGTTACTTTTCTACAAACTTGAATATATCATCCTGTAATTGAGAAGTTGTACGGTAGTTTTCCAATGAATTTAACTTAAATCATGAACTTGATGTATGCATTTCAGAACTGGACAGCAAGTAAAATGTTGCATTAGAATAAATATTATAGTTATTATTTATCAGAGGACTTTCTATTAACTTTCCACATCTGTTGTTATAGGTTCACCACACTAGAATCAGTTTCTTCATAAATGGTTTGGAAGATGACAACACAGCTTTTGATTCCAGAAGTCTTGTTGGATTAATTGCAGATCCCTATGTTGGTGGTGAATGGCTAGTTGGGCAAAATGCAAATGGTAAGCCAGGGTGTGTGAAAAAATATGTAATAGAAAGATGTGATTGTATAGTAAAGTACAGGCAAATTTGTGAGCAGCGGATACATGAAACTGCAGATATGGGTGCCATAGATATGTGGGGGTGGTTGTACTACCTGCCCAGTACATGATAATTTTTCATATGTACTTTCAACTACATACCTCAACTATTTTGTGCATCTCTTGTCTGCTATGTATCCTTTTTGGATTTGAATATTGGCATAATACTCAAACACATTTACTTGCTAGGTTCTGATTGTCTGGAAGCAAGTTGACTGTGTAGCTGAGAGACAGGCAGATAGGCAAGCAGCCTGAAGGCAGCTTGGTTTGTGCTTGAGGAACAAACTGGTCAGACCAAGTTGCCAAGGTGCAAGAGCAAATTCATGGTCCAATCCTATGGTCACCCTGCACTGCTGGAATCTGTGTTCCAATAGTTCAGAGCACTTTCCAGTGGCATGAAAGCCAGGCCGCTGTTGCATGCTTCCAGGCTGCTGCCACATGATTTCAGGTAGCTGCTGCAAAAGGCAAGAGGCATTGTGCACACAGCAGTGCCTCTAGAAGACTCTGCAGGTACTCGTAAGTTGGTGAAGGGCAGGCAGGCCAGCTGGAGGGGGAGGATCTCACTAGCAAACCTACATGCCAGATCCTATCTCCCATTTTTCGACCTGCCCTGCTTCCTTTCTCTCCTCAGACTTACACCAGCTATATAGCTGGCATAGGTCTGAGGAGACCCATAGGCTGTCAGGGGGTCTGTACAGAGGTAAGCAAAAAAAATATGTTTTGGCAAGCCTCCTGATCTCCTTCCACACTGCTGGATGCAGCATGTGCTCCACCAACACCGCTGCATTGGTGGTAATGGTGGGGAGGATAGCATCAGGCAGCCATACAATCAAGTAGAACCCTATTGGCTGCTTATATCATCTCATTCCAGCTGAGCTGATGGCTGCTATATACCATCTGTCCATTTGCAGTAGTGGTGCTGAAGTGAAGTGGTGCTGAAGAGACCAAGGCAGCAACTTCTTCCTCTGGCAAACTGATGAGGTGGTGTAGAAAGTAAGGGCTCTGCATCCCACATCTAGAATTCCTAGTTTGAAACCTGTGATGATTTTCAGTCCTTAAATTTCCTGCAGGGTGAATTGCTTTCAAATCATTATGCTTAAAACTGCAGTTTTATGGCATGATCCTATGGTTTGTAGTCCTTACACTCCATTCATGCTATAGCTAGTCTTTTCATAACCATCACTTTAATACCACTGTGATTGACTGCATCTATTGCTTTTCATTTCTGCCTGTCAGAAATAAGAACATGTAGTTCAATGACTCACCTCTTCACTGGGAAATGGTGATTCAGTAAAAGGAATCTAAATACCCTTTTCGACTGTTATCCTCTGCAAAGCATAATTAGGCATATAGAGACCCTATTTCAAGCAGTGTATGCACTATCAACTTTATGCAGATTCACAGACATAGTGTTCCTTATTCCATTGGGTTTGTCACAGGCCAGGAACAGTAAACTCCTGGATCAATGCCTACTTGAACACTGTCACTCGTATGTTATGTCATCATCAAGATTGGGTTACAGGAAAGATGATGGAATGTAGAAGTGTCTTGTTTTCCTCTTCCAATCAGCTTCAACAAGAGTGGACTTGCTTTCTTGTTATCCGTTTTTCTTCTCTTAATTGCACAAAAGAGCCAGTATACTCAGAACAGAACCCAGGCCTCGCGCACTGGAGAGGACACTCTGTTCCAGAACCACCACTCAGAGCGCGATACCATAGTCTTCTGAGACTGAAGGAGACCAACAAGTGTATTCCAAGCTTGGTGAAGTACCACTAATAAGTCACAAGGGCCAATCAAAACCATGTCAAGTGGTCTGATGCTGCCTGTAGGTCTGTTGGGCTTGAGTATCCATGTTCCAGAGTCTAGGCCAGCCACTTAGGAGCTCTTCTCAGGTTCCAGGGGCCCCCATCAAACAAGAATACAATAAGAACAGATAAACATAAAAGCATTTTTAATTGAATGCTAATCTGTGGTTCCCTTCAAATGTGCCAGGGCACCCCAATGGAGGTCTAGAACAGTGATTCTCAAACTTTTCAATCTCTGACCTTTTCACTCCTAAAAGTACTCCGGCACATGCACGGAGCCTTGGGGAGCACCTGAGCGCCGGTGCATGCATGGAGTGGCGCAGTACTGAACTCAATGCCAAATACTGGCAAAAACCTGGAGGTAAATGAGGGAGAAGAGCCACAAACAGGGGAGGAGGGATGAGCAAACCCAGCAGGGGGCGATGGCAGCCATTTATGGTGTACACACGGAACCATCAAGCCTCTTGGAGCCCCAGTGCTCCTTGGAGTACACTCTGAGAAACACTGGCCTTGACTTTCATTTATTTCAAGGTATCCTGAAGGTGTAAATGTTTTTCTTTCATTTCTGCAATATGATGAACAAGTTCCTTTTTCAATTAAAAATAAGAATACAGAGATAACATCGAAAAAGTAATACAGTTATAATTTTGCTTTTAGCAAAGGGAATAAAAAAGAACTCATTACAGCAGAATTACCAATGTGTTGTATTGGTCCTTGCTGAATATTTGGTGATGCAGAAATGAAATAATTTTTCACTGTGTCCTGAACACTGCCGTCAATATAAAGTTCCAGTGATTTCGCAGCTCCCTGAAATTCTATTTGGTGATGAATTGGTTCTGCAGATTTATAAAGGATTAGTATCACTGATCCAGAACATACTGTAATTTAGAGCTAAGTCCTAAATATATCTGCATCTGGCTTTAAGAAACATGATTTATTCCAATG
This sequence comes from Tiliqua scincoides, assembly GCF_035046505.1. Classification (NCBI taxonomy): domain Eukaryota; kingdom Metazoa; phylum Chordata; class Lepidosauria; order Squamata; family Scincidae; genus Tiliqua; species Tiliqua scincoides. The sequence continues at coordinate 253,547,580 of NC_089821.1, forward strand.
GAACCATCAGGCTCCTATATATCAAAATTTGAAAATTCTCACTTAGAAGCACTTCTTGTTGAGATTGTCATTTGGAATACCAGATGCACAATAATTGTCTAAAAGGAAAGGAAATCTTAAAAACATACCTTTCATCTTTATCACATAACCTGACAGCTACAGTTGTCCCTACTGTATCTCTTCTCTAATTAGAGGTGGCACATGGACTGGCTCATTACTTCTGTCTAATGAGCCAGTCTGTGTGCCACCTCTGTAATCAGATAAGGGATAGGTACAAAATGTTCCTATAAAGTTATTATAAATCATTTTAATCAAAAAAATTAAGTCACTGCCCTCCATAGTTTTGTCCAGAACCAAGATGGTTTCATTCAGAAGAGGTAATTGTGCAAGAGAGATCTCTGTGTGCAGAATTTAAGATCTCCTCATGCAGTACAGAGCTGTTTTCTGGTTGATGGAATTGGATTATTTATTTATAAAGTATTTTTGCAGGTTCAGAGCAATTTGTTGGAAGGATGCAAGATTTCAGATTGTACCAAGTGGCACTTACAAACAGGTAGGGAAATTTTTTTTTTTTTTTTTTTTTGCAAACTCCAAAAGTGCAGAAACCAAGAGGAAGAAGCTATTGGGGGGGGGGGGTTGCTTTGAAATGTGCAGATCTTTATTTATAAGAGAATTTCTTTACAAGTTTGTGACCTTTGGAGCTTCATGCATATAAATTCAAGTATGGCTTTTCATTAAGCACATGGGTTCAGGCTGCGAACCCATATTCTAGGATAGTTTGCTGAAAAATCAAGGGCTCAGTCCAGCCCACCGCAGGCACAGTCTTCAAGTGCCAAGAGATCTGTGTACAGCATGCCAAAGCCCTGTTTCCCTCCTACAGTGTGCATGCAGACTATATCAGGCAATTTCTGCCATCAGTGGCAACAACTGTGTTTAGGCTGGAGTGAAGCCATCTTGTTGTTCACCCCTAACTCCCAACACTTTCTACTACTTGGAGCTGCTGTGAAGGGAAAAAGATAGCAGCTTGGGGCTGAACAACTGCAAAAATCTTATGTCTGTGGCCCCATGGTGTAGAAACTCCACTATCACCTACTGCCAAGTGCTTCTTTTCCAGGTACTGTGTCCATTAGGCCTGCTGCAGCTTTAAAAAACCACCAGTAGCAGCAGCACCTGCTGTAGATACTCGCCTATAAAACAGGAAATTTTAAGCAAAAAATCCAGCATAGGTTGTCTCCTCATCCTATCCACTGGTTACTCTGGGGGGTCAGGGCAGTTCAGGCGTGTTGCAGCAGCCAAGAGAAGCCCAGAGGAGCATTAGGCACAAGCTTACCCCAGGCAATTGTATGCTCTGGCTGGCCACACTTTAGCTCTCCCAAGAACTCCTGCAGGAAGAAGCTTCACCACTAGCCAGTCAGGTAGGAAGGCTGCTGCTGGGTCTTAGAGACTGCTGTGTACAAACACAGTACAACTGCAGATCGGAAAATTTCCCTTGCTTCCTCTCTCCTTTCTTCCTGCCTGCCTTCCCTCCCCTTGGATGCCAGCAAAATTCAGTCTGCACACAATTTCATGCTCTGACTGGCCATGCTTTCCTCCTTGCCTCTCCCAACAGCTCCCTCCTGCAGGGAGACAGTTCGCAACCAGCCAGCATGCAATCAGGCAGGCAGGCAGCTGCTGGATCTTAGAGGCTCCTGTTTACAAACATAGTACTATGCCAGCTTAATATAGGAACTTGAGGGCCTGCGTTTTTTTGGTATCAGTGGGGAGTCTCAGAAATACAGTCAGACAGTTCCCTAAGTTCTACCCCTGACTGACAAAGGTCAAAGAAAATTCCATGATTTTTGGCTCAAAACTTGCTTTCATTTGTGAGATCGACTTAGACTCCAGTATCTGTGGTAATTTTCTATTTTTGTTTGCATGTACACTGTCTGTCCTAAATCATCTGGTCATCTGTTCCCTTTGCCCTCACCAACTTCAGTCCAGATCAGGGCTCCCACAACTACTTTGTGCCCAGAAAAGAGGTTTGGATGGGACAATATAGGGGTAAAGAGTTTACCCACTCCATAGTGTGGTCTTGACCTGGGCCAGCTAACACTCCCACTATTTACTGAGGTTAAAACAATTGCATCGGCCCTAATAAACTTAAAGGGGCCAAATCCTTATTCAATAATTGGAATCTTCTTGCAATAAGAGTTAAGCACCTGAGCAGTGTTAAGTTCGTGACACCACTGAATTCATGTCAGTCACAAGGTCCATACATTAAGTTGGTAAAATAATATACGTAATAACTTGACCAGCATTTTGTTGATGTAAGTTTTCAGGTTAATACCGTTTAAAGCTGTGTTCCATTTTTCTCCGCGTTCATTAATCCTGCATAAGTCAAAGCTAGCAGATTAGATGCCAACAGAAACTTTTCTTATTTTATATCTCATTCTCTAAGCATAACCATGTGACTACTAATGGTACTGCACTCGTTTCAGGTTTTGTTTATAATTAAGGGTAGTGATGTCTGGGGCTCTACAAATCAGTGAAGTCCAGTGGGTAGATAGGCAGGTAGAGCCTCCCTACCAGATTCCTTTGAAAAGTGCCGCTGCTGTATGAGGCGTGGAAACACTCAGAACCCACACGCTTTTGCACGTGGGTTGTGAGCACTTGTGTGCCTCACACGGTGGTGACGCTTTTTGAAGGACTCCAGTGGGGAAGCGCTGTGTCCCCTGCCTCCTCGCCCACTGCATATCCCTGCTACAAATGTTGCTTGGTCTTCACTTTGACATGTGTCTGATTTCTTATATCTTTGTATTATGCTAGAGACATTTTTGAGGTTCGGTCTAGAAAATTTCCTCAACTACACACTCAGTCAGAATGCCGATGTCCTGGCAGTCACCCCAGGGTTCACCCCTTGGTGCAGCGATACTGTATCCCTAATGGTGCTGATGACACAACTAATGACAGAGTACTCAGACTAAACCCTGAAGCTCACCCTTTGACCTATATCAATGATAATGATATTGGGACTTCATGGATTTCCTCTGTATTTAGCATCACAGAACAAATCAACAACGGAGTAACCATCACAATAGACTTAGAAAATGGACAGTACCAGGTAACGTTAAGATGAACTTTTTCCAATATGCTATTGAGTGATAAGAATGGAATTTGTTCGTTTTATTTTGCTTTTATTGGTTCATCAAAAATACAAAGACAATGAATGAGAATAAATTTGTAGTTGTAGTGCAACTTAGGGACCAATCCTTTCCTATGCCAATGTAGTCATGCCAATGGGGCATGCACTGCATCCTGTGATGGGGGGGCAGTCATGGAGTCCTCCTCTAGATAAGGGAACGGTTTTCCCTTACCTTGGGGCTAAACTGCAGCTGCACTGGTGTTGTAACATTGGATAGGACTGGGCCCTTAATTTTGTGATAGCCTCCAACTATTTTGAGGGAAAAACCAGGTAAATGCTTTTCTCTTTCCTTCCACTCCCCCCCCCACCTCCTATAAAACCCTGGAGTCATATGTTGTTGTTGTTTTTCATCTTCATATCCTTTGGAAATGTCACCACATCAATATGTCTTATTCTGAGGAATACCTGCTAATTGCCCCACAACTATCCAAAACACCTCCTTGGCTATGCATTAGGGAAGATCAGCAGTGAGCAAGGTGTATGCCACTGTTAATCTTCTCATTGAGGAACCTGAATTCCAGGCATACACTTTGCAATTCACTGTAGTAATGGGTAAATTTTATAATGTTTATGTTCTGATTTTGTGCTATAACTATTATTAAGGGCACTACACTGGCACCCAATTCTATGGTCTCTCCCTTGCCCCCTGCTGAGGCAACAATGCCAAAACAGCTACTCCTCATCCTACGGGTTGGGGGAGGCAGTTGCTGAGGTACCCTCTTGCCCAGGGGTAAGCCTCTGTAGCATGGAGGAGTTTAGTCGGACCTGCACTAGAGAAATTGTTGACACAGGTCTGGGGCTAAGATTCAGGGGCTGCTACTTCCACTGCATCTGCCCTCTTCCCAGAGCTGATCTGCCCTTCCCCTTCAATCAGTGCCACCTCATTCTACCCTCTATGATTGCCCTCTTAATTCAGCCCTCTTTGGGCTGAACTGTATTAAACCCAAGCTGGTCTTTACTTTGAATTTGAACTGAACTGGCTTTAGAGTGTTAGAACTTGCAGAACTTACACGCTGAAGTTTAAACACTAAAACACTTTAGTGTTTAAAGTTAAGACACTAAAATGCGCATCCCCCTTCTTTTATCCTCTTCTTCTGTTTCGTTTGGGGTCCTCCAGTAAACTCTAGTCCATCTCAAACTAGAGCTGTAACTTCCTTCAAAATAAGCTCCTTATCCAAATTCTTCCTTGCTGCTATTATTTATTTATTTAGCTCTCATTTAGCTCCTGCACCCTGTGTCCCAAATTACTAGACCTTCAAATTATGTTCTAACTTTATAGTAATCTAATTTAGATTAAGTTCTAAATTGGGTTAAGCATAAAGTAAATTAAAGTAGAAAAGTTTGCTTTCCTCCTTTTATCCTCCTCTGTTTTGTTTGTTTTCTAAGTGCCTCTGCTTTGGTCTCAAGTGGACTCTGCACCTATTCAGGGTAGACCTGTGTAGACTTGAGCTGTAACTCCCTTCAGAATCAGCTCCCTGTCCAAATTCTGCCTTGCTGCTTTTATTAAGTATGCACATGTATTTATATTTATTACTCTCACTGAGCTCCTATGCCCCAAATTACTGGACCTTCAGAATTCCCACCTCAGGTTAGATTAAGTACTAACTTTAAGGTAAAACTAAATTTTAAAGTTGATTTAACGTTAGACAAAGGAGAGAGTACAATTACCTTCACTTCCTCCTTCTTGTATAGATGCTTATCTCGCTCTGTCTTACCTTGGCATTTTGTCCCAGGAGGCACTTCATCCCAAGGAGGCCGCTCGCAGCTTGTGCACCTCAAGGCCTGGGACATGGGGCAATGTACCCCTTACCCCCCCTTAGTTATGCTGCTGCCTGCTTGGCTGCACTGCAACAGTAACATCATCGCTAGGCATTTGGTAGCTGACAGAGGCTAAGACCGACTTGCCTGGTTTCCTGATTGGGAGGGGGTGGGACCTGCAGGGGCAGGAAATATTAAAGGCAGGGAGAAAGGAAATGGAGGGGAGGAGGAAGACAGAGCCAAAAAGACTGAGGGACAAAGAGGTGAAGGGAGAGAGGTGTGAAGGAGCTGAGCAGCAGAGGGAAAGATGAAAAGCCTGGAGCCAGTTACTGGGTAGCAAAGAAAGGGAGAGCCCAGACTGAGTGAAAGAGAAAGGGACAAGGGAAGACAACAAAAAAAAAAAGAAGTCCAGGTGAAGCGAGAGGTGGTAAGGGCAAAAAGACAAGGGGTCTGGGAGAAGGAAGGAGACTGAGTAGAACGGGACAGAGGAGGGGCTTAGAAGTTGAAGACCAGGGAGGAGTTAGGAGATTTACCCCCTTCAGAGGGAGTGAGTCCCCACCCACAGTAAAATTAAGCCCTCCTGGAATAGCCCCACTGACACCCCAGAGACAGGTTTGGGTAGCTCCTCCTAGGTAGCTCCTCCTCCTCCTAACCTATTTGGGGCTCTCAGCGGGCCTGGCATTTGACCCCAGGCAGCTCTCGGCTTTTGCTCCATAGGTGGTCCCTGTAAGGTGTGTGCAGCTGCAGCCCGAATAAAAATAACTAGAGGATGAAGATGAAAAGATGAAGGTTAGGAATACTGGGTGTTCCTGGCATATTCTGTCTTTGCTGATGCAATAAGCCCTACCTGAAACATACTCTGGTGTAGTCCCTTCAGCATAAAGCAACTCTCAATAAGTTATATCCCGCTGTATTTCATGTGGACCTTTCCCCATTGGAATGAAACAGAAAGGCTGGGGCAGAGATACCCCATTAAGGATTGCAATTCTTAATCATTTAAGCATTATAAAATATCCATACAAACAGGATTAACATTTTAAAAATATATGATTTGTTGCTCTAATCCCATAGCATCCAGTGGAATGATGTCCCATTGTAACTCATGGATTAGATTAATAATCATGACTAAAAAAATTCATTTGCTTTCATTAGTAACTTTAGCTGTATCAGGACCTACAGGTGTAAAATTTTTTCATGTTTTGCTGTTGATTTGTAGGTATTTTATATTATACTTCAGTTTTTCAGCCCACAACCTGAAGCAGTACGAATACAAAGGAAAAAGCAAAAAGACTTTGATTGGGAAGACTGGCAATACTTTGCAAGGGACTGCAGTGTGTTTGGAATGGAGAATAATGGATTGCTAGAAAATCCAAATTCTGTCAACTGCCTCCAGCTTCCCAGGTATGAAGAAATGGGAACTTGTGTAACAGTGTCACACTGTGAGAGACCTGTTATGGGTGAAGCTCATGCATAATGATTCAGGTTACATTCTGAAATCACAGTAGATGAAATGTAAAATATACATAATTTTGGACCTACCATGGATAGCATGAGGTCAGTAGTGGCTCTCATGCCACTGAGACTGGGTCTTGTCAGAGACAGATTTGTTTGGGAGTTACATATGAAACAGCGTGAGCTCAATAGCCATCAAGTACACTCAGGGGAAGCTTAAAAGAAGCTGGGAAAAAGGAAGAGCTCACATCTTCCGATCAAGGCATAGCCTGCAGCCCTTGACCTGGGAGAATGAAGTTCAAATCCTACTTTGACTACAGATGGACTCTGGAGAGAGTCACCTTCTTTAGCCTCAAGCTCCCATTTGCAATATTAGAATATTAATAGTATTCACCTTACAGACTTTCTGGAAAGATGAATGAGGCTGTATGTATTTAGTAAAGCACTTAAAATTCGGTATAAATGGTTATCAAGATTGAAAGTCCTTTGCTGAATTCCAGTTGGTATGTGAAGGTTTGTGTGATCTTGTTTGTTGGAGGCTTGACTGTCAGTCACAGTCCTCTCTAATGGTCCAATCTTATTCAGCTGTATCACTGCTGCAACTAGCGTTCCAGCAGAGGTACATGCTTTATAACATTGTAAATGCTGACCCAGAAGCATGCATAGCCCCATGTTTCCAGGCTGCTGATGACAGATGGAAGGGAGGACTCTGCACAGGGCAGTGGCAAAGAGGAGCCACTGATGCTGGTAAGTTGGCAGAGTGGATGGAACAGAGTGGGTGGTTGGGAGGGTTCGGATGGATTGGGGAAAGGCAAGGAGTGACTTGCACTGGATGCTGACACCCCCCCCCCCGGAGCAAGCCAACATCCCCCCCTTTGTCTCTTCAGATTTGTTCCCATTGGCTGTCAAGGAGGATTATGTAGGGTAAGGGAAAATATTTTCCCTTTCCCAAGTCTCCCGTTTGTGTCGTCGTTGTCCTCCATAGCATGCAGCACAACCTGTTTTGGCACAGCTGCATGCTCAGGAACAATAGGAACAATATGCCTAGGGCCTGTGATTACTTGTTGATGTTTCCGATGTATGTCCATAGCCTACAGGTCTAAAGATAAAATCTTTCCTGTCAGTGGCGTTGCTAGGGAGGTGCGGGGGGTGTGGGTCACACTGGGTGATGCACACGGGGGGGTGACGCGCACTGGGAGGTGACACACTAAAATCATGGTGGTTAGGACTAACCCCATCATGTTATATAACATTGGATGCAGACTTTCGAGCAGAATACAATGCAGAAAACCAGAGTGAAATATCTCCTTTCTATCAAAAGTTATGGCCAAAAAACTGGAGAACAAAAAATGCATGGAGCCCTATGGAAAGTGAAAGTGAGCCATATCTCGTGTTTACTCGTGAGTGGGTGTACTTGCCATAGTCCCTTGGAAAGGGCAGGCTGAGAGGAATCCAACAACACCAGAATGGTCCTGATCCAATGAATGCAGCCCCCCAAAAGCCCCCGAGAAGAAGGTCCCATCCCAGTCTGTTGAGCCCAAAACGAAGCCATGTGGCCATGTTTACTCATGAGTAGGCAAACTTGCCTTAGTCCATTGGAAAGGGCAGGCTGAGAGGCTCCAAGAATGTCTGAATGGTCCTCATCCAATGAGTGCAGCCCCCAGAAACACAGGAAAAGGAGGTTCCTCCCTCCCAGCTGCCTTCCTCCCAGTCTATTGAGCCCTATGGAAAGTAAAGCAGCCTCACAGTTGTGTTTACTCACAAGTAGGCAGATGTGCCTTGGCTGGTGGTCAGGCCAGGCAAAGGGGAATGTGAGAACACCAGAATGGTCGTGATCCGATTGAGCTGGAGTGCAACAAATGCTCCAGAAGGCAGCTTTCCCTCCCCGCTAAAAAGGATAATAATAGAGGCTTGAACTGGTAAGGAGAATGTTTTCTATGTTGCACTTGCAAAGCCAGTTGGGTCTTTATCTTGATATGCCTGAAATAGAAGAACTTTAAACTGGGCACTGGGGAGGGCTGGAAATTTCACTGATTCTTTTTGGGGGGTTGTTGTTGCAGGCAGACTACAGAGTAAGTGCCATTGACCACTTTGGGACTTACTTACAGAGTAAACATGCATACACTTGGGCTCAAAGGCTGCAATTCTACCCACACTTTCCTGAGAGTAATCCCCATTGACCCCAATAGGACTGACTTCAGAGTAGATTCACTTGGTGGAACAGGACTGGCTCCCCCTTATTTAATTTTTCTTTTCTTTTAATTTAATTATTTATAATTATTTATTTTAATATGCTTGATAATGTCACTTTTGGCCATAACATCACTTCCAATGGGTCCTGGACAGATTGTCATTATAAAAAGTGGGTCCCAGTGCTAAAAGTTTGAGAACTGCTACAATAAGGTGTTAGTAAGTTGACGTGTGTGTGTGTGTGTGTGTGTGTGTGTGTGTGTGTGTGTGTGTGTGTGTGACTCTACAAGTTTTCAAAATCACTAAAATCAGAATTTGGAGAAATAATACCATCATATTATATATCAATCAATGTGTAATTTCATGCGGAATGCAATGAAACAAACCACATTGAAATATCTCTGTTCTAACAAAAGGTGCAACCAAAAAACCAGTGGGGGTAGGGCAACGGTACATCACCACGCCCACCACCTGGGGCATTGCCCCGCCCACTGCATGGGGTGATGCGCAGGCCTCCCGCACCAGGTAACGCGAATCCTAGTGATGCCACTGGCCTCACGGTTGCGTTTACTAGCACATAAGCAAACGTGCCTTGGCTGGTGGTCAGGCCAGGCAAAGGGGAATGTGAAGCCACCAGAATGGTCCTGATCTGATGAAACTGGAGCTCAATAAATGCTCCAGAAGGCAGCCTCTCCCCCCCCCCCACACACACTAGATCCAAACAGAGGCTTCAGCTGATAAGGTGAACTTTTTTGAGACTTTCAAAGCCAGGTGGATCCTGACAGTGATCTGGTTTAAAAAGAAGTTCTTAAATTGAACTGGGCACTGGGTAGGGCTGAAAACCTTACTGCTTTTGGAGGGGGGTGTTATTGCAGGCAGCCTACAAAGGAAATTCACTTGGTGGACCAGGGCTGGCTTCTGCTTATTTAATTATTTGTTTTACTTTAATTATTTATACTTATTTATTTTAATTTCCCTGATGGTGTCACTTCCACCATGACATCACTTTTGCTGGGTCTTGGACAGATTGTCATTCTAAACAGTTCCAGTGCTAAAAGTTTGAGAACTGCTACAGTAAGGTGTTAGTAAGTTGACACAGGGGGTGTGTGTGTGTGTGACTACAAGTTTTCAAAATCATTAAAATCACAGTTTGGAGAAATAATACCATCATGTATTGCGTCATTTCAATGCGTCATTTCAATGCGTCGATCAATATCAATCAATGCGTCATTTCATGCAGAATGTGTTCTATCTTTGTTCTCTCAAAAGGTACAGCCAAGAAACCAGTGGGGGTGGAGTAATGGTACATCACCACACCCACCACCTGGGGTGTTGCCCCACCTACTGTATTGGGGGTGACGCGCTGGCATCCCGCACCAGGTGATGCGAACCCTAGTGATGCCACTGTTTCCTGTTGATATCGACTCATTTGTGACCCCTTTGAAGGCATCTAGAGCGCAGCTACATAATCCATTCCAAATACTTTTGCAAGTCACTACAGGATAAATCAGTTTTCCTCCTCCAAAGCTTTGTTTGGATGGAGGGTCCTTCAACAAGTACTGTAGAGTTTTCTTATGGTCCACCTTGAGTTGTCAGTACTGCTGCCTGCTCTCCTTCCCAGCTGGCCAAGAACAGGTAGTTGAAGTTACTGAGAGATTTGCTTCTGGTCAGTGGGTGTGTTAGTCCAATAAGACTTGCCCATCTACCTGCATATTTCCTGTGTTCTGTAGAGAGTATTTTTGTTTCATTTACTCATGAAGACTCCCCTCCTGAAGGGACCTCAATTTTTTTTTGGCCCTGGCTTGTCCCAGGGAAGGAGATAACACTTTTCTGCCTGGTTTCCTGTTGGCTGACTGGAAAAGGAACCCACAGTAAGTCTGACCTCTTGTCTTGGAAACGTGACTGCTACAAAAATGGAATGGCAGATGTTCCTTCTCTTTTGGTGACCTACCTTGCCATATACTTTTAAGAACACACCTACAAACTGCATATCCAAACAGACATAGAGCCCAATCCTAGACGTGCTTACTCAGAAGTAAGTCCCATTATAGGCAATAGGGCTTACTCCCAGGTAAGTGTGGATAGGATTGCAGTCATAGTTGTGCTTATACTCTCAGTGAGTATCTTAAATTTCCAAGAGCCCTGTTTGCATGCTGCAAACTTTTTTTTTTGGGGGGGGGGGGGTTATTTAAAAAAAAAAAGTCTGCCTTCAGCCATAACTGTTGAATTGCACCAACTCTTGGCAAAATTCAGAACTTAGTCAGCATCAGAGCTGTGTAGCACTTGTCTGAAAAGCCATCAGGGAGCATTCCACCAGGTGCAGTGGGTGTTTGTTTTGTTGTTGTTTCTTTGTTTGCTGTTTCCATCTTGGCAGCTCTGCTTTTAAAGTGTCAGCATCTTTCTCTGGGCTTTCACAATTCAACATTCTAAGGGAGGAACAAGAGGTCATGGAGAGTACATCAGTTTTCATCAAAACATATTTTGCATTGTAACCATTCAGTGGCAGGAAAGAATTGCCAAATTCATTGCCTGAGCAATGACTAATGTTTTGGTAAATAATCAAAATGAGTTTCTGATAAAAAGCAGCAGCAGCGACAACCACCCAACGTAAAAAAATTAGTGCATTTCTTAAAAGGAGTTCAAGAGCTAATGTGTGAAGTACGATCATAAATGTTTTATCATGGAACATTGTTTTCTCTTCAATTACATGACATAAATGATAATAGGAAGTGATTCAAGTGAACAATGTTGTGTAGGGAAGATGTGCAGTAAAGCTAATTTGAAAATACCCTCTAAAGCAGGGGTGCTCACACTTTTTTGACTCGAGAGTTACTTTGAAACCCAGCAAGGCCTGGAGATCTACCAGAGTTTTTTTTACAATGTTCGCGCCATCATAACATATACATACATACATCTCTCTATGTACCAATAAATGTGTACAATGTATGTTGGTGTACCTTGAGCCCCACTGAGTATAACAGGACTTACTCCTGAGTAGACATGCCTAGGATTAGGCTGTGAGGCTGCAATCCTAGTCACACTTACCTGGGAGTAAGCCCCATTGAGTACAATGGGCCTTACTCCCGGCATTTCCTCCCAGAGGCACCTGAAGGGGGGGTCAGCACTCCGCGATCTACTCTTTTTGCCTCGCGATCTACTGGTAGATCGCGATCCACCTATTGAGCACCCCTGCTCTAAAGACTTGGGCATGCTTGTTGTATCTGAAGAGGCATTCGGTGGTGGTGATCAAGATGCTGCTTTATTGGAGCACAGTACTTGCTCCACTAAAGACCCAAATCAAGCTTACTAGGAAGAGATACATTTTAACAAATGTATTACCTTGAGCGTTAACATAATGCAATATCATCTTTTGAATGATGTTGCTCAGACTTGCAACCAACAATGGTTTTTTACAGTGCATCTGCTTTGTGGGTTATTATGAAAGAAGAAACTCAAAGGAGATAATTTCCCTGCTTACTGGGCAAAATGGCACTTTTCCAAGTTGTGATCTTTGGAACCAAATGCCCTGCCACACAGCAACCAAAGGGGAGTCCACAAAGTGGAGTGGGCTCTTATGGGGAGAAGACCCATAGAAAGAATAAGAAGACCCATGGAAGGAATTTACTTCTAAACTAAGGGGTGTATCTAAGTATGTTGTTGCATCTTAGCCTCTGAACAATTTAGGAATAGATACTTGGAGGGTCTTATCTATCTTAGCTTCATCCCCTGTCACTGAGTGCCACTGCAAGGAGACAGGAATTGTGAATAGGAAGACTGGGGGCCCAATCCTATTCAACATTCCAGCACTGATGCAGCCATGCCAACAGGGCATGTGCTGCAACCTACAAAGGTGAGTAATCATGGAGGCCTCCTTAAGATAAGGGAACACTTGATCCATTACTCTGAGTCTGCATTGTGGCTGTATCAGCATTGGAAAGTTGGCTAGGATTGGGCCATGGGTCACTTTATACAGCATGAGAAAAGGGTTGTGTAGAATTTCAATTTCCGTGCCAAGCCCTGGAGAGTAAAAGAGAATTTGTAAGGCTGAATTTCCCTTCAGCAGATGAGGGAATCCTGTACTGAAGTATAGTATAGATCCACAGTACACTATCCTGTACTGAAGTATTGTATAGATCCACTATAAAATTTTTCAGAGATTTTATTTGATGTCTTCTAAAACCCTAGGGAGATGTTGACTTCAGAAAATCTAGACTTCTGCTGTATAGTAATTGTTCTACCATCACACTTGCTTTGTGGCCACTGCAACTGCACAGAAATCTTTGATGAAAACCTATTACAAACCTGTTTACATCACATTTTTGCTTCTAGTTCTATAACTCAGTGCAAACTGCGCCCTTTATGTATAAATGATAGTTAAGATTTAGGAACACAGGGATATAATTTGATGATGCCTTTAAAAAAAATCAAAAGTTACAACTGGCTGTGGATTTAGCCAGCATCAGAATTTCTTCTTGATAAAAGTTAGACAACTTAGTTTGAAAATAAAATAACTACTGGTTGTTCCAAAAGCATCCTGAATAGTTGTTTTGCTTGTTTTGGGTTTTAAACAGCATGACTCCATATTCTCGTGGAAACATCACTTTCAGCATTCTCACGCCAGAACCTAATCGTCGGCCAGGATACAATGACTTCTACAATACTCCCACCCTTCAAGAGTTTGTGAAAACATGGCAAGTGAAGATTCATCTACTTGGCCAATATCATACTTCTATGCCGTGGGTTGACTTTAGGCATAGATACTATGGAGTTGATGAAATCACTGTCAGTGGGAGGTAGGTACTTATTGTTCTTATTTACATTGAAGGATGATTAGATACTCGAAAGTAAATGATTTATACTGCAACTTTGCATTCATGCAGATGAAGTACTTCATAGAGTTATTTTCAGACCCAAAATGATCTTACCCCCATATCAAATAAATATACTATGTTTTAAATAACTATAAGAATAAATTAAATTTCATCTGCAATAAATACAATTTTATCTGCAAGTAATGCCTTTTCATTTAAAATCTGCTTACTCTTAGAGATAGGTACGTATGATTGAAAGCCTGATTGAAGCTTTGCTCCAGTGGCACTTCCAGGTTTTATTATGGACTCCCCTACATGGCAGTTGTAATGGTCTTAATAATGAACTAAACTCTTTTGTCTTAGCTAGTTTTTCCCTTTGAAAATGAGGCTTCTGTCAGTGAAAATGTTGCTTTATCTGTGACTGACAACTTTATTGTATATGTTAAGTCAGAAGTCTTGTTGAAGACATAATTACACCCTGTAAATAAAATGCAAATTAAGTAATGACTGAATCTCCAGCGAAAGATGTGCTATTATTATTTTTTTACTTGGGAATTTATGTTCAGAAAGAATTTATATTAAGCCAGCTTTCATCAGTGAACAAAATGAATTTGTGATTATTGGCTGAAGTCTACAGGGGCTATAGCTTTTTATTAAATGTTGTATCTTAATTGTTTTGTCAGTGCCCTGGACTTTTATAGAAGGCATGATACATCTCTTTTAAAGAGACATCTGTATTTATTTAAGTTTTATTCAATATTCATAGTGTGACAGTCTTTTCTGAGACATTCTGAAATGGTAAATTATATTTGCTTGACTCTTGCATCAGGGGAAAGCATTTCTGCTTTTCCGTGCTAGTCCCCCAGTTTTGCACTAACTCTCCGTTGTCACCTTTGTGCTCTATCCTACACCATTCTGAAAGGTTCCCTGATCTTCAAGAGTGACTTTGGTGTGGCAGGGGCTGAGGTGAACAGGATGTAGGAAACTCCTATTGCAGGTCATTGTGTATAACCCAATGACTTTGTAAATATCACATTTGTAGGATATATGTCAATAAGAGCAGCCCTGTGGTCATAGCAAATGAAAAATAATAATAAAATGAAGAGTAAGTAGTCAATCTTAGTGCCCGTTAAAATCAAAGGGATAATTTATGGCCCAGTCCTATGGTGGCCTTACACTGATGGATCTCTCAATCCGTCAATGTAAGACTTCAGCTGCCAGTGCGATAGCCACTCCAATAGCAGACAGCTTGCTACTGATGGCACAGGAGCAGGGGAGTCCCACATCAGTTGTGGGGCTCCTGCAATTACTTCTAATTTAGTTTTAAATTAACTACCCGTATGTTTTCCTTAGTTGGGTAAGCAGCAGCTTGGGAGGTGCAAAGTTAATTTTGAAAATAGCATGCCAGAGCAGGTAGGTTGATGGTGGGGATTGTTTGGGGAAGGATCATGGACATTTCAAGTGTTAGGCTGGTCAGGGGTGGGGAGTGGGATCTCGGTGCCAACAGTGCTCACTGAGATCCTTTCCCCCTTTTCCTGGCCTGTCTCTTCTTGGTCTTACACAAATGATCTGTGGCTCTGAGGTGACCCTTCACACACCCTAGAAAATGTCTGTTCCTGGATAAACATTCCTCATTATTCATATCTTCTCAGGATGCCTGACTATTATGCACCTTCGAGAGATTCAGGATAGACTAGATAATCTGATGGAAAACCATCATCAGTTGGCTTAATTTTTCTTAGAAGCAGTTGCAGGCAAGTCCAGATTGAACATGAGTGTGTGTGTACACGCTTGTGTGCAAATTTTTTATACCTGTCCATGGTACCAGTTTCCTGTTCTAAATTAACTACCCGTATGTTTTCCTTAGTGGGGTAAGCAGAGCTTGAAAGGTACAAAGTTAATTTTGAAAATAGCATGAGAGGAAAACTCTCCCTTCAGAGTGCAGTCCCCATCCAATTCCCCTTTCTTGGTGGCTATTTTTAAAATAAACCTAAGGGGTCACTTGATCCTGTTGACCCTCAGTACCCTCTGTGAATGGGCAGACTATGCCCAATTAGATTATTTTTTGTTATATATTACCATGGTTTTGGAATTCATCCTGTTTAGATTATTTTTATTTTTATGCTTAGAAATTTGGTGATAACCTCACCTCAATCTTTATTTTGGGAGCAAGGGAGAGCTCTATTTCTAAAATATGCTTGATTTTAAAGGAAAGACTGCTGTGAGACTGCTATTTGGTTTTCTAACTGCTTTGTCTATGTTAACTGTGCCTGATTTTATATTTTTTTCATAGTTAATTTTACTTGTTGTTCCTCATCCTGGGCATCAGTGAAAGAAAAAAAAGAAGATAAATGTGTTAAAAATAAAATAAATATACTCAATGTCTTCAATGCCTTGTGGGAATATTTTTACAGATGGAAGGGTTAATGTTCAAAACACAGGTGTTAACTATAATTAATAATTAAGGCCTTACATCTGCATAGTGTGTAATGAAAGCACATAATGCACATTTTGATCACTTAATGGTTGGTCTACAAGACTGTCCTGTCAATTTACTCCCTTAGAAAGCAGCACTTACTTGACATTTATAAACGGTGAATAGAGAGGAACATGAAATGGTTACTACACTTAAAATTCCTTTTTCTGAGATACTTATCCTTAACAGAAGCAGACAATTATGTTCATGACAGTGCAAAAATAACAGAGAGAGGCCCCATCAAATAATACATAAGTGCTCATTTCTAATAGCTTTTTTGTGTTCAGGTGTAATTGTCATGGCCATGCTGATCACTGTGACACAACTGCTAACCCATACAGATGTCTTTGCTCTGAAGAAAGCTACACTGATGGCACGAATGTGAGTTTTTTAATTTGCATTTTTAAGTTCTCAAACGGTTAACCCAGTGTGTGACAGTTGTGAAGAAGACAAGTTCCATGCTAAGAGTCCTTACAAACAGGGATAAGAATAGCAACCCAATAAGCTAGTTACCATAGTGGAGCAGGGGTCTGCTGTTGTTACTGGCCACATGGCAGCATGCACAGCATGCCACTGCCAGCCATTGTGGAGCTACAGCCACAAATGGAAAGTGGCAGTGGCCCTGCTACAGCCAATGACCTGCTCCAGAGCAGGTAAGCTAGCATAGGGGAGCAGATCATTGGTGAAGAAAGGAAGGAACTAGGCATTCTGGAAGAATGGAAGAACCAGGAGGGCAGGGAGCAGGAACGGGTGGTGATAAGTATAATGTGACTTTCTTCTGTGCAGATATGCATTGGATTGAGCTCTAAGAGCTCCAAAGTTCTGATACACACACAGGCACAAATTTGGTAATCAATGTTGAACTGAAAGATGTAGCCCTGTTTGAAAATCCCTTTTGCCTATAGAGAAAAGGTCTTTATTTTGTCAGCGGTTCAGGGTGTGCTGGCAAAAAGCAAATTCCATAAGGGTATTATAGAATTGCAAGAAGTGTAGAAGAGCACAAGATTTAATGCAGAAGTGCCCTTTGCCTTTAGAGGGGCTACTGGATTGACCTATGGAGGCATTCACACAAACCACCTAATTGTAGCTAATGGTACACTGTAGTGTAGGGCTTCCCAAAGTTTGGGTTGTGAGCCCATGCACAGTGAGTTGCAAACCGGCCTCTTGGCCAGTCCTGTGGTTGGCTCCAAATTGGAGCCATTCCAGATGCATTGGGGGGACCTGGAAGCCTCTTGTGGGTCATGTCGGGCTGGTGACCCACTCTAAGGGTCTCGGAATGGCCTGCAGAAGCTTCTGGAAGCAACTTCTAGTTTTGGGGGCATATCTTCCAGTTTGACCAGAAGTTGCTTCAGGATGCTTCTGTGGACCATTCTGAGGTGTGACCCAGAAGAGGTCTCCAGGCCCTCCTGTACGGCTGCACCAAATGGAGCATTATGTAACGACCCACTAGGGAAGACTTGGTGGGTTGCAGTGTTGAATAGTTTGGGAATTGCTGGTATAGTGTGTTTGGTACATGTACTAGGGCTTGCGGTGGGGGAGAGGCAGAACTGATTGCCTTTCATTGAGTTCTCTGGGGAATCCCTTTACACGTACAACTGTGTGTGGGAGGGGATAGATTTACTGTGACATGTTGAATATAAGCAACTATTCCCACAAATACCGAAAGGCAATTGGGTTGTAATATTTTCAGAGCCTGACAGAAAATAATTCCATGTTTGTGTTTTGTTTCTTAGATTGTCTACTTTCAATGAAATGTTTTCCATGCAACTGTAATTGTTTTTATATTAAGAATGCATGGCTCTTATCGGTAAATTCCAATTCTGTTTATTTTAAAAAAAAGAGGATTTCAAACAAACCTAAAATCTTATTTTGTACCAGAACCAAGAGAATAATGCTTTATTTTTCTGAGACCTTACTATTTTTCAGAAAGAAAAAAAATACCCTCAGTTGCACCATTATTCATTGCTCCACTACTAGCTGCACTACTACAATAATACTCAATGAACAGGACTTTTGTGAATTACCGTACATTGCAGTCCATCTAGCAAGTGATGGCTAAGTTAAGCTTTGATAACGTTCCAGTTCTTGACATTGGATGGTATGAAAAGAAATATTTTCTTCTTCTGCCCTCCATGTGAGAGATGGAGCTGCTTGCCAGCCTGCGTGGGAGAACTGGAGGCCAGAAGTGAGACCAAACCAGGAAGATCCATTCTGAAATGTTGTTGGTTCTTGAAAGAGAGAACCTTTATGATTGTCAAAATCCCCTTGAGGGATTTAGAAATGCCTGCCTATGTAAATTGCCTTGAATAGTCAGAGGAGTAAACCAATGACCAGAAAGGCGGCATATAAATACCTAGTTGTTGTTGTTGTAGTAGTAGTAATAATAATAATAATAATAATAATAATATTTTTACTGACTTTGCCAAACATTGGAGAAGCAGAGGTTGAGGGCAGAAGTGTAATATTCCTGTAGAAGCCTTTTCAGACTTCCTTTGCCATTGCAACCTTTGAAGTTGAAGGCAACTTCAAAGTCACAGCATTGGAACTAAGCCCACAGTAAACGCAGAAACAGAGCTGGAGTTCTTTCGTTCAGTTTTGCCGTGGTTTTGTGTGTGTGTTTCTGCTTTTTCTATGTGATGTTGTATTGCTTTAAAGCAGGGGTGCTCAAAGTTTTTGGCAGGAGGGCCACATCATCTCTCTGACACTGTGTGTGGGGGGCAAGAAAAAAAAGAATTAATTTACATTTCAAATTTGAATAAATTTACATAAATGAATATATTAGAGATGGAAAATGAATGAATGAATTCATGCCAGTTTATGATTCCATTCACCCTAATAAAGGTGGGGGGAGATCTTCATGCCAGTTTATGATTCCATTCACCCTAATAAGGGGGGGGGGGAATCTTCATGCCAGTTTATTATTCCATTCACCCTAATTAAGGGGGGGAGATCTTCATGTCAGTTTATTATTCCATTCACCCTGATTAAGGGGGGGGGAGATCTTCATGCCAGTTTATGATTCCATTCACCCTAATAAGGGGGAGGGAGAGATCATGTGCTGCTGCTGCCTCTGCCTCCCTTCCTGGCCAGCTGGCCGACCAACCAGCCCTCCCTCCCTCAGAGGCATGTGCTGCAGGCTGGGCTGGGCTCTACTCCCTTGTGCGGGATCTCTCTCTCCCTCCTCAGGTTGCAGGAGGGGAGGGGAGCCAAGCCCAGCCGAGCCCAGCCCATGGCCAAGGCAGGGAGAGACCTCCCCTCCTCCCCCGCGTGGGGGAATCTCTCTCTCTCTCTCTCTCTCTGTCCTGCACTCCCCTGACTCAGGTTGCAGGAGGGAAGGGGAGTTGAGCCCAGCCGAGCAGAGCCCAGCCCATGGGCAAGGCAGGGAGAGACCAACCAGCAAGCGCGCAGGGTCTTTTATAGTGGGAAGTAACATGAGACCTGCAAGTCTCACGTTACCTTCCCACTATAGAAGACCCTGCGTATGTGCTGGGCTTGCCTTTCCTTTGCTGCCACTGAGCTCAGCGGCAGCAAGGGAAAGCAAGGCGTGGAGCTCGCGTGGTGGGCCAGCGTGGGCTGGGGTGAAGGCCGAGTGCCCATGGGAGATGGGGGACCCCCTGGGGGCCGGATGGGGACCCGCAGCGGGCTGCAAGTGGCCGGCGGGCCGGGCTTTGGGCACCCCTGCTTTAAAGGATCTTATAGGTGTATGATTATTCTGATTTAGCCAAGCTTTGGGAAACACTGTGTTGACAAATGTTTGGATCTGCGGTGACTGGCACCCAGTCAGTCTGAAGTGGTGCACCTTCCCTCTGGCAGGGAGAATACTAAAATTGGGACATCCCCCTCCCCCGTGGATAAAATAATGCCAGGATAACTTTATAGACAAATGGCTATGTAGACGGAGACAAATTTTGACACATTTTCCAAATTCATGTTCTATGTAAACAGCAATTACGAACAGTCCTTGGCCAGTTTAGACAATGTCTGACCTGGTTGCCCAAATGCTGCTGCATAATCTTGTGAGAGGACGGATCAGGCAAACTGTCTCTCACACATTATTTAAATACCACTTTAATGTAGTATTTTAGCCCAATCTTGTTTTACTCCCCACCCCACCCCGCTGAAGCAGCTAGGCCACTGGAACATGCGCTGCATCCTGTGGGACAGGGGCAGTCCTGGAGGTCTCCTCTGGGTAACAGAACATTTGTTCTCTTGCCTAAGATAAGCCTCTACTGCCTGCATTGTTCTACTTAGACCTGCACCAGTGATTTCTGCTGCAAGTCTGGCTGGACCTGGAAAGATGGATTAAAGCTAGGAAGGGGGATAGGATATTGGCGATGCCACTACAACTGATAATGCCCCATTACTGGCCTTGATGTATCTCCCCTGCCCTGTTCTACCCCCTGCCTGCCTCCTGCACTGACTTAGTGGTGCCAGGGTTTCTCTGCAGGCTGCTGGCATGTGGCCACTTGCCCCTTGTGGCCATGGGGGCAGGAAGAGGTGAAGCTGGGTGGGGAAGGAGGAGAAACAGGGGATGGGCAAGCTATGGGATGGGATGGATCCAGTAGTGATGGCAAGTTCCAGATCCTATTCTTCCAACAGCAGCCTTCCTACCTCCTTTCTCTTCTTGGACTTGCACCAAACAAATCAATTGCAGGTTATTATTATTAATTATTAACAGTATTTATATACCGCTTTTCAACCAAAGTTCACAAAGCGGTTTACAGAGAAAAATCAAATAACTAAATGGCTCCCTGTCCCAAAAGGGCTCACAATCTAAAAAGGTGCAAAAGAATACCAGCAGACTGCCACTAGAACAGACAGTGCTGGGGTGAGGTGGGCCAGTTACTCTCCCCCTGCTAAAAAAAAAAAAAAAGGAGCACCCACTTGAAAAGGTGCCTCTTACCCAATTAGCAGGGGTTGGGAGGCTTGTGGAGGGGCAAGCCTGTCATTCCCACCTCCCACTCCACACACACACACACACACACACACCCCGATGGATATAGAGAATGGCTTTTTGGCACAGCTGCAGCAGTAGAGGCAGGGAAGGATAGGATTGGGATGTTAGTTTAGTCTTAAAAGGAAGCCCTCAAAACTTTTCA
This sequence comes from Tiliqua scincoides, assembly GCF_035046505.1. Taxonomy (NCBI): domain Eukaryota; kingdom Metazoa; phylum Chordata; class Lepidosauria; order Squamata; family Scincidae; genus Tiliqua; species Tiliqua scincoides. The sequence continues at coordinate 253,568,547 of NC_089821.1, forward strand.
GAAAGTCATTGCTGAACTATGAGAGGGTTATTTTTTCAATGCTTTACAATCCTTCACTCCTTTCTCTGTAATCCTTTAGTGAGCCTCCACTTCACCCTTGTCCTGATTGTATAGTGAGATCTCTGTAGAGAAGAAATACTCTCCCCTTAAACTTTATAAACAAATTCCTCTGTATCATTTTTTAAAACTTTATCACACATTGTAGCCTGCTTTTAGCAAGCTGGAAAACATGATGGTCACACTATTCCATTGACACTTACTTGTAGATTTGTAAGAAGGCATTTAACAGCATAATAATGTCAAAGATGGGGGGGGGAATCATTGAAAAGCTTGCAGGTGTACTGCTAGAAACAGAAAAATAGTACAGGATTCTGACTTGAGTATTGTAAGGGAAGAACAGAAGGCAGAATGGGCGCAGCATCTAGTGGCCACCTTCAGCACCCTTTTCCCTTCCTTTGTGCTTCACAGTTCAATTCACTGTAACTTTTTGTGCACCAATGAGGCATGGTGCCTGCTGCAAGCTGTGTGTGTGTGTGGGGGGGGGGGGGATTCAACGTCTGGAGGCTTCCTGAGGCCAAAGGAATATTTGTTGTATTGCTGGTGCCAAGTCCTCATGGACATAGAAAGATGGATTGAGACCAGGAAGGGGGTTAGGTTTTGGCATAAGCCACTGCTGCTGAAACCACCCCCTTCCTGGTCCCGGTCCTCCCTCCTCCCCTCCCCTGTTGCTGCTCCTTTCCACCCGCTCTGCCCTATTCCACCCACTCCTGGGTCCTCCCACTCTCTGCGCATACTCACTGGAGCTGTCAGACGTCTGGAGTCCACTGGTGTGCAGAGCTGGCCACTCACCATGGCAGCCAGGTCATGCTCTCTGGCATGTCGCCTTTTGCAACAGCTGGAAAGTGCCTAGCACCGCTGGAAGGCTTGTTCCAGTGGTGCTAGGTGTCTTTAGGATTGAGTCATCGGTCTTCTTACTAGTTAAATTGGGGATAAACTGGAAATAAATGTGTCACTGCCACCACCAAAGCTAAAAAGCCCAGACTGAAGGAGATTGCATTGGGAAACTTCTCTCCCTTAGTTAACAGTCCCAAGGGACTCCCCTTGCAATCAAACAGTAGCAGGATGTGACAGTCTCAAAAACATGACAACCTGTTCCATCCCAAGTGAACTTAGAACAGAGAGATAAAACAGTAAAGATGGGAGAACCTTAAAAGTCTGAATGAAAGATCAAATCAATGAAGGGGAAATACCAGGGATAACACAAGGCATTGATCAATTAGCAAACAGAGAAGAGGGAGCAGCAAAGGTTAACAAGGATGTTAAAAGGGAGATGACAAATAAAACAAGAACCCTGCTACGACTTACTTTTCCCTATACTATTTACTCTTGCTTTTCTAGAATCTCAGTTCTTGTACCAGAATTTGCAGGGAGGTAGGCAGGCATGTCCCCCAGAAGCTTCTGTCATCAGACCTGCACGGGATGCTGAGGAATTGCGGAAGCGCCTTGAGGTGCTTAAAAGGTGGCTGGTTGGCAACCTTCAGTCTTGAAAGACTATGGTATAAGCCTACAGCACTCAGTTTTCCCCGGCGGTCTCCCATCCAAGTATTAACCAGGCCTGACTCTGCTTCGCTTCCAAGATCAGACAAGATCGGGCATGTGCAGGGTAACCACAATGCAAGCAAAAAGTAAGGAAAATCAGGGATTTTTCATCACAAGCATGTTTTAGAGGGGAAAAAAACTGATAAAAACAGAAAAAAGATCAGAGAGATCCTTCCAACTTGTTTAATATTGAGCATCTACTGTTGAAATGATGGTCTATTCCAAAATGTAATTTTTAAAACAAGTCTTTAAAATATTCAAGTTGACAATGTCCTTTTAATTAGAACAAGTATTGTGAAATGGTACTTTATGGGGATTAATTATAAATATTTAATATGGTCTGAAGTTCACCAAGTGCTCTAGCAAGACCTGTGATACCTTGTGAAAAATAAATTAATGGCGTCCATGACTGATCAGAATTTTTTGGGTCAATGTTCATGGATTATTTCTATGGATGTCAGTTTTCGTCAGTTGGCATGTTAAGTGTACCTATATGTGCAATATTTAAATATTATTTCTTTCAAATTAAAACAACCATGTCTGCTTATATTTTCTGAACTTGGTTGTGGGTTATCCTCAGTTTCTATTAACAAGGAACTACACCACAGTTAATCAATTTACTTACTGTAAATTTAGTAACCTCAGTATTTGTTTGCAATTCTGTAGTCTTATCCCACATCTACTTCATTCCCCTCACAGAGTGAACAACTTTCAAAGGTCTGATAGAAGATTCTTTTTACATTAGAATATGTGGGCACACACATGTTTTCTCTGACAGGGAAAATAGCAACTTGGAGATGGGGGGGGAGAATGTCATCTGTTTCAGAGCGAAGGTATAGGCCAAATTGTTAACTCTCCTCCCTGCATGCCATCATCTCTGTCTAGATCCTCCTATCTCCACACTTGCTTTTGAGGGGAAAAATGATTGTGTGGCTCCAAGCATAAAACTTTGTGTAATGTTTAGTTGTGGCCTTGATTTGCCCTAGTCAGCTGATTAGGAAAAATCAACAGATGTCAAAACATGGCTACATGTTTTGACCCCTGCTAATTGGTTAAGAGGCACTTTTTCAAGTGGGTGCTCCTCTTTTATTTGGCAGGGGGAGAGTAACTGGCCCACCTCACCCCAGCACTGTCTGTTCTAGTGGCAGTCTGCTGGTGTTGCATCTTTTTAGATTGTGAGCCCTTTTGGGACAGGGAGGCATTAGATATTTGATATTCTCTGTAAACCGCTTTGAACTTTTTGTTGAAAAGCGGTATATAAATACTGTTGTTGTTGTTGTTGGCTACACACGTTTCCCATTTGTTATGTTACCTATGTTGTATTGTTTATGATCCCCTGGGGGCTGGGGATAAGAATAGGCGTAAGAGGCGACTAAACAGCCACCGGCTAGATGGGACTCGTCAGCCTGGGAAGGCAGCTCATCTGAGAGAAGGAAAACTCTGATCCCAAACCTCCATTGCCTTGTGGCTACATCCAGTTATGGAAAAGGCTTCAGGAGTCAACCTTGAGGCCAAATCCGGAGCCGGAGTCCCTGAGGCAGTTCATGGCTGAACACAGTCACGTTCTGGCAACTCCTGCAACGCCGCTGGAACCAACCATATTGGCCTCTGCCTTTCCATTGGACCATTTCAGCGACGTGGAGAGGGGGGATTTGCTGCATGGGTAACAGCCTATCCTCCATACCTACTTTACCCAGGCTTCGCGCACTGGAGAGGACATTCTGTTCCAGAGCCACCATTCAGAGCGTGACACCATAGTCTTCCGAGACTGAAGGATGCCAACAAGATTGTTTATGACACCAAAACTTCAGACATCAATTGATTGAGGGTGAACAATGGTATGGAAAATTCCAACATTCCAGCACAACTACCTGATTACTTCTGTTGGTATTCTTAATTTATAATGTATTATAAAACATTTAACATGTAAAAATCAGTATCAAATCTGCTTGAAAATATGAGCTACATCCAACCCAAAATTAAGCTAAAATGATATTCAATAAAAAGTAATATTTTTTTTCTTAACCCATTTTAGGGTCCCTTTAGGGAGAAGGGCGGGATATAAATAAAGTTTATAATAATAATAATAATAATAATAATTTATTTTTTTTTGCCCAGCTCACAGGTGTATACATTTGGTCCCTGTTATGTATATGTAACATTGGGGAGAAATGGCTTAATCGAAGATAGTAAACAAACTTATCACACCAGGTGGAGGGCTTCTGGATAGTGACAGGTGATGGCACAGTCCAGATAGGTAAATCTCCATCCCACCCTCCAGGCAGGGAGTGTGGCTGACCACTGTGGACAGTGGCAGGTAGTTGGGCAGAGAGGAAATGTCCCATCTGAGGGAAGCCTTGCCCATAGCTGATGATACTTGGCCATTGCTGGGACTAATGGGGTTGTACCAGCCTATTAGAAAGGTTGAAGCCGAGGAGGAACTCAGAGCAGAAGAGAAAAAAACAGGGTCAGGGTCAGAGAGGTAAGGCTTAGGAGAGTGGGGAAGAAGGGGCCTAGAAAGAAAAGGGGACAGGGAAGGCTTGTACTCTGTGACCTCCAGCCAGGTGGGTGGGGAATGAGCCAGGGGAGGATGCAGACCCAAGGCCCCACCAGATCCCAGCCTCAGCAATGAATTTTGTGGATACTGTGGTACCTTTGATGACTGAACCAGAGGGTTTCTGCTATGAGAATTAGAGAAAGTGAATACAGTACTAGTGTGGAAGTCCTGGCAGGAGGTTCTCCCATAGAACAGGGTTTCAGATGACATAATCTATAGGGTGGGAACGCTTTTATTTTATACCCCTTTATACTTGATCACCTGCTGCAGTGTAAGAATAAGGCGAGTAAGAATTCAACCTCCTTACAGGTGTTGTAAACCCTGACAGCAAGTCTTGTGGACAATATATGGAGCACCCTAATAAATAATAATGATAATAAACTTTATTTATATCCCGCCCTAATCCCTATGATGTCAGTTTACCCCTTATGGAGTGGACGGCTGGCATGTAATACTCAGACACAGTGAATTAAGTGTGCACTGACACCTGAAGCAGATAGGACCAGAGTCCTAAACTAGGAGAAACCCTGCTGTAGGCCTTTATGTTTAAAACCTTGCCAGGGATCACTAATAAGAGGGACCTTGTTTAATTGGCCTATTAGTTACCAACACCTGTAAGGAGCCTGAATTAGTCTTCAGTGGACAACGAAGGCTAGTGCTTAGGGTCAGGAGGCCGTATGTGCTGTACAGGTATGAGGGTCGGGAGGGCAGGCAGAGTAGGTGGTGAGCTGGAGAACAGATCTGAGGAAATGCTGAATGCAGGACACTGGTAATAGAGCTGAAGAATGGATAAGCCATACTGATATGAACTACGCTATCAAAAGCTGCTCTTTAGTCTTAGGCACCTGAGGGGGGACATGATTGAGACATACAAAATTATGCAGGGGATGGATAAAGTGGATAGGGGGATGTGTTCTTTTCCCTCTTGCACAACATCAGAACCAGGGGACATCCACTAAAGTTTTGTGTTGGGAGAGTTAGGACAGACAAAAGAAAATATTTCTTTACCCAGTGTGTAATTAGTCTGTGGAACTCCTTGCCACAGGATGTGGTGATAGCATCTGACCTGGATGCCTTTAAAAGGAACTTGGACAAATTTCTGAAGGAAAAGTCCTTCACAGGTTGTAAACCGTGACGGGTATGTGTAACCTTCTGATTTTAGAAGTGGGTTACCTCAGAATGCCAGATGCAAGGGAGGGCACCAGGATGCAGGTCTGTTTTTGTCATGTGTGGTCCCCGAGTCATCTGGAGGACCACTGTGAGATACAGGAACCTGAACTAGATGGACCTTTGGCCTGATCCAGCCAGGCTCTTCTTATGTTCTTATGTTAAGTCGGCTCTTCAGGTGCAGTCTTTTAGGTATTACTATTTTACTTCTTGGTGTCTTTTGTCTGCTGTTTAGATTACTAAATTAACTTGATACATAATCAAAAGATTATGAATTGGCTCTCTCTCAAAATAGTGGATGAAATCTGCCAATGAAAAGGCTTACTGAATCCAGAAAGCTTGCATTCTTGTGACACCAAGAGGAATTAGGGCCAAATCCGATCCAACTTTCCAGCTCTAGTGTAGTCGTGTCAATGGGGTGTGTGCTGCCTCTTGTGGTGGAAGGGTAGTTATGAAGGCTTTCACAAGGTAAGGAAACATTTGCTTCCTTGCCTTGAGGCTGCACAGCAGCTACACCGGTCCTGGAAAGTTGGATAGGATTGGGCCCGGGCAGCCCAATCCTACGCTTCCGGCACCCAGGGCTGCAGTGGCATTGCAAATGGCTGCCACTGCATCCTTTGTGTGTTGCAGGCAGTCCTGGTGGCTCCGCAGGAGAAGGGGACTTTCCTCCAGGTAAGCTGAGCATCCCCACAATGGGGGCTATTCATTTCTATGTCGATTCCATGTCAATTCTATGTCCCGCCTCCCTCCCACCCCAACCCCCCCGGCATGCCTCCTTTGTGCCCTCCCCTCCTGCCTGCTTCCCTAATTCCAGAACACCTCCTTCCCGCCTCCCCTCATGCCCCCACCTACCTCTCCGCTTCCTGGAGGTCTGCGTGACTGCTGAGCAGCGGAGCTGCGGTGCTTGCCTGGTGCTAACCCAGCGCCAGCCAGTGCTGAACTAGCACGGTTGCTCCACCGGTGCTAGGGCCCACAAATGTGCCTTATGTATAGGATTGGGCCCTGTAGAGGATAGGGCCCTTAGTCCTTTGCAGTCTTTTCTGTTTTGTGTGTCTCATTTTGTAGGCAAGCATGATGCCACCTTTCCTACCAGGTCTGCTTCCATTTTCTCATTTAGCATTGGTATAGGTTATGTACTCTTTTAGAGAAAGAACATATATGCTTAGCAGAAAAGTGGATAGTTTATATTCTTTTAAAAACTTGTTTTCCTCAAATTCGCTTGTGCTTTTGATTTTGAGCTGTTGAAAATTTGCTGTATTCTTTAAAGAACAACAGCCATCTAGCTTCTTCAAAGAGCACAATCTCCATTCTTTTTGCAGATATCTGAAAAAAAGGTTTTTTCCCCTTCAAATTGTTTAGTTTTGTATTCTCCTTCTTTAAATTTATAGCCTGCTTATTCTGGTACACTCATTTAAAACATTGCCTTTATTCAGGAAAATCAGAATGTCCGAAGAAGCACTCATAGTTGAAATGAAATATTCTTAAATGATTGCTTAGACTAGTTTTGACTAACAGCAAGTGGAAAAAGCTATCTGGATCAAGCTGGAAATTTTACAAGCTGGAAAATTCTGAATAACTTTTTTTCAAGATGCGTGTGCTAGTGATGGGTTTGTCCATGAACTCATCCTTGGAAAACAGATTTAATTTCACAGGCCATAGATCTTAGATTTCTAAAATAATTTGTGGAAAGCATTTATTGAAATAGCAAGGTGCTGTCTCAAATGTCCAAAGACCACCTGTCCAGACAACCTGGTAATGCACAGAATTGTGAAGGAGCCATTGTATTATTTAAAAAAAATGTGGTTGTTATCCCACAGGAATACAATTTACTTTACTGAGCTGATGAAAATCCATATGAAGTGTTAGTTTCAAATAGCCAATTAAAATTGAAGTTGTCAGAGTTATCTTAAAAAGAGCAAGCTGGAATAGTGACAGCAAATTAAACAGACTGCTATTTAGGTTAGTAAGACAGACGGTGACCAAGTAGATATGGTAGTTTTCTACTTTCCAGAACTGAATCTAGTGTGGTGGCTTGCTGAATGGATGCCTCCAGTAACACCAGCATTATACTTAAAGGATACCTGGATCTATGGGTCTGGAGAAGTTAAAGAAAGTTGCATTCAACCCCTTGTGAACCCTATGTTTGACTTTTGCAATAGTGCTTCAATATGATGTATTCATTGTTCATTCTGTCCAAACCATGTTAGACTTAGGGCCCAATCCTTCCCTTGCCACCTGATGGTGGTGAGCCTCTTGCAACAATGCTGACTGCCATAAAGCAGTCATCACGTGTTGCAAAAGGTACTCCGACAGTGAATGAGTTAGTGTGCTACTGGGAGTGCCCAGTGGGAAGGCATGTGCCTTCCTGCCCCTGCCATCAGAGGATTTCCTGTTCACCAAAGCAGGTATGATGGGGGGGTGGAGGCGGGAAAGTGGAACAGAGGCAAGGAGGGGGTGAAACAGGACAGGGGGAAAGTAGAGAGAACAATTGATTCATTCATTTGATTATATAAATGGCTTTGTGAACTACAGGGGGCCCCTGCATCTGCGAATCCTGTATCTGCAGTTTCACTTATCTGCGGTTCTGCGGATGTGACCCGCCCCGTACAACCTCCAGAGATGAAGGGAACTATGCTCCCCTCGCCTCTGGAGGCTATTCTGAGCCCCACAGAGGCTGCAAGTGTCCGCCCGCAGCCTTTGCGGGCCTCAGAATGGCCATTCAGGCCAACCCCCCCCCTCCAGTTTTTTCATAAAATTGGAAGTGAAGTTTTTATGCCTTTAAAAGGCTTCATGAGGGCTGGGGAAGCCCTGGGTGGGTGACTTCAGTGGGGCTCAGAAGAGCCTCCAGAGTCAAGGGGAGCACAGCTCGCCTCGCAAAGCCTAAAGGTGCGGGGGCATGTTCCCCCATATCTGCTGTTTCCCCCTGTACTCTGGTTGAAAAGCAGTATATAAGTATTCTCAAGGCTTTTTTTCTAATGGAACGCGGGGGGACGGCGTTCCGGCACCTTTTTGCAGGGGCCCCTTCACTTTGGAGGCATTCCAGGAGGGGTGGAGCAAAACAGAGGCATTCGCTGGGTGGGTGCTGGGGGGTGCAGGGTGGGCGGGGCGCCTTGCCCCTGCCTGACTGCACAATGACCCCCTCCTGCCCCCATCTCCAAGCTCTTGCCTGAGCCCAGCCTGCCTCCCCCCCGCGCTCTGCTTCCCCACGCAGCTTCCAAGCCGGTGGAGGGCGTGGGGGACATGCGCTGACGCCGAGGAGGAGGAGGATGATGACGGATAGCCAGCCAGCCAGGGAGATGGGGTGTGGCACCCACAGAACGCCCAGGTACTGGCTTGGCAGAGGAGGAGGGGAAGGAAGCTGGCTGATGCAGCCCCCGTGCCAATCTGCAGCACGAGCCTAGGTGTGTCTACTCAGAAGTAAGTCTCATTGTGCTCAATGGGGCTTGCTTCTGGGAAAGGGTGCATAGCCTTGCAGCCTGAGAGCCCAAGCCTATGCATGTCTACTCAGAAGTAAGTTCCACTGTGTTCAATGGGGCTTACTCCCAGGAAAGTGTTATAGCATTGCAGCCTGAGTAGACAGGCAGAGGAAGGACTCTGAGGCTGCAGTCCTCTCCACACTTTCCTGGGAGGAAGCCCCACTGCCTCTACTGGGACTGACTTCTGAGGAGACAGGCAGAGGAAGGGCTCTGAGGCTGCAGTCCTCTCCACACTTTCCTGGGAGGAAGCCCCACTGCCTCTACTGGGACTGACTTCTGAGGAGACAGGCAGAGGAAGGGCTCTGAGGCTGCAGTCCTCTCCACACTTTCCTGGGAGGAAGCCCCACTGCCTCTAATGGGACTGACTTCTGAGGAGACAGGCAGAGGAAGGGCTCTGAGGCTGCAGTCCTCTCCACACTTTCCTGGGAGGAAGCCCCACTGCCTCTACTGGGACTGACTTCTGAGGAGACAGGCAGAGGAAGGGCTCTGAGGCTGCAGTCCTCTCCACACCTTCCTGGGAGGAAGCTCCACTGCCTCTAGTGGGACTGACTTCTGAGGAGACAGGCAGAGGAAGGGCTCTGAGGCTGCAGTCCTCTCCACACTTTCCTGGGAGGAAGCCCCACTGCCTTTAATGGGACTGACTTCTGAGGAGACAGCCATAAGCTTTGGCTCTGAGGCTGCAGTCCTCTCCACACTTTCCTGGGAGGAAGCCCCATTGACTCTAATGGGACTGACTTCTGAGTAGACAGGCACAGGATTGGGCCCTGAGGCTGCCATCCTATCCACAGTAAGCCCCATTCACTGAAGTGGACTTCTGAGTAGACATGCATAGGATTGGGCTCTTAGGCTGCAATCCTAGGCACTTTCCTGGGAGTAAGCTCCATTGACTAGAATGAGACTTACTTCAGAGTAGACATACCTAGGATTGGGCTCTTAATCCTGGCAGAGATATATATATGCACCGTTTTCACCTGCTAAGGGCAGGTGAAAAGGGATTCTCCGTGTGTACAACGTGCTGTCCAGCCTTGCCAGAGATCCTCCTCATCCTTCCCCCACAAGCATTCCCTCCGCCAGCCAGCGTTTGCAGCTCCTCTCCAGCAATGCACAGCAGCTGCTCAGGCCAGCAGAGAACATACAATTGCATGCCAAGCCCCTTCCCAAAGACACAGAGTATTCTGATACCTGAATTAAACCATATTTAATGGCTTGTTTGCAAACGTAGCTGTTTCTATGTGCACCTAAGGACCCTCGTGTAAGATTCTCTAAGGATTCTCGTGTAAGAATTCCTTTTTTGTTCTTACTCCCACAGTTGCTTAGCGTAATTTTACTACATGGAACTCATGTGAGCCATTTTTCGGAATCCATTCACTGCTTCCTCTCCTCGAAGTAGTGCCACACTACATACTACACGCTACAAGTGCACCTATACAGTATTTTTCCCCATGTGTAGAAAAAGTAGCTGGGGGAAGGGGATGTGGAGATTGACAGCCCAATCCTATGCATGTCTACTCAGAAGTAAGTTCATCTTTAGGGGGGAAGCACATAAAAAATATTTTATTTCTCCAATAAAAAATGGTTTAAAAATAAATAAAAGATTAACAAGTTGTGAGTTCCTGCACCTTTTCTTTTACAAAAAAAGCACTGAGTATTCTTAATAACAATTTTGACAATACCATCCTGATATCATTAAAGACTCCTTTTTAAAATTTATTAAACGGAAAAAGAGAACTCTGGTTTTTCCCATTAGCCTAAACATATTGATTCAATGATTTTAAAATCTTAAACTTTACCCAGGTACTCAGAAGTTTTATCTAGTCCAGCATCAGGTCTGGAAATTGCAACTGAAAAGTGCAGGCAAGGATGGTTTAAGAATAGCAAAGTGCAATGAATAATTTGTAGGGGACAATTTATTTGAATAATTTAGCCTCCCTTTCTGAATGATGGAAGTGATCATTAGAAGGCATTTTATTCGTACTTCTTTCCTGGTTCTATCAAAGTGCCAAGATTTAGAGAATATGACCTTTATTCTAAACATGGACATGTCCAATAAACAAAAATATTAAAGTGTTAATATTAACGGCTTGTGGAGACTATTGTGATGTTAATTAGAACGTGTAATACTTAATAAGTTTGAAATAATTACACCCTAGTGGTCCACAATTGCACCAATTCTTTACCTATAGGAAATGTTGACCTTTAAAAAAAATCATCAAAGGATGGCAAGTCACTAGTTCAAAATATTTAGTCAAAAAAATATTTTGCTGCAAGGCACTCAAGTATACACAAATCCAGCTAAAGTTAGCTGTGACTAAGTCCTATTGAAAGTAGTTGAGACTTAAGCCATTTCTGCCCATATATGCAACAGGGACCAAATGTGTACACCTGTGGGCTGGGCAAAAATGGGTTGAGATAGTCATGACTAATTTATTTGATTGGTTTCAATGGAACTTGGTCACAACTAACTTTAACTGTATTGAGTTTTTTTCAGTATTTTTGTGTCATTGTCTTTTATGTTACAAACTGAGTAATAGTGCACACAATCAAGCCACATAAAACATTTTTATATCCCAATGACTTCAGTAGGAGAGAATTAAGCATGTGCTCACAGAATTAAAGGATTGCACCTAATATTCATAATTAATCTGGACCTTTGTTTTACAACTCCTACAGTCTTGTTTTAAGAATAATAATAATAATAACTTTATTTCTACCCCGCCTTTCTCCCCGAAGGGACTCAAGGCGGCTTACAACATAATTAAAAACAATTTAAAAACAAATAAAAACATATTAACACATACTAAAAACAGCAATCAGAGTAAAAAAAAATAGGTAAAAAGAGCATAGAGCAGCAGCAAGTCATAAAAGAATCAGGCCTGTAAAAAATATTAAAAGATGTTAAAAAGATGTTAAAAGGCCAAGAACTCAGAAGGCCTGTTTAAACAGAAGGGTCTTCAGGCCTTGCCGAAAGGTCTCAAGAGAGGGAGCCATTCTTAAGTCAAGGGGAAGGGAGTTCCATAGCGTTGGTGCCACTACTGAGAAGGCCCTATTTCTTGCAGCCGCCCCACGTACCTCCCTAGGCGGCGGCACTTGTAAAAAGGCCTTCTCTGATGACCTGAGAGGGCGAGCCGGATTGTACGGGAGCAGGCGATCTCTAAGATACCCTGGTCCAGAGCAGTATAGGGCTTTAAAGGTCAATACCAGCACCTTGAATTGGGCCCGGAAACGAATGGGCAGCCAGTGCAGCCGCTGGAGAAGCGGACCGACAGAGTCGAACCGCCTACCTCCAGTAACCACACGGGCCGCCGAATAGTGTACTAAAGATACTAGTACAGAGGTTCCCAAACTGTAGGTCCATGGTCCACCAATGGGTCAAGTCCCAGTTTTTGGTGGGTTGTGAAACTGACAGAGTTCATTAGGCTATGTGCATCAGGAGTTAAACAACCTGCTACTTGGAGGAGGAAGCTCTGCTGCCCAATCACCATTTACAAGACACAGGCGGAGTCTGAAGGAAGAGTAGCTTCATTTTCTGATCTCAGGCTCCCTCTCAGGCATGTATTTAGTATGTGGAATTGTCTTCACTGTTTAAACTGTTGTAGTTTTCTTGCGTTTTGTTTGGGTTTTTTTTTTGTCTGCTAGCCTTGTATAGATGAATGTGCGCAAGTCAACTGTGCTTAAGACAAGGGGCAATTGTATAAGGGACTTAAAAGCATTAATAGGACTTTCCAGTGCTGAGCGTGGATGGATCATGCCCTATCATTTTTATTACTTTTCAGTTAATTGTTTTGTTGCTCCAAATTCAATGTATTCTTAGAAATGTTTTATGAAAGTCATGTTTTGGGAAACATTTGGCATGTCTTAAGTTCTACCTTCTGATTTAAAAAAATGTAAAACAGCAGTATATAGCATACACAGTATGTTACACATTTTGCATGTATGTAAATATTTTGCAGAAAAATCTCTTTATTATTTTTCCTTTATTACAGTGTGATCATTGTTGGCCACTGTACAATGACAAGCCCTTTCGTCCAGGAGATCAAGTTCACGCTTATAATTGCAAGCCTTGTCAGTGTTATGGTCATGCAATAAGCTGTCACTACAACAGGACAATGGATTCTTTTCCTAATGAACACTATAGAGGTGGCGGCGGAGAATGTGATAACTGTCAACATAACACCACAGGTAATTAACATGACAGAATACAGTATATTCATTGTGGTTGGCTCTTGCAATCATTCTGAAGCATCATTACATTTGAAGTTGATGTGTAAGAACATTTGCATTTCCATGGTGTATCAAATGGCCCAGGAAACACAACTGATTTGCTCTAGGTATGCCTGCATTACAGAAACAACTTCATTTTGTATCAAGTTCTAAGGCTGGTTCAAATGGTTGAAAGCATAGCGATATGGTATATACCACCAGAATCACATGTGCAACGCCATGTGTGCATCATCTATGGTGTACCTGAGGGGGAGCAAGGGGGACAAATGCCCCTGGCGCCAGGCTTAGTGGGAAGGTGATGTCTGCTATCTCACCCTCCTGCGGTGCTCCCCCTCGGCACTCAGTTGGCTGGCATGGCAATCTGAGGGCTGTCCCCTGAGAGCCTTTTGCCAGAGGTATTCTGAGGGCCAGGGAAGCAGTGTACAGCCTCCCTGACCCTCTGCAAGGCCAAAAAAGCCCTTGGAGGACCGGAAAACATCACTTCTGGTTTTGGGGAAAACCAGGACATTTTAAAGTTCTTAGAAGGCATTTTTTGGCCCTTTGGAGGGTTGGGGAAGATGCGTTTGGTCTCCCCAGGCCTCTCGAAGGGAGGCAGAGGGTGGCAGCCACACTGGTGGTGGTGGTGTGTGTGTGTGTGTGTGTGTGTGTGTGTGTGTGTGTGTGTGTGTGTGTGTGGCAGCCCAGTCGGGGGGGGGGGAATGACAGCTTGGGGTCATGGCCCTGGAAAGTACCAGAGCTAGGGTCACCACTGTGTATCATCCTTACAATTTATGTGTTCACCCCACTTCACAAACAATGAGAATTGCAGGGGCCAGTGCTACCAAGGTTCAGACTTTCTTTGGAGATAGCAATGTTTGCTTTATTTACAAAAATACAGGTTGAGCATTACATGGAAGTATTTTAATGGTTAGCTGCCTTGGGTGCCCTTCGGGGTGAAAGGTGGGGTACAAATTGAATAAATTAAGTAGGTAGCAGAGCACTCCTTACAAACTGCAGACTACATCAGTTCCCCAGTGAGTGACCCTGCACCCCAATGATGCATTGACTTGCTTTAATCCTTGGTCTCCATTCCCATTTCTCTGCCTTTCTCTGTTTCTCTCTCAGGTCAAATAAAAATCTTCTGTCTGTTCTTACCCAGAAGCTGTTAGCAAAAATGCTTCTGTTGTCCTTCTCCAGGCAATCAGTCAGATGTGTAGTGGTGCCTTAAAGCTGTAGGAGAGGCGGAGCAGAAGTGTTTTAAATAAATAAGTTGTCTTTACAGTTCAATGAGATTCAGCTTTTCCTTACTACATGTATCTTAAGTCATTTGATCTAGTATAACCTCTATCTTAAAATTTAGAAAGCATAATGCTTGACTTCGCGTGCCATGACTATATTGAGTTTATCCACTTAAGTAGTCATGGTTTTCTTTTTTAGGGGCAATAAGGAAAGTTTGAAGTTGGATCAGTTATTCTTTTTTAAAAGTATAGAATAGATATTCATGCAGAATAGCTTTATAGGAGTGTTGTGTTATGTAACAGATGGAAGTTTAATGGAGTAAAACACAGTTTGTAACAGGTTCATTGTTTCATATGCTCTGGATCACTAAATTGGCAGGTAGAGATGAAAGGTGCATTAAAATGGACGTCCTGAAAATTATAGAATTCTCTCAAAGGAATAGTCTTTAATTTTGAATTATACAGCTAATTTTAATGAATTGAAAGCTATAATGCATAACCTTTCCTTCATGCAGGAAGAAACTGTGAGCTGTGTAAGGATTTATTTTATCGGCATGAAGATGCAGATCTTTCAGCTGTGAATGTTTGCAAACCTTGTGAATGCTACATAACAGGCACCAAAAATAGTAGCCGCCTCTGTAATAAGGTAAGTGGTTTTGAGCTATAAAGTTAGCATATGTGCTATCATCAGCTGCACTAATGTAACAAGATTTCATCCGGCAGACAATATTTCGACTAAAAAACTCTGTCCTGTTACAAAATTGTGGTAGATTTAAAGATGATTCGGATGAATTTGCTTTATGATTCTGTTTCCTTGGATTTTTGGTACACTATGTTGCTAGAAGCACAAGGAGCATAATAAATTTTAAACAATATGCTGAATGCTTTTGAAATACAGAGAAACAAAATCCAATGGCATGGAATATATCAGATACTAAAAGCTTATTTGAATATAATGATCTTAAGAACATAACCCTGCTGGATCAGGCCCAGGGCCCAATTAGTCCAGCTTCCTGTATCTCACAGTGGCCCATCAGATGCCTCAGTTTAGTGTCAATCTCAAACTCGGCAACCTCGCTGCTTATCCCCAACTCTAGGTCAATCTTTTAACATTTCTAAAGCTGCAGACCAGTGCATGCATGTGATTGGCCAACCCAGACATGAGGCTGACTGAAATGGAAATTTCAAGTGGTGGGTTTTGGCAAGCAGCATGTTGCCAGGCGGTGTTGCCTGCACAGTCAATAGTCCAACACATGCTTGAGGAAGTGGAGAGGTGGACTTATCTCCTCTTCCAGGTCCTCTGCCACCATTGCAATAATTTTCCTGAGCTCTCTGCTGAGCACTTTTTTTTGGGGGGGGAGCATCGCCTTTCATCTCCCATTGCTTTTGTAAGGCGATGGTGGGGAGGTACAGAATCATCCCAGCCCAGCACTTTGTAAGAAGGCATGGAGAAGGAGGTAGTGGTAGTGAGTGTGATCATCCTGCAACATGGACAGGGTGTTCCTCACATTGGTGAAGAATGGGTGGAATTTGGGGCTGGCAGTCCCCATTTTGAGCTGTGAATCAGCATTACACCATCCCTACATGCACACTCGAACTTTCCTTTCTGCCATGTAATCCATTTAGCCTTCCTTGGATATGGGACCATAATAAGAACAATGAGCAGTTCCGTGACAAGCACATCTGGAACATTTTTTCCAGCACTTACCTGAAATCCTGCTAGATGCTGTTGGCATTATTCATATATTGCTTAGTTCAAGCTTATCCATTTGATTCTGCACTTAGGGAATGGATAAGAGGGATCTGGGGAAGACAAAAAAAAATGCGTGGCTTGCATGTGTTATCCAACCCAAGGTATAGAGAAACTTTTGAGGACAGACATCTAAAAGTGGGAAATCAAATAATGCTTCCTTTTGTATCCTTCTGGTTCCTACAACATGAAAGTCTGCTTTGGCTAACTAAAGTATTGCATTGGGGTATTAAAAAGGACGCATAGCTTAGACCTTTATGTGAATACCTGTAGAGCAGTGGTTCTCACTCCTTTAGCACCAGGACCCACTTTTTAGAATGAGAATCTGTCAGGACCCACCAGAAGTGATGTCATGATTGGAAGTGACATCATCAAGCAGAAAATTTTTTAACAATCCTAGGCTGCAATCCTACCCACACTTACCCAGGAGTAAGTCCCATTTACTATCATTGTTAAAAGCATCTTCATAGTAGCTTGTTAAAAGTACAGTTCTGTGTCATTTCCCCAAATGCAGTCGCATACTATGGTAGAATCATAAAATAAAATATTGAAATGAATGGGGACTCACCTGAAATTAGCTCGCGACCCACTTAGTGGGTCCCGACCCACAGTTTGAGAAACACTGCTGTAGAGCTTTTAAAAACTTATTAAATGTTGAAAAACTGATTTATGTTGAAAAACCAATTTAATCTGCTGCTACTACTATAATATGCCTTCTCTCTGAAAATTGACTTTTTCAGTCAATGCACTGTAAAAACCATGTAGACCTGAATTTTGTAAATGAATGTGATGTGTGATGAATTCCCAAACCAGCATGCTTTGACATACTATGGAAAATGGCCTGCTGGTACTGCTGAAGTTCATCACACCTTGAAGTTTTGCAGCCCAGTCCTGAGCTGGCTGGAGCACGGGACTGCTGCGGTGCCAAAATGACTACTGCAGCATCCAAAGTGCAACTGGGCAGCCTGCGGCAGTTCCTCAGAAAAAAGGGACATTTGTCCCCTTTCCCTGAGTAAGGGAAGTAACCCTGCCATGGGGCTAATTGATTCTGCGGTGATGCTTCAGCCACTGCAGAATCAACAAGTCTCGTATCGAATCACGCGACCCAACATGGGGCTGAGCTCCACTGGTCCCGCCCTCCGCCCTCCCTGTTCCCTCCCCTCACCACACCTCCCTCCTGCCTCTCCCTGCCTTCCTCCCCACCTCCCCACACCCTCACTCTCTGCCTCCTGGCAGTCTGGGTGACCACTGGGTACAGAATGCAGGCCCAGCGCTTGTGCTGGCCCAGGATAGGCTTGTACTTGGCTAGCTCCAGTGCTGGAACCATAGTAAGGGCTCACAAACGTGCCTTATGGCATGTTTGCAACAGTGAGCACAGGCAGTGAGCCAGCGCGTGCTTTTCAGGATTGGGCCCTTAAACGGTATAGCCACATATGAATCCCTCAGTAGGGTTACTTAAAATGAGGTGAAAACATGTTGAATTCACCTTCACATTCCTGTGCTGCTGATAAAATAACTGTAACGAACTATGTAGTTTATAATGGCTGAATGTATTGGAACATAGATAAATTTGTTTAACATGGTCCAGGTTTCAGAGGCAAACCACATGTTTTATTAAGCCTGTTATTATGGCTTGCTTGCTTGTCTTTTCTTCATTAAAAAGCAGAGGGATGACAACTGTCCTCAAAAACTATGACATGGGAAGACAGGAAATGTAACCCTTTGCCCACACCATGGTCCTGATCTGTCTTGGGTCCTTCTGTGACTACTCTTTGCCACCAGAAATGCAATTCTATTGCTTTCTGTCCAAGACAAATAGTTGTCAATAAGACACCAATTATTTTGTCATTGGCTTTCATTTGCAAACAAAAAACATACAATGAACTAATAAGTTTTTTAGCAGGGGGAGAGTAACTGGCCCACCTCACCCCAGCACTGTCTGTTGTAGTGGCTGTCTGCTGGTATTCATTTGCATTTTTTTAGATTGTGAGCCCTTTTGGGACAGGGAGCCATTTAGTTATTTGATTTTTCTCTGTAAACCGCTTTGTGAACTTTTAGTTGAAAAGCGGTATATAAATACTGTTAATAATAATAATAATAAGTCCATGTCTTTCAAAAGTCTGGGGTAAGCAAATATGTAGAAAATCCCACCTTTGTGTAGTTCACAAACCGCACTCTGTGTCATCTCGCAAGGGAAGGCCTACATCATAGGGGTTGGGAAATCATGTCTTTTTTTCATTCAATAGGTCCAAGCTGCTAAATAATGTTGTTTAATGAGGATTTATTATGCAAATAATATACAGTATCATTGATGAAGACGTTCTGCCAAACCAGGGCTTTCCACAGCACCAGACTCTCTGTATTATGTGCTGGTGATTGTCTTCACACCAGCAAGGGCTTAGGGAAAAATCAAATGGGTGCCCTTCACCCAGTAGCTTCTTTCTGGGAATATTTCAGTCTAGACACTGCCTTCCTCATAAGAACAGCCCCACTGGATCAGGCCATAGGCCCATCTAGTCCAGCTTCCTGTATCTCACAGCGGCCCACCAAATGCCCCAGGGAGCACACCAGATAACAAGAGACCTCATCCTGGTGCCCTCCCTTACATCTGGCATTCTGACATAACCCATTTCTAAAATCAGGAGGTTGCACATACACATCATGGCTTGTACCCCATAATGGTTTTTTCTCCAGAAACTTGTCCAATCCCCTTTTAAAGGCGTCTAGGCTAGACGCCAGCACCACATCCTGTGGCAAGGAGTTCCACAGACCGACCACACGCTGAGTAAAGAAATATTTTCTTTTGTCTGTCCTAACCCGCCCAACACTCAATTTTAGTGGATGTCCCCTGGTTCTGGTATTATGTATACCCAACCCCTGCTAATTGGGTAAGAGGCACTTTTTCAAGTGGGTGCTCCTTTTTTTAGCAGGGGGAGAGTAACTGGCCCACCTCACCCCAGCACTGTCTGTTCTAGTGGCTGTCTGCTGGTGTTCTTTTTGCATCTTTTTAGATTGTGAGCCCTTTTGGGACAGGGAGCCATTTAGTTATTTGATTTTTCTCTGTAAACCGCTTTGTGAACTTTTAGTTGAAAAGCGGTATATAAATACTGTTAATAATAATAATAATAATAATAATAATAATAATAATAATAATAATGTGAGAGTGTAAAGAGCATCTCCCTATCCACTCTGTCCATCCCCTGCATAATTTTGTATGTCTCAATCATGTCCCCCCTCAGGCGTCTCTTTTCTAGGCTGAAGAGGCCCAAACGCCGTAGCCTTTCCTCATACGGAAGGTGCCCCAGCCCCGTAATCATCTTAGTCGCTCTCTTTTGCACCTTTTCCATTTCCACTATGTCTTTTTTGAGATGCGGTGACCAGAACTGGACACAATACTCCAGGTGTGGCCTTACCATAGATTTGTACAACGGCATTATAATACTAGTCGTTTTGTTCTCAATACCCTTCCTAATGATCCCAAGCATAGAATTGGCCTTCTTCACTACCGCCGCACATAGGGTCAATACTTTCATCGACCTGTCCACCACCACCCCAAGATCTCTTTCCTGATCTGTCACAGACAGCTCAGAACCCATCAGCCTATATCTAAAGTTTTGATTTTTTGCCCCAATGTGCATGACTTTACACTTACTGACATTGAAGCGCATCTGCCATTTTGCTGCCCATTCTGCCAGTCTGGAGAGATCCTTCTGGAGCTCCTCACAATCACTTCTGGTCTTCACCACTCAGAAAAGTTTGGTGTCATTTGCAAACTTTGCCACTTCACTGCTCAACCCTGTCTCCAGGTCATTTACGAAGAGGTTAAAAAGCACCGGTCCCAGGACAGATCCTTGGGGCACACCACTTTTCACCTCTCTCCATTGTGAAAATTGCCCATTGACACCCACTCTCTGCTTCCTGGCCTCCAACCAGTTCTCAATTCATGAGAGGACCTGTCCTCTAATTCCCTGACTGTGGAGTTTTTTCAGTAGCCTTTGGTGAGGGACCGTGTCAAACGCCTTCTGAAAGTCCAGATATATAATGTCCACGGGTTCTCCCACATCCACATGCCTGTTGACCTTTTCAAAGAATTCTATAAGGTTCGTGAGGCAAGACTTACCCTTCCAGAAGCCATGCTGACTCTCCCTCAGCAAGGCCTGTTCGTCTATGTGTTTTGAGATCCTATCTTTGATGAGGCATTCCACCATCTTACCCTGTATGGATGTTAGGCTGACCCGCCTATAGTTTCCCCGGTCCCCCCTCTTTCCCTTTTTAAAAATAGGCGTGACATTTGCTATCCTCCAATCTTCTGGCACCATGGCTGTTTTGAGGGACAAGTTGCATACCTTAGTCAAGAGATCTGCAACTTCATTCTTCAATTCCTTAATAACTCTTGGGTGGATGCCATCAGGGCCTGGTGACTTATTGATCTTTAATTTATCAATGAGGTCTGAAGCATCTTCTCTTTTAACCTCTATCTGACTTAACTCCTCAGTCAGGAGGGGCCGTTCGGGCAGCGGTATCTGCCTGAGGTCTTCTGCCGTGAAGACAGATGCAAAGAACTCATTTAATTTCTCTGCCATCTCTAAGTCTCCTTTTATCTCCCCTTTCCCTCCCTCACCATCCAGATGGCCAACCGCTTCTCTGGCGGGTTTCCTGCTTCTAACATATTTGAAGAAGCTTTTATTATTCCCCTTAATGTTGCTGGCCATGCGTTCCTCATAGTCTCGCTTGGCCTCCCGTATCACCTTCTTACATTTCTTACATTTCTTTTGCCACAGTTTATGTTCCTTTTTATTCTCCTCATTAGGGCAAGACTTCCATTTACGGAAGGAAGCTTCCTTGCCCTTCACAGCCTCTCTAACTTGGCTGGTTAGCCATGCGGGCACCCTCCTGGATTTAGTGGAACCCTTCTTTCTTTGCGGTATACACCTCTGCTGGGCCTCTGTTGTTTCAAGCAGCCTCCATGCACTCTGGAGAGATTGGACTCTTTTTACCCTCCCTTTCAACCTCCTTCTAACCAGCCTCCTCATTTGGGAGAAGACTGCCCGTCGGAAGTCAAGGGTTTTTGTTAGAGATTTGCCTGGTATTCTTCCCCCAACATGCACATCAAAATGGATCGCAGCATGATCACTGTTCCCCAATGGCTCAGTAACGTTTACATCTCTAACCAGGTCCTGCATACCGCACAATATTAAATCCAGAGTCACCTGTCCTCTGGTGGGCTCCGTGACTAGCTGCTCTAAGCCACAGAGTTTATAGCCCGGGATTGCGGTATCCCACTGATTCTCCGCATTCCACCAGGTTTCCGTTATGCCCACTATGTCAATGTTTTCCCTTGTCACTAGACATTCCAGTTCTCCCACCTTTGCTCGTAGACTTCGGGCATTCGCATAAAAGCATTTGTACACAGAATGCCCTAGGATGGGCTGCTTATTTGCTCCTTTGTCCCCGCATCCTCTCATTGTGCCAAACCGTCTATCACATCCCATCACGCTACCTTTCCCAATTTCTTCTCCTACTCTGCCTTTGTCTTGTTGTTCTCTAGCCTCCCCATCCTCATGCCATAGGGATGAGGAGTCCCGAACCGGATGCCCCTCGGCTCCTGTCAGCCTTCTCCCAGGGATCAGTTTAAAAGCTGCTCTGCCACCTTTTTAATGTTATGCGCCAGCAGTCTGGTTCCATTCTGGTTCAAGTGGAGCCCGTCCCTCTTGTACAGGCCCCGCTTGTCCCAAAACGTTCCCCAGTGCCTAACGAATCTAAACCCCTCCTCCCTACACCACCGTCTCATCCACGCATTGAGACCCCTGATCTCCGCCTGCCTAGCTGGCCCTGCGCATGGAACAGGTTCTGTTTATTTAAATTGTCTGTAAGCCACCTTGTGTATTTATTGATTGGAGGAGAAAGAGAGGATAAAAGTTGAAGTCAATGAATAAATATGATATTCTTGCATTCCACTGAATTTTCTTCATAGGTGCAGTGATGAAAAATCCCTTTATGCAGTAACATGTTGTGGCTTTTCCTGTCATCTTGTATTTGTTTTTGCAGTCACTGGGGACAGTCTTTTATTGGTAGCTTTGATCCTTCAAGAGGCTGTGTGAGCACAGCAAGATTTGAAGGCTTCTACCTGTGAAGAGCTCATTGCTAGCTTGGGGTTTAGTCTTGTAAAAAGCATTGTGAAATCCTACAGTGCTGTACGTATTATAACAGTAACAGTTGCCCTAAGTATACAGTCTGATTTTTCAGTCTGTAATAATGCTTTATTTTTCTGTCAAGAGCAGAAAAATTAAAATCTTTTAAAACTTTAAGAAACAAGGATCACAAAATGCAGTAAGAATGGATTGGGGGCAGGAAGAGAGATGACTTTAAATGGCATTTTTGAGATTCCTTGTTTCAGGTGTCTCACTTATACCACACTACATTGAGAGTAACTTAATGGTAAATAGTTCTAGTTCAAGGTGGTATAGTTTTTTGTGTGTGTTTTTTTTAAATAATGGTCAGAAATTTTAGTAATGAATAAGACTGAGAAATGAGCCCAAAGCCAAGATTATATAAAAAAAGAAAATAAGGAAAAATGGGTTGGACTGTACAGCTCAATAAGGCATCAATAGACTGCTGCGAGGTAGGAGCAAGGTAGAGCAAAATGATTAAGCGGCATTAAAAAATAGATTAATAAGGCTGGAGAGTATGAGCGGAAATGAATTACATGAAATAGAAAGGCATTATTGAAGGAAGTGTTTCCAGGTCTGACCCAAGGAAGATGGAATCATAAGGAATACGGGCCCTGGCTCATGAAAATTAATTGTCACGTCACAAGGATAATTTCAAGGAAATGTGTTAAAAATGGGCCAGAATACGGTTTCTCTGCATAATTTACCATTCCCTGCAGTTCATCAATGCTTTTTTGTATAGAACCAGTTATTTGTCATGCAGCTTGAAAGAAGATACAGAATTCCCAAAGAGGGTAGTCATAGAAGTTTACTTTTAAATTCAAAAAAGACAAAATATGGTGATCAGGGAGAGTGGTTCTTCTGTCATTATAGGGCTGGCTTTCATTGGTGATGATATTTCCTATTTCAAGCTACTCTTATGAAAAGCAGGGGGGGGGGCCATAGGCACAATCCAAAATTAAGCAGTTTTAGGACTGATTTCAGTAGGAAGGTTGAACACATTTGTTTCCCACTGAGATCAGTGAGAGCTAAAATAGGTTAATTTCCAACTGGATTGTTTCTAATGTGTGTTTCTTTTTCTTTTTCTAGAAAGAACCAAGTTGGCTAGAGTCCACTAAATCCCAGTATTAGCGGCAGGAATACCTGTTTGGCCAGGGAGAGAACTTTGGAAAATATAACTGCCTTGCAGTACTCCCCATTTGCTGCCACTGCCACTCATAGTCAAGAGTCACACGATACCACAAATAACACCTAGTATTTTGAATCTGTCATTATAACATCTGCAGGATCAATCTGATTTTGTTACTGTATGTGTGCCATTTTCAGAGTCTCACTATGGAGTTTAAAAGTGTAGAGCTTTGACCAGCTCGAGCCCATTTATTATCATTCGTTTTACAATAAGGGCAAACCAGACATGCCCATAATTGTGCAGTGTAGCTGTGAAAGGGGTGCGTGGGTAATGTTTTTGTTACAAATATGGAGAATGGGAAGAATGGGAGACTGTGAATTGTGGTAAAAACATGGTGGAGAGTAGGACAAAGTTTCATACTTTGTCCATTTTGTGGTTTTGATCCTGCTTGAGGCTTATTTTTAGATGGGGAGGGGGGTTTCCATTGATTGTTGAATAAGAACTGCAGTGGGAGCAAAGTACTAAAGTCACCCTGCCCTTCTGCAATTTTGCCATGCTTTGTCCTCCCCTACTTTTACTAATTCAATCACGACTGTCCACCCACATTGCTCAATGTGCACTAAATGTTAGGAATGATGTTATAATTTGTTCAACCAAATATTTGGAGGAAACTGCCACTGGTTGTGGCTTGGAGTAATTTGTTCTTTCACTGCAAACCAAGACTGAGACACTCATTACTTTTCAAAGAGAAATTGCTGTTGAAAATAGCATCCACACCTTCCTCTCATCAGGGCAGTGTCAGTGGGGGAAACATGTGACCTGGTGTGTCACCATATTGGGCATTTCCCTACAAGCTTTATATTATTGGCTCCCAATGTATGTTTGTAAACTGCCACTCATTTCAATTGAAATTGTTAGAATGATGAGATCTTGCATTCATTTTTCCTTAGAAGCAGTGCACGTTTGTGAGACTTCAGACAATATTGGGTGTGTGTGTCTAGGTGGTGTGCTGTCTTGCTAACTTTAGCACTCATGGACTGAATTTATTCTTGGCCTTGTACCGCTGTATTTAAAGAGGTTTCAGAACATTGCTGTTTGGTTTGCTCCTTAGAGATTATTCTGCAATGATTTGGAGCAGTTTCTCTGATGTGTCTAGTTTTTGTAAAAGATGTCAGAAAATGTACTTGATGGACAGGTGACAGACATAAGACTGAACTTAAATCAAATTGACCCCTTTCATTTTCCAACCAATGTTTAGAACATCTTAACATGAAGATAACAGTGGTGTAGAATACTGACCAAAAAAGCATTATGATGTTTAGTGTTCTCTGGCAATATTATTACTTATGATGTTCATACAAGATTGAGCAACATGCATGGGGGAAAGCAAATTTTAAATGATGTAGTGTGATACCATGAAACAAAGTACTTTTTAAAACTGCAGTGTGTGTTACCTTTTATCTTTTGCCTTTTTCCAAGTTACTGATGAAAACATGACCTTTTGTTGAACCTTCTTGTAGGGATTAGAATTAAAGACAAAATGTCTAGCAGGTACAGGCAGCCTTGGCCTCCAGACCCTATTGGAGCACCGTTGGGTTTGGAGGGCAATTTTCCATTGGACAATTGGGAAATTTTCACAATGGAGAGAGGTGAAAAGCGGTGTGCCCCAAGGATCTGTCCTGGGACCGGTGCTTTTCAACCTCTTCATAAATGACCTGGAGACAGGGTTGAGCAGTGAAGTGGCTAAGTTTGCAGACGACACCAAACTTTTCCGAGTGGTAAAGACCAGAAGTGATTGTGAGGAGCTCCAGAAGGATCTCTCCAGACTGGCAGAATGGGCAGCAAAATGGCAGATGCGCTTCAATGTCAGTAAGTGTAAAGTCATGCACATTGGGGCAAAAAATCAAAACTTTAGATATAGGCTGATGGGTTCTGAGCTGTCTGTGACAGATCAGGAGAGAGATCTTGGGGTGGTGGTGGACAGGTCGATGAAAGTGTCGACCCAATGTGCGGCGGCAGTGAAGAAGGCCAATTCTATGCTTGGGATCATTAGGAAGGGTATTGAGAACAAAATGGCTAGTATTATAATGCCGTTGTACAAATCGATGGTAAGGCCACACCTGGAGTATTGTGTCCAGTTCTGGTCGCCGCATCTCAAAAAAGTCATAGTGGAAATGGAAAAGGTGCAAAAGAGAACGACTAAGATGATTACGGGGCTGGGGCACCTTCCTTATGAGGAAAGGCTACGGCGTTTGGGCCTCTTCAGCCTAGAAAAGAGACGCTTGAGGGGGGACATGATTGAGACATACAAAATTATGCAGGGGATGGACAGAGTGGATAGGGAGATGCTCTTTACACTCTCACATAATACCAGAACCAGGGAACATCCACTAAAATTGAGTGTTGGGCGGGTTAGGACAGACAAAAGAAAATATTTCTTTACTCAGCGCGTGGTCGGTCTGTGGAACTCCTTGCCACAGGATGTGGTGCTGGCGTCTAGCCTAGACGCCTTTAAAAGGGGATTGGACGAGTTTCTGGAGGAAAAATCCATTATGGGGTACAAGCCATGATGAGTATGCGCAACCTCCTGATTTTAGGAATGGGTTAAGTCAGAATGCCAGATGTAGGGGAGGGCACCAGGATGAGGTCTCTTGTTATCTGGTGTGCTCCCTGGGGCATTTGGTGGGCCGCTGTGAGATACAGGAAGCTGGACTAGATGGGCCTATGGCCTGATCCAGTGGGGCTGTTCTTATGTTCTTATGAGGGCTTCTCCCCCCCTCCGAAATCAGCTGATTCCAACATCCACGAATTTCGGTAACTGTGGGGGTTCCAGGAACAGAACTCCTGTGGATAACGAGGGCCATCCTGTATTTAGTATTGCCTGCATAAGCTCAACCCTGCTACACCAGGAATAATAAAATATAAGTGTATATCAACAACAGGTTGTATTTAGCTCCACAAGCATGCAGAAAGCACCAGTTTTGAATTGTGGAATATCACTTTCCCTTTACACAATTCTAGATCAACGTGCTTGTTGATGCCTCTGTGGTTTTTCCATTGTTTTAAAAAAATGATCCTAGAACAATGCCGCTAGGATGTTTTAGATGGATGTAAAGCAGGACTTTTTGTGCTACACTTCTGGTTTTGTGAAGGTGGAGCATGATCGCTGCACTTTCACTTTTAGCAGGCTGGGGAACCCTGCATACGCTCACGCAGGGCTCCCCGCACCCCTGGGAGGCTGCTGCAGGGACTGGTGAGTACATCCTAGTCCCTGTAGCCCCCTTAGCAAAGTGATCCTGGGAATCGCATCGCTGCCTCCCACCCCCGCAAGAACTTACAAGCTCTCAAGCGCTCCCTGAGAGTTTGAGAACCACTGATGTAAAGGGAAGGAATGATATCTAACTTTTGGATGATACAAATTTTTTAAAAATCTTGGTTTGATGCCCTAACTCAGTGGTTCTTGAACTTTTTTGGCTTGCGCCTCCCCTGATTCTTGTAGCCATTGGCCATGGCTCCCCATTACAACACCTTACCTCAGTTACCCCCCAAATGGGGATGAAGATGTTATAATTATACACTAGAAACAAAAAAAAGATGCCAGCACTCTGAGGCTGCAATCCTAACCACACTTAGCTGAGAATAAGCCCCATTGAACAAAATAGGAATTACTTCTGAGTAGACCTGGTTAGGATTGTGCCCTGAGTTTGTTAGCAGCACACCTGGAGGGTTTTGGAAAGGGAGGGGGGAAGAAGTGATGAATTTGCTGGGGGAGGGGAAAGACTTTGTTTTGTGTGCATCTACTAAGGATGCAGACTGATGCAAACAGAGACCTAGAGACGGTTTGGCTGGAATCCTAATCCCACTTTCCTGGGAGTAAGTCCCATTGAACAAAATAGGACTTACTTCTGAGTAGACCTAGTTAGGATTGTGCCTTTTGTCTTACAATAGCAGCTAACAGAGTACACCCGCCCCAAAAGGAGGCAGGAGGAAAAAGGGGATGGCTGAAAAGAAATGGGGATTTTTTATTTTTAATCAATTTTTGAAGACAAAGCCATCAAGAGTGGCTTTTTTTTTCTTTTTTGAAGCGGGAGGAAAAAGGGAAAGGTGAAGATCCTGGGTTAAGCTGACACAGACCCCACACCTATGTAGGTCTACTCAGTAGTAAGCCCCATTTTGTCAATGGGGCTTATTCCCAGGAAAGTGTGGAAAGGATTGCAGCCACATACAGCAAGATTACAACTCACCCCAGAGCAGATGGGGGCTGCTCACACACATTTGTCTCAAACAATGCATGAAAATAGCAAATTTCCTCCAATAGTGCATGCCCAGAGAGCATTTTTTCCTTTTGTGGAGAGCATGCAAACTCAAAGCTAGTATATCTCAACCACGGTTTAAGCCTGGTTTAGCACTGCTTGTGAACCTAGATATACAACTTTTCATTTGTATATCAACTATACCCAGATATACGCATTCATTTTGAAACTTATAGGCCACTTTTTCTGTCCAGAAAGTACCCTCAAAGCAACTTCCACTTAAAATACAAATATAACAAGGCCATGAAGCAAAATAAAATAGCAATAAAGTAATTTATAATGAAAATGCAAGCAGCACTAAAAAAATTCCTCATTATACTTTAGCAATGATGATTTGCTGTGAAAGGGATAACTTACAAACAGTTTTAACCAGAAGCAATATAGCTTTTAAACCATGATATTGTGGGTAAAATAAGGTGATAGGGCTGGTATCAGACTGTGAAAAATGGTTCTTTTTCCAGGATTTTTGGGTTTTCAGAGAACCAATAATACTTCCTTCAGAGGAGGTCAGGGAGCACCACATGATGATCTTGGAGCATAGTCTGGGAAAAAAATGAGGGAAAATCCTACTATTGGGAATACAGGTATATACTTCAACAATAAGTTTAAAACACCAAACACCAATACAATGAAAATCTATATTGTATGGTTTTTTATGTGTTTTTGATGGTTTTGTTTATGCAAGATATGCACAGCATGTTTGATCATGTAGGTTGATGTTTAACTAAAATTTCATTCTCTTTCTTAAGTGCATAACAAATATGTGCTTGTGATATTCCTATCTTCTTACTGAGTTAACTGCTAGACTGTTAACCACCAAGACTTGTTTTGCTCCTGTTTCCACTTAAAGGTTTTCTAGCCTGTCAACCCACCCATGTAGCTAATTAGAGTCCATCTGAAAAAAGATACGTTCATCATTCTACAACCATTTTCCTTTTGTATCTTCTTAGATTGGAGGCCAGTGTAATTGTAAGAGACATGTGTCTGGCAGACAGTGCAATCAGTGCCAGGAAGGATTCTACAATCTACAGCAGTCAGACCCTGATGGCTGCAGCCCCTGTAACTGTAATACCTCTGGGACAGTCGATGGAGATATTACCTGTCACCAAAATTCAGGCCAGTGCAAATGTAAAGACAATGTTATTGGTAGGTGCAGTGTAAAAATCTACAGCTCGATTTCTCTCTTCCTCTAGAAATACCTTATAAAATACTTTATGCTAACTTTTTTTTAAAAGGGTGTTATATCTGTTCTTTTTCTTGAGAAACTGCACACAGGTCTGAATTAATAGCACACAATATTAATTTAATAATTTTATCACATGGCAGCCTGAGGCTTTGTGTAATCTGCTATATTTAGTAGATATACCAGCACCTGCCACTCCATGCACATATAAAAATAATGTAATTTGCTTACTGCCACAAATGTTTCCTTTAGGAGACTAGTACCTTTTTCACAATGTCATCAACGTAATGGGTCTTAAGCATACAGTTTCTGTGGCAGTTTTCATAACAGACCAAAATAAATGGATTTTTCCTTCTCAGAAATATTGTGCGCTACAGGGTTCTTGGTGATAAATCTTTTCATTTTTTTCTATTATAATTCTTTGAACTGTTCCTATGAAATGCAAAATGTCAACATAATTCTACAGATCTTCTACAGTGCTAGGTTTAGTTATCAAGGGCCACATAATTTTAATTTTGTAATTCAATGCCAAGTTGATTATAATAAACTACTACCTTCTATGTTATTTATCATTTTTTTTAACAAGACGTGCTTTTTTGTTTGCTATTCCCACAGGTATTTTCCAGAAATTAGATTTGATTATAGCAATTTATTACTTCCAGCATATTTGAGGGGAGCCACATCTATGTAAGGACAAAATTTATCAAGCACCCAAAATATACAGTGCATATAATGTACTTTGAAATGTTGATGTATGGGAATATTATGCAAGGAAAATTTTGTGATGAAAGGAAC
This sequence comes from Tiliqua scincoides, assembly GCF_035046505.1. NCBI lineage: Eukaryota > Metazoa > Chordata > Lepidosauria > Squamata > Scincidae > Tiliqua > Tiliqua scincoides. The sequence goes on from NC_089821.1 coordinate 253,598,124, forward strand.
CCTGAGTGGTGGCTAAACATGCCCCAGACATGTGATTTGAAAAGAACATTTTACATTTTAATGCCCTTCTATCAAACACCATTTTGCTGCAGAATTAACTATGGCGTATATTAATGCTAAATGTGTTATAATGTCCAAAACACTTTTCCATTATTAAGGCCTACATTATGATCTAGTAGGAGCTTTGTATTACAGAAATCCTATGGGGAAACACAGCAGCTCAAAAAGTTCATTTATTCCAAAAGGACACAGGTTCAATTTGCCTTTTCCTATTCTTGCAAGCTAGCATGTCATAGAGAAAGATGCAGCATTAGTGTGGTTTTATCATGCTGTTTTTATCATGCATATGCAGGAAAAGTAGAGCTTCTCTCCTTAATGAGCATAATATTATTTCTCTGGTCAGGAGCAGTGTCTAAGGGCCCAATCCTATCCAACTTTCTAGTGCCAGTGCAGCTGCAGCGCCACCTGGAGGCAAGGGAACAAATGTTCCCTTACCTTGTGAAAGTATCCCTACCTATCCTCCCACCACAAAATGCAGTGCACGCCCCATTGGTACATAAGTTCCATTGGTACATTGGTACACCCCTTTGGTAAGACTACACCAGGGCTGGAAAGATGGATAGGATTTGGCCCTAAGGCTCCACAAGGGTCTAAAGTTTCCTTCATACTTCATGGACTTTGCATGCCTTATACTGTGTCAGACTGTTGGGTCATCTATCCTAGAATTTCTGCTGCAACCAGCAGTTTCTAAGGATTCAGACAGAGGTCTTTCCAGCTACACTATTTTCTTTTATCATTCTTATTTATCTTTTATTTATCTTTTATCATGGTGATGCAGGAAGTGGAACTTGGGACCTTCTAAGTGCAACAAATTATGCCATAGTGCCCCCCCCCAAAAAAAAACTGAGAATTGAAGTAAACTTCTTTTTTCACATCATCCTTTTCATTAGTTCCATCGTTTGTGTGTGTTTCAAACACTTATGTACTTTCACATGTTGCAGAAGATGGAAGAACCTGAAATAAAAACAGTAAGATGCTGTGTTGGAGAAAGGCCTTGCCACTACATTTCAGAATCAGTAGGCTTGGCAGTCTCCCAGATTGGCCTCTTGCACAAACACTTGAATATGTTCAGTATGGTTGGGAGGCATACCTTAGTAGTAGAGCATCTGCATTGTGTGCAGAAGGTCCTATTTTTAATCCCTGGTATCTCCAGATAGGGCTTGGAAAGACCCCCAACTGAAACCCTATAGGGCCACTGCATGTCAGCACAGGTAAACAATACTGACCCAGAGTGGCTTGGCTTGGCTTGGTATGAGGAGCATCAGATGTTCATAATACAACATTTTAAAGTATTTTCCAACATCAGGTTCCCAGAGTGTTAATTTGTTAAGCAATCCATTCAAATGTAGAAGCAATACTAACATAGCTATCTTTGAAATATAAGAAATTTGTAGCAGTGTGAGGTGACTGTGTTCACAATATCGCTTTAAAACATGTCTTGTATTTCACTCATTCTGGATTAGAAAATCTTTCATACAAGTTTTTTCTTCTTCAAACTTTTCTCCCAAATCTCCTATTTTTTTTTTTCCTATTTGAGACCTTAGACTAGAAATTTTCAATCTTTTCCATCTCATACATACTGATAAGGCACTAATATTGTCAAAACGTATCATCAGGTTTTTGGCAATTGACAAGGCACACCACAATGCCAGTGGGGGGCTCACATCCCCCAATGGCCCTACTAATAAATTACCCTCCCCCAAATTCCTGTGGCACACCTGTAGACCACTAACGGCACACCAATATGCCATGGCACAGTGGTTGAAAATGACTCAGACAAAAAGCCAAAGGGAAAAATATTTTCATTTTTCCCCAGATCTCGTATCTCTAGACAAGTGATAAGTGTCAACCATTTCTTTGTAAGATTATGAGGATATTTGTAACTATATCTTCAATTAAAAATGTTGAATTAACAACAATTAAAAAAACCTCTGCACATTCTCCAGTCCTTAAGCACATGCAAATTATATGCATATTTTCTTGTTTGATTGCCCAAAGGACTGTATTTTGCTGTGCACACAGACACTGCAAACTGCCATTGCTCAGCATGTGTTTATGGTGTGTACTTTCAGTGATACAACCTCATGTCCACTTATTCAGTGTGGTTTGTGACCATGTGCTATCCATGCAGGAAATCAATCATGGTTGAAGCATCCGTTTATATGAAACGGATCTGAAGAGAAACCAGAGTATATGCATCCCTTTATAAATGTTTACAAAAATAGAGTTACTGTTATGAACATCTTTCTTTTAGGATTAAGGCGGTAAATGAATGTTTGTAGGATCAGAGCTGAATATTTTTAATGTGGTATCCTTTGTGATATATGTGAGTCTAATTAATGTCTTCTGTACCTCTGTGCCCAGTGAAGAAAGGCCAATGACTTCTTTGTCAGCAATGTGGTGTTGCACCGGTGTCAGCAACTGGCCTAGATGCAGTCAATGCAGGAAGGAACAATGTGGGCAGACTTGCACAAACTGTGAAATATAAACAGGAATGGAGATAGAATTGAGTAGCGGCTTTTCAGCCACAAAGTGGACAACTGTTCCTGCAAAATTATGCATACCTTGAGCTGCATTAGCTGACATAGAACTCTTAATCGAGTAGGCTTTCTTTTTTATTTCTATAAAGGAAAAACTCCAGGCATTAATAATTTCTTTGTGCAGATACCCTCTCTCAACTACCTGTTTTGTGGAGTGTCAATTTTTGGTACTGAACAAAGTAGCTGTATTGAAATACAACTATATGTATTTTCAGTGTGTACATCTAACTTGTTTGAAACATGTGCTGACTTGCAAAAAGATTACTGAGTATACAAGTAACCTTCCAGTCCATTGTCATTGTGTCTGTTTAAACAAGCTTGATAACAGAAAATGTAACTAAGTAGTGCAATGTTATGGAGCACGAGCTGTTAGAGTTAGCACAACTGTTAAATCTTACTAATGATCCTATCACCGGTAAAATACATTAGCACCAATAATTTTATTAAAGTAGGTCATTCATCTAGAATAAAAAAGGGAGAAGAATGTGAATTAAATGCCAAGCGTGCTAACTCCCCTGTACTTGTTAACATTGAATGTGATGCCCTGTAGGCCTTTCTCAGTATCGTTAGGAATAGATTACCTGTCAGGAATATGTATGGCATATTCAAATAAGCACTGCGCATATTTTTAAAACTGATATGATATGAATCCATGTAGACCAATTTTAATAGTTCAAAATGAGTCATAATTCTTGTTAACAATACAGTTATTTTTAAAATTTGCGGCAATAGTGGTCCTTTTTTATTTTCCTTATTGAAATTAAATGATATGCCTTAGGTGAGTAATTCATCACTGCTAAAGGAACTTGCCTTCTGTTGGAGTTCTCCAGTTTTTATCCATATATAATGCATTTCCCACCGTTTTCAGGGATTTCTTTTCTTCATAGGAGATTCTAACTATATTTCGTGTGCTTATGTAACTTTTTAGAAGCATGAATTGTTTTGTCGGAATATGGGGCTTTTATTTTATTTTAATTTATTCCTTGCCGCAGTTAAGTGATGACTGGATGCTAGAAATCTTGCTTTCATTGTAAAAAAGGAGGAAAGCACAAATATGTGTTGGATTTTTTTTCAAGTAATTGAATTTTCTTTCTTTGGTCATGTGCTTTATGAATTAAAAATGTAGATACAAAACGTTTTTGAAAATAAAAGTTATAAACCACTTATATGCAATATCTGGAACAGTATAAAGTCATGACTTTGAATTCCTAATAGAGACACAGGTTGACATTCTAAGAAAACGATTTTGGTATCAAATATACTGTTGATGTTAACTGAACAATACATTTATTAAAAAGCAAGGATGATTTAGTTTTGAAACATGAAGATGAGACATTTTATTTAGTTAGTGCTGTCAATAGCATCTATACAAGCATTAAAGCTTTAAAATCAAATTTATAGTCAGTCTGTGTCATAAGTCTGGAAGCTAGCACATTGTTTGTTCTCATTGTTGTTTTGCATGTCTCAGAGCCCAACTCTATTCTCCTCCCCTTCCCCGCTGGTGCAACCGCACCAAAAATGGGCATACCATATCCAGCATGAGGGGTGTATCTGGAGGCTTCAGTAAGCAAAAGGGATTTGAATACCCCTGTAAGCCTCCTGACCTGCATCAGGTCTCCTTGGACCTGTGCTAGTGATTTAGCTAGCACAAGTCCAGGAGACAAGGGGGGTGGGGATGCAGTGAAAGTGGAGGATAGGATCTGGCATGCTCCATTGCCCCAACTACAGCAGAGTAGTATGAATGCTTCTAAACCCCACCTCTGCTCTCCCCCTATTATATATGTATAATAAAAAATGAACAGCATAATACAAAAATTCAAGCAGTTAAAAAAAAACACGTATCTTGGCAGAGCAGATTTTCTATGAAAGAGTCAAGCTTTTTTTCCCTCCCGTTACAAGCAGTTCTAAGCCAAAGCAACAATGTTTTTATCGTTGATGTTTTCGTGGGTAAAAACAGTGCTCTTTTGAATAGACTGCAAACACTTTAAAAAAAAATCAGGTGTCCCTAATCACAGAAAAGTTGTGGCCTCATGGGCCGCATTTGTCATTACAGGCAAACTTTCTCCTTGGGGAGGTGGGGCTTAGGATTCTGTTGAACCTTGATTGCTCATTCAGGCTCCAATACTGTTGATGACTGAAAAGGGTTCAATCAGGTATTAAACAACCCCTGCTAATTGGGTAAGAGGCACTTTTTCAAGTGGGTGCTCCTTTTTTTAGCAGGGGGAGAGTAACTGGCCCACTTCACCCCAGCACTGTCTTTTCTAGTGGCTGTCTGCTGGTATTCATTTGCATCTTTTTAGATTGTGAGCCCTTTTGGGACAGGGAGCCATTTAGTTAATTGATTTTCTCTGTAAACCGCTTTGTGAACTTTTAGTTGAAAAGTGGTATATAAATACTGTTAATAATAATAATAAATAATAAAAGCAGGGTTTTGTTCAACTCTCTGGCAGGGCTCTTCCTATTGTGCATCTACTTGTGACATGCTATACTTTGTGTTTGATAGGCTGATCTGAGACAATGCAGTGGGGTGGAATAAGTAAGGTGGGGCTGTCTTGCTCTTGCAACTGGGCTAGATGACTTACTGTTGTCTTCCAGTCTAAGAATTCCTTGAGTGCAGGCATAAGAACCTCTGTTTTTTAATTCTGTCTGGGACTGTGCAAGGTGAGCTTTTTGCTTCTTCTCCTTCCATTGTTTGCTTGTAGTAATGCCATTCTCTCTTCAGGTCTCAGATGTGATCACTGCAACTTTGGATATAAGCTCCTCCAAAAAGTCAATAAAGTCGGATGTGAGCCTTGCCAGTGTCATATCCATGGCTCTGTGAATGAGTTCTGTAACCCTTCTGCTGGTCAGTGTAACTGTAAAGAAAATGTCAAAGGACGTAACTGCGATATTTGCATTGACAATTTTTATGGATTGGATGCTTCTGGCTGTAAGCCTTGTGACTGCAATACAACAGGATCCATCCCTGATACTGTGTGTGATTCTAGAACAGGACAATGTATTTGCAAACGTAACTTTGGGCAAAGGCAATGTAATGCTTGCTTAGATGGGCACTATGAACTTCAACAAAATGGTTCCGTAGCCTGTCTGTCATGTAATTGTGATAAGGCTGGTACGGTGAACGGGTCTTTGATGTGTGACAAATCGACTGGACAATGTCCTTGCAAAGCTAGTGTCACAGGCCTTCAGTGCAGTCAGTGCATGCCTCATACATACAATCTCACTGCTAAAAACCTTCTTGGTTGTGAGACGTGTGACTGCGATCCCTTGGGGACGTTACCAGGAACAGTTTGTAACCACATCAATGGACAATGTGTTTGCCTGCTTCACCGCCAGGGAAGAAAATGCAATAAGTGTAAACCAGGTAAGAAAATAAGAACAAAACCTACTTATTAACAGTTGATTGTAAAGCACTATTTTCTCCTTTGTATCTAAGGCATTATGCAAGAGATTTGGTAGACCTCAAGTATGCTGATTCTAAGTGTACAATTGCTGCAGCAAGCCATATGGCATCTGTACCATTTGATTCCTCAGTAATCTGCTTAACCAATAATTGGAAATGTGGCAGTCTTAGTGACAGTGTCCACCACCACTGTATCCATGGGAATATTAAAGTTATGCCAACATAGTACCAGCACCTTTAAAAGTTACATTAACATTTCACTGTGTAGCAAGGATTTGAATAGAGATTAAAAATGCTGCTTAGCCCCCAATAAGCTTAACAAACAAACAAATAAATAAATAAATACATTTTGGTACATTTGCTAATAAATATGGCATGTCTGGTTCCCCCCCTCCCCCCGCAGTTACTTCCCCAGTGTTACCTGACCCACTGACCCTCAGTAGTAGGCATTTAATCAGAGAGCAGGCTGGGATAGACAGAGAAATGATGCCAGGACTTCCTGGGCCTGTGAGCCCACCTTTGTCCTTGAAAAGGAACAGCAAGCATTTATGCTGCTCTATTGTGCTTTAAAAAAAAATGTTTAATTTTCAGCCGAAGTTGAAGGGGAAAAAATTGCTTATGCTCACTAGAGTACTTCAGGTACCTACCCCCCACCCCGTTTCATAACTCAGAGCCCAATCCTATCCAATTTTCCAGCACCGGTGCAGCTGCAATGTGGCCGCAAGGTAAGGGAACAAAAGTTCCCTTACTTGAGGCTTCTGTGACTGCTGCCCCACCACAAGATGTAGTGCATGCCCCATTGGCACAGCTGCACCGGCACTGGAAAACTGGATAGGATTGGGACCTCAGTCAGTAGGTTTGCCCCTCCTCACCTGGCTTGTATTGTCATGAGTATTACTATACATTTTTGGTGTTCCTAAGGTCCTTAACTGACCTATTCCATATTTGCACTTGTTTTGCTGATTTAGGAGGATTGTGGCATACAGACTCCTATTTATTTCTGGATGGGTCCCTGTTGCAAAACAACCACTCTGACCCTCCTTTCCCTTGGCATGTGTGTTGGAAGTGCAGATAAGGAATGATACCCATGTTTGGAGGTGCAATATGAAAGCACATCCAGTTATGGATGTCACTCTCATTGTATGTTCTGGGATGTGGATTTGGAAGTACATTCTCGTGTACTGAGAAAACACTGACCTGACTATCTGGTATAGACCTGACTTGATGGTATAGCGGTTAGTGTCAGACTGAGACCTGAGAAACACAGGTGCAGTTCTCCAATCACCATGAAGCTCACTGGTTAGCCTTGGACTAGATAGGCTATCTTAGCCTAGCCAACCTCACAGGGTTGGGATAAGAGAAGAACAGTTTGCATGATCCTGACCTCCTTAGTGGAAGGGTAGGATATAAATGCGTTGAGGTGTTTGTTTTTGTTTGTTTGTTTTGTAAATTAAACAATGAGCTATCCCTTCCCTAAACAATATCAGTGTGGGATAACATTACCTGGGAAAAGCTGCAAAAATAAAAAATAAAAAAAATGGGGGCAAAATTGAAGACAGGTGGTTTGTGAACTATTTTTAATAACTTGGAGCACTCTTGGGGGACTTGGGGACAGAAGGGCAAGGCAGAAATGACTTCAAGCAGCAAAAACGGAACCACAAAACTTTAGTGCATCATTGCACCTAGCACCTTTGCACCTAGCACATCAGATTATTATGTCTCTCAAGCTTTTGTTGGTTGCAGATAAGACAAAATGAAATGGATATGATAGAATTAGGAGTATATTTATTTTGTAACATAAGATATGTAGGAAAACACATTTCTCGACTTCTTGGGAACTATAGAGTTTGCCCCTGATTTTCATTCCAGTTGAGGAGACATTTGTCTGTTGCAGCTTTGGAGGCTTGTGGTATATTAATGAGGGGAATGTGTATTTTTTACCACCATCTTTTTAAATTTTTTCTTAGGTTTCTATGCTTCTCCACACAGTATTAATGGCTGTCTTCCCTGTTTGTGCCACACAACTGGTTCAGTGAATGAGGTCTGCGACAGTCTCACTGGCCAGTGCGTTTGCCAAGATTCTTCTGTAGCTGGGATGAGATGTGACCACTGCGGGCCGCTGTATTATGGATTCAATTCTGAAACTGGGAAGTGAGTGTTTATTGTAGAACTGAGATGAACTTTTGTGAGTTTCAGCATTCATTTTGAAACTTGTATGCAATGAGGGAAATTAGGCAGCTAAGCAAATCAAACAGAGAACTGAAAGTTTCCCTCTATCTTTTAACCAAGTCCTAGTCAGTATTTGCAGCATAGGTGGTTGGCAACCTTCAGTTTCGAAAGACTATGGTATAAGCCTGCAGCACCCGGTATTCCCAGGCGGTCTCCCATCCAAGTACTAACCAGGCCTGACCCTGCTTAGCTTCCAAGATCAGACGAGATCAGGCATGTGCAGGGTAGGTAGGTCAGTGCAAAAGCCCCCAAAGGCTGGTTTTGAGGTTCCAGGGAACTGTGACAGCACAGCTCAGGAGTGCAACAGAATGCAAGAGAATGCAAGAGAATGAGAGCAAGAGAGTTTGTTGGATCAAACACAGTTAAACTTCCTGACCTTCCTAATGACAACCCTGCCTAATCCTGTCTCTATCCCTAACTATGGTCCTATGCTCTTGTGGAGAGAAGGACTTATAAAGAATATATACTCTATGTAAGCTGTGGTTACTGATCATCACATTTCGTTTATCTTCCAGTTATCTGTTTATAACACTGGCTTAGTAAGTGAGGTTTTTCCATAAGTATGAGTAATGACAGTTTTGAACAGCTTGCTGAAAAGGTTCTACCTATGCCCAGAGACTCAATGAAATAAAGACTTTTCTATATGAATATTACTCCTCTCATAATCAATATTGCAATTCATCTTGGTTTGGTTATTTCTCTTTCCATGTTTTAAAAACGTTCTTTTTTAACTGTTGATTTTCAATTATGAACTTGGATAGTATTTGATTTAAATGAGATCTTGAAAAGTTTTTTGTCACCTCTACAGAGGTAAAATTTGAACCTATGAGGTGCTGTACAAGCACAAAACTACAGCGTAGCTTTAGCAATCTGGCTACTAAATGGAACTTACTTCTGGGTAAATGTGTGTAGGATTGCAGCCTAGGATTGTTAAAAATTTTCCTGCTTGAAGGTGACACTTCCAGTCATGACATAACTTCAAATGGGTTCTCATTCTAAAAAGTGGGTCCCGGTGCTATAAGTTTGAGAACTACTGCCTTATGGGATTGTTGTAAGGACCACATGAGGATAATATATGTGAAGTGCTTTGCAGACTTGGAAAGGCCTAATGTTATGTATTGTTAGTATACAAACGTAATTGAAATTCTCAGGACACTCAAGGTTAATCAATCACTTTCCTTATTTTTATCCTGCTTTTTGCAAAGTCTCAAGCTGGCTAGCTGAAAATACAATAACAGTTTAAAGGCTAATAAAGCATTATAAAAATGTGCAACTGCTAATAGGTATTTCAGACAATAAAAACTTAACATAAGAAGAGCCCCGTTGGATCAGGCCAGGGGTGTCCAAACTTTTTGGGAGGAGGGCCACATCATTTCTCTGACACTGTGTCAGGGACCGGGAAAAAATAAGAATTAATTTACATTTCAAATTTGAATAAATTTACATAAATGACTATATTAGAGATGGAACTTATATGAATGAATGAAGGTCTTGCAATAGCTCAAGGCCTATAATAGACCTTGCACATAGGCCAGCCTTTCCTTTGCTGCCACTGCTGCATCACAGATGTGAAACAGCAAGCAATGGAGGGTGCCCTCATCCCACAGCTCACGCGAGAGGTCAAACAGTTGGCTGTCACGCTGAGAGCAGTTGCGTCAGGTCAGCATGGGCTCCAGCAAGTCTACGGAGGGCCAGAGGCTCATTGGAATCTGGGGCTCCTCGTGGGCCAGATTAGGAGTCCTCAAGGGCTGCTTGCGGCCCCATGGCTGGGGTTTGGGCACCCCTAGATCAAGCCAAAGGCCCATCTAGTCCAGCTTCCTGTATCTCACAGTGGCCCACCAGGTGCTTCAGGGAGCACACTGGACAAGAGACCTGCATCCTGGTGCCCTTCCTTACTTCTGGCATTCTGAGATAGCCTACTTCTTAAACCATTTTTGCCAGATGTTGCATATATGCAACAGGGATCAAATATGTACACCTGTGGGCCAGGCAAAAATGGGTTAAAATCAGGAGGTTGCACATACTCATCATGGCTGAGATCGCAGAACCATTAAAAACAGAATCAATTTACAGAGGTTCCTTCTGCTCACCCATTAGAAGCCTAGCAGAAGAAATGCATTTTCAAAATGTTCTTAGAGTGGGAGGGCACTTTCCATGCCATCTCCTGTCGCATGTAGTTCCAGAGCCTGAAGGCTGCCATAGGGAAAGCTCTGCCCTTAGTGCACACCAACTGAGCTTCAGTTTATGATGACACATGGAGCAGGGCCCTCCCAGAGCATAGACAGAATCACATGACAGAAAATGGTCCTTAAGGTACCCAGCTCAGGCTAAAGTGTGAAGCTTAAAGGTAACAGCACCAGTTGAAGGGTACAAGTTAAAATAGTGAGAGTTGCACTCTCTCTTTCTCTCACTCATTTTATGTGTATCAAGATATATTTAAGACCTAAGGTAGCAGGTAACTAAATTATGTAGTAATAAATATTAAATCGCTGAGCAGATAGCTTTTCTTAATTTGTGAACACTTTTCAGAAATGAAAATATTTTTGTCAGTAATAGCATCTAAATAATCCAAATATAAACTCAGAATTGAGGAGGACTTGGATGCATTCTCTACTGATGAAAGAACTTAATGGAGTTTGGAGGGTAGCCCCTTTTGCTCTTGATTATAAAAGGAAAAAGAACACAAGAGTGCTGTACTTTTGAAGAATGTGTTTTTATTTATTCCCAAAAGGATATTATTCCATAAAACAAATTTGCAGCTTATTTTGCTGTCTTAGCTTTTATCAGTGTTTTAAAGGGTGTTGAACTTGGGAGATCACAACAGTAAGAGTTAGTAAAGTAAGTCATTTTGAAAAGAGTTTTAATTGTCAGATATACTGAACCATTTTTTAAGTCATTTTTAAAAATCTACATATTTAATGTTAATTTAAATTGTGTGTTACCTGAATAATTTTTTGAAGAGAAAAAAGTAGATGCATAAATAAAAAGCTCTTATACTGGAACCAAAGGATAGATTTTAAGAGTGTTGATGTATGACAGAGATATAATTAATTGTAGTGAACACATGGATTTCTTTTGTCTCTCTATGGCCTTGAATGAAACAGATTTTAAAGTACTATAAAAAGCATACAAAACAAGTTTTGCCACGCCCATAGTTGGAGAAGTGAACACAATGGGCAGTGATACTTTTATCAGATCATATTCTAGTTCATTGATCGCCATCCTGCATGCCAAGTCTGGCTTACCAACAAACTTTGACCAACCTGCAAAATTCAATGGCATTATAATCACATATATTCCCCCCCCCCATCCTTTTCTATCCCCACCCCTGCCTGCCAACATGCACCTTTTTCTACACACGGATAAAACAAATGTTGGGCTGGGTCCTTCTTCTTGTGTGCGTGAGAGAAAAAGGCCTCACAACTGAAGCAGCCTTCCACCACCTGCCTCTTCTCTCCTCATTCCTACCTACCACCATCTTCCATTGCAAAAATGCTTAAAATTATTTACAGGCAAAGTGTGGGTGCAAGGAGTATAATTTGTAATCCAGTATAAACATGTGAGACTGTTCAAAGACTTTACTGTTTACATGGTGGACAATTTAACTCCGTAATCCTAATCCTGAACCAGTACAGCCAGGCCGCATGGCCTGTGATGAATCAAATGCTGGGTTGGAGTGGACTGGATGTTACCTCAAGGTAAGGGGATAGTATTCCCTTTATCTTGTGTGGAGCCCCAGCCTGCCCTTTGGGGCTGCTTGGATCTGCATCAGCTATTTAGAGAAATTCCATATAGGGCTCTGAGGCCTGGGAGTGGGGATTAGGAAATGGTGTGCACTGCTGCCACCAATCCCACCCCCCCTGGGCCTGACCCCCTTCTGCCTGCTACCCAAATATGTCCCCTCACCATCTCCAAAACACCCTCCCACCACCTGAGCTGCCCAGTGCACACTTACCTGTGCAGGCTGGTGTAGGGACTGGATCCACCACACCTCATTGTGGTAGTGCTGCCAGCTTTCGAGTTGGCACAAATGTGCCTTATGGCATGTTTTCAACACTTGAAGTTGGCCCAGGGAGGTCTGTGGTTTGGGCTGCCTGGTGTCCACCTTAGCCTACAGTTTCCATGCCTTTTGGAGCATGAGTGAAATTGTTAAGTGCCATAACTCTTAACACCAAATGCTTTTTTGTCATTAAGTGTATTATGAAACGGATGTTATTCAGCCTTAAGGGCATTGGGGCATGAAATATGTGCATTATGGGGATTGAGATATAAATGTGATCCCTTCAAGAAACAGATTAGTGGTCTTCTTTTCCAGAATATGATATTTCAAGAGATCTTTTCCTTGCTGGTGAAATTATGTTTTAGGGTTCAGTCCTATCCTCCCTCCCGTGCTGGTGCAGCTGCACCAAAAATGGGCACGCCAAATCCAGTGGATGGGGGGAATTGGGAGGCTTCAGAGGCCTTTATACCTCTGTATGCCTCCCGACCTACAATGGGTCATCTTGGACTTGTGCTAAGGATTTTGGTAGTGCAAGACTGAGGAGATAAAGGTGGTGGGGATGCTGCAGGAAAGAGGGATCGGATCTGGTGCATGCCATCACCGCCAGTTCCACCCCCCCTACAGCTCCCTACCCCATTATGCCTCCTTCCACCCCCCCCCCCACTTCTCCTACTTCTCTTGGGTGGCAAGATAGCCAATGACACAGGCAGGAAGGCCCTGCCTTTCCCACCAGCATCCCAGCACCACCATACTGTGCACACTGCTGGGAAGCGCTTTTACAGGAGTTAGTGTTAGCGGAATGCTGATTCTGCCAGCACTAAAACCCAATAGGATTGTGTTTGTAATTGTTTTACCATATCGTGATTAAACATTTTTATGGCTATTAAGGGGACAACTTGCTTCATGGGCTGGATTGGACTGCAAGGCAAGGTGACCCACTGTAGACCACAGTGTTTCTCAAACTGTGTGTCAGGACCCACTAGATGGGTCACGATTAAATTTCAGGTGGGTCCCCATTCATTTCAATGTGTATTTTATTTTTAATATATTAGACTTGATGCTCCCATGGTATGTGACTGCATTTGGGGAAATGTTACAGATCTGTAACAAGCTACTATGTAGATGCTTTTAACAAGGATAGTCAATGAGGCTTACTCCCGGGTAAGAATGGATATTGCAGCCTTTGGGATGTTAAGGGAATTCTTTTTAAACAGATCAGCAACTATTTGGGATGTTTAGGATGGTTCTTCTTTATTTTAAATAATTTTTTTATTCATTGTAAACTTTTAATGTACTTATTTGACTTTGTCATATGGGAGAGTGATAAAATTTTCCTGCTTGATGAAATCACTTCCAACCGTGACATCACTTCAAGGTTAATGACATCACTCCTGGTGGGTCCAACAGATTTTTCTTCTAAAAAGTGAGTCCTGGGGCTAAAAGGTTTAAGAACCACTGCCATTGTCTATTAAGCCAGAAGGGGACAGATTGTAATAGTTGCTGTGGTTATTAAGGAGGAGGCCCCACACCCTTAATGGTGGATTGCTGAGAGGCAGTTGTGGGTAGGGTTGTATCATGGAGGCATGTGGCTTTTGAATGATTCAGCAATGTCGTGCATGGGTTGATGACCTAATTGCCACTCCCCTTACCATAAGTTTGCTTACCCTACTTACCATAAGTAAAAGAAATGCTGTCACATAAATGGTGAAAGTTATCTTTTTATTTATAATAGTATTTACATTTTCTTCTACAGTTCAGTATTTTAGGTACTTCATTTGTGATACTTAATTATGTGAGTCAAAGGAAGCCTCGGAACTAAGCCCTACTGTGTCTAAACTGAAGTGTTAATGTTCTTTTATTATTTTCTTGATTTGTTTTTGTTTATAGATGTCAGCGTTGTAATTGTCATCCTGCAGGAGCCATTAATGGGACTTGTCATCCTATTACTGGACAGTGTGTATGTAAACAATTTGTGACTGGCTCAAAATGCGACAACTGTGTTCCCAGTGCTAGTAATTTGGATGTCCACAACCTATTTGGCTGCAGTAAAAGTAAGTGGCTATTGGTCTTAAGAGCATATATTTCAAATTAATTACTCTTACTGGTTTAGTGATTGTTAATCATTCTTATTCTCAAAACTAATACCCCAAATCCCCACTTCTGAACTTTTTTCCCTGTTAATATTGGGAGATAAATTGTGTTTTGTTACTTGGAGATGTTGTATGACACTTAGTATCAAAATCATGAATTTTTGTGTTAGTGAAAGAAAGTAAATTACACCAGTGCTCCAGAGCTCTGCTACTGTTTATATAGCACCATCAACATACATGGTGCTTTACAGTGAATGAGAAGGCAAGTCATGTGCTAGAATCTAATAACAGATTCAAGGCTTACCATCTAGACATGGACTCAAGAGAGACAACAAAAGAAGGAAAAGGGAGTAAAGGCGGAGTAAACAGGAGGAGTATGCAATAATTCCAGTTACACATACTTACACTTAGTTACAACAGGACCAAGAGGTTGTGTCAAAGGCTTCTAGAAAAAGGTAGATTTTAAGAAGAGATATATAATATATATCTTATATAATTTTCTCTTCATTGCTGGTTTTCCTTTCTAATAATATGCAGTTTGTATCTCCTCTTAGCTGAAAATGTTAGTACTGATGTCAAATTTGTGTGAGATTAGAATCTGGTGTTATGGTTGCAAGATAATTAATTGTTATCTACGTTATACATTTTTTGGGAAAATATAGGTTATCTCTTTGGCAAAGATATGATATACTAATTCTAATTTTTTTCCCATCTGTATAAATCACACTGGGTATCTTTGTGCCCCTCTGCTGAATGAATTACGCAGACATCAAAATGAGTTGGTTGGAAATGCATCTTCTAAGAAAGCAACATATGATTAAATTTCTAAATTTAATACACACCGATGAATGGAATCCATTTTATGTTTTGTAAATGCATAGCAAAACTGCATAGGCAGTCAGTAATAGCTGAAGCCCTGCCCTCATCTGCTGTGCTGCCGAATGTGCTGCCACATTACAGTTAAGTCTTTTGTTTCATAACAGGCAAATATGGCTTTCCAAGCTTATTCTCCTCCTCAGGCCTTAGACCCACTTTTCCTGTGAACATTTCTTGTCAGCAGCCTGAGGCAGAACAAAGTTGGAGATGGCTATAGAGGGAGGTGCAAAAAGACCTATCTTTGAGATGCATGACCTGGCTGTGCTACTGTGCACTCAGCGGGATGTCAGTGGCCTTGGAAAGTGGCCTATGGTGAAAGGAAGGCTCCATCGATTTCTATGGGGTAGCATGCATACTGCTTAGTATTTGTTGCTTGTGCTGGGTTACACCAAAAAAAGGCATACTGAGATCTTTACAAAAATGATGCTATCTTAGAGCCCAATCTTGGGCTCGGCGTGCTGGCTCAGTGCTGCATGCACTGTCGCAAACGTGCTGTAAGACATGTTTGTGAGGTGGCTCTGGGCTAGTGCCAGGCGAGCACTTGAGCTCCGCCACTCGGTGGTTGCATGGACTGCCGAGCGGCGGTAAGGTAAGCGAAGGCTTGGGGGGAGGCATTCCGGGGAGGGGGGGAGGCGGGGAAAGGGTTGGTAGAGTGCAGGGAGGAGGCATGCTGGGGGAGGGAGCAGGGAGGGAGGGAGGCGAGACCAGGATCCTGAGCATCCGTGTGGGGCTCACCACCCAATACAAACGCTTTTACCTCACCACCGACCTTTTGGTTGGTGGTGAATCAAGTAGACTCATTGCAGGTCTACTTCTCTTACCTGGGGGTGCTGCCTGCGGCTGCCTGAAGTGCGCAAGATGCAGTGGCAGCCATTTTCGGTGCCTGGGAGCTCAGGAGATCACCCTGGGAGCTCAGGATTGGGCTGTTAGATATTTTGTATTTGTGGCTTTCTCTGTATACTGGTTGTGTGGTTTGATATAAGCATTTGCTTTTGTAACTAAAGTTTTCTTAAAGAAAAATTGTGAAGCAATTGTTTTCTTATTGATTGTCTGGTAAGCTACATGTCTGCCACGTGAGAAAATTCTTCTCCATTAGAACAAACTTTTTCTTCAGTTTATCAGGAATGCACTTCAGTTTATCAAGATATGTCATGATAAATTCCATAAATCTGTCTTTTTTATTGTACTTCAGTACCTTCCCAGCAACCTCCACCAGAAGGACAAGTTCTAAATTCTTCTGCTATCAAACTTTCCTGGAATCAGCCTGATTCTCCTAATTCCAACTGGCTTACTTACAAGCTCTACAGAGATGGGAGTGGAATTTATACAACAGAGGACTACTACCCTTATAGTCAGTACTCATTAATACTGTGAATGCATATTTTACTTTGAGAATATCTTATGCTGATCATCTTCTTGTCAATTGCTATTTTTACTGAAATAGTGTACAATACAGTATATCTGTTTTTCCAGATGTTCTCCCTTGTATGTGCTAAGCATAATGTCTTGGCTCCAATTTTTCACAGATAATGCAACTGTGATTTAGGATGTTCTCAGTGGATTTCTGTTTCAGGTTTTCCCTTTCTACCCCAAGCTATTTGCAGGAATTTTCAAAAACACATTTAAGCAACGTAATAATATATCATGGCAGGTGTGAAGATATTTCAGTTCCTATTTCACTGATGTGATCTAATAGCATTACTACATTGTGGGTGAGAGAGAAGATGAGATTCAGATTGGCTAGTTGGAGCTTTTACTACTCTATCCAAGACTGATCCATTGGGAAATAGCTTTTAGAGTAAAGGAAACTCTGTAAGCAGTGTGGAAACACTGCCCTTAACCAGATCCTTGCCAAGTTAATAGGGTTTGGTTCAAGGACTGACACACGGACAACGATGTATCTGTGACAAGGAGAGCAGCAAATCAATCCCCTTTGTTGCTGTGAGTCTTCCCAAAGAGAGAGATGGGAGCTTTTATCTAGGGACTTTGGCTCTGTCACCTGACTTATGTGTTGTCTCTTGAACCTCAACTACTGCTTAGAGCTCCACACATGTAACGAGTTTATTAATCTGTCTGTGGGGTCTTCTGCTCTTCCAGGCCTGACTGTGCAGGTGGGGTAGCTCCTTCTTTGTCGAGGATGAAACAGAGTTAGAGAATTCTTGCTGCTGCAGGAGGAAATGCTATTCCCAAGGTGCTAGACACAGAAAACAGGACTTTACAGTATGAAATATTTCTTTTTTCTTGGGCTTGAAAAGCTTGATTCTGTCTTGAGACAGGCTGTTGCAAGCCCCTGAAATTCATTTCCATCCCTGACTTGGGACAGCTTCAGCAGCGTCTCTACTGAATACCTAGAGTTGTCCAAGGGGTTCTCTCCAAAGAAAGTTGTTCATGATAAGCATTACCGAAATCAAGAATTTGTTGTTATTGTGTGAGGCACCAAATGAAAAGGATTTGGGTGGTGAATCTGTCCCTCAGACCTTCACTGCCTCTACCTACCTGTTTAATTTTTATCCCACCCATCCTGAAAGGTGGTCAGGGCAACATACATTCATTGTTGCCTTCTCTTTGTCCTTGCACTCAAAACTGTCCAGTTGATCAAGGTTACTCAGTGAGCTTCATGGCTGAGTAGACATTTGAACCATGTCTTCTTGATGTACTACACCAAATTGGCTTTCATAAGCCTATTGCATTCTATCAGTTAGTCCAGAGCTTGGTGATGCCCATCAGGTTAAATCCTGATCCAGCATCTCTTAGAAGCTTGAAGTTCAGTACCTTCTTCAGGCTCAAATCTAGACATTTTTGTACCTTTTGTACACTACCATGCTGGATAGGACCTATATAACTAGTACAGGACAACATCTTCCAGCTTTCTTTTCTTAAGATAACTATTTAGTAATTCAGGTTTTCATCTGAGTAGGTAAGAAAATTAAATAAATGGAATTGCATGGATTGAGCATTATAGAGTAGAACGATAAAATTTCAAGATTAATGTAGAAGAGTCTCACCTCTTCAAACATTGACTGTTCTCTGGTTGCCTAATCAGAGACTGATATAGGTCTGTTCAACAAAAACAATTTAAAGAATTTTTTTCTTTAAAAAAAATAACGATATTACCATTCTGACATTTTCTGACAATCACAGTAATTAATGATGTGAAAATAATCTACTACCTGGCATTTGAATACTAAGAAAAATGTGTTAATGCTGTCAGATTCTTATGTTTATGACTTTATTCTTAGTATGTGTGTAGCATCTGTAATATACACAGGGGACACCACCTAAGTGCAACTACGTGCATACAGGACTTAGTACTAAATGAGAGTTTGAAATTACAAATATAGAAGCATTGAACTTTTCAAGGAAAATTACAAATGGTTTCCAAACCTGTCCTGATTATGTGACTGATGGTTTAGCAACATTATAATAAAATGAATTCTTCTGTTAAAAAAAAAAGGAATGTGCTGTATATATACACTGAGTTAAAGGAGAAACAGAGTGCTTTCCAAAGACACAACTGTTTAATACATCCAATCATACAATAGTGGCATTTTCATTTTGCAAATACTGATAACGAAACGTTATAAAACATTACCTCTGATATTAATCCTTTAAGCAATCTTTTTCTGGCACACCATTCAGATTTCTGAATATAAAGTAGCATCGAATGCCATTACTTACTGGTTTAGTGACCCAATCCTGTTTCGACGTCACACTGATGGCCTATAGATGCCAACATGATGCCTGTCAAATCCTAAGCCCATCCTGGCAACTTCATTCTGATGGTGCAACAAGAGCCATATGCCAAGACAGGCTTGACAAAGCAATGCTGGTGCAGTCTTTTCTAACACCAGTGGAAACTCTGACAGAGCATTTAGAACGGCATCCATCTATCATTGGCATAATGCCCAAGGAGCCAATTCCCACACCCCATCAGCCCCAACAGAGAAGGGCCTCTAGCTTGAACTGAGCAGGGAGCAGGTGTAGGGCCAATGGTGGGGAGACACCCCCCGCCACCCGATAGGAATGAGGTACACTACTACACAATACACACTACTTCCAACTATCCCAAGGAGATGCCCTAAGGACATGACATTATATACACCATGACACAAAGATGTCACAGTGCCCTCAATTTCTACAGCAGCAAAGGGGCAAAAGCAAAGAGCTGCTCAGTGCCCATGCACCCAGGGTTCACATTCCCTATCCCACT
The DNA here is from genome assembly GCF_035046505.1 of Tiliqua scincoides. NCBI lineage: Eukaryota > Metazoa > Chordata > Lepidosauria > Squamata > Scincidae > Tiliqua > Tiliqua scincoides. The sequence continues at coordinate 253,617,532 of NC_089821.1, forward strand.
CACACAAACACGCATATCCAAGTAATAGCTTTTTGAGCAGAGCAAGGGTAGAACAATGGCTCCCAAGACCTCTCCACGCAAAGGTTCAAATCCATTGGTTATGGTTATATGCTGTTACTGTATTCTTTATCTAAGAAGAACCATAATTTGTTTCAGGATTTTCTCTGTAATCAGAAACTTCAAACCACTAACTTGAGGATGTGCAATGCATTCCTATGCAAGCCTCAGTGCAATGAAATTCCCATGCAAGTCTTGTTGAGTGGGATCTCTGTAGGAGATTGGGAAACTCTTGGGTACCTTCCATTTATTTTCAGTCCTCTTCTATAGGAGAACTTCTTGTTACTTGTGTCCTCAGTGCGACTGCTGAGCGTTTGCACAATTTAGTATATTTGGAAAATCAGCTATATATCCTTTTAAAAAGTGCCTTTTAAATCTCTTACTAGAAGAGGGCTTTAGAAACCATTCCTGTAGAACAGGGCTTTTCAAACAGGGACGTCGTGACGCCCCAGCATGAAGGCCCTGGCCTCTGTCCCCTTAAGGGGCGGGGGCAGGCGAGGAGGCAGGGAGAAGGCAGTGACGCTGTCCCCAGGATTGCATCACTAAGGGGGCTGCAGGGACTTGGCTGGACTTAGCAGAGCCCCCTGCAGTGTCCCGGGGATGCGGGGAGCCCTACGCGACCCTCTGCAGGGCTCGCCAGGTCTTCAAAAGTGAAAGTGCAGCGGTTGCGCTCCACTTCCGGTTTTGCAGAGGTGGAGCGTGATTGCTGCACTTTCACTTTCAAGGACCTGGGGAGAAGTGGCGTCGCTAGGGGGCGCGGGGGTGAGAGCCACACCGGGTGACATGCAAGGGGGTAGACGTGCCCTGGGGGAATGATGCGCTAAAATCGCAGTTTAAGGAGCAACCCCAACATGCCATACACTGTTAGATGCGGAATTTCCAACGGAATGCAATGCAAAACCCTAGAGTGAAATAGCTGCTTTCCTTCAAAAGTTATGGCCAAAAAGCCAGAAAGAAAAAACAGCATGGAGCCCTATGGAAAGTGAAACAGCCGTATCGCATGTTTACTTGCGAGTAGGCATACTTGCCATAGTCCGTCGGAAAGGGCAGGCTGAGAGGAATCCAACAACACCAGAATGGTCCTGATCCAATGAATGTAGCCCTCAAAAACACCCAAGAAGGAGGTCCCTCCCTCCCAGCTGCTAGTGTATCGAGCCCTATGGAAAGCGAAACAGCCTCATGGTCACGTTTACTCACGAGTAGGCAGACGTGCCTTGGCTCATGATCAGGCCAGGCAAAAGGGAATGTGAAGCCACTAGAGTGGTCCTGATCTGATGGAACTGGAGTGCAACAAATGCTCCAGAAGGCTATCTCTCTCCCCCCCCCCCCCCACTAAAAAGGACAAAAAAAAAGAGGCTTCAACTGGTAAGGGGAATGTTTTCTATTTTGCACTTGTAAAGCCAGGTGGGAATTTTTCTTGATATGCTTGAAATAGAAGAACTTTAAACTGGGCACTGGGGAGGGCTGAAAATCTCACTGATTCTTTATGGGGGGTGTTATTGCAGGCAGACTGCAGAGAAAATTCATTTGGTGGAACAGGGCTGGCTTCCCCTTATTTATTTCTTTTCTTTTAATTTAATTATTTATAATTATTTATTTTAATTTGCTTGATGATGTCACTTCTGGCCATGACATCACTTCAAATGGGTCCTGGATAGATTGTCATTCTAAAAAGTGGGTCCCAGTGCTAAAAGTCTGAGAACTGCTGCAATAAGGTGTTAGTAAGTTGACACGGGGTGTGTGCATGTGAGACTACAAGTTTTCAAAATCACTAAAATCAGAATTTGGAGGAATAAGACCATCATGTTATATATCAATCAATGTGTAATTTCATGCAGAATGCAATGAAACAAACCACATTGACATATCTGCGTTCTATCAAAAAGTACAGCCTAAAACCCAGTGGGTGCGGGGCGACGGTACATCACCACGCCCACCACCTGGGGTGTTGCCCTGCTCACTGCATGGAGTGATGCGCAGGACTCCTGCACTGAGTGATACGAATCCTAGTGATGCCACTGCTAGGGAGCCCTGCTGTTGCTTATGCAGGGTTCCCCACATCCCCGGGAGGCTACTGTAGAACATTGGTTCCCAATGTGTGGTCCGTGAGGTTTCAGAAGAAAAAAGGTTGCCTTTGCTCACTTCCAGAGTCTCATTCAGTGAGCCCTCCCCCATGGACCACCAGAGAGGGCAGAGAAGGGCTGTCTGCAGCTGGCACTGAAGTGTTTGCTGTGGCTGTTGGTGGTCCATTCTCAGCCCTCTCTGGAAGTCCATGGAGGGAGCTCATACTCAGGAGAAGCTTCTCCACTGACCCCCAGAGAGGGTGGAGAGTATACTGCCTGCAGCTGCAGCTGACAATAAACCCACAAATTTTATCTATAAAGAATAAATACCTAATAAATCTTGAATACATCTTCTATAATTATTACATTATATATGTTATATATATATGTACTATAGTTCAATGAAATGATTGGAATAGTGCTAAAAGGCCTGGACCTGCACCTTTTTACATTTGTGAGTTTTACAAATGCTTATATGGAGAGGTGTGATTTTTCAGTGATAACTAAATAAAAGCACATAATACTGCTTTTTGCCCTTCTAAAAAAAACAAAAAACTACACCAACCAACCACTCCCCAAAATCTGCAAAAAAGTAAACTGGGAAATCTGCACCAAAAAGGGGGGGCTAGACTGGGGGGGGTGCAATGGTAATGACTGGTTGCATTTGCTGACACTATATCACCTACGTAGCACACTTTTAAAGATATTATAATTCATAATTATAATTAATAAAAATATGCCCTTGGAATAAAAATACAAAACACCATTTTCTGCACTTTTCTGCCTTGGGAAAAAATGAATCTGACAAAAAATTAGAAACGTTTCAGAATACCTCTACTTATATGTAAATGAGAGGAGATTACTGAGAAATTTTTTTGCAATTTTAAAACAGACTTTTTAGAATCTTGGTTGGTTTACCAAGTGTCTAATCTATAGTTTAACATTCAATTTACCTTTTTTAAAAATATTGATATCTTACTTATTTTATAAGAACAAATAAGTTTAACTGCTAAAGTTTTGACAGGTAGGATATAACCTTTTGCTTATCTGTTGCAGGCACCCAGGTCTTCACAGATACCTTTTTATATCCCTATACCTTCTATTCTTATCACCTGGAGGCGAGCAACATCCGTGGATCTACGAGCAGCTCAGCCTTGACATACAGGACCCAGCCCGGGATCCCTATAGGAGATTTGCAGTTAAACCCAATTCTTCCTATTGGACCACACTCTGTGTCATTTAACTGGACAGCCCTATCAAACAGCTCTGGTCCAATTGAGAAATATATCTTGACATGCACTTCTTCCATTGGTCTTCAGCCTTGTGGCCAGCATGAAGGCTTAGAAACCTTTGCAACTATTTGGAATTTGTCTCCATTTACTAAATACAGTTTTTATCTTCAAGCATGCACTAGTGGGGGCTGTTTGCTGAGCCAGCAAGTGGCAGTAATTACTGCCCAGGCCCCTCCGGAGGAGCAACAACCTCCAGCTGTGCAAAGCATCAGCTCTACAGAACTTGCTGTAGAATGGGATCACCCCAAGAAACCAAATGGTAGGATATGATGTTTCTGATTTAAGTTAATAAGGATACAGGCATATATTGCCTGAATATTTGAGTGTTTCATAGCAGGGGTTCTCAAGCTGTGTGTTGTGATCCCTGGGGTGGGCCTGAACAGGTTGGAAGGGGGTTGCAAACAGTAAGAAGGCAGAGTGCTGTCAGACCATGATCAGACGGGGTTCCCTATGCCTGCGCAAAGGCAACTTACTCTGGGCCCAATCCTATCCAATTTTCCAGTGCTGGTGCAACTGTGCCAATAGGGCTTGTGCTACATCCTGTGGTGGGAAGGCAGTCACAGAAACCTCCTCAAGGTATGGGAACATTTGTTCCCTTACCTTGGAGCTGCTACACTGGTGCTGGAAAGTTGGATAGGATTGGGCCCTGTGGCAGGAACAGGCTCTTTGTTCTTGCTGAGGCGTGACTAAGAATTCTGCCCTTAAAAGAACAAAATCCCTTTTCCTCATCTGGATCTAGCAACCTGGTAAAGTGCCTCCCCCTCTTCTTGGCTTTCTTCCTTCTAGAGTTCATGCTTTTGAACGACGGCAGGAGGGCTGAAATGGACAAGTATGTCTCATACATGTTATTGGAGACTTTGCATTATTGTTTGTATTGCTATTCATTTGATATGCAAAGATACATGTGCTTTATCTCCTACCATTCTATCCAATCCCAGTGAAGTGCTCTAATACTGGGGGGGGGGGGTCTGCCTGTAAATGTATATATATTTTTGGGGGGATCACAATACCATAAAGTTTGAGAACCACTGTTTCATAGGATTTGTGATGGGGGCCTTTGAATTAGTCACATCAATACTGGACAGAAACTGAGGGTACTGTGTTCACTATTAAATGTGTGGGAATGGATTTGAATAGAGTTCAGTGAAGTTCTCATTACTCTCTCCTTCTTTGTGTAGAATCCTGACCTGACATATCACCCCAAAGTCCCAGCCTTTAATTGTGGATACTACCATAAGTGCATCTACAGTAGCTGTCCACCCTCTCCCTAGCATCCCACATATTTTTATTATTTATCCTGTCCTTCTTTTAAGGAGCTCACTGCCCATGCCTAAATATTAGGTATTTCTTCTCTGGCATTCAACCAACTTCTGAACTAGAAGTTCCAGACTCTGGGGGCAAAAGGGTTATTTAGATAAGTGTATGGAAGTGCAAGGGAGCTGAAGCCAGAGAATTCAGTGGCAGTGTTAAGGTATGTTACACCCTGTACCAGCAGGGCAGCTCTCCAACAGGTGGGATTGTTGGTCTGACCATTGCTATGCTATAGTGCCACCTAGTTAATGACCAGAGATGGTCGTGGTCCCTGCCCAATTAGTTGAGCAAATTGGGCTGTCTAGGGTGCCAATAAGAGTTTTGTTGGCACTTTAATACTTATGCTTGAGGGTTGCCTTTTCGGTTTGAGCAACTCAGTGCAATTAGCAGGGCAGATTCCCAGTGCCTTGCCTCACCCTAGCCTAATTCCTGTTTTATCTGGACTGTCTTCGGCCTAGCTCTTGCCCCTTGTATTTGCCTTTTGGAACCTGACTGTGGTTGCATACCTGCCTCTGGGCTTCTCTGATCTCTGCTTAGGACCTTTACCTCTGTCTGTCTTGGTTCTGGCCTGCTGTTTTCAACCTTGGCTTTGTCTTAATGGGGACTACCCTTCCATTTTACTACTGTCGAACCCCATCCCTCAGGGACTGTATACATACACTCATTCAGAGCATAGGCAGATGCACATTTCTTCATGTGTGTGATCAAGAGTCCATTGGGAGAGCAGAAAGGGGACTACTTTGAGTGAGCCTCCTCCTTATCTCTTGTCTCACACATGCAGTTATGCCTGTGGGAGAGATTCATTATGCCATTTTAAAACATTACTATTACACCCTCAATGGATATGATTTTTAGCAACAGTAGTAGAAGAATTTTATTATTAACATATTCCTCTGGTTAACTAGTCCTTGTTATTTCTAGGTGTAATTATTAGGTATGAACTGTTTATGAAAGGAGCACTGCAGTCAGATGGAAGCCATACTCCCCCTGAGAGTCGTGTTTTCCAAGCCAGCGGCTGGTTCAATCCACACCCAGTGATAGAATCTGCCAATGAGAATGCTTTAAAACCACCTCTGACTAGCACTAGAGTCACAGATTTGGACCCATTCACCATGTATGAATTCCGGGTCTTAGCAGTCAACATGGCTGGGAGCACATTTTCAAACTGGACATCACAGAGAACTTCAGAGGCAGGTAATGTAAACTCATTTTCAAAGCTTGGCAAAAATGCTTTTGAAAACTGTCTCCTTGTTGTTTTTTCTCCCTGTTTGTTTTAATATGCCTTGGATTCCCCTTGTTTATAGGTAACCAAGAGCCGAATGAGACAATTGCATGATTGAGGCCCACATGTTTGTTTTTTTAGAATGCAAATAGCAGCCATGCAGGGCCTCCATCAGGACATTCACTCTAGAGGAGGGGTTTTAAAACCTTTGCCTCTGTTGTGGTCCTGGCCAGGAATGGGACCATCTGAGCTGCTTTTGTCATGGGGTTGGGCAAGTGACCTTTTCCTTTAAGAGAGATTTTAAGCTGGTTGCTAAGTAGAAGAAGACTTGAGGTTATCCAGGTGTGGTTAATTTGGAGTATAAAACCTGGGTGCAAGTTCAGAGAGGAGAGGAAAGTTTGAGTTAGCATTCCTTATGCTGGAGCATATTAGAAAGCAGTTCGTGGAGTATTGTGCTGCAGACTGTCCTGCAGTGTTGGTAATTCAGTAATCTTACTATCCTGTAGATAACTTGTTCTTGTTTTTGTATGCTACTGTAGATGCACAATACTTATGTTTATGGAGCAACAAGGTCTCCCTTAAGAACTAATCATTTCTTGTAATAAAGTTTTTCTATTTTTGAAGATTAAGTGCCATCCATTTTATTGACCACGGGAATGTATTTTAAAAGAACCTGGGTGCTTATGGTGTTATAAGCGGACCAATTATCCTCAAGCGTTAGGTGGATTAGGCTGGTGAAAGAGGGTGCGAGTTGCATCCTGTCAGGGTTTGGAACTTCCTGGAACTTGCCCCCTGACTCTTTGGGAGATAATGGTGACAGCTTTATGCATGGGAAGGAAATTACCAAGAGCTTTCCTGCAGGGACAGATACGATGGGTCAGGCATATCAGTGGATTCTGGGGCTGACATTGTGGAGCACATGTTCCTGCCATCAAAAGCTGGTTTCCGAAAATCAGAAGTGCATCTTAGATGCCTCCCACAGGCATTTTAAAATGGAGGGAGGCCTGCTCGACCTCTCCATGTCTCAGAACACCCTCCAGACACAATCACAGGATACCTTCAGTCATGTCCGGAGGGTACGCAGGTCATCCTTCAGCGCAGCTGCGAAGGCAGGGTGGATGGTGCCCCCACCTCCATAGGCCACTTGGAGCCACTTGGAGTCACTTGTCCTGCTGACCCCCCTAGGCATGCTACTGGATTTCTTTCTGAATTTATTGTTTAAATTGCTAGAATGTTTTCAATACTTTCCTGCCAATTACTTTTCTGTCACTTTTTGGTCTGATAAAAAAATAAAACTTTCATTTTGTTGTATAAAAATGTGCCATAGGCTATAGCACATTCTGCAACTTAACTGGATTTAAGTCAGTTCCAAATAGTATTTCTCAGAAATGTCCCACTGGTTTCCATTAAATTTATGTTCAAGAAAATTTGGTTAGGATCGCAGCAGTAGACTCATTTAAGTCAACCAGATGGGCATCTCAAGCCAAAATGCATTTCACTTGGATGCATGCCCTCCTGATTTCGCTCTGATGGTACTTTCTTACAAACAAGTGACTTAAAGGCAATGATGTAGCCTTAATTGGTTAGTGGATTGGGCTGTTAACTTCAGTGGATCCAGCAGGAATAGTTGGGGGACAGATTTGTAAATGGTATATTCCAAAATGTTGCCATTTTATAGTATCTGTATAAGATTTTTAAAATGGAGACTTACCCATCCTGTAGAAGTCACATATCACATAATTAAGCATCCCTATTATATCAGCCATTCTAATACAAGAGAGACATGTTAATTTCATACCTGCTCAGCAATTAAATTTACTCTGACGATGTTTAAGTGTTCCACAAGCTTTCCTCTAATCAGGCATTTCCCAGGTCACAGGAAGGCTGTGCTTTTAAAAATCCATCTACTTTGCTGTTATGTGAAACCTATATTGTGTTTCAGATTTTAAGTGGTGGTTAGTGCACCATAAAAATAATAGATCCCATACTTTGCCTATAGGTGGGATGCATTTATTTTAAAATTATAGTGTTGAAAACCATATGAAAATTCCTTTTAGACTTAAAAATTAATTTCTGCAAGCTGCTTATTTAGGAATTGGATGTGAACAGTCATTTTATCAAGTTTAACAGATGGTATTTTACAAATATAGTGGGAAAACTTGCCTGACACATGTTGTTCATTTATTTTATGATAAATTAGCACATTTATTTCTGTTTTAGCTCCTGTATTCATGCCACCTCCATCAGTATTCCCTCTTTCACCATATTCTCTCCATGTATCTTGGGAAAAGCCACAAGATAATGAAGCAAGAGGAGAAGTGATGGGGTACAGCGTCAATGTAATTACCGAACAAAAAGTCTTGCCAGCGTTATCTCAGGTATTATTGTTATTAGCAATCTGTTTTCTCTGTTTATTGATATGTGGATATTATAAAGTGGTCCCAGCCTTGTTGGCTATGCCAAGTTCTAATCTGCCAGCGGAGAAGCGCTTGCAGTTGTCAGAGTGCAGCAGGGGGTATCAAAGCTTGATCGTGGCAGTCTGCCCAGGGTGGAGCTGATGGGCTGTATGCCTCTGTATGAGAGGACATGACCTATTTCTGGCAGTCTGTGCTGGAACTAAATCATGTTCTCTTTGTGTACCAAAAGATAGAACTTAGTTCTGTAAATGTATCCAAGATGGCCAGAGCAGAGGATACCATTTTAATCATGGCTCAGGGTTGGAGAGAGACCTTCTTCCATTTTCTCATTCTCTCATGTGAATTTCCCCTCCCTTCCCATTTCACTGTCAACCACTTAAAACTAAAAGTATTGCCTTTGCACTGATACCAATGTTAGCAATGTTTCACTTTGAACTGTAGTTTGTTTATTTGTTTTATTTCTATAAACAGTTAAACCATGCCATTCAGGACTATGTCCTCCTAAGGTAATTTTCAAAGGAAGATAAAGACAAAATTATAACAACAAAGTAAAATAAAACAATAAAAGTTGACGCAACTGCCCGAATAAAATATCAGTTTAAAAATTAGTCATTTAAAAGCTTCACAAAACAACTGTGTCTTTAAAATTTTATTTAAGTCTGAGACCTGCAAAGAGGAAATTCCAAAGCTGCTATACCTAGTTAAAAGTAACTGCAGTTAGTGTTCACTTTAGCACAGATATAGTGTCTCATTGTTAATGATGAAAGGAAGGGGAATGAAATGTCCATGGGAGGCAATGTTACTTTGTTTCCAGAAGAGGGACATTCACATGGTAAAGAGTCACAGTTTTCACCTTATCATCTAGAATTACTGGTTGGCAACCTTCAGTCTCAAAAGACTATGGTATAAGCCTACAGCACCCAGTATTCAAGAGTGAAGAGAAGCCACTGGAAGGTGTCTTCCATTCTACTTCACTAATGTTTAGATCATGTTCAATAAAGTTACATGCAGGGTTTTGTTAGTGGCTATGAAGCTGCTAAGAGGCTATTGAAGGAGTTATGGCTGACACCCATGATCTGCTATTTAGAAGCCCAAGTGCGCAATCCTAACCAACTTTGCAGCACTGGCTTAGCTGCAATGCAGCCCTCAAGGTAAGGTAAAAAACATGCCCTTAGCTTGAGGTGGCTCCCTTGACTACCTCCCCTCTGCAGGATGCAGTGCACACCACATTGACACAGCTATGTCAGTGCTGGAAAGTTGGTTAGGATTGTGCCCCAGAGTGCCAATGACTGCTGCACCTTTGCTCAGACTAAGTCCACTTTTAGAAATGTCAAGTGCAACACCAGAAAGCTGTGATTCTCAAACTTTTTAGCATTGGGACCCACCTCCAAAAATTTTCACTTTACCAGCTGCTCGTGCCTCTGTGGCTATAATGGTGATTGAGCAGCAGTGCTCCCCACAGGTAGCAGATTACTTAACCCTTGATGCATATAGCCTAAACTGCCCTGTCAGTTTCGCAAACCATCAAAAATTGGGCCATGAACCACTGGTGGGCCACAGATGCACAGTTTGAGAACCGCCGAATAGGATCAGGCCCATACTACCAAACTGTGCAGTGGCTAGTGTTGGATTGAAAGTGTAGGAAACTTGAGTTTAAAATCCTTACTCAGTTAGGAAGCTCACTGGAAGGACAAGTTGCTAGGTTCAAATAAAGAAGCCATGATTATGCAATATTGAAATCAATTGGACATGTTAGTCTATGACTAATGCCACAATCCTAGCTAAGGATTGCACTAGTGGAGTGTATGCTCTGTTGGTGCTAGCCATTACAAAAGTGCACTACAAAAGCACTTTGTGACAGTGACACAGTTAGGTGCATTGGCAGGAAGGCCAGAGCATTCCCGCTGTACTGGCATAGCTGATTATGCCTGTCGAAGCAGGTAAATTCTGCACTGTGCAGTGCAGGGGTGGGAGGAGGGAAGGGAAAAGGTGGAATGGGGCAGGGTGCGCTGATTGGACCTGGAGGGGGGCAGAGCTGATGGTGCTGGTGCGTTCCATATCCAACCACTCTTCCTAGACCTGATCCTCCATCGTGGATCGATGCAGACTTGTGCCAGCAATATCACTGGTGCAGGTCTGAGTTGACCCAAAGCACGGCTGGAGATTTTCCCTGGGCAAGGGGATGAATGTCCCCTTACCCTGAGGAGACCACATGCCTGCTAAATTCCCCCACAGGTTACAGTGTAGTCTGCACTGGCACTTCTGCATCGGCAAGGGGAACCTAGGTAGGGTGGGGCTGTAACTTTTTAATTTCAGTATGACTTAGTTATGACTCACTTTCTTTGGATACAGCCCAATATATCTTAGCCTAATGTCTCACTGAGTCGTTATGAGGCTAAAGTGCTATTCAGAGCTACTTTAGGAGAGACAGGAAATAATGTGGGGATAACAATGTAATAGTTATTTTTGAAATAGAGACTGAATTTTGTATCATTATCAGTACCATTGGTAATTCAGTTCATGAAGTTTTGGTCAAGTTTTAATATGCCTAACTTGGTTGGTAGAACTGAATAATAAAATAAGCAATTATTATCAATTATTATATACAGTTGTGTGCTGCCTAATGACAGGGATGCAGACAGACATCCCTGTTATCAAGCAGGGCTTGGCGCTATGTAAGACGAAGCTCTGCTCCCCTTGGCTCCAGAGGCTTTGCTGAGCCTCCCAGAGGCTCAGAATGTCAGAACCACGCAAGAGACGCAACTTCCAGTTTCTTCCAGGAAACCGGAAATCTCATCTCTCATGTGATCGGGACATTCTGAGTCTTACAGAGGCAATGCGCGGATGTGCAGTACCTCTGGGAGACTCAGAAAAGCCTCTGGATGCAAAGGGAATGGAGCTCCCCTCAGCTTCGGAGGCTTGGGGGTGCGACCTCCTGACCTATGCAACCTGTTGCTGGCTGGAAGGTTGTAAGAACATAAGAACAGCCCCACTGGATCAGACTATAAGCCCATCTAGTCCAGTTTCCTGTATCTCATGGTGGCCTACCAAATACCCCAGGGGCACACATGACAACAAGAGACCTGCATCCTGGTGCCCTCCATTGCATCTGGCATTCTGACATAGCCCATTTCTAAAATCAGGAGGTGGCACATACACATCATGGCTTGTAACCTGTGATGAATTTTTCCTCCAGAAATTTGTTAGGGGGCTGGTCATTAAGGGGCACACATCTGTACTGTCATCAGCAAGTACAGCATCAAGAAAATAACTTGTCCTTTGTTTATAAAGGTACATTTACATAAAATAATCTGTTCAAAAGTTAGCATGTCCTTTATTTGCAATACTTATTAGAGATTTCTCTTATCCCATGGTAGTCAGATAGCTAGATTTCATCACAGAATGGCAACATCACCGTCCTGCATAGTCTACACTGTTTGTGGAAGCAATTCCTCTATCACACAGAATTATGAGGCAATAATTTCTTTACCCCACTTGTCTACTTAGGAACTGGATTATTATCTCACAGAATACTGTGGCTAAATTATTGTAATTTAAATTCAGCTTGTTGAGTTTCCTCAAAATAATACTATTTTTCCACGAATGGCTTTTGGAGATCCTTAAAGGAAGAACTCAGCAATCTGAAGGCTAATTCCTCATTATATATACCATCTTATTAGCAGTGGGCAACAGAACAGGGACTACATCTATTCAGTTGCAGACCTGGCCCATGTGCCCATGTGCCACCCAGGGGCACAGGACTACTAAATGCCATGCCAAGGAGACTTGCCTACATTATGGAGCCTCATGCAATATCTACTGCCCCCTTAAAGCCTTCTGAGGTCTCCTGAGGGCCGTTATTACTTCTGGTTTTTCCTCAGAAAGCTTTCGGAGGGGCAGTTGATGCAGCTTAGGGCCTCCCTGACCCTCGGAAGGACTCTGGAGGGCAACGCAGTGGGCACAGCAGCGATATGGTGGACGCAGTGGTGCTGCTCTACAGGCGTGGCACCCTAGAGCTTCCCCCCACCTCCCCTCCCATACCACCAAGGTATCTATTTTGACTCTGCTTGTTTTGCAGGTTTTGTATATCGCTGAAGCTCATGAGCAGTCCTACACAGTGACAGGATTGGAACCATACAGAGTTTACAATTTTACCATTACTGTCTGCAATCATGTTGGCTGTATCAGCAGTGAACCAGGAATGGGACAAACTTTAGCAGCTGGTAAGTGGGAGGATATATTGCATTCAAGTGCAAAGTTAGCACGTAATTTTCTAATGAGTACTGTTACAGATGATCACAGGTTGATGCGCAGTGACTGAGGTAGGTGTAATGTTAATACAAAGTGACTAGCTTAATTAGCATTTGTTTACCATGACAGATTAAAAACAAAACACCGTCTTTTCCATGTAGGTCTGTAGTATATTAGAAAGCCGGAATGAGTTTCTTTCTCTTTGAGAAGTCATTTAATCTATTCTTGTTTGTTTACATTTCTACAACTAAAGTGCATCTACTTAATGAATGTAATAAAAAAATATTAGTAGTAGTATTTATCACATCAGTAGCATTTAAATTTCCAATCTTATTGGTAGACTTTCTAAGCTTGTGCTGTACCATTCAGCTGCAACAATTTTTGTCATGTAAGTGACTAACAGCCCAATCTTATTCCCATCATCTTTTGCCATGCAGCCAGAGTGATAGAGCATGTGGTGCACACTATTGTGGGAAGGCATACAGACAACCATCAAAAGGTCGGCCACCTGATCACCTAAGTGATCAGACCTTGTGAAAGGTCATGCACAAGGCTATGTAGCCTCGTGCAAGGCTTTCAGGTCTGGGAGGGGAGATGGCAGAAGAGGTCTCCCCCATATCCCAACCCCCCATCCTGGGCCTGAAAGCCCTACATGAGGCTACCCGGACTTATACCAGCAATTTAGCTCATGCAGATCTGAGTAGCCCCATTGGGCAGGCTGATGCTTCACATGGGGTAAGGGAACAGCAGTACCTACTGTAGTCGGAGTTGGGATCAGATTGTTGGTATTACAATTTTGAGAGAGACTTGACAGAGTCTCAAAAGACTATGGTATCGCGCTCTGAATGGTGGTTCTGGAACAGCATCTAGTGTGGCTGAAAAGGCTGATTCGGGAGTGACAATCCCTTCCACACCGGGAGCAAGTGCAGTCTGTCCCTGGTCTGTCTCCCTGGCTATGGGCCTTCCTTCTTTGCCTCTTTGCCTCAGTCTGTTGGCCAAGTGTCTCTTCAAACTGGGAAAGGTCATGCTGCACAGCCTGCCTCCAAGCGGGCCGCTCAGAGGCCAGGGTTTCCCACCTGTTGAGGTCCACTCCTAAGGCCTTCAGATCCCTCTTGCAGATGTCCTTGTATCGCAGCTGTGGTCTACCTGTAGGGCACTTTCCCTGCACAAGTTAACTAATTGAATTTAAATAGGATCCTTTGTTATTATTAATGGTGAAGCAGCCTTACCTATTTGTTTGTCAGTTTCTTGAAAATAAATAGCTCATTGAAGCCTGGCAGTTTGTTTATTATTGTCTCCTTCCCAGTAGCTTTTAATGCTATGAAGTTAATCCCATTAAACAAGATAAGCAACTATAAAATAAAGTGACCAATAGATTTAGATATATTACATGTTCTGTTTATTACTCCCTTATTTGAAAACTGACCATTTTTAAGTTTAAGCTCCTAAATATACATTCTTGGAATTAACTTTCACGGAAATTTGTTTTCATTTGGTTCCACTGATTTGAGCATAGTGACTGAAAGACCGAAACGGAACTGTAAATTGGGATTTAAGTTCATGTCCATAAACTTTGCCATAAACTCACTAGGTAGTTTGAAGTAACCATTCCTTCTCAGCCTCTGCTCACCAACTTCAATATGGGAACAATAAACATTTGGTTGCCTTGCAGGTTTCTTGTAAAGATTACATCAAGGAAATACATGTGGCACACTCAGACTGCACTAAACGAATGGATGTCATTAATAAATCGAGCAACTATATTGCTTGTGTGTCCATTTCTGCTTTGAAGCAATAGGCAATGAATCAATTATTATATCTGTTAGGTGGCAATCCACCACATGCTTACCTGGGAATAAATGCCATTGAACTCCTGCAGAGGATTGCACTTATGCAGAGGAAGGATTTACAAAACGGGGGGGGGGGGGAATACAAGGTTGCCAGTGCCCTTCTTGATGCTTATTATCAGAAGAAAGAACAAGAGAGTCGTCTGCAGTGCATTTCAACAGAAGTTGCTGGAGAATGGAAGGAAATTGGAAGCTCCTTCCCCAGGTATGCTGTGCACAAAAAGAGGCAGGTGCATATCTGTCCTGCTTCTGCTTCGCAGGCTAACCTTTTTGGGTTGTCTGGAAGACTAATGCAAACAAAAGACAATGAGCAACTAATGGACCAAATGCATTCTTAACTACTGCCTTGTCCCCTAAATTGGGGTTGGGGGGAGTGGAGTGACAGCTTCATTTGGAATTGTGTATTTTCCAAGGGACTTTTAAAAAACAGAACTTGAGGACTTGCTTAAGACAAGAGCTTCAGCAAAATGTTTTGTTCTGGGTTCATAGCATTTCTCTGGGTTCACAGAAGGTTAAAGGGGAGGACCTAGGTTCTGAATGCATGTGTAGGACCAGGTTCTGAATGCATGTATAGCAGCATGTGTGTGCATTTTCTTGCAAAATGTACCTGAACTTAGAAAATTTGCCACATATTTCACTGTCACATCAGAAATATGTAATAGAGGAAAATAATGTCTGATGTAAAGGACGATGGAGTTAAAATACATAAAAATGAATGGATGAAAGTTTTGCAAAGCTGAATAATTTTCTTTAGAAATAATCAGGTATCACTGTTAAAATCTAGGACTGATGCTCACGCAAACACTCCTACCGACTTTGCTGCCAATGGTGAACAGCTGGTGGCTGAGAGAAGATAACCATTTGGTTATTGTCTCTTGCTCATGTGTCAAATCAAAAGTGAATATTTAGACATTCAGGGGGCATGACAGGCCCATCTGTATAGGTGTTGCTGTGCAAAACCTGCAAAAACAGAAGGATTGTCAGGACCGAGCTGGCACAAGGAGAGGTGCTGGTGCAATGTGTGAGCGCGCCTCACTCCTCCCTCTTCGCCTTGACATACAAATCAGTTGCATAGGATCAGAATACGCAAGAATTTCTGTGAATCCCATTTTAAAGGTAGACAGTAAGGCTGGATATTTATATATAGTCCATCAGATTTGGTATCCAGAATAGGTGGATGCCGGTTCAAGTATCAGATTTACAAACAAATGCCCAAATTCCCATGACATCCAGGAGTGTGGCCATCCTTCAGTTTGAATCAGAAGTGGTTTTATGGTTGGTAGTGAAGCTATGCTGTTAGCATCCTGGGTGATTAAAGGGTATTTTTAAAACCATTAAAATGCATTGTTCTTTAAAGTGTGAATATGAGTATTGCATGTCTGATTGAGGATGGGTATGTTTTCCATGGATGCTATTAGTTTTTTAAAAAATTTAGGCTTCAAAAAATATATCTATAGTTCATAGATTAAATAGCCTGTATATAGCAGGCTTTCTTTACATGAATCTGGGTTACAAAAATGGCATTGATTACCCAGGCTAGCAGTGCAACTCTGAAACACTGGTATTCTTAATTCTTCAGGATTCAAGTGTTTGACTGTGTCTGAAGCCCCTCATGAACTGTATTCAGTGGTTCAGCTAGTCTTGACTTGTGGCTAAATCCCTACTCATGACCAAAATCAGAGCTAGTCATAACTAGTATAAACTCCTTTGCTTTCAGTGAAACTCAGTCATGATTAACATTAGTTGGATTGGGGCCAATATATGCAAAGCTTAAATAGTCAGGAACTGGTTTTTATTTGCCATGTGAACCCTTACATGTTTTCACCAATCATGTTTTAGCAGAAAAAAAATTAGCTGGCACATACTGCACTTGCTACAGTTTATAATTTATATAGCTTATTTGATTAGCAGAGTTCTTTATGAAGCCCTTTTGTAATTGTCCTCACAACAGTACTGTGTGGCAAATTCTAAATTACAGATCAGGTACTGTGAGAGAGTAACATTCTGAAAGTTACATGGTAAGTCCATAGCAGAGGTGGTCTCTTCTAAGGACAGATCACCTTTACTGGACCACACTAGTTCTGTGCCCCACAGAACACAATTTTAAGTAGCAAGCAGCCATAAGAACAATGGAGTAACGTAGGTCAATTAAACATTAATAGATTGGGGAAACAAAAAAATCTTAGCCTTTAACCTAATCTTAGCCTTTAACCTAAAACTCAGTAAACTAAGCATAAACTAAGCATAAAATGAGGAGTTGGGGTGAGTTTTCGATAATTGGGGCACTACTGTTGAAAAGGCCTTTCCCCACTTGTCACCCATCTAGAGGCAGCCAGAAATGATGAATCCCTAAAGGTGATTTTCCTGCTCTCTCCCTTGGCTATTAGTGGCCTCTGGCAGTGTCCTATTCTGCCCTCCAGGAGGGAGCAGGCCAGGTCAGACCAGGCAGAATTGCAATACCATTAAGAGTTTCAAGTGAGATATTTGCTCCAACAAAGGCTAAATATGGCTCTGCCTTCCTGCCTGGAGAGCAAAGATGGAGAGCAAAAGGCAGCTGTCTGACCTGAAGTCTTGCACTGGTTCACATTCCTCCTGGCCCATTACTGTCACTAAGGTGTTGGCTCAGGATGGTGTGAGGTTCTGGTTGTTATTGAGGCGGGTTCCTCAAGAAACTCCGGCTGAGGTAGACCTGCTCTGGGATCTCAATTTCTGTTGTCAACACTGTTCTCTTACACTTACACACTTGTCTAGTACTTCACATGTTCATATAAACAGGTCTGGACCCAGGTTTGCCAAGCCCCAGAATTAAGTTAAATTGGTGATTTTATACTTGAGAGTCAAATTCAGTGTATGGGTAATGCAGAACAGAAGAACAAAGAACAGGCAATGTTTACTTGTCAGATCAGCTGCACAGAGGGTTAAGTAATTAAGGATGAAATAATATTTTAAATAACTCTTTCTGAATTGGCATGGGTTAATTGAAAGAGGAAGGATGAATAAGGCTGCCGATTGAGTTGAGTTTCCTCTGCCAGAGAAGATCCAACAGGGGAGAATGAGAGGATTCACAGGGACTTTAAAGCAGGCTGTGAAGAATGGAGGGTTCCAGAAGGGATGAGAGAAGGAGAGAAATTACTTAGCCTTAATCTGCTGGGTAAATTGGGGTATGTCATTCTGCATGATGTCATTCTGCAAAGTGACTTTGGATCCCAGGGAAAAGGAAAAACGTAGCCAAAAGGTGCCGTTTGATGGTCAGTAACTGGAGGTGAGGGCAGCTACCAAAGCAAGAGGTTCTCCAAGCAGGAAGAACTTCACCAAAAACAGAAGTGGTTGGAGGGAAGGCCCACCAAAGTGGACAGTGTGAATGCCTTCATTGGGGAAGAAAACACCAACATTCTGCTCCCAAAGCAGGTGTAGTCATAGGACTTTGGACAGAAGACATTTGAACAGAGACATTCCTGGGTGAATAATGTTACCTGGAATAGCTCCTGAGTTTGCAGCCAGGAGTTCCCTGGGCTCAATTGATTTAAACTGTGTCTTTCCAGGAGGGCAAAAAAGCTTATTTGCACGCCATTTGGAGAGGTTTCTGATGGACAAAAGGTGTGGCAAGGTGTGAGCGTACCCTGCATGCTTAGGTCATTGGTGGGAGAGACAGCCTGGAGAAAAACATTGAAAAGACTGTCAGTGTGGCCTGCCCACTAGGCATTTAGGCTTAATTTATTACAGAGATTTATTATGCAAGTGAGATTATGCCATTATCTCCAATCTGGAGAACTTGAATTTTGCCTTCAAGGAACATGACATTCAGATGCCTCACAGTGCTACAGCTTTCCATTTTAATCGATGGCCCTCCTTTAGCATGACCTCAATTGGAAGGAGCCGTGCCTCACCTTCTCCAGAGTGAAGTCCTGACTGACTTTTAGGAATGGCAGCTAAGGAACCAAGATGGAGTTGGAAGAAACCAAGATCATTAGCAACACTTTGGGTCTCTAGTCAGCTGTGGTCTTACTCTGGATCTCCTGGATGGCAGGCTCAGGTTTCAGTCTTGTGTCAAGCCAGGAACTGGGTCTGGGAACAATCCTTCTGGTCTGACTCCTCATGGTCAGAGCAGGGGTTATGACAGGTGTATAGCAGTCCTGGCTCTTACATTCTTTGGGAGGCTTGTGCGTACCTCTTCTCTGTAGGTCCAGCCATCCTTTTCCCCTTCAGGGCATAGAAATTGCCATGTTGATATTGTTCTTCCTTCTGGCAAATTTAGTTATAAACCGTCCATTTTCATCTACTTATTGTGGGACACTGTTGCAGTACGCAGCCGACACCGCAGCTCCAGAGACTCAAGGGCAGGCAAGATACTCTCAGTAAATAACGAGGCACAGACACGGCAGTGCTCCACCACCAGATGTCCTTTACTTGGAGATATATACAATATTTACAGTGCAAAGGCAGCACAGCAAGCAAACAGCAAAGATAGCACTTTCTCAACTCTGAGATCACCAACTCCATCAATGTAGCTTCCCGCAGACACTCCACATAACATCTCCCACACAGCAGCTTGCACACACTGCAATATATATTGGCACTGACCAATGAGAGGCGGGCTAGGATCTGATGACTGTATGACTCATTGTCTGGTGACATGGTATTGTAGGGTATTGCATCATTCCTGCTGTGCCCTATTGCATCAGCCAGTCCCATGATGCATCAGTGCTACACTGCATGTATGCAGGCCAAGACATCAGGGCTTAGCCTTGCTCTATCCAGCCTGTAAATTGACTGTAGGCCTGGGGCATATATCATAACAGACACAGTTTCAAATAACAGCAAACTTGAAACCCTACATCTTCCAGAAGTTCACACTCGGGTATACTGGATTTGATTTTTGGTTTCTGTTCAAGCTATGTAGTCCCCAGCATGATGGTATTCCTTTAAAATGATTTATTTTTTAAATCCTATAAAGTTTGAATTTCCAGTCATTTGGCAAGGTACATGTTACTGATAACAGTCATACGTTTGCCTGTCATATAATGGTTTTTAAGCACAATACTCTATCACAGTCTTTAAAACCACCCATATCCAATTAACTGGTAATTAGTAGTGCATTAGATTTTCCTTTCTCTATTAAAAGTAAAATACGCAGGCTGTTTGCCTCTGGTCTGAAAATACACATTGCTTTGCATGCAAGTACATAAAAGTCTGTCACTGTGAATGGGACCCAAAGTGATTAAACAAGCACTCTTAATATGTTAATTTATAATTTTAATTACAGCAATCTTGTATATATAGTCATTAGTGAATACTAATATAAATATTTTTCTATCTTTTTATTCATAATGCATAAACCAATCATCCCCTTCTTTCTCAGCAGTTGCCTGGTTTTTGTTTCATAATACAATCTTTGTTCTTAGTTATGAATGCGTTTTTTTCATTCTTGTCTTGAATAATCCCTCATTAAGCTAGTCACTTTCTGCTTCATGCTGAAAAGGAGAAATTATCATGCAAATGTGGTGTTGCATGCACTTGTGTGTGCCCACACACAAAATAAATAAAAACAGGTTTGCTTAGTGTCCCACTACCTGTGTCCCTTCTTTGAATGTAACATACTCATTAAATGAATTCATGAAATCTGAGTCTGGGCCAAGAACGTGGGAGCGGGGCAGGAAATCAAAGTCCCTTCAGGAAGCTACAGAGGCAACGCTAAAATGAATTGGCTTCACCTTTGACTGACGCTCTCAAATAGCTCTGGAATCCTGTGATGATTTTGCTTGGTTAATTATCCAATTATTTATTTCAAGAATACAGGCACTGTGTTGCCATTAGAGACATGAAACATAATCTGAGAAATTTGGAATTGACAAATGACTTAAATAACTCCTGAGATAAACTGTATCTGCTCCCTATCTTCTCTTGCCAAGTACTCTTCAGCTACAGATTGGGTGCTCTTTGTACACTGCAGTAAGAGCCAAAACTTGTTTGTTTGTTCTCCCTAAAGGACATATTTCACTCTTTGGGAAATTGCACAAATTAGTCTTTTGCCAGTATGTCAAATTTGCATGGTCTTTAGGCTGAGTTTAAGTTGTATTTCTCTTGATTAAAAGCTTTTGGTTCAAAGCAATACTTTTTAATTGCCTAATGATATAAGTCAGTTCTTAGGAAAGAGCCATGCATTTAGGAGTTCATTTGCAATATAACTGAAAAATTCATTGCATGGCAGTAAAACAATTTACTGTTAATTACAAGGAGAAGAATTTGCTGTACCATGCTCACAGATTGCCATGAATCATGCAGCACTCCTAGAGATTTATAACAGATGTGTAAGTGGGATGAATTAGCAGGGTTTAATAACAGAGACACAAATCATGCAGACTTCAAGGAGCTTTAATTGATATACTAGAATGTGACGGGCATGAATCACTCAGCCATTCAACAGCACTGTAACATATGGTCAGCTCAATATGCTGCATCTTAAATCGGTTGGTGAGTCGTTGGTTGTCCCATATGGTGGAAGCAATATATTTTTCAGGACTGTTTTTAAAAATACCATTTCGTTGATTTTTCTTTTAAAGAAATATGATTCTATATGCTCATAGTAAAATGAACTCTTGAGACTTGTGTTTATTGAAATAGATTTTGTATGCAGATTCTGAACATAGGGTCTTCTGAAGCAGTTGATTCAAGCACTACTGATTACAGTACGAAATGAGGAACCTGAATCCTACTGTGTGTAGGTATGCAGGCCAGGTTATTGGTACAATTGCTAGATCCTTGCCCAAGGATGGTGCTATAAATACTCCAAGTCAATGACCCCACCATTGCATCACCTACCCAGTTTTTTCACCAACCTCCTATGGAACAAAATTACAATCATGATAATCATGCTCCCTTGAG
Source organism: Tiliqua scincoides (assembly GCF_035046505.1). Classification (NCBI taxonomy): domain Eukaryota; kingdom Metazoa; phylum Chordata; class Lepidosauria; order Squamata; family Scincidae; genus Tiliqua; species Tiliqua scincoides. The sequence goes on from NC_089821.1 coordinate 253,638,874, forward strand.
TTCCTTGCAGAAAACGGCAGGATAAAAATGTAATAAATAGTATCTGGAATAGATGACCACAGGGAGAACACACACACGGAGACATGAGAAGTGCAGTGGCAGGAACCTAATTTAGCGCCTAGAATATTTATAGGTATATATTGTTTCTGGGTATTGAACTTAGTAACCTCAGCAGTTGGGTTTGTGTTGCGAGAATTTGAACCATTGCATTTGTGCCATTGAGCCCAATCCTACCCAGCTTTCCAGCACCGATGCAGCCCTGAGGTAAGTGAACAAACATTACCTGGTTTTAAAGTAACATCCATTACTCCCCCCCCCCCCCGCACAAAATGCAGCAGGTGTCCCATTGGCATAGCTGCGTCGGTGCTGGAAAGCTGGTTAGGATTGGGCCCATTGTGATGTAGCAGATAGCCTTCTGTACCAGAGGCCAAGAAATTCTAGGTTGTTATTGCTGCTATTGCCATTAAGGAAACTGACTTTTAATCTCAGTTACCATTTTGTAAAATGGGCATGTGAATAATCTTTCTCATTAGGCTATTATAAAGTTGAATGACAAAAAGGAATGTAAGACTTTGCATTACTACATTGTTAGTAGTTATAATTTTAAAAAAGCAAAAGAAAAACACCTTTCTGGGATCCTTTGCACTGACAGATTGTAGCAATAATCAAAGCACTTGAGTGAGTGAGCTTCCTGTTCATCGATGGGCAAACCTCCAATATTGTTTTTTTTTTCATGAATCAAAAACGTGTTGGACAGGTGGATTTTTTATTTAATGTACAACCTTACAAGTTTTGTTTCTATTCCAGAGATGAAGGTTTCTAATAAGCAGAAGCTGAAACAGAAATGTGTCTATAGTCTAGCTGCAGCGAGTGCAAATATTACTAGAAAGAGCTGCTGTTCAGAATTGTAGTTTACATGGACACATGGAGGGGCTGATTGCAAGCTAAAGCCAAGAGGAGCCAGACTTAGAAGTGCCACCTATATTTTGTGGAGAGGTTTCTTAATGCAAATGCACGAAAGAGAATGAGATCAGCAAAGGTTTTGTAGCTCTGATGCAAATGCATTTTTATTAGCCTCAGAACCTGACAGGCTATAGGAAAGCTTTAGCAGCTGCATTAGTAAACCTGACAGATTTGCGAAAAGAACACACTATACTTAGAAGCATGGCTGCCAGAATTTAATGTCAACAATTAAAATTTATTTTGATCCTCACCTAGTGTTTATTACTGTTTGTATACACAACAGACCTTACTAATACAGAGATGCACTATTAGATGGAATTACCATCTGTTCGCAGTGAAATGCTGGCATCTGTCTTAGCTTCTAAAGCTAAAATGATATTGTTTCAAACAAAACAAAGTTAACTGCTCTTTACTTATCAATGGTTATAATTCTTTTTACCACACCTGCAGACACACAAGCACTCTCACACAGGAAAGCCTTGTTTATAGTGACCTATGTAACAATATATATATTTATATATGATGTATCCTTAGCATAAAATTGTAAGGACCATCTGCTTCTTTCGGTACCCTCTGTTTCACAGCGTCATACAGGAGTCATAGGTGTTTAGGATTCTGTCTTAGCTCTATAATAGATCAACTATATATTGTCAAGCAAGAAATTTTTAAAAACCTGACATAATTTAAATATGCAAAATATAGCTCAGTCTGCAAAAATTCAGTATGCTTTGACAGATGTGTTTTAAGAGACTAGAAAAAAAATTAAATAGGTAAAATTATAACCTCTTCCTTTGACAATGCTACAGGTAAAACAGTGACACATTTAGGAAATGTATACAGTGACTTTTAGCCTTCGGTATCTTTATTGTATAATACAATGAGGTGGCGGCCATCAGTGTAGACTTATTATGTAAAAATTTTCAGTCTGAATTGTGGAAATTCCAAGTTCAGTAGAGATGCTTGACTGTGTGTGTCAATGGACAAAAATTCTGAATCACCAAGGAGATTTGGTAGTTAAAATACTAATGTTAGACCAAAGTCATTCCTCTTGAAAGGTTGGGATTCTATTCCATATATCACAAAATAATAAATTGTCGTTCTAGTGTTTAATGCATGTACACAGTGCATTAACTGTAACTGTAGTACATTTATTTGTACTAGAGTAGACTTGAAAATGATTAAAAAATCAATACTTTCCTGTCAGAGAAACAAGTGTTACAATGCATTTAAGTGGTTAATTGCTCAAGTCCCATAAATACTTCAAATTCGGGGAGCAAAGATGCTATAATTACAGCTCAGGCAACTCCCATTTATTCAGGGAGGATGTTTTAAGGGGTATGTGACTGTCACTATCCAAAAGCATTGGCTAGGTGCGCTCATATTATGCAGAGTGAATTTTAGTACTTCTGCTTCAATATCTGTAAGCTGAACCAGAGGACTCAACCTCAGCGTTTGCATTTAAAATGCTGACGTAGACTGATTTGCTCCAAAGGTGAAGTTCCTATTGTAAAGCCATGTTTTCTTTTGAAACCTGTGCATTAATACCGCATTTCATTAGTGCTCGGCACTACTTATATGGGGAAGGCTCGTGACCCCACACTGCACTACTTCAATTTCGACACAGTAAATTTCAAACATAGCAGTATGATACTAATTAGATTGTGAAGTCATAAATGATGTCCAAGCAAGAATTTACAATGCGTAGCACGGTTGGTGGTTTTTTTTGTCTCCCATCATTCCCTCTGCCAAAAGTAATATTTTATCGTGTTGTAGGAAGAGTAATAGCAACATACTATAGGTTAATGTGAGAAAGTGAAAGCAATGCTAATAGTCTTGTATGCAAGAATCTTTAGGATATTTTATTAATTTATTATGAATGAAGCTCTTTGCTATGAACTCTTAGCACAACACTCTGAAGTAATTTGCAAGATGCATATTTTAGCCCATATTATTTTCCAGCTGAATTTTGCTCCCTGTAATCACAGAAAAAGCCCATCTATAATATATGTTGCATAACATAACTTAGGTTTCTGTTTATACACAGAGAAATTAAACTTTTAAATCTAGAATTTATTCCTGTGGTTTCAAGGACTCTGAAACGTGGCTAGGATAGTACTCTTTCATTGACTGAATTTTAATGCTGGCTCTAGGTTTTGGGAGATGCTCTGGGGCAGGATTCCATCAGTGTGAAAGATGCTACCTCTTGCTCAGCCTCAGAGTTACCCTCTCCTTGGGATTTCAGAGACTGCCCCACACCACTATGATCTCCAGTTTCTCAGTGGAGAGGTGCATGGCAACAGTAGAGAATGCATTATTCTCTATCTTCAGTCCTGTCTGCACTGACCCTGCCTTGAAGTGCTTTGCCTGCTTCAAATCAAGAAGGTTGGTACTGAGCAGGTCACTGCAAGCTGTGCACAGGGTGACCAGATACAATGGAGGGCACAGTGCCTATACCTTTAATCATTGTATAGGGGAGGGAATTTTGGCAGCTGCAGATTTTTAAACACTTCCATGTTGAGCTGCGCCTGCCAAAATTCCCTCTTCTATACAATGGTTAAAGGTGTAGGCACTGCATCCTCCATTGTACCTGGTCACCCTTGGCAGTTCAGTGGGATGTTACAGGGAATGGGAAGTCTGTTGAATGGGAAGTCCGGTCTTCTCTGCTTGATTATTAAGCTACATAGACACAGTGGCGTCACTAGGATTCGTGTCACTCAGTGCGGGAGGCCTGCACATCACCCCATGGAGTGGGTGGGGCAACGCCCCAAGTGGTGGGCATGGTGATGTACCATCGCCCTGCCCCTACTGGTTTTTTGGCTGTACCTTTTGTTAGAACACAGATATTTCAATGTGGTTTGTTTCATTACATTCTGCATGAAATTATGCATTGATTGATATATAACATGATGGTATTGTTCCTCCAAATTCTGATTTTAGTGATTTTGAAAACTTGTAGTCTCACACGCACACACCTTGTGTCAACTTACTAACACCTTATTGCAGCAGTTCTCAAACTTTTAGCACTGGGACCCACTTTTTAGAATGACAATCTGTCCAGGACACATTGGAAGTGATGTCATGGCCAGAAGTTACATCATCAAGCAAATTAAAATAAATAATTATAACTAATTAAATTAAAACAAAAGGAATAATTAAATAAGGGGGAGCCAGTCCTGTTCCACCAAGTTAATCTACTCTGAAGTAAGTCCTATTGTGGTCAATGGGGCTTACTCTCAGGAAAGTGTGGGTAGGATTGCAGCCTGTGAGCCCAAGCCTATGCATGTCTACTCTGAAATAAGTCCCATAGTGGTCAATGGGGCTTACTCTCAGGAAAGTGTGGGTAGGAGTGCAGCCTGTGAGCCCACTCCTATGCATGTCTACTCTGAAGTAAGTCCCATAGTAGTCAATGGACCTTACTCTGTAGTCTGCCTGCAATAACAACCCCGCAAAAAAAGAATCAGTGAGATTTTCAGCCCTCCCCAGTGCCTAATTTAAAGTTCTTCTATTTAAGGCATATCAATACAAAGACCCACCTGGCTTTTCAAGTGCAAAATAGAAAACTTTCCCTTACCAGTTGAATCCTCTTTTGGGGGGGGGGGGCTGCCTTCTGGAGCTGCCTTCTGGAGCAGCTCATCGGATTGGGACCATTCTGGTGTCCTCACATTCCCCTTTGCCTGGCCTGACCACCAGCCAAGGCTCGTCTGCCTACTCACGAGTAAACGCAACCGTGAGGCTGCTTCGCTTTCCATAGGGCTCAATAGACTCGCAGCTGGGAGGGAGGGACCTCCTTCTCGGGTGTTTTTGGGGGCTGAATTCATTGGTTTGGGACCATACTGACGTTTTTGGAGTCCTCTCAGCCTGCCCTTTCCAACGGACTATGGCAAGTGCGCCTACTCACGAGTAAACGCGTAATATGGCTCACTTTACATGGGGATCCATTCATTTTTTCTTTCTGGTTTTTTGGCCATAACTTTTGAAGGAAAGGAGCTATTTTAATTTTGTTTTTTTTTTCATTGTGTTCCGCTGGACATTCCACATCCAATGGTGCATGGCATGACATGGTAGCTCCTAAAGCCGCGATATTAGCATGTCACCCCCCAGCACGTCACCTGGTGCAGCCTGCAGCCCTGCACCACCCTAGCAACGCCACTGCATAGACACACATGCTGAGAAAGGAGGAAGAGACAAGCTCAGTTCTGTTGAGTCCCTCTCTTGATTCTTTTGCACACAGATCTGATTGTACTCATGATTTGCGCCTTCTTGGCAGTTAGGCTGAATCCCTCAGATCCATGTTATATGAATTGCCTCATATATATTGGACTTAAGGTCAAGATAGGTTTATGGAGATTTCCCAAGAAACCAGCAAGCCACATGCAAACATTTTAGGCCAAACAAAGCTTATGTTTTCCACTGCTTGTGCAGTTGATTAAACTCTGGATGTGTATACTTGTGGGTAGTGGTTTGTTCAGCGTGTGGCATAAGTATGTATTACTTTAATGCTGCTAAGTTAAAAGTTGTTTTCTGTTAGTGGTAAAAAAAGAAAGGTTAAAAAAAACAAGGTAAGGCAAAAAACAAACCCCAAAACACCCCCAGCAACTCTGAATATTGAAACAAGAGATTATGAGAACATCATGAGGTTTCATCACTAAATCAAGTATTTATTTGTATAGATCTGGTATGAAGAGCATATAGAACAATGGCTATTTGCACTCTAATTGATCTAGCTTTCTTCACAGGCAATAATTATAGAAAATCCCAAATGTATTCTGTAACCAGTATTGTTTGGATAAGCTTAAGTGGACAAATCGCTTCTTTTCTTTTTTCCTTTTATATGAATAGCTCCTAGCCAGATAACTGCCCCTTACACTGAAGGAGTGAACAGCACAACAATGAAGATAAGTTGGGATGAACCCAGAGAACTGAATGGGCCTCCTCCAATCTACCAGCTGGAGAGAATAGATACATCTTTAGCAGCATCAAATGTAACTGTAAGGAAAGGAATTCGTTTCCCAGGAAATGGGTATTATAAATTTCCAAGTTCTGTTTTCCCTGCCAACACATATTTTACAGGTAAGGAAGTGGTGATGGTATTTTTAGTGCAAAAAGTGTGATTTTGTTTGCAGCACTATGCGATACTTAGATGATATAAAAGCTACTGGATCCTTGCTAACTAGATACATTTCTGTGAAAGTTGTGCTCCTTAAAAATACGGAATATAAAAAGTATCATTTATAAGCATTGATATTTTGTCGCTGTACATTGTGATCCTTTAGTCACAGCTCTCTCATTTAGTTCTGTGCTTGTTAAACTACAAGCGAGTCGCCTTTGCACCTGCTCCGTTCTCTCACTTCTACCATATAATTCAGCACTTCTCCATTCAGTTGGGAGTTGAAACTCCTGGATTCTAATGGTCTGTGGCAGGGATGTGTCAGAGCCACTGCACCAAATCGCAAGTTGAGCAATGAGTTTCTGCCCCTTGACTTGGGTCACAAACAAGTCATTAAAGGTGGCCATCGTGACTCATCCAGAGGCATTTTTAGACTCTTTTTGACTCAAGTTCGAGTCTTTTCAAAAAGCAAGTTATGGCGCAAGTCAGGTGTGGCGTCACAGAAGGAAACAGAGGTGCTGGTAGGGGGTGTGTGTGTACATGCTTCAGAGTTCTCAATTAAAACTGCCCAGATGTTCCCATTCCATCTGCCATCAGCGATGTGTTGAACTTCAAATGAACCGTGAGTTTGGAAGGGGTTCCTCTTCTATCACAAGGAAACGCCTCGTCCCTCCTGCTTTGCCCACTTCCTTAGTCCTCTCCCTGGGCTTTCCATGCATTTTCCTATCACTTGAACCCACTTCCTCTCCATTGGGCTCCTCCATCTCCTCTCCTTTGTTCAAAGAAAAAAATCAGGCCATCCATTTGGCCAATTGATTGTCCATCCCTTCCAAGATGGACAAGAGCGCCCGCTTCCACCATGTCCTGCCCTGCCTTCTGGCATTTTTGGACAGGAAGCAGAGTAAGTTTGTAGGCAAATTGTGTCCAGGAAGCAGCTTTCAAAGCAGTGTAAGAGTCACACTGAGTCCTCACCCCAGCTCAGGAATAATTTTATTTCAGTGGTGGCCAAGCTTTCTGGCAAGTGAGCTACAGATTCAGTCGTATCCACAAGGTAGTACTGGTATAGTCTGTGTTTTTACACATATGCTGCTCCCATTACTGCAGTGTGATTTTGTCTCTAATCTGAACTGGAGAGTGATTGCAGTACAGAGCAGGAGGGGAATGCAAGGGTATGGATTGTAAGCCTGTTTGGAACAGGAAACCATTTAGTTATTTGATTTTTCTCTGTAAACCATTTTGGGAACTTTGTGGTTGAAAAGTGGTACATAAATATTGTTAATAACAATAACTATGGTCCAAATCCTAACCAACTTTCCAGCACTGGCATAGCGTTGCCAATGGAGCATGTGCTGCATCCTGCCATTGGGTGGCACTCACAGAGGCCTTCTCAAAGTAAGGGAATGTTTGTTCCCTTACCTTGGAGCTTCATTGCCCTTATGTCAGTGCTGGAAAGTGGGTTAGGATTGCATCCTATGTATCCATGCCAGGGCAGCCCCATACACCTTCTTCTTCTCTAAGAAAAGAGTGTCATAGTCTCTTGCTCTTTATACCATTTTGGGCAACCATGTTTCAGGTTGACTGCCCATGTTTTTATTTTCGTGTTTGATTTACAGTCCATCCAATGCCAGGGGCTGACAATCATAATATTGTACTGGTTGACAAGATTTTGAATATTCCTGCTCCCTTGAGTCTCATGTTACATTGTACCCTTCCTTCTTCCTAAGCACATATATATGTACTAGCATAACGAAGGTGGATTAGGCAGAGAACGTTCTGACCCATGTCTTGCCTTTTCTTTTCTCTGCAAAGAACATTCTGACTTACGCTTTTTTTTTCTTTTCCTTTCTTTTGTCCTTGTTGACAGGGATCTGTCCCACTATGAACTATTAGCTGGCGTCAGTAAAGAAAGAATTTACTTCATTTTTTCTTAGAACCTTTTTAAACTAGAATTGTGGCCTTGGTCTTAAAACGAATTCAGAGTCCCTTCTTGAACAAGATATTTTCTTTCTTCCGTCTTCCTAATCCCAAGAAGCCTGAAGATAGGGTGAGAGGGGATCTGGATACACTTTTAAAAGAAGTGATCCAGCACAACAAAGTGAATTGTACTGCTTTGTGAACAGAAACATCTTAAGACATTTTCTAACGTGCACAACAGGGACTTATGCTACAAATATGCCAACCTGACCCTGGCCAGGCAGCATCACTCTGGTAATATATATATATTTTTTCCTTTAAGTCAGGGTTGTTTTTGTTGAGGCATTGACACAAACCTTTTTTTTATCTGCATCAAACATTTGTTTGTTCTAACTTTCCTTTTCATTGAAAAATACAGATTTATTTAGGACTTTGCTGAAAATCCCTAATTCTCCACTTATGAAAATTAATTCTTCTGTACCTTTTGATAGGCCTGCTGTGCAGGATGTCACACCCTTTAAAACACATTTCTAAATCATTTCAAAGAACCCAGTGCCAAAGTACACTGTTGTCTATTAAGCAGTAGTATTCTGAAAATATGAATGTGAAGCAGGAGTAAGAAGCAATTATAGGAGCAAAAAGCCATGCTGTCCATAAAAGGCCACCTACTTTACAACTGATTCCAAGCCCTCAGATTCCTGTCCCTGTGCTAAACTATGTTTGCAGGGAGGGATACTATGTCAGATTTCAGCAGGGGTTGCAAAATTCACAGCACAAAGGGGGCATAGCTTCATAGAGCTGCTGGTACCACATGGTACTGGGCGACACTTTGGGGCTTTCCTGGAGGGGTGGCAGGTTCTCCTGTCCACCACCCCCCAAGCAATTTGGCCAACAGAGCCTTTGGCCACTAACTGCGGGAGTGGTGGGCAGTAGGACCTTCCTGCTGCTTCTGCAATAGTCAGTCGCTCAGAGCTATGCTGCCCATTTCTGCGAAAGTGGGTGCATAACCTTGAGGTGTGCAATCACCTTGACACTGGCACCTTGACACTTCCTCATCTGCCACAGCCAATCTCATCTCAGTCACCCGCAGAGTGATGCTGTTTGCTTTAGAAGAAGCAGGTAGCATCTCTCTGAAACGTAGTTGCTGGAAGTGAAGGTGGCCACTTCTTCTGAAATAGTTGTCTTCTCTCCCAGTGAGTACACTGAGAGGACTAGCTGTGGAGGCATCAGGCAGGTTATCCTACCTGCTGCTCCTACAGTCATGCTTGAAGTCAAGTCAGCCGCTTTGGAAGAAGTGGCTGGCCTTGCCCAGAGCGTTCTGGAAGTGACTGTGGTGGCATCATCACGTCACTGTGATTATTTCTGGGGCAGCTGGGTGGTTGGTGGCGTCTGAAGGTGTGACCCTGGGCAGGGCAAGCCCCAGCTACATCACTGCAGCATGGTTCAGTGGCCAGCTTCTGGATATTTTTGAGATTAAATTGCAAAAACATTAATTAAAAACCCAAAGGAATCTCACACGCAGTATATTTTAAGAGAATATTGCACTTTTTTTTTTTTAAAGCCTCACCTTTGGATCTCCAGATGATATTGGCAGCCATGAGTGCCTTTTTCCACCTTTGACTTCTTTACAAACTAAAACCCTACCTGAAGAAAGTGGAGCTGGCCTTGGTTACCCATGCAGGCATGTGCTGACCTGGAGAAGTACTCTTCCATATTGGAAGCTGTCAGTTTGTGGGTACAGGACTGCCTTACCAAGTTGGTGATCTCTGCCTCCTCCTCTCTTGTCTGTCTCTCCTTCTCAAAGCAGCATTGACCAAGGGGCACAGGACAGAAGCCTCCTTGGCTGGTTGAGAGTTAACTGAGTTGGTCTCTGTGTTCACCAGCCTAAACTCACCCAGTGAATTACGTACCAGGTACCCGAATGGGTTTTGAACTCAGGCTTCCCTTATCCATTTCCAGAGACTAAACTATCATACTTCAATGCTTCTGACTTCCTGAAATGCTGCTTTCTTTCTCCACTGCTTACAAGATGTGGTTTTCTCACTCCCGCCTTGTGGTTTTTGCAGGGGACAGTCATGATGGAACTACCAAGTAATGTATTGAACAAACATGTAAGGGGAGACATTCATTGATTCCAATTGTCTGTCATGGATATCACCAGAAAATGTTCCTATGAATATTATCAGGGCATGTTTCATCCCCTAATTGATCTTTCAGAAAGATCAAATTAATATCTTGTCTAACTATGATGAGCCTTATCAATTGACCGATTACCAACATTAAAGGGGGGAAGGAGAAGAGGATTAAATTTTTTTGTCCTTATTAGGTTTAAGTACTTATGGCCTAAAATCAATCAGCTCATAGACTGAACAATGCTGTTTTTGTCAAAGCCATCAGTCAGGATTTATCTGTGGCAATATGCTGTACCCGATTTTTGTGTGAAAAAATTAATGCGTATCTCAAAAGTTGGCAAAGTCAAGACTCACATTTTAAACACTGCCCTTATGTAAGTGCACTCCCCCTCAACCAACCCTTACGTTTGATCCTACTCATCCCATATGCACAGTTCGCACAGGATGCAATATTTTAAGTGAAGAAATGTGTATATATACAGTTACAAAAAAATACCTGAATTACATTTGTGTGATTTCATTTTAGTAGTACAAAGACTTCTAGCCTGTGTCACAAGGGTAAATTTATAGTTCTTTGTGTGATAGCCAGGGATGTACAACACCCTGATACATTTGGCTGCTCATTAAAAAGTTCTGAGATGTTTCACCTGAGGAGGGTGTCTCCCCACTCACATACATTCACTTCAGATTTAGTTTTTGATAAAGTCTAAAGGCAAACTAACAATACAGAGAAGGCCTTTGAAGGCAGTTTCTTCATTATCAAAACTCTTTCCTCTTTTCCTCAGGTGTTTTTCCCAGAGATGAAAGGCACCTTGCAAAATATTGATGGTAATTCTATGATCAAATATTACCCTTTTTAATGTCAGGATCTAGAGATCTTTGAGCTAATTGGTATATTTTTCCTCTACAAAATATTTTGAAACTATTTGGTAAAGTGCAGTCTGAAATAACTAGACTCCTAAAATAATTATCTTGCCAAGTACATAGGCATCTGGAATGATATGGGATTATGTTTATTTCTATTTCAGTTCCCTGTTCTTTTTTTCTATTCTGACGTACTCAGAAATAACTTATATGTGATGCTACTGCTTAATCCTTAATGTAAACTGACCAATTTATGGTTAACTTAAATATTGAAGCAAAGCAAATAAGTAGATTCAGAATCTTATTATACTTCAATATAATACAATTAATATATTAATATATCTATTAATATAACTATTAAACTGAGGGTGCAATCCTATACACACTTACCTGAGAGTGGGTATTACTGGGCCATAGTTCTGAGCAGACATGCATATGCTTGGAGTGTGAAAATACAAAAAGACTTACAGGCAATAGTGGTGGTTCTCAAACATTTAGCACTGACACACTTTTTAAAATCAGACACACTGACACTCTATCAAGGCCCTCTAGCTTTATGAGAATTTTTTTTAAAAAGTGATGTTGAAATAATATTTTATATATTTACAAGCAATATTTTTTTATTATTTGCAAAAAAACTCTTTCTTGTAACGAGGCAGCCCTAATGAATAGCCTCAAGGATTAAGGGGCTTACTTATGTGACCCAGCCTTCACCTGCCCCCACTACCGGTCAGTGACAGACTTGGAAAAATACACACCAGCAAAAAAATGCTCAAACATTTAGCTCCCTGTATTTACACAAGCTTGCAAACTGGAGGAACTCAGCTGTATGCAGGATAATTAGCAGCAATCTGATTTTTGAATAACCTCAGGGCTTGAGGCAATTAGTTATCTGATCTTTCCATGACCCTTGTTTTCATTTCATGGGACCCACCAGAAATTGGGTCATGACCCACCTGCTATTTTGGGTCATTACCAAAATAGATGGCGCAGACTCAAGAAGCCTCGTTGGTGGAGTTGGGACTTTCACTGGGGGAAGGGAATGAAGTAGGGGGCCGCTGGTGGCCCCAGCAATGCTGCTGGATGCAGCGGTAGACATTTTAGCACCTCTGCACCTGGCAGCACTGATGGGGTAGGACTGGCCTATAGGAAAGCCATTCCCAATCAGCTTCAGACCTTGTCTGTGATATGGGAACACCTTCCATACAGAGTTGATTTAAGAATTACAATAAGGTAAAATACTTTAAGTACCTGAGGTTATTACTGAAGTTATTGAGGTCCACACTTGGATTGAAGATCCATAATTTTTTTAAAATTTAATTGAGAACATAAATGGAGAAACTTGTTGTATGGAACCTTTCTTCTTTTTTAAATAGCTGGATAAAACTACTCTTGGAGGCTTTGCTGACTTGCTAATATATCTCTGCAGCAGGGCCTAGGAGATGGGGGTAAAGGGGGTAATTTGTACCGGGGCCCAGGATCAAAAGGGGGGCCCAGGAGCCAAAGGAGGGGGCCCAGAAATTTCCTGGGATCTGACATTTTCCCATCTACTCAGACTTGTTGTCCATACAAGTGCTGGGGCCACTACCATGACTGAGGATGCTGGGGACACTACTGATGTCACATTGGTGGGTAGACCTGGGCTCCAAAGACTTTTCCAGCTGGCTCTACCCTCCCCTCACCCTGCTTTGCCCCTCCCTGCCCCTATTCTGCTCACCCATCACTATCCTCCTCCTCTCTGTTTCACTCCTCCCCCTTTGCAAAGGGGCCCAAAAGAAACTTTGTGGCCCCCTGATAAAATTCCTCTCAGAGGCCCTGCTCTGTAGACTGGAGTATGAGAAAGTTTGTGAGTTAAAAGATATGCATTTTTTTTAAGTAATGATGCACCTGCTTTGGCCTGTTCATTTCATTTGCACTTCTCACATGGTAAGCAGTTTAATGATTACTATCCAGTGCTATAAAAATCTATGTTGAGGGGCGTCTGTTATTGATCCAGCTGAGGTTTTTGATCTTGTAATCACCAACTCACTATCCTCCAGGCTGGCCATTACAGAATTACTATTCCCTGCATCTTTTTTTTTTCTTAAAAAATAAAAATTATCACAGTGAAATGTACAAAATTGCAATGAAACAATTTTATTTTATATAGTTTACATTTTATATATCACCTTTCTGTCTTCAAAAAAGTGATTAAAGAGTTTTACAACCAAAAAGTGAAACCAACACTTTCAAAACACAGAAAAAAAATGAAAACAAAAAAATTAACATTAACGAATGGCATGAAGGGCAAGAATGATGATTTGGTATCATGAAGTCATTCTTTAGAACAGTGGTTCTCAAACTGGTGGGTCACAACTGACCAGTTCCTGTAACGCTTCCCTTGTCCCTTTAAGGGGCAGGGGAAGGGGAGGGAGGCAGCGACGCGATCCTGGGGATTGCGTTGCTATGGTGGGTGGGGCGGGTGTGCTTTGCACTTACTTCAAGAAGGCAGGGCTGCAGCAGGCTGCAGGAGGTGCAGGGAGACCTGCGCAACCCCGCACAGCGCTCCCCGAGGCTTGGAACATTGGCCTAAAGCGGGCGCAAAGCACTTCCGTTTTTCAGGAGGTGCTTTGCGCCTGCTTTTAGCGAACATTCCAAGCCTCGGAGAGCGTTATGCAGGGCTGCACAGGGCTCCCCGCACCTCCTGCTGCAGCCCTGCCTTCTTGAAGTAAGTGCAACGCACCCCCTAGCCACTCCCCCACTTACTACCAGCAACTACCTCCAGCAACTACATGGGCCGCCGCATTCTGCACTAGTTGCAGTTTCCGAACCATCTTCAAGGGCAGCCCCACATAGAGCGCGTTACAATAATCTAACCTTGATGTCATCGTGGCATGGATCACTGTGGCCAGGTCTGCACGATTCAAGTACAGCTGCAGCTGATGCACCAGCTGAAGCTGAGCGAAGGCCCCCCTAGCCACAGCCACAACCTGGGAATCCAGGAGCATGTGCGAGTCCAGGTGGACCCCCACGCTGCAGACCTGCTCCTTCAGGGGGAGTGCAGCCCCATTCAGTGCAAGCCGATACTCCAGCACCTGCATCGAGGATTTCCGAACCAGGAGAGCCTCTGTCTTATCCGGATTTAATTTCAGTTTGTTAGCCCCCATCCAGATCCGCACTGTCTCCAGACAGCACTCCAGGACCTGTGGAACTTACTGTGGAAGTAAAGCTCCCTCAAAGTTTGAGAACCTCTGCTTTAGAATAATGTTTTTTAAAGTTTTATCAAAATAACTTGCTCTGCAAGCGCAGCTGCTTGATGTATTTTTGGATAGCTCTTCTAGAATCAACCTGGTGTCCTGTCTCTCAAAGCGTACTTGTGATTTGATTGCCATCAAGAGTACCAATTCCAAGGCCTTTTGAATGGTCCTGAGGCAATTGCTGGAAACTAAGCAGGTGTGATGCTTGCCTAACATCAACCACAATCACTACCTGCATGGGAGTCAACTGGGAGTTCCATATAAGCCACTTCTGGTTTTAGTTTTAATGCTCCAGGATTATACAGCTTGACTTGCTCATTACTCTGTTATCTGGTCTGCCTCTTCATACAAAAGCACCACTTCATTAGCTATTCCTAAGTATGCACTAAGATGGCAGGGGCTTGAGTGTCTGTCGGTCGTATTTGAGGCCTCAGCTAATCTCTGCTTGAAGATATTATATCGGCCAATTTTATCTGTGTTTTTATAAAAGCAGGCATGCCTGTGTTCCTCCAGTATTGTAGGCACCTTGGTGGAGCTCTGCAATTTATCTTATTTGTTTTTCTTAGGATAGAATACCAATCATGCCAGTTAGTGCTTGACCAAATTTGCTTATATTTCAAATTTTTAAAAGGAAACACACACACACACACACACACACACACACACACACACACACACACAGAGGAGTCTAGAGTTTAAGCTGAATTATGAATTGAGGGGGAAAGGGTTAGTCCTTGAGGTAAAAAAGAGGAGGCTCTAGTGCTGCAAAGGAGCATTTAGCTACACAAGTCCATTAATGCTAATGGCTCCAAGCTTTTTCTTTTATTCATCACCGTACTGATAACACTTGGTCAGCTTTTTATCAGCCTGAAATATTGACAGCAGAAGGAGGTTTTCCCTTAGCTAGTCTTTACTATTGCCCTGCTCTTATAACTTGCAAATGCTCTTAAGAACAGATTTATTACAACAAAGCTAAGAAGCATCAACCTGGGTTCTTTCCCTAATAATCTACTGTCATTGGGCATGATCCAAACTCGCTTAATCCCATTCTCTTATGAGAAATGAAACAGAAAGAGAAATTAGTTTCTCTTTTATTGAAATCAGTGGGACTTAAAGTAACTTAATATCTGCTAGATTGCACCTACTGAGTTTAGCTGTTATGTACGTACATTATAAAACACGATGTTTAGAGTCTTAGGGCGCAATCCTAACCCCTTATGTCAGTGCTTTCCAGCACTGACTTAAGAGCAATGCAGCTCTGAGGTAAGGGAACAAACATTCCCTTACTTTGAGGAGGCCTCTGTGAGTGACACCCAACTGCAGGATGCAGCACATGTCCCATTGACTCTGCTATGCCAGTGCTCGAAAGCACTGATTTAAGGGGTTAGGATTAAGCCCTAAGACTCTTGTGCCAAGCAGTTTCCATTATTTGGCATTTATATAAAACAAGGCACTTAAAGTCCATGCAGGTAACCATTTTACCTGATGTGTGGTAAAATCCTCCAGACCACTTGGTGATTTGAAACAGATGACCAAGATTGGATGAAACTTGACCTTAGCATAGTTTGGTTGGCTCTACAGGTTAACTGAGTAAGGGAGAGATCAATCTGTGTGTAAAATTCTGGAAACAAGCATTTGAGCTGAGCAGCAACTTCTTCCGTCTCTTGATTATGAGAGCAAAACAGGGAGATGACATACGTATCTATGTCTATGCCTTAAGCTTCAGTCATTTATTCCCAGTGGCTTGTATCCAGAGTTGAGTAAGTGAAAGCTAGCATACTTGGATTTTTCTGTGCCCTCCTCTCCATAGCAACACTTTGTGCCCTTTGAAAAGTCTTTCCTAAAGACCAGGGACTCTCTGGAATAGGATGGCATGTGTTAAGGGGGTTAACAGGGTGATGGGGGAATACAGCAAAATTGGATGTGTGAATTTGCTGTGAGCAGAGCTCCACTCAGAGAAGGTGCTCCTATCCATTTCCCAACAATTCACCTCTCCCCTTGCATCTCCTGTGTCCCCTTTTAGAAGGTACCCCAACCCTCAGCTTTTAGGAAGCAGGCAGGAAAGTTTCCATGCATGAACTTTCTTCTATCTGCATAAATTCTGGATACAAATCATGGCCTCCTTTATTTCTCTACGACATAGTTATGTATCACATAACATAGTGTGCATTTTCTAGTGCTTCAGAGTGTTTAGAGCATTTCACATGTATTATCATTTTTGTAACACTTAAAACCATCCCATAAGATAGGTCTGTATTATTAATGTCCCAACGTGGCACGTGAAGGGCTGAGTCTGAGCGGTTGGTCTAGGTTCACCTTGTGATTTCATGCCAGAAGAGAGCTCTGAAAGTGACCTCCTGATTTATAATATAGTCTGTTGGACATAAGGCTACACCTGCTCTCAGCTACAGCGACCACCAACCATTCTTAAAAATATGACCCTTTTTTAATGGAGAAATATTTGAGGCATTCCTTCAGCTGTCTATGATGGAAGTAGCTAAAGCTGCAATCCTGTGAACTCTTACTGATTTACAGCCCAGTCCTATGCTTCCTAGAGCCCAGGGCTGCAGCGGAGCCAAAATCGCTACTACTGCATCCAGCTGGGCTGGAAAGCAGCACCAGGGCGTATGCTCCCTCACCCCGTGTAATGGCCAGATGGCCCTGACTGATCTGCGCCTGCTATTTAGCGGTCACAGATTCAGAGACTGGTGCTGGGTCTCCTGGGCACGGAGGGGGATTAGGATATGGCAGCAGTGCCTGCTGCCATTTCTACCCCTCCCACCCTGCTCCCTCCAGCCACAATGCCATTCCCCACCCAGACTTACCTCTGTGCCACCCATTGCTCACCTGGACCTCTGGGTAGTGGTCTGCCATCCTCTTCACGCTGTGCCTGCTCTGGTGCTGGACTGGTGTAGACTGTTGCAGGCATGCCTGCATTGGATTGGGCCCTTAGTCCCGTTGAACTTATTGGGTATGGATGTAATCGTATTGAGCTACTACCAGTACTAGTCTGGTAGTATTGAGCTACATATTGTTGCCATCAGACTGACATTCTCTTCCTTTAGAATGTGGAGTTACAGCAGAGGAGATGCTCTCCTGGTGATTTTTTGAGTTGACTCAACAGCCTGTTAGTTTTATGTTGGAGTACGCTGTTCTTTGTAAGTGACCCATTTCTTTTCTGAACTTGAAGATTATGCTGGTTGCAAAGAAAAAGGTTTTGTTTGGATTCTCATTTTTCTTAACCTTTTACGTATAACATTGACATTAATCTACACTCTTCATAAATAATAACATATGCAGTATTAAAGGGTATCCAGAATGTACCTCCTCTAAGCCCTGCTTCACATATTGTCTGTTACCAGACGCTATGTAATTAAATGGTGATATATTCAAAAGGAATAACAATTCTGTATCTCAATAGAATCTTCTTGGGAAAGATCCTAATGGGGTGGGGTGGTGTGTGTGTGGGTGCTGAGAAATGGTACTGACTAGCTCCTTTAGCTTCCCTTAATGTTTCTCAGAAGTTTTGCCTGAGCTCAGTGAATTTGATCTCAGAAGCTAAGCAGGGTCGGGCCTGGTTAGTACTTGGATGGGAGACCGCTTGGGAATACCGGGTGCTGCAGGCTTATACCATAGTCTTTCGAGACTGAAGGCTGCCAACCATATAGTGAATTTTGAGTTGTGTGAGTTGCCTTGAATCACTTTTCAAATAAGTTTAAAAAAATTAACTTCATATTCGAGGTTTTTCAGCCACAGTGGAGGAGTATTGACCAGGCATGGTTTTGAATCCAGGTCCAAGATCCAAGACCAGCACACTGTGTCCTGGTCACGTTGCGTACATGACAACTGACTTTTTAAAAGTTATATGTGGTTATCTCTACTGCTCAGAATTGGTGGAGGCACTCTTGCGTGCATTTCAGAAACTTTTTAAAGTGGTCAAATGTTTTTATAAAAAGTAGTGGACCAAAGTATATAATTAGAGATGTTCAGTGGCAGCAGCAGCAGCAGTGCTAAAGCCTCTGTTTGACTGGTGAAAGAGCATTAAGAACTTCCTTACTGAAATAGACTTAGGTCCAACTAATCTTGCACTTGTCTGCGAGCCTGCGAGTTACCCCTGGGATAGTCAACAGGAACCAAGTCCTGCCCAACTGTGAAGCAGCTGCTTTAGGTTACAGATTACAGATATGGCAACATTTCCCTGCATCCTTGGAAGTGTTATTTTCAGGGGTTTTTTTTTGTTTTGCTTTGTTTCAGTGCATAAATGCATAAAGCAGCATTGACAAGAAGGCATATTGGCGTATGGCTTTCTATGACAATAAGTTCTGTCTGCCACTGGTGTTTGGAACTTGCATTCCATATAGAATTAAAAGATGTCTTCTCCCCCCAATAAGAATAGATTGTCATTACTACTTACCTGGACAAAGCATCTAAGAAATTGTGAAGAAATCTAAAGTGAACGTTGGTTGGCCTGTTAGATGACCTATTTGTTATTAATTTTAAACATTTATATCTTGTGCTTTGCCCCTTCGCTCAGGAGTTGCTCAAGGTAGCTAATAGTACAACAAAATTTTAAAAAATAGCTTGTTTAGTCCACAGCTCAGACCATGTGGAAATATGGCACAAAGCTACAATAGCATGTCCAAGAAAAATATGTTTATCCTGGTCAAGTGATTGTCTAGCACTTGTTTTCAGAAGGACTTTTTAGTTGCTTTTGCACGATATATGAACAAGCTGCCGAATCTCCATGCCCAATAGCTTTGTGCACCAAACTCTGGTGAGTTTATTTGGAATGAAGCAAGCTGTTTTATCTCTACTGAAGAAGGTCACTGTGTTGAGAATAATGAGGGGAAAAGGCGCTGCAAACACTACTGGATGAAATATGGTCTATTTCTTCCTTTTCAATTATAGCTACCTTGGTGAAATCATTAGCATTTGGCAGATTTGCTGCTGAGTTTGTTGTTCTTCTTTGAAAGTTTGGGTTAGGCTGGATGTTGCTTGATCATGCACTTCTGCCATGACTTGCAGAATTCCTATGGAGTTTCTGACTTGAATTTTTGCTGAGTTGTTGCTTTATCTCACTCTAGCCTGATCTAATAATTTTTCTGGTGTGATTACTTTAACAGAAAGAGGGCCATATCACATAACAGAGTGAGGGGGAAGGGAGAACAATGGGTACTGGAAAAATGTATTTACATGCTTGTGGGGAGATGTGGAAACCAGCTCAATATGTCTTTCTTGCACACATTCCTTTACCTCCTCATTCTGCACTTCGGTTTTGGCTTATTATCTGTCTCATATCACTCCTAATCTTTTATTCACGATGAGCTTAGTCTAATCAATAACCAACCTCACTTACTGCAGAATTTCTACTTTATTGTGCACCTTCAACTCTTCCAATCTCATGTACTCAGATTCTGCCTTGGCTGGAGTACTTGTCTAAATTTGCTGCGTTTCAGATCATTACACTGACTTTAATTTTGATGTATTTGTATTTTACCCAGCTCTGGTCATGGTCTTTTCACTCAGTCAGTTTAATTACTTTTTTCTTGTGCAATGTTTGTACTACGGAAGCTAATATTAAATACACTGAACATAACACTGAAAATCATAGAACTTTAATTAATTTCTGGGATGACTTCAAGATGATTTAAGTCTCATACAGTTGATGTATATGTTATGTGCACTCGATGTAAGCCATGAAGTTCTACGAATGTGATGGACAAGGAAACTCTTTATTGCATGTTGTTTTGTAATAGGTGATCTGATTCCTTCTGTACCAGTAGTTTATTTATGGTACTAGGGTACTTGTGTCCTGGACAATTATCTCCTGGTCAAATACATCCTGGTCATTGGCTCCCTGGACATTCATGTCTGAATTTGGGGGGGGGGGATCCTTGTTATTTGTATCCAACTATAACTAGGCAACAAACTCCATGATATATAACCTAAGGCTGCAATCCTAACCACACTTTCCTAAGAGTAAGTCCCATCGAGCAAAATGGGACTTACTTCTGAGTAGATCTGGTTAGGATTGTGCCTATAACCTCTTATCCCAGCCCTAACCCTACCTTTGCGTTTTAAAATAAAAAAGTACATTTAATATAAATATACATATATTGGGAAACAAATGTCTGGGACACTAAAAGGAAGGATGCAAATATCCAAAACCAAGACACATTTGACCAGGACATGGTTGTCTAGGAAGCAGTGGTCCTGTCACTTTTATTTACATGGTGTAGTGTAGGGTATGGTCTTTATAGGACCAACCAGAACTAACAAGCTGCCTTGGGTGCCCTTTGGGGAGAAAGGCGGAATATAAATCGAATAAATAAAATAAATAAACATAATGCTTTTGGGTCCTTTAGGACTTTTCATCAGACTAGATCAGGGGTGCCCAAACCCTGGCCCAAGGTCCACTTGCGGCCCTCAAGGCCTCTCAATGCGGCCCTCAGGGAGCCCCCAGTCTTCAATGAGCCTCTGGCCCTCCGGAGATTTGTTGAAGTCCGCACTGGCCCAACGCAACTTCTCTCAGCATGAGGGCGACTGTTTGACCTCTCATGTGAGCTGTGGGATGAGAGCTCCCTCCACTGCTTGTTGTTTCACATCTGTGATGCAGCAGCGGCAGCAAAGGAAAGGCCAGCCTTGCTTTGTGCAAGGCCTTTTATAGGCCTTGAGCTATTGCAAGACCTTCATTCATTCATATAAATTCATCTTTAATATATTCATTTATGTAAACTTATGTAAATTCATTCAAATTTTAATTGTAAATTAATTCTTTTTTTTCCCCAGCCTCTGACACAGTGTCAGAGAGCTGATGTGGCCCTCCTGCCAAAAACTTTGGACACCCCTGGACTAGATAGTAACAAAGGGGCTGAAATAGTGGAAACATGTTTTAGATTCAATTTCTGGTCTGTTTCTTTATTGGGGGGGGGGGGTGTGAAAAGCAGAAGAGATTAAACAATCCTGCAAAAAAAGGCAACTTTGACATTTCTGTTTTATCATGTATTATTATTATTATTAACTTTATTTTTACCCAGCCTTTCTCAAGGCGAATTACAACAAAGGTTAAAACAAATTAAAAACATAATTTAAAAACAAATAAATCAGATAAACAGATAAAAGCATATTAACGACAGATAAAACAGATAAAAGCATATTAACAATATATCATAAAAACAGTAGTCAGATAAAAAGTAGTCAGGTAAAAGAGCATAGAGCAGCAAATCATAAAAGGATCAGGCCTGTAACCAAGTTTTAAAAAAGATATTAACAAATGTTAAAAAGGCCAAGAAAGAAGGCTTGTCTAAACAGAAGGGTCTCCAGGCCTCGCCGCAAAGTTTCAAGAGAGGGAGCAGTTCTTACATCAAGGGGAAGGGAATTCCATAGTGTTGGTGCCACTACTGAGAAGGCCCTATTTCTTGCTGCTGCCCCATGTACCTCCCTAGGCGGCGGCACTTGTAAAAAGGCCTTCTCTGATGACCTAAGAGGATGAGCCGGATTGTACGGGAGTAGGCAATCTCTAAGATACCCTGACCCAGAGCAGTATAGGGCTTTAAAGAACAAAACCAGCACCTTGAATTGGGCCCGGAAACAAATGGGCAGCCAATGCAGCTGCTGGAGAAGCGGACTGACAGAGTCAAACCACCTACCTCCAGCAACTACATGGGCCGCCGCATTCTGCACTAGTTGCAGTTTCCGAACCATCTTCAAGGGCAGCCCCACATAGAGCACGTTACAATAATCTAACCTTGATGTCATCGTGGCATGGATCACTGTGGCCAGGTCTGCACGATCCAAGTACAGCTGCAGCTGATGCACCAGCTGAAGCTGAGCGAAGGCCCCCCTAGCCACAGCCACAACCTGGGAATCCAGGAGCATGTGCGAGTCCAGGTGGACCCCCACGCTGCAGACCTGCTCCATCAGGGGGAGTGCAGCCCCATTCAGTGCAAGCCGATACTCCAGCACCTGCATCGAGGATTTCCGAACCAGGAGAGCCTCTGTCTTATCCGGATTTAATTTCAGCTTGTTAGCCCCCATCCAGATCTGCACTATCTCCAGACAGCACTCCAGGACCTCAACCGCCACCCTGGAATCTGGAGGAAAGGAGAGATAGAGCTGGGTGTCATCAGCATATTGATGGCGCCCCACTCCAAATCCCCAGATGACCTCTCCCAGTGGTTTCATGTAGATGTTAAATAGCATGGGGGACAGAATTGAACCCTGTGGCACCCCGAACCTCAAGGGCCAGGGTGTCGAACAGGCATCCCCCAGCACCACCATCTGGGACCGATCCTTCAAGTAGGAATGGAACCACCGGAACAGTGCCTCCAACTCCCAACTCGGCCAGTCGGCCCAGAAGGATACCATGGTCGATGGTATTGAAAGCCGCTGAGAGGTTCAGCAGGACCAACAGGGACGCACTCCCCCTGTCCAGTCCCCGACGTAGGTCATCCACCAAGGTGACCAAGGCGGTTTCCATCCCAAAGCCTGACCTGAAACCAGATTGAAAAGGATCAAGATAATCCGCTTCATTGAAGACCCTCTGGATGTATACAGTAGTTGGCATCTTTTGGTGTCTAAAGTTTACAGTTCCACAGAGTAAACATATCCTGGTTCATATGTTTGTTTTTAGCAACTGATTGCATGGAAATAAACTTCTCAATGACAGTAGTGGCTGCTAGATCCGAAGCAGCTACAGGCAATCATGCCTCAAGATTGTCCTCCCGATTCTCTCTCCATATTTCAGTTCAGGAGAGAGCATGCACTGCAGTTCAGACATTCTCACAATATAGGTCCTTAATTTTTATTTTTATTTTTGTTTGACAGAACAAGGACTGTCAGGATCAGGAATGAGATTTAATTGCTACATGTAGCAAAACAGATAAGGCAATGTTTTACCACAGGGGTCTCCAAACTTTTTGGCCAGAGGGCCACATCAAATATCTGGAGTGGTGTGGAGGGCCGGAAAAAAAATTTAAATAAATAAATTAGAGATGGAATTTAGATGAGTGAATAAATGAATGAATGGGCTCATTCATTCAACCTCTCTGGCCCTCAGAACACCCTCCAGACACAATCAGAGCACAGTTCTGGTCATGTTCAATTGAGTGGGCCAGAGGCTTTCAGGGGACAAGAGGTTGGCCACGGTCCGGAAAGAGGCTTGCTGCGGGCTGCATCTGGCCCCCCAGGATGGGGTTTGGAGACCCCTGTTTTACAATAAGGGAGAGAATGGGTGGTGTCTCTCTTCTTAACCAAATATGCAGCGTTATAATGGGGCATGCGCCAGGCTATTTTGCATCATAGGCATGGCTAACTACTTGCACACACACCCCAAAATTTGCCAACTTCCAATTTTCAAAAAGAGATGAGCACAAAATTGAAACTGCTTAATTTATTTTTAAATGCAAGTATAAACTATGCCCCTGAAAGGTGTCTTTCTGAGATCTGCACCTTAGGTGGCTGCCTAGTTGGTCTAATGATAGCACCAGCCCTGACTGTAATGGTAGCTGCTGCTATTCTTAAGTTCATTATTTCATTTGGTTTTTTAACTTGCTCTGTCTCTGAAGATTCAAGGGTAGGTGTGTACAGAATTATTTGTTTGTTTCTAGAGATTGATTAAGCCTCCCTTTTTCTTCCCCCAAAGGGCCCCCAAGCCAGCTAGAATTAATTTGAATCAGCTAAGAGCCTGAACTGGAAATCAGGATTTCCTTGGCCCAAATCTCACCTGCTCTTAACAGCCCAATCCTATGCTTCCTGGTGCCAGGAGGAACTGTGGTGCCAGACTGGCAACCACTGTATCCCACAGGTTGCTGGAAAGTTGCCAGAGGTCTCCTCTGGGGAAGGGGATTTTCAGATAACCCACAACGGGGCTTCCCATGTCTGCCATGGCTATTTTGCTGGAGCTCTGCCAATCCCACCCCTCTCCTAGGCCAGTTCCTTCCCTGCCCTTCCCACCCCAGAATGCAATTCCCGCCCCAAAAGCCTGCACCCTTACCCAGACCTCTTACCTTGCTCCAGGCAGTGTACTTCTGGCACTTCTTCCTCTGAGGGTGCCATAAATGTTTTACGGCACGTTAACAACACCTAGCACCAGAGCTCAGTGCTGGTGCTATAGCCCATTAGAATTGTGCCCTAATTCTCACTAGGTTGCCTGGCAAGCCACTCAGCCCCTTCCCCCAGTTACAGTATGGGTACATAAGAACATAAGAACAGCCCCACTGGATCAGGCCATAGGCCCATCTAGTCCAGCTTCCTGTATCTCACAATGGCCCACCAAATGCCCCAGGGAGCACACCAGATAACAAGAGACCTGCATCCTGGTGCATTGGCATTCTGACATAGCCCATTTCTAAAATCAGGAGGTTGCACATACACATCATGGCTTGTAACCCATAATGAATTTTTCCTCCAGAAACTTGTCCAATCCCCTTTTAAAGGCGTCCAGGCCAGATGCCGTCACCACATCCTGCGGCAAGGAGTTCCACAGACGGACCAAGAGCTGAGTAAAGAAATATTTTCTTTTGTCTGTCCTAACCCTCCCAACACTCAATTTTAGTGGATGTCCCCTGGTTCTGGTGTTATGTGAGAGTGTAAAGAGCATCTCTGTATCCACTTTATCCTTCCCATGCATAATTTTGTATGTCTCAATCATGTCCCCCCTAATACCCTTTTCCTTTACAGGGTTGTAAGAAAATACAGGTGAAATGCTTTTCACACTCAAAAAAGTGTTATACAAATGCTTAGCATTATTATTACTTTTCTAGACCATGAGAAAATATGTAACTATCAGCAGTCAAAAATGAAAGAGTTTGTGAATATTGGGTTTAGGTCGTAAGTAGGATAATTCCTGAGATTCCCACAACTGCTTTCTGCCACGTGCTGACTTCCAATCAGCTATGTCGGTTCGTGGCAAGCTAGTTGTAAGCTTATTGATGGTATGAGCAGGATTCACTCCCCATTAGACTTAGGTGCGGTATTGCAGTCACTTTTTCTGCCAGTGCAATGGCATATCCGAAACCAATCTGTGTGGAATTTTATCTGTGTTGCTAACATGAGCTCATAAGAGTTGTTGGGACTTTTGTTCTCCTGCTGTTGTGGGCTGAAATGATCCTGTGAAAATGCTCTTAAATTGTGCAGTATTCCTAGGTGAATGTAGGATATCCTAGTTATGTAGGAAATTCACCCAGTAAGCCAGGCAAAAAACCAGCCACAAAGAATTAGGAAAACTGCAACAAGTTGCATAGCATGACTTATGTTTCCTCTTACTCAACTTTTGTTGTTTTCTGGAAAGGGAAATAGTATTTCAGTGTTTAGGCATTCAGTCCGGTTGGCAACTATTATTAGAGATAAGTTTAAAAAGTATTGATCTAGCCGACACCTGGATAAAAAGTATTGATCCAGGTGATGGTGCCTAAGTTAGGATAAAGTTATATCTATTTAGTGCATTATTGTTTAATAATATGCTGCGTCTTAGCTGCGTGATGTGTACCATCCTCCACTTTACAAACTGGCCATGAATTTAGGCCAAGTGATGTTAAATGACTTGACTAATGCTGTGCACAGGGCCTGTAGCAGAATTTGGGGCAGAATCCATCTCTCTTAATTTACAGTCCCTAACCACTAGTCATTGTTCTCTTCCTAAACAAAACATCATTCAGGAGCTGGGAGAGGGAAAGTGCTTCTAATACATCAAATCTTATCAAATGACTCTAAACTTATCTCGCCTTTGTTTTCACCAAGGTTTGCTGTAAATCTTCTTAACTAGAGAGCAACAGGACTGGTGTCCTTGCTAAAAAGAGAAGATTGATTTACTATATTCATACAGAGGCAGCTGCTTCCAGTGGGTACATAATAATGAATGTAAGCCTGTAGACACTTAAGAAAGTCTTAAAGATTGGAAGATGTTATAAATGTTTGTGTAACACAGAATCTGAAAAGGTTTTATCCCCAATGTCTGTGTCGAATAGCTGTGTAAGAAACCTTCAGGGTTTCGTATTCCTCAAATACTCTAATTGATTGCTCATTGGACTCAGTCAGCCAAAAGTAGAGAGAAACTTTGTACAGACATCATTAGTTTTTCTCCATTTAAAGATTAATCATGAAGAGCTCTGGCTCTTTAATTCTGTAATTTGTATATTTAATGGGCTGCTGCAGAATCTATGACAGTAATTAGCATAGCCTGAAAACTCATTAATACGCAACAACATGATTAATGCAACATTAATGCAAACATGACTGAAATTATTTGGGTTATGTAGTAAGGAGATTAAAGCTAAAATGTCCTGTTTGTTTTACCAGTAGTGGGTATAATGGGGTGGCAAAAAAAATAAAAACAGGTATCAAATTAGTCATTTTAACATAGGAGAAAGTATCTGAATCTAAATCAAGGTGATTTTCTTGATCCAGGAAGTTAGAATACATAGAACACTCTTCATTAATTCATCTCACACATCCTTCCAACAGTGTTTAGATTTGTACACTCTTTCAGATTGGCCTAGTTAACCTTAATATTTAACCATACATATAGCTCCCAAAGAGGCAAAGAAGGAAGGCCCATAGCCAGGGAGACGGACCAGGGACAGACTGCACTTGCTCCCAGTGTGGAAGGGATTGTCACTCCCGAATTGGCCTTTTCAGCCACACTAGACGCTGTTCCAGAACCACCTTTCAGAGCGCAATACCATAGTCTTTCGAGACTGAAGGTTGCCAACTGAACTAGCTCCCAATGTTGATGTAAAATTAAAGCCGGTGAAGAAGACGCTGTCGGTCTCCCTTGAACAAACCTACCTGGTTTGTTTCTCCTGTTAGAACGAAGTTGGTTTTACTGCAGCTGAACAGAAGGGGGGGGGGAAAGGAGTTTTAGGAATGTTCTTGACTTTATTACCAATTTAAGTTATGCCACTAATATCAGTCCCATGCACAGTTTCTTCTCTGTTAAGAATGGCAGTTGTATGGAACAGCAGATAATGGGGTTTATAATGGGGTTATAACAGGGATCAGTGAAAAACAGGGTTACTGTTGCTATCAGCAAACAGAGAAAGTGCACTGTCAATATTACAGATTGACATGGAAAGTTGGGGAAAGTTTGAAGGATATACTAAAATATATGAATACAGGAGATCACTCAAATGGTTAGTGGCAAAGCAAGCCTTAGGGAAAGGCTGGGAACATTTTTAAGGAGACCTTTAATTATATTATCTGTTGTTCATTCTAATAATATAAAGCCATCAGTCTTATCTACATGTTTCAGCCACCATGTGGTAAGACCCCTAATCAGTGATGTCTGCTCTGTACAGTGATTGTAATGTGTAAAGTGAGTCTGGATAGTCTCAACTGCTAGTGATGTAAATGCAAGTGATCCGTGCATCAAGCTGCTCCATATGCAGCTTGACAAAGTATGCAACTTGATATTTATTATTATTTATTTATTTTTATTTTATATATGGCTTGACAGTACAGTAAGCTATCTTGAGTGTCCTTTGGAGAGAAAGGTGGAATATAAATCCAATAGATATGTTGTGGACTGATCTCTTCCTATGGAGGAGCCACAATGCAGATGCTACTTCAAGCAGTTTCCATGTGCCTATTATAGTATGCAACTGACCTTTAAGCTTGCTGTAGTTCACAAGAGATTGCTGTAAAGAGAACAGAATTTTTCTTATGTATTGCTGGGGTGCTGTCCAGTCAAGGTCTTCTTCAGAGGGGCTTCTCTGTGTGCTCCTATACCCTAAAGTCAGGCAGGTGGCTACTGGAGGAATGCTTTTTTCTGTGGTGGTGCTCAAATTATACCACTTGCTCCCCAGATATGTTCACTTGGCACCAACACTGGTATTCCTTAGGTGCCTGGCAAATGTTGACTGGTTCCCTGGCCTTTATTGGTGTATTAAAGAAAATATTTTAATATACTTTTAGCTGCAAGATGTCTAATTAATTTGAATTTATTGTACTATGCTTTATTATTTGAAGCCACCTTGAAATCATTTTATTATGAAAGGCAATGTAGACATTTTATAAATAAAGTACAAGTTGTCTCAGCCACCCATGTACATGTAAATTATGTGACTTCTTGTCATTTGCCTGCTCCCACATGTAAGTCATCACCTGATGTGAGCCAGTGTCAGTCAATGATATTATCATTTTGATATTAGCAATATTTCTTTGTCATTTTTGTGTTTATAATATTCTGATGCACACACTTTATTTTGCTCATTTTTAAAATAAGGAAAATAGAAATTCTTAGCGTATTATTTAAAGCTTATGATTTTGAAGAAGCAGTTATATTCTTGTGCAATAATTAACTTTTTCAGACTCTTCATCTCAAGTTAGAAGAACACCCGAGGAAACATCCATGTCTGTCATTTGAGGACAAGAAAAAGACCATTAATGATAGTATTGTAAATTCTGTAGTAAATTGGACTAAGTCAGTCCAATTAGGTGGGTCTGAATTGGCACTTAAATTCTACTCCCCTTTCATGGGGGGGGGGGGGAGGAATGCATGACAGCATGCTTTCCCTGTCTATCCATTACCCCCACTTCTGCTGTTTCTTCTACATTGGCTAGGCAGGGGGATTCTGCTCCCAAGAGCCTTGCTGCCTGGCCAGTTTAAAAGTGATGGAGAGGAGGCAACAGCAACAGTGGGCTGGTGGCTGTGATCCTCTTCTTGATCAGTGAACAGAATGCCCACAGCAGGTACCTCCTCACCACAACCTTTGACAGCAGTACTGGAGAGAGGAAGATCCTCTAGCTTACCAAACCATTGTCCTTTCTTTCCTACTCCTTGCTCCTTGTGCTCGATGTTTTGAAATAGAGCAGCAGAGTGAGATTGGGACAAGGAAGCTGGAAGAAGCACTGCCCTCCTTCTAAAAGGGGATTTCCCCCCCCCCCTTTTTTGGAAATGGGAGAGGAATAGCCTGGTGGCTGCTCCATCCTGCTCTTCTGAACTATTTCAAACACAGCGCAGCAAAATGAGGAAGAACAGCTATGTGGGATAATGGTGAGCTGGCTAAAGAGTGCAGGGTGCCATTTGCACCCAACTGGCACTTTAAACAACTGATTCACCTCGTGGGTGGCCTGACTCTGGCGTTAGGAGTTGCTTGCTCTTCTGCTGTCAAACACTTGGACAGTTAAAAATAAGCCCTAATATGCAAGCTCCTCTCTCTTCTCTTCAATGTTTGAGAAAGTCTGAAGGCAGACTTGCTTGAGGCAACCCTGATTTCATATCCTAATTCTGGAGAACTGAATCCTCTTTGAAACTCTGAGCATGTTTGCGTAATTCCTACGTGACACATTACAGCACATCTCTAGTGAAGATACAGAAGGCAAGATTTGTTCAGCATTCACCTGACACTATGAAGAAAAGTTAGGTACCTGAAGAAACCAAAACTTCTCCAGGGACTGCAAGTTGTGCACATAATGCCTCCCTTAATTGTGTGGGCTGATGCAGAGGGAAGATGGTTAATATTTTTGTGTCTCACTATAGAGTACACTCTGATCCCTGAAAAGGAATAAATTTTGGGTAATCTTTTCAGGATCAGTTTTCTTCAAAGAAGAGAGCACTGAAATACTGTGATGCTTTGAGAAAGTTAATGTTTGCAGTTTGAGGAATGGGTCAACAGTGCCTGTTATAGCAACAAGCATTAAACTTGCTGGTGGTGTGGTTATAGATGTCCCTTGTTTCTCCCTGGAGAAACAGTGTCCCCGGATAAACTGAATAATATTGAAAGGTTTTGCTAATGACTTTAACATGTCGTCCTTATCTTCAAATTAGAGTCACATTGAAATGGAAAAATTGCAAAAGCCACACATAGTAGCACTATTTTATCACATTTTACTTATTTTTATTTATTTAAAATGTATGTATCCTATCTGTATACATATGATAATGCTGTCAACCTAAAATAGACAATGGAAGAAAACAATGGAAGAAAACAATTTTAAAATATCACGCAAATTCTAATAAGCAAATTCTAATAAGAGAACTGCAAAACCCAATCTAAACTTCATATGTGAAAACACCCTTTCATTTGCTATATAGCAAGTGGTGTGTACCAGTGCTACAAAACATGGTGGTGTTGTGACATCACAGTAATGTCATAACAATGTAAAAAGCAAATATGACATTATAAATATAGGCAAACTTTATTATGTTATGGAGCTTTTTCAGTTTTTTTAAACTTCATAACTTTTATTAATTGGTATTTATACATAAATCTGAATTTCAGTATTTTAGCGGCAAATCAGTTTAGAAAGTATTAATATTAATAATCAGAAACTAAGTAAGCATACAGTTAGAGGACATTCTTCTTTACTTCTTCCACCACTTTTCCTTTCTTACTGACCTTCTCAGCCCACCAAAATGCCACTGTAACATTCAAGAGCTTTCCATTATATTCCCCATCCTGTTTATACAAAGTCAATTGTCACATAGCTCCACACAGCTTTGTTAATAGCATGATTGATGTTCATTATCTCAAGTGAATGTCTTAATATTTGTGAGTACCTTGTGATGCACTGTGAGACAACCTGTGGCATGATTAAAGTATGTGGGTCAAAGGGTACTGCTTGTGACATGAGGTAATTAGTCACATTATATAGTATGAATATGTGCTGCAGTTATGATTCTTTAATTTTTTATAGTAGATTCTGTCTACAAGAAAAACTTCCATTACTTATTATTTTCTGCCCAGCAAAGGAAGGGGAAAATGAATGTGAAGGAATTGATTCATTTGATACAGCTGGGTAAAACCCAATAAATTAGCCTGCTCTGTGTTAAGTGTGTTAAGAGGGAATCACAAGGACATGAGTATCGATGTATATGAAATAAGGGCACATTGATAATCATAAGTACCCTTGTCAAATACAGCATGGAATTCTGAAAGTAATTCCAGTATCCAAACAACACAGAGACAGTATCAATGACAATACAATCTTCATTAAATCTTTATTGTTAATTGTTCCCCAGTGCATTGTATCACGTAGTCACTGCTTTATTTCTTTTGACTTTAAGGCATATTTGAGACACACATGTACATGTGCCAGATGCCTGCCAGAAGACCATGGGCCAGGCCATTACCTTAACTATTTTCTGAACTGATAGCAACAGGCAGCTAATCCACAGGCCAGGAAGTCCACATTTCTGAGTAAAAGAGTGATCATTGCGCTTTTTTTTTTCTATCACACTGGATCGAATTGAGTCTGCCTCCTCCAAAATTCAAGTACAGATTGCCTGCTGAGAAATTCAAATATCTTGCTGGAGCAGCAGATTTTACCTTTTCACCACAGCTGCATCCTAAGCACTCCTGACTTTGGGGGAAACTAACAGTCCTAAGCAACTCCATGTCTAAACTCAATCAAGGAGGCATGTAAGTGAGCCAGCCAATCTCCTGAACTGGCTCTGCACCAATTCAACTGGGTGTGAAAGACAAAGGCAGCATTCACCAGGGGGTCCTCAGCTAGCTAAGGAGAATCCCTTGATTAGCTTAAGTCACAAAGGACATTCAACTGAGGTGGAATATTTATCTCTGACACCTCCCAACCCCCCAAAAAAATTTCCTGGAGGAAAGTTAGAATTCTGTACCCAAACTGCATGAAGTTTTTCAAATCTCAGTTGAAACAGCAGTTTCAACAGGGTGGGTGGGTGCACACCTCATTTATCAACTTTGGTGTGTTCTTTGTTTAATGTTTTAGTGTTATTGCTAGTATTCCCTGAAACCAATCCCCACACACAGAGTTTTGGTAGAAAGCTTGACCATCTTATGACCCATTCCATGAGTTTTTAAAGCAAAATTAATAATATTCTGCAGCATGCAGCCCTATAACAAACTTGACTTGGAATTCAAAACTGGATGATTTATACATCTTGCCTTAACAGCATTTCAGCCCCCTGAGTTCTGCACCATACTAAACTCTAATCCAAGCTGGCAATGTCAAAATATTTAGTACAAGAAGCAGAACTTTCTAAAGGGAACAATTTTGTGTGCGCATACTGCATTGAGCATTGCATATGCGTGAAACCTCAACCTGCAGAGGCTGGGAATCTGTTTAAAGTCTATGACCCTCTTTTCTTCCTGTGGTTTTATCTGAGGAAAGAGTATGGGATCAGGCTTTGGGCTCACACGCACCCTGTGCCATCCCCTTCACTTCAGTAAGAAGCAAATGACTGAGCCAGGAGATCTGAGGTTTCTTTTTTTAAATGTAAACAGCTCCCTGGAATTGTGGGATTTAATCCTTTTAAAAGAGTTTATATGATGGTGAGAGAAGAGCTGATGACAAACTGCCCTCAATTTTCCTGAAGTACAATCCCAGACAGAAAAATAACATCCACACAGACTGTTGTTCTTGCAAGTAAATTAGAACATGGGTTCCAAGTCTGCATAATGATATCTTTATTTCTAGGAGAGGGGTGACCAACCTTTCAACTTTGAGACTACTGGACCTTTAACAATTGTACAGAGAAGGAATTTCAGCAGGTGCAACTTGTCATCTCTTACCTCTACACAATGGTTAAGGGTCCAGGAGCCCTTAAATTGAAAGGTTGACCATTCCTGTTCTAGGTTATGGTTCTGGCTTTTAATTAGTGGACAGTTTTATTTGTATGAATGCATGAAAAAGTGAGAGGGAAATATCTGCTTTTACTTTCCAACCAGGTATTAAAGTCAGCTTTAGAACTATGGAACCAGATGGTCTAATTCTTTTCTCTGCTTCACCTGGGAATCAAGAGGAATATATTGCACTCCAGTTGCAGAACGGACGTCCTTACTTTCTGTTCGATCCACAGGTATGGTGAAGAAGTTTTAAAAATAGCTTTGTCAACATTGGAGATCTTTTATACTTTTAATAATATACGATGATGATCTCACTTTCTTTTAATGAAGAGGTTAATAGGTTCATCAAGTGGAGTTTTTAGAGGTGAAGAGTTGGAAGCTGTGATTCCTCTACAAGTTACTAAGAGGTTACGAAACTTAGATTGAGTTAAAATTCTGAGTTACAGAGTGACCTCTTTGAAATAATGATCCTACAGAAGTGAAACTTACCATCTTTGTAGATATATATTATGCAAAATGGAGAACAATTCCTGTTAAAGGTTCTTAAAATAAATATTTAATGCCAAAAATGTATTTACTGTGACCATAACAAAGTGAAAATTAATATTAAAATTAATTAATGCATATTAAACAAAGACATGGAGCCAAAATAGCATGAACTTGGCAAATTGGCAGCATTATAGAAAGTATGGTATTAAAATACAGTGCTGTGATTGGCCCTTAAGCAGTGGTTGGGTTAATCCAAATGAGGATATATACATATATCTTGGCAAATTTAATGTTAAAGTGCCTACGGATGCAATCCTAGGCACGC
The DNA here is from genome assembly GCF_035046505.1 of Tiliqua scincoides. Taxonomy (NCBI): domain Eukaryota; kingdom Metazoa; phylum Chordata; class Lepidosauria; order Squamata; family Scincidae; genus Tiliqua; species Tiliqua scincoides. The sequence continues at coordinate 253,672,446 of NC_089821.1, forward strand.
TTTCCTGGCAGTAAGCTTCACTGAACTCAGTGGGATTTACTTCTGAGTGTACATGCATAGGATTGCTCTGTAAGGCAGGCCAAGAAAAGTTCTGTAAAAACATAACCATAACACGAATTTCAGTATGTTAGAAACATGGTATTCCAGAAAGGGTTAGCACCACCTTCATTCTTTGTTAGGTACAAACAAAGGCTCCTAAGAAACCAATGTAGCCTTTACTCCATCACAGGGACGGTTCGTTGCTCAGTGCATCATCTTCATGCTAAGCATACCATGTCTGGGAGACCTATCCCTCTCAATGAAGGACTGCTGCTTCACCGTACAGTCTCCCGTTGTTCAGGCCCCTGTACATAGGTATCCTCCTCCTGCTTCTGCAGAAAGTAAAAGGGGGGCTGTAAGGAGGTGAAGGCTGCTTGATGCCCAAAAGGTGCAATTCAGAGGATCCTCCATTTAGAGTAATGGTCCTGGCAGGATGCAACTCATTTGGTGCAAGAGCAGTTCTGTCAATGTGAGGGCACCATGGTGGGATAGTGGAAGCTACATTGGCATCTCCCGAAAGGATGCTCCTCACTCTCCTCTGCTGATATATAATATGGGATTCCAGCCAAAGAAGAGGGCAGTGTTGAAGTTAAATGGCATCTTTACAGCTCCAAAAAGGATGGGTTAGTGGAATTATACCTGCCTGATATCTGTTTCCTGGAGGGGAGGGGGTTACATGCACAAGTCTAAGGGTCCTTGAAGTTTTGTTCACACACAATCTGTTTGTAGTTTTGTATTATATCTTCACGAGCCCAAAATGTTATGTAGCCTTGCCTCAAGAATACATTAATTTTCTGTGCTAATCGACTAATTTTAGTCAGAATAGATAACTCTTTTCATTAAGTGACCCACAAAAATAAATAAATATCAGGGATAGAAATCTGTTGACATTTCCAGGTTTGTGTGTCCTTGTTTTGTCCATTCTTTCCACTGAAAGAATCTTCCTGCAAATTAACAGCCCAAGCCTGTTGGGCTTTAGTGCTGGTGAAAAAGGTATTCAGCCACACTAACTACTGCGAAAGTGCTATAAAATGCTTTCTGGCAGCATGGGCAGTAATGGGCTGCTGGCAGGAAGACTGGTGCCTTCCTGCCTATGCCATTGGCTCTCCCACTCAGGAGCAGGTAAGTCAGTGGGAAAAGCGGGAGGGGGTAGGAGAGGATGGAGCAGGAGATGGTGAAACTGGAAATGAGGAGGCTGTGGGAGGGGGTGAATTGAGAGGGAATGGCGCATGTCAGATCCTGTCTTTCCTGCAACCTCCTCGCCCCTTGCTCTCCTCAAACATAGCAAAATTGGTAGGAGACCAATTGTGGAGTGGGAGACTTAGCAGTGTAAGAGGATTTAAATCCCCTTTTAACTCTGAAGTCTGCCAGTCTCCTCCCCTCTACCCCACACTGGATACAGCGCACCTGTTTTTGGTGTGGCTTCACTAGCGGGAAGGGAAAAGGATAGAATTGGGCTCTTAGTCTTTTGTTAGCATGTGGTGTTTTTCAATCTGCCTTCACTAGTGCGAAGTTCAAGATAAGGGAGGGAAACTGTAGGAGGATTTTTATTATGTGATATTTATGCAATAACCTCTCTGCAGGACTTGTAGGCATATATTTTGCCAGAAGCTATGAAGGGTTTGTCCAGAATCTGCATTTATCTGTAGCCTCAATAGCTTTGCTTTATACTTGTCCAAATGTGTAAAATCTTGCTTAACTCAAAATACTTAAGTGTGATTACTACGACTGAAATTATTTTACTCCGGAGCAATTCCTATTAAAGCTGACAGCAGTGTTACAAAGCAAATGGATTGTGGATTGTAGCCATTCAGCTTTTAATCTGTTACAGAAGCATTCAGAGGAATGCCTCTCAAATCTGCAGGCTGATTTCCCTCCAAATGTACACTCTGGTTGGCATATGTGGTTATGTAGTTTAAAATGTTGAAATGGGGTGGCTACAAATGTGATTTCTGACAAATGAAATAAAATGCTCCAGATTGTTGCCAAAACATATAAAGAATCACTTTTGTAGACACCTGATCTTTGGCATGCAGCATCGTTTGTAACAATTTTAACGCTAACTATGTACACTTTGATGAGACAGCATTTAATAAAATGCTCATTAATTTCATCATTAGCAAGGGTATGCTAAGAAGTAAGCCAGTTTCTTATGTCACGCCCAATTAGCATCCCATGCTAGTAATCCCATTAGTATTGTTGAATTCACTAATGGAAAAACTAATGGGCATGCTACCAGGGCACATTAATTGGGCATGACACCAGTTCTGGTTTTAATTATTAAACTACGATAATGAAATGTGTGTTTGTAAAATATTAAAATGTTGAAATAGGGTAGAAGACAATAAAAAATAATGTACAGAGAAGAAAGCATGTTGGTCTGTAAATGTGTTATCTTGGGACAGAGAACTTTTATGTCAACCATACCTGCATATCAAGATGACATCAGATTTAAGAAAAGTGATGTCTTTCTAGGGAATAAACTTGAATGCACCACATGAAAGTAATTAGGATTTTGTTTCCAGTCATGTAGTGAACGACAAAGCAAGTATTAGGAGGAAAGTCACACTTGAATCTTTGAGTTACATGAGATATGACTTTTATATGGCAGTAACACCTTCTGTCAAGATGGGAAATGCAGATATAAAAAAGTATGAATTACATTTTGGTAAATATATTACTCTTTTCAGTTTTGACTTTTTGGACTGATGACTTGTAGGGATCTTTTCCATTCTCCAGCCATAGGGCTGACTGATGTAGCTGTGTGAGAGTGCACATGTGTGCATGCTGAGGATTTCATTTCATGCATCTGATGAAGTGGGCTGTAATCCACAAAGGTTTATGCTAACATGAACGTGTTAGTCTTTAAGATGCCACTGAACTCTGTTGTTTTTGCTGCTACACACAGCTGCGACTAGCACAGCTAACCTCTTGGAATTCATAGTCCTTAATTGTGTAGTGTGTGCTGAACATACGTTTAGTAGCACTGCATGCATTGGCTCCAATTTTGCACTTTCTATTCCATTGTAGCCAGTGGCGTCACTAGGGTTTGCATCACCCAGTGTGGGAGGTTAGTGCATTACCCCCATGATGGACCTCATTGTTGGAATTGGTGCAACTCTGTCTGCTGTCCAGAAGGGGGCAAGCTATAACCCAGTGACTCTGACCTTTCTACCTGTTCTCTCTGTGATCCTTATGGGGCGTGGCCCTAACCCTTTATCCTTCCCTTCTCCTCTGAGCACTTCCTCTTGTCCTCCGGCCACAGACCTGTTAAGATGCGCACACCAGGACTCTGATGCCCAGGCCATCTTGAGCACAAGGCATGCAGGGCGAGGCAGCTCCAGGGCCTTGCTATCTCTAAGTGTTAGCTGAACCTCTGATTCTAATCAGATGCTGTAAATATACACTCAATGGAACTGTAAGTAAATAACTTCTTTTTGCAACTTTACGAAGCCAATAGCAGTCAGCCAGGTGAGGGAGTTTCCCTGGGGTGATACCTAAAGGGAGGGTCCGCTGCTTAAGCTACTCTGCTGCCCCCCAAAGAGGAAACTATTTTTAATTTCCTCCAACACTCATCCCATGCAGCGGGCATGGCAATGCCCCGAGTGGTGGACATGTTGATGCACCATTGTCCTGCCCTGCAGGTTTTTTGGCTATAACTTTTGATAGAATAGAGATAGTTCAACCCAGTTTGTTTCATTGCATATTGCATGAAATTAGGCATCAAATGATGTATAACATGATGATATTATTCAAAAATACCAAGATTTTAAAATTTTTGGCCAGTAATGGTGTCACGCCCTTGTGCGTTGTCACCCAGTTGTGGCCCATGCCACTCCTAGTGACACAACTGATTGTAGCTTTGAATTCTGTACTGTTAGCCATGTTTGTTAACTTGTTCCTATTTGGTTTTCCACAAAAGATACAAAAGCAAATAAATTGATCATCCCAGATTATGTATTTTATTGTGTATAGGTGCTCTGAACTCTGCAAGAGTAAATACTCTGTAGGATATACACCTATTGTAGAATGAACTTTGTATTTGTATTGGCAACCTTCAGTCTCGAAAGACTATGGTATCGCGCTCTGAAAGGTGGTTCTGGCACAGCGTCTAGTGTGGCTGAAAAGGCCAATCCGGGAGTGACAATCCCTTCCACACCGGGAGCAAGTGCAGTCTGTCCCTGGTCTGTCTCCCTGGCTATGGGCCTTCCTTCTTTGCCTCTTAGCCTCAGACTGTTGGCAAAGTGTCTCTTCAAACTGGGAAAGGCCATGCTGCACAGCCTGCCTCCAAGCGGGCCGCTCAGAGGCCAGGGTTTCCCACTTGTTGAGGTCCATCCCTAAGGCCTTCAGATCCCTCTTGCAGATGTCCTTGTATCGCAGCTGTGGTCTACCTGTAGGGCGCTTTCCTTGCACGAGTTCTCCATAGAGGAGATCCTTTGGGATCCGGCCATCATCCATTCTCACGACATGACCAAGCCAACGCAGGCGTCTCTGTTTCAGCAGTGAATACATGCTAGGGATTCCAGCACGTTCCAGGACTGTGTTGTTTGGAACTTTGTCCTGCCAGGTGATGCCGAGGATGCGTTGGAGGCAGCGCATGTGGAAAGCGCTCAGTTTCCTCTCCTGTTGTGAGCGAAGAGTCCATGACTCGCTGCAGTACAGAAGTGTACTCAGGACGCAAGCTCTGTAGACCTGGATCTTGGTATGTTCCGTCAGCTTCTTGTTGGACCAGACTCTCTTTGTGAGTCTGGAAAACGTGGTAGCTGCTTTACCGATGCGCTTGTTTAGCTCGTTATCGAGAGAATGAGTGTCGGAGATCGTTGAGCCAAGGTACACAAAGTCATGGACAACCTCCAGTTCATGCTCAGAGATTGTAATGCAGGGAGGTGAGTCCACATCCTGAACCATGACCTGTGTTTTCTTCAGGCTGATTGTCAGTCCAAAATCTTGGCAGGCCTTGCTAAAACGATCCATGAGCTGCTGGAGATCTTTGGCAGAGTGGGTAGTGACAGCTGCATCGTCGGCAAAGAGGAAGTCACGCAGACATTTCAGCTGGACTTTGGATTTTGCTCTCAGTCTGGAGAGGTTGAAGAGCTTTCCGTCTGATCTGGAACTTTCAACTTTCCTTGTCCATAGTCCAAGGAAGAGCTTTCCTTGTCCATATTCGGCAAGAAGACCAACAAGGCGGCAGACTGGTTTGAAGCCCACTCTGAGGAGTTGACACCAGTCATTGAGGAAAAGAGGAGAGCTCAAGCAGCATACAAGGCCTGTCCCAGTGAGCGCAACCTGCAGGTCCTCCGAACTGCTCGCAGCAAAGTCCAACAGACTGCCAGGAGATGTGCTAACGACTACTGGCTCCAGCTCTGTTCCGAGATACAGATAGCAGCTGACACGGGCAACATCAAGGGGATGTATGATGGTATCAAGCAGGCCCTAGGTCCAACACAGAAGAAAATTGCCCCTCTGAAGTCTGCCACAGGCGAGGTCATCCAGGATCGGGCGCAGCAGATGGAACGCTGGGTGCAGCACTACTCTGAGCTATATTCCAGAGAAAATGTAGTCACCGAAGAAGCACTGAACAACATTGAGTGCCTGCCTGTGCTGGAAGAGCTTGACAGTGAACCAACCCTAGAAGAACTTCACGTGGCCCTGGACTCCCTTGCCTTTGGCAAGGCACCTGGAAAAGACAGCATCCCTGCTGAAGTCCTAAAATGCTGCAAAGAGATCATCGTCACTGAGCTGCATGAAATCCTCTGTCTCTGCTGGAGAGAAGGTGGAGTACCTCAAGACATGAGGGATGCAAACATCATCACGCTGTACAAGAACAAAGGTGACAGGGGTGACTGCAACAACTACCGCGGCATCTCTCTCCTTAGCGTTGTAGGAAAGCTGTTTGCCCGAGTTGTACTAAAGAGGCTCCAGGTACTTGCAGAGAGCGTCTATCCAGAATCGTAGTGTGGATTCCGAGCCAACAGGTCCACCACTGATATGGTATTCTCACTTAGACAACTGCAGGAGAAATGCAGGGAACAACGACAGCCACTCTTTATAGCCTTCATAGATCTCACAAAGGCTTTCGACCTGGTCAGCAGAGACGGCCTCTTCAAGATTCTCCCCAAGATTGGATGTCCACCCAGGCTCCTCAGCATCATCAGATCTTTCCACAAGGACATGAAGGGCACTGTTGTCTTCGATGGCTCCACATCAGACCCTTTTGACATCCGAAGCGGGGTGAAGCAGGGCTGTGTTCTTGCACCAACCTTGTTTGGGATTTTCTTCGCTGTCCTGCTGAAGCAGGCCTTTGGAACTGCAACAGAAGGCATCTGTAGAATGAACATAAGCACTGAAATTGTGTCTTTCTGTTATCAGTATTATGTCTGTATTTATTTTTTCTTCCTAAAAATCTCAGATTTATAGAGTTCATTTACAAGGTTGCTAGTCATTCCGATCACTAAAATCACAACTGTCATGTAACAGTTTACAGTTATCATGTGTTTTAGAGACATTTATTTTAATAAAGATGATAAGAATTATGATTAGAGAGAAATTTAGTTTTGAGAGCATTTCCTTACATACAAGCAATATCAGAAAACCTTCAAGTGTCACAATATGCTTTCTTGTGGTGCATGACTGCTCTTTTAAGGATGGGGACTGAATATTCTAAGATGATTGTTCTTATTTACCAAATACGGGTTTGCATGGTTTTTGGCACTGTTCTCACCCTCACACTGCTAGATATAGTACTAAAAAGAACTTTCCATAAAAAATCTGCAGTGTTTGAAAAAAGGCTGCAATTAGTGTCAAAAAGTGGTATTGATTTTTGTGTCTTTGGATACAGAACTAAGACCCACTAATGTCTCTCCATTCGCCCTCCTTATACGTCTACACTTCAAGCTGTGAAAGGAGCTTTTTCTTATTTTAAGAAATAGTGAAGTTGAAATTTTGCTCTTGTTTTTCTTTCAGGTCTGTTGAAAAGTAGGGATACTGTGGTAATCTTTGATTTTCAGCATGAATGTTGCTGAGGACAATTAGCCCAACTATCCTTAGCTAAGCCTATCCAATTTACTTTTTGTCGTAGACGTAGAAGAAGAATCACCATCAACTTTTGTTGAAGCTAGGAGGGTGGGTGTGTGCAGCTGAACACTAGTAGGAATACATGTTTGAATTTTGCGTTATAGTGCAGATCTTTACCGGCACTAAAATCACAGTGGGATGCACATTCAAATATGTGATCCCATCTATTAGTGAACGTGTATATGTCACCCTGCCACTGTCACATGCAGCAGTGTATGGAACTGCTTTTTAGGGGGGGAAAACAACTCTTCCCCATGGTTAGACGTTGATATTGAAAATAATCCATGAGTTTTCCATGGATATTCGAGAGCTTGCAGAACAGAAATCAGAAAGCCTCAATGAAAATTAAAAAAAAATCTCCAGAAGAGCTAAAGTTGCATGCCACAAAATTGACTCCAGGATATAGTAAGTCTTTAACTAAAGACAACATAGTGCTTGAAAAAGTGAAGAGAAAGCGATTTGGGGCAGGATTTCTCGTAATCACCCACACATGATTATTATATAACTATTCTCTTATGCCTTAGGAGCAAAGGTATATGGAGACCAAGTAACCTTTGATAACAAACCAAAGTATGTACCCAAAGTAAAAGGTCACAATAGTTATATAGAATTAAGACATAGAAGTCAAAATGTTTTATTTTGGTGAAACTGTTAAAGGAAGTTTAAAGGTCTTTGCTTCGCAGAGATTTGCAGAGGGCCCCACAGTGTTTTACTAAAACCAGGAGAAGAAATGCAGGAGAGATAAGGTAGGTGGCTCAAGCAAGGCCATCCTAATTAGGATGAGTCTGAAGGGGATGTATGCCAAGAAATAGGTCTGAAGTTCTGCCAAAGATGAGGTCTTCACACCTGTGTTTAAGTGTTTTTGTGTTCTCTTTTAATGAGGCTAGTGAAAGGACTTGTCAATTAATTTCTAATTGGAATGATAAATGTGAGTAAGGGTCAGCACTGGGTCAATACTGGATAAAATGATATTATAGCAACCCCTGCTGGTTCTTGAAAACTTGAAAACATAAATTCAATATGTTTAATTGTTTAATTTTACCTTTTATGGGAACTGTAACCTGAAACAAGCCTATCAGGTGTCTCTAAAGTTATCTATAGCCTATTAAGAGTTAGCCCCATCTATGATGTCAAACTTCAGCCAATGGGAAGTTCAGATTTTCAAACAAAGGACCCAGAATGGTATAAAGGGTCCAGTTAACATTGGGAAATTGCTCTCAATGCTTTGGACATGAGTCCCTTGAGATGCCCATTGCTTGTAATGAAATAAAGCCTGCAGACTTTCACTCCTGAGTACTGAGATTTCTTGAGTTGCCTTCTTTCTACCCTGCAACGCCAGTGCTAAAAGTTTGAGAACTGCTGCAATAAGGTGTTAGTAAGTTGACACCCTGGGGAGGTGTGTAACACCACTAGTGACCAAAATCACTAAAATCACGTTTTGGAGGAATAATACTATCGTGTTATATATCAATCAATTTGTAATTTCATGCAGAATGCAATGAAACAAACCGAATTGACATATCTGTGTTCTATCAAAAGGTACAGCCAAAAAAACCAGTGGGAACATCACCATCACCAGTGGGTACCAGTGGTGTACATCACCATGCCCACCACTTGGGTTGCTGCCCTGCTCACTGCATGGGGGGTGACGTGCTGGCATCTGCAACGGGTGACGCGAACCCTAGTGACGCCGCTGCCTCCCAATCTGGCTTCTTGCCTGGCAGAGGGGAAAAGACAGAGAAGCTAGGAAAGACAGAGCTGAAAATTGATGAAAGGCACTTTAGGGTACAAGCGTGTCTTTTTAGGAATCTGATTTAATCTGCTTCTATGACTATATGCTGCTTACTGATGCTCAGCCTGTTTAATTGTAAATAAGCCACCAAAGACACCATAACCATCTGGTGATCTTTCCTTCCAAGGAAGCCAGAATCTGAGTAGCATTGCCCCTGAAACTTTTCCCTGTTCAGGGAAGTGGGAAATATGCACAACATTGTAGTAGATAAGACATGGCAATATACCATGGGAGGAGTGCTATTTTATGTGTGTATTTAGAAAGGAATTTTGATTTTCAGGATAAATAGAAACAAATTCAGATGCATGGGTCTGTGTTTGATAAAAAGTGTTGCAGCCTCTTCAATGGATGGTATGATCACAGGTACCTCTGGTCAAATCCTGCTCCTACCTTGGATTCTAGTCACAACAATGAACTCAAAGTATCCAGAAGCTGGAAACTTGGGTGACTAGAAGAGGGTGACTGACTAGCATCAGTGAATGGTTTACCTGTCTACCCAGGTTACTCGACCAACAGTGTTGTCTGAAGCCAGATGCAGTTCCTCACTGAAAAATGACCATTGCATTACACTAAGGTTAATAAATGAATGTGTGCAGTAAAGTTCGGTATAATGATAATTGACCATTGAATGGTATGCAAAATTGAAAAGCTAACTGATGAACAGTTTTACTCTGTTTCAGCATAAAAAGAAATATTTTTATACTTTAAGATGTTATTTCTGTTTGAAATGCAGTTACCGGTGTATTTCAAGGCTGATCCAACAACTACACAGTGATTTAGCTGGGTATGTTTTATTAATCATTTAAACATCTTTTTAAAAGGGATCTGCTGTTGCACTAACTCCAGATAATGATGGTGGAAGACGATATAATGATAACAGTTGGCACCATATAATTGCTATAAGAAATCAAGCTTTGGGAAAAATCACTGTGGATGGGCAGTTCACAGGTAATTATCAGTTCTTGGGATTATTATTAATTTTATCAAGAAAATTAATAATACATTTTTTTTTCTTAAAAAAATTTTTTTCTACATTTTTGCTACATTTTTCTACATTGCTACATTTTTTTTTCTAAAACATTCTAAGCTAGGTTTTTCTTGATATCCAGAAATGCATGCACAATTACGCACCCTTACCTTGCTCTGTCTTTGCACAATTCTTTTTTAAAAATTTTTTAAAAAACAGTTTTTCCTGTTTTATTTAATGGGACTTTGTCAAAAGTATTTTGATAAACCAAATGTACAGTCTTCACTCAGTTGTACATTTGATTGGGCAAAGAGTCACTTTTTCAAGGGGTGCTCTTCTTATATTTAGCAGGTGGAGAGAAACTGCCCCAGCATAGTGTCTTTTCAGTGGCTGTTTGCTGATATTTCTTTGGCATCTTTTAAACATTGCCCCAAGGAACCATTTTGTTTGATTTTCTCTGTCAACTACTTTGTGAACTTTTCTTTTTGTTGAGGAGTTGTATATAAATATTATTTTGATGATGATATCTACTCTTTCCAGAAAACTGAATTTTGATCTAAAATGTTCTAGTTCATGACACTGTAGTAATGACAAAATATTCCTATTTTAGGTTTTTCATCGGCTACAAGTGGTAGTACCATTATTGGGGAGAACACAGGAGTTTTTATTGGAGGACTTCCACAGGATTTTACAATCCTTAGAAAAGATACAGGTGAGAAAGTTTTGCTGGGTTTTCATGCAGGATCTCCCAGCTACATTTTTATGTAATATTGGTAGGGTTTTTTCTTGGCTTTACTTTCATCAGCTGCTTAGTCCAGTTATGTATTATCAGTTTATTTTACTGAATTTTCAAGAACTAGGGTTATAGGCACTCCTTATGTAAGCATTTTATTCCAGGCATACATAAGTTGGAACATAAGTTGAGTTATATGTAAGTTGGAACTGGGCTGTGCAAGGGGAGTCACTCCTGCTCAGTGCTCTGTAAAGTAAGTGGCAAGCAAAGTGGTGAATGGGGGGGGGGCTTCTCTTGCACAGCTTGCACTCTTATGTGAACTCAAAATTATGGGTCCAGCCTATTTATACACGGATTTTTTATACACGGATTTGACTCAACACGAATGGCCCCTGCAAATGAGAAAGAATGTGCTGATCCCTGGAGAAGGGGAAAAATGCAGCCCTTTAAAATCAGTTTTAAAAACAGTCCTTTAACAACAGCCTCCTTAATAAGAGAGAGAGAGGGGGCAGCAGGCTAACAATCCTTTAATCCTTCTCTCTCCAGGCAATCCCTCCCTTCCCCCTGAGCAAGTGAAAGAAAGCTACTTTGCATTGGTGAAGGGAGGGGCTGAGTGAAGTGCTGATGGATTGTCTTCTTAATGACTCTTATCTTAGAGTCAAAAGGTCAGCAAGGCTGTTTTTCAATCACTGGAGCAAAGAAACTTTGTTTTTTAAATTGATTTGCTATAGTGTGTTTTTTGTTATCCACATGAGTGCTTGGAAAGGGAATAATTAGTCTCAACCGGTACATGAGTCAAGGAATGCCTGTATGCAAAGCTTTCCTCTTAGTATGCAGGAAAGTGTCTGCTTGTCAGTTACTCTTACAGACAACCTTTTTTTCCCTTCTCATCTGCCTCTACTGTGAATTCTGCATTGACATCTATTTTGATACTGAAACAGCTTGTCACAAACAGTGGTTTATAGCACAACAGCTAAAGAAACAGTAAATAAGTCCAAGCTACTAAATAATAGTTGCTTGTTTGATGGTGTTACTCTGGACCTGCCACCCTCTGCTCTACTTAAGTCCTTGCTGCTTCTGCTGCAGAAGTGTTTCTGCTGGTAAACTCAGCAGAACTCAGCTGGTAAACTAAAGCAGAATGTAAACTCAGAAACACCACAAAGGGCTCCAAATTAACATTTGCTTCTGCAAACTGTATACCTGAATCTATGACCCACAGAAGCTGATTAGATTTGTCTTTTAGGAAATATTATAACATAATTCAGCGTTTACTTTTCAGTGTCAATAAATTTGTTATATTCACTCTAAGAAATGGTTATTTTGCTTTTTGACAGGCACTACTAAAACAGTCACAAGAGGATTTGTGGGATGTCTCAGGGACATATTCTTGAAAAAGATGCACCATCCCTATGAAGTTTGGGAACCTTTACAGTGGAAGGAAGCTGTGGGGCAAAGAAATGTTTATCACAGCTGGGAAGGGTGTCCCAGTGTGCCTGCCAAAGGAGCACATTTTCTTGGGAGAGGTATAATCATATGTTAAATTGGTTTGAAGTGCTACCTGTGCTTGTCTCTTTCTTTGAACTGTGTGAAGTAGCGAAAGTATGATTAGTATTTACTATTTTGTTTTGGGGAAAAAAGATTCCACTTATGGTCTACAAATGCTTAAAATTCTGACAAAAGCAGCCAGTTTTATCCTCTCAAATGCTTGCCATGGAAGAATGGCTAGAACACTTTCTGAAAGGCCAATGGGGTTAAAGAACAAGAACAACTGCTCTGATAAAGTTTGAGTCATAACTGGAGGGCCCTGCTCCAAACCTCTGTTAGGCTGCAATCCTAACCTCGCTTTCCTGGGAGTAAGTCCCATTGAACACAATAGGAGTTACTTCTGAGTAGACATGGTTAGGATTGTGCCTTTAGTCATATATGCAAGACATAATCTGCAGTGACATGGGAACTGCTGCAATGTGTATTCCCCTACATCTATTGGTAATTTCTGAAAGACAGCTGCTATGGAAGAGGGACTTATGACAGGGTTCCTTTCCATACCAACATTGCTGACCCCTGGACCATTGACTGAATGCTATTCAAATGCATGTGCTTTGTGCTTGTGTCCAAAATTATCCATTTCACCCAAATTTTTCTATGACAGTCACAGCCCAATCCTAAATTACACTGGTGGAGCAGGGCCGCATGGCCTCCACTGCATCCAGTGCAACTTTGGAGCAGGCTGGAGGTCTCCTCAGGTTAAGGGGATATTTTTCCCCTTACCCCAATTTATGCCCCAGCCTGCCCTATGTGGCTATTCCTGTCTCCACAAACTATTTAGCTGGCAGAAGTCCGAGCAGCCCAGTGTAACACTGGGAGGCCTGGAACAGGGGTAAGGATACAGCAGAGTAGGCATCCGCCGATCCTGTCCCCTCCTGGGCCTGATCCACCCTGTTCCACCCTTCCACACACTGAAATGTCCCTTCCACCTCCTCTCTGCCTCCAGGCGCAGAACCTACCTTCACCGGTGGCCATTGGGCTGGATGCAGCATTGATAGGGCAGCGTAGGCCTCTACACCAGCACTGCTCACTGTCCTTGTGTCTTTACTGCATGTTTGTGTCACCTCCGCCAACTCAGGGACTGCTGCACCAGCAGATAATCAGGATTGGGCTCTTATCCTTTTACATTTAATTCTTCCTTAAATAATTTCATTTGTCGTTTGCTTTGTTTTCCCTTTGTCCATCAGGTTTTCTAGAACTTCATTCAAATACTTTTCATGGTGGTTTGGACATTGAAATCTCCTTTATATTTAAAACAGATCAGATGAATGGATTACTTCTGTTTGTTTACAACAAAGAAGGACCTGATTACCTTGCTGTAAGTTCTATTATTTATTTTATCTCTTGCCTTTTTGCATACAATACAGTGAATCTAATAAGAACAACATAATACAACACTTAAAACTGCAGTGTGCAACCAAAAATGATGCAAACAGCATCTGACTAGGTGCTATTCAAGAAGCAAATATATTTAAAATGCTAATTGGAGCACAAAGTCTTCACTGCCTACCTAAAAATGAGCAGTGATAGAGCAATCTGCTAGGCCATGGGTGACAAAGATAAGGCCAGCAGGCCATATCCGGCCCGCAGAGCCATTTTGGGCGGCCCCCCAAGCTTTGGTGGAGTTCTGTGGCTGTCCCACCCCTGCTCGCTCCAACCGCGAGTACAGCTCTGCAGCCGGAGAGAGTTCCCAGGGCTGGAGCAGCCACGCATGGCGTCCCTGGCCCTTGGTCCTTCCTCTGGGCGCGAGCAGGGTTCGCCCGCAGATGGAGAGAGTTCCAAGGACTGGAGCAGCCATGCGCAGTGTCCCCAGACCTCGGTTCTCCCTCTGGCTGCGAGCGGGCCTCGCCCGTGGCTGCAAGGGGCAACTGAGGGCTGGAGCAGCTGTGCACAGCGTCCCTGGTCCTCCATCCTCCTCCGGGCGCAAGCAGGGCTCGCCCGTGACCAGAAGGGTGACTGAGAGTTGGAGCACCCGTGCGTGGCATCTCCAGCCTTCAGTCCTCCCTCCAGCCATGGCCAGAGCTCTCCCGGGCTTTGGTCGTGGCCAGAGGGGGTCTGGGAGCAGGAACCGCTGTGCATGGCTTCCCTGGCCCTGTCTAGTGGCAGGTAGGTAGGGGCTGGGGGGGGTGACAGAGAGGCTTGGCTGGCTGGCAGGCAGGGGATGCTTGGTGGTAGAATGGGGGCTGGGGGCGACTGGGAGGCTTGGCTGGCTGGTGGGCAGGGGATGCTTGGTGGTAGAATGGGGTCTGGTGTGGGGTGAGGCAGTGGATGCTTGGTGGTAGAATGGGGTCTGGTGTGGGGTGAGGCAGGGGATGCTTGGTGGTAGAATGGGGTCTGGTGTGGGGTGAGGCAGTGGATGCTTGGTGGTAGAATGGGGTCTGGTGTGGGGTGAGGCAGGGGATGCTTGGTGGTAGAATGGGGTCTGGTGTGGGGTGAGGCAGGGGATGCTTGGTGGTAGAATGGGGTCTGGGCTCGGGTGAGGTAGCAAAGCGTGGGGGAAGCCTCAGCTTTAAAAAAACAGGAAGTGACATCACTTCCTGTGTTCAGGTCGCTTCCGGGTGCCACACTTGGAGTTCGGCCCTCAGCAGGTGCCATGAATTCAATATGGATGAATCCCCAGGATGAATTGAGTTTGACACCCCTGTGCTAGGCATTCTTTTACACACACACGCACACAAACCATTTGTACCTGCTGTAGCTATGATGGCAAAGGAACTCTGAGAACAACTTCAGCAGTAGAATGGAGTTTCAGGCAAGTTCATACAGAGAGAGACCTTTGGTCTTACCATTTAGGGTCTGCCTTGGTCCCCAACCATTTACGGCTTTAAAGGTTAAAAGCAATACCTTAAATTGAGCCCAGAAATGAATTGGTAACAAATGAAGTTGGTACAGGTCAGCCTAATATTCCTGGTCCCATATAAAACCCGCCAGCCAAATTCTGAACCAGTTGAAATTTCTGGACTTCCGAAGTCTCTTTACAAATGGGTTACCCTCATACTCCACTGAAGACACAAGACAGAGGCCTGGACTTTAACGGGGCCACTTAGTTTAATTATTGAATTTATTACGATACTTTAATTATTAAGATAACAACTGCAGCAGGGCAAGTAACAAACCCAACCCAACATGCAGGAACTAAGCAGGGTAAACTGCAGTAGCTATCTACCTCCCCCTGGTGCTGTAGGGCGTATCGTTTGACTCCAAACTGCACTCAGTCAAAGTGCATGGAGTGCATGGAGGCTGCTTAAAACAACAGTAATAGAGGCCCAGCAGAGGTGTATACCGCAAAGAAAGAAGGGTTCCACTAAATCCAGGAGGGTGCCCACATGGCTAACCAGCCAAGTTAGAGAGGCTGTGAAGGGCAAGGAAGCTTCCTTCCGTAAATGGAAGTCTTGCCCTAATGAGGAGAATAAAAAGGAACATAAACTGTGGCAAAAGAAATGTAAGAAGGTGATATGGGAGGCCAAGAGAGACTATGAGGAACGCATGGCCAGCAACATTAAGGGGAATAATAAAAGCTTCTTCAAATATGTTAGAAGCAGGAAACCCGCCAGAGAAGCGGTTGGCCCTCTGGATGGTGAGGGAGGGAAAGGGGAGATAAAAGGAGACTTAGAGATGGCAGAGAAATTAAATGAGTTCTTTGCATCTGTCTTCACGTCAGAAGACCTTGGGCAGATACCGCTGCCCGAACGGCCCCTTCTAACCGAGGAGTTAAGTCAGATAGAGGTTAAAAGAGAAGATGTTTCAGACCTCATTGATAAATTAAAGATCAATAAGTCACCGAGCCCTGATGGCATCCACCCAAGGGTTATTAAGGAATTGAAGAATGAAGTTGCAGATCTCTTGACTAAGGTATGCAACTTGTCCCTCAAAACGGCCACGGTGCCAGAAGATTGGAGGATAGCAAATGCCACGCCTATTTTTAAAAAGGGAAAGATGGGGGACCCGGGAAACTATAGGCCGGTCAGCCTAACATCCATACCAGGTAAGATGGTGGAATGCCTCATCAAAGATAGGATCTCAAAACACATAGATGAACAGGCCTTGCTGAGGGAGAGTCAGCATGGCTTCTGTAAGGGTAAGTCTTGCCTCACGAACCTTATAGAATTCTTTGAAAAGGTCAACAGGCATGTGGCTGCGGGAGAACCCATGGACATTATATATCTGGACTTTCGGAAGGCGTTTGACACGGTCCCTCACCAAAGGCTACTGAAAAAACTCCACAATCAGGGAATTAGAGAACAGGTCCTCTCGTGGATTGAGAACTGGTTGGAGGCCAGGAAGCAGAGAGTGGGTGTCAATGGGCAATTTTCACAATGGAGAGAGGTGAAAAGCGGTGTGCCCCAAGGATCTGTCCTGGGACCGGTGCTCTTCAACCTCTTCATAAATGACCTGGAGACAGGGTTGAGCAGTGAAGTGGCTAAGTTTGCAGACGACACCAAACTTTTCCGAGTGGTGAAGACCAGAAGTGATTGTGAGGAGCTCCAGAAGGATCTCTCCAGACTGGCAGAATGGGCAGCAAAATGGCAGATGCGCTTCAATGTCAGTAAGTGTAAAGTCATGCACATTGGGGCAAAAAATCAAAACTTTAGATATAGGCTGATGGGTTCTGAGCTGTCTGTGACAGATCAGGAGAGAGATCTTGGGGTGGTGGTGGACAGGTCGATGAAAGTGTCGACCCAATGTGCGGCGGCAGTGAAGAAGGCCAATTCTATGCTTGGGATCATTAGGAAGGGTATTGAGAACAAAACGGCTAGTATTATAATGCCGTTGTACAAATCTATGGTAAGGCCACACCTGGAGTATTGTGTCCAGTTCTGGTCGCCGCTTCTCAAAAAAGACATAGTGGAAATGGAAAAGGTGCAAAAGAGAGCGACTAAGATGATTACGGGGCTGGAGCACCTTCCTTATGAGGAAAGGCTACGGCGTTTGGGTCTCTTCAGCCTAGAAAAGAGACACCTGAGGGGGGACATGATTGAGACATACAAAATTATGCAGGGGATGGACAGAGTGGATAGGGAGATGCTCTTTACACTCTCACATAATACCAGAACGAGGGGACATCCACTAAAATTGAGTGTTGGGCGGGTTAGGACAGACAAAAGAAAATATTTCTTTACTCAGCGTGTGGTCGGTCTGTGGAACTCCTTGCCACAGGATGTGGTGCTGGCGTCTAGCCTAGACGCCTTTAAAAGGGGATTGGACAAGTTTCTGGAGGAAAAATCCATTATGGGGTACAAGCCATGAAGTGTATGCGCAACCTCCTGATTTTAGGAATGGGTTAAGTCAGAATGCCAGATGTAGGGGAGGGCACCAGGATGAGGTCTCTTGTTATCTGGTGTGCTCCCTGGGGCATTTGGTGGGCCGCTGTGAGATACAGGAAGCTGGACTAGATGGGCCTATGGCCTGATCCAGTGGGGCTGTTCTTATGTTCTTATGTAAAGACTGAGCATGCCTATTACAGCCAAATCCAAAGGGTTGAGGCAGCTGGATGGTGAAGATCCCCAGGCCAAACCATGCAGCAGCCTTCCCAGTCCAGCCAGTTAGGTGGCTTGCCAGCCAGCCTCATCAAGCCAATCAAGCATAATCAGAGTGGTTCTAGCTTACCTCCTGATCTTGCCTGCCTTAGACTGGACACCAAGCTTTTATGCTTACCTACCCTTCCCACACAAAACTTACCAAAGTGACCAACAGTCAGTGAAAACCTTCACCAAATACCACACTGCCAAACCTCAATCAGGAGTAGGCAAAAACACTACCAGCCAAGGCCAACCAGGCTGACAGCAAAAAAGGTGTACTTGACCCTCTAATGAGTGACCAGCTACTCTCTGATTAAATGCAGGCCAGGTGGGCAGGGTCACTGGCAAAAATTGAACTGAACTTGCAGCTCCCGATTGGCACAGTTGTCCCACCAACCTTTCACAGGCCAGCCAATAAAATTGAAGCCTCTGCACTGGCTGCATTAGGCAGGGGCAGGGCAAACTCAGGTGTGCAACCATATTTGTGAATGGCAGTGTAGTTGCAGGGAGGAAGGATTAGCTCCATTGTCTTACAGGAAACAGTTCATGGTGTGACAAGTTTACCAATAAACTTATTCCTTTACATTTTACTACATTCTATGAGTCTGTCAGTTGAAGTCTGTGTCCTAATTTGGAGGGTAGCAGCCTAATGATACTGGTGGTTCTGTGAATTGGAATGTATACCTGTAAAGGCTGTTCATTATGTTCTTAGGTTTGTTTTTTGTAAGGTATGGTGATATTCCCATAACCTCTGTGAACTAATCTACTTTCCTGTATAGTTTTATAGCTAGGTAGAATGGTTTTATATTGATTTTTGTCTTCTGCCATTTCACTAATGTATTTCACTGCCAGGCCATCTGGTTTTCCTACCTTTATACAACCATGGGATCACAGAATAGAGAAGTTGAAGTTGTGCGAATAGGTCATCCATTAGTATTTAACATTCCTTGAGCCAAACATTAACATTATGCTAAATGTTATAAAGAATTCAGAAGTGACATGGTCCTTGCCCCAGAGGTTACAATTTAAGTCCTGAACACATTGCACCTGATTAAGTTGCAGATCTCTTGACTAAGGTATGCAACTTGTCCCTCAAAACGGCCACGGTACCAGAAGATTGGAGGATAGCAAATGTCACGCCTATTTTTAAAAAGGGAAAGAGGGGGGACCCGGGAAACTATAGGCCGGTCAGCCTAACATCTATACCGGGTAAGATGGTGGAATGCCTCATCAAAGATAGGATCTCAAAACACATAGACGAACAGGCCTTGCTGAGGGAGAGTCAGCATGGCTTCTGTAAGGGTAAGTCTTGCCTCACAAACCTTATAGAATTCTTTGAAAAGGTCAACAGGCATATGGATGCGGGAGAACCCGTGGACATTATATATCTGGACTTTCAGAAGGCGTTTGACACGGTCCCTCACCAAAGGCTACTGAAAAAACTCCACAGTCAGGGAATTAGAGGACAGGTCCTCTTGTGGATTGAGAACTGGTTGGAGGCCAGGAAGCAGAGAGTGGGTGTCAATGGGCAATTTTCACAATGGAGAGAGGTGAAAAGCGGTGTGCCCCAAGGATCTGTCCTGGGACCGGTGCTTTTCAACCTCTTCATAAATGACCTGGAGACAGGGTTGAGCAGTGAAGTGGCTAAGTTTGCAGACGACACCAAACTTTTCCGAGTGGTAAAGACCAGAAGTGATTGTGAGGAGCTCCAGAAGGATCTCTCCAGACTGGCAGAATGGGCAGCAAAATGGCAGATGCGCTTCAATGTCAGTAAGTGTAAAGTCATGCACATTGGGGCAAAAAATCAAAACTTTAGATATAGGCTGATGGGTTCTGAGCTGTCTGTGACAGATCAGGAGAGAGATCTTGGGGTGGTGGTGGACAGGTCGATGAAAGTGTCGACCCAATGTGCGGCGGCAGTGAAGAAGGCCAATTCTATGCTTGGGATCATTAGGAAGGGTATTGAGAACAAAACGGTTAGTATTATAATGCCGTTGTACAAATCGATGGTAAGGCCACACCTGGAGTATTGTGTCCAGTTCTGGTCGCCGCATCTCAAAAAAGACATAGTGGAAATGGAAAAGGTGCAAAAGAGAGCGACTAAGATGATTACGGGGCTGGGGCACCTTCCTTATGAGGAAAGGCTACGGCGTTTGGGCCTCTTCAGCCTAGAGAAGAGACGCTTGAGGGGGGACATGATTGAGACATACAAAATTATGCAGGGGATGGACAGAGTGGATAGGGAGATGCTCTTTACACTCTCACATAATACCAGAACCAGGGGACATCCACTAAAATTGAGTGTTGGGCGGGTTAGGACAGACAAAAGAAAATATTTCTTTACTCAGCGCGTGGTCGGTCTGTGGAACTCCTTGCCACAGGATGTGGTGCTGGCGTCTAGCCTAGACGCCTTTAAAAGGGGATTGGACGAGTTTCTGGAGGAAAAATCCATTATAGGGTACAAGCCATGATGTGTATGCGCAACCTCCTGATTTTAGGAATGGGTTAAGTCAGAATGCCAGATGTAGGGGAGAGCACCAGGATGAGGTCTCTTGTTATCTGGTGTGCTCCCTGGGGCATTTGGTGGGCCGCTGTGAGATACAGGAAGCTGGACTAGATGGGCCTATGGCCTGATCCAGTGGGGCTGTTCTTATGTTCTTATGTTCTTATGTTCAAGCACAGCAAAAAGCAGTACAAACTACCTGTATACTTGAGCATCCCTCCTCTTCTGAACAGATCAGAACACATCACTTTAAAAGAACTGATCAGCTTTGGCACTGCTGATCTCTTATTGGTGGATATGAGAGGCATCTGGTCTGATTCTAGCAACCATGTTCCCGTCTTCTTCCTTTACAGGTTCTCCATCAAAGAGATGATCACCATCGGAGCTGACGGCTCTCGTGGCATTCATCTGTTTTGTGGTCCACACACACAGTACAGGAACACAACAGCATCCTGTCTAGGAATGAGCAGATTTTCCCTATTCTGTATTTTGACTGTTTTATGGATTTGCTCTACCTTAACCCATTTCTGCCCAGCCTGCAGGTGCAACACATTTAATCCTTGTTGTGTATATGCAACATTGAGCAGAAACGGCTTAAGTTTTATTCCACCTACGTTTCACTTTGACTTAGATAATTTTGAAAGTTAGTTCCAAATTTGGCATATTTTGCTGCCACTTTCATGTGCATGTTTCTTCCCCCATGTTACCAATGTGCATGTGTGCATTGATAGAAGATTGAAAAAAAATTATTGATACAATCATACTTGCATCAACATTCTTTTTAGTCTGGTGGTGTGTTGATGTGTGTTGTGGGCTGTGGGGTGTTGATATATTCTTACACAATGGTACAGCGCCATAAAAAATAGATTTTGATGCAATAAAGTCCAATCACATTGATTGTTTTTTGCAGCATTTTATTAAAGGTAGTGTATACAGATTGATAAACAGAATGGGGGAAAGACATGGATGAAATGAAGGAACTCAAAGCTATGTCAAACGGCAATGCCATAATCCAGGTAACTCAGAACCCCAAAATCATTCTGTATAATGCATTTAGGATGAAGAATGGGAAGAACATACTTCTCTATACTTAAATGGATCAATTAATACCCCTTATTACTCTCATTTAATACTCTTAACACTGTGAGGCAGGTTAGACTGAGATATGCAACCCAATCTTATGGGGCAGTCTCACTGGTGGAACTAGCATTCCAACAGCAGTGACTGCCTTATGGTGGCAACTTCTGAAAGGGCTTCCAACAGCATGTGGAGGTGTGTTCTGCCAAAGCGCAGTCAAGAACTGCTGACTAAGGTAAATTGGCAGGGGAGGCAGGTCAGAGAGTGGGAAGGATGGAACAGTGACTGAGGCAGGGGGCAGGCAGATTGGCTCCTGGGAAAGTGGAAGGCATGGTGGTAGCAGTAGCCACCAAATCCTGTCCTCTTTCCTAGACCCAATCCTATGGCATGAGTCAATGCAGACCTGCACCAGCAAATACACAAGTGCAGAAACATTTTTTCATTTTCCAGGGCAGACCTTTTGGACACCCCCCCCACCCGGCATGATGCAGTATGAGCCGTTTTGGCACGCCTGCATCAATGGAGGAGAAGTGCATAGGATAATAATAATATATATAATAATATACAGTCTGTATATAATAATAATATACATACTTATATAATAATAATAATAATAATAATAATAATATATTATATTATATTATAATAATATAATATAATATATACTATAATATATATTATATATATAATAATAATATTATATTATTATATTATATTATATTATTATAATAAATAATAATAATAATATACAGACTTATATTATATATAATATAATAATATACAGACTGTATATAATAATATACAGTCGATTGGGCTCCTATGTAAGGCCATCCAGTAAAATGTATGACTGAGACATGCATGTCTACTTAAAAGTACATCTTATTATAGACAATTGGCCCACTCTCAGCTGAATGTGGGTAGGATTGCAGCGTGGATCCTAGAGCTGAAATGTATGTATATTTTGTTAAAACTTCAGAATTCGAATTTGACTTTTTGAAATTCAAATGTTCTAGGTTTTGCTTTTGAAATTAAATCTTTAAAACTCTTTCATCTTAATTTGTTATTAAATTGTATACTTTTTATGGTACTCTGATTGTTCTTTGAACATAAAAGTGGACTAACAATTATAATTAAGAATTGTTGCTGAATTTTAAGATGAAAGTGCTAAAAAGCAGCTTGCTAAATTCAGTACTCTTACATCTTTGGTAGTTAAAAATCCTAAATCTAAAAGTACCCATAATTGGAAAGTCTCCAGGCAGGTGCTCAGCACTGAGTATACCTGTATAAATGCATGTCTGCTGCATGCCTTGAATTCAAAAGAAATAAGCAAAAACAAAATACTGACTGTGTAACAAATACGTGGTGAAAGGCTATGCATCTTCTTAGAATTCTCCCTACCACTGGTCAACACTCTCCTTTTATGTGTTATTGAGGATGACCTTGCTATTGATCTCTTATAACCTTTCCATACGTTTAGTGGAGGCGGCAGCAGATGGCAGGGATGCGAAAACCCAGCATGGTGCAACTGAAGTCTAGAGTCTCCACCCCCCACAACTCAATTTGAAAACGAGTCATAACGGGGGCACTTTCTGAGTCACCCTTTTGCAACTCGATAGGACTCGAATCGAGTCACACCCACTTTAAAAAGCCCTCTGCAGACAGAAACAGGGCTGATGCCTGTGTGTGTATGTTGTTGTTCTCTTTGAACACTCGCCATAAACAGGGTGGGAGGGATTGCAAGAGAGCAGATACAGCAAGAGGGACAGATACAGCAAGAGGGAGGAGGGTCACAAGCAGCAGCTGTGGGGCTTACCAGGATAACCTGATCCTTGGCAGCTCTACTCAGAAGTAGTCCCACTACAGCCAGTCATTCAATGAGGCTTCCTCTGTCCAAGTAACAATGGAGCACCGCACAGCAGCCATGCAATGAAAAATGTGATTGCTGTGAACTACCTTACCCCCAGCTTCCCTCCCCCCCCCAAGCTTCTGCAGCCAATCATAAAGCAAGAACCCCCTTGGCTCCTCCTTTTTCCCTAACTCAGCCAAAGAAAATACCAGACTGCCCATCCTTCATCCAATGATCATCAAAGAGAGCTCAGTCCTGCCTTCCACCCGTCTCCCCCATGCGAAAGCAAACATTAACATTAACCCTTCCCTGTGTACTGGCTGGAACCTCCCTGCTTCCCTTCAGTCCAATCTGAATGAGCAAGTACACCCAGACAAAGATAGACTCGAGTCAGCATTCGTGGGATGAGTACCTGACTCGAGTGTTTTTCCAAGTCTTCCATGTGCACAACTCATGAGTTCACGAGTTAATGAATCTTTATAGCATCTTTATGTTATGTGTTTCATTTACATGCATGGAAGCAGCATCCATGAAGGCCAGGTTTTGCTTCTCAGATTTGATTGCTTTTGTTGATTATCTTTCGTTTTTTTACATTGATCTATTGTTTTGTTATTTTTGATTATTTTATGGTGATGTTTTATTATTATTTTTTGACGGACACCGCTCTGAAGGCATTTGGTGAAAAACCAGCCAAAATGTAAATAGAAAGTGCTCCTTCAAGGCTGTAGATCTGCTACTCCTCAAAAGATCCCCAGAGAGAGAGAGAGAGAGAGAGAGAGAGAGAGCTTACTGCAGTCCAGAGTGCCTTCAGCCAGCTCCTCTTCCTCACTGCTATCTTCTTCTCTCTCTTAGAGACCCCCCCACACACAATATTTTACATCGCCTCATTACACTTAAGAGTGCTGGTGGGGTGTGTGTTACTGGTTCTAATCTCTCATTATGGGTATATACCATTGAATACAGTGGTTCCTCACCTATGAACCAATAATGAAGGAATGGTAGGTTAACCCTACCATACTAATACTGTGAATAAATGGCACTTAGAATTCAGTATGCACTGGATCATTCATATCAAGACCAGTATGTGCCTCCAGGTATCCTTCTTTTGCAGGATACCTCATTGTTATGACCAGCATCGTGGACCTTGTGTTTTTGCAATATGGATGATGTTGGCTGTAAATTGGAGAGTTACATTGGGATAACAGCATATAGTATATTTTCTCTTCCTGAGGTCTCTTCATAGTGCCGCTGGTTGTGAATTATTATATTATTTATTATGTGCAGCCAGTTTCTTTCCTTAACGGATCATAACAGATGGGATTATATGGTCTTTCATGAGAACTAACACTAAAGTCTCATTGGAAAGGAGTGTGTGACAGCTCAATGACTGCTTTTGTGAATCTCCTGTCTTTGAATTCAGAAGATGAAAGGACAGAGTTGGGGGCTAGGAACAGGACTGAACTGGCAACTGGAAACACATGTTTGAGTAGTAGGGGTGATTTTTAGTAAAAACTCTCTTCTATCTGATTATCTGGTAATATGATTTTATATTGACACATGTGAGATGATAATATATATGTAACAAATGTTACCGTAAGGAGAAAATACATATTGTTAGTTGCCCTCTTTGTACTCAGATTTAGGTATGGATGCTGAAATATCTAGGTCTTTATTTTTTATTTTTTTGCTGCGGCCTTATTAATCTGTTTTTCCCACAAAGAACCTTATTTAAATGTCATTTTTTTCCTGACCTACACAATTTAGAATCTCAAAATATACTTACTGCTGCATCCCAAACAAGGTACTGTGTTGACTATTTAACTCATGCATGCAATTTACCAGAAAACGAACCTTTTGATGATGTGTGCTTGTATTAGATAAACTGACTCATAAGTCTACTGCCTGTCCCAATATAAGAAAATCATTCCTTGAGACATTTGAAAAAATAAGTAGGAGCTGTTGGATCAATATGTATTTTAAGTATTAAAAATTAATTTTGCCTGTAAGTTTAAAGTTAGTTTAAGCAGATCTGATCTTTCCTTCTCAGTAGTCTTGACATCCTTCATAACAAAATTGGCAAATAGCTATTTTCACACTTTCTAAAATTAGTAATGAGATGCAGTTATACTTGTGACCAGGTGTGCTTTTCAGAACACATATTAACATGCACACACTAGGGAAATCTATTTTATGTCCTGGGACCCTGTGCAGTGGTCAGTGGCACATCTCAGCAGTTTGGTGAGGAAGGCAAGGGTGAAGGTGTGACAAGAAGAACTTTATTGTAGGAATAAGACAAATTTAGGGTAGGGAAATCAAAATCAGTGCAATATTCCTTAACCATTCATTCTGCTCGACCCTAAACATGTAAGCAGTTACCATGTTCAGACTAAGAGAGAGAGAAAATCCTTAAAAGGGCAGAGAGGTGGGTGATGGCACAAGCAAAGAGGGGGAATGGAATGTAGGGAAATTAGGAAGGCTACCTGGGCTGAGAAAACCAGTTTTGTGGTACCACGAAGGGAGGGGTGGGTGGGTGGGACATCTGTGAAGGAAAAGAAAAAGAGCAAGAGAGGTTCCCACACTTCTGGCCTTGATGAAAGGCTATGGCTTGATTACATTTCTCTGTAATCTGAACCAAGGGCTACAGGCATGGAGTTGGGCCCCTTGGAGGGGCTGTGAAATCACTTCAGTTACTTGCTAGTACCTTCCACCAGATGACCGTCCTTACCCAATGTCTGAAGTCTCAGAAGTGAAAAAGCAGACAAAAGATGTATACCTCCCTTACCCTTTGGAGTACTTGATATATCAATTGAAGGAAGTTTTTGTAGCCCTGAGACTGATCTTGTGTCTCCTCTGAACAGTTGCACAAGGCACTTGCATAAGGGAGGAAAATGGTAGAGCCACTAAGCGTGTTGTCAATTTTCTGTGCAAGAGACTAGGAAAATTGGAGGGGGGAATTGGGGATAGATAGTGAGACTGCCAAGGATCAAGTTTACCAGTCTGTTTCCGCCATTTTGGGTGTGATGCATTGCAGGATTTGTGGGGCTAGAATGCCAAAACCAAGCAATGTTCCTCTTTAAAAGTAGGGTGTAGAAAGGTGGAAAGGGCTTTGAAACAAACTGTCAGTCTGTAGTTGTTCAAAGAGAGAAGCAGGACAAGAGAGCTGAATCTGTTTTCCTTGGAAGAAGAGGAACATTACAAGGCAGCCCACCAAGATAGCTCTCTAGCCTGTACTGGCACAGTGGCTTTCAAATGCTCTGAAGGAAGAGGAAAAAGTTGCAAAGAGATGGTCAGTTATCAGTTTTGTGCTGGCCTGGCACAGTTGTTCTTGATAGTGGCTGAAGTGGGGGTGCTTCACACAGCACCAAAGCAACAGCAAAACAAACTCAAGGTCAGGGATCAAAGTCACATGGGGTCCTGTGACTCAGCTTTCATACCTTTTTCTCCCTTTGAATCTTATGGAATCTCCCCCCTCCCCCCGTGGAGCTCATCAAACACCTTTCTTTTGTGACTTTGCTCACCCAGTGCCCTAAATGGCTTAACCTAATGTTTTGCACCTTATCAAGAGTCAGTGGCATTGCTAGGGTGCTGTGGGCTGCACTGGGTGACGCGCACGGGGGGTGACGCACACTGGGGGGTGACACGCTAAAATTGTGGTGGTTAGGGGTACTACTATCATGTTATATACGGTTGTATGTGGAATTTCCAGCAGAATGCAATGCAAAAAACCAGAGTGAAATATCTCCTTTCTATCAAAAGTTATGGCCATAAAACCAGAGAACAAAAAAATGCATGGAGCCCTATGGAAAGTGAAAGTGAGCTGTATTGCATGTTTACTCGCGAGTAGGCAAGCTTGCCTTAGTCCGACGGAAAGGGCAGGCCGAGAAGAATCCAACAGCACCAGAATGGTCCTGATCCAATGAATGCGGCCCCCAAAAACACCTGAAAAGAAAGTCCCTCCCTCCAAGCAGACAAATGTATTGAGCCCTATGGAAAGTGAAACTAAGCATCATGGTCGTGTTTACTTGCGAGTAAGCAAACATGCCTTGGTTGGTGGTCAGGCAAGGCAAAGGGGAATGTGAAGCTATTGAAATGGTCCTGATCTGATGGAACTGGAGCTCCAGAAGGCAGCCGCCCCCCCCCCCCCCCGGTAAAAAGGATCAAAGCAGAGGCTTCAGCTGATAAAGTGAACCTTTTTGAGACTTGCAAAGCCAAGTGGATCCAGACAATGCTCTGGTTTAAACAGAAGTTCTTAAATTGAACTGGGCATTGGGTAGGGCTGAAAACCTTACTGATTTTGGAAGGGGGGTGTAATTGCAGGCAGGCTACAGAGGAAATTAACTCCGTGGACCAGGGCTGGCTACTGCTTATTTAATTGTTTTACTTTAATTATTTATACCTATTTATTTTAATTTGCCTGATGATGCCACTTCCACCATGACATCACTTTTGGTGGGTCTTGGACAGATTGTCATTCTAAAAAGTCCCAGTGCTAAAAGTTTGAGAACTGCTACAGTAAGGTGTTAGTAAGCTGACACAGGGTGTGTGTGTGTGTGTGTGACTCTACAAGTTTTCATAATCACTAAAAAGTATCTTTCTAAAAAGTGGTCCCAGTGCTAAAAGTTTGAGAACTGCTGCAATAAGGTGTTAGTAAGTTGACAGCCTGGGGGGGGGGTGACACCACTAGTGACCAAAACCACTAAAATCACAGTTTGGAGGAATAACACCATCATGTTATATATCAATCAATGCGTAATTTAATGCAGAATGTGTTCTATCTTTGTTCTATCAAAAGCTACAACCCTAAAACCAGTGGGGGCAGAGTGATGATAAATCACCATGCCCACCACCTGGGGTGTTGCCCTGCCACTGCATGGGGGGGGGATGACGTGCTGGCATTGCATGGGGGGGGACGCAAACCCTAGTGACGTCACTGCATGGAGGTTCTGTCATCTGCGTCAGCAAAACAATACAAACTTGAGAAGCCACATTGTTGGGCCTGTGTCCTTTCTCAGGGGAAGGGAATGAACCTCCCAGTCTCCAGAGGAGATGTCTGGTGGCTTCCTGGTGCCCATGCCCACAGGATACAGCGATTGCTATTTTAGTGCCGCTGTTCCACTGGGTGCTGGAAAGCTTAGGATTGGACTGCCTGGAGTATTCACTGCCCCCTTCAAACATTAAGCCTGAAGAGCTCTGTGTGTCTCAGAAGCTTGCATTTTGTTTTTAAAACACCAGCTGCTTCAATCAAAATGATACTCTAACTTGTGTTGCTTCTTTTTTGAAATCCGACACATTGTGAACTATATTGGTCATGTTTGATTAGTTGAATGAATGGGTGGGTGCTTTGTCTTCCTCTCTACATCAGTCATTCTTTTTCTTTTTTTTCTTTCAAATTATAGGCAGAACTGAAAAGTGGAATCCTGCTTTTTCTGCTCAAAACCGGCATTGTTTCCACACGTGTGAACCTTTGGCTAGGATTGTCCTACTGTGATAGAAAATGGAATAAGGTTATTTTGAAAAAAGAAGGACTGGTAGTTTCAGCAAGTGTAAATGAATTGACAAAGCATGTGGTGCAGCCTGGCTTAGAGCAGCTGATTGTAAACTCTCCTGTTTACATCGGAGGAATCCCAGAAGAGATTCAGAATATCTTTGAAAAACTGAGATTAGAGCAAGGTATGTTACTAGTAGTGTAAAGTGACTTCCACATGCAGAAATTATATCATGAAGTTTTTATACACAAATCTGTGTATTCTGACTTGGCTTTTTACTTGTTCAACACATAAAATTGTCAGTACCTTGTTGTGCAATTTTTTGTGCAACAGCCTGTATAACAACACAAGATGCCATCACATTTGTGTGTGCAACCTTAAAATGCAACCTTTATTTCTTTGATTTAATGCGTATATTGATTTAATGGGAGACCCTTTGGGAATCCTGTTTATTTCATTTTTATCCTGCTCTTTCCCCAAGTAGATCAGTGCTGCGTACATGGATTTTCTCCCCCCTCCTTTATTCTCACAACAGCCCTGTGAGGTAGGTTAGGCTGAGAGCTAGTGACTGACCCCAGGTCACCCAGTGAGCATAATGACCCAATGGGAATTTGAACCTGGAGCTTCCAAATCCTCATCTGTACTGTACTGCTTTAATTATTTCATATCCTGTTTGTTGTACTTGCAAACTCTTTAACTGCCTAGTTTCAAAATTCAATATAGCACTAAACATACCTATCCATAATTCAGTCTAAAAATTTCCCCTTGCCCCTAAGAAAGGAAACAGTAATTAGAATTAACAAGGCCACAGTGTTGTTGTCAGAGGTCTGCAGTGATATATTTGAAATTAGCCTAGCATTAACCCCTGTGGAGTTCTTGCTGCCTTTGGCTATGAAGGGACAGGTGCATCAGTCAATGGGCAACTGTAGCCAAGGTCAGAGCTGGGATTCCAGCAGTGTCCCCTGTTCATCCCAACCAGGCCCTTAGTGGGGGTTCCAAAGGCTTTCACTGCCAGACTCTCTGAAGCTTCTAGGCCTTGGTGTTGTCCAGTCAACCTTCATGCATCTGGGGTTTGTGTTTAGTGATGTGCAATTTCAAGACCAAGTGAGAACATATAGTACTCCCTCTGCTCACCCATTTTGAAAAGAAATGCCAAATGAATGTTCTCCTTATGCCTGTATGGCAGCAGTATTTAGACTGGTACCTTTGTGATAATATTCTTTCAAGAGTTTTCCTGTTATTAGAATGAAGACATTTAACTTCCAATAACATAAAGTTATATTCCAACCTGTGATAGCTTTTCTCCTGTTCTGCTGTCTTTTGCCAAATACACAATATGAATTCATGAGATAGGCATAAAGCATAAGGGCTGATTTCTCCAAATCAGTATTTTCTTCCTGTTTTATTTTGATTTTGTTGATCTGTGAGAGTAAGAGGCAAAATTATTAAGGTCTTTCCAGGGAGGTTCAAATGTTGAAATCATCCATGCACATTTCCGTATGTTAGGAATTCACCAATGCTTGCCCCTGAGAAGTATCATTTTAAAAAAAAATCATTTCTCAAACATAATTTGAAGTTTAACATTTGCATCTAGCTTTCCTTTTCACTGAAATGTAACACTGCAAGAAGCAAAACATGATTTTTAATTAAGAACTGAAGCCCTTTATGTGATACTAATCCCTTACTATTTGCTAGGTTTTGGTGGCTGCATGAAGGATGTTAAATTTACACGAGGTGCTGTCGTTAACTTGGCATCTGTGTCCAGCAGTGCTGTCAGAGTCAATCTGGATGGATGCCTATCAAGTGACAGTGCTGTTAACTGCAGGGGAAATGACTCCATCCTCCTGTACAGAGGAAAAGAGAGGAGTGTTTATGAGAGTGGTCTGCAGCCATTTACAGGTACCACATTTGCCCCTGATGTGAATAGTTATACAATCTTAGTTCACCTTATTCATGTATTCTCACATTCAGACTTTTTATCTCTGCTTAAGAATATCTGTACCGGGTCATTGCTTCCAACAAAGGAGGATCTGTGTCTAGCGCCTGGAACCGTGGCCGCACAAGAGAACCGGGTAACTGATGTTTCTACATTTTGTTTCTAGAATAGTAGGTTGTCAGGTTGCCAGAATTTAACCCAGACTGATGTCCTTTGATTTTAATGGGCTTCAACACACATAAAGCTGTATCGGTGGTAATCTGCTTTTAATATATTAAAAAGTCTTAAACACAAATATTTATTGACTTAACTGTCACACCAGTTCAGAATCTTTTTGTCATAAAATGAGCATTTTTGCATTATACACTGAAAGGAGTTTTCTGCACATATGCTTTATTACTATAGGACAGGGGTGTCCAAAGTTTTTGGCAGGAGGGCTGCATCAGCTCTCTGACACTGTGTCAGGGGTCGGGGAAAAAAGAATTAATTTACATTTAAAATTTGAGTAAATTTACATAAGTTTACATAAATGAATATATTAAAGATGAACTTATATGAATGAATGAAGGTCTTACACAAAGCAAGGCTGGCCTTTCCTTTTCTACCTCTACTGCATCACAGATGTGAAACAGCAAGCAGTGGAGGGAGCCCTCATCCCACAACTCACACTAGAGGTCAAACAGTCGCCCTCAGGCTGAGAGCAGTTGCATCCGGCCAGTGTGGGCTCCAACAAATCTCTGGAGGGCCAGAGGCTCATTGGAGACTGGGGGCTCCCTGAGGGCTGCATTGAGAGGCTCCAGGGCCGGGGTTTGGGCACCCCTGCTATAGGAGAAAGAGGCACATAAAGTTAAGAAGTCAAGTCCATACTGGCACATCCCTGTTCAGCAGTGCAATCCTATGCACAGTTACTTGGGAGTAAGCCCCACTGAACACAATGGAACTTACTTCTGAGTGAACCTGGAGAGGCTTGCACTGTAAGTGGTGTAACCCAGGTTCCTAGGTGTGAGATTACGTGTGAGCCATTGAAACATTGCTAGTGATTCACCATTCAGAATCAGCATTTTAGAGTGTGTTTGAAAACCTTTCTGAACCTAAACCTACTGGCCTTCTGACTGTCCCAATTATTCCTGTTTCTTTGTAAACAAGTCCTGTAGTATGCATGCTTGCGTCACAAAAGCTGCTTTTTTTAATACCAAAGCAGAGTTTTGACTTGCAAATGTACTGCTTATGCAGCTGAATGCCACCATTTGGTCTGCCATCCCAAAGCGAGCAAATGCTGCCATATTTTTATCCTAATTGTCTGACCAGAGTCAGTTAGACCATAAATTTATATTTACAATCTGACCACAGCACTGAGCAGCAACATGCTCCCAAGGGCTGGAGAATAATTGCACTATTTAATTATTTTTGAGTCAGTTTTGTTGTGTCCCCTATGAGAAGACCATCTGCTATACAGTACCTTACCTTGCTATGTGATACATTTCGGAACTAATAAAATCAATATATTAATGTAGTATTGTCAGCAACCTGAAGCTTTGTGAGTGGATCACATTGTTACTTTCTGAAGGAGCTGCAGACATTGAAACATTTTGACATTTAGCATTTACATCCTTTACGCATACTTCCCTCCCCCTGCCCCAGATGATTTTGTTTAATGAGTTTAAGCAGTAAGGGCATAAAAAGAGGGATACTTGATGCTGAGAGGCTACAGCAATCCTAATCGCCAGGACTCTAGAGTACACATGCATTTATAGCAAAACTATCATCCATCATTCTGCCATAGAGTTCCTTGGGCCTTTCCTCGGCATCCTTTGTGCAGTCATCTGTGATGAAGTTGTTTCTGGCCAGATCTTTACTGGATATAGCAATATCTGATACATAGTTAAAGGTTATTGGAAACAAGATTATCAGTTTTACTCGGTTTGCTATGCTTACAAGAGCAAGCATTTGAAAGTTCTTTCAATCACCTTCATTTTTTACATCTTCATTTTTGAAATTATCTTCAGTGTTGTATGAACTGACCCCAAACAACACTAACATGAATAACAACTTGCAAAAGTTATTCTCCCTCCCTCCCTCCCTCCCTCCCTCTCTCTCTCTCTCTCTCTCTCTCTCTCTCCAGAATATGAAACTGTATGTTTAGATTTAGGTTGAATTTTAACAATAGTTTGTGACATCTCAGAGATGAAGCATCAAATGCCTGTATATAATCAGAATCTAATTATCTGGCCTTATTTGGCAACATCATTCTATTCTTTGAACTTATGCAGTCCACCATCTTCCTTTTGTGAGTGATTACTTCAACACATTTGGTACATTAAATGTTTTCCAAAACCCTGAACTAGACAAAGAAGAATGTTATGTAGATGGAGTTCTGATGGTTTTGAAATATAGCTAAAACTGAATGGCTCAAGATGTGCAGTCATATTAAATCAATGCTGGAAAGTTACAACTCTAATAAATTGTATTTATGCTAATGGTGAAACTGATTTACTGCAACTATTAAAAGTGAAGAATGGGGCAATAGTCTTCTTAGGACTGCTATTTTCTCTATTTCTCTTTTATCCTTTCACAGTCCCACAAAATGTGCCAATATCCTCAAGAGTTCACAGCATAAATGGTTACAACGCTCAGGTTACCTGGCATGAACCAGTTGGGGTCATAGGTGTAATTGAGAAGTATATTCTGAAAGCGTCCAGCGAAGATGGCCCCAACATACCCACTGTCAGTGCAGATATAACTAATACTAGTGCGCTCAGAGGTACGTATCAATAAATATTCTTTAAAGCAATATTTTTATACATATTGTTGGAGGCTGAGCAATTCTGCTCAAATATTTTATATGAATTTGTTGTGTGTGTGTGTGTGTGTGTGTGTGTGAGAGAGAGAGAGAGAGAGAGAGAGAGCAGAAGTCCAACTCAATATTGCTCAAAAAGGTGAGAAAACCTGATCTGGAATAAGAACATAAGAACAGCCCCACTGGATCAGGCCATAGGCCCATCTAGTCCAGCTTCCTGTATCTCACAGCGGCCCACCAAATGCCCCAGGGAGCACACCACATAACAAGAGACCTCATCCTGGTGCCCTCCCTTGCATCTGGCATTCTGACATAACCCATTTCTAAAATCAGGAGGTTGCGCATACACATCATGGCTTGTACCCCGTGATGGATTTTTCCTCCAGAAACTTGTCCAATCCCATTTTAAAGGCGTCTAGGGTAGACGCCAGCACCACATCCTGTGGCAAGGAGTTCCACAGACCGACCACACGCTGAGTAAAGAAATATTTTCTTTTGTCTGTCCTAACCCGCCCAACACTCAATTTTAGTGGATGTCCCCTGGTTCTGGTATTATGTGAGAGTGTAAAGAGCATCTCCCTATCCACTCTGTCCATCCCCTGCATAATTTTGTATGTCTCAATCATGTCCCCCCTCAGGCGTCTCTTTTCTAGGCTGAAGAGACCCAAACGCCGTAGCCTTTCCTCATAAGGAAGGTGCCCCAGCCCCGTAATCATCTTAGTCGCTCTCTTTTGCACCTTTTCCATTTCCACTATGTCTTTTTTGAGATGCGACGACCAGAACTGGACACAATACTCCAGGTGTGGCCTTACCATAGATTTGTACAACGGCATTATAATACTAGCCGTTTTGTTCTCAATACCCTTCCTAATGATCCCAAGCATAGAATTGGCCTTCTTCACTGCCGCCGCACATTGGGTCGACACTTTCATCGACCTGTCCACCACCACCCCAAGATCTCTCTCCTGATCTGTCACAGACAGCTCAGAACCCATCAGCCTATATGTGAAGTTTTGATTTTTTGCCCCAATGTACATGACTTTACACTTACTGACATTGAAGTGCATCTGCCATTTTGCTGCCCATTCTGCCAGTCTGGAGAGATCCTTCTGGAGCTCCTCACAATCACTTCTGGTCTTCACCACTCAGAAAAGTTTGGTGTCGTCTGCAAACTTAGCCACTTCACTGCTCAACCCTGTCTCCAGGTCATTTATGAAGAGGTTGAAAAGCACCGGTCCCAGGACAGATCCTTGGGGCAC
Source organism: Tiliqua scincoides (assembly GCF_035046505.1). Classification (NCBI taxonomy): domain Eukaryota; kingdom Metazoa; phylum Chordata; class Lepidosauria; order Squamata; family Scincidae; genus Tiliqua; species Tiliqua scincoides. The sequence continues at coordinate 253,707,019 of NC_089821.1, forward strand.
GCCGCTTTTCACCTCTCTCCATTGTGAAAATTGCCCATTGACACCCACTCTCTGCTTCCTGGCCTCCAACCAGTTCTCAATCCATGAGAGGACATGTCCTCTAATTCCCTGACTGTGGAGTTTTTTCAGTAGCCTTTGGTGAGGGACCGTGTCAAACGCCTTCTGAAAGTCCAGATATATAATGTCCACGGGTTCTCCCAAATCCACATGCCTATTGACCTTTTCAAAGAATTCTATAAGGTTCGTGAGGCAAGACTTACCCTTACAGGAGCCATGCTGACTCTCCCTCAGCAAGGCCTGTTCATCTATGTGTTTTGAGATCCTATCTTTGATGAGGCATTCCACCATCTTACCTGGTATGGATGTTAGGCTGACCGGCCTATAGTTTCCCGGGTCTCCCCTCTTTCCCTTCTTAAAGATCAGCGTGACATTTGCTATCCTCCAATCTTCTGGCACCGTGGCCGTTTTGAGGGACAAGTTGCATACCTTAGTCAAGAGATCTGCAACTTCATTCTTCAATTCCTTAATAACTCTTGGGTGGATGCCATCAGGGCCCGGTGACTTATTGATCTTTAATTTATCAATGAGGTCTTCAGGAATCTTCAGGAAGTGACTATAACTCAATGGTGGAAAGACCCTGTCTGAAACTCTGATGAGCAGCTACCAGGCAGGGTGTCTGAAACTCTGATGAGCTAGGTGGCCAATGGGTTTCCTTGGTATAAGTCAGCTTCCTCAGTTCACTTTCTGAGTTGCATTGACTCAGCTGATCTGAGAGTGTCATGGCTTGGCTCCTAGAGCTAGTTCCTTTATAATGGCTGGATGCTGGAGCTTTTACTCCACTTTCAGAGGGCAGTGGCCATATATTTTATGTATTAAAACAGAAGTAGTTGTGCATTTTGTGCAAAGGCTTTTGAATGATATATTGCTCAACTTTGTTGAGTGGTGTTTGCTGTTTTCACTGGAAAGAAAAAGATCCCTCTTGCAGTATCTGAGGTATTTCTTGTGTACCTTTTGGAAAGGGATGAAGCATGTCCCAACTTTCCAGAAGTCTCTTTGTTTTCTAATAAGTGGTTTACAAGAAATGTGATAATTGCATTTCATTGTTAATTTCATGTTGATTTAGGAGTTGGACAATAATCGTATATAAAAGTTAGCAAGCTAGTTGAGTCCTGCATCAAGAGTATCCTGGTCAAGACGATACATTTCAAGGACTTTTCAGTTCAGCCACATGCTTATACCTATTTAGTTACTGTTTGCTTAAAAAACACAAGAACAGATTTTGTCTGCACAAATATTTGGGAAATGACAGTTTTTCTTATCGATATCCAGAAGATAATCCTGTGCAAATAGCAGCATTTGTTATTTATTGCTCATGATTTGACATCAGCTATGTTCTTGATTTAAAAGGGATCAGTCATTCTTAAAGGGATCAGAAACAGAAATTGATGATTAAAAAAAAATAATCCTATACATAGAGCTGTTTTTTTCTTTCTTCCTGGTGAATAAGATGGAATAGCAGCCTAATTCTTACTGAACACAGTGGACTTAATTCTGAGTAAAATAAATAACACAATTTCCAAACACCTCTACCTATATATATATATTGGCCAGTATCCAAAAAGCTACATCTGGGCATAATGAGGTACTGTATTTGTGTTTTTTTTAAAAATAGAAGTCCTTCTTACCTTCATCATGCCGTATTACAAACTGTTTTTGAAACTCCTAAAGCAGTGTTTCTCAAACGGTGGGTTGGGACCCACTAGGTGGGTCATGACCAATTTCAGATGGGTCTCCATTCATTTCAATATTTGATTTTTAATATATCAGACTTGATCCTACCATGGTATGTGACTGCATTTGGGGAAACGTTACAGATCTGTACTTTTAACAGGCTAATATGGATATGCATTTAACAATGATAGTAAGTGGAACTTTATCCTGGGTAGGATTGCAGCCTAGGATTGTTCAAAATTTTCCTGCTTGGTGATGTGACTTCCAGTCATGACATCACTTCCAGTGGGTCTTGACAGATTCCCATTCTAAAAAGTGGGTCCCGGTGCTAAATGTATGACAGCCACTGTCCTAAAGAATTGGGGTATCTCAAATGTTCCGTGTCTGAGGTGGTCCAGTCCATACCACCTACATTTTCATGTGAACACTCATATGTCTGAAAGCATGTTCATGTGAAAAGTTTGTACACTCCAAGAGAAGGCTAAACTAGAAACTAGTATGTTGATATGTGAAACCTCTTGATATGGAATCAGATAATGGACTCCTTGTGTGAAAAACCAAGGTGGTACAGTTGCATGACATAAGTAACCTCCTTAGCAAGTTGACCATACAAATTTGTATTGGCAACCTTCAGTCTCGAAAGACTATGGTATCGCGCTCTGAAAGGTGGTTCTGGCACAGCGTCTAGTGTGGCTGAAAAGGCCAATCCGGGAGTGACAATCCCTTCCACACCGGGAGCAAGTGCAGTCTGTCCCTGGTCTGTCTCCCTGGCTATGGGCCTTCCTTCTTTGCCTCTTAGCCTCAGACTGTTGGCAAAGTGTCTCTTCAAACTGGGAAAGGCCATGCTGCACAGCCTGCCTCCAAGTGGGCCGCTCAGAGGCCAGGGTTTCCCACTTGTTGAGGTCCATCCCTAAGGCCTTCAGATCCCTCTTGCAGATGTCCTTGTATCGCAGCTGTGGTCTACCTGTAGGGCGCTTTCCTTGCACGAGTTCTCCATAGAGGAGATCCTTTGGGATCCGGCCATCATCCATTCTCACGACATGACCAAGCCAACGCAGGCTTCTCTGTTTCAGCAGTGAATACATGCTAGGGATTCCAGCACGTTCCAGGACTGTGTTGTTTGGAACTTTGTCCTGCCAGGTGATGCCGAGGATGCGTCGGAGGCAGCGCATGTGGAAAGCACTCAGTTTCCTCTCCTGTTGTGAGTGAAGAGTCCATGACTCGCTGCAGTACAGAAGTGTACTCAGGACGCAAGCTCTGTAGACCTGGATCTTGGTATGTTCCGTCAGCTTCTTGTTGGACCAGACTCTCTTTGTGATTCTGGAAAACGTGGTAGCTGCTTTACCGATGCGCTTGTTTAGCTCGGTATCGAGAGAAAGAGTGTCGGAGATCGTTGAGCCAAGGTACACAAAGTCATGGACAACCTCCAGTTCATGCTCAGAGATTGTAATGCAGGGAGGTGAGTCCACATCCTGAACCATGACCTGTGTTTTCTTCAGGTTTCTTCATGACCTGTGTTTTCTTCAAATTAATACAAAGAAAATGATTCACACATTCAGGAAGCTGAGGGTTTATTTTATCTGCTTTCATGCCTGTTTGTGAGAACTGTCTCTGTTGTGATCTCTATATTAATAGAATACAAGGTCTGTGTATCGTGACAGCCATATGTCTATAAATGGGAACCATGATAATTCAGGCAATAGGGTGAGCTGCCAAGATAGCTCAGTTTGGCATATTCACAATTCCTCTCAGAGAGTCTGGTAAGGCTCTACCCAAACCTTATAATAGCAGAATTTTGGGCATCTTATAAAAGAAAAAGAGCTGAAAAAAATGGAGTGGTCTTGATGTCATTTTTGCCTTCTTCCTGCTTTAGCAGGTTGATTGCAAAACGATTTACACAGCTGGGCAGGTCTGCAGGTGTCTGGAAACGTGTTAGATAGGTGGCTGCCTATTAACATATGAGTTAATGTAGAGGACATGGGAAACCTCACAGGAACTGAAACTCGGCTAGCTGCTAACTCAGGTTGTGCCAATAAATCACAGAGCCATAAGGGCAGGATTACTTGTGCTAGGAGCATTTGTTTCCTTGGTGGAAAAAAATGACTTCTGCTGGAAATATATTTTGTTATTTTAAAAGAGAGGGGCTGCAAATTTTATTTTGGTTTAAAATTCCTAAAGCAGAGTTTTAAAAACGGAGTGTTTTAATATAAATGTCTACAACTGAAAATGTGCTGAATTTTTTAAAAATATGTTTGCCTTTTTCATTCTGTGTTCACTTTTAGAGATGAATCAGCAAGAAATATTTTGCTGTTTTGCATTCATCCCCTGACTCTTTTCCATTGTATAGCTCAGGGCAGAGTTTTCATATGGAAAAAAAGTTCCCCATCAGTGCCATGATCTGAGAATTGGGCACAGGCTTTAGGCTTGTGTGTGCTCTCCTTACTTCCCTCATCGTGGAGGGAAGGTACTGTATTAGCTGGGGAGAACTTGCTAGTTTTAACAAACAGGATCAAGGAGATCCTGCACTGAAATATATACTGGATGTTCTAGTTCAGTAGATGTGTTCTTGAGGGGATCAGGGAAGGGACTATTTGGCATCTGCATTTAAGAGCTCATGTGAAGAGTTTGTTCACATGAATGCCGTCTTGCTGGAAGAGGGAATTCAAACAGTTTACAGGTCAACCTACCCTGCGAACAGGGATTTCCAGTTTTGGAGGTAATAATACACATGTCTTTTCTAACATCGGTTTATAACATCTGTTGGCAAAATTCTAACTCTCAGTTGAGCCGGTTCAGCCGTCCTTGTGCTGTCTCAGAGTGTTGCAGACATGCTGTGAAGTGCATTTGCAGCTACTCCTGAGTTGGCAGTGCTGTGTTCTGGAGCAGCACTGGCTGGCACACATAAGGTCGCCTGGGAGAGGGTGGCAGGAGGGTGTTTTGGGGGTGGAGAGCGCCATTTTGGGACAGAGGACGGCGGAACAGGGTTGAATTGTGACTGTGAGTAGGGCAGGATTGGCAGAGCGGGTCTCCGCTGTATCCTAACCCCCTTCCCAGCTCACCCAACATTACACTAGGCTTCCTGGATTTGCGCCAGCTAAATAACTGTTGCAAATTTGAGTAAAGCTAGGGCTTTACTTGGGGTAAGGGGAAATATATTCTCTTATTCTGAGGAGACCTCCAGCTGACTCCTGAGCTGCTTTGGATGCCGCATAGGCCATGTGGCCCCGCTGTGCCAGTGCAGTTTAAGATTGGACTGTGTTAGAAAAAGTAAAGGGTGACCTACCCTTGAAAAGCAGTTTTATTGTTTACTTACAAAAGGAAGCATAAATCTTTATCGTGCCTGGCAGTTGTGAGCCTTCTAGAGTAGTTACTATATTCAGATAGACCACATCAGATAAGGAACTTTTTGTCTAATGAAAGATTTTTTTTTTTAAGATGTAAGAAGTTTGAATGCCACTGAGACCAGAGTGTAGCTGAAATTGGACTGGAATTGAAATACAATAGTAGCTGCATTTTATGCAGTTATTCTAGCAAGTCATACGTGTGGGGTAATTATATGATATCTGCTGAAGATTCATATGTCTATGTGCCAGAGGGGAAATGACTTTCCTGAACACTTTTCCTGGACTTTTCTTCATCTGAACTTTGCCTCTTTTGCAAATGAGATTTCAAGCCTCAGCGAATCAGATCTGCAGTCAGACAAGTGGAAAAATGCTTTTCCTGCTCGATGCTCAGTATTTACCATTGTATAATCTGATACACAATCTAATGATTACTACTGCCAAATGAAACTGCCCATAATTTGTCTCCCTCCTATACATATCTCCAAATACTTGTGCTGTGATTGCTGGGTACAACAATTGTTTGCTCTTTAACTGATAACTAGAGGTGTTTGTTTCCTGTGAGTAAGTTAGGATTCCAGCCTAACACAATAGGCTTACTTCTGAATAAAATAAAATAACACCGTTTTCAAACACCTCTGCTGATAACTATGCAGGGAAGGGTCACTGAGCTACTTTGGTTCTTGAGTGAAATAACCTAGGCCAAAGGTTCCCAAACTGGGACATCATAAGGCTCCAGCCTGGGAAGCCCTGTCTCTTCCCCCTTAAAGGGAAAGGGGGATAGTGGCAATGCAATAACAATCACACCACCATTGGGGACAGAAGGGCTTTTTTCCACTTACCTAAGCCAGCACTGGTCTCCAGTGTTGGGGGAGGAGCCCTGCAGACGCCTGTGCTTGGCTCCCCATGCTTTAGGTGTTCTTGCAGGTGTTCTGCAAGAGTTTAGGGGAGGGTCATATATTAATTACATCATAGGGGGACGCGAGCACCCGGCCAGCAGTGTCGTGTACCATGTCAGTTGTCAAAAAGCTGATGGTGTGCATTGACGGTTTTAGCACCTTGTCAGTGTGCCTTGAGATGAAAAAGGTTGAAAATCTCTAGAAGGAAGATAGCATCTAGGAGTGTGCAGACTTTCTATCCAGAGGTATTGCAGATGGCCACTTATTGTTGGCAGTGTCATTCTTGATCTGTTTGTTCCTTCACAGAATATGAAATAAACCTAGCAACACAGTCTGTGATAAGTAGCATCAAAGGATGAGCATGATGTACATTCACTGGGAATCACAGAGATTCTTTCTTTCTTGCGGATGCTTAGGGAGGTCGTGATTCAGAACTGTGATTTGGAGGAGTGCTTCTCCTACTGCTTTTGCCCTCCAGCCTGCTTTCTTGGACATGATTTCCAGATACATTTGTTCTCAAAGCTGAAAGTAGAACTACAGGTTTTTTCCCTTCTAGGATTGTCACATCTTCCAGGGCTGAACTCGGGTACAAATTGAGTCTTGCCCACCCATGACCTGCAACTCACACTCCCAATCTCTTATAGTCTGTTGAACTCAGTACTTGCTGCTGTCGACCTGATGACTGACCTGCATGGACGTTGCTCACCCACAGAGACTGAGGAGATACGTATAACCCACCATTTGGGAATCACTGCCTAATACGAAGTGAGATGCTTTACAGCAGGGGTGTCCAAAGTTTTTGGCAGGAGGGCCACAGGGGGCCGGGGAAAAAAAGAATTAATTTACATTTAAAATTTGAATAAATTTACATAATTTTACATAAATGAATATATTAAAGATGAATTTATATGAATGAATGAAGGTCTTGCAATAACTCAAGGCCTATAAAAGGTCTTGCACAAAGCAAGGCTGGCCTTTCCTTTGCTGCCACTACTGCATCACAGACATGAAACAACAAGCAGTGGAGGAAGCCCTCATCCCACAGCTCACACGAGAGGTCAAACAGTCGCCCTCATGCTGAGAGCAGTTGCGTCTGGCCAGTGCGGTCTCCAACAAATCTCTGGAGGGCCAGAGGCTCATTGGAGACTGGGGACTCCCTGAGGGCCACATTGAGAGGCCTTGAGGGCCGCATGTGGCCCCAGGGCCAGGGTTTGGGCACCCCTGCTTTACAGCATCTGTAAGCACCACAACTTTTCATTAAAGATCTGTCAATAGGAAAAGATCACTTGGGACATAATCAGTTGTGAAAGGCATAGAGATAAAACGCTGCTTCTTGGCTGTTGCAATAAACTTTATAATGTTGCTTGAAAATATAATTTTTCATCAATTTAGATTAGTTCAAAATTTACACAAATATTGTCGATATACAGTATACATTCTGCTGATTACAAACATTTGACAAGATTACATATATTTCGTGTAATATTTAAGGGCCAAACGGCATGTTACATCAAACATGTTACTGTGTAGTTAGAGGATTGCTTTTTTGTCTCTGTAAAGCCCCTAGTTGGAACTGAGTCCACAGTGTAGAGGTAGGGAGAGGTTAACCCTTGACCTCGCTGTCATTTTCTTCCTGAAGTGACTATTTAAAACTGAAAGTCAGTGTCAAACTGCTTGCTAACTGGGCAAAGAGGCCTCTTTTAAAGTGCTAGCTCACTTATATTTAGCAATGGGGAGAGCACATATTTTTCAACCAGGAACAGCATATTTTCTAGTGGCTGTTGCTTGTGTCTGTTTTGTGTCTTAGCTTTAGACCAGGGGTGCCCAAACCCCAGCCCGGGGGCCACTTGTGGCCCTCGAGGGCTCCCAATCCGGCCCGTGGGGAGCACCCAGTCTCCAATGAACCTCTGGCCCTCCAGAGACTTGCTGGAGCCCTTGCTGGCCTGACGCAACTGCTCTCAATGTGAGGACGACTGTTCGACCTTTCACCTGAGCTATGGGATGAGGGCTCTCTCTACTGCTTGCTGTTTCACGTCTGTGATGCAGCAGTGGCAGTGAAGGAAAGGCTGGCCTTGCTTTGTGCAAGGCCTTTTACAGGCCTTAAACTACTGCAATACCTTCATTCATTCATATGTTCCATCTCAAATATGTAAATTTATTCAAATTTTTAATGTAAATTTATTCTTTTTTCCCCCGGCCCCCGACACAGTGTCAGAGAGATGATGTGGCCCTCTTGCCAAAATGTTTGGACACCCCTGCTTTAGACTGTGAGACAGAGAACCATCTTTTTGTTTATTTTGCTGCATAAACCACTTTGTGAAGCTTTTTGCTGAAAAGCACTATATAAATATTCTTAGTGGAAGCAGCAGTAACTAGTCATTTCAGGTACTCAGTTTTTAGTGGGAAAACATTATGGACCTAAACCATTTAATAGAGTGTTTCTCAACTAGTGGTACTTGTACCACCACTTGTACCACCGGTGGTACTTGAGGTGGTGTCCAGTGGTACTCATGGGATCCCCACACCCCCATCACCTGGCAGTGAGACTAGCAATGCAACACATTAAGTAGCAGTAGGAGGCTTTGCTCAGTGGACAGAGCTCCAGCATGCGCTTTTCACAAGCTCAGAAAACACTTGCATCCGTCCTGAGCCTCTTACTAGTGTTGGTTACATTGTGTCTGGTCTCCCAGTCTGGAAGTAACTGGCAATGACATCATTGCCAGTTACTTTTGGTGGTACTTGCAGTAGGTGGACCATTTGAGGTGATACAGTGGGGGGAAAAATGTTGAGAAACACTGATTTAATTCCATCTACGTATCTCTATGCTGAACTCTCAGGCAAATCACAGTCTTCTTTGTTTGCTACATGCAAGTAAAAGTAAGTATCTGACTACACCGTTATTTGTTTAATTTAATATGTAGTTTGGCCCTTATGCATTAGTAGATATTTGTTGAAACGGTGGGGCAATTAAGCCAATTAATGATTTCCATCTTTGAATTACTCTAGAATAAGCACATAAAAAGTAGGGTACAGCTGGCTGGGCATTCTCATCTATATACTATTAATTTTATACTGTTTGCTTGACAGTTTGGTAGTAATTGGGCTTTCTTAATATAATTCTGAAATTTCTTGTTTTAAATTGTGGTTTGTTATAGTGCTAGATTTTAGTATTAACCTAGAATGCTTGATATCAGGCAGAAATCTTCCCTACTGAAGACGTCCACGCTGTCTATTCTGGCAGTCTCTCCCTTCCCACTCTGTCCATTTTGGTGAGGTTTTTCCTGCTTGGAAAGCTTCCTGCACAGTAGCCACCTTTACTTTCAGAGGTGCTGTCCTTGCCTTCCAAGGATATGTTGCATTTGGCTGCTTTTTTTCCAAATCCAAACTTTTACATTTTTCCACACTTTGGGATCCGAAACCACTTTGCAAATGGGCATCATACCCCAGTTTACCAGCAGATTAAGCATGGGTGATTTCTCTTCTCCTTTCTCCCTCTAACCCTTGTAACAACTCTTTTTCCATTCTAAAATTCTCCATTCCTAAATATTTGTTTTAAACCACCTGCCAGTTATCGCCATCTCTCTCATCCAGTCATCTCTGGCAGAGGAAACAGCCCAGCTAGCTGCCCGACTTTCAGGCTCTCTTTGCAAATATTCTTCCACTCACAACCACTTCAATCTCTGCTGAACTGATGCTAGTTGTAAACATGGCCTTTACTTTGTAATTGCTTCTGAGCCACCTTTGCATCATTTACCACAACACTGTAATGGGGGGGGGGGGGAATGAGCAGACATTGCAATACCATTGTGTCTTGGGTTGCCAACAGACTGAAGCTATTCCTGGATAATTTTTTTTTCCTCCAACTCGTAGTACTGGAATTTCTTGGAGACCCTGTTAAAATATCTAGAAGTGCTTTCAGGAGTCACTAGAATTGATGCTGATTACTGAAGGTGGCTGACCAATCCTGGAGGAAGTCAACAAATACATACTGTCTTTTTAAGAATTAACAGCATAATATGAGAGTCACATGGCAACAGCCACTTGATTCTGTCATTTCAGGCTTGCTCTGGGGCAGGGGTGTCCAAAGTTTTTGGCAGGAGGGCCACATCATCTCTCTGACACTGTGTCGGGGGCCGGGGGAAAAAAGAATTAATGTACATTTAAAATTTGAATAAATTTACATAGATTTACATAAATGAATATATTAAAGATGAATTTATATGAATGAATGAAGGTCTTGCAATAGCTCAAGGCCTATAAAAGGCCTTGCACAAAGCAAGGCTGGCCTTTCCTTTGCTGCCGCTACTTCATCACAGACATGAAACAACAAGCAGTGGAGGGAGCCCTCATCCCACAGCTCATGCGAGAGGTCAAACAGTCGCCCTCATGCTGAGAGCAGTTGCATCGGGCCAGTGTGGGCTCCAGCAAATCTCTGGAGGGCCAGAGGCTCATTGGAGACTGGGGGCTCCCTGAGGGCCACATTGAGAGGCCTCGAGGGCCGCAAGTGGCCCCAGGGCCAGGGTTTGGGCACCCTTGCTCTGGGGCATAAACAGAGTAAGTGGAATGGTGGGCAGAATCACCTCCACTGTTGTGATTTTCTCTTTTTGGAGGGGCGAGCACATACACTTGAATTAATGAGTCTGTCATGCGTAAGATGCAGTCCTACTATTTATATCTCGCCTTTCTTCCTCCAATGAGGCCTCTGAGGCAACTTATGACATTTTAAAAGTACAATACAGTAATAAAACTCTCAGGACAGTGGTGGTCTTATAAGCACTCTCTGGCCTGGTCATTCTAAACCAGGGTAATTCCATCACTTTCTCCAAAATGTTGTGTTTAGGGACTGCTCATACTGTCAGAGATGCACTACTGCATTAACTCCCCCCCCCCAATGGCCAGATTAGGAAGTGATCTTTAGAGCGATACGGGGGGGGGGGGATAGGCTTTCAGTGAATGGAAGTGCCATGCCATCAGTGCTCCAGTTTCTAGCCACTTTTGAGTGACATTCACAGCAAGGAAGAACAATCATTTCATACATTCATCAGTCAGCACAGAAAATTTAATTGTCCATTGTCCTTGTCTAGGACAAGCATGGTGAGAGGAGAGATTTATTGTACCCTATTCTCAAATATGTGAGCTCAAAAGTGTCAGGAAATAATCTTAGCTCTCTGTGTTTACTAATTACACAATCTTTTGCAAGACTGATCTGTTGCAAAATCAAAAATTAATTTCAGTGATAGCTGCAATACTTGCTTGTCCACTGAGTGGCATGGAGTAGTCTATGAGTGCAGCGTTACATTTTGGTCACTTTCTTAAATGTTCCAACTTTGTTTGAAGGGCATGAAAAAGGGAAGGCACTGAGCTTGAACAGATTTGGGAAAGCGTATGGACTGATTATAAGGGGCGGAAAGCAGTGGAATTTGCCGTGCCTCTGTACCCCAGATCTGTGACGTCTTGTGTTATCCATCCATTTGCTTCCCTCTTAGTTCCTAGACAAGACCCAGCAGAGATAGCTAAAGTGCAGGTGTCATGTGAAACCTGAAAAGTTATTTTCAGATGGTAAAAGCAGAACTGGCTTTATCTGTAAAAGAAGGTTTTCAGATAGTTCCAGCCCCTTATTCTGTAAGGGTAGAGTCACATGATGGGCACCCCCACAGAAGCTTACTGCTTGGTAACTTCAGGCATATGGGAAGATGGTCCTGTGTAACATCCAGTCAAACAGGTTTCACCCCTTTCCTTGTGTATATCTCGGAAGCCTGTGGAATGGTGAGATGGCAGCATTGAACAATTCACCACATGGTTGAAGGCAACAAATGCCTGCCTTCCCATTCCTTACATTAAGAGTTTAAGCGGCTATGAGGTAGCTCTTGTTCAGCTCTATCCACACTGATCTTTCAAAAGGCCTAGCTTCTGTTTAAGCTGAAGGAGGTTGGAAATCCAGGCTGATATACTGTCAGGCAGTATTGCAGTATTTGTCAGGCACATCAGTATTGAAATCCTAGAGTAACTATGCATCGAACTGAGAGTTCTTGATCATATTTTGACAGATCTTGAAATCCTGTTTTCACTTTACATTTTCCTGATTCTAATATGATTCTCTTTAGTCATTAGTTATGCAAGTCTAAAGTCAGCTTTAACACATGATTAAAATTAGACTCTCTGGCCGTAGGTTTTGAGTCATCAGTGAATCTAATGTAAATGCAGCCGAAGATACAGATGTCAAAGCAGGGTCAGAATCAGCACCATAGAACTTGCCTCTAATTTTCCAATGATGGAAGGGAAAGGTTTGAAAGTGCATTCAATAAGCATAAGTAAGCATTATTGATGTTTTCAAAGTGTTAGCATACCATGTAATGCAGGAGTGTTGGCATCTCTATTAAGCTCTTTGGCACCAACAAATCCAGAGATCTCACCACTGAGCGCTAATGCATTTTGCATTAACGCTTAACACCATCAAAGTGTGACTCACTATAGTGGTCGGGTTAAAAAAGAGAAGCAAAAACACAGCCCAGAAGAAAATGCCTGAACCAGACCTTTAAATGTAGCTTTTGTGTTTTTGTTTTTTTTAAAGAACAATATCAAAAGGACCTCTTTTTTTAATTTCGAAATGCACTTCCAACAGTTTAATTCTACTAAAGTTTGGGGTACTGTTGCAGTCTTATATAGAGCTGCACTGGATTTTTGTACTTTTACATTCTGATATGAACTGTGGAGTTTCAAAAGGAGTGGAAACTCTCTAAAAAGCTTACTACCTTTTGCACTCTACTGCACGATTTCCGATCCCAATACTGTATGCTGCTCCTTGGAGCAACATTTAGGGCTTCTTTTTTCCTTATTGCTATGTGATCCCAGCCAATTAGGGATCATGTAGAGAAGGTGATGATACTACCTTTTAAAAATATATATATTTATTACAGAAACAGGACAGGGAAATGGGATAGACTTAGGGGTAGGTCTACACAGGTTACACATCAGGATAATGGCCTTGGGTTACAACATGCATTCTTTAAAAAAAAATTTAAAACAACGGCTAGAAAAAAAGAAATTATCCATGCAAATGTTACTTCATTTGTCATTATAATATTTACTAATTAATCTAAACAATCAATATTATTTATCTGAAATTGTCTATCCAGTCATAAAAAGGCTCCCAATATCTTCTTATTTTACCTAGATCTCTTTCATTCTTTCTGTTAAAACATCCATTTCTGCTATTAATTCTTATCGATTAATTTTATACCTATTAATTTTTCTCTATTTGGGACGTCTATAGATTTCCACATTTGTGCATTTAATATTATTGCCGCTGTACTAATATGTACAATAAGGTGTTTCTTGTGTTGGTCTTTAATTTCTGATATCACATTAGGAGGAATATTTTCAGTTTGAATGGTATTACACAATTCAATATCTCTTGTAACATTTTATGTATCGTATTCCAATATTTCTTTGCTTTCTCACGTGTCCACCACATATGGTAAAAAGTCATCTCAATCTCTTTACCCTTCCAACACTTGCTTGATGAAGCTGAATACATTTTTGCTATTTTCTCTGGAGTCAAATGCCATCTATAAAACATTTTATATAAATTCTCTTTAAAAGATACTGCTTTCGTTATCTTAATATTTATATTCCAAATTTGTTTCCAATCATCACTTGGTATCCACAAATTTTTTGCCCAGAGCACCATCGAGTCTTTCACTATCTCATTCTCCATTCTCCTCTCAAGGAGAAAGTTGTACATTTTTAAAATGTATTTTCCATCATCAGTCAAAGATACTTTATTGAAACATATCTTCTTGATATGATATTTTCCATCATCAGTCAAAGATACTTTATTGAAACATATCTTCCCCTGGGAGCTGGGGATAAGAATAGGCCCTCAGTTTGGCTGTACTTGTCGTAAGAGGCGTCTAAACAGCCACCGGGTAGATGGGACTCGTCAGCCTGGGAAGGCAGCTCATCTGAGAGAAGGAAAACTCTGATCCCAAACCTCCACTGCCTTGTGGCTACATCTAGTTATGGAAAAGGCTTCAGGAGTCAACCTTGAGGCAAAATCCGGAGCCGGAGTCCCTGAGGCAGTTCGTGGCTGAACACAGTCACTTTCTGGCAACTATTGCGACGTCGCTGGAACCAACCGTATTGGCTTCTGCCTTTCCATTGGACCATTTCAGCGACGTGGAGAGGGGGGATTTGCTGCATGGGTAACAGCCTATCCTCCATACCTACTTTACTTAGGCTTCGCGCATTGGAGAGGACACTGTTCCAGAACCACCATTCAGAGCGTGACACCATAGTCTTCCGAGACTGAAGGATGCCAACAATCTTCTTTGCAGAGACCTATTTTATGGTCTTCTCGTATTCTTGATCTTAGAAGGGGATGATATTACAATCAGATCTGACTATATGAAATCATATGAGGACAACTTAAGCTACTAATGCACACCAAATATTGTAGGTGTAGGGACCATATCTCTATTGCCAAAGCAACTTGGGGTGCAATCCTAACCCCTTATGTCAGTGCTTTCTGGCACTGGCACAGCGGTGCCAATGGGGCATGATGTGCATCCTGCAGTTGGGTGTCACTCAGGAGGCCTCCTCAAAGTAGGGGAATGTTTGTTCCCTTACCTCAGAGCTGCATTGCCCTTATGTCAGTACTGGAAAGCACTGACTTAAGGGGTTAGGATTGTGCCCTTGGTCACTTTCCATTGTACTGTACTGTACTGTACTGTACTGCTACACTGTACTGAGGGAGATGCACACTCCCTCATCCCAAGAGTGCAGGTGCACATCCTTGACCTGCTGAGGAAAAGACATGGTCACTCTCAGCTGATGTGGCAAGAGTTCAAATGCAATCTTTCATTCTCTTTACTGTAATTCAAAGATAATCACAACTATGCTTATCTTTCATTCTTCCAACCATGCTGGAATCCAGATGGGCTTGGCTAGGAGGGATGTCTCGGTTGGAGGCCCTACTTGCCCAGGGAAATGGGGGGGGGGGCAGTTTGGCAAGAGAATTGCAGGTTCAAATTGTTAAGCCCTAGGCCCTGTGCCTTCCTCTTCCCCCACAGAACTCCTTCAGGGTGATGGCCTCACAAAAGAGGCCCCCTGGAAAATCCCTCCTGGGGGACTCTTTCCACTCTGCTCCGCCTTGTCCCCACCAGTCCCCCTTCCCCTTCTCCACTCTAGTATCTCTCCTGCTCACTACTTCTTCTCACTTCCTTGTGTTCTGCTTCTCCTCTGTGCTCCTTTTGTCATCCCTTGTGTCTTTCCTGGTTTTTCCTTCTCCCTTGTCTTCTCCTGTTTTCCTCTCCCTGTCCCTTGCCTCACATCCCTTGTTATGGGCTTATGTCAGCTCCCAGCTGCTGTCACTGGGGCTTGATGAAGGCACAGCTTGCCACCAATTAGCTGTGTGGCTGAGGTGATCTGTCATGGTCAGATGCCACCACGGAAGTTCCAGATGGGCCTCAGGCATGCTGGCTTGCTCAGAGACATTGGTGATCTGCAGCTTGCCACAGGGTTTCATTACCACCAAACAGCATGGCAAAATGGGATCAGCAATGGGGATACCTCCTATGAACATTTTCATACCCGTTTGAGACCTCCCTGGAAAAGTGTTCAGAAAAATCAGACATCCTTCATCCCAGTTGCAACTCTGATCTGCTTTTATAGGAAAAAATAGTGGCCTCTTTCCTCTTTGAAATAGTGGTGTCTTGTTCTTGTTGCACTAATTATTAGGAGACATGCTATGGGTCATGACTGGCTTCAGGGCACTTCCAACAGCAGCAAAAGAGCACTCCAACAGAATGCCTAAACCAGGAAAATGAAACAATCTTATCTGCTCTGTCTCCATCTCATCAGATCTGCATTCTGTCCTATCTAGAACTGATGTGATGCATGCTAACACCCTAACCCAGCAACCTGCCGTAAATTATGCATGCCAGGGTGGCAGCTTCATAATGCACCCTGGTTTTATAAACAACAGCACCACAAGGCCTGAAGACAAGTTGGCAGAGCAACCAGGGTTACTTTGGTTGGGAGAAGGACTGGAATGGGAGACAAGTCGCACTCTTCCTCTCACCTGCATAGACTAGCCCCCACCACCATATTTTTGCTAGTTCCATTAAGAGTGACTTTGAAAAAGAGCAGTTTTGTGCGCAAAATGGAAAGAGTGTGGGGATATCAGCAGCAGGACTAGAGACTTGCATCCTGTGCCATCCTAACTTTTTTTGGTACTATTTTGGAGAAGGCCTTGCAGCTTCCTTTATCAGCCCAGCATGGTGCACATGATTTATTTCAATAACTTTTAATAAAGCAATTGCAACTACAAGGCAGCACAGCAGAATTAGCTCACCTTGGGTACAGCATCTTTGTAAGTCCATTATTCAAACCACTGTATGCTCCTTTATCTATCGGATCACTCTTAATGAGTCACTGACATATAAGGGAATTTATCATATCTGACTAGTTCCAGGATTACTATCATGGATTCCAGTTCCATAACATACTTATATGCGTTCATGATATAAGGAACAGAATGCATTGTTAGTTATTTTCCTAACAGCATCGCTCATTGAATCACAAACTTGTGTTTAAACCTGAGGAGTCTAAACATCAGCTTGGAAACTCAGCAAGGGGGTGCTGCCGAAGGAAGTATGGCCTGCAGATCAAGAATACGCTAACAACTGATCTTTTGAATACATGCCTTTTTGGATTATGCCCAATGTGTATTTTCACATTGGTTGTACTTTTGTTTCAAAATGGCTGCAGCAGGTTCAGAAAGAGAGAGACTCCTAATAGTTTACACTCAGATTGAGGGAGGTGGGCAGAAAATAGCTAAAGAGTAAGGCATCAGAAAGACCAGATGTTATTATGTGATGCATGGATTCTTCAGAAAGACTTAGATGAGGGTGTTAGCATCACTGAGGGACTCAAAGCAGTCCTGAACACAGAAACTGACTTTTGTTAAAAGTTTTACTCAGACAAAGAAAGAACTGCAGCCGTTGTTACGTGGGCAGAAAACAACTAGACAGGAAAAGGAGCAGTTAAAGGAAAGGCAATGTAGGAAGGAGAATAACCCACAAGCTCTTAGGGAGCAACTCCCCTACTGCTGGAGGCCAACATGCACAGACTTGCTGAATATGTACATTGGGTAGCACTGCTCAGATACTGTTGCCTTACCAACATGGGGAATGTCCATCTCTTCCTTACATCTGACCCCACTGGCATCACTAAGTTATTGGTCTTTGACTATTTTCTCTCTGTTACTTCAGTCACATTTTTTGAATGTAAGTAGTAGAATGCAGCATCTGAGCTTGTCCTTAAAATGTGCAGAAAGCACTGCAGTAGGTAGGAATGAAAAAATGCACTTTTTTCTTCACATAGTTCAATAAGCGACTTTTCCCTCCTCTCTCAGCTGCCAACCTAGCTGTTTGGCGAGCATCCACTGTAATCTGTTCTCCTTCATTATGTTAATCTGTGGGCGGAAAGATTTCTGTCATCTTCAAATCGCTTGTACAGCAATGGTAAACACCTTGGCCTGTCTGTAATTGGACAGGTGTCTGCATTGGTGTCACCCAGCTTTTAATTCAATTAAAGAACTGGCTGCTCTGCTCTCATTACCCACTCATTTCCTCTACACTTCCAGTCAGTCAGTGAAATTTACACTCTGCGCCTGCCTATCCTGGAGTACAAAGTCAGCAGCCCCATAGCTAAGATCAGCATTGATGTTCACACACATCCATTTATAGCTGAGCAAATTTAATTATGCATTGTTATGAAAATATCCTGAGACTGTCATAGACACTTGCAGAGAGATTTTGAAACAACTTTTATTATAAAACACAATCATGCACTAGTTGTGACAGCTGAGTAGATGATGAGGGATCTGGATCCCCAAATCTTCCCAACACCCTGCATTCACCCTCCTTTTTGGCCACTTCTCCGTTTCCCCAAACACATCTAGATATGGCCAAGTATAGAGTTGGCAGACAACATATAAGGAGCTCCACTGCAAGAGTTACATGGGCATATTTTTAGATTAGATTATATAGTAATGATCATGCAAAAAAATACTTGAATTCCCAAAGTATGGTAACTCCTATTTGATAACCAACAGCGTCATGTCAGTGTTTAAATCTACATCATTTGTTGTATACAAAAACAGAATCAATATATTTTGACATATTAAGAAATAAATATATTCCATAAAGCTTATACATATAACAAAATAAAAAATAAGGTCAGTTGTGCTTAGACTGTTCTCTTTTATTCATTGGGCTTACAATATCTGTCAGCAGTTTTCAGATCCTTGTCTTTGCAATGCAGTGAGGTTCTTCCTTTTCAAAGAAATTTACATCATACCGTAAGTTCCAGTCCTTAAAAATTCCACAGGGTAGATTACAGGCAGTAAATCAATTGAAGGTACCACTCTTTCTGCCCAGTGAAGGGAACCTTTGGAAATAAATTAAAATTCTAACACAGACATTTTGACACAGTGACCCCATGAAACTGAATAATGTCATTTGTTAAATATGGATGTAAAGTTACGAGTGTAGCAGCGAACTGAAATCACACCCAGCACAAAGGGTCCACTTGGTATGCAAGGCGAGTATTCAGTTTTATTAAAATAGTCCATATTTAATTATTAGTAATATTTAATTTAGTATCTGTTTAGGAAGACAAACCTTGAGGCTTTATTTTAATTTATCTGAGGTAAATGAAGAAAATGCATAAAAACCAACACTATTGTACCATCAGGCCCAGGTTCCTAAAACTACTCAGCATTAGACTGTCTCACTGAGACATTACTGTTGCTGGACGGCATATAAAATGAAGCTGAGATATCCGGTGTTTCTTTTCTCTCTTTCTTTTGTGCTTCTATAAAATAGGGATGAAATAGCACTTCTGTACTGTACTCTAACTACCCAAGAAACCTTCAGATGAAATACTTACCTGTATTCCCAAACAGGCATATAGATGAACAGCACCCAAGGGATGCTCAACCACAGAGCTGACCTTTAACCCCTTTGTCGTATACGTCCAACTAGAGTGGTTCAAGAATAGGAAAATGGTAGTTCAGTTATTAGTTATGGGTTAAGTGGGGATCCTAATTTATATATCAAAATTGAGGGCTGGTAGCTATTCCTGATGTTTTAATAAAGAGGTCTGATTAATATGTGCCTTAGCTCAGAATTATGGAGTGACCTGTGTAACTGTTTTGCACTTAACCTCAAGGTGTTTAAATACGTGTCCCACATGCATACCATTAGTACACCAGTGATTTGTGGCCTGGACAGACACACTACTGATATCCTTCCCCTACGTGTAAGGAGGCCTGTTAGAGTATTGAATGTGGTTAGAGTATTGAAATATTGTGGACTATGCATAGAACCTTACATGAGAATGTGCTTTACCTGTAGCCTACATCCTATAGAGACAGTTTCTTGGGTGTGGTCTAGTCACTAGACTCTAGTGTATGAAGTGTAACTGTGATGGTCAACTCTGAATGCAATATGATTATGAGGGACAACCTACACTTTGGTACTTAAGCCCCAATGGCTGCCATGTGGCCCGACACGGAGCTCGGAATCTGGTAGAGATGAGCTCCATCAGTCCTGCCCTCCTCCCTCCCTCCTGCTCCCTTCCCTCAGAACACCACCTCCCCATCCTGGAAAATCTCTCCCCACCTCCCCCATACCCCCAACTACCTCTCCACTGCCCTGTGGCTCAGGCATGGGGGAACCGCTGAGCAGTGGAGCACCAGCATTCCACCAAAAGTAGCCCAGCGTGAGCTTGTGCTGGGCTAGCTCTGGTGCTGGGCCAGCACTAAGCCCCGCAAACATGCCTTATGGCATGGTTGTAACAGTGTGTGCCGGCAGTAAGCCAGCGTAGCCAGGATTGGGCTCTAAGCTATACACATAACAGCTCAATCATATCCAGGATTAGGCTGCTGGCTGGAGCATATGGCAACAGCAGAATACACTTCCACTATCCCAATTGACAGCATGCAAAACTCTCTGTCAGCAGTCACTGTGGGAGCGCTGCTGCAAAGGGCAGCTGCACACCCTGGCCATTGCTGGTTCCTGCTGCGCACACCACAGCAGGTAAGGCAGCAGCATGGGCAGAGAGTGGACGAAACTGGGCAGCAAGGAGGAGAGAGAGGAAGCTGCAGGAGTGGGTAGATCTGGTGATGATGGTGCATGCTGGATTCTATTCCCTCATTTCACAGCCTCCCTGTCCCTTTTTTCTCTTCAGACCTCTGCCAGTTGCAGAGCTGGCACAGGTCCAAGAAGACAAATTAGTGAGCAGGAGACTTATGGTGGGGTAAGGGGAAATGATTCCCCTTTTCTGTCCAAAGTGTCCTAATCTACTCCCCACAAGATACAGCATGCTCATTTTTGGTAGGGATGCATTGGTGGGGAGATGAGGATAAGCAGTAAGTATTACTGTAATTTATTCTTCTGAACTAGCACCAAAAGTACTCCCCTAATACACAGCTAATACTTAGGACTCTAAGGGCACAATCCTAACCAGGTCTACTCAGAAGTAAGTCCTATTGTGTTCAATGGGATTTATTCCCAGGAAAGTGAGATTAGGATTGCAGCCTATATGCTTTACCAGTTCCATTGCTCTGACACTGCAGCAAACACATCGGTTTATAAAGTTACTCTGAAATTTAGGAGATCAAGGGATTTTTTTTCTATTTATGCTTAAATCAGGAGTTATAAATAATGGGAAAGATTTTTAAAAATGTAACGTCATTTAATTTATTGATTTCTCATCCGGGGGAGGGAACAGAAAAGCAAATGTGGAGAATATAGTTGATTTATTTTTGAGATGTGTTGCCCAAATTGAGAAATTAGTTTAGCTGAGAAGGAATGAAAATGCTTCATTAGCCCCTAAAACCTGGACAAATAATTGTAATTATTTCATTTTCCATGGTTTTCCCCAATGAATGTTAAATACTGCTACACTGAATTTTTCCTCAAGCGAAACTGTGAAGCAAAATTGTTAGATTTTCACCTAGAGAAAGCATTAATATCCATGGAATGATGGGAGAAATTTTTAAAGATGATATGATGGGGGGTACTTTGTTATTGAATTTCACCTAAATCAAAACTTATGATCCCTGTTCAGATATTCTGAAATTGGGTATCATCAGTGCACTGTGGAGAGACTGGTCAGTGTCCACTGGTCTTGCTCCGAATCTGTATCCATTTATCATTTATCGCACACACAAGCTGTTTGTGCAGTTCATGCAATTTGATCCTGTGTATAAAAATGTTATAATACATGTGGAGATTTTAGTGGTGGGGTCAATGTGTGCAGTATCAGATCTCTCTCCACATGTTGATTGTACTCAGTTTTAGAACACCTGTTGAGAATAAGGTGGAATATTTGTTTGGACCAAACCTCTGTGAAATTTTAAGGTGATTTGATTCTTTGGTGGTGCTCATATCCTTAAGCCTATTGTAAGCACATTATGTACAACTAGGCTCCCTGTTATGCTACATGATCATCATACAGTATATATCTGCATGCTCTGTGATCCTTGTCTACTGTACACCCGCACACACAAAGTGTTGCTTCTTTCCTCTGCAGGCATTCTGACTGGCTTGCAGCCCTTCACAAAGTATGCTGTAACCCTAACGGCATGCACTTTGGCTGGTTGTACTGAAAGCTCACATGCCTTGAACATCTCCACTCCACAAGAAGGTAAAGTAATTTCAAAGGTCTTGACTTCCACATTTCAGTCATGAATAATAAAATAGGAGAGGAGCTAAATGCTGCAAAGCCATTTGCTGGAAAACCCCATCCTAATTTGATGACAAAGTGCATTGCCAGACCATAATTGCTCCATTTTTTGGGGGGTGCTAAAATGAATCAAACTCCATACCCTTTAATGACATGCATCTTTAATAGCTGTAATGCAGATTAATGGGCTTTTTAATTGCTGTTACATTGTTCATGCAAGAGCCTTGTCATTAATATGAAGCATCTGAAAGATTAATGAAAGCTTCCTCATTTTACTATGGCTCAGAAGTAAATCTAGAGACAGTCTGACTAAAAAGAATTGATTGTATGGCACAGTATGAAATTGAGAATCAAACGGTTGATTTCCATGGTCTCTTTTAACTGCTAAACACCAGCACAGGCAACAATTATTTCAGCCTGATGGAACCTCAAAATGCCAATTGGGCCGTTTATTAATCTGTTGTACTTGAAACTTAAAAGTTGCAAGCATAAATTATCGTTTCTGAAGCTGGCATTAAGCATAAGAGCAGCAAGAAAGAGAAAATATGTTCCAGTTCTGCCTTTAGAGACCAGCTCAATAACTTCTGTGCATCTATTACTGAAGAGAGAGTTCTCAAATGATTTGCAGTATATTTATCTTAAACATAAAAGAAAATTACTTGAGCCAGATTTTAAACTTAACCCAGTCTAAATCCACAACTTTCCTAGTGAAATCAGAATTACTTGTTTTGTTGGTGGTAAATTTATACCGTAACAGTAAAGAGAAGGATTTGGCTCTAAACATGGCTTAATTTGCTAAAAATGAAACAGATTTTTCTGTTTCAAAAGGCAGTCTTTTAAAAGTATGTAGCTTTCTTTAGAACTCTTCTTGCTAATAACATTCGGTGCACTCTCACTATGAGTGGAAGGAAGTCAGAATCACTCCAGTTAGTCCCTCCCTGACCTTTGTGCATTGATCTGAAACTGGGTTGAGGAGGGATCCTGATCACATACTGCCATAGTTCCCAAACTTTTGAGCTTTGGGACCCACTCTTAAAAATGACACTCTACTGAGACACACCAAGCTTTACGGGACTAAAAAAAAAGTGTTTCACTTTACCAACTGCTCAAGCTCTGTTTCTTTCCTTTTTACTATTTACGATTGGAGGGGAATTGCATTTGTTGAACTGGAGCATTTCTGGAGCGTTTGTTGAGCTCCACATTCATGAGATTGGGACCATTTTGATGGTGAGGATTCTAAAGGCTGCTGCAGCCCTAAAGGCAGCTGCTACCTGATTTATGAATGTCAAGGGGTATGGTTATAATAGTGATTGGGCAGCAGTGCTCTCCCAAGTAGCAGCTTGTTTAACTCTTGATGTCCCCTACATTAACAAACGTTCTCTTACCCAGAGGAGACCTCCGCAACTGCCCCCCCTTGCAGAATGCGGCATTAGCTATCACTGCATTGGTGAGAGGAAATAGTAATATTAAGCTGTAGAGCAGTGGTCTTCAACCTTTTTTTGTGCCACAACCCATTAGTTATTTGATTTTTCACTGTAAACCACTTTATGAACTTTTGTTGAAAAGCAGTATATAAATACTGTTAATAATAACCCCCCCCCAAAAAGTGTGAAACTGGGGATCCACTGCTGAGCCTGCCCCCCCCCCAGGGACCAGATCCACCATCCTCTTACACCGTCCACCCCATTTCCCCCTACCTCTTGTGTTTTCACAACTACCCTGTGAGGTAGTATCCTGAACAGGGCCAGCCTTTGGAGCTGTGGGTCAAGACAGCAAGAAGAGGCTGTGCAGGATTATATCAAGAACTCAGTTTTGATAAGGCAGTACCATGATTGGATTGGATCCAAACCCTCTCTTTCAAAACACAGGCTTTGAAAGGTTGCTGCAGCCCCCTAAATGAGGCTTTGTGACCACACTGGGGTAGTGACCCTCAGGTTGAAGAACACTGCTGTAGAGCATTGATTTGAAATTTATGCTTTAGTATGTTTTGAGTTGGAAGGCTCATTCTCAGTTCCTAAATTTAGTTAATGTCTCCTAACATGTTTGAAATGCACTCATTGTTACTTTAGTGAATTGGTAAATTGATGATCGGTTGCAATTGCCAAAGAAAATTAAATTATAGGTTTCTTTGAAAAACAATTTGTAGATATACAATACAAGTACTTCAGTATTAACATTTACATAAGAACATAAGAAGAGCCCCACTGGCCATAGGCCCATCTAGTCTAGCTTCCTGTATCTCACAGCGGCCCACCAAATGCCCCAGGGAGCACACCAGATAACAAGAGACCTGCAGCCTGGTGCCCTCCCTTGCATCTGGCATTCTGACATAGCCCATTTCTAAAATCAGGAGGTTGCACATACACATCATGGCTTGTAACCCATAATGGATTTTTCCTCCAGAAACTTGTCCAATCCCCTTTTAAAGGCATCCAGGCCAGATGCTGTCACCACATCGCATTGCTGAATATAATATTCAGGTGCTTTTCACTAATATTTTAAACTTTTTTTCCTTTAAAATAGCTGTAGAACACTCAAAACAACCATTCTAAAGGTGATTCAGAAAATAATCTCCTTTATGCAAATGCATTGTCATGTATATAATGATTTTATTTCACAAAGTAATTATGTTTCACAAAGTAATTTATTTCACAAAGTCAAATAAAGCCATGGGGAAACATGTATTTTATTCCTCAGAAGGATTAGACACAAAGTCAATGTAAGCAGTTTCTGTTTCAGGTTGTTCATGTTGTATGCATAGTAACAATACATTGATGATACAGAAGACTGACAACAGTCATACTCTCCAGCTTTCAGCATTTCCCTATTGAACCATTCATCATGTAACATGTACATTGCCAACCCATATTGGCTGATGCTATGCAAAAGGCTTGTGAAATATCAAGCAGTTTTCCCAGATCCACATGGCTGAATACAACTTAGAGCAGTGTTTCTCAAACTGTGGGTTGGGACCCACTAGGTAGGTCACGAGCCAACTTCAGGTGGGCCCCATTCATTTCAATATTTTATTTTTAATATATTAGACTTGATACTACCATGGTCTGTGATTGCATTTGGGGAAGTGTTACAGACCCATACTTTTAACAAGAACATAAGAACATAAGAACAGCCCCACTGGATCAGGCCATAGGCCCATCTAGTCCAGCTTCCTGTATCTCACAGCGGCCCACCAAATGCCCCAGGGAGCACACCAGATAACAAGAGACCTCGTCCTGGTGCTCTCCCCTACATCTGGCATTCTGACTTAACCCATTCCTAAAATCAGGAGGTTGCGCATACACATCATGGCTTGTACCCCATAATGGATTTTTCCTCCAGAAACTCGTCCAATCCCCTTTTAAAGGCGTCTAGGCTAGACGCCAGCACCACATCCTGTGGCAAGGAGTTCCACAGACCGACCACGCGCTGAGTAAAGAAATATTTTCTTTTGTCTGTCCTAACCCGCCCAACACTCAATTTTAGTGGATGTCCCCTGGTTCTGGTATTATGTGAGAGTGTAAAGAGCATCTCCCTATCCACTCTGTCCATCCCCTGCATAATTTTGTATGTCTCAATCATGTCCCCCCTCAAGCGTCTCTTTTCTAGGCTGAAGAGGCCCAAACGCCGTAGCCTTTCCTCATAAGGAAGGTGCCCCAGCCCCGTAATCATCTTAGTCGCTCTCTTTTGCACCTTTTCCATTTCCACTATGTCTTTTTTGAGATGCGGCGACCAGAACTGGACACAATACTCCAGGTGTGGCCTTACCATCGATTTGTACAACGGCATTATAATATTAGCCGTTTTGTTCTCAATACCCTTCCTAATGATCCCAAGCATAGAATTGGCCTTCTTCACTGCCGCCGCACATTGGGTCGACACTTTCATCGACCTGTCCACCACCACCTCAAGATCTCTGTCCTGATCTGTCACAGACAGCTCAGAACCCATCAGCCTATATCTGAAGTTTTGATTTTTTGCCCCAATGTGCATGACTTTACACTTACTGACATTGAAGCGCATCTGCCATTTTGCTGCCCATTCTGCCAGTCTGGAGAGATCCTTCTGGAGCTCCTCACAATCACTTCTGGTCTTTACCACTCGGAAAAGTTTGGTGTCGTCTGCAAACTTAGCCACTTCACTGCTCAACCCTGTCTCCAGGTCATTTATGAAGAGGTTGAAAAGCACCGGTCCCAGGACAGATCCTTGGGGCACACCGCTTTTCACCTCTCTCCATTGTGAAAATTGCCCATTGACACCCACTCTCTGCTTCCTGGCCTCCAACCAGTTCTCAATCCACGAGAGGACCTGTCCTCTAATTCCCTGACTGTGGAGTTTTTTCAGTAGCCTTTGGTGAGGGACCGTGTCAAACGCCTTCTGAAAGTCCAGATATATAATGTCCACGGGTTCTCCCGCATCCACATGCCTGTTGACCTTTTCAAAGAATTCTATAAGGTTTGTGAGGCAAGACTTACCCTTACAGAAGCCATGCTGACTCTCCCTCAGCAAGGCCTGTTCGTCTATGTGTTTTGAGATCCTATCTTTGATGAGGCATTCCACCATCTTACCCGGTATGGATGTTAGGCTGACCGGCCTATAGTTTCCCGGGTCCCCCCTCTTTCCCTTTTTAAAAATAGGCGTGACATTTGCTATCCTCCAATCTTCTGGTACCGTGGCTGTTTTGAGGGACAAGTTGCATACCTTAGTCAAGAGATCTGCAACTTCATTCTTCAATTCCTTAATAACCCTTGGGTGTATGCCATCAGGGCCCGGTGACTTATTGATCTTTAATTTATCAATGAGGTCTGAAACATCTTCTCTTTTAACCTCTATCTGACTTAACTCCTCGGTTAGGAGGGGCCGTTCGGGCAGCGGTATCTGCCCGAGGTCTTCTGCCGTGAAGACAGATGCAAAGATATGTCCTAAGCTACTATAAGCTACTAATAAGCTACTATGTATATTATTTTAACAATAATAGTAAATGGGACTTGCTCCTGGACAAGTGTTGGTAGGACTGCAGTCTAGGATAGTTTAAAATTTTCCTGCTTGATGATGTCACTTCCAGTCATAACGTCACTTCTGGAGGTCCTGACAGATTCTCATTCTAAAAAGTGAGTCCCGGTGCTAAATGTGTGAGAACCACTGACTTAGAGCAATGGTGGAGGACATATCTAGCATTTTGGAGCCTGGAGTTCAAATGGAATAACTAGGAGTACAACCCATTTAGCAGGTATTTCTTGCAGGTGGGAACTGGATCAGGCCTTCCCTGCTTGCCACCCCAGAGACATCTGTTGCATAGTATATAGAGTAAGCTGATAGCTTAGGGTTTGATACTTGTGTACTATATTATTTATTCCTTCCAAAACATTTTGTGTACTTCTCAGAAGGAAAAGTGGCGAAGATATTTTAAATTAAATAAATTTCAAATATATTTTAATGGTTATTATTGAACAGTTATAATAAGCCAAACACCTTACAAGATATGTGGTGGAATACAATTTAATTCATTAATATGTAAGTTGTCTGAAACTGAGAGCCCAGTTCTATCCTTCACCCTTCCACCCCCACTGGTGCAAGCCAAAAGGTAGTGGACTATATCCAGTAGGAGCCGGAGATCGGAAGACTTTAGAGGGGAAAGGGAAATTATCCCCACCCCTTCACCCCTGTAATCCTCCTTTTCTGCTGTGAACCTCCTCAGACCTGCTCTGATGCTGGCACAAGTCCAAGGAGAAGAAAAGCACAGGAAGGCTGCAAAATGGATAGAATCTGGTGCGCACCATCACCACCAAGTCCACCCCTACCCGTAGCCCTTCCCAGTTTAACCCCCTCTCTTTCCCTGCCTTACATTCTCTGGTGGGTGTAGCAAGATCCAGCGACTGCTGGGAAACATTGTTGCCTTTTGCAGCAGCACTCCCAAAATGACCTCCAATGGAGAGCTGCACGCTCTGTTGGCTGCCATTTTAAAACAGCAAAAGGCTCTTCTGCTGTTGTTGGACCCCCGACAGCCCCAACAGAACAGAATCCGGCTGTTAATTGTCCTCCATCTTCATCCTTGTTTAATTGTAAACTCTGCTTTTGCTCTAGTAAATCTGTACTTCGTTTGTTTCCGCAGCTCCACAAAATGTCCAGCCACCCACAGCTATTTCATTCCCCACATCTTTATTGCTGAGTTGGACTCCACCAAAAACGCCAAATGGGATTATAACACAATATTCTCTATACATGGAGAGTCACCTAATTTATACTGGAAATGAAACCAAACATATCGTCAAGGGTGAGTTATTTTTCTTAGGTCTCCTATATAATTATGTGACGTATGATGCTGTAGATACTTTCATGTACTGTTTGATATTTTGGACTGATTATTTTTTCTGTATCAATCATTTCAAGACAATGTGGAAGGTATAAGGTTAGTTCATACGTGTATGTATGTAATCATTCAAAATATGGGTTTATCTAAAATAAATGTAAGTAAATAAATGTGAATGTTAAAGTGTGCATGTTAGATAATACATGGGATATGTTACTCTTTGGATAGACCACTGTCCATAGATATCTCCTTTATGGTGACATCTTCCAGAGAGGGAGCCATGTTTCTATCTTGGAGCATATACAGGAGAGTCTGATGGCCCAGTCCTATCCAGTTTTCCAGTGCCAATACAGCCACGTTGCAGCATCAAGGAAATGGAACAAATTTTCCCTTACTTTGAGGAGGCCTCAGTGATTGGCTCACCACCACAGGATGTAGTGCACACCCTGTGGAACGACTGCATCGATGCTGGAAAGATGGATAGGATTGAGCCTAATTTGTTAAAGACAAAGTTATTTTATCATTAGCTTTTGTGGACTAGTGACCACTTCATCAAATGCATGAAGTGAAATTCGTGGCAAAGCAAATTATATTTTCAACTGACTGTGTGTTTGTGTGTGTGGACAGAGAGAGGGGCAGTCCAATCCTGTCATCCTCTGGAATAGGCAGGTCGACTGTCCTGTGCTGTATTCATTGCACAGTAGGAAGTGGCTGCTGCACAACTTGGAGTAAGGAGATTTATTTTCTCTTATCCCATGTAGCGCAGCAGCTACCCCAATGGGACTATTTGGATCTGTGCCAGGGATTTTGCTGGCACAGATCCAAACAGTTTGGTGTAATGCCAGGCTATTCAGGAGGGGGGTTAGGATATGGCCTGGGTCACCCAAGCAGATTCCACTCCCCTCCTGAGACTGGTCCACCCACTAGTCTGCTCTCCCCTGCCCCAAAATGCCCCATTCTGTCCTTCTGCCACCCTCCCCAAACCCCCACGCTGGAATGAACTCACCCTTTGTCAGACGGCATCCAGTGTAGTGAGGCTGATGTGTGTCTTTGCACTGGCCTCTACAGCTCACAACATGTTTGCGACTCTCCTGGTCGGTGTAGGGGACTTATACTGGCCAAGAGCACCATTAGGACTGTGCTCTAAGATGCATACATGCCCACAGAGATAGAAAAGAAGAGTAATAAAATGTAAAAGGTGTGAGGTCATAGGGCTGCAGCATAGAAGTCAGTCGTTTACAGTGACAGTTCACATTAGCAATAATGATAGATAAAGCAGTGGCTATGTGGGTGATTGATTAGCAGTGATTCCCAACATTTTTTGACCTGTGTACCCCTTGGCAGTCCATTTCCATAAATTGTACCTCTCATATTAGCCTCACAAGGCATTCTGATACAGACCCGCTTTTTTCCACCATTATTCAATTCTTTTTCAAGTACCCTAAAGGTCCTGGCAAGTACCCCTTGCGGGAACCTGTACCCCAGGTTGGGAACTGAACTAAAGTATTGAGGAACCAGGATAATAATAGGAGTTTTTATTAATAGGATATATATAATATCCAATTAATATTATATAATAGGATATAATAGGAGTTTCCTATTATAGCCTACACAGGTAGATTCAGAGCCCAATCCTGGGCTCTGTGCGCTGGCTCAATTTTAAAGCACATTTATCAAATTTAATCATTGTAATATAGGCAGGGTGACCAGATACTATGGAGGACAGAGCGACTGTAGCTGTAACCTATGTGTAGAAGGGGGAATTTTGGTACGTGCAGCAACCCTTCCACATTGAGCTATACCTGCCAAAGTTCCCTCTTTGGTGTATTGGTATTGATCCCTCTCGGTCCTGGCCCGAGAGACCTGCCAAAGTTCCCTCTTTACAAACACTCTTTGTAATTGCCTATGAAAGCAGTAAAAGGAAGAGGACAACTGAGGGTTGCCAACTATCGTATGGATCTCTAGTATTGTGCCATTGATGGCAGCTTGATCCACATACATTAGCAGGTAATAATGTTTGTCTCCATGCTGTGCAAAGTTTTACCTGTTGATTTCTGCAGATCCAGTAGTTATGTCAAATTAGAGCCTGTTCAATTTTAACAGTACGATGAATCTTGATCCCTATGAAATTTAAACCAATCTACTTGTATTTAAGCAGAGTTAACTCCCATTGACTTTCATCTGTTTGCTACATTACTTGGACTTAAGCATGTTTATAAAACATTCTAGCTAGTGGGGTGAAGAGGAAAAGAAAGCAGAGGAGAAATACAATGGACAGGGGGTCAGGGGAGCAGCACTACACTAGTAGCATGTCTCAGCAATAGTCCCTTCTACCGCTAAAAATATTTCAGCAATAATGTTTTGCCTTGTATTGACTGCTCTTCTTCAACTTGCACGATGTTTGAGAAGGATGTCTTGGAAGCCTTTGGAAAATAGAAGTGGTTAGGTTAAGCAGACCAAACCTTAACAATTCACCAGAGACACCAGCTACAAGTACTGGCGAAAGTAGAAGTAGTCTTAAATATTAGATTCAGCAGTGATAAGTAGATGTCTGCCACTCACAGTACTTCAGCAGTAGTGTTGTTGATACTGCTTCCATCATTCATTCATTCATTTGATTTATATCCTGTCTTTCTCCTCAATGGGCATCCAAGATGTCTTACAACAAAATTAAAATACATATATACATTATAAAACACATAAAAATATGAAATATTAAGCCACTCCCCCCTCAAAAGCTAGCTGAAATAGAAATGTTTTTAAGCTTTGTTGGAACTGCCTCACAGAGGAGGCTGATAGTAGATCCTCTGGAAGCACGTTTCAGAAGTGTGGTGCCACAACAGAGAAGGCCCTGTTTCTTGCTACCATCCCCATTACCTTGGATGGCAGTGGAACTCTTAACCAGATGATTTCAGGACAAGCCGGTCTTTATGGAAAGAATACCTAGTCCTAAGGTATTCTAGTTCCAGACTGTATAGGGCTTTGTAGGTCAAAACCAGCACCTTGAATTGGGCCTCAAAATGAATTGGCAGCAAGAGCAGTGGCCTGACATAATCAAACTGCAGACTCCCAGTAACCACATGAACTGCCACTTTCTGAACCAGCTGCAATTTTCGAACCATGTTCAGGAGCAACCCCGTGTAGAGTAATCTATATTAGATGGAACCACTGCAGCCAGATCTGAAGCTGTGCAAAGCACCCCCCCCCCCCGCCATCCCAGAGCATCTGTGAATCCAGCAGGACCCCCATGCCACATACCTGCTTTGTCAGGAAGAATGCAACCCCATCCAGCATGAGGATCTACTACCAGAGTCGTGGTTTTCTGGATCAAGAGGACCTCTGTCTTCTGAATCAAGAGGACCTCTGTGTCATCAGCATATTGATGACACCCAGCTCCAAATTGCCAGTGACCTTTGCCAACAGTTTTATGTAGATGTTAAAAACCACGGGGCACATGATAGATCCCTGGGGGACACCACAGACCAGTGGCCACAGTGCCAAACTGGCATCCCTCTCCACCACGTCTCATTGCACTGCGCTAGCCCTATACTGTGCTTTCTGCACTGACTTATCATTCAATTTTGATGAGAACATATGAAAGGGATCCAAATTGACTAAACTGGAAGTGTTCTGACTTAACTGGTTTATGCATTTTCTTAACTGGTTTATGCAGCAAGCTGAAGCTCATTTTCTCATTTAAGACAGAAGTCTTAAAATGTGTGACATTTTTGCATCTTGACTTGGTACATCCTATAATGCATATAGTTGCCTTGCACTTCCCATAAGCTACTAGTGTGGTGGGTCACTTCTGACACTGAAAAATGAGTCCAGTTAGGTAACCCCCTGAAGGCTGTTTATGTATACTATAATAAATAGTGCACACTTTAAGTCAAACTTTTTCATTCTGTATTCAAAGGTAATGGATTTTCAGTAACCATAGTAACCTTGGTGTATTTCTGGATAAATACATGAGGTATATACATTTTGGTTTTATTTTTGAATATAAACTACCACATTATGTATTACTAATAATATGAAAAATAGGATATAGGTTCACATAATGACAGTTTAAACTAGCATGCATTTTTCTTCCGCAAAAAAATAAATATTTATCAAATGTATAGGTGCAATTAATATTCCCTCCTCCAGGTTTTTTCCGAGGTGTTGTAGTGTCATTTATCTTTTTTGCTTTTTTTTTTTTTGCAAAATCTCCATCAATCCTTCTTTTTTTTAATACTGTCCCATACCTGTTTCTAAGCATTTGAAAGCAGAAGTGGTTGTGCTTCTTTTTAAAATAATTATTAAAGGATATTCAGTGCAGTTGTTCTGTGATACTTGTATCTAGAACAGTGGTTCGCAAAGTTCTTCTCAGACATTAAGAACTCTGTAAATATTTGTGGAGGAGGGGAGGGAGAAGTAACACTATCAGGACGATTGTGTTGCTGCTGGGAAGAGAAAGGATTTTTCAACTTACCTGGGGGTGCTATGCCTCTCTGGAGGGTCTGTGAAGCCTGCAACCCCCTCTGCAGCCCTCTCAGCAGCTCCAAAATGCTTTGAAAAAGGAAAAAAAAGTTCCTATTTTCCTTGTGAAACTGGAAATAGTTTTTTTTTCCTTTTTCAAAGTGATTTGGAGCTGCTGAGAAAGCTGCAGAGGTTATTGCAGGCTCCCCAGATCCTCTGCATAGCCATAACAGACCCCCTAAGTAAGTTGAAGAAACCCATCCCTTTCCGGCAGTGACACAATTGTCCCAGTAGTACTGCTGCCAATGGTCGCGACCCTCCAAACCACTGATCTAGAAAGAAGCCAGGAAGTGATGCAATCTATGGATTTGTATGCTGCTTTTCTATGAAACCAAAGTGTTTTTCAGTGAAAACAAACTGACCTGGCATGTTCTCAAACCATAAAGTAGCTCTTTGGATCCTGGCTTGAAAGAGAGTGTTCATGATCCTTCAAAAAGCATTCTCGGTGGGCCATACAAATTGCCTACAGTAGGGCATTCCATATGTCGGGCACCACTATAGAGAAGGGCCTTACACAGGTCACTGTTAGTCATGTGACCACAAATGACAGCACACACAGGAGAGCCTGTCCTGATGAATTCAGAGCACGAATGAACTGACATGGGGAGAGGAAGTTTGTTTAGTACTTGAGTCCCAAACTGAAAGATCTTTAAAGTTAATAATGCGTATCTTGAATTGTGGCTGGAAACAATTTGGGAGGCAGTGCAGATGATACAACAAGGGGATGATACAAAATGGTCACATGCCTTAACTGCAGTTAGCAACTGAACTGCTGTGTTTTGAACCAACTGAACTTTCTGGGTGACGTGTTGAGTAATCTAACCTCAACAATACCAAAATATGGTAACTATAAGCCAGGCATGTCTGATTCAGAAATGGGTATAGTTGGCACACCAGCCTAAACCCCATGATTGATATCAGTTTTTCTCTTCATAGAACAACTTGTCTCCCACCTCCTAATAAGAGCTTGTTTTAAATGCATTAGGTGATTTACAGCCCAATCCACAATGCGATAGAGCTGGCAGAGCTAGTGCTCGAACTGTCACAAATGTGCTGTAAAGAATGTTGCAGCAGTGCAAACTATCATGGCACCAGCAGCACGCATCCGCAGAAGACCAGAGTGCACCAGCGCAAGTAAACTCCATGAGGGCTGGTGGGGGAAGAGGGAGCAGGAGTGGAGAGAGGTAAAGCAGGGCAGGGCGGAAAAGGGGACAGATTGGACCTAGAATGGTAGAGGGATCAGCAGGACTAATTCCCGCTGTATACTAATCTCTTTCCCAAGTCTGCTTCCCTCACACAAAGCTGCTCAGCCTTGCACAAGTAATTTTGCTGATGCAAACCCATGTAGCCTCATAGCAGCTGATGGGGGGCTTACCATGGCTGAAGGGGAAAAATGTCCCCTTACCTCGGGGAGACCTCCAGCAGACTTTCTTCCTGCACTGGATATAGCTGAGGCTGTTCTGGTGCTCTTGCCTCACAACGCGGGAAGTTAGTTAGAATTGCACGGTGAGATGTTTTATTGGAGTATTTTTGTCAACCAATAGGGTTATCCCTTTTTTCCCATGAGCCTTACAAAAGTGTTGTCCTCCCCAACTTTTTTTTTTCTTGCCAGCCAACACACTCCCATTTGCTCTTTCCGTGTGTTCTGCACAGAAAACTAACCCCCCAAATGGGCCATGATCACTACTTCAGAACATCTCTTACTTCTTCCAGATTTGGATACATTCTTGAAAACACACTGTGATTCAAAGATGTCAGCAGCAGTTCTGCTATACTGTACTTTATATACTTTATAAAGAACACCTTACCCTTTAATGCCTGGTTATTGTGTTAATGACAAGAATAAACTACATCAGCACTAAAACCACACTATTATAACGATGGGCAGATTATGCCAAGCTTCCCTCAGAGTTATAATTCAGGCGTAAGGAAGCATACCATGACTAACAGCAATGACATTGCCATTGATTGGTTCTGAGTGTCGTCGATTCTACAGATTCAGGATGCACATTCAGCATATCCGAAACCAAAGGGCAAACTGGGCTAACTGAATCTGGCATGTCAGTGTTTCATTTTGAAGACGGAAGGATTTAGTCCATTTGTTGGACTTAACATTGCAGGAAAGGGGGAGAAGAAGCGATATCATTATTTGTGGCATTTTTCTGTTGTATCATTTTCTCTAGTGGTGCATTAGTGCCGTGCTGAATAAAATCTGCTTATTTAAAATCCTTTTAAATAGTATTTAAATATTTCCTGCTGATACAATCTGCTAAAGTAGTTATCCTTGCTGCAGATTTCAGTTAACCTTGTCGCCCAAAGCTACACAGACTTTTAGGGCCCTTGATTATGAACCAACACCTAATAGTATCTTTATAATCCACAGCTGGACAGGCTTCTGGAGTCCTTGTCCTTAGATCAGATTTGGATAACATAATGAGCCTGGGGTGAACACACTATGTCCCACTCTGGACTGCCAAATGCTCAGGCTGTTAGGGAAACTCTTTCTAAAAATAAATATGAAGAAAAAAATTTTAAAAATTCCTACAAAAAGATCTGACAACAGCTCCACAACCATGTTGTATTCAGATAAATGGTTTAGAGAAGATAGAGCTATGTTTCAGTGGTGATTATAGCTCTAACAGACTATTCATAACTATCTGGGATTTAAAGAAAAGTATATTTGTATTTCCCATTTGAACTCATTTCATATGGTGAACATTTCCCCAGACCTGTCCACCAAGCACCTTTTAGAAGAATCAAATTTAATTTTTAAAATGATAAGACTGATTTCTGTCCGCTCAATTGTCATATTTCTAAAACTGATTTTATTCCCAAATTTCCAAATGCTCAGCACTGAAGATCTTTCAGAAAGAGCTTAGCTGCATTTTAAACACTTTAATAAGTGGAATATTAGTGGAATTACTGGGCATTCAGACGTTCAGAATTTAAGATCCTTTGCAGACTATCAGTTTTAGATCAGCAGATTATTAAGAATATCGACATACTCGTTACCCATTTGTTGTACTAGTCATGGCACCTTCCCAGGAGGTTTAATTTTTCAAGAGGTTTAGAAATGTCTCATTTACTCAGTATTTTGTACTTGGGAAAATCAGATCCTATTCCCTAGATGGTGTACACACTGGTAATATTTATAAAATTTATGATTAGCGAATGTAAAAAAAAACTCTGAACAGTGCTAAATCTAGGAACCTGCTACAGATCCCCAGAGAAGAGGATAGTGAGTACCAGGCTGCTTATTCATAGAAAGATTATTCATTGTTTGAAATATTTCTATTTTTTCAAATCTGCAGAAATTGGTCTGGCATTTATCAGTTTCAGTTATCTCATGTAATTATGGCAATGCCTTTATTTAAATTGGGTCACTCAAATGCAAGAAGTACTGTAATCCCAAACTCTGTACACTTGGGGGAGAAAATAGATACCATTTATAGAGTTCAGTTTCTTTTTTTTTTCTTCTTTTTTTTAGAGTTCAGTTTCAACAGATAAATAGCATGAGTTCTATATAAAACGAAAGCACACATATTCAGCAATGTGTTACATAATGATTATGAAATATTTTGTCATTTTTGTGTACACTGTTTACAATGAGTATGTCTTAAAAGTTTATAGTTTACAGAAAGATTATAATTTTGAAGTGTTTTGTCATTTTTGTGTATTGCTTTCATGTACACACTTAAAAAGATTAGGACCCAATCCTATCCAGCTTTCCAGCACTGGTGCAACCTTGGTGCAGCCCCGAGGTAAGGGAACAAATGTTCCCATACCTTAAGGAGGCCTCTGTGACTGTCTCCCCAACTCAGGAAGCAGTGCATAGCAGCACCAGCACTGGAACATTGGATAGGATCAGGCCCTTAATCAACAAATTTCCAAGTAAACAATTCATTGGAAACAAACACATGAAATAATTCATGCTATAATACAAAGGTAAAAATTACATTTGTTTCACAATGTACAAATAAACATGCCCTTTCTCCTTTTAGTTTTTCCACTCAAAATTTCCAGGGGAAAAATGATGCAAGGGGAAAGGGTTAATAAAAGGTTAACATGAGTTCAAATTCCTCCTCAGCCTTAAAATTCACTTACAGCATGATCTTATGTATATCAGAAATAAGGCCCATTAAATCTAATAGGGCTCAATCCTGAACTGGGCCAGTGCTGGCGCGGACCTCCAGTGCCAGCGCTGTGTGTTGCAAACATACCATAAGGCATGCCCACCACACCCTGTACTGAGTCAGGGTCAGCGCTGAGTCCAGTACTAGGCGCTGAGCTGCGTGGAACTAGGTAAGTGGGCTTCGGGGTTGGGGGGAGGTGTTCCGGCTCAGGGGTGGAGGGTGGGACTAGATCCTGAACTCTGTGTCAGGCCTTCCAGCCTTCCAGCCTGACACAGTGCCTCTAAAGTCTGTGCTGGCAAAATAGCTCCCTTTGAGACTCCCATTGCGGGTCTTTGGGCTTCCCCCAAGGAGATCTCCAACGACTGCTGTTGGTGCTGCAGGATGCAGTGGTAGCCACTTTGGCACTGCTGCACCAAGCAGCAGTACCACTTTTAAGACTGGGCTGCCCCTCTCGGAAGAGTGGATAGAATGCAGACTGAGAGCAATCCTGGGCTCGGTGCGCCGGCTTACTGCCAGCATGCACGGTTGCAAACATATCATAAGGCACTTTTGCGGGCCCTACCGCCAGGCGAGCTCCAGTGCTGGCTGGTGCCGGGCTACCGCCGGGCAGGCACCCAACCTCTGCCACTCGGTGGTCACACAAATGGCTGAGCAGCAGAGAGGTAAGCGGGGGTGTGGGGAGAGGCAGGAATGAGGCGTTCTGTAGAGGGGAGGTGGGAGAGGGTGGGGAGTAGGCGTTATGGGTAGGCGGGAAGCAGGGAGAGAGCGGGGGAAGGCGAAAGTCTGGTTCTCCCAAGGAGCTGGTGGTGGCTCCCCAAAGTGCGCAGGATACAGCGGCAGCCATTTTTGGCGTTTGCCGTAGCCACGCACCCCGGGCAGCTCAGGACTGGGCTGTCTGTGATCCTGGGCAGTCACCATCTCTCACTCTAAATTATCTCATAGGGTTGTTGCTTGGATAAATTGGGATAACTCTTGAAAACTATTCTGTAATAAATAAAATAATACAGTAAATGATCTACATTCTACTTCATCATCACAGTGCCTGCAACTGTAGTATCATAATGGAGGAAGGGGGTATACCATATCTCTGCTTTAAATGAAGATTTCTGTCAACATTTCCACTACACCCCAACAGTTTTAAAATACTGAAACTAAGCTGGAAAAGAAATTTGTTTTCAGGATGAATTAACACATTTGGTTTCAGTACATTTTCAAAGACATACTTTAAATGAAAATTTCAAAGGCAGCTTTTAAACCACCAGTACTTAAAAACCACAACATGTTAAGGACTGTTTTCAGAAAGGACCATTTCAAATTTAAGTTCTCTGTTAGGGTGTTTCAACTGTTGAGTTCCTCATTTTTCTGGAATAAAAAACATTGCTGCATTAATTAGTCCTTGTTGTAAGCAGTGTGCAGTATAAACGACTGTAGGATATCGGAACAGTGACTAATGCTGTAATATAGGATTTTGTACTGGGGCCGTACAAAAGTGAGCGTAAACTGGAAATGAAAAATTGTGTTTGAAATAAAACGATGCTGGCAGTGTAGACGAGTACATTATAGATATTACAAGAACTGTGACCTATATAGCAGGATAATTATTGTTGGCTGGCTGTTAACCCCTGGGCTGTAACTGAACATTATAGGTGTATCACATCAAATGCACCTGCTACATTGGGGACTATACCTGGTCTAGGATGGTAATGAATGATGGCAACACCACCAGCAGATGTAGTAGAGACCCAAAAGTGATACAGTTTATTACCATCCTCCTAAGATTTAACAGTATTCTCCTGTGAGGCACATGGGGAATAATATTATACGTTATTTGGAATTTTCCACTTATTGCTGAATGATGCAAATCACCCTTGAAGCGACTAGAAGTGTTGGCTGCTTCTAAAGAAATCCTGACTCTGTACAACTGAACTTGGCGGAAGCAGGTTCAGGTGCCTTTCTAAATTTCTCATTTGGCTATTTCTTTATTACTGTATTTTGTATACTGCCTTCCTCATAAAGGTTGTCTACATAGGCAGGCTGAACATTTTTCCATGAGATTGTTCCATTTCATAGAACCCTCCATTGCTCCAATTATTCCATTTCATAGAACCCTCCATTTCTCCAGATGTTTCCCTTCACAGCACAGTTGTCATTCAAGCTTGGATGTTGGAAGAGGGTTCTCATATTTTCAGGTTTACTTGTCTGGCTTTTTAAAGTACAGAAAAATACAGTATGTATTAAGTCAAACCCTTTTACTTAGATTTGAAACTCTGTAAAGTCTGTTTCAAGAGCTATAACTGTATATCACCATTTCTCAACTGGTGGTACACGTACCACCAGTGGTACTTCAACCATTGGCCAGTGGTATGTGACTGCGCTGACTGGACAGTAGATTGATAGGAACCCATGAGAGCTAAGCCAAATTGCTGCGCTTTGTTCTCACTCCACCCATTGCCCAGTCTTGCAAGCGCTTGCTGTTCCCGCTATTGCTGCACTCTGTTCCCACTCTAACTTTGAGAGGTATCAAAGAGGGAATATACCAAAGTTGCTGAGCAGGGGAGGAGAAGGAACTTGTTGGCAACCTTCAGTCTCAAAAGACTATGCTATCGTGCTCTGAATGGTGGTTCTGGCACAGTATCTAGTGTGGCTGAAAAGGCCAATTCGGGGGTGACAATCCCTTCCACACTGGGAGCAAGTGCAGTCTGTCCCTGGTCTGTCTCCCTGGCTATGGGCCTTCCTTCTTTGCCTCTTTGCCTCAGTCTGTTGGCCAAGTGTCTCTTCAAACTGGGAAAGATCATGCTGCACAGCCTGCCTCCAAGCGGGCCACTCAGAGGCCAGGGTTTCCCACTTGTTGAGGAAACAACAAGGAACATACAAGGAGAAGGAACATAGTGCAGCAATTCAGCAAAGGTTGGAACTGTCTCTGCAGCAATTTGGCAGGCTCAGCTCAATGTTCCCACCCTCACTACACTCTGTTCCTGCTCCGACATTTGCTGAGTTGCTGCAAAGACTGCTCTGATTGTTACTGATTTTAATAGGACCTCCATAGTTTTAATAACTATCTTCCATTATGGGGAGGATGTCTCCAGGAATAGTCTCAGTCAGAGGCGGCAGCTCTGCTCTTACCTACGCTGCAGGTAGGCAGCAAGGTTAGTCAAGAGAGGTGGGTTCAGGGACAAGGCAAGGAAGCCGAGCCACCACGGAAATTTTTCTCTCTTTCCTTGACATGCAGGAGAGTTTGTTGCCCTCCTTAATTCAGTTCTGAAAACCTCTTTGTTGTAAATGGTTTTCCCTGGTAATTTCAGTATTCACTGGTATTTTCATTTGCTCCTCCTCCAACATGATTCTGCCGCCTCTTGGTTTTTTGTGTGTGATGTTAATGTTTCTAAATTCATATTGTTAGCTGCCCTGAGTGCCTCCCTCATGGGAGGGAAAAGTGAGAGATGCATTAAAAACAAATAGATAAATAATCTAAGGGCCTGATCCTCTTCAACTTTCCGGCACTAACGCACTAACTCTGACTTAAAGGAACAAATGTTCTTTTACCTTGAGCAGGCCTTCAAGAATGCCCACCATCACTACAGGATGCAGTGCATGCCCTGTTGGCATGACTGCATCTGTGCTGCATAGGATTGGGCTCTACGTGTGTGTAACCCCTCCCACACACTGTGACATCATCAGTAGTTACTAGTTACTTTTAGTGGTACTTCAGATCATTGGACCATGGGAAGTGATACATCAGGGGCAAGGGACAAAAAAACAACTATTGAACCATTGCCGAGTTTGAAACTAGGCTTTTGCACCAATCATCCAAATTGTTTGCATAAAGCATCACAACCTTTTAGTTGGTTCTGCATCCCATCATGTTTCAGCGTTATTCTAAAATATGGCATTTTATGGCTGTCCCCCACTTATTGAAGCTTTTTACATAAACCGCTGTTTAACTTTAAAAGTTGTAATAATTTTATAGGGCAGATATATTCATAGCCATTATACAGATATATACTTAACTAATCTGATGTTTAAATTTCTTTCCAGTTAAAGATGATGTATTATGGAAAAGAATAAATAGTGCATAAGCACTAAAATTAAGTGAACATAAATTGAAGTATCTAAGGAAAACATCAGATTAGCATTCTTTAAGTAAGGCATAAACTTAATCTTTCAAGATGCTTATCATATAGAAGATGAGAAAAGAGAGTTCATTACAGTTCCAATGATGGCATTACTGCAAATACTAAACTCCATTATTGCAGATGTACAGTGTAAATGCAACTTCAGCCTGCTGGTATCGATTTCTTTTTATGCCATTTCTAGCAAATGTATATGATGGCATGAAAATAAACATCTGGCTTCATAATTTAGAAATATAGTTATTATTTAATCATCCCAGTAAAGTACTCTGTGACACAGGGTCTGCAGACGTAAGTGAAAAAAGAGTGAGGTACAGAAAAAGCAGATTTTCATGCTGATGACAGTGTATTACTGTGGACCCAGGAGTTAAAAAGCGTGCCCTGGCTAATGTTTGAACTATGTTTTCTTTTAAAGATAATTCTGAGTGACACAATGGCCACAATCCAATCCAGAGTTAAGCATGCTTTGACCCATTGATTTCAATAGGTTTAAGCATGCTTAATTCTGTCATGGGTTGGGTGCATAGTATTTTATCCATTCAGCCAGTTGTTTAAAATACTTGAAGCAAACTATTATCTTGCCTTTGTCTGTGAGGGTCAAAACTAGACATGATGAGAAAGGCATCATTGTATTTTTTACTTTTTTAAAATAGCTGTGGGGGGCCCAGCTTGGGACCAGGGCAAGTTGAATGGAGTTAACCATTTATCTCCATTCCATTTTCCTGATGAAAATTGCTTCTTTGAAGCTAGGGTGATTTTACTACCCCAGAGGTGTATCACTTGGAAGATCATTACTGGTGCTACAATTTGGCCCTTTTAGGACATTGTTACAATTAATAATTCATAGTATATTCAAAATTGAGCCAGATACCATGTACTGTTTATTTTCTGCGCATAAAAATACTTGGCCTAGAATTTTTAACCCCAATAAACTTCCCGTGAAACAATTAGAGTCAAGGCGGAAAAAAACTACCCCAGTTTACTTACAGGGGGAATATAAAGGGTTTGGGAATTGCATTCAAAGTGACCTTGAAAGATTCATCAGTGATTAGCTATCAATGATTAACTACAACAGTTTGCTTTTCTAAGCCTCAGCATGTCTTTGCAAAGTTTGTAAGGACCCAGTCAATGCTCTCCATTTGATGAATAGAATCCAATCCATGTTTTCAGAGTTCAAGAAGCCAGCAGTCAGCCTGTAACAAGAAAATGTCTAGATTTTTAATAAAGGAAGGATGCAGGATGTCTCTAACTGAGAGAGCATACACACACCTCCCCAAGCAGGCTTGCTTTGCTCTTTCCTATGTTGCCACCACTGATCAGTTTCACAGCTAGGAAGGCTTTTGCTTGGAAATGGTGTTTGAAAGGTGAGATTTGGTATATGTAAATATGTTCTACAATTTAACATACCATCTCTGCACAACACTTATTCAGTTTTGTTTACTGAGTGGCAGTTAGTTGTTGGCAACCTTCAGTCTCGAGAGACTATGGTATCGCGCTCTGAAAGGTGGTTCTGGAACAGCGTCTAGTGTGGCTGAAAAGGCCAATCCGGGAGTGACAATCCCTTCCACACCGGGAGCAAGTGCAGTCTGTCCCTGGTCTGTCTCCCTGGCTATGGGCCTGCCTTCTTTGCCTCTTAGCCTCAGACTGTTGGCCAAGTGTCTCTTCAAACTGGGAAAGGTCATGCTACACAGCCTACCTCCAAGCGGGCCGCTCAGAGGCCAGGGTTTCCCACCTGTTGAGGTCCACTCCTAAGGCCTTCAGATCTCTCTTGCAGATGTCCTTGTAACGCAGCTGTGGTCTACCTGTAGGGTGCTTTCCTTGCACGAGTTCTCCATAGAGGAGATCCTTTGGGATCTGGCCATCATCCATTCTCACAACATTACCGAGCCAACGCAGGCGTCTCTGTTTCAACAATGCATACATGCTAGGGATTCCAGCACGTTCCAGGACTGTGTTGTTTGGAACTTTGTCGTGCCAGATGATGCCGAGAATGCATCGGAGGCAGTGCATTTGGAAAGCGTTCAGTTTCCTTTCCTGTTGTGAGCGAAG
Organism: Tiliqua scincoides; assembly: GCF_035046505.1. NCBI lineage: Eukaryota > Metazoa > Chordata > Lepidosauria > Squamata > Scincidae > Tiliqua > Tiliqua scincoides. The sequence continues at coordinate 253,749,886 of NC_089821.1, forward strand.
AGTCCATGACTCGCTGCAGTACAGAAGTGTACTGAGGACACAAGCTCTGTAGACCTGGATCTTGGTATGTTCCGTCAGCTTCTTGTTGGACCAGACTCTCTTTGTGAGTCTGGAAAACGTGGTAGCTGCTTTACCTATGCGCCTGTTTAGCTCGGTATCGAGAGAAAGAGTGTCGGAGATCGTTGAGCCAAGGTACACAAAGTCATGGACAACCTCCAGTTCATGCTCAGAGATTGTAATGCAGGGAGGTGAGTCCACATCCTGAACCATGACCTGTGTTTTCTTCAGGCTGATTGTCAGTCCAAAATCTTGGCAGACCTTGCTAAAATGATCCATGAGCTGCTGGAGATCTTTGGCAGAGTGGGTAGTGACAGCTGCATCATCGGCAAAGAGGACATCACGCAGACATTTCACTTGGACTTTGGACTTTGCTCTCAGTATGGAGAGGTTGAAGAGCTTTCCGTCTGATCTGGTCCGGAGATAGATGCAGTCCGGAACTTCTGTTGCAGTTCCAAAGGCATGCTTCAGCAGAACAGCGAAGAAAATCCCAAACAAGGTTGGTGCAAGAAGACAGCCCTGCTTCACGCCACTTCGGATGTCAAAGGGGTCTAATGTGGAGCCATCGAAGACAACAGTGCCCTTCATGTCCTTGTGGAAGGATGTGATGATGCTGAGGAGCCTGGGTGGACATCCAATCTTGGGGAGAATCTTGAAGAGGCCATCCCTGCTGACCAGGCGCCTGGCTGTAGGGAGCGGAGAGAGAAGGAAGGGGCGCTGCTCTTTCCCACCCGGCTTCGCACACTGGAGAGGACACTCTGTTCCAGAACCACCATTCAGAGGGCAATACCATAGTTTTCTGAGACTGAAGGATGCCAACAACTGGGGCTATGAAAGCAGGGTGCAAACATTTGGAAAAAATACTTCGCTGGAGAGAGTGCCAGCATTGAAAACTGGGACTTGCCATGTGCAAAACCAATAACACAGGCCCACACACATTTTGCTTCCTTAAACATTACACCAATTCCTGGGTACAGAGGCTGCTCGAGGAAGCTGGTGCTGGTTTTCTTGTGGCAGAGAAAGCTCCACTGGACACCAGCCAGAGACCTCCATCCCCAGAGATCTTGCATAATGGGGATGGACGTGAGACCTTGCTAGGAGATTCGTGCAGAATGGACTCAGAACAGATGAGCCCAACCCTTGCTGGCAGTGCTGTGGAAACACCTGTGCGACTAAGACAGGTCCCAGTGATATTTGATCCACTCTTCCCCCTCTCCCCTGCATCCCCCGTTTGTCTCAATACTGCTCTCTCTCTCCACCGGGTAGATGAGCCTCGTCAGCCTGGAAAGGCAGCTCATCTAAGAGAAGGAAACCTCCACTGCCTTGTGGCTACATCCAGTTGTGGAAAAGGCTTCAGGAGTCAACCTCGAGGCAAAATCCGGAGCCGGAGTCCCTGAGGCAGTTCATGGCTGAACACAGTCACGTTCTGGCAACTCCTGCGACGCCGCTGGAACCAACCGTATTGGCTTCTGCCTTTCCATTGGACCATTTCAGCGATGTGGAGAGGGGGGATTTGCTGCATGGGAAACAGTCTATCTTCCATATCTACTTTACCCAGGCTTCGCGCACTGGAGAGGACACTCCAACTTCTTTATATATGATATACACACATGCATATATGTGTGAGTGTGTATCGCTAAATAAGCCAGCAGCCACAGGGACAAGCAGGAGCAGTGCCAAGGCCAACAACCTTCTCCAGGCTTTTGCCACCTGCCTGCCAGCCAGGCAAGATAATTAAACCCAGTTTACCTCGATAAATGTAGTATTTCTCATAGCTGAAGGCAGCCTAGATTTGTTTCTCACACTTCCACCATGAAGATTTTGGACATTCCAAACAAATACTGGAAGGAGTTTTTAACCAATTTTCAAAGAGGACTGACTGTTCTATCATGCAACTTTAATGTATAATATGTAATTGGGGAGCTCTTGGCTCAGGACCCAGGACAGCAAAGAAAATAACAAAAACGTGGAACAGAGGGAATTGAAAAATATACCTTGATCTGCATGCCTGAGATTTGGGAATTCAGAAGTCTCTTAAGGATTCACCACTTGTGAATTATGCATCTCACACTCACTAGTAGACGTAAATGCATAATTCTAATCTGTTCCTATTATTTATTTATAACACACCAGTAGAATGTAAATTGTTCTGCCTCCTTTGAACAAGCTTATCATACTATTTAAGGTATGCAGCTATTTCCGGAGAGTCTACATAGACCATTTGCCTAGGCTAGCACATTGATTCCAATTAAAGGGCATATAAACTGCTAGTGATAAATTAAGCTTGCTGTCCCCAGCTCACAGGTGGGATGCTCAGGGGGTGTTGCAAGAGAAAGTCCACCAAAAAAGAAGTATTTGTCCTGAAATTCCATATGCAACATATACATCCTGTTGTTTTATTTTGCTTTGTGTTTCTGGTACATAACAAGAAAGAATACTGAGTCTGGACAGAGACAATAAGCAGCCGCAATCCTTCACTTTCTGGTAAGGGCACCTTTTTGAACCAGACACGGTGTAAGGGAGAGGGGCAGAAGAAAATGATGAATGTCATGATGACCCCCTCCAGTTCATTTGTCACTTATTCCTGGCTGCACTGGCCACTAAAGATGCTTAATCTCCTAGCTGGTCAGCTCAGTCTTGGTTAGGTAAGGAGGACAGGATTACCAGGGTGAACCGGAGTGAAGATAGCACTACTTCAGTGTCCTCATTGTTGACTCTCGTCTTCGAACCAGCAAAAAAATTGGGGGTTGACTTTGAGCGAGTTTATTGGATGTGATTTTCAAGAAAAGAAATGTCAAGAACTGGTGCAACTCCATCATCAGTGTCCAAACCCACAGATAGGCCTGGTTATGCCCACAGTTTATTAAAAGTAGGACCACACACCCTTGTTTCCTACATTTATCCTAGTCAATCTCCAGTGTTCTCTGTGAAGGAGAGGCAATTACACACTCTCTCTCTCTCTCTCTCTCTCTCTCTCTCTCTCTCTCTCTCTCTCTCTCTCTCTATATATATATATATATATATATATATATATATATAATGAAAAAAATAAAAATTGCATCTCTCTATACAGATAGCAACAAAAAGTACTGTATCTACTTCGTCATTTTCTGTGCCCCCAGACAACTTCCATTAGCTCAGCTGTTTATTCAATTATTTCCAATTGTATCCTCCTCATTGCTTTGTAGCAGTTTTGCTGTTGGATTATATAACTGTTACTAATTCACGTGATAAAGTACTGCAACACATCAGAGAACAAAAGTATAAATGCTTCTGAACTGCTGCATTTGAACCACCTACCCATGCAGGTATTTCATGTCTAAGGAATGCAGCTAATTTCTTGCTTAAATTACTTCAAATTCAGTTGTGATGGTTTTCAGTCTTTCATTTTAATCTGCATGCTACCTTGACCATGGGACCAAAAAGTGGCATAGAAGTATTTTAAACAAGTAAGGGCACAATCCTAAGAGGCACTTGGGCTGATGCAAATCCCATGGGCTGGCCCAGGAGTGCCACAACCGTGCCATAAGGTTATTTTGTGCCACTTCTTGGGGAGATAGGCTGGCACACAGACATGCACCGGCCTCTCTGCACTGCTGCAGGCCCCGGGAAGAAGGTGAATTGCATTGGCCAAGCTCGGCCAACACAGGGCTCTGGGGAGGGTCACAGAGGGCAGGTAGGAGGTGAGAGGAAGGCATTTCAGGGCTGGGGCAGGGAGGGCGGCAGGTGGGTGGGGAGCAGGAGGTGGGGCCAAAATCCATTCCTGGGCAGCACGGAATGGCCTCGTCAGGTGGTGAAGCTCCCATTGGGGCCACTGTAGTGCAACACAGGGTAAGGGAAAAGGTTTCCCCTTGCCTCGGTCTATGCTGCTTTTGGCCCCAAACTTGTGCTGGATGCTCGCTGGCCTGCCTGCTTCCAGTGCCAGTTAGAATTGCGCCCTAAATTAATCTGTTCAGATTTTTTAAAAAGTTGAAAAGTATGTGAATGGAGGATGTTTTAAAACAGGAATTAGAATAAAGTCCTCAACTGCGGTTGTCCTCTGCTTAGTTCTACAACAGTAGAGTGATAGATTACATTATAGCAGTGGTTCTCAAATCGGGGCGTCGCAATATCCCATCCTGAATTCCAGCCTCTGCCTCTTGTCCTTGGCCCCTTAAGGGGCCGAGGGAAAGCATAATTGAAGGAGCGTTTTCACTTCCCTGTAGTTAGCAGCGGAGTCCGGGGGGGAGGTGTCATGCTGCTTGTACTGCTGGGGAGGGGTCCTGGGGAGTCTTGTTGCTCATGTTCCTTGTGCTGTTGCTGGGGATGGAAGGGGGTTTTCACTTTCCTGTAGGTAGCAGCAGAGTCTTGGGAGGTCCAGGGCCTCTGGGGAGCCCTCTGCAGGGCTTCCCATGTCTCCAAACATCTAAAAATAACAAAAATGGGCACTTCTTTTTTTCATTACGAAACTAGAAGTGCCTTCTTTGTTATTTTTAGATCTTTTTAGACAAGGAGAGCCCTGTAGAGGGATCCCTGGACACCCCAGAACTCTGCTGCTCACTGCAGGTAAATGAAAAAAAACCTCCTGTCCCCAGAAGCAGCACATTCCTGGGAATCACATTGCTCCCTTGGCTCCTCCCCCACACACACTTAATCTTGGTTCTCAAACTTCTGAGGAGTTTGAGAACTACTGCATTGCAGAGCCACCAACCCTTGTTCTGCCACTCACTTCTAATTTATTGCTTGTAGTACACTGGAAATCCTAGGCTGGTCAAAATGTATCCCTGGAACACAAAGCATAATAGAATGAGAACGCCTTTGAACATGTACAATGCTTCCAGCAGCTAGTCATGGAGCCCACCAGAGGACAGATGACTCTGGATTTAATATTGTGCGGTACTCAGGACCTGGTTAGAGATGTCAATGTTACAGAGCCGTTGGGGAACAGTTATCATGCTGCGATCCGTTTTGACATGCATGTCGAGGGAAGAGCTCAGGCAAATCTCTCACAAAAACCCTTGACTTCCTACGAGCGGACTTCCCTCAAATGAGGAGGCTGTTTAGAAGGACGTTGCAAGGGAAGGTAAAAAGAGTCCACTCTCTCCAGAGTGCATGGAGGCTGCACTCTGTTTTACTGTTGTAAAACAACAGTAACAGAGGCCCAGCAGAAGTGTATACCACAAAGGAAGAAGGGCTCGACTAAGTCCAGGAGGGTGCCCGCATGGCTAACCAGCCAAGTTAGAGAGGTCATAAAGGGCAAGGAAGCTTCCTTCCTTAAATGGAAGTCTTGCCCTAATGAGGAGAATTAAAAAGGAACATAAACTGTGGCAAAAGAAATGTAAAAGAAATCACTCGTAAGACGGTGATACAGGAGGCCAAGAGAGACTATGAGGAACACATGGCCAGCAACATTAAGGGGAATACTAAAAGCTTCTTCAAATATGTTGGAAGCAGGAAAACTGCCAGAGAAGTGGTTGGCCCTCTGGGTGGTGAGGGAGGAAAAGGGGAGATAAAAGGAGACTTAGCGATGGCAGAGAAATTAAATGAGTTCTTTGCATCTGTCTTCACGGCAGAAGATCTCCGGCAGATACCACTGTCCGAACGGCCCCTTCTGACCAAGGAATTGTCAGATAGAGGTTAAAAGAGATGTTTCAGACCTATTTGATAAGTTAAAGATCAATAAGTCACCGGGCCCTGATGGCATCCACCCTGGAGTTATTAAGGAATTGAAGACTGAAGTTGCTGAGCTCTTGACTAAAATATTCAACTTGTCCCTCAAAACAGCCACAGTGCCAGAGGATTGGAGGATAGCAAATGTTGCACCGATCTTTAAAAAGGGAAGGAAGGGGGACCTGGGAAACTATAGGCCGGTCAGCCTAACATCTATACCGGGTAAGATGGTGGAATGCCTCATCAAAGATAGAATCTCAAACCACATAGACGAACAAGCCTTGCTGAGGGAGAATCAGCATGGCTTCTGTAAGGGTAAGTCTTATTTCACGAACCTTTTAGAATTCTTTGAAAAGGTCAGCAGGTATGTGGATGTGGGAGAACCCGTGGACTGGTTCTGGACTTTCAGAAGGACTGGACTTCCTGGACTTTCAGAAGGCGTTTGACACGGTCCCTCACCAAAGGCTGCTGAAAAAACTCCATAGTCAGGGAATTAGAGGGCAGGTCCTCTCATGGACCGAGAACTGGTTGAAGACCAGCTGAAGACCATTGACAGACAGTGAGTGTCAATGGGCAATTTTCACGATGGAGAGAGGTGAAAAGCGGTGTGCCCCAAGGATCTGCCCAAGGATCTGCCCTAGGACCAGTGCTTTTCAACCTCTTCATAAATGACCTGGAGACAAGGGTGTGCAGTGAGGTGGCTAAGTTTGCAGACAACACCAAACTTTTCTGAGTGGTGAAGACCAGAAGTGATTGTGAGGAGCTCCAGAAGGATCTCTCCAAACTGGCAGAATGGGCAGCAAAATGACAGATGCGTTTCAATGTAAGTAAGTGTAAAGTCATGCACATTGGGGCAAAAAAACAAAACTTTAGATATAGGCTGATGGGTTCTGAGCTGTCTGCAACAGATCAGGATAGAGATCTTGGGGTGGTGGTGGACAGGTCGATGAAAGTGTCAACCCAATGTGCGGCGGCAGTGAAGAAGGCCAATTCTATGCTTGGGATCATTAGGAAGGGTATTGAGAACAAAACGGCTAGTATTATAATGCCGTTGTACAAATCTATGGTAAGGCCACACCTGGAGTATTGTGTCCAGTTCTGGTTGCCACATCCCAAAAAGGACACAGTGGAAATGGAAAAAGTGCAAAAGAGAGCGACTAAGTTGATTACTGGGCTGGAGTACCTTCCTTATGAGGAAAGGCTAAGGCGTTTGGGCCTCTTCAGCCTAGAAAAGAGGCGCCTGAGGGGGGACATGATTTAGACATACAAAATTATGCATGGGAAGGATAAAGTGGATAGAGAGATGCTCTTTACACTCTCACATAACACCAGAACCAGGGGACATCCACTAAAATTGAGTGTTGGGAGGGTTAGGACAGACAAAAGAAAATATTTCTTTACTCAGCGTGTGGTCGGTCTGTGGAACTCCTTGCCACAGGATGTGGTGACGGCATCTGGCCTGGATGCCTTTAAAAGGGGATTGAACAAGTTTCTGGAGGAAAAATCCATCACAGGTTACAAGCCATGTTGTTGGCATCCTTTAGTCTCGGAAGATTATGGTATCGAGCTCTGAATGGTGGTTCTGGAACAGAGTGTCCTCTCCAGTGCGCGAAGCCTGGGTAAAGTAGGTATGGAGGATAGGCTGTTACCCATGCAGCAAATCCCCCCTCTCCACGTCGCTGAAATGGTCCAATGGAAAGGCAGAGGCCAATACGGTTTGTTTCAGCGGCGTCGCAGGAGTTGCCAGAACGTGACTGTGTTCAGCCACGAACTGCCTCAGGGACTCCGGCTCCGGATTTTGCCTCAAGGTTGACTCCTGAAGCCTTTTCCATAACTGGATGTAGCCACAAGGCAGTGGAGGTTTGGGATCAGAGTTTTCCTTCTCTCAGATGAGCTGCCTTCCCAGGCTGACGAGTCCCATCTACCCGGTGGCTGTTTAGACGCCTCTTACGACAAGTACAGCCAAACTGAGGGCCTATTCTTATCCCCAGCCCCCAGGGGATACAAGCCATGATGTGTATGTGCAACCTCCTGATTTTAGAAATGGGCTATGTCAGATGCTAGGGAGGGCACCAGGATGAGGTCTCTTGTTATCTGGTGTGCTCCCTGGGGCATTTGGTGGGCCGCTGTGAGATACAGGAAGCTGGACTAGATGGGCCTATGGCCTGATCCAGTGGGGCTGTTCTTACGTTCCACTGAATAACCATAGTGAACCTTGGCTGTGCTAGGATGGTGGGTGGTATTTCAAGCAAGAAAGTGTGAATCTGAGAGTTATACATACACTCTGTTTTATATTAAAAGAGCAATACTTGCATACAAATTATGTGTGAACCCTTTTTACTATAAAGGGATGTTTATCACGTCCTCCTCAGAAAGTTTGTGAAATGATGACTGGAAAATAAGCAGGCCTGTTTCTGAGTATTTTAAAGGAATATGTGCTAAATTTCACTTGTATCTTCAGCTTTTATGCTTTGTGGGATGCACATATATTTTGAACTTAGATATCCCTCCCAAGGAAAAAATATATTGCATGAAGCTGCCTTTATTTAATTCAGATTAAGCCCTGCCACATTTTATTGTTAAGTTTACATACTATGACATTTGTGCATATTTGGTCAAAGACGCAAAATGCTACCCTAAATTAACTGTTGGCTAGTGGCTTCCCCATAGGATCTGTTTTGTCAGGTTGCCTGAACCAACAGGATAGGCTTCCAAGTAAGCCTATTTTACATTAGGATGTAAGAATCAGATTTGTAACAATTAGTCCTTGATTTAGTACAGCAGTTTTCCATTTATAGTGGCATCAACCTGATGTAACCGAATTGCAAAATAATTGTCCAAAATGATTGTCTTTCTAAGCAGGATTTCTAATCGTGCTTAGCTGTAAACCTGAATTGAGGGTCTCGTGTTATGTATATGTGGTGTTTTTTTTTAATTTCAGTTGAGTAACTTTGTTTACGTACAGGCAAATACAAATGGGATTGGGACCAGTATGTTTGAATCCTTACTAATTGTAATGTGAAAGCAGAGAAATATTCATTAAGCCATAGATTGCAATGTAATGATCTCATTTAAACCAGCCATGCAAGGAAATTCAGATTTAATACTGAAAAATAAGGCTAACGGGTGAGGCCAGTAGATGAACCTCACGTAGATGGATATTTACATAGACGTCACCACATTTAGGTTAGCTCTTTTTCACCAGCACAGTGGTAGTTGGCATATGTGTCTCGATTTGCCAGTAATGATTTCTTGACTTCGTTTTCAAAATCCCAAGAATGGAAAACAAAATTACTCTGTTGGGTTTCAAATGTCAGTTGGGAAAGTTTAATTACAATTTTATTGTTGGCTCTCAGTAAGAGAGCAACATTTCATTACTGAATGCTCACCTATTCAAGCATAGAGCATGTGTAAGTTTGACTTGCTTTTTAGTATACAGGTCCAGTCTTGTTATACACCCTGCCACGGCTGGTTTTTTGGCTATACCTTTTTATAATACACCATTTCAACATGGTTTTAATTCATTGCATTCTGCATGAAATTACACATCAATTGATATATAACATGATGGTATTATTCCTACAAACCATGATTTTAGCAGTTTTGGTCACTAGTGGTGTCACCTTACTAACACCTTATTGGTTCCATGCTGTGTCATAATAACATTTAATTGGCTCTTTGAACAATCAGTCTCATTGGTCCATTTTGAATTAAGAAAAAGTTTTTTTTTTTGTTACATAAGACAGTTTTTGTTTTTTAGTTTTTTGGCCATAACCTTTGATAGAATGGAGACATTTCACTCCAGTTTCTTTCATTGCATTCTGCTGTAAATTATGCATCATATACCGTTTGATGCATATGGTATCAAAAAACATGGTATAACATGATGGCATATAAATCACGATTTTAGCTATTTTGGTCATAGTGGTGTCATCCCCCCCCACCCGTGAACATCACCCAGTGAGGCCTGCAACCCCTGTACTCCCCCAGCAATGCCACTGGTAGGAGGACTGTGGTGTTAAGGAGATGTGGAAGTTGTGAAGTCAATAAATGTACCTGTTATTGTCAGTGATTGTTTATCCAGCATCCTGTGATTAATAATGACCATACTTACAATATATATCACTGGGGTGTGCAAAGTGCTTTATGTATAATGCAACAAACTTGTATGGTAAGGCTATAGTTCTGTACCCTTCACTCTTAGATGGGAGTAAGTGTTGTTGAACATATTGAGACTTGAGTTAGAATAACCAGACATAGGATTATGCTTTAGGATATGCTTTAGGATAGGATTAGGCTCGGCAGCATCGAGGAGGGCTGCAGCTGAATTCTGCGCTTCCCACACTATTGCGGGAGGCTCCTTGGGAGAAGGGGATGTTTGTCCCCTTCCCCCAAGTAAGGTAAGCAGCCCTGCAATGGGGCAGTTAGAAAAGAGCCAACAGCAGGGAAGGGAGGGAAACTGGCCTGCTTGAACCTTTAACAGCTGAAAGTGGGCTTGCTTATGGGGAAATGCAACATTTTGTTGCAGGTCATTCTTCTCTTCTGTAATAATATCTCTCAAACTAGGAACTTATCTATCTGACCTCCCAAACCATTTTGTAAATGTGGACCAGAGACTTATCTATAGATCTGATAAAGGACTGTGTTAAGGGAACTTGCAATGTTTCTCCTTGGAGACTGCCTCCCTCCAGAATCTGCACTGTGGAACAACATTGCTTTGATCTTCTTTACAGAGTCAACAGTTTATCTGTGGTAGCACCAACCATTAAATCAATTTCCACCCCCAACTCAGTCTGATTGCATTCCTACCTACCACTGCATGGGCAGTGAAACCCTTTATCTTCCTGAATGCTTTTAATGATGTATTGTTTTTAGCAGGATTTGTTGGGTATATTTTACTGCTACAGCTTTTATTTATTTTTGCAAATTGTTAATTGAGTTTTTTTAATGATATTTGTTAATTACCTTAAACGATTTGAAAAAAACAAATACTAAATACATACAAAGCCGCAAAGGTAAAATAAGACATAGCCTTTCAAGTGTCTAGATTAATAGGCACAGAGATGCCATTACAAACAATCTAGAGATGCACCATTATAGTGTCGATAAGACACATAACATTTTACAAATTAAAAAGGGCAATGACTGTTTTTTAATTTACTAATGTGGGAGTGAGTAATAATGTGATAAAAAAACATTCAATTTCTCTGAAGAGTAAAAAGAAAATCATTCCCTGCTTATTGGTTCATTTTGTAAATTGAGATCAATGAAATTCCTCCAACAGCATGAAATCAATTGTAAAATAGCATATAATTCATGATCTGTATTGTAAATTATAGTTTCTTTGACATTAATTGGTGAGCTTTCCATATACTGGGATGCATTTTCCTGTAGCACATCTTTGGATAATTCTTGTGGATCCATTTCTAATGCATCTTAACAGTGATCTGCTTTTCATGTCCACAACTGCCTACATTTGTTCTTATGCAAATAATCCAATCAAGCAAATGGATAACAAGATTCTGTAATCAAGAAGGCTTGACAAACAGTAACCTTAGAGTTTTAGGGGAATGCCTGGGGTTTAGATTTATGTTTCTACCTGCATCTGTTGAAGCAATTGATCCATTATGAAGCACTTGAATAGGTCAATTTCAGACAAGAAGTACAAATCGGATCAGATGTGGCAAGTAATTGATGCTTGTTTGATTTAAAATGTGCCGTTTCTGTAGTTCATTGCTAGTAGAAATACAGCCTTGGCTCTTCTAATGTAGCCTGGACCACTTCTCTCTTTCCCATTTTTTGTAGCTACTTGTCATGCTATATTTGGAAGACATGATAGGACTTCCTTAAGTCACTCCTATATGTGAAGAAGCATGCAATCATGGTTTTCCAGAATGGGTTGTGCATGTGACTAGCTTCGAAAACAGATTTGTGTCCTAAGAACAAGATGTAGCGGAATTAAGAAAGAGAAGGAAAACACTGTGACAGAGAGAGAATCGGAAAGACAGACATCTGGTAACAAATTAAAAATAGATCCCAAGTTACAGGTGGGGATTGGAGGAAAGACCCAGATCTAAAAAGATGCAGTCATATAAAACACTAGTATCAGAACCCTACTATAACCTATTTCCTTACAGCTAAAAATTTAATTTTTTATCTGGAAACATTGTAACAAGAAATATGTCAAAATTTAATTTTATGAACTCCTATTTAAATAATTACAAACACAGAATTTCCTGTCACTCGTTATTTTAATACAGCTTGTGGTATTAAATAGCACTTATGGAATGAATTGTGATTTTTAATACCAATTTACTTATGATATGGATACTTATTTTATATATTAGAATGTTTCTTATGTAGATTAAGAGAGTTTTCCAGCTCAGGCATATGAATAAAAATATACATATTAATTTGTTTTCTATGAAAAGTTTCTTTGTAGAGCTCCCAGATTAAACAGTTGTTTGTTAATAGGGACAGTGATTTCAGAAAAGTTGTATTGGGACTCATGGCCTGATCCTGTCCTATGCCAGTGCCGGTCTCCCACATGCTGCTCAGGAAACAGTTGTCACAAATGTGCCATGCGGCATTTCACAGCAGCCAGGAGAAGCACTGGCAGAGAGGCCAGCTCTGGTGGGAGCTGGGCCTTCACATTGGTCAGGCAACTGCTGGGAGCCAGCGGTGGTAAGTTTCCTGCTGAGCGGCAAGGAGGTATTCCGGAGCAGAGGGAGGGCAGAGTGAAGGCTGGGGGGAGCAAAACTGGGTGGGGAAGCAGGAGGGTGGTTCAGATCCAGGAGAGGTAGGGACAGCAGCAGAGGTTACAGCTCGGTCCTATCCCCACTCCCATGTCTCAAAGCCCTACACAGGCTACTCCATTCTATACGAGCAATTGAGCTGATCTGATTGGATCCAGACTGGTGAGGGAGGGAAGGTATGTTCAGTGGGTTTCATGCATTAAAAATTGGTCACTGTGTTTAATAAAGTGGCCCAAGTTAAACCCAAGTGCAGTCAGGTGTCTTCGTTGAGGTGTGTGAAGGTAAATAGAATGCCAAGTGCAGGGGAGTGGCAGCAAGATGTTAGTATCTTGTGTGCTCCCTGAGGCATCTGGTGGGCCACTGTGAGATACAGGAAGCTGGACTAGATGGGCCCTGGACCTTATCCAGCAGGACTCTTTTCATGTTCTTATCCATAGGGGCTGCTGGGGCTGACATGGGGTAAGGGAACCAGTACCCTTAATCCAAAGAGACCTCCAGTTGCCTCCCTGGCCCTGTGGGATACAGCACCGACTATTTCAGTGTGTCTGTACCATGGGACAGGCAGCCGAGGTAGGAATGGGCTGCCCTTTAAAAGAATAAATGCAAAAAGTGGCTACAATTTCTTGAAGGGTTTGTATTGTGTGTATCACTTTGTGTCGGTGCCAGTGTAACTAAGGGCTTCATAATTCACCTGCATGTGCCTGATCTTGGAAGCTAAGCAGAGTTAGGCCTGGTTAGTACTTGGATGGGAGACCGCCTGGGAGTACCGGGTGCTGTAGGCTTATACCATAGTCTTTCGAGACTGAAGGTTGCCAACCTTTAATTGCTAAACTATAATGTCAAACAATTTGGATTCAACTAGATACTATATTAGTTAAAATATACTAATAAATAAACTATACTAAAGATACTATATTAATTAAACTGTTGTTGAGAATAAACAAAATCACAAATAAACATTGCAGCACAAACGATTTTAGAAAATCACACAAGACTATGGCCCAGCCTGCACCACATTTGTGTCCTCTTACCCTTTGTTGTTGTTTATGCCGTAGTTTTCTCATATGAAAGCTTTACTGAAGATTAGTCCAAAGATACTGAAGTTTGGTTTTTAAAATTTTTCATTTGTTTTTCCTTCTTTTCTTTCCTTCTTTTCTTTCATTTTTGAAGCTTCCCGCCCGAAAAATATTTGTATGTGAATTTGCACCAATAACTTCCATCCAGCTAGACGTATTATTTCCACAAATTGATGCTTTTTAACAGTCATTATCTCTAGCTGCTTCATAGTCTCATCCCAAGGTTCTTCTCTCCTTGCCATTCTCCAAAGTATTGCAACAAATCTATTAGGAGGTGCATGGGTGCAATTATTTAAAACAACAACAACTTGAGACCCCACAATTCAAGGGCAGGGTAGTAATATTTATACAAGAAAAACACAACAGTTAATTATGACAGTGTGTAAGGAACAAAAATAAGATGAAATTAGATGAGTGCTAATGTAGACACAAAGTGATAGCCATAATTTTTGAGACCTTGGGAAATCTCACATATTGAATTTTTCTCATAATATTTATGGGCAATATGTAATGGTTTCTTGGGCAAAAATATTGATAAATCTTTGAAAATATTGTTGACGTGTATATATTATGTTTTATACATGTAATCATGTGACACAGATTAATGTATAAGTAATTTCGGCTATATTACATTCTTTACTGCAGTTCAGTGGTAGTGTTTTGCAAGATCCATAGAACTGAGACCATCAATGATCATGTTAACATTTGCAGTATGCTAGCTCTTGAAAAGAATGCACAGAGATGTGGAAGATAAATATTTTTCCTTTGTTGTTTTTGAATCCTAATCCAAATGTAAATGTTGTGCTAAGCAATGATCTGTTTCTTCTTTGTTCCAGATTTAAGTGCTTTTACAGCATACCGGTTTCTCATAACTGCCTGCACAGTTGTTGGCTGTACAAACAGTTCCCAGGTCACTTTGTTTACAGCACAGCTTCCACCAGTTCATGTAGATGCCCCAGACCTGACAGTTTTGGATTCAAGAACAATATATGCACAGTTAAGTACAGGTTTCTCTTTCTCTAGTGCTATCAGATAGCAGTCTTGGGCCTGATCTAAGGGCCTGATCGTAATGGCCCAGTGCCAGCCCTTTGCCGTTGCTGAGTGTCACGAATGTGCCGTAAAGCATGCCTGTGAGATGCACTGCTGAGTCAGCACTGGTGCCCAGAGCTCCACCAGATCCAGAGTCCCATGTTGGGCCTCCAGGCAAAATAGCTGGCACAGACTTGAGTAGCCGCATTGTGGGGCCCAGTGGCGTAGCTAGAGGGGGTGCAAAGCACTATGTGTAGCAGGAAGCCTCGCTGGGGGGGCATGGAGGGACATAGCATGAGTGGCATAGCTAAAGGGGGTGCAAAGCACTAAGTTTAGCAGGGAGCCTCACTGCAGCCGCCTCTCCCCTTCCCTCGGAGCCATTCTGGGTGGGAGGGGAGCAAAACATAGGTTACGCCTGGCTCCAGAGAGGAAAGGGAGGGGGCCTTAACGCTGCGGTGAGGCTCCTTGCAAAACTTAGTGCTTTGCACCCCGTCTAGCTACGCCACTGGTGCTATGTCCCTCCATGCCCCCCTCAGCGAGGCTCGCTTCAATACGTACTGCTTTACACCCCCTCTAGCTACGCCACTGGTGCTATATCCCTCTGTGCTCCCCACAGCGAGGCTCCCTACAAACCTAGCACTTTGTACCCCCTCTAGCTACGCCACTGGCTGGGCCTTCCCCCAAGGAGCTGCCTGGCAGCCATTGGATTCAGTGGCAGCCATTTTGGCACCGCTGCTCCTCTGGGCTCCGAGCAGCTCAGGATTGGACTGTAAAATAGCTATCCTTTCAGTCACCAGTCAGGGTCAAATTGCATGTGACAGCAATGGAAAGAACTTTATAGGACTCCAAAACTGGCTTGCATCATTATGAAAAGCAGGAGAAACACAACAACAATAACAAGGACTTCACAACAGCTTCCGTTACACCTATTCACTGGACTGAGCACCGTATTTGGTGTTTGTGAGGAATACCAGGGTGTAGATGCAGTGGTGCCCTGTTGGGGGTGACAGCATGGTGGCTTGGGACATTACCTTTTCCTCTGCTAGTGGGGCTTTAATGGAATTCTGGGGATAACCACTGTTGGGCCCTCCTGTGGCAATCCAGTATTATTGGCAACCTTCAGTCTCGAAAGACTACGGTATCGCGCTCTGAAAGGTGGCTCTGGCACAGCGTCTAGTGTGGCTGAAAAGGCCAATCCGGGAGTGACAATCTCTTCCACACCGGGAGCAAGTGCAGTCTGTCCCTGGTCTGTCTCCCTGGCTATGGGCCTTCCTTCTTTGCCTCTTTGCCTCAGACTGTTGGCCAAGTGTCTCTTCAAACTGGGAAAGGCCATGCTGCACAGCCTGCCTCCAAGCAGGCCGCTCAGAGGCCAGGGTTTCCCACTTGTTGAGGTCCATCCCTAAGGCCTTCAGATCCTTCTTGCAGATGGCAATAATTCAGTCCTAAAAATAAAAGGGATTTTGATAAATGTTTGGCCAGCAATAGCAATGGTTAGAGTCCTTGACATTCACCAAAAGGGAGCAAAAATGAGGCAGAGATGCATATAAATACATTAAAGCATGGAATATCTCTCTTCCCCCTTTGCTTACCTGTGCGGAGTGCATTGTGGTTGCTTCTCCTGATGGGGTTATAAGGGAGTTGGTTGTGTCTTTGGAGAGTTTTTCTGACGCCGAATATCAGCAACAAGAATTCTAAGAAGTATTGACCAAAAATTTTGTTTGTGAGGGACAAGAGGTTGTTCTCGCAAAGTGCTCTCTTTGTGCACCAAGTTTCCGTTCACCATGATTCCCATCACCAAAGTTCCCCTTTGACCAGACAGGTGTAGCCCCATGCCGTTTACCTTATTATATCCATTTATCACCTTAGCTGTAGTCTCCATAGCAGGAGCTTATATGATGGGGTAAGTGTGCTGTGATTGGTTGCACCATGTGGTCTCTGCTGTTGGGAAGTAGTGAGAGATGTTCTGGTGCTTTTGTCTTTCCCGTTGTACACGATGGGTTTATGCCTTCCTGCACCAACTCTGGTCTCTCTGTTAGTGGCGGTGCACTAATGTATGATGACACAGCATTTTTCCAGCAGTGTTCCAATGTTGTACCAGCATCCATGGCATGTCCATTAGTGGTCTGCCATTATATCATTGTATATAGACATTCGCTGATGTATGTCAATGGTGTATATGACTGGTGTATATGGACGTACACTGATGTATATAGCACTGAGTAATGAGGAGGAGCTATCCCCGTAGTCAAAAGTGCCCCTCCCTGGTGCTATTGAGAATGGGAATTCACAGATAAGCCAAATCTCCTTTTTTCTACTTGACACAAATGTTGTATCAGTTTATGCAGAATCCTAGTGAGTTCAATCAGGGATAGGGTTTGTGACATAAAATTAAATTTATTATGATTAAATGCATAGAAGTGATTAGTTTAGTGGCTCTGTGAACCTTTGATTATCACTTGCCAACTTAATTTCCATTTTGTCTTTATGCAATCAGTGTAACCTACATATGGCCATAGCCTCAGTGCAAAAGCTTGGCACAGGAAAAATACGCTTGTGGTATATTTTGATATGAAGCATTTGTCTTGTCAGTTATTGTTGCTACTGTTTGGATTCCAAACGGTTGATGTTACATTTAAGTCATTTCTAGGAAATTCACATGTTGCTTCAATGTTTCCAGATTTTTTCCCCCCTCATTCCTTAAATAGTTGCTGTCATTACAAAAACGAATTTATGTAGTTGCCCTTTGAATACAGTGATGTGCTGCTTTTATTTCCAGGTGGAAAGCACCAGAGAAAGTAAATGGAAATCTACAATGCTACATGCTGTACATTGCCAACAGTGAGAAAAATGTTACAAGTTGGGATGTAATCTACAATAGTACAGAACTTTTTCAAGACTATACTATACGACACCTTTCTCCTGGAACTGAATACTTCTTTAAACTAGCGGTAAGCCGCAAAAACAGTAATGGGACAACTGAACAAAACAACTGTTTAAGTGCATAATATCGTATTTCTATTGTTTTTTCTCTGCCATTAAGGTATCTGTGGTGATGCAAAGGATGGCATTGGGAAGAAACAAAACTCACCTCCATGAATGTGACCTTCCTCTGCATCAGGGGTGTCCAAAGTTTTCGGCAGGAGGACATCATCTCTCTGACATTGTGTCGGGGGCCGGGGGGGGAAGAATTAATTTACATTTAAAATTTGAATAAATTTACATAAGTTTACATAAATAAATATACTAGAGGTGGAACTTATATGAATGAATGAATGAAGGTCCTGCAATAGCTCAAGGCCTATAAAAGGCCTTGCACAAAGCAAGGCTGGCCTTTTCTTTGTTGCCACTACTGCATCACAGACGTGAAACAGCAAGCAGTGGGTGGAGCCCTCATCCCACAGCTAACGTAAGAGGTCAAACAGTCGCCCTCACGCTGAGAGCAGTTGCGTCGTGCCAGTGTGGGCTCCAGCAAGTTTCTGGAGGGCCAGAGGCTCATTGGAGACTGGGGTGTCCCTGAGGGATGCATTGGGAGTCCTCGAGGGCCACAAGTGGCCCCAGGGCCAGGGTTTGGGCAGCCCTGCTCTGCATCCTTGAGTTAGAACCCAATGCAAAATCATGCAAGTTGTTGTATCACAATATAGTACAATTAAGGCTGTAATTCTATAAACACTTTCCTAGGAATAAGCCTCATTGAACACAGTAGGCCTTACTTCTGAGTAGACATTCTGCTCTCTATCACAATGCACCAGTAGGCTGCTGATGTTTGGAGTGTGAAGTTAGGTGATGCTCCATGCGTTTTTCCCATTCCAGCAATCACCTGGACTTGGCAGGCCTCTATGCTGGATTGTCTGTGAGAGAAGAAATACCTTAACATCCAGTCTCCTCTTTGTAATTTCTCACACACTCATGCACATGCACACTCATGCACACATATGCAAGCCACTCCAGAGTAGTGCTGGCTGGAGAAGTCTTGAGAAAGAGAATAATTGTTGCCTCTTAGGTTTAATGAATTAGGCAGGTTGATTGTTTGAAACAAGGAAATGGCTTACTGAGACAAAAGGAGAAAAGGTTAGTCAAATGATAAGCAGCCAGATTGTATACTGGTTGATTCTTATTATTTGCAAGGGTTTCATTCCCAGAACTCATATGGATGGCAAAAATCACACTAAAGCAAATCCATTTAAAAAACAATGTCCTTTTTCTCAGCAATTTAAAAACAGCTTTGCTGACCTTTGTAATGCACAAAGAGGCAATCAGTCTCTTTCCAGGTGCTAATGGAAGAGGTGATAATGACTTGCATTCTTCCAGGTGCTCAAAGGGAAGGGAGGTTCTATGTGCCTGGAGATAGAAGGAGTGATGGATTGTCAGCTGGGTGCCCTCTCTTGCATTAAGGAGGCTATTGTTAAATAACTGTTTTCCTTTAATTTAAAGAGCCCTTCTCATTATGTTGAGAAAGAAAATTCCATGGATTTTTCCAAGGGTGAAAAAATCCATGGATAATTAGGTTATAATTATATAACCTAATTGCATGACAGTTGCATGATTGTCTCTCTAAGACAGTAAGAAAAGCAGTTTTTTTAAACTGTGATTTTAAAGAGATGCATTTTTCCCCTCCTCGAGGGATCAGCACATTCCTTCTCATTTGCAGTGACCATTCATGTTGAGTCAAATCTGTGTAGAAAAAATTCATGTATAACAAGATTGGACCTGTATTTTAGATCAAACACAACATTTAAAAGGAGAGTAAACCAAATTCATGCACATTCACTTGCGATCAAGATGACTCCAGTTGTAGCCTTGTAACCAGAGGGGAAGGACATCTCTCTGCTGCCTTACCTAGTATATATTGGCAACCTTCAGTCTCGAAAGACTATGGTATCGCGCTCTGAAAGGTGATTCTGACACAGCGTCCAGTGTGACTGAAAAGGCCAATCCGGGAGTGACAATCCCTTCCACACCGGGGGCAAGTGCAGTCTGTCCCTGGTCTGTCTCCCTGGCTATGGGCCTTCCTTCTTTGCCTCTTAGCCTCAGACTGTTGGCAAAGTGTCTCTTCAAACTGGGAAAGGCCATGCTGCACAGCCTGCCTCCAAGCGGGCCGCTCAGAGGCCAGGGTTTCCCACTTGTTGAGGTCCATCCCTGAGGCCTTCAGATCCCTCTTGCAGATGTCCTTGTATCGCAGCTGTGGTCTACCTGTAGGGCGCTTTCCTTGCACGAGTTCTCCATAGAGGAGATCCTTTGGGATCCGGCTATCATCCACTCTCACGACATGACCAAGCCAACGCAGGCGTCTCTGTTTCAGCAGTGAATACATGCTAGGGATTCCAGCACGTTCCAGGACTGTGTTGTTTGGAACTTTGTCCTGCCAGGTGATGCCGAGGATGCGTCGGAGGCAGCGCATGTGGAAAGCACTCAGTTTCCTCTCCTGTTGTGAGCGAAGAGTCCATGACTCGCTGCAGTACAGAAGTGTACTCAGGACGCAAGCTCTGTAGACCTGGATCTTGGTATGTTCCGTCAGCTTCTTGTTGGACCAGACTCTCTTTGTGAGTCTGGAAAACGTGGTAGTTGCTTTACCGATGCGCTTGTTTAGCTCGGT
Organism: Tiliqua scincoides; assembly: GCF_035046505.1. Taxonomy (NCBI): domain Eukaryota; kingdom Metazoa; phylum Chordata; class Lepidosauria; order Squamata; family Scincidae; genus Tiliqua; species Tiliqua scincoides. The sequence continues at coordinate 253,770,045 of NC_089821.1, forward strand.
ATCGAGAGAAAGAGTGTCGGAGATCGTTGAGCCAAGGTACACAAAGTCATGGACAACCTCCAGTTCATGCTCAGAGATTGTAATGCAGGGAGGTGAGTCCACATCCTGAACCATGACCTGTGTTTTCTTCAGGCTGATTGTCAGTCCAAAATCTTGGCAGGCTTTGCTAAAACGATCCATGAGCTGCTGGAGATCTTTGGCAGAGTGGGTAGTGACAGCTGCATCGTCGGCAAAGAGGAAGTCACGCAGACATTTCAGCTGGACTTTGGATTTTGCTCTCAACCTGGAGAGGTTGAAGAGCTTTCCGTCTGATCTGGTCCGGAGATAGATGCCTTCTGTTGCAGTTCCAAAGGCCTGCTTCAGCAGGACAGCGAAGAAAATCCCAAACAAGGTTGGTGCAAGAACACAGCCCTGCTTCACTCCGCTTCGGATGTCAAAAGGGTCTGATGTGGAGCCATCGAAGACAACAGTGCGCTTCATGTCCTTGTGGAAAGATCTGATGATGCTGAGGAGCCTGGGTGGATATCCAATCTTGGGGAGAATCTTGAAGAGGCCGTCTCTGCTGACCAGGTCGAAAGCCTTTGTGAGATCTATGAAGGCTATAAAGAGTGGCTGTCGTTGTTCCCTGCATTTCTCCTGCAGTTGTCTAAGGGAGAATACCATATCAGTGGTGGACCTGTTGGCTCGGAATCCACACTGCGATTCTGGATAGACGCTCTGGATTCTGGATAGATAGCAAGACCCGGGATCAGAGAAAAGTGGAGGAATTTGCACAAGCGCTTGAGGAATCTCTTCCAGGCCCGGCCGACGCAAACGCATCCAACAGATGGGAGCATTTCAAGAATACCGTTTACAACACCGCCTTGTCCATATTCGGCAAGAAGACCAACAAGGCAGCAGACTGGTTTGAAGCCCACTCTGAGGAGTTGACACCAGTCATTGAGGAAAAGAGGAGAGCTCAAACAGCATACAAGGCCTGTCCCAGTGAGCGCAACCTGCAGGTCCTCCGAACCGCTCGCAGCAAAGTCCAACAGACTGCCAGGAGATGTGCTAACGACTACTGGCTCCAGCTCTGTTCCGAGATAGAGATAGCAGCTGACACGGGCAACATCAAGGGGATGTATGATGGTATTAAGCAGGCCCTAGGTCCAACTCAGAGGAAAATTGCCCCTCTGAAGTCTGCCACAGGCGAGGTCATCCAGGATCGGGCGCAGCAGATGGAACGCTGGGTGCAGCACTACTCTGAGCTATATTCCAGAGAAAATGTAGTCACCGAAGAAGCACTGAACAACATTGAGTGCCTGCCTGTGCTGGAAGAGCTTGACAGTGAACCAACCCTAGAAGAACTTCACGTGGCCCTGGACTCCCTTGCCTTTGGCAAGGCACCTGGAAAAGACAGCATCCCTGCTGAAGTCCTAAAATGCTGCAAAGAGATCATCGTCACTGAGCTGCATGAAATCCTCTGTCTCTGCTGGAGAGAAGGTGGAGTACCTCAAGACATGAGGGATGCAAACATCATCACGCTGTACAAGAACAAAGGTGACAGGGGTGACTGCAACAACTACTGCGGCATCTCTCTCCTTAGCGTTGTAGGAAAGCTGTTTGCCCGAGTTGTACTAAAGAGGCTCCAGGTACTTGCAGAGAGCGTGCCTTACCTAGTATGTGTAGTAATAAACACCAGCCTACCTGGTTTCATCAAGAGAAATAAAGCTACTTTACCAAAACTCTACTTTACCAAATCCCTGCTGAGTTTAGCTCACACCTGATCATTGGTCCAAGTGAACCCACCAGATTTAGCCACTGGAAATTTCAGGGTCAATTTAAGCAATTTCTGCCCAACTTGCATATATGCAACAGTGACATGTGGGTTTGGCAAAAATGGATTAATTTATCTATCAGAGACAAATGGCCACCACCTAAAAGGGTAAAAAAGGAGCTGACTAGTTGGTGTTAGAGGATTCTTGCCAGGTCAAGAGAGAAGGCCAGTGCTGTTCAGATTAATTCCTGAATTTTCCAGGATTCTCAAGTAAACCTGAGTCCACAAAAAGAGGGTGGGATGTGGGAGAGAGATTTTGCTTTCACTGCTGCTTCTGCCTTGCCACCAAATAAGTTTGGAAGAAAGACTTCTTGGTGCACTTGGTTTACTTTCCTTTAAAACATTGTGTTTGTTCTCAAGTGTACAATGATGTGGGGAGGGGCATCTAGCAGTTTATTTGGGACAGGAGGTATTAAAAGGGGGCTGATGGGAGGGAAAAGTCACCTAGTCAATTCACTTTTTTTAATCTTCCTACATGCACTCAAAAAAATCTAGGCTTTTCAAGTATTTGATAGGAAAGATTGCAAACAGTTGATATAAACTCAGGTGAGGCAAGGAGAATTTGCACATCACTGTAGCACATAGATTTTAATGCAGAGCATGCACCTTCTGAGGTGGCACAGATCTGAGGAGACCCATTGAAGCTGTGGTGGCTTGCCCAGGAGTAAAGGGAAGAGTTTCCCCTTGTCTGGCTGAGCCAATTCTGGCCCCAATCTTGCACTGGATATAGCGCAGGCCTTCTGGCCTGCCTGTTCCAGCGCAAGATAGAATTGCACTGTAAGTCCCTCAAGGCTTAAGTTATTCATTCAGGCTGCCTCCTTACAAGAAATGGATCGAGTTTTTCTGCAAATAATTTTATATTACTTGTAAAATTTCATATTACTTGTAAATCAATTAAAAATATTATTTCTTTTTAGATCACCTTTTAAAAGTCTTGTAAAGCTAGGTGACTCCTGATAGTGTCATTTTAAAAAGTGGGTCCCGGTGCTAAAATATTTGGGAACCACTGACACATGGGATGATGTGGGAACACTAATAGTGCTTATCTAACCTAATAGAGGTCTAGTTGTGCTTAGTTATACATGACTAGTTGCACCAGAAAAGAATGGTGGTGTGCATTTGAATACTGTGCTGAATCTTCTGAATACTCTGTCCCTCCCCCATTTTGTTGCATTTCTTTTATGGATTTTTGGACACTTTTAACTCTCCAGAAGGCCAATGCTGCTGGGGCATAATTTGCAGGTAGCCTTTTTTTGCAATTCCAGTATCTAGATCCATGTTTGTTTGTGGATTGAGGAAATTCCTCCATGACTGGAATCGTATTGGCAACCTTCAGTCTCGAAAGACTATGGTATCGCGCTCTGAAAGGTGGTTCTGGCACAGCGTCCAGTGTGGCTGAAAAGGCCAATCCGGGAGTGACAATCCCTTCCACACCGGGAGCAAGTGCAGTCTGTCCCTGGTCTGTCTCCCTGGCTATGGGCCTTCCTTCTTTGCCTCTTAGCCTCAGACTGTTGGCAAAGTGTCTCTTCAAACTGGGAAAGGCCATGCTGCACAGCCTGCCTCCAAGCGGGCCGCTCAGAGGCCAGGGTTTCCCACTTGTTGAGGTCCATCCCTAAGGCCTTCAGATCCCTCTTGCAGATGTCCTTGTATCGCAGCTGTGGTCTACCTGTAGGGCGCTTTCCTTGCACGAGTTCTCCATAGAGGAGATCCTTTGGGATCCGGCCATCATCCATTCTCACGACATGACCAAGCCAACGCAGGCTTCTCTGTTTCAGCAGTGAATACATGCTAGGGATTCCAGCACGTTCCAGGACTGTGTTGTTTGGAACTTTGTCCTGCCAGGTGATGCCGAGGATGCGTCGGAGGCAGCGCATGTGGAAAGCACTCAGTTTCCTCTCCTGTTGTGAGCGAAGAGTCCATGACTCGCTGCAGTACAGAAGTGTACTCAGGACGCAAGCTCTGTAGACCTGGATCTTGGTATGTTCCGTCAGCTTCTTGTTGGACCAGACTCTCTTTGTGAGTCTGGAAAACGTGGTAGCTGCTTTACCGATGCGCTTGTTTAGCTCGGTATCGAGAGAAAGAGTGTCGGAGATCGTTGAGCCAAGGTACACAAAGTCATGGACAACCTCCAGTTCATGCTCAGAGATTGTAAGACCTGTGTTTTCTTCAGGCTGATTGTCAGTCCAAAATCTTGGCAGGCCTTGCTAAAATGATCCATGAGCTGCTGGAGATCTTTGGCAGAGTGGGTAGTGACAGCTGCATCGTCGGCAAAGAGGAAGTCACGCAGACATTTCAGCTGGACTTTGGATTTTGCTCTCAGTCTGGAGAGGTTGAAGAGCTTTCCGTCTGATCTGGTCCGGAGATAGATGCCTTCTGTTGCAGTTCCAAAGGCCTGCTTCAGCAGGACAGCGAAGAAAATCCCAAACAAGGTTGGTGCAAGAACACAGCCCTGCTTCACTCCGCTTCGGATGTCAAAAGGGTCTGATGTGGAGCCATCGAAGACAACAGTGCCCTTCATGTCCTTGTGGAAAGATCTGATGATGCTGAGGAGCCTGGGTGGACATCCAATCTTGGGGAGAATCTTGAAGAGGCCGTCTCTGCTGACCAGGTCGAAAGCGTTTGTGAGATCTATGAAGGCTATAAAGAGTGGCTGTCGTTGTTCCCTGCATTTCTCCTGCAGTTGTCTAAGGGAGAATACCATATCAGTGGTGGACCTGTTGGCTCGGAATCCACACTGCGATTCTGGATAGACACTCTCTGCAAGTACCTGGAGCCTCTTTAGTACAACTCGGGCAAACAGTTTTCCTACAACGCTAAGGAGAGAGATGCCGCAGTAGTTGTTGCAGTCACCCCTGTCACCTTTGTTCTTGTACAGCGTGATGATGTTTGCATCCCTCATGTCTTGAGGTACTTCACCTTCTCTCCAGCAGAGACAGAGGATTTCATGCAGCTCAGTGACGATGATCTCTTTGCAGCATTTTAGGACTTCAGCAGGGATGCTGTCTTTTGGGATGACTGGAATACCTTACTAAGATTGGCATGCACTTAGCAACTGGGCAGCCAAACCTCTCTATCTAGGTTAAGGGAGTGGGGTGGAGTGGAGTAGCCAAGGATGCAGAGGAAGGTCAAGACGGAGTGACTGCTCCAATCAGTTAACTTGATGACATTATAAAAGGAAAGTTATAAATTTCTCAGCCTACAGGAAATGGATAATGTTCTCTGCCAGTCACCTGAGTAAACCTTTGCTGAGAGCTCAGAGAGGAGCACTGACTTGCTCATCTGCGAGTGCAACAACTGGGGATTCCTTGATCAATGCAAGCAGCTTAAGCAAGAGACCATCTAGTTCAGTGATTCCCAAAGTGTAGGTCAGGACCCCTGGTTGGTCGAGACCTGATTTTTGGTGGGTTACCAAAGGGTGATGGAAGGATCAGATATAATTAATTGCCTCAAATCCTGATGCTGTTCAAAAATCAGAAACTGTAGCTGCAAGGAGCTGAGCTTCTGCCGTTTGCAAGCTTGTGTAAATATAGGGAGATAAATGTTCGAGGGTCTTTTTCTGGTTTTATTATTTATAAATAAAAAAAACAAAATATTTTTTTCAAGATCTTTTTTTAAAGTCTGGTAAACCTAGGTGGGTCCTGATAGAGTGTCATTTTAAAAAGTGGGTCCTGATGGTAAAAAGTTTGGAAACCAGTGGTCTAGTTAGATTGCAATCAGGGGACATTTTGTAGCTCTACTGCTAAATGAATGCAGCCTGCATGTAGACTTCCCAGACTTCAAGGCAACAGGCCTTGGTGTGTGTATGGGGTGGGTTGGTGGGTTGAGAGTTTGAGTAGCATCATATCTCCATCTGCTGGGCTTTACCAGTTACTGTATCTGTTTGGTATCATTTGGTAACTTAGGCATCTTCCAGCAGCCTGTTGTCTTTTACTACTCACCTTCCTATTTGTTAATTCCCTCTTTGTTTTGGCCTTTTGATAAACTACAGGTGGAGCCTATTTATCTGTGTTAGTTCCATTCTGTTGACTCTTTTCGATTAACAAAAAACCCGTTGTGCTAAATTCCATAGAGTTACGAAAATACACTGCAGCCTGACACTTGGGGCTGGAAGGAAAAATGTTATCAATCCCCTCCCCTGGCTCAGTACTCAGCTCTCTGCCCTCCCATTGCCAGCTGTCCCCGCTTCTTTCACAGGTGGGATGCTGAGCTTTTAAGTGTCCAGTCCTATGCGTTTCTACTCAGAAGTAAGCCCCATTGTAGTCAATGGGGCTTACTCCCAAGAAAGTGTGGAGAGAATTGTAGCCTAAATCTCATGCTTTGCTTGCTGGGAAGGCTTGCTTGGTGATTGCCTGCACCATGGGGGGGGGGGAATTTGGCAAACACTCCCTGGGTTTTTTAAAGCAATCCCCTGTATTACTAGCGCCCCTGCCCCTGTGTGTGTGTGTGAGAGAGAGCTCCACCGCGATACACGTGTTCTGGCTACAGAGGTTTTCTGCCCCCCTTCCCCACTTCAGCTTCTCTGCTGCCTTAGGGGCTCCAGGAGTCTTACTGTTACTTCGCAAGGGGAACCTCTTCCAGGGCTATTTTCCTGCCTGGTCAAGGCGGAGCCTTTTTGCAGTGTTTTGGGCTGCCTGGAAAAGGATCAAGATGCCAGCACAGGACAAAGGCAGCAAAGGTGTGTGTGACTTTCAGTTCCCCCACCCCATTAGCATTGAGATAAATAAATCTGTGGATAAATAGGCTGCACCTGTAGTTGCATTTTGACCCTTAGTCTAACTAGTCCATGCTCACGGGTGATTCAGTGGATTGTAACATCATTTTGACCTGCAGATGTTATTGTGGGTATAATTTTTTGTAAGAAACCCCTGGGATTAAGTCCCCCCCCCCCCCACAGCCCTCCTCTGCCTGGTCTCTGTAGCCTGGGTTGGTGGCAGAGGATACAAACGACCATAGCTTTTTTTTTAATTTCTTTGTTTGTTTTGCTGTTGGTCCAGTAAAGGGAAAGCAGGAAGGGGTGCCACTAGGCACTATTCCCCTTGGTCAGCCAGCCTTCTCCTGGGAGTATCTTTCTCTGATAGATGCAGCTGCAACAGGTAACATGCATGTGGGGGGAGTGTGTGACACCACCACTGGCCAAAATTTTTAAAATTGGTATTTTTGAATAATATGATCATGTTATATATCATTCAATGTGTAGTTTCATGCAGAATGCAAAGAAACAAACCGCGTTAAAATAGGTTGATTTTATCAAAAGTTATAGCCAAAAAATCAGCAGGGCAGGGCAGTTGTACATCACTATGCCCCCGTTCCATCGGAGGAGGTCCACGACTGTGCTGACCTCCCAGACTGGGTGATGCAAATCCTAGTGATGCCACTCTTTGCTGGGGAGCATGAGGAAGGCAAAGAAATAGTTACAAGCAGCCGCAGAGCAAGCATACTTGACGTAAGATTTTTGGGAGGGATAGTGGGGAGGATTCTGTGCCTTCCAAATCTCTGAAATCTCATTTGAACAATATTTCAACTCAGTGCTAATTATCTCCTTTGCAAGCACACATTGTACACCTGTGTTTGTTAATTCTGTAAAACCTTATTTTTTATATACTGTATCTTCAGTTTTTACCTAGTACAGTTTCTCTGTAACAGCCCACAAAAGTAAGTTTGTGACAACGCAAGGAATGAGAAGGTGTTTATTGCATACTAGCAGCATTTTAAAATGTCTTTTAAATGTCATTGCTGTTCTTTTGTGCAGTCATTTTCTTTTGTTTTTTTGATTACAGAACAGTTTAAGTTCCATGGTACCACTGAAAATATCTTGAATATAAACATGAGATTGTCCCTATTTGTTTTAAACACTCTCATCATTTTATAGTAATACCTATATAAGGACATTTGCTTTGATAAATGCCATAGAAAAATATTCTGCTCTTGATTATGAATACATTTACATTTATGTGTAGACACTCTGTATGCATTCATTTTGCTCAACATGCTCTTGAATGCTCTAAATATTACACCACATTATACCACAAAGAAAATAATCTACCTTCAAGTCACAATAAGGGTCTGACTAAAGCCTACCAAAGCAAGGACATTTAGACTAATTAAGGATGACTTGGAATCTGTGTTGGTAGAATTTGTTTGTCCTTTGGGCATTTCAGCATAGTAAACCGTACAGTATTGCGTACATTTCCTGCAGTTCTGTATATAGTTAATACAGTCATGACACATGGTTCCTTTGAAATTAGTGACAATGGATGTATGTAAGAGAGGCTGCATCTGTTCAAATTGTAAGTATAAAGTGGCCAGCAAAGTGAACTTTAAAAATTCTTATGATTCTGCCTTATGAGTATTATACATGATGGATAAACAAGAGGTAAACCTGCTTTTTTTTTTTTTTTTTTAGTGTTATGGCATTATGGTTCACTTTGATACTCAGCAATTTCATTCTTAAGTTATAAAATTAACCTTGTGCCTCCTCAGTCCTTTAGATGAAATCTCATATTTAGATATCAGTAAGAGATTCCTGATAGCTAGTCCCTATATCCTCATTTGCTCTTGATTGGACATGATCCAGTCCAGTAATTCTTTTAGTATCTAACAAGTTAGAAATGATCAACAGTTGATGTGGTATCACTTTAAATCCCTTTCTCAAGTGATGGCACATCTAAGATCCTTGTGTTCTATCTATTTAGATTCCATTCCCAGTGTGAAACCAAGTGCAAGGCAGTTTAATGGCCCAATCCTGTCTGGGCCAGCTGACATGGAAACAGGTCACCACATCTCAAAAAGGACATAGTGGAATTGGAAAAGGTGCAGAAGAGAATGACCAAAATTATTAGTGGATTAGGGAACCTCTCTTATGAGGAAAAGCTACAGTGTTTCAGACTCTTCAGTATAGAAAGATGCCTGAGGAAAGATATGACTGAGACATATAAAAGTATGCAGGGATGGATAAAACATGTAGAGGGAAGTTCTTTTTCTTCTCTCACAACACCAGAACCAAGAGACATCCACTAAAATTGAATGGCAGGACAGTTAGAACAGACAAAAGAAAATGTTTCTTTATCTGGTGTGTAATTATTCTGTGGAGCTCCTTGCCATGGGATGTGGTGATAGTACCTGGCCTAGATGCCTTTAAAAGGGGGGTGGACAGATTTCTGGTGGAAAAGTCCATCACAGGTTACAAGCCATTGTTGCATATACACAACCTTCTGGTTCTAGAAGTAGGCTACTATTTCTAAATGCCAGATGCAAAGGAGTGGCAATAGAGTACTGGTCTCTTGTTGTCTTGAGTAGTCCCTGAGGTATTCAGTGGGCCACTGTGAGATACAGGAAGCTGGACTTGATGAGCCTTTGGCGTGATCCAGCAGGGGTCTTCATACCTTCTTTTGTTACCCTCGACTGGCAGAAAATTATTTCCAGTGTTTGTTATCTGTACGCCACCGTCAACATGCATGGTGCTTTAAAATAGAAGACAGATCCCTGTCATAATCTAAAACACACACACACACAGAAGAGGACTATACTGCAGTAGTGTCAGGATAAATGGGAAAGAATATGCAATTATTTAGTGTAAATGGTCTTTGGCTTAGTTGCAACACAGAATGGGAATGATGAGTTTGTCTGAAGGCTTCTCAGAAATGATGGGTTTTGAAGAACTAAGAGTGGCGGCATCTTGTAGATATGTTCAGAAGTCACAAACAGAATATACATATAAACTTATGTACATACATGCATATAAAAGACAAATAGAAACAGATTTAAAGAAAAAAAGATAGACAGTAGGACACACACACTTTACCCCCATACACTCTTCCCCCATACTCTCTCTCTCTCTCTCTCACCCCTAACTGTGTTCCACATGGCATTTGTCTTCCACATGGCAACTGCTTGCCTGATATGCCTGGAACAAGTGGCCTGGTTGCTAAGACACCTCTACTGCTGAGCTGAGCAGGTTGTGGCTGGAAGGGGTGGGGCCAGGTGGGAGAGGCAAGATCAGGCTGCTAGGCTCTATTGTATTTGAATATTTTACTGCAGTGAAAGAAGGATCTTTGTGCCAGCCAGTGTGGCACAAAATGGACAACCAATGTGGGCAGCCCTTTCCCTTGTTGCTAGCATCTCAGAAAGCACCAATCAAGTACTATGATTTTCATGTTGGCCAGTAGGGCGCAAAACAGGCATGCAGTGCTGACAGCCCCTTATAGCTGGCACCCAAGGCAGAACATCATCCTGTTCCCCCTTGGTATGCTGCTATCCTTGTGGCTGAATTTTTCTTTAACTACAGGTTGTCCCTCATTATCCACTGGGGTTCCATTCCGGAACCCCCATTGGATTAAAAAAAATACCAAATCAGTGGAAAAATAACTTTAAAAACCCACTTCCAGGTTTCTTGCTCCTCTATTGTCACTGTAGAATGCATTGGTATAGACACTATACTGCATTCAGCCACTAGATGGGGTGAGTAATGGAATGAAAGGTAGGAAAACTGGATTTTGGTGCTTTTCCCCCTTGTTACAAGGCATTTAAAGGTGGACCTCAGTATCAGCGGTGAGTCAAATCAGTGGATACCAAATAAGTGGATATCGAGGTCCTACCTGTATAGGTTTTTAATTGTATTTTGTATTGAGTAATTATGTGATATATAGTTTGCCACCCTGAACGTTAGGAAATGTAGTTTGGAAATATCCAATATCCTTTTGGAATATCCAAAGGATTGGAAATTTGGAATTTCCAAATTTTGGAATTTCCAAAAGGATATACGTTTTATTGAAAAGATATAGAAAACAAGGGAAAAGGCATTATTTTTTTTACACATAAAGCCACTTGTTTATAGTTTTAGTGGCTATGGCAGAAGACATTTGAAATAGTTCCATCAGGTCAGGCACTTCATCTGAGAGGGGAAGAAGAATGGTAGAGAAGTTTAAAGTAGGCACTGAAGCAAGCACAAGAGAGAAGACCAGGGTTTTATGATGCAGAACAGTGTTTTAGCAAAGGAGGAGAATTATAGAGATTAGGATATTTTTAATGGGTTTTAGGAGGGAGGGAGAAGTTTCAGAAGTCATAGTTGTGGAGAGGGAAGGAAAACTGGGCATTCACATATGGAGGAGAGGTGGGGTAGAAATAGATTAACAGATCAAACCTAACCTAGCCAGTGAGCCTGCACTGCATCTAGAGCTGGGTTGGGCCAGGTTGTAGTGCAACTTGGTGTAAGTGGAGTTCATTCCCCTTTCCCCATGTCATTCAGCTACTGGTCCTATGGAATTTCGCAGATATGCGCTCCCTAAATTGGTGGCACTGATCCAAGCTGTCCAGTGTAGGGCTGGGCTGCTTGGTGGGTGTGTGTGTGTGTGTAGGATCTGGCCTAAGTACCAGATCCTGGTACATTCCCTCTCCCAGACCTGTTCCTCCCACTAGCCCACCTGCCACCTGCCCTCGCCACACCCTGAGACAACCCTGGAACGCCCTCCCCCACCCTCCCCAGACCCCTCTGCTGGCAGTCCTTGGTGGTGCAAACTTGGGCCAGTGCTATGGAGGCTGGTACACCTACATGTGCCTGCCTGTCGACTCTCCCAGTAGCGCAGAAGTGCCTTATGGTACTTTTGCAACACCTAGAGGCTGCCGCAAGGGACTTGCATTAGCCCAAGAGAACCTAAGGATTGTGCTCTCAATAAATTAAATAACTGACCCTTAGGCTGCTGTCTAAAAAGTATGCTGTCCATCTACAAAGCAAAGCTGGACTGTACAGCTTTGGATCCTAAGGAAAAATGGAAAAATACAGTGAGAAAGGTACACCTTGGCAGACAGGGCAGGCAGTTCCTGGGAAGAATCAGTGTATAATCCTCTGTGGCAATGATGCAGCTCTGAACAACAAAAGGGATTCAGATGAGTGTTTGGCCAGCAGTGGCCCTGGTGTGCACTAGAAGACAGCAGACACTCCCACTGGAGTAGCTAGGGCTTCTGGCACCCAGGAGCCCTATAATTTTTGACACCCCCATAACCTCCATACACCCTTCTCAGGCTTCAGAAGGTCTCTGAAAGGTACTTCCGGTTTTTGGCAAAAACCGACGTTCCTCTGAAGGCCCAGGTAGGCTGTGCATGACGCACCTGCCTTGGGATCTGTCTTCTGTGGTGCGAGTTGGCACCCCCTTATGGTGTGGTACCTGGGACAGTGTACCCCCCTGCCCCCTACCTACACCACTGGACACTCTCTGCTCCTAGATGTTGCAAAAGGAAGTGATAGTTAGGCAACATAGTTGATAGCAGAAGGGTCAGGAGTGGTACAGACATAAGACAGAGATGCAGCATCAATATGTGGTGTTATGCACTTCCCTTCCCCCTTTGCTTTCCCCATACATTTCATTTTTTCCCCCTCACCTTAGCCACTGGAAAAAAAAGAAAAGCTTTATTGTAAGAACAAAAAAGAATAGCGTTATCCAGAGTGTTATCGTTTTCACTTTCAGAAATTGTATATTTTTATCCCTAGATATAAGTAGCATTAGGATATTCCCTGAAAGAGACTGGTAACTCAAGGCCCAATAGAGAATTGTAGAGCATTTGGGGGGAACGTAGGAAATGCTTACAAGCCCACAGCCTGCCCTGTTTGAGCTGCACTTCTTTACAAAGTCATCAAAATCACTGTCCCTTCACATGGGATAGTTTGTGTCCAGTTCCTTCTCTCTGATCCCTGAGCCTCCTTGCGGAGAGAGAAACAGGCAGCCAAAGAGACTGTGATGCAAAATGGGCGCCTGCTCTGGAGAGGATGGCCCCTGGGGAAGAATCTGCAATTTTCCTTGGCTTAGGGCAACTATAACCGAAACTCATTCCGCACAAACAAGTTCAGGGCTATCAAAAAGATCATGTTTTGTCTGAGGTCTAAAAATACAGAATCAATACAAGTCTTTGCAAAAGCTCTGATTTCTGGCTTTGCTGGTTGGCGACTCTCAGGGACGTATTAATACATTCTGTTTTATTGTTGTGTAATTTGTTTTAAAAGGCCTGCACTGGAGGCGGATGTACGCTAAGTGAATCTACCTCAGCAATAACCACCGAGAGTACTCCAGAAGGTGTTCCTGCTCCTGAAGCCCAGTCGTATTCCTCTGACTCCTTTAACATCTCGTGGACTAAGCCTGAGTACCCAAATGGTAAGTGAACTCTTTTAGCCTCAAGTTAAAAAGATGATTAGTAAAGGTAAATTAATATTCTAAATGGCAGCTTATATGTGGTGCTTAATTTTTAATGATCATTTTAGCACATAAAATACCTGAGATAGTATCATTGTCTATAGCTTGGAGATTGAAGTTTTCGACTCTGCCTTGCTGTTTTAGTGGCTCAAAAGTGCACCCTTTTGATGGTTCTTATGTACTGCATTCACTTGCTTAATGCTACCTGGAACAACTGAACTGAAGGAGACTCTTTGACACTGGCAGTTGGCTTTGTCGTGCACGTCTTCATAAAGCCTTGTTTTTTTCATGGCATTTTTAACATGATTTTTTTACTCCTGAATATATTCTTTTTAAAAATATTGTATTTGTAATTTTTTTTTTTTTAAAGAGAGGTTTTTAATTAGAGACATTAGTCAAGTGATTTTTGCAACTTGGAATTATTTATCTACTTGGAGAGTTGCCATCTTTTTAAATTAGGCACGCTCTCATGCAGTTTGTCATGCCAGTGTAGTTCCAGAAGTGCCAGTGAAGTGACTGTTAGACTTTGCTGGGGAGACCTGGGTTCAAATCCCTATTTGGCCATAGGGTTGTCACAGGGTTGTTGTAAGGATAAAATTGGGGAAAGACAGCATGCATAGTCCACTCTTAAGATCCTTGGGAGAAGGTGGATGAAAATGTACATGATGGTGATGATGTTGTAATACTGATGTCATGATACTGCAGGGGTGAGGAATACTGCATTTGTTGCAAATCTCTGTTCCAAACAACTTATTGCAGCTTTTCTAGCCAATATTGCCACTTGTCCCACTGACCTCTTTACCTATGCTTTTATCAGCATCCCAATACATAGACATTTTAGCAGGGAAAGCTTTTTCCTGACATGGAGATAAGTTGCAGAGAATGCTCGACCCCTGCATTTCTGTTTGTCAATACAATTTGTGTTGTTTTCAGAATGTGATACTCTGAATGCTTTTAGAATTGGAGTGTTGCTCAGATCTGATCCCAGCAGTGCATGCGCTGGTGACATGCTCTTGCTACCATGATGCACTCTATGTAAGGCTGTCTTTGAAAACTGGAGACTGCAGTTAGTGCACAATGTGCAGCCTGTGTGGTAACGGGGTCTCCATGGTTTGACTCCATTAGGCCACTTCTTCTCTGTCTACCAATTCATTTCTAAGCACAGTTCAAAGTGCTGGTTTTGACCTTCAGAGCCCTTTATGTCTGAGGACTTGTGGTACCAAGGATCACCTTCTGCCATATGAGATGGACTGCCCCTGAGATCATCTGGAGGCCTTCCTGCAAGTATTGCTAGTCTGTGATGCTTGATTGGCAAGACGAGGAAGCTTCTGTGTAGCAGCCTCCCAATTATGGAACTCCCTCCCTGCTGAATTGAGAACAGAACTCTCCCTGTTGGCCTTCCTGTTTTATTTTGGCTTTCGTTTGCTCTTTAAAGCATCGTAACTTTTTAAACTGTTACTGTGGTTTGTTGTTTTATTTTATACTGTATTGTATTTTATTGTTTTACATTTTGGGTGTTGTTAGCCACTTTGGTTTTTTATTTTTAAAGTCAAAGGCAAGTTGCAAATGTTTAAAAAAATAAATGTAACACTTCAGAATGCTTTTAATGCATGGGAGAAAATGGAAAGGCAAAGATTTTAAATGGAATGTATGTCTAATAGAACGTGCATTGGTTTCACAGCAGTGTTACAGAGGACATGCAAAAACTTATTTAAATGTCTTTTAAATACATTATTTAAATTAAATAAAAACTTATTTAAAATAAATATTTTTAAAAGAAAAATGACCCTATACAAAACAGAAGAGACTCGGCACTAATTCATGTCACTCATGAGCAGGGCAATAAAAAGAGTGAGCAACCAATGTTGTATATACTTGTTCCTACTTTTAGAAGAAATGAGTCTTTTTAATAATAATGTCGAAAGGAACCACCTGAGGGTCCAATCCTATCCAATTTTCCAGTGCCAGCATACCTGTGTCGATGGGGTGCATGCTGCATCCTGAGTTGGGGAGGCAGTCACAGAGGCCTCCTCAAGGTAAGGGAACATTTGTTCCCTTACCTCAGGGCTGCATTGTGGCTGCACCAGTGCTGGAAAGTTGGATAGGATTAGGCCCTGAGTTCCTAATTTTGCAGCACTCCGCCAGCATCTTTAGATTTGTAATAGATGACACTAAGAAATCAGTCAAGTTGACGGCATCCATTTGAAAAAATGTCTTTGATACTCTTAACGGCTATAAATAAATACTCTAATCTGTGAGTTAACTGAAGTGTGCCTCTAGTTTGCCTTCTGCCCTGAAAAGGTATAGCACTGTTGATTGTTTTCAGAATAATTTATAAGTAATTAGGAATTTTAACAAGACATATTTATTGCCAGATTTGCACTATACTGGATGTGGGCCATGGTATATATTACTGATATTTTTTATATTGTTCCTGTATGTTTGAATGGAAACCATCTTTGAAGAAAACTGGATACTTTTTACACAGTACTCTCTAAGTAGTGACTCTGTAACCATCAGTTCAATTAGTGGTTCATATAGAAATGCTTTGCATGTGCAACATTCTGGCCAATGCATGTTTTCAGTAATTTTGAAACCTAACTATCGGTTAAGCATTTATACCTAGATGCTTTGATAGTAATCATTATGTTAGTTTCAAGTGAAATTTAGGGGTCAAGCCTGTCTTCTTCCCCCCCCCCCCCCGAAGAAGCCTTGCTGAAAATGAACATGCTATATCTAGTAGGGGGGAATGGATTGGTATGCCTCAGAAGGGAAAAGATAATAATTTCTCCCTATCCCTACATAAGTCACTGGATCTGCAATGGGTCTCCTCTGACCTGTTCTCTGTGGCTGGTGCAAGTCTGAAGAGAGGAAGGGCTACGAAATGAGGGGCTAGGATCCAGCATGTGCCGTCGCCACTGAATCCACCCCTCCCTGCCCACCACTTCCCCCATAGCGTCCCCACTGCTTCTGCTGCTCTGGTGGGCGTGGTGGGAACCAGCGATGGCCAGAGAGCGCTCTGTGTAGTATCAGCGGCCAACTTGCTACAGCAGAAATGTGCTCCGCTGTCTCAAGGTGCTCCAGCAGGCAGCCCAATCCTGATCATTGTGGAAAATTGTAGCATGTATACAGTTTGCATATTCCATTCTGAACATGCTCTCTAGGTCACTGTGGGTAGTTGTCTTATCTGTGAGACATTCATTGTCATCTTCTGCATGAAATAGGCTTCAGGTCACCAGTATGAATGGTGGTAATGATAGTAGCAGTGTGATAGCAGTTCATGGAGACATTTGTGTGTTTCTGGACACAGTGGTGTAGTGAAGACATCTTGCACTCGGGGGCAGAAAATTTTTTTACACTTATGACAAAATCTGAAAGTAATTGCAATGAGGCGATGATGCCAATTACTTATGGGTTATGGTGTGCTTGGAGCTATTGCGTGTCACTCTAAATGGCCAACTGTTTTTTCACAATTGTTTTCTTTCTACCCCAACATGCCAGGAGTCACGGGCAAACTGAATTAAAATGTGAGATTTTTTTCTCGAAAAATGGGAGAAAGCACTCCCCCCCCCCGATACAGTGTGCACTTTTTCTGTGCTTCTGCACCAGCAGGGGGAAGGAAAGGATAGGATTGGGCTGTTAGTCACTTGATCTTTACCAAATACAAGTAGGTCACAAGTTCTTCCACCACACAGCAGTAGGAATTTTTAAGGAATAGTTTAAGGGTACTGCTTTGGAATAGGTCCTTTAGTTTAGCAGATACTGAAAACCACAAATAATAGAATCCCTAGGTGGGAGCCATCGGAGGACCTCTGGATGTAATGTCCAGGGGGATGCTCAGAGTCCCGGAGAGGCGGTGTGTGGCCTCCCAAGCTTCAGAAGGCCTCATGGAAGTCTTAGAAATGCACTTCCGGTTTTCAAAACTGAAAGTGCATTTCTAAGGATTTCACAAGGACTTCTGAGGCTAGGGGAGGCCACACGCTGCTCCCCCAGGTCTTAGAAGGCCTCCTAGAGACCTTAGAAATGCACTTCTGGTTTTAATGAAAACTGGAAGTGTGTTTCTAAGGTCTCTAGCAGGCCTTCTGGGCTTTGGGAGGCCGAGCACCAGCTCTTCAGAGTGCACAACACCCTCCTGGACATCCAGAGGTTTTATGATGGCCCTACCTGCAGATTTGCTTGTTCATGGATTTTGGTATTCACAGGGGGATAGGTTGAGAACCCTGGGGACAGGGAACCATTTCCTAGTATATTTCACAGGGTAAACTGCTTTGTGAACTACTCTTGT
This sequence comes from Tiliqua scincoides, assembly GCF_035046505.1. NCBI lineage: Eukaryota > Metazoa > Chordata > Lepidosauria > Squamata > Scincidae > Tiliqua > Tiliqua scincoides. The sequence continues at coordinate 253,787,326 of NC_089821.1, forward strand.
TGAAGAGTATAGAAGTATTAATAATAATAATGTTTTACATGAACAACTTTTTGTAATGTATTCAACCTCAGGGTGCAGAAAGAGTATACAGAGTTCACATTAGTATAGAATTAGCTGCTTTTGTGTCTAGAGAGCAGAATGTCTACATGTCAATTGTCAAATAAAGCAATTTTCCCAAGATTTTTGGTAGGAGAGATATGAGTTCTGGTTGGCAACCTTCAGTCTCGAAAGACTATGGTATAGGCCTACAGCACCTGGTATTCCCAGGCGGTCTCCCATCCAAGTACTAACCAGGCCTGACCCTGCTTAGCTTCCAAGATCAGGGATGTGCAGGGTTCTACAGAACATATCAAATGTAAAAGAAACTTTTAGAAGATAATGCTTATAAATACTTAAAATACTTAAAAGAAACAGTAGAAAATCCACAACTCTGTACAATGAGGTGGATTTCAGACAATCTCTTTGCTTGGCTCAGCTACATTTTAACCTTTGTAGGATGGAGAGACATAATAAACCACACAGATCAGGTGGATAGACTGGAAGTTACGCCCACAAACCAGAAGTTGCTTCTGGTCACTTCTATGGGCCATTCTGAGGCACGTGGAGGGTGGGTCACAGTGGGTCCCAGGGGTCCCACAGTAGGTCACAAGCTCAGCGTGACCTGGAATTACACGCGACCCAGTGTGTCATTAGTCTGTGGAACTCCTTGCTACAGGATGTGGTGATGGCATCTAGCCTGGACGCCTTTAAAAGGGGATTTGACAGATTTCTGGCGGAAAAATCCATCATGAGTTCCAAGTCATGATATGTATTTGCTACCTCCTCATTTTAGAAATGGGCTACATCAGAATGCCAGATGCCAGGGAATACACCAAGATGCAGGTCTCTTGTCATCTTGTGTGCTCCCTGAGGCATCTGAGGACCACTGTGAGATACAGGAAGCTGGACTAGATGAGTCTTTGGCCTGATCCAGTGGGGCTGTTCTTATGGAAGAGGGCTCCAGGTCTCCCAGTAAGAAGTTGCTCCACTTCCAGGAGCATTGTGTTGGTCCTAGCAAATATAGTGTTGCAACCCACTGCGTATGGGCTTGTAACCCATTGGGAAACACTGACTTGATCAAACTGTATGTTATATATAGCAACACATTTTAACTTGCCAGGTGCAATATATCATTGCTGCCTCCACCTGCTGCTGATTCTTTGAAAAGTTTGGACTATGCCCCCTTCACAGTAGTCATGCGTAGAGATGTTTTGAAAATGGTGTTATTTTTCCACCAATTTTGGTGAATAAAAAAATTGAAAAAGGCTAAAAGTGATGTTAATAACTTTTTTAAAAAATTACTTATTCAGGCAGGGTACAGAACAGAGGCATTTACAGTGTGGGGGGGATTCATAGCTTGCATCAATAGGCAATGTTACCTGGCCAGCCCAGAATTCTTTTAGCACAAAGTGGTAGGAGAAACCCTTCATCACACAACCACAGCTTGTGTGCTTACTTGCAACAACCAGCACCTCACCTTCTTGCAGCTGGATAACGGGGCTATGGGAATAAGCCCCTGGGAGAGGAATGGTGAAAAGCTGAAGCCATCTAGCAGTGGAAACCGGTACTGCAATATTAAGATGAATGAACCCATGATGCTTTGCTGGATCTTTCTGACCTTCAGCAGCCTTGGAGAGACCTCTGCGTCTCTTTTGGAAAGAAAACAGGACCATGAGGCAGCACTGAAAGGAATAAAATGGGGGTTATTCCATTTTATTAGTAAAAATATTTTTCTTTCTTTTCTGTTGCAAATTTTGCATTACAGGTGTTACTGCGTTATCCACTGATTTGGCTCACCACTGATACCGAGGTCCACCTTTAAATGCCTTGGAACAAGGAAAAAGAGCACCTAAATCCAATTTCCTACTTTCATGCTGTTAAATAATTATCATTTCATTCCATTAGATTCCATTACTCCCCCCAATTAGTGGCTGAATGCAGTATAGTGTCTGCACCAATGCATTCTGGGGCAACATTAGAGGAGCAAGAAACCTGGAAGTGGGTCTTTAAGGCTATTTTTCCACTGGTTTGGTATCCAGTGATTTTTTTTATCCACTGGGGTTCCAGAATGGAACCCCAATGGATAACGAGGCATGACGTGTATTTCACATTTACTATTTTCAAACACCTCTAGTCATAGGATACTAACTGCCTTGTAAGGGAAAGGAGGGCAGAAGAGGACGGGTGAAAGTTTCTGATTTTATGTTGTCATTGCATTTGTAGAGTTTTGATGTGAGCAATCTTAGGACCTCTTTCAGGGCTAGATAAAAACTTCCAGAATAAATAAATATAAATTACAGATCAATCCTAATGAACTGATCCAGTGGTGGAATGAGCCTTTTGGTAGTGATGACTGCCTTATAGCAGTCAGAAACACCTCTCTGATAGCAAATGAAGCTACCTACTGCCAGAGCATTGGCAAGGAAGTGGCAGTGCCGCATGCATGGCGGTGGTTCTAGACTGACCTGCTGATCCAGGTAGTTTGGCAGGCAGGGCAAGGCAGGGGGAGGGAGGAACTGAGTGGTGATGGAGGTGGGATGAGGGGCGAATCCGTTCCAGAAAAAGGGCAGGTTTGGTGGCAGTGGTGCTGCTGAATCCTCACCGCCTTCGTGGACCCAGTCCTATGGCCCAGATCCATGCAGACCTGTGCCAATGATTTTGCTGGTGCAGGTCTGAGTGGACCCCTCTGTATCATGAAGGCTTATCCCCAGGTAGTGGAACAAATGTTCCAAAGGGTACCTGTGGGACTCCCCCCCCCCTCCCGCCCGCAGGATGTAGCACAAGCCATTTTGATGCAGCTGCATTGGCGGAGGACGGGGGAAGCACAGGATTGGGCTGTTAATTAATGAATCAGGCAGTTGAATAATGTTTTGGAATCTTCTTCCTTGGGGATCCTTTAGCAACAGCTAAGTAAGTATCCACCTGTGAATACTTTAGAAATATGGAGTCCTACCTTGAGGCATAGAATTGGATCACATGATCAAAACATCCTGATTCTATGATGTGAAAATTCTAAAATTCTATGATTCTAAAGCAGCAGCTGAATAAATAACAAAACATGTCTACTTTCACATTAAATGTCAATAAAAATTACTAATGTAGTAGAAGGCCAAGGTCAGGGGGTGGGGGGCTGGATGGAGGAATTGTTTCTGAGCTTCCTAAGGCGTTATATTTAAAATATGGATCACTAGCTCTGAAGGTGTTAGGATTCTAAATAGTCTCTATATATCACCCATGTCCTTGTTTTAATCCACACATGCATTTGCATGCAGAGTAGGGCTGTGAAACAGAATTGCTTCAACTTTTCTCAGCTCAAAGATTGCTTTGACTTATACTTTAGAAGCTGGTCTATTAGGGTCTACTTATTTTGGAGCAGGGTAATTTTACTTTTAACAAGATGAATGCAGAACTTCTTTCTGGATTTCCAACATTTTGCAAGGAGGAAAAATACAGCTATTTTGTCTTGTTTTCTTTTGTTATTGACAGCACCTGTATTTTGCTGCTTCTGTTTTGTTAAGCTACTTAAAGCAATTTGCACTTCGTCAAGATTCCATAAACACAAGGTCGACTCCCTGTCCCCCAGCTCTTATCTGATGTGGTTTGCGGCATATTGGATCAAGTATATTACCTGTTCTCTTTTTTGGTTTTTAAACAGGGATCATTACTAGTTATGGATTGTATATGAATGGCATTCTGGTCCAGAACTCCTCGCAGCTCAGTTATTACACTTCTGGACTTCCTGCTTGGAGCCTGCATTCCTTCAGAGTTCAGGCATGTACTGCAAAAGGCTGTGCTCTGGGCCCACTGGTGAGTATTGCCTCAATTTACATTCTGTGAATGTAATAAATGTCAGATGGCCGTGAATATCAGAGTAAATGGTGATGATTCACACTGGTCAGTACTAACCCATCTGGCAAAATGTGACATTTTATAAAAAATGCCATTAAAAGCGGCAGAGGACTGGAATAGGTCACCACTAGGCACTGTTCCAAAATATCATATAGATACAGTAAAGACTGAGACAGAGAATGAAGAAAAAATCTAGAGTGAAACGCACATTATTGAAATTAAGGGGAGTTAATATGTTTAAAAGGCACAGATGTGGTTTAATCTGATTTATAAGGACACGATTAAAAAAAGAATTACTACTCCAGTAATGAGTAAAACATTCGATCCTCTGCCTGTCTGAAAAGCGTTGAAGATATAAGGTTCATAGAAGACAAAACAACATTGCATGTCACAACATCATTTCCCTTGCTCAAAACTGCTGTGCTGTTTAGAAAGGCTATTAATGTGGATTAAGGTATTTAGGAATTGTGCTGCTGCAAACAGATGTGATGCAGCATATCCAGCTTTTTACAGATGCATTCCTCACAATGCAAACAAATGCCCAAATCCAAGCCTACAATTCTCAATATTAGAGGATAACTTACGTATAATTTAAGCTTCAGAAATTTGTTTGCAGTCCAACACTTCTGGGGCTTAAATTCTATGTATTCTCTAATATTAAGTATTAACGACTTTTTATCTTCTTGCAGTGCTATGTATTATTTAACTGTGAAGAATTAAGAACAGAAATTAAAAATATGAAATAAGAGAAACTAGAGACATTATGGAATGCTCTTTGGTGATAGGGCTTCTGATTAATAGCCTCCCAGAATGACACACTCTTGTAGCAAAATGACACAGCTCCAATCTTTGTGAGGTTTAATCTTGGTGAGGTTGAATATACACATCCCAGTAAAATGCTGTTCCTCCCATTCCCCCCCCCCATCTTTTTTACAGGGGATAAAATTCCACTAAAATACATACTTCAGTACTTTCGGTGAACTTTTTGCTCAACAGCCTCTCACTGTGTAATAATAGCTTCACTGTATGAAGATTACCTCAAGGGAAGCACATCAAGATTTAATTTTTTATTTTGATTTTTGATCACATTTCCCATTTTCTTCCCAAGATTCATTGCTTTAAAATGCTGGTAACATCATCCATCTGTAGAACAGGATTGCAGACTTTATTACCATTAAACATTTTATAGCTTGAATGGGGTTGATGGATATTTACTCTTAAAAGCATGAGTGGCTTTTTGCCAATTTTTCTACTCAATTAAAAAAAAAAAAATCCTGGAAATTTAGGGAACAATCCTCCAAGTGCTCATGGAGCTACTGCTGTTCAACATCCACTCATTTCAGTGGGGCTTATATGAGATTCCCATATAAGCTCCATTGAAATGGACAAAGGTTGCACAGCAACAGCAGAGCTTGCCGAGCTGTGCTCTTAAAACTTTTTTTTTTCCTTTGAGTTCCCAGCCTACAAAAGGATGGCTATCATTTTCCCATCATTTTTTTCCACCAATTTCATTGTACAAATTGTACTATCAAGCATTTGGAATTGTGGAACACCACTTGCTGCTTACATTCTGTTTACTCTGACAGTATTCTAAGTGCTCAAATATTCCATCTTTTTCCTTTTTTCTGGAAGAAACTACACTGCTTGTACGTTACTGCACTTCATTAAAGTGGAATCTCAGCCTTGACTTTCAGCGCAATTCAAAACAGGGGTTTAGAGTCAACTTAATACTTATCTGTATCGCCTGTTCAGAATGCAAACTATTTTCCTGAGCCATGATCCGTCTCCAATCACAAGAATTGAAATGCAATGTCTTTATTTAGAGAGTAACTCACCTAAATGCTGCCAGGATGCTAAAGCCCTACATTGTTATTTGATTTTCTGAAAGATTTTTCCCCAATTACCATTTCTATCCAACACTTGGTGTAGAAAAGTGGGTGGGGGAGGTTGGAAAAAGCAACTTTAGCTCATTGAGTACTTTAAATAGAAGCAGGGACATCTCCCAGTAGTAAATTGATATTATCCTTCCAGCTATTTTTGTTGCTGATCTTTTATTTAATGTGCCCCAATCGATTGAAGAGATGCTATGCCATGCAAGCACCTTAAGAACCGGATTCCTCTGGTTTAAGATTTTTTCCAAAAGTAGCTGCAAAGATTTTAATCAGCCCTGTAAGAATTTCCATTGTATATCATTTTCATTTAACATTTTTTTTTCAGAAAAGGTGCACCTGCTTTTTAACTAAGTGAATACCTAGGAATTTTTTAAACCAAACAATTACTTTACACCTAGGATTTTAAAAGGGTATAGAATCTGCATTATAGTCACTGAACTGTTTGTAGAAGGAAACACAACTATTGAGAACTTTCATTCATTTGTAAAAATATTATCTAAAATGATACCGATGTCAAAGCTATGTGAATTCTTAAGACAGATAAAGGAGAAGAGATGGTATTGTAAGAGATCTGTATAATTTATAAATGTAATTTGACTTTTTATGCATTTGCCTTATTGTTTTGCAACTTCATCTTGTATCTTTTATTTGAATGATGATGCATTCTCTTAATCTACTTTGAAACAATATTTAGCACAACATGTCTTGTTTAGTATTGTGTAGCTGGCAAATAATTTCGTATTTCAAATTAGTATTGCGGCTGCAATATACACTAATTTCAAATTGGAATTATTGTGGCTGCAATAGACACTTTCCCAGAAGTAGCCCACATTGAAGACAAAGGACTTATTTTTGAGTAGGCAAACATAGGCTTGTGCTCTGTGTGTTTTAAAAATCTATATAATCAACTAAATGAACGCATAAGGTGTTTTTGTCAACAGATATTTGGACATAGTCTGTCTATAGCAGGGGTGCGCAGACTTTCAACTTTAGGAATTCTGGACCTTTTACAATTATATAGAAGAGGGAATTTCAGCAGGTGCAGCTTGTCTTCTGACAAGCTGTACCTGCTAAAATTCTCTCCTACACAATTGTTAAAGGCACAGATCCCTAAAGTCAAAAGTTTGCCTACCCTTGGTCTATATAAATAGTATGCATTTTAGATCAGTGACTAAGATGTAAAATATGTACTTTTTGTATGGAGCATAGACTGGTACACAATGATTTAATCCAGATCTTCCAAAAGTACACATAACGTATTGCGACTTTGCAAGAAACTGAGCATTCAGAAGACAGCAGCATTCAGATCTTTAAATTCTTTTAATTAATTATTTTAATTCCTTGATTCACAAGAAATAAAAAGGTGACATAGGGACAGAATTGAAAAGAATCAGGAATTTACTTGGTTTATATTGCTTCACATCATAGACTTTGAGAAGCTGTAGCCTGATGTAAAAAAATAATTATGAAGACACGGATAATTGAAAATTAATGTCGCACGTATCTCATATCATGCCACCCTTGCTACTTTTGAAAGATAGAGCTAATGAAAAAGGTGTGCACCAGGGGTTCAGTATAACTGTAGTGGATTACAGCTCACATGCAGGATCAACACACCTTTCAACGGAGTGTACTGTATTTCCTGAGAATCTGTGAGCAACTCACTACAACTTTCTTCCTCTGTGTTGGGTTGAAATCTGGTGGAACTTTCTGAATGTTTAGTAAATATGCCATCAGAGCTCTAGTCAGACCAGGATACCATATTTTAAGAAACTGTCATCAACATGTGTATCTTTTTCTCTTTGTCACTGAATACAAATGGCAGAAGCTGGAAGAAAGAAATGTAGACAATATATATAATCTGCAGTATGGATTTATACCAGCATTAAGAAACCAGTAGCTGCCAATGTGCCTGATATGCAAACAGGTCTTTTCTAATGAGGTAATGAAGACATCTAGACTGATTGAACACTGAAGAAGGCACATTCTGACAAGGCAGACAAGAATTTAACTTTTTTTTTCAAACACTGTAACAAATTTCAAAAGCACTCAACACTGTCAAGCATGTTACGCAAACATCAAGCAATTGGGTTTGCATGTATCACATAACACTTCATTGTTGATCACAAAGTCTGGAATGCCACATAGGAGTGGTGAAGAACTCATTCTACCTGAGGTTTTGAGTATTGTTTTGCATAAGTCACCACACCTTATAATTAAGACATTGCCTTTCAGCAACAATTCAGTGCAAAGGCACACAGATGAAATGGCTGAAAATGTGGAAGATACACTGTGTGTCGTACTAAGCACAACAGAATTTGCATTACAGCTGGATGAGTCAACTTTGCCAGACAATGAATCTTTGCTTCTCCCTTATGTGCACTTTATAAAAGACAAAAGTTTGGCTCAAGACTCATTTGCAAGGCAGCTAAGAACAGATACTAAAGAGAAGTCAATATTTTGGATTGTTGTGCAGTTCTTCAAAGTTAAGGAAATTCTGCTTACTAACACATTTGCTTGTGCAACTAATGGAGCACTATCAATGATTGATCACTACCATGGGTGTACTGCTTACTTGAATAAAGGAGTGCAAATGTCTTTACCATTCACTATATCATTCTTTACCAGCATCTGGTTGCAAAAACCTTCAGTGATCACCTGCACAAGTCATTACACACTGTCATAAGTGCAATGAATAAAATGAAAGCCCATTCTCTCAATGATTAATTAATCTGGGATCTCTTTGTTGAGAATGAAGAAGATTTTGGATGTTTGTTGACTATCAAAAAGCAACTGTTTGAGAAACTTTTACATCCTTTTTGACACTGTTGTGAAGTTTGTTTAAAGACATGGATGCTTTGCTTAGTGATGAAGTCTAAGAGATCGGGCATGACATTGCTTATTTATCAGAACTATTTGCAAATGTCAATGAAATGAATTTGCATTTGCAAGAAAATAAAGTCAATTTATTAAAGGGCCAAATCTGTCATATCTAGGTTTATTTCAAAGTTCATTATATTCAGGCGCACTATAAGCCATTGCAAGTTATACCTTTTTCTGAGCCCTGAGTTAGAAGGAAAAGGTGGGATACAAGACAATGGTCTGCTAGTTTCTTGTGATGGTTTGGATATTTTGCATGAAGATATATCTGAGTGATTTGATGGAACTTCTGGATTAGGTGATAAACCCATTTTCAGATACTAAGAAAATTGGGGTAGTGGAGGAAGAACTAAATGAGCTACAAAAGCATATTGAGATGAAGCCAGGGGTTAAGAAATCATACCCAGAGTTTTGGTTACAGAAGGAAATTTCTCATCACTATCCTGCACTATGGATAGTGGTGAGGAAACATCTTATTGTATTTGGTGGAACAAGGCCAGTTGAAAGACGGTTTTTGATCCATGGCTGTAAGAAGGTACAAGTGGGAGATAGGTTCAAGCTGGGGAGAGACACCTTTTCAAATGGGGAAGCCAGACCTAAATAGAGCAGCAAGTTCAGAAGGTTGTACACAGAAGCAAAGGAAAAAAAGATTCCTTTGGGAAAGGATTAATAAGAAATGATATGGCCACAAGTGCACTCAGCCATATGAGCATATGGAACTGACTTATACCAAGCTGATTTATATCTTATACCTGTGGTTTTCAAACTCTCTGGGAGTTTGAAGACCGCAGTAAGTTCTTGCAGGGAGGGGAGGGAGGCAGCGGGGGTGGGCGGAAGGCAGCGATGCAATTCCCAGGATTGGGGATTCCTGGGGAATCCAACACTCAGAGGGGCTGCAGGGACTGGGATGTACTCACTAATCCCTGCAGCAGCATCCTGGGGGTGCGGGGAGCCCTGCATGGGCGTCTGTAGGGCTTCCCAGCCTTCTAAAAGTGAAAGCGGAGCAATCACACTACACTTCCGATTTTGCAAAGGCTCTTGATTCCACGCTGACCCTTGGGTCACCTTAGAATCGAGTAGCCCCACGGGTTCCCCACAGCATAGAATCGAGTAACCCCACAGGATTCTACAGTCGGCATAGAATCAAGAGCCTCTGTGTCAGGCCAGCAGGCCGAAATGGAGGCTCAGAATCTGGTGGAGCAAATCTCCACTGGTCCCGCCTCCCACCTGCTCTGCCCCCTCCTGCAGCATGACTCCTCCCCTCCCTCCCTCTGCCACCCCATCCCTGGAATGCCTCCTTCCCCCACACCCCACCTACTTCTCCTCTGCCTGGACGTCAGCATGACCACAGAGCAGCAGAGCAGCGGTGGTCCACCGGCACTGAGCTAGCACCAGCGCTGAGGGTCGCAGACGTGTCTTATAGCATGTTTGCGACAGTGCGTGCCAACGGTAAGCCAACACACACTGTATAGAATTGGGCCCTTATTTATTTAAAGGATTTCTACCCTGCCTTTTTGCCACACATTGGGGCACCCAAGGTGGCTTCCCCTCATCCCTATGGAAGCTCAGTAACTCTGCAGAAACGCTGCTGCTAGGAGTGGACAGTGCAGAGAAATACCCAGCAATTGTTTAGGGAAAAGACTTAGAAGATGTTTTGCTAGTGCTTGTTTAAGAGCTTCTCTGGATGTCCATCCAGTTTCCTGTTGTCTGGCTTCAGTTTAGCACCAAACTGCACATCAGACATACATGTAACAAATCACAATGACAGCTTAAATCGAATAAAAGTAACTTTAGGAAGAGGCAATTTGTAACCGAGAATCAGAATCTTGGTGATATGCACACATTTTCTTTCGCAAGAATGCATGATACTTGTAAGATAAATACAGATTATTTTGCATGTATAAACACAAACATTCTGTATTTAAGCTATGTATATTTTACAGATGTAGCTTTATGTGCAAAGTATTGGTTAAAATACTGTTTTATGTAGTAAATATGCATTACACGAAGGATACAGTTGGGCTTTTTCTTTTTCAAACTTTAGTTGAATGTTCAATAAGAACCAACCATCATTTTATGGAGTGATCACTAAAATAAGATACTTGTGAATTGGAGAATAAGTTCTTCCATCAATCTCACATGTGCTGGTTGTGGTTTCAGGTCTTTGTGTATATTCCATGCACATGTTTAAAGGCATACTCACTTCTGACAACCCAGAGCTGAGTGATGGTAATGATAGCACGTTTTGGAAATGATCTAGTGAACCCTGGCTCAGATTAAGCCCATTTCTTTTGCATGTATTATTTAAACAAGCAGTTTGTTTCTCTTTCTCTCTTTTGTTTTATTCTAAATAACTCTAGGACACTGGGTTGTTACATTTGCAGGTAGAAGCCCGTACAATTGAAGATGAACCTAAAGGAAAAATTGAAGTATTTGTCATTAATGATGGATCCAGAGGAATTCAAGTAAAATGGCTTCCTCCTCATGAACCAAATGGACAGCTCACTTATGCTATCCTTCTCACTGGGCTGTTCTACACTGATGAAGGTACTTCTGTTATTGCACTTTATTTGAAATGTATTGTTGATTTGCTATAGATTATATTTCTGAGGAGTTTTGAGGAATAAATGCAAGATATTTGAGCATCTTCTCACTCATGTCAAATTGCTGATGACAAATAAATGTGTTTTATTAGATTGTGTCATTGCAGTTTGTGCAAAGTGCTTTTATAATTTTAGGAGCACTTATAATACAGGACTCTTTTAAAGATTAAAGGGGAATTTTGAATTCCAAACCCACCTTTTAAGGGTGCTTGTTTGTCTCCATAGGATAGGCAGTTTTTTCTCCTGAGTAAGGGCTAAGGATAGGCTAAGACAGTGGGCACCAAACCCTGGCACCCCTGTGATCCTTCCCCCGAGTGCTGCCCCAGTCTTCATGCCAGCCAGCCACTCATGCCTGGAAATCAGGGCACCAAGCCTGCTGGAGCAACAGACCCAGAAAGCAGCTGGCCAGTGCAAAGGTCAGGGGCAATCTGCAGCGCAATAGAGAGGCCCCTGGATGGAACAGTAAGCTACTTTCTGGTAAGATCCGCCAGAGACTGCTGGGCTAACCTCCAGAAGATCAATGATCATATTGCCTCCCTAACATACCAGATACACACTAAACTACACATTGCATGATAAATCTGTGATGGATATACTAGTGTTTTATCTTTATTTTTACTTTAAAGCATCCACAATGAACCCTGAGTTTGATTGGAGCAGCAGTGCTGGTGGAGAGGGTGGCAGGTCTTTCTCCCTGTGCCTGCCTTGCTCTGGAACTAATAGCTACTTCTGGTGGAGGGATTTAGATTAAGAATTTGGCTTTCACGTCCAAACTCAAGCAAGCACTTTTTTCTTATTGAGCAATGGTGAATTCTAGTTTTGATAAGCAATTTTAAGCTATGATTTAGGAAACAGCTTACTTTTAACACTGAATACTGTGTTAATGAGTTGTGTAACCGAGTTTTATGGGGGAGGGGTGTTGCCTTGCAGCACAATTGTTCCTTTCCTGTATTTAAAATGCCACAAGGTTGGAGTGGTGAAATTTTACAGCCATCTTTCATAAATTTACATCACTGCACAGATGGACACTAAGAAGTATGAGAGTCCATCTCATTTTCTATTAACTGCCTTATGCCACACAGGCTATCAAAGTTATTTAAAGGTGCAGTTTTGTGTGCACTTTCCTGAGAGTGAGCCATATTGAAGGTGGAATTTACTTCTGAATAAATATGCTTAAGAGTGAGTTGCACAAAAAGGCAACATATACTACTTCTTCACTAGCAGGTGACAATGAATATGTTCCCAGACTCCTGTTTGCTAACAAAATGTATAGATGGTGCCTCGGTATCCATTGATTTGGTATCCACTGATTTGACTCACCACTGATACCAGAGTCCACACTTAAATGCTTTGTAACAAGGAAAAGAAGCACGAAAATCCAATTTCCTACCTTCACGCTGTCAAACCGCACTGGTTTAAAGCTTCTTGGGGTTAAAGATAGCTTTAAAGACGCACTTCCAGGTTTCTTGCTCCTCCATTATAGCCCCAGAATGCATCAGTATAGACACTATACAGCACTGAGCCACTAAATGGGGTAAATAAGCAAATCTAATGGAATGAAATTATTCCATTAGGAGCAATGGAGAAGCAAGAAAACTGAAAGTGGGTCTTTAAAGCTATTTTTTCCACTGAGTTGGCATCCGCTGATTTTTTTAATTGGCATGACATGTAATATCTAAATTGTATTATTAAAGATAATTTTAAAGAAAAATGCTGCCAACAATTTTAATTAAGTTTAAATACCATGATAGTTTGAGGCTATGTATGTGAAAGTTTTGGGGCTTTTCTGTAGCCCCAATAATAATAATAATAAATAATAATAATAATATGGGTATTTATATACCGCCTTTCTTGGTCTTTATTCAAGACTTTATTCAAGGCGGTTTACATAGGCAGGCTTATTAAATCCCTGTAGGAATTTTTACAATTTTGAAAGAATGTTATATCTTACAAGAAACACAACATTCAGATTTTACTTTCTTGATCTGGTTTCACATTCTGGCCTCCATCCTCCCACGCTCAGAGCAGATTGCTCAGAGCAGAGCAATAACTCAGCTCAGCTTGACAGCTGCTTCAAGGTCGCACGGTGCCGGAGCCTCGAACTGGTGACCTTCAGATGTTATCTTCAGGCAAATGGAGGCTCTACCCTCTAGACCAGACCTCCTGCCAATAACAGTCTCATATAATGGTTAATTTGGAAGATAGGTGCTTCCTGTACCCCAGTACAGTAGCTCTCACACATTTAGCACTGGGACCCACTTTTTAGAACAAGAATCTCAACTGGAAGTGACATCATTATCGGAAATGATGTCATCTAGCAGGAAAATTTAGGCTACAATCCTATCCACACTTACCCAGGAGTAAGGCCCATTCACTATCATTGTTAAAAGCATATACATAGTAGCTTGTTAAAAGCACAGGTCTATAACATTTCCCCAAATGCAGTCACAGACCATGGTAGCATCAAGTCTCATATATTAAAAATGAATATATATTGAATATATATACATTCATATATTGAAATGAATGGGGACCCACCTGAAATTGGCTCACAACCCACCTAGTGGGTCCCAACCTAGAGTTTGAGAAAAACCGCCCCAGTATATAGAAAGTAGATATTATACAATCTAATCATAACCATATACAGGTATAACGTAATCACCCACTGATTTTTCACTTGCAGTTTTATCTCAATGTGATGAAAAGGGCCCTTTAAATTAAAGGAAAAAAGTTGTTTAACTATAGCCTTGTTAATGTGAGAGAGGGCAGCCAAAGAGGGCAGCAGGCTCTCTGCCCTCTATGAGGGCAATCATTCTCTCTACAAGCTCTTGGAACAGCTTCACTCCAAGGCAAGCAATCCCTCCCTTTCCCCTGAGCATGTGAAAGAAAGATCATCACTTTGTATTGGTGAAGGGAGGGGTCACTGGCTTAGAGTGAAGCCTTTCTAAGTGTCTGGAGAGAGACTGATTGATGGATTGTCTTCCTAATGACTCTGTCTTAAATCACAAAGGTCAGCAAGACTGTTTTTAAGTTGCCTAGCAGAGACATTGTTTTTTAAAGGGATTTGTTTTAATGCGATTTTTGCCATCCATGTGAGTTCTGGGAACAGAACCCTCGTGAATAACGAGACTCAACCTGTAGTGTGTTTTGGGACGCCTGTGTAGCAAAGGGCTTAATGTGTGCTAGGCACTCTCAGTTGACCTGCCCCTGACAAAAGCTTGGTCCCTGTCTCTTTTTTTATATCAAGTGAAGGCTTTGATGTTTTCTGCTGTGAAACACTTGTAAGATTATGAGGTGAAGAAGCGATGATCGATTTGAAAAAAAGAAGCAACATTTTGGCTGGACCTGTGACAGTACAACCATTTCCACCAAGGCAGCAGGGTGAATAATGCAAAAGCCGTATTCCCCCTTGTGTTTAATCTTGCATTGTTTTTTTGGAGAGAGAAATTTCTGCTTGCCTTCTAAGACATGTCATCCTTGGTTGTTATCCCGTCCCTCAAACCATCAGAACTGTATTAAATGTTGCAAAGCTGCGTGGCAAGAGAACTTTCAAAAGTCAGAACCCATTTGCAGAACAGCCCTTGTAGAAAATGTATTCTGTTCTCGGCAGAATTTTCCCTCAGTTCTTTCCACTGAGAAGTTTACTGATTTCTCCCAGTGGAATCTGCTGGAATTTATCGGTTCATGGTTGGCAGTCACAGATTAAGGTAAATGTCGATCCGTAATGACCCTCTACATGTTAGTATTGCAGTAAAGCTGGGCTTTTATGTCAAAGATATCGGAGAGGGAGCTATTACACATGACAGGGGTGATCAAGGGACTCCAGACCAAGGCAAGCATTATTAAATATTGACTAGTTCTGTGATTTATGTAGAGCTGGAGGAAAAAAGTGACTTTTTAACCATTATATATTCTTCAGCAACGAAAACCAGCCATTTATCTCCTGCTGGTAATAAAGAATAGAGTGCCTGCATATTTTAGTGGAGGGGGAAAACCTGGCCTTATAAATGAGATGGACTCTTTCATGATAACGTTTCAGTTTGTTAATTGCCAAAAGCCAAACAGGCAAATTGGAAGCAATTATAAGTTTTGACTTAAAGAGGTTTCTCTGTTGCTTCAGTAACATGGGGTTAAGAAAAAAATTGACTGGGGACCAGAACCCAGGAAATTTTCATTACGTTTGTTCACTGTTGCTGAAACTTTGCTTTGCAATGCTAAATAAATAAAGATCGTTTAAATATTGTTTCCCTCATGCTCTCTAAGTAGCTATTGTGTCTGACATTTACGTGGCATGTTTGGTGGGAAATGTATTTCTCTGCAAGAAAGAAATTAAACATTAATTCATCAAGCTTATTTAAGACATCATCTGTTCTGTGGATTTACACAGCACTTATTGAATTGTCTGATGGTTAATTGGATATTTCCTTGACATAATGAACAACTGTATTTCATCCTTAGCTGCACTATGTGTTAAAAAGACAGCAATGGAAATGTATAAGTTGTGGGTAGAACTTGGCTGCTTTGAAGATACATTTTGCATCAAAACAATTGCATCTCCAACTCAGATCAGCAAGCCACCTGGTGTAATTCTAAGCTAGTAGTTTTGCAAACTAAGTGGGGAGTTGAGCTTTGGATCTAAAATCAGAAAGCGACTGATCAGGTAACAGACAGCTACATGACAGAGCTTCTTCCTTTTTATGTATAGACTTTCAAGATGCATAGGTAACAACTACACCATTTGGAATGCTTCAGATGTCCTGAGCCAACATACAGGAAAGCATGTTTCTTTTTTAAGAGACAGAAAAGTGATATATTGTGCTGCAAATCACTTGTATGATAAGTAAATGCCAAAATTGGATCCATAACTGGGTGAAGGGAAAGAGGAATGTAGGATATTTCTGTGTGGTCCCTCAGCAACCATATTTTCCCCATTCCTTGTAGTTTCGTGACACCATTTCATTATACCTTTGACTTTTAAAGTGGCTGGATATACAGAACCTCAATGAATTCTTGAGTGCCAGCTGGAAAAGAAAAGAGTAGCAATAGGTAGGCAATACGTGATTATTGCTCACTCTTATTTTGTCTCGCAGTTCATCACTGAGCTAGTAAAAATATTACTTGTGAACTTATGTAAGTGCAAGTATTTAATATGATTGGTAAAAGCAGTTTTGAATTAATCCTATGCCTGTGACTTTCATATTGAAAACGTTGTTTTATCTCCAAAATTCATAGTTATTTGGTTCAGTGCGTAGGAACATAAGAATTGTATGAATTTAGTGAGCTCCTTTTGTTTTGTTACAAATCAAGTTATGTTTATCCCAGAAATTATTCTCTGGCTCAGGATTAAAGAAATTTCTACAAATAAATGCGTTTTCAATATTAAGCAGATCAGTTGCCGGGTTACTCTCAATGAAACTCTTATTGGATTGTATCTAAACTCTACCATCTGGGAAAGACAATCCCCACACGAGAACCTTTCCATCCTCCCCACATAGGATCCAATAGCACCTGAAATCCTACTCCTGAGTGAGGATCAGGTGACTTTCCAGAGCAATATCATGCACTGCTGAGGGAGAGGGGAATCAGTGAAAATTGTTGAGCCTTCATAGACTGAAGTGTCTTCTGTTCTTCTGCTAGCTACTTTGTGGGTGCATGTGTAGAAGTTCAGTAATGTTAACTCTTATTATCAGTGAAACTCTTGCTGATTACAGTGAATTATGTGACTTTACCATCAGTTCATGCAGGTAGCATTTTGTTTGGTCCATACTTTTTCTATTTTCTTCAGTTATCTTTATTATTTCTTTATAATGGTTTACGTCAGTGTTTCTCAAACTGTGGGTCGGGACCCACTAGGTGGGTCACGAATCATTTCAATATTTTATTTTTAATATATTAGACTTGGTGTGATGTGATGGTATGTGACTGCATTTGTGGAAATGTCACAGGTTTGAACTTTTAACAGGCTATGAAGATGCTTTTAACAATGATAGTAAATGGAACTTGCTCCTGGGTAAGATTTCAGCCTAGGATTTTTAATATTTTCCTGCTTGATGATGTCACTTCCGGTCATGACACCACTTCTGGTGGGTCCTGACAGATTCTCATTCTAAAAAGTGGGTCCTGGTGCTAAAGGAGTGAGAACAACTGGTTTATGTGATTGCTGTCCCCTGTCCACATCCAAAACGCTATTTTGTAACCAAGTGCCTTGGTGTGTGTGTGTTGAATTTCCAAGTGATTTTCTGTCATACCTAGAGCTGTGGGGTGGGTACAGAGCAGATGGAACCAAACTATAATTCCCAGGAGACAGTACAATAATATGCATGCCCACAGTATTATCAGCTAAATAGGAAGCAGTTAACTTTCACGTCCTGTTTAGCATTAGGTCTATTTTTGTCAGACATTCAGGTTGCCAGCAACCTGCTCTTGTTGCACTATAAGCTGGAATGGTTATAGCAACATGTTTAAAGCAAGAAACACTCCTGACTAAGCCTTTAAAGAATGTTAATGGGTACATGTGGGGCACTATTGATACGGATGTCTCCCATATCTGTGGTTTCCATATGGGGTTCCCTGGAATGGATCCCCCATGGATACGGCAGCACCCCTGTACATGGTTCTTACCCCCTTGCTTTTATCTACTGAATAATCCTATGACAGGGGTTGGCAATCTGCGGCTCTAGAGCCGCATGTGGCTCTTTCAGCTGTCTGCTGCAGCTCCTCCTGATGAAAGTGGCAAAGGGGGTAACAGGAGGCACCTGTGCTGGGAGGGCAGGCTGCTTCCCTCCGCCCCCTGAGCTCACTGTCCTCCTGTCCCTTCACCCCCACCTGCCCCGCATTGGTTTCCCTTTTCAATTTTGCCCGCTCTGCAGGATTAAGCTCCCTGTTTTTCCCTTCCCCAACTCTCCAGCAGGCTCAGCCAATCAGCATCCAGCAGGCTCCTGGCTTTTTCAGTTGGAATGGCTCAGGGCCCTTCACTGGCAGACAGACCAGCCAATCCTGAGCCTCCCTCCTTCTCAGGCATTTCGAGCCCTTGCAGCCCACCTTTCCCTGAGCAGGTCCCCATTCAGTGCAAGGAGAGGCTTTTCCTCCACAGCTGAGGAGACATCCTGTGTGTCTACTCAGTTGTAAGCCCCATTACAGCGGATGAAGCTTACTCCCAGGAAAGGGTGCTGGGAAGGCAGCCTTGGAGCCAGCGGGAGCCCGCGAAGGTCTGTTCAAGAGTAAGCCCCAATGTAGTCCCTGGGCTACACCCAGGAAGGTGTGGAGGGCTGTAGCCTCAGCCTCCTCCTGTGCAGGTCTACTCACAAGTAAGCCCTGCTGTAGTCAGTGAGGCTTCCTCACAGGAAAGTGTGGAGAAGACTGCAACCTGAGAGCTCCAACCAACTTCTCTGCTCAGAAGTCCCATTGTAGTCAATGGGGCTTACTCCCAGGATAGTGTGGAGAGGGTTGCAGCCTGAGTGAGGGAGGACAGGCAGGCAGGGCAGAAGCTGGCCTGTGGCTGCCCTCCCCACCTTCCCCCCCCCCAGCTCCGGCTTCTTCTCTTCCCCACCTCTGGAATCTGTGTCCTTTTTTCCTTCCAGCAGTATGCCTGTGGAAGGTGGGGGGAGTTCTTTAGTATCCATGTAAGATAAGCAGATGTCATAACCACCATATGTATTGGAATCCTGAAAGATCTGGTGAGGAGGTAGATGTGGTGTCAGCAGTGGCCCCTTTAAGGGTAAGGCCTGGGCATCCAGCAGAGTGTGCTGCACAGCTGCAGCCACTTGAAGGCAATAGGGCCCACAGGGATATAAGGAGCACCTGAGGCAGGAAGAGGGGTGTGGGTTGGAGAGGAGACTGACTTGCCTTATTGACTTTGACTTGGATACTCTGACTGATTTGACTGACTTACTTTGGAACTGACCTTGGACTGTGACTTGGCTTATTGACTTTGGACTCTGCCCTGGATACTCTGACTGACTTTGTGACTAATGGACTGCTGGAGACACTGGAGTTTGAAGTGTGGCTGCTGTGCCCAAGACCTGCTGAGGACCAAGGGTCTGCTGTAGTGGTGGGAGGCTGCTGGCAGGAGAGAGGACCTCTGCAGGTTGAACAGGGGAGCTACCCTGGAGGTGGGGTCCAGCAGGAGTGCAGGGCAGAACCAGGGTCATTTGTTGGGGGAAAGAAGGGGAGCTAATTTGCTTAAAGTGGGCATAATTCTCCAGGCAGAGAATGGCCTTGGAATCAGGCAAAATGCCATAGAGAACCAGGCGTCTGAAAACACAGGACAATAATGTATGACAAAACTAACTAAAAGCTACAAGAGGCGGCTACATTATAAAAACGGAACCTATAAGAGCATAAAGGTAAAAAAAAAACTATATATGCAGTATTATCTTCATTTTAGATGTCAAAAGGGTTTTGTGGCTCCTGAGGTTTTTTTTTCCTCTGGAAAACCGGTCCAAATGGCTCTTTGAGTGTTTAAGGTTGCTGACCTCTGTCCTATGAGGTAGGCTAGTCCTATCAGACAACTGACTGCAACTTATGTCAGCTGACAGCAAATCACCCTATGGGCTTTAAGGATGAATAGCGATTTGAACGTGGGTCTCCCAGTCCTAGTGTAATGCTATCATCACAGAACCATGCTGCCTTGAATTTAGGAATCAAGGATGTACATGTTGATGTCCTGCAGTCATGTTTTCTGCTTGATATGCTGACATCTTACTGAAGAGTGGAAAGTTGTTCTTATTGTATTCAGAGAACCCATTCATAGCATATAAAATGTTTTTAGAACGTGTTATAACATTTCATAATAATTATTCATAACATTTCATAATAAATCGATTATTCCTGTCATTTTAAAAATATGCCAGTCCAAAGTAGATTTTGTAGGTGAGCCACTACTCTGTGAAAATTTGCATGTAGAGATAGATGTCTGTTTTTGTCTGTTTTCACCAAAAATATTAACCATGGGAGTTTGACCCATCATTCAGATAGAATATGTAGGGTGGATGCCGAAATGAAGGTAATTATATGCTAAGAGATGACGCAGGGGAAGCTGGTATACTCTGGGGAGAAAAAGGAGTAATAAGGCTGGGTGGTAGTGGCAAAAGAGAACTTGGATCCTATTTGAGCGTTACCTATCTGCCTGTCTGTTATCGTATTACTACTTATATTCATCATATACAAGTGTTTTGAATCATCTGAAGAAGAATGAGGATGCTTCATTCTATGACCCGGGCCAATTCATTTAACCTTTCTATAATTTTCCATCTCTTTATACAAGAAATATAATAATACATTATATCCCCAGTGTAATGAGGTCTAATTAGTCAATGTATTACACTATGTTGTGTAAGTGATAAATATAATTATCATTAAATGAAGAGGATAGTGCATGAATCCTAAATATGATGGAGAGAGTGTTCCCTTAACCCAAGACCTCCACCACTCCCCTCCCCCCAACCTGGCAGAATGCAGCAGTAGCTGTTTGGGCACTGCTGCATCTGTTGGGGGGGGGGGAAATGGATAGGATTGGGCTCATCATGAAGAAGAGGGGATGAGAGATTTTCTTAACTGAATAGCTGACATGTCTATGATAAAAACCTTGAGTTGAATTTTCAAATGCAAAGAACAAATAGCATTTTTCTTGCCTCATGTACCTCTACCTATAGTTATAGTTCATTTGCTGAGTAATAATTACCTTATTCTTTTTTCAGATAATGTCTTTACTGTTCCCACTTTAAACACCAATTTAAACATGAAGAGTTAACAGCTAAATTAGTGGTTTATCCGAGAATTAAACCTAACGCACAATTCCATAATTGATCCTTTTGGACAACCCTGCCCTCATCATTCTTGATTTCCTTTGATACAGAGGCACATCATGTATGCAGTGTGGTGCAAGTCCAACTGGAAAAGGCCAGAAGCATGTTGAATACCAGATTTAGATCTTTGTTCTTTGTTGAGCATTACAACTGACTGTAGTGGCATTTTGACAGTATTGGCATTTGTGACTGACTTCCTGTAGTATGGTTTCTTTTCCACTAACTCACTATTCCAAAAACAAATAGGTGTTGTTGTTTTTTTTAAAATTTGCTCTTTGATTGAACAGGTTAAATGGCACCAATTCATTACCACCCACAAAAGGATTTATTTGTTATCATAAATCAGCTTTATTTCACAATTTTACTATTCTCTTGGGTCAGGTCTTCCAGTTGGAATCGATATAAGTGCAAGTAACACAATCAATCTAAATATTTGATTATGGATTTGAGACCCAAGCTTTTTTCTGGGCCGCTTAACTAGTCTTTTTCCAATACCATCTGTGGAGAACTGAAAAATCTTATTGACAACAAAGAATTACGAACACCAATTTTTAAAACCAGATTTCCATTTATATACTAATGTACTGGCCAATCAAAGTTTGACGACATGGCAGTTTGATTTGTTAATTTGCAAACTTGAGAAGCTACTTTTATTGTATGAGACTACATACGGTTGTAAAAATTCACATTATCTAAAGCAAAATCTATAGAACTATACTATTGTAAAAATTTACTTACTATGACCTAAAACAAATTCTGTTGAACTGGAAAGCTGTGTTTGATTGTTATGCTATTATAACAGCTACTTTTACTGCAGTGCAACTTGAAAAATTCATGTCTGCTGAGGAATAAAACAAATTTTCTTGTTGAATGTAAAGGACAATAGTTTAAATAAAGACTTTGGGCCCAGTCTTATCCAAATTTCCAGCACTTATGCAGCCACACTGCAAGGGAACAAATGTTTCTTTAACCTCGAGGAGGCTTACATGATTGCCTCCATACTGCAGGATGCAATGCACCCCCTACTGGAACAACTGCACCCGCTACTGGAATAGCTGCATTAGCTTTAGAAAGTTGGATAGGATTGGGGCCTTTGGGGTTTAGTGGTATGTGACATTCTTTTATTGAATCATAGCCAATGACACGAAATAGTTAAAGAAACTGGTGAACCATATTCTGAAGCAAGAGCATAAGTTCGCTATGATTTTCAGTAGTCAGAAGCCAGAGCTTCAGGGCCCTACATAAGCTTTCTCTGTCTCCTGACTAGTAGAAACAGTATAAATACATTTGAATGTATAAAAATATACTTTCAGCATTACTAAATGTAGAGTTATATGTCATCCCTGGATATATTTTCAAAGCAGAATCTTCAGAAATCACTTTGAAAACAACTGAAACATTCCCTTCCCCACACGCCATTGTGCTACAATTTATGAGACTGTATCTAAAGACTCCCCTCCTTTGACAGAAAGAGTCTAATGCAGGGGTTCTCAAACTTTTTGGAGACCCTAGAGGCTGCTGCCTCATTTATAGGGGCCGAGGGGTGTGGCTATAATGGTGACTGGGCAGCACTACTTCCCCTACATAGCAACTTGTTTAACTCTTGATGCACATAGCCTAATCTGCTCTGTTACGTAAACCACCAAAAATTGGGTCATGACCCACAGTTTGGGAACCACTTGTCTAATGAAATAAAGACTTGTTCTTCCAGAGAAGTGATTTTTCAACCCTTTTAATCTCATGTCACACAGACAAGGCGCTAAAATTGTCAAGGCACACCATCAGCTTCTTGACAATGAACAAGGCACACCATGCTGCTGCTGGACCGCTCACATCCCCCAATGGCCCTATAATAAATGACCCTCCCACAAACTTCTGTGGACAATTTGTGGCACACCAATTGCTGCTCCAGAGGAAGTGCTTTCTGTTGGAGGAAAAAAATATTGCAATACAACCCTTTAACTGTTCAGTGAGCAATACTAGGTATACAGAAAACAACAGAAGGAGGGGCAGGATGTCATAAAAAGAGGTATTGTTTCTTCTCTGTCTATTCATTATTATTATTACACTTAAATTAATACAAACAGAGGCCAAAAACCATTTCATCTTTCACTAGCTTCAAAGGAAAACATGGATGGAAGTGATAGAATGCTGTCATGTATTCTGATTGCTCAATTAAGATATGCCCTGAGTGGATCTTTATTTTGTTTACATTATGACATTGATAAGCAATTAAATTCTGGCAGCCTAGAGAGGTGTTTAGTTAAACAACTTGTTAAAGGAATCAAGACTATGGGGAGTTTTTGTTATGCTGTAAGGAAGGAATGAGGAGAAACATGTAGGGGACAGACCTTGCAAAGTGTGCAAGAGTTGAATTTGCAAAGTAGTGGACTTTGAGTAATGTTTTTAATTGACATGGCTTACTACTTCTTTCACATAAGGCTGCTAAAATTAATCTACAGGTAGAGCCTTTTTATGCATGTGAGTTCCGTTCCCTGACCAGTGATTAGGAAAAAATGTGTTGTGCTAAATCAGACCTGGACATGACATATTTTACATAAATTGCATAGAGTTACGTGAATACGCTACAGCCTGACACTTGGGGATGGAAGGAAACTAAGGCAGTGGTTCTCAATTACCTCCCCCTCTGCTCCTTTGCCTCCCCCGCTCTGTATTCAGCCCTCCCTGTCCCCGCTTCTTTCACAGGTGGGATGCTGAGCTTTTAAGAGTCCAGTCCCCCTGAGAGCTCAGTCTTATGCCTACCTAGTCAAAAGTAAATCCCATTCTAGTCAATGGGTCTTACTTCCAAGAAAGTGTGGAGAGGATTGTACCCTCAGAGCTCAGTCCTATGCCTACTTACTCAAAAATAAATTCCATTTTAGTCAATTGGTCTTACTCCCAGGAAAGTGTGGAGAAGATTGTAGCCTCAGAGCCCAGTCCTATGCCTGCCTGCTCAGAAGTAAGTCCCATTCTAGTCCATGAGACTTACTCCCAGGAAAGTGTGGGTCAGATTGTAGCCTAAATCTCATGCTTTGGCTTGCTGGGAAGACTTGCTTGCTAGGCTGTTTTGTTTGTGTAGTTTGGAGCCCGGAGAGCCTGCACCATCTCAGTCTGAAAGGGGGGATTTGGCAAAACTCCCTGGGTTTTTCAAAGCAATCCCCTCTGTTGCTACTGCACCTGCCTGTGTGTATGAGTGTGAGTGAAAGAGAGAGAAAGAGAGAGGGTGCTCCGCCTTGCTCTGGCTACAGAGGTTTTATGCGCGCCCCCTTAGCCTCTTTGCTGCCTCAGGGGCTCCATGAGTGTTACTGTTCCTTCAAAAGGGGAACCTCTTCCATGGCTCTGGGGCTATTTCCCTGCCTGGGTAAGGCCTTTTTGCAGTGTTTTGGGCTGCCTTGAAACTCCTTGGGCTCCTTTGGGCAAAGGAGGCAAAGGTGTGTTCTACTTTTGAATTCCCCCCACCTGATTTGCTTTGAGATAAATCCAGATAAAAAAATCCGTGGATAAATAGGATGCACCTGTATTTTAAGCATGTTGCAATGTACCTTGAATGTTAGAGCATAATTGGAAGGTCTGAGAATTTGATTCATGTGTAAGAGCAGCCAGTTTATCCATTGACTCAAAAAGAGTCAATGGATAAACTATTACGTTGCTTGCATAATAGTTTGCAAGCAACATCCATGAATATTTCTGAAGGTCTCAGCAATAGTTCATGACCAAAATCCCAGCAGTCTTGAGAGTGAGCTTTAAAAAAATCTAAGGTTGATAATGTCATAGGTCAGCAGTTCCCAAATTTTACCTGGGAGTAGGAACTGCTGTAAGTGTGTGTGGGGGGGGGGGGCGCAACGGAGACAACAGCACCTCCAGATTCAGGCAGCTGTGAAGAAAAGAGGCTTTTACACATGCTTGGGGAGTCGTTGTGGACCTCTGGAGAGTGCAGGGTGTCCGCAGCCTGCTCTGTGGGTATCTCCATACCTCAAGATGGCTCCATGCAGTAGTCACAAGCCACTTCCAGTTTTGCAACAAAAACAGGAATCCTTTGTTTGAGGCAAATCCAGCCAAGAAAACAATCTATGTAAGACTTGTCTGGGATGCCATGTGGCCCTTCTCTAATGGTACCAAATACAGAAAGGACAAGTGTTACTGCAGGAGGGCGTTTTAGCAGTTTTTAGGATGCTGATACATCCCAGAAGCCTCTGAGGCATTAATATGTCCAAAACAATGGGGGGGGGGGAACAAGCAAAAACTAGAGAAAGCTCAGTAATTTTCACCACAGGCTCCAATTAAGTACGAAAATAATATGGGTTCAATCAATCCAGTCAAAGTGAAGTGCTTATAAATCTCATTGATTTTAAAAGAAGAGCTAAACACATACTTGGCTCTCTTCCATTAAAATCAATGGGACTTTGAAGTGCTTAGCTTGGTTCAGAACATGCACTGTAGTTTTTATTCTTACTTTAGGCCATATTTTGATGTCATAGGCTGCATTTTGTGTGCTCATAGGTTGGAATCCTTTCCCAGCCCCCCACAGTGGCCTTTTGACTTTTTCTAGATACCTTTCTGTACCTCATATTAGAGGAGCTTGAAATCATCTTGTGATGGTGCATAGTTTTTATCCAAAGAAGAAAAAAAAAATTCAGAGTCTTAACAGTAATCCTAGAGTCTAAAGCTCTCTGAATTGTGACCCAAATTGTTCCTGATCTAAGGGGATTGATCAGGAGAGAGATCCAAGGTAGATAAATCACTGGAGTAGAGGTTTCCTTTAGGGTGATTGAGCAAGGTAATTAAGAATACAATTTTACTTTGCAGATTGGCAGGCATAAGTCCCCTATGCCGGCCTAAGAATGTCACAAACGTGCCACAAAGTACGTTTCTGCCTCCTTAAGAGCAGGGCAGGCCAGCACAAGATCCAGTCCAGGATAGGACAAGTTTGCACTGGTCAAGATCGGCCACCTGGGGGGAGTGGGAGAGGTGGCAAGAGGAAGCACAGAGGGGCATTTTTGGGTGGGGGAAGGGTGGACTGAGAGCTGGATTGGGCCCAGGAGAGGGGTGGAACTGGCCGTGGCAGCATAGGCCAAATCCTAACCCTCGTCCCTGGCCCTATCAGCCTTACTTGGACTGCTTGGATTTGTACCAGCCAATTTGTTCAGAGTTGTTCCATAGGGCTGGATGGGATGTAGCTTGGAGTAAGTGGAAAAATGTCCCCTTAACCCAAGTTGTACTCCTGCCAGCACCTTCCTTGGGCTGGATACAGCGCAGGCCACTCAGCCTGCCTGTTCCAGTGCAAGTTAGGATTGGATTTACCTGTTTTTCATCTAGATTTATGTGTGTGTTCTTTGTAAGTCATTTATTTCCACCAGTGGTCCCCATCTGTAACATGAAAGTAGTACTGAGCTATCTTACAGTGTTTAGAGAGTAGCCATGATAAACACCACAAGGTTTGGGGCTTGTTGGAATGTCCCAACCCAGACCTCAGTAATGTACTTATTATACTTATTACTGAAATGCTGAATGCTGAAATAAACTGAAATGCACCAGATGAATTGGGAAATCAGGCTCAGGTATCAACCAATGAGGCCTGGTTCTGTGTTCCATCATTTGCTCGGCTCCCTTCTCACAGGAAGGAGCTCTGCCCCTGCTCCACCACTACAAAGTTAAGATTAGAGCCTCTATGCCTCATGGGAGGAGTGCATGCTGCAATTCTGTCCATGCTAGGTTTGTCACAATTTCCAGGAACGACAATGCAGGTCAGGGCTGCCACCATTTTCACAGTGCAGAAGGGAACTGAACGCTGAACAGTTCACATACCATGAAAGTAACACAGAAGACGACCATTAAGCTGTGTGGAGAAGACAGTTTGCATCATGGTGACCACTTCCTGCCTGCCCCCATATGCATTTCTCGTGCAGCAATCTCTCTTTTGGTTTTCTTATTCATTTACAGATTTGTGCTGGTTCTGTTTTTATTATGCTGACTCCCTGTTGCTTTGGATTGGTGTTTTAGGAGTGTTTAAAAATCTGTTGTAATGTTTTTTATGATTTGTTTGTGTTTTTTGTACATCGTTTGTAGGAGTTTTGTTAGCTGGATAAGTGACTTGGGAATGTTCAGAACATTGTACTAGCAATATAGGATGATGTTTTGCTGTGCAGTCATGAAGTCAGAATGGATGTTGCCACTCAGTACTACTTTTCCCTTACATGTGCGTTCATTCACTGAGGTGAAGTGGGAGACAAAGAGAACCTCTTCTTTCCTGAATGCAAAAGGAATGAATTTGCTTGATTCGATTTCCTTTTCTATTACTGCCTTTGCCATGAATGACTCGCTGTTGTGCCATTTTCTATTCCCGTTACAATCTTTGCAACATGAATAAGAAATTGGAATGCTAATGCCTAATAGATAGTATTCTATGTCTGCTCTTGCTATACTGTACTACTATGACCTTTGCAATATTATGTATTCTGATTGGCTGTCCATTTCACCTCTTTCCCACAAGTTAATAAGGCTGTAAAAAGGAGAGAACTTGAAATGGCCAGCCAGTCAAATTACAGAATATTGAAAAGGTCAAAACAGTACAGCTCACAGGGAAAAAAAAAATTACGGGAATATATGAGGCATTAAAATTCTTGTGACAATGATTATAAGAAGAATGAGAAAGGATACCCATTTATGTTATTTCAGTCTAGTGAACCCCATAGGATGATATACCCAGGACAGCAGTAATTCACACACCAGCAATCCACAAAAGTTTTATACACCTATTTACATGAGTATTGAAGAAAAAGGTTGCACGGCTGCTTTGGGATCTCTTTCGGATGCTACTTCTCTAACAATTGTTTTAACAAACATGCTTATTCATCAGTGCAGGCAAAGCTCATCCTGAGTGTTCATAAGAGCACACTTTGCTGACCTGTTTTAATCTTGAGTGTAATCAAATAGATGTTTTGAATTTCTGTACAGTGTATTTTTTTGTACAGAAGATGGGGAGATTAATTAGCGTATGCAAACACCAAAAGGAGTCTCCATCACAGGACATGAAACTGTCTACAGAGTGATTCCAGTGAGTTGGAATAGCATGGAATGGCTGCCTGATCCAAGGAGGCTTCTTGACTTACAGTAAAGTTGGATGAGGTCGCTGGGCCTTAGGACATGGCTATAATGAGAGATGTGACATGGTCCTGTTTTCTGCTTAAGCACTCTGAGAATCTTTAAGCTTTCATGGCTCACATGCTGCATTTTTAGGAGTTGTTCCCATGGAACCAATTCTAGTAAGTGTTTATCTCTCTCATATTCCCTGTTACTCCCTCATATTCCCTCATATTCCTTCATATTCACTGCATATTCACTGCAACAGAAGGCATCTATCTCCGGACCAGATCAGACGGAAAGCTCTTCAACCTCTCCAGACTGAGAGCAAAATCCAAAGTCCAGCTGAAATGTCTGCGTGACTTCCTCTTTGCTGACGATGCAGCTGTCACTACCCACTCTGCCAAAGATCTCCAGCAGCTCATGGATCGTTTTAGCAAGGCCTGTCAAGATTTTGGACTGACAATCAGCCTGAAGAAAACACAGGTCATGGTTCAGGATGTGGACTCACCTCCCTGCATTACAATCTCTGAGAATGAACTGGAGGTTGTCCATGACTTTGTGTACCTTGGCTCAACGATCTCCGACACTCTTTCTCTCGATACCGAGCTAAACAAGCGCATCGGTAAAGCAGCTACCACGTTTTCCAGACTCACAAAGAGAGTCTGGTCCAACAAGAAGCTGACGGAACATACCAAGATCCAGGTCTACAGAGCTTGCGTCCTGAGTACACTTCTGTACTGCAGCGAGTCATGGACTCTTCGCTCACAACAGGAGAGGAAACTGAGCGCTTTCCACATGCGCTGCCTCCGACGCATCCTCGGCATCACCTGGCAGGACAAAGTTCCAAACAACACAGTCCTGGAACGTGCTAGAATCCCTAGCATGTATTCACTGCTGAAACAGAGACGCCTGCGTTGGCTTGGTCATGTCGTGAGAATGGATGATGGCCGGATCCCAAAGGATCTCCTCTATGGAGAACTCGTGCAAGGAAAGTGCCCTACAGGTAGACCACAGCTTCGATACAAGGACATCTGCAAGAGGGATCTGAAGGCCTTAGCGATGGACCTCAACAAGTGGGAAACCCTGGCCTCTGAGCGGCCCGCTCGGAGGCAGGCTGTGCAGCATGGCCTTTCCCAGTTTGAAGAGACACTTTGCCAACAGTCTGAGGCTAAGAGGCAAAGAAGGAAGGCCCATAGCCAGGGAGACAGACCAGGGACAGACTGCACTTGCTCCCGGTGTGGAAGGGATTGTCACTCCCGGATTGGCCTTTTCAGCCACACTAGACGCTGTGCCAGAACCACCTTTCAGAGCGCGATACCATAGTCTTTCGAGACTGAAGGTTGCCAATACAATTCCCTGTTGTAACTGTTACCCTGCACTTGTCAAATCTTGTCTGATCTCAGAAGCTAAGCAGGGTCAGGCCTGGTTAGTACTTGGATGGGAGACCACATGGGAATACTGGGTGCTGTATGCTTATACCATAGTCTTTCGAGACTGAAGGTTGCCAACCAATCAGTATGTAATTGTCAGGCATGTGCTTTGCCATGCATGCAGCTGAAAAGTTTTGTTACGTGTACTATTGAGGTGGGATAGAAAAAAGATGGAAGTCCTGTGGATGGCTGAAAGTTTCATTACCTTGGTTCCAAATTACAGATGAATTACCATAGATACTCGCCTATAGTACGTAAAATTTTTGTCAAGTAATCAAGCTCAAATTATCACTTGTTGATAATTATCACTATGAGTCAATGAGAGTGCAGAGCCTTTCAGCTATGAAAAGTTTCTCCGCTCAGGCAGGCACCTCTTGCCTATCAGAAGCAAAACAGAGATGGTTAGTTTCTATAGTAACTTTCTTAGGAAATTCCAGCCAAATTTAACCTTTTATACTCCTCCATTCCCTTTTGCTGCTGCATCCTGGTTCCTTCTTGCAAATGCATGCATTTGGCAGAATTCTTTTTTTTTCAACACCAGGATGGGATTCTCCTTTCCATTAGAAATAAAGTCCCAGGCTACAGTTCAGTGCACCATTACACCCATGGAAAGCAGTGGGTCTACTTCTGAGTAAAAAGGATTGCAAATATATGCACCCGCACCTCTCTGCTGTGAATTGAATTGCACACTCTCAGTTATGTGTTATGGGTTGTATGTTATATGTAGAGCTTCTGGTTTAACACACCAGAAACTTTAAAGGTGGATTTGATTCATGGTTCTCCTGCAGTGGTTCCCAACCTTTTTCACTTGCATATCCCTTGGCAGCCCATTTCCATAAATTGTACCCTTCCTATTAGCAAAATGTTTGTAATAATACAAGCCCTCATCTCCATATGAAAACCCAGACTTTGTGTATTCATCACAGTGTTTTCTCTTTTTATCTGTTTGAAGAACAGAACACTCTGCCTTTGCACTGTTTTGCACCAGAATTATGCTGAGAAATTCTGGGTGATTGATCACTTTCCATATTATGTTTCAGTTTTTTTACTGTGCTGGTTTTCAACCACTGGTGCATACATGAATTGATGACTAAAAACTAGCTATTGGTGGGCCAACTAGATTGTGAGCCCTTTGTTAGATTGTGAGCCCTTTTGAGACAGGGAGCCATTAGTTGTTTGATTTTTCTCTGTAAAACGTTTTGTGAACTTTTAGTTGAAAAGTGGTATATAAATACTGTTAACAACAACAACAACAACAACAACAACTAGCTATTCACAGCAAACTAGCTACCTCCCTTTCTGCCTTGCTGGCCCTGCAAGCCATTCTGGAGTATGACCTGCATTATGCCATTCTTTTTCAAGTACCCCTAAAGGTCCTGTTGAGTGCCCCTGGGGGTACATGAATCCCAGGCTGGGAACCACTATTTTACTGGTATGTTGTTTACAGTGCACTTACTCTGATAGTGCTTACAAAAAGGTGGTGAAGACCAGAATTTAAAAAGAATAAAAATGTATCTTAAGATCTTTTACTGTGTTTTTAATAAATTAGAGACAGTTCTTAGATAATAATTACTGGTAGGTTATTTTTCAGGAACTGGCCTCGGGTAAAATCAGACAAAACTATAGTCATACACCTCCCTAAGTTTAACCCCTGACTTATCCGAGGATCATAGAAAATTCCATGATTTTTGACTCAAAACCTGCCCTTGGCTTATCTGTGGGATCGACTTATACACAAGTATCTGCAGTACTACCAATTCTCTCGCAGGACTTGCTCTATTAAAAAAATTACATAATCCTCCACAAAAGCAGAAGTCAAACTGTGTGGGTCACAGTTGCGAACTTCTCCAGCCCTGTGCTCTGGGGCAAGGTTCGCAATGGCACCCCCTGCGGGATGTTGCCACCCCTGTGTGCAAATCCGCCCCTCCCACTCACCTGGAGCGAAATGGAGCCTTGCATGACTCCAGAATGCACCTTAAACTTAAACTGTGCTTCTGGAAAACCTGAAGCACAGTTTCCAACTGCGTCAGGAACCTCAGTGAGGATTCCTTGCAGTTCTAGAGTCATGCGAATCTCTGCGCCCGGGGCGTTTACCCCTTTTATATAATGACAGGTCCACTACTGGTAGATCATGAGCCCCCTTTCCCAGAGACTTTTCTTTTCCATGTGCTGTTCAAGCTCACTTTTCTTTTGTCCAGTTACAGAGACAGGATATTTTCTTATTGTGAATCTACCTTTTAGTCAAGGATGCAAAGATAGTGTATACTTTGATGACCTGTGCAGCTTTTATCTTGCAGTTTATACCTGGAAGATCATTGGTGTTTTTATTTTCCTTTCACTAGCCCAGCTCAGACAAACATGGCATGGGTGCTGTCCATATGATACTGGGGGGGGGGCAAAGTTCTTCCCCACTGCACAAACACAACATTTGTCTGCAAATGTTATAGTCAAGGAGTTTCACTATCATCTGATTGCCCTGTGTTCCAGATCCTCTGAAATGAGGCTCCTCTGAATACAATACAATGCTTGCCATTTCAGACTAATTCTGTACTTGTTGGCAGCAGAGAGGACAGGATTCGACAAACACACTCTCAGGCCACCCAGTATTGTGTAGACGCTGTCCACAACGTATTTGTCTGAACAGGGCAACTATCTTCTCTTAATTTTAGGTAGTTGTTGCTAGAGTTTCAGTTTCATAGATTGAGGGCACAATCCTAGCTGATGTGTATGCTGGCACAGTGTGCCCTGCACCAGTGTTAGTCATCACCAAAGTGACATAAAGTTCTTTGCAATGTCATAGCTGTCCACCATGGTGGTGGAAAGCACCTTGCTGACCTGTGCATGCCAGCACAAGGAGCAACATGCACCAGACATGGTGAGTTCCGTGTTGAACAGTGCAGAGGTGGGGAGAGGGTAGGGAAGGGTCAGAACAGGGCAGGGAAGGATGTTGATGAGGCCAGTACATGCCACATCCCATCCTCCCTCCCAGGCCCATTCTGCCAACAGGGGCAACACAGGCTTGCGCCAGCAATTGGATCAGTGTGGGTCTGAGTTGCCCCATTGTGGCTGCTGGGTGTCCCCTTACCTTGGAGACAGCTCCTGCCTGCGACATTTCCTCTTGAGATACAGTGCAAGTCTTGCCAGTGCTATTGCATCAGCATGGGGGAATTTCGGCTGAGAAATTTAGAACCTACTGTTGTGTTTGCATCTAGGATATTTTTCTGTTTCTTGGATTAGGTCATCCATATGCACCTGCTCATTAGTGAATAAGAGAGGGCAGAGGTGTAACTAGGTCATTTGACACCCGGGGCCCATACATTTTTGTCACCCCCATACAACATAACTAATTATTTAATTATATTATATTATTAATTAATTATTAATTAATTATTTAATTCACATTTTTAAACTACCCTTCCTCTAAGCAGCTGAGGGTGGTGTGCATGGTTTGTCCTCACAACAACCTTGTGAGGTAGGTGAGACTGAGAGATAGTAATAGTCATGAGATGAAATGAATAATAATAATGTCCAAAAAATAAATGCAGTGAGTATTTCCCAACAAGCAATGGATGAAATTCTGCATCAAATGGCATATAATATGATGGTATTATTCCTAAAAGCCATGATTTCCAGAATTTTGGTCAATAGGTGTCACACCGCCCTCTCCGGATGTCTCATTGGCCTGTTTTGAGTTAAGGCAGTGGTTCACGAACTTTTAACACTGGGACTCCTTTTTAGAATGACAGTCTGTCCAGGACCCACCCGGAAGTGATGTCATGGCTGGAAGTGACATCATCAAACAAAATAAAATAATTATGAATAATTAAGTTAAAGAAAAACAGATAATTAAATAAGGGGAAGCCAGCTCTGTTTCACCAAGTGAATTTTCTCTGTAGCCTGCCTGCAATAACATCTCCTCCCCACAAAAAATCAGTGAGATTTTCAGCCCTCCCCAGTGCCCACCTTACCAGCTCAAGCCTCTGTTTATTCTTGGGGGGGGGGGGGAGTGCTGCCTTCTGTAGCAGCTGTTGAGCTCCATTTTCATCAGATTGGGACCGTGCAGCCAACCTTGCATTCACCTTTGCCTGACCTGACCAGCAGCCAAGGCACGTTTGCTTACTTGCAAGTAAATGAGACCATGTGGCTTACTTTCGCTTTCCATAGGGCTCAATACATTTGCCTGCTTGGAGGGAGGAACCTCCTTCTTGGGTGTTTTTTGGGGGCTGCTTTAATTTGATAGGAACCATTATGGTATCCTTGAATTCCTCTCAGCCTAGCCTTTCCGATGGACTAAGGCACATTTGCCTACTCACGAATAAATGCGCGATATGGCTCGGTTTCACTTTCCATAGGACTCCATGCTTTTTTTTTTGTTTCTGGCTTTTTGGCTATAAGTTTTGATGGAAAGGAGATAATTTCCTCTGGGTTTTTTCATTGCATTCCGCTGGACATTCCACATCCAGTGGTATATAGCATGATGGGGTTACTTGTAACCTCTGCGATGTTAACGATGTTGGGTAATTTGTGGTGTCACCCCCCCCAAGGCTGGTACCTGGGGCGAACTACCCCTCTGCCCCTCACTAGCTACGCCACTGAGCTTCCTTTAAAAATCTACTGCCTTTCTGTCCACAGTCAAAAAGGAGATGGTGATTTATGAGCAAGGACATAATGTCTGTTTTATCTGATACTTTCCTATGATTTTGAAAACCCTTTGAGCCTCTATGTCCATCATTGGTGGTATTTTTTAAATCTTGAAAAAACAGTTGTCTGCTTGTTACCTCTATCTACATGAACGTATTTTTAATTTCTTCATTTATTGCATTTAACTTCTATTGCTCCCTTTTCTTCCAAGCCCTATCCCCAGATTGCTCAGTGCAAGTGTATTTTTGCTTAAAATAAAATCATACCCTGAGTCATGCTTAAAAACTGAAGAGTGAGGGGTGTGTGTGTGTGTGTGTGTGTGTGTGTGTGTATAATCCTTTCTGTATCTATGGCTTGTACGTTTCCCACCTTTGTTCACCCAGCAGGGGATATGATATCCTGCAGACTTTTCTGGGCCATAATACATCTCTTTTGTGAACCTTCTTGTATAGCACAAGCCTTTAAATACACTCAAGTCAAAGGCTCCTTTATTTTTCACCCTCCTCTACTCAGCAGGGTGTGAGTCTAGGAGATAAAAAGTCTTTTAAAAAACATAAGGCGTTGCATGATCTACAGGTTGTAGGCAGTATAAGAAATAGAAAGCCTGCCTTTATCTTCCCACTTCATTGCTCTCCATGGCATTTCCTTGTGAGTTAGTTTATTAGTGCTACTTACACAACCTGATCTTAGCAAGCACAATGGGAGGCTGGCCCATGCTGTCAAAGGGAACAATTGGTCCACAGGGTCAGGAATCCTGTTCCTTTACTTCAAAGAAAGAGCTCAGTTAGGCAGCATGTAACTTTTTCTCTGTATGAATTGCTTCCAGTGTTACGGTGATGACATAATTAACAAAAAAATGATGGAAGATCAAGGAAAATCACCTCTGGCATTTCACTGCTTAATGTCTGCGTTGGTGTGGCTGCCTGGAACCCTGGCATTTTAAATGACTTTTGCTCTGCTATTGCAGTGGTCTGTGTATGTTCCTAAATCATATCCTAAGGTTTGGTTTCCTGGAACAGCAAATTGTAGAATTAAGGGCTCAATCCTATCCAGTTTTCTAGCACTGATGAAGCTGTGCCAAAGGGGCGTATGCTGCAGTAGTAGGGCAGTCACAAGGTCTCTTCAAGGAAAGGGATTGTTCCCTAATCTCAGGGCTGCATAGGAGCTGCATCAGTGCTGGACAGTTGGTTAGGATCGTGCTGTAAGTTGTTTACAGTTAATGTGGTAGTGGTCTCCACAATAAAGATGGATTGTATCCATGTATTGTCGTATCTCCTGTGTTCTCTTCCTGGTGAGGCAGAGGGAGCAGCAGTAAATAAGTGCTAATATCTGGATTGTTTCCAGTGCTGAAAATGGAAGGCCTTTAAAATCTGTTAGGTTCAGGAAAAAGTCTATTGTAGTTTCACACAGGCACAGTCCATCTATTGTGATGTTTTTGTACAAGTGCAGCAGCACTGGGTGGGCAAGAGCTGGTTGTTTCAGTGCTGGAACATTGAACATTGTGTCGGGCTGACAGAGGAGGATGGAATGTGCCTCCCTGGCAGCACAGCAGAACAGCAGGGTAGTGGGGCAACCGGTTCCAAATAAAAGCACAGACACAGCAGGCTCGTAGAGTATAGAAGCATGTATTGAACGGGAGCAGGCCGGAGAGTAGTCATCAAACGGTCCAAGGTCAGGTATACAGCAAGGCAGAGTAATGATAAGCAGTCCAAGTTAGTATCCAATCCAGCAGCACTTCACCATAGACATCCACCACAACAACCCACACCAATTGACTGCAGCAGCCACCTTATATACTGGAATCCACCAATCAGAAACAGGGTGACCGCATTGTCTCATGACAGCCTTGTGACTGACTGTGATTGGCTGCCCAGTGGTGCATTGCACCACTTCTCCCTGGCCTACGTGAGTCAGCACTCGTACCCTGAGTCACATGACTCCCAGTCCACACAGGTGCATGTCATTATAATCAGAAGTGCAGCAGTTACTTTTGTTTACATACACCAAGCCTAGACATCAGGGTCTCTCTGCCCTATCCTGGCTTATAACAATCAAGGCCTGAGAGATGTCAAGGCCCAACAGAATGTTTTATTTATTTATGTTCAGACCTCTGGAACAGAACAGGTACGTATGGTGGGAACTTACAGTCCAGTCCTGTGCTCCTGGTGCCCAGGGATGCATCGGTGCCAAAAGTGGCTGCTGCTGCATCCTGTGCATGTTTGCATCAGCCAATAGGAGCTGTGTCTATCTTACTCCTGTGTATTGATACTTGATTGGCTTTTGGCACACACCTCTGCAAATGCGGCTGTTTGAAGGCCACGACTGCCACAGAGATGAGCTGGTTGTGTGACGTGGCCCTTTAGGAAAGGACTGCCATGTGCAACTCTGAAAATATTTCTGCTGACTCTCCCTGAGAAGGATAGGTTGGCCCTGGAAACAGGTATTAGCTAGTTTTTTCACAGGCCTGTCTTTCCTGAATGGTGCTGACAGCGAGGTGATGATGAAAACATTCTGGATCCTGTCGGGAAAAGGAAGGGCTAAAACAAACAGGATAAATGGTTACCTTGGCATAAACTATACTGTGCAGAAGAACTGCCCTTGAAATTTACCGGTGTCCCAAGCTATTGCTCATATTGGCGTGAGGCACGTTCTTGTTGTCAGACTGCCGAATTTAGAATTGCAAGTCAGGTGGGGAGAAGGACACATATGAAAAATGGAAAGAGGAAGGCACTAACCCACTTATACTCACAAATAGGTTCCAAGCTGAGGCAGACTAGTCAGGAATGCCATCGGATGATAAGAAATGCTTATCAGTGTTGCACTTTCTTTCAAGCTGAACCAATGCGGCTGCATTTTCCAGCCCACTGAAAGTCAAGTTTATGCAGTGAAAAGTGGCAAAGCTGCTTCCTGGGTATCACTCCCAGCATGAGTAATTTGAGGACCTGCATTGGAGATGGAGAGAGGGGGGGGGGAAGATTCTCCCAATATTTGTGTTGCCCGCACTGCAAGTTGCTTGAATAAGAAATCTTTGTTCTGTGCATAATTTATGTCAGGAGATCTGTCACCGTCTCTTCGGCTTGAATGCGAAGCAGTGAGCAATTTGAACTGCTGCATTGCCTAACTCATTATAAATGTGCAAGTTCATTTTTGGGGGGAGGCTGAATAAAATGGTTATGTAATTGCATACTTCTCATAATTATTGAGTAATTATATACTTCTCATAATTGCCAAGTAATCACTCTGCTATAACTAGAACTTAATGTTACAACTAATTATATAATTACTGTATATTAATGTTGTTATCTAGGCAACTTAGAACAAAGTGTTGCTTTGCTTGAGAGCTTTTCTCTGCATCATTTTCAAGCATAAATACCAATGTTTGTTATGTAGCTGAAAATGGATTTTACAAGTTGAACACACAAACAGCTTGAAAAGATAAAAATGTGGGTAAAACAGCTGTATGAATGAGGCTCTGCTGCATTCAGCTTGCAGGTGGAGGTAAAGGTTACCTCTGAAATGTAAGGTAATATCATATATGAAAATGTGAGTACAAGTAAATTGCAAAATTCACTCGATGTGGGTACGTTTTTAGCAACATTTGGGCCTGAAGCTGAGTGAATTGATATTAAACAAAAGCTTTTGTATTTGAATGTGTTTCTGAGTCTACAGAGTATAACATATGGATAAATAATGTATTTTATTATTTGGGGGGGGGGGGTTACATGCTGTGTACTTGAGTACATATGAATGTTGAAAAAGTACCATACGCATAATTAAATCTGGTGAGATTATTGTTATTCATAACACTGAGAACCCAATTTGGTATTTAAGAATGGTTTTGATGTCTTGGGTAGTACATAAAAGAAGCTAGGCCAAAGGAACCAAATATTGTGTGATGATAATAAGATTCAGTTGGAAAAAATCTGAAGTAGGCCTAGATCAGTGATTCCAAAAGTGGTGGGTCACGACCCACCACAGGCACCGGAAGAGGGCCATTCCCCTAGAAATTGTTGCCCCATGGCAGCACAGCAATCATGATGCCACAGGGACCCAGGGACTTGTAATCATACCTGGAGGTCACACCGGGCTTGGGGAGGGTCCAGGAAGCCTTCAGCCTGCTCTGTGGGCCTCTTCAATGCTAGAAATCGCTCTAATCTATGATGGGAGTACAGTTCTAATTTTCGTATGAACACTGAATTGTGCTCTGATCACAGATAGAAGTGATTTCAAGTATCAGGGACGCCCATGGAGGGGGCTGCGGGCCTCCTAGACCTTCCCTGAGGCAGGCACTACCTCCAAGGTATGATTACAAGTCCTTGGGTCCTCACGGTGCTGTGATTGCTACGCACCGTGGGGCACTCCCCCACCCGGTCCCCACCCATGCAAAAACTTATTGCAGTCCAAGTCCAAGTAGGACTTTGGAAACCACTGGCTTAGACCATCTAACCATTTTTACATCATCATTTTGCTTTCTGCTTTTATATAGAACACAGCAGGAAAAACGAAGAGTTTCAAATTCACAGAGTTGAAACGGTATCAATGGAAAATCAAATTCAAAACGCTGCCCTGAGCTATCTGCTCTATATCTTGCTCACCCTGCCCTTGAAGACACCATGAAAAGGTGTTCTACCACCTCTCTCAACAGTTTACATCATCACCAAACTATGACTGCAACCATATTCAGATCATTTAAACAAACATTCGTATGTCAACATAGTGATGAGGAACCTGTTTTCCTGTGACTATTCCCCTTAACCCTCTGGTGTAACATTTACAGTGCAATCCTATCTTGTGCTGGAGCATGCAAGCCAGGAGGCTTGCGCTGTATCCAGTGCAAGATAGGGCTACAAAGTGGCTCAGCCAAAGGTAAGGGGAAACTCAGCTGATGCAAGGCTTGCTCCCTGTGTTGAAGTGGAGACTGAATTCAGCCAACTCTCAAAGAGGCTCAAACATGCTTTATGGCACATTTGTGACCCTCCTGGGCCTGCACATGGGACTTGTGCCAGCCCAAGGGCGAGTCAGGATTGTGCCCTTAGAGGCAAAAACCACGTGAATGGTGCCAGTTGCATGGTTCTTTGCCACCCAGATGTTGTTTCCTGAGGAAGGAAAAGAACGTTTCGATGTTTGCATGAAGACATTCACTTGTGTCCTGTATCCAAGCATTACATGAGTGGTGTAGGAAGAGGTCATGATGAAGTTGCTAGTATGGCATGGCAATGAATTGTGCCTGTAGTCTATTTTTGTATTCCAAACTGTTGCTCTTAATTCTATCCTCAGCAAATTGGATGAACCATTTTTTTTCCTTATTTCAAGTTCAAAGTAATGTCAGCTAAATTTAACTGGTTTCTTCAGCTTTTCTTCATACGCCATGTTTTAGGCCCTTAATCATTCTCTTTCCTTGAATTCTTTCCACTTTGTCAACAACATTGCTGCCCAAAACACAGTGTGGTAGGCCCCTGTTGAGCTTCCATTGGTACTGAGCACAGCTGTACTAGTGGAGATACAGAGAGCCTCCCTGAGAAACTGTTGTCCTTACTGAATTTTTTGCTACCCTCAAAATTCACTTAAGCAAAACTCTAAATCTGCCTTGAAATTTTGCTTTAGGTTAAATTTTATTACCACTCTAAATCAAAATGCATAACCTATCCC
Organism: Tiliqua scincoides; assembly: GCF_035046505.1. Classification (NCBI taxonomy): domain Eukaryota; kingdom Metazoa; phylum Chordata; class Lepidosauria; order Squamata; family Scincidae; genus Tiliqua; species Tiliqua scincoides. The sequence continues at coordinate 253,827,198 of NC_089821.1, forward strand.
CTAGGTATTGGCAATCCTTCATATTTTGCATCATACATGCATGTGGTAAGCAGGTGTTTCCAGTTCATCAATTCACTAGGTGAACTTGGGCTAGTCACTCCCTCTCAGCCTCAGTTCCCCAGCTACAATATGAGGGTTGTTCTTACCCTGTGAGGGTTGTACTTATCCTTACTTATAGCAGAGGTTTCAAAAGTGTGTGTCGCTGCACCCTGAGGTCCCACAGTGCATTCATGGGAGGTGGGGGTGGATGTCCCTGGTTGCCCCTCCTCCTGGCTCTTCTGAGTGCCATCAGCTTGGATCATGCAAGATCTTGTGGGATTTGGGTGCAGCAATCTTGGATTGCACAAGATTTTGTGTTCTGCAAGATGGCAGCTTCCCAGCTGAGCTGGGAAGAAGAGGTGGTGTGGGTGCTGTTACCCCAGTAAGTTTGGAAACCACTGCCTTATAGGATAGTTGCAAGGACAGTGTCAAGGTAAGCTTATTTATCTTATACAGGTGAAGCTTATTTAAACATTAAATGTTGCTGTTGTTGTTATCCATTGTTAACACTTTGTGATTTTTCAACCAACCAATAAAGTGCTCACTTTATAGCATTTACTGTACTTTTTGGTCACTTTTATAGCTTCCTGTTTATGGCCATGCCTTTATTAGGGTCACATTTTGAAAACTGCTGTGTTTGTATATGGGAGGTAACATTTTCAGCTTTTGCTCTTTCTCTTCCAGCCAATCACAATTATGTACTTCTAAACGACACACAAAATGTATATATCAGTAAAGAAGCAAATATCTGGGTAACCATTGGAGGATTACTACAATTTTCAAACTACACAATACAAGTCAATGCTTCCAATAGCCAAGGATATGTGATAAGTGGTCCTGTGACAATTGCCATACCTCCTGGGGGTAAGTATGATGATATGCTTTTTATAAGTACATATAAGTCACTAGTACAGAAATATTTCAGCTAGGGTGGGGCAAAGTTCCCCAAAAGTTGAACGCGCAATATGATGTAAATTCACCTAATAGACAGGAAAGAAGTGCTGATTGGCCCAGAATGCATTGTTTCCATTAGGTGGAATGGTTGTCAATCACACCAGGACAAAGGAAGTTATAACAAATCAGTACTAACAGAAATTGTGATCTGAACTGGAACTGTACAGTATGCAAACATCTTTAAAGCATATATCTTGAATATCCCTTTTTATTATGTGATATGCAAGAGTCTTAAATTCAACTCCATGCCTTGCTCCAGCTGTAGACATCTACAATTCTAATTTTTCAATGATTTTTAAAAATTTGTCGCTGGGAAATGGAGAGAGAAAGAAAAACTCCAACCCAATAGTTTCATCAAAGGAAAAAAAAGCATAGCATCTTTAAAGGCATATATTTATGCCAATTTATTCTAGGAATTATGATATACTTTCATCGTTTGATTGTTGTTGATTACAATTAGGAAACTTATAGCTTTGAAATGATCTTTTTTATGACCTTGTGGTACTTTAAAAGCAATACCTCATTGATTAAATAGGTTTTAGTTCATGCTTCCTTTTACTTAATGATCTGAAAACATATTATTCTGATTTACACATAAAATCATGCTGAAAAGCATGTGGCATTCACTAGACTATGTGTGTTTAAGTAGAATTAAATTAGCACTGAAAGTTATTAAAGAAATCTTCCATCCCATTGTCCAGTGGACTGTGATTCATACTGAAATGAATAATAAATGAACCAGCACATATGAGAAAAGTCCTGATATATAGGACATTCTATAATCCATATTTACCTTGCCATTATGTTTTATTATAATAATTTTGTTTGAATGCATTAGCACTCTAGACCCTAATGCCCCATTTTAAATGTAATCGTAAACTGTAGCACGCTATTGTAATCAGTTGGTAAGAAGAATTTATCTGAATTGCTAGCCTAACTGAAGGTTATGTGAATAATTCCACCCAACTTTTGAGGATACTTAGATATGTGCAGGTTTTCTCATGAAAGTAGTCTTCACTCAAGCCTTCCTCCTGGACCTTCAGAGACAGTTAAGTTGGTGGAGAAGACAGGATGGGGTGGAGGAGAACGGAACCAGGTGGTGTCAGGGATGGAGGGAGGGTGGAATGGGGAGGCCACAGGGTAGGAGATTGGCAGATTGGTTCCTTGAGGGGGGTGGGTTTAGTGGCAGCAGTGTCTGCCAAATCTGAACCCCCCTCCGAGACCAGATCACCAGGTATTTTGCTAGCACAGGTCCGAGTAGACACCTCCACACTGCGGAAGCTTACCCCTGTAAGGGAACAAATGTTACCTTACCCAGAAGAGACCCCTGCAACTGCCCCCTCCTGCAGGATGCAGCAGTAGCCATTTTGGTGCCACTTTTTTGGTGGGGGTTGGGGAGGAGAATAAGATTAGACATTGGCATTTATGTATTGTACGAGTATCCGTTGATTACAATACCAGTTACAACCCAATTAAGTGATCCATAAATCTTACTCCTGAGTAGACACATAGGACTGGGCTTTAATTTTACAATAGTAAATGTAAATGATTGAAATATGTAATAGGAATTTCTGGATAAAAGTAAATTTCATGGGAAATTTCCATTGCAAGAACAAAACCATCAATATAACGGTTTAAAAAATAAAATGGTAGATAAGAACTATATTACTAAAATGTCTACACCAGCCATTTTCAACCACAGTGCCATGGCACACTGGTGTTCCGCAAATAGTCTGCAGGTGTGCCTCAGGGGATTGGGGGAGGGTCATTTATTAGTGGGGCCACTGGGGGATGTGAGCCGCTCACCAACAGCATGATGTGCCTTCTCAATAGTCAAAAAACTGATGGTGTGCCTTGACAGTTTTAGTGCTTTGTCAGTGTGCCATGAGCTGAAAAAGGTAGAAACTCACTGGTCTACACTGTGTGGGCCAAACTACATGTTTTAGGGAACATGTAATTTAGTGCAAGGTTTTTACTTTTATGATTTAAATAGTGCAAAGGAAGGGGGACTCAGAACTGGAATAATCCATAGCTGTGGGTAGGGTGGTATTTAGGACACTGTCCCTACTGTGATTGTGTTTCCCACACTATTTTTGAAGGAGAAAAGCTTTCATTGTCGGCCACAGTTTTCCACCATTCGGTTAACCCTCCCCCCCCCGTGTCCTATTTAAAACATAAGAGCAAAAAGACCTGTGCTCGTATATATTTCCTATAATGTGTAACTTGGTCTTAAACATGAGAAGTTACTGAAAACTCGTCATAGGCTACAACAAATTATTGTTATTAAAAAAACATTTTACAGGTTGAAGGCTACTTATATTTGAAGTATGCGAAAGTATTAATGAGAAGCCATTTTTTTTAGATCTGTTTTACTAGTTATGTTGAGATCATTGAAAACTCAATGTTTTGAGTTTACTGAAAATATTCAGTGCTTAAATTCATTTTAAAACTCTCTTTGAAATGACTGTTACATTTTTATGAATCCTCTACAGTCTTTCAGTGCTGTTTCAAGAGTTCTTGGAAAAGAATTAAAAAAAAACCACCAATCCAAATGCGTATCCATAAATATGAAACTTTGTTTTTGACCTTTCCCCTCCAAAGGTCTGGAGTTACTAATGGGGTTAGGTTTTCAACTCTTAATGGGACTCAGTGCGTTAGTGTTTTGTATGCATGGAATTTGGCGTTTGGTTTAATAAGTGGTTGACATTGGTGATGTCCCTTAATTTGCTTAAATGTAATTGGCTCTTTTATCAGTCAAACCTGTATAGATTGGCAATTGATCAGAAAGGGTCAGCCATGACTGTGCATGTAGTTAAACGATGGAACCACCAGTTACTCACTTTTGCATTATAATAAGCTGAAACCATGAAAGCAAATTGTCTTAGAGTTGTAAGGTAAAACAAAACTGAGAAGTTCTGCATGATGTTCAAGTTCAGAACAAAGGCATTATGGAGTGTATAAATTTTAAATACACTGCATTTTGCCTCCAGACTTAAATTTTTTTTTTCTCCAGATGAACTGAAATCTTGTCTGGAACTGTCTTTGTTATATCAAAGAACTGCACAGAAAGCTAAAAGAGACAGAAGAAGCATAAAAGGGCATAGTTTAAAATGATTAGTGACAAATTTCATACTACAGAGGTAGAAACAGTTTTTTTCCTGAGCTCTCTATTTTTTTCCAAAATGAATAAATTCATCCCATTAATCTTGTCCTAAAATGTTTCAGTAGGAATTTTTTTTTTGTTAAAGAAACATTGTAATAGTAGCTCAGCAGCATAATCAAATAATGATACTTGGGCAGTTTTAAAATTAACTCCATGAAATAAATAGCAGTTATGGTTTCAAAAAATTGCATGAAAAGAATATGTGGAAGCATTAACTTGGGCGGGATCCACAGCAACATTTCTGTGAATGGAAGCGCAGTCCATGAACTCAAGCTCCCTCAGACAATGGAAGGACCATTCTGCTTGCACTAAGGGGCCCTTCGGTTTGGCCAAGGCCCCTTTGTGAAAGCAAATGCTTCTTCCATCCTTGGAGAGAGTTTGTGTTCAGGGAGAGTGCTTCCACTCATGCAAGTATTACTCTCTGTGTCACCCCATATATTCAACTGTTCGGTGGAATGTTGCTGTTCTGAAAGGAAGACAAAGGTGGTGCACAGACAACTGTTCTACGTGTAATTCAATCTTTCTAGTGGTGCTCCAGACTGGCTCAGTCAAACAGACCGTACAAGCAGCTGTCTGGAACATCAGGAATCAAGAAGTGCTGGGCTGCTTTGCAAACCCCTCAAGCCAACTAAACAACCTGAGGAAGCCAGGTTCATGAGACCCTCAAGCAAAGTTCTTGCTGGGCTCCCACTGGTACTCATGCCTTTCACCTGAAGCCATTTGGACATTCCTGTTCCTGAGCATTCCTGAGCACTCACTCTTGGGATACTGAGAAAAAGCATTCAGAGATTCCAGCCTCCTCCCCGCCCCCAAAAAACCCCCAAAACAACTGGGAAAGAAAGCCGTACTGGAATGGCTAGAGCTTGTTTCCCTTTTCGTTTACTGCTGTCCAGATTGGGAAGGAAAGGGGAGTGATCTCTTGATGCTGTTCTATTTTACACTGGTGGCACTGAGGGAGGAGTATCTAATCAGCTCCAAGGAGACAGTCTGTGACAGACAACTGTCCTCTTGGAGTAGTTCAAACACTCCACAATGAGAGAAATATGCAGAGATTACTCCACTTTTCATTCTGGGATGTATCACAGCCTCTTCACCCGCTGTTTGCAAATATACATCTTCAGAATGGCTCATCATCATGGGGCTCTCTGAGGAAGTTATGTTCTGGATGGAGAGGGTGGCAGTAGGCAGCAAGGATGCTAGTTTATTGGTTGAGTGACTCATGCTGCTGTTCCCTGCTATGTTAGGGGGCTTCAGGAACTATTTGGGAGCCTATGGTCCCTCCACGAGGGCCTAGCCTGTCTGACTGTGGTGCCAGCCCTGTTGGAGAGGGTACAGGTATTCCATTCCCCTACAATGTTTTATCCTGTCATGACTGACTGGGCCCCATAGGTAGTGTGCCCACTCATCAGAGTTTGCCTAGGCATAATCAGTGACATGAAACAGGTAATCAACAACTGGAGGTAGTCTGCAGTAAGAAACAAATTTTCTTCACATGGCCAACATTGTGGCCACATGCTTGGTGAGGGGAGGGGAGATTATAGGAGCAGGGTTTGCACTGAGTTATAGGTGTTCACTAGGCTGTGTATAGGTCCTATGGATATGTGTAGTTGCCCTAAAACAGTACCAGTGTTTAATAATCCTTTAGATAAAGCCAGTTCACTTGATCCAGCAAGAGAGGTCCATGCATGGACATAGCCCTCTGTAAATACAGCTGATACTGGTGCAAATGTGAATCTGATGCTCATCTAGGATCCAGTGAACTGGCTGGATCTGTCTTTTTATGCACGTGCAGAAGTGAATCTCCATCCGTGTAACTAGAGCTGGGTCTAGGCCCAATATTTTTTCATTCCAATCTAATCTTAAATTCTCCTATCAATAAGATCCTACAATGAATACTTTAATATCTATAATAAATATATATAGTTGGCAACTGACTTAACAAAATATTGTAGTAATTTGCCTTTTACTATATTTCTATACATTTTGTGTGATGAGATCGGAAGAATAGACTTTATCTAGATGCAGTAATATGATTTAAATGTTTTAAAAAGTCCTTGATTTTTTATTTTTATTATGTTTATTTTTTGACAACTGTTCTGCTTCCACAATAAAATGTCATTTTAATAAACTGTCAACAGAAGAAGACATCTAGATTAAAAAAAAAAAAAAAACTATATCAAAATGTATTACTTATGCTGCCTGCACTGCCCTGCTAGAATGCAGAGGTTAGTCTTCTGATTAAAAAATATTCAAGCAAAGTATCAGCTTTTTAGGTAGCAGAGTGTAGCAGAGGGAGCTTTGAAGTTTCCTTACTTGTAATAGCCTCAGTAGCCTCCAGCAATGTAGTGCCTCCCTAACACGTTTACGCACTCTCTTGTGGGTTATATAGACAAAAAATAATAATCATAAAGGGAGTCTCTTAAGTGTGTCCTGAGGGCAAGAATTGTGGGGTTTAGAGGAGAAGAAAGGATCAATCACTGTTTTTCCCCCTCTTAACCAGGGGATAAATACTGGGATATTGTTCCTTAAGTATGATTTCCATAAAAGTGCTTTTGGCTTTTCCCCTTTTCAAAGACAGGCATTCCATAACTTTCAGGCTAAAACCACTGCTATTTGAAATGAAGTCATTGAAATGAAAATAATAATAATAAAAAAAGAGAGACTGTACCAAATATTCATTTGAGCTCTTATGCATGTATGTGTATTTTAATGTTGAAACTATACAGTATTGTGCTGGGTTTGGAATCATCTGTGACCTCATTTCACCATGCTGTATTTATTTTGAGATTTCTCGTATTGAGAGGCGGGTGCACTAATGTTCCAAGGTGGGCCCCAAAATCTTACTCTTCTCTGATTCCAAATTAAATTTGTGTCCATGTGTGCCTGTGCATGCAAATGATGTTTTAATAGACCAGTCCTATCCAGCCTCGTGCCCAAGGCTCCAGCATTGCTGAAAGGGCTGCAACTGGATCCTATGGGTGCCAGGTTAGCACCGGAAGTTTCCTTGGGGAAAGGGAGCATTTGCTTTGAATGGGTGCAGAGTTGGGAGGCCTGTGTCAGGCTGCTCCGCCGGGAAGGGAGGACAGGACAGCAGAGGCTGCTGCCACCTTCGCCCCCATCCTAGGCCCAATCCTTTTGTCCCCCCACCCAGTTCCACCCTCTTCCCCACACTCCCCCCCCCACCCCGAAACACCTCACCTCCTCCTCACCTCACCGGTGGTAGCAGAACTTACTGCTGGCTGCTCCTGTGGTGTCCTCTTCCAGTGCTTAGTCCAGCACCGATGGCGCCTCCTCACCAGGTGCCGCAGATGTGCCTTATGGCATGTTTGCGACATCTGGAGCCAGCAGCATGGGCGTACTGGTGGCGCTGGGCCTGATAAGATCGGGCCCTAAGTCATATCAATTGTTTTTCTATTATCATTTAGAAATGAGAGTAGTACAATACCATAGAAAAGTCTTTGAGTCATGGTCAGAAGTCAGATGATTAATAGAACTCTTCATTTAAAAATGAAGAATTTGGTTAGTGAATGTGAAAAAAACAGCCCTGTATGCTCATGTTAGCTTTTGAAAATAGCTAGCATTGGTTTCTTCATCCCATACCTAATGGGGAAGATGGAGATCTTCTTGCAAATGTATTTTTCAGGGTGTCAGGAAGTCCAAAAACTGTACCTTTGCCCACAAGACACACTTTCTGTGTTAGGCATGGGTGGTCTTTTTAATTTCTTAAGAGCCATCAAGGAGAATTGGAAAGAGGTTTCTGATAATGATACTTCCTTTTCATCTCTTAATGTATCCTCTCTTATGTAATCAGAGTTGGCTGTGATGCTTTGTCTTTTGCTCTGACATGTAGGACAAAACCCAGCCAAGCTGTTCTGAGATTGAGGTAAATGACACAGTGCTTCAAAAGTCTTATAATAATTTGGCTAGCCAATATGAAATAGCCATACAATAACATGCACATTTGCAGGCAAAATATCAAGGGAGAGTTGGTCAGATGGGATAACTTAGCATGGAACCATTGCTGACAGGCTTATGCACTGGAGTATCACCCTTATTTTAATAAAGAATGCTATATTTCTAAACACAGTTTCAGCAATCTGGTGTTCTGTTTGGGTGTCATTCTGGGCAGTGGAAAAGTTTAGTTCATTATGTTAAAAATTATGTTTACATGCTGATATGTTCAGTTAAAATTAATAAGACTTGATTTTCTGGTGAGCGTGCTGAGGATTTATGATGCAAAGACATCTTCCTGCTGTGGAATTCCAATGGTAAGGGAAAGAGAAATTTAGAAGACCTATGGTAGAACATTAGGAATCAACAGACACTGGTTAGATTCCAGCTTCTAGCACTCTAACCTAGATAACCTTCCCAGGTTACTGTGGAGTTGTGGATGTCCAGGTTTCCTATGGGTTCTCTTTAGCCAGCTTTTGTAACTGAAGATTTATCCCTTTTCTTCTCTTTCCTTTTCTCTTCAATTTACTCTGTTTTTGATGGATTTGAACATTGGGTAGAAAGAGCTCTGGATTATCATATGATTAGAAGCCAAAGCATTTGCTCTTAGATAAGAATTCCATACGTTGATGTTGCTGATTAGAAGACCACAGTATCATCAGTCCCCTCAAGGGCTCTGTGTGCAACAGGGTACTATACTTGACTATATCTGCTGGCATGATGAACCCTCTAGCAGCTAGAGTCTAGCTCAGTGTTTCTCAAACTGTGGGTTGGGACCCACTTGGTGAGTCGCTAGCCAATTTCAGATGAGTCCCTGTTCATTTCAATATTTTATTTTTAATATATTAGACTTGATGTTCCCATAGTATGTGACTGCATTTGGGGAAATGTTACAGACCTGTACTTTTAACAAGCTACTATGTATATTCTTTCAACAATGACAGTCAATGGAACTTACTCCTGGGTAAGTGTGAGTCGGATTCCAGTCTAGGGTGGTTAAAAATTTTTCTGCCTGATGACGTCACTTCCGGTCATGACATCACTTCCAGTGGGTCCTGAGAGATTCTCATTCTAAAAAGTGGGTCCCGGTGCTAAATGTGTGAGAACCACTGGTCTAGCTCATTTGAGTCTAACTTCCTGATGTGTCAGTCTACCACACTACAGCCATTCATACATTAATAAACTACAGCACACTGTAGCTGTTCTATAGTTACCATATTAGATCTTTTTTGGACCTCAGTGCAGTGTCCACTTCTTCTGTACTAGCTTTCCTGAACATTTGGAGAATTAACATGTCGAGAGAAAATAAACCCCCTGAATATGTTGTTTTGGTCTTTGTAGACCTGACAATATTACTTTATGTCTAAATGTAAAGAAAGGTTCCAACAATTGTGATGTATTAAATTATAACTGAGAACTAATTCAAGGATCAAAGATGCTCTTTGGGAGAGATCACTTTACTGGTAAGAAAAATCATTACCTTTTTGCCCAAGCTCGTATATTTGTACTGTCTGTCTTGGAAATATCATCCCTCACAATTTCTGAATCTTGATGTTTAATTTAACACAAAAGTCTTTGAGCAGCTCAATGGGGGGCTTTTGCTGGCAGAGTCTCATAGAAGGAAATTGAAATGTACATGTTTTTTCTCATGTATCAAAGAAGTGCAAGAATCTAAACTGACATTTTACATCAAATGAATTATGAACTGTGTACTGTGTACCTAAGGGAACAACAAGCAAATTAGATTTTTGTTATGGGGGAGGGGGAAAGAAGCCAGAATAATAATAATAAAAGACTTTATCTGAACTTGACATGAAACATAGCATTCTTTGTACACTAGAGATTATGCATTACTTTAAAAATGAATTGTTTTGAATGTTTTAGACAGAATGTGAAGACAACTAAGTTAAGGTATAGCTTAATAAGAACATGAAACTAAATAAAGGTTACTTTATTGGGTGAGACGCATGACTGAAAGTGGGTGCTAGGACCACAGGGCTGCTGTTCATGTGTCATACTGTTAATTTCTTTTGTCATGGTGTGATGTCCATGGCGGGCGGAGACCCCCGCCCCTTGGTGTGCAACCGAGCGCGGGGAGCTTACCCTGTCGAGGCAAGTCAGTCGTCGGCAGAAAGAAGGATGGGAGGCAGACACAGCTGTTTTGCACAGACAGTTTACTCGCGTCAAACTCTTGACATTCATGGGGCCTGTTACGTCACAGGCCCCGTTGCACAGACTCGTGTCGTCTGTGCAGGATAGGCTCGTTTCCCTGTTCCTTCCCGACCCCTTGAGGTTTCAGGCAGAGCTTTCTGGCTGGTGCCTATCGGCCAGGGGTATGGGTTCCCGAGGGCTGCAGTGCTGTTGTCTGGGGTCAGCTTAGCGGGCCTCAGGAGGTCCCCCAGTACCTCCGGGCTTGCCCCTCTATCAGCTGGCCTCCAGTGGAGGTAGTTGGTACCGGGTCCCTGGTTCTGCAACCCCACCTCTCCTGCTGTCACTCCCGGGGCCCGGGCGGGCCTAGAATCAGGGAGTTCCCAGCCCATCTCTCCAGGGCCATGGTAAGCCAAGTTCCCTTCAGGGCCTGGATCATCTGCATAAGGCCAGAGTGGCTACCCCCTCTGGCCTTCCCTTCGACGCTGCTCCCAACTGACCTCCCAACTGACCTCTCTCTAGGCTGTCCAGCCTCCTTATGAAGCCAGCCTTGGGCTGGGCCAGCCCCACCCCTTCTGCCCACGTGACTGCTGGCTGCTCCCAGGAGGCACTAGGTCCTACTCCCAGGGAGGTGTCTTGCCTGGGACCCCAGTCCTGACAGTGCTTAGGTCTTACTCTGGAGGAGGCCCCTACCCCTGAGGAGGCCCCTGCTCCTGAGGAATTCCAGGCCACCCGGGCTGGGCCTAGGTGACACATGGCTACCCTCAATCAAGAAAGTCAGTCAGAAAGCAAATTTAGTTAGAATTGTGTTAGCTTTGGTGTGATCTGGAAATATTCCCAGTATCAGGTTGTAGCTTTATGGCATAATCCTAACAGGAGCTTGCATCAGATGGCGTCTGGCCTGGCCGCCTTTAAAAGGGGATTGGACAAGTTTCTGGAAGAAAAATCCATTACGGGTTACAAGCCATGATGTGCATGTACAACCTCCTGATTTTAGAGATGGGCTATGTCAGAATGCCAATGCAAGGGAGGGCACCAGGATGAGGTCTCTTGTTATGTGGTGTGCTCCCTGGGGCATTTGTTGGGCCACTGTGAGATACAGGAAGCTGGACTAGATGGGCCTATGGCCTGATCCAGTGGGGCTGTTCTTATGTTCTTATGAGTGCTCCACAGGTGTGTAGTGTTGCAAACATAATCACATTATGACTATGTACCATCTAGGCCTGCCAGCAGAAGGGCTAAAGTCTTCCTGCCAGCACCAGTGCAAGTAGCGTTGCCTGCCAGAACAGGTAAACTCCGCACTGAGCAGCATGAGGACGGGGGGGGGGGGAGGTGAATGGGGCAGGGGGAGGGTGGCAATGGGACAGAGAATGAAGCAGATTGGTCTGGTGGGGGACGAGAGTAGTGGCACTGGTGCATGGTGTATCCTATCCCCCTTCCCAGGCCTGATCTGCTGCCATGGGGCAACACAAACTTGCACCAGTGATACTGCTGGTGCGGGTCTGAGTAACCCTATTGGAGCTTCTGGGTCTCTTCCCAGGGCAAGGAGGCAAATGTCCCCTTACCCTGTGGAGCTTTCCAGTAGCCAAAATTCCCCTGCGGGATGAAGCTGTTATACTGCCGCTGCATCAGTGTGCTGGAACTTGGGTAGGATTGGGCTGTAAATTTGTTTGACTTGACTGACTTGTAATGTATTTTGTAGGATACCTGTCAAAATACATCCAGTTTTTCTTTTCCGAGTTCTGTGGTGCATTTTTCCCCACTTCAAAATCCTGCGGTATGTGCTGAAGCTTGATATCATATCCATAAAACACAAAGAAAAGGAAAGGTTGAACTTTAACTATTTCACATTTAATGACTGTACAGGAAGATATTATTCAGGGGATAAAGCTAGGTCTAAGCCATCCAAATGCAACCAAAAAGGTGCCCCTTTGTGGGATGGGAAGATATCTCCTCTGAAGGTAAGGGCTTCTATAGAGGCAAGAGGCTTTCTAAAAATCTCATGAAAATGGACAATGTCCATATTAGAGAGAGAGACTACCAGAACAGACAGCATGATGCCTTCAGTTGGGAAGAAAAACACCTAAATCAGCTTCTAGAGCAGTGGTAGTAATAGGATTTTGAACAATGAAAACCAAGACTTTCCTGGTTGAATAATGGCATTCTTGGTGTGCAGCCAAGAGTTTCCTAGGCTTGATTTTGTTAAGGTATGTGCTTTCAGGAGGACACAAAAGATTAATTGTACCCCAGTTGGAGAGGATCCTGGAAGGACAAAAGACATGGGAGAGTGTGGGCAGCCCTCATGCTTAAGTTTTTGGTGGGACAGGCTTCTTGGAGAAGGGGGTTTGAAAAGACTGTCCTGGTGGCCTGGCCACTGGGCAGTTGGGCTTAATTTACTATTCAGGAAGCTGTGTGCTTGCAAGCTTATAAGGTGGAGAGCCCAAATTTGCCAGACCTCAGAGGAAGATGGTGCACAGATGCCCCTCAGTGCTACAGATTTTCATTCCAATCAATGGCCTTTATTTAGCATGATCTTGATTAGAGGGAGACATGCTTCACTCCTTCCAGAGTGAAGACTGGGCTTACTCTCAGGAATGTCAGCTAAGGAACCAAGATAGGGTTAGGAGAGACTGGGCAAGTTTTAGAAGGTGAGGCCATTGGCAACAAGATGCTATTGATGCCATTATCAGCTTCTCTACTGGGGCAAGTAATTTTTGTTGGGACTGTGGCATAGATCTCAGTCTAGATCAGAGACGTCTGTAGCTGCTGTTTTTAAAAAGGAAAGATTGTACTGTGCCACATGCAAGATTAGTATGTGAACAAATTCTTAAGAGGTGTACCAATGCAAAAATAAACTCAACATTGCGTGGGAGATGCTGTGTACCATTAAGATTGCAAATGACTCACAAGCAGTGAAGTTATGCTTTTTGAAATGACACCATAAATACTCCATCAAAATAGCCCATGAAGATAACAGTATTGCTTTCAGCAAAGTTGCTGTGAAATTGACTTTTTGAGAACACCCCACTAATCTGTAAACAGCAAGTAATCAGAAAGAAAAGCTTTCCTTGTGCAGGGCCTAAATTTCAGTGGGTAAGAAGGTGATTTGGCAATGTGTCTTTAAGGATTTTCATTTCAATAAAACTATACAGGTTGAGCCTCATTATTCGCATGGGTTCAGTTCCAAGCACTCAAAAAATGGATGGCAAAAAACGCACTATAGCAAATCAATTTAAAAAACAAAGTTTATTTGCTCTGGTGATTTAAAAACAGCCTTGATTACCTTTGTGATGTAAGATAAGAGTAATTAAGAAGACAATCCATCAATCAGTCCTCCTCCAAGCGCTTACAAAGGCGCTTCACTCAGCCCCTCCCTTCACCAATACAAATCTTTCAGGTGCTGGGGGGGAAGGGAGGGGTCCACTGGAGAGAGAAGGATTGATGGATTGTCAGCCAGCTGCCCTCTCTCTCATTAAGGAGGCTGTTGTTAAAGGTTTTTAACCAGGTTAAATGGTTAAATCAGTTTTTAAACTGATTTTAAACAGATGCATTTTTCCCCTTCCCCAGGGATCAGCACATTCCTTCTCATTTGCAGTGGCCATTTGTGTTGAGTCAAATCCATGTATAAAAAATCCGTGTATAAATAGTCTGGACCTTTATAGTTATTTCACTTATAGCCAGTGAGACACAGTATAGTGTAGTGATTAAAACACTGGACTATGAACCAGCAAAGCCCATCAGAGGCTTAGCTAGGTCATTTGACACCCAGGGCCCATAAATTTTTGTCACCTGGTATGACTTAAACAACATAATTAATATTAATTATATTGTTTAATTGATTGATATATTGTTTAATTAATTAATTCACTTTTTATACCACCCTTCCTCTAAGCAGCTCAGGGTGGTGTACATGGTTCCTCCCCTTATTTTGTCCTCACAACAACCCTGTGAGGTTGGTGAGACAGAGATAGTAATAGTCATGACATGGAATGAATAATAAAAAATGGCCAGAAAAATAAATGCAGTGAATATTTCCCCACAAGCAATGGATGAAATTCTGCATCAAATGGTATATAGTATGATGGTATTATTCCTAAAAGCCACAATTTCCAGAATTTTGGTCACTAGGGTGTCACCCCCCCCCCATGTCTCATTGGCCTGTTTTGAGTGAAGGCAGTGGTTCTCAAACTTTTCACACTTTGACCCACATTTTAGAATGACAATCTGTCCAGGACCCACCCGAAGTGATGTTATGGCTGGAAATGACATCATTAAGCAAAATAAAATAGTTATAAATAATTAAATTAAAGAAAAACAGATAAATAAGGGGAAGCCAGCCCTGTTTCACCAAGTCAATTTTCTCTGTAGCCTGCCTGCAGTAACACCTTCCTCCAAAATCAGTAAGGTCTTCAGCCCTCTCCAGTGCCCAGCTTACCATTTCAAGCCTCTGTTTTATTCTTTTGGGGAGGTTGCTGCCTGCAATAACATCCTCCCCCCCCCCACACACACACAAATAAAGCAGTGAGATTTTCAGCCCTCCCCAATGCCCACCTTACCAGCTCAAGCCTCTGGTTTATTCTTTGGGGGGGACTGCCTTCTGGAGCATTTGTTGAACTCCACTTTCATCAGATCGGGACCATGCAGCCAGCCTTGCATTCCCCTTTGCCTGATTTGACCAGGAGCCAAGGCACATTTGCTTACTTGTGAGTAAACGCGACCGTGTGGCTTACTTTTGCTTTCCATAGGGCTCAATACATTTGTCTGCTTGGAGGGAGGGACTTCCTTCTTGGGTGTTTTTTTTGGGCTGCTTTCATTGGATAGGAACCATTCTGATGTCATTGGATTCCTCTCAGCCTGCCCTTTTCGACAAACTATGGCAAGTTTGCCTACTCGCATGCAAACGTATGATATGGCTCAGTTTCATTTTCCATAGGGTTCCATGCATTTTTTGGTTTCCGGTTTTTTGGCCATAACTTTTGATGGAAAGAAGATATTTCAAACTGGATTTTTGTATTGCATTCTGCTGGAAATTCCGCATCCAACGATATAGGGCATGATGGGGTTATGCCTAACCTTCATGATGTTAGCGATGTTGGGGCATTTGTGGTGTTACACCCCCCGGGTGGTACCCGGGGTGGATCGCCCCCGCCCCCGCTAGCTACGCCACTGCCCCCCCCATTCAGATCTCACCTCTGCCTTTAACTCATTAGGTGATTCACTGTCTTAGTCCCACTTAAATCTGCAGTATGAGAATAAAAATAGTGAGGCATGCGGAATTTTCATTTTTCAGTTTTCAGTGTAAAAAGCGAACTTCCTAGTGTTGTGCAAAACATCTTGAAAATGAACCTCTGTAGTGTTGCATTATTGTGTGTTCATGCATGTGTGTGCACCTATGTTTGGAGTGTTACTAGCAGTTTTTTTAAAAGCATGTGTAATATACAGACACGAGGAAAAACCATTTCATCTGCAGGGATCCTGTATGGTGGCCTATGGTACAGCTACATGCTTTGTTGGGGAAGGGGAAGGCATGGATGAAACGTTCAACAAGGGATTTATTTTAGTGACTCCAAAAGAGGGAGGGGTAAAAAAATAGTTCCTAGTTAACATGGGTAGATAGGGGAGAAATTATTTCTAGCAAGCCTGTGCTGGTTCAGTGATTTTGGTTGGACTCAGAGAGGCAGAAAACAAGAAAAGTTGGAAAGGAAAGATGGGTGTGCAGCATTACTGATCCTGGGATGCCTGGCCAGCAAGATGATCCTTGAATGGGGGATGGAATAGGGATGATGATGCAGCACCAATAGGTTTCCCAAGAGATGCACATCAGTAAAAGCAGATTAACAAGACATGGTCCTCCAAGACATGGCCTCTAGTGTTATAAAAAGGTATATCTACATAACAAATGGCTTTAGAATTACTTGTGTGATTGAAGTTTTCCTCAAGCAATTCGTTCTTATCAGGAGGTCTAAAATATGACTGAAAAAAAGTGAATTGTAAGTAGTGATAAGAACATAAGAATATAAGAAGAGGCCAAGGGCTGGATCAGGCCAAGGGCCCATCTAGTCCAGCTTCCTGTATCTCACAGTGGCCCACCAAATGCCCCAGGGAGCACACAAGACAACAGGTACAACCTTCGTCCTGGTGCCCTCCCCTGCATCTGGCAATCAGAGGCAGCTTGCCTCTAAAACCAAGAGCTTACACATAAAAAGTGATGACTGGTAAAAGGAATTTATCCCTTCATAGGTTTAGATTAGCATGTGATATCCATTATAGATGTGCACTTGTTTGTTTATTCCTTGTTTTGGTAGCTCATCATTCTATGACAGTTATTGGCTGGATATCTTTTTAAACAGCATGACATATAATTGGCTTTCTTGGACAGTTATAAATTCCATCCAGTGTCTCTCTGACAGGTATTTATAATCATTAATCAGTCAACTAATTGCTTATTGGCATTCTTTTATTCTATGCATAGTTTTAGCTGAAGTTCAGCTTGAGTAGGAATGATGAACCTGTAAACAAACTTGTTGAGATCGGTCTCTGGGTGTTCCTCTCAAATTTGTCTTTAAAGTCTGAAGTACATTCTGAGTACTATCTACAGGAACAAATAACACAACGTCCAGTCATATTTCGACTTGGGTTTTGACCCATAACCACTTTATCAGTCTAGGCCAGAGTTGAAGTTATTTTTGAAAGTTTTTGGCTGTCCTGACCTTTCTTTTCAGAATTATTAGCAAGCAGTCACAGTTTCTTGAGTGAGGAAAGAGCCTTGTGCTTGTCCAGTGGCATAGTTAGTGGGGGTGCAAAGCACTTCCTTTTGCAAGGAGCCTTACTGCGGCCTTACTGCGGCATGCAAATGACCCCTCCCTCTCCCCTTCAGAGCCATTCGTCACAAGGCTTAACCCAACAAACCTTGTAATGCTAGCGTTATTAACGTATGAAACCTGCATAAGTTCTTTTTCAGAGCTTATTCAGTGGCACATCAGGACTCTCTACCAACTTCATCTTCTAGTAACCTCTGCTTAGGCTGCAATCCTATGCACACTTTCCTATGCACACTTTCCTGGGGAATAAGCCCCATTAAATTCAGTGGGACTTAAGTGCTGAGTAGACATGCATAGGATTGGGCTGTTAATCTCCAAAGTGTCAGGACTGTCTAGTTCAATGTGCATTATATGGATTAGCCATGTTGTAAGGGGAGGGTTCTGATGGTAATAATTTTCAGCCTTTGTACTTTTTCTTCATAATTGCACCATGCCATTTCACCATGCTAATTGAGTATTTACTGGACAAGATGTGTTGATTCAGTAAGTTACTGGTGGAGTGGTTGCCCCTTGAGGGCTGTATTAAACCTTGAAGAGAGCATTTTGAGTAACGCTGCTTGTTAGAGACAATATATCACCCTGATAGGTACACAGCTCTTCTGTTAAGAATGTGGCAGAGAAATTACTGCTGCCTTCTCATTATTGCTTGGGTATTAAGCAATTTCTCAGACTAGAAGTTAGGACTAAAGAAGTGGGAGAGGGAGATATTCCTTAAAACATCCCCATTACTAAGGCCAGTCAAATGCTTTCTTTATCTTTGGATAGACATTTTGGTAGACATTTGATCTGAAGCTGAAGGTGATCAGTTGTTTGGTAAGCGCTTGATAGGTTTAATGATCACCATGTGACTAGTTTTACAGAACACCTTTTGGATTATTGCCCAACAGAGACTTCTACAAAAGTGCTTCCTTCCTTTAGTGTGTAATTTTGTGTTCTCTGCCTACGCTTTCACAAATTATGAGTAGGTCATAGGAAACCTTTCATGCAATAGGAATCTCTTACACTGTCCAGAGCGTGAACACAAAAACAGTGGCCCAGAAATCATATCTTCCTGAACTAACATGACAGAAATGTG
Organism: Tiliqua scincoides; assembly: GCF_035046505.1. NCBI lineage: Eukaryota > Metazoa > Chordata > Lepidosauria > Squamata > Scincidae > Tiliqua > Tiliqua scincoides. Next base: position 253,845,349 of record NC_089821.1, read on the forward strand.
TCCTCAGCTGTTTGCTTTTAATTTAATGCAGAAATATTTGTTTTCACTGTAGTTTCACATTTTTGTTGTCAGAAGATGTTAATTTTTAGACAGCTAGGATGACTCTTAAATGTTGGGTTATGCCAAATAGCACAACCATGTTCTACAACTGTTCTTTGTCAGTTTTTCAGAAGAAGAAGAAATGTATCTATTTCAGTAGAATATGGTGACATAGGGAAGTTGGCAGCAAACATGATATAATTATGTTATAGGCAGGAGGTCTGGCTCAGTTAGTAGAGCTGCCACCTTGTATGCCTGAAGATCTGAGGCTATAAGTTTGAAGCAACCAGAAATACCTGAGAACTGATGACACACTGATATACTGATGAACTGACCCTAGGTGGCAGAGAGGAGTTGCCGTCAAGTGGAGCGTGGTGGCGGGAGGGTGGAACGGAGGCAGGGAGGGGGTTTCTGGGTGGGAGAAGATTAGAACGGGAAAGAATCAGGCCTAGGAGGGAGGGTGGGATTGTTGACAGCAGCACATGCTATATCTTAAAACCTGGCCCCAGCCTAGACAGCCCTATTGGCTTCTGAATAGGTTTGCCAGCTGCGCCAGCTAAATAGCTGGTGTGGATCCAAGTACCCCCATAGAGCAAGCTGGGGTGACACATGAGGTAAAGGAGAAAATATCCTCTTTTCCTGAGGTGACCTGCCTGCTTTTAACCTGCATTAGATATAGCACAGGCCAATGTTTCTCTGTAGATCGGGACCCACTAGGTGAATCACGAGCCAATTTCAGGTGGGTCCCCATTCATTTTAATATTTTATTTTTAATATATTAGACAATGCTACCATGGTATATGATTGCATTTGGGGAAATGTTACATACCTGTACTTTTAACAAGCTACTATGTATATTCTTTTAACAGTGATAGCACAGGCCTACAAAATTGGGGGTCAGAAAGTTTTTCCCAAACTTTATGGTGGTTTGATATGTATTCTGGGTGCCGATTCCAAAAATGGCATCTGTTTTGCCCTATCACATCTAGTTTTGGAGATATAGTATAGCCTTATTAGTGAATGGTTCAAGCAGCTTCCTCATGAGGAAGCCATGGTGTAGGCTTCCTCATGAGGAAGCTGCTTGAACCATTCACTGATGAGGCTATGCCGTGTCTCAAAAACTAGACGTGATAGGGTAAAATGGATGCCATTTTTGGGAACAGCACCCCAAATATACCCAGGAATTGGTGTAACGTTTAAGGAAGAAAAATGTGTGTTGGCCTGTGTAGTCAATGGGACTTACTCCTGGGTAAGTGTGGGTAGGATTGAAGCCTAGGATTGTTAAAAATGTTCCTGCTTGATAATGTCACTTCTGGTCATGACCACTTCCAGTGGGTACCAACAGATCCATGAAAGCTGAGTGTTGGGAGAGTTAGGACAAACAGAAGAAAATATTTCTTTACCCAGCATGTAATTAGTTTGTGGAACTCTTTGCCACACGAAGTAGTTATGGCATCTTGCCTGGATGCCTTTAAAAGGGGATTGGACAAATTTCTGGAGGAGAAGTTCATTACGTGTTACGAGTCGTAGTAGATATGTGCAAACTCTTGATTTTAGAGGCAGGCTGCCTCTGATTGCCAGATGCAGGGGAGGGCACTGGTTCGCAGGTTGTGCCTGTTTTCTTGTGTGCTCCCTGGGGCATTTGGTGGGCCACCGTGAGATATAGGAAGCTGGACTAGATGGGCCTTTGGCCTGATCCAGTGGGGCTCTTCTTATAAGTCCCAGTGCTAAATATGTGAGAACTACTGGTACAGACGTTTGCAGCCTGGCTGTACCAGCGTTGATTAGGATTACACTGTAAGCTATGAAAGGTTTTGTGTTGTATGCCTGAGAACCCAGGCCTTTATTGCTATAAAGATTATTTACTGGGCTTCAGATTTGAAGTTAAAAGTATAACTGAAACATATTTATACTGCCTTTCTGCTCCCTATAGGTTTTCTATGTCTGTCCCCCAATTTGTATTTTGTGTTCAGCATGCTTGGTTTTTGGCAACTCTACATATTCCAACATTTAATTGTTTTTGCACTTTTGCACTTCTATAATATTAAAAAACATTTTGCATATTAATCAAAATGTACAATGGCTTTGTACATTTGACACTGCCAATAGATGTTCAGTTCGTGAAAAACGTATTACTATTAAAAATGCCTTTGGGGTTTATAAATAAATGTTGTGGAACTTGTTCTCTTTGCCCCACCTATCAAGAGAAACAAAGAGCAGCCGTAGACCTTTTTTTACTTCCTTTTAGCCTACACTGTCACCTCTAAGCAGGCCTTCTACTCATAAAATAAGAGCATTGATGAAATCCATGGAAGTTACATAGATATAGTCTATAGAAACAGGAGACAACACTTTGCTTAAGTGCTTAAGGATCACACTGGTTAGGGAAAAGTACCACATGGAGTTGTTAGTAGGGTACAAGGGACGAACACTGTAGATTACTTTTCACAATCTAAGGTCTAGTTGGATGACAGTGTAGAGAATATGACAATGTACTTCATGAATGTTCAAGTTCTTCCATGCACACACTGGGGTTTCTCCAGTTTTCTGTTCCAATCCTCCTTTCATTGCTTCTCAGACATCTGAGTTTCAAAAATGTTGAGGGTCTCTGAATTCTGAAAAAGAGAACCTAAAGACCCATTATGTATAAACAAAATTCTGACACTCATCTCACACCCAATAAGCTACTTCTGAACTTCAGGGACTCTTAGACTCTACAAAACCCTTCAGATTGAACAAGATGCTAATATGCCCAGTGCTGTTTATCTCAGATAAAAATGTGACCTCATGCCATGGTCGAGAGCTTCAGATGCACTGTGATAGCAGGCTAAGCTGGTGGTCTATCTGACAGAAGGCCCAATTGAAAGTATAGCCCTGTTAGGACTTCAGACAGCTCTGATAAGAAACAAAGGATGCAGTGATTTGAAGGACTCAGATGTTGCATCAGCAAAAATTGGCACTCACCAAAGATCTTTATGTGTATGTGGGCTTCTTAAGTAGGTAAGTGTTTCTTAGGGAATCTCTGCCCCATCCCTGCAAAGAATGTTTGGTGCTAAGGAGCTCTTGCCTGATTCTGGAATTGTTGGCTCCAATGGCAGAGGGGGAATGTTGGCCTCCTAGATGGGAAGTTCTTGGAATCTGAGAATAGGGACAGAGCAATGGATCAGGGAGGGAGAGGGTGAATCTGGGTCCTGAGGTCCTCCTCCTACGGGAGATTTAGGCAGGCTGGCAATGACTGGGGCCTACTTCAAGAGAATTCCCCTCCCCCAACCCGTCTTCTCCCTTGGGTCCTCATCTTTGGACTGAGGAAGTTCTGGTCCTGGGGTCATGAAACTCTAGATGAACAACTCCATATGTCTTGTAGCACCTTAAAAATTAACAAATTTATTTCAGCATAAGCTTTTGCAGACTGTGAATGCTCCTCTAGAAATTGAGTGTGTGTGTCATTTGATGAATGTTATTACCTGATAATGTCACTTGAATTAACTGCGCTAACTACTGTTTGGTGAATGGAACAAACTTTGTTGTTGTAATCCCAGAGGACAAAACAGGAAACAAATATGCTTGAGTTCAGATTAGAATAGATAATCTAACATAGCAATTGCACATTCAAATATCAAAGAATAACAGCCCAATCCTGAGCTGCCCAGGGCGTGCAGCTTCGGCAGCAGCGAAAACGGCTGCCGCCGGATCCTGCATGCCTCGGGCTATCGTGGACGGCACCTTGGGAGAAGGGGACTTTTGTCCCCTTCTTTGTTAAGGGAAGTAGCCCCGCAAAGGGGCTACTCAAGTTGGTCAGCGGTAAGGTAAAGGCACTCATGTAGGGCACTGAGCCCCTCACGAACACGCAGGATCTGGTGGAGTGGAGCTCCACTAGACCCCCCTCCCTCCCACCAGCATGCCTCCCGCCCACCCTCTCCCCGCCACCCGCCTCCCCATCACACCTCCTCCCCGCCCTCTCTCCACCCTCCACCTGCCTCCCCCCTCCGTGGAATGCCTCCTCTCTGCCCCCTTCCTGCCCCCGCTTACTGTGACGCGGCTTGGCGGTCCGTGAGACTGCTGAGCGGAGAGGATGGGTGCCCGCCCAGCACTAGCCCAGTACTAATCAGCGCTGGACCAGCACGGGTGCTGGCCTGGCAGTAAGCCTCACAAATGTGCCTTATGGCACATTTGTAACAGCTGGTGCACCGAGCTCAGGATTGGGCTCTAAGGCCGCAATCTTATCCACTCTTTCCTGGGAGTAAACCCCATTGACTATAATGGAACTTACTTCTGAGTAGACATGGACAGGATTGGGTTCTAAATAAGATTTCCCAAAGGTGAAGCAAGTGTGGTTTACAATTGCTTGACCATACAGGATGTGGTTGTCTGTTCTTATCCCTATGGCCCAATGCAATAGATGGCCTATGGCAGCAGATCTCACAGTCTGCTGCTGTAATATGGTGTCTCAAAAGCTGCAGAGTGTCTTGAGTTTTGGATACACTGGCACAAACTGGTGAAACAGCTGGAGGCCCTTTGCATGTGCCAGTGGCTCTGGGATACTGCACAGGAGCAGATAAGGTAGTATGGGTGAAGGTGGTTCATGGGTGGTTCAGAAGAGAATTGAGGGAGGAGTGAATTAGGCAGGGGCAGCTCAGAGACAAGAGGGAATGGAGCTCGGTGGCAGCAATGCATGCCAGGACTCTATTCCCCCCTTCCATCCTGGACCTATGAGGCTCCTCAGAGTTATGCCAGTAAAATAGCTGGCATAACTCCTAGGAGACCTATTGATGACATGGCAGCCTATGGACCAGTAAATAAAAATATGTATACTTCTCCTGGGCAATCCAGTTGCCTCCCCAGGCCTCCGACAGCATGGCTGCATGGAATAAATAGGATCGGAACATTTGAACCAATCTGCTTACCTATCTCACATCAGATAATAATAGTAATTTTGAGAGGAGCAGAATAATTCGCAATTTCGTCTGCTGAGGTAGACAGGACAAGTTTTTAGAACATCACATCTGAAATCCTATTGGTGTCGTGGGATGGATTTCGCCACAGACACACGACGAGAGTGGCATTGAAATGGAAAGTGTATAGCACAATAGTACAATAATGAAAAAGGATGTTGAATTAAATGGACCATGCTTACATTGCTGTTGATCCTCAGAAACAGTTTTTCTAATGCATGGAGCATTTTGATTCCATCCAGCATATGTTCTCCACATTTTTCTCTGCTCTAATTCATCCATGTTTTTTGACAGCTCCAGATGGCATGTTGCCTCCAAGGCTTTCATCTGCCACGCCGACCAGTCTTCAGGTTGTCTGGTCTACACCAGTTCGCAACAATGCTCCAGGCTTGCCCAGCTACCGACTTCAAATGAGGCCCAGGCACTCCCCCGATGATATTCAAGAGTATGCAGATAATGAGCTCTCAATTGATTGTGAAAAAATCTAAAATGTTTTTGGAGACGTCTTAACTCAAGAGTGGCATTTCTGTGCATATGTAGCATGTCATAGTTTCCTTCCTCCCTTTTTAAAAAAGTTCTCTTTTTTTCTTTCTTTCTTTTTTTTTGCTTTAGGTTGCTTTCCAAACCTTCGGCTTCTTTAAACTACATAGTCACAGCTCTGCAGCCATACACAGCATATGAAATGAGAGTGATTGCCTGCAATGGATATGGTGAGACGTACAGTGACTGGGCTCCAATGGTTACAGCAGAGGACAGTAAGTTGTTTGCAGAACTGCATAGTTCATTTCTACTGACTTAAATATATACACACAGGTGTGTAAAGCATTGCCCTATACGATATTTTAATGACAATGATAAACGGTTAATAAGCATATAATAAAACGTTTATTTTAATCTGTCTAATCCAGGAGTGTCAAACTCTTTTCATACAGAACGTTAGCATTCAGAGCACCTGCTGAGGGCTGGAAGTGACGTCATTCAGCAGAAAGTGACATCCTTAAGCAGATGATGGCCAGAAATAAGCATTTTGTTCTCACATAGAAACTCATTAGCTGCAAATGACAGAAGAGAAAATATGCAAATCTTGATCATGTTTCAAGATATTGGAGAGCCCAATTTTCATGCGGGCTGCATTTCATTTCAGCAGTAACACCTCAGAACTATCCCCTGGGGGCTGGGGATAAGAATAGGCCCTCAGTTTGGCTGTACTTGTCATAAGAGGCGACTAAACAGTCACCGGGTAGATGGGACTCGTCAGCCTGGGAAGGCAGCTCATCTGAGAGAAGGAAAACTCTGATCCCAAACCTCCACTGCCTTGTGGCTACATCCAGTTATGGAAAAGGCTTCAGGAGTCAACCCTGAGGCAAAATCCTGAGCCTGAGGGCTGGATAAAAAGCTTCGGCCTTGTGTTTAACACCCCTGATCTAATCTATTTAATTTGTTGTAAATATTTCTCAGGGATGAACTATTATTCAAAAGTTGCATAAAATTCTTAAAGAGGTTAAGGCTGCAGTACTAGGTTCAGCACTAGAAATGAACATCTGAACAGAGAGGAATTCTGATACATAATTTAGAACTTTGATGCAGATTCCACCCTTGTCTATAGATTTGCAAGTCTGGCTGCAATCCTAGCATACAATTCATTGAGTCAGTAGGATTTAGTTCTGAGCAAGCATGCATAAGAACATAAGAACAGCCCCACTGGATCAGGCCATAGGCCCATCTAGTCCAGCTTCCTGTATCTCACAGCGGCCCACCGAATGCCCCAGGGAGCACACCAGATAACAAGACACCTCAGCCTGGTGCCCTCCCTTGCATCTGGCATTCTGACATAACCCATTTCTAAAATCAGGAGGTTGCGCATACACATCATGGCTTGTACCCCGTAATGGATTTTTCCTCCAGAAACTTGTCCAATCCCCTTTTAAAGGCGTCTAGGCTAGACGCCAGCACCACATCCTGCGGCAAGGAGTTCCACAGACCGACCACACGCTGAGTAAAGAAATATTTTCTTTTGTCTGTCCTAACTCTCCCAACACTCAATTTTAGTGGATGTCCCCTGGTTCTGGTATTATGTGAGAGTGTAAAAAGCATCTCCCTATCCACTCTGTCCATCCCCTGCATAATTTTGTATGATTCAATCATGTCTCCCCTCAGGCATCTCTTTTCTAGGCTGAAGAGGCCCAAACGCCGTAGCCTTTCCTCATAAGGAAGGTGCCCCAGCCCCGTAATCATCTTAGTCGCTCTCTTTTGCACCTTTTCCATTTCCACTATGTCTTTTTTGAGATGCGGCGACCAGAACTGGGCACAATACTCCAGGTGTGACCTTACCATCAATTTGTACAACGGCATTATAATATTAGCCGTTTTGTTCTCAATACCCTTCCTAATGATCCCAAGCATAGAATTGGCCTTCTTCACTGCCGCCGCACATTGGGTCGACACTTTCATCGACCTGTCCACCACCACCCCAAGATCTCTCTCCTGATCTGTCACAGATAGCTCAGAACCCATCATCCTATATCTAAAGTTTTGATTTTTTGCCCCAATGTGCATGACTTAACACTTACTGACATTGAAGCGCATCTGCCATTTTGCTGCCCATTCTGCCAGTCTGGAGAGATCCTTCTGGAGCTCCTCACAATCACTTCTGGTCTTCACCACTCGGAAAAGTTTGGTGTTGTCTGCAAACTTTGCCACCTCACTGCTCAACCCTGTCTCCAGGTCATTTATGAAGAGGTTGAAAAGCACCAGTCCCAGGACAGATCCTTGGGGCACACCGCTTTTCACCTCTCTCCATTGTGAAAATTACCCATTGACACCCACTCTCTGTTTCCTGGCCTTCAACCAGTTCTCAATCCACGAGAGGACCTGTCCTCTAATTCCCTGACTGTGGAGTTTTTTCAGTAGCCTTTGGTGAGGGACCATGTCGAACGCCTTCTGAAAGTCCAGATATATAATGTCTACGGGTTCTCCCACATCCACATGCCTTTTGACCTTTTCAAAGAATTCTATAAGGTTTGTGAGGCAAGACTTACCCATACAGAAGCCATGCTGATTCTTCCTCAGCAAGGCCTGTTCATCTATGTGTTTTAAGATCCTATCTTTGATGAGGCATTCAACCATCTTACCCGGTATGGATGTTAGGCTGACCGGCCTATAGTTTCCCGGGTCCCCCCTCTTTCCCTTTTTAAAGATCGGCGTGACATTTGCTATCCTCCAATCTTCTGGCACCGTGGCCGTTTTGAGGGACAAGTTGCATACCTTAGTCAAGAGATCAGCAACTTCATTCTTCAATTCCTTAATAACTCTTGGGTGGATGCCATCAGGGCCCGGTGACTTATTGATCTTTAATTTATCAATGAGGTCTGAAACATCTTCTCTTTTAACCTCTATCTGACTTAACTCCTCGGTCAGGAGGGGCCGTTCGGGCAGCGGTATCTGCCCGAGGTCTTCTGCCGTGAAGACAGATGCAAAGAACTCATTTAATTTCTCTCCCATCATGCAGAGGATTGTGCTGCTAGATACATATTTACCTGACATATTTAACGTTTTTCTTCTCATCTTTAAGAAGTGCCAGAGGACCTCTTTATATCACAGGTGCTTTTAAAGGATAAACTGTTCCCTGTTCTTATTTGTTCTGCCCCTCTTCCCAGGAACATTCTGACCTCATAGCTAGCACCTAGCAGTCTATCTTGTAGCCACTACACTTCACTGGTTCTCTTGCATCCATGTTTTGAGTATAAGCACTGTTGTTGTTCTAAGTTAGATTGTACAATAGATCCTAGAGGCCTATTTGGTGGGATATAAATTTAATAATTCAATCAGTAAATGAGCTGCACTTTGAATTGATTCAAGAAGTTAGGATTATCAGAATTGCAGTCAGTATGAACCACTTAACATTGGCCAGACCCTCATTTGGAAATACGAATGTAAAGCAGATCATCTTTTAAAAAACACAGTATCAAAAATATTTAATAGTTCTATACAACTGATTATGTTGTACTACTTGTTATGTCCTGTAAAGTATAATACAAATAAGCGAGGGGGGGGGTTCCACTTGAAATTCCACTCTCCCAATATTTGCTGCAAATAGCAACCTTGGAGTTTTACTTTTAGCAGAAGAACAGAAGAACATAGGGAAACACTACCGTTCTTTAACACTACTCTCAGTCAAGAGTGGGATTCCCTCATGGATGCTTTTTCTTAAAGGAGAGAGATAGCCATTCTCTAAGCATATCTCTTAACAACACATTTAACCTCACATGCAGTTTGGCCATAAACTGTCAACACTTTTACACAGAGTTGCAGGAAGGAGCTAGTACTGGCAAGGATACTTTGCAAGAAATTGTATGGCTGATTGGTTAATTGTCCTGTTACTTCAATGAGATACTTCAACAATATCTTCATTTTTAGTCTTCGGATTAACGTGACATTACTGCTAGGTGTAATTTGTCTGCGTATATAATTTCAACATCTTTGGGAAATCCTGTTCATTTCTTTAATATTTTAGAATACTATTGCTTGGTTAGATTATCTAATCTGAACTCCAGTTCATTACATAGTCTGCTCTTTCTTCTGGGACAACCAAGTTTTAGCCAGTCACCAAATGATAGTTAGCACGGCTAATTCAAGAGGTATTATCAGGTAATAACCTTCATAAAATCATTATTGAAACCTTCTCAAATCCAGTACTCATTCACATAGCCGTCATACACAGTTAACAGCCCAGTCCTATGCCTGTCTACTCAGAAGTATGTTCCATTAGAGTCAATGGGGCTTACTCCCAGGAAAGTGTGGATAGGATTGGGCTGTAAGTCATTTCTGCCCAACATTGCATCTATGCAACAGGGACCAAATGTGTACACCGGTGGGCTGGACAAAAATGGGTTAAGAAAGTCACACCCACACAGTGATGTAGCCATGCGGGGAGCAGCAAGGTAAGTACTGCAGGTGCTGCAATGCCTTCTAAGTGGCCCCTCCCACTTGCCATTGGAGCCATTCTGGACAGCAATGGCAATGCCAGGCGCTGCCCAGAATAGCTCCGATGATGAGTGGTAGGTGCGCTTATGCTGCACATTGCGGCACCTGTAGTACTCAACACACTGGCCCCCTCCATAGATACAAGCATAAGAAGAGCCCCGCTGGATCAGGCCAAAGGCCCATCTAGTCCAGCTTCTATATCTCACAGTGGCCCACCAAATGCTTCAGGGAACACAATAGACAACAGACACAACCTGCGTCCTGGTGCCCTCCCCTGCATCTGGCAGTCGGAGGCATCCTACCTCTACCTTGCACATACCTTCCATGACTTGTAACCCAAGATGCACAACTGCACCCACATGGGGGCTGTTATCTCATAAACCGTTAATGCAGAATGGTTTGCATGTGGATTATAGGAATTTGACATGCTATTGTAAGTGAGTGAGGAGAAAAGGTTCATTGTGATGTGGTGAAAAATTCCAAATCTGTGTAGTAAACTGATCTTTAAGAAGATCTTGTGCTATGATAAACACATGGAGCTATTTAAAACTTCATGTTGTGGCTCTTACATATGCACTGGCCTTAAACAATCATGTCATGATTATAATGGTTAAATGTGAACCTTTCTACTCTGAATTTGTCTTGAGACTTTTTCTTTTTGGAATGAAAATATCAGCATAAATAAATTGGCTTTGTGATTAGGCTTTTTCCATTCTTTGTCATCATGAACAAATCAGCTTTTGTTGTGGATTGGAGCTCCTTTTTGTTTGTTCGTTTGTCTTGCAATGAAAATGTATAGACATAGTCTTTGGCGACAAGAAAATGGCATCCTTTCTGGAATCTGCCCCTCCCCCCAGAGTGGAGTGTTTTGTCTCATTTTATAATAAAGCCAGCCTTGAGTGCATGGTTATCACTTTTTCACATTTGCCATTAGGATCTGTGTTATAGACAAAAATTCAACAGACAACTGTAGAGCTTGGTTAGAATTAATAGCATTTCTAAATGGCTCCTATTGTGGTGGTATTTATGATCCAGCCACTGTAAAGTCCTTTAAAACTGCTATATTACTAAATAAGTATATTCCACTTTACTGGAGTGTTCAGTTTCTTCCCCCTGTCCCCCCAAAAGCATGTCATTCTTGTTGCCTTGAATATGTGATGATCTGTTTCAGTTGCCCCTGTATTGATAGACTATGCTACACCATACATATCTATGGAAAGATAATAGCCCTTCCTGTTCACCTCAATCTGTATCAGCAACCCAATCCTATCCCTTGCCTTGCCAATGAAGTGTGCACTGCATGCTATGGTGAGAGGAGGTGTGACCAGAAGGCCAACCAGAGATAAATATTTTTACTTACCTCTGGGTAGGCCTCCTGGCCACCTGTGGGTCTCCTCGGACCCATGCCGGCTATGTAGGTGACATCAATCCAAGGAGAGGAAAGGGGCAGGATGGCTTGGAAAGAGGAGATAGCATCTTGTGCAAGTCACTGCCACCTGATTTCACCTCTCCTCCTAGAATTGTCCCCTGCACCCCCTGCCCATAAACTCTCCCAACTGCCCCCCTGCCCATGACACCCCTCCGCTGCTGACTTAACAGAGTCGGCACATCCCAGGTTCTGCAGCAGCAGGTGTGCAGAGCTGCCACTGCTTTGAAGTGGTGACTCTGAATTGCCTGGCAGCAGCTCAAAGTCTGCACTTTTCCTGGACCTTTTAGAACACCATGTTGGGAGATATGCTGTCCTAACAGGTCCATAGGATTGAGCCATAAGTAAATAAACACTCATTTCTAGTCAGATCATTAGAAAAGATTAATGATAATTTTGTAGCTTCACTTTTTAAAATCGAGACTGAACTTTTGAAGTAGATGAGCAAAATAGCCTGCCATAAAAGATAATTTAATTTGCCAAAATGAAACTACCTTCCACTATTAATGCTGTAATGAAATGGCTTGAAGAATGAATCACGTACATTAAGGGAAGTGATACGCCCCTCCATTCATATTCTGCAAGTTCGCTCTATAAACAATTCCTTTCGAGTAAAAGAGTGTATTATTTTATTTTCAGCATTGGCAGGCTAAGCTGTGTTGCTGTCATACTCTGCCATCTTCCCTCCGGTGACAACCGCATTGACAACATGTTATATTCCACATTGATTTTACAGTTAAGGAGCTGATTGTGATATATAGAGATTTTAAGAATTCAGCTGAGAGGCTGACTTTTGCCTTTTATCATTCCATTAAAATTTTATAACCATCTTTTTCATGTCATTTCACCCATGAATTCTTACTTTAGAAAGTGATAGCTACCGCTGCGAGCATAACTTTTCTCATGTTCAGAGCTTTTTATTGTATTAGCAAACTACCCCAATTATAGTTAATACTTGTGTTTTACATAATTGTGGTGACCCTTTCAGCCAAGCAGGCCCACGCTAGTTGATTTGTATGTGTATGTGTATAGGGAAGCAGATGATTCTGCTTGTCATTTTAAATGAAAGCTGCTATAGAAGAGTCTTGGGGACCACAATTTAACACTTTATCCAGCGGGGCCAATTAAATGGCTCTCCAATGTCTTGTTTGAATTGAGTGAGTTAAAAATCTGCCTTTTAAAAGGGCTGCAGAGAGAGCGTATGGAAAGGTATCTGTTTTTTAAAAAAATGTGTTGGAGGGGAGTAGAAAATTGAAGTTAAGCATCTCTTCTCATACATTATAGCCGATAATGTTAAAAGGGCTATGTCTAAACTCTGCAGGGGTTTGTAACACAAGTTCATCTCATTATCCCAAATGTTTCACCTATAATGCCAGCAGTGTAATCAGTAGGGATGAAAGGCTTATTCCTCTTATCACAAGGGAGAGCAAATGGCTTGATTATTTTCCTCCTGCAGATACCCATGGTCTGATCATTCAGATATATGTATAATTATACATATCGCGCTTTCAGAGCGCGATACCATAGTCTTTCGAGACTGAAGGTTGCCAATACAAAAATGTATAATTAGAAAAATTGCTGATGACCATCCCTGTAAAAATATATCTTCAAAGAGCTTTAAATATGTTTAAGATGAATGTCTGAAAGTCACTATCGTGGTATATCTTATATACCTTAAAGCTTAATAAGGGATTTTTTTCCCCTTACAGGTGCGATTGCCATGCTAAAAATCCTCTTTTTTCATAAGTTTAAAAATATTATAATCTACACACTTTTGCTGGCACTGCACTGATTCCAAGGAGATTTTTTTTTTCTGAGGCATTCCAATTCTGAGTTTAATTTCATGAGTGCTGAGATTGGCTAGGGCATGATTTCAAATAGCATCTGGAGAGTATTTTATACATCTGAATTGCACTCATTTTGTATTGTGAAAAGAACCTAAAATAAAATCTCACTTTTTAAGAGAAAATATTTCATCACAGCAACTTATTCACAGAAATTTAACTCACTATATGAGTGCAATTGGAACCAGCAACAGAGGGTGTATTATCAGGGAAAAAAGAGGTGGGGATGTAAAAAAAATTATGCATATTTTTTATTTCTTATACTTCCTCGATCCCCAAATACTTTGTTTAATAATGATCCAGAATTACTGTTCCCTAATCAACAATATTGTATTTGCTTTTCAGCAGCCAGTAAAAAATTGGGGATTTTGGATATGGAATAAAACTTTCTGTTGAGCTATGGTGCAGAATGCAACTGAAAAGCATTGACAACATGTTTGAATTTTAAAATGTGAGCCCTTTTGGTTCTCTGAAACTTAAAAAAAAAAAAAAAGCTTTCAAAAAAGCCAAAGCTGTTTTAAACAATTACTGTACCCAAGTATATCTTTTTAAAAAGATTTTCAATAAAATCTAATGTTCATGGAAAATCTCATAAATGTCAAAATTGCTGTGGGCAGAATAGGGGGACAGAGTATTTTCTTGATCTGCTGTAGCAATTTATAGATTTCAGGATGTGGTTTATAAGAATGCTAAATGTTCTGGAATTACAGCTGTTACTGATCAGTGATTGAGCCAGATTTGTGTTATTGCACCATGTTCTTGCTTGTACCTAGAGAGCAGTAAAGCCTCAATATAATAAAAAGCACCTGCATTTTAAATGAAATTTCAATTGAAAAACTTAACAGCCCTTCAAATTGCAGAATTTAACGCAGCCCAGTAAAGCTTAAATAACACTTTGCCTCCACAGGCTGAGGGTTTTTGCATTCAAGGTGACTTGATTGTGTCGCATGGCGAAATTATTTACAATTAAGGGATTTCTCTGGAGGGGGCTGCAGAGTATTTGCTGTTCCACAACACCTATGCAGGCATATGGTCGGTCTTTTTCAGTATTCATGGAGGCTCCTGAACCTTTATGATAATTGAATCAGTTAGAGTGCTGAGTGGAGCAAGCATAAAACCTGTTAACCTAAAGGTCAGATCTGTGCATTGTTTATTTATCAGTAGGTGAAAGTGCTAAATCGGCAGCTTCTGTCACAGTCACAGTAAAAAATCACCTGTAACATTAACAGGGAGTAGATAAATTGCAAAAAATGGATTAGAATGATAAATAGAATGGAGCCAAAATTGCATATATAATGAGAATTGCAGCAGTGGGTTTTACTGGGCAATAAAATACGCAGCTTGTTATGACAGTGTTTTGGGGCTGTAATTAGGAACATGCTCTAGAAAAAATGCGAAAGCTAGAACCATGGTTCTAAATATCCTGCCAGCTCTATATTTCCTTTATAAGAAATTCAATTTCAACACATTTATTACTGTGCTTGATAAGAGCCAGTTTAATGGCATTGGTGGAGTGTGAAATTTCAGTGAGGGAGATGCAGGTTCATACATAGTCCGGCTTGGCTATGAAGCTCTCTGGTGTCTTTGGGAACACCACTATCTCTCATCCTTACATACCCCAAAGTGGCCAACCAGATGTTCCCAAAAAGCCAAGTAACAGGGCTGGAATGTGACAGCCTCCCTGCCCCCAGCTACTGGTATACTACCTCTAACATGGAGGTTCCATTCAGACATGTTGAGTAGTAGCCATTGATAGAGCTATCCGCCATGGATTTGTCTCATCTCCTTCTAAAATCATTTAAGATGTGGCCATCACCGCAGCTTATGAGACTGAATTCTATACATCTGTTATTTTTATTTTCGCTGTTTATACTGCTTTTCTCCACGGAGCTCAGGGTGGTGTACTTGGTTCTTTCCCTCCTTTTGTTCTCGCAACGACCCTGTGAGGAAGGTTAGGCTAAGTGATAGCGACTGCCCAGAGTCACCCAGGAAGCTTCAAGGTTGAGTGGGGATTTTGCCCTGGATTGTCCAGGCCTAAGCCCAACACCAGAACCACTGACTATACCATCCTGGCATTGTGTAAAGAAGCACACAAGGTTAAAAAGTTAACTCCACGTTGCTGCTTTGAACATTTTGGAGGAAGACTGAAAACAAATATGAGAAATAAAAACTGAATACAGATGCACATGGAATCTTTACATAGGTAGATTTGCACTCTGTAAGAGAATTTGCACTCTGTGTCTCTTGTTATCATTTGATCTCTGTTCTGATTAATACAGCTTTGTTACACTTTTACAAGAAAAAAATTAGGCACCCACTACAATCCTGACTCCTGTGCTTGCACATGCCACTCCTATAAGTGTTGTTGGCCCTATTCATTACTGTCTGCATTGATGGGGGGGGGGGGGAGAGAGAAAGGCTTAATAGTTGAAGAGCCTTGTGTGTGCATTAGTACCTGTGCATCCAACAGGGATGACTGAACTGGAACATCACTGTCTTGTGTTATTAATTGCCTTTTTGCTCTTCATATGTTACAGAGCCAGATCATATAGACCCACCTCTCCTGTTGGATGTTAAATCCAGACAAGCAGCAATTTCCTGGCAGCATCCATCAAAGCCAAACGGCATTATCACCCACTACAATGTTTATCAGAATGGCCAGCTGCACACTACAATTCCAGGAACCAGATCTAAATGCACTGTCCATTCCTTGCATCCTTACACATTTTATCGGTTTCAAGTAGAAGGCTGCACCTCAAAAGGATGTTCTCTGTCCCCTGAAACCCCACCAGTACAGACCCTTCCAGATGCACCAGAAGATATTCCAGCTCCAGAGCTGTATTCTGACACACCAACATCTGTGCTAATATCATGGCAGCCTCCTCTTCATCCAAATGGACTGGTGGAAAACTTTACAATAGAAAGGAGAGTGAAAGGAACAGAACAAGTATCCATTGTTGCCTCCATGCCTTTCAATCATTTCAAGACCTATCTTGACCAAAGTGCTGCTCTTAGCCCTTGGAAGACATATGAATACAGAATATTGGCAAGTACTTTTGGAGGTGGTATTAACAGCAGTTCTTGGGCAGAAGTTATCACCAGGCCTTCAAGACCAGCAGGAGTCCAGACTCCTGAACTGCAACCATTAGGACCAGATACCATACAGGTTTGCTCAGGTTCATTTTTATTCATGCCAATGTACATTTTGTCTTGAAATCACCAGTGTTTAATCCAAGCATCTTCTGATCCAAATTAAAGACTTTGGTGCTTTATGAGGGCTAGTTTCAAGCTATCAGGATATTCACACTGGACCCCTTATCACACCCCTGCTTGATCTGAGTTTATGTTTCATCAACTCTTTATTGCTATGCTATGCTGAAAGTCAAAATGATAGCCTTAATATTCTTGTTATTTCCATGCCTCCCTTAAAGATTCCCTTCCTATGAGCTAGTAAGTAGTTGCCTCAGACAATTGTACCCATCTGTGATCAAGTTCTTAAAATTCTACTCATCCTGATTGATTTTGAGAGCAGAAGAGCCTGCTTACTAAACCCAGACAGTACCTGTCATATATTCTCCAAACTTCTTATTAACCAAACATGTGATATCCTTGGCAATTTACGACCTATTAGAGGCTCCCGACCTGGAACTATATCAGCCTTCCAGTCAGGGATGGGACCTAGTGACGGGTAGTGCAATCCTAACTTGTACTGTAACAGGCAGGCTGGCGGACTTGCGCTGTATCCAGCGCAAGTTTCAGGCTGTCTGAGGATTGGCCCAAGGCAAACTTTTCCCCTTACCTCAGGGAGAGCTGCAACAGCCCCAGTGGAGCTACTTGGATCTGCACAACTAAATTGGTGGCGCACATTCAAGTAACCTGGAGCTGCCCTAGGTTGCCCAGAAACGGGGCTAGGATCCAGCATAAGTGCCGGATTCAAGCCCTGTCTCCCGCTCCCAGCTCACCCCAGGAATGCCTGCCACCTGCCCTCCCCTTCCCTGAAACGCCTCCTCCCTGCCCCCTTCCTGTCCTCCCTAAGCCTCCCCCAGACCCCTGCATAAGCCGAGCTCGGCCGGTGCAAACTTACTGAGCCCTGGGATTTGTGTCGGCGTGAGAAGACCTCCGCACATCCTTACACTGGCCTATTTCTCCTGAGAGTGGTGCGAAAGTGCTTTATAGCACTTTAGCGATACTTTTTGGCTGGTGCAAGGGACTCACGCCAGCCAAAAGGGCACTCTGGATTGCACCCCTAGTTATCTAGCTTGCTTTCTGTTATACCTCAGAGACCACTTCAGGTTCAGAAAGGATAAGAGTTTGCAATACTGGCTCTTGCAATAGGCAGGCAGTATGATTGGCCATAGGCTTGACCAACTATAAATCTTATATTATTAAGCTGCTGCAGGCTGCATTCCAGGCTCTATCCTCTGCTTTTTAAAGGTTCAGCTTCTCCAAGTCATTGATTTCAGGGCCTTTGAGGTAGACAACACCAGAGGCATAACTAGGGTAAAGCCTACGGGGCACCTGTTCCAGGCAGTATGTTAAAGGGGCCGCATGATTGTCCCTCAGGCTCCACCCTAGATATGGAGGAGGCCCTGGCAGCTTTGTACACCCCCTCCCCATTTCTTCTTCTGAAAGGGAGCATCCCCAGGAGAAGGAACAGGGAGCATGAAGCTGCTGCAATGACTGTCTTGCACATGTCTGCCTCCTTCAGGCAGAACCTAGAAGTGACATCACATGACACAACGTTATGTGACATCACTGCTCCAGGTGCTGGGGCAGTGCATTACACATCTGGACAACACCATCTAGATTCAAATGGCTCTGTCCTAACCCCCCCCTTTTCCCTCCCACTGCACCAGCCTGTCCTCAAATTCTTCAAGCTGCCTTATCTCCACAAGCAATAGCTTAAGGCCTTTAATGACTAGGATTTTTTTTTTCATCTTATTCTCCTTCCCCAACAGCGATATTTTTCTCTGTGTTCTGCTGTTGAAATGCTTCCAGTTCTTTCTCACACCTGGAATACTTGGAATGCTGCTATGGGGGACATTTAACTTTAATCACCGAGCCAGACTTTAAGTGCTCATGATACAAAAACCTACCTTGGTAGATTTTATTAAGTTGTTCATAATTGTGAGCTACAAATGTTGCATGTTCTTGTATAAGTGTCAAAATATCTGTTTTGCTTTTATTCTCCAATGCAGCTTAAATCAATGCATAAATTGACAAACTAAGGAAAGAACAGTCTTAGAGGACTACCTAGGAAATTTTCAATTATTCACATCATTCATTTGGGAATGAACTCTAGAGGACAGGATAACTACCATTGTTTTGGCTTGCATACAAACTTCATTCAAGGGAAATTAGTGTAACCAAACAAGAGGGATTTTTGTAGCTTAGAAGCCTCTTTTGTGTAAATACACACATGCTTCCATGGATTCAGTCTTGTACTAATGCCAAAAGGCAATGGAACAGTAGTTTGCTCACCAGAGCACAAAACAAAGGGCATTTGCATAAGGCTAGAGATCATCTATTACAATTACTATAGCTGTTATTGGTATGGTTATTCCATGTGAATATGTGTAGATACTCAGCTTATATTAAATTGTTTGACATTATGGATAGAAACAAGCCAAATGATAACAGTTTGAACCTTGACAGAGTAATATTGGGTTTAAAGGGAGAAATTGGTGGAAGGTCTATGAATTCTATATTGTACATACTTTACTACCCAAACAGAGTGATCCTATGCATGTCTGTTCAAAAATAAGTCGGGCAGCCCATCTTATCTAATCCCTCCCCTGCATTGATGCAGCATGGTCAGTGTGGGCTACACTACATCCTCTAGGGGAAGTTGGAAGGTTGGTGGTCTCCTCAAAGTAAGGCAACATTTGTTCCCTTGTACTGGGAAAGCCCCAGCTACCATAATAGCTCAGACCTGCATGAGCTAAGTAACTAGCACAAGTCCAAGTGAATCCTTGTGGGTGGATCTGACCCAGGAAGGGGCATAGGATATGGCATGAATACATTTCCACCATGTGTTGGAGAATCTACTAGGAGGGTGCTTAAAATTGTCCCATTTCAGAAAAGGGTGGAAGGCTGGAACAATATTAATATATTTGAAATTGTAGAGTTGTGTTCTGGGTTTAAAGTACACTATGCTACTTGAGAACAAATTATGATTATCACACATTATTAGTTTTTTCCTGATGTTCTATAATTATATGTGTAAAATTTGACTGTTGTGTAGTCAAGTCAGACATCAAAACCTTCTAGAAAAACATGTCCATATCGCATTATATCATGTATTTTTTTTCTACAATTAGGTATGAAACCAGTCCGTAATGAAAACAGTCAATTACTTGAATGTTTTTAAGGTGTTTTGTAACTGTGTGCCAGTCCCCCAAGCACAACCCAAGCAAAACGAGTTTCTGTGCACAAATTGGTCTTCTGGATCTGCACCCATGTGCACAAAAAAGTACTGTGGAGAGAGAACCCATATCTAACACCCAAGGTGTGGGGGGCACAGTATTCCTGCACTAGGTTTTGATTTACCACGCCAGTACTGGAAAACTTTGAACAGGATTTGTACTCTATATGGTGTTTGTCTGGACTCAGTGTTTAAATGGGGGTTACATTACAGGTTACAAGTCATAGTAGATATGCTCGCTCAAGCTCTTGGTTTTAGAGGCAGGCTGCCTCCGATTGCCAGATGCAGGGGAGGGCACCAGGACACAGATTGTGCCTATTGTCTTGTGTGCTCCCTGGGGCATTTGGTGGGCCACTGTGAGATACAGGAAGCTGAACTAGATAGGCCTTTGGCCTGATCCAGCAGGGCTCTTCTTATGGGTTAGTATCTATCCCACAGTGGGATTGCCGGTTTCCCCACCAAACCATATACTGCATTGTGTCTGGCTGCAAACTGAGGGCATATACTGGTTATATGCCATACACTAAATAAATAAACGAGGTGAGAAGTGAGGAGACATGGATTAGCACTGTAAACGAACTATATGAGCCATTTCTTTGGTGATAAAAATATCACACTAATCACCACATTCTTGCCATTTAAATGAATGGAAAGTCTCACCATCCACTCACCAAGACACCCGTCTATAAGTCGACCCCACAGATAAGTCGAGGGCAGGTTTTGAGTCAACAATCATGGAATTTTCTATGACCCTTGGATAAGTCAGGGGTTAAACTTAGGGGATTGTCTGACTATAGTTTTGTCTGATTTTACCCCAGGCCAGATCCTGAAAAATAACCTACCACTAATTGTTACCTAAGAAGTGTAGTCTCTAATTTATTAAAAACATAGTGAAAGATCGTAAGATACATTTTTATTCTTTTTTAATTTGGTGTTCACAACCTTTTTGTAGGCACTATCAGAATAAGTGCACTGTAAACAACATACCAGTAAAACAGTGGTTGCCAACCTGGTATTCATGTACTCCCAGGAACACTCAACAGGACCTTTAGGGGTACTTGAAAAAGAATGGAATAATGGTAGAAAAAGGCAGGTCATGCTCCAGAATGCCTTGCAAGACAGGAATGCCTTGCAAGGACCAGCAAGGCAGGAAGGGAGATAGCTAGTTGGCTGTGAAAGCCCCACCAATAGCTAATTTTTGGTCATCAATTCATCTATGAACCAGTGATTGAAAACCAGCACAGTAAAAAAGCTGAAACATAATATGGTAAGTGATCAATCACCCAGAATTTCTCAGCACACTTCTGGTGTAAAACAGTGCAGAGTCTTCTGTTCTTCAAATAGACGAAAAGAGAAAATATGTGATGAATACATGGTCTGAGAGGAGATGAGGGTTTGTATTATTAATTACAAACATTTTGCTAATAGGAAGGGTACAATTTATGGAAATGGGCTGCCAAGGGATATGCCAGTGAAAAAGGTTGGCAACCACTGCAGGAGAACCAGGAATTAAATCCACCTTTAAGGTGTTTGGTGTGTTAAGCCAGAAGCTCTATGTACAACATACAACCCATAACACATAACTGGGAGTGTGCAATTCACAGCAGAGAGATGCAGCTGCATATATTTGCAACCCTTTTTAGTCAGAAGTAGACCCACTGCTTTCCATGGTTGTTATTCTTAAGTAAGGGTGCACTGAATTGTAGCCTGGGAATTGTTGCTTCAAATGGAAAGGGGATCACGTCCTGGCGTTGGAAAAAAAAGACCTCTGCCAAATGCAAAGCCTTTGCAAAAGGGAATCAGGTTGTAGCAGCAAAAGGGAACGGAATGGGAATAAAAGGTTAACTTTGGCTGGAACGTCCCAGGAAAGTAATAATAGCAACTAACCAGCTGCCTGCCTAAGCTTAGCGGAGAAACAGACTGTTCAGAGTTGAAAGGCTCTGCCCTCTGGTTGACCCGGAGATAAGGTGAAGTGAGAATAGGAGCTTGATTACTTGGCAAAAATTTCATGTACTATACCTGAGTATCATTGGTAAATGAAGGTACTGGTTGAGTTACTTTCCTCACAAAAATAATTGGGGAACTGCACTTGTGTCAGGAGCTCTATGTACATTGGGGCACATGCAGAGTTCTAGATTGGCCTTTGGGCTACTTTTCAGTGGCTTAAGCTGTGAGCCCAAATAACATTTGTTCAATATCTACTGTCCTCTGTTGTACAGTTTTGATGTTTAGGTTTGATTGTTCATTTTTTGTATTAATGAATTTCTGCTGAAATATTGTATTACAATCTTTTGTAATAACCCCCATTATGAAGGCTTCCGTTTCTGTTGAAAACATACGTAACTAGGTGGAGGGTTTCCAGCATATGACCATGATCTACTGGACAGGCACCTTTCAGGCAGCCAGGATTTCCCCATGTCTGTCTGAGATTGGGGAAGTCCACAATGCTCTGGCAGGGCATTGTCACGATATGGTTGCCAGTAGCAAAACCATCTGCGTGTAGTTGTCTAGATCAGGGGTGCCCAAACCCCGGCCTGGGGGCCACTTGCGGCCCTCGGGGGTTCCTAATCAGGCCCTCAGGAAGCCCCCAGTCTCCAGTGAACCTCTGGCCCTCTAGAGACTTGCTGGATCCCATGCTGGCCCGATGCAACTGCTCTCAGCATGAGGACAACTATATGACCTCTCACCTGAGCTATGGGACAAGGGCTCCCTCCACTACTTGCTGTTTCACATCTGTGATACAGCAGTGGCAGTGAAGGAAAGGCTGGTCTTGCTTTGTGCAAGACCTTTTATAGGACTTGAGCTACTGCAAGACCTTCATTCATTCATATAAGTTCCATCTCTAATAAATTCATTTATGTAAATTTATTCAAATTTTAAATGTAAATTAATTATTTTTTTCCCCAGCCCCTGACACAGTGTCAGAGAGATGATGTGGCCCTCCTGACAAAATGTTTGGACACCTCTGGTCTAGATTATCATCAGTATCCCTGTTCTAGGAACAAAATTTTTGCTGGGAGACATTCTGTGCTGCTCAGTTTTGGCCTAAGGAGTTATACTACAAAGATTCACATAAGACCACATAGGGCGCAGTCCTAACCTACTTTCCAACCCCAAAGTAAGGGCAATGCAGCTCCAAGGTAAGGGAACAGACATTCCCTTATTTTGAAGAGGCCTCCATGACTGCCCCCCCCAACTGTAGGATGCAGCACATGCCCCATTGGCACCACTATGTCTGTGCTGGAAAGTTGGTTAGGATTTGGGCCTTAGATAGCTATACAATCAGCATTTTATTTTGGTACTTGATGCAGTCGTGAGGCAGCTTAATGCAGGGTGTTGCTAAATGGGCATTTGTCTTTAGTGTTAGGACAGTATGTGGTTTATCTGAAATCATCTCTCTTCGTAATTGTAGCACATGATATAGATGTAGAAAAAGCAAGTTGTACATATGCATGAAGTCTCTGCTGTGCTTAAACACCATATATCACAGGCCGGGATGAGCAAATCAGTGAGTAAGTATCCTAGAGGGAATGAGGAATCTGTTGGATACACCTGCTGCTGCTAACTGCCCTCTGAAAAGAGGGCTAAATCACTGGCATGATACTGTCTGCAAAATAACTACAGAGGTGTCCTATCAGCACATTTGTCTAACACTTGTTCTGATTTCACAGCACTTGATATGCGCTGCACGCTCCCTGCGGTGTATGAGGTGCTGTGTGAGCAGGGCATGTACCAACTTTGATCTTGCATTATCCCTTCCTCTTTACTGAGAGAGCCAGTATGATATACTACTTTGGATAGAGTGAGCCTTGAGCTCAAGTTCAGATTCAGCCACAGACTGTTTGTTAGGTGACCTGTTTCAAAGGAGGAGATAAGGAACAGAAAGCACTGAACGTATCAAAGTTATCCAAGCATTTATTTGACAGTGATAATAGCATTTATTTATTTGGCCCAAGTCTGCAAATACCATATTTATTCTATTTGTGCTACCATTTTCTTAGCAATGATGTCACTTCTCCGTCATAGCTTGTAATTGACACAGGTGGCCCAGCCATAAGGCCAGCTGAAATGGCTGCTTTGGATAGCAGGTCGGGGGTGACAGCAAACCGACATCTGGCCTACTGCCTGCCCAGCTACTGGCCCATTCTTTTCTTGTGAACTTAGAGAGCATGTGAGAGGGGGAGACTTACCTCATCTTCCAGCTCCACTGCCACCACTGTCACTCTGACAGCACAGATCTGGTGTGCTCCCTGGGGCATTTGGTGGGCCGCTGTAAGGAAGCTGGACTAGATGGGTCTATGGCCTGATCCAGTGGGGCTGTTCTTATGTTCTTATGACTTATGGCAACCCTGTGAAGTTGGGTTTGACTGAGTGAGAGTGCCACCTTTGACCAGTGGTAACAGCAAGCTATATAGCCAAGCAAGGGCATGAGTCTGGGTTTCCCAAATCCAAGCTCTGCAACTATCCGCTCTGACAGATGGGGTGGGGCCATAGTTTAGTGGCAAGGTTCCCAGGCACAATTTCTGGTATCATCAGCTATGATTAAGAATATTTATATAATGCTTATGTATCTGAAGTGGGAAAGGCTTCTGTTTCAGGTCCTAGAGTATCTTTGCCATTCAGAATACAGGTTGAGTCTCCTTATTTGGGAGGGTTCCATTCCCAAAACTCGCGTGAATGGCAAAAATCGTATTAAAGCAAATCTATTTAAAAAACAATGTTCCTTTGCTCTGTGATTTAAAAACAGCCTTGCTGACCTTTGTGATGTAAGACAGAGTCATTAGGCAGACAATCCATCAATCACTGTCTCTCCAGGCGCTTAGAAAGGCTTCAGTCTGAGACAGAGACCTCTCCCTTCACCCAGAACCCAGCACTGGAAAAGAATGCAAAGTGATTATCTTTCTTTCATGTACTCAGGGGGAAGGAAGGGGTCACTTGCCTTGGAGTGAAGCTGCTCTAAGTGCCTGGAGAGAGAATGATTGATGGATTGTCAGCCAGCTGCCCTGTTTTGCATTAACGAGGCTGTTGTTAAACAACTTTTTTCCTTTAATTTAAAGGGCCCTTCTCATTGTGTTGATATAAAACCTCGGGTGAAAAATCTGGGGATAATTAGATTATACCTGTAGTCAGCAGCAGGATAAAGTTGGCCTGATTTAAAAATAAGGCAACTCCATGTGTTCAAAATGCAGTTCAGTGCCAGAAGAAACACATGTCTTTTTTCTGTTTAGTTACTTTGCTAAGGCTACAATCCAGTACATGATTTCAGGGAGTAAATCCCATTGAACACATTGAGACTTTTGAGTAGAAGTGTATAGGGTTGTGCTGCAAGTATAACATACAAATGCATCAAATAAGAATAATATTTTTTCAATAGATATTTCTTCTCCCACCATGTTAAAAAAGCCTATCGTCTTTTCAGCAAATATAAAATCCATTTACAAAGTCTTCAGCTTTCCCTTCTTCTTCTACCAATATCAACACAACTGGCATCGTTGAAATATATTTAAAGATTAAGAAGGAGGATGGACACAAGGGAAAAAGGATAATCTGGCATCAACACATACCTTGATATATACACACCTTGAGAATAAAACGGCTAATATTATAATGCCATTGTACAAATCGATGGTAAGGCCACACCTGGAGTATTGTGTCCAGTTCTGGTTGCCACATCTCAAAAAGGATATTGTGGAAATGGAAAAGGTGCACGAAAGAGTGACCAAAATGATTACTGGACTGGGGCACCTCCCCTATTAAGAAAAGTCATAGTGTTTGGGGCTCATCAGACTAGAACGGCGCCTGAAGGGGGACATGATTGGACTTACAAAATTATGCAGGGGATGAATAGAGTGGCTAGAGAGACACTCTTTTCCATCTCACGCAACACCAGAACCAGGAGACTTCTGCTAAAATTTAGTGTCGGAAGAGTTAGGACAGACAAAAGAAAATATTTCTTTACTCAGTGTGTAGTTAGTCTGTGGAACTCCTTGCCACAGGATGCAGTGATGGCATCTGCCCTAGATGCCTTTTAGAGGTGATTGGACAACTTTCTGGAGGAAAAGTCCATCACGGGTTACAAGTCATGATAGATATGTGCAAACTCCTGATTTTAGAAGTGGGCTACCTCAGAATGCCAGATGCAGGGTTGGGCACCAGGATGCAGGTCTCTTGTTGTCATGTGTGCTCCCTGAAGCATCTGGTGGGCCACTGTGAGATACAGGAAGCTGGACTAGGTAGGCTTCTGGCCTGATCCAGCGGGCTCTTCTTATGTTCTTATACTTTCATTTCCGTCACCACAGTTACAATAATATGCAGACCAGTTTTGCATTGGTATGTGAATTTGGCAACTGCAAAACACGTCATGGGATATTGAAAAAAGAATCTTTTCTGGTAGTCACCAAGGTGTGCTTGCTTATGTATCACGTTCTTCTGGTAGGGAACTGTCTGTGCTTATAGAGGATAAGATAGAATATATTACTCTTAAAGTATATTCTGAAAATGCATCATCTTGATTGAATGAGAGTTTAAAGCACCCTGGTGAGATGTTCATACTTCCTATCTTTTTTTTTTTTTTACAGAAATTTGCTATAAGAATATTTATAAGCCATTTTTCAACAACAACAAAAATGTCCATAAATCAGTTGACATAGCTAACGAAGGCCCAATCCTATCCAACTTTCCAGCACTGGTGCAACAGCAATGCAGCCCTGAGGTAAGGGAACATATTTTTCCCCGTACCTTGAGGAGGCCTCTGTGACTGCCTTCTCTCCACAGCATGCAGTGCATGCCTCATGGGCACAGCTGCACTGGCACTGGAAAATTGGATAGGATTTGACCCTAAATGGTTTTCCAAAGGGGTCAAACATCTAAAAAAGATGCAGAAAAAAGCCAGCAAACAGTACCCAGACAAGTACCCAGACAAGATGCTATGCTGGGGTTGAAAGGAACAGTTGCTCATCCCCTGCTCAATATAAGAGGACCACCACTTTAAAAGATGCCTCTTTGCTCAGTTTGTTCTTTACTCAGTTAACAGGGGCTGAATATATGTGAGTATCCAGCACCTGCTTGGTTCTCAGAACAAGTGGGAACCTCCTTGTATTGTGCTACACACTTGTCATATTCTTATCTGCTATAGGGGAGCAGCAGCCAATGAGACACATCTGGAGAAGCATATGAGTTTAATCCCTTTCCATCCTAGTGAAAACTGTATTCTAGGTTACAACTAAAGTACCAGAAAGACACTATGGGAGGAGTCTGGGGAAATGATTTATTTTCTGAAACTAAGGATTTATTTTCTGAAACTAAGAAAGACACTATGGGAGGAGTCTGGGGAAACGATTTATTTTCTGAAACTAAAGATAGGGAATTAATAGCAGCTTTCTGTAGTCACATTGACTACAGTCCTTAAAGTTTGAACCTAAATATTTATTTAAATATGATGTAGTAAATTTTATTATAAAGAAATAACACATTTCTGTTTCTTTATTTAGTCCTAAAATCAGTACAAATGATTTTGTGGTGTGTAGAATTCAAACAGCTTTACTAAAGGCTACTGTTTTCTTATTAGATGCCTGAGCTTCCTTTTGGGAAGGAGTAAAAATAGGAACAGCTTACTGTTGTACTTCTAAAACCATTTGATTGCCATTCATGACTGGGAGAATGGAACAAGCTGGGTTTGCGTTTGACTTGGTAGGTCAAAATGTGCAGGCTTGCTTTATATTTTCCCATGTATACCATCCTATATCTTCCAGTGCATGGATAACTATGTGTCCTGTGCAAAAGGAATTTTGTGCTGGAATTGCTCCCTGTACAAAAGTTCTCTTTACAAAACAAACACTGCTTTGAAAACTCCCATCATGTTTGTTTGTTGCAACCAGCATTTTTGAACCAAGGGGAAATGCAAAGTTTTTGACTCATACAAAAATCGTATTCGGATAATTCCTACATAGTCCTGGTCCAGTGGAATTATTAAGTCTGTGCGCTTTTTTTTTTAATTTCCTGAAATGCAGTTCTGCTTTAAATAGTAAGGTTTTGACTATGCCTAAAAGAAATGCTTCCCAAGGTTATAGCTGTTTAATGGGGAGGAAATGGCTAATTTCTGTCCCTTTAAATTTTGTGGTGGAGAAAATAAGGTGCTTTGATCTTTAAATGACAGCTTCCTGAATCATTATAGTGAATTAGTTAATCTCTCCCAGTAGCTGCCCTATTCTAGCTCCCTCTTGGGCACCTTCTTTCTTCCCCTGAACACCAAGCTTCAGATCCACGAATCGATGACTGCTGTTTTCAACACAAAACCATCCAGTGTGTGCCCTCTTACTTTCATGCCCTACTTTTATTAACTTGCACCTTAAAGGTCATTTAACTCAGTAGAGAAAAGAAGTGCAACTGAGCACTGCTACTTGCACTTTTGGAAATCTGTGCTGTGCTTTCACAATACAAGCCAATCTCATGTCCTACATTGGCTTATAGGCTGTGATTTTTCTCTAACATGGGAAGCATTTGCTTAAGATGGCTCCAAAAATGGCAGTGGATCCAAAAAATTGCACAACTTTCCACTCACATAAGGGGACTTTGGGCTTGTGTTTCCTGAATAGCAGCCAAGTTTAAAAAGCAAGCTTGATATGCCACCATGGTTTTCTGCTCAAAGAAAAAGAATTCAAATATCCCACTGGGATATGCTTAAGGGAACTTTCTGGATCCAAGCCAGTGATATCAGAATGTACTCTTGCTTTTTATATGACCTGATCCTTATGAGCCTCTGCACTAATGGAGCAGTTCATAGGAGTGGGATCAAAGACTCCCGTGACAACAGAGAGGCACAGCTAGTTGTTGTCACAACCTGCTATTAGCCAAAATCACAAAGATGAAAACAAGCCTTAGGCCTGGATTCTAAGATACAAAAATAGAATTGGGTTCATAGAACTGGGCTTTCTCAGCCTCTATTTCCTGCTGCTTCCACCTGCACAGCCTTGAAAATAGCTTTGTGAGAGTCCACAATGGCATTTGATGCAGTAAGGGGGCTGCTGATACAGGGAGGAATCAACCAAATAAAACAGGCACATCCTTGCATAACACAGGCCTACAAAATTGAGAATCAGAAAAGTTTTTCCCAAACTTTATGGTGGTTTGGTATGAATTTGGGGTGCTGATTCCAAAAATGGCATCCGTTTTTGCCATATCACATCTAGTTTTGGAGATATAGTATAGCCTCTTTAGTGAATGGTTCAAGCAGCGTCCTCATGAGGAAGCCATGGTGTAGGCTTCCTCATGAGGAAGCTGCTTGAACCATTCACTAAAGAGGCTATGCCGTGTCTCCAAAACTGGACGTGATAGGGCAAAACGGATGCCATTTTTGGAATCAGCACCCCAAATAGACCCAGGAATTGGTGTAATGTTTAAGGAAGCAAAATGTGTGTTGTCCTGTGTAATCAGAAGCATCTTCCGCTTGCATTGTTACTCTGTTGGATCCAAGTGCAGGTAAACTACATTTACAAACGCCAAAGAAAAACCATGTGACAAGATAATTGTGATACAAATCATTGCATGAGAATATTTATAAATAATGAAGTGCATAATTAAGTCAAGGTATATTATAATGGTAGATCCATTGCCATATATTCAATATCCTGCTTGTGGAATTCACTCCCGCAGGAGAGCCAGCTAGCCGTAACACTGCCTGATTTTAAATGGACATTGAAGACCTTTTTGTTTCATTTAGGTTTTTGTAAATCTTTTAGTTTGGCTGCTTTTTGATATTGGTTATGAGTCTGCCATCTGTATTAATATACTTATTGCAATTAGTTGTAAGATTAGTAAGATTAGTTGTAAGATTAGTTGTCACCAAGGCTGCTTACAACATAGCAATATTAAAACACATTTTAAAAATATTGTTATGTTGTAAGCAGCATTGGTGATTTCTTTGATGGAATAGATAGATAGATCATACTAGCACATTGTTGTCAAAAATCTCTGATGCCGACAGCCATTGCTAACATCACTAGAGCCTGGAAGAGTTCATCATTGCTCTTATCAGAGAGCTATGATGAACAAGCCTATTTGACTTCTCCAGAAACCTCATAATTTATGCAGCTCTGTAACTCTTTTCATATGTGGTCATATTTTTTGCTGTTGTTAATCAGTTCTTTTTTGCTTTCTTCCCTCTCCCTTTTTTTTTTTTTTTTGCTTTTTGGAGTTAGGTAGAGAGGGTAGTGTTTTCCATGATCTATGACCAACCATGCCAATTCTGTAATAAGTTCTCCTGGCTCACAAGCACTTGCTCTTTAATAGATATGAAAAGTTACCTGATCAGATCTTGGGCATTTGCCCTAGAAGTGTGGAATGCCTGCAAGGCACAGATCATGATTAATTAAACTTTTTAGAATAACACCTACAGGGGCTGAGTGAAGCAGGTGGCTTAATAGAAGTGGGTGTCAGAGAAACAGGACTTTCATGCATCATGAAAATAGTGTCTGTGATATATGCTCAAAAATGGAAAAGCAGAGGTTCACAGGCTGTAACTGATCATTAACAAGTCTTTTTTAAATAAATGGGGATTAACATCACATCATACTTGGCAGAGATCATGAGGACCAGGAGAAAATAGAGCTTGTTAATGGGTTTTGCCACTCATTGCTATTATAAAGACTGAGACAATATTTGAGGCTTTGGTGTTTACTATTTTCCACCTCATAAGCTTCACTATAAGGGCACATTCCTAACCAGGTCTACTCAGAAGTAAGACCTATTTTGTTAAATAATAATAATAATAGTAAATAAAACTTTATTTTTATCCCGCCCTTCTCCCTAACGGGACCCAGGGCGGCTAACAACATATGAAAAAAAACAAATTTTAAAAACATTAATCCATAACAGATAAAAACATTTAAAAACATTACAGGGCCATAAAAACAGTAGTCAGATTAAAAGACAGCATAAAAGAGCAAGTCACCGAGGAATCAAGCCTGTAAAAAAAAAAACTAAAAGATGTATAAAAATGTTAAAAAGGCCAGAAATCAGAAGGCTTGTTTAAACAACAGTGTTTTCAGGCCTCGCCGAAAACTCTCAAGAGAGGGAGCCATTCTCAAGTCAAGGGGAAGGGAGTTCCATAATGTTGGTGCCACTACCGAGAAGGCCCTATTTCTTGCAGCCGCCCCCCGGACCTCCTTGGGTGGCGGCACTTGCAAAAAGGCCTTCTCTGATGACCTGAGAGGGCGATCCGGATTGTACGGGAATAGACAGTCTCTAAGATATCCTTGCCCAGAGCAGTATAGGGCTTTAAAGGTCAAAACCAGCACCTTGAATTGGGCCCGGAAACGAATTGGCAGCCAATGTAGCCCCCGGAGAAGCGGGCTGACAGTCAAACCGCCTAGCTCCGATGACCACACGGGCCGCCGCATTCTGTACTAATTGTAGTTTCCGAATCGTCTTCAGGGGCAGCCCCACATAGAGCGCGTTACAGTAATCTAACCTTGATGTCACCGTGGCATGGATCACCGTGGCCAGGTCTGCACGATCCAAGTATGGTCGCAGCTGGCGCACCAGCCGAAGCTGAGCAAAGGCCCCCCTAGCCACAGCCGCCACCTGGGAATCCAGGAGCAGCTGCGAGTTCAGGAGGACCCCCAAGCTGCGAACCTGCTCCTTTAGGTTCCTGTTCAATGGGGCTGTTCAACCTGTTCAATGGGGCTTACACTCAGGAAAGTGTGGTTAGGATTGCAGCCTAAGGAATATAGTCAAAATTAGGGGTTAATGTCATGTTCAAGTTGTAGATAAAGTAGTTTCAAGTGAGTGACTGTGTTGTTGCAGCAAAATGCAAAGATGCTTGTGACACTTTAAGGACTAGCCAAATACATAGTGCATAAACTTTTGTGAGCAAGACCCCACAAAAGTGAAGTGAAGTAAGTGAGTCAGCTAAGTGAATTAGGGTGCAATCCTAACCAACTTTCCAGCACTGGCATAGCTGTGCCAGTAGGACATATGCTACATCCTGCAGCAGGGGAGCAGTCATGGAGGCCTCCTCAAGGTAAGGCAATATTTGTCCCCTTACCTCAGAGTTGCATTGCCCTTATGTCAGTGCTGGAAAATTGGTTAGGATTGCAGCTATAGTCAGCTAAGTGGTAGGTATGAATCAGTAGTGTGGCAAGTGGGGGGGAGTCCACCCTGGGTGATGTGCCCTGGGGGGATGACATATGATCTAGGGCAGTGGTTCTCACATGATTTAGGCTGGGACCCACTTCTGAGAATGACAATCTGACCGGGACCCACCGGAAGTGACGTCATCAACCTGGAAGTGATGTCATGACCGGAAGTGACGTCATCAACCTGGAAGTGCCGTCATTGTTGTGCCAGAGCCTGAAATGATGTCATCAAGTAGGAAGTGACACCGCTGTTCTCACCTAGGAACTCAAATTGCAAATGATAAAATAAAATATTGCAGCTCAGAAGCTACGTCCAATTCTCTCCCCCCTGCTACCAATGGCTTCTCAGAGCACAGTAAGCCACAAATTGAAAGTCAGGCTCAGAAAACTGTGTCTTGCTTAGTACAACTAAAAAGGCCAAACAAACAGCAGGCTGCAAAGAGAGCCCAAGGAAGGATTGTTGTCTGCCTTGCATTTCAGAGACCATTCTTTGCAACAGATGCATCTTTCCACATACATCTCTTAACAATGTCATCAACCAGTCTCTTAGAGTTGTATTGCATACTATGCACATGTTGTATTAACAGGACAAACCTATGCATGTCCACTCAAAAGTAAACCCCATTGTGTTAAGTTGGGCTTACTCCTTACCCCCAGGAAAGTGTGCATAGGATTGCAGTCTAAGGGTATGGGGACAGAGTGATGAGAAGGGCTGGAGGGCAGGGTTCAGTCATTGCAGAGGTGGGGGGGGGGGGGTCTGAAAGAACCAGAAAAAGAGAGAGAGAGAAGAGGCAAAGGGGTGGCCAGATTAAGGGGGTAGTATCACAATGTGGAACACTCAGCATCACACTGCAGCTCCAACTTGTGTGAATGGATATTCTCCTCCCCCCATTACTTTGCTCAAGAAAAAGAAAAAAGATCAACCTGCAGTCTGACTGCCCCATTTGAAGTGAATCATTCTATTGTTCCAGAAGCCAAATGAAAAAGCAGTCAAGCAATATTTGAATCCATAGTAGGCTATTTACACTTCACCTAAGTGGAGGCAAGATGAGGTCAAATTATACTAATAGTTAAATTCCTAAATTTAACTCTCAGGTTAAAAACAAAAAAGCTGTAGTTTTGCCATGGGTGTTATGCAGCCCAGTTGTGTGCAAATTCACTTGTAAGTCTCACAAAGATAAATGGAGTTTATACAAGTGTGCATAAGTTTATAGACTCAGGAAGTCCCCTGCCTTCCTCTGTTGTCTCTGCTATGATAATTATTTATAAGCTCCTTGGTGCAGGGACCTGCTGGGAGGTTCTCCATGTGCATCATATGATATTACAGTATCCTCCTGCCATCATATCACTTGCAGAATCAACCTCTACACATACCCACATTAACACATACATGGCCATTTTCTTCACCAGTATTTTGTATCTATGTGATCCACCTTACTTGGGAGCAAGTGCCACTGAGCTCAGAGTAGGGCTTACTTCTGAGTAGACTTCTGAGCAGATCTGCATAGGATTTGTAGTGGCTCAATTGGAAGTTAATCAGGAAGCTCTTTGTGGCTGGAGGGGTGGTGGCAGGGGCCTCCCTTTGTTATTCCAACTAGCAGGGAAACCTGCAGAGAAATGGCTCTGGTACTGAAAGAGACCCCCACCCCAATCCTGCAATGACCAAGGAGATCACGTGGAAGCAAGTAACAAAGGCAGGCAGTGCTGCCTGGAAGTGGGATTCAGCTGCCTCTCTGCACTGCTTTGGAAGGAAGCAGAGGGGTGAAAGGGGCAAGGGCAGGTCTTGAATAATTGAGGGGAGGTTAGCCATTCAGAAAGAGAATTGCCACCCCTCTCAACGATTGCTGCAACTAATAACAGAAGCAGGATCTGACTGCCTCCCTGTACTGCCTTGGAAGGGAGGCTAAAGGAACCAGGGAAGGTCCCGCTCAGCTGCCCTGAATAATTAAGGGGGGAGAGAGCAAGGAAACAAAGTGCCTGTCTTTCCAGGCACAAAGCACACAGCCCACCTCCAAATCAAGAAGCACACGCTTCTTGTGTGTTCTTCTTCTTGTGTGAGATGCTGCAGGAGCAGGCGCGCAGAGACTAAGCAGCCACAGGCACAGCCTCACTCCTGTGTGGCTGTGCCTGCCGCTCTTTTGCTCCTGGGAGCAGCTTACTGCCGTTACAGCCAGGGAAAGGCTGTAAGGGCTTCAAAGGTGGAGCTGACAGTCTATTTTGCCAGGCTCCATTTTCCAAGATGGCGGTGCCCACTTCAATCACCAGTTTCCAAGATGGTGACTCAGACCTTCTCGGGACCCACCTGTGGGTCGCGACCCACAGTTTGAGAAACCCTGATCTAGGGCATGCCGATTACTAGAGAAAATTGGAAAATGTGGCATTTTAATTTGAGGATATGATGATTACCTCATACCACATATTAGCACACCAGAGAACAATTTTCCTCTGAGCAAAGATGCTTGCAAAGTTGTGTTTTTTCAAAAACTTTTCATGACCCACCAAAAATCAGCTCATGACCCACTGGTGGGTCTCAACCCACAGCATGGGAAACACTAGTCTATAGCAATTCTCATGATTCTACACAAGTTTTCACAAGTTCTTGTGTAAGCAAAGCAACCGTTTTGGATTTAGATAAATTCATTGAGGGTAGGACTGCCAGCACCTTTTAGTCATGATAGCTGAATTTGGTTTGGAATAGTGTACCTCTGAATACCAGATGCTTTCATGCCCGCTTGTAAGCTTCCCAGAGTCATCTGGTTGGTTACTCTTGAATGCTTAGTTTGCTAGATGGACCTTTGATCTGATATAGTCATGGCTCTTTTTGTTATTTTGGTGAGCATGCAACAGTAGAATAAGGTAGCTGGCAAATTCTGTCCTTGACTGGTTTCAGGCCACACAAAATATTACATGACTAATGTAACCCTGTGTTAGGATGCAGGTGAAAAGATTGCTTGACTAACTATAGGAAGGGGCATAGCAATGTGATGGGCAAATGCTTTGCCTGCAGAAATTTCCAGATTCTATTCCTGGCATTTCCAGTGGGAGAGCAAGGAAAGTGCTACCTGAGACATGGGATGTAAACCTGTTGCTGTACATGGTATTGGGCAAGATGGCCCAACACTCTGTTCCAATATAAGTCAGTCCATATTATTACCAGTGTGCATCTGTTTCTTTTAGCATCCTCTCATGACTGGGCATTTCAGTGGCATAGCTAAGGCATCAGGCACCCAGGGGCTCAAACATTTTTAGTACCCGCTAACACTGCCCAAATTTTTAACCCCCATGTGGCAAAGGCCTTCAAAAAGCACTTCTTGTTTTCAGGGAAAACCAGAAAAGCCTTTTGAAGGGCTCTAAGACAACCTCTCAAGGTCTGGTACCCAGGGCAATGTACCTACTGTCTCCCCTAGCTACACCTCTGGTGCAGGTTCTTTCAGCTCACATTGTGCTGGTCCCTTCTTTCTTATGTGAGTGTTCTGCTGCTGCCTAAATATGAGCATGAAAGTGTTAATAGATTTCTACATAATTCCTTGCCAACTCCCCTCTTTGACAGCAACTTGAGTCTCAAGAGGAATGAGCATTTGCCACCATCCCACCTATATGAGGATTTACATCTGTTCTGCACGTGTAATACATGGAGGCTATATTACAACAAGAAATATATTTTCTTTCATGTGTAAATTACAACATAACATTTCCTTGCCTGAATGATTTTACACAGTTTCATAAGGGAGGATAAAGATAAAGCAAATAACTAGAGTAGATTCATTTCTGCCTCCTCATAGCTTCAGATTTGTTTTTGTGTCGTGTTTTTGTCATGGTTGTTATGAGCTAGGAGAAGCAGAAATTTGTACAGGAATTTTTAAGCCTTGCCAAAGTGAAATATTTTCCATGATGATACCATGTAGCTTGTTTGTGCTCCTGTGATCCAGGATTTCTCTGTTAACAATGTTTTGTTTAATACTGTTCCAAATACTTTTTATCAAAGACCTTCAGCGTTCTTAAACTTTTTTTGTTGCTAGATGCCATACAGGTATCAAAGCGTAGGCATTTCATCAGTTCTTAAGATCTCATATTATTTACACCCTTGTGATCTTCTGGGTTTGGCTCCCTGGCAAACTCGGACAGATTGACATTTTTGAACTAACTGATCTAGAAATGTTCCTTGTCAAGAATGCCTGTTGTAACTTTCCTTTTAGGGCAAATAGCAAGCTTGCCCCCCATCCCAATGGGGAGCTGGGTTAAATTTCCTGATACTGTAATCCTGAAGGTGAGTCAGGTTGGCTTGGAAAATGATCCTAGCTCTTTTCCAGTTTGGAGAAGGAAATCTCCAATCATCACTGAGTTAATCTGAGGCAAAGGAGGAAGAACTCACCAATCTCTAATGGTGAGATCATGCTAAGATGTAAGTACCATAGACATAAAGAATCACAGAATGTGAAAAGCAGCCCTGTAAATGAACAGGGCAAATACCTAAAATATGCTATCTTTGTATACTCAGACTGTGATATCTTGTTGTTGTTGTTTTTTGATCTTGCAAAATTCTTTACCTTAAAGAAAAATAAAACTTTTTTTTTTCCAGGTTTCCTGGAAGTCTCCTTTCATACTGAATGGAGAAATCCTGAGCTATGAGATCCGCATGCCAGACCCTCGAATCACTCTTACCAACAACTTGTCATCTTCAATGAGCCATGTAGTAACTAATCTGATCCCTTTCACAAACTACTCAGTCACCATCGTGGCTTGCTCGGGAGGTGGTGGCTACCTTGGAGGCTGCACGGAGAGTCTACCTGCTGACATAACAACCCAAGCAACACTTCCTCAAGGCGTTAGTCCATTGTCTGTGACTCCAATTAGTGATTCATTTATTGCTGTTTCCTGGCAACCTCCATTGAGACCGAATGGACCCCACGTAAGGTAAGGCACACGGGCAGTAACACATGTAGCTGTATCAGAGAGTACAACTCTCTCCACTCATCCTGAGAAATTGTTTTTAAACTGTGATCCACAGAGCTGCAGGGTTCCTTGGAAAGGTTTTCCTTGGAAAGGGTTCCATGGATAACTGAGAGTGCAATCCTAAAGAGCTCTTGAGCCAGCGCAAGTCACTGGCGCTGGCCTCCAGCTGTCACAAAAGTGCTGTAAGGTACTTCCATGCCATTGGGAGAGTTGGCTGGCCGGCGCACAGAGGTGTGTTGGCCTCTGGAGGCTGAATCTGGCCTCCACAGCACTGGTCCAAGGTATGTTTGCACCGCTGGCGAGATGCTGGCGCAAGGGTCTAGGGAGGGTGGATGAGTCTCAGGCAGGCCAGTGGGAGGACTGGGCCTGAGAGGGGGGCGGGACCAGGATCCAGCACTTAGGCCAGATTCTAACCCCCCTCCCAAGTGGCCTGGCCTTATACCTTGCGCTGTGTAAATTGATCAGATCTGCATGACTGATTTAGATAGCGCAGATCCAAATAACCTTACCCCAAGTTGCTCTGCAATTCCCCTTACTCCAAGTTGTGCAGCAACCTGGTCCAACCCTGCTCTGGATGCAGTGCAGGCCTGCCTGCCTACCTGGGCTGCGAGCAAGATGGCCAATACCTGTATTGGTAGAGATGTTACCCTATCAGGCAACTTGCCCCTATTGCCAGCAGCAGAGAAGTGCTGGGTGTTTTGTCTGGGAAGTTTACGAAGGACTTCAGTGGAGCCTAAGTAGGCCTGGCTAGACTGTTAAAACACTTTCCAGATCAGTCTGCAACATATTGACTTAGAGGCAGGCAGTTTGAAAACCAGGAGCCTGAAGTTACAGCTTTGTCTACCCCTGAACTTGAAAATCCCATGTGTGTGGTGATCTATGAAATTAAAAATTATACTGTGCAATATACTGGAATCAGAGATGGTCCCTTTTGTAATGTGCTCTCTGGGACTAAGGGATTCTCTAGTTTTCTGATAATCAAGCAACATCCTAATAGGTCCAAACAGCCTTTACTTTCGAGTTAATATTGGCCAACGTTACAGTAGGTAGGGTAAGAAAGAAATCTGATTGGGTTTATAATGCATTAAATACTCATAGAATCAGTCTCTTCAATTGCACCTGACCCAACTATCTCAGAGCCTCTTGTACAGTCCATGGGTAGGTGGTTCTAGTGTAAGTCTGTGTCAGGGCAGGGCTATAGGTGGTTTTTTAAGACAGAACGAGGAACCCAGAGTTGGTCCAAGGGTAGCCTCAGCCAGATAAGCCAGAGCCTTGAAAGATTATCTTTGCCCAGGCAAAGTTCCATCCAGAACAGGAAGTCATTATAACCCTTCCCATTAAGCATAACCAATGGCCAGCCAGAACAGGCAAAGCCAGTCTAGCATCTGGGAACTGTTGTTGCGCAAGACAACAAACTATAACTTTGGTAGCTCACCACATGGCAGAGCTGTATATTATTTTAAAAAAATTATATCCTGCCTTTCCCTGCCAAAGCAAATGCCCATAAACCTCTGGGTTCCTAACACCCTGGAATGATCCCCTGCACTTCCACTATTCATAAGAACATAAGAACATAAGAACAGCCCCACTGGATCAGGACATAGGCCCATCTAGTCCAGCTTCCTGTATCTCACAGCGGCCCACCAAATGCCCCAGGGAGCACACCAGATAACAAGAGACCTCATCCTGGTGCCCTCCCCTACATCTGGCATTCTGACTTAACCCATTCCTAAAATCAGGAGGTTGCGCATACACATCATGGCTTGTACCCCATACTGGATTTTTCCTCCAGAAACTTGTCCAATCCCCTTTTAAAGGCGTCTAGGCTAGACGCCAGCACCACATCCTGTGGCAAGGAGTTCCACAGACCGACCACACGCTGAGTAAAGAAATATTTTCTTTTGTCTATCCTAACCCGCCCAACACTCAATTTTAGTGGATGTCCCCTGGTTCTGGTATTATGTGAGAGTGTAAAGAGCATCTCCCTATCCACTCTGTCCATTCCCTGCATAATTTTGTATGTCTCAATCATGTCCCCCCTCAAGCGTCTCTTTTCTAGGCTGAAGAGGCCCAAACGCCGTAGCCTTTCCTCATAAGGAAGGTGCCCCAGCCCCGTAATCATCTTAGTCGCTCTCTTTTGCACCTTTTCCATTTCCACTGTGTCTTTTTTGAGATGCGGCGACCAGAACTGGACACAATACTCCAGGTGTGGCCTTACCATAGATTTGTACAACGGCATTATAATACTAGCCGTTTTGTTCTCAATACCCTTCCTAATGATCCCAAGCATAGAATTGGCCTTCTTCACTGCCGCCGCACATTGGGTCGACACTTTCATCGACCTGTCAACCACCACCACCCAAGATCTCTCTCCTGATCTGTCACAGACAGCTCAGAACCCATCAGCCTATATCTAAAGTTTTGATTTTTTGCCCCAATGTGCATGACTTTACACTTACTGACATTGAAGCGCATCTGCCATTTTGCTGCCCATTCTGCCAGTCTGGAGAGATCCTTCTGGAGCTCCTCACAATCACTTCTGGTCTTTACCACTCGGAAAAGTTTGGTGTCGTCTGCAAACTTAGCCACTTCACTGCTCAACCCTGTCTCCAGGTCATTTATGAAGAGGTTGAAAAGCACTGGTCCCAGGACAGATCCTTGGGGCTCACCACTTTTCACCTCTCTCCATAGTTTATTCTACTATTCTCTCTAATTATTCTATTCTAATAGTATTCTATTCTATTATTCTCTCTAATAGTTTATTCTACTATTTAGAGATAAGAAAATAAAATGCACTGTATACATGGACTATGAAGTATGCTTCATGTTCTAGCTTCATGTGTAATTGTAATAAATTCCTAAGACTAATTACTGTCCGGGCACTGTCGAATAATAAGAGGCAGTCTTGGGAAAGCAACCTACAGTCCTCTGCACCTGCAGTATGCCTTCCTTGCCACTGGTGAGAGAAGTGATGCAACATAGCCAGCTCCTGAAAACTTCATTTTCTTCATGGTGTGCCATGCTGCTCCCAACCAGAACAGTCACTCAAGCAGTTGTTTGACACATGATGGAGAGGGAAGTGGATAGGACAGTCGCAGTGGCTACCGGAGGCGATTTGGACTCTGTCACTATCCAGTGCATTAAAAGATGCTGATATTTCTCATGGGCTTCTACATCAAATTACAGGCAGATCAACCAGAACCAAATAATTCTGGAGCTATTTTTGGGGTGGGGGTGGGGGGGGGGTTCTGTTGATGTTGATAAACTAATAATATTGAAGCAGTTCTTGTGTGGAGGCTGTAGAGTATTTTGATGATGTGAACTTTGAAATTCAGATTCTCAAGTTGGTGTCTCGGGTCAGAGATGACAACATTTTTGGACCTGATTGTCTTCCCCCCCCTCCCCACCGCATACGCACAATTCCTGTTTTAATCAAGAAAAAACTTATGGATGCACTAATGATGCATCTGGCTTGACTCTCGGAAACAACATTCAGTCAAAGAATTGTCGAGATTTTTCACACTAGACGAGAACACTGAGACTCAGGATACTGCACACACAGGGATGTCATGCACTTCTTTCTGTGCTGCGACATGCAGTTGTAGCTGCAAGTTTGCCAAGTGTGGGTCGTATTTATGCCTCAGTGGGATACTGCTGGAAACCGTATGGAATATAGCCTTAAAGTTCATGATGGAAGAAAGCTGGCCTATATACATGTAATAAAATGGAATTTACAGGGTGTCCCACATTATCTATGGAGGTTCCATTCTAGGCTTTCCCATGGATAACGAAACCACAGATTATGAAATCTGTGGGACTCAGGCCCTCTAATCCTCCAGAAGCAACTAGACTGGTGCTCCAGTTGCCTCCACAGGATGTTCTGAGGGCTCGAGAGGCCGCATGTGACCTCCCTGGCCCTCAGAATGCCTTCTAAGGCCTTTAGGAGGCCTTAGAACAGCCATTTTCAACCACTGTGCCATGGCACACTGGTGTGCCGTGGGTGGTCTACAGGTGTGCTGCTGGAGTTTGGGGGAGGTTCATTTATTAGTAGGGCCACTGGGAGATGCAAGCCCCTATTGTCAGTGCAGCATGCCTTGTCAATTGTCAAAAAACTATGGTGTACCTTGACAATTTTAATGCCTTTTCAGTGTGCCATGAGATGAAAAAGGTTGAAAATCACTGCCTTAGAAGGTAACTAGTGGCTTTGGGGGAAAACTGGAAGAGACGTTTAGAAGCCTTAAAAGGCTTTCAGAGGCAAAACCCTCCCCAGCCCTCCAAAGGTCTTTTAAGGCATTTAAATGTCACTTTCAGTTTTCCCCCAAACCAGAAATTACCTTCTAAGGCCTCCCAAAGGTCTCACAACAGCCTCCAGAGAGGGTCGGAGCAGAGCTCCCGTCACCTCTGGTTGATCCATGAGGGGCCAATCCTGCCAGTTTGGGACTTACAGATGATCAAATCTGCAGGTAACACGGGCCCACTGTAATGCATATCATCTCTTTGAGGTTGTTTTTTTCAGTATTGTATAAATGCATGCATGCACATTGGTAATGTGGAGAAGAAGAAAAGGCACAAATGAATTGAAGGAAATAAAAGCCAGAGCAAACTATACAAGTTGCAATTCTAGAATTAATTTTAAAAGTTTGTTTAGTTATACTAGAATTTACAGTCCACACCTATCCAATGCTGGCACAGCAGGGCCGCTGGGCCCACGCTGCATCTAGAACTGGATTTGTGCAGGCCAGAGGTCTCCTTGGGGTAAAGGAACATTTGTTTCCTTACCGATTGTTGAGCCCTAACCTGCTCAATGGGGCTACTTTGATCCACGCAAGCTGAATTGCTGGTGCAGAACTGCATAACACCGTGTAGGGCTTTTAGGCCCGGTTTCAAATACTGCGGAGGCATGCTCCACCATTCCACCCCTCCCCACCCTTTCCCACCCTGAACACTCCCTCCCTGCCTCCGGAATGCCCTCCTCCCATTTCCACACCATCAGGTGCAGCACTCACCTGCCCCTACCATCAGTTAGGATGCAGTGCCTGCAGGATAGCGCAGGCCTTCTCATTGGCACTGCTTACTCCCAGGGTGTTGAAAAGCACTTAACCAGTTACAGATCTGGCCGCTGTAGTACCTGGGGCTATGCCTGCAACATATTGCCCCCCCCACAACATGCTGCCCCCACATACTTACCCGATTGGATAAGAGCCTCATGTGACCTTCCTCCTGGCTCTCCAAAAGTGGAAAACCGGAAGTATTGTTAAGGGTACTCCAAGTGCCTCATGTTCATACTGGGCTTCTCCTGCTCCCAAGAATGGCTCCAGAGGGTGGGCGGACAGAGTCGGCAGCAGTGGCGTTTAGGTGGGGTCGGCACCATGGCAGGTGCAAAGGTGCTACCCCATAGGTCCCAATGTGGCGCCTGGCGCTTCTTCCCTTCTGCCAACCCTCCACCACTATATTTTAAAGAGTTTTTACGACATCCAGTGCAGCGCTGGTGCTCTCATACAGTAGGATTGGGCTGAATAGGAAGAATGAAACAAAAGGCAGAGAGAACCCAAGGAACAAAAAAGGAAGCAAAAGGAAAAAATTTTACTTATCCTTAACATATTCTATTTCAAGTCTATCATAGGTCTGAATTGGAATTATAATTTTCAGCACTTGATGATAATTCATTATAATTAAAACAGCTCACTGCAGCATGGATGCACCTGCTTCTATGAATGTAAAGCTTCCCTTGGACTTTGCTTCTTTAAGTCTTCCTGTGCTTAAAGAGGCTGCCTACAGGAATTTCAGTCATGTAATTCTAGAAGGTTATTGAAATGTTTAATGTTATAAGCCATTAAATACCCTCAGATTCTTTTTTTGCTGATAGCGCCACAAAACGTATCATCCATTTTGAAACTAATTAGGTAAGTTACAAAAACTGTCAAATCCTGAAACATTGCAAAAAAACAACCATCACACAACTTTACAGCTGTAAAAACAAAATAATGTGTGACTTTTAAAAACAACCTGATTTTTGTGTAATAACATTAGTTGAGATAATCCCAGCGTTCTGCTTGTCTTTTGTGTTAGATATGAGCTCCTGAGACGTAAAATCCAGCAGCCACTTGCATCAAATCCCCCTGAAGATTTAAATCTCTGGCACAATATTTATTCAGGAACTCAGTGGTTTTATGAAGATAAGGGTCTTAGCAGGTGAGATTACAAAAACTATAAAAACAAATGCTGGCATTTTGTATCGCCTGTGCTTAATAGTTCAAAGTGTTCCTTGTGTCTCTGTGTTTTCAACATGTTAATTATGTAATGAA
This sequence comes from Tiliqua scincoides, assembly GCF_035046505.1. NCBI lineage: Eukaryota > Metazoa > Chordata > Lepidosauria > Squamata > Scincidae > Tiliqua > Tiliqua scincoides. The sequence continues at coordinate 253,888,409 of NC_089821.1, forward strand.
ATATTTTCTGCCCTCTCCTTTGGCATTAGCCATTATTAATGTACCTGATTTTATTGCAGGCTTGTCACTTCTGCATCTTGCGTGCAATTCCTTTCTGTTTTTAAAGAATGCCATATTCAGGAAAGTGAACTTTGGGCTATCGGGATACTAGGGATGTCATTTACACAGATGTAAAAGTTGTAAATTAGATTACAAAATTAAATTAGAACTGTGATGCCCATAGGGGGCATCAGCCCAGGGGGATCATCAGTGTAAATCAGTTATGAATATACTCTGTGGTTCAGTGGAACTTGGAAGCTATTAGAGGTTCCTCAATGAAACTATGAGCTCAAGCTATACCTTATATTCATCATGTGTAGTCTTTCCCCTCTCCTCATCCTACTTTTTCTTTTCTTTTTTTAAACGTATAGATGTCTTAATCATCATTGATTCATCTCTTGTTCATGGGAAGGCTTCTCCAATGTGAGAAGAGGATGATACGGCTCCTTTACCGCCTTGTTGTTTATATTATTAATGCTAATATTAGTATTTATATGCCAGTGTCTGTGTTCATTGCACTGTAAAGAATAGCATCATCCAAGAACACTGGGTTAATATGTTTGACTGGAATCCAGATGAGGATGGATACAGTTATAACGGGATGTCAAACTTCAGATCAGTTGGGTTCCCAAAAGAGGGGAAAGCGCCATTGAATCAACTTCATATCCAAAAGCTGGCAGCTTGCCATTGCTGTAATTGCATCTTGAATTGAGCTGTAATCCCTTGCTACTTTAGAAAACAGTAACAGTTTCACACAACATTTTATTTTGTTTATTGTTATCATTCTAGTGACCAGATATTTCAAGCAAACGTCTAACACTTTCTCCCTGGATATGAAACAACACAAAACTTTCAAAGTCCCAACCTTCTTTGGTTGGTGGGATAATGATGCATGCTTAGCATGCCCAAATTCTTTCAAATATCATGTTTTCTTATTTCTTTTATATGATCATTATATTGCTTGTATGGTTTTAGGTACACAACGTATGAGTACAAACTTGTCGTACATAATGAGGTAGGATACGCATCGAGTGAAGAGGTAGTTGCTACAACACTGGCAGGTTTCCCAAAGAAGGGGAGTAATGTCACGGCCCGAGCTCTTAACCATACTGCTGTAGAAGTGGAGTGGGCACCTCCAAGTAAGTGCTATTATTCCTACCATTTGTCCTTAATCAAACTGCTGATTTACGCTCATATATATCTCACCTGATTGCTCTACACCTAACTGGTAGATGTGTGAATTGACTCCATTGAAAAGTTTTTATACAGAGTGGTTTGAGAATTCTACTTGGGATGTTAGATATAAGGTAGTAGATGTATGGTAGACCATTCAAACATGCAAGTTATATTATGTTATTGTCGCCAAGTGAAGAATGTGCATATGTACCCTAGCTGAAAACCATCAGTTTTAACAGTCTGTTGCTCAGAAGAGCTGTGCAATCATTGTCTTCATCTATTTTAGAACTTAATGTTGTTGACATTATAAAAAACTGATCAGGACGATAATTCATATTCCAAGTATAATCAATGTGTGAAGGGGAGCAGGATCCTGCCCACTGTTTCTGTCCTTAGTTTTCATGTTGTTCTGTGCTAGCTTCCAGTCCATTCCTGGATCCTGGCACTCTCCTTCAGAGTCCTCTATGGCCTGTCCCCACCTTACATCTGTTCTCTCATATTCCATTACACTCCTACCCATGATCTTCGTTTCTTCAGTTTTACCATCTTCAGCTGCTGCTCCTGGTGGCTTAGTCTCCCTTGCTGCCCTAAGGCAGAACGTTCTCCCTGATCACCAGAGGGAGATGCCTGTCTCTGACATCTGTCAATTCCAGTACAAATCCCACATTTACCATGAAACCTTTGGCACTACCTTCTAGTCCCTTTGTCCCTTCCGGTCCCTTTGCAGCTGACCTTAAGTGCATGTACATGAAACTATCACATATGAAATCTTTACATATTTTTTTCTGTCTTTCTTGTTCTCCCATTCTTCTGTTGTCTCCTGTGTAAGAGAAACTCATAGACTAAATAGTCTCATCTAAACACTTTAAAAAGTTCCTGCACTATGTGCCTGCAGCATGTGCATTGATGGCACTATATAAGAAATAATAATTGTTTGCATGTGCATATGCTGTATACACACAGAGCTGATCAATGCATGGAGGATTGTGGTGGGAACAGCAGGCACTATTCTGCTCCCTCTCCTGCATTGATTATATGTGGTATATGAATGGCTGAAAAACCTCTTCTTTCTTACTTTTTGACCATATTCCCCAAGAACAGGTATAATTAGGGCTGCCAGGGTTTCAAGAACAGGTATAATTAGAGTTGCCAACTTTTTCTGGCAGGGCTCTTGTGTGCTGCTCAACAAACAATTGTCTAGTAAGTGAAGCTTTCCTCATCACTGCATCTCCATGCTGGGGAAAGCTTCTCTTTCTGAATTTCCACAGTTAAATTCCATCTTGTTACTCGGCTATTAAGATAAACCTGCCAGAAAAAAATTAAAGCTAAAAACAAACAAACTGGCAGCTCTGGCTGCAATTCAGACCTGAATATATTCATATAGTTCAGGGGTCTCCAAACTTTTTGGCACAAAAGTTGCACAGGAAGAGGGGGGAATGGATTTTGAAAAAGCATCAATCAGCCTGCGACACAAATCATAAACTTTTTTGTCTCAGTTTCTGCTTTGTTTAAGTTTAATGTAGACATTAACTTTATATTTATATCTCAGATCTTGCAGCATTAGTATATTCCTCATTCATCCACTAGAGGTGCTGAATGTAATGCAATGCAATGGAATTCATTACATTGCATTACATTCAGCATCTCTAGTGGCTAAATGAGGAATATACTGAGTATATACCATATTAATAATAATAATAATAAACTTTATTTTTATCCCGCCCTTCTCCCCAAAGGGACCCAGGGCGGCTTACAACATATTAAAAAAAAACAAATTAAAACATAATTTAACAGATAAAAACATATTAAAAACACATTAAGAGAAACCATAAAAACAGTAATCAGATAAAAGTCAGAATAAAAAGAGCATAAAACAGCAGTTCGAGGAGGAATCACGCCTGTAAAAAACTAAAAAATGTATAAAAGATGTTAAAAAGGCCATAGAGTCAGAAGGTTTGTGTAAACAACAAGGTCTTCAGGCCTCGCCGAAAGGTCTCGAGGGAGGGAGCCATTCTCAAGTCCAGGGGAAGGGAGTTCCATAGCGTTGGTGCCACTACTGAGAAGGCCCTATTTCTTGCCACCGCCCCACGTACCTCCCTAGGCGGCGGCACATGTAAAAAGGCCTTCTCTGATGACCTGAGAGGACATTCAGCTGCTAGAATTGTTGAATGTAATGGAATAATTTCTTTCCATTACATTGCATTACGTTCAGCACTTCTAGTGGATGAATGCGGTATATACCCATTCTGGCAAACCCAGAAGAGCATCTTTTGAACTATTTTTAGCTCTGCAACGCTGGGAACCTTGTGGGTCGGATAAAATCCCCTGGAGGGCCAGATGTGGCCTCAGGCCCTGGATAGGAGACCCCTGTTGAAATTCTTGACATCCACAATAAGGGAGTATTGCAGTCTTATCCTTTTCACAGTATGTGGTATCAAGATGTGCTAATGTGAGCATTGCTGATAGTAGGCTCCAAAATGGTGCAAGTAGTACATTTAGTACAGGAGTATATGTAGGATCCAAAATAGTTCCAGTGAGTGTCCAAAGCAGGATCTAAAGCAGACAATACAGCCTGACTCAGTATAAGGCAGCTTTATATATTCATAGCGAAGAGAGTTAAGCTTAATAGATTGCAGAGAAGCTGTGAGTTCATCCCATGATCTAGGTTCTGTTTGTGTTGGAAGCTGCTGAAATGTTTGTATCTCAGAAAACCAGGGCAGAGTTTCAGATCTGTTGGTGGTTGCCGTAACGGTTCATGAAGTCTGTCTTTCTGTTCAAACTGCTTTTCTGGGTTTCCAGTACAATCATTCATGCATTTTGTGCTTATGTGAATGTACCCATTTGTGCTGTGTCATCATAAAAGAAACATATCCATTTAATCTAGATTATCTGCCCATCAAAGCAGTGGGTTAATTCTTCAATATGTACATGCAAATCTGCCTGTAAGCACTTGCTGGTGACTCTCAGCAAATATAGGCTCCTTATTTTATAATTGGATGCCTGAAGTAAGCATGCTTATAAAAACTGACAAACCTAATAGATCTGAAGCAGGCTGCTGAAGTTTCATTACTTTAGTAATCTGAACCTCTGACCTTCTAGATAGAGGTAATGCAATCTGGCTTCATTTTCATTCTTACTGCAGAAATTTCCTAGATATCTGTTTATGAATGCAAAGGTTAAACATCAAGTGAGGGTCATTAGAGCAAACCCTCGTTTATTCTCTCATTGCTGAAATGCATTACACTGGACAATCTGCCTTTCTCCAAATGTTTTTATTTTGTCACTTGTCCATAACAGTATAGACCCCCACTAAAATTACACTGCCATGGTAAATGGAAATAGAAGCACTATTTGGACAATGTATATAGGGATAGCAATGCAAAGACAGGATTGGGAGGGTGAAAATGAACCAAACTTTGCCTTTGGGTCTCACCTCACCCTATCCATGTCTTTCTCGAAGCAGAGTTCCCACTCCCAGGCAAGTGCTTACTTATGTACAGGTTGTATGTGCATAAGCTCTTTTCATATCCGTGGGAAGATTGGGGTGGCAGGGGACACCAGTGAGTGCAGTACCACCACCCCCCATCCACGTATGTTGAAATCCCCATACTTTTTGCCTGAGAGCAAAATCTGCAGCACAATCCTATGCATACCTGCTTAGAAGTTCCATTAGGTTCAATGGGACTTTCTGCCAGATAAGTGTGTATAGAACAGCCTTACATAGGCTAAGTATAGACCTTAGGCTGAAATCCTATACATGCTTACCTGGGAGTAAGTCTCACTGAATTCATTGGGGGTTACTTGAGTTGACGTGCATAGGATTGAGCTGTTATGATGATACAAAAATTTATACTGGAGCAGCCCATCTAATTTCAGTTCACAGAATTTTTGTGAGTTAGGACCTAATCCTATTGGCCCAAGGAAACCAATTTGGGCAGTGCAGGCTTACTCCAGGCAAGGGAACAAATGTTCTCTTACCCAGAGAAGGCTTCCAGGACTGCTCCTCCCTTGAAGATGCAACACATGCTCTAGGGGCATGGCTGCATTGGTGATGTGTGTGTGTGTGGGGGGGGGGAATATAGGAATTAGTTGATTAAACTTCATGTGACTTGAGGATTGTTCCCCTGATGTTTCAAGTGCCTGACTTGTCTGATGTCTGGGAATGCAGATTCCACCCTGCAGCTCAGTAATACATGCGCAAACCTATATTTTACTGCATGCACAATCCAGATTGTTTATCAAATTAAAACGATACAATTCTTGAAGCCGGCTTCTGCATGTGCTCTCCTGGCTGAACTTGGAAGAACAGTACAATGCAGTGATGTTTACATGTTATCTCTGCATGTGCAGGTGGTTTGCTCTTCTGAATAGGGGCAGTGGCGATCACTTGTTGGGTACATAAGTACCTAGAGACTGGTACCCCACAGATTGTGGGTTACCACGACAACTGTGCAGTGGTGTCATTAGGATTTGTGTCACCTGGTGCAGGAGGCCTGCGCGTCACCCCATGCAGTGGGTGCGGCAATGCTCCAGGTGGGTGTGGTGATGTACCGTTGCCCCGCCCCCACCAGTTTTTTGGCTGTACCTTTTGTTAGAACACAGATATTTCAATGTGGATTGTTTCATTGCATTCCGCATGAAATTACGCATTGGTTGATATATAACGAGATGGTATTATTCCTCCAAATTCTGATTTTAGTGATTTTGAAAACTTGTAGAGTCTCTCTCTCTCTCTCTCTCTCTCTCTCTCTCTCTCTCTCTCTCACTCACACACACACACACACACACACACACACACACACACACACCCGTGTCAACTTACTAACAACTTACTGCAGCAGTTCTCAAACTTTTAGCACTGGGACCCACTTTTTATAATGACAATCTGTCCAGGAGCCACTGGAAGCAATGTCATGGCCAAAAGTGACATCATCAAGCATATTAAAATAAATAATTATAAATAATTAAATTAAAATAAAGGAAAAATTAAATAAGGGGGAGCCAGTCCTGTTCCACCAAGTTAATCTACTCTGAAGTCAGTCCTATTGTGGTCAATGGAGATTACTCTCAGGAAAGTGTGGGTAGAATTGCAGCCTTTGAGCCCAAGCCTATGCATGTTTACTCTGAAGTAAGTCCCATAGTGGTCAATGGAGCTTACTCTGTAGTCTGCCTGCAATAACAACCCCCCAAAAAGAATCAGTGAGATTTCCAGCCCTCCCAGTGCCCAGTTTAAAGTTCTTCTATTTCAGGCATATCAATTCAAAGACCCACCTGGCTTTGCAAGTGCAAAATAGAAAACTTTCCCCTTACCATTCAAGCCTCTTTTTTGTTCTTTATAGGGGGGGGGGGAGGCTGCCTTCTGTTGCACTCCAGATCCATCAGATCAGGACCCTTCTGGTATCCTCAAATTCCCCTTTGCCTGGTCTGACCACCAGCCAAGGCACGTCTGCCTACTCGCGAGTAAGCGCGACTGTGCGGCTGCTTTGCTTTCCATAGACTGGGAGGGACGCAGTTTTTGGGGCTGAACTCATTGGATGAGGACCATTCTGATGTCCTTGGAGCCTCTCAGCCTGCCTCGACTAAGGCAAGTACGCCTACTTGCGAGCAAACGTGACCACGTGGTTTCGTTTTGGGCTCAGACTCACAGCTGGAAGGGGGGAGCTTCTCGGGTGTTTTTGGGGGGCTGCCTTCATTGGATCGGGACCATTGTGGTGTCGTTGGATTCCTCTCAGCCTGCCCTTTCCGATGGACTATGGCAAGTACGCCTATTCATGAGGAAACGCATGATACGGCTCACTTTCACTTTCCACAGGGCTCCATGCACTTTTTCCTTCCAGTTTTTTGACCATAACTTTTGAACAAAAGGAGCTATTTCAATTCAGTTTTTTGCATTGCACTCCGCTGGACATCCTGCAGCCAACAGTTTATGGCATGACAGGGTAGCTCCTAATGCCACGATGTTAGCGCGTCCTCCCCCCAGGGCGCATCACCCCCTGGCACACCACCTGGTGCGGCCCGCACCCCCCCGCACCTCCCTAGCGACACCAGTGCAACTGTGCACATGTCTCTTTGCATCAGGGTTATTGTGTAGAATGATATGACTTTTAAGAGAATATGTAGCTATCTTTTATCCGCTTAATATCAGAAACTGCATAAATATTCTTGTTTCTTTTGCTTCCACTGTGTATTTTTTTGTTTATTTTTATGAATACACCATGCAGCATTGCAAGATTTACAAGGCAATGTCGAGTACTACATCCTCTCCTGGAATGCCACCGTCCAGAATAAGTCCAGGACGATCCCAGCCAGTGAAAACTATGCTGTTATTGGTGAATTGCATCCTAACACAGACTATCAGATTTGGCTTCATGTTTTCAATGGGGCTCACAGCATCTCCAGTGAGGTGGTGCATGTGACTACATCAGACGGAGGTAGGTTTAGTAGTGGATGCAGCCTGGCTTAAAATCTGAGAATGAGACTGATTGATTTTTGTTAGGGGTTGAGATCAGTCATTCTTCCATTATGAAATTTCCGGTATAAAAGGAAAAAGGGCTAAAACGCTAAAATGCTTAAGTGCTGGTTGTCATCAAGTGGCTGATCAATAAAAGATCCCACTGAGACAGCAGCACAAAGCTCTAATAGCGGATATTAACCTACTTTGTTCTCATCCTGCCCTGTTTACTACTATCTGTGTCCATTCAGTTTGGAGCTGAGTCCTTGTCGATAAAAGAAAGGATTTAAAAAACAATTAATGGTTTTTGTTGTTTTTTTTTTAAAAAAAAAGATTTACTCTGTGTGCTTTTGACATGACAGTCAACAACAGGGCCGTTCCTGACTGGCCAAAAATGAAAGGTGCAAATCTAGCCTCTGAGAAAATTTTTCCCATGAGTCATTTCCAACTCAGTTAGCAAGAGGGGGAGGGAGGAGAGCAAGAAAGCAACTTGTGAATCTGAAATGTGTTTGGAATGGCCTTTCTAATCTTTTTGGCTTTATAAAGTCTCATTATAAACATTATAATATCATTACCTCAGAAGCAAGTGTTCCAGGTCATTAGCAAAGCACTTTAAGTGGGGATTGCATTTCCTCTGCCATGCCAAAGGTCAGTCCCCTTTTGTTTAGAAAATAGAACTCCTTGCCTGTACAATGCTTCAACTGGTTAAGATGGACCTACCAGATTTTATTTTTTTTAAATAAAGACCCTGCGCATAGCTATTTCTGACATGCTTAAATAATTTGTGTAATTTAACGCCAAGGAAGATTAAAAAAAAAATGTAAGGCTTCATCATTATCCTCAGTAATCAGCATTCAGAACCATTTACATAATAACAGTACTGCATCTTGCTTCACATTGCTCAAGTTACAAGGCTGAGAAAAGCAACGGATATGTCACGTTTGTAGTTTTTGCTTTAGAAACAAAATGGCTTTTGTCTTCCTTTTTTTTGTGAGGAATGAGGCCACACCAAATAAGTCTGGATAAGTACATGATTTATCATGGTATCCCACTGGTCACATTCCTCTGTAGTTGAAGCCGATGCTGGTGGTATAAAGCACTTCACCGCCCTCCCTCACCATTTCTGGCTGAGAATATAATAAGCCCATTTAAAGAGGAATACAGACAGTGATCACTTCATCAGAGGCGAACAGACAAGCAGCAGACCCTTTACTAAAACCCAATTCTAATCGGCGTTTGGTTAAACAAGTACTTTTACAGAGACAGCTGGAGTTTATTCAGTTTCTTCCTTTATTTCTAGAGCCGGAGGGCATGTTCCCTCCAGAGGTTGTCATCATCAACAGTACAGCTGTACGTGTCATCTGGACATCGCCTTCAAACCCAAATGGTGTTGTCACAGGGTATTCTGTCTATGTAAATAATAAGAAGTACAGGACTGGAATGAATGCACCAGGCTCTTTTCTTGTAGGAGATTTGTCACCATTCACTATTTATGACGTGCAGGTTAGAACAACATTTTTTTCTGCTATGTGCAATCTAGAATGGGAATATATTGCACAAATATGTGAATATGGATGTATGAACATAAACACATATCCGTGTGTTAGTGTGCGTACATGGTTCTGTGCTTATGTATGCACATCTGTGTGTGTGAGAGAATGAATCGTGCTGGTTCACTTAAATTTCAAGGACAAATTCTGTGTGTCTCCTATTCACACACACGTAAGCATATATCAGCGTGTCAATGCAATACATGTGTGAGAGAATCATGTGCCGACACAACTAGATTTGTACTGTATTTATAAATCATGGTATGCGTAAGTGCAATGGGCCTACAAGCAATGTTAATTTTTGTGCATGCATTTATTTTTATGGCTGGACAATATATTTATGTGGTTTCCTTGACTTTAAGAATATCAAAACTCCATTTCCTCTGATCTTGTGGTACTGAACCTACAATATGTATTACAAAGAGGCAAAGATCCTACTCTGACTCATTAAAACAAAATTGCAATTGTTTTAGAAACATCAGGCATGCATAATACATCAACCCATAGAAATAATGATATTGCATTCGTTAGCCTTTTATCATCTTTTCCCTCCTCCCTTCTTTTTGTGGAACAAGCTGATCTCAGCCAAGAAATTCTAGTCTTTTAAAAAATACTATTAATATTTAAAACCTTTCTTTTTTTTCCCTTTTCACCCTCTCCCCATTTTCCTTTCGCCTTAGGATCCTCCAAAATCTATATATTGTTTCCAGGAGCTATGAATCTAAGCTTAAGGAAAAGCTTAAACTATTTTTTAACCTAATTGAATTGCATTTTCCTCTTTTTTCCCAAAGTGTATTCCTTTAATTGCAACTTTCCCACTTTGCTTGTCTCACTCGGACTCAGCTTAGTTTGGATTATGTATGGGCAAATTGTAACAGTAATCATGTATACTTTGTCCTAAAATTTGCATCCAGTTACAACGTGCCATAAATAAACGTCACCTGGAGGCACACTATAATAGATTTCTATGTTCCAACCCCTTTGCAGCAGCAAGCCCCCCCATCCATGAATACACATATGACTTTCCCATTTCTACATGGACACACATTTGTCTTTTTTCAGCAGGAATGCAAATTCCAAGCACTATCACACTTTTGGGGCCTCCATATTAATTTACCATAGGTTCGGTATGTGACTTACAATATTAATTGGTTTGTTGTTCAGCTTCTCCTGTCTCAGCACCAACGTTTATGGCACTGGATTAGAAGGTAACAACCAAAAATTTAACTGAAACCCATTTTTAAAAAGAAAAAAATCTTGCCTTTCATGCTACATTTGCCCTGACCCAGCTCCTTATATTATCTAGATTTTGAGTCTTTCTTCCTGTTTATCATCATGTGTAGACATCTGTCTGTTGTACTTCGTGTATTGAATGACCTCCTTGTTGCTAATGTAAAGGTGACATTATTAGTCTTTCTCGGGATCTATTTAAAGTATTTCTAAGAACTGAGGGAATTATATTTTGTTTCTCATCTTCAGAGTTCATCAAACATTAATACATTGCTGTGAAAGCAAATTATTCCCTTTTAAAAAAAAGAAAAGAAAGGAAGTAGATTCAAAAAAGTAGTATGAATTAAGTCAGAGAAGTACCCAAATCCTAAACCTATTGCTTTGGAATACATTGCTGAGTTGAATCAGATGAATTTTTCAGCTAGTCCAACCTTTCACGTGGTCTCTTACCCATCCACTATCTCTGTTCCTCCTCTAACATACCTGCATATCTATGCAGGTGAGTCACATGTGAATATAGCTAATACACATAAAATTCAGCAAGTATATGTCAAAATCACATGATCAGGTTCCCCAGATTCCTGGTTCAGCAAGACTCCTGGTACAAAAGCTACAAAACATTTCTATTGGTAGTGTTTTCTGTGTCATGTATAGCCCAGCCATTTAAGAACAAGCAAATGAATTACATTAGTTGTTGTGGTATACAAAAGCTAGACTAGCACGTCACAAAGGATGATGATGCTTTATCTACTTTGCCTAGAATTCACAGCATAGCAAAATACATTTACTCCAGGAAATCTTTTGGATCATTATCTGAAGAGTTTGCAATAAGTAACAGCATTTACCAAAAACATTCATTGTAGTAGATGTCCCCACCACCATTTTTAATTCACTGGTGCAGGTGTGGACTTCTACTTTGACTTCAGTTATGTAGTAAGTAGTTAAAAGTTTCATTTTTGCTTCAATTCTAGGTTGAAGTGTGCACACTGTATGCTTGTACAAGGAGTAATGGAACCCAAATCACAACTGTGGAAGATGAGCCAAAGGAGTTATCAGCACCACAGATTCATGTCCTGGGTCCAAGGTATTAAAGTCTCTTTAGTTAAGAACCAGTGGTAAGGATAGATAGAATTATTTTGTGTTATTCAGGTTACCATACAGTTGATGTTTGCACAATGCTCTTAAAGAGGAAACTACTCCGCAATGAACATATGAAGCTGCCTTCTGCTGAGTCAGGCTATTAATCTGTCTAGTCCAGTGCTGTTTCTTTCCCATTTCTGTTACCTGAGATCCAGAAATTGGAGATGTCAAGATTTGAACCTGAGATTGTGTGCATGCAAAATATGCACACAATATGTGTGTGCACAATAAAATATGTGTGCATGCATGTTTCTTTCCCATTCCTATTACCTGAGATCCAGAAATTGGAGATGTCAAGATTTGAACCTGAGATTGTGTGCATGCAAAATATGTTCTACCATGGAACTATGAGCCTTCCTGGTCATTGACATCAGTGACCCTTCAACATGCTTGCAGGCATTAGATCAGGGGTATCAAACTTGTTTCACACCGAGGGCCAAATGGCATCCATGATGCCTACTGAGGGCTGGAAGTGATGTCGTTAGGCAGAAAGTATTGTCATTAAACAGGTCATAACCAAAAATAAGCACTTTTTCTCACTTAGGAATTCATTAGCTGCAAATGACAGAAGAGAAAATACATGATCTTTATCATATGTCAAGATATGTCCCAATTTTTGTGTGGGCTGTCCTTTCAGCAGTAACACCTCAGCACTGCTCTGCAGCTGAGAGCCTGAGGGCCGGATAAAAAGCTTCCACGGGCCGCATCCAGCCCCCGGGCCTTATGTTTAACATCCCTGCATTTCTTCAGGCTGATTGTGAGTCCAAAATCTTGGCAGGCCTTGCTAAAACAATCCATGAGCTGCTGGAGTTCTTTGGCAGAGTGGGTTGCGACAGCTGCATCGTCGGCAAAGAGGAAGTCACGCAGACATTTCAGCTGGACTTTGGACTTTGCTCTCAGTCTGGAGAGGTTGAAGAGCTTTCCATCTGATCTGGTCCGGAGATAGATGCCTTCTGTTGCAGTTCCAAAGGCCTGCTTCAGCAGGACAGCGAAGAAAATCCTAAACAAGTTTGGTGCAAGAACACAGCCCTGCTTCACTCTGCTTCGGATGTCAAAGGGGTCTGATGTGGAGCCATCGAAGACCACAGTGCCCTTCATGTCCTTGTGGAAAGATCTGATGATGCTGAGGAGCCTGGGTGGACATCCGATCTTGGGGAGAATCTTGAAGAGGCCGTCTCTGCTGACCAGGTCGAAAGCCTTCGTGAGATCTATGAAGGCTATAAAGAGTGGCTGTCATTGTTCCCTGCATTTCTCCTGCAGTTGTCTAAGGGAGAATACTATATCAGTGGTGGACCTGTTGGCTCGGAATCCACACTGTGATTCTGGATAAATGCTTTCTGCAAGTACTGGAGCCTCTTTAGTGCAACTCGGGCAAACAATTTTCCTACAACGCTAAGGAGAGAGATGCCACGGTAGTTGTTGCAGTCACCCCTGTCGTCTTTGTTCTTGTACAGCATGATGATGTTTGCATCCCTCATGTCTTGAGGTACTTCACCTTCTCTCCAGCAGAGACAAAGGATTTCATGCAGCTCAGTGACGATGATCTCTTTGCAGCACTTTAGGACTTTAGCAGGGCTGCTGTCTTTTCCTGGTGCCTTGCCAAAGGCAAGGGAGTCCAGGGCCACGTGAAGTTCTTCTAGGGTTGGTTCACTGTCAAGCTCCTCCAGCACAGGCAGGCACTCAGTGTTGTTCAGCGCTTCTTCGGTGACTACATTTTCTCTGGAATATAGCTCAGAGTAATGCTGCACCCAGCGTTCCATCTGCTGCACCCGATCCTGGATGACCTCGCCTGTGGCAGACTTCAGAGGGGCAATTTTCTTCTGCGTTGGACCTAGGGCCTGCTTGATACCGTCATACATCCCCTTGATGTTGCCCGTGTCAGCTGCTATCTGTATCTGGGAGCAGAGCTGGAGCCAGTAGTCGTTAGCACATCTCCTGGCAGTCTGCTGGACTTTGCTGCGAGCAGCTCGGAGGACCTGCAGGTTGCGCTCACTGGGACAGGCCTTGTATGCTGCTTGAGCTCTCCTCTTTTCCTCAATGACTGGTGTCAACTCCTCAGAGTGGGCTTCAAACCAGTCTGCCGTCTTGTTGGTCTTCTTGCCAAATATGGACAAGGCATTGTTGTAATGGCATTCTTGAAATGTTCTCATCTGTTGGATGCGTTTGCGTTGGCCGGGCCTGGAAGAGATTCCTCAAGCACTCATGCAAATTCCTCCACTTTTCTCTGATCCCGGGTCCTGCTGGTATCATTGTGAGGTCTTCCTTCCTTTTTCGTGTGGTACAGTCGCTTTGTTCGCAGTTTCACTCTGCTGCACACCAGGGAGTGGTCAGTATCGCAGGCAGCACCCTGATAGCTGTGTGTGATCTAGATGCTGGGAAGGCTGGAGCGTCTGGTGAGAATCAGGTCGAGCTGGTGCCAGTGCTTTGATCTTGGGTGTCTCCAAGAGACTCTATGTTGGGGCTTCGTGTTGAAGAATGTGTTGCTGACACAGAGACCGTGATGACAGCAAAACTCTAGCAGGCGTTGGCCATTTTCATTCATTTTCCCAGTGCCGAACTGACCTAAGCAAGTGGGCCACGAACTGTTATCAGCACCAACTCTAGCATTGAAATCGCAGAGGATGAACAATGGCTCTTTTACGGGGATCTTCTTGATAGTGGTGGCCAGGTCATCATAGAATTTGTCTTTGGCTTCTGCTGGAGATGACAGAGTCGGTGCATAAGCACTGATGAGAGTGACAGGTCCTGCTGATGACTGGAGCTGCAGGGACAAAATTCTTTCACTTTCCACAGTAGGTGAGATGATTGATTCCAGCAGGGTATTTCTGACTGCAAAGCCAACACCATGTTCCCTGGTTTCGTTTGGTGGTTTTCCCTACCAGAAAAATGAGAAACTTCTCTCCTTGACAGATCCGGAATCTGGCAGCCTCGTCTCTTGAAGGGCGACGATATCCATGCAGTCTGCTCAGCTCCATGTCGATGACAGCTGTTTTGCGTGCGTCGTCTATTTCTTGCAGGTCATCAGAGAAGCCAGGTGTCATTGTCCTTACGTTCCAGGTGCCCAGCTTTAGGGCAGGAGTTTTCTGTTTTCTGTTGCATGGTACAGAGTTGTCGATCCGCTTGTCGGTTTTCACCCTAAACCCCACGCGCCTCGTGAGGTTAACGGACCGTGGCGAGGCAACACCGTACTGGCTGGGGACTGCCCAGCTTAAGGCTACCCAATGAGATGCAATGATCTCTCCCACCGTCAGAAGCAGCCCCTGGCGCCATGCTCTATGCCAATCGAGTGAAGACTTATAACCGGTAAACTGCTGCTTCCCGTGTTGTGCCGATGCCGTATGGCGAAGTTGGAGTGTCCTCTCCAGTGCGCGAAGCCTGGGTAAAGAAGGTATGGAGGATAGGCTGTTACCCATGCAGCAAATCCCCCCTCTCCACGTCGCTGGAATGGTCCAACGGAAAGGCAGAAGCCAATACGGTTGGTTCCAGCGGCGTCGCAGGAGTTGCCAGAGTGTGACTGTGTACAGCCACGAACTGCCTCAGGGACTCTGGCTCCTGATTTTGCCTCGAGGTTGACTCCTGAAGCCTTTTCTACAACTGGATGTAGCCACAAGGCAGTGGAGGTTTGAGGTCAGAGTTTCCTTCTCTCAGATGAGCTGCCTTCCCAGGCTGACGAGTCCCATCTACCTGGTGGCTGTTTGGTCGCCTCTTATGACATGTACAGCCAAACTGAGAGCCTGTTCTTATCCCCAGCCCCCAGGGGATGACGCAGGAGTGGAGGAGCAGAAAGGGAAATTGTGGGGAATACCCACATACCCATAACCCCCTCTCTTCCCCCTCCCCCCTCTGCAATCCTCCATTTGCCTCAACCCTGCTCTCCCTCTGCAATTCCCAGATACCCATAACCCCCTCTCTTCCCCCTTCCACCTCTGCATACCTCTGGGAATTGCAGAGGGAGAGCAGCACCCCAAATATACCCAGGAATTTGTGTAACGTTTAAGGAAGCAAAATGTGTGTTGGCTTGTAGAATTGATGCTGTAGCCCTTTGGCATAGCTAAGGCCTTGGATCTTTCAAGGTAAAGTGGAGTTGCTGGGGGCATCCATAGGCCTCCCTGCTCCAAGAACTTGCTGTTAACAAGATCATCATTAACTGGCATGTTCTGTCTGAAAATAGTTTACTGTTGTTTTTTTTTAATTTAGATTTTTATCCCACTGTTTGGCCTCTGGTGAGGTCTCCAAGGCAACATGCATCAAAAGTCCACAAATACAGTAACATGAAATCAGAAGCTCTTGTTTCTTTTGTGTCTTTCTCCTCCTCACAGGTAATTGTGCCCCATGACCACTGTAAGGGGAGGAAAAGTGACAGGTGGAGGTGGAAATGGTGGTTTGCTAGCCTCTCCCGCCCCCCCACTATTGATGATCAAGAATCTGGCTCAAAATCTGAATGGGGTATCTTCAGCACTTACTGCTCGAGTATAGCAGCTCATATGTTACATGTTTGCATGGTGTGTCAGTATGGTGATGACTCCTAGGGCCAAAACAACATTGTGGGGAAGAGCAGGTACACATGTGAAATCCCTGTTCAGTGCAGCCCCGCTTTAAACCCCTTGTGAATTTCAGCTCTACACTCAAGGAACACCTTGGGAGCTACTACAGCAGCAAGGGACTGGGGGGCCTGGCAGAGATATTGTTTGATTTGAGTGCTTAGCTTTTGATAGTTTTTTTTTTCCTAGCAGAAATTACATCACATAGAATTGCATGTACATTAGGTCAGGAATACTTGTACAAACTAGCAAAACTGTGATATCTTCATTGAAACCCAGACCTTGTGCATCTCTACTGTACTTGCACATCGGTGCATTTTTGATCTTGTATTCCTTCCTTCATCTTTCTGTACGCAGCTTTTTTTTTTTCCTTTTCAAAACAGGTGCCGGACTGGAAGAACAGCTGAGTGGTGACAAATACAGTCATTCTTTTCCTAAAAAGATCCATGAGTGCCAACATTTCCAAAAGAGAGTCTATAACTAACGGGCATCCAATGCCAAGACATTTATCAAAATTATAGCAACAATGAAATAGTTAGTCTCTTGAATGCATGTTATTGTTGATGGGATTTTATTACACTCCTGGCAGAGATTGGTACTTACTCTGTTTCTTGTGAGGTAGAGACATCTCTTTTAAATAACTAAAAATCTAACATCTAAATCTTCAGAAGTATGCCAGCCAAATGGATATACTGCTTTGGTTTTTCAAAGGGGCTTTCATTTGCTCTTTATACCTCTTGTGTGTGAATTCTGCATTTGTCTGTGCAAAATATAATTGCTAGGTGAAATTAAGCTTGCTATTTTTCTGTCACGTAAACAGATCTAGTCAAAGCTTGTTTGATGATAAGAACTCAATTCGGGAGCCCATCTTTCCCCCTTGGCTTTCACTGATGTATGCTTTTGTCTGTAGCATGGCAAACACTTATGCATGTCGCTGCTATTATATACAAACTAAAAATGTCACAACACATGAATGCAAAGAGATCAGAACTATCTTCCAGATTTTATACTCTGCTCAGCAAGGAACAGACTTTCTCCATTTCCTTTCCTTACATGTCATATTATCATCAGCTGTTCTTATATCCCAAAAGAATACTAACTACTGATCGATTGCCCGGACATGTCTGGCTGTGGCCTACAAGTGCCCCGGGTAGTTCATTTATTTGCCACGGTGGATTTGCTAGAGTGGAATTTAATCAATAGCTAATTCATTAATTCTGGTCCTCGAGTATGTCGGGACTGAGCAGTATAAAAATGGCTGGCTGGCTTCAACTTTGATTGAAATATGACAAACACTACAGCTGACAGCTTCAGAAGGTGCTGGCCTGCATATGAATTTTTCTTATTTATCCTCCATCAAGGAAAAAGTTCAAGGGGAAACTAACAGATTATATAAGCAAGAGGGCATTTTAATACATATATGCCAATGGGGAATTGGTATGATTTCTAGAGGCTAGCCACTTGGGAGAACAGCAGTATGAGATACATTCAGTGGCTTGTTTTCTTCAGTGGGCAGGAGGTCTGGTCTAGAAGGTAGAGCCTCCGTCTGCCTGAAGATAACATCCACAAGATCGCCAGTTCGAGGCCACCGGCACCGTGCAACCTTGGAGCAGCTGACAAGCTGAAGCCGAGCCATTCCATCTGCTCTGAGCCTGGGAGGATGGAGGCCAGAATGTGAAGCCAGATCGGAATGAAACACCTTGAATGTAGTCGTTCTTGAAAGAAAGAACCTCCTTTGAAATTAATAAAGCCTGCCTATGTAAACCGCCTTGAATAAAGTCTTGAATAAAGACCAAGAAAGGCGGTATATAAATACCTGTTATTATTAAAAAAAAATTCCTGTTATTTTACTGGAACTACTGGAACTCTTCTGCTTCTGAATTTGTTTTTCTGTTTGTTGGATAAGCAGGCAGAATGACATTCAGAGGAATATCACAGAATGCTATAGTCACTGATCACAAACAGTTAGTTTAAAATGGACTTTCTAATGTATGGCATGTCAAACCTATACACTATGTGACCTATCAAGCTCTTTGCACTCCCAAAACCATGTAATCAACAGGTTTTTGCCATACCATCTGCTTCTATAGACCCCAGGAGGCAGCAAAATTAGTTTTATAGAATCCCTTGCTAGTTTAAGCATTTGCTATCCATGGAATGAGCCAGTGAGGGGCTTACTATGAATATGTGCAGTAGCCCCTTCCCCCTTTAATGATGCATAAGCACTAGGCCTGCCTCTGCCTTTCCTGAGTTCATTCCAATGCTATAATCAAGTGATCAAACTATCTCTGTGTTTAGTGCTTGTTGCAACAGATAAATGCTGAATGTGGGCAAGGTAAGGACAGGGCTGCAAGTACACCCGTAAAAAGTCCCACATGCATTCACTCTGCACAGGACAGCAAATGCCTAAAAAGGGCTCCTGTGGGCTTTCATTCATAACTGATGGGTTTGTTCTGGTTCCTGGAATCACAAGTTCTGCCGGCGTGGGATAAGTTAACATTAACTGTTAACGGGCAGCTCAGTTCTAATGGTGGCAGCACCACTGGGTGCAGTGGCACCAAAATGGCTACTACTCCAGTCAGCAGCACTGCTGGAGGTCTCCTCGGGGAAGGGAACCTCTTCCCCATGGAAAACCCCACAATGGGACTTCTCAAGTCTTTGCCAGATATTTTGAGACCCTCCATGTCAGGCTTTGCAGCCTGACACAGGGGATAGGATCTGGCCAAGCTGGGCTTTGGGGATCCCACCCCCACTTGCTCCCTAATGCTTCCCCTTACCGCCTCAAACTTTACCGCCACCCAGAGTGCTTCCTTTGCTCTGGGCGGCATCCGTCCAGCACTGGGCTGGCACCTGCACTCCCTGCACAGAGGTTGCCATAAATGTGCTTTACGGCATGTTTATGACACCCAGTGCCAGTGGTATGCTTGTACCACTGGCGCTGAAGAGCTCAGGATTGGGCTCTTGCCATCATGCACAAGTCAAAATGGTCCAGGGGATTAGTGTTGGGCTTGTATCAGAGGGACCTTGGTTCAAATGGATGAAACACAGATTCCAAAAGCCCTATACTGTAGTATAGTAATAGCGATACCTATATGTCATCCTCCACCATTTCCATTTCTTTAAAAGGTTTATTTCTCACCTTTCAAACCACCAGTTTCCCAAGGCAGTTAGCAATCATTTGAACTTGCTGCTGCCATAAATACAAATGTGTTTTTTTCCCCTGTGAAGATAGGAAGATCTCAATCTCTAAAGCACATGCACGCACCCACACACATGGGTGTTTGTGAACATACATTCTGTGATCATGAGTTGTAAGAATAACCACCAAATTAATGGAAACTTATACGTTATACCAGACCTGCAGAACTTGTGTTTCCGGGAGCCAAAACACACCCAAAAATGTAAGTGGAAAAACAACTGGGGTTTTTTTGGGGGGGGATGTCAGCATAAACGAACAGGATAGATATTGGCTTCCTGTAGTCTGTATCCTATGCTCTGTGGTAGGAATGTGCAGGGGGTGGCAGAGGTGCCATTTTCTGCTCTTTTCCATGGTTTCTTATGGTGTTACTCCTACCTGTGCCAGATCTCTTGAAGGTGTAGCATTTTTCTAGCATTGGGTGTACGTCCACTGTCTGAAGAAAGGTTAGGAAAGGGTGTACGTCGACTCCTCCTTGTCACTCCCACATCCCTCCAACATCACATCCCAGTCTTCTCCCTGTTTTGACCTCTTTGCCAGCAGAGTTGCGTTGTTGTCCATAATATCCAAGCTACATAATGATGGTGTTTTTCCAGTGTCGCGCTGTCATCCACTGGCAGGGCTGTTGTAGCCCCAGAATTTACGGTATGGAGATACAGTGGCATATCTCAAGGATACGATTGGGCCTTTAAGGTCTTTCTTTCTGTATTGTTTTACATGTTTGTCAGTAATGTCATTCATAAGTAAGGATTTTTTCCCCTTCAGCTGAGTATGCAGTGAATATAAAATAGGCATCTACAGAGCGTGGCATTAATTCAGCAAGTCAAATGAAGACTTCAGAATAATAATGGTGACTCTACAAGTAACCTGTGAAGTTATAACTTCACAGGTGACATTAATTCTTTCTCTACAGGTTGTTATTATTGTGGATTCCTCAGTTTATACCTCGAGGTAGTGAAATAATAGTTCACTGTGTTACTTTTAGTCTGTAAAAATGTCAAAGTTTATCTGAGCTGCTTCTGTCTGAACGTAACTCTCTACATTTTAAATGAATGCTAATTTATAATGTCACTACATATTCTGACAGTGACCATGTAAAAAGCTATAGAGTTTTCTAAAACTTATATTGGAAATCGCACACAGGATGCTGCTGAGCCAAAGTTAAGCACTGTTAAGTTCTACTCCTTCAATGGGAGAGATTTGAGCATATGCTCATCCCATTGAACCAACAGGAGCTTGACACTCACCGACCCCTGTTGTAGTCTGATTATTATGGACCTGTGTAGCTGGTGGGTACGTAGATGTACCTAATAGCTGAAAATGTCTTCTAATCGTAGCTAACCTTCTGGGGCAAATACTCATAGCAAGCTGGGAGACAAGGAATTGGTAATAAACAGAAAAGGCAAAGAGTTAGTTCCCTCTTTTCACAGATTGTAGTCCCAATCAAGATTCTGTTCCACAACTGGTATTTTTAAAATAAGAAAGAAAAATTGGGCTATAAGGCAGCTTCATATGATCATATACAATATATTCATATGTATCCCAATGAAATTTTTTATTTTCTGTGTGTGACTGCTTTAAATTCTGGCGCTTTAGTTCTCTAGTTCTTTATAGTCTGGCCAGTTTTTTTCCCCCCATAAGGCAATTTTAAGGGAAAATTGGCTTGTAATCTAAACCTTGTGCATAATGAACATAAGTTCTTCTCTTCACAGTGTGCAAAGTTAGGATGCAACCTTCTGCATGATTCACTGAATCATTTCATAGATGTGTTTACAAAGGATCTCACTGACATGCATGGGGAAAAAAATGAGGACAAGGAAAAAAAACTATAGGGGTTTTCATTCTCTAATTTTGAAATTCACCAGCTTCAATTTCCATCCACAATATATTTTTTTTTCCTTCTCACATCACAGAACTCAGAGCTACGTTGGCACACATTCACCCCCAAAAGAGTTATGTTTGTGGAAACTGAAAACAATTGTGAAAAATTATTGTAATCATACTGGAGTTTTCATTTTGGCTAAATTTTAGAATCTTTCTTCAACATACGTCAAGGTCTACTGCATGTCATGGTCTTCATCTCCACCCTTCTGCCAAAGAATGAATCATATTTTTAGTGTTACATAATGATCAATCGCAAGAAGAGATCCTTAATTCTGGCATGTTCAATTTTCCATTCCATTGCAACAAAGTTAAAAGGATACCTGTAATGAATTTGATTTTTAGGAGAAGATGAACTAGAAATTTATATGTGATATGAGTTGTCCTGCACATTAATGTTTCTTGTTGCTGTAGATCCCTTCAAATTAACTGGGCATCACCAGGCCAGCCTAATGGCATTATCTTAGGATATGATCTGTTGCGTAAAGCTCGACGATGGTGTGCTGTGGCTCAGCAACTATCCATTCAGCAGAGTGGAGGGGCATGTCTATCCTTGGAATGTGATATCAGTGAAAACATCTGTGGAGGCCTGTGCTATAATCCACAGCTTAAGGTAACATACAATGTCATGCTTGTTTTTATCTTTAACGAACTAAACAGTTCAGAACTTGGGTATCTAAAGGAATGCCTTCTCCTATGTGAACTTGCCTAAGGATCTACTTCAGAGGTGTAGCTACTACAGACATGCTCTTTCTTCCAGTGGTACCCAGACTATGGAATATACTTCCTAGCTATATTCATTAGAAGCTAATTTTTTGATGCTGATTTAAACATTTTCTGTTCACTCAAGTTTTTGATAGCACCTGACTCATGTTTAGTTTTCTGCCATTTGCTTCTCCTCATTCATTAATCAGTTTGAGACTTTTCTCCACTGTCAGATTTTCAAATTTTCTTTTAACTATTTTAGAATGTTATTTGGTGAACAGCTTTCAGCTAGGTGAAGCTATTGTGTAGCTAATAGTTCTTCAGCCTTGGGGTCAGGACCCTATTGGGGTCACGAAGCCTCTGTTGTGGGGTTGTGGCAACTTAGGAAAATAAAATAGTTTGAAGACCACTGGACTAGAGCACCACCATGTAAAGGGGGAGGCATCCGGTGTGCCCGTCCAGGTACAAGGAGATTATGCCCCAGCCCTGCTCAGGTTCTTAGCAATTTTGCTAAAATAGCTTTAACTAGTGCCAGGTTTCATGGTAACTTTTTCTGGTCTCTCAAATAAGTATATCTGGTTAGAGTGAACAGTGCTGAGAGGGCATTACAAGGGCAGGGAGTGGGCGGTGATGGGGTGGGGGGGATAGGGTCCTGGGAGGGGGTGCAGGATTGATAGTGGGGTCCCCAGTCTCATTATTTATTTATTCATATATTTGGGATTGTGGCATGAAAAAAAGTTGAAGACAAGTGTAGCTTATTTATTGTGTATGTGTGTATTGTAACATTGCTTTATTAAATTAATACCTTCTAGTATAGTAGTTGAGCTGTGAACTGGAGGTTTCTGGGCAATCTACTAATTTGTCAGACCTCCAGCTATAAAGTAGGGATAATATTGCCCTACCTGATAGGATGCTGAATTGGTGCAATTTTCTGAATGAGATGTTGATGCTAGCATACCATTGCTTAGGTCCAATTTACAAAATGAAGCAGAAAAACGTGGTAAAGCAGACTGTACCACCTCAGAGAGGGGGTGCCATTTTTGACTTCTATTGTTTTTGAAATTATCTTATGTATAAAACTAATACACTAAAATGTAGGTATGCTGAAAGACAAAAATTGTTGTGTTAGCTTTTCATTTTTGTTTGATTTGTTTTCTTTTTTGTTTAATTCCTTTTTTGTTCAATTTTATTTTGTTTTTAATTTTCATTTGTTCTTACAAAATACAATAAGATGCATAATTATGCTTAAAACAATAGCTTCAGATGGTGCTCCTTCACTTTGTTGCCTCCTTGTGGCTCCATACTATTTCCCATATGCCCCAAGACACAATGTCGCAAAGACATATGGGTAAAAAACGAGGCCTTCACAATTGCACAAATGAGCCTCTGATGAAAGCTACTGTTTCAGGTAATACATCTTATTACATTTTTAAAAAACACAAAAATGAAAGGCAGCGAATGCCATTTCAAAAATATTTCCTGGGCACATTCTTTCTGGAATTAATGGAATGTGGTATGAATTGGATCAGATAAATTTGTTATGAAAATGAATGCACATGCCTTTCAAAGAAGAAAGTTCTAGATCAGTCGACCCAGATGCAAGGGAGGACCCCAGGATGCAGGTCTCTTGTTGTCTTGTGTGCTCCCTGGGGCATCTGGTGGGCCACTGTGAGATGTAGGAAGCTGGACTAGATGGGCCTTTGGCCTGATACAGCAGGACTCTTCTTATGTTCACCCCCTGCTGTGCTCGTGTTCTGAAGACAGGAAATGATACTCCATCCCCTGGAGTTTAAAGTAGCACAGTCTGCTCTACCAATACAGGACTCTAGTACCTAATTCTCTAGCATCCCTCATAATATTGCACTGGGTTTACTGATTCTCTGCTCTTCTGTATCAGTCTAGTACTGTGACTTCATCGTAGCTGGCTGTTTCTAGACGCACATTAATTTCTAGCAGTATTATGGTACATATATTTATTTGAAAGCTGACAATAAAAAGCTTGAGGAGATGCTTATGAAGCTTCCTGTTATGCATTTGAGCCTTATCATTTATCATAATCTGCATGGCAAATATTAGTTTATTGGGATGATTAGACGCCTTTTTGAAAACTTGATTGATTGAATGATTTGATGTTGCTTTACAGCTAATCCATTTAGTTTCCACTACAAGGGGGTGGTTGTTTACGTGACAGTGATGAGCAACTTTGAATATGGGCCTAGCGTGATTTGTCAGAAATATTTTAAAATTATGGTCATTTGCAGATTAATGGTCTTATTAGTTGCAGTTTAGGAGTTGGATCAATAGTGTAGCCGGAGAGTGGGAGTCTGTACACAGCTTTTATTGACAAATGAGGTGGAAAACTCTTAGTTTGAAGGTAAGATTTAATGTAATGAAATAATGTCCCTATTTGTCAACAGCATCATCACACATGCAATGACAGTGTGTATTCATGAGATTCGCTGTCAGACAAGACAGCAATTAGGAAAGTGAGTTATTTGAATGATTCACATCAAAATATAAATTATGGCAGCTGACACAGCTTTAGCTTCATGTTGCGTTTAGCATTCGTGCAGTTTAGCCCTTTCCTGGTACCCTCTGGTTTCACTGACAATATAAATATACATTGCTGGCACAATCCTATTCTAGACTAGCACCAGTGCAGCGACCATTGCACCAATCTAGGGTGTCACAAAAGCACTGTGAAGCACTCCGCGACACCGGATGTGTAAGCAGTGCTAGTGGGAAGGCCTGTGCTACTCCACTGGTGCTGAATTAAAAAGTAGTGCCGGATGGAGCAGGTAAGCTTCCGCCAGCCAGTGTAGGGGTAGAGGGAGGGTGGGGAGGGGAGATAGGATTGAGAGAAGGAGGATATGGGGCAAATTGGGCCCAGAAAGTGGGCAGGATTGGCTGCACTGATACACACCGAATCCTATTTCCCTTCCCAGGCTTGAAAGCCCAATGTGGGGCTTCTTGGATTGCGCCAGTCATTTTGCATATGCAGATCCAGGTAGCCAAATTGTGCAGGCTGGGGCTTTACCTGGGGTAAGTGGAAAAGCCCTTACGTGCCTAAACATGCCCATTTCTGATGAACTTGATAACAGCAAACTCCTGGGACAGGAAGGCCTTGTTCAATGGTTCTCAAACCCTGTAGCACTGGGACACACTTTTTAAAATGACACTCTCTTGGAACCCACCAAACATTACGATACCAAAACTTTAAATCAAAAAGAAGTTTCACCTTACCAGCTGCTCAAGCTTCTGTTTTTATCCCTTTTTACTATGGGGTGGAACCCCATACGAGGACATCTACAAGGATACAAGGACATCTGCAAGAGGGATCTGAAGGCCTTAGGGATGGACCTCAACAAGTGGGAAACCCTGGCCTCTGAGCGGCCCGCTTGGAGGCAGGCTGTGCAGCATGGCCTTTCCCAGTTTGAAGAGACACTTTGCCAACAGTCTGAGGCAAAGAGGCAAAGAAGGAAGGCCCATAGCCAGGGAGACAGACCAGGGACAGACTGCACTTGCTCCCAGTGTGGAAGGGATTGTCACTCTCAGATTGGCCTTTTCAGCCACACTAGATGCTGTTCCAGAACCACCTTTCAGAGCGCGATACCATAGTCTTTCGAGACTGAAGGTTGTCAATACAATATAAAGAACAGCCCCACTGGGTCAGGCCATAGGCCCATCTAGTCCAGCTTCCTGTATCTCACAGTGGCCCACCAAATGCCCCAGGGAGCACACCAGATAACAAGAGACCTCATTCTGGTGCCTTCCCTTGCATCTGGCATTCTGACATAGCCCATTTCTAAAATCAGGAGGTTGCACATGCACATCATGGCTTGTAACCTGTAATGGATTTTTCCTCCAGAAACTTGTCCAATTCCCTTTTAAAGGCGTTCAGGCTAGACGCCATCACCACATCCTGTGGCAAGGAGTTCCACAGACCAACCACATGCTGAGTACATAAATATTTTCTTTTGTCTGTCCTAACTCTCCCAACACTCAATTTTAGTGGATGTCCCCCGGTTCTCGTGTTATGTGAGAGTGTAAAGAGCATCTCTCTATCCACGCTGTCCTTCCCGTGCTTAATTTTGTATCCCATGCTTAATCATGTCCCCCTCAGGCACCTCTTTTCTAGGCTGAAGAGGCCCAAACGCCGTAGCCTTTCCTCATAAGGAAGGTGCCCCAGCCCAGTAATCATCTTAGTTGCTCTCTTTTGCACTTTTTCCATTTCCACCATGTACTTAAACACACAGCTGCGTTTCAGCTGAGGTCTGAAATCTTCTCTTTTAACCTCTATCTGACTTAATTCCTCAGTCAGGAGGGGCTGTTCGGGCAGTGGTATCTGCCCGAGGTCTTCTGCTGTGAAGACAGATGCAAAGAATGTAACCCAAGGTTAGGTGAGTTTCCATAGAACCATAGAATATAGAAACTATTGAGTTTCCATAGAACTCAATACATTTTTCTTGTAAGATATTGACGTCAGTTTCATGATCCACCAGCAATCAGGTTGCGACCCACTGAGGGGTCCTGACTCACAAATTGCAAACACTACTGTAGAGTGTTCTGATTTAAATGAAGAGAGTGGAAGCAAATCTATGAACTTGGTGTCTAACTCTAAAAAGTTGTGACTATTAAAATGCTATTAATTAATAAATAAGCATAACTAACCCTAAACCATAATTCACACAGTGCAAAGACATACCCCCTCAAAAAAGTGACACAAAGAAATGCAAAAATGATGCAAAGGGAGTTTTAAGAGCAACCAAATACACTTTATCAGTGAAAGTCACCAAAAGAAACCAATTAATATTCTGGGTGATAAACATCTGATATGACATCCTCCTGTGGAAAGGTCAGTCAAAAATGTAACATTCACCTTCTGTTTCCACCAAGATAAAGTTTTCAGATCTTGAAATATAAATATTTGTCCTGCATTGTAATCCAGAACCTTATATGGTAAAAACAACCATTTTCAGCTATAGTCCTTGGAAACGTAGGTCCCCTCACCTCCGGTGTGTACCTTCAAAGTTGGCCAGAAAGGAACACATGAGGGAACCTAAGGAAGTGGATAAAATAGTATTATTTTATTATTTTTGCTCTTTGTGTGTATGCGCATGTGTCTTTTGGTACGTAGGTTTAGTACTCCTGAAAGTCATGTTTGAGACTGATGCCCTTCATTTATCCGCTCAGCTAATGTAACATAGCGACACAATGTCAGTGTCTCCCAGTTGACTGTTGTAGTTCAGTATCAAATCAGAGGAACTTTTTAATGTTTGGGAGAGTTTTAATATGGAGAATGCTGTCTCCATGATGCCTCCCTCTACTGCAGGGCTTTTCAAACTGGGCCGTTGCAATGCCCCAACCTGAGGGCCCTGGCCACTTTCCCCTTAAGGGGGGAGGCAGCGACACGATCCCCAGGATTGCATCGCTAAGGGGGCTTCAGGGACTGGCTTTTACTTACCAGTTCCTGCAAAAGCCTTCTGGGGGTGTGGGAAGCCCTGCACAACTTTCTGTAGGGCTCCCCGAAGCTTAAAATGCTAACGTGGAGCGATCACACTCCCAGTTTTGCAGAGGCAGGGTGCAATCGCCCCACTTTCTCTTTCTAAGCCTCGGGGAGCCCTGCAGGTGGTTGCGTAGGACTCTTCATACCCCTGGGAGGTTGCAGTAGGGACAGGTAAGTAAATGCCAGTCCCTGCAGCTCCCTTAGCCTCCCCCCCCCTTGCATGGACTTGCTGGGTTCAAACTCTTCTAGAGAGTTTGAGAACAGCTGTTCTATTGGTTCCAATCCCTGTTACACAAGCATATAATCTGTGAAAGCAGCCAGTACTCTTTCTCAGGAGCCTTTTCCTCCTACTATTAGTCAATGTGTATCAGTGAAGAGATAACAGTAGTGATGGGTACTGGTTACTGACTCAGAGCCAGGGTAGGGCTTAATCAGAATTATAGGTTGAGCAGGGCTGGCCTTTTAATGCGATGAGAATGGCGATCATTTCAGGCACAGGAGCAGAAGCAAGCATTGCCACAGCAGCTAATTTCAGTACCCATCACTGCAGCCTCTCTGCACCTGTCTGGGTGCCCCCTCACTCTCTCTCCCCTTTCTCAGACACTAGGGGTTGTTGGTGCCCTGCAGGTTCCCAGAGAAGCCCATCTTCTAAAGCAGGGGTGTCCAAAGTTTTTGGCAGGAGGGCCACATCCTCTTCCTGACACTGTGTCGGGGGCTGGGGAAAAAAAAGAATTAATTTACATTTAAAATGTGAAAAAATTTACATAAGTTTACATAAATGAATATATTAAAGATGAACTTATATGAATGAATGAAGGTCTTGCAATAGCTCAAGGCCTATAAAAGGCCTTGCACAAAGCAAGGCTGGCCTTTCCTTTGCTGCCACTACAGTATCACAGACGTGAAACAACAAGCATTGGAGGGAGCCCTCATCCCACAGCTCACACGAGAGGTCAAACAGTCGCCCTCACGCTGAGAGCAGTTGCTTCGGGCCAGTATGGGCTCCAACAAATCTCCAGAGGGCCAGAGGCTCATTGGAGACTGGGGTGTCCCTGAGGGCCGCATTGAGAGGCCTCGAGGGCCACAAGTGGCCCCAGGGCCAGGGATTGGGCACCCCTGTTCTAAAGCCAGCCCTGGGCAATTGGAATTAGAACTGCAGAACAGACACTTCCCCAAGCAGGCCAACTTTTTAAATTCTAAGTCATGGTCTTAGAGAATCCATTTTCTCTTTCACTCTGTTATTCTGGATAATCATTTTGATTACAGTAATTACATGATTCTCCCTATTCAAAGCAAGAACAAACTCAAGACATAAGAATAGCTCCGCTGGATCAGGCCATAGGCCCATCTAGTTCAGCTTCCTGTACCGCACAGTGGCCCACCAAATGCCCCAGAGAGCACACAAGACAACAAGAGACCTGCATCCTGGTGTCCTCCCTTGCATCTGGCATTCTGACAGCCCATTTCTGAAATCAGGAGGTTGCACATACACATCATGGCTTGTAACTCATAATGGATTTTTCCTCCAGAAATTTGTTCAATCCCCTTTTAAAGGCAGATGCCATCACCACATCCTGCGGCAAGGAGTTCCACAGATTAACTGCACACTGAGTAAAGAAATATTTTCTTTTTTCTGTCCTAACTTTCCCAACACTAAATTTTAGTGGATGTCCCCTGCTTCTGGTTCCGTACAAAGTCCTTTGTACAGTATAGAGATATAATTAGAAAAAGCAGTGTTTAATGTTAGGTAGGTCAGGAAAACACATATATGGCCATGTGCCTGATTACACCATCCACTGTAGCTATACCTAAATAAAAGAGGATGAGATAATACTGACCTAATGGGAACTCTGGCTGATGATACACCTAAATATAAGAGGATGAGATAATGATAACCGTGACCAATTTCAGTATGTTTGCTTTTTTTAGAGTATGACATAATTTTGACATTACTTGAATGCATTCTATTTTATGGGTTGATAATGCATCCCTTCTTGGCTTCAGAGCAATGCAAACAGTAACTGTCTTAAAATGCTGCCAAAACTGCTATTTTGCAATTTACAGCAGGTTGCAGGGGATGTTCGGGAGCTACATAATAGTGTAGTCAAACATACAGATTGGGGCTTGCAAGATAAATGAACCTTAGGATTGTGTTGAGTACTGATAGTTGGGAGGCTTTTTGTGAGGTACATAGGGGTGAATTGTTTTAACAAGAGCTTGTCTTGAGAAAACTGTTGAGTTGATGACAAAGTGATGTTGAGTTTAGCGTTCTCTTGGGAAGAAGATAGATAGGGAGGATGAGGGGGTTATGGCACTTTGGCAACTACACCATATTGTTCCCCAAACTGTAGATTCAACTGGGAAAGAACAGCAATGTGATCCAGTCTGCCAGAATTTTTATGGTATTGTACCACATCTGAAGGCCACATCTGGAGTATTGTGTCCAGTTCTGGCCACCACATCTCATAAAAGATGTAGTGAAACTGGAAAAGTTGCAGAATAGAGGCGCCAAAATGATTAGTGGGCTGGGGCATCTCCCTTATGAGGAAAGACTACAGTGTGTTTTTGGCACTCCAGTTTAAATGTAGGTACCCGAGAACATGATTGTAAGGCCACACCTGGAGAATTGTGTCCAGTTCTGGTCGCCACATCTCAAAAAGGATATAGTGGAAATGGAAAAGGTACAGAAGAGAGCAATCAAAATGATTACTAGGCTCGGGCATCTTCCTTATGAGGAAAGGCTACAACGTTTGGGCCTCTTCAGCCTAGAAAAGAGGCACATGAGGGGGGACATGATTGAGACATACAAAATTATGCAGGGGCTGGATAGAGTAGATAGAGAGATGCTCTTTTCCCTCTCACATAACACCAGACCCAGGGGGCATCCACTGAAGTTGAGTGTTGGGAGAGTAAGGACAGACAAAAGAAAATGCTTCTTTACCCAGTATGTAGTTAGTCTGTAGAACTCCTTGCCACAGGAAGAAGTGATGGCATCTTTGCCTAGTTGCCTTTTAGAGGGGATTGGACAAATTTCTAGAGGAAAAGTTCATCACGGGTTACAAGTCATGGTAGGTATGTGCAAGTTCCAGGTTTTAGAAGTATGCTGCCTCTGATTACCAGATGCAGGGGAGGGCCCTAGGACGCAGGTTGTGTGTGTTGTCTTGTGTGCTCCCTCAGGCATTTGGTGGGCCACTGTGAGATATAGGAAGCTGGACTAGATGGGCCTTTGGCCTGATTCACTGGGGCTCTTCTTATGTTCTTATGATTGAGATAAAATTATGCATGGGAGGGATAGGGTGTATAGAGTGGACAGAGGAAGTCCTTTTCTCTTTTGCACAAGACCACAGTTGGCATCCTTCAGTCTTGGAAAACTATGGTATCGCGCTCTGAATAGTGGTTCTGGAACAGAGTGTCGTCTCCAGTGCGCACAGCCTTGGTAAGGTAGATATGGAGGATAGACTGTTTCCTGTGCAGCAAATCCCCCCTCTCCACGTCGCTGAAATGGTCCAATGGAAAGGCAGAAGCCAATACGGTTGGTTCCAGCGGCGTCGCAGGAGTTGCCAGAACGTGACTGTGTTCAGCCATGAACTGCCTCAGGGACTCCGGCTCCGGATTTTGCCTCAAGGTTGACTCCTGAAGCCTTTTCCATAACTGGATATAGCCACAAGGCAGTGGAGGTTTGGGATCAGAGTTTTCCTTCTCTCAGATGAGCTGCCTTCTCAGGCTATCGAGTCCCATCTACCCGGTGGCTGTTTAGTCGCCTCTTATGACAAGTACAGCCAAACTGAGGGCTTATTCCACAAGACCACAACCAGGTTACATCCACTAAAATTGAGTGGCAGTAGAGACAAGGGAAAATATTTCTTTATACAGTGAGTAATTAATCTGTGGAATTCCTTGCCACAGGATGTTGAATGGCATCTGGCCTAGATGCCATTGGAAGGGGGTTGGACAGAAAAGAAGTCCATCACAGGTTAAAAATAATCAACTTCCAGGTTTTAGAGATAGCCTATCTCTGGATCCTGAACTCAAGGGAGTGGTAAAAGGGTATAGTTGTGTTGTCTTAAGTGCTCCCTGAGGCATCTGGTGGGCCACTGTGAAATACAGGAAGTAGAATTTGATGGGCCCTTGACCAGATCCAGCAGATCTCTTCTTATGTTCTTATGTTAAGCAGGCAAGGACAAGTGGGACAGGGAAAGGCAAGTGAGGCAGAAGGGAAAGACGGAAGAAAACAGAGCTAATAAAAGAATAAGCAAGGCTGACCAAGGGTGGGAAGAGTTGCCAAAGTACCTTCTATGGCTGGGGCAGTTTGGGCAGTTGCCCTTTTCTGCTCAACTGAGCGGACCCACCAATCAGGGACTCATCCTTGCTCCTGCAGCAACAGATTGCTTGAGCTCTTTGTTATCCCCACAGGCCCCTGCCCTGAGGGACTGCAGCTCCTCTACTTTAACTGTGACTCCCACGAGATCATGACTGAGGGCAAAGGAACTTACCAGTGTTAAGAACATAAGAACATAAGAACAGCCCCACTGGATCAGGCCATAGGCCCATCTAGTCCAGCTTCCTGTATCTCACAGCGGCCCACCAAATGCCCCAGGGAGCACACCAGATAACAAGAGACCTCATCCTGGTGCTCTCCCCTACATCTGGCATTCTGACTTAACCCATTCCTAAAATCAGGAGGTTGCGCATACACATCATGGCTTGTACCCCATAATGGATTTTTCCTCCAGAAACTCATCCAATCCCCTTTTAAAGGCGTCTAGGCTAGACGCCAGCACCACATCCTGTGGCAAGGAGTTCCACAGACCGACCACGCGCTGAGTAAAGAAATATTTTCTTTTGTCTGTCCTAACCCGCCCAACACTCAATTTTAGTGGATGTCCCCTGGTTCTGGTATTATGTGAGAGTGTAAAGAGCATCTCCCTATCCACTCTGTCCATCCCCTGCATAATTTTGTATGTCTCAATCATGTCCCCCCTCAAGCGTCTCTTTTCTAGGCTGAAGAGGCCCAAACGCCGTAGCCTTTCCTCATAAGGAAGGTGCCCCAGCCCCGTAATCATCTTAGTCGCTCTCTTTTGCACCTTTTCCATTTCCACTATGTCTTTTTTGAGATGCGGCGACCAGAACTGGACACAATACTCCAGGTGTGGCCTTACCATCGATTTGTACAACGGCATTATAATACTAACCGTTTTGTTCTCAATACCCTTCCTAATGATCCCAAGCATAGAATTGGCCTTCTTCACTGCCGCCGCACATTGGGTCGACACTTTCATCGACCTGTCCACCACCACCCCAAGATCTCTCTCCTGATCTGTCACAGACAGCTCAGAACCCATCAGCCTATATCTAAAGTTTTGATTTTTTGCCCCAATGTGCATGACATTACACTTACTGACATTGAAGCGCATCTGCCATTTTGCTGCCCATTCTGCCAGTCTGGAGAGATCCTTCTGGAGCTCCTCACAATCGCTTCTGGTCTTTACCACTCGGAAAAGTTTGGTGTAGTCTGCAAACTTAGCCACCTCACTGCTCAACCCTGTCTCCAGGTCATTTATGAAGAGGTTGAAAAGCACCGATCCCAGGACAGATCCTTGGGGCACACCGCTTTTCACCTCTCTCCATTGTGAAAATTGCCCATTGACACCCACTCTCTGCTTCCTGGCCTCCAACCAGTTCTCAATCCACGAGAGAACCTGTCCTCTAATTCCCTGACTGTGGAGTTTTTTCAGTAGCCTTTGGTGAGGGACCATGTCAAACGCCTTCTGAAAGTCCAGATATATAATGTCCACGGGTTCTCCCGCATCCACATGCCTGTTGACCTTTTCAAAGAATTCTATAAGGTTTGTGAGGCAAGACTTACCCTTACAGAAGCCATGCTGACTCTCCCTCAGCAAGGCCTGTTCGTCCTGTTGGAAGGACTCTGCTCTGCTTTCTGTTAAATGAACTGGTCCCGGCGGTGGGGGAAATAATAAATAACCATAAAGCATGATAGCATCATACCAGTAAGGATTGTTCAGTGTTACACCTTTCCCCACAAGATGTCTGGTAATTTCCATGCAGAAAAGCAGATGTTACTGTAGTGACTGTCATTCCTAGCAAATAATGTATGCCAACATATGGAAAAGGAAGCCTGAACAAATGATCAGTTGTGCCAACTCAGGGTTGTATCAGCACAGCAAGACTAGGCTGTCGTTTTTACCACACTTAAAATGGAATGTCCCATTAAATTCAAGAAGAATTCAGTGAAACATACACATAGGATTGGACTATAGAACACTAAAAGAATCCAGAATGAATAGGGGAAAGTATGATAGTTTTATTGGGTAGAGAGCATTCCCAAACAGGGTTCCAAATTTTAAAGCATTTGTCTTAGGGGGATGTGAGATTTTTTTTTCTTTTTGGTTTAGTCCCATTTCTGATTTTCTGCATTTTGGCGGAAAGAGATTTTTTTTTCCTGATTTCTGTTATTCTGTGATAAAGGAATCAGGGGAATATGTGGCTTTCTTTGTTTTATTGATTGACCGCATGAAAAGCTCAGCTTCATAAAATTCCTAATTTCTGTATTTTTTAAATCTTCTGCTTAGTTTGATTGTTGGCATCTTACCTGTTTAAAAGTAATTACATCAGGAAATATGAAAGTCATCGTATCATTTGCCTTGCATGCTCAAAAGAGCTTAATGGGGCTAATCACGTGAACAGTGTTATGCCTTAAGGAATAATGGTACTGAACCATAGCAAACCTGTGTATGCACTAGTTAATAGCTCTCCACTAATACCGATAAAAGTCGCTGAAGCCCCATCAATCTGCCAAAATATAGATACAGATTTTCTTGCTGCCATACATTTCAATTAAACATATGAGCAGGTGGCCGTATGCGAAGCCAAGACTTAGAAGGCTGTACTTAAGAATCTGATCTCCCCTGAAGTTTTGTCTGTATGAGGAGGAGGGAAGAGAGAATGTCTATATCAGGGTGGCCAATCTTGTTTAATGCAAGAGCCACATATGATAAACTTCAGATGTTTGAGAGCCACAATCTTTAAGAAACATTTCCATTCCTAAATATATGTGCTGACCATGAACATGAAAGTTGCGTTTTAATCCAGTGGACTCTCAGTTTATAACTGGTAAATAATGATAAAACTTGAACATTTCTTGTTTGCCTTTATTTTGATACAAAGAGGAGCTCAGCTGACATATAAGTGTGTGCCACTTAACCACGGGGATATGTTCTCGAATCCCCGTTGTTATGCAATTAGGTTGTTAAGTGAACATTCTACCCAATCTAGTGCCTTTGTTATGTAAACAGACACTCCCTGCCAGATACTAGCTGGCTGTATAGACTACTGGAGATAGCATTAAGGGCCTCTTTGTTGTGTAAACAGACACTCTGCTGCAGGCTATGGGAAACCCGATTGCCTTATTAAGAACCTCTTTGTTGTACGAGGGTCGCCCAGAAAGTAATGCACCACATTTTTTTTCTTCAACAATTATTTATTGAACACAATGAAACTTACACACAAGAAAGAATGATGTTTCTTCTACACTCCCTATTTTTCCACGTAATCTCTGTCCAGTTCTATGGCCTTCCTCCACCGAGACACAAGGGCATGTATGCCCTGTTGGTACCACTCCTTGTTCTGGTCACGAAGCCATTTCTGCACTGTGCAAATCACCTCTTCGTCATCCTCAAAATGTCTTCCGCGAATGGCATCCTTTAATGGCCCAAACAAGTGGAAGTCTGAGGGAGCTAGGTCAGGGCTGTAGGGTGGATGGGGTAACACAGTCCAACCCTGTTTAGTGATGTGTTCCGAAGTCCTCAAAGTTGTGTGAGGCCGAGCGTTATCATGTTGAATCAAACATTCACCAGGGTTGTTATGGCGCCAAAGTCGCTGGAAGCGCTTCTTGAGTTTGGTTAATGTCTTCACATAAGCTTCAGAATTAATGGTGCTGCCTCTTGGCATCACATCAATGAGTACGACACCCTCACAGTCCCAAAACAGTGATCATGACCTTACCGGCGGAAGCAGTTGCTTTGAATTTTTTCTTCTGTGAAGACTGAGGATGACGCCATTCCATCGACTGTTGTTTTGTTTCGGGCTCAAAATGGTGAACCCAGGTTTCATCACCTGTCACAATCCTGGACAAGAACGCTTCCCCCTCATCTTCAAAACGTTTCAGCAACTCAGAAGAAATGTTTTTTCTGAGAGATTTGTGGTCCACCGTAAGACAGCGCGGAACCCATCGTGCACACACTTTTGAGTAATCAAGAGCACGGATGATTGCATCCACACTTCCTTTGCTGATTGACAGCTTCAGCGCCAACTGCCTAGTCATTATGCATCGGTCCTCGCGAATGAGCACATCAGCAAGCTGCTTCTTGTCAGGTGTGACAGCCATGGATGGCCGCCCCGAACGCTGCAAATCTTGGAGCTCTGCCGAACCGCCTTCTAATGGCCTCACCCTCTGTGCCCAGCGACTAACCGTACTTCTGTCGACTGCAGATTCTCCATAAACTGTACACAAACGTTTGTGAATGTTCCCAACAGTTTCTTTCTCTGCAGTGAGAAATTCAATGACGACACGCTGCTTGTAACATACATCACTTACAGATGCCATTTCGAAACACTGCTGCAGCTACACTATCTGTCTGAAGAAACCAAAAATTTGTGTGCGCACTCCTGAAAATGCAAATAATGTATATCTAAAGTTTCGCATTCGTACCATTACTGTAGGCTGAGAAAAAAAATGTGGTGCATTACTTTCTGGGCGACCCTCGTACTTTGACCACCCTCATATATGCAGTCCATTGTTAAACGGTGGATGCCTGTATTTCCAAGAGCTGCACATTATATGTCAAAGAACGGCATGTGGCTCGCAAGCTGCCATTTGGCCACCACCAATGAATGTGAAAATGAAACCAAAATTGTAGTTGGACAGCATTGCATATTGGCAGTCGGAAACGAAAGTAGAGTAACAAAACAAATATGCCTTTTGAATATTGCATTCTGATTGTTTTCTCAAATGGTTTATGTTCCTATGTACAGTCAAATGAGTCATTTCAGAAAATTAATGCAGATATTTGATCCACACGTGATGATAGAAATGTAGACTAATTACACTGGTTGAACTTCAGTACAAATCTCAAAAAAGAAAGAAAGTTCCAAAAAGAGGAAGAAAAGCAGAAGGTACCACAACAGCAACTCATAATCAAAGTGGATCTTATGAAGAATGCATGACTGCTACTTCTGTATGCTCCTTCTCACTCTTTCCCAGTAATTTCTAGGAATTTACTAGAAATTCCTAGAAAAGGAAAACATGAGACTTGACACAATTACATTGCATGCTTTTTATGTTCCTGTTATGAGCTGCCAGCAAAGTGAAACTACAGAAAACAGTCACTGTACGGATGCTAAATCACACAATTTCTTTTACTAGACTTACTGGGGAGAGAGAGAGAGAAAGGAAGAAGGAGGAGATGCAGGAGCCATTAAAAATCTGCAATAACATCTATTTCCCACCTTAATCATTGCTTGGAATTAGCTGTAGAATCGACAGCCCAATCCCTAACAGTGTGTGCTGGCTCATCACCAGCATGCACTGTTGCAAACGTGCCGTAAGGCATGTCTGTGACAATTACCACTGGCCCAGCACTCGAACTGGCCCACCATGAACCCACACTGGACCAGCACTGGTGGGAGGCGGGCAGTCTGCCACCTGGTGCTCCATGTGAAGCACTGTGCGGCAGAGAGGTAAGATGGGGTGTGAGGGGAGGAATTCCGGGACGGAGCAAGTCATGGACGGAATGGGGCAGGAGGGGGGCAGAGAAAGTGGCAGGTCCTACTGCCATATCCTGACCACCCTCTCAGCATGGGAGACCTGACACGGGTCTTTTCAAACCACTTGAGCGGGTGCAGATCCAAGGGGACCCATCAGGGGCCGCCAGGGGTTTACACAGGGTAAGGGAGCATAAGCTCCCTTACTCTGAGTAGACTTGGTGGTGCTTCCCAGCCCAGCTGGATGCAGTGGTAACCATTTTGGTGCCGCTGCAGTCCTTGGGCTTTGGGAAGCATAGGATTGGGCCCCAAGTCAGATCTAGGGTTTTGGTTTGCATATTGTTCTGGTTTCTTTTTATTGAGCTTGAGTGTTTTGTTTAAAAAGCAGGTAACTAATGTGCAGAACAATGTTTGGGGGCAGTTTAGGGGCAACTAAACCGTTTCCCTGTGCAACACTGAAAAGAAATTGTGTGAGTGGTTTGGTTTCACCCTAGTGAAAAGTACGGATCGGTAAGTGTGTTGCCAAATATCTTTTCCATCTAGCCAGGCTAATTATTATTTATTAAATGAGATGAACTTGAGTTCTGAGGTTGCATTTTACAATGATTTCAACCGATTGCTCAGTGTGTATTTTGTATGCACCACATTGGTCTGCTTGCACAGGTTCAAACATACAAATAATTATTTGATTGTCGGAGCGTATAATTCATCCCAACAGTACCCAAAAAGAAGACTTCAGTTAAAAGGCCAATTCAAAAATCATTTCCATGCAAATTTTACTTTAAAAAAGAATAAATATGTATATATATAAAAATGGTATTGACTTGAAATCACATTGTTTGAAGAATCTTGGTCATAAATAAGTGATCACATGCTTCAAAGGAAAAATCCATTTGTGTTAATATAAAGAAACAACATGGGTGCTCACTCATATTGGGAAACCGTCTTTTGTTTAGTTACAAGGTTTTCAGATCAGACGTCTCCTTTCTGAAATATAAAAATGTAAAATATAAGGTAACAGTAACAGTATAGTCATATCACCTCAACACTAAAACCTTCAAAATTTCATTGGAAACATGTAGAAAGGATTCATGTTCATGGGGAAATATGTTTGAAGGCTGATAGTTGTAACATTGTAGCAGACATACCACAATTTTACTAAATAAATGATTGAGGCTAAAAATTGCATGTAATTTTCAGCAATCATATTAGTACTGAGTTACAGAGGCATTTTCTTTAGACATGATTTTTCAGGGCAATTTGTGTGTGTGTATGTGTGCGTTTTTAAACAGATAGTGTCTTTCTTGGTTTTTGTGTTAATTCTTTTAGGTGTGCTGTAATGGGATTTTGCACAACAATACACCAGGCTTCCAGTGCTGTGAGGACAAGTACATTCCATTTTCTCCCAACACTTCAGGCGTTTGCTGTGGTGGTCAGATGCATGCTGTGCAATCAGAGCATCAGTGCTGTGGTGGCTATTACAGAAGAGTATTAGCAGGTAAGAGGCAAGTCCTTTCCAGCATTTGAAAGACAGAAAATGGCACAATACTATCTTTAACCAAGAAGAAAGGAAAAGTGTTGGGAAGTTAACTCTAGATGAGCAATGCTTCAATTCATACACAGAGTAAGAAATGGAAAATGATTATGTAAGTTTTTGCAGGGCAGGGGCGAAGGCAGTGACGCGATTGCCAGAATTGCACCATTGCCAAGTACAAGGTATTTTTTGTATTACCAGTGGCAGCACTGGTCTCCTGGGGTGGGGGGGGCAGCGAGCCCCTGAATGCCTCTTCCAGGGTCCCCAAACCTTGGAATGTCTAAACATAGCTATCTCAACCCACTTCCGGTTTCGCGATAGCACACTGGAAGTAGGTCACAATAGCTATTTTTAGACATTCTGAGGCTTGAGGAGCCCTGCAGAGGCACTCACAGGTTCTCTGCACCACCTGGGAGGATGACACTGCAACTAGTAAGTACAACCCCCCCCTTTTGTTCTGGCAGCGGCACAATCCTGGCAATCACGCCAATGCCTTTACCATTGCCCGGCCCCTTAAGGGGGCAGAGACAGGGCTTTCATGTCTGGGGTGTTGTAATGCCCCAGTTTAGGAACCTCTGACTTACACTATTGTGGAATGAATAGATAAGTTGAGTGCAAACATGCAGGGATATTATATATTTTACATTATATTTCACTAACAGACTCACAGCACTACTTCCTTCACCGCTTGGTACCTTCCAGTCTGCAATTGAGAATGTCCCCAGGGGCCCTGGATTCATCATGGGGCCTCTAGGGGAGACCAGTAAAGATCAGAACACATAATCAGAATACTCTACACCTAGGCACCAATCAATGTCTTCAACAGGCTGCATGTCTCCAACGTTGCCTCATGCCTGTAACTGTTTTTCAGTGCTTTTCAATGTTGTCCAACCCCTACCAAGCATACATAGAGCATTCCAGCTCTATGGAAAAGCTCCAGTTCATGAACAACATGTGTAGCTCAGAATTCCTATGTCCATTTTGGAACTTTTTTGTGATGATTGCCCTGTTTCCCCAACTATTTTTCCCACAGTGCAATCCTAAGCCCTGGGTTAGGCTGGCACAAGTCACTTGTGCTCACCTGGGGGTGTCACAGACGTGCTGTGAGGCATGTTTGCACTGCCTTTAGAGTTTGGGAGGCCAGCGCAAGGAGATGCAGTGGCCTCCACAAGCTGGATCCATGAGCATTGGCCAAGCTGGCTGATGCAAGGGTCTGGTGGGGGTGTGGGAAGGAGGTGGGGGAGAAGGCATTTCAGGGCAGGGGAGGGAGGGTGGTGTGCATTGCAGGGGGTGGGTGGGGAGCAGGAGGCAGGGCCAGGATTCAGTGGTTATGCCAGATCCTGACTCTGTTCCCAGGCAGCACAGAGTAGCCTCTGGTTGCTCCATTCTATTCGGATTTGTGCCACCTCCTTAGGTGACTCAGATCTAAGTAGATCCATTGGGACCAGTGCAGCATGACATGGGGTAAGGAGAATGTTTTCCCCTTGTGTTGGGTTGCTCAGATCCTGGCCCCAAGCTTGCGCTGGATGCAGCACAGGCCACTGGCCTGCCTGCTCCAGCGCAAGTTAGGATTGCGCGCCTAATTACAGAAAACGGCTATGTGCTCTGCAAAAGTGATTGCTATGTTTTGTAAAATATGCCCCATGGTATATTCTTTGGGGGAAAAATATCTCATATAGTGGGTAATTTAGTAGTTGGCAACCTTCAGTCTCGAAAGACTATGGTATCGCGCTCTGAAAGGTGGTTCTGGAACAGCGTCTAGTGTGGCTGAAAAGGCCGATTCGGGAGTGACAATCCCTTCCACACTGGGAGCAAGTGCAGTCTGTCCCTGGTCTGTCTCCCTGGCTATGGGCCTTCCTTCTTTGCCTCTTAGCCTCAGACTGTTGGCCAAGTGTCTCTTCAAACTGGGAAAGGCCATGTTGCACAGCCTGCCTCCAAGCGGACCGCTCAGAGGCCAGGGTTTCCCACTTGTTGAGGTCCACTCCTAAGGCCTTCAGATCCCTCTTGCAGATGTCCTTGTATCGCAGCTGTGGTCTACCTGTAGGGCGCTTTCCTTGCACGAGTTCTCCATAGAGGAGATCCTTTGGGATCCGGCCATCATCCATTCTCACGACATGACCGAGCCAACGCAGGTGTCTCTGTTTCAGCAGTGAATACATGCTAGGGATTCCAGCACGTTCCAGGACTGTGTTGTTTGGAACTTTGTCCTGCCAGGTGATGCCGAGAATACGTCGGAGGCAGCGCATGTGGAAAGCGCTCAGTTTCCTCTCCTGTTGTGAGCGAAGAGTCCATGACTCGCTGCAGTA
The DNA here is from genome assembly GCF_035046505.1 of Tiliqua scincoides. Taxonomy (NCBI): domain Eukaryota; kingdom Metazoa; phylum Chordata; class Lepidosauria; order Squamata; family Scincidae; genus Tiliqua; species Tiliqua scincoides. The sequence goes on from NC_089821.1 coordinate 253,929,444, forward strand.
CAGAAGTGTACTCAGGACGCAAGCTCTGTAGACCTGGATCTTGGTATGTTCCGTCAGCTTCTTGTTGGACCAGACTCTCTTTGTGAGTCTGGAAAACGTGGTAGCTGCTTTACCGATGCGTTTGTTTAGCTCGGTATCGAGAGAAAGAGTGTCGGAGATCGTTGAGCCAAGATACACAAAGTCATGGACAACCTCCAGTTCATGTGCAGAGATTGTAATGCAGGGAGGTGAGTCCACATCCTGAACCATGACCTGTGTTTTCTTCAGGCTGATTGTCAGTCCAAAATCTTGGCAGGCTTTGCTAAAACGATCCATGAGCTGCTGAAGATCTTTGGCAGAGTGGGTAGTGATAGCTGCATCGTCGGCAAAGAGGAAGTCACGCAGACATTTCAGCTGGACTTTGGACTTTGCTCTCAGTCTGGAGAGGTTGAAGAGCTTTCCATCTGATCTGGTCCGGAGATAGATGCCTTCTGTTGTACTTCCAGAGGCCTGCTTCAGCAGGACAGCGAAGAAGATCCCAAACAAGGTTGGTGCAAGAACACAGCCCTGCTTCACACTGCTTCGGATGTCAAAGGGGTCTGATGTGGAGCCATCAAAGACAACAGTGCCCTTCATGTCCTTGTGGAAGGATCTCTTGATGCTGAGGAGCCTGGGTGGACATCCAATCTTGGGGAGAATCTTGAAGAGGCCATCCCTGCTGACCAGGTCGAAAGCCTTTGTGAGATCTATGAAGGCTATAAAGAGTGGCTGTCATTGTTCCCTGCATTTCTCCTGCAGTTGTCTAAGGGAGAATACCATATCAGTGGCGGACCTGTTGGCTCGGAATCCGCATTGTGATTCTGGATAAACGCTCTCTGCAAGTACCTGGAGCCTCTTTAGTGCAACTCGGGCAAACAACTTTCCTACAACGCTAAGGAGAGAGATGCCACGGTAGTTGTTGCAGTCACCCTTGTCGCCTTTGTTCTTGTACAACGTGATGATGTTTGCATCCCTCATGTCTTGAGGTACTCCACCTTCTCTCCAGCAGAGACAAAGGATTTCATGCAGCTCAGTGACGATGATCTCTTTGCAGCACTTTAGGACTTCAGCAGGGATGCTGTCTTTTCCAGGTGCCTTGCCAAAGGCAAGGGAGTCCAGGGCCACGTGAAGTTCTTCTAGGGTTGGTTCACTGTCAAGCTCTTCCAGCACAGGCAGGCACTCAATGTTGTTCAGCGCTTCTTCGGTGACTACATTTTCTCTGGAATATAGCTCAGAATAGTGCTGCACCCAGCGTTCCATCTGCTGCGCCCGATCCTGGATGACCTCGCCTGCGGCAGACTTCAGAGGGGCAATTTTCTTCTGTGTTGGACCTAGGGCCTGCTTGATACCATCATATGTCCCCTTAATGTTGCCCGTGTCAGCTGCTATCTGTATCTCGGAACAGAGCTGGAGCCAGTAGTCATTAGCACATCTCCTGGCAGTCTGCTGGACTTTGCTGCGAGCAGCTCGGAGGACCTGCATGTTGCGCTCACTGGGACAGGCCTTGTATGCTGCTTGAGCTCTCCTCTTTTCCTCAATGACTGGTGTCAACTCCTCAGAGTGGGCTTCAAACCAGTCTGCCGTCTTGTTGGTCTTCTTGCCAAATATGGACAAGGCGTTGTTGTAAACGGCATTCTTGAAATGTTCCCATCTGTTGGATGCGTTTGCATCGACCGGGCCTGGAAGAGATTCCTCAAGCTCTCGTGCAAATTCCTCCACTTTTCTCTGATCCCGGGTCTTGCTCATATCAATGCGAGGTCTTCCTTCCTTTTTTGTGTGGTACAGTCGCTTTGTTTGTAGTTTTACTCTGCTGCACACCAGCGAGTGGTCGGTGTCGCAGGCAGCACCCTGATAGCTGCGTGTGATCTTGATGCTGGGAAAGCTGGAGCGTCTGGTGAGAATCAGGTCGAGCTGGTGCCAGTGCTTTGATCTTGGGTGTCTCCAAGAGACTCTATGTTGGGGCTTCGTGTTGAAGAACGTGGTGCTGACACAGTGGGTAATTTATTAGTACTGATTTTAGCTTTTAATGAAGGAGGGGGAAAAACATTTTTTATCTTTGAGCACTGTTCTCAAACATTATTCACAATTATGTTTGGGGACATATTTTTAAATAGAGTTAGTCTGATAGCCCAAATAAAGCTTTCTACCAGAAGTTTAATGCACACATCTCTTTGCAGACAACTGTGAGGTCAGGAGCTAAATTGACTGCATTACCCATGGGTTGGCACACACTCCCTGTGCTCAGAAGTACTTTGAATTTCTGCCAAGCTATGCAGCACATCCTAAATTCCAATGCCTTCAAAAGTCATTCATATATCACAATATTAGAATGCCTCCCATGATGTCATCCAAAAGAAAAAGCAGTGTCCCATGGAACTAGAGGAGAGTCTCTTGCTGGTCTCATTAATCTCAATGAACTAAAATAAGATGATGATTGTCTGTAACCTCTAGATCCATCCAGTGGTCTCTGTTAACTAGCTTAATGCTGTTTACATGAGGAGAGGAAAATGGGGCAATGTGAACCATCTCATCTCTAAAAGACACTTCAATTCAATCAGCAGTTGTTAAGCTTCGAACAAAATATTTATATACTGCCAATGTTGTTTTTTCGTTTTGAGTAGATGCACATTCTGCATACTTTCTTCTTGTGTCCCCCCACTCAAGGCAGCAACAATATTGGTCACTTTTTTCTTTTTTTCTAAATATGCTAATAACCTCAAGCGAAATGTTAATGCGGGTCATTCTTTGATAAGGATAACAATTAACTGGTAAGACTGCATGGTAGTTTTCAGAGAGAAAACATTTTCAAGCTTGGCTTGGAATGGATCCCATTTTGAGAGGTTAATGAGAAGGTTACTGATCCTTTGTGTCTTATGTCTAATGGTCCTTTTTATTAAAATAAAAAATAAAAATCTGTATTACTTCCCAGTAAGATAACTTACATACCCCACTGAAGGCCTTCCTCTGTTCAGTCATGAAATTAGATTCCAAGGAGAGCAGAGAAATGTGGTTAAGTATCTAAACAGATTATATCACTTACACTCCAATGGTTTGTTCTTGACTTCTTGGTTTATTATTGACTTTATCTGATAAAGATATTTATACAGGCCACTCTTGGCATGCATGTTTTACAGATGCTGTTTGGCCAGTTGGATGATGAGAGGTTTACTTAAAACAGTTTACTGCAAGCTTACTAGTCAGGAAGGGAGGAGTAATTGTTATCTGTGAATGGAGAGCAGAAGATGCAGATATGAATCCCAAAGCAATGATGGGGTGAAACATTTCCAAGATATAATAAAGCAAATAATATCAGTGTTCATCACCCTTCTCTGTCTCCCTGGGGTTTGGTGGAGAAAGTGAACAGTGTTATTTCTTGAATGTCATCTCTGAACATTGTAGTCAGCTTCCAGCAAGGTGACTTACATGTGATATTACATGCACACACTGAGGGTGTGGGGCAGTTTCATCTTCCTAAACTCCCCTGTTGAAGTTCTCTAACAGTGTAATCCCATGCATGTCTATTCAGAAGGCTTCTTAAATTCAATGTGACTTACTCCCAGGAAAGTATATACTGTATACTATTGAAGTTTAATTCAACTTGGGGTGAATTAACTTGGGTAGTTGATGGCAAGGGTGAATTTCTGAAGTGGAAGCCAATTTTTTTTAAAAAAAAACCCTGACACCTTTACACTAGTACATATACACTGGATGTGCGTACAGTTTTGCTTTTTAAGGAATACTCGTAAGAGTTTTAGAAATGGAGAAGCAGGGTAGTGAGCTGTTTAGGGCTGACTTACGGCAATGACCCATCTAGTTCAGCACTATCTGGTAGGATCACCTCTGTCAAGCTTGGAAATGCCCATCCTAACAGAGCTTGGTAACTCATCCTTTGATAGAATAATTCTACAGTGAATCTTTGATGCAAAGGACTCATGGGGAAAAGGGGTGTCTGATAATGCCAGAGTTCATTAAATCTGAATGCACTGAAGTCAATGGAGATGTGCATGCACAAAATGTATATTTTGTTATATATTTTTGTTATTATAAACTTATAATAATGTTATTAGTTCTTAATAAATAGCTATTCACTAATAGTTATTAGCGAAGTTATTAGTGGAGCAGAAAGCATCTAGTGTTTCCAAAGTCTGTTAAATAAAAGTCTGTTAAATTGAGGGTTTGCTGTTTTTTTTTTTAAAGAACTATAGCAGCGATCTCCAAACCATGGACTACTGCATCGTGAAAATGCCTTCCCTGTCATGCACGGCACTGATCGTTCCACATTGCTGCCTTGTTAAGCCGGTTTTCTCAGAAAGTCACTCTGGGCAGCTCCTTCCACCTTGCAACACACTTGTCTGCAAACTGGGGTTTGGCACCTGCTGCAGTATAGCACAACTACTTTTTCTAAATAGGAAAAAATGTTACAGGTCCCAAATTAAACAACTCCTAGCAGAAATCACTTCTTTTGTTCTCTCCTTAACCAAGAGATGGAGGAAGGAAGGAATCACTTCAGGGCTAAGTGTGTTGGAATTCAGGTAAACTTCCTAAGAAAATACATAACCTGATATTGCTTGAAGCAGTGTGCTGCTAGTGACTTCCATCAAAAGCTCAACATGTATTAGCATTATTAAGAATACTGTTATATGGATACTTGTAAACAAAGCAGATATTACAAAGGTAGTGTAAACCCCCAGTGATTGCTCCTGCAAAGGAAGCCAGGACTCAGGTAGTGCTGTGACACAGGAGCTTCTCATCATTGCTGAGAAGTCAAGAACAAGCATTTAACAATAATAATCTAGTAATGCTGCCAACAACAAATAATACAGGGTGTCTCAAGGAAATGTACACATACTTTATAGTGTCAGTTATTATGCTATAATAAACTTATATACTGTGTTACCATAATTCACACATATACTGCATATGGTGTACAATGTACACAGAAGCAGTTGCTTGACCGAGGTGGGAGAGCACTATGTAAATTTCAGAGTCCTTCCTGATCATAATTCCCATGGTATGTTTAAACCTGCAGGAGAAGTATGCTGCCCAGATGCAGACCAAAATTGGGTATCTGTTGGGATTGGAGACTCCTGTTGCCAAGGAACGCCTTACTCCACTTCCGGGAACCAGATCTGTTGTGATGGATCACTCCATGATAGCTTCAATCACCAATGCTGTGGTGGGCAAATAGTAAGCAAAGACTTCATCTGTTGTGGTGATGCAGAAAAAGGAACAGCCCATAGACCTACTACAGGTACAACTATGTCTGCAACATGTTATGAGTTGAATGATTTGTGATTAAAAACTTCAGTTGGATGGGTTAGGTGTTGCAATAGGCCTAATTAAGTAATAGGTTCTTATATTTTCTAATCACTAAGGAAACAGAGTCTCTTCCATTTTTGTCTTGTATCATAAACTTACAAAATCAAGTGTTAAAATACAGAAGATGTTATGCAACATGAAATCAGAGTTCTGTGAAAGGCTCGGCCCAGCTCCAAGCAGTTCCCTAAGCTCAGGAATCCTTACAATGCATGATGTGAAGAATACAGGTATAATCTCATTATCCATGAATTTTTCACCTGTGGTTTTATCTCAGTGCAATGAGAAGGGCCCTTTAAATTAAAGGGGAAAAGTTGTTTAACAGTAGCCTCATTAATGCAAGAGAGGGCAGCTGGCTTACAATCCATCAATCATTCTCTTTACAGGCCCTTGGAACAGCTTCACTCCCAGGCAAGCAACCCCTCCCTTACCCCTGAGCATTTGAAGGAAAGATAATCTATTTGCATTCCTTCCCAGCGCTGTGCTCTGAGTGAAGGGAGGGGTGCTGGCTGGGAGTGAAGCCTTGCTAAGCTCCTGGAGAAAAACTGATTGATGGATTGTCTGCCTAATGACTCTGTCTTACATCACAAAGGTCAGCAAGCCTGTTTTTAAATCACTTAGCAAAGGAACATTGTTTTTTAAATGGATTTGCTTTAATGCAATTTTTGCCATCCACGTGAGTTCTGGGAACAGAATCCTCACTAATAGCGAGACTCAACCTGTACTATGAATTATTGCTCTTCCTCTGTGCAAGGAGCTTGGTCTTGCAAAACATATTTGCTGTCTCTGTGCTGCCTGCCTGGAAGACTTGGTTAGCAATAGTGACCATTGGCTATAATGTCATAGATTTCTATTTTTATCAAGTTGTTTCTTGGTAGTATCGCCATTTTACATCCCTTGTTCAGTTACTGGACAGAATTTACCTAACTTTAGGTCACTAGATAGAGTTATGAGTTGAGTCACAAGTCAGCGACCCTGTGACTTGAGTTGATTCACAGATCATAAGTATGCGCTGTCTTGACCCAACTCACAGAAAATTTTGAGTCATTTTGAGTTGAGTCACAAGTCATTTTGAGAAATGAGTCAAGTTCTTGAGCCAAAAAAATCCTTAAGTATTCCTCCTCCCTTCAACCTCTCCAGCCCCGGCGTCCTAGAACTGCCTACCCTTTCCCACCACATCTGCTGCTGCCATTGGTCTAAAGCAAGGGTGTCAAACATAAGGCCCAAGGGCAGGATGTGGCCTGTGGAAGCTTTTTATCTGACCCTCAGGTTCTCAACTGTTGAGTAGTGCTGAGGTGTTACTGCTGAAAGGGTGGCCTGCATGAAAATTGGGCTCTGCTATATCTTGAAATATGATCAAGATTTGGATATTTTCTCTTCTGTCATTTGCAGCTAATGTGATCCTAAGTGAGAAAAAAATGCTTATTTCTGGTTATGACCTGTTTAATGACATTACCTCCTGCCCAATGACATCACTTCCAGCCCTCAGTAGGCATCATAAATGCTATTTGGCCCACTATACAAAACTAGTTTGACATCCCTAGTCTAAAGGCTGAATTCCGGATCACCCACAAGGTCAAAAAAAGTGAGCAGGAACACAGACACACTAGGGACTCTATATAGGGGCTCAAGTCTGTTTGATTCATGACTCTTTCCCAAGTTACTGACCCAAGTTGTGTTTTGAGTCAGTGTCGGTAATGCCCACAACTGGAGTCAACTTGAGTTGCCAAAAACAGCTTTCATGACTCAAGTAGAGTCATTTCGAATTGGTAAGAACTGACTGCGTTTTTTCTTGATTTGCTTTGTTTGGGGCCCAGTCCATGCTCAACTTTCTGGAGCTGTTGCAGGTGTGCTGCATCCTACAGTGGAGAGGCAAAAAGTATTGGACCCTGAGTCTGTTCTTTATTTCCACAAGGGAACTTCATTTTTGCTTTAGCATTGATAGAAAAATATATAAGTTGATACATGAAACATTGTGTAACGCCACATTAATGAAGATTAAAAATGAAAAAATTACAGCGGCAGGGGTCTTTTCCCTTCATTATAGTATTTTGTTCATATAAGGGCTTCTTCTAGTCACTCTGGTGATAAGCATGACAAAATCAGAACATCTTCTAGCATATTCCTCCTAATTGTGCACAAATTTACTGAGCATGCCTGGGAATGATCCTAGGAATTAATGAAAGAAATGCATTCCCACAATTTCTTTCAGGTTTTAAAAAATTATTAATTACATTTCTTCTAATGAGTTTAGGGCAGTATACATGGCTTTTCCACCTCATCTTCCGTTTTATCCTCCCAAGAGGAAGATTAGGTGAAGAAGCAGTAACGGGCTTTGGGTCACCCAGTGAGCGTTACAGCTAGACAATATAGTTTTTATGTGCATTGTTTCTTTCAGACATGATGTTAAACATGCCTCGGATGTGCCCAGCAGATATGATTCTGCTCCCCCACCTCTGGCATGTTAGATCTACCCCATATGTAACACAGGCTTACACGCATTTTTTTTGTTGCAAATTTTAGACCTATTCTTGAGTATATTTGGAGTGCTAAATCCAAAAATGGCATCAATTTTGTCTGACTGGGTCTTGTTTTGGGGATACGGCATAGCCATGGCATCAGCTTCCTCATGAGGAAGCAGCTTGAATTGGCATATAAGGTGGCTATGCCTTACCCCACAAAACGGACATTTGGATTCAGCACCCCCAAAATATCCTAAATTTGAATATTCGTTCGAACATCCTTGGCAACTTAGAAAAATTGGGGGGGGATCGTTGACCTGTTTAATATATGCGAAATCGGATTATAACATAAAATCCAATGATTCCGTGCTCTTTGAAGCAATCACTTGACTGATAAAGTGTGTAAATCAGTTATTTAAATATGATATATAGGAATTTAATTCCAAACAACTATCCTCAGAATCTGTTTGTTGACTTCCTACCTAATCCTGGGCAAATCATCATACTTCTGTGAGTTCTTCTTTTATATTACTTCTTTTATATCAGTAATAAGAATGAATATGAACAGAAGTGAAAGTAAAGTACATTCAGATGAACAGATAATTTATTATTTAAATAGAAAGACTAGTATTTGAATTATTTAATGTACAGGAGTGGAAAAAGAATGTGTCTTGATTTTACATAGGATTCATTTATTGAACTAGAAACAAAAAGAATTCTTTGCCAGTATCAGTTGTTCTGTATTAAGAAATAGTTTCATAAACTCATATCTTATTTTCAGAAACAGAATTGTTGTATTTTAGTTAGTAGTTCTTCATTTTCTGTGTGCAGTGACATATAGGTGAATGGATGGATATCTGTAAGATTAATACATAACAATCATTTTTAGAGTCCCTGTGTGGTTAGAATTCCTGTAAAACCCCACCCCCCCAATCCTATTTTGGCCTTACGCTGGTGGATCTAGTAATTTGTCAGTGTAAAGCCAGGGCCACTGCAGAAAGTGAAAGTGGAGCAATTGCGCTTCACTTACGCAAAACCAGAAGTGGAGCGCGATCACTCCACTTTCACTTCTGACGAGCTGGGGAGCCCTGCAGAAGCTTGCGCAGGGTTCCCTGCATCCTTGGGTGGCTGCTGCAGGGACTGTTGAGTGCATCCCAGTCCCTGCAGCCCCATTAGCAACACGATCCTGGGGATCACGTCGCTGCCTCCTCCCTGCCCCCGTCCCTTAAGGGGGAAGAGGCCAGGGCCTTTGGGCTGGGGCATCACGACGCCCCCCCTTTTGCAAACCACTAAGATAATCTATGTCATCTTGATTTCCTTGGAAGAAGGAATATAGTTAAATAAAACTCTGTGTGTGTGCCCAATTCCCCTTCTCTCAGTTTAAATTGGCAATAGTGTGATCATCTGACTGAGGCTACTCATACCTGGGATTAGATCGGGCCTCAGTCTTTCCTTTCATGTGAAACCTTCCGCTCAAAGCAGGCTCAAACCTGCTTCCGCTCAAAGCAATGCAGGAGTAGCAAATTATCTTCCAGCTTCTCCTGAACTGGGTTCCTTTGTATCACAGCTCATTGTGTGGCTGCCACAAGGCAGGGCTGGCTCGTAAAACATCTCTTTATGTACTTTATTACTTAAACTCTTTTTATTTGCCTGCAGGAGCCCTTTAACAAAATCACATTGAATTGACTTTCTCACACCAAATCAAATCTCCCTGGTCCCAGTTCAGTTGTCTTTGTCAATATGTATTTTATAAATGGAGTGAATTAACAGATGCTGTTGGAAGAGAACTGCTGGGGTAGCATTTATGTTTTTACTACTCTCTCCGGGCAGATGAGTTGTGTAGGAGTGTAAGGCAGGTACTTTGGGATGAAAGTCGTGTTTTCCATTTCACTGTTTGTATAGATAGATACTTCAGTATTTCAAATGCATACGTACATGCATGTTTTTAAATCTTTTGTTTCTTAGTCATCATTTGTATACTGTGCATTCTCATTTGACAGAAAAAAAGAAGTAAAATGCTACTATTCTATCCTTAGAAGACTAAAAACAGTGAAACTTTTAATCATAGATTCTTAAATTACATACAGTAAACCTGAAAACATATGTTTACGTAAAAGGCTTCTTTGTGTGTTAATCCATATACTTCATTTTCTGAAATAATTCTGTCTCATAAATCGTTGTAGAAATTGACAAGCAAGGAAGCCACTTTTTTCTATCAGCCAGCAGCATGAGACTGGTTGTAATTTTCAAAAGGGTAGTGACATCATTCATGCACACACTTTTAGGGGACAATCACTGCATCTTTCCTTTCTCCAGTGTCATGGGTTGCTGCATGGGGCAGGTCTGTTACCCTTAAACTCCTCTCCTGTTAATATCCTCCTTCATGTGGCGATCTGTGCTCACGAGATGGCTATGTGTACTTAACAGTGGAAAGCCTGATCCACTCCTTAATACTTAGCTCAGCAATTTTCAACCTTTTTCATTTGACGACACACTGACAAGGCACTAAAATTGTCAAGGCACACTATCAGGTTTTTGATAATTGCCAAGGCACACCATGCTGCCAGTGGGGGCTTCACATCCCTATTGGCCCTACAAAAAATGACCTTCCCTCAAATTCCTGTGCCACACCTGTGGACCACTTGCACCACACCAGTGTGCCACGGCACAGTGGTTGAAAATGGCTGACTTAGCTATTTGTCTAAAGAAATCTAAGTTAAATTATACATGATGATGTTGATTGGCTTCTGTATAATTTCATTGTTCACTTCAAGACTGCTTTACACATGACATCCTCTGGATGTGCATTAATGAGGCAGGACTTATGTGCAGCAACATGTACCACATCAACATGTTTTAGTCTAATCCTTTTGGTTGTTATGTTGTTAGCCGCCCTGGGTCCCTTTGGGGAGAAGGGCGGGATAGAAATAAAGTTTTATTATTATTATTATCTATTGGTAACCTATGCTGCCAGAATGAGTGTTCCAGCAGTGTACGGCACTTTCCAGCTGTTACAAAAGGCAACATGCTGGAGTGTATGACCTGGCTGCCACCACAAGTGGCTAGTGGCCGACTCTGCATACCTGTGGCCATTGGATGCCCACTGGCACATGTAAGTATGTGCAAGGGGACAGAAGTAGGGGGTGGGTGGAACAGTGGGGGGGTGGGGGGAATGGGGTGGCAACAGGGATGGAATGGAGGGCAGATAGGCACCAGGAAGGGGGTGGATTCAGTGGCAGTGGTGTCCACTGCATCCCTAACCCCCTTTCTGGCCTTGATCACCTGACCCAGGTCCTCATGGACTTTCACCAGCTAGGAAGATGGTGTAGGTCTGAGTAGCCCCAGTGGCCTGGCATGGTCTTACCCTGGGGCAAGGGAACACACGTTCTCTAAACCCAAGGAGGCCTCCAGAGGCCCAAACTCCATCACGGGATAAAATGGATGCCACATTGGTGCCACTGCATCACCATATTGAGAGATAGTTAGGACTGGGTTCTTTATATAATTTTGCTACATGATCATGTAATGGGAAGCTGCGACTTAGAACATTCCCAACATATGGTAAAGGACACCTCTGCAGGATGATCTTTGATATTGTGGTTTAAGGGGTAGTATTAACTATATAGAAGTATTAACTATATAGAAATATTAACTTCTATAATATAGTGGTTTAAGGGATAGTATTAACTTATATGGTATCAAAAAGTAACAGTCATAGGAACATGTGAAGCTGCCGTATACTAAGCAGGCCAATGGTCCAACTAGTCCAGGGTTGTCTAGTCTGACAGGCAGTTTCAGGCAAGGGTCTTTCCCAGAGTGTCAGCCAAGGGTCTTTCTCAGCACTTGCTGCCTAAGAGCTTTTGGCTAGAGAAGCCAGGGATTTGAACCCCGAATCTTGTGCATGCAGAACAAGACTGCTGCCATTGAGTTGTATGGGCATGCCTGAAGGTTTACAGTCTGGTGAGCACAGCAGACAACAGAGAAGGGGGTCAAGAAATGGATAGACCTTGCTTGGGAGCAACTTTAAATGTTTTCTGAAGCAATGTTTCAAACTGTCACATACAATTAATTTGTATTTAACCCCTTCAGACTCCCAGTTTTTAGCCTTATCCCCAAGTAGCCTCTTTATTTTTGTGAAATGTGTTTATCTGCTACTTATCTGTTTTGGGGAGATCCTTTCTTGCCCCTAAGATAAGTCTTATTTCCATACAATGAAACTCACAGTGCGGTTCTAGGCATGTCTACTCAGAAGTAAATTCCATTTACTTCAAGGGTACTTACTCCCTAACTGCATATAAAATTGCAACCCTGATTCCCTATTCTATGACTTTATCTGCCATTATTTTCTGTTTCATCTAATCTCCTAGCACAGATGGAGACATCTACTGGTGAAGTTTGGCGGTCTTGTCACTATATATTGTAGATTTCTCAGAGGATCCACAGTTCTGTGTTTAATGTTCATCTGTAAATTTTTTGTGCTCACTGGACAGTGTAAAAATGACTGAACTTATCCTTTTCTTAAAAAAATTATAAAACGTTTACATCCCACCATTCTCTATCCTGTCTTCCATTATGACGTGAAAGTAACATTCTATGAAAATGACCACTCTGTTTCAAGAAAACAATTTAATGAGTCAATTGCAGTGAACACTGCTTATCTCATGGGCTATGAAAACATCAGCCTTCTGATCTTCATTCTGTTCTTCAGAATTTGTTTACTTGATTGGTTCAACAATACCTGGTCCTGTTTGTGAATTTGAAATAACATTTGAGCAAGTTGCATTTTGCTGACTTGCATCTGTTTTGCTTTCCTTTATGACTGAGTTCCACGTGCAGCTGAAAAATAGCTATATTTTCTCATTTATTTGCAAATGCATATTTAGTGTTGCTGATTTTTTTTCAATTAATAACAGCAATTTGCTGGAGGGCAATCCTTCCTCTTTAAGCAGTTGATTGAGGTGATATTTTTGAAAGGTAAATCAATCCGTCAATAATATATGGGCTTGTTTTCTATTCTCCCCTGCCCCAACAACGGGTGTGTTTTAAACTGTACAATCTCAGTGTCAAGGTGCAGGAGTCAAGTGCTACATGTGATGAATTAGGCAGAGGTCAAAGGCTATGCAGTGCAGTTTCAGAGGAATGTCTATTTTGGAATTTGCAAATCATTCAAGCTGAAGTGATGCACTATGGGAATTACTACCAAACTCTGCTCAGCAACATCTGCTCTCCCTAAGTGAGTTAGTGCACGTCAGACATCTTTATGTCAGAATATTGCAGTGATGGATGCAGTCTTCAGAAAATGCTGCATAAAAATCTGGTGTGCCGTTCTGGCCATTAAGTGAAATTACTATTTAAATTAATGGCGCTGTCACAGTTTATCTGTGCAAAGAATGAACGCTGATTAGGGTATTAAGTAATTAGCAATTTATCACGCTGGAACAAGGTTGATAATAATTAAAGAAGTAATGGTTTACCAAAGAAACTAGAAAGGGAGTCACTTCTTGTTATGTGAGTGAAATCTTGGCTGAAAAATTTAATTCAGCGAAACAAAGATGAGGCTTCAGTGAGAGAATGCGGCTTTCTTTCTCTGCCCTAGAATAAAAGCAGTTCATTATTAAAATTTTGCATTGCCTGTCAAAAGTGCCTCTGAGCTAAAATGTTTGCATTGATTTTGTTTAAATAAAAATATGCTATCACTGTGCTTTGTTGGGGATTTGGGCTGGGGAAGTTAACTCTGTCTACCAAGTTTTCACATGCTTAGGCCAGACCTATGAACCACAGCACTATCCAAGAAGGGTGGGGTGCAGGGACTTCTGTAGCTGAGCACCAGCATAACCGGTAGTGGTGTTGTAAGGAAGTTCAGAGTGTCACATGGATATAATAGTGCTGGGTTCTGCAGCGGTGTTGACCAAACCGCTCATTGACAGATTCCCGATCGCCCAATTACAGCAGGGAGATCGGAGTTTGTACGGCATGGGCAAAACACACAAGCCCCTTCCCCTGTGAGGGGTTTGGTGGAAGGCTGTGGCTGGGGGGAGCAGAGGTAATTTAAGGACACAGCAACAGCCCCCCTTCCTTCTTTGCTCGTAGGCACCGAGTGGACAGCACCCAGTCCGCACTGGAGACGTGGGGGAGCAGGACCCTCACAGCTTGTGGTTTTGGTGAGACGGGTGGTGCAGGGCGTATGGTCCATGGGAGCATTCCCCTGGGAGGGGGAGGCTTTTCTCGGGAGGGAGGCTCCTTGAGGGGCCCACTCCCACGATGCGGCTTTGGGGCCAGCATCAAGGTGGGCCTCCGGGCTCCCCCTCTGAGGCAGTTAAGTGGCTTGCCCCTCCGGCAGTTAGTCCTGCAGAGGGGGTATGTCACGGTGGCGGCACAGGCAGGCGCCAAGTGGCCAGCGGCAGTGTGCACCTCAAGGCCGGCCCAGGCCGGCACACCATGGCCATATTGGCCCCCAGGCCACCTACGCATTGTGGCAGCCCCCCTCTTGGAGCTGGAATTCTGCCCGGGTGCATCACAGCGGCGGCTTCCCCCCCCCCACATGGGGCACGGAATGGTGGCTGTCTGCTCCCGGTGGGTGCCAGTGGGCACCCCGGGGCTAGGGAAGGCTGGGGCGTGTTGCTGCTGTGGGCCCCCGTGATGCACACTGCAGCCGCCCCTCCTGGCAAGTGCCCAGGTATGGGAGATGCCCGGGAGGTTCTCGGGCGCGTCCTTCCCGCAGCTGCACTGCCCCACGGTGGCAGCGGCGTGGGGGCTTGGAGCCGGCCAACCAACCGGCCGACTGGGCACCCCGTTCCCAAGGCATACCTGGCGTCGTGGCCTGTGGCATCTGGTGAAGGCTCTCCGTGCCTTTGGTTGGCGCTGCGGCAGCAGCAGGCAGGGGAAGGTCTGGCCTGCTGCCTCTTCATCATCTCTGGTGGGCACCATCATAAACAAGGTGCCTGGCCACGTGTGAGATACTCAGCCGGTGGGCGCCATATTGGGGAGGGCGCCCAGCCTAGTGCGCAGGCCTGCTGGCGCTATCTTGTGGGGGGCGCCCGGCGGGCCTGCGTCAGGCGCCATGTTAGGCAGGTCGTCCGGCCACATGACAGCGGGCCTGCGGGTGCCATTTTGGGAAGGGCACCTGGTGGAGCACGCGGACTTGCAGGTGACATGTTGGGAAAGGCATCTGCCCAGTTAATAGCTGTGGCTGGTGCGGCGCTGCGGGTCTGGGCGCGCTCGTCACCCTCCCCTCACTTGCCAGGGAGTAAACCCCTTGGGCTATAATGGGGCTTGCTTCTGAGTAGGCATGAAGAGGCTGGGACCATAGGGCTCCAGTCCTTGCTCCACTTTCCAGGGAATAAGTTCCCCGGAGTATAACGGGTCTTGTTTCTGGGTAGACATAGCTGATCTTAAGACTACAATCCTGTCCACACTTTCCTAGGAGTGTGTCCCATTGATGCTAATGGGGCTTACTGATGAGTATACATGCAGGGGAGGAGCTCCTGTGAGTTGCAAGCCAGCACAGATCCAGTGGCTCCTCCAGGGGCACATAGGGACTCAAGGAGCTGGGGCTTCCCATCTTGCCCAGGCCTGTAGGAGGGCACTGCCCACAGCCCAACTCAGCCCTCCCTGGGGTGGCCTAAAAGTGAGCACCTTACTGGCTTGCGCTGGTGGCTGTGGCTGCTGCTTCCCCCCCCCCCAACCCGGGCAACTTAGACAGTGCTCCTGACGGAGCAGCCCAGGGTCTGGTGCTTGAGATGGTAGAAATACTGAAAATAGCTTACAAGGAGGTTGCCCCCCCCCTTGGGTGGGAGGGGAGGGAGCTTACAAGTATTGGGCCATTTGGCCAAATGGATTTGGATTTACACCTCAGCCGTAATTTGGATGTGCCCTCTGGGTCCAACCCGTTTTGAAGATGGGCACACAGTACACCACACTGGTCAGGGCTATGGTGTATTGTGATCAGCAGGGCTATGCATGTTAGCAGCATTTTGAGACTTAGGGCTTTATGCTCTATTAAAACACCACGGAGGGGTGGAAGATCCCACAGGGGAACTCGAGACATGGGTGGTTATGCCACCCAAAGGGGATTGTGGGAGCTGGAAGGGTAGCGGTCACCTGATAGCTAGTAGCAAAGCTTAGTAGTCCTAGGCACGGGGGAGGTGCCAGGGATGCAGATCCTGCGCATTTTGAGTGTAACTCGGTCGGCAATTTCAAGAGTACAGGCCTGCAGTCTTTGCAGCACAAAGCAAGCAGTCTCCGCACGCCTTCTGGTGGAGTTGGCCCCGATCCGGCCACTGATGGTGAGCACAGGGTAGCTGCAGAAGATGTAGCATGGTAGTTGCTAGTTTCTTGTCCTGGGCCAGCAGTATTTGCAATTTGTGTAAGTTCCAAGTTGCAACCAGCATTGGGACTCTGCAAGCTTCTGGGGGGTGCTTCACTGCTTTATGCATTGTGAAAAGAACATGCAGACACCTTGCCCAGCATGTCTCTTGAATAAATAAGGACTGAGCTGAGGTTCTTCCCCCTTTTAGGAAGGGCATCCTGGCTGAGGGCTCAGGAGGCACTCCAGGACTCCGAACACAGTCCGCTGAGACCTTGGCTCAGCACGGATCAGTAGGCCACCTGGGCAGGGGTGACATAACCTTGCAGATCCAGCTGCCTGAGTAAGACATGCAGGTTCAGCACATTTTGCACGTCAGCTCCCTTCCCAAACAAAGGTCCCCCCCTTCTCTCATGCCCTCACTACTGGGGCTAGATAAAGAGGCCTTTTCAGTTAGGCCCAGGAGCGTTGGCTGGTTTGCACTAGGGACTTGCAAAATATAAAAGACACTGGCAGGTTTTAGTAGAGCCACCTTCATAATGGCTAAGAGGCGCAAGCCACCTACCCCCAGCATCATGTGCAGGGATTAACATGAAATTTGCTTATGTTGCCCTTTGGCTGGGGAGGTGTCGCTGTGCAGGCGAGTAGCTTGGTATCTTTACAGGGGCCCATTTCCGTCCCAGCGAGCGGCTCGCCAAATCTAGGTTTGCTTCCCCCCCTGCCAAGCATTGCGGTTTGCTCCCCCCCCCAACACACACGGCAGCACGATGGCGGCTGGTCGACTCCTAACACAACATACTTACTCTGGCAGATGTATAAGACTGCCCAGAAGGGGCATGGATGATGGTGCAGTGGTGGCTCCCCTAACTGTCACATTGGCCCAGCTTGCACCATGTCCAAACACCCGCAACGATCTCCGACCACAGAGGGTCCCCCCCTTTTATGCAGGGACCTAAACTCCTCCCTGCTGATACTTCATCGGTTTCAGGGGATACTTAGGGGCACATTGGGAGCCTCTGACCATCTAGGATTACTTACAGCCTGCACTCCATCTAATTAGGAGCCGCTTCGAAAGCTACCAGCACCCATGGAATTGAGAGAAGTGGAAGGGGATGCTCCAGCACATTTAATACTGTTTTCACTGGGCAGCAGCACGGCATTTAGCAACGCACATAGTGGGCATTGCTACTAGAGGGAGGAGATATGTTTCGTACCACCCCTTTACCGGTTGCGCTGCCCCTACTCCTTTAAGGGAAGAGGGGTGTTCCATTACTGACCTGCTTAACAGACATGCTACCCCTTTCTCCCGAGGAGAGGATGTTGAGCTGTTACCAGCCTGCCTACCAGGTGCATGTCCCTGTCTCCCGTGGGAGAGGGTGTTCCGGTGGCAACACGCTTATCTACTCCTTTCAGAGAAGGGGGGTGTTCCTGTGCCGACCCACTTAGTGGACGTTATGCTCCTAGACCTTTGGAAGAGGGGAGGAGGTTCAGTTAGCAACCCGCTTAGATGCTTCTCCTTAGAGAGGGGTGACGTTATGTTACCAGCCCACTCAATAGATACACTGTCCCTACTCCTTGGGGAGGGGCGATGTTTGGTTACGAACCTGTATGTCTCCTTCGAGATGCAGGTGTTCTATTAGCAACCATTTAAGGGGTGCTCTGCCCCTCTTCCTGGGAGAGGAGTGATGTTCAGTTACCAACTCGCTTGATGGGATTGTGGTCCTTCTCCTTGAAAGGGAGGATTTTCTATTAACAGCCTGATTAAGGGGTGCTCTGCCCCCACTGCTCTAGGGGCGATGTTGTTACCAACCCACTTAATGTGTGTACTCCCCCTGCTCCAGTTGGAGAGGGGTGACATTCTGTCAACAACCTGCTAGCAGGTATGCTGCCCCAGTTTCTTTGAGAGACAGGGGAGGTTACCAACCCACTTAACGGTGCGTGGCCCCTCCTCCAGGCGGGAGGGGTGCAGTTCTGTTGGCAACCTGATTAGCAGCTGTGCTGCCCCTACTCCTTTGAAACAAGGGTTATGTTGTTACCAACCGAGTTAAGGGGCGTGCTGTTCCTGCTCCAGCGGGAGAAGGGCGATATGCGGTCAACAACCTGCTAACAGGTACGCAGCCCCTATTCCTTTGTAGAGAGGGCTGATGTTACCAACTCACTCAACAGGTGAGCGGTCCTTCCTCTGGCGGAGGAGGGGTGATGGGCTGTTGACAAGGAGGGGTGATGTTCTGTTGACAACCTGCTTAGCTGCCCCTACTCCTTTAAGAGAAGGGTGATATCTTGTCCAGCCTGCTTAACAGGCGTGTTGCCGCTATGCCCGGTTAAGGCGCTGCAAGAGTATGTAGCAAATTCACGAATGCGAGCAGGAGCCCTGTTCCAGCATGCGGACAGCTCCCCGCTGACTTTATTCCAGTTTAGGGTGGTCTTTTCACGTGCCCTCATAATCCTGGGGTTGCAACCAAGGGAGTATAACTTTCATTCCCTGCACATAGGAGTGGCTGCTGCTGCGGCTGTATTGGTACTGCCTGAGGGTGACATTCAGTGGACGGGACGTTAGCGTTCGTCAGCCTATAAGTGCTATGTCCAGATTTT
Source organism: Tiliqua scincoides (assembly GCF_035046505.1). Taxonomy (NCBI): domain Eukaryota; kingdom Metazoa; phylum Chordata; class Lepidosauria; order Squamata; family Scincidae; genus Tiliqua; species Tiliqua scincoides. Next base: position 253,948,137 of record NC_089821.1, read on the forward strand.
ATAAAGGCAGGCTCCTTCACTGGCACCCCCTGTCATCGGGGGGGGGCGCTACAAGGGGCAGGGGTTGTGGCGATAACTTCTCTTTCTCGTCCTGCAGGATGCGGTGAGAAGCCGTTTCGTGTACTGGTCTGTGGCCATTCCACTGTATTTTGGGCCTGCAAGAGGGCAGCCGCAAGTCGAATTGGAACGCAGCTCGGGCTTGGCCCCGCCATGCAAGTTGGCTGGCTGGCCAGGGGGTGGATGTGGTGGGGGGTGGAGTATTTGAAGGAGAACCTTTCGCCTGACGTAGTGGTGATCCACCTGGGTGAAAATGATATGTGTAGGATGTCTGGGCTGTCAGTCAGGCTCAGAGCATGCAAGGACCTCACCACAGGGTTGGCTGCCTGGCATCACGGTGGTCTGGGTGTGGTGTGATGCCAGCTGCTGTGCTAAGGTGGAGAGGATGACGGGAAGGTGACCAAAGAGATTGGCCAGTTGGTGGCACTGACCGGTAGACAGGTCATTTTGCATCCAGCAATTGCCTTCTCGATGCCCTTTCTCTACAGAGGAGATGGGGTGCACTTGTCTGAGCAGGGGGTAGACATATTTCTGAGAGACCTGCAGGATGGCCATAAGGCGCTTCTCCCCCTATTTGGGAGTGGGGGGTCAAGCGCTAGGCTGACCCCTCCTTGTGGCAGGTGGTGCAGTAGAGGCGTGCTTGGGACTTTGGAGTGCACCTTTAGACAGCATAGGCAGGGCAGAAACCAATAGCAGTCCTCAGGGGCTCAGCAGCATGAGGACATTGACTGGGGCCCTGGCCGGGACTGCGGGGGTCCTCCCCAGAGGCTCAGCGGCTTGAGGTGGCACAGCCCGCAGTCCAGCTGTCTTCCCCTTATGGGACAGACCTGGATGAGTTGCGTCGCATAAGAACAGGGCGCAGCTTGAAGTCGGGTGCATGTCCAGCCTGGGGGACAGAGTTGGTTCTGGGGCCACCCAGTGGTCCCGCCTCCGCTCCACAAAGGGGTTTTCGCTGCCCCTGCAACTGCAGGTCTCAGCCTCCTTTCTGTATTAAAATACTATTGAAGTGGCCCTTTCTCCCATGTGTGTTGTCTTGAGTGTTCATTGGACGGTGCCCAGACAAAGGTATTATGCTGTTACAGAAAGCTGTTAGATAGCACTGAACAGTGCTATAAGGGAAGAGGGTAGAGGTGGAATAAGTGAGGGAACCTGAGACAATTTGCTTGCACTGCATCCTTAGGGCATTTCAGCCACTGCGGAGTCACTTTGTTCAGTGATAGTCAGAATACTTTGTGTGTTGTATGAATCGTCTGTAGTAGGGTTGCAGTTGTCAAACACCTTAGCAGGGAAAACTTGGTCCGTTTGTAGAATTATGAACTCTCTCTGCCATTGCATCCATCCAAGATTTTGACTTAACCTTTTCATTCTGCCGCTATTCAGTATGTATATTTCTACTTTCCAAACTGTGTCTACTTTCTACCTGAAAGTAGCAAGTCCCATGGATAAAAATTGCTTAATTGCACACAGGGTTGGGTTTGGATTGCCAGCTCTGATTGAAGCTATTCCTAGATATTTTTCCCCCCCAATATAGCATAACATCATCAAACCAGGAGGCCCTGTTAAAATCTCCAGGATTGCTTTACTAGTTGCCTGGAATTTGATGCTGATTCCTGGAGAGTCAAGTCCCATCCTGAAGAATTGACAGTTGTAGGTTGGATAATTATTAAGCTAACAGCCCAATACTATCCCCCCCACCCCCACCAGCAGAACATGCATTCCGCTGGCAGAAGGGATGCTGGCAGAATGTCACTTCCACCAGTAAGTGCTATAAAGCTGCCAGTGCAGTCACTGGTGACTGGGCACACTGACTGGTAGGGAAGACTGCCTGCCTGAGCAAGATGAGTGGCGATAGCGGAGGAAGGAAGGTGAAGGAAGAAGAAAAATGGGGAGTTTCTCAGCAGGGAGGGAGACAGAAAGAGGGATGCAGCACTCATGGGTGGCCGGATCCGATTTCTCTCCTTTCCACTGCTGTTAACATAATGAAAACCCAGATAACGGGCACCTAACTGAGGAGACCCATAGGGAAAGCAGATGCTTTGCTTAGGGCAAGAGGTCAGAAATGCCCTTATCCTTCTGAATCTGCCCCAGAATGCAGCACACATTTCATTGACTCGTCTGCATTGGCGGGGGAGGAATTAGGTAGGATTGGGGTGCCTGGCTGCAATCCTATATACGCTTTTCTGCAAGTGAGCATCATTGATCACAATGGAACTTACTTCCGAATAGATGTGCCTGGGATTGCATTGTAAATAAACCACATAGTACGGCTCCACCTAAATTAGGTCCTTATACTGTGATGATCTTGAAGAGCCTTTTTCTGGAAAGTATGTTCATCCTGCATCCCATTATGTGCCATGACTTCCAGTGTGAAGATGTATAAATACTGACCAGCCCAAGTGGCCAGATGAACATGAATGAACAACCATGTTGGTGGATTACTGGGATAGCAGTGGGAGAGTAACTGGTCCTTCTCTCCCCAGCAGTGTCTTTTCCAGTGGCTGTCTGCTGATGTTCTTTTGCATCTTTTTAGATTGTGAGCCCTTTTAGGACAGGGAGCCATTAGTTGTTTGTTTGATTTTCTCTGTAAACCGCTTTGTGAACTTTTCGTTGAAAAGCGGTATATAAATACTGTTAATAATAATAATAAATAATAATAGCAGGAGGTTCCTTGCACAACTGCCTTTATGGGCTTTTGCACATAAAGGAGATGACATGAAAGGCAGAGAAGTGTTTGTTGTGGTGCTCCCATGTCTTGCAGTTTGTGACATGCTCAGAGTAAACTGTCTCCCCCGAAATTCATAGGGAAACCAACACAATTAATGAAAATGACTGTAAAAGCCAACCGACGATTAAGTGGGAATTGCTTACCTTGTTGCTATTCTTTGTGGATTTTTTCCTTGTAATCCTGGCATTGTCAGATCTGCTTGTGCCATTAGCTTTAACTCTGGCATCTCAGCCTATAATGCTACAAGCTATTTTGTGATGTTGCTATTTTGTGATGTGTAGTTTTTGTTGTGCGTGATACTAGGTATTCGCATGCTGGTGCAACAAATATTAGGACTGGACTGCTAGGGTGGTTCCAGATGGTTCTTTCCCCCAGGACAGTTGTGAATTGACTCCACAGATGCCCCAGGGAAGCCAGGTGGCATCATGCCAAGATGTCTGTGCTGTAGCAGAGAAGCAGACGGCAGCCTGGTACCATCTCTTTTCAAACCTTTGATTTCTGTCTGCTTTGAGGCAGAGCACACTGGTAGTGCAGGCACTGTTGATTCTGCCCACATATCCCAGTAGTAACCAAGAAGATTGGATGATAAATGGGCCACATTTTTATTGAATATCCAAAACATACTGAAATTGGTACTGTAACTGTCACATTTCCCCCCCCCCCCAGGTTTGTCCCCACAGTGGCCCCAAGTTGCAGATCATCTCATGAGAACATAAGTAGAGCCCATAAGTAGAGAACATAAGTAGGCCTTTGGATCAGACCAAAGGCCCCTCTGGTCTAGCTTTCTGTGTCTCATAGTGGCCCACTAGATGCCTCAGGGAACACACAAGACAATAAGTTACCTGCATCCTGGTGCCACTCCCTTGCTCCTGGCATTCTGAGGTAGCCTACTTCTAGAACCAGGAGGTTGCACGTGCCCATTGCAGCTTGTAACCTGTGATGAACTTTCCTTCCCAATCTGTCCCAATCCCTTTTAAAGGCTTCTAAGTCAGATGCCATCACTGCATCCTGTGGCAGAGAGTTCCACAGACTAATTACAACCTGGGTAAAGAAATATTTTCTTTTGTCTGTTCTAACTCTCCCAACAGCTTAAATAGGGCAGGCATTTCTGGCTGCTATTCAGCTTGCTCTGTTTATGCCCCAGCTCAAACCTGAAGTGAGAGAGTGAAGCTACTGTTCCCTCAATTCCTGTGTGTCTCTTGTACTGTGCTTTTGGTTCTTAAACAGACTGTACATGTGTGTTCATTTTAAGGGACTTTTGAATGTACAGGTGTGTGCCACTTGAGGACAGGGATAAGTTCTTCTATCCCCGTTGTTATGCGATTAGGTCATTAAGTGAACATTCAGTCCAATCTATTGCCTTTGTTGTGTAAACAGACACTCCCTGCCAGACACTAGCTGGCTGCACAGGCTACTGGAGATAGATTACCTCTTCTTTGCATTAAGAGCCTCTCTGTTGTGTAAACAGACACTTTGCTGTAGGCTATGGGAGATGTGATTGCCTCATTAAGAGGCAATCTTTATTGTGCTTTGACCATATACGCCCATCGTTAAGGGTTGTATGCATTTTTGGCTTTAGGCACCAATCTCAGAACATAATCCTCATGTATGATTTGGACCAGTTGTGTGGTATATGCATGAACTACTGGAGCCCAAGTCTTTTCTGATCACCAGTATTAGCTAGTTGCTGAACAAAGGGCTATCAATTTAGTCATCTTAAATTCAAAATTAAGATACCACTTTAGATACCTTTTCCCCAGTATCAGTAGCCATCTCTTTGTGATGGTTTTATGCAATGTTTTATAGCATTCTCCAGATTTCCCCCACTTTCTCCCCTTTTTGCATTCATATATAATTTTTTATTGTTTCAGGGATGTTCTGTTGTGGTCATGAATATGTGAATATGTCAAGTACCTTATGCTGCTCAGCCTCCAGTGGTGTGTCTCAAGTCCACATTAAAAAGAATGACCCAGTGCCATTAAAATGCTGTGAGACTGAACTTATTCCAAAGAGCGAGGAATGTTGTAATGGACTCGGATATAATCCTTTGAAATATGTTTGCTCTGACAGGATTTCATCTGGAATGATGATGAAGGTAATTGATAGAAAGCCTCTTGGTGATTCTGATTTGACAATGGAAAGAGAAATACATTGTTCATAACTATTTTTGTAAAATAGGAATATAAAAACTCCTGTGTGCATTATTCATTTTCACATTACATCCATATTAATACCGAATGAGTTTGCCATGATTGATGTTATTGCAGTGAATTCTAAAGGAATTAATAATGATTAGCTGCTTCTTGTGAAGTGTTGCTCAGCACTTCAGATTAGTATAAGGGCTAAAAGTTAACATGCCAGCCCAGCTGCTGTGGGTATAGCTACTAGCAGTTGTGCGGCCACTTCCTAATTCTGGCTGGCATTCTGTCAGAGATTCTTAAACTTTGTTTTATTGTGGACCGCTAGCCTAGTTTCTTGGTAGACCACTAAGGCTTTTATTTTTACATGATGACTGCCATGTAGGAAACCACTAGAAAGCCTTTCAGATTAATTTCATCTACTTGATGTAACTGTTCAGAGTGATTGGGATGGACAGAAAGGAGGAAAGTATTGTTTGGTTGTAGGTAGGCACTCTTAAATATAGGAGCGTTTAATGTTGTCAGGATCTGCTAATTAGTATTGATTGAAATGGCTCCTCTATTTTTGTCTTAGTCTTGGAGACCACCTGAAAGGGTACTGTGGACCACAGTTTAAGAATCACAGCATTGCAATGGGTGAAAAAAAATTGTTTCTCTGTTAGCATGGGCTTACTATATTTTGTGCATAACTTCCCATTCAACATCTGGATGGCTTGTGCTAGCTCTTCTGGGGGAGAGTAGCTCACTACTTCAGAGATCTAAGCAGAAGCAACACCATTCTTGGAAAATGCATATGGCTCCCATTTCTCTCTAGTGATGGAGGAGGTACTGGAGGCAACTTCACCTGTGGAAACAAATAAGGGCTTGTAGAAGCAGATTGGGTGGGTGGGGATCACATGGGTCTAGGGCAGTGGTTCCGAAACGGTGGGTTGGGACCCACTGGAGGGTTGTGATCTGATTTTTGGTAGGTACCCAAAGAGTGATGGAAAAATCAGATAATGAATTGCCTGAAGTTCCAGGGATATTCAAAAACCAGATACTGTAGCTGCTAATTACTCTGCAAAAAACTCACTCCCTGCAGTTGTGTAAATATAGATATTTGAGGGTCTTCTGATTATTATTACATATAAATAAATAAATAAAATTTCTTTCTAGGATCTCCTTTTTTTAAAAAAAACTCTTGTAAATGTAGGTGGGTCCCACTAGAGCAGCCATTTTCAACCAGTGTGCCGTGGCACACTGGTGTGCTGCGAGTGGTCCACAGGTGTGCCAGTGGAATTTGGGGGAAGGTCATTTATTAGTAGGGCCAATGGGGATGTGAGCCTTCCACTGGCAGCATGGTGTGCCTTGTCATTGTAAAAAACCTTATGGTGTGCCTTGACAATTTTAGTGGCCTTGTCAGTGTGCCATGAGACGAAGAAGGTTGAAAATGGCTGCACTAGAGTGTCATTTTAAAAAGTGGATTCCAGTGGTAAAAAGTATGGGAACCACTGGTTTAGGGCAGTGCTTCCCAGACTTACCTAGCTGGGAACACCCCTGTTGAAGTCCAGATCCAGAAGTACTTGCCGATCATGCATGATGCACTGATGTGATAAGTAAGCGACACTTACTCCCGAGTCTTGGAGGAAAAAATATACTTTAAAATTGTGTAAAATGGCCCAGGGAGAAGTGGGTGGGCCTTTCCACAGCTCTGCGGACAGCCCAGCCCACTGTTCTGAATCTCTGCACGGCACTCCAGCATGTCACATTCTACTTTTGGACTGCTGAGCTGCTCGGACACTGTGGTTCCCACACCACCACCAAAAACAGTCATGATGGCAAGTTTGGGAACTTCTGGTCTAGGGGCTACTTGAGAGTTAATAGGGTACTCCTTAAATATGTTTTGGAAAAGCGTGGTGTGAATGTTTGATCTGATCAGAACTAAAAGGTTTGGAAACCATTGTCATAGGTAAAAGAAGAATGCAAAGCTAGTACTCTTTGCCCTATATCCATGGCAGCAACAGCTTACTGTGGGCGATGTGACTTTGACCAACAAGCCCACATATGTGCATGGATAAAAAGCTCCCAGAATAATACAGAGAAGGAAGAAAATGGAAGCATATGCACAACTGTGGAAGAAAAAGTCTATACAGGAGATTCAACTCAATATTCATTCACAGGTAAAAGGAAATGTGAGATCTCATATACTTTATTTGTTCCTTTTACAGAGTAAATTCCATTGGTTTACTAGGTGAACCAGGTCTTATGAACTGTGTCATTTTAGAGTACTTTTGTGAAATTAGGAGAAATTAGGAGATCTATTTGTGAAATTAGGAGATCTATTAGGAGATCTATTCAGCACTACAGTGAACCCTCAGTTTGAATGGACTAAAGAGGAGAGAAGGAGTGTCCATTAATGCTGAAAGTTTGTTAAATCTGGGTACCCCTTCTCCCCATTAGTCCGTTAAACCCCTACCTTAGAAAGATTCCTTGGTGCTCTGCTCTGCTCTCAACTAGGATGCTCTAGGCATGGAGGAACATGGTGAATAGCAGAGGGGCAACACCAAGGGAACTCTTTAAACTATGTAAATGATGAAAGGGTCTCAGGGCTCTTATGGCCTATCTATCTTGATGGTGTACTGCAAGGTCCATCAGTGCAGCAATCTCTCTAGCTATCTGCAGAGCTCTGCCACCAGTGCAAAAATCTGGAAGGTCATGTGCTGCCAGCAGTGCCACACTGACCAGCAGCCAGCAAAAAAGGCCAGCAAGGGGTGGGAATGGTTAGTGTGATGAGGGCAGATTGCAACAGTAGTGGCATCTGCTGTATCTAAACCCCTGTCCCAGGCCTGACACACCCCTGGCAGACTCCTCATATCTACAGCAAGAAAACAGCTGGAGTACATCTGAGGAGACAACAAGGGAACCAACCCGGTCCCTTGCTGTAGCACAGGATACAGCATCCACTGCACCACTGTCCCTGCATCCTGCTCACCAACATGGAACAGGATTGGGCTATTATTTAAAGCCATTTACCCATACCTGATTTACTGTGCAATCCTATGCAGGTTGACTCAGAAGTTAGTCCCACTGTGTTCAGTGGGGCTTACTCCTAGGTAAATGTGCATAGGATTGCAGTGTAAGTGCTTAATTGTAACTCTGTGTGTGCGTGTGCTGTCATTTCAGTCACACAAGTAAATCCTATCCATCTTTCCATCACCAATGCAGCCGCAATGCAACCCTGAGGTAAGGGAACAAAAGTTCGCTTTCCTTGAGAAGGTCTCAGTGACTTCCTCATCCCCACTACAGGATGCAGCGCACACCCCATTGGTCTGGCTACATAAGTGTTGGAAAGTTGGTTAGAATTTGGCCCTTAGGCTCCTGTTTGGCCATTCTGGTCCAGTAGAAGGAAAACCAACAATCCAAAGTGAGGTGATGCTTTTATTAGAACCAATCAAGTTATCAATAAGTAATCTTGATTTTCTTCTTCTTTAACATTTTTAATGTTCCCCCAAAATTTTTTCCCATGTTTTGAAAAGGTGTTGGTGTTGACAAGTGCACTGATATAACCATAGTCTGACACTGTTTTCAGTAAAGCTTGACTGGTTCTAACACTCACAGAGGGTGACAACCCGATCCTATCCTGGGCTGGCCCACAGCATGCAGTGGCACTGGTGCAGCTTTGGTTGCATGCTGTGGGCCAGCTATGAACCAGGCAGCAACTCAGAGGTAGCTAAAATACCTTTTTACTTATGTATGCTGGCACTGCCTTGTCCCCAATGCACCTATTTGGATCTGCACCAACTCTTTGGCTGCCATAAATCTGAGTCAGTCCAAGTCGAAGTGTCAAGCCCAGGCCGGGGGCATATCGGCACCACTGCTGCTGCCAATTTCCGCCCACCTGCTCACCCATGGCAAGCCCCAGCCAGTCACAGTTTCTGCCCTGATACTCCCCCAGAACACTCCCTCTGCCAACTTACCAGATCCAGTACACACTGTAGAGGTAATTGTCACACACCCACACTGGCCAGCCGATTGTCCTGGCAGACCTGGCCTGTGCGCCATTACAGCAGCTTCTGCCCCAGTGACCCAGGACTTGCACTGATGGAACAAGAGTTCCATCAGTGCAAGACCCAGATAAGATTGGGACATTAATAGAATCATATGAAATAAATTATGAAGTTTTAATGTCAGTTCAAGTTAACTGTAATCTCCTGTTGTCAAATTTTATCCTCCTAGATTGGAACCTAGAACCTCATGTCACATATGAATATCGGGTAGTTGCACGGAACAAATATGGAAAAGGCTTCAGTGAAATTGGTAGTGCTACCACTAAGCAAGATGTACCTGAAGGTGTAAGTCCACCCCAATGGGCCAAAGTGGACAATCGGGACGACGTAATATATCTTAATTGGAAGGAACCTCATCGACCAAATGGTATTTTGATAAAAAGCATTCTACAATCTCATGTTCAACTAGCACTAGTGCTTCTGTGTCTAATATGATCCTCTATAAATAAAATAATAATCATTTGCCTGAATGTACCGGTGCAATATATGTCACCAAAAAAGCACACTCATGATTCCAGTATTCCTTCATTCAGAAGAGTAAGATTGTCTACAGAAAGAATAGTCCCTCAAGGCTTCACCCACCTAGAGGCCAATATGGGACAGTACTGTCCTGCAGCTATGTTTTACATGCTTACTACTGTGAAAACCCAATCCTTCCTCCCCCCCTCCCATGCTGGTGCAGCTGCACCAAAAAGGTGTGTGCTGTATCTGATGGGAAGGGTGAATCAGGAGGCTTGGGAGGGGAAAAGTGATTTAAGTTCCCTTACACCTCCGTAAGTCTCCCACTCTGCATGGGTCTCCTCAGACCTGAGCCAGCGATTTCACTGGCACGAGTTCGAGAATAGAAAGGGGTGTGGAAGCTGCTTACAGAGGGGATAGCCATTTAGTTATTGATTTTTCTCTGTAAACCGCTTTGTGAACTTTTAGTTGAAAAGCGGTATATAAATACTGTTGTTAATAATAATAATAATAATAATAATAATAATAATAATAATAATAATAATAATAATAATAATAATAATAATAATAGGATCAGGAATTTGCCATCACTGCCGGATTCACACCCTCCTATAGCCTCCCCATGCCGTTCTTCCCCCTTCCCGTCTAGTTTCACCCCTCCCCTCGTCCGCCCTCCCCCATCCTGCCTCCTTTCCTACCTGCCTTGGTGGGTGGCTGGCGGTCCCCCAACATGCATGGGAATTCCCACCAGCACTTGGGCAGCATGCTACTTTGTGTACTGCTGGAAGCTCCTTTGCAAGAGTAGTAAAGCAGGTAGCATTGGCGCAGTGCTTTTTCTGCCAGTGTTATGAGTTTATAGGATTGGGCTACCAGTTGCTTATTCCATATTATTCCAGATTAAAATGGTACCTTCCCACATAGCAATGTAAGATACTATTCATAATCTCCATGTGTTGTATTGGAAAAATATGTTTGAATCGGCATATTTGGTACAAGGTGCATTTTTAGGTTGGACCTACTTTAAACATTCAGCACATTGGATGCAACTCACTAGAAAGTTCTCCAGCTTGACCTTTGTGATACTTTGCATGCAGTGGGTTTAATTTCAGTGCCCATTTTTTGCTGTCCTTGATAGTAGGTTGCTGCAAAGGGATGCCTCTCTTATGGTGCCTATTTTACAATAGTCTGTCATGTCTATCTCGAATTCATTCAGAATTTTTTTCTCTTTATGAAAAGGTATCATCTTGCATTACATTATTCTCCGAAATGGGATTGAGCGTTTCAGAGGGCAGGAGCTGAGCTTTATAGACACAAGCGGTATCCAGCCGTTTCAGGAATATTTGTATCAGTTGCGTGTATGCACTGTTGCTGGTTGCACAGACAGTCGCAAGGTGGGCACGTTTTTCACAATATGGGTGGTTTTCTTTTAGCAGCTGGGGAGGTATCATCACCATGTCTTGGAAAGTGTATCTTTGAGGGAATAGCTTTGAAATAACAACAACAACAACAACAACAACAACAACAACAACAACAACAACAACAACAGGTATTTATATACCGCCTTTTCTTGGTCTTTATTCAAGACTTTATTCAAGGCGGTTTACATAGGCAGGCTTATCTAAATCCCTTATTAAATAGGGATTTTTACAATTGAAAGAAGGTTCTTTCTTTCAAGAACCACTACATTCAGGTGTTTCATTCCAATCTGGCTTCACATTCTGGCCTCCATCCTCCCACGCTCAGAGCAGATGGAATAGCTTGGCTTCAACTTGTCAGCTGCTTCAAGGTCGCACGGTGCAGGTGGCCTCGAACTGGCGACCTTGTGGATGTTATCTTCAGGCAGACGGAGGCTCTACCCTCTAGACCAGACCTCCTGCCCTGAAACTTACTGCTTTGTGGTTAAGATGATTCTTTGTGGACCAGGAACAGACAAGTGCTTTTACTTCTATTTTTAATGCAGAAGTTGTCTTTGGTGGCGTGCGTAAATGTGCGGAGATTTCTATGTGAAGACATTATATCCATATGTTCGTTTTAATAGAGGTAGTGGTAATTGGTTTATGATATTTTAACAGACCAATCCTATCCCCCACCATTGACAATGAAACAGCTGTGCTGCACTGTCTTTTTTGATGGCACTCCTATTTAGATAAGTCACAGTTCAGAAGTACTTGAAAAAAAAATACCCCTCTTTGAATGCTTGTGAGCAGAATTGACACAAATTCAGGCCTGTTCACAAAGACTGGATCTTTGGTGAGAAATTGCTTCAGCTGTACACATGGGCTCTAATGTAAAGTCCCCACTGCTAATGCTGCCTCAGTGTTCACCTTCCCCTTCCCCACCCCTCCCTCTGCCTTTGGGAGTGGGGAAGGCAGTGGCAGCAGGTCTTTCCAAAGCCCTGGTAGCTTTTTGTGGCGACTGGGATTTGCATGATGCTCTTTGCATCATATCTCCACCTTGGAGAGGTCCCTCAGAAAGGCATAAGTAGCATGAGTTTCCCACTGGACATACTTGGGCTGAGACCAGGAGAGGGGAACCAGAAAGTGCTCCCTGCCTGTGACAGTGGACACTTGGCACTGGAGCCTGTGTGAACTTTTGCAAACCTTTCAAACCTTGGCATGTGTTCAAATCTACCTTTAGCGAAGGCGTAAGCTTTTGTGAGCATTTGCTTGGAAAGCACACAGAAGCTCAACCCCATTTCAAGTCAAAAACCGGGGTGCTTGTGCATCCATCCTCCTGGCTCAGGGCATGGTTACCAGTGGCTTTGAAGTTTATGCCAATATTTGCTAGTCGTAAAGCCATATGAAATCAGGCTGTTAAAATGCAAAGGCACTGATGAACCATATGGAAGGCGGTTATCAAGCGTTCTCTGGCAAGACAGCCTGCCATCCAGATTTTCCCTTCGCCTGGCACAATGAGCTGAAGACAAAATGTTGTGAATCTGCTTTGATAAATGGTACACCTAGACTCATACGTAACATATTCAAGGTCAGATTTTCCTGTGGGGGAAAAAAATAAACCAAGGGGAGAAAAGTAACTAGTTCTACAGGGCCGTGGTAATGATATGCCAGAGCAAACAACAACATTTTAAACTAGAAGTGACATTCTCATTGATCAAGGTATCTCGTGTACTATTACAATAAATTGCTGTCTAATTCATGTGTGTTCAGGTAGTTGCAGTCACTGTCCAAGGAGTCCCAGAGAGTGTTCAGCCACCAACAGTTACAGCTTTGAGCGCCACAGCGTTGCATTTGAGCTGGACAGCACCAAGGAAACCAAATGGGATCATCAGAGAATACAAGATAGATCAAACTGGGAAAGGCCTGATACACTCTGAATCTGCAGGCAGGATGCAGCATACAGTTGCTGGTAAGTCTGGAAAACTCTTCAGAAGCGTAATACCCTTGTCTGAGGTGACAGACAAGTCTTCCTGTGATGTAATTATTAAGGCTTAAACATTTGGGGATAATAAATCCCTTTGGTTAGGTGTGATCCTCTCCCTGAATTGATTGATTTGCAGCATTTATATACCACCTTTCTCCTCAAATAATCAAGGCAGCTAATAAAACTACACCATCAGTAAATATACAGGCATGCCCCATAACCATGGGAATTTGTTCTGGTCCCCCTCCATGGATATGGAAACTGTGGATATGGGGAAACCCTGTCTCTGCCTCCCCTGCACCCCCCATGTGCTGATTAAAGTAGTTTAGAACCTTACCAGGGCGCAGTAGAGGTCACTATAAGTATTCAAGCTTATAGCAACATAAAGGCAGGCTTCCAGCAGCCTGAATGTTTGAAAAGACTTTATTGAGGTTAACAGAAAGCAGTTAGCTTCCTGCTTTCGGTTAATCGCATTCAAGTATTTTCAAGTATTCAGGCTGCTGTCATCCTGCCTGTACATTGCTATAAGCTTGAATGCTTATAGCGACCTGTGTAAGGAAGAACCTTATTGCCTTGGTAAGGTTCTAACCTACATTAATGGGCATGGGGGGGGGGGCTTTCTGTATCAGCAAAGTAACAGTTAAAGCAGTATCCATCTAAAAGCTATAGTTATATCTCATTTACATTGATTGGCAGAAGCACTCAATGGTTTCAGATAAGAATTTTTCTCTGCCTTACCTGGGGACGCTAGAGATTAAACCTGCAACCTTCTGCATGCAAAGCAGATGCTCTTCAACTGAGCCATGGCCCCAGCAAAAAAGGCCCCTGCAATTAAGACAGAAAGAGAATGAAGTGGTGAACTCCTGAGGTTACAGAGTCAACTATGCAGAGATGGAAAAATCCAGTGGGGCTTGACTCAAATCAAGTCTAAAGTCACTGCCCCCATGACTCAATTCGAAAAAGAGTCATAACAGGGGCACTTTCCAAGTCACCGAGTCACCCCTTCGCAACTCTAAAGGGCTCAAGTCGAATGTCCCCGCCCCCTTTAAAAAGGCCACTGTGGAAAAAAACAGGGCTGCTGCAAGGCTGTGTGTGGTGTGTGAGTGTGTAAGTTCACTTTAAAGAGTCCCCTGCTGCCCCGTACCATCTGTAAAGAGGGCAGGAGGGAGTAGGAGGAACTGCAAAAGAGCAGGGACAGAAGTGGCAAGAGGAAGGAGGGTCACGCACAGCATCTGCGAGGCTTACCAGGATGACCCAGACCTTTGTAGTTCTACTCAGAAGTAGTCCTACTGCAGCCCGTCATTTAATGAGGCTTCCTCTGCCCAAATAACAGCCATGCAGAGGAAAGTGTGATTGCTACGAACCGCCTTCCCTGCCTCCTTTGTCTCCCTCCCTGGGGTTCTGCAGCCAATCCTAAGGTAAGAACCCCCTTGGGCTCCCATCCTCTGTCAAATGATCATCCATTCCTTCCTTCCTATCACAGACAGGCAAAAAATTTGCTCCTGCCTCCCCCCTCCTATTCATTGCAATAGAAAAACATTAACTCTTTCACTTCCGGCTGGAACTTCCCTCCTGCTCACCTGGCTGGAATGATGGCCCCATGAGGCTCTTCATGCCACAAAAACAGGAAACAAGCACAGGCAGACTCAAATCAGCCTGTGTGGGGATGAGTACCAAGTTAGGGGGCCCCTGACTCGTGTACATAAGAACAGCCCCGCTGGATCAGGCCATAGGCCCCTCTGGTCCAGCTTCCTGTATCTCATAGCAGCCCACCAAATGCCCCAGAAAGCACACCAGATAACAAGGGACCTGCATCAGGGTGCCCTCCCTTGCATCTGGCCTTCTGACATAGCCCATTTCTAAAATCAGGAGGTGGCACATACACATCATGGCTTGTAATCCGTAATGGATTTTTCCTCCAGAAACTTGTCCAATCCCCGTTTAAAGGCATCCAGGTCAGATGCTATCACCACATGCTGTGGCAAGGAATTCCACAGACCAACTAGATGCTGAGTACATAAATATTTTCTTTTGTCTGTCCTAACTCTCCCAAAACTCAGTTTTAGCGGATGTCCCCTGGTTCTGCTATTGTGTGAGATGGTAAAGAGCATCTCTCTATCCATGCTGTCCATCCCCTGCATAATTTTGTATGTCTCAATCATGTCCCCCCTCAGGCGTCTCTTTTCTAGGCTGAAGAGGCCCAAACACTGTAGCCTTTCTTAAGGAAGGTGCCCTAGCCCAGTAACCATTTTAGTTGCTCTCTTTTGCACCTTTTCCATTTCCACTATGTCCTTTTTGAGATGTGGTAACCAGAACTGGACACAATACTCCAGGTGTGGCCTTACCATTGATTTGTACAATGGCATTATAATATTAGCCGTTTTGTTCTCAATACCTTTTCTAATGATCCCCAGCATAGAATTGGCCTTCTTTACTGCCGCCGCACATTGGGTTGACACTTTCACTGAGCTGTCCACAACCACTCCAAGATCCCTCTCCTTATCTGTCACAGACAGCTCAGAACCCATTAGCCTATATGTGGTTTTGATTTTTTGCCTCAACGTGCATGACAACACTTATTTACATTGAAACGCATCTGCCATTTTGCTGCCTCTTCTGCCAGTTTGGAGAGATCCATCTGGAGCTGCTCACAGTCATTTTTGGTCTTCACCACTCAGAAAAGCTTGGTGTTGTCTGCAAACTTAGCCATGTCACTGCTCAACCCTGTCTCCAGGTCATTTATGAACAGGTTGAAAAGCACCGGTCCCAGGACAGATCCTTGGGGCACACTGCTTTTCACCTGTCTCCATTGTGAAAATTGCCCATTGACACCTACTCTCTGTTTCCTGGTCTTCAACCAGGTCTCAATCCAGAAGAGGACCTGTCCTCTAATTCCCTGACTGTGGAGTTTTCTCAGTAGCCTTTGGTGAGGGACGCCTTCTTTGGTGTCAGACGCCTTCTGAAAGTCCAGATATACTCGTATAATGTCCACAGGTTCTCCCACATCCACATGCCTGTTAACCTTTCCAAAGAATTCTAAAAGGTTTGTGAGGCAAGACTTACCCTTACAAAAGCCATGCTGATTCTCCCTCAGCAAGGCCTGTTCGTCTGTGTGTTTTGAGATTCTATCTTTGACAAGGCATTCCACCATCTTACCCGGAATAGATGTTAGGCTGATCGACCTATAGTTTCCCGGGTCCCCTCTCCTTCCCTTTTTAAAGATCGGTGTGAAATTTGCTATCCTCCAATCATCTGGCACCATGGCCATTTTTAGGGACAAGTTGCATATTTTAGTCAACAACAACAACAGGTATTTATATACCGCCTTTCTTGGTCTTTATTCAAGACTTTATTCAAGGCGGTTTACATAGGCAGGCTTTTATTTAAATCCCTTATTAAATAGGGATTTTTACAATTGAAAGAAGGTTCTTTCTTTCAAGAACCACTACATTCAAGGTGTTTCATTCTGATCTGGCTTCACATTCTGGCCTCCATCCTCCCACGCTCAGAGCAGATGGAAATAGCTCGGCTTCAGCTTGTCAGCTGCTTCAAGGTCGCACGGTGCCGGTGGCCTCGAACTGGCGACCTTGTGGATGTTATCTTCAGGCAGACGGAGGCTCTACCCTCTAGACCAGACCTCCTGCCCATCATATTTTAGTCAAGAGATCAGCAACTTCATTCTTCAATTCCTTTGGTGGATGCCATCAGGGCCCAGTGACTTATTGATCTTTAATTTGTCAATGAGGTCTGAAACCTCTTTTAACCTCTATCTGACTAAATTCCTCGGTCAGGAGGGGCCATTTGGGCAGCGGTATCTGCCTGAGGTCTTCTGTCGTGAAGACAGATGCAAAGAACTCATTCAATTTCTCTGCCATCTCTAAGTCTCCTTTTATCTCCCCTTTCCCTCCCTGGCCAACCACTTCTCTGGCAGGTTTCCTGCTTCTAACATATTTGAAGCAGCTTTTATTATTCCCCTTAATGTTGCTGGCTGTGTGTTCCTCGTAGTCTCTCTTGGCCTCCCATATCACCTTCTTACATTTCTTTTGCCACAGTTTTGTTCCTTTTTATTTTCCTCATTTGGGCAAAATTTCCATTTATGGAAGGAAGCTTCCTTGCCCTTTACGGCCTCTATAACTTGGCTCGTTAGCCATGCAGACACCCTCCTGGACTTAGTTGAGCCATTCTTCCTTTGCGGTATACACTTCTGCTGGGCCTCTATTACTGTTGTTTTAAGCAGCCTCCATGCACTCTGGAGAGATTGGACTCTTTTTACCTTCCCTTTCAACCTCCTTCTAACCAGCCTCCTCATTTGAGGGAAGTCCATTCATCAGAAGTCAAGTTTTTGTGACTCTTCTGGTACTCTTCCCCTGACATGCATGTTAAAACAGATCGCAGCATGGTCACTGTTCCCCCAAGCGCTCCATAACATTTACATCTCTAACCAGGTCCTGAGTACCGCACAATATTAAATCCAGAGTCACCTCTGGTGGGCTCCATGACTAGCCGCTCTAAGGCACAGTCATTTAGCATGTCAAGGAATCTGGTCTCTCTTTCGTGACCAGAACACAAATTGACCCAGTCGATATGAGGATAATTGAAGTCCTCCATGATTACAACCCTGTCCCTCCTCGACACCTCCCTGATCTGTTTCCTCATTTCAAGGTCTCCTTCCAGGTTCTGGTCTGGAGGACGATAGTATGCCCCCAGTATTACATTGCTCCTCAGGTCTGGTAATTTAACCCACAAAGATTCTATGGTGGAGTCGGACCCGCCTTCAATCTCTACTTTGCTGGATTCTATCCCTTCCTTAACACTAATGATCACCCCACCTCCAACACGCCCCTCCCTGTCCCTCCTGTAGAGTTTATAGTCCGAGATTGCGGTATCCCACTGATTCTCAGCATTCCACCAGGTTTCTGTTATGCCCACTATGTCAATGTTTTCCCTAGTCACCAGACATTCCAGTTCTCCCATCTTTGTCCAGAGACTTCAGGCATTTGCATAAAAGCATTTGTACATGGAATGCCCCAGGATGTGCTGCTTATTAGCTCCTTTGTCCCCGCATCCTCTCACTGTGCCAAACCATCTATCACATCCCATCATGCTACCATTCCCAATTTCTTCTCCTACTCTGTCTTTACCTTGTTGTTCTCTAACCTCCTCATCCTCGTCCCATAGGGATAAGGAGTCCCGAACCAGATGCCCTTTGGCTCCTGTTGGCTTTCCCCCAGAAAGTGTTTTCAGAATCTTCCGTGTGTGCGACTCACAAGTCATTGAGTCACTGAAAAATGTGCATTTTTGCAACTCGAGTCCAAGTCACTGACTTGCGTTCCCATCCCTGCAACTATGCCACTTGAATGTTCCCATCTGTAAAAAAACAAAACAAAATCATTCATTAAGGAGAAAGATTCTTGCTTCCTGCATGCTAATTTTCTACTTGCAGGGAGCTGTGGCTTTTTGTTTTTTAAATATGTATGCTGGTTCATTTTACAGTCTCACAGCTTTATCATTTCATTCTGCTGAATGTGTAGACCAAACAATTTTCCCTTAAAAAAGCAGTGTATGGGGTCAATAGCATTTATATTTCAGCCACAATACACCTCCCAGTGGGACTTCTGGAAACATTCATGCAGCCACTTCTTTAAAAGACCAAATGGTGGGTAGATTTTGGCATGGATGCTGATGTTGACTACAGGTTTATAGTGGTTACAAGTTTATATTGTTATGTTGGTTGTCAACTTTGTTGCCTTGAGATTTGCCTTGAGATTCTCTTGTGGTTAAAAAGCAAAATATAAGGAAATAAATTATAAACCTGCATGTTCTGAGAGAAGTATTCTAAACAATGAAGATATTATTAGAGGCCTAAATGATCAAAATGGAGTTATTTCCTTATATCTGATTATTTCAGCCACTGGCAGAGATTTCCATACCCCTGACTTTTCTAATGCCATCATAAGAAAAATAGGCATATCCTAAGGCATATCATTATATGTGTATCCTCATCAAAGGGATTCAAGAACTTGACTCTAATAATCTTCAAAATTTTGAAACAAAAACATCTATAAATTATTAGTCGTGGCAACCAACAATCCAGGTTCTCATGGCAAAAATACTGGAGAACACTTGCCTTTCTTCCTAAATATATGACCTACCTTTTGGAGGGTGGGGGTGGAATGACAGTCATAATAAGATTCTGATGACATTGCAATGTCAGATGTATTATCCAGTTTAAAGCAAACAACAAAAAGATAAGAAGAGCCATGGTGGATCATCTTATCCAGCATTCTGTTCCCAGCAGTGACCAACCAGATCTTCCTGGGCAGCTTAAGTGCAAATCATGGAGACAACTGCCCTCCCTTCTTGTTGTTTGTCATGCTGTTCTGCTGCCCAAGACCAGATTTTCCTTTGCCCCAAGGTGGAACTCACAATTTAGTGGAGTGAGGGTTGCGATGCCAAAGCTTGTGGCTATTGAATATTGATCAGTCTCTGTGGATTTAGTGAAATCAACCCCACTCTTTCACATACGCACTCTCAAATGTCATTTCTTGTATCCAGCAACAACAACATTTTTTGTATCCTGGCCAAGGCGAAGGCTGCTGTTTCTTCTCAAGCCACAGCTCCTAATTTAGTGCTTTTGCAGTGTGTATAATTTCCACTCTCTAAATTCATGATGTTTGCTAAAACAACCATACTTTTGCGTAGCTCACGTGTTTGAACTAACCATCGTTTTCAGGCCCCCACGGACCTGTGTTTTGATTTTCTCATCTTCTTCAAAAACCTTGGCTGTTCCCAGAGCAACAGTTGAGCGTTAATGAAGCTGTAGCATTAGCATTCCCTGAGACTCGGAATCTGAGGGCCTTACAAATTGCAGATGAGGAGCTCTGCACCTTGCCACTGCACCATTGTCTCGCCGCTTATTTTTAATTACATCAAAGCTTTGGAAACATGATCCCATAAATGCTTTGTGGGAATAGCGGTGAATGTGCTCATCATGTGAAATCCATAAATTGCTTATAATCCTCTCAAGATGTTAAAAAAAGCATTAAGTAATTGAAGACAGGAAGTCCTCAGTTAATTATTTAGAGGTGTTATCAATGCTTTAAGTAAACTGGAGCATTTTCTGCTATCGCACCGAGTTGAATGCCACTGGGATCGAGGGGCACCAGCCATCATCTTCTCATATTCTCTAATGCAAACAGCATATGGCAGCTTGTCAATAAAAGACCTTTTTATATCATTTATTAGCAAACACTTCCAGTACTCTGTACAGAACAATTTGGATGACAGTTATGGCATTGTTTCACTTTGTGTTACTACTCCTTTACAAATGGTCCTGCTAATGCAGTGGGGGGATGGGGGGAAACACTAAAATAATTGGGGAACATGATAGTAAAGGAAAGCAAAGACTGCCCTCTTCAGCAGCAGGAACACGAGCAGAAATCCCTATTCAGAAGACTGTTTTTGTGCTGTAGCTATTCTTGAGGATAAAATAATTTGGATTTTTGTGACCAATTTTATGAAAGCTGCAATCCTATGCACGCTTACCTGAGAGCAAGCCCCATTGAACTCAGTGGGGTTATTTCAGAGTTGACATGTATAGGATTGTATGGTTAGTCAAAGAAAGCCATTCATTGATATATAGGCGTGCTCCCAGTATCTGCGGGGGTTCTGTTCCAGAACCCCCCATGGTTAACTGAAACCGCGGATGTCAGGGAATGCTTCCCACCCACTGGAGGCAAGGGGAGCTCAGCTCCGCTCACCTCTAGATGATCCTCTGAGCTCAGGCCACACCCATCCATTTGTGTCTCATCTTCAGAAGAGGCACATGCGGGAGGTCCTGTGGAACTGATCTGCAGATAAGTGGATACGGGATCTGCAGATACAACCCCCCCATATGTTTCCCTGAGCAGACTGTGCGTATTGTGTACACTGTAGAAAATATTTTGTGATTGAAAGAGTTGGAGAGTTTATTGAATATGTGAATTTCTGAGGGGCAACCATGTTTGTCATGTAAAAATAGCATTAATTCTTGATGCCTTTAAGATGATCACATTTATTGTGACATTTATTGTGACATATTGTGACATAAACTAGAGATTGCTTAGTCCAGTGGTTCCCATACATTTTAACATCAGGACCCACCTAAAAAAAGTTTCACTGTACCAGTTCACTCAAGCCTCTGTGCCTATAATGATGTTTGGGCAGCAGTACTCTCCTGCCCCCCCCCCCAGTAGCAGGTTGTTTAACCCTTGATGCACATAACCTAATCCACCCTGTCAGTTTTGCAACCCACCAAAAATTGGGTCACAACCCACTGGTGGGTCCTGGACCCACAGTTTGGGAACCTCTGGCATAGTCACATGTAACAAAATGGGTTTTAGCCCATGGATGCTTTTGCCATGATAAATGTGTAACATGTAGATATGTGTCTGCATTGGGGTTGAAGAGAAGAGATCACATTATAGTCACAAATTGGTTCAAAGCATTTCTTAAATGGTATAGAATTTACTTTAATTATTCTAACTGTGATTATTAAACAACCTGCTCCTATAAATCACTTACCTCCCTGAGAAAGCAGCAGGTGAGAGCTGACAAATGCACCCATTTGATTTAGACGAGAACTAGACAATGACTGAGCCTGAAATCTGAAAGGCTGAACATTTGAATTCCATTCCTTTACCCGCAATCTTTAGTTTCCTTTTCAAAATTTTCCCTCTGGAACTAACACATTTCTAACTGCCCAGTCCTATCCCTCACCATTGTTGCTAATGCAGCCATGCTGTTGGAGCACATGCTGTATCTAGTGGTGGGAGGCGGTGTGGTAGGACAGCCAGCAGGAAGGAAGTCTGCTCAATTGCTTATAGATCTCCCCAGACATACGCCCAGCCATTTTGCTGGGGTATGTCCAAGGAAATGAAAGGAGGGAGGCACCTGCCAGTGCTACTGAAATCCATCCCGCCCCTGCCCTTCCTCCATCCTCCCCAAGATTCCTCCTGCCCTTCCCATCCCTGGGCACTACACATCTTTGCTGCCAACTTACCAGTGCTGATGGAGGCTTCTGGAGGTGCTGTTACACAAACCACACCACTGCCTGTTTGCAGCACGTGGCCCAGAAGCATGTAACAGTGGCCTGGATTTTGCAATGCCGTGAAAGGCCTTCATCTCCTGTGTTCACACCACAGTCTGGCAACTGAGCACAATAATTTTTAAGCCATTTCTGCCCAACACTGCATGGGGATCAAATATGTGCACCTGTGGACTGGGCAGAAATGAATTAATACAAGGAGGAAGGGAGAACTTACATGTGCATTCATACACTTTTATGACAGTATCTTATTTAAAAGAGTAGTCCTAAGAAATACTACTACTTACTCATTTGTCAATAAAATGTTGACATTTTATTGCTCCCAAAATATGTACCTTTTGAGTATTGTACTAGTCTGTGAAGTACTGCTCTGTCATTCAAAGCTCCACATTCTTGTGGAAGGAGACATGCTTACACAGAGACCCCTTCAGCTTGCAGAAGGGGTCCCTGTGTAAACACAGCTGTCCTTCACGCATGGATGAATTCATTCCGTGTACCCACATTTTTCAGTTCCATTTTCAAAATACTGCATTGCCTCTGAAACTCCCAAGTGGAAAGAGCGTCTGAAGATGGAGCAGCACTCTCTGGAAGGTTAGGTTACAATCCCATGGGTTGAATCAGTTGTGATACCCAATGCATAGAGAAGTTAAAATACTTTCAACAAAACTTGTGAAATTTTTCAGGGCCTTTTTTAGAATTCCTCCTAGAGCACAATTAGAGACTAATACAGAGGCTCCTCCTTGACCAGTACCTCTGGAGAATTTCAAGGGGAGCTACAAACTTTATTTTCACAGCCCAAATTACAGCGCTGTGATTACCAATCTCATATGTGTATGGCTTTTTACGCAGCCTATGTGCAGCAAGGGTTCCATAGCTTGACATCTATTATTGTATCAACCGCCGAAGCTGCATAATTAATTAGAGATGCTTTTCCTATACATTTAGTACACTATGAAGTCTTCTTTTCTGTGCCCATGTTTGCTCTCTGTAATATATATTTGTAAATGCATCTTACTTTATTATGAATGTTGCCTTTTAAAAGTGAACACGACTCCCTTTAGGGGAATTGAAGTAATCTGTTGTCACAGTAATCTTTCCTATCATGAAATGTTGTTGGATGTCTGGCTCCCATCCAATGCCTTTGCCTTTCTAGCCTGCAACTGCCATTTTAACCCCCTTGCTTTTACACTAAGTATGCAGAGAGAGCTTTTTCTTCTCTACCAGTTCATGATTAGGTTACAGTCCAGGCTGTCTCTCCGACTCATCTCTTAATTTTTCAGTGCCTCGCATCCTGTTCAGTTTGGAAAGCAACTTGAAGCCTTGGGTGTCGTTCATTCATTGTTTTTCTTTTCTGATGAGCCTGTTGTGTATTGCTGCTCTGTATGTATGACCATTTGGAAAACAAAACAGAACAATGACGCTGTCATCTGACTGGCTTTAGACAAAGGGTTCAACCTGAAGGTTTTTTTTCTCCTTGTCATAGAATTGCATTGTTTTTTCGTGAAGTACTTACCATGCCTGTTTAATGAAAACATTTTGCAAAGGATAGACAAGCAGAGATAAGAAAAGAGCGGGACCCATCACTGACAAGGACAAGGAAGATTAGAAGAAAAATACAAAATGTGAACAGAAGTCTAATCGCAGTTTCAGTGCTCACAAAAAAGAGCCTCTGCCGGCTTTCTCTTCCTTGATACTGCTTTTCCCAGACTTCTGTATTCGAAAGGAACTGTCTTTACATATTTATAAAACCAATTTCAAAGGTGTGGTTGGATCTTGAAACATTTTTGGTACTGAAATGTCACAAAACAGAAAGATAGAACTGTGCGAGGTAGCTGTAAATTAAGGGTACAGAAATAGGAAAGGACATGTACAAGTGATACTAAGAAGAGAGGCTATGTTTTGGAATGTATTCCAATATACATTTCATGAGTATAAAAATCAAATAGCAGATTCTGTCTAAAATCCTTCTGGAAGTTTGTTTCTACCTCATTAACAGCGTGCATGTGAAGGAGCACAACCAGGATACAATCCGAAGCAGGGGCAATCAACTGGGCAGCCCAATCCTATCTAAGTTCCCCTGCACCAATGCAGCGGCAACAGGACTGGTGTGGCTTCCACTGCAGGGGAATTTTGGCTGCTGGAAGTCTTGTCGGGTAAGGGGGCATTTGTCCCCTTTCCCCAGGGTGAGCCCCAGCCGGAACAGGTCAACTCAAACCAGTGTTAGGTATATAAAGCCTCCTATCTATTCTGGCCATTATGGTTTCACCAGGTTCCCCTCCCCAAACCCATTTGCTATTTAAAGTTAAAGCCAACACCCTATCAAGCACGTGTGTATCTAGGCCCTTAGGTGGCTTTAACTGAAGATTAGATTAAATAGGTCAGTTAATGGCTATTAGACATGTTTGGAGGCAGCACATCCTTCCCAGTAAATTCTAATCAGACGCAAATGTGAGAAGGGCTACCAGCTTCATGCTCTGCCTTTGGGCTTCCCAGAAGTACCTGGCTTGCCACTATTGATAACAGCATACCGATCAATACACCCTATTTGAGGGCATAGTTCTTCCTGCCATGTGAGGAACTGGGTGTTAGGTGTTGCAGTGTGAGGGAGAGGGAGAGGCTAGCATTGCCTATGACCAGAGATCACATTTCTAAACATTCAATATTTGGCAATGTTTGATGTGAAGTAAGAACATAAGAACAGCCCCATTGGATCAGGCCATAGGCCCATCTAGTCCAGCTTCCTGTATCTCACAGCGGCCCACCAAAAGCCCAAGGGAGCACACCAGGTAATAAGAGACCTCATTCTGGTGCCCTCCCTTGCATCTGGCATTCTGACATAGCCCATTTCTAAAATCAGGAGGTTGTACATGCGCATCATGTCTTGTAACCCATAATGGACCTCTCCTCCAGAAACCTGTTGTCGTACACTTGGTCTCACTCCCAGGGTTTTGGGTGCTCAGAGTTGTTGGTTCTGAACCCTAGAGCCCTCAAAGATCCATGTTCGGTAGTACTGCTACCACCCTGTAAGAGCCAGTGCCTCAGTCCAGGGAAACCGAGACCCTCCAGGCTTAACTATATCCCTTGTAGGCACTGAGCACTTTCTTACTTAAAGTCTCAGTCCTCAAGTTTCTAGTCCACAATGAGGATTTTTGGTAGCTTGCTGAACGGCTAGGCAGGATTCTGAACCTTTGTCCCCAGCAGACAATGAACCAACATGTTAAAAGGATTTTTACTTTATTAAGTACATAGGTTTACAAAAGGTTACAAAAGGCAGCAAATGCTAGAGGCATAAAAACTTCTAGGAAACATATCAGCATAAAACAACAAAGCTAACTGGCTAACTCTATTATTCTCTGACTCTCACCTGGGTCAGCTTCTTTTGTAGATCCTCAGGTCAGTTACCTAAGGCCACATGGTCCTGGCGGGGCAGGCTGTGCACCCACCTCCTATCTCACTAAGAGACAAGACCAAAAAGACCTGTCCTCCGGAAGTGGGGCTAGAAGCTCACCCTCTCAGCTCTTCCCTCCCCCCCTCCCCCCCCCCCGGAGATCTACAGCTGCATTCCATCCTTGATGGGAGTCTTTCTGGCTGCCTAGGTGCTACATAATCACCTTCCATTGAGTTGTAAATTCTTAGCAGCCAGGAAATGCAAACCACTTCTGTGTTACTGTTTTAGCTTGGTTCAGGCTTTGCAATGCTACTAGGCCTAAACTGTACATATTCATGACACCAGTCCAATCCCCTTTTAAAGGCGTCCAGGCCAGACGTCATCACCACATCCTGTGGCAAGGAGTTCCACAGATCAACTACATGCTGAGTAAAGAAATATTTTCTTTTGTCTGTCCTACCTCTCCCAACACTCAATTTTAGCGGATGTCCCCTGGTTCTGGTGTTATGTGAGAGTGTAAAGAGCATCTCTCTATCCACTCTGTCCATCCCCTGCATAATTTTGTATGTCTCAATCATGTCCCCCCTCAGGAGCCTCTTTTCTAGGCTGAAGAGGCCCAAACGCCGTAGCCTTTGCTCATAAGGAAGGTGTCCCAGCCCCGTAATCATCTTAGTCGCTGTCTTTTGCACTTTTTCCATTTCCACTATGTCTTTTTTGAGATGCGGCGACCAGAACTGAACACAATACTCCAGGTTTGGCCTTACCATCGATTTGTACAACGGCATTATAATATTAGCCATTTTGTTCTCAATACTTTTTCTAATGATCCCAAGCGTAGAATTTGCGTAGAAGCGTAAAAGTGTAGAAGCTCAGAACCCATCAGCCTATATGTGAATTTTGGTTTTTTGCCCCAATGTGCATGACTTTACACTTACCGACATTGAAGCACATCTGCCATTTTGCTGCCCATTCTGCCAGTCTGGAGAGATCCTTCTGGAGCTCCTCACAATCACTTCTGGTCTTCACCACTTGGAAAAGTTTGGTGTCCTCTCCAAACTTCGCAACCTCACTGCTCACCCCTGTCTCCAGGTCATTTATGAAGAGGTTGAAAAGCACTGGTCCCAGGATAGATCCTTGGGGCACACCGCTTTTCACCTCTCTCCATTGTGAAAATTGCCCATTGACACCCACTCTCTGCTTCCTGGCCTCCAACCAGTTCTCAATCCATGAGAGGACCTGTCCTCTAATTCCCTGACTGTGGAGTTTTTTCAGTAGCTTTTGGTGAGGAACCGTGTCGAACGCCTTCTGAAAGTCCAGATATATAATGTCTACAGGTTCTCCTGTATCCACATGCCTGTTGACCTTTTCAAAGAATTCTGTAAGGTTCGTGAGGCAAGACTTACCTTTACAGAAGCCATGCTGATTCTCCCTCAGCAAGGCCTGTTCGTCTATGTGTTTTGAGATCCTATCTTTGATGAGGCATTCCACCATCTTACCCAGTATAGATGTTAGGCTGACCAGCCTATAGTTTCCTGGGTCCCCCCTTTCCCTTTTTAAAGATAGGCGTGACATTTGCTATCCTCCAATATTCTGGCACCATGGCCGTTTTGAGGGACAAGTTGCATACCTTAGTCAAGAGATCAGCAACTTCATTCTTCAATTCCTTAATAACTCTTGGGTAGATGCCATCAGGGCCCAGTGACTTATTGATCTTTAATTTATCAATGAGGTCTGAAACATCTTCTCTTTTAACCTCTATCTGACTTAACTCCTCAGTCAGGAGGGGCCTTTCGGGCAGCGGTATTTGCCCAAAGTCTTCTGCCGTGAAGACAGTTGCAAATAATTCATTTAATTTCTCTGCCATCTCTAAGTCTCCTTTTTATCTCCGCTTTCCCTCCCTCACCATCCAGAGGCCCAACCGCTTCTCTGGCGGGTTTCCTGCTTCTAACATATTTGAAGAAGCTTTTATTATTCCCCTTAATCCTGCTGGCCATGCATTCCTCATAGTCTCGCTTGGCTTCCCGTATCACCTTCTTACATTTCTTTTGCCACAATTTATGTTCCTTTTTATTCTCCTCATTAGGGTAAGACTTCCATTTACGGAAGGAAGCTTCCTTGCCCTTTACAGCCTCTCTAACTTGGCTCGTTAGCCATGCGGGCACCCTCCTGGATTTAGTGGAACCCTTCTTCCTTTGCGGTATACACCTCTGCTGGGCCTCTATTACTGTCGTTTTAAGCAGCCTCCATGCACTCTGGAGAGATTGGACTCTTTTTACTTTCCCTTTCAACCTCCTTCTAACCAGCCTCCTCATTTGAGGGAAATCCGCCCGTCGGAAGTCAAGGGTTTTTGTGAGAAATTTGCCCGGTATTTTTCCCCCAACGTGCACGTCGAAACGGATCACAGCATGATCACTGTTCCCCAATGACTCCATAACATTGACATCTCTAACCAGGTCCTGTGTACCACACAATATTAAATCAGAGTCACCTGTCCTCTGGTGGGCTCCATGACTAGCTGCTCTAAGGCACAGTCATTTAGCACGTCAAGGAATCCAGTCTCCTTTTCGTGACCAGAACACAAATTGACCCAGTCGATATGAGGATAATTGAAGTCCCCCATGATTACAACCCTGTCCCTCCTCGACACCTCCCTGATCTGTTTCCTCATTTCAAGGTCCCCTTCCGATTTCTGATCTGGAGGACGATAGCACGCCCCCAGTATTACATCGCTGCACAAGCCTGGTAATTTAACCCACAGAGATTCTAAGGTGGAGTCGGACCTGCCTTCACTCTCTACTTTGCTGGATTCTATCCCTTCCTTAACATAAATGGTCACCCCACCTCCAACACGCCCCTGCCTGTCCCTCCTGTAGAGTTTATAGCCCGGGATTACGGTATCCCACTGATTCTCCGCATTCCACCAGGTTTCCGTTATGCCCTCTATGTCAATGTTTTCCCTAGTCACCAGACATTCCAGTTCTCCCATCTTTGCTCTAAATTTTTCTTTGCTTTAAATTAAAGTAATTTAATTAATTACTGGGGTTCTGAAATGCTGCCATATTTGATAATGTGTATATTTTTCTTTCAAATTTCAGAGCTTATAGCCTCAGTCCAAGGAACTAGGAGTGCAGCTGTTACACCTGCTGTTATGTTTCCAGAGCTCCCCAGCCAACCACCTTCCCTAACAGATGACCAGCGCAGCCAAGTCTGCGAGCCATTATCATCCATAAGAGAGTCAGGCAAAGAGGGCAGTTGAATGAGTCCAGTACTAGCTTTGTCTGGTCTTGCCCCTACCCTGGCCTAACAGGTGACTAATGCTATCAAACCCGACAATGGCATTAATTGGCATTGTGGTAAACACACCTATTAATGCTGGATATGAGGTCTCCTTCCCAAACACTCTTTTTTTGAATTATATTAGAGGCCACAGAGGCTGCTGCTTGATTTATCAATGTCAAGGGGTGTGACTATAATGGTGATTGGGCAGCAGCGACCCTACCCAGTAGCAGCTTGCTTAACCCTTGATAAACATAAGAACATAAGAAGAGCCCCAGTGAATCATGCCAAAGGCCATCTAGCGCAGCTTCTTGTATCTCACAGTGCCCCACCAGAAGCCTCAGGGAGCATACAAGACAACAAGAGACCTGCATTCTAGTGCAACTCCCTTGCACCTGGTGTTCTGAGGTAGCCTACTTCTAAAACCAGGAGGTTGCATATACCCATCATGGTTTGTAACCTGTGATGGACTTTTCCTCCAAAAAATCTGTCAATCCCCTTTTAAATTGGGCAGGAGGTCTGGTCTAGAGGGTAGAGCCTCTGTTTGCCTGAAGATAACATCCACAGGTCGCCAGTTCGAGGCCACCGGCACCGTGCGACCTTGAAGCAGCTGACAAGCTGAGCCGAGTTATTCCATCTGCTCTGAGCGTGGGAGGATGGAAGCCGGAATGTGAAACCAGATCAGAAAGAAACATCTGAATGTTGTGGTTCTTGATTGTAAAAATCCCTACGGGGATTTAAATAGCCTGCCTATGTAAACCGCCTTGAATAAAGTCTGAGGAGAAATCTGACGACCAAGAAAGGCGGTATATAAATAAATACCTGTATTATTATTATTATTATTATTATTATTATTATTATTATTATTATTATTATTATTATTATTATTAAAAGCATCTAGACCAGATGTCATCACCACATCCTGTGGCAAGGAATCCCACAGGCTAATTACATTCTGGGTAAAGAAATATTTTCCTTTTTCTGTCCTAACTCTCTTTTAGTGGATGTCCCCTGGTTCTGGTTTTGTGTGAGAGGGAAAAGAACATTCCTCTATCTACATCCCCTGCATAATTTTGTACATCTCAATCATGTAGGTGCCTCAGGTGCCTTTTTTCTAGATGAAATTGCCCCAAATGCTTTAGCCTTTCCTCATAGGGGTTAGTTTCGTGAACCACCAAAAATTGGGTCACGACTCACTGTTGGGTCTTGGACCCACAGTTTGAAAACCGCTGATCACGATAGGTAAGATCTAATGGAAATGTATCAGAATAAATACATTCTTTTCTCTTTTCCCTAAAATTCTAATCCTCAGAACCTCTGAAGATTTGATTTTTACATCTAATTTATATTTTTAGACCTTCAGCCACACAGAAACTACAGCTTCACTCTGACAGCATGCACATTTGCTGGATGTACCTCCAGTCGGACAAGTTCAGGTAGAACTTTACAAGCTGCTCCTCAAGGTAAGAAACAATGTGAGAACTTCTACAGGGGTTGTACCCTTTATCAATGATCCTTGTTGGCATTTTCAGCTTTTTGTGCTTTCTGATGATATACAACCAATATGAGGCTATTAGAGCATTTCGCAAATCTCACTAGTTTTACACAGCAATTGATGAATATGTGCAGTTGTGTCTGTGATCACTTCTTCCCCATGCGCACACACAACTTTTTGATGTGCAGAAATGGGGGTCAGGCTCAAACTGATTTATGTGGTTTTTCTTTTCTAAAGTTGTGCGTACTCAGAGATTTCTATACTAGCTTGCTTATAAAATTAAATCAATGTGTGATGTATGTTTAAATATGTGAAAGATCTGAACCATTGTTCAAACAATTGTGCCGATATGGTTACAGGTGTATGGTCGCAGCCTTGGCATATTGTTGTTAGTCCTACAGTAGTAGAATTATATTGGAATAAGCCAGAGAAACCAAATGGAATAATTTCTCAATATCGATTACTTCGGAATGGAGAAGAGATTTTCAAGGGTGGTAAAGGAAATTTGAATTTCACTGATTTTGGCCTACAACCAAACAGCAGGTAAAGTGTCAGAGATGTTCTGTGAATTTAAGGCAGTGCATGCAGATAGACCCCAGGGACCAGGAACATAATGGCAGCTGTATCAAGCCCCCAAGAGTTGCATACAAAGAGAACCTTTCACTGTGCTACAGCCCTAGCTGTGATGTTGCAATGGGAAGCTCCTTGTGCCCCCTGGCAAGACTTCCAATGAGTCTCCAATGAACTCTAGGCTGACCCAAGCATGTAGGTTTCTTCTCCTCTGTATGACATCCAAGCAGGCTGGATCCAGGTTTCTGCTTTCAGGGAAGAGTACACTACAGATGAAACATTTGCTAGAGTGATACTATGCTGGAGAAAAGGCTATTTCATGCTTACAGGGAGTGATTGCTGAAAGGCTCTTTCACTCTTTCATGGGTGGGTGGTATGCATGGTGGTCTTTCAGTGCTTAAAAAAATGACTGCTGGGGAAGTAGACACCAGAGACTGTCAGCCCAATCCTATCCACACTTTCCTGGGAGTAAGCCCCATTGACTCTAATGGGACTTACTTCTGAGTACACAGGCAAAGGACTGGGCTGTCAGTCCAAATGCCCACTCTCCACACTCGATCACCCAGTCGGTGTTCTGCTAGCATTTTGTTGCTAAAATACTGAATGCTGATTCTTTCTTTGTTTGTTTACAGATATGTTTACCAGCTAGAAGCCAGTACATGGGGTGGTAGCAATACCAGTGACAAATATGTTATCCAGACACCATTAGCAACACCAGAGGAAATTGGCATCCCATATAATGTTACAGTAATAGATGCATATTCCATATTTGTAGCTTGGAACATTCCTGGTAAGCATGTTTTTTGTTTTTTTAATGTGTGGATTTGTGCTTTTATTGCACCTTTGGGGACATAATAAACAAGGTGACAGTTCTGCCATTATCTTATTTTGTCCTGTGTTCATGATTTGTTATTTAGGGGGACTGTTGATGTCAGTCCCTACAGCAAGACTGACCCTACAGTAGGCAAC
This sequence comes from Tiliqua scincoides, assembly GCF_035046505.1. NCBI lineage: Eukaryota > Metazoa > Chordata > Lepidosauria > Squamata > Scincidae > Tiliqua > Tiliqua scincoides. Next base: position 253,979,726 of record NC_089821.1, read on the forward strand.
AGATTCAGGGTTATCAAGGCTGCCAATCCTGCCCCCTTCTAGATTGTCCCTCACCCCTTTTCTCCTACTCCCCACCACTATTCTGTCCTCCTGTCACCCCTTCCATCTCTCCACTGATTTCCCTATGTCGGCAAGTGGTGGGAGAAGCTCTGGAGTTGATGGGAAGGCAAAGGCCTTCCTGCCAGTGGCACGCCAAGTGGCATGCTCTCAGAGCACTTTTTGTGACTACTGCTGACTGCTTTATGGCAGTCAGTGCCTGCACAAGAGCTGCACCTCCATTGGACAGTGCATATAGGATTGGGCTGTTGAGCTATCTATGCCCGTTGTTAAAATAATTACTGAAATAAAGTGTGCTATTCAAATGCAAAGGTCTTTAATATTTCATATCCCTTGATGCCTTCCTGGTCAGCCAGTTGTCTGACTCCATACCTTGTCTCCTAGTAATTAATTACATTTCACTTTGGTTTTTGCTAAACAGGATGCTAGTTGCGGTAGCCCAAGTCTTTAAAATAAAGGAAACAGTCTCCTTGTTCTCCCTTCTCTCCTGGTTTCCTGACAAATTTAGCCAGTTTTGGTGCTCTCTGTTCTGCCCAAATGAAGCCTTGAAAGTCCCAGCAAACAAAGGTCTCAACGTCTGACACCGAATCCCAGCAAGTACAATGATAAACTAGGTTTGCTGATGGTCACCCTCCCTCTTCCAGGCATTTCCTGCATGCTTGTGCGGTAATATCAGCTGAATCTGTTCCATATAAAATTGCATAATGTATACTCAGTTTGCGACTCTTGAATCAAAACAATAGCCCACAGTGCTGCAAATACCAGCAGTTAAGTGTATGAAATAGATTACAAACTCCTCACAACTGATTATTCTTGTTTCAGGCAGAAACATGAAAATATATCTGAAATTGCTAATAATTTAATGAATTTGCTAATGATTTCTTTTTTTAGAAATCAGATATTTGTTACAGTTCTAGTTTCTTTGAAGTCAAAGAAAATATTCAAACATATATGGTTGTAGCAGTATCATTATGCAATATTTTTCTGTGCAGTTCTTTTACCTAATTATTTAAATAGTCACACCTTGTAGAGGCGCCACTGGGTGGCAAAAGGCTATTCAGACTTTCAATATAAGCTTACCTGGTAAACATTTGCATTCATGCCTGGAATAGTAAATATTTCAGTGATGCCCATTGAACCAATGGTTAATAGATCTATAATATCCGGAGCTGTCAATCTTTTAGTTTTCAGAAGCACAAAATCCATTATAGAAATGCTGTAATATATGAAAAAGATTAAAATCTTAAATTAAACTTTTCCCCCTCTACCGCCTTGAAGGATTTAGAACCTAGAAAGTAGGCAGGTGAATTAGACTTATAATCTACAGTTGATTTCATTGGAAAGTATCTCACAGTGTTTCAGTTTTGATAAGAACTTTCACTGAAAACTCTGAATATTCACTATTATAAATACAGGTGTTTTTTTTTAACCTTATTCTAACCCACTCCTGTGCAGAGTCAGGAATTGGCTATGCTCATTGATCTATGCCTGACTCTCTATAGGATCTGGCTATTAGTTGCATATAAAGAAAACTTCCAAAGTAAAAGAAGAGAACAATAAATTGCATGTATATTTTATTAGTAGACAGGCCTCAATTTGTTCTTCCATTTCTCCTCAATCCATGCTATAACTGAACTGTATACATTTAAATTAGGTTAAAAGATAAAGTTTAATTACAATCAGTTTATAAACATATATTGGTTTCACATTAATCATGTATATGCTGTGGGTTGAAATTGTGAAACTGGAATGGGTTGTGTTCACTATTTTCACGTTCTACAAGATGCAGGCAGCCCTGCAGAGGGCTCTGTGCAGCTCTCAGCACCCCAGGTAGGCTGGCAGACAGTATGATAGGTTAAGGAAAAAGCCCCCAAATCCTGGGGGTTGCATCGCTACTTTTCCCCTTAAGGGAGCAGAGGCTGTGTTCTTCAGGCTGGGGCATCAAGACCTCCCAGTTTGAAAACCACTGTTCTACAATGTATAGGGCAGTGGGTTTTTGCTATCAATGGCTCCCTTGGATAGTTTCCACAACTCTATGGAGAGCCACCACTCCTGTGGGAACGACTGGATGAAGCACAGAGAAATGTTATAGAATTCAAACCTCTTAGAATTCTTTGAAAAGGTCAACAGGCATGTGGATGCGGGAGAACCCGTGGACATTATATATCTGGACTTTCAGAAGGCGTTCAACACGCTCCCTCACCAAAGGCTACTGAAAAAATTCTACAGTCAGGGAATTAGAGGGCAGGTCCTGTCCTGGATTGAGACCTGGCTGAAGACCAGGAAACAGAGAGTGGGTGTCAATGGGCAATTTTCAAAATGGAGAGAGGTGAAAAGCAGTGTGCCCCAAGGATCTGTCGTGGGACTGGTGCTTTTCAACCTCTTCATAAATGACTTGGAGACGGGTGAGCAGTGAGGTGGCAAAGTTTGCAGACGACACCAAACTTTTCCGAGTGGTAAAGACCAGAAGTGATTGTGAGGAGCTCCAGAAGGATCTCTCCAAACTGGCAGAATGGGCAGCAAAATGGCAGCTGCGTTTCAATGTCAGTAAGTGTAAAGTCATGCACATTGGGGCAAAAAATCAAAACTTCACATATAGGCTGATGAGTTCTGAGCTGTCTGTGTCAGATCAGGAGAGAGATCTTGGGGGGGGGGCATGGACAGGTTGATGAAAGTGTCGACCCAATGTGTGGTGGCAGTAAAGAAGGCCAATTCTATGCTGGGGATCATTAGAAAAGGTATTGAGAACAAAACGGCTAATATTATAATGCCGTTGTACAAATCGATGGTAAGGCCACACCTGGAGTGTTGTGTCCAGTTCTGGTTGCCACATCTCAAAAAGGACATAGTGGAAATGGAAAAGGTGCAAAAGAGAGCGACTAAGATGATTACGGGGCTGGGGCACCTTCCTTATGTGGAAAGGCTACGGCGTTTGGGCCTCTTCTGCCTACAAAAGAGGCACCTGAGGGGGGACATGATTGAGACATACAAAATTATGCATGGGAAGGATGAAGTGGATAGAGAGCTGCTTTTTTCACTCTCACATAACACCAGAACCAGGGGACATCCACTAAAATTGAGTGTTGGGAGGGTTAGGACAGACAAAAGAAAATATTTCTTTACTCAGCGTGTGGTCAGTCTGTGGAACTCCTTGCCACAGGATGTGGTGACGGCATCTGGCCTGGATGCTTTTAAAAGGGGACAAGTTTCTGGAGGAAAAATCCATTATGGGTTATAAGCCATGATGTGTATGTGCAACCTCCTGATTGTAGAAATGGGCTATGTCAGAATGCCAGATGCAGGGGAGGGCACCAGGATGCAGGTCTCTTGTTATCTGGTGTGCTCCCTGGGGCATTTGGTGGGCCGCTGTGAGATACAGGAAGCTGGACTAGATGGGCCTAAGGCCTGATCTAGTGGGGCTGTTCTTATGTTCTTATGATTAAGAGTTATGTGAATGCTTTGACAACAGGGAAGAAGATGCCTCACTATGTCCTGACTTAGGTTGGCTTTCTATGGCTAAAAATTGCTGGGGAATGTCAAACCATAAAAACAAGGCTTGAGGGAAATGGATAAGAGAATGCAGTTGTGGAATGTGGGGAATAGCCAATGCAGCTACAATTTTTTTTTCCTGTGGATGAAGCTGTGTATTTCCCAATAAGTGTTTCTGGCATGCTTGTTCTATTTTGTAGGTTTAGTTTTATTTTCCTTTAGAGTTTACTTTTTCCATGAATGGATCTCCAGTTATATATTCAGTGCATCATAGTGAAATACTGTATTTCTCTCTTTTACATTCAAAGGTCAACCTTTATAATAAGGGTTGGCAGTGATTCTCCCATTGAGACAGTCATTTTAATTGATATTGTCTCCAGGAATAAAATTGCTTTTTATTAATCAAGTTTTGATGAGAGGCTAGTTGGCCACAGTATCTTCCTGTCTATGGAAAGAGGCTACATTTTGGCATTCTATCCCCTTGTCTTCTATAATAAATTTGGATCACACAATCACCCACAGGATTAATTATGGGCTACCTATCCATGGAGTCTCCTTTTATTTTAATTATGATGTTTCAACAGCAGTGATGTCTCCAAATTCCATAACTTTATAGATGTAATAATTCAAAACTCCTGTCTTTGCTAAGTGGCACGATGTCCAAGCAGTGGCTGAAGTGATGAATTAAGAAAAAATATGCTTGACACACCTCACTTACTATGGAAAATAAGACTTTATTTTCTGAAAGAGGAAGCAATCTTTGCACAGCTCTTTTGCAGACATAGGGTTTGTGTGTGTGTGTATGTAAAAATCAGTTCCCAACATTATGTCATCTCTAAAATTGGGTAGATGGCATCAGACTGAGGCCATCAGGAGCTGGAGCCAGGTTTAGTCCCCACCCCTTTTATGTCTGCAAGTACACTATTAGGTTGAAATCCTGTACACACTTACTTGAGATTAAGTGCCATAGAACTGACTGGGCCTAACTTCTGAGTAGACACCTGTTCGTTTCCTCCATATATGTAAAATGATTCTTTCAGTTCTCTGGAGGAAGAGAAAGTGCTTCAGGAAGTCCTTGCCATGTACAAGCTATCTATCCATGTTACCTTGTTGGTCCTGATGGTGGAAATTTTTTGCAAGTGTGTATGTAGGGCTTGATCCACCTGCAATGTTGCCACAGAGGATGCCCACAGGGCTCAAGAAAGCCCTGTTTTTGCCCCTTCCCTTTTGCATGTATGTGCATGGTTGCAGCACAGGCATAGCAGCTGGCCTATAAGGGAAACTTGCATGACTTCTATAGCCCCACCCAACCCAGTACAAGTTATGCATGTTCTAAAAGACAATAACTTGTGAGAGATGAGAGGGAGAGCTAGATGGAGATATGAGAGGCATGCAGACCTCCCCTCTTGTTCCTCATAATAGCTAGTCACGCACTTTGACAAGTATCTCCCTTACTTAAATTTGTGGTGTGCTATGTCCTTATGTGCTCCTACTATAAAAGAGCATTAAAAAACCAATCAACAAAAACAGCATTACAGCATTAAAACTTCCAAATCTCTAATATCACCAAGAAGGATCGTAGATCAACTAAGAAAATGCTTGTTGGAATAATAGTTCTTTTCTCTAAAAGCGGGGAGATGGTCTAATGGACTTCCTGGAACAAGAAAGTCCAAAGTCCAGGCACCGACACAGAGAAGGTTGTTCCCCACAGCCTGAGCTAACATACCTCCTCTGGGGGAGTGAAATATGGAGCACAGCCTCCCTCATTGTCAAACCTAGAGGCAGGTTCATTTGGGGGAGGTGTTCCTTGAGATAAGATTGTACTGTTAATCAGAATATTTTGTGTTATTAAAAAATCAAGTTACTTTCTTTTAAGTGTTTACCTAAGGTGAGTTAGGGTGCAATCCTAACCAATTTTCCAGCACTGACCTAGCTGCAATGCAGCTCCAAGGTAAGGTAACCTTGGAGGAAGCCCCCTTGACTGCCTTTCCACTGCAGGATGCAGTGCATGCCACATTGGCATAGTGCTGGAAAGTCAGTGCTGGAAAGATGGTTAGGATTGTGCCCTTAGTGATATTTATCAATTTTGTGAAAAACTTGTAATGCAGGTATGTTTTTAATGATACATCTGGGTCTGGCCCCATTCATGAAGTGAACTGAGGTGATTTCCTCAGGCAGTGGATTAGTGAAGGAAAGCCGCCTCCATCTATTCACCTCCTCTGATGGTCTTCCTCCTGCTTTCTGGCTTCAAAGAGAAGAATGAAGCAGAAAAGGAAGTGTTGAGAAGCAGGGAGTGGTGTTTAGATCATTGCTGCTGGGTAAAGAGGGAAGCACTCTCTCCAGTCTGTCAGGTGCCTGGATACTTTAGGATGGTACCAGATACATTTTAGGGGAAATTGACCTCTGCCTTGAATACTAATGCAAGGCATGAAATATGTATCTGAAATGAAATCTGAAAGATGCACCAGGCATAGAATTAGTCCACTTACTATGAGGTTTGGTATATTTCAGGCTAAATTAATAGCTTTTTACCAATTGGACTTTTAATACACTAGCATATTTGATCAGTAGTTTTCAAATCAGAACAGCTGGTTGTTAAAAACCATGCTTTGTTACATAGTTTCCCTATGAGATACCTTAGTTCTTAAGTGATTTTGCAGATTATTTTTCACAGCCTTGTCCGTTGTTTATTGCCCAAATGCAAAGGAAAAGGGGGAGGGGGAAAACCCCAAGGTGTTGTTTGATTGACTTGTCCTGTTGCAAAATATGCACTTGCTGTGGAATGAAGTCAAGGAGGCAAAAAATGGAATAATTTAACTTTTTTATTTGTAAAGATAATCAGGGTTTTCTGATTACATCTTAACTTCATAAATGTTAAATAACCTATCAGCATCTAGTTGTTGTAAATTATGAAAAGGAGTATTGCTGGGAATATTAACCAACTAAATCCTTGTTCTTTAGTGAGCACGAAAATGCGTTATGGCAGGTTGTCATTGTGCTCACGGTAACTTTGACATCAAATAACAAAACTGCCATTTGCACTTAGGGTAAATTGGTTCACTTGTGCTTTTACTGTTCCTTTTATTCTGACATAAATTTATGAACTCTGGAACTAACCAAGTCGTGTGGTTTCCCAGCTGACTTTAACAAATCTGCGCATTTCATTCCATTCACTCGTCAAAACATCAGAGCTGTGGTCGTCTCAGACCTCACTGCAGGTATTTTTAAACATATAAGCTTGTCTGAGGGCCACATTTCCATTTCCTATGAACATTTACGTTCTCATTTTCAAAGATACCAACTGATAGAAGAAATATGTTACGTACAATAAGAGAGCAAGTGTCGCAAAAGGATCTCGCTGAAAATCACATTATTCTTCAATGCCTTGTTTTGACATGTTTTGTGTAACATAGTGTGCTTTCTTTCAAAGAAGATTTCATCAAGACAGCCTGTTTATTTTTACTTATTTATTTGGATTTTTAGCCTGCCCTTAGTGCCAGACTCAGACTTTTACACAGCGGATGCTGTGTATCATCACAATCACGCATATATTTGAGGAAGGCAAGAGTCAGCAAAATAGCACCCCTATTTTGGAGGCTGCGGTCCAAAGTGACTGCTTCTGCTGGTCTTGCAGTGAGACCATATCTGCCTGTCTACAGCCACTGTGGTATAGTGAATAGAGTATCAAACCCCATTCAGTGTGAAACCTACTTATACTTGTGGACCAGTTAAGTACTCTCTCTCTTGACAGAAATAGAGCAGAAATAGAGCAGCTCAGTCATAGTTCATTATACCAAATGGTAAAAAGGCTCAGATCATAGCAAATTGTGCAGGGGGACCAATGGTAGCTGTTGCTGAGACAGCTAGATGGCAGAAGGCCTATACTGACCTCATATAGAGATGCTCTGAACTCTGTTCTCCACATGTAGGCCAAAGAAGATTGTTCTCCATGCATCCAAAGGAATCAAAGCTTGTTTACATGCCATGCATGTATGAAAATATTGGGTACTGGATACTTAAAGCACAGTAGTTGGCAACCTTCAGTCTCGAAAGACTATGGTATAAGCCTACAGCACCCGGTATTCCCAGGCGGTCTCCTATCCAAGTACTAACCAGGCCTGACCCTGCTTAGCTTCCAAGATCAGACAAGATCAGGCATGTACAGGGTAACAGTTAAAGCACATCAGTTTTGTTGATTAGTTTTAATTTTATTTTCTGTTCATAACCCTCGCCCCTTGATTATTCTGATTTTGTATAATATTAAAAGTCCAGGTTACTGAATTTTGGATCCTACAGAAAATAGGACAGTAATATATAAACCGTTATTAGTTCTTCCATTAATTGCACACCTGGGATTCAGGTTAGTTGGAGTGCTTCAGGCAGATACATGTATGCATGTTAATCACTTAATATTTCATCTTTTGAGTCCGATTCAGAAGAACAGGGTGGGCTGGGGGAAGCAAGATCACATCATACATAAGATCACATCATACATACTGTTCCTACCCTAATCCACACATCCAGTTGAAAGTTTGTATAGAGCCTATGTGCCTATAACTGTACATGCATAAGGCTCTCTCTGTGTGATCAGGAACTCTGGAAATACGAGGTCTCTGATAATGCAAAAAGACCCTAGTTACATACAGTTGTACGTACAAAGGCTTTATTCAAATGGCCCACTGAATCTGTGGAGGTTGGAAATGGTGACAGGAATACTGCCCTACTCTGCTCAGATGCTCATCTAAACATTTGCAAAGGGCTTTGATGACATATCTTTGATAGGTCTCAACTGAACATGTGAAATATTTCCACTGCTGGTTAATTGCTGGTTAATTGGTGGTTAATTGCTGGAGGCTGATTGGCAGATGCAAGGGATTGATGAACCTTCAACCTGTACAGTATGGATGACAGTAGTATAATCATTTTTTAAAAATCTGATATCACCTTTATGATCAGTAGATCAGGAAGGTTTCATCTGTGCAATAGTCATTATCCCATGAACTGTTCTCCTCCCCTCCTTTTCTAGGATCGTTTCAATCCAACGTACCTTTAAAGTACAATATATTACTAAATGCTGGCAGCACTTTACCACTTGTGAAACCAGTTGGCCAGCCCAACTTTGCTCTTTTGGATGGTCTGGATCCGTACACAAACTATGAGATAAGGATACAAGCCTGCCAGAATGGTAAGATGTTTGAGTAATTCTCTTTTGTGATCAGCCGACAGTGCAGTTTTGCAAAATAGATTCTGTTCAGCAAAACAGATAACATCTTATTTCGAAATTGATGTGAAATGTTTACCTAGTAAAAGCAAAGGCTGGCACTGAGTGGTGCATTTTACATTTCTCCATATTATATCATGAATATTTTAAAAGAAAATGTAAAACGTTGGCATTTGGGAGAATGTAGTCTTTTTATCAAATGCATTATGAAAAGCATAAAACAGGATTTTTTTTTAAATAGTCCTAGAAGTATACAGTGGATACAGTTTGTTCCTCAATTGATGTTACATCAGCAATCTGTCTTTTTTATTATTCATATCAAGCAGAGGGTTTATTACTCCCTTATTTAGGATTAGAAGGACTGTATGAAACTTGATCTAAAGTGATCTGTTAGTATGACTACAGGACTTACATTGGTGTATGACACAGAAACCATTAGGGCACAGTCCTAACCAGATCTACTCAGAAGTAAGTCTTATTGAGTTCAATGGGACTTACTCCCAGGAAAGTGAGGTTAGGATTTGGCCCTTCTGGCAAAGATGGCATTGATCCAATTAAGAAAACAACCAACCATATTGGACCGTAAATCTGTTATTAACAGACAGGCTTAAAGCAGGAAGTGGATCAAAAGTAGTACTTTTACCCCCCCATCCCCAAACAGACACATGGAGAGGGCAATTTGTTATGGGAGTACAGTCTGCAATGAGAGCAGGTTTAACACTTTATCCCATTACCATTTTTGTGCTTCAAACCCCCCCCCCCCCCGGCAGCTACAGTATTTGCCTTCAAGTAAGCTATTTATGGAAATGTACCTTCTAAGCAAATAATTATGGGAGAGAGAATGGGTGGGGGATTTGGGCACAAAATTACCAGAGAGGTTCACTGTGCATTACTCTACTGCAGTGGTTCCCAACCTGGGGTACATGTACCCCCAGGGGTACTTGCCAGGACCTTTAGGGGTACTGAAAAGAGAATTGAATAATGATGGAACAAGGCAGGTCTATATTAGAATGCCTTGCAAGGTTGGAAAGGCAGAAAGGAAGACAGCTAGCTGGCTGTGAAAGTCCCACCAACTGCTAGTTTTTTGTAATCAATTTGTGTATTATCAGATATGAATCAGTAGTTGAAAACATAAATTTGAAATAACAGCAACTATATTATTTACAAACATTTTACTAATATGAGGGGTACAGTGAAACAGTACGCTAGTGAAAAAAGGTTGAGAACCACTGCCCTACTGCACCAGATCCAAGTCTTGTGGGGGCTTAAAAGGATTGTATAACTTTCTGTCCACTTCCTGCTTTATGCCTGTCAATGATGAGTTTAGGTAAGAAGTAGTTAGACTCTCAGCCTTAAGTGCTTCTGAAGGCTTGGACTGTTCCCCAAAACCTATGTCATTTCATGATTTTTCCTGTACTATCTCTGTTGTCATTTCTGTGTTCTTCAGTGTCTTAATTCTAAACATGATGCCAAAGATAGCTCATATACTGATATACAATCAAGCATTGATAAGAAATGAAAACATGTCAAGAATGTGCACTGTACATGCTAAAAAAAATCTTGAAGATGATACATGTTTTCAGTAGCTCATGCTGACAGCGACCATTTCTACCGACATATATGTGTTATTATCAGTTAAAAAATATTTGCCTTTGCATTTAGAAATGCATGTCGCTTCTTGGTTTTATTGCAATTAAAACACCATCATATCATTGTAGGAAGGAATGCTTGGATCAATTTTGCTGAGTCTATCTCTGATTTTTGTTTTCCTCCAGTTGGCTGTGGAGTTGGTGGACAAGCCTATGCAAGGACTGCTGAAGCACCCCCTAGCGATTTGAGTCCACCTATAGTTACAGCCACTGCAGCGGCATCTATAGAAGTAAAATGGTTCCCACCTAAGAAGCCCAATGGGATCATTAGAAACTACTTTGTTTACAGGTATATTTTATATTTTACTAGATTCCAGTGTCCATTTTGCAGAAAATGGCAGTCATTGCCATGTACTTGAGGTTCCACTCAGTTCTCAGAATGTTGGAAGTCCTCTTCCTACAGTGGAATAGGAAATACCTGTGTCAGTGCTGCTGGGATCCCAAGAAGGGTTTCTGTTGGTGAGGGCCTGTGTGAGAAGAGTGTTTAAATATTCTTACAGCTTGAGCCCCAAACATGTAGCTATGGCAGGAGGAACAGTGCAAACTGGGTCTAATTCAGTGCTTTCCAACCAGTGTTACTCCTAGCACTGGTAGTATGTGAGATGGTGTCCAGTGGAACACGAGGGACCCCCATACCCCCACCACCTAGCAGCAAGACCAGCAATGCAATGCGATATACAGAAGTAGGTGGCTTGGCTCAGTGAGCAGAGTTCCAGCATGTGCTTTCTGCATGCTTGAAAAGCCCTCCTGCCTACCCTGAGCCTCTTACCAGTGTTGGTCGTGTTTTATCTGGGCTCTCAATCCAGGAGTAACAGGTGATGATATTATAACCAGCTTACTTCCAGTAGTATTTCCAATAGGTAGACCATGCGAAGTGGTCCAGCAGGGGATAAATGTTGAGAAAAACTGGTCTAATTCAGCCTTAGTGAAGTGCTAGGTACACTATGGCTGCAATTCAATCATGCTTTCATTGGAGTGAGCCCCATTTAATAGAATGGGGTTTATTTATTAATAAACATGATGTAGGCTCACACTTTTGACAACATAAAGATATATTATGAGTATGGACCCTGGGATCCAAAGAACTGAAAGTGGTATTGGGCATGCACATCACGATTTTTCCAGTGTTCCTTTCTCACAGAAGATCTTCATGTCTCCCAAGGCCCTCATTAGAATTAGGGGACCTGTTGATGTGGCATCTACCAGTGGAAGAAGCTCCTGCCAGAAGCAAAGAGCAGCAAAATCCCACATGCAATCCTAAAGCACTTTGGACACATGCGTGGACTTCCTTGGATCCCAGACATCTATCCAGTATTGCACTGGAGCCAGTCAAGCATGCGACATTGGTTGGCTGAGCAAGTGTGATGGCTCATAGTGTTCAGGAACAAACCAGTTTTTCCGTGCAGAAGCTAGCAGGGAGGGAAAGGGTATCTGTTTGGGATTAACCCCCCCCACACACACACACACACACATAGAATGGCCAAGGACTGCGAAGAGATTCTGGGAGGTCATGAGATGACAGGTGTAAAGAAGCTAAAGGAAGGATGCAGAATAGGCAGAGGACAAAGAGAAGTCTGAAGAAAGGAGATGATAAATAAGGCGTGAAAAAGCTCTTAAGATGAGAATGGGCTGTGTGCTGTGGAGGGGCTGGTCAAGAGACAGAGTGGCCAAAGGAAGTGGGACAAAGTTGGCAAAGTTGGCAGTTAGAAGTGGGACAAAGTTAGATCCCTGGAGACCAGGGATCTAAGGAACCATTTCAGGAGGATCAAATATAAGGCCTGGGGCTGGGTGCGGCCCCCAGAACCTCTTTATTCTTGGTTCTCCCAGCACCACTGCTTCTCCCTTGGTTCTCCCAGCACCACTGTCAGTTGCTCTCAGCTGCTTTGCTGTGACCAGGTGTCACTGTTGAAAGGGCAGCCTGCATGATAATTGGGCTCTCCTATATTTGAAAATACAATAAAGATGTATGTACTTTCTCTTCTGTCCTTGGTAGCTAAGACTTCCTTACTGAGAACAAAGTGCTCATTTCTGGTCATGACCTGCTTAATGACATCACTTCCTACTGAATGGCATCACTTTCAGTCCTCAGCAGGCATCATGAATGCTATATGGTCCTCTGTATTAAATGAGTTTGACACCCTTGCATTAGATGGTGGAGTCATGCAGATGAAAAAGGAAGGAGAAAGGAGAATGTAGATCCCACAGCAAATTTGGAATGTAAGACAGAAGGGACTTTGCACTGTTGGCAGGAAAGACATGGGCAGCAATGGACTGAATACAAAAGGCATTGTGTCCCTAGGTCAAATATGACTCTCAATGGGGACATTTGACCAATGCAGCTTATGTTCCTAACCCTAAGTCCCCAGTAAAGACTGGAAAAGAGTCTTTTCCAGTGACTCTTGCTAGTGTCTTTTCTGCATCTTTTTTTTTTTTTAACGATTGTGAGACCTTTGGAGACAGAGAACCATTTTAAAAATTTATTTATTTTGCTATGTAAACTGCTTTGTGAACTACTTTTGTTGAAAAGCAGTACTCGTAAATATTCTTCAGTAAAAACAATAAGGGGGCAGTTAGGGCTAGGGAGCAATGGGTGGGGTGAACAGGCTAAATTCTTATCTCGATGTGAACAAACCAGCCAAATCTGTGTTTGCAAGTGTCTCCTAGTCTCTGAAATGCCTGCTCTTCTGGAATATTCCCCTCTTTCCCTTGCTAATTGTATGATCAAATTCATCATACCCTTACTTCTGTATAAAGGGAAATAAAGTATCTCTTATAACCCACGGCATGGCTTCACTCTACTGGTTTTGTAAATAAAGCTGATGATTACCGCTGCAATTCCACTGCAGCCAGAGAAAAGGAAAACAGGAAATATAATGCAGAGAGTGGAAAATACTGTAAATTGAATTTGACAGCATTTGATGGCATTTGATTATTCTAGTCACAGCCAAACAATGATATAAAGAGTAATATGAAACAGAATGTGTTACTGCCTAGCAGACTCAAAAGCAATAAACCTTCCTCCAATGTGACACAATCACTTCACAATCATAATTGTAGCCTGTTTGATACCTCTGAGTACAGCAGAAGGGCACTGACTGACATAGATACATTTTGTTTTTTATTTAAAGTGAAATGAAAATGGCACACTGGGGCTCCAGATACAATCGTTATATTCACCTCCATAGGCATGAATCACTTGGCAGTTATTTCAGCTGAAGTTTAAATGTGCTTAGACAACAACAATATCACATCTTTCTCAGATAGCTGTGAAAAAAATCAGAAATTTGTAAGGACAGAAATGGGATGTAAGCACGCAGTTCTTTTTTCATGTGATATCCGCGCATAGCCTTAGATTGTTATAGCAACAAGCCTGCAGTATTTCTAGAGGATGTTATGGTATGTAATTTCTTTTTCATCATTGGCTGCCACTGTCTCGCTGTCGTTTAGACACCAAACTAAATTTATTTAACCCACAAGTGGGTAGGCAGCTTTTCATTAAAAGTGAAGGATGTCTATTTACAGGGTTTCGAGTTCTTTGCTAACCTTCCTGACCCTCCCACCCTGAAATATCTCCATAAAGCCAGGAAAAATGGGCTATATGAATATATGTGCCTGATTTGCTGTCTTTATTGTATTTGTAACGTTTGATTATTTTTGTAAGATTGAGTGGGTGGAGAGGAACTGGTCAGTGGCCAGTGAATGGGAGGAAGGTGGAAATGGAATAAATAAGACCCCTGGGTGACAATAGAGTTGTAGGAGGAAGAGGCATGAAGATGTGTACACCATGAAGAAACTCCATCTCTGATTATTAGAACGATCATCTAGGACAGTGTTTTTCAACCTTTGTCCCCTGATGTACCACTTCTCATGGTCTAATGATCTTAAGTATAACCAGAAGTAACCGATGATAACATCATTGCCAGTTATGTCTGGGTTGGAAGGCTAGACACGACGCTACAAACAGCAGTAAGAGGCTCACGGTGAGCAAGTGGATTTTTTCAAGCACACAAAACTGCACAAAAACCATGTACTGGAGCTCTTCCCATCAAGCTGAGCTCCTATTTTAGAGTTGTGCTGTGGTCTCACTGCTGGGTGATGGGTGTTTCCTGGGAGCTACGTGTACCACTGCAAACAAGCACAAGCACCACTTATGGTACATGTACTGCTGCTTAAAACATGCCGATCTAGGACTTCTTATGAAGACATAAGAGGGTACAGAAATCAGGATTGCATGTGACCTCCACATATTCAACTGGAGATGTGAATAGATCCAATGTCTATACAGCATGCTCAAGCTTCTACATGATGGGGAGCCCTGAAGGAGGCAGGGTCCCCAAGAGTGTATTCAGCTGTAGAGGCTCTGTTCAGATCTTTAGCTGACTGCACAAAGGTCAAGAATGGCAACTGCAGGCAGGATCTTGCTCCTGCCTTCATGGGTTCAGTGCCTGTGTAATTATGTGTGAAAAGAACAAACAGAACCTTTGTGAGCACTGAGCAAACACTTGCGCAGCCATGGCCAGAGAGCAGGTGACAGAATTTGGCATCTTTTGATTCCCCAGAACTCCGTCTTCCTAGCGCTACAGTTTTCAGACTCAGTTTTCCAGCCCTAAAATATTCTGAGTATGGGTTTGGCTGATATAGCCCGCCATTATAAAAATAGTTATCTGAACATCTTGAAATGAGTGAAGGCAGCAAATGTGAATATGCAGATTCTGGGGCTGTGCACAGTTCCTGGCAATGACATCTTTCTCTGTGCTGCTCACTGTGTGTGTGAAAAGCTTCCACTTAAATGAACAGTTGAATTCTAAATTCTCAGCCTATCGAAATGATTAGAGACTGTTCAGCCAACCACTTCTGCCCAAAGTTTATTCATACATGAGAATATTCTCTCTTTTTCAGCACTACAGATAGAACCATTTACCTAACATTAAGTTTCTTTCATTAAATATTCAGCGGTAATAAGATCTAAACATTTTACCCAGGCTACATTGTTCAGCTTTGCTTGTAGAAGAGCTCCCAGTTGGTGGCGTATTTGATCTATCAGTGCAGAGAACCTGTTTATCACAGATTTTCCACGTTACTAAACACTCATTTGTGAATTCAACAAACAGCTATGGTGGCTAATTGAGATGCTGTGCAGTGCAAACCAAACTACCAAGCATTAAGGGCAGAGTTGCTGGACCTAAAATACATAATTTTTCACTTTTCTGCCACTGAGTTTTTTTTTCTTTAACTCATTGGGAGTGCTTTTCATTTAGAACTGTACACTAGATGGAAGCCAAGTGTTGAATATGTTTCCTGGCAAGTGGTTGCTGCTGCTTTTTGCACCATGAAAATGTTGTCTCTTGTTTAAAAAGGGAATGTCCTCTTGGATGCAAGTGATGATCATCTATTGGGGGGGGGGTATTTAGAAACCAGAGACCCCATCCTTACTATCTAGCCACACAACAAATCAAATGGGATTTTTGCTTCCGATCAGTGGTGCCACTAGGGGGTCTGGACCACATTGGATGACACCATCAGGTGGTGACACCAAAAGCTCATCCCCCTGCTCCAGAGCCCAGATCTGCCCAGACCCAGGTAGACCTGGCCATGGCTGGAAAAGTCTACAAAGCTCAGGTCTACCAGGCCTTCTGAGGTGGAGCACAGGTCTATTCACCCAGTAGACCTGGCCTCCCAGTCAGCCTCCGTCTTTTGCTCTCTGTAGGGCCAGCTCTGTCAGGTGGGTAGACCTGGGCTTCACCTCAGGATGTTGGTAGACTTGGGCTCCAAAGTTTTCCAGCCAATGTCAGGTCTACCTTTTCTAGTTTTTTTATTTTAATGTTAAAAACTTTTAAGAAGAAGGCTGATGACCGGGAGACAAAGGGTAATTGCTCTATGGTGTTAATGATAAACATTGAACTATACTCAGTTACAGCCATTTAGAAATTTGTACTGTCGTATCAAATATCTTTTTAGCTGTAAGGAACTATTAAGCTACCTACAGATAATTTTTGTGTGACTTTCAGGCGTCCTGTGGGCACTCAAGAGGAACTGCTTGTATTCATCTGGTCAGAAGGTGTACTGGAATTTATTGATGCTACAGATATGCTGCAGCCATTCACTGAGTATGAATACCATGTCCGGGCTCAGAATTCCAAGGGCTCTGTGGATAGTTCCTGGTCTTCAACACAGACTCTAGAAGCTCCACCTTGGGGAATGAAAGCTCCCTGGGCCCAGGCTATAAGTGCTTACTCGGTGCTACTAAATTGGACTGATCCAATTTATCCTAATGGTGCTATTTCTCAATATCGAGTCGTCTATCAAGAAAGACAGAGCGACCCAACTTTGAACACCCCAGCTGTAACTGCCTTAACTGTACTGGTAAGAGTTACATAATCAACAAGGGTTTGTTGACATGTTCTGGCTATTAAGGGTTCCTTTTGGAAATGCAGGCAGTTTCCCTGGTATAAAATGCATGCTAGGGCTGTCAGTCATTCAAAAAAATTGTGTCATTCAACCTGCAATCCTAAGGCATGTTTACTTTAAGCCCTACTGTGTCCAGTACTGCTTACTGTGCAGGGGGCCGCTGCCTAAATTGATTACATTTGAGTTAAAGCAATAGTTTTAAAGCAAAAAGAAAACCTTTTCTTTGTTTTTAGTTGATGTATACATGTGTTTAGAAGAGATCCTCTAGAAGAGGCATTCTCTCCTTTGTGTGTGAGAAAGGGGAATGCCTTTCTAAAGATGGTGCTTGTGATCTGCAGTTTTTAAAGAAAAAAATTAATCTTCTGTACAGTTAATTAGAGGCATGTTTTTGGTCATTCAAAATTTTTTTTGTAATCAATTACTTTTAGGGCCAAACTAGACATTATGAAGAATGTATAATTTGGCCATCTTTTTTGGTTTTATTTTTTATATAAGGTGTGGTGGGAAGGCAAACAATAGAGAGGAAAAACATGGCAACAGATGGGGTTGGTTTTTTTTAACTTTGCCCTTGCGGTGGTTCTGATCTTAACTGTGTGCCCCCGCCCCTTTTGTGAGCTGCTGAGTAGGAAAAACATTTTTATTGACTCCCTCAGCTCCAATTACATATTCCTCATAAGGAGTACTTTGGCCCTGATTAATCTTATAAATGCTGTAGCCCTCACACACACGTACAAATACACACACATAGTGTGTGTGTTGCCTTAATTAATTATGAAAATTTCTACATGGAGACTTCAGTATTCAAATACAATGTTATATTTATTGTTGCTAGCCAACTTCAACTTCCGCAACATGGAAGAGAGGGGAAGAGAGGGGGAATAAATGCCCAAGGAATAAGTAACTGCAAACATGAGGAAAATTTGCTGCATTTACCTGCATGTGAGCAAGTCCACCCTTGCTTACCAGGAAGTCAGCCCCACTGAATTCAGTTGAACTTATTTCCTGGTATACATGCGTCAGATTGGACACCTAAACTTTGAAAAGTCTGAAGTGAAATCAAATAAAAACAAAATCAGATACCTTTTCTATCCTGGAATGATTTTTTTTCTTTACATACCTGAAGTACATGCTGCTTTAAGCACGATAGTCAAATTAACATTAGCTTGACGCTTATGATTTATGTTTGGTAATTAGGGAGATTTGCCTCATAACTCTTCAGAATCAGAAATAAATCAACTGGCGCCAAAAGAAAAAGCTTTTTACCAGCAGTAACACCTGGCACTTCTCTTCTTTTTGTTGGCGAAGCTTAACAAATCCAGGACCGTGGAATTATGTGGATGCTGTTATTTCATGAGAAAAATGGCAAAACTGATAGGATATGGTGGTGTGACATGATCACAAACAGGCGGTATGCCAGTTATAGTGATGATAATATCACAGTCCAACCCTATTCAAGAATGTGCAGAAAGGTTTCTGACAGCACAGCACAGTTCCACTGTTGTAAAATGGCTGCTGATGGAGCCAGCGCTCCATCAGGGACCATTTTGCAAGCACTACTATTAGAGGCAGCAGCGCCACAACTGTGCTGACAGAGTCTGCTGCACCCACCGGACCAACCAAGGCAGCAAAAGGGGGAAGGGACAGAAATGGGAGTGGGGAGTTGGCGGGAGTGGCAATGGCACACACCAAATACTATCTCCTCAATTTGCAGGCTCCCCACCCCTTTCTTTCCCTCAGTTTTGCACCAGCTAAAGAGCTGCTGCAGGTCCAAGGAAATCCATTGTGAACCTGGAGGCTTATGAAGGGGTAAGGGCAAATAATTCCCCTTTCCCCCCCCCCAAGGCCTTCCAAGCCAAACCCTTGCCAGATACAGCACATGCCTTTTTGACATGGCTGCATTGGTGGAGGTAGGGGAAGGATTGGGCTCTTATGAGAAGGGGCTGTGCTGTAAATGGTGATCTCAAAGCTGGACACTGTAATTTCTCAGGTTTTAATTTTCCAGAGTTTAAACCTGAAGTATACAGAAGAACCAACTTAGAACAGTGATTCCCAAACTGTGAATTGGGACCCACCAGTGGGTCATGACCTGATTTCTGGTGGGTTGCAAAGCTGACAAGCTGATAGCTGCCAAGGGAAATGTATTGAGCCCTAAGGAATGTGAAACTTAACCGCACATGCATATTTACTTGTGAGTAGGTGACCATGCCTCCACTTTATTGAAGGTAAGGTGAAAGGGAATGTAAGGCCACTGGAATGGTCCCAATCCAATGAACATTGGAGCTCAACAAATGCTCCAGAAGGTGATTTTGCCCTCTACCACCGTAGTAAAAAAGATAAAAACTAAGTCTTGAGAGACTGGTAAGGAGAAACCTTTCTTAGTCTTGTAAAGCTAGGTGGGTCCCAATAGAGTGTCATTTGAAAAAGTGGTTCCTGGTGCTACAAAGATTGGGAACCACTGAAATTGGTTATTTTCAGTGGCAGGAACCTGAAGTGGTACCAGAGGAGGAGCCTCAGTGCAAGCTGGAGGCCAGATGGCAGCCTACCACTAGTTTTGTTCTGTCCTTAGCACAGAATAGTAAAGACTAAAGTTTAGCATTAAATAACCAGAATATATATATACAGGGGACTTTACAATGGGTTCACTTTACGATCAAATCACTTTACCATGGATTCTCCATAGTAAAATAAGTTTCACTATATGATAACTTATTTACTTGACATTGATCTCACAATTGCCACCAGCAGAACTCTGTGGGTGATACATAAGCCAATCAGTGATGAGAATGCAAGCTTTAGGTAGCATCTCAGCCAACAGCAGCATTTTTAACATTGTGGTTATGTGTCTGGAGGGAAAGATATCACCAATGTAAACCATGATACAAACATAAACCTTCTAGGTTGCAACTCAGCTGGTAGCAGCTTTGTAAATAAAGGGAAAGGATACAGCCTTATAATTTGTGTTTTATAATTACATCATTGTATAATCTAATAACCATGGCTAAGTGCAGTAGACACCTTTTATATCACCTTTTAGAGAGAGTAATAACTTAGAGCCCAATCCTGAGCTCCTGTGGTGCGTGACTGCGGCTGTGTGTTCACGGCAGCCGCAGGCAGCACCTCGGGAGAAGGGGGCTTTCGTCCCCTTCCCCCAGGTAAAGGGAGCAACCCCGCAATGAGGCTACTCGATTCACTGCCAACTAAAAGGTGAAGTAAGAGCCTTTGTGTTAGGTGCCAAGCTTGACAAGAATGCTCTGGATCTGGTGGAGCATCGCTCCACCGGTTCCGCCTCCCTCCCTCCCCACTCCCTTCCCCTGGCACACCTCTCCCTGCCTCCCCTCCTCCCCCCTCCCCATCCTCTCCCTGCCCTCCGCCCTCCTCCCCCCTCCCTGGAACTCCTCCCTGCCTCCCCCTGCCCCCACTTTCCTCTCTGCGGCTCGGTGATCTGTGCAACCGCCGAGCAGCGGATGATGGGCACCCACCGGTGCTAGACCAGCGCTGTCCAGCAGTAAGCTGGCGTGTCGAGCCCAGGATTGGGCTCTTAATTCTGTGATAGATGTTCTGTGATCTTGGAATGAATTACCAAAAAACTATGCATTATTGGGTTCACATTACAATATTTTCACAATACAGTGGTTTCTCTGGAATGGATTAGCATCGTAAAGCAGGGGCCCTCTGTATTTCAAGGTACGTTCTGCATATCATATCCTATATGTGATGTGTTTTTCTTAGTTATATTTCATAAGGATAAGTGGTCATCAAGCTTTGGGAGGAGTTTAAATTTCTCTTTCTAATTTTTTGAAATGTTGACAGATGCATACAATTAATTCTGTAGGACATAGTTATATGGCAGGAATTCATATATGTCTGATTGCCAGGGATAAGCCTGAGCCACAGCGCCAAGTCTCGAGTCAAGTCCTGAGTGTCTACTGCCCTTCCCTGGCATCACCAATGAGTCATAATGGCGGCCATTGCAACTTGTCCAGAGCTGCTTTTTGAGTCATTTTGGCTTGAGTCTGAGTCTTTTCAAAAAGTAAGTCAAGCCGCAGAAGCAACAGGGGAAAAAAACAAGCAAGCATGCATGCACACAAAACAGAGTTGCGATCACACACACAAGCAAGCCATGACTTGAGTCTATTCAAGTTGTTTTATTTTTTAGGATAAAAACCCCAAGTCGCGAGTCAGTGCCAAAGTTTTTGACATGCATGACTCAAGTCTGTATGGGTTGTGAACAATGCATATTTTTGCAAGTTGATTCAGAGTCATCTGAGTTAATTTCTTTACCAGCGTGTAGTTGGTCTGTGGAACTCCTTGCCACAGGATGTGGTGATGGCATCTGGCCTAGATGCCTTTAAAAGGGGATTGGACAAATTTCTGATGTAACGTTGTGGTGTATTAGACCATGAACTATCTACCATTGCTTACGTTCCTGTGATTCTTCTTACTGAAGAAAGTTTATAGTTTCCTCCCAAATTGCAGAAGTGATCTAACAATTAACTGCCTTGCAATAATTTGAAAATACCTACTAAAAGTTTAAATGGTGGCTAGAATTTCCGTATGGACATATTCTAGTTGTTTTTCTTCAGTGTCATTTTCAGCACATTGTGGAGTTTCATCTCTCCAATCATGCATTGAACTGTCTTCCACACCATGCCAACAACAACGGGAAATATCCAAGATGGTTGTATTGAGGGTAATAAAATGTACCAAAATGGCTTTTAAAATAATGTTGCCACAGTATGTTTCTTTAGCATCCGCATTTTTACGCCTTTTAAATTAGTATTTTCTTGGCACTGGAAAAACATTTCCCTGGAAAACCTGAACTGATGTAATATTACAGAGATATATGTAAATATTGATCAAATATGATCAAATACAGTTAAGAGAGCAGTGACTTGTTCCCTATATCTGCCTCAATTTGTATTTAATTTTTCTTTAGCTTTTTACAATTTAAAATATTTTTTAGTATGCTAAAATTTGACTTTTCAATGCAAGAACCTTTCACTTCATAAATGCTTGTATTCGTTTAAAAATACTTCGTATAGAAACAGTAACAGTCAGTTTATATATTATGCACATATGTTTTATGTTTCTATATATTCGCTGTCTGTGAATTTGCTTATCTGTGAGGGGCTAAATTGCTACCTTCTCTCATTATCCACACCTCTGTTCTCGTTATCTGCTGTGCAGAGACCTTTCAGAGGCTGCAGGGACCTTCAGAATGACACCTGTTACCAGTGCGGACCCCTTTAAATTTGTTGGCGGAAGCTTCTGTCAGTCATTTTAAAGGGGTCTGTACTGGTTGCAGGTGCCATTCTGAAGATCTCTGCAGCCTCTGGAAGGTCTCTGCAGCATTCAGAGATATTTGGGCACTTCCTACTGCACTTTGCTGGCTTCCTGAGGGTCTATGCTGGATTCTTCTGATGGCAGGGAAGGTACCCCTTCCCCCTAGGGCAGGGGTCAGCAACCTGCGGCTTTAGAGCCGCATATGGCTCTTTCAGCTGTCTGCTGTGGCTCCTCCCAGTGAAAGTGGCAAAGGGGGTAACAGGAGGCACCTGTGCTGGGAGGGCAGGCTGCTTCCCTCCGCTCCCTGAGCTCACTGCCCTCCTCTCCCTTCACCCCCACCTGCCCTGCATTGGTTTCCCTTTTCAATTTTGCCCGCTCTGCAGGCTTAAGCTCCCTGTTTTTCCCTTCCCCAACCTTTCAGCAGGCTCAGCCAATCAGCATCCAGCAGGCTCCTTCTTTTTCTGTTGGAATGGCTCAGGGCCCTTCATTGGCTGATCACCAGCCAATCCCTTGCAGCCTGCCTTTCCCTGAGCAGGTCCCCACTCAGTGCAAGGAGAGGCTTTTCCTCCACAGCTGAGGAGACATCCTGTGTGTCTACTCAGTTGTAAGCCCCATTACAGCGGATGAAGTTTACTCCCAGGAAAGGGTGCCTGGGATGGCAGCCTTGGAGCCAGTGGGAGCCCGCACAGGTCTGTTTGAGAGTAAGCCCAGATGTAGTCCCTGGGCTACACCCAGGAAGGTGTGGAGGGCTGTAGCCTCAGCCTCCTCCTGTGCAGGTCTACTCACAAGTAAGCTGTAGTCAGTGGGGCTTCCTCTCAGGAAGGTGTGGAGGGCTGTAGCCTCAGCCTCTTCCTGTGCAGGTCTACTCACAAGTAAGCCCTGCTGTAGTCAGTGGGGCTTCCTCCCAGGAAGGTGTGGAGGGCTGCAGCCTCAGTCCCCTCCCATGCAGGTCTACTCACAAGTAGTCAGTGAGGCTTCCTCCCAGGAAAGTGTGGAGAAGACTGCAACCTGAGAGCTCCAACCAACTTGTCTGCTCAGAAGTCCCATTGTAGTCAATGGGGCTTACTCCCAGGATAGTGTGGAGAGGGTTGCAGCCTGAGTGAGGGAAGGCAGGCAGGGCAGAAGCTGGCCTGTGGCTGCCCCCCCCTTCTTCTCTTCCCCACCTCTGGAGTCTGTCCTTTTTTCCTTCCAGCAGGGTGCCTCTGGAAGGTGGGGGGAGTTCTTTAGTATCCATGTAAGATAAGCAGATGTCATAACCACCATATGTATTGGAATCCTGGAAGATCTGATGAGGAGGTGGATGTGGTGTCAGCAGTGGCCCCTTTAAGGGTAAGGCCTGGGCATCCAGCAGAGTGTGCTGCACAGCTGCAGCCACTTGAAGGCAATAGGGCCCTCAGGGATATAAGGAGCATCTGAGGCAGGAAGAGGGGTGTGGATTGGAAAAGGAGTGCAGGTTGGAGAGGAGACTGATTTGCCTTATTGACTTTGACTTGGATACTCTGACTGATTTGACTGACTGACTTTGGAATCTGACCTTGGACTGTGACTTGGCTTATTGACTTTGGACTCTGCCCTGGATGCTCTGACTGACTTTGTGACTAATGGACTGCTGGAGACACGAGTTTGAAGTGTGGCTGCTGTGCCCAAGACCTGCTGATAACCCAGGGTCTGCTGTAGTGGTGGGAGGCTGCTGGCAGGAGAGAGGACCTCTGCAGGTTGAACAGGTGAGCTACCCTGGAGGTGGGGTCCAGCAGGAGTGCAGGGCAGAACCAGGGTCATTTGTTGGGGGAAAGAAGGGGAGCTAATTTGTTTAAAGTGGGCATAATTCTCCAGGCAGAGAATGGCCTTGGAATCAGGCAAAACACCACAAAGGACCAGGCCTCTGAAAACACAGGACAAGAATGTATGACAAAACTAACTAAAAGCTACAAGAGGGGGCTACATTATAAAAACTATAAGAGCATAAAGGTAATAAAAAAAACTATATATGCAGTATTATTATTATTATTATCTTTTATTATTTATCTTTTTATTTTATTATTTTATTAAAATTAAATTATTTTATTATTTATCTATTATTTATCTTCATTTTAGATGTCAAAAGGGTTTTGTGGCTCCTGAGGTTTTTTTCCTCTGGAAAACGGGTCCAAATGGCTCTTTGAGTGTTTAAGGTTGCCGACCCCTGCCCTAGGGATACCCCTTGTACTTCACGCCATTGAACCCATAGGATCCATGGTTCGATAACTGCGAATTTGTTATCCACTAGGGTTTCCAGGAACCTAACTCTAGTGGATAGTGAGAACTGAGTGCATTTATTGCTACTAGTAAAATGTAGGGTATTGTGAGCCCAATCCTGAGCTTGGCGCTCCGCCTTTCCGCCACAGCGCACTGTTGCAAACGTGCTATAAGGCATGTCTGGGAGGCTTACTGCTGGGCCAGCGCCCGTGCTAGCCCAGCGCTGGCCGGCGCCCATCCTCCACTGCTTGGCGTTCGCACAGACCGCTGAGATACAGCACAGTAAGTTTGGGCGGGGAGGAGGTGTTCCGGGGAGGGGGGAGGCAAGCGGAGGTGGAGAGAGGGCGGGGAGGTGGCATGACGGGGAGGTGGCATGACGGGGAGGCAGGAGGCAGAGAACGGGCAGGCGGGAGGCATGCTGGGGGAGGGAGGGAGGCAGGTCCCATGGGACTCCACTCCACCAGATCCAGGGTATTCGTGTGGGGCTCGGTGCCCTAAACGAACGCCTTTATGAACCATTGCAGGGTTGCTTCCCTTACCCGACGGAAGGGGACGAAAGTCCCCATCTCCTGAGGCGCCACCCGCAGCAGGCTGAGGCATGCAGGATGCGGCAGCAGCCGTTCTCGGCGCCGCTGCAGCCTTGCGCCCCGGGCAGCTCAGGATTGGGCTGTCTGTCTCTTTGAACAGAGATCTTTGTTTGGATATATGATGTGCTAATTTAGCAAATGCAGACTTGTAGTTATTCTGCCTATTTCCACAACTGATGGCATAATGACTTATTGCAGCTCAGATTCTGCAGGACGTGCAGGCAGTATAGGTCCTGTACCAATGTTTCTGATGTTTTGTGTACTTCCTGCCACACCTAACCCATCATTATAGGCTTGCCATTTATCCTGTAATTTCTGTTTCATAGTACTTCTCCCAATTTCTTGCTTGGTGCTAAAACTCAGAATTTAAAAGGATAAGAAAGTCATACACAAACATTCTCACAAGCTAGTTAAAACCACAGTTCACCAGCACCCATCTCATGAAATAAGGGCACAGTCCTCCACAGCATTTGTGGTGGCACAAATTGTTCACTGCACTGGTGCTTGCCATGCAAAAGTGTTGTAAAGCACTTTGTGATTGCACAGCAGTTGCCAGCACTGGTGTGAAGGTTCATGTGCGCCAACTGAAGGAGTGGTGTGCACCAGAGATGATATCCACTGAGCAGTGCAGAGACAGAAATGGCAAAGTGAAATGGGCAGGAAAAGGCAGCAATGGTAGCAGGCGATGGGCAGATTGGGTCTGGGAGGGGGTGGAATTGGCGGTGCTGGTGTGTGCCGCATCCCATCCACCTTCCCAGGCCTCATCCGCTGACACAGGGCAACAAGAATTTGTACTGGGTTGGGTTGCCTTTCAGTCTTGCAACAGTACAGCTGTCCCCTTGTGTAACATATTTATTCTATTGGACCTTATGCACGAGACTTTCCCACTGGACTGTAACTTAGGTATTTTGTTTTCTGTTTGCTTGTATAAAAGTTCATGTTGAGAATGTCTCGCGTGCATTTGGTGGGCATTTGGTGGGCCACTGTGAGATACAGGAAGCTGGATTAGATGGGCCTGTGGCCTGATCCAGCAGGGCTGTTCTTATGTAGTCCCATTCCAAAAGAGGCTGACACAGATATTGTGTTGAAAGTTACAACTCTGTAGAAATAGAACTTTCCCAAGAAAATGCTGATGCACCCTTAACTGCAAATTTGTGAATGAGACATTTTAATTAAAATCCAATTGTATTGAAGGAACGAGCATGCTGATGATTAAACTTATGTCCCTAGAAAATATAGCTATTGGGGGTACTAGGCTAAATCATTTAATCTCCTAGAGCATCTCAACTGGAGCTCTTTCATGGGTTATGCCATTAGTCGTTCTTTCAAACAAGCTTTTGCATTATATTGAAAGATTTAAACTACTGAGCAAGCAGTGAGTTCTGTCCTTTATTTTACTGGTTAGATTCAGTTGTTATAGAACACAATTCTGCAGAAAAAGAGAATAATTAATCTTACATAATCTGTGATCCCCTGGGATGCTCTTTCTGTGATTCCTGTGTGCCTTGCATTCGGTTATATACGGTGGGGGCGTATCCATGGATCCCGTATCCATGGTTTCACTTAACTGTGAATGCAGGGGGATCTCCCCTCAACCCCTCGCACCCTCCAGGGCTTCCCTGGCCTTTATAATGTATAATGCCTTTATAAAGGCATAAAAACGTCACTTCTAGTTTTACAAAAAGCCGGAAGTGACCTTCTTCTTTTTGTCTAAACGGCCATTCTGAACCCTGCAGAGGCTATGAGCGAATGTGCACAGCCTCTGCGGAGCTTGGAAGAGCCTCCGGAGAGCATAAGGACATAAGAACAGCCCCACTGGATCAGGCCTTAGGCCTATCTAATCCAGCTTCCTGTATCTCACAGTGGTCCACCAAATGCCCCAGGAAGCACACCAGATAACAAGAGACCTCATTCTGGTGCCCTCCCTTGCATCTGGCATTCTGACATAGCCCATTTCTACAATCAGGAGGTTGCACATACACATCATGGCTTGTAACCCGTAATGGATTTTTCCTCCAGAAACTTGTCCAATCCCCTTTTAAAGGTGTCCAGGCCAGACGCCGTCACCACATCCTGTGGCAAGGAGTTCCACAGACCAACCACACGCTGAGTAAAGAAATATTTTATTTTGTCTGTTCTAACTCTCCCAACACTCAATTTTAGTGGCTGTCCCCTGGTTCTGGTGTTATGTGAGAGTGTAAAGAGCATCACTCTAATCCACTCTGTTCATCCCCTGCATAATTTTGTATGTCTCAATCATGTCCCCCCTCAGGCGCCTCTTTCCTAGGCTGAAGAGGCCCAAACGCCATAGCCTTTCCTCATAAGGAAGGTGCCCCAGCCCAGCAATCATCTTAGTCGCTCTCTTTTGCACCTTTTCCATTTCCACTATGTCTTTTTTGAGATGCAGCGACCAGAACTGGACACAATACTCCAGGTGTGGCCTTACCATAGATTTGTACAACGGCATTACAATATTAGCCGTTTTGTTCTCAATACCTTTTCTAATGATCCCAAGCATAGAATTGGCCTTCTTTACTGCCACCACACATTGGGTCGACACTTTCATCGACCTGTCCACCTCCACCCCAAGATCTCTCTCCTGATCTGTCACAGACAGCCCAGAACCCATCAGCCTATATCTAAAGTTTTGATTTTTTGCCCCAATGTGCATGACTTTACACTTACTGACATTGAAGCGCATCTGCCATTTTGTTGCCCATTCTGCCAGTCTGGAGAGATCCTTCTGGAGCTCCTCACAATCGCTTCTGGTCTTCACCACTTGGAAAAGTTTGGTGTAGTCTGCAAACTTAGCCACCTCACTGCTCAACCCTGTCTCCAGGTCATTTATGAAGAGGGGGAGCATCCCTGGTAGCCATGGATTCAGGTATCCGCAGGGGGTTCTAGTATGGAATCCCCACAAATACAGGTGCATGCCTATACTTGCCACACTAAAAACTTCAATGGGTGCCCAAGTAGTAACAGCCGGGGGGGCATCTGAAGCTGCCTTACAGCCTAATCCTATGCAAAGGATGCACTGGTGGAACATAGTGTGTTCCCAGCATGTTCTGTTACAAAAGCTCCATAAAGCAGTTTGTAACCGCATTCTTAGCCTGATAATTTCATCTGAGTGAGTATAAGAATTCGCTTATTCCCATGCTGGATACAATGGGGCATAAACTTGCCCAATTAACAGATTAAGAGACTATTGTACTCAGTATATTTGTTAATCACTATAGGGAGCAACAAGGCTGGTGTCCAGCACACACAAGAATAAGGTCAGTAAATAAAGCTCACCCCCCCCTTCCTTACTATCCCAAATGTTCTTATAAAACATCCCCAGTTTCTTGGCACATTCATTCCCTCTTCGTTTGGCTTACACTTTATCCCTTTTTTCACATAGGACTGGGAATTGTTCCTATGCCTGGATGTGAGAAGCAGTCATACTTCATTTGAACTGGATCTGGATAAGTCCTGAAATCTGGAGCAATCACTCCCAGATCCATGCACTGCCCCAGTGCGCAAACTCCTTCTGTAGCTGCATGGTGTCTGGATGTTTGGCAATCATGTTTTGGACAGCAGGTTCCAACTCTCATATTCTTGCTCCTATCCTGTCATCACCTTTTCATTTGCCATCCTGTCCTGTTCACTACACTTGCATTTGTGTGCATGCACACACAGAGAGAGACAGACAGAGAGAGAGAGAGAGAGAGAGAGAGAGAGAGGGGATACATTCCTGTCCAACTTTCCAGCCCCAGTGCAACTGCAGTGCAGCCCCTCGGCAAGGGAATAAAAGTTCCCTTACCTTGTGGAGGCCTCCATAACTACCCTCCCACCACAGGATGCAGCACAAACCCCATTGGCACGGCTACACCAGGGCTGGAAAGTTGGATAGGATTTGGCCCAGAGCCACTCTTTTCCCTTCCTCAATTGGAATAGTTTGAGCCAGAACAGACAGCATGGTGAACTAGGAACATTAACTGTTTGAATAGTTTCTGTCACACAGTATTATTGATTGTATATATAACATCATGAAAATAAAATCTTAAATAATGAAATTTTTTTTTAAACACCTTTTTCAGTTTCCATCTTTTTAAATGTGTTGGGACACATTTAGATGTCTCAGAAGACCATGGAAATATAAAAGAAAAAAATCAAGCAAGTAAATGAACTATTCTCCTTGAGAGCTGCATATGCCACCAAGTTAGGCTATGTGCCGCTGAGCAAGGACCAAAAGCTGCAGGTGGCAATGAGGGGGCAAGTGTTAATTGAACTGCTGTGCTGCTGTTGATGTGGAGAGTAGCCACCAACAGAAACAAGATGGCTGGCCCAGACATGCCCTATTAGAATTAGAAGATCACCTCCTTAGCTCTGCAAGGGCTTATGGGTTATAGGGAAATCATACACAGATGACTAATTTTTTTATGGTTCACAGCCAAGCAAAGTGAAATTCAGCAGCTGTTCAGGACAAGTGACCACTCTAACGGCTGTAATATAACCCACTAAATAGAGAGGGAATTGCATGAGACCAAGAGGTTAGCAGTGATTATCGGCAGGTGAGTGCTTTATTGAAGTTGAAAGACCATTAACATTGATGGAGTAATTATTTCAACTTGAAAGTAATTACCTTGATGGGTGATAACTTCTCCAGTGTTCCCAGATTGGATTGGGCCAAACAATTGTGAACTCCTGAAGCCTAGAAAAATATTACAACAATACTGCAATGTTTAAATTACTGAAATCACTGTTAGAGTATTTTAATTATGCCTAACAGTGAAGAGATTTTTAACTTACAGCAACCGGCGATCTCTCAAGTAGAAAGACATTTACTTTCCAATCCAAATGAAATGACCCAAACCCGACTCATGCTTCTCAAATTGTTCCTGTTATTTGAATTCAGCTTTTAAGATGCAAATCTTTAAACGCACACTTGCACACTTGTGTGTGCGTGCACACCACACACAAATTCTTACTCTCACACTCAATTTCTCAATTGATTGTCCTTTTGAACTAAGGGGGCTAACGTATAAAATATACCAGTGTCTCTTAATCTGTTAATTGTAAGAGTGCATGTAAAAATGCCTGCATTCAAAAGCATTCACAATGTATATATCCACAAAGACTCCCATGTGTTCACTATAGATTTCTAAGGATCACAAGAACACTCTTCAGGTGTTGACTTGAGGGTAGGGGGAAACTTGGGAAAGCTCTCGGTTATCTTTTTAAATAATTTCAAACGGAATTGGATTAGGGTAAAATCATCCCAATTAGATTTGTATGCATTCATTTGAATTAAATAGGACTCCTGGTCTGAGTTCAAAAATGGATCTTAAGCAAACATAGAAATGTCACCCCACAAATTAAATTCTTCCAAGCACCATTACACTTGCATCCCAATGCAGGAAAATTGGGAATAATTTTTATAATCTGTTTCCTAAAATATTGTATTGTAAAACAGTTCACATTCCATTGTGTCTCATGCCAATGTTATTTTTAACAATTTATATTTGTCACTAAGAAGATACATTTTCACTTCTAGAAAAATGAGCAGATTCTAAGCTAGATCTTTTATTGCACAAAGAGCCTTCAATTTCCTAATCAACGTTTTAAAAATTAACAAATAATTTCACTTATGTATTTTTGCAGCTCTTAAAACTGCTTTGGCCTAATTGCACCTTTAGCACTGCACTGGTAATATTCAAAGGAAGCAGTGTTGCTAGCACATGACCTTCTCTGGTCCCTAGGTCTGTAATGCTGCCCAATGCCATCCCAGATCCATTGTTGCCAACCTTGCTAATAAATTAAATTAAAAAATTTTTTAAAGCCCCATGCCTTGCTCCTGGAGTTTAAGTGTGAGAATGACACTCCTTCATTCACATTATCCCTCTAAATCAAACTGAAAGTTTGGCACTTCCATGTCTGAAGAAATGGTGCTAGGATCGTAGGGGTAAGGAGGCAGATGATCCATTTCTGCTAGCTTTTAGCAGGAAAGCGGAACAATGCAGATCACATCTGCACTCTGGAGGGAGGGAGATGGAAGTCAGTGGCAGCAGATTTGGGGTATAGGGCACCCAGAATTCACTGCCCTCTCACCTCTTGCAATCCACCACTAATGAAACCGACATTACCTAGTCTCATGGATGGGTCACCCCATTCCTGGGCATATTCGGAGGGCCCATGATACAGCTGCCTTGCTATAATTAAACTGGTCAGTTCCTGATCGGTTCCTGAAAGATTGACCTGGGAATCCCAGGTATGCAAGCTGGAGTTCCAGGATGGAAGAAAGGCAGGATATAAACATAATAAATGAATTAATGCGGACGGAATCCTTGGTGTGTCAGGTTCAGGACCTGATGCAGGCTGGAACAGCTATTAAAAATATGTCTCCCAAAGGCATGTGGATAGGAATGGTTTGAGAAAAAATGTGGGACCAGGTGGGTCTTTGACCTGAACCAGCTAAGGTGACAATACCCAACAGAGTCTCAATCTGAAGGGCCTGAACGACTGCATTTTTATGGTTCCCTTTCTTCATTTCCTTGGCACAGTCCTTTTCTTTTTAGAGACCTTATGTTTCAGTTTTCTGATAATTCCCTCCCCCCAAAAAGCCATTCAAAACCCTTGCAACACCTTCTCCCATCCATTCTCTAGCCTTCACCAATTCTCATACCTGTTTTGGAATGGCTATGTACATTAACTGGATTATATAAGAGTTCGTCATAGCAATTATAATAATAATTTCACTGATCATTGGCCAGATGCCCTTTGTCTCCAGAACGTCACATTGCATTATATTTTTAAGAAGGTAAAAGTTGAGTTTTGACAGGAATCAGGTAATAGATTTCCTGGTATATTCTGTGATCATGGCTTTGAGTTTTATTTTTTGCTAGAGCAATTACTAAAGTCATGGCTGATACCTATGCCCACTACAGCCTGGTTCTGTTTTTCCTTTCCCTTCTTTTTTTTAAGGATAGTTATTGATCTCTTGCTGAGCTGAGATTTCAGTTTTATGCCAGATAGCTTGATTAATGGGCTGGTTTCTGTAAGTGGACTGAATGGGGATAGGAAACACGGGCGGCCCATACTGCCAACCCTAAATCCGTCAAGACACATAGCTCATTATGAAACAGTTATCAAGTATACATGAAAAATTAATTGGGCTCAGTTTGATTCTGAAAAGAATCAGCTCTCTACT
This sequence comes from Tiliqua scincoides, assembly GCF_035046505.1. Taxonomy (NCBI): domain Eukaryota; kingdom Metazoa; phylum Chordata; class Lepidosauria; order Squamata; family Scincidae; genus Tiliqua; species Tiliqua scincoides. Next base: position 254,011,844 of record NC_089821.1, read on the forward strand.
TGGCGGTCCCCCCAATCTTTCCAGATGTTGTGCACCAGCCCCTCGAGGAACAGCGAAGGGAGATGTATTAATACGTTGTATTGATTAGATCAAGACCCCTGACAGTTATTTGTAGAGATACCATCTGGCCGCTGTTCGAATTCCTTCACCAAAAACAGGACGTGACATGTTATTAATCTCAACTCTCTAAGTATAGACAGTTGCCTTTTCTGCTAAACCGCATTTTACCATTCCGTAGGAGATGAATGCAGACCTGAAGGGTGCTGAAATTAAGGTTATTACACAAATTGAGCCATATGGTCCAAATATTTCAGCAAGAAAATTGCCAGGCAATAAAAATTGCTCCTGCCTTCCTAATGGTGTAAATTACAGTTTAACCATGGCTCTAATGATGTCCTTCTGCCGCGCTTAACTACTGTTACATGAAGGACATTGTTTTAAAAATATAAAAAACAAGTAAATGCCAGCAGCGTGTTTTACAATCTGTTAGTGTGTCATTAAGAACACTGTCAGAATTACATAAACATAATGGCAGGCAACCTAGCATACAAAAGAACAAGTCTGGAAATAGAGTGTCTTGAAAACTCAGTAGCATCAAGAGCTCTTCCATTTTTTGGATCTATTCCAATCTGTACTCATCACGTTCCTCAATGGATGTTTGGCTTAAAACAAAAACAAAAACAAAAACTTCATGTAAATTCACATGGAAGTCATAATCCAAAGGTTCATGTGTAGTTTGGGCTTTGTTCATGGCCAGCATCAGCTACCCACTAGTTCACCTGCACATCCTCGAGTGAGCAACCATATAGAGTATACAGATTTTAGCAACATACATGTATTATTTTGCATCAGTGGTAGCTGATTGTAAAGTTAGTGAAGATTGAAAACCAAGAACCACTCACAGGGTTTGGTTTGATTTTTTGCCATAAGACAGCCAAATCCTACCTAAGTTTTCCTGTACGGAAGCAATGGTGCTGGTGTGGCTTCCACTGTATCCCATGGGGGAATTTCAACTGCTGGGTAAGGAGACTTGGGGCAAGGAGACATTTGTACCAGCTTTTTTTTTTTTTAACAGAAGGATAGGTAGTGTGTTTGGGAGAAAATAAATAAATGAAGGACTCATCTGCTGGTGGAATCAGGTAACAGTCCTAGAGAAGTCTTACCTAGGGTCTCCTATCAGTCCTGTCCTTCTGCTACTGAATGCAAGCTAGAGAAAAGGAAGGATATATACACTATCTATACTGTCCAGTACTGAATAAAGGAAAATAGGAATACAATTGGAACACCCTAATCCTCATATTAAGGAACACTGCCAGCCTCCCCCCTCCCCCAATGAATACACACTGCTGAAGACTTTACTCTCACTCTCCACGCATGAACACATGCAGGCTCACACACTTTGCTGCCCGGATATGTGAAGCTGAGGGACTATAGGAAGTTCAGATTTGAAGAATGACAGTTCTAGTAGTAATTCTTAACTTGTTAAAATAATAAAATGTTAACAAAGCATACTCAAAGGGCAGCAGTTCCCAGTCTGTGTGTGTCGTGACGCCCTGGGGCATCATGAGGCACTTGCTAGGGTATTGTGGGCCTCCTACGCTGTCCCAGCAGGGAGACTGTGGCGCGAGCCTCCAAGCAGCTGCAGGAAGCTCAGCGTGGTAGGCATAGCTGCTGCTCATAAAAACCATGTGCCAAGAAAAACCCACCTGCCCACCCTGACCCTCTAACTGCTCTTTGGAGGCTTGTGCTAGGCCTCCAAACCCAGAACCTCCATTCTCTTCTTGGTTTCAGGGACACTGCAGCCCAGCAAGTTTGGCAACCTCTGCCACAGCGCAAAGAAAGGGGTTTACCAAGGAGAGGTACCAGAAAATGGAAAACTGTTGTAGGGTTCCTGCCCTGGAGGGGCCTGGAGCAGGCTTGTCCCACCCCCAGGGAGGCCTCGGATTGGCTGGAGAGGGAGGGGGTTCCAGCACCCTTGTCCTCCTCCCTAGCAGAGCTGCCAGACCTGGCCTAGGAGCTGTTCACCTCACAGCTCCCTGCTTCACACTGACTGCCTCTTATCCCTGGCCTCTCTGTTTTGTGGAGCAAGCCTGCCCCCTTTGGCCCCTCCCCTTCCTCCAGGTGGGGCAGGAAAGGCCTTTCCTGTTCCTGGCTTGTTTCCTGTAATGTTCCTTGTTTGCCCTGCCAGCCCCCTCTGGCTGGTTGGGGTGAGCCAACCTGCTTTGCCCCCTTCAAGGGCAGGGAAGTCTCCCCACCCTAGGCATGGGGTGCCTGCTCCAGGGTAAGTCGGGAGTCAGGGCATCAGGGAGGGGCCCCAACAACTGTCTTGGGGGAATAGTGATAGTTGAGGCAGATGAATGAGCAAGTGAGGATATAAGGCCTTTAACAACACAAGAGAAAATCACTCTTACTGGCAGACCATGTTTGCTGTTGTTTATAATGTGATTTAATACTCTGCAAGTCCATTTATATATTGGCAATGACTAGCACAGGGACCAGTACACTTGTCTCTTAAGGCCAGTTGCTCAAAACCAGTGTTACTGATTCAGCCTGCCTGATAGATATCCACAAAAGTACAGAGTCCTAGTACAAGAGTGTGCGTGTGTGTATTTGTGATGTCAAGATCATGTTCTGAAGCAGACTGCGAAAATTAATTAGTACAGGAAAATCCAATTGCCTTTTTATGTGCCTTTTTATGTTTTATATAAAAAAAATCACAGGTGTAGAACATGTTTCTTTAGAGGAATTGGTTTTCAAATAGAATTTGTGGATATAAAAAGAATTCTTTCAGATTAAAAAAAAACACTCAGTTTATTTTGTTATAATAGCCCAGTGAGCAAGTCAAAAACTGGCACCAAGAAAGAAGTTTCTCTCATGTTGAGCCAGCGAAACTGCAACAAAGTTGTTGATCATTGAAAAGCCGCCTGCTACCTAAAAAGCCAACACAGTCACTGAGTGCAATGTGCTAAATGCAATTGCTTGTCGAATATAGCCACTGGCTTTCTTCACGGGGCTTTGTTTTCAAGTCAAAGCAGGGAACTCAGGCTCTTGTTGGGACTGCAGCAAATCCCTCGCTGTCAAGGGGTGCCAAGAAAGAAAACAATTTACAGCCACACTAAGTAGTGTCTCATTTTCGACTGTGATCAAATACAGACCCAGTCTCTTTTAGCTCATGTAGGACACAGACTGCCAGGCACTGCTGCTATATGTCCTCCAATCATTCCAAGGTGCCTGTGATATTCGGTTTATAGTTATAGGTTAGTGGACATAAATGGTACTGAGAACCCAACTAACATTACATTAAGTATACAGTTTGATTCTTGTGCACTTGTTTTCTTTTTATTAAAAATAAGCTGCAGGGAGCCCCCATTCTGAACGAGACCATGAGGGGGCTTTTAAACTTTTCCCTCCATCAGACCTGGATCAAGCCCACGCAGCTTCTCTTTTTTATAGGAGAGAAGTTTTCAATGGTAGCCGGGGCCCCTGATACAGGTTGGTACAATGGTGAGGGGAAAAGACAGGCAGCCTAATCCTGAGCTGCCCGGCACACAGGGCTGCTGTGGTGCCAAAATGGCTGCCGCAGCATCATAAGTGTGCCAGGCAGCCAGGCCGGCTCCCTGGGAGAAAGGGACATTCATCTGCTTCCCTGGGTTAAGAGAAGTAGCCCCACAATGGGACTTTTAGCCTCTGTGTCGGCAATTTAGCTGGCATAGAGGCAAAACACCTTGTGTCAGGTTGCAAGGCCCAACACGGGAACCTGAATCTGGCAGAGCTGAGTTCCGCCAGTCCCACCCAGCTCCCTCCTTCTGTCATGGCGTCTCTCTACCCTCCTCCCTCCCTGGAATGCTTCCCCACACCACCACTCACCTCTCCACCGCCAGGTGCTCAGGAGAGCTCTGGTGCTGGGCCGGTGGTAACTGTTGCAGATGTGCCTTACAGAATGTTTGCGACAGTGTGCACCGGCTGTGAGCTGGCGTGCATTCCTCTGGATTGGACCCTAAAATCCTCCCTCTACCCATGCCATGGTCCTAATTATAGTGGGGGGCACTGCTGATTTCATCCCCCCCCCCCGCTGCTAACTTGTAACAACAACAGAAAACAATCCAAGCACGGAAAAGCCAAATTGTGTTCTCGTGTAATTCAAGATAACTGTGTGTGAATGTATTATTGCTTAATGGTGCTTTTTCATGTCACTGTGCTTATGTTTCAGTAGAGTCAAAGTAGCTGTGGGTCATCAAGGTTTAGATCGGGGGGGGGGGTGTCAAACTCATGTCATACAGTGGGCCAAATAGCATTCATGATGTCTGATGAAGGCCAGAAGTGATGATGTCATTTGGCAGGAAGTGATGTCATTAAACAGGTCAAAACTAGAAATAAGCACTTTGTAGGAACTCATTAGTTGCAAAGAGAAAATACACAAATCTTGATCATATTTGAAGATATGGGGGAGCCCAATTATCATACAGGCCACCCTTTCAGCAGTGACACCTCAGCATTGCTCAGCAGCTGAGAGTCCCAAAAACCAGATAGGAAGCTTCTGTGGGCTGCACAGATCACCTCTGGTATAGATAATGGAGAGAGGAGCAAACAAATTATGAGTGTACATGGCTAAACTGGCCCTTAGATAAGAAAAGGCAACTTTCCCAGTCCTTAAGATCACTCATCTGGCCTCTCTAATCTAGAGTTGGAAATTATTTCCTGGTTCCAAAGTACAGTATAGCAACCAGTTAATCTCTGAATCTGAGTGAAAACCCTTTGCCAAGTCTCCCCAAGGAAGGTTTAATGGAGTTCAAGCCTGTTCTATCCACAGTTGCTGCCTGTCCCTGATGGCCCAGATGCTTTTATTTATCTGTTTGCTCATTTCTGTTTACATCCTGCTTCATCTCTTAGGATCAGGATGGTTTACAAGTCCATTTTGCAACATAAAAAGTCAACTGAATGAAAACATCCTATAGCTTCTCTGAAAAGTTCTCAAGCGCTCCTTCCAGGACTAGGGCTGTGATCCTATATACTCTTATCTGGGAGTAAGTTCCATTGAACTCACTGTGACTTACTTCTGAGTAGGCATACATAGGCTTGGACTGTAAGATTTCCAGCAGCTAGCAACACCAAAAAACACCAAAAACACCAAAGAGCCTGGACACTTAGGAGGCAGAAAGGATTCCCGGAATGCATTGCTCTAGGATCCATTGGTTCCCCTTTCTGTCCCAGTGACTTGGGGGCAACAACTGAAATGCATAAGGGAGCACCTTGGGGGATTGCACACATGCATACACTGTCCTATAGGTGTGGGGTAAAGTACAAGGGCATCTGCAGGAACAATTCCTGGGGGAGGAGCAAGGCCCATTAATTGTAAATAGAGGTTACTGACCTGATTCTCTGCAGCCTTTTATAGTGTTGACACCCCACCCTTTGCCCCATTACATGGTACTAGAGAAACAATAAGGACCACAGAAATTGGGCTGCATGATTTTCTGCATTATGTGGTTCTTGAAATTTTGGAACTCATCTGTCACAAACACCTTTAATTTTTCAATGTAAACAATACATTAATGGTCCATTGCTGCACCACTGGAGAGACTGCTCTGCTGGTGCAGACTGTTGCAAACATGCCATAAAGCACGTTCTGACAACTGGGCCTGCTGGCCAGTGCAAGAAGCAGTGCACTGGGCAAAGTAAGCTCCACTCTGAGCAGCTCAGAGATAGAATGGGGCACGGAGGGGTGGGGAGAGGGCAAGGAGTGGCTAACAGGGCAGCCACTGATGGGAAGACCTGATGGGAAGATCAGGTCTGGAAGGGGGTGTGATCAGCAGCAGTGGTGCATTCTGTATCCTATCCCTGTTCCCAGGCCTGTTCAGCTGACATGAGGCACTGTGGACTTGCAGCGGCTGACGCAAGTGCAAGTTGTAGCTTAACCTTTGCCTGCACCACTGCATTGCTGCATGGCAACTTAGGTTGGATTGGGCCCAAAGGCTCTGGGGAGACTTGCAGCTGTTTGCTCATTTAGCAACAGCACAGTAGAACTCTTCATAGGCACAAGCAGTCATTGCAACAGAAGTTTCGGTATGTCCCTAAGGCTGCATATCACATCTCTGGCATCTAATTTATTGGCATTGGTAGTGGAATGCCAAACAACAGCTCTGAAGCCAATCTAAATTCTTTATTAATGCAAGCCCACCAAAAGAAATTCAGTAAATTTTGAATTGGGGGCCACAGTGACCCCTCCTGTTCCCCCCATGCATCTGCACATTCATCCATTTGTATGTGTTCCTTTCACCTCAAAACAATGCAAACCGGCCATGTGCAATTGTGCATGTATACATGTATTATATCTGTGTCACATGTTAGCACCTGCGAATGGTAAGAGATGTGCCCTTCTGTCATTGCATATTTGCACTGTCGTATTACCCTAAGCTTTGGCATTGCTCTTCTTAAAATTGAAGGAGAGATACAAAGGGAGAATGAAGTGATGAAAAATAAATTTTCTCAAGGAGCATTGGAAGCAGTCATTTCCTTAATGTCTCTGATTAATGGCACTCTTTGTCCTGATGATTACTCCCAAAGAAGTGATAAATAGCCGTATTACCTGTCCATCAGCTCTCAGATGCCACAACAGCTCCACTAATACAGCAAACATTGCTTAAATCATTTTCTACATCGCAGGAAGGAAACACCGGGGTATGCTGGGAGATTTTCAAACAGAACACAACGACCAGAGTGACAATCCTGGAAACTGCAGGTCGATAGATTCAGAGATGACGAGTTTGTGTAGTTTTGTGCAGTTTAAACATTTGTACAGAGACTCTCTGCCCATGCAGTCTGTTATTGACAACCACAAATCAATGCTAATTTTTGATCCTTTTCAACCTACACAAACCTCTTGACCCTTGTTCCACCTTTGGGGCACTTCAAGTAGTCAGAGGCAATCACAGGACAAGGTATAAATTTGTCAAGATGTTAAAAATGGAATCGTTTTTGACCATGCCCAAGAGCTGCTCAGAAAGATTTGTACAAACATTGGGCTTGTAATCTTTTAGGGACACTCCTCCTTTTTCACTCTTAGTAGGAGATGCTAATTGTTTCTAAGATGTAAGCATCTTCTGTCTTTTTTGATGGAAAAAGAAAACTCTTATTTGGCAGCGTCTAAGGAAGAACCTAGAGGTGTGTATTTGTTTAAACATTTTAATCCTGCCTCTCTTTGTGCCTGTGGTGGTCTAAAACAAAATGACACAAATTATTTTTGGCTGGATTATCAAGATTTGAAATGTGCTTCAAATGTGCTTCTGAATCTGGTTTAAAAATCATGTTTTGCTTTTTTCATCTATCAGCTTTTTTTTCTCCTCGTCCAAGGATGGCGCATAGTTCTCCCTTCTTTGATCCTTACTTTACAACAGCCCTGTGGGATAGATTAGGCTTAGAGATGGTAACTAGCACTAGGCTCCTTGTAAAGCTTTGTGGTTGAGTAGACATTTGAACCCAGATTTCCCCATTCTCTAAGTACCACACCACATCAGCTCAGTGTACACATATGGCACACAAGTACAACCATGACATGCTCTGGACCAGGAGTGTCAAACTCATTTCAGGCATAGGGCCCTCAAAGTGCCTGCTGAAGTTTGGAAGCGATGTTGTTAAGAAGGAAGTAATTTCCCTCCTCCATTTTCCAAACATCTCTCCTTCTTCTCACGCCCTTCGAGCATGGATGGTGCGCATCGCCTGAATGTTATGCCTTAGCTTTCGTATCCAGATGTCATTTTGGCATTGCTTACTGATGCGACTGAAAGAATTTCGGTCAGTCAACATGTTACACCGTCTGTTGCTGACTGCCCTCACTATTGGCCCGATCAAAGTCGATCTTTGTTCCCAGCCAGCACCGCAAGGAGGTGGTGATGGGATTTTGCCAGCCAAACATCTCTCTCAAGGTCTCCCTTCTCATTCTCTAACCCTCCTCCTCTTTTCCCCTGCCTCTCTCGTGCCTCCCTTTTATTTATCCCAGCCCTTCTTTCTCTGCTATGATCTGGTGGCCACCATCTTTGGTCTCCTACAACTTCAAAAGAGTCCTTGAACTCTTAGATTCTGAAGTCCTGTGAGATATTGGAACAGCATTGGAGGCCTCCAAACTTGGGCCATGCAGAACTTTGCAGCTATATTGTAAAGAGCTTTCTTGGGCTGGATGAAGAGTTCCTATAGCCTGTGGACCTTGTTTGACACTCCTGCTCTTGACCATATTTTTGTTCCTGTTATTTCTTTATATTACACATTATTATTATTTCGAATATTTATATACCGCTTTTCAACAGTAGTTCACAAAGCCAATTACATAGTAAAATAAATCAATAAAAGGTCCCCTGTCCCCAAAGGGTTCACAATCTTAAATAAATAAATAAGGTACCTGCAACACCTCCGGAAAAGATGTCATGCTGGGGTGAAGAGGGACAATTGCTCTCCTCCTGCTAACCACTTTGAGAGGCACTTCTTTGCCCAGTTCGCAGAGGTTTTCTTCATCTGTAACTTACTCGTTCTTTGGAATTCATTATGCTTTATATAAAAATCTGGTTCATTTTATCCCACACTCATGGAGTGGGTTGCAATAGTTTAAATCAAATCTAGAAAAAAAATTGAATTAAAATATCTATCAGATAAACATAAAAGCTGCATTAGGGTGTTAGCATCTGTAAGTTTAATCAGAAGTCTCACAGTGTTCAATGGCACTTACTTCCAAGTAAACTTGCATAGGATTGTAGCCTTAACGTAACATGAGCTACATCTCTTGGGCAGTCTTTGCAGAAATACAGTAACCTAAATATTAGCATGCCACTAGGCAAAATTCTCCATTTACCATTTGCCTGATGCTTCTTCTCATCTAAGATCATTTGAAAAAATTGCAAAGGCAGCATCTGGTGACATCACTGCTCCTGCTGTAGAAGTCCCAGAGCTCCATTCTTTCCTCTGCTCCCCCCCCCCAACTACATCCCTGAGTAGGAGAAGCAGGAGATGGACCTCAGGGAGATTGACATGGAGGTAACATGAACTCTGAATACAGTTGCTTATGACGCTGATGATGTATTCCACCCATCCATGATTTCTGAGACTTGCAGCTCCTTTGAAACATTTCAAAGCCTTCCTACCCCTTCAGTGGGGCCCAGAAAAGAGGCTATCAAGGAATCTTGAACTGATTTAGGAATGTTGTAGAGGACCATTGCAGAGGAATAAGGAATGCAATTTAATTTGTAGCAGACTTTGTAGAAATCCTTAATTTTGTAGCATTCATGTATCTGGACTAGAGTTGTTGATTGTGAAAGGAAAAATCACACTCATTAACAGTGTTTATGAGGTATCTGTATATAATCCTGAGTTGGTTTCAACTCCAAGGCTCGTTGTAATCAAGCTCCTTCGAAACTCCAAGACTTCATAGCAATCATTTACCTTTGGGTGTCCACCCCCATCTCCACTACTAAACTGTAGGGTATAAATTGTAGGCTTTTAAAAGTTTGTTTGTTGAAACCTAATAGATAACTGTCTTCATAAAAAACTATTAATACAACCCACATCTAATAGCAAAGCTAATTTGAATCATGTTGCATGCTTTCTGACACCAGATTTTTATGCCAAGCATGAAATTCAGTGTGCACTATATACTTTAACCTGCAGTCCATAATTTTGCATGGGGCTGTACAAGTTTGGCGATGGCAGTTTGAATGCTTCCACTTGCAAGGCTCTGAGACATAAATGTTTATTAAAAGAATCTATAATGAAATCATTTTTGTTATTTTTTTAATGGCTGCCTTGAGTATATTGGATGACTGAATGCTAGTTGTTAATCATTAAGTCCTTGTGATACAAAAACTGTTTGATAGTATTGCCATCTAGGGGCTGTCTGGGATTCTCCATACTGAAATAAACTGTAATTGAACAGGTGCAACTATTGACAGTATACATATGTTTGTCTTTATAGCCCACATGCCTTCCGTATTTCTTATGAGAAAAGATACCTCTAAAGCCAACATTTAATTCAAAAATAATTTGTCTGGACTGATTTTTGTAGATGTTGAAACCCTCTTATATTTGGGTTTAATAAAAAGGAGAAAACCTTTTTCTCTATCACATATACTACTTCATGCTCTTTCTTTTTGCCTACCAAAAAGGGGAGCTGATCATTTGATGGGGTTTAACTCTCCTGTCCCATTGTATTTATTTATTTATTTATTTATTTATTTATTTATTTTAATTTGAGGATTTTGTGAAACTGGGATTGTGGTGACTTGGGTTCTAAATCAGTGGTATCCAAACTGAGCTGTGGCTTCCTGGGGAGCTGCAGAAACCAACCGGGGAGCAGCAGATTCCTTACAGAAAACCTGCCACTCTATACAATGTATAGGATTGTAGCACTAATGGGGAGCCACGGCCAGTGGCCTAGTAGGCCAAAGGAGCCCGCAGTCAAAAAAGTTTGGGAACCATTGCTCTAAGTGAATGTGGATAAATGAAGCACTGTCCATCTAAGGAAGTGGGTGCCAGGCAGTGGGTGCCAGGAAGTGGGTCAAAAGCAGCAGTTGTGGTCAAAACAGGCTACAGTCAACCACCAGGTCAGACAAGGATCAGAAGGACCAGAGGCAGAAGACATAGTTGTGGTTAGACCTGGGTTAAGTACAAAGTGATGCAGTCAAGTCGTGTCAAGACTAAGGGAGAGGCAGTGGAAGATTTGTACTGCTGCTTTATTGAATGTCACTGCACAAACTAAGGCTGCAATCCTAACCACACTTTCCTGAGAGTAAGCCCCATTGAAAAAATAGGACTTACTTCTGAGTAGACCTGGTTAGGATTGTGCCCTAAGGGAACAAACCTGGAGCAACTGTTCTGAGGGGTTGCCCAGGCCCCTGTTGGATCCTCAGGTCACCCAGGGCGAAGAACTGCTGCTGGTTCCAGTCATTAAATGGATGGTACTGCTTAGCAACAGAGAGCTAGCTGATCAGTGCCTCTGTTTGGAAATTGGGGTGGTGGCGCAAAGAAACACCTGAGTGTTTGCACAGGAGTCTTGCACCTGAGTCTTGCTGCCAGAGTTCCCAGTTTGAGTCCACAGCTGGCTTCCCCAGGGAGGGTCTAAATGACCCCACCAAAATTCCAGTTTAATTATTTCATTATGATTGCACAAGGGCAAGAGGACAGCCCCCACCCTAAAGATCAAAGGAAGGGAAACAACAGAGGAAAGAAAGAGAAATTGAGATAGAGATAAGCAGGGGAAGAATGTGTGATTGGTTGATTAGTTGCATGTACATAACCTTTGTTATTCCCGTTAAGATAAATGGTGACTTTACATTGATAAATGCAGTTTAAGTTAAGGAGATGTCAACCATTTTTTAAACATTTATAGCAACCAGGTCTGGTTCTGGGTTGGGGGGGGGGGGCTGGGCAAAGTGCCATCTGGTGGGCTATATCAGGAAGCCGCCATATCATTGGGCCCTGGTGAGCTTAACAGTTGTAACCAGCAACAATAACTGTACTCCACTGAATGCCAGAGAGGCTGGATCCACTGCCCTCCACAGTGTCCTAATGTACCATCACTGCAGAGCAATGCTGCAGCAGGAGCATTGTGGAGGATAGTGGCTCCAGCCTTACTAGCACTAAGAGGAACACTCTGCTGTCCCCATATAGTACGTTTTCCTGGTAGTGGCAAACAGGACCCCTCACACAAATGGGAAGCTTTGGGTTGTGTAATATGAAGCTGGCTTGCCTTAAGGCTGCAATCCTATCCATACTTACCTGGGAGAAAGCTGTATTTAATATAATGCGACTTCTGAGTTCAATGCTCAGGATTGGGCTCTGACACTGTTTAGGCATCTTCACCATTATGTTCTTCGTAACCTGTGTGTCCACAGAAAAAGCTTAACCTGGATATTGATTTACAGCACCAGTTTGTTTGAAACCTGGCCCGGGTAGAACAAAGGGCCAGGAGAAAATCATGATCCCTGCTGGGTTTTGCTCACACTTGTCCATTGGTAATTCATATTCCTAACCATGGCTAAAGGAAAGTCCTGGGGCTGAGCTAGGGTTTCTTGCCATTTGGATAGCCAATAGGAAAAGAAGAATCTAGATCCCATTGAACCCCATAAGTGGGGAGGTCTGAATTGAGAAGGTGCTAATTTTGTTGCAGCATTTGCAGGGTTACCTGTACAGTGCTATCATGCTCCTCTGGGCACTGGAGGTGAACAAGGGGACTGCAGCTATGAATGTAAATCTATCAAGAAAATTTTTTTACATAGCCTGCATTCTGATTTTGTTTCATTTACCTCTAATTTCAAGTCCTGAAACAGTCTACATAAGAAGATCCCTTCTGGATCAGGCCAAAGGCCCATCTAGTCCAGCTTCCTGTATCTCACAGTGGCACCAGAGGCCTCCAAGAACACTCAAGACATCAAAACATCTAAATCCAAAGGCTTACTTTTAAAATATTTTGAACCTTGCCAGTTATCTCTTTTTGGTTGGCAACCTTCAGTCTCGAAAGACTATGGTATAAGCCTACAGCACCCAGTATTCCCAAGCGGTCTCCCATCCAAATACTAACCAGGCCTGACCCTGCTTAGCTTCCAAGATCAGACGAGATCAGGCATGTGCAGGGTAACAGTTGCTTGTTTTCCTTTCTTAATTAACTGGTGGTACACTGGTGCTATGTACAAACAGAAATAAAATGATATGCTTTACATGGAACTGGGGTCCTTGTCAAATACATCTTGCCATTTTTTGAAACTATGATTAAATTGGAGTCCATTGGACCCCAATATCTGATTAATAAATTGCTTTTTACAAACATATTAGGGTTACGTTCATGCTTTTCTTAACAAGGATAACTAGGGTTTGCTAACAATAACTTTCCTTCCCCTCTCCCTTTTCATTATTAATCTTGCCAGTGTTTGTCCTGTTGAACAGGAAAAAAAAAGAATAATTGTCACTGAAAACCATATTTATAATCAGTACTGGGGGCATCTGGAGTTTTAATATTCAGAATGGACATTGAAATGCTGCACTATGTTTATCTAAAAGGAAAACTCATTGTTGTGTGGAAATAACTATTTAAATATTTATTGCCTAACTTTTAATATTTTAAAAAAGAAATGATTTTTTTCTGTGGAAAAAAAATGTTTCTGAGCTGGATAGCTTAACAGATAATGAAATATTTAGAAGGTTAGAAGTGCCAGCTTTTAGCCACTTTAACATAAAACTGGGGAATTGACTCCTGACTTCTTTGCAGCATGAAGGAAATAGACCTAAGTACAAAAGAAGATGGGAAAGAATGTCCAAATCTCACAGTTCTTGGCACATTTGCTCAGAAGTGCAATGTGCTGTGTTTAGTGGGACCTGTTCCCAGGAAGGCATGCGTTGGATGGCAGTCTTAAATGAATGCAATCAGCTTGTCTTTAAGAATGATGAAAGATATAAAAAATTTCTTGTAATCTGATTGCTGAATGGTTGGCAACCTTCAGTCTCGAAAGACTATGGTATAAGCCTACAGCACCCAGTATTCCCAGGCAAAGCACTAAACATTTGTGCCATGGTCCACAATTAGGAATGAACTAAATATTATGCTCAATGAAGGATTGCTACCAAAATTATGTGCAGCGATGAATGTCAGTGCCTTGTGTCATGACACCCGATGAGGGCCTGCAACCCACCACATACGTGGATTGCAGAGGTAAGAAGTTTGACAACTGCTGCTGTTCTTCTGATTAAGAATTTGGCAATGTTGCTAGTGGAATGAACGGGGGTGGGTACTCGACTTGGGGTGACTTGACTTCAATCGCACTTAAGACACTGTCCCCAAGCACTCAAGTCACAGTTGTCACTGACTCACACATGACTCACAATGCGTGGGCAGTGACTCAAAAAGTGACTATGGAATCAAAATGACTTTGAGTCCCTAACTTTTTAGTATGTGTGTGTGCATGTTCATTCTTGCTTAGCATTTTTGCTGCTTCCGTGTCATGCCGCAAGACCGTGGGCGAATCAGAAGCAGGCATTCTGAAGGACGGCAGCAAACATGGTGGAAGGATAGGTTGGTTCCAGAAGGCGAGGGGTTTTCGAGGGGAGAAGACTTGTGACTTGTAAGATGTGAAATTACTCAGACTTGTAACTTGTAAGACTCAAAATTTTTCTCAAGTCAAGTTGTGACAGTTGCACACTATGACCCCCAAGTCGAATCGTGGGAGTCAGTGACTCAACTCGTGATTTGAGCTTAGTGACTTGAGCACATCCTTGGGAATGAAATATTATATATTAGTGTGAGATCTTCTGGTAAGTTTGTATTAAATAACCGACAACAATTCCTTCATTTACTCAGAATGAAAGGGAATTCTGTCTCTTTCTGCTGCAGGGAACAACACATCAAACTCATTTGTTTGGCTTAAAACCATTCACAACCTATCATATTCATATTGTTGCTGTCAACAACGCTGGACAGGTTTCAAGTCCATGGACTTCGGTACGAACACTAGAAGCTTCCCCAAGTGGCCTGAGCAACTTTACTGTGGAAAGAAAAGAGAATGGCAGGGCACTGTTACTTAGATGGGCAGAGCCTTCCAAACCCAATGGTGAAATTAAGGTAAACAAACCTAGATTCTTACTTAATTGGGGTGGAGAGTAGTTAGCTAAATAGTGCCTGAACTGACCCAGATGTCAGCTGAGTGGGGACTTCAGCCAGGATCTCCCTAGTCCATGTATGATGCTGTATGTATCACTCCACATTGGAATACAGAGCATAGGCTGTTAGAAAACAGAGATGTTTGGTTCTCTATTCAGTTCAGTTTTCATTTTTATATTCAAAAAGTAATTTAGTATCTTGTTTGACTTCAGAGAAGGTTTGGAGGAAAAAAATGGAAAAGAGAACTGAAACTGGAAAAGGTGCATTTGGTTTTTGGTCAACAGAGTGATCCAAATGATTACTTGGCTGGTGCACCTCCTTTATGAGGAAAGGGCAGCCACAACGTTTGGGGCTCTTTGGTCTAGAAACAAGGTGCCTGAGGAGGTCATGACTGAGATGTATAAAATTATGCATGGGATGGATAGAGAGGAAGTTCTTTTCCCTTTCACACAACACCAGAACCAGGGGGCATCCACTAAAATTGAGTCTTGGGAGATTTAGAACAGACAAAAGAAAATATTTCTTTATCCAGTATGTAATTAATCTGTGGAACTCCTTGCCATAGTATGTGGTGATGGCATCTGGCCTAGCTGCCTTTAAAAGTGGATTGGACAGATTTATGGAGGAAACGTCCATCACAGGTTACAAGCTGTGATGGGTACACCCAACCTCCTGGTTTTAGAAGTATGCTGTCTCTGAAAGCGAGACGCAAGGGAGTAGCAGCAGGATATAGGTATCTTGTTGTCTTGTGTGTTCCCTGAGGCATCTTTTGGGCCACTGTGAGATACAGGGAGCCAGACTAGATGGGCCTTTGAGTTGATCCAGCAGGTTCTACTTATGTTCTTAAAATGGATATTTCATGTTCCAGTTGGGGACAATGGGGACAATAGGTTGAGCACTTACCCAATCCTGAGCTGCCCAGAGCGCCCACGCTCGGTAGCCCTGAGAAGGGCTGCTGCTGGATCCTGCACCTCCCAGGCTACCGCAGGAGGTGCCTTGGGAAAAGGGAACTTTTGTCCCCTTCCCCTGAGTAAGGTAAGCAGCCCCGCAATGGGGCTACTCACTTTACTGCAAACCAAAAGGTTGGCGGTAAGGTAAAGGCACTTGTGTAGGGTGTGCAGCCCTACACGAGCGCCTTGGATCCTGTGGAGCGGAGCTCTGCGGAGCCACCTCTCATCCCTCCCCCAGGCACACCTCCAGTCCGCCACCTCCCTGCATCACACCTCCCCGTCAGGCCTCCTCCCTGCCTTCTCTCCAGCCCCCGCCGGCCTCCCCCCTCCCCGGAACACCTCCTCCCCGCCCCTGTCCCCGCCCCTGCTTGCCGTGCTACTGCTCAGCGGTCTGGGAGATCACTGAGCCACGGAAGCTGGGCGAGCGCCCCATGCTAGCCCAGCACTGGCTGGCACCTTATGGCACATTTGCAACAGTGCTCGGCGGCATGGAGCCGTGCCGCCGAACACAGGATTGCGCTCTGAATGAGCTTACCAGACTGAACCAGCCATATACTGTGGACTTTCGGCAGCTTGATAAGGCCTCTTTTCTTAAAATGTCATAAAGAGACAGCACAAACATCCCGTTAATTGACTTATTGGTGGTTTGCCATATATGACTGGTTGACTGCATTAGATGTGGTGAGTTTGAAGGTGTACAAGCCTAATATGCCTGACTGCTCTTAGTGTTTTAGCAGTAACTCTGTTGAGACCTACGTTTTTTCTTTCAGACCTACAATATTTTCAATGATGATAACCTAGAATACAGTGGCTTGTCCCGTCAATTCCTCTTCCGTCGCCTGGAACCTTTTACTCTCTACTCTCTAGTCCTGGAAGCTTGCACTGGAGCAGGTTGTAGTCGCTCTTTGCCCCAACCCATCTGGACAGATGAAGCCCTTCCTGCATCTCAAATGGCTCCTCTAATCCTTTCCATTAATGCAACCAGCATCAGACTGAGCTGGTCGGAGCCAATTAATTCAAATGGGAAAATAACACGCTATGAAGTTATTCACAGATGCACCAAAGAAAATGCTTCAGGGAACAATGCAACAACAGGAGAAGAGAAAATTGCTTTCATAGAGTACAACACTGGAAGTGATACATTTGTGTATAATGCTCGGCATTTGCAGCCATGGACCAAATATGAATATAAGATACGCGCTTGGAATTCAGCTGGCTATACTGATAGCCCTTGGTCTGCTGCAAAGACCAGCCAAGGTGCCCCACAGGGTTTGGCTGCACCCGTCGTGCAGCATATACTGGCAAACCCTGACAAACTATCTGTTTCGTGGTCTGTCCCGAAAGAACCCAATGGTATCCTGCAGTCATACAGGCTCCAAAGAAATGATATTCCATATCCTTTTAGCTTTGATGCCACTACTTTCAACTACACAGATGAAGAGTTGCTGCCATATTCAGTGTACCACTATACAGTAACTGCTTGTACCATGGGTGCCTGCTCCACCAGTGCACCAACTGGCATACGAACATTGGAGGCAGCACCAGCATTAGTGTACCCTCCTTCCCTGGAAAATCGTAGCTCAACCCAAATTAACATATCTTGGTCACCACCCCAAATTCAAAATGGAGAAATCACAAAGTATATTTTGAGACTGGATGGTGAAGAGCTGTATGCCGGGAGAGGTTTATTCAGGACAATATTGAATCTACAGCCTTACACCAAGTACGATATCACGCTGGTTGCTTGTACTAATGGGGGTTGCACAGCTAGTGTGCCCCAATCTGTGCGAACAATGGAGGCCCCTCCACTTAACATGGGTGCTCCCAGGTTGCTAGTGACCGGTTCAGAGTCCATAGAAATCACATGGAAGGCTCCTGCCAATCCCAATGGTAAAATGCAGAGTTATGAACTCAAGAGAAATGAGCTTCTGGTTTATTCTGGTCTGGATACACGGTATCATGATTTCATGCTCACCCCAGGACTAGAATACAGCTATGCTGTCACTGCAAAAAACAGCCAAGGGAGCATCACCAGCCCTATAGCTAAGATTAGAACCAACCCCTCTGCCCCATCTGGAATGTTGCCTCCTAGGTTGAAGCCACAGTCCTCAGAGACCATTTTGGTAACGTGGGATCCGCCAGTGAAGGTGAATGGGGATATAATCAATTACACCATCACTCTTCGGGACCCTATGGAAGCAGTAAAGAAAATGGTTCACCTGGATTCTTCTCACGTTTCGTTTGAGAGACGGTCCTATACCTTAGAAGACCTAGAACCCTATCATAGGTAAGCTGTGAATGAGTATGTTAGTGAGTGAATATGGTGTGTCACGTATAGTGTGAGCAGAAGTCAACAAGATGTCATCAGATCAAAAACAAATAAAAGCATCATCAGAGGCTATACATTAGGAAATGCTGACAGCCTACGGCCATAGTAGCCAATCTGACTTGGGAGATATTTCTACCCTCTCAGATATGGTATAATCTGCTTGTCACGGTGGGTCTGCTCCCTGCTTCACCCATTGGCAAATGATCTCCATCCTTTCACCTGCCATTTTTCCTTTTTGTTTCTTCAGAGGGGAGAATATTGTTAAAGTACTGCAGAAACTGGAAATAGAATGGGTAGATGAAAGAGCAAACATAAGATGAGCCCTTCTGGACCACAGGAAGGGTCCAGCTTGTTCAACTTCCTGTTTCCAGCAGTGGCCAGCCACAGCTTCTAGAAAGTCCACAAGCAGCACCAACACACCTGCAAAAGGGAAACATGCACATCTCATAATACTTCATCTCTAGTAGCAAGTTGCTGAATGAAGTCTTGAGTTTTCCCAACATTTTAATATAAGTTTACTGACTACTACAGATTCTGTAGCATGTAGACTTTACAATCCCACAAGTGGTCCTGGCCTTCCTCTGGACACTGAACATTTCAATTTTACTCAAAAAGCAGTTTCAGCTTCAGCTTGCTCAGTACTTGCCAACTAGTCTCCCATGTCAGAGATCAACTGCTTGCCTTCCACACTTTCAGCTATGCCACAAACATTCAAATGGTTATGTTGAGTTTGATTATCTGTATTGTACAATTGTTTCATTATTTGATCTACTAACAACTCCTACAATTCAAGTTTATTCTCAAAAGCAGTGGTTCCCAAACTGGTGGGTCAGGAACTACCAAGGTTCCACCCTTAAGGGCCTGCTACAAGGCCCTGCTACAAGGGCCTGCTTAAGGCCCTGCTACAAAGGCAGTGACAGTGCTGTGGAGATCGTCATGCTCCCACAGGGCTTATTTCTAGTTTTTGCATAAAAAGAGTAGCTGCTGATCAGCAATAAGCCTTGGAGGAGACTGCAAGGCTCCAGAATCCTGCAGGAGGCCAGTTCTGCCTCCAAGGTAAAAAATAAGTCCCTTGGAAGTGGCAGCACTGTGATTGCTGTGGCGCCATTGCTACCCCCCCCTCTGCCTCCCTCCCTGCCCACAACGATACCTACCTGGTTCCCAACTCCCCTATAGGGGATTGGGAACCTCTGCTCTAAAACCCAGTCCTCTTGGTGCCTAGCACCACCAGAATGAGTGTTCTGGTGGCACTAGGTGGTTTCTGGCTGTTGCAAAAGACAACATACTGGAGCACACAGCCTGGCCTCCACTGCAAACAGCAGGCAGCTGGCTCTGTGCATCTGCGGTCACTGGACACTTGTGCACAGGTGTGCACAGAGAGTGGGAGCAAGGTGGAGTAGGCAGAATGGGGCATTGACTATGGCAGGGAGGAAGACAGATTGGGTATGGGAATGGGGCAGGTTTGGTAACAGCTGCATCTGCCGAATTTTAACCTCTTCCTGGCGTCAATCCTTCAACTCAGATCTACACAGACTTACACCACCTGTATAGCTGGTATGGTCCAAATAGACCTGATATCCCAGCACAAGCTTACCCCAGGGCAGAGAAACAAATGTCCCTTACCATGAGGAGGCCTCTGAAGGTCCCATGGGATAGAATGGGCACCATTCTGGTGCCACTGCATTGCCGCATCAGGAGTTAGGATTGGACTGCCCATTTTAGAAAGACTGAAATTTTAATTTTTTCAGATGCTTTGATACTTCTAGCTTGTGCTGTGATCTTGCTAAACTTAGGCTGCAATCCTAACCCTTTACGTCGGTGCTGGAAAGCACCGACATAAGGGCAATGAAGTTCTAAGGTAAGGGAACAAACATACCCTTACTTTGAGGAGCCCTCCATGAGTGACACCCTACTGCAGGATGCAGCACACATCCCATTGGCACTGCTATGCCAGTGCT
Source organism: Tiliqua scincoides (assembly GCF_035046505.1). NCBI lineage: Eukaryota > Metazoa > Chordata > Lepidosauria > Squamata > Scincidae > Tiliqua > Tiliqua scincoides. Next base: position 254,031,710 of record NC_089821.1, read on the forward strand.
GGAAAGTACTGACATACGGGGTTAGGATTGTGCCCTTAGTATCTGAACTACCTAGTTTAACCCCTGAAATGCTGCTTTCTTTGTAGTGATCATTTTTTTAAATCAGGAGAGTCAGTTTTCTTAGCAATATGATATTCTGGTTGCCTATGAGGCAAAATACTGCATCATTACTGTTATCTATTGTATTTGAAGCAGTGGATCTTTCAGCGCTTTTATTTTATAGCATACACCGCATCTTATTTAGGCAGAAATTAGAATGCTAACTAAGAACCCAATCCTATGCATGTCTACTCAGAAGCAAGTCCCACTATAGCCAATGGGGCTTACTCCCAAGTAAGTGTGGATAGGATTGCAACTTTAAAGAGCTACATACAAGCAGTAAAAAATAGCACATTTACTCATCTATTTTCAATCGATACCCTAAAAATATGTCATGACTTTATTAAAACTTCCTGTACAAAGCATTGAGCAATTCTTGCCACATTTATCCTGACATTTATTGGTATTGCTATGCCAGTAAATTGCTGAGAATACCCAGTGGTCTTTATGGCTGAGAAGGGGGTTTGATCTGGGACACCCATGTCTAAACCCCATGCTCCTGCCATGGTACCACACTCTTTTTTTTTCATCAACGATTGTATTTTAGGGATGTCTTAAAATCTAGATGAATTATGACACTACTAGCTGTCATTATAGTATCTGTGTTCAGATCATTTTAAACATAGGTTTTTGGTTTATTCCCAGTGCAGTATAAATACATACATGCTGTACAGTCAAACTGATCTCTTGCATGTGTGGAGATTCTAATGCACACAGAGTTCACACATTTGCAGACCTTTCCCTGTTCATTTCAGAAGAAGGTAGCAAAGCAACCCATGTGTGGATGCATGTGTATTGTATTGGCAACCTTCAGTCTCGAAAGACTATGGTATCGCGCTCTGAAAGGTGGTTCTGGCACAGCGTCTAGTGTGGCTGAAAAGGCCAATCCGGGAGTGACAATCCCTTCCACACCGGGAGCAAGTGCAGTCTGTCCCTGGTCTGTCTCCCTGGCTATGGGCCTTCCTTCTTTGCCTCTTAGCCTCAGACTGTTGGCAAAGTGTCTCTTCAAACTGGGAAAGGCCATGCTGCACAGCCTGCTTCCAAGCGGGCCGCTCAGAGGCCAGGGTTTCCCACTTGTTGAGGTCCATCCCTAAGGCCTTCAGATCCCTCTTGCAGATGTACAGCAAAGTGAATAAGAAAATTTACTCATGCAGGAGCTCCATGTATGTATGGAAGATTGTAGATCAGGACATTTCTATGCATTGCAGTGGTTCTCAAACTGATGGGTCCTGACCCACCAGCCTGAGAACAAATGCCATTGCCCCCTTAAAGGGTGAGGAAAGGGGGAAGGCAGCGACGCAATCCCCAGGATTGCAGGGGTCCTAAGGTCTTTTGAAAAACATACCTGAGTCCTTGATGGCATCCGGGTGGTACAGGGAGCCCTGCAAAGCTCCCCGCATCTCTAAACACTGACAAAATGCGATTGCAACCCACTTTCTGGTTGCGATTGAGTCACTGCCTTCCTCGTTTCCCCACCCCTTCAGGGGGGGCAACAGCAGTAGTTCTCTGGCTGGCAGGTCGCGACCCACCAGTTTGAGAACCACTGATTTATTTACTTTGGAAAAATCATTGCTTTCTTGACCAGACTTTGAATAGGGGCTCTCTTTGGGAATTATTTTATGCTACCTATATAAGCAGCATATCAGTCTGTATTCTTTTAACCAACTTCTGATTTGTATTTCTAAAGGTATGAAGTTCAAGTGCAAGCCTGCACAATCCTTGGTTGCACTTCCAGTGAGTGGACATCTGTGCAGACTCTCCAAGCACCCCCTGAACTACAGTCCGCGCCACTCATAGATATCCAATCAAGCCCTGATGGATTCCATTCTGTTGTCTCAATTGTATGGACAGGCCCCAAGAAGCCAAATGGAAGGCTCTTATATTATGAGCTTTACCGAAGGAAAGTGACACGCAGCCAACTAAACCAAGACCTGACACTTGTTTATAATGGCTCATCCACCTCCTTCAAAGATGCCAAGCTCCTGCCCTTTACAGAGTATGAGTATCAGGTATGACGCTGAGAGAAAGAGGATCTAAATCTTCAAATACAATAAATACTCCTGGGCATCTTGGCTGAGACATTTGCTTGACAAATTGTTAATATAGTGTATAAGGCTATGCCTTAAACAGTACAGTAGCCTCAGAAAATCATTACAGATCATTCCATACAGATCAGAAAAATTGGTCACAGAGAAATAAATACAGCCAGCATCCTTTCTTTGTAATAGTGATTTCCATTTTAACACATGTTTGTTTTGTGACATACAGAAGTTGACATATCCCCAGGGGCCTGGTGCTGAATAGTTATGAATGCCTTCTGCCCTTTGTTTAAAGGAGCTCTAACTTTTTTTGCACACTCTGTATACAGACATACCACATTCTGTTCTTGTAGTGTAACTATCAGGATCCAGTCTTGGTAGGGTGGCCTGATTCCAGATGTAACTGTTCAGGTGCCCATTGTGTTGCTTGAGCACTGTAGTCTAGCCAGAGGGTTCTTAGCTACATTGTAAACTTTGGAAAAAAGCTTACAATGACTCCAACACCAATCCTAAGCAACAGTTCCACCAGAATACGTGTACCAGTGGCAGTGCATTCTTTACAGCCATTGCAAATGGCAATCCTTGTGAATAGCCGTATGCTTCCAGACTGCCACCAGAGTCACTGTGAAGGCCCTGCACTCAACGCCAGGGTGAAGAAGACCTGCTGAAGCCAGTAAGTCTGCAGGGCGGATGTAATGGGGTGGGGTGGGCAGAACAGGGGGAGGCCCCGGGGCATGTCAGAGGCGGGAGGGGGTGGTATCCAGTGTAGGTGACTTGCACTGGATGCTATTCCCTCCAGAGCAAGCTGACATGCCCCCTTTGTCTTGGAATTGTGCCAGCTAAATAGCTAGTGCGGGGTCCAAGGATACCCTTGGTGGTCACAGGGTTACAGAAGGGCAAGGGAAAATATTTTCCTTTCCCCTTCCAAGCCTCCCAGTTCCACTCACCCCCCCCCCCCCAACATAGAAAGCAGCCCAGCCTGTTTTGGCATGGGAGAAGCATAGAACCAGGTTGCTACTCCCTTCAGTAATTACTTCTGGTGTCTCCTTCTCTGGACAGAAACAGAAGGCCCAATGAACTTAGGCATTTACCTTTTACCCCTGAGTGTTCTTGGCAGGCCATAGTGAATCTGCACAGCCACAGTTTAGAAGTGCATGATTCTCCATTTATTTTGTTCTGTGAGAAATGCCTGGCATCTTGGAAGAGTCCGTTTTTCATCCCTGATTATGGTTTTCAGGTTACTTGATTTCCTACTCTTTCTAATGATGTAATTTTCCTTAAACTTCAATGAACTTAATGGCAGTGAGGTAACTGCTAGGATCCTTTCCAAAACAGATCATTTTATTCTAAAGTCTATAATCTTTTTTTTTTTTTTTGCCCCACAATCAATGTACCTGAGCAGATGCTTTTTCTTACCATTGAACTTCTTTTGACCAAAATTGTTTTATCTTTTCGGAAAACTGCCTGATACATTACAGTTGAGGTAAGCATTTGGCTTTGAAAGTAGGTGCTCAATTGTTTTCGGGGGCAATGTTGTCTTCTTGAACTGAGTTGGCTTTTGACCACATGAAGCAGGCTTTCATCTGGGGCCCAATCCTATCCAACTTTCCAGCACCGATGCAACCACAATGCAGCCCCAAGATAAGGGAACAAATGTTCCCTTCTGTGACTGCCTCCCCACCACAGGATGCAACACACACCCCATTGGCACGGCTGCACTGGCAATGGAAAATCGGTTAGGATTGCACAAGGTATGTTGGGCCCTTACCATCTTTCTTTTGACAATTGGGAAGAATTTGCAGGTGCCTTTTAAATAAGTTGCTGTTGTGGTAGCTGAGAAGCAAGATTTCTTTGCTGCCATCACTGTCACAGAATGATGCTCTAAAACTAATCAGATTAGTCACAAGCCTTGCTCCACCTGGGCTTAATGAATTCTTTATCCTGGTCCCCTCTACCTCAGTCTGACAATGCTTTGAACCAATTATGCTTCTTCTTAGCCAGCAGCCATCTATTTTGTTGATGTGGGATGTGTGAGCCTGTGTCTGAGTGTGTTCCTCTCCCATTGATGTCACTCGGGGCATCCCTCAGGGATCTATTCTTAGTCCCACCATTGTTGACAATTTATATGTTGCCTGTGAGCCACGTTATTCTTAAATTTAGGGATTGGCTTTCGCTATTATGCTGATGAAACCCAGATTTATATTTCACTTAAGCACTATATTGATTCTGCTACCTCTCTCTTGGAGGCTTGTTTGCTAGCCATAAAATTTTAAATGCAACTAAATTTCCTCTGGCTGAATGAAGCTAAAATTAAGGCACTACAGCAGTTGGGCCCTTTGCAGCACTTTAAAAAATGCTGTCAGTCATCAAGGTCCAGCTTGATAGGTTTGACATTAACAGTGCAACAGAGGTCAGAAATTTGGGAGTTGTTAGTTTCTTTGCCCACATTTCTTGCTGAAGCTTTAGCAAACATACAGATATCTGGGACAGTCCTCAAATTATGGAAACCTCATTTTCTGGACAAGCAATTATTCCCAAACCCTGTGCCATGAGAGAATTCTTAGTGTATTGTAAGAAATACCTGAATTAAAAGCTTTTTTGAGACTATGAGTATCCAGGAGGCTCCTTCCAAAACTTGGGACGTGTTGGGGATTAACACCTTGAGATTAATATTGCCATTGTGCCTTGCTTGTCAGCCTCCCCTGAGGTATCTGGTAGACCACTGTGGTTAGATAAAATTCTGACTTAGGTGGTCTGACCCAACATGTGAGATCAGCAGTTCCTTTGACCACAGGTATATTTTTCTCAACGTTGTCCATACTAACAGCAGCAGATCTCTAGGGTTTCAGACAAGCGCCTTCCCCAAACCTAACTGGAGATGCATGTGGAACCTGGAAATTTCTGCATGTGCTCTACTACTGAATTATGATCTCATCCTGAGGTGGATCTGCCTCTTTGAAAGGCAAACCCAGGACTCAGGATGATACAGGCCATGTGAGACCAGTGGGGAAGCAGTTTCAGATTTGTAACAAAAGCATGAATGGCCATGTCTGGTTGAACTGTGGTTGATGACCCCCTGTATGGTCTTTTCAGTGGCCTGAGCAGTCCTAGATACAGATGAGAAAGAAAGTAAAAACAGTCTTCATACAAGTTTAGCTTCTTGTTGTTGTAAGCTTTTAGGCACAATGGGAAGAAAAATGTAGTGTACAGTTAATCAATGTGATTAATAGAAATAATTGATTGTCTCCTAAGCGTGTCTTCCGTTTGTACAAAAGGGAGAGGCAATTTTTTCCCAATCTCTCCATCCTTTGCAGTTCCTTAAGCCCCCTGAATATCTCATCTTGAGGTTTGGGGGACAATCGGAAACAGATATTTGAAGGGGGCAGAAAGGGGCGATAGATAAAAATTACCTTCGCCCTTCTTTAGGATATAAGATAGTATCCTAAAGAAGGGTGAAAGGTATCTTTATCTTGTATTCTTAAGGATACAAGATAGAAGATCTTTAGATACAAGCTAGTATAAGTATATTCTGTTGTTTTGCAGGCATAACCCAAAACAGATCTCAGGCTATTCCAGTAATCTTTTATTGATAATAGAACTAAAAGAGGCATTTTTATCTCACTTTTCAAATCTCATTGTACAGCAAGCAAGCTATTTAGGAATCTGTGGCCCAAATCCTAACCAACTTTCCAGTATTGACATAGCTGTGCCAATGGGGCATCCTGCAGTTGAGAAGCAGTCACGGAGGCCTCCTCAAGGTAAGGGAGTGTTTGTTCCCTTACCTCAGAGCTGCATTACCCTTACCTCGGTGCTGGAAAGTTGGTTAGGATTGTGCCCTATGTTTCTTAATTAAACCAAAGTAGCAGATTTATTGGCCCCTCCACATTAGTTATGAGCCTGTTGACGCTTCACTCTGGCAAGACATCCGTAGGTAGATTTTGATTCTGACATACGCAAACACCATGACAAGCCTAGCTTTTAAAAAGACATTAGTGTGAGTGCCATGGGAAAATACACCCCAGGGCTGTGGATGAATTGATAGGATTTCCTTGATTGTATCTTTTTATTTATTAGGCATAATTTATGAGCCCTGAAAAGCAAACTAAAATGAGTGATGACTAACTACAGCCGAAGTAATAAATCAGCAACACTGAAAGAAGTAGTGATTTTGATCGAATCTATTGAATTAGCTGTTGCCCTTAGCCATTACAGGTATTGGAAAGACCTTTTAATATCTGCTTATCTCTCTCCTGGGAATGTTTTAACTATCTCATTATGTACCCATAGGAAACAAATTATTAAATTGTCTGTCTTTTGGAGTTAAGCATGTTTGCATCTCATCTTCATTACTGATGCAGTGGAATATTAAAAGAAACCAAGGGGTGGCTGAAACTTTGATAACCTTTTTTCATGTCAAAATTCTGAAATATTTTGTTTTATCTCTCCACCATGAAAGGAACCAGGTCTAGGAGATGTAGTGTTAAAACACCTTTGTATTGTATTAGTTCCAACTAAGGCATGGCAGATCAGTAGCTGTAGGGTCCAACTGGAAACATTTTTTGCAGGGTCCAAGGTTCATACCCAATGTCTATAGCAGGGGTGCTCAAACTTTCAACTTTAGGGATGTTGGAGTGTATAGAAGCGAGAATTTCAGCAGGTGCTGAAATTGTCATCCCAAAGATGACAAGCTGCACCTGCTGAAATTCCCTCTTCTATACACTTGTTAAAGGTCCAGCATCCCTAAAGTTGAAAATTTGAGCACCCCTGGTCTATAGAATCTTAGAGATATTTAAATAAAATGTATTGTAGATTTTATATTCCTATGGCAGAAATCAAAATTGTGCGCTTTAAAAATGCTTGTGAATTAATGGACCAAATGGATCTTAACACATTTTAATATAAAATTGCATACAATTTTAATATAAAATTGCATAAAATTGCATACAAGACTAGGGGCACAATCCTAAGCAGGTCTACTCAGAAGTAAGTCCTATTGTGTTCAATGGGACTTACTCCCAGGAAAGTGAGGTTAGGATTGCAGCCTAGAGTTGATTACCCTAGCCTGGAGGGCCTGTAGGCAAAGGACCCAATTGGTCCAATTGGCTCAAAGCGAACCCTGTGTCAAACTTTGTAGTGATAGATGAGATGTGTCATGGTTTCCTAGCCCTGATCCAGCGAGTTTCTCTCTCATGACAGAGTTGGATCCCATGTGATCAGACATCTATTTTAATCCACCTCGATACACAGAACTTTTTGGAGCAGTGGGCAAAATTTGGACTGGAGTTCTACAGTGTATGCTATAGCTTCTGCCCAGGCAAGCCTTGTAAATGTCCACAATTTGACACCTCCTAACATGTGCATTTGATAAACTGGAGCTTGTTTACATGAGTGATGACTGAGGTTGCCAGACCACACCACAGAGAACGTTCACATCATCGGACTGATGAAATGGAGATGAAGTAGCTGTGGTTTCTCCCACCTCTTCTGTGTTGTCATCATCCCAGGAGGAGCCTCAGTTCAGTGATATAGCACATGCTTTGCGTGCAGAAGGTACCAGGTTCAATTTCCTGCAGAGTTTACTTTAAGTAGTGAAGCAATCCCCAATGACATGGGGAGCCATAGGGCTCTGCAGCAAGGATAGCACTTTAAGGACAGCAATCTGCAGCAATATGAGAAGCAGCAGGACTATTTATATAGTTGGTGGTGTGCCTGAGGGTGCAATCCTAACCTGTGCTGGTACAGCCAGGCTGAGTATGCAGTGCAGGTTAGGTGCAGGTTGGAGGTCACCTCAGGCTAAAGAGATATTTTTCCCCTTACCCCATGTTAAGCCCCAGCCACCCCTATGGGGTTACTCAGATCTGCACCAGCTACTTAACTGGCACAAATCTGAGCAGCCCTTGTAAGGCTGCCTGGGCTGGGACCAGGAGTTAGGATCTGGCATGTGCCGCCACCACCGATTCTGCTACCTCCCGGACCCAATCTGTCTTCTGTTCTGCCCTTCCTATGCCCAAAAAATCCCTCACCACCCTGCTGCCACCCTCTTCCAAACCCTGTACCACCTGGTACAAACCTATCTTGTTTAGCCTGCACTGGGACAGGATATGGCAGGCACATAAGAAACATAAGAACAGCCCCACTGGATCAGGACATAGGCCCATCTAGTCTAGCTTCCTGTATCTCACAGCGGCCCACCAAATGCCCCAGGGAGCACACCAGATAACAAGAGACCTCATTCTGGTGCCTTCCCTTCCATCTGGCATTCTGACATAGCCCATTTCTAAAATCAGGAGGTTGTACATGCACATCATGGCTTGTAACCTGTAATGGATTTTTCCTCCAGAAACTTGTCCAATCCCCTTTTAAAGGCGTCCAGGCCAGAAGCCATCACCACATCCTGTGGCAAGGAGTTTCACAGACCAACCACATGCTGAGTAAAGAAATATTTTCTTTTGCCTGTGCTAACCTTCCCAACGCTCAATTTTAGTGGATGTCCCCTGGTTCTGGTGTTATGTGAGAGTGTAAAGAGCATCTCTCTATCCACTTTATCCTTCCCATGCCTAATTTTGTATGTCTCAATCATGTCCCCACTCAGGCGTCTCTTTTGTAGGCAGAAGAGGCCCAAACACCATAGCCTTTCCTCATAAGGAAGGTGCCCCAGCCCAGCAATCATCTTAGTCGCTCTCTTTTGCACCTTTTCCATTTCCACTATGTCCTTTTTGAGATGTGATGACCAGAACTGGACACAGTACTCCAGGTGTGGCTTTACCATCAATTTGTACAACGGCATTATAATATTAGCCGTTTTGTTCTCAATACCTCTACTAACAATCCCAAGCATAGAATTTGCCTTCTTTACTGCTGCCGCACATTGAGTTGACACTTTCATCGACCTATCCACCACCACCCCAAGATCTCTCTCCTGATCTGTCACAGACAGCTCAGAACCCATCAGCCTATATCTAAAGTTTTAATTTTTTGCCCCAATGTGCATGACTTTACACTTACTGACATTGAAGCGCATCTGCCATTTTGCTACCCATTCTGCCAGTCTGGAGAGATCTTTCTGGAGCTCCTCACAATCACTTCTGGTCTTCACCACTAGGAAAAGTTTGGTGTCGTCTGCAAACTTTGCCACCTCACTGCTCAACCCTGTCTCCAGGTCATTTATGAAGAGGTTGAAAAGCACCGGTCCCAGGACAGATCCTTGGGGCACACCGCTTTTCACCTCTCCCCATTGTGAAAATTGCCCATTGACACCCACTCTCTGCTTCCTGGCCTCCAACCAGTTCTCAATCCACGAGAGGACCTGTCCTCTAATTCCCTGATTGTGGAGTTTTTTCAGTAGCCTTTGGTGAGGGACCGTGTCGAACGCCTTCTGAAAGTCCAGATAGATAATGTCCACGGGTTCTCCCACATCCACATGCCTGTTGACCTTTTCAAAGTATTCTATAAGGTTTGTGAGGCAAGACTTACCCTTACAGAAGCCATGCTGATTCTCCCTCAGCAAGGCCTGTTCATCTATGTGTTTTGAGATTCTCTCTTTGATGAGGCATTCCACCATCTTACCCAGTATGGATGTTAGGCTGACCGGCCTATAGTTTCCCAGGTCCCCCCTCTTTCTCTTTTTAAAGATAGGTGTGACATTTGCTATCCTCCAATCTTCTGGCACCGTGGCCATTTTGAGGGACAAGTTGCATACCTTAGTCAAGAGATCTGCAACCTCATTCTTCAATTCCTTAATAACTCTTGGGTGGATGCCATCAGAGCCCGGTGACTTATTGATCTTTAATTTATCAATGAGGTCTGAAACATCTTCTCTTTTAACCTCTGTCTGACTTAACTCCTCGGTTAGGAGGGGCCGTTTGGGCAGCGGTATCTGCGCGAGGTCTTCTGCCGTGAAGACAGATGCAAAGAACTCATTTAATTTCTCTGCCATCTCTAAGTCTCCATTTATCTCCCCTTTCCCTCCCTCACCATCTAGTTATCACACTGGGAGAGTCCAATTATAAGCGTGTATCACTTAACGACAGGGATACTTTCTCCAATTAGGTCATAAAGTGAACATTCAGCACAATCTAGTGCGTTTGGCTGCAATTCTTATGCACACTTTCCTGAGAGTAAGTCCCATTGAAGACCATGAGACATACTTCTGGGTAGACAAGCATAGGATCGTGCTCTTGTGTAAACAGACACTCACTGCCAGACACTCACTGGCTGCACAGGCTACTGAAGATAGATTGCCTCTTCTTGGCATTAAGAGCTTTTTTTCTGTGTAAACAGACACTCTACTGCAGGCTATAATAGACCTGATTGCCTCATTAAGAGCCTCTTTGTTGTGCTTTGACCACCCTTCTGCCTTCTGCCGTGAAGGTCTTCTTCACGTGGTCGTCTGCCGTGGTCTTCTGCCGTGAAGGTCTTCTGCCGTGAAGACAGATGCAAAGAACTCATTTAATTTCTCTGCCATCTCTAAGAACTCATTAATTTCTCTGCCAAGATGCAAAGAACTCATTAATTTCTCTGCCATCTCTAAGTTTGCAAAGATGCAAAGATGCAAAGATGCCATCTCTATAAGTTTGCAAAGATGCAAAGAACTCATTAATTTCTCTGCCATCTCTAAGTCTCCTTTTATCTCCCCTTTCCCTCCCTCACCATCCAGAGGGCCAACTGCTTTTCTGGCGGGTTTCCTGCTTCTAATGTATTTGAAGAAGCTTTTATTATTCCCCTTAATGTTGCTGGCCATGCGTTCCTCATAGTCTCTCTTGGCCTTCCGTATCACCTTCTTACGTTTCTTTTGCCATCATTTATGTTCCTTTTTATTCTCCTCATTAGGGCAAGACTTCCATTTAAGGAAGGAAGCTTCCTTGCCCTTTACAGCCTCTGTAACTTGGCTCGTTAGCCATGTGGTCACCCTCCTGGACTTAGTGGAGCCCTTCTTCCTTTGCAGTATACACTTCTGCTGGGCCTCTATTACTGTTGATTTAAGCAACCTCCATGCTCTCTGTAGAGACTGGGCTCTTTTTACCTTCCCTTTCAACCTCCTTCTAACCAGCCTCCTCATTTGAGGGGAGTTCGCTTGTCAGAAGTCAAGGCACAGACCAGCACACATCATAGTGCCAGCATTGCCTGCTTCCGAGTTGCCGCAAATGTGCTTTATGGCATGTTTGCAACACTTAGGAGTTGGCGCAGGGAGTCTGTGCCAATTCAAAGACAGGTTTGGAGAGGCAACCTACTTGAGAGGCAACCAACAGCAATATTCATGACCTGGTGTGTTCTGTCTTTTGCTAAAAGGGGTGGATTACTTTCTATATCTTACTCTCTTACATTAAGGGAGGCAAATCTCCAGAACTACATGCAGTGAGATCCTATTTTCTCCACCCCCTCCCTTTTAACATTCTTTTTAATGAGTTTTCAGAGATATCATGTAGAAGGATATAGCACACAACACAAATTAATAAGGAAGAATCAGGGCATTCTAAGTGAAAAACATGGAAGATGTCTGGAAGACAAATTTAGCAGGAAAAAGGAGTGGGATTAGTTCAAAGAGTCTTTCCAGAAAAGTTTTTTGAGTACCTTGGAAGATTTGGAAGCTGTAGGATGTTCACTGATAAAGTCATTGATTTATCAGTGTCATGTGTCAGCTAGTCAACATCTAACTTTCCCATAGAGCAAATAGGTAGGTTGTGTAGGATATTTAGGAATGCATGTATTTAATTAAAAACTTATAGCCAGGTTTATCCCATATTCGGTGTGGTTAGAAATTTAAAAAAGATGCAATAATAAAATTACACATGTAGTGCAATTCTATCTTTCACTGGAACAGCCTGGCCAGGAGGCCTGTATCCAGTGCAAGATAGGGGCCCAAAGTAGCTCAGCCGGAGGCAAGGGGAAACTCTTCCCCTTAACCCTGGGTAAACCACTACAGCCCCAATGGGTCTCCTTGGTCTTGCACCACCTACTGAGGTGGCATAAGTTTGAGGAAAGCGGAGCGGCTTAAAACCGCTCCATGCTGCTTGGAAATGGGGGTTGGGAACTGGCATAACTGCCAAGTCCCAGCCCCACCTCCTGCTCCCCGCCTGTCCATGGGACCGCCCTCCCCCCTTGCCCTGCCTCAGAACACCTCCCTCCCACCTCCACCCACCCCAGAGCCCTGCATCAGAGTTTGGCCGACGCAAGGATCCCTCCCTGAGTCGGCGCGGAGGCTGAATTCAGCTTCCGTGGGCCGGCACACATCCATCCACTGGTCCAGCCGACTCACAAGTAGGCACAAACATGCTTTATGGCACGTTTGCGATCCTCCAGGGCCAGCGCAAGGGACTTGTGCTGGCCCAACCCCAGGTCAGGATTGCACCCTTAGAGTATCATTCTTAGACTGTAAAACCAAAATAAAATGTCACATGAGGCTCCAAAATGTAAAAGGTTATGATAGTTAAAAGTTAAAGGGAAGGCATTCCCTTTATCTCCTTGGGGATTTCAAAGTCATACACCACGCAGGCACTAGAGAACTTACATGCATTTAAACTGAAATGTTTAAATTTAGGCATTTTCTTCAGTTCTATTCCAGCTATTTAAAAACCATATTTAAAACCTATTTAAAACCGTGGCTCCTTCAGTTCTATTCCAGCTATTTTCAACCCATATGCCGTGGCTCATTGGTGTGCAGCGAAAGGTGCACAGGTGTGCTGTGGAAGTTTGGAGCACAGCAGTTGAAAATCACTGAAAAACTGTTCCGGGTTCTATGACTTTTTCTCTAAAACAACTTTCTGTAGTAATGAATTGTTTGTCCATCTTCATCCCCCAGTTCTGAGGCGCTGGTGGAAGAAGAGGGACAATTTGTTACTATAGTTACCCTAGAAATAGAACCTCGAAGAGTCAGTCTCCCAGAAGCTGAAAGTGACATCACTCACAAGAGGCAAATACCATTCAGCCTCCATGGGTCGGTACACGTCCTTGCGCCGGCCCAGCCAATTCTAGAGGAGGTCAGTGTGCCACGAGAAGAAAAATGTTGAATATTGCTGTTATATAGCCGCCCTGGATCCCTTTGGGGAGAAGGGTGGGATATAAATAAAGTTTATTATTATTTATTATTATATTCTGTTGACAAAGCCTTTTCCTGCATTTCTGAAGGAAGGCAATGGGTGGTTTAGCAATAACGAGAGTATAGAAGAGAGTACCAAAACAGTTTCTGTTTGGGGACGATTCCTTGGCCAGAGCTTATCGCTGAGGTCACGTGGCATGCCACCTTCCCTGCCCTTGTAAATCAGGTGTCTCCTGACCATTCCAAGTTGTTGTTGGGAACAAGACCCAGTGTTCTTTGGGAACAGGGCCCTATGAAGGGACATTTGTCAGCCACCAGAGAATTCACTACACCTAGAATTCTTTAGTTCTCTAAGCAGATGAATTCCACGGAGCTTTTCCTTCCTTCAAAGTGCTCTCTGGGCAAGTGGCCAAGAAATTGAAGATGAAGATATCTGAATTACTGCTTGTATAGATGAATCTGGAGCCCTCTTATGGCTTTCTTAAGTCTATGCACCTTCTAATGATTATAGAGATTTTGGCAGGGCTGTGGGTTTGGGGTCTGCGCAGCATGATGTCAGATTACATTATAAGGGAGGCCGTGTGTAGTCGGCAAATTCAAGGTGCAAGTACTTTCTGTTCCCATTTTCTCTGCCATAGACCAGAAGTCATAGACCTGAGTCTATTACCTGAAAGATATTTTAAGCTTCTCAAATGGGAATTATGTTATTCTTCGTGAGTACAGAACTGAAACTTCCAGAGATGACTGGAATTAACTCATCTGGTAGCCTAACAGCAGTACCTGTCTCAAAATAAATGGAGTCACGTAGCTCCCTGCTTAGCTCATATTCCTCTTTGCTCGGACTACATCTGACTCATATGATTTTCTTTGCATGCATCTTTCAATCCGTGTAATTGCATCTACCCTTGATGTCGCCTGTGCATCTGCAGTTGCCTTTACCTTGAGAAGGGGCAAATGCTTCCGTCATAATATGTGGCTGAGCAGGACTCTCTTTGCACTCTTCCTTGAGAATTTTATTTATGCTTTTATTCATTCTGTCCAGCACAGATGATTGCACACCAATGAGCTTTTTTCCACCTGCGCTTTATGGTATTGTAGTTGTGCCTTGTGTGGTTGTGCTAACTTGTCACTTAGGGCCCAGTCCTAAACTGGCCTAGCACCAGCACTGGGTGTCGCAATTGTGCCATAAGGCATGTCTTCCGTACCTGGGGAGGAGGGGCTGTCAGTGCTAGGCCAGTGCCAGTTGCCTGGGCTTCAGCACTACGTGGACAGCTGGCTCCTCCAGCACTGGCTGGCGGTATTTTTGGGGTGGGGGAGGTGGGAAGTGGGCAGAACCGGGTGGAGAGATGGGAGGATCGGGTCTGGGAGGGGTGGAGTCAATGGCAGGCTCTGCCAGTGTATCTTAACCTCCTTCCTGACCCAGGCAGCCCAACGTGGGCCTCCAAAGCGTGTGCAGATCTGAGGAGCCCCATTGGTGCTGCGGCAGCATTACCTGCTATAAGGGAGTAAATGTAAGGGAGCAAATGCTCCCTTACCCTGAGGAGACTCCTGGCGTTAGCCCAGTGCCCACAGAATGCTGTTGTTGCTATTTTGGTGCCACTGGAGCTACGGGCACCACCAGGATAGGATTGGGCTGCCCCTAAATAACTGAATAATACAATAATATTGAATTTTTTTTCTTTTCTATTTTTTATTGCAAGGTGCTTTGTGTCACTATATGGTGAGAAAAATCAGGATAAGTTTCTTTTTTTTAATACTTATTTCAAGTCTGCTCCCCATATCATTAGAGATTCCTTTCCTTGAAGTGGTTGTGGCAGTTTTCCAGTGAAAGGGACTACAGACTTTTTCAGAACTGACAGTGCCTGCCCAAAGCGAAGCACCATCCTTGAAATGAGCTACTTTTGTTAGGTTGTTGAATTTTTTTTTTCCCTGTGAAGATTTCATTGATATTGGATTTCTTTGTCATTTCTTGCCATTGAGTGATCTTATCTCATAAGATAAGCTAGGATATTTTGCAGAAATCAGTGAGGTGAAATGGCACAGCTAGGACTTCCCTAACTGCTGGTCCTTGTACTGTATCATCTTACTGTATCCATGTAGTTATGATTCTCCATTTGCAAAAGAACCAAAATTCTAGACCACAGAACCCCTAGTGGATATTTTCATGCCTCTCGTTTCTGAAGTGTTCAGGTTTTGCTTCCTGTAATTCAGAGATGTGGCAACTATTCTTGTTTTCTATTTTGAACGCAAAGCCCCCTCTCCCCCCAAAAGGCATAGGAGATCACATAAGAGCATGTTTTACTGCAGTTAGAACTGCTCGACATGAAAGCTTACTAAGGAATACTTAATACTAAAAATCACACAGACAGTCCCCTTGTATTGCCATTTAGATCTATCATTCTGATTGATCACTGTGTGTTTCGCTGTTATTGAGCCTAATTTAACCCTATACACTCGCACATCCATCTACTCCATCTATTGTACCTGACATGCTACAAATTACTTACTCATGCAAATGATGACCTAAGTCAACCTTTTATGCTATTCGTGTTTAATTATACAAATGGTATTTGATAAATAAGATTATACATCCTTCCATATGCTTATTCACTCCTTGATGAAAGTGAAATTTAATTTTCATGCAGATTGGTTGGGAGTCCATGTTTTAATAAGTGCTGAGTTTTGTATAGAGTACAGATTACCCTGGTTTGGGGAAGCTGACAAAAACAAAATCTGCAGGCACTGTTCATAGCGATGAGCAGTTTCTCGTCAGGCCCAGTTCTAGCAACTGAATCTCAGAATCCTGGAACAGAAACAATTCCACCCCACCCCCCGTATGTCTTGAATGAATATAACAAAGTGAGTCTTGTGGCAGGAGTAGTATGAATAATAGAAGAGTTGCTGACTTGAGTGTTCTTTTTAAAATGCTATTGTTATATTAAGCAATAAGTTAATGTTGCGATGTGATCAATTGCATTAATACCATTAACAAACTGTTGCCCTTTGAAAATACAATAGCCTTCCGTAACTAAGCCCTTGTCTCCGTGACAGAGTATGAGTAAGCAGGACATCAGTAATTTGCTGGTTCTATTGACTTAGTACCATATCCCACTCTGTCTACACAGCACTGTAATGCTTCGAGCCAATAGTGATGGTTGGCTTGGATCCCAGAGCCACATTTCACGAAGAGGTCAGCCCTGGGCCTGGGGTAATCCTCCTACTTGCAGTGGTGTTTCTTGCTAATGAAATGATCCAGGAGTGGGGATGGAGAAGGGGAGAGTTGTGGCATGCACCTAAAGCCCTATAGGTTTAAGAAAGGGTGCCATGACTCTGCTTTTAGAACCTTTTCTCACAGCTCATTCCAACCTGCAACTGAAAGTTACCAGTGAGGTGGCTGGACTGGTCATGATAACTGCAGTAACATTTGTACTTCGGTGTTCTAAATTTCAGAAGACAGGTCATATCAGAAATTTTAATTGAAAGGAACATGAACAGATCCTTTTGGGGGGGGGGGAAACAACAGAAATACAACCCAGATTACATTCCTGCACAGACATCCATGTGTGGACATGCACCTTCTTAGTCTGCAGAAATCTGCTTGTCCATCTTAATAGTGAAAAATAACGTTCTAGACCTCAGTAAAATAAAGCTTACAAAGATTGTCCAACAGCCCAATCTTACTCATGTGTCTGCTTCAGCAGCACAGAAAGGAAGCTACAATGGGGTCTTAATTGGAGACAGGGTGGATTGATCCATCTTGTGATGCTACCTGTCAGAACTTCTGACTCCAGTGTTTCAGTCTTTTTGATGTCCAGAAGGCCGAAGGAAGGCATGTGAGTTGTCCTGTCACTGCCAGGCCTCGTCACTGTCCTTTCCAGTGCTTTGTAACAACTTCTGTGAACCTTTACTATGCCATGCCCGAGGTGACTACTCAGTGCCAAATTTTTGACCCTTGCTGTTGCATTAGCCTTGTTAAGCTCTGAGGTAGCATCACTGTGACACAAGTAAGAATATTGCATTGTTGTGGCAAAATTAAGAGGGCCACATTTTGTGTATCCCCCCCCCCCCCAAAAAAAAAAATGTTCTAGCACCAGTGAAATTAAAATGATCTGTCCTGCAAACTGTTTTAGGACTGCTCAGAATCTTATAGGCTGAACGTTTTGTTTTTGTATTTCTGTTTTGAAGGTTTGCTCAGTGAACTCAGCAGGCCGTGCTGTTAGTAGCTGGACCCAGTGCAGGACAGGCCAAGCGCCTCCTCAAGGCTTGGATGCACCTCTGTTTGATAAAGTAGCTTCTACTTTAGCTGTGGTGAAAATCAGTCCACCCCTGAAGCCAAATGGAATAGTCAGTCTCTACAGGCTCTACTCCAACAACACCAAAGGGAAGGATGTCGTGGTGAGTATTCACAGAAGAATTTCACTGAGCAGATGAAGTATTCTAGTTTTATTTTTAAAAACTGTCACTATTAAAGAAAATCCTTATTTTTTTCATTCTTTTACAATTAGTCTATAAACATAATTCTTTTGCAATTGCTGTAAACATTTTGCACATTGCACAGTTAGTAATACAACAGATGCATTCTTTTCAGCATTCTTTAATTCCCCTGACACACAATGAGCTGATCACTGCTGGCCCAATCATAAGGCCAGCTGAAGCGGATTGCATCAACAGCAGATTGCGAGGGGTCTGATGGTTGGCAGATTTGGGGTGTGCTTCTACGAGTCTACCACCACCTCCCTCCAGCCTGCCACTGCCCTGAGCCACAATGATCTACTTCCAGCTCACTTAAGTGAGAATTGAATAATCCGCCTCCTTACCTTGCACCTGGTGCAGTTTCCTCACAGCAAGTAGTACAGGGCTTGCAGTTTTCTTCACAGGGACAGTGTGAACTAAAGAAATCCTACCTAGTGCTTTAACCCATATAGCAATTGACCTCCTGCCTTTCGTACCTTGCTTATCCGTGTACACTACCCAGAGAAGGCTTCAGTATGATTGTATGGGGGTGGATGGAGAGAGAGAGAGAAGCAAGGAGGTCTGCCAAAATGCTCCTTGTCTCAGCATGAAGGTTGGCAGACAGATTCCTGGCTGGATGAATAGGTGGAAATGTGACCCTTATCCTGCAATTCAGGTGGTAGTGAACATCTACTCCATATGTACAGTCCAGACAGGACTCTACCTGTGGTTCTGATGCGATCTCAGGGTGGTCTCAGGGTGAGGAGAAACACTAGATTTCCCAGAGGGGAACATGGTCCTTCTGAGTGCTACCCTGGAAGCAACAGACCTGATCATTGCACCTTCTGAAAGAACTTAGGTCTCTCTTGACCATGATGTGTTTGAATCTGTGAGTGCAGATGCTATGCCTAACGCAAGCTAATACTAATTTTTTTTGCAAGGTTCTTCCCAAGAATGAAAGCAGCCTGTGAGAGCTGCCTCTGTTTCTGAATTGGCGTTCTGAATTGAAGATGGTAAATCATACTCGTTACCTTTGTTCATCCAACCGAGGATGCTACTGCCCACAGACTACTTGCAGAGCAGTCCTATGCATGTTTACTCTGAAGTCAGCCCCACTGGGTTCAATGGGACTTACTCCCTGGTAAATGCATATTGGCTGGCAGCTTTAATCCAGTGTTCTGCTTCCACA
Organism: Tiliqua scincoides; assembly: GCF_035046505.1. Taxonomy (NCBI): domain Eukaryota; kingdom Metazoa; phylum Chordata; class Lepidosauria; order Squamata; family Scincidae; genus Tiliqua; species Tiliqua scincoides. The sequence goes on from NC_089821.1 coordinate 254,050,524, forward strand.
GTTCATGTGAACAGTTCTCTCCTCTGACCTATAGTTATCTGAAGGAACTGCTACCCAGCAAACAATCCACGGACTCAAGCCTTTTACCACCTATTCTGTTGGGGTCGAGGCATGCACCTGTTTCAACTGCTGCAGCAAAGGACCAGTGGCCCAGCTCACCACTCGGCCAGCTCCACCCTCTGAACAGCCTCCTCCCTCCGTGCGCAGCATGACTTCCCGGAATGCTTCTTTTCAGTGGGATGCACCTCGGGAACCCAATGGCATTGTGAGAAGGTAACACAATAGAAATGGAAAGATAGCAGAGGGTGTTGACACTAAAATCTGTGTTGGCTGGAACGTGCAGTTTATTTTAAAATGGCTCCTTTTTCAATTTCCCACCTTAATAGTCACATATGATAGCCGTAAACCCAAGAAGCTCAAAGGTGCTTGTATGAAAATGCTCATGGGTTTTCAAAGACTATCCCCAAGCAATACAATGCCCATTGACATAAAAGAATTGCACAGAATTAAGTCTCCTTGTTGAAGGTTATGTTCCCAGCCCAACAGTGCATGCACATAGCCTAGTAAAATAAATGAGACAGTTGTTGGGTAAGGCAGGGGACTGAATCCACTTCATCACTCAAACAACTGATGGGCAAAAATAGCAGCTTTTTACTGGGTTACTTGAATGAGGTCACATGATTCAAGATGGTGGTGCCTGGCAAAGCTGGGAAGAAGAGGCTACTGTGAAGGCAGGGTGCTGTGATTGTAGTAAGTTTGGAAACCTCTGCTCTAGTACTTAATTTCAATGTAGACAGAAAATGTAGTTACAAATCATCATTTATGGTCACAGACTAGAGCAGGGGTCAGAAGCCTTTTTGGGCAAAGGGCCAAAAATCCTGGAAGTGGCTGTGTGAAGTTCAGCTTGGGAGGCAAAGTCTCCTACCTGATTTGTTGTGTGCTGGACAGGGCATGGCATGGCATGGCATTGCAAAGGGGCTCTGCCTAGACCGGATGCCTTTGGGTGTCAGACCAGATCCAGTCTGTGGGATGGAAGTTGCTGGCCCCTGAACTAGATTATGGCCTGTGGCATATAAAACTTTGAAGTAACTAAATTGGGAACAGATCTTTCTGCTGAACCAGCAACTAGAAACTTAGTAGCAAAGGTGAACTGGTGCTTTCTAACAACAGCAATTCTGTCTTTTCCCTTAGGTATGAACTTCACATGTACACATCCTGCCCTCCTTATTTACAGCCAGTAGAAATGACTTGTAAAGCTGGCCCTGTTGAAGTAAAATATAGTGGCAATGTCCAGAATTCCAGTCTGAGTGATCTACAGCCTTACACGACGTACAACCTGAGAGTGGTGTCCTACAATTCAGCAGGCAGCACTCCTTCAGAATGGATTAGCTTTATGACCAAAAAAGAGGGTGAGTTTACAGGGACAAAAATAAGAAGTGGGTAGTCAATCAAATGATCCCATTTTAGTCATTGCATGTTCAGAAAGAACATTCCTCTAGGCACACTTAAAGGTTCCCATGCCCAGTCACTGGGCACATGCCAATCCCAAAAGGGCTAGCCATTCCAGAGAGGAAGAGAAGCTGAATCCATAAATAGCACATGTTTGGGGAACAACAGTGTTTTCAAGCAAAGGACAAAAACTGCTTGCAGAGGATGCCCCAGTAGTTTTTTAGGCTACTGAGCCTGCACAGGAACTTCTGGGAAGTTGTGTTCAAAAACACACACAAATATGGAGGAGAAATAAGGCATTTATCATAGCAAGCAATTCCATAGCTGCAAATGTTTTGGACATACAGCTGGGGCTTCAGAATCTGCAGAAGATCCATTCTCAGATCCCTTGCGGATACCGAAAATTGTGGATAATCAAATGTGCGATCTTCGGCCCCTTAAGCCCTGGACAGTATCCTTAGAGTTATGTACAAAATGTATGTATTATTTTCTATATTGGTCTGCTTCCCATCCACCACATGGCCCTGACAGCTGAAAGTCTGTGACTGCCCCTGGTCTAATGTTGTCAATCACCTCTCATTCTAAAAATGTGTCCAGTCTCTCCTAACTCCATTTTGGTTTTTAGCTGACATTCTTAGTAGCTAGGCAGGACTTTGCTCTGGAAGAGGGTGAGGTCAAGCTGGACTCAGAGGACTCCCCTTAATGGCCTTGCTAATCAAGGGCCATTAAAGGGAACAGAAGTCTGTTGTGCACTGGGGCATCCATGGGTCTGCTTTCCTCTAAGATTTTGCAAATTTGGGTGCTCTGTTTTTCTTGAATTTCACTGCAAGCAGAAGTCCTGCTGCCTAACAAATTAAGTGCCACCTGCCCAGTGACCAGGTCACATGGACTGTCTTTTCAGATTCCATTTCCAGGAAGCCTCTCCCACCAATGATCAAGGCATAGGTGCAACAAACCACAGCACACACCTTTTATATCTCAGTAACCTCTCTGATAGGGGTGCAGTCAAGTCTTTGTGTTCAGGAAATTCCAAGCTGTACACCCAGAAGAAACTCTAGAAGCTATTGTCCTCCCAGGAATGCTGTTTTTTTCTCTGTGCAAAGTCCCATAACAACCCCCTGCTGTGGAAGTAGAACTTTGTCCCTTCTCAGTCTCTGGGAGGTATCCACGTTGGGCATTTTGCAGTCTCTTTCTTCCATTTTGTGACACTTTGTTCCCCACTGAAAACTTCCATGTTCTCCACTTTGCTAAGGCTTGTCCTGCTCTGGAGAGCCTCTCACTTCAGTAGCCACCATCATTATTGGAGGACTACATTTATTTATGTGACTTGTTAATGCTATCAATCCCTCAGATCTCTTGTGTGCATACTGTGGTTCTTTGTTTTGCTTTTATCAATAGGTTATGAAACACCTAATAAAATAAGTCATCACTGGTTTATGGGCTTTCTTTTTTGCTTTAGCGCAGAGCCAAAATCATGACAAATGAACCTTCGCATGTCCTCCCCCATGTCCATAAACTTACTTTAATCTAGCATGGTGTTTAGGGACCAGTGTTTGATTATGTACTAATATATTGTGTTGTTGATTGATTATTTGGAGCAGTGAATTATATCATACTAGATTGCTGCTTTGTAAGGTTTTTTTTTTAAAAAAACTATCTTTGAAATAATGCTTTGAAAGGAAAAAATAAAAGAATAAAACTGAATGAATGCCAAAATGACATAATTGCTTTCTAAGTAGTATAGTTTGGGGGGGGGAATGACTCCATTGAGTCTTTTGGATTTAGTTCTCTTAAATATTGATTCAGTATGAAAAATAGCTTCCCTGTATATTTAATAATATTGAAGATAATTAACAGCACAGGAGATATTTAATTTACTTGTCAAGTTTCTCAGATTGCTCACAATTACAATAAAAGCCTGAACCTCTGAAGTTGCCTTACCTTGAATTTGATCATTGGTCCTTCTTATTGGCTGGCTTAAGACCTCCCGGTACCTGAGGAAACATGACCTGCGCCATCTCAATCCCCCCCAATGCCACCTCCATGCGCACACCCCCCATAGATCTGTGGGAGGGCAGGTGCATGTGCCTTTACTTAGCAGACTACAGCCTGTTTGGTCCATGCCACTTCTGTTTGAAATGGTAGCAGTGCAGCCTGGGTTCCCAGCCAGTACCACTTTTACTCATATCAGAGAGAAGTGATGGGGGCCAGACAGGCTGTAGATCTTGCTCCTGGTAAGTGAACTAAAGGGAAGGGAGCTGGGCTTCAAATCACTCTCCTTGCCTACTTGGTGCTTGTGAAGAACCAAGTAAGCAAGAGAGATAATCCACAGTGTAGCAGTCCTGGAAGGAGTGGAGTGCAAGAAAGCTCCATACTTCCTTACCAAGCTCCGCCCTCAAACAGAGTTTAAAGGGAACATGTTCCCTTTAAACATCGCGCAAGTATGGAGCATGGGGAGAGAGTCGTAAAATGCTTCTTTCTCATGCAGCATTTAAAGCTTACCTATATGAGGATTATAATACTGGTGTTCCTAATTGAGAGGGACAAACTGGGCCATTAGCAGTGTACCTAGGCTGGGGATAGCGAAGGGCAAACAGGCAGGAAATATGTAAAGGGGGCAGAATTCAGGTAAAGGGGGCAGAATTCAGGGAGAATTCTGAAGAGAATTGCCTGAAGAGCAAAGCATGGCAAAGAAAACCAAAGTCAGAAAGCAGGTTCCAGGCATAGCCAAGATGCTCAAACGTGAGCTGTTGATAAGGCTCACTCTCACATAACACCAGAACCAGGGCACATCCACTAAAATTGAGTGTTGGGAGAGTTAGAACAGACAAGAGAAAATAATTCTTTACTCAGCGTGTGGTTGGTCTGTGGAACTCCTTGCCATAGGATGTGGTGATGGCTTCTGGCCTGGACGCCTTTAAAAGGGGATTGGACAAGTTTCTGGAGGAAAAATCCATTACGGGTTACAAGCCATGATGTGTATGCGCAACCTCCTGATTTTAGAAATGGGCTATGTCAGAAGGCCAGATGCAAGGGAGGGCACCAGGATGAGGTCTCTTGTTATCTGGTGTGCTTCCTGGGGCATTTGGTGGGCTGCTGTGAGATACAGGAAGCTGGACTAGATGGGCCAATGGCCTGATCCAGTGGGGCTGTTCTTCTGTTCTTATGGCTACTAGCGGTTACTGCCAGCTTCCTGTTACAGGGGCTCTTGCGAAGTTAGGCCTCCAAAGCAAAGAAACCTGTGGCTTCAGGTGAGCCTTTTCTAAAGAGAGACTGGGGCCAAGTTGTTCTTAACTCTGCTGTCCTTGTTGTAAAAGATTACTGAGCTAATGGATAATGGAGCATATTGAGCACTCTAAAGCAGTGGTTCTCAAACTTTTTGACAGTTTTACTCCCAAAGTAAGTCTTTGCGGGGAAGGGGTGAGGGCAGCGACTGTGGGATTGTGTCGCTAAGGTGGAGGGTGAGGGGGGCGCTTTAACTTACTGTGTGTTACAACAAGCAGCAGGAGGTGCGGGGAACCCTGCACAGCCCTCCACAGGGCTTCCAGAGGCTTGGAATCTTCAGAAATAGCAAACGCAAACCACCTCCACACCTCCTGCTGCTTGCCTTAACACACAGTAAGTAAAAGCACCCCCCCTCACCCTCCCTTAGCAATGTGATCCTGGAGATCATGTCTCTGCCCCCCCCCTTTCTCCATCCCTTAAAAGGGACAGGGGAAGTGTTATACGAACTGGTGGGTTTGAGAACCATTGCACTAAAGCAGGGGTCTCAAAACCCCAGCCCGGGGGCCAGATAGCGAGACTCTATCCGGCCCTCGGCCAGCCTCTTGTCCCCTGAAAGCCTCTGGCCCACTTGACTGAACATGACCAGAGCTGTGCTCTGATTGCACCTGGAGGTTCTTCTGAGGGCTGGAGAAGCTGAGTGAACGAGCCCATTCATTCATTTATTCATTCATCTAAGTTCCATCTCTAATTTATTTATTTAAATTTTATATTTAAATTTTTTCCCGGCCCTTAGCATTGAGCCAGATATTAAATGCCGCCCTCTGGCCAAAAAGTTTGGAGACCCCTGCTCTAAAGCATAAGGTCTAAATGCTGGGTATTAGTGTCCCCCCTTCTCCCCCCAGTTGTAGCAGCCCACTTGCAGACAAATTGATTCTCCACAGAAAACTAGTCCGTGGCTGAATCAGGAAATGGTTCTAGTGCATATATTTAATCTTTGGAAGCTAAGGAGGCATTTTTTCCCATTTCTGAATGAACCCCCTTCTCTGTTTTCTTTTGCCAGTACCTCAGTACAAAGCTCCATTTACAGTTGTCAGCAATTTATCCACAATCTACCTTGACTGGAGTCACACCTTCCTTCTGAATGGGCCACTGAAGGAATATGTGCTAATGGAAGGCGGGCAGCGGATCTACAGTGGCTTTGACACCAGGCTGTATTTGCCGAGGACATCTGACAAAAGTCAGTTTGGGTTTGATAATTTTATTTTCGGTTACTGGAGCGTTTCTAGTGTTATGAGATGTTAAATTGTGCCAAGCAGACTTGCCATCTCCATTGGATTGCAATGCAACTTCTGTATACTATATATGTGCAGATTCTCTGAAGCAGCTATTATATAATGAGTAGGTCACTCTGCTAATTTAAGGTAGTGTTTTGTCTTTATTTCAGCATTTGGAGGGACAATTATAGCTTTATTACAAAATATTTAGGGAAAATGTATTGGGCAGGAAAAATGAAGAGGAAAGCATGGTGTACAACGTGAGGTTTATAGATTGCAGAGAACTGGGCCATGCAAGGTTATTTTTTTAAGCTCTTGTCTTGATCAAACCTCCCTCCCCCACCCCTTCTCTTTCTGGATCTACATAGAGCCCAAAACGTTTTATCAAATCCTTAGTGGTCAAGGCTCTGGACCACTTTTAATGGTACCATCTGTCGGCGCCATCCACTGTGTGATTGAGAATTAGGGTGCACATGTTCCACCTCCTCGGATGCTATTTTCTCCACCTACTCATAAGAAAAATCCTGCTGGATTGGGCCAAAGGTTCATCTGGTCCAGCATCCTGTTTCCCACACTGGCCCATCAACTGCCTCTCAGAAGACCACAAGCAGGAGAGAAAGGCAAACCTCTGTCCCACCACTGCTCCCTCGCACCTAGGATTCAGAGGCCTACTTCAGCTGAACTTGAAGGTAGCCCTTAGTCACCCTGACTAGTAGGCATTGATGGATCTGTCCTCTATGAATTTGACCACTCCCCCTTTTCAAAGTAATTCAAGCTTCACTACATCTAGTGGCAATGAATTGTGCAGATTGAGAATGAGTGGAGAAGTCCCTCTTGTTGTCCATCCAAAATCTCTTACCAGTTTGTTTCATGGAATGACTCCTCGTATTGTGAGAGAGGGAGAAAAACTCTCTCTCCCCAGCTTGCATAATGTTGTCAAGTCTCATTCACCCTTAAATGCCATTTTTTTCAAGCTACGAAGCCCCAAATGTTGTAATCTTTCCTTGTAAAGAAGGCGCTCCAGCTCTCTGATCATTTTGGTTGCTCTTGTTTGCACCTTTTCCAGCTCCGTCAGGACTGGCTGAAGCTAATGGGCTGCCTGAGGCAGATCAATAATGCCTCCCTCTGCTTTGTCAGTGCTGCCTCCCCTCCCCCCCAATTGCTTGGCTCCTTTTAAGCCTATCACTCCCCAGTGTGCTCCGCATTTCCTATTTTGATTAAAGAGCTGCTGGGGCGGGAGCCAGTTAAGTGGGCAGGGTCATTTTCTCCCGCTGTCTTTCTAACTTGCTCCTTCTGCAATCGTCTTATTGAGGTATACCCACAATATACCTTTACCAGTTCTCTAGTACAGGCGACTTTATTGGTGACCAGCCTCCAATAAACCATTTATAGATTTTCTGCCTTTTCTTGCTTCTAATTTGCTTGGGAACGACTTGGCTAGTACAAGTGGGCATTCTTTGGGCACGCTAGTTCTGTGGTTTTCTTCACAATAATATACTTTGCAAGTTGCTTAACACGTACTGTCGTGAAGACAGTTTGTCCAATCTTTGTGAAAGCTCAAATGACTCTGATTGATGTCTCCTTGTGCTTGTGGATGGCATTTTCTAGGGTGTGGACATGCATATCAGGCATGAGTTTGATATGCATGTATCTGTTCAGGTCATGGTGTTCTTTGGCATATAGCATTATACTGATACAGTGCACCTTACGTGCATTCCTCACAGTAATTCATCTTATTCTTGTGGGTCATGCCACGTTATTGGGAAACAGAGACATGTTCATACCTGGGTATTTCTCAGTGTGTCCATTTCACCAAGAAGTCATGTGCTGTTTTGCAGCATAGCAAACTGGGGGCATGTAAAGTTCAGGCAGAACCCTTACTGTTTAACCAGACTGCAAATATGAATTCTCACGATGAAAAAAGAGAAACCGCAAAGCGTCCCTTGGCCACCTTGTAACAGTCTTTTTCAGCTGAGACCTTTCCCTCAATACTGCAATCCGTGTAGATGCTCAAGCACAAATTGTGCATCCCTCTTTCTATTCCACCATTAATGGGAATGGGGGAAATTCCGCTCAGTGTGTGTAGCACAGCACACAATGTGCTATTGACCGGGGATATTCCTTATGGGCTTTATCATTGATCATTATCACTGCACTCTGTGTTTGTACTCCTGGGTCAGTATGCAAATATTCTTTCCTTGCCCTCTTCACATGTGTTTTTGCAGAAGAGAGAAACCGCACTTCACTCTGATCACTTGCAATATTGTATAGTAGGAAGTGGGTGAAACATACAGGGGTTCCAGAAGAGGATGATACTTGCCAGTAAAGGTTTTCACACAGAGATGTAATTAGAAATGGTTTGCCTAGTTTTATGTATGAAGATAAAACAGGTGACTGGTCAGATTTCCTCTGAGCTTCTGGAATGATATCTGTGGACCACAAATGCAAGGTGATTAGCCAGTGTCAAGAGTTTGAGTCCATTGTATGAATCTTTACTGCTGTGCTTGTTTCTTGCTGTAGTCACAACCTCTGTGTAAAATACTATGTCTGATGTGACTGCTTGTGAATTAATATTCTATGGATGCTTACTTTAGTTCTGCATACCATGAACTGGGAATCAGCAAGAGTATGATTACCAGACCCAAAGGGTCTTGAAGAGAAAGAATAAGCTCTCCTAACCAATTCCACTATTCACTTAATACCTAGATGTATTAATTGTCGCACAATGTATAAGTAGCTTACAGGGCTTCCGTTTGGCACCAGAATCCATAATGGTTGTGTCTTCTACAAGTCAGATTCAGTAGAACAGAAAGACAATTATGGTAAATATATGATGCTTGTCTGTATTGAGTGGGAAGCAGTTCTCTGGGGTTTCAGGCCTTTCCCCAGCCCTACCAGAAGTTGCCAGAGATTAAACTTCGGACTTTTATGTGCTTTACAATTGATCTATGGCTTCATCTAAGCCAGGGGTGTCCAAACATTTTGGCAGGAGGGCCACATCATCTCTCTGACACTGTGTCAGGGGCAGGGGGGAAAATAATTAATTTACATTTAAAATTTGAATAAATTTACATAAATAAGTATATTAGAGATGAAACTTATACAAATGAATGAAAGTCTTGCAGTAGCTCAAAGCCTATAAAAGGCCGTGCACAATGCAAGGCCAGCCTTTCCTTCACTGCCACTGCTGCATCACAGACGTGAAACAGCAAGTAGTGGAGGGAGCCCTCATCCCACAGCTCAGGTGAGAGGTTGAACAGTCATCCACACGCTGAGAGTAGTAGCATTGGGCCAGCATGGACTCCAGCAAGTCTCTGGCGGGCCAGAGGCTCATTGGAGACTGGGGGCTCCCCACGGGCCGGATTGGGAGCCTCTGAGGGCCGCAAGTGGCCCCCGGGCCGGGGTTTGGGCACCCCGATCTAAGCCCATGGTCTTACGAACTTTCCTTTCAGTAGTACAGTTGGGCTGCTGTTCAGATTCAAGGGTCTTCTTTAGTAGAATCTGGCAGACAAAGATAAATTGCATTGATAAGACAATGGTACAGTCCATCCCCTCCTGGGTGTAGCTGCCTGCACAGGAGAGGATTGTATAGGGCAACCTGTGAAACTTCCCTCTCCCAAACTGGACTTTGGCCAATGCATAATGGCCATTACTTCCCACAGAAGGTCCACATAGACCTCTAGTATCCAGACATTCTTCTTGTCCAATGCACAAGCTAGTCAGGCTCTAGGTGGAAGAGATGTGGGAGGTGCATATGGGTCTCCCATTGAAAAAAACAGCCAGTGGGCTTTGGTGTTAATGCAAGAAAAGGTCCACTGGGGGAAGACGGAAGGTCAAAAGAGCCATTGAGTTAAGATGATTACTTCCAGGTGCGCCCACAGAGTGAGAGATCATGCCCCAAATTTTAAGATATGCATTTTATTTAAAAAAATAAATGGTTTAGAACTGTATTAATTAAATAAGCATGACAGAATAGCAAGTGGTTTGTGTATAATTTGCTCATTTTAATTTTTTTGTTATGTTTAGCCTATTTATTTCAGGTCTCTTGCACCACTGATGAAGGAAGTGCAGTGACACCAGTGATCAAATACAACACTGCGACAGGACTGGGTAAAGGCTTACAGGCTCTTTCTCATCACTGTGCTGGCATTTGCTGTGAACTATTAGCTGCTACTAGAACAGAGATCTGTAAACAGAGATATTGCACAAGTTTAATTACGACTGTGTTCTTTAAGGCTTTGAGGGAATGTAAGGCATATATGCTTTAAAAAAAAATAATCAAATTATCCATGAAAGCAAATGAAAATGTAGCTCACTTCCCAAATAAGGCAGGTCATTCAGGATTTGGGGGAGGGGGAACTGAAAAGAAAATTAAGCCAGATCACATGAGAATGAGCCCCACAGCTTGGGATCTGAAGCAGAGTTGCAGTCCAGTGGCGGCCCAGCAGTGGCTAGGTGAAGTTTTTGTCCTGGGTGGCAGATGGATACAGGCAGTGCTTGGCCCTGCTGTCTACTTCTCCACACCTCCACTGTCCCATCCTTAAATGTTGGCAGCAGTGGCAGCCACTACCACGGATCCTCCTCCCCCTTCACTCCCTCCTCCCTATCTGTTTAAAAAGTCATTTTCATGTTTTAAATATCAGTGTCTTCTCCCTCACTTGCTTAGAATCTCTGCGTCAAGGCAGTATACCTCCAAATACCAGATCTTGGGGGACAAAACCCAGGAGGCCTGTTCCCTTCCTGCTCCTGAACTTGTTGATCACAGTCCTTGTCATGGTTTGTCCCAGATGCAACTGATGTCTTATGTTGGAAACAAATGCTCGTCTAGATGCACCAACCGGCCTGATTCTGCAAGGCTCTTCCTCTTGTGTTCTAATCCAACTCTTCTGTTTTCTAGAAGAATATGAAAGAAAATTAAGGGTAGTGGTGTCTCAAAGATGCTAGTTCTGTATGAAATTGCATTGAAATAAATTACTTTTGCTCTAACAGATCAGTGCTTGCAGAGCAGCAAGGGTTTTTTCCTTAAATGCATAGGCTACTTTATAGACCATTAGCCAATTCAGGGAGTGCCATTTTCAGATTGAGAACAGCGTAGGGGGAAAAGTGATAACCCCCTCCTCACTGTGCACCATGTTCCAGATCACTGACCCCAAAGCTGATCTCCACAGCTGGTTTTGAACATAAAAGTATCACTTTCTTGGTGGAAGCCCATCTGTGCATGACTGACTAGGCCCTAAGCTCACTGAGGACATGATCTACTTTGATTTTCTGCCTCTTGGTGCCCTTCTGTGTCACTGTTTTAGCTTTTGCTCACGTCTTTAGGAAGAAGCCATGGGCAGTGCTCCTTGCCCAACCCAAATGACCGGTTGCAAGCTTGTCCTGTGCTGGAAAGGCCAATGAAACTCTTTGTGGCTCTTTTCCCTCCCCCATTTAAGTTTCTTTCCCTGACTTTCTTCTTATCACTTTTTCAGAGCCCCCGTAAGGGTTTCACTGACCCCAGTCATTTCAGGTTCTGCAGCTCAAGCAACAGAAAGCTTTTTGCAACTTTTCCACACCTCTTTCTCTTTCTAAACTCCTGAAAATTGTTTCAGCTGTTCAAGGTTACTTTGATGAATCTGTCTCAAACTACAAATGCAGAGACATCCCCCTTCCCCTTCCCTGGTAGGTGCCAATATAGAGGTGATTTCCAGTTCAAGCAGCAATGCCAGGGCTTTATGTAGTCTTTGGCATTCAGGAAGCTGTAAGTGGTAGCCTTTCTTGAGCCACTGCAACACTTCAAATGTACATGCAAATAAACCCTAGCAATGTGTTGAACTGCCACAAGCATCTTGAGGAAAGGGATAGCAAGTAGCTCATGCCACATGGACTTTTTACCATATTGTATTTGTCTTTTCCTTTCCTGGATTTCACAGATCCCATTTTAACAACTCCAGGGAGAGATCATGAAGCAGAGACGAAGCCGGCAACTTTCTACACAGAGCTGTGGTTCGTGGTGCTAATGGCTATCCTTGGCTTGGTCTTTCTGGCCATTTTGCTGTCCCTCATTCTACAGTGCAAAATCAGTAAACAGCCCTATGCACGGGAACGGCCTCCTTTAGTCCCACTGCAGAAGAGGATGTCACCCATGACTGTCTATTCACAAGGAGAAACGCACATGGTAAGCTATGTAGACTATGATGTTGTTACACAGAGAGAAGTGCTGTTGAACACACATGGACACCGAAGTGGCATTCTTCTGAAGCTAGCCCAGTATTCCATCTAACCCAGTATTCTCTTCGGTGGTTGGCAGCAGCACCCCAGGGTTTCAGAGAAGGATCTTTCCCAGCCCTTATCTCTTAGGGTTTGAAGCATGTACTCTACCACTGAACTGAAGCCCTAGTGTTCATGTGTTGGGTGTACATGTGTTCATGCATACATAGACACACACAGTCACACCCCTATACACTTATACTAATGTAAGTTTTTTACAATTTGAAAAGTTGAAAGCCGATGGGCTGATGGAAAAGGAGCACTTACAATCCTGGCAGTGGTGATGGTCCACTCGTTTGTGCAGCCATATTCAGTAGCATCATTTCTCAGTTGGTTGCACAAGCATATCCAAGATTCTGGGATGAAATCTAGCAGCGTATCATTTAGAAATCTTTCAGTATATCATTTAGAAATGAAAGGATGAGGCAACCAAAGGGAAGCTGTTTTAAGTGCCACCTATTTCATTGGTTGAATTAGTTCAGCATGCGCAAAAAGCAGTTTGCTCCCCTCTCCCCATAGCATTAGGTCAAATATCCTCAGGTTGTCTGTTTTCCCACCAGTGGCAGGGGATATATGGGTGGGGGAAGACACTTAGATTGCAATCCTATACTTGTTTAGTAGGGATTAAATCCTACTTACTGGGGCGGGGGGGCTCAACTGGGAGTTACTTCTAACGCAGATAGGATTGTACTGGGAACACCCCAGGTAAGTATGTCTAAACAACATGGGCATGATCCCAGGCTGCCATTTTGGGCAAGTTGAATGTCACATCTAGTTCAGCTCTAAATCTCTCCCACTGAAACCAAGTGGAGTAAAAAGTGCTTAATTTTAGCCAAATGACACGTAAGCAGAGGAGAGCATTACTTCCCAGGATGTGAAACTTGACAAAGTTATCACGTTTGGCACGAGAAGCGGCAGTTTTTATCTGTGCCCTGTGCCTTTCTAAAGGGACTGTTGCAGAATTATATAGCCAGCCATTTCTCAGCTCCCACATGTGTGCTGTTTTTTTCCCCTCCTTCAAACTGAACAGCATGCTTAAATGTTTCTGTCATCTTCACGGCTCAAGCCTTTGTTAAAAACATTTTTAAGAGTACAGCAAGTTGACAATTTTTAATTTTTATGTGGACCCTTAAGGACCTGTCAGTACCATGGCTATTCCTGGAGCATTACTGAGTTAGGGGGCCAAGCGGGTGCCTTAAAGGAAAATGTGTGCGTTTCAAGAATGACCCTCAGGAGCCTGGGGATGCTACTCTCAGCAACATTTCTGTGGTGACTCAGTGTTGATTGTAAAGGCTAAATTAGGGCCTGTTTAAGCAATTTGGTTTAGGTTTCTGAAATAGAAAAACGAGCTTTGAAAATGGGCTGGTTTGCCATGAAGGTTTATAGGACCCGTCACTTGTAGCTGAGAGAAATAATCTGAAGCACCAGTGGAAATCTGAGCATGTATTTTTTTTTTATTATGAACTGAAATGTGTTGGAGAAACAAGCAAATATTACCCAAGGGAGAAAGAAAACTTCAGCATTTTGTGAATGCTTTGCTCAAGTTTTATGGTGCTGTAAGAAGTGCAGGGAAGTAGGGAGTTTTGTAAGCCACCCCCCATTTCTCGACTTCTCCCTTTGTATTCCCCTGGCTCTGTCTTCTGCTCTAGAATCTGAAGTGAAGTACTAACTGGGCTTCAGCAACTGTGAGGTACTGTCACTGCCAACCATTTTCCTTGAGCAACCAGGACCTCACTATCAGTTCGACTACACTTTCTGACAAGAAGCTCAGGCAAAAGGGTAGGAGAATGAGCAAGAAGACACACTCCTTTGGGAAACTGAGGATAACATTGGTCAAATATCTACTACTACTACTAGAAGAGACCTAAGTTTGAACCATTTGGAATGTGATAAAAAAGGGGAAGAACAAGATATGTAATTAACTTGTACTTCCAGTTCCTTATGTTTTTCTGACCCATTCCAGGCAGAGAGGCACGCATGCCTGTCCTACAGCAGCAGGAAATTAGTTTTAGATGAGACAGATGATGCAGAGAACAGGAAACACTGATCCCATGGCATTTTTCTCTTCCTGCTTCCTTTTTCATGTCCAAAATTACTGTTTGCGCTCACACAATGGAAGGAAAGGGGTGGAGGAATGTATAATGAGGAAAGGTAAATTGAAAGTTCAAGTTTATTCTAGTAACTGGAAACATCATTGAGAGAAAAGGGTTCTGTGTGCGTAAGACAAAATCTGAGGTAAAAGTGTATTTGTGGTGGAACAATGAGACAGAAGTCAGAAGCATTACCCACCCTGCTTGCTTCAGCAGCAGTGAAAAAGGAAGTAAAGGCTTGGGGCAGGAATTCCCAAACGGTGCATCACGAAGCCCTGGGGGGATCATGATGCACTCCCTGGGGTGTTGTGGGCTGCCAGCCTGGCCAGCAGTGAGACCAAATGGGAGCTGCAGACAGTGGTAGGAAGCTCTGCTTGGTAGGCTGGGCTCCTGTTCACGATTTTTGTGTGCTAGGAAAAGCCCTCCTGCCCACCCTGAACCCCTCACCACCATTTGTAGTTCCTGTTGCACTCTCCAAACGCAGAAGTAACTGCTGATGATACTTCCAGGAGCTGCTTGCTGCATTTGCAGCACGTGGGTGCATCATGGGGCACCAAAGACTGGGAAGCTCTGGCTTGGGGGTTGTACCTGCGCTCAAGGTACTGTGTGCTCACCCTCAAGCACATAGGCAAAATGCTCTGGAAGCTTCCAAGGTTTCTCTGCACAGACGCAGAACTCCACTTCATGTGACTGCACGGAGACCCCAAAGAAAGCCTGGAAGCACATGATAACCTTGTGTCTGTCCGCTATGATTTCACCATCAGCTGGTAGAAGTTTGCATTCAAAAAGCAGACTTTCCAGTGTCTCTTATTTCTACTTCTGCTTTTCCTTCTAGGTTAGCTGTCTGAACTGCTGCTCTTTTTTCATCTCTCATGTTTTAACTCCTTGTCTTCTCCGCTCTCTTGTATTTCCTTCTTTATTTCCTGCACCTGTGATGTTTCAAAAAACACAGACACCCCCTTTCACTGATAATCCCAGCCATCAGCCTCCTCCTGCTACTCCTTTACAAGTTCCTGTCATCTCGTCTTCACAAGTAGCACAGAGCTCAGATAAGGTAAGCCTTTGCAATGCATATGTCTGCATAAACATTTGAGAAAGATATATGCTGAACCGTCCGCTGGGCAGCAGCTCTCTCTGCCTTAGATGGAGGGAGTCGCTGTGTTTTATTATCACTTTCAAGGTCACACAGCATACAGTACAGATAATTCTAAGTGCAGTTTTTACACCTAACTCAATTACTGGCTTGAATTTGGAACACTCAGTTGCTGCCGGCCCATACAAATGCGAGTGAAACTTGCTTCTGAAAACAACAAATTGGCTTTCAGTTGCCATAAGCCTTCTTTGCAAACACCTTTCCATTTTTTTTGATGGGGCAATTCTTCAGCCGCTTCCAATCAACAAAGCTTTGCTTGAAGATATGGGACCTTCCTGAGCTTCCTCCTGCCTGCTGAGTGCAGGCATCTCATTGCAGCCTAGCCATACATTGGAACGGAACCCATGTCATTTAGGACTGCTATTAACACCTTTCTTCCCTTTTAATCTCAGTTTGAAACAATTGCTGATACGTCGGAGGCAGCGAGCAGTGTTACTCTCAAAAGCTACACTATGCACTTTGAGGTAGTGGTTGGTGTGGCTGGAGCGTGTGGGGCTTAGGCTATATTGCAATTGACGAGTGTTTGCATGAAAATCCTTTGCATGATACCTGCTTTATTGCCACACAGCCATGTGTTACTGAAATAGTCTTAGTTATAAATGAACCAATGCTTTTCTATATAGCAGTGGTTCGCAAACGTTTGGTCAGGACTCACTGGTGGGTCATGATTTTTGGTGGGTCACAAAAAAAAAAAAAAAAAGGTCATGGAAAGATCGGATATCTAATTGCCTCAAGCCCTGAGGCTATTAAAAAATCAGATTAGCACAGGGGGGGGGTCAAACTTGTTTCATATCATACAGAGGGGCGAATAGCATTCATCAAGCCTGCTAAGTGCCGGAAGTGATGTCATTTGAGCAGGAAGTGATGTCATTAAATAGGTCATAACCAAAAATAAACACTTTTTTCTCACTTAGGAACTCATTAGCTGCAAATGACAGAAGAGAAAATATGCAAATCTTGATCATATTTCAATATATGGGAGAGCCCAATTTTCATATGGGCTGCCCTTTCAGCAGTAGCACCTCAGCAGCTGAGAGCCTGAGAGCCAGATAAAAAGCTTCTGTGGGCCACATCTGGCCCCTGGGCCTTGTTTGACACCCCTGTGTAGCAGCTAATTAACCTGCAAAGAGCTGAGTGCCTGCAGTTTGCAAGCATGTGTAAATATGAGAGATAAATGTTTGAGGGTCTTTTTCTGGTTATTATTATAAATAAATAAATTTATCTCCTTTTTTAAAAAAAAAGTCTGGTAAACCTAGATGTGTCCTGACAGAGCGTCATTTTAAAATGTGGGTCCTGGTACTAAAATGTTTGGGAACATTTGCTATATAGTATTGTCTATGTAGCTAAAGTGGACAGCCTATCATTTTTTAATTGGGTGCTATGAGAAGCGAATTCTCATCAGAAAACTGAAAATTAGATTGCTATGAGCCCAATCTTGCATTCCCAAGCAAGCAGTCATGTCAAAAAAACACACACTACGTGCTTTGGTGGGAGGAACGTGACCTAAAGGCAAATGGGAGGCAAGTAAAGAACATGTTTACTTATTTCCATGTAAATTCTTGGCTGCTTATGGAGCTCCTTAGACATACACCAACTATTTTGGTGGCATATGTCCAAGGAGAGAAAAGAGGCACCATTTTAAAAAGAGGGGATAAGATCTAGTATGTTTGACTGCTGTCAGATCCACCTTCTCCCCACCCTGGTTCTTCCCCCTCTTTGCCCACGGCCTGCTCCTGGCACTGAGTTACTGGTGCTGAGGAATTCAGGAGTGCTGCTGTCACATGGCTGGGACCATTCACAATTTCCGGTACTGATTGGGTAGTGCGCGACAATGTGTTGCGTTTTGCAACACCTTAAGTTGACTATGCTGAGTTCTGACAGTGCAGCCCAAAGATAAGATGGGGTTGTATGACAGGTTTCATAGGCATGCGAAGAACAGATCCCAATTAAATTATAAACAAGGTTGTCATAAGCCACACTAGGAGGCCAACACAACTAAGGAACCATGGAATTGTACAAAACCATTCCCGGGGCAAACACAATCAAACCATACTGGAGACTTCACCCACAAGCCCACGACCCCCTCATTTGTCTTCTGAGTATTAATGGAAGCTACTGACTACTGAATTGGCCTTGTGTCCAACAATGTGGCTTCTCAATCCAGAAAAGGCATCTCTGCAACAGGCTAAAAACTTTTCAGCCACTGTCCATGAGCACAGCTGGACCTACATGTAGCAAGCATCCTAACAGTATAGACATGCTGTCACTGCAGCTAAACTGCTGCAAGGCAGTCTTAAGCATGCTGCTTCACCTATTCACACACAAAGACTTACGACTGCATGAAACAGCCTTATATTTAGCCAGCTGACTGGTTGATTCAGCCCATGTATGCCAACTGGCAGTAGCTCTCCAAGACAAAGGTCTTCCCTAACCAAGCTGATTAGTTCAAATCCATACATAAAGTTCTATTTTTTTGTCTTCCTCCCCACTTGGCTTCAAAGTCCACCTATGTGCACTGCACTGGGGGGGGGGGGAGATGAACACTTGAGGTTTATGCCTTGCCTCCTCATCCCTTGGTTTTGCTGTACTTGCAGTGTGCATGTGTTCTTTATAAAACAGGGCACTCTACTGATCCATGAGTTGAAAAACAAAGCAGTCATTCATCAGGGAATCAATGGCCCCACTCACCTTGCAGGCATTGACCAGCAAAAGGGTGCTGTCGGAAAGAAATGGCAATTACGCTGGTGACATGCACGTATCACATGCTTAACAGGACATCACCTTGTGAAACTGCATTGCAGCCAGCTGTAGTTCCTACAGGGAACAATAGCTGAAGCGAATACTAATGATCCTTGCCACGTGTATTTAATGGTTTTTTGTTATAGGCCGTAAGCTCTGCTATTAAAGATGGGCTACTGCAGTTCTGTGACATTAACTATCATCTGGTCAACAACCAGGATGGTGTGCAATAGGGTAATAGTTTCCTAACCGAAGCAGCAGTTTAATGATTCTGTAGTAAATGCTTTTCCCAAGAGACCAGCTTTCCTGTTTCTATATTCCTAGGGACTGGTGGATACAAAAATTCCAGGACCAGGCTCCCCTATGAGTACTCACAGCAATCGTAGCACCTCTGTCCTTCAAGTACCAAGCCAAAGCCAGATCCAGCGTACTTATTCAGAAGATTCCCTGCATCGAAGTGTCAGTCAGCTTATTGACGTCTATGACAAAAAGTCCTTAATCGAAGATACTGTTTGGGATACTATTCTTCATGGCCATGATAGTGGTTTGGTAAGTTTTGTTTCAGAGCAAACTGATAGATTGTGCCATAATGGGCAAAACTTTCAGGTCAGATACAACTTGCAGCATGAAAACTATTGAGGAAGGAATGTCAAGAAAACCAGTGCTTTGTGGGCGTAGTGTACAGGTATTAATACAAGCATGAATTACCCTTGCCAAGTAACTAATCTTCTTTGCTAGACCACACCTTCCCCATAGGTGTCATATGACCTACTTCAAGCTCACCTGAAACAAAGTTGGCTTTGTACTTTCTACACTGTATGTAGTATAGCCAGTACTTTCTGTACTGAATGCAGTGGCTCTCCAGGGTCTTATGCAGAGGTCTTGCCTATCATCAACTACATGTCAGGGCTTGAACCTGGAGCTATATACATAACAAAGCATGTGCACAATGAGGTAAGGCCTTACCCGTGTAGGGTTTCAACATGCATCCAATGACATTTAATAGTGAATGCAAATTCATGCAATGGCTTATTAACAAACAAGCATTAGTACACCAGCAATGGTCTGGCTGAGTGCTCCACTAGTGTGCTAATGTTACACACAACTGAACCAGCACATACAATAAATGCATTTGAACACAATTGTGCATGGATAGCTTTCATCCATGCCACACATAAAAATCCATACTTCTCATCCTCCCCCTTTTTCCAGCTGAGGCAAAAATGGGCACACTATATCCAGTGGGGGGTGGTGGGGCAAATCAGGAGACTTTGAAGGGGAAAGGGGAAGTATTTCGCCTTACGCCTCAATAAGCCTTCCACTCTGCCTTCGATCTCCTTGAACCTGCACCGGTTCTATAACTGGTGCAAGACTGAAAAGAAAGGAGAAGGCTGTTAAAATAGGGGCTAGGATCTGGTGTGTGCCATCTCTGCCAGATCCACCACTCCCCACCCCATTTCTCCACCATTCTTGCCCTCACTGCCTTACTTGGTCCAGTGGGAACAGTTGATGAAAGCAGGGAGCGGCTGCCTCTTGCAGTAGCGCTCCCAAAATGGCTGCTGATGGAGCACTGTTTGCTCCATTTTATGACAGTGGAAGCCTCCCCCACTGTTGTAAATCCCTTCCTGAATCCTATCCAGACAGTGTATAAATACAGCTGACCATTATGCCATGTGAAAATGTTAATGGCATGTTTTAATTCTAGTCTTTGAACTGTATTCTCCTGAAAGAATTTAGTTTTGCATTTATTCTTCTTAAAAATCCTTAAAAATGCTCTTACTAGCAGATGTGATATTTTTCAATGACATTAGCAAGAGGTGCCTTTCTCTCTGTTCCCACCTAGACTGTAAAGCTGATTGAATGAGAAATAATTTTTAAATCTTTTTTTTTTTAGTATGTGGACGATGAAGATCTTGTGAGTGCTATCAAAGGCTTCAGTACCATCACAAAGCAACACACAACATTTACCGATACACATTTGTGAGTGTATTCACAAATACTGCAGCCCATGCAAAAGAAGAGTGAGAACATTCTTCTTCCTGAATTCAAGCTGGATGCATTCCCCTCCTTCAGTCATTGTGATGGAACCCGTGCCTACTGAAACGTAACCAGTACAAATGATCTCTTTGGAATTGTTAATTTTTTTTCTTTAAAAACTAGTGTCACTCTCACTGTATAACACTTAATACAGCATTCCAAATAGAGGATGACTTCATCCTATTGCAGAGCTTTTATAGAGTAACTTTTATTTATATAACAAATATTGTACAGCTTTAATCACTATAAAATCAGTATTTTAAATTAGCATTTGACCACATACTTGAGCCTGAAACTTAAATATGTTGACTATTGCTCATAATTTTCATCTAGACTTTGGGGAAATAAAACTCCTACCACCCACCACTATTTCTATAATAACAAAGTTCTAAACTACATTTATTATCCAGCCTTTTCACATTAAATGCAGTGTTAGTTCACAAAAAGAGGACAGCTGTGCACTTATGAAACAATCTATATGTCCTTCCTCAAAAATCATACATGACAGCATTTAGTTTGACTAGCTTGAAATCTTATAGCAGATCACGACTTCTTATGATTCTCTTAAACAGAGAAATGTGACTGAACACTGTTGTCTAAGTGAGGCTGCAATCCTAACCACACTTTCTTGAGAGTAAGCCCCATTGAACAAAATAGGACTTGCTTCTGAGTAGACCTGGTTAGGATTGTGCCCTAATTCTATTAACATGCTTATGACACACTAGTTCATTTCTTTAGTCCTATCTAAAAGCATCTTCAAAAATTTACAGTAAGCAGAATTAGCATTTCCTGGTCTGCCATAGTAGCTACCCTACCTTATTTGCAGGTCAGCTTTGTTTAATTCTTTATTTCCTGAAATTATTTTGGACTTTCAGAATTGAAGGTTAGAACTCTGTACAGGACAGTCTATGTATTTCTGCTCAGACTTATGGCCTGCTCAGTAAATGCTTACAGATTTGCTACCAGTAAACATGGGTAGGTTTTAGCCCAAATATCTCCCTAGAATTGTCCAAGTCAACAGTTTGGGCCCCATGCATTATAATGTACCAATGTTCTTTAACCAGGTTATAACCCATTACCCTTGTAGGTTAATGAGCCAGTTGTTGCTTAGCTGAGTGCCCTTTTAGTTTCTGTAAAAGAAGAGTTAGCTTCACTAGCATGTTACATGTACAGTTGTGATGATCTGGCCAGAATAAGGTGATGGTCTTCTCCAATCATCTTGCAGCAATAAGGATTTGGGTGGAAAGCTTGGGATCAATCTAACTAACAGCAAATTATACAAGTCCCCAACATACATACCTGTTCCATTTCAGCACTCTGCCTGGAATTCAGAATGTACATAACTTGAAATTGCCTCCTCTTGCACCCCAGCACCACAAAGGACATACTGTGCCTGCATGAAAGTGCTGATGCAGCTGCCTGTAAGTTGGAGAACCAATGTACATGTACAGGTATTCCCTAACTTTGACAATCTGCTCTTTCGGCCTCAATTTCCCTCGCTGTAAAGTACGCAATGTAAAGTACGCACATGCATATGAAGGGAAAGCTGAGCATCCTTTTGAGCAGTCACCTCAGGTTTTACACTGGCAATTAGCATTTGTAAGCTCAAAAAGACTGTTCTGCTTCTCAACAATTTATGGTTTTTTGTCAGTGCTCTGGTCCTTAACTTGTTGAAAATGTAGGGGATGCCTGTACAAGCTGCAGATACTCCATAGCTTAGGCAGGTAGGATGCACATGGGAAATTTCAGTTCAAATCTAAGCTAGTCTTCAAACCATATACAGGAGGAACCTGTTTATCCACAGATCTAGCTCAATGCTGGTCCAAGAGACCCACATTGAGCCAGACTTGACCCCACCTGAACTTTCTGAAGGTAGGCCTTCCAATGTCTTATAAGGCATTTAAAACAGCACTTCCTGTTTCCCTCTGGAAACTGGAAGCTGCATCTTTCGGCCTTTTTGGCCACTCTGAAGCCTGCAGAGGACACGGATGGATGCGCAGCCTCTGAAGGCTTAAAAAACTGTTTTTTTTAAATTGATTTGCTATAGTGCTTTTTTTTTTTTATCTATATGAGTGCTTGGAATGGAACCCACACGAATAATTATTAGTCTCAACCTGTATAACCACTTTGCAACATTTATTGTTCGGTTCTCAGCCCCTCAGCAGATACCAAAATCTATGGTTTCAGCTCCTTTAAACCCTCTGGAGGCAGCCAGAGCTGTGCCCTGGTTCCTTCCAGAGGCTGTTGTTAAAGGACTGTTGTTTTTAAAACTGATTTTAAAGGGATGCATTTTTCCCCTTCTCCAGGGATCAGCACATTCTCTCTCATTTGCAGGGGCCATTCGAGTTGAGTCAAATCCGTGTATAAATAGGCTGGACTTGTATAGTGTTTGCAGACATTCTACTGGTTAACATTATATGGACTGAAAGCTAATGACATATTTGGGTCTAAATCTACCTTCTCTGTGTTTTAACAGTACCTTTAGAAGTGGGGGGGGGGGAGTAGCAGCATAACTTGCTAAACCTAAACCAAAAGTATTGGCCATTGCTGGGTTACTTTCAAACATCCACCATCAGTGTATTTTTTTAACATATCCTATAGCAAGACTGTAGCTACTGTAGATTTTGAGCTGAGTATTTTTCATAATGAGGTACAGACATAGCACACTGTCAGATTATAGGATATTATCCTGGTTAATAAATGGTTTTAACCTCACTTGTTTGTGTCTCATCCTGCAATGTTAGATTTTTTTTTTAAACAATTAGGGTAGTTGTAGGAACAGCTGTTCTGGTCAAAGGAATGCTAGCTGGACTTTCTAAAGGCAGTAATGAGTTGGCTTAGGCAAGTCACTCTTTCCCAGCCTCACCCCTTCTCCTGCAACTCAGAAATACCACTTGTATTCCAGTGCCTTAAGAGATGTTTCAAGAATTACTGAGATGTGTACCTGGGGTGCTTTCAACACCTTGAGAATAACTGTTCCACACCTGTGTTCAAGAGAGGTTCTGTCCTTTTTGCTGGGCACATTAAATAAGTATGAACAAGTGAGTGCAGAAGGGCTTTCCAGGGACAGAGGGCTTGACTGAGCATGGAAGGAAAGGTGACTGGATATAGAAAAGGCATGCACAGACAGCACGTTTGCCAAACTGATAACTGTGCACCTGCCAAAAGGAAAGGGAAGCCAACTGAACATATACAGATGCTGATCCCATGCAAGAAAATACTGTATCATTTATTTATAACTTTGAAAAGCAGGGCACAATAAAAATACTTACAACAAGAGTGCTGTTTGCAAGCTATATCAATTACGGTAATATACATGTGTTTTTGAATACTGAAAAATATTGCTTTGACATTCTAGCTTAAGTCCTCTTTTTGAATCAACAGCTTGCTAGATTTGTCTGGCTCCAGCTGTTCTACAACACATTATCCTATATTTGAGGGGGCAGAGAAGT
This sequence comes from Tiliqua scincoides, assembly GCF_035046505.1. NCBI lineage: Eukaryota > Metazoa > Chordata > Lepidosauria > Squamata > Scincidae > Tiliqua > Tiliqua scincoides. The sequence continues at coordinate 254,074,192 of NC_089821.1, forward strand.
ATCTGATGTGTAATCTACAAGACTGGTTTACCCAGAAAAAAAAGATACAGGGAATGCTGAGGTTTGTCCTAAAAATGCAAGGCAAAACTTTATATCTTCCTCTGAGCAGCTCTCATGTTGCTAATGTTTACTGGAAGAGTGTAACAATCCTGCATATCAACTACTCACAATGAGAAAAGAGAACACAAGCAAAATTCTTTATACTTTAATATTAAAGACAAATATGCAAAATAATGTTTTTATAGCATCCATTAACATTTAGAATTGCAGTTTAAGTTAACAAAATTGCATCATGTAAGAGTGATGTATGCGGAGGACAATAACACTAGTAAAAAATAAGGTGGCTCAACACAAAAGGCAAATATTAGGTAAAGCAGCCATGCCACCTTCATTCCATTAATATTCCCAATATGGAACCACACTGAAAGCATGAGGTGCAGCTTGTCTGGAGACCAATAGGTAGGCAGGAGACATTTAATATCTAGCATGTGAGAAGCGAGGAACCAGAAAAAGTTACACTAAAAAAAGGCTCCCCAACAACAAAAATGGTAGTGCATGCCAGCCCGCATTCAACAAGGCTTAAAAATTGAAGTCTGTACCAGAACCGAACTTCATATTCATAGTTATACAAAGTCAACACCAATTTAAATATCTTAAAAATGCTTCTGTTGGTTGTGCTGTGAAGCCATGTACTTTGCGTAGAATGATATGTTCCCCTATACTGTTTTATTCCACTTCAAAACACCTTCAGTTAGAAAGACACAGACCAACAGATACCCACAAATGCGTAAATGTAAACATTTCATCCAGTTTAGTATTAAAACTTTTGATACACTCTGGATTAAAAAATCCTTCAGAATGTTTACAATGTATAATCCTGACAAGAGGAGTCACTTTTTTTATGACGTGGAGAAACTGTTGTCTTTGTAGGTGACAAGGATGTGGTATTGAGTGCTTCAGACCCTCCTTCCACAGTACTTGGAGAAGATACCTGCTGAGGTGCTTTCTTCCTTCCTAGAAACCCTCCTCCTTCAAATCCACCTCTCCTTTTAGTGTCAGGTTTGGCTTCTTCTTCATCAGTTCCTCGTTTCTTCAACTCTGATGAACTTTCAGGCACTTTCTGACCTTCAGGTCCACCCTCTGCTGTTCTAGCCGCTCTTACTTCAAGTGCTGATGCTGAAGCCTTTTTATCAACGAAGTTTTCACCTATCCTCTTCACTTCTGCCTGTAAGGGGCTCTGATTACCATTCTGAGGTACAGCTATGTCTACCATGGTTTTGTTCAGGTTAAAAGCCTGAATCTCTCTGTAACTGTGGAAGCTCTCTGTCCGCCGGGCCCTAGCTAGCAGAGGGCTTTCCCTATATGGCCGTATGGAGCCATATGTAGCAGCTTCATGGATTGTTTCACGATGCTGCAACTGAAGGCTGAAAATATATGTACATACATTAGTAAGAATAACAATAGTAACCAGAATGAAAGAGTAGCTTTGCTCAACATCACCAAAGATTCATCATTCTGTTCCTCACAGTGGCTAGCCCAGTGTCTCTGGGAAGCTTAGAAACAGACATGAAGATTATAGCCTGCCTGCTATCCCACCCTCAGCAGCTGGTGTTATTGTCCCCCTTTGAGTATAAAGAATAAGAGGCCTGATTTCTTGAAGGCTACTATTCTACATATTTTACAGAAGAATGAAATCAGTTCACTTGCATATTCTACTGTTGGCAGCTGAACATACTTAAGGTGACAAGTCATCTTATTACATGCACCTCTTAAATGGTCCTCCCCATATCTAAAAACCCAGAATATCAAAATAAGACCAATGGAAAGAGAATTGGGCTTGCACCAACTGTCTCATTAAGAACTTACCTCGAATTTGATTCACGCAGGCGGCTTTGCTGCATCACTGAAGTAGCTGGACTGATATTAGGAGTTGCACAGCGAGACGTACTCAGATCACACTGATCCAGAAGCTTAAGCAATTCTTCTTCTGTAGGACCTCCCACATCTGAAAGAGACAGACATCAGAGACCATACCTACCATGAATTGGACCAGACGAACAACCCACCTAAGCCAGTATCTTTTTCTTAATAGTAGGTTGAGCCAGATAGAGACATTTAGTAAACCCTGCCATTCTGAAGTGTGCCATGTCCAATCAAACCTTTTGCACCATGTAATTTAGGAACAATTTAAACAAGATGTACCTGAAGAAATGAATACATGACAGCATGGTGTTCATCAGAACAGACAAAATTCAGCCACTTAAAATTGGATTATACTGTAACAACTAATCTGGGTCTGGGTATATGCTTAACTAGATAAGGACAGCTACCTTTTTCCTCGCTTTTATTAACCATATCCATTGCTGTGGTCAGGTCCCACATCTGAATACTGCCATTCACATGACCAGTGAAGAGGTAGCGCCGTGGCCTTGAGCCCATTCTACTGGACCCTTCACATTCCCGTACAGTGAAAGATGATATTGTAGTACAGTCCACTGCCTGAATCTCACAGATTCTGCAACAGAATTAGCACATTTGTCAACCAATCAGCATTTAAAGGGTTATGCTAAATATATGTTCTGAGTCTTTTTATTCTCAAGTGAAAGGTTACAAATTTATATTAAAACCAAAGTTGCAAAAGTAATTTGTAACCTTTCACCCAAAGTTAAAAGCCTTGCTACATCAAGAAAATGCAACAATCCTTTAATGCCCACTTTTAATTAAATACATTTTATGTGAATTCAAGAAATATGACATTGCAGAATGCACCACAGATTGCAGGAACTGTGGTATTTTTACTAGCTTGGATCGAAACTTACTCTGCACCCATGAAAGCTCCTTCTATGAATGGAAAGAACATCATGTTCCAATCATTTCCATGAGCACTGTCAAGTTTGGATCCACCAGTTACTCTGCAAGTTCTCTAAACAGACAAAAGTTGAATGATGCACATGGGAAAAAACCAGCACAATAGACCTACAACAGCTATGGAAAGAAAAAGATAAAAGCGTCTATGGATCTTGATCTGCTTGAGTCAGGAACTGAAGACTCATACGCACAAGCTATAAAATGCGGTCATCTTGTATACAGCAAAAGTTGCTGATAAGTTCATGGAAACTGCAACTTTAAGCAAAACAACTTATGAAATGATTTTACCATTTGTCAATTGATGTACGTAAACAAGAGTTAAGTTCCTACAGCGTATTTCTGGTCACAGAAACATAAAATTTCTAAATAAAGACCCAAAACACTTCTATTAAACACTGAAAGAAATGTAAGCTTTCTGGACCCACACAGACATGGGAAGAATGTGCAAATTCTACACAGACAGTGGCTATGCTGGGAATTGATTTTTTTCCCCCTCAACAACTTTATAATGGAACTTTAAATGAGCACTTGCTGTACTTCTTTTACTAGGGTCTCCACAAATATTTGAAAAAAGGCACTGTTTCATATTGATAGATTTAAAAACTGCATTTCAAGACAAGAAAGTGGTAGAACAGAATCTTGAAGTGTCTTGTTCCTGACTTTTATAATTTCAGCACCATTACAAATTTCAGCTGTCACAGTATTTGCACTTGCCTCCATGCCTACAAATCAGTATTCTGACTTTTACTTAAGGCAAACCCATGGTCCGCTTGCTTTTGCACTACTTCATATATAATCCTATATCCAGTTCCCCGAGGCAATTCATCCCCACATGTCCACACAATTCACTAATGCAGGTTCATAAGCTTAAGGAGTTAATCAAATGAACACACAGAGTATCTTACAATGGTCCCTTTATCTTTACATAAAATATAACCTTTACCTTTACATACATATGTATAATCAACAATACATAATTAAGGTAGCCAAGAAAACAAGTTATCTAGATATCTAAACCTTTTACTGTTTCCTTTTACTGTTCTGTACTTCATCATCTGGGTCTTCTCATTCACAGCAAGACTCCTAGCTGTGAGGCTAGATGCCACTAAATGACTGACTTCCTCTGTCCCAGCTTACCAACTTAAATAATCTTCCCTACTACAGGCATCTGTTACCAATTCCACATTAAAGCCTGTTACTGTACCAACCTCTTTACTCTCCAAAAGCTCCATCACTTAAATCCCTATTATCTTACCATCCTTACCACTTATAATCCTTTACCATTACCTAGCTACTCTATACCAGCTCTTTTCCCCTTTCTATATAGGACTAGGACACTGAGTTTACAACCTCTTTGACCTCAGCTTATAGTTAGGCTATATCCACAAGATCAGGGGTGCTCACACTTTTTTTGCTCGAGAGCTACTTTGAAACCCAGCAAGGCCCGGAGATCTACGAGTTTTTTTTACAATGTTCGCGCCATCATAACATATAACATTTATGTGTACAATGTATGTTGGTGTACCTTGAGCCCCACTGAGTATAACAGGACTTACTCCTGAGTAGACATGCCTAGGATTAGGCTGTGAGGCTGCAATCCTAGCCACACTTACCTGGGAGTAAGCCCCATTGAGTACAATGGGCCTTACTCCCGGCGTTTCCTCCCAGAGGCACCTGAAGGGGGGGGTCGGCACTCTGCGATCTACTCATTTTGCTTCGTGATCTACCGGTAGATCGCGATCCACCTATTGAGCACCCCTGCACAAGATCATAATTCTCTCCTCAAGTAACATGGAAGAATGCAATGGTATTGAAGTTCTTGATCCATCACATTTCGCACTAGTTTCCTACAGGATGTGACTGATCCTGAACTACTACAGCTTAGTGAGAACCCTCTCTTTTTAGTGTAGAATAGAATGGTTCTACAGAAGTTCAGGAATAATCACATACAATAACTATGTAACATCTGAATGTGCCCAACCTAAATTGCTACCATGGGAGCAGATACCCAATGCAATTATTTCTGAGAAAATGGGTATACATGAATACAGGTTTAATTAACACGTAGGAGGCATAGGTTGATTAGACTGCCTGCAGTAATCAAAGAGAAGGAGAACAGAAAAAGGTCAAAGTTGAACAGACTGCGTTATTATGTTAAAATTTACCCTAATACGACACCAAGTTTTAATAAACATGTGGCAGTTTTCTTCCTGTACATGCACAAGACATTAAATCATAGTGATTTATAATGTTTATTGGGATGATGATTTGGCCTCCAACCATATTACAAGCTTCTAAGGTTATCTGCTTAAAAATAAACAAGCTGTCAAAGGCATAATCTAGGTGCTTGGAAAATGTACTCTTGATTAATTTCTCTAACAGTTGCTTATGACTGTATGTAATGAACTTTGATGCAAAGAAGATTGATTCGCTTTAAGAATTTTATTCATTACAAGATTAAGCAGTAAGAAACTATGGGCCATGTGTTATAGATACTGTGTGCCGGTGAATCGCTATTAGCAGCCATGGTTTTGCTAGCAGTTTCAATTTTAGAATGGTGCCATTTTCTTTAACTAGTATCCAGGGCTTTCAAGAACACTTTAGCTGCTGTTTTCACATCTTTAGATTTCATTTACTTTTAAACAGCCAGGCAACATATTTTTTTTATGCAAGGTAGCAATGCACACTAGCATATGGGAAGAACAGAAGACAGCTCTAAAACAAGGGATATAATTAAATGCCCATTTAAAAAGTGAAAGTTAACAGCAATCCTGCCTGTAGGTAAACTATGGTTGTAAAATACGAATTTTACTGTTATAAGCCAAGACCCAAATTGATTCTTTGTCCTTCCACAATCCTTGTTAGCTAGGTTCCCAAGCTCTTAATGTTTAATTCTCTGAAATGTTCCTGAGGCAGAGTAAATCCATTTTAGAGACAGGTAAGCATACAGAGGTCACACAGAATCATAATCCTGCGCTGCAAAATGCTAGGTGTCATGAACCCTGCCTCATTTCTTCTGTTCAGTACCAAGAAACTAATGGCTGAAGAGCAGGTGCAGTATGGTGCCACATACAGAATGTATACAGAACTCCAAGATATTAACAATCCTGAGTCCTGATGCTACTGACACAATTAGTGTAAAAAAGCAGACAAAATGTGTTCCTGAAAGTTATAGCACACACTTTGTAGAAACTGAAGTTTTACACAATGGAGGAAAACACAATCCCAAATGTTTTTGTTGGAGCAAACAAAATCTCCAAGTCTGGTATTTCATCCTTACCATATGTTTCCAGAGTCTCTGACACACAACGTTTCGGAAGCCAGCCTTTATGTCCCTGAACAGAATGTGTCAGTGGGCCACCTAGTGAGCTTGATGGCCAAGCAAGGATTTGGACTCAGGTCTCTCTAATGCACATACAGCATTTTAACTGCTATACTACCTCTCTTCTCTCCTATACAGAGAGCTGATACAAGTGAACAGAGGCAAAGAACATTTGAAATTGGGACTGGAACAGACATGTTCATTTAAGCTGGAGGAGAGGGGAAAGGATCACAATACCAGGAATTGCACCAGAGTGTGCTGTAAGAAGGGTTTTAAACATTTGTTCAAATGCTACTGGTAAGGCATAAACGTGCAGGTGATGGTGGCCTGGGGCCCAGACTGCCACAAATGTGCAGGTATTTAAAGTGCTCTAATCCCCTTTCATAGTGCAGACTTCTGCACACCTGTGCTCCTGGCCTCTCTTTTTGCTCCAGCAGACCCTGCCGGACAAAACGTGGGAGAAGTACATCATACAAAAACCATCCAACTCCCTGCCGCCATCTATTTGTGTTTGAATGCTTATATTTACTGCCAACAATTAAACTAAACTGACAACTTGCTCTATTCAGCAAGGACAACAATCAGAACAATATTGACAGTAAGCATTTTAATGACTGGCCTAATGCAAAAAAATACAGCAGCACTAGTTTAACACAAGAAGCCCTGCAAAACTTCCACATTTCATCAGCTAAAAGAAATGCATATGTATTTTATCTATCAGCCTTTGATTCAAGGGTGAGAAAACATCAACCCACTATCCTGATTTTCAGCCAATCAATAGTGACAGCCCAGGGTACTTTTTAAGACAGACACTCTAACATCAATTCTAGTTCCAGAGCTTATGATTATTATTTAACAAGCACCATCAACGAGCAAAGTGCTTTACAACAGACCACAGGTCTCTGCACTGAAAAATTTACAATATAAGAGCAGACCCAAGGGAAACAATAGAGGTACCAGGGTAAATACATTTACTTTGTATACACATACAAGGCCTTAGTTGCAGTAGGATAAAAGGTAGTAATAGTCTAAACCATACGACTCGTGACAACTATTATGCACCAAAAATGCGGCCCCCTTCAGACTGCAGCTTACCGTTCTTACCCTGCACAGCTCATCTGTCAAGCAGATCTGGGCCCCAGCACGTTCTGGACAGTAGCATCTGTTGCCCAACATCCCAGAAACTTGTGCAATAGGATGTCTGGGTAGACATGACTCCCCAGAGCATCCCCGGGCTCAGATCTACTTGGCAGACGAGCCGCACAGGGCCAGAACGGTAAGCTCCTCTTACAAAGACAAAGGCATTCCCCAAACCCCAGATCTGGCTCTTGGCCAGGATTTGGAAGAGCCTGATCATAAGGACATGAGCTATTAACATATTTATTGGGCATCTGAACAGATAATTCTCAGCTGTGCCATGCTGCTTTGCAAACAGAAATTCATGCCTCACAATTCTGCCAATATGCGATTTCCTCAGACTGTGAAACATCCATACTGAATTAGGGCAAAGTATACTGCAATTTAATTTTTCAGAAACCATTTGAACACACAATGCATTACACCTTCTAAAGTCAAGTAATCATGGTATATCCTTTCATGTATCAACAACTGCTTGAAGGATAGGTAAAACCCAGCCTTCCTAACCTACTATTAGTTTGGTAGGTAAGCTATTCATCTCTCTCAGTATGCCAGCACAACAACAGCCCTGCTAGAATAAATGTCCATACACCAACAGATGCACCTTGGATGCTAAACCATCACCAGAAGAATACTGCGCCAATGCAGCTTGGAGAAGTTGTTCGGATGTCAGGATACTGCTCTGTAGGCAACAGGTGTGTCAAGGTTTCAACACCTTGCTGGCATTTCAGACACTGCTGGCATTACTGGGCAAAGCTGTGCCAGTATGGCACAGTGTGACCTGGACAGGCTTAGGCTATGACAGACATCACATCAGGGAACAGGTGTAACATCAGGAAAACAGAGGCAAAGTAAAAAAGCTCCATACTCTACTGTGGACACTATTATTCACTCCACCTGACACTTTTAACTTAAAAAGGGGAGGGGGGGCTCCTAAACATCATTCATACCACATCTAATTGCAATCTGTGTTTGTGCTTGTCTTATCACTGTAGAGAATCCTCTGCCACAATCATTTAATAGTTTACAAAGCAAGCCGTAAACCAATTTTTACTGATCATTAGTCATATTTGCCAGAAGTGTTAATTTTCCTCTTCAACGTCTAGTTCCACTACTGTTCTAGAGTTTACCTTTTCCCAGTAGAGGAGAGCCTCACAAAAAGCTTGTTAGTGATGGGCACAACCTTTTGGATAAACACTTGTTGATCATCACGCTCGCCAAATGGCCCTGTAATTGGAAAGTAAAGAGCTCTCTCAACATTACTAAATTCAAGGCAAAGCACTCCTACAATGTTTAATATTGGTAATAGGCAAAAAGCTCTATCAAATAGTTTCAGCTTTCCTCATGTATTCTCTAAAGCAGCAGTAGACAAATCTGTTTGGAGTAACAGTTAGTCACTGGAGTTAACCTGAATGGGAGTTGCTTGATAAGTGCAATTGTTTGATACATTGCGTGCACTGTCACTACCAAGTATGAACTTTCGTGACACAGTAAGGTGCAGAGTTTAAATGCACACTTTGTGTCTATTTTATTTATCACATTTGAGACAACCAAATAGAATGGATGCTTTTAAAAAAAAAATTAACACTTGGATTTGTGTTGGGAGGGACTTCTTTGCACGAGTTTCTACATTAAATGGAACTCATGTATGGTCTCATATAGAAGGAACTGCCAAGAGGCTAAATTATGGAGATGGTGAAACAAATACCTTTGAGCATACAGGACTTTTACAACTAGCTTCTCCAACCTGCCTCATAGTCTCCCCTTTTCTTCCTCCTTGACAAATTTTGTCTCACTAACCTTGCTAGGGCAGCTGTCACAATCCTTCTTCCCTGAAGGCACATTCTCAAAACCACCACTTCTTTTTATTGAGAATATGACCACACCAGTGTAGACTGCTTCATTAAGACCTTTATTGCGAACAGCTAATACTCCAACATTTGTTTAACTCTAGGCAAATGAGGAGGGTGGAGAACATTTTTTCCCCACTCTTATAATTTTGATTTGATGTTTTTATTCCAGTTTACTTGTAAAAAACAATCTCTCCCAAAGCATTTAAGAGTGGGTAAAAGGGCACTTTAGGGGTGTGAACTAAAGCTACACCACTAAGAAATGAATCCTTGGCTCAGCCTATGTCAGCTGCTTCTACTAGCTACATGACATGAAGCAACTCTGGTCACTTCCTATCCCTCTCTGGACTATTGATAAAGAAATGTCTAATTCAGTGGGTCAAAGAAGCTTGCAGTCATCCAGATCTTCTACAAGTTCACCTACCAATGTCATTCCCTGAAGAGTAACTGCCATGGCTCTCTGTCTCCTCCAAGGACAAAATTTTGAATGATGCCAAGGGAGTGGATCCTGGCTGTGTTGATATCATTCCTCTGAAGCGAGTCACTGTCCATGTCCGAACATGATTATTATCTGCACAAACTAGAAAGAAAGAATACAAGTGCTTACAAAAAAGATGAATTATACAATTCTAACATCCAACCACTAAATCTATTCATCGTTTTGTATATTGTTATTATCTGCTTCACACCTGAACAATCTACCTTCACTGCAACCCTCCAAAGCAAAAGAACCAATTTGGAAAAGTGCTTTAATACAAACCAGTTACAAAGGTTTGAACAAGGGATGATCTATGGGTCCCATGTACTTCCTGACAGTCTTTCAATGCAATCTATGCATGCTTACATAGAACAAAATCCCACCGGGTTCAACGGGAATTGATTCCAAGTGTGCAGAGACTACAGTTTCTTATTGGGACCTAGTAAAACCAAGCAAGAACAATTCTCACCCTTAAGTTTTGTACAGGAATGCCAGCTGTTTTGCACAGGTGTGCTCCCATATCTGCAGGGGATCTGTTTAACGGACTCCCCTGCAGATATGGGGGACGCCTGTCTCTGCACCCCCCCACCCCTGCATGCCTATTAACTTGTTTCATCCCAGCAAAGATGTCTTGCTTAACAAGGTCGCTATAAGCTTACAAGCTTATAGCGACATTCAGGCTGCCTCCTGGCGACCTCGATACTTGGGGAAAAAAACCTAGATCAAAGTTAACAGGAAGTGGAAGGGAGGCAACTTGAATGTTGCTATAAGCTTGTAAGCTTATAGTGACCATGGTAAGCAAGACATTTTTGCTGGCATAAAATCTTTTAAAAAAGTTTATGCCCCCTACCCCCCCCCCCCCCCGCATCTGCAGATAACGGAAACAGCAGATACAGCATTTACAGATACTAGGGCTTGTCTGCACTATTTTTTAGCAATATTATTTGTCTCAGTTTTGTGCTGTAGGAACACTTCACATGACCAAGATTAAGTCAGCTTTACCAACAAAATGAACGGAGTATAGAGCAAATACCCCTGAGAATGACCCCTGAACATGAAGCTACAATGAGTCTGTACCACACCTATCCACACTGACAGGTAGACTGAAAAAGGTTACCCAGTGACTGCCATTCATTTCTATGAAAAAGGTAGACGGGCTGGAAGCTGTGATAGGGAAAAGTCTGCCACCACCAGAACCAACATGTCAGTTTGGACTTCACTCTATCACTGTCACCTTTACTTTATCCTACAGTTTGGTTTCTACCACCACTTCCTCACAACAGAAATTCTGCAACAGAAATTCAGAATGACCAGGACATAACTGGGGAATTGGCTCATTTCTACTGTACACACTTTGTTCTGTCACTTTTTTTTGGGACCCGAGGAATAAGAAAGGACGACACACCACAACAAAGCTGAGAAAAAACACATCTACGTGAACAAAAATTACCTGACACCAAATGTTTCTCAGACAACATGATCTTTGTAACAGGACTTCGATGAACTGTGAAAGTCTGAAAGAGCTGAGGGCCTGACCCCACTGTTTCTGGGTGCTGCACAATCACACGCACTGCTCCAGAACTTGTGCCATATGCAATTTCAATCCAATTACCACTTACACCTACACAAGACAGAAAGAAAAGCTTTAAGTGCATGATCTGTCATTTTTCAAGCTGCACATAACTCATGTTCTTTATAAAAAAAGCAAAGCATGCAAGCTTCTAAACAATTACTTGCTAAATTTGCCTCTTATTACTCTGTAGTAATAAATTATTAGTTACAAGGTTTTCTCCCTTCACTCCAGATTACACTAACATTTGTGAGCGATGTTAGCAAGATCTGAACAGAAAATGAAAGCCTAGCAGAAGTGTGGGATTGTGCAGCAAATACCTTCTTGAAGAAAGGCTTTAGCATGCCTAAACTAAATCTTCCAGAGTCCAAGGGCAGGTTCATGTACATTACACAGCAACAAACCTGCATATGCCTTAAAGTATAAACTCAGCAAGGACCTGCATCCACCACTGGTGCTCTTCTGAGTGTACCTTTATGATATGATACATGCTTTCAAACACTATCTGTCACATTTCAATTTTATGTACACATAAAAATTTAACATGTAAAGAGGTCCATAAGTGATACCAAGGAAGCCTCAGGGGGGAAAAAAAAGGTATGCAGTAAACATGGTTTACGCTGCTTAACACAGGCAGCCATATTTCTCTTTAACAGCCCCCTCCCAAATCTTTTGATTACTTAGTTTCAATGATAAATTTGAACAAACCAAGAAACGTCAGTCATAATTAATTCCACTGCTATTTATTTTGCTTTGTCTGTATGTTTGGTGTTCACTGAGTTTATATAAATCTGTAAATTGTTCTATGCCAATAAAGATTCTTCTACTACTACTAGATAAATTTGAACCCCCATAATACATTTTATTGTTTATTACGCAAAGTTTATTTATTTCCCACTTTATCTCTCAAGTGGACACTCAAAGCTGTTTACAAAAAGTCAATGAAAACATAAAATACAATATAAAAATATAGAGTTGTAGCTTTGACAATGTCTGTTTATAGGCAAAGGACTTTTTGGTCAAATTGATCATAAAGAATCACAATACTAGAACTCTCCACTGGATAACATGGCCTTGCCTGCATAAGAAAGTGGAAAGTACAAAATTTAAAAGTGCATGAAATTGTTGCATTATGCATGCTCAAGCACAGATGTGCTGTTTGTGTGTAGACACAACACACAAATAAAGCTAGATGTATCTTGCGGCCTTTAAATTGTTTTATTAGAAGTCAATCTTGCGAATTTCATCTTTATAATTTCCTCCAGTTTATACAGCACATCACTAATTGCAAGAGAACAGATATACAACAAATCACTAAATTAGAACCACGCATGCTTCTAAATCTTAGGCACTTCACAGTAGGGCACAAAACTGCTTTCATGCAATATGAAACAGGATTCCACATTCCATTTTAAAAGGACACTAAGGGAAGATGATACAAACTCGTTTTGGGCGTGAGGTAAACACTAAGTGCTGTTATGGCATCGTTGGAGGGATCGTGGTAGAGTTCTGTCACCAGAAGATCATTATCCTTCATTCGTAATGGAAATTTTTGCATATCTAAAAGTATACAAATGAGAGGTAAATCACAAAGAGCAGAAATTCAGATCATAACGATGATTCCATTAAAAATTAGGTAAGACGAGAGTCAGTACCAGAATCTCAACATGGGTGGTGGAAGGAAAAGAAGAGGAGACCTGGTACAAAGCCCTGTGCTGGGCCCATGCTATTCCCTGGCAAGCATATGCACAGGGCCCCCACTCCCGGTCTCCAGGGAGAGATTTTAAAAAGAGCAGAAGGACTCTGTCCACTCCCGTTTTAACTCCCCTGGTGGCAAGCACAACTGGGAAGAAAAAAGGGAGTACTGGATGTTCCTCCTTCAGTACTACTGCAAAGGTGACAGTACAGAATCAAGAGTTTTTGCTGCTGCCCAGATGGTCATAGGACAGTTAAAATGGTGCCACAGTGGAAAGCATCCACTTTGTTGTCATTGTCACCTTATCCCTGGGTCCCAGGGGCCCAATTGGGAGGCTTACTGGGCAGCAGTCAGCAGTTGAGGTGATGGCAAATACTTCAGGGGTCAATTGGGTCATGAGTGGGGCCAGAAACAATTATTTCTGTCAGGAATGAATAAAATCACAAACAAAATGACAAAATAATATTGGAGTTTTAACGCATTTGTTCCAGGTCTTACCAATATAATATATGGAACCATTGTTGCAGCCCAGAAGTAAGAAAGATCCAGCAGTATCGTAACTAGTAATGGGAACAACATCTTGAACCTAGGATATATTAAATGCAAACATTAACATCTAGTCTTGCTTTTTCCATTTCTTAAAATCACTTCATGTCAGTAAAGCCAACACCATATGTAGTCTATGAATATACGTATGAAGTGTCAAACCAAACTTTTCCTTTAGTTTCAAGTGAAGATAATTTATCAGATTTAAATTAGACCATCTGAGAGACTGTTAATTAGACAACATATCCACTCTATTACATCCACTAAAATTGAGTGTTGGGAGAGTTAGAACAGACAAAAGAAAATATTTCTTTACTCAGCGTGTGGTTGGTCTGTGGAACTCCTTGCCACAGGATGTGGTGACAGCATCTGGCCTGGATGCCTTTAAAAGGGGATTGGACAAGTTTCTGGAAGAAAAATCCATTACAGGGTACAAGCCATGATGTGTATGTACAACCTCCTGATTTTAGAAATGGGTTATGTCAGAATGCCAGATGCAAGGGAGGGCACCAGGATGCAGGTCTCTTGTTGTCTGGTGTGCTCCCTCAGGGCATTTGGTGGGCCGCTGTGAGATACAGGAAGCTGGACTAGATGGGCCTATGGCCTGATCCAGTGGGGCTGTTCTTATGTTCTTATGCATTTGTGAAAGGATCCTGCTATCACATCCTGAAAGCAGCCTTTTCCCTAGCAATTTCCAGGACGTGGTTAACTTGATCTTGCCACACAGAGGTCATTTTACAGAACGGTTTAGCATATGAAGACTGAGACACTGTGGCCATTCTTCTGTCTCTAGAATGCTTGCCCTTAGAATTCAAGAGAAAAGATTTTAAGAATTGCAGCAAACATTCAGGTGTTTCGAACCCAAAGAATCAACATCTGGATGATCTCTATGATGGAAGTACCAACTAAAATGGTAGGGGAAATTACAGTCCCAAGAGTCATTATGAAAGTGGTATGATGAATACTTAATTGCCTACTACTATTACTTCATTCAGAAACAATAAAAATATTTATATCCATTTTTAAGGTCACGCAGAGAGCTCATTTTCCTGTCACCCACATACTCGTAATACATAAGCATTCAATATCTACAAAGAAAATGGATAAGTTGTAAAACTGGCTCCATTCATTGAATTTGTACTATTCTTACAAGTCAAAAGCACAAGTCTAACAGAATGAGACAGAGCATGGTTTTCAAAATAGCTATGACAGAAAATAGTATTCTAAAAATAAAGTACACATGAATGCCTCCTAATCTAACTGCCACTTTAGGTGCTAATTGTAAAAAAGGTTTCATGCACTGAACTCAACTAAACACAGCTGGATGCTAAGCAGCACAACACGGTTTTTAGCACTTGGTAAACCTGACTATGAAGAATTGTTATAACATCTAAGCATACAGCTGCGTTTAACGAAAACAATATTTTAAGATTTTTTAACACTGTTTGTTTTCCACAATATAACTGTAAACAGAAAAAAATCTTACATGACCAATATTTCAAAGCTTTGACCCTCCCCTCCCAATTATCTTTCATTTATTCTAATCTGTTAGAATTTTCTTGGTTAATATCAATAACTTTGAACATTGTATACAAACTCTCATTTGTCAGCTCTCTACATCTACCTAAACCAGTGTTTCTCAACCTGTGGGTCAGGACCCACTAGGTGGGTCGCGAGCCAGTTTCAGGTGGGATCCTATTCATTTCAATATTGTATGTGACTGCATTTGGGGAAATGTTACAGATCTGTACTTTGAACAGGTTACTATGTATATGCTTTTAACAATGATAGTAAATGGGACTTACTCCTGGGTAAGTGTGAGTAGGATTGTTAAAACTCTTCCTGCTTGATGATGTCACTTCATGACATCACTTCTGGTGGGTACTGACAATTCTCATTCTAAAAAGTGGGTCCCTGTGCTAGAAGTTTGAGAACCACTGACCTAAACTATTAAAAGATATGAAATTTCCAGAAGAACCCATGTCACCTAGTCTGCCCAAATCTTAGGAAGATAATGCCAAAAAGTACTTAAAATGAATAGCTGTAATACCACCTTAGGCGTAATTATATAAACTGTACAGACAAACAGTTTATGCAGGGAAGAACTGCAAAATAAGTGGTGACTTCCAGCACTCGGGTGACGGGGAAAACCAAGAATGGGCCTCATTAGGTGATTCAAGAATCAACAACTACAACAACCTGCATTGGTACTTTGCTCTTTTGTCAGTTCATATAACCAAGCAACATTTCTCCACACCCAAGCCTCTTATTAAAGTCCAGCTCTCCCTCCAGAAGACTTCAGCTGTCCTTCCAGGGAAAAGTGGAACTTAGTGCTTTCCCTAAGAGTGCAACAAGTATTCGAAGACACTCTACGTTTCCTCAAGATCAAAGGTCATTCAGTATGCTATTAAGCTTCGCAGGGGTGTTATCAATTCTGTTCTCAGTTGAATGTGTCTAGATCTTTGAATTCCTTACAAGATGGTAGGCCTTTTCCCTGCAGGCCAACAGCTCTTCTCACCATTTTCTAGTGGAGAAGTGCTTCTCCCCCTTTACCTTATTCTTCAAACTTACATCTCACCCTTTCTTCAAGGAACACAAGGCAGTGTGCATGACAACCTGTCTCCCATTTCCTTCACAATTCTGTGAGGCAGATTAGGCTAAGACAACAGTACTAAAAGTGCTGACCTCTGTGCACTGAAAATGGCTTCCCCGGTACAACCAAAACAAACCATTCCACAGGGGAATAACTAATCTTCCATCCTGATCTTCCCCAAACCATGCACCTCCCAGTTGCATCTGACCAGAATTCCAGGCACACAGTTGGCTAAAGCAATGCATCATGGGAGTGACTGGCCCACGCGTGGTTTGGGGGAAACTGGAACAAAATATTAGCAGTTCCCCTGCAGAACAGTTTGCCTTGGTCATGCAACAGAGGGGTAAGCATGTGAACAGATTTGGCCTTT
Source organism: Tiliqua scincoides (assembly GCF_035046505.1). Taxonomy (NCBI): domain Eukaryota; kingdom Metazoa; phylum Chordata; class Lepidosauria; order Squamata; family Scincidae; genus Tiliqua; species Tiliqua scincoides. The sequence continues at coordinate 254,090,622 of NC_089821.1, forward strand.
GAGCGGTGGTTTAACCTGCCCTGGGCTAAGAGATTATCATTGGCCCAAGATCAGTTTCATGGCTGAGTAGGGATTTGAATTTGGGTATTCCTGGTCTCAAACAGCCACAGTGATTCTTCATTTTCTGTTCAAATAGTAGAACTTTAAACTAGAACAAACAATCACTTCAGTCTGTTAAAAAGCACATTAGGTACTTTATAAACTAGGAATATCAAGAACTTTAAGCCAATTCAAGAAGGAATCTTGCATATAGGTGGAACCTCAGTATCCACTGAGATTTGAATCATGACTGATACCAAGGTCCACATTTAAATGCCTTGTAACAAGGAAAAAAGCACCAAAATCCAATTCCCCACCTTCATATTGCTAAATAATTATAATTTCATTCCATTAGATTCCATTATTCACCCCATCTAGTGGCTGAATGCAATACAATGTCTATACCAATTCACTCTGGGGTGACAACAGAGGAGCAAGAAACCTGGAAGTGTGTCTTTTTTCTCCCACTGATTTGGTATCCACAGGGGGTTCCAGCACAGAACCCCCAGTGGACAACAAGGCATGACCTGTATATAGCAAGTCATAAATGCATTAGGTCCCCACTGTGCATACAGTATAATATGTAATGCAGGGTATATACACATATGCCTTCTGTGACATCACATGCCTAATGCCACTGTCTAAGCTGCTGGATAATAACTTTAATGAACTTTTTAGGGGGTGGGCGAGAGGGATAAGTAGATGATGTTTAGCAGTACATTAAGACTGTGAACAGAACAGAAACAAAAGCAGACATTTTAGAATAACTAGTGTCTAACACAGGTTATGATTGTTCTTATGAATGTAAATTGTATCCTAGAAGTGTTCAAATTGGACTTTTAAAGAAGATTTTAGCTTTTCTGCCTCTCAAACATACTAGGTCAGCTTTCAATACATAACAAAGTTACTGTGTTATACCACTTGGCCTTCTGCATTCTCACAGTGTTACTCATTGGCATGACTGTCACTTACGGGTAAAATCAGAATTTATTCAACCAGTGCTGTGACAGCCACAGGAGTCAGCCTTGGGTCACTTCTGCCTCTCGAGATTTGCAAGGCAGCCTCTTGGATTTCATTACAGTGTCTTTACATTGTGCCACAGAGACATTCATCTGGCTGTGTTACAAGGTTTGTTTCTTGCATGAATGCCCAGCTCTTCCCTCAGTCTTGTCTCGAATCCAAGAATCTCTATTCCCGTTGTCAGAATGCATAATATATAAAAATCACAAGACATTTGAGAATAGAAATATAAAACAAATATCTCTGAGGCACAATGCATAGTGATATCAGTTGAAGTGCTTTCAACTAGATCACAGCATTTCCAGATTCCAATGAATCAACATTAAAAAGCCCCACTCCTGTCTCAATGTTGGAAAGAATTAAGCTGACATGCAAACAACTGCAGTCAAGTTTAAGACCTTCAACCAACCAATAAATTTAAGTTTAAGAAATAACCAAGGCATTAACCATTTAAAAAGTACACCATTTTTATTTCATATTATTTTAAAATTTTTTACTAAAAATGTAAATCCCAGAACGTTTCTGAATTTATGACCTAGGAACTGATCTCCTTTTTGAATCTTTAAATAAACTTGCTGCTATAAACATTTCTGTTTAACGTACCTGCCAGTGTTGAGTCACAGCATTCCATACTCCCACTTTCCCTGTATGACTAGTAGCCACCAACTGGTTACCAATGAAGAAGAGAGAATCTACAGGAACTCCAAGACTGAATATTCCTAATTAAAAAAAAGATCTTTTAAAACTAGTTTCTAGAGTAGATGTGATAAAATGAAAATATATTTCAGACTACAAAAAGGTTTATGTGCTTTCAATATAGCTCTTGAGAAAATATCAGAAATTATCAATACATTCTTCTGCTCTAACAATTCCCAAACTAATCGTAGATTGGAGCGTTGTCAAGCCCTGACAACAAACATTGCTCAAATGAGTGTAGAGTCCCCAAAGTTGTTGTTAGCTTCTTGGAAACTGCAACTTTAAATGAAATGACTTATAACAAAACCAATTTTACCACAGGCTAATTGATATGTACATGCATTTTTAAGGGTCCCTGCACAACACCCTATGGGCCCAGCTCAGCAGCCACTTCTACTCCCAGAAGAGTCAACTGGAGGCTGCTGGATCACAAGGCCTGCTGGGGCACTCCCTTCCCAGCTTGCAATGATGATGACGACATGTGCACCAAGGCCTGGCATCCCCAGATGACACTGGCAGAGTAGGACATGCAGTCCTGCCTAGTTCTCAAGTTGCAGAACCCCATTGAGCAAGGCACACTTGGCAACACTCCCATTCCACAGGAACAGGAAATGGGTGGGACACAGAAGTGGGAGGTGGACAGGAGCAGGACCCATCTTTGAAACCACAACTACTGGAAAGTGTCTCATCAACATTATAACAAAACACCATTTAGTGAGGACTTCCTGTATTTAAAATAGCCAATGCAAGATTCATTGACCCATCTCTGAACTATTCTTTAACCACCCTAGCAGGCAAGTTGAAGAGCAAACATGTTAAACCTTCTTACATGTATTCAGCTAATTGATCTTGATGCCTGTGCAATTGAGTATGAACATTTCTGGAAAAAAAGTTGTCCCTTTTTCATATATAGGTGTGTTTCCTTGTATCTGCAGGGGACCTGTTCCATGTCAATGTTGTTTAGAAGTTTACCATAGCTGCCTGCAGCCTGCCTGCATGTCATGCTATAAGCTTGCATGCTTATACTGATTTATTTTACTATGTAAACTGCTTTATGAACTACTCCTGCTGAAAAGAGGCATATAAATATTCTTAACAAAAGGAAGAAACATTTTGCCACAGTAAGCCTCTAAACTCTTTTCATAGCATGAGCCACATAGCATTCATGATGCCTTCAGAGAGCCGGAAGTGATGTCAACAGGCAGGAAAGGATGTCATTAAACAGGCCATAACCAAAAATAAGCACTTTTTCTACTTAGGAACTCATTAGCAGCAAATGACAAAGAGAAAATATATGAATCTTGATCATATTTCAAGACACGGGACAGCCCAATTTTCATGCGGGCTGCCCTTTCAGCAGTAACGCTTCAGCACTGCTCAGCGGCTGAGAACCTGAGAGCCAGATAAAAAGCTTATGTGGGCCGCATCCGGCCCCCAGGTCTTAGGTTTGACACCCCTGCTCTAAGCAATGTTAATGGGTGGGGGGGGGATCAGATCTGCATACCACTGAATTCGCAGATATGGGGAATGCCTGTGGTCACAGTAAGTGCTTTGTGCTCATTACGCCCAATGGATGCTGCTGATTTCACTTTGCACTTCTAACTGCAAAACTGTTCGACTGTTGATTAGTTGGTCGATTCAACTAAAAGGTCCTCTCTTCTGGGAGTTTTAGCAGCAACATGTACCAGACAAGACACTATAAACTAATTCATGTACACTTTGTTGCAAATTCTTTCCACCTATAAAGGTCAGTAAATTATCTATGAATTGTAGTCAGGTTTGCGGCATAAACTGTCAAGGTTCATTAGCTGATTACTTACATTAGTATGAACACAGACTATAGTAGAGAGTTGCAATACATCTGGACTGGAGAGATCTTACACCTAAATTATTTTCACAGGGATAACTTGACAGAATCCTTGCTAGCCAACTCAAACAGATCAGAGGTAATAAGTTCACAGCATAGGAGAGGGCAGAAGTATTCTACCAAGGGATCTCCATAGTATATTGTTATTATTAAGACCACTTAAGAATTAATCTTGCAGTGGAGAGTCATTCAATTAAAAATACTTTTGTATCAAAAGTTCAACATAAACCTTTTGAAGATGCTTGAAATTTCAACACTAACATTTTTGACAGCAAGCTGTGACACCGGGAGCGGGGAGAAACCATTTTAAATTGGAGGGCAATGACCCGCTAGATTTTCTGGAAACAGCCAAGTGACTTGGTGCATAAAGTGACTTAATTATAATGCCAAATAATTTTTCAGGGCACATGATAATCTCCGATGCCAACTATATTTAACAGCAGGGTGCATAAAAGTAGGCAATAATAAAAAGCAGAGAAACAACTAGAATTGATTACTCTGGAGAAGGACGAGGTTCAGGGAAATCAAGGAAGACAGCATGAATAGTCTGAAGGAATTTAAAGTGTCACTCCTGCTTAGGCTCAACAATCCTGACGGCCGTCCACAGGGAAGAGGATGGTATAAGTAATGACAGGTTCTTGTCTTAAGGGGCCCTCTCAGTAAAATATTGCTTATAGCAGCAATCCAGTAGTGGTATCTTATGTAAGTAATATTGAAGGGAAAACAGCCTCTGGGAGAGCTCGATCATAGAGATGCCAGCCCCTGAAATTTTCCATGGATGGTGTTGTCAGGTTCTGAAGAGTGTTTGTAACAACAAATTGTTTCTTTTGCAGGACATGAACAAAGCACTACCTCTCTATCCCAAGGCAGAGCTGCTAACGTTAACCTTTGCAAGAAAAATGGGCTCGTGAAGGCCTCTGAAAGAGAAAAGAATCTGGCTGGTTTACCAATCATGGTAAAATGGACGGAATCATCGTTTGGGATACCATTAATTTTAATACATTCATAATTTTATAAAAATGCAACATACATAATAACTATTGTCCTAAACAAAACCCTGCTTACTCAATTGCGGTTGATTTTGGTTTTAATAGTTTCAGGAATTTTTAACTAATCAGTTATCACTTTAAAAACATTGAGTTTCATTTTTAACATTTCAATTAATGACGTGCAGAGAAATCCTGATTTTGGCTACTAGGAAGTAGAACTCACTATGTAAATTGTGGCTTGTTCCCAGGTAAGTGTGCATAGGATTGTGCTGTCAGACTATTAAGTTCCAAATATTAAGGATTTGCAAAGCATAAGGAAACAGATTTCCAGTTTAGTAGTTACTGGATCACTTACTGGCGGATTGACATCTGTTGTATTGAAGAGTGGGATGTAACATCAGGAACCAAGCTGAGATATAATTTTCTTACTATGCACTCTTTCCATGAGTAAAATCAGCACCCATTTAATTAATATGCAAACTTATTAGTGATGCCATTCTCGAACCAAAGTCCTGTATGTACATGGAGTTTCTAGCTGCTTCTTTGACAGGAAATACTTCTATTCTCTTCTGCTCTATTCTGATTTGCAGATAAAACCAAGATCATTCAGTTGAAAGAATTCTTCGATCTGACGGTTAGGGAGTACCTACACTGTCTGTTCCACATTCAAACACATTTTTACTACAAGTGATATGAATGACATACATAATGTCAGAAAGAGTGCAGAACTCTTATTTAGGTGTTTTTAGAACATGCTCGTTTAATACTGAAACCTAATTTATGCTTGCAAATTTTTGGAATAATTATGAATGTTTCCTGAGTGATCCCGCAGTTGGATGGAACGTAAGTGCAAGTGTCAAACAGGAGCTAAAGAAGTCAGGCTAATCAGATAGGTTAAGAGCGGAACAGATAAGAGCATAGGGGGCTTCAGTTGGTGCAGACAGCTGTGGCTTGGCTGTGCTGGAGGGAGATACGCCAGAAGAATTTCCTAAACTAACAAAGAAGGTGAGGGGAAGGTGGGCACACCGTCTGTCCATTCACCTAGTTTTGGGGGAGCAGCTCCACTAGCAATGGGAAGGGAAGAGCAAGCAACAGCTGCCTTGACCAAGGAAGAGGAAGCTGGAAAGGGAACTAAGCAGTAACATCTAGAGAAGGGGAGGAGCCTTTGCCCTCCTAGCAAGTTAGAGCAGAAAGTCTAGGGAAGGTGTTGCTTTTAACCAGCCAGCAGAGCACACTTCATTCGCAACTATGCAAGCAATTGTGGAGTGGACTGGGCAGCAGCAGGACTGAAGAGAATTGAGCCCTACCTTCGGTGCTCTGAGTTGCACTCTTCTTTATTGCTCAAGTGAACCTTGGGCCTCTGCTCCTCTATATTTACCTTATGCATAAGGAACCTTGCACAAGAAGGCATCATTTGCAATGCATGCAAATTTTTGTTTTGTGAGACAGGCTGGCTGGCACAAGCCTTTGCGTGCAAGGGTGCCTATGATGCTTTGTCAGGGGCTGCATTCCGTTTGCTGGTCTTGTGCACGACACTTTTGCATGTTTTGTTGCACACCCTGTATGTGATGTGCTGTTTATGCTGGCCAGTGTGCAGGCAGGCCCCTTTCTTCCTACATTGAGTCAAAGGAAGAATAGCACTGATGCAATTCCCTAACATGTACCATTTACATACATTCTTATGACAGAACTATTCTTAATTTATATGTTCTTGAGATATATGCTACTTTTCAAAAACATACCCCTTGGAAAAAGTGAAAGGTGCCTGCACAGGAAAACAGAAGGCATGTAGCAGAAAGTAATCCATTCATTCCAGCTCTCTATTCCAACTGGCACAAATGTCTCTCTAACAGAAAACAGGGCCCAGTAGCTCCAAGTATCCAGGTTTTTTCCAAACTCCCAGCATGGATGGATCATCGTTTGTTTTAAAAAAAACAGGCTATTCCTTCTATCACTGAAAATATCTAAACTGAGAGGTGTGGGTTTTTTTGTTTTGAAAAACTCATAAATGTTGCACTCTCTCTCTGTACTGTCATGGTGCAGTAGCTAGAAGCCTCCTGAAAGGTTTCTACTTAACTGTTCTGAACCATAGACTTAAAAATCTTCTATTATACTTCAGAACAGTGTGAATATTCAGTTGACTTAATTAAAGTCAACCACGTCCACCAAAATATTGATTCCCTCAGGGCTTTAATTACTTGAGGGCAGTGGACAAATTCACTCTTCCAAGTATCTCTTTAAACATACAACTAATTTTAGAGAAAATTATGCATCAAGACACTACATCTACGCTACTGAGTAATTTAAATCTACAGTGACAGCCCTTCATAGCTGGGGGAAACAGTGTGTCATTCTCATTATACCATTACTTAAATGCCTCTTTTGAAACTCAAGAGATTCCTTGTACCATACTCTCCACCCCTTTGGAGGCCACGGCTGATGCTTGGCAGTATGTATTTTAATAAGCAAGACAAGCTATCAGTTAGAGTCTGGAGTGAAGTATTAGGCTTGTTCATATTTATACAACTTCTGGTAATGTGAAGCCTTTGGCTCTGGAACTGTCTGATGCCCAATGCTAGCTATCTCTGCTAATTTCTGCTCAAAACATTATTTGTGACAAAGAATTGCCCTTTTTTTTTTTAAGGTTGTCAAGAGGAGACCTTGGGAAACATAGCTTTTAATAAGAACAAGACAAGCTGGCAGTGATTCCAAACAGTCATCTCTCATTCCCACATTCAGGTTCACCATATAGAGCTGAAGTCAGTCAAACAGAACTCCTTTCTACTCATTATCTCAACAGTGTTTCCATAAGTATTCACTAAATGACATATACCATCATCAACCCATTAAGGTAGCTACGTCTTGTAGAGCTTATCTTTTTTCTTATTAGGAAACTCTCCTGCCATAAGAGACAGGTAAGGAATCAACCACATGAAGAATCAAATTTAGGTTTCATTTACTGAGGGCAAATTTTTAAACAAGCAGCTGTACCATAATTATGACAACAGAACTGACGTGCAAGCTACAGAAATGGAAATTTATATTCACCTATTTCACTACCACTGCCACCATCCTGAATGCTCCATAGGATGATACTGCTCTCAGAGGCAACAGCAACCATTTTATCTTTGTCTCCATGTGGACCACCAACAACTTTGGCATTCAGAGCCACACGTTCAATAGTCCAGTCCAAGTATGGACTTGTGAACACCTGTTGCCATCCAGAGGATTCTTTGATTCTGAGGAAAATAAATGTACACATGAAACCAGTTTCTAGAAATAAGCATTCCAAAATATACTCAAAATTCAGAACAAACCATAATAACCCCAACTCTAGGGAGCAGATGAGATCCAAGCTCTTACAGTACAACCCATTGTTTGCAGAAGCTCCATTAGTGCATGCAGGGAATCAATTTTTGCTGATCTCCTTCCCTCTGCAGTTCTGTGCCTCCTAAATCTGCCCCTTGAGCAAATGAAAAAAGCCTTTAGGATACAACCTTCTACATCGTAAAAGACGATAGAAATAAGACCTTCTGGGAAATTTCTTATTTCTATCTTATCTGAAGTCTTTTGGAGGGAAAATGGTCATAAGAGCGAGATCATCATGCCTGATCCATGGAAAGTGGCATGCTTTGAATATTTATTAGTTATAAAGTTTTCCAGTCATGGAACGTATTTCCAATTAAACACAATTTTAACACTTTTCAGTAACCTAGGATAAGCTGTCCTACGAAACTCTGTCCTGTGAAACAAGTTAGAAATATATTAAAAAGTAAAAGGAAACAATAGAAAGTTTTACCTGTAACAAACTACAAAATGGGCATATGCAGCTACAATCCAATTGTGATGGCCAGCTACTATCAAAACTTTTCGTGGATCCATGGGAAACCCTAAAAACAACAAACATACACACAGTAAGTCTCAATAAAGTTATTGATGGTCACAGGTACTGACGGTCCAAGTACCAAGCTTGTGGAGGCAAGATCTACCTCCCATCTTACCCAAAGGGTGCACATTCCTTCTCCTTTGAGCTCCGGCAACAGAAAAAGGGACAAAATTGCCTTGCATACCCAGGAAGGAGTTCCAGAAGATAGGATCAAATTTTGGATTTCTCCCCCTGGTGGGACAGAGCTTGAGAAGCACTGCCTTTCTCAAGTATGCTCCTGTGGATTTGGGGGAAGTGCTGTTTTTGTTATTGATAACAATAACATTCCATTTTATCATGTTACATTTTTTCCATATGGTATTATCCATTTCGGGTGTACTTGCAATGGCTTTGGAAAGAGCTAGAATTTTCCTTCAAAATTCATGTAATTGCACTAGTAATCCAGATTTTCACAATAAAGGCAACTTTCAGGAACAAACTGGTATGGATAATGAGGGAAGAGTGTAGCTAGTTGCATGCTGTGACCAGCAGTTGGGCTCACTAAAAACCAATTTTCCATTTCCTCCTAACTCATTAGAGCAGGGGTGCTCAAACCCTGGACTGCGGGCCAAACACAGCCCAGGAGGAACCATGGCCCTCAGTGACTCTCCAGACCATGGCAGACTTAAGACCGGTCTTGCCACTCTGCAGCAAGTGCCAAAGCCAGACATGCAAGGTCTAGGCTTGCAGAGCTCTGCAGAGTGTTCTTCAGTGTTCTGTTAGTGGAAGGAGTGTTCCCGTGCAAACAGCCCAAGTAAGGGATCCTCACAAAATTCCCACCCCATGAAAGCCTGCCTTGTTTGCTGTGACAAGTCACAAAGCCTGCAATGCCTTCTTTGTACCATTGGGGTGGGCACTTGAAGAAGATCCATAACTTGGGCCAAGAGGGCAGTGTTTACAGTGAAACCAGATGGAATGGCTTAGCAGCAGAGCTAGCACATAACTTCTACCTCCAAGAAAAAAGGGAGGGGTATACATGCTCTTTTCTCCCCTCCAGCAGGTAAAAACTTACTCCCCACTTCTGCATGGAGGACCAGGACTCCCTCCCCATTCCTGCACATAGGAGCATTTTCTTTTCTCTCTTTTTCTTCCCACCCCCACTACTTTCTCCCTCTCTGAGTCCTGGTTTTTAGATCCAACTTTTGCAATTCTTGTTCTTCTCTTTGCCTTCTTTTTTCATTTCTGTGGTTTAGTGAAGGGATGGTGAGAAAGTGAAGTGGGCAGGGGGTGAACAGGAAGCTTCTGTGTGTGGAATGGAAAAGGGAATGAAGCCTTTTGTGTGACATTGCTTCTTTAACATTTTCGGGAGGGGGGTATGGAAACCTTTGTAATTCCCGAGGAAGAGGGAAAAATAGACCTGCTAAGAATCTTTTCTTCTCCCCACTCCTCCAGGGGAAAATAAAGGAACTCCCATTCTTCCAGGCATCTCAAAGCCAAGTAGGAGAAACTTGTTTCATTCCCCCCATCCCCACAAGACTGTTTTCAGTATTTACTGGATAGGTTCTGATCCATTTTGTTGATGGACTGATGGGGTGGAAGTAATTTTCCCTAAATGCCCCCTCCCATCTAAAATAGTTCAGTTTTTTATTGCAGCAGCCTTTCTGAGAATTGGTAGCAAGAAGCTGTGGCAAACCAAGGATAGCAATTTCTGCTCATTTGGTTAATAGTTGATCAAGGAGTGTATGGGCTGGCTTAGCAGTCCTTCACAGGTGCATGAATATGAATGGCTGCTTTAGTTTGAAATCACACGTGAAGAAACAAATGATCTTTATTTCAGCTTTAAAAGATTAGGAGTTCGCTGGGGGCCACAGTTTTGTGCACTCTTTTTTTTTTTTTTTTTGCCATTTCAGTAGCAGTCTGCTTGGCTTATCTCTGAAAGAAGATTGGAGTTTTTTTTCAGTTCAGTAATTCTGCATGGGTCACTTTTCCTTAGGAATTTGTTTTTCTGAGGAAACTTTAATGCTCTCTGGTGGAGGTGGGAAAAATATTTCTATTGGGGAGAAACTGGCAAAGTGATCTGTGCTGTGCTGCCTCTCAAATTTATTTTTAGGGAATTTATTTTTCAGGGGAAAATTTATTAATGTTGCCTGGTGGAGTTCTAATACATTTATTTAAGTTTATTCATTTTTCCAACCCTCAACACCGTGCCAAATATATGATGCTGCCCTAGTGGCAAAATGTTTGGGCACCCTTTCATTACAGCATTGAGAATACTCAAATTCAGAGGGGGGAAGAATGCAGAAACCATAGTTTACACTTCAGTGTAGAAAAATTCTGCCTAAAATACAGTAAACAGCATTGAAATGTGTTAATATTTGTTCCACCTCCACTTGCAGTTTTGAATGCTTTGGGGAAAAAAATGTTTCATATGCTTCCTTGCAAAGACTGGGAGTGCAGATGGCTTACCACAACCAAACTGTTTTTCATTATATTAAGAAATAGTTAACAGAAGGAGAATTACTAGTACTACTACTGCATGTAAACATATATGGGAGCCCCATATCCGCTGACCCTGCATCTGCAGTTTCAGTTAACTGCAGATTGGGGTTGTGCCCCCCACGAGCCACCCACATGCTTCCACTCACCCCTGGAGGGTTTTCGAGGCCCAGCAGAGACCTCACACATCTGCCCGCAGCCTCTACCAGACTCATTTCCACTTTTTCCTGAAAAACCAGAAGTGACAGTTTTTCACCTCCTACAGGCATTCTGAGCCCAGCAGAGGATGAGGGCATATGCGCATGGACTCTGCTGGGCTTAGACATCCCTCTGGAGTTGAGGGGAACAGAGCTCTGGAGAGTGGGGGGAGATGTCCCCATATATGCAGATTCATGTACCCATGGGAGGTCCCAAAACAGAAACCCTGCGGATATAGGGGCATGCCTGCACATGGTTCCAATACGAACTGTTTCTGCTGCAAAGAAACCCAAGTTGCAACTATCAAACATTTCATGCAATTTGGACATTTCTTTCTCTTGACACAATACTTAACCAAGTTGCAACCCAAATGTACTTGCAGCTTGTGTATAAAGCCTTCATTAGAGTTGGCTCGAAGACTGTATGCAAAAGGATACAATCTTCAAGCCAAATCTAGAAAAAAATAATGGTTTTCAAAGATGGAATTCAGATATCAATGTGAGAGTCAGTTTAGAATTTTTAGAAGTATCTTATGGCTGCATCTAAAATCACAAACGTACCCCCCCCCAAATGAAAATGACTTTCCTTACCTAGCCTGACCGTATCTTCTCGAGTATCTGCAAGTGAAGGCTGTACACCCCCTGCTCGGACCTCACCTTCAGGGCAGTTCTGAGGTGTTCCAACATCAGAAGATGCCCCAGGAGAAGTGCTAATCTTACGACTTGGAATACCTAAGAGAAAGAGGAGTTTCTTTGAGCTGAGACAAAGGCTGCTGTGTCTTCAATGGCTGTTAAAATACATACATGTATTGTTCAAAATATTAATAGCCATTCTTTACAATGTTAGTGTACAATAGAATCTTTTCCTGTTCATCTTCATCTTATACGACATAACAAGTTCAATGGGAAATGTCAACCATGCTCTAAAGCAGCGATTTTTAACCTTTTTCATCTCGTGGCACACTGACAAGGAATCAAAATTGTCAAGGCACACTATTAGGTTTTTGACAATTGACAAGGCACACCATGCTGCGAGTGGGGGGTTCACATCCCCACTGACCCTACTAATAAATTATCTTCCCCCAAAGTCTTGTGGCACACCTGTGGACCATTTGCAGCACACTAGTGTGCCACGGCACAGTAGTTGAAAATGGCTGCTCTAAAGGTCAGAAACCACTGATCTAAAAAAATAAGCTCTCTCAGTAGTCCATGAGCAATAAATTGCAGCCTTGTAATTTTTAAGTATTCACATGGTTGTACTCAAGAGACTGCAACCCTATACAGGTATGCGTTGCTTAACAACAGAGATATTAAAACCCAGTTGATAAGTGAATCCTTACCTTTGTGTTGGTGATGGAGGCCCCAAAGCCCTCTTCCAGGGTCAAACCGGCTCTAATTCAGGCTCAAGTGGCCTCCACAGGGTTCAGAATGGCCCACAGAAGCCTCTGAAGACTACTTTTGATCTTTGGAAAGTCACTTCCAGTTTGCTTCCAAAAACTGGAAGTAGCTTTCAGAGGCTTCTATGGGCCATATCAAGGCCCACAGAGACCACCAGAGCCTGGATCAGAGCGAGTACAACTTCGGAACAGGCCTCTGGGGCCTTCACCACCAGCACAAAGGAAACCAGTTAGTAAACAAGCGGAAGCTAATAAAACAGACCATCATATACGTGGTTCATCATTGGTCAGAACATCGCTAAGTGATGTACAGTTCTACACTCTTACCTGGGAGTAAGCCCCACTGAACTCAGTGGGATTCACTTCTAAGTAAGCATGCACAGAATTGTGTTTTTAATGGGTCATTGCATTTTCCAGTGCAGACCCACAACAGCTCTTCCAGCTACTGTGCAGGTCTTCTAATACAAGATGAAGACACCTCACATGCAGCTTCAAGGCAAAACAGTAAGGCAGACGAATGATTTATTTCCAAGGTTGATAAACTAACTGCCTCCAATCCAAGCTCTGAAATATTTCAACCATGCTACATTATATCCACACCTGAAAGAATCAACTGCTTGTAATCTCAGTTTCTGCACCAAACCTAATCCCAGGAAGTCTACAATAAAGTGTAGTATTTCAAAGGTTGAGGGAACTGGGTATGTTTAGCCTGGAGAAGAGAAGGCTGAGAGGATTTCTGATGGTACTCTTCAAATATATGAAGGACTGTCATATGGAAAAAGGAACAATTTTTTTCTCAAATGCCTCCCAGAGTATAACTAGGTACAAACTGCAAGAGAGGAGATACTAGATGGACAACAGTAAGAAATTCTTGATGGTAAGGAGGTGGTAGATTCTCCCTTGCTACAGATCTTCAAGCAGAGGCTCAACAGGCACCTGCTGAGATGTACTAGGAGGATTTCCTGCTACAGGCAGGGGGATGGACTAGATAACCTTGTTGATCCCTTCCAGTTTTAGGATTCTGAGATTTTCAAAAGACAAAGAATTCTGGGGTACAGCATTTAAATAACAAACCCAATAAGGTCTTGCAGTGAACACTTTATAGAGGATACCTGTGCCGGTCATATCACAATTGTGAAATCTCCTAGGAATGCAGTTCCCAAACTGTGCACCCTGACACCACAGGTCACCACAACAAACCCAAAGGGGCACCGCAGGAAAGTTGAAAGGTACTGTGGGACATTTAAAGGGAAATATGGCAAAGGGCACCACGACAACATTGCAACTGGCCTTCAGGTGCGGTGAAAAGAGAAAAATTGGGAACCACTGTCCTAAGGTCATTACAATTAGAAGAACATAATTGACTGGCTGGTTCAAAGTACAGCAGTCCAATTAGCCACAAAAAGCTGAAAAGTCTCACATATCTGTTTAATATGAGCTTTTCAAGAGTTTCTTCTTGAAGTTGCTGATACACAAGTGGATACACATACTTGGAGGGGGCAGATATCCATGAAAGAGGACACTGCCACAAGATGAACGCTCTAGCTCCTCACATAGCAGCAATCTTCTTACTGAAAGAAAAACAGGTTTGAAAAATGTTACATTTGACAGACAAATTGCAAAACACCAACATGTACAGAAAACTCAGATGTGTCTAAGATACAACTATGTATGTTCTGCTGGTTCACTAAATTCAAATATATATACACTTACCTAAAGGTGTGATTCCATAAAATTCTGCTTCATGTCTGAGTACATTAATGCTTACACCCCTGAAACAAACGAACAAAAACAAACAGGTATCAAATAGGAATACTTTTTGAACATGACATGAAATATTTCTTAGAACAAAAATTAAATTTCTAAAATCACACTTGTTTCTTGAATGAAGTTTCATGTTCACGCCAACAAAATAATTTGACCAGAGCGCTGAAAATGTGCTATTGAGAAGCAGAAGTCTCTACACAAATACAATTCTTTCATATTTCTTATAATGAAAGAATCGGGAATCTGGTGCACTGAACCTCTGTTCTTTGCAAAAAAAGTTTAACCTTTGCTCCTACAAGCAGTTCAAATCAAAAAAATAAGAAAATATTATACGGTGTACATGACAGAATACACTGACTAAGATTTCAGTTCAATGTACAAAGAACTGGGTTCACAGTCAATGGTTTGGATGACTCTTACAGTATCTCAAAGTCATTTTGGGATTCGGCTTGGGGACTGGATTCCTGAACTGGATTAGAAAAAAACTGCCCTACACAGCACGAGCTACAGCTTTTGTGGAGATCTCAAAAGTCAAATGGAATGTAGTCTAAGACCTGACAGTGAACTGAGGGTAATCCATGGGTCCATCTAGAACTTCCACAGAAATCTATCTCAACATGGAAAGTGGATTATTTTGCAACATTCAGGTGTTAGGCCCTTCCCAAAGTACATATATAGTATATTGAGATTGATTTTTAAAGAGATCTACAGTAATGTTTTATAGTGATTTTTAACTATAAAAACAAAACACTTTCAGATGTGTTTTCAAGAGAACACTGATATTAAAGTAAAATTTCTTACCGCAAGTCTAGCTCCTTTGTTCTAAGAAAATTTAAAATAGGTGCAAATGCAGCAGGATCTCTATCAATAAATATCTGTAATGAAATGATACCTTATTAGTTCTCCGTAAGTATTTTAGCACACAAGTGCAATTTTGCCCATTATTCACTTAAGTACCATTGATTTCAATATACTGTATCATATACTACAATATCATATATACAATATGATTTAAGCATATACTGTACTTAATTCTACTATTATAATAAATGGAATCCAAAACAGTTTAAATTGGCCTTGTTTGACCTTATAGGTATACAAAAAATAATCCAATACAAAAAGAACCTAGCCTTTAAAAAAGCACAATTCCTAACTCTGCAAGCCATCATACAGCAGCAGCATTTACTACAACCTTAATGGGGCTGCTAAAGTAATACTTCGACCTCAGGATTCCATCCAGGGCAAAACAGTGCTATCTAGAAATGAAACTAAAGTTAAACATTACATGCTTAGACATATCTAATTGAACACCATTGCTCTGGGAAATTCTCCTCCAGCTCAGAAGTAAAACAGGATTCTGCATGTTTGCAGTTACCTCATTTACTCTCATTAATTGCGGCAAACTGTGAAGGTAGACCACCCAAAACAAGAAGCCTGCCCTTTCATAAGCAACATCTCAAATTTAGCTCAATTATCTTGATTTTTCTTGTGAATGTTTATATGGTTGAAAAGCCCATCTAGATTTAAATCCTTCTTTTGTTCCTGGATGAGTGGTTGGGGGAGAGATAGATATAAGATGGATACAAGAAACTTTTACTGGAATGTTTAAAATCCAAGCAGTATAAAACAAAAGATTGAATGGAGGTATACATGAATCAAACAGTTCACCTCCAACCATGACCAAGCAGGCCTTGCTGCCATGTATCAACCATAGAAATACATCTCTTAATTATCATATTTATATATTTGGCCACCACCCCAGAAACATCTTCATTTACCCCACTATGTACACAATTTTATTCTGGTCATTCCGACCCCAGAGAGTGACCAACATTGGTGATAAGTAACTTATACGAAGATCCCGATATATTGGGCAATATAATAATATATGAGCGAGTGTTTCTATATTACCCAGCCTGCATGGGCAAACTCTGTCTGCTGCTGGAATACCTCTATATCTTCCAAATAACTGCTCGGATGGAATGACATTACATCTCGCTAGGGTAAATGCCCTTCGTTCTTGGAGGCTTTCCAAGAAGTCCAAATACATAGGCTTCCTTCCGGGTAGAAAAGAAAGAAAAGTAATGAAGAGCAGAGTTTGAAGGCATTGCTATAAAGGTCCTGCTGCTTGAAGTCAAGGAGCCTTTGTTTCAAGGCTGTATAGGCCTGTCCTGAGGGTAATGCGCCTAATAAGTTTGAGGAGAGCCCCATAGAGCAGATTTTCTTATTCAATAGAGTTAAGCCTGAGAAAAGTGAGGAATCGGTTAAGAGACCCCATATCAGGTTAGCTTGATCTGACTGGTGATGCACTCTAAGCCAATATCTAAAAGTTCTAAGCCATGCCAGGGTTTTCAATCTGTGCTGTCCCAATTCCAAACAAAGAGTTGTATAGGCTACACAGCCCCTAGGATCTCGCGTAAAAACATCGCCTGCACTCTCTCGATTGTGCAATCAAGCGCTGATAACCAAACTGGAATGCCATATAAGAGCTGGGAGACAGTTTTTGCATTAATGGCCAGCAGTGCAGCTGGGATGTAAGAGTTACCCCTGGTCAAATGGAAGCGCAAGATCGCTTGGGCTGTAACCTTGGGCTAAATTCACTGCCATTTTGCAATGCATTGCCCAAGAATGCTTATGATGGAAATAAATCCCTAAATATCTGAACTCTTACCTGTTCAATAACCTTCCCTTCAAAAGACCAATTGCGAACCTTCCAAGATTTGCCAAATACAACTATCTTAGATTTGTCAAAATTTAGGGGTAGCTCATTTTTCTTAAGATAGTCAATACAGCAAGTTATCAAACATCTCAGACCTACCTTCGAAGCTGACAGTAAAATCATATCGTCAGCATATAAGAGAAGCAGTATATGTTTGGAGTCTATTTTGGGGCTGTGGACATGGATCTCTTTAAGGTGTTTACTGAGGTAGTTTATAAATAAGTTAAACAAGGTTGGAGCCAGAATGCAACCCTGTTTCACCCCCTTATTAACAGGAATTGGCTCTGAAAGGTCGCCTCTGAGGGAGACTCTGACCTGGCAACTATTATCTGAATATAACTTCCTAATTAGTATGAAGAGTCTTCTATCCATTTCCAAATGGGAAAGTTTACGCTACAGAATATCTCTAACAGTGTCAAATGCACCCTTTAAGTCCAAAAAGGCCACAAAGAGATTGCCATTAGCCCGGGATGACTGTTGTTAAGATGCGAGAGGACCATACAGTGATCCAAGATGGATTTTCCTTTTCTGAATTCCACCTGTTCCGGGCCCAGGATATCATTCACCTCGATCCAATCCAGTAATCTAGTAGCAATAAAAGTTTTGCACACATCTTACCGATAATTGAAAGCAAGCTAATGGGTCTGTAACTTCCTTATGCTCTAGTATCCCCCTTTTTGTATATTGGTATTATAATGGCTTTAGACCAAGCCTTAGACATTTGGGCTGTTTTACCCACCAGAGTGAAGAGTTAGGTAAGAAGTGGAGCCCACAATTCCGGCTATGCTTTTATCAGGTCAGGGGGTAGCACATCAGGGCCAGGCACCTTACAAGCTTTTAGTTGACTGATAAGGTCCATGATTTCAGTGATGGAAACCGGTGGCCACTCAGGTATATTGTCAAGGGAGGGCCCATCCAAATAAATGGGTAGCCTACTGTTCTCATAGAAAATTGCAAGAAAGTGCTGTTCCCAGGTCTGATGAGAGATCACCAATGGATCATGCACTTCTTTACACGATACACCCACCAGGACCTTCCAAAATTATTTGCTATTATTTGGGGGAGAGAAAGAGGGAGTTAACTTCCATGGCTGGTAAATGCATTTTGGGAGTCCATGACCACTGATTTCTGTGCATGTCAAGTCATTTTTAATCATGGTTTTAGTTTCACCTCCAATTATCTAAATAAAGGATTTAGATAGATAGATATATGAGAAATGAGAAATTAAACCATTAGATTTTTCATCTTCAAGCATTTTACAGCTCTTTATGCTTACTAACTCAATTTTGGGTCCACACAGCCAAGTACCATTTTGTAACAGAAAATATGTATTTGGATATAATAAAAAGATCAAGTTTGGGCTATATTTATTAAAACTGAGAAACAGGTTTGAAAATACTGTCCTGAACGTGGCTGATCTAGCTGGGTACCAACATCACAAAGTTCTTAAATATTACCATCTCCTATGTCAAGTGGTTCTCAAACTTTTTAATACTGGGACCCATTTTTTAGAATGATAATCTGTTGGGACCCACCAGAGGTGATGTCATTAACATGGAAGTTATGTCATTGCGGGAAGTGACATCATCAAGCAGGAAAATTTTTAACACCTCCATATGATCAAATCAATTAACTAAATTAAAAGATTATAATAAATATGTTTAAAAAACTATTTTTTAAAGAAAATGAAGAACACTCCTAACTCTCCCATGCAGTTGCTGATCTGATTTTAAAAAATTCCCCAAACATCCCAAAGGCTGCAATCCTATCCACATTTACCTGGGACTATCATTGTTAAAAGCCTATACATGGCACTCTGTTAAAAGTACAGATCCGTAACATTTCCCCAAACGCAGTCACATACCAATAGCATCAAGTCTATTAAAAATAAAGTACATATTGAAATAAATGGTGACCCACCTGAAACTGGCTCACGACCCACCTAGTGGGTCCTGTTTCACAGTTTGAGAAACACTGCCCTATGTTACATCAATTCATAAATCCTAGAACTTCTACATTTATATACATGACCTTGTATGAATGATACTGGATTCAACATACATCCCTCTTTAAGCCCCTGTAATAAAGGAATAAAAATGTACCTATTATAAGTAGTAAGAACACATAATACTCACAGCACCAGTTTCATCTTTCAGTGTTGAAATTCTCCCACTCAGTAAGCTGAAAAGCAAAATAAAGTTACATCTAACTTGGTAAGAGATGGGGGGGGGGGAAGCCAAGAAGAAAAGTCTTTGTACGTCAATTATTTTTTAATGTTTTAATAAACCTCAGAACAGTTGTAGTAGAACTCAAGTTAGAGGAAAGCATGGTACTCCAAACTCTGTGTTTCTTTCACAAAGTTCATGTAGGGCCATTTGCATGAGAGAGCTTAAAAAGCATTAAGAGCTTTTTATTTTTATGAACTGGAGACCTTTTTATTTCAAAAAGCTTTCAACTGTTGACAGGCTGGCTGGCTTTCCTTTTATATTAGAATCCATGGGGTTTGTTTTCGATTTTTAATCATTTGAAAACTCTTTAATTATTGTTTTTAATTGTTAATTTTGTATTTTTAATTGTTGTAGGCTGCCTTGTGTGCCCATGGGGCAAAAAGGCGGGATATAAATCAATAAAATAATAATAAAATAATAATGTTATTGCATTGCGGACCTTAACAATTTGATGGGTGTTACATTCAAATCAATATCCATAAGCATTTTTAACTGAAACTGCAACCAACTCAAGCAATGAAACCACAATTGCTGCTCCTTCTTTACAAAGCAAGGCCAGGAAAGGCAAGATTTGAAACACAGAGATAGCAGGAGTGCTGTGCTTAACCCCTTGGAAAAGCTGGTGGGAGGGGAGGTTAAGTATCCTTTGTGTTCCCACCTCACTGCAAATCTGCCTCTTTTCAGAGAAGGGTGAAGGGTTAACATGAGTTGGTTTCATAACAAGTACTGTAGTTCCTAGAGTGAAGTTAGTACTAGTGAGCATGTGTAACACTCATCAAATTGTTGTAGAAAAACTGAGCAGAAGGACTAGGAATAATGAAGACCATTATGCAATTGTGACCATTTCATTTCACTCTAGATTTCTTTGAGAATCAGTGGTTGATTACACCATGAGATACTAGAATTAACATAGCGTATCAGGAATGTTGAAAGTGGGCAAGATGTTTATACTTTGAAGTTTCTCTCAAGTGATTCTAATTTAGTACATCTTTCCCAAATATAATGTGGAAAATTACTCAGGTCTTTGAAGCAGCAATTGTGTCTTTATATCTCAAGAGGGCAAAAACACTGTTTCAATAAACCAAACAGACTAAATACTACCCACTCTTAAATACAGTCAAACTACTGAGAGTTTGGTGACAGTATTAAAGGGACCAGTGCTGAATAACTTTGCACCATAAAGAAATAACCTCTCCAATGGCCTATTCAGTCTCATTATCAGGGACTGGCAGGTCCATTTTTCTCTAGAATTGGTTGCCAATACATGTCCTTAAAAAAAAAAAAAAGAAGAGGGGGGAATAGGACATAATGGCAACTGTTTCAAGGAAGAACCCTACAATGATAGGTACACTATAGTAACAAAACGCTTAACTGTAGTGACATTTAGTAATGAAATACATTCCAAAACAGCATAAGTTATTTTCTCAGAAGGACAAAGATCTCAAAAGATTTCTTAAGGCTACTGTATGCCTTTAAAAACATGCAGTTGTTTTCAATAAATATGCGTATTGCACAGGAAAAGTTTGGACTATTCCTCTTTAGTCATATGTTAAGCCACATTTCTAAAGTGACAAACCGGTACTGTGAAAGAACACACTGCCAGCACAAACTGATAATTTTGTTTTAAAACATGCATGTTGATTATCAGAACTTTCTGGGAAAATAGTATTTTGTCATCCAGGCACAGAATATTGGTTGGCGTGAAGAAAAGTAGGAACCAAAGAATGTACAGAAAGCAATACTTGTATGCACAATTCTATGCTTGCGTACTCAGAGGTAAGTCCATTGAGTTCAATGAACTTACTCCCAGATAGTGCGTATAGGACTGAGCCCAAGTATCTCTTGCACCACTGTTTTAGAAGAGAGCTGTTTCCCACTTGAACTAGTTACAAGTTTTTTTATATTGGAAGATAAACAGCATTAGGAAAGGATGCTAAAACTTATTCAACATACTGAAAGGGCTGTAATGCAGTTTTAGTCCAATGTGATAGCATAATAGGACATTGCATAAACATTGCATTGCAAGGAACATAAACTGTGGCAAAAGAAATGTAAGAAGGTGATACTGGAGGCCAAGAGAGACTATCAGGAACACAGGGCCAGTAACATTAAGGGGAACAATAAAAGCTCCTTCAAATATGTTAGAAGCATGAAACCCGCCAGAGAAGCGGTTGGCCCTCTGGATGGTGAGGGAGGGAAAGGGGAGATAAAAGGAGACTTAGAGATGGCAGGGAATTAAATGAGTTCTTTGCATCTGTCTTCACGGCAGAAGACCTCGGGCAAATACCGCTGCCCGAACGGCCTCTCCTGACCAAGGAATTAAGTCAGATAGAGGTTGAAAGAGAAGATGTTTCAGACCTCATTGATAAATTAAAGATCAGTAAGTCACCGGGCCCAGATGGCATCCACCCAAGAATTATTAAGGAATTGAAGAATGAAGTTGCTGATCTCTTGACAAAAATATGCAACTTGTCCCTCAAAACGGCCACAGTGCCAGAAGATTGGAGGATAGCAAATGTCATACCAATCTTTAAAAAGGGAAAGAGAGGGGACCCAGGAAACTATAGGCCGGTCAGCCTAACATCTATAAAAGGTAAGATGGTGGAATGCCTCATCAAAGACAGAATCTTAAAACACAGACGAACAGGCCTTGCTGAGGGAGAATCAGCATGGCTTCTGTAAGGGTAAGTCTTGCCTCACAAACCTTTTAGAATTCTTTGAAAAGGTCAACAGGCATGTGGATGCAGGCGAACCTGTGGACATTATATATCTGGACTTTCAGAAGGCAATCAACATGGTCCCTTACCAAAGGCTACTGAAAAAACTCCACAGTCAGGGAATTAGAGGGCAGGTCCTCTCCTGGATTGAGACCTGGTTGAAGACCAGGAAACAGAGTGGGTGTCAGTGGGCAGTTTTCACAATGGAGAGAGGTGAAAAGTGGTGTGCCCCAAGGATCTGTCCTGGGACAGGTGCTTTTCAACCTCTTCATAAATGACCTGGAAACAGGGGTGAGCAGTGAGACGGCTGAAGACCAGACGTGATTGTGAGGAGCTCCAGGAGGATGTCTCCAAACTGGCAGAATGGGCAGCAAAATGGCAGATGCATTACAATGTAAGTAACTGTAAAGTCATGCACATTGGGGCAAAATATCAAAACTTCACATATAGGCTAATGGGTTCTGAGCTGTCTGTGACAGATCAGGAGAGAGATATTGGGGGGGGGGGTGGACAGGTCGATGAAAGTGTCGACCCAATGTGCAGCGGCAGTAACGAAAGCCAATTCTATGCTTGGGACCATTAGAAAAGGTATTGAGAACAAAATGGCTAGTATTATAATGCCATTGTACAAATCGATGGTAAGGCCACACCTGGAGTATTGTGTCCAGTTCTGGTCGCCACATCTCAAAAAGGCAATAGTGGAAATGGAAAAGGTGCAAAAGAGAGCAACTAAGATGATTGCTGGGCTGGGGCACCTTCCTTATGAGGAAAGGCTACGGCGTTTGGACCTCTTCAGCCTAGAAAAGAGATGCCTGAGCGGGGACATGATTGAGACATACAAAATTATGCATGGGAAGGATAAAGTGGATAGAGAGATGCTCTTTACACTCTCACATAACACCAGAACCAGGGGACATCCACTAAAATTGAGTGTTGGGAGGGTTAGGACAGACAAAAGAAAATATTTCTTTACTCAGCGTGTGGTCGGTCTATGGAACTCCTTGCCGGAGGATGTGGTGACGGCATCAGGCCTGGACGCCTTTAAAAGGGGATTGGACAATTTTCTGGAGGAAAAATCCATTATGGGTTACAAGCAATGATCTGTATGTGCAACCTCCTGATTTTAGAAATGGGCTATGTCAGATACAAGGGAGGGCACCAGGATGCAGGTCTCTTGTTGTCTGGTGTGCTCCCTGGGGGCATTTGGTGGGGTGCTGTGAGATGCAGGAAGCTGGACTAGATGGGCCTATGGCCTGATCCAGTGGGGCTGTTCTTATTGCGGTGCAATGAAATTATAACAATTTTCAATGGCACAACATGCTAACCACCCACCCCCCAAATCTTCTTCTTGTTGGCATCCTTCAGTCTCGGAAGACTATGGTATTGCACTCTGAATAGTGTTCTGGAACAGAGTGTCCTCTCCAGTGCGCGAAGCCTGGGTAAAGTAGATATGGAGGATAGACTGTTACCCATGCAGCAAATCCCCCCTCTCCACGACGCTGAAATGGCCCAATGAAAAGGCAGAAGCCAATACAGCTGGTTCCATCAGCATCGCAGGAGTTGCCAGAACGTGACTGTGTTCAGCCATGAACTGCCTTAGGACTCCGGTTCCGGATTTTGCCTCGAGGTTGACTCCTGAAGCCTTTTCCATAACTGGATGTAGCCACAAGGCAGCTGAGGTTTGGGATCAGAGTTTTCCTTCTCTCAGATTAGCTGCCTTCCCAGGCTAATGAGTCCCATCTACCTGGTGGCTAATATATAACCCCCCCCCCCCACATAAAATATAGCTAATAAAGTAATTAAGGTTGCAGTCATACACACATTTACTTCAGAGTAAATCTCACTGAACCTAGTGACACTCACTTCTGAGTGAACATACATGGAATCAGATTACAAAATACCTGGAAAAAAAGGAGTCTGGAATCCACATTAGTGTTTGTCTTGATGTGCTGAACCTGGAAGGAAAAGGGTCGAAGTCAGCAACTAGACAACATACTGGTAACCTGAAGAATATTTTATTCAACTTAATATGCACCTAAGAAATACTGCTTGAAACAATATTGTCATCCTTTATTTCAGCGATATCCAAAATATGAAATATTCAAGTTATTTACTCCCAAGATGCCCTTTTAAAATCAAGCTTCAGAGTAGGCCATATTAGGATAAACTCTCAAGATAAGGCTCCACTCAACCCTCTAGATGCAAATGCAGTATGTGAAGTCATCTTTAAGGCTCTAATCCAGGGGTGTCCAAAGTTTTTGGCAGGAGGGCCACATCAGCTCTCTGACACTGTGTCGGGGGCCGGGGGAAAAAAAGAATTAATTTACATTTAAAATTTGAATAAATTTTACATAAGTTTACATAAATGAATATATTAAAGATGAACTTATATGAATGAATGAAGGTCTTGCAATAGCTTAATGCCTATAAAAGGCCTTACACAAAGCAAGGCTGGCCTTTCCTTTGCTGCCGCTACTGCACCACAGAGGTGAAACAATAAGCAGTGGAGGGAGCCCTCATCCCACAGCTCACACAAGAGGTCAAACAGTCGCCCTCACGCTGACAGCAGTTGCATCGGGCCAGTGTGGGCTCCAACAAATCTCCAGAGGGCCAGAGGCATTGGAGACCGGGGGCTCCCTGAGGGCCACATTGAGAGGCCTCGAGGGCCGCAAGTGGCCCCAGGGCCAGGGTTTGGGCAACCCTGCTCGAAACCTATTATAAAGTTAGTTGTTTAAATGAGAATAGGATTTGCTTTCACAAATATGCAGAGGACCAGGGATTTCACTACAACTATAGATATAAACTATACAGTAAGCAAACTAGGAGCTCAATCCCATCCAACTTTCCAGTGCAGATGCAGTCCTGAAGTAAGGGAACAAACATTCCTTTACCTTGAGGAGGCCTCCATGATTGCCCTCCCACAACAGGATGTAGTGCATGCACCACTGGTACATCAGTGCCAGAAAGCTGGATAGGATTGGGCATTAGGATTCTTCACACAGCTCTTTACTGTAGTCTTTTACCAGTCTTTTACCATAAGGCACCAAACTTGGGCTGGTAGTAGCTTCCACTGAAAAAACATTAGGCCCAGAGAGTTTAGGCCCAGAGAGTTCTGCCTAAACATTTTCACTAAACATCCGTTGTTAGGCTCCACAATTCTTACTAGAAACGCATCTTGACTGAAGCACCTCGAGTAAAAAAAAAAGACCTTTGGCCTTCACAGTGACTAAATACAGCTCTAAGGTGGTAGAATTTAATTAGATAAATCCAAGGCATAAGAAACTACAGTACTCTCAATGTCTCAAATAAGAATGCCATTTCTACTTTTCATCATGTTTTCCCTTTAAAAGTATGCCACTTTTCTTTTAGAAAGAAAAATATTACTAGCCGACAACATAAAAATAAATAGGACACATAGAAATTTCTATATTGCACACAATGCAAGTTCTAGGCAATTGTGCAATGACAGCATGAAAAAGCCAATTTTTTTGAACAAAGGACTCAATACAAAGCAGGCATTCTGAGCTTGAAAACTGTGGGAAAACAATATTTCTCTTGCCTGCCAGAAAAAACCAACCAGTACAACATTTTCTCCTCATTAACTTTTCAGCTGCATGTTTGTATCAGAATACTCTCTACAAACACATTCAAGCACTACTGCTATTCTAAAATGCTTGAAGAGATGAATGAGTACAGAGATTATTATATTCAGGCTGCAATCCTAATCACACTTTCCTGAGAGTAAGCCACATTGAACAAACTAGGACTTACTTCTGAGTAGACCTGGTTAGACTTGTGCCCTTAGAGCACTGTTTCTCAAACTGTGGGTTGGGACCCACTAGGTGGGTCACAAACCAATTTCAGGGGTGCCCCATTCATTTCAATATTTTATTTTTAATGTATTAGACTTGATGCTACCATGGTATGTGACTGCATTTGGGGTAAGGTTACAGACCTGTACTTTTAATAAGCTACTCTGCATATGTTTTTAACAATGACACTAAATGGACTTACTCCTGGTAAGTGTAGGTAGACTGTTAAAAATTTTCTTGCTTGATGATGTCATGTCTGGTCATGACATCACTTCTGGAGAATCATTCATCACAGATTCTCATTCGAAAAAGTGGGTCCCGGTGCAAAATGCGTGAGAACCACTGCCTTACAGCCCAATCCTATCCACACTTTCCTGGGAGTAAACCCCATTGACTCTAATGGGACGCATAGCATTGGGCTGTTAGTACATTATGGCCTAGAAAACAAGAAATAAGAATAACCTGTCGTACTCTAAGTGTACAAGTCAAAAACCATAAGCATAGTTCAGTTACTCACCAATGTCAAAAAATAAGGCAGGATCCAAAGAACTACAAAACAAACTCTATGAGTCAAATGGAGCTTGACACTATGTTTTTTCAAAAAGCAGCACCCAAACTGCATGGAAAGTTGCTTCCGAAACTGAGGGAAGCATCTAATAACCCAATCCGGTATAAATTCCCACGCAGAGATGCAGCAGTGCCAGCACAAACTATGCTGCGTCCCACAGAGGAATTTCAGCCACTGGAGGTCTCCTTGAGGTAAGGGGACATTTGTCCCTTTGCCCGGGTGTAAGGCCTAGCAGCTGCTTCAACTCAGACCTGCTTCAAGACCTGCTGAGTCTGCTTCAACTCAGACCTGTACAAGTTATATAGCTGAAGCAAGTCTACATTGATCCGTGTTAGCAGATCAGACCCAGGAAAGGGGACAGGATACAGTGTGGATAGCGCCACCAATCCCACCCCCTCTCAGACCCAATCTGCCCACTCCCATCACTGCCCATACACTGACCCATTCCACCTCTGCCCACTGTCCCTCACCCCTCTATCCGACTTACTGCTCTGGCAGATGTCCATGAACAGCCAGCATGGCAGGTCCTTGAGCTGTCACAAAGCACTTTAGAGACAGCATGTGCCAGCAGAACCACTGTTCCACTAGCACAAGTAGTGATTAGAATTGGGCCACATAGTTAGCAATAGGGCATAAAAATCAAAGGGGAAAAAATAATTCCACTGGTCCCATCATTTTCTTGACTTTAAGCAGCTCTTTGGATTCTTACCAACAGTACAATATAGAATATGCACCTTAGGGCGCAATCCTAACCAACTTTCCAGCACTGACATAGTTGTGCCAATGTGGCGTGCACTGCATCCTGCAATGGATAGGCAGTCAAGGGGGTCTCCTCAAGGTAAGGGCATGTTTGTTACCTTACCTTGGGGTTGCATAGTGATTAGGTCAGCACTGGAAAGCTGGTTAGGACTGCACCCAGAAGTATGAGGAAAACAAAACATCAGTGGGATTTAAGGTGCCCAGTTACCTTACCGTGCTACAGTACAGTACAAAATAAATACATTGCTCCAGGAAAACTGTGGAATTTTATTCAAAATTTACAGTTGAAGGACCTCAAAGAAAACACTCCAAGCAGGGTTGTTTTCTACTTCCAAAATATACCATTTATGTTTTTAAGAATATAATAATACAGTATTGCTAATGTTTTTAAGAATCCATCAGGTCTACTTTTCTGTAGCTCATTCCTATGAACTCAGTTCAATGAACTTACAGTTCAATTATCTTAGCTCACTTCAGACTATGAACTGACACTCAGTCATTTCAGTCTATGAACTGACACTATGAATAACACTCAGCTCACTTCAGACTATGAACTACTGTCAAGTGTGAACAACTATTTGTGATGCAACAAAAATGAATTCCTTTCTGTATGCTCCAACTTAAGAGACTGATTAAAAATGTTACTGTGAACTTTAACCAAGGATGTAACCATTACAACACTATTTTGCGAAGACTACTGTACGTACTATTTATCCCACATTATCCAACTGTTTAGATAAGCAACTAAAACTTGATGTTTTATACAAAAATGTATCAGATTATGATGTTATTTTCGAACGATGCTGTTAACACATTAAGGATCAACTTGATGTACTTTTGACATTAATAGCCCAATTCTAACCAACTTTCCAATGCCAATGCAGTTGTGCCAGTGGGGTACATGATGCATTCTTTATTATTTATTTATTTATTACATTTTTTATACCGTGCTTCCTCCAAAGAGCTCAACGCAGTGTACACGGTTGCTCCCCTTCTTTTTTCCCCTCACAACAACCCTGTGAGGTAGGTGAGGCTGAGAGAAATTGACTGGCCCAAGGTCACCCAGGAAGCTTCGTGGCTGAGTGGGGATTTGAACCTGGATCTCCCAGGTCTGAGTTCACCTCCCAAACCACTACACCACCCTGGTTCTCATTTATTCTCATTCATCCTGTGGCAGTGGGGATGGTCACACAGGCCTTCTCAAGGTAAGGGAAAAAATGTTCCCTTACCTCGGGGATGCATTGCAGTTGCATTGTTGCTGGAAAATTGGTTAGGGTTGGGCTGACAGCAATTTCTTGGTGGGGAAAAACAAGTACTGTACATTTGCTAATAATATATAATAAATTTGAGGGGAGTGACAATACCAATTATTTAGACTTACCAATAAACTATTGCCTAAAAATGCTACATCCTGCCTATCAATCATTTTTCACTAGCAAATGAGTTACAATGCCTGGATACACAACGAAACAATTTATATTTTTCAACCAGCAATACTGGAATGTATCCCAAGAAAGTAAATCACCATGGTTAGATACCACTGAAATCAGGCACGTTAGTAATGATTAACTGAAGTCCCAATAATTTCAATGGGACCAGAATCCTAACTTTATATATTCCACTCACTACAGTTTTCACCAGTAGGGGAATGCTACAATATGAATTATTCTATTCTTTCTTCTTTATACAGTACTACTACCTCTCTTATTACAGGATTAACAGTTGATATCTGGACAATAACCTCTTTAGATAGATAAGGTATGAACAATTGTTCTTTTCCTTGAGATCTTTATATTCCTGAACTGATTTCGTTATCAATTTGATGTAAGTTGAGTCAAAATGCTTACATTACACAGACCAAAACATAAGTCAATTTGTAGGTGTGAAAACATACTTTGAAAATATATATAACTCCTTTTTGGCTAAACTTTTTTAATGGGAGATACCAGTTTCAGGTCAAATGTTGAGAATCATCTCTTGAATATAAGATATAGGATCTCAGATACAGCACACTAACTAGAGGAAGATGACAAGAAAATGCCTTCAGTTTCTTCTGCTTTGTCTTAAAGTATGTTAACAGAATACCATGACTTTTTAATTGGTCTCCCCTCTCTCTCCAAAGTTAGTTCACTTTCAATGGTGGTTTTGATAAGTCTGCAGGAATCATTCATCTTCTACCAAATACTATATGAAAACTTACAGACGTTCTTTAGTCTAACTTGAAAGTTATCTTTCAATCAGACAACTACTTATGTCACTTAACATGTTTATCATTCCATTCCGCATCATACCTATAATCTAGTATTATAGGAAAAGAGTTTGTGTAGATTTTTAGGCATGCTGTATAGTAATGTTTATGCAATCACCATGATAGTTATCATATGGAGTTATCATATGATAGTTATCATATGGACCAAACCACCAAATTTACAATTTCCATTTTACACACTTTTTACAGTTCAAATTTTCAATCTCTGTTCTTCAGTTTGAGATGAGTTTAAACACATTGCTGGATCCAGCTTGAGAGTCTAGTCTAAAGGCTCAAGCTGAAATGCTATATACACACACTTTCCTAGCAGTAAGCCCCATTGATCACAGTGGGGATTACTTCTGAGTAAACCTAAATAGGATTGTGCTCCAAGAGTGACCTAGAAAATCACCATTTCAAATCTCACTTCAGTCAGAAACTCAGTAGGTGGCCGTAATCAAGTCACCATTCTTTAAGTGTGTGTGTCTCACTCACACAGCCCAATGTGGATACAACATTTACATTTCTTATAGGACAATTATAAGGATTCCTAAAAATTTTATTTGAAGTACATTGAAATACTCTGTGTAATGCCAAGTGTCCTAAAATTTGAGCAGAGCAGACAGCAAACAATTCTGGATCGCCCCAGGGAAAGTTTGAGAACAAACTGGTATTTCTTGCTATTCAAGCCCCTTTTCTCTACCTTGATCCTTTGCATTCATAAACTTTGGACCTGAGCTCCTGCACAATGCTCCTTCTAGACACTTAATTTTTAAAAAATGAAATCCTTATAATGACTGAAGAGTATTTTTGACTTTTGAATTAGTTTTGTTCACACTTGGGAGTCAGATTTTCTTCAAATATTGCTCTTTCCAGGTCAAGCTAAATACACAGAAGATTTTATTAATGAGCCTCCAAGGCTACTGCCAACGCCCCAAATATAAAATAGTAATTACAAATTTCACTGAGGTCAGTATAGAAAACTGAGTATTACTATTTTCCTCTGAGGTTTGACTCTTTACTTAAGTTGAAGTCACAATTTTGAAAGGTTTCTGCAGTCTGCTTGTAACACACTCATCTACACTACCCAGGCTGAACAACTAGGTGGTCTGATCTAATGGTTAGATCAGTCATTTTCAACTGCTGTGCCACAAATGGTCTGCAGGTGTGCTGTAGGAGTTTGGGGGAAGGTCATTTATTAGTAGGGCCATTGGGGGATGTGAGCCTCCCACCAACAGCATGTATGCCTTGTCAATTGTCAAAAAGCTGATGGTTTGCCTTAACAATTTTAGAACCCTGTTAGAGTGCCATGAGACAAAAAAGGTTAAAAATCACTGGGTTAGATGGCCCTTCATCAAATAAGGAGTTTATGGCTTTTTAGTTTCTCCTCTAGCCTAGTTGCAAGCTACTAACAATAAGTTTACTAAATTCTTAAACCTTCAGAGGAGCTAAAGAAGAATTAATAGGTGATTTATCCACCTACTACTCTTACAGTACTTACATGGCCAAAATGGAAATTCTAATACAGATAAGCATCTGTGAGTCAATACTGGTACTTACTCTGGATTTATTAATGTCCAATACAAATATGCACTCTTGTATCTGCAGTGCAAGATTCCTCAGAGCACACTCCAATTGCAGCTAAGGCATGCACTGCATCCAATAGTCTCACCTAGCACTATGACATGACCAAATCTCACCCATATTTGGTACTTTAAAAACTTGGGGGTAGCAACGTCAAGCTGTGTTACATATAAAGGGAACCAATTTCCTTGCTCTCAGTTCACAGAACGAATAAAATGACATACAGTATATTACTCTTAAGAGCCCAATCCTATCCTTGTCTACTCAGAACTAAGCCCCAAGGTAGTCAATAGGGCTTACTCCCAGGACAGTCAGGATGGGATTGCATCCTGTGGTCCAAATGCTACCCAACTTTCCATCACTGATATAGCTGTGTCAATGGGGCATGTGCTGCATTTGTGTGTGACAGCAAGGGAGGCCTGCTCAAGGAAAGGGAATGTTTGTTCCCTTACCATGGAGTGCATGAGCTGCACTGCCCTACCTTGGTGCTGGAAAGTTGGTCAGGACTGTGCCCTAAGTAAGCAAGGAACCCTCCACGGATTCATTTGCTGTTGGAACTGACATCATTGCCAAGTCCACTCCCATTATGCTGAATTGGGGGAAGATCAGGGCTTACACCTCATTCCTTTCCTCAAGCTCTGCTTGGATATCTTCTCTCTGAACTCAGAGCCCAATCCCACGCGTGTCTACTCAGAAATAAGCCCCATTACAGCCAGTGCAGCTTGCTCCCAGGTAAGTGTGGCAGGCCCCCTCCTGCCATTCCCCCGAAGGGCAGCCCGCTCTCCCCACCCAGGCGGTCGCCGCCCTCCATCCCCCGCCGCTCACCTGGTGCCGCCGACGTTCAGCTGGATGATCTCCCCGCTCCCCGCAGCGGCAAAGCCCGCGCCGTTGCCCGCCATCTTCCCCAGCAAGGACTCCTGCTCCGAGCACCGCCTGCTGCCGCCGCCTCCCGCCGCCGCCGCCCCGGAGAGCAGGGAGCCAGGAGGCGGCGGCGGGGCCGGGGGAGCGAAGGGAGGGTCCAGCGGGGCCTCGCAACCCGTCGCCACAGGCCCGGGACGCGGCGAGGGCAAGCCTGCCAGGGCGCAGCGCGGCGGAGTAAGCCGAGCAGCCTCTCCGGCGGCCCTCCCGTCAGGAGGCCGAGGAAGGCCGCAGCCTCCCCCGCTCTTCCTCGCTCACCGCGCCGCCGCTCTCCGGGGCCTCAAGTGCCATAGCAACGCGCGGGCACCTGGAAGACGGGACACCGAGAGGGACAAAATACCCATGCTCGCCGCCCCTTCGCTAGAGGAGGGAAGGGGGCGGACAGGGGGAGGAGCCTCGCAGGTGACGTCTGCCGAACGGCCACGCCCCTCCCTTTCAGGTCTAGATGAGGCTGAGGTAATGGCTCCTTCCTGAAGTACATGCAGTTGCTTGTACACACAGTGCATGTCTAGTGAGAATCAAGCTCCACTGCATTCAGCAGGGCAGGGGTGTCAGGCTCCTTCCACACAGAGGGCCCAAGTGAGCATCCATGGGGCTTGCTGAGGCTGGAGTGACCACCATTCAGCAGAAAGCGGACATAAGGACACAAGTGACATCATTCAGCAGAAATGGACATAGGTGACATCATTCAGCAGGAAGTGACATCATTCAGCAGAAGTGGACACAAGTGACATCATTCAGCAAACGACAGCCAGAAATAAGCCCTATGTTTTCACATAGAAACTGATTAGCTGCACATGACAGAAGAGAAAATGTGCCAATCTTGTTCATATTTCCAATATTAGAGAGCCCAGTTATAAGAACATAAGAACAGCCCCACTGGATCAGGCCATAGTCCCATCTAGTCCAGCTTCCTGTATCTCACAGCGGCTCACCAAAAGCCCCAGGGAGCACACCAGATAACAAGAGACCTCATCCTGGTGCCCTCCCTTGCATCTGGCATTCTGACATAACCCATTTCTAAAATCAGGAGGTTGCGCATACACATCATGGCTTGTACCCTGTAATGGATTTTTCCTCCAGAAACATGTCCAGTCCCCTTTTAAAGGCGTCTAGGCTAGACGCCAGCACCACATCATGTGGCAAGGAGTTCCACAGACCGACCACAAGCTGAGTAAAGAAATATTTTCTTTTGTCTGTCCTAACCCGCCCAACACTCAATTTTAGTGGATGTCCCCTGGTTCTGGTATTATGTGAGACTGTAAAGAGCATCTCCCTATCCACTCTGTCCATCCCCTGCATAATTTTGTATGTCTCAATCATGTCCCCCCTCAGGCGTCTCATTTCTAGGCTGAAGAGGCCCAAACGCCGTAGCCTTTCCTCATAAGGAAAGTGCCCCAGCCCCATAATCATCTTAGTTGCTCTCTTTTGCACCTTTTCCATTTCCACTATGTCTTTTTTGAGATGTGGCGACCAGAACTGGACACAATACTCCAGGTGTGGCCTTACCATAGATTTGTACAACAGCATTATAATATTAGCCGTTTTGTTCTCAATACCCTTCCTAATGATCCCAAGCATAGAATTGGCCTTCTTCACTGCCGCCGCACATTGGGTCGACACTTTCATCGACCTGTCCACCACCACCCCAATATCTCTCTCCTGATCTGTCACAGACAGCTCAGAACCCATCAGCCTATATTTAAAGTTTTGATTTTTTGCCCCAATGTGCATGACTTTACACTTACTGACATTAAAGCGCATCTGCCATTTTGCTGCCCATTCTGCCAGTCTGGAGAGATCTTTCTGGAGCTCCTCACAATCACTTCTGGTCTTCACCACTAGGAAAAGTTTGGTGTCGTCTGCAAACTTTGCCACCTCACTGCTCAACCCTGTCTCCAGGTCATTTATGAAGAGGTTGAAAAGCACCGGTCCCAGGACAGATCCTTGGGGCACACCGCTTTTCACCTCTCTCCATTGTGAAAATTGCCCATTGACACCCACTCTCTGCTTCCTGGCCTCCAACCAGTTCTCAATCCATGAGAGGACCTGTCCTCTAATTCCCTGACTGTGGAATTTTTTTCAATAGCCTTTGGTGAGGGACCGTGTTGAACGCCTTCTGAAAGTCGAGATAGATAATGTCCACGGCTTCTCCCACATCCACATGCCTGTTGACCTTTTCAAAGTATTCTATAAGGTTTGTGAGGCAAGACTTACCCTTACAGAAGCCATGCTGATTCTCCCTCAGCAAGGCCTGTTCGTTTATGTGTTTTGAGATCCTATCTTTGATGAGGCATTCCACCATCTTACCCGGTATGGATGTTAGACTGACCGGCCTATAGTTTCCCGGGTCCCCCCTCTTTCTCTTTTTAAAGATAGGTGTGACATTTGCTATCCTCCAATCTTCTGGCACTGTGGCCGTTTTGAGGGACAAGTTGCATACCTTAGTCAAGAGATCTGCAACCTCATTCTTCAATTCCTTAATAACTCTTGGGTGGATGCCATCAGAACCCAGTGACTTATTGATCTTTAGTTTATCAATGAGGTCTGAAACATCTTCTCTTTTAACCTCTATCTGACTTAACTCCTCGGTTAGGAGGGGCCGTTCGGGCAGCGGTATCTGCCCGAGGTCTTCTGCCGTGAAGACAGATGCAAAAAACTCATTTAATTTCTCTGCCATCTCTAAGTCTCCATTTATCTCCCCTTTCCCTCCCTCACCATCCAGTTATCACACTGGGAGAGTCCAATTATAAGCGTGCATCACTTAACGACAGGGATACTTTCTCCAATTAGGTCATAAAGTGAACATTCAGCCCAATCTAGTGCCTTTGGCTGCATTTCCTGAGAGTAAGTCCCATTGAAGACCATGAGACATACTTCTGGGTAGACAAGCATAGGATCGTGCTCTTGTGTAAACAGACACTCACTGCCAGACACTCACTGGCTGCACAGGCTACTGGAGATAGATTGCCTCTTCTTGGCATTAAGAGCTTCTTTTCTGTGTAAACAGACACTCTGCTGCAGGCTATAATAGACCTGATTGCCTCATTAAGAGCCTCTTTGTTGTGCTTTGACCACCCTTGTACATGCTGTCCAACAAGTGGAAGGATGTTAAGCGACATACAACTGTATAACAGGTCAGATGAATTGCTTCAGAGGGCCTCATTCAGCCTGTGGGCCTTATGTTTGATACTCCTGCTTTACTCCATCCCGACCCAAAGCGTGGAATTTAGGGTCTGGTCCACAGCCAGCCATGTGAAGCGACCTGATGTGAATTGTGTCAGCAGCAGATAGGAGGTAGCAGATTCAGATGCCCTTCACCTGAGCCACCTCCCTCCCACCTGCAACAGTCATGAGCCTCATTGATCCGCTTCCTCCTCTTCTTCCATTGTGCAGTTTTTACAAACCTGGAAATGAGGGACTTCTGATTTTAATGGCATGGACTGCGCAAATGAATTTCCCTTCAAGTAAACCCAGAGGCCCTGCACTTCAGGTTCACGAGAACCACAAAATAGAACACAATAAGGAGCTTTTAAAAAATTGCAAGGCAGCAGTGGTGCATCTGAGACGGTGTCAGCATCCGTGGTCCATGGTCTGGTCCATGCGGCTGCCGCAGAATTTATGGAAGATTTCTAAGCTGATGATCAGCTCAAGAGTTGCAAGACAGCATGCAAGATGAAATAATACAAACAATAAAACCTTGCTTGGGGAGGGGCTGTGGTTGAGTGGCAGAGCACCTGTTTTGTATGAAGTCAGTCCTAGCTTCAGTTTCTGGTGTGTCTATTAGGATTGGATAACTGCACATAAATCTCCAGAAATTCACTGCAAGTCAGTGCAGAGGATTCTGGAGAAATCGTCAGAGGAGACGATTCAGAGGAGAAAGGAGATACAGGCAGGGCTACAGTGGTAACGGATGCAAGACTGGGGAATTTGTATGACTAGTTCCTTGAAAACTCGAGGACTTAAATGTGGGGAAATATGGGAGTCTTATAATGGGAACCCTCTGTACACAGATCGTAGCTGCACTGAATGGAACACTAGGTGAAGTGGGGGAAAAAATTGTTCGTCACCTGGTGCCACAAAGACCTAAAAGCTGGCACCAGGCAAAGCTCAGAGTCATGAGCCACAATCCTATGCGTGTCTATTTAGAAGTAAGCCCTATTGAGGCCAACTTACTCCCAGGTAAGTGCATATAGGATTGCAGCCTTGAAGTTGTAGAACAAACTGGGGGCTGCTGCAGATGAGAGATAATATTTTTGAAACACGCCCCCCACCCCCCGCCCAAGCAGGAAAAAACTTTCCACAAATAGAAAACAAGCATAGCAGGGAACAGGCTGGACTGGGACCTGACACCCCTGATGTGTTCAGTTTTTACTTATAAGGTTATTATTTTTTTTAAAGAAAGCATTCAACAAATATATCTGTCACTTACAATGCACATAATATAGTTTATTCTATTTCCTATTTCTGGTGTAGGAGCTAGTGTAGTGAAATGGATAAGAGCTTGAGCTGCAAATTGGATAGTCTCCCTCCAAATAGGATCACGTAGGGCAACTGGGGCGACCACCTTGGGACCCACAAATTCATGACCAATATATGGTCATAATATGGAACCCCGCACTGGTTGAGTTGCCCCAGACCTGCACCCTGCCCTCACCCTTCTAGGGACAGCTCTGTCTCCCTGCTCCTGGCTAGAAGTCTCCAGGATAAGCATTCTCCTCCAAATGAAATTTGTTACTGAAAGCAATCCTGGAGATTTTAAGATGACTTCCATTATATTATTTTTGAAAGAAAAACAACAACGCAGGAATAGCTTCAGTCAAAGTAGGCAACAGAGCTATAAATCAGGACTTCCTTGGCTGACATTTCACCTTGACTACCAACTCACTAGGTGGCCTTAGGCAAACCACTCCCTCTCAGCTTCAGCTCCCCAAATGCAATATGTGGATGATAATCCTTGTCTTACAGAACTATGAGGATGACTTGAATACTTATGAACCACTTTGCAGGCTCAGAAAGCCCTGGCTTGTTGGCAACCTTCAGTCTCAAGAGACTATGATATCGCGCTCTGAAAGGTGGTTTTGGAACATTGTCTAGTGTGGCTGAAAAGGCCAATTCGGGAGTGACAATCCCTTCCACAACGGGAGCAAGTGCAGTCTGACCCTGGTCTGTCTCCCTGGCTATGGGCCTTCCTTCTTTGCCTCTTTGCCTCAGACTGTTGGCCAAGTGTCTCTTCAAACTGGGAAAGGCCATGCTGCACAGCCTGCTTCCAAGCGGGCCGCTCAGAGGCCAAGGTTTCCCACTTGTTGAGGTCCACTCCTAAGGCCTTCAGATCCCTCTTGCAGATGTCCTTGTATCGCAGCTGTGGTCTACCTGTAGGGCGCTTTCCTTGCACGAGTTCTCCATAGAGGAGATCCTTTGGGATCCGGCCATCATCCATTCTCACGACATGACCGAGCCAACGCAGGCGTCTCTGTTTCAGCAGTGCATACATGCTAGGGATTCCAGCACGTTCCAGGACTGTTGTTTGGAACTTTGTCCTGCCAGGTGATGCCGAGAATGCGTCGGAGGCAGCGCATGTGGAAAGCGTTCAGTTTCCTCTCCTGTTGTGAGCGAAGAGTCCATGACTCGCTGCAGTACAGAAGTGTACTCAGGACGCAAGCTCTGTAGACCTGGATCTTGGTAGGTTCCGTCAGCTTCTTGTTGGACCAGACTCTCTTTGTGAGTCTGGAAAACGTGGTAGCTGCTTTACCGATGCGTTTGTTTAGTTCGGTATCGAGAGAAAGAGTGTCAGAGATCGTTGAGCCAAGGTACACAAAGTCATGGACAACCTCCAGTTCGTGCGCAGAGATTGTAATGCAGGGAGGTGAGTCCACATCCTGAACCATGACCTGTGTTTTCTTCAGGCTGATCGTCAGTCCAAAATCTTGGCAGGCCTTGCTAAAACGATCCATGAGCTGCTGGAGATCTTTGGCAGAGTGGGTAGTGACAGCTGCATCATCGGCAAAGAGGAAGTCACGCAGACATTTCAGCTGGACTTTGGACTTTGCTCTCAGTCTGGAGAGGTTGAAGAGCTTTCCGTCTGATCTGGTCCGGAGATAGATGCCTTCTGTTGCAGTTCCAAAGGCATGCTTCAGCAGGATAGCGAAGAAAATCCCAAACAAGGTTGGTGCAAGAACACAGCCCTGCTTCACGCCGCTTCGGATGTCAAAGGGGTCTGATGTGGAGCCATCGAAGACAACAGCGCCCTTCATGTCCTTGTGGAAGGATGCTGATGATGCTGAGGAGCCTGGGTGGACATACCATATCAGTGGTGGACCTGTTGGCTCGGAATCCGCACTGTGATTCTGAATAAACGCTCTCTGCAAGTACCTGGAGCCTCTTTAGTGCAACTCGGGCAAAAAACTTTCCTACAACGCTAAGGAGAGAGATGCCACGGTAGTTATTGCAGTCACCCCTGTCGCCTTTGTTCTTGTACAGCATGATGATGTTTGCATCCCTCATGTCTTGAGGTACTCCACCTTCTCTCCAGCAGAGACAGAGGATTTCATGCAGTTCAGTGACAATGATCTCTTTGCAGCACTTTAGGACTTCCGCAGGGATGCTTTCTTTTCCAGATGCCTTGCCAAAGGCAAGGGAGTCCAGGGCCACGTCAAATTCTTCTAGGGTTGGTTCACTGTCAAGCTCCTCCAGCACAGGCAGGCACTCAATGTTGTTCAGTGCTTCTTCAGTGACTACATTTTCTCTGGAATATAGCTCAGAGTAGTGCTGCACCCAGCGTTCCATCTGCTGCGTCCGATCCTGGATGACCTCGCCTGTGGCAGACTTCAGAGGGGCAATTTTCTTCTGTGTTGGATCTAGGGCCTGCTTGATACCATCATACATCCCCTTGATGTTGCCTGTGTCAGCTGCTATCTGTATCTCGGAACAGAGCTGGAGCCAGTAGTCGTTAGCACATCTCCTGGCAGTCTGCTGGACTTTGCTGCGAGCAGCTCAGAGGACCTGCAGGTTGTGCTCACTGGGACAGGCCTTGTATGCTGCTTGAGCTCTCCTCTTTTCCTCAATGACTGGTGTCAACTCCTCAGAGTGGGCTTCAAACCAGTCTGCCGTCTTGTTGGTCTTCTTGCCAAATATGGACAAGGCGTTGTTGTAAATGGCATTCTTGAAATGTTCCCATCTGTTGGATGCGTTTGCATCGACTGGGCCTGGAAGAGATTCCTCAAGCGCTCGTGCAAATTCCTCCACTTTTCTCTGATCCCGGGTCTTGCTGGTATCAATGCGAGGCCTTCCTTCCTTTTTTGTGTGGTACAGTCGCTTTGTTTGCAGTTTCACTCTGCTGCACACCAGGGAATGGTTGGTGTCGCAAGCAGCACTCTGATAGCTGCGTGTGATCTTGATGCTGGGAAGGCTGGAGCGTCTGGTGAGAATCAGGTCGAGCTGGTGCCAGTGCTTTGATCTTGGGTGTCTCCAGGAGACTCTATGTTGGGGCTTCGTGTTGAAGAACGTGTTGCTGACACAGAGACCGTGAAGACAGCAAAACTCTAGCAGGCGTTGGCCATTTTCGTTCATCTTCCCAGTGCCGAACTGACCTAAGCAAGTGGGCCACGAACTGTTATCAGCACCAACTCTAGCATTGAAATCGCCGAGGATGAACAATGGCTCTTTTACGGGGATCTTCTTGATAGCGGTGGCCAGGTCATCATAGAATTTGTCTTTGGCTTCTGCTGGAGACAACAGAGTCGGTGCATAAGCACTGATGAGAGTGACAGGTCCTGCTGATGACTGGAGCTGAAGGCTCAAAATTCTTTCACTTCCCACAGTAGGTGGGATGATGGATTTCAGCAGGGTATTTCTGACCGCAAAGCCAACACCATGTTCCCTGGTTTCGTTTGGTGGTTTTCCCTGCCATAAAAATTAGAAATTTCTCTCCTTGACAGATCCGGAATCTGGCAGCCTAGTCTCTTGAAGGGCGACGATGTCCATCTGCAGTCTGCTCAGCTCCATGTCGATGACAGCTGTTTTGCGTGCGTCGTCTATTTCTTGCAGGAATACTTATTTCTTAAGTATTATTCTACTGTAGGTATAGGCCAGGCCTAATTTCAGTCTCTGAGCTTGCTGCAGTTTGAACCCCAAGTATTAGAGTATTTTCCCTAATTTGCTTGACATGTTTGTTCATTTTTGACCATATGCAGGGCCAGCCCAAGACCTCCTGAGGCCTGGAAGTCTTGGACCAAATGCTGCCTCCCTTATCAGATGAAATGCCAGCCTCTACTCCTCCAACTCTCCAATGTTCTAGCTCAGCACTCACCTTCCCTCTGCATTTCCTCTTACTCTCTGTCCCTATCTTTGGCTGATGTACAGCTGTGATCTTTTCTGATGAATGCAGAACTGGCCACTGTAATTCACACCTTGGTCACATTGCATCTGTACTACAGTAACAATCTGCATAAGGCTGCTCTTGAAGATGGTCTGGAAGCTTTAACTGGTTCAGAATGCTGCACACAGGGTTCTCTCTGGGGTGCCTCAGTCAGAACATACTGTATCAGTGCTAGTAGCCAATTTGCTTCTAAGCTCAATTCAGTCATTCATTCCCTATAAAGCCCTACATGGTTGGGGACCAAGACACCTGAAGGCTTATATTCTACCAAAGAAGCTTGCTGGCGTACTGTATTCATTATCTGATGCCCTTCTTCATGTCTCACTATGTACAGAAACCGGATTAGTGGGGACACAGGACAATCGTGTGATAATATTGACATGGCAGTAGCTTTCAGTAGCAGCACTCAGGCTGTGGAATTCCCTCCCTGGGAGGTCCAGTTTACTCCACTGCTACCCGCTTTTTAAAATATTGATTAACTTAAGGAACTGGTACTCAAACTTCTCAGGAATAAATCTCCCAAGAAAAGTCTTTGCAACGGAGGGGGGAAGGTAGTGACGCGATCCCCAGGATCATGCCACTTGCAAGGGAAGGGGGGCTATTTTTAAACTTAACTTACATGACTACTAGGGGCTGTGGGGAACCCCACAGAGCACTCTGCAGGGCTCCCTGCAGCTTGTAAAAAGTGACAGTTGCGATCATGATGAAACCAGAATTGGGTTGCAATCGCAACTGTCACTTTTTACAAGCTACGCTCCTGCGGAGCACTCCACCAGGTTCCCCACCCCACCCCGGAACCTGGCACCACATAAGATAGGTTTAAAAATAGCCCCCCTTCCTCCCCAGCGGCACAATCCTGGGGATCGCATCACTGCTTTCCCCTGCCCTTAAAGGGACTTTTGTTAATACAGCAATCATTTCTGTAGTTTTATGTTTTGTCTTGCTTTGATAACCGCTCTGTTTATAGTTAATGAGAATTGTATATTGTGCAAGGTTACTTGATTTAAAACTGTTTGACTGTATTTATTGTGTCAGCTGCCTTAATTATTTATCCCTTTAAGGATAGAAAAGTGGCAAATACATGTTTACATAAATGGTCATGTTCTATGTTTTTCAATGACATATTTATCAGAGCTGGGGAAAAGAAACCCCTGTGCAATTGAGGGGACAAGACAGTGAGAGAGCAGAGAAAAAAGCAGTTAGGAGATTTGGGGCCCAATTCTATCCAGTTTTCCAGTGCCGGTGCAGCTGTGCCAATGGGGCATGCATTGCATCCTGTGGTAGGGAGGCAGTCACAGAGGCCTCCTCAAGGTATGGGCACATTTGTTCCCTTACCTTGGGGCTGCATTGTAGCTACACCAGTACTGGAAAGTTGGATAGGATTGGGCCCTTGGATGAATATGTGTGGGGTAAGAGAGATTCAATATGGAGTTAACAGAACCTGGTGGTGCGGCCTTGAAGGGATGACAAAGATAGCTCCCTGCAGATCTATTGCAGCCTGTTTGGTCTCCTTAGAGAACCCTTCACTCTGCTCTACTTGTATATTAGTAAGGAAAGCAAAAACTGTAAAAACACCATGATCCTCTGGTGCTCTTTCATTCAAAGAAACTCTACCTCAGGGCTTTTCAAACTGGGGCGTCATGACGCCCCAGCCTGTGGGCCCTGGCCTCTAACCCCTTAAGGGGTGGGGGCAGCCTGGAGGCAGGGAGGAGGCAGCAGCGCGATCCCCAGGATCGCGCCGCTCAAGGAGCTGCAGGGGCTTGGGAGGACTTACCCAAGCCTCCTGCAGCCTCCCCAGGGTGCGGGGAGCCTGATGCAAACCTTTGTTAGAACTCCCTGCAGCAGTGAATGTAAAAGCAGTGATCGCGCTCCACTTCCACTTTAGTGGAAGCAGGGCGCGATCGCTCCGCTTTTACATTCACTGCTGCAGGGAGCTCTAACAAAGGTTCACACCGGGCTTCCCGCACCCTGGGGAGGCTGCAGGAGGCTTGGGTAAGTGCTCCCAAGCCCCTGCAGCCCCCTGAGTGACGCGATCCTGAGGATCGCGCCACTGCCTTCCACCCGCCCCCACTGCCTCCCCCCGCCCCCACAAGAACTTACAGTGGCTCAAACTCTCCTGGATAGTTTGAAAACTACTGCTCTACCTGGTAGCTCTGCACCTTGAACTTTATACCACTCAAAGAAGCTCATATCAGTATAGATAACATGGCTACATGCTTGGGAGAGGATACCATAACATTAGTGGCTGTAAGAATTAGGAATTTTCTAACTACTTTGAGAATCACCTCTTACAACTCCTTAAGGGCTCATTAAGTTCAAAGCAGGAATTTTTAAATCTCATCCAAATAAAACCCCAGGGACCACTTAAGTATAGGTCAATTTGGCTACCAGGACCCAGCACCATTTATTGCCGTGGCTTTACAGGATCATTAAATGACAGGGCTGGATTGAACTTTAAAACGCCATCAAGTATTTTGCCATTACTTTACGT
This sequence comes from Tiliqua scincoides, assembly GCF_035046505.1. NCBI lineage: Eukaryota > Metazoa > Chordata > Lepidosauria > Squamata > Scincidae > Tiliqua > Tiliqua scincoides. Next base: position 254,133,376 of record NC_089821.1, read on the forward strand.
GCAGGTATTGATTTAACTTAATGTTGTAAACGTTGAATGATAGGAATTCCACAGTCTCCTGCAATGACTTGCTCTACTGCACTGCTGTTCATAAGATGAAGATAAAAAAAAAACCATGTTAACATACGAATTCCCTTCTGCAGTGAAACCACATGAGCATAGGGCATGAAAGCATATATATTAGATGAAGCTAAGCTGATCTAGGTTTGGTCTGTGTCTGATAAGAGACTGCATAAGAACACTGTGCTATGTATGTTTTCCCCAATTCCAGGGTTGGATATAAATAAAAGTTTTTCTTTTGCTTGTAGAAACTCTTTCCATGTTGCATTGCCTGAGTACATTAAAGGTGCAATCCTAACCTTTTATGTCAGTGCTTTCCAGCACTGGAATGCCAATGGGGCATGTGCTGCATCCTGCAATTAGGTGTCACTCACAGAGGCCTCCTCAAAATAAGGGAATGTTTGTTCCCTTACCTCAGAGCTGCATTGCCCTTATGTTAGTGCTGGAAAACACTGACATAAGGGGTTAGGATTGCACCTTAAGAATGTTACCCTAATATTCCAAAGGGTGACTTGCAGAACAGACAGAAATATAAAGTATAGGCTGCCATTGTGTTACTTCTGGACCACATAAGGCCAGTTCCAGTACCATCCAATGCATACCTGCTAAGAAGTAACTCTCATTAAGTTCAGTGAGACTCATTGTGTATAGGATCACAGCTGAAAGCATTTTGGCAGGGATGGGAACTCAAGTCAGGTGACTTGAGCCCGAGTTTTGAAAATCAGCATTTTTGCTGACTTGTGCAGACTCGAGTCACCTGCATCGATGACTCGGGAATTGACTCAGGTCTGAGGCCACTGACTTGGCACTTGGTCCCCATGCATGCAGACTTGAGTCTGTTTGTGTCTGGGTGTGCTTGCTTACATTTCTTGCCACATGAAAGACCTCGTGTGGCCATCATTCAGACTGGGAGAACAGCAGAGAAGTTCCAGCCAGGAGGCAGGGGAGGGTTAATGTTTTGCTTTTGCATGAAGCAGAAGGGGGGAGGTGAGTGGGCTCTCTTTTTCTTCAATGGTCATTGGACAAAGGATGGGCGATCTGATTTTTTTCTTTGAAAGAGACAGACCAGGAGGATCCCAAGGGGGCTCTTGGAGAAGGGAGAAGCCCAGGGAGGGGGAGGCGGTTCAAAGCGATCACACTTTCCAATCGCATAGCTGGCTCCTTTGGGCTTGAGTAGCATAGCTAGAAGGGGGTGCAGCGCACTAAGTTTTGCAGGGAGCCTCACCTTGGCTTGCAAAGCACTATGTGTTGCACAGAACCTCACCGCAGGTGTACATGTGGCCCCCTCCCATTCAGAGCAGGGACCTGCAATGCAGGGACAGCAGGTGAAGCAGAATTGCCTTGTTGTTGTCCGTGGAAAAACACCACAGCTGCCCCGCCAGCTTACTCCCAAGGAGGCTCTCCTTATATCTGATGAGGCTCTCCCTACACCTGTTTTTTTCCTTGGGTGTAAGCAGGTGGGGCAGCTGCAGTGTTTTTCCACAGACAATGACGGGACAATTCTGCCACACCTGCCGCACCAGCACTGTGCGTCCCTGCTCTGAAGGGAAGTGGGGCACTTGCATGCATGTGGTGAGGCTGCATGCAACAAGTAGTGCTTTGTACCCCTATAGCTACGCTACTGGTGGGCTCCATTGTTACTTGGGAGGAGGAAGCCTCGACTGGCGCAAATGGGACTACTGCTGAGTAGAACTGCAAAGGATTGGGTTGTTCTGGTAAGCTTTGCAGCTGCTGCGTGTGACCCTCTTTCCTCTTGCTGCTTCTGTCCCTGCTCTCATGCAGTTCATGTCTGCCCATCCCCCTCCTGCCTTGTTTACAGATGGGATGGAGACATCAGGAGAGTGTTTAAAGGAGAACTCCAATGCACACACACAGCCCAGCTGCTGCCCTATTTTTTTTCCCATGGTTGGGTTTTTTAAGGGAATGAACTGGGACTTGAGTCTTTTCAAGTCATGAAAACGCTCTGGGTGAATTAGAAAGTCCCCCGTTAGGACTCATTTTCTAGTTGAGTCGTCAGGAGCAGAGACTTTTGACTCAAGTCAAGCCACGCTGGACTTGCTGATCCCTGATTTTTGGCAACACTTTTTCAACTCCTAAGCATCCAGGCTGTATTTATAATTAAAATTATGTTCCTGGTCTTCAGGATTACAGAGAAAATCTTGAAAATAGAAACATGTACAAATGCTTGAAACCCAAAATGGGAGTGGACTGACCTGGAACATAATGCTGATTTTATTTAGAATGATTTTTACTTACTTACTTTATTTATTTATTTATTTACAAGAGTTATATGCCACCTTTCCTCTTATAAATTGAGATGCCCAAGGTGGTCCACAAACAATAAAATACAGGCTGTAGTCCTCTGCACATGTACCTGATAGTAAGCTCCATAGAACACAATGGGATTTACTTCTGAATAGACATGAGTAGGATTGTGCTCACAATTAGTAAAGGTACAATGGGTAATATGCAATTAAAAAACAAACAAAAACATAATTCTGCAGTCTACTGCAGAGTTATTATTATTATAACTATTAGTGAAGAATTATTAATTCAATGGCTGGATTTCCAACATGAAGCATACATGGAAATGTAAAGAGATAGGAAAATGTAAAGAAGCAAGTATAGTTGTACTTTGTGTGGATAGCTGCTATTTTAATATTTGTCCACTAGATGGGTGTATTGGATTGTAAGGAATAATTTCAGTTAATCATTCTCATAAAAATGCCTTTCAAAGCTTTCTGCACTGTACCATTAAACTTTCTCCATCCCCACTACACAATGGGACCACATTAACCCCAATTCAAAATGTGCTTAGGGCTGTATGCAGGATGACATACTTATATCATCTGCCTGCTTACCTATATGATACTTGAAGTAATTTTACATTTTGGGGGAATGCAATAAAAAAAAAGTATATGCCTAAATTTAAAAAGCCATCTAGAGTACAACATGTTGTTCCGGCTGTGGTCATTCCAAAGAAAAAAGTTCTTTGGGCTACTTTTTAGGTTACAAAGTACTCAGTTTACAATGTGTTATCACAATCCTAAGAAAGCATTTCCATATAGAACACCATGTATGATAATCATATAAAAATTTCATTAGATTCATGCATAGCCAATCATGGCTGAGAGTCAGCATAGTGCAGGTTAGAGTGAGGCTGCAATCCTATATACACTTTCCTGGGAGTAAGTCTCATTAAATGCAATGGGACTTCTGTGGAGACATGCATAGGCTTGAGCTGTGGTGTACTAAGCTAGATTTGGGGAAACCTGAGTTCAAATCAAAGCTGGCCTTCCAATGACCCCTGGTAAGACCCTAGCTTTCGTGTGTGTGGGTGTGTTTCATATCCCCACTCAGCCAAGAAAATCACTAGATGATATTGGGGCAGTCATCTCTCAAGCACATGGATATGTTTGTATGATTGCAAAAGTCTGTATTTGGAAGATATTTTTGCTTGCTGCAAGGGGTTAAAAGTTGCCACTGTATCCAGCACAAGATTGGAGCCAGAATCAGCTCAGCCGGAGGGAAGTGAAAACTCTTCCCCTTACCCCCAGGTAAGCTACCACAACCCCAATGAGTCTCCTTGGATCTGCGCCACCTCAGGAGCTGACACAAGTCCAAGGAGAATGGAGCGGCTTCAAGCCGCTCTGCACTGCTCCGGAACAGTGTTGGGATCTGGCATAACTGCCAGGTCCCAGCCTTGCCTCCCGCTCCCCGACTACCCGCCCTCTGGAACGCCCTCCGCTTGCCCTCCCCCCACCCCAGAACACTTCCCTCTCACCTCTTCCCCGCTTCCTCCCCGCCCTCCCCAGTCCCCTGCATTGGCCAAGTTCAGCCAATGCAGCCTTCCTGGCGCAAGCCACCATGAAGGCTGGATGCAGCCTCTGTTGCACTCCACCTCCGCGCGCTGGCGTGGCTTGCTCCCAAGGAGGCACAAATGTGCTTCATGGCATGTTTGTGACCCTTCTAGGCTGGCGCAAGGGACTTACACCAGCCTAACACAAGGTTAGGATTGTGCCCTTAATGGACTAATAGGAGGCACCAAAAACAAAACAAATAAAGAAATACCCAACTTTTATTTATTTATTTTATTTATAGAACGGACTTTCCAAATCAACAGACACTGCTTCTCCTCATTGGTCTGTTAAATTGAGAGTTCACTGTATTTTTCTGGAACTCCTGATAAGAATAGGGTTGAGTGATGTGTTGAGTAGATTCCCCTTGGTGATGTGCCCGTTGGGCAAAAAGGCGGGGTATAAATTAATAAAATAATAAAATAATAATAATTCCGGAAGTTGGGGTTGAGGGATTTGCATATCAAGTGTTTGTTTTTTTAATTGCAATGCTTAATTAACATAACATTTCAATAAGCATTATATAAATATATAAATATATATGTTCTGATGAGCTGTTGGTTTTCACTTGTAAACCACCCTGCAAGTGTATTGATGTATGGAGTTTAAATTGCTGTGCTGCCAAATAAATAATTTCTTCTTCTTCTCCCCCCCACCCCCCCACCCCCAGAGGCAACAGCTGAGCTCTGGTGATATAAAGCCAAGTCCTTCTCAACCATTATTTTGGTAGGCAGTGGCAGGCAGGAGAGGAGCAGCATAGCAATCGCTCCAATTCAGGAAAAAGTCTAGTCAATGGGGCTTACTCCCAGGAAAGTGGGGAGAGGATTGCCGCCTTGGAGCCCAATCCTCTGCCTGTCTACTTGGAAGCAAGCCCATTATAGTCAATGAGGCTTACTCCCAGGATAGTGTGGATAGGGTTGCAGTCTCTGAGCCCGATCTCCTGCATGTCTACTCAGGAGCAAGCCCTACTGGCTTAGATTGTGGAGACAATTGGGCTACTGCAGTCTTGCCAGGAGGAGAGAGGAGGATAAGGGAGCAGGCAAGTAGAGAGAGGACTGTGACGAGCAGAGAAGAAGAGTAGGCAGCGCAGAGCGGGGGAGTGGTGAGCAACTGGTCCCGCTGCACAAGGGGAACCCCCTCCTCAGTCCAGGCTGGGCTTCACAAGGGTCTCTGGGGGCTATTCCTGCCTATCGGGGGCTCCATCTCTCTCTCTCTCTCTCTCTCTCTCTCTCTCTCTCTCTCACACACACACACACACACACACACCCCCATCCATCGTCCTGATCAGCATCCAACAGCCCCCCCACCAACACACTTCTTCCTCCCTCTAATCACAAACAAGCACTGAGCGCTCTGCTCCGCTCCCCATGCACCTCTCTTGCCATTTAAGCCAAATAGGGCTTCAGGGAGCAGCATTTGAGCAGGACAGGTGGAGGAAATCACGGAGGGAATGAGGGCTGGCAGGTGCATGAAAGGAAGACTCTGAGGAGATCTGTGCCCATTGCCAGCATCTCAGCTGTGGGAGGGGGAGAGGGCCAGCTCCTCATGTCTGCTGCGACCTGTGGTTCTTGAGCTCTGCTGGAAGCGATGAGCTAGACTACCTTCCATCTCGGCTGCAGGGAGGGGCAACATGCAGTTTCGCTCCTCTCTGTGACTGTTGCCCCTCCTCCGTCCGGAGTGCCTGGCACTGGCAGAGCTGCTGACAGCAGCTCAATTGTTGCACACAGGTGCTGTTGCCTGCAAGTTGTTGCCCCCACCCACCCTGTAGCCCAGTGCACCTGCTACCCCCTGCACCCCCCTGGCTATGCTACTGTTCCAGAGCCTTGTTGTGCCAAAGGGAAGCCCAGAGAAGAGCTGGATATGGAAAGTAATGATAGTGGATTTTTCCATCCTGAGGGACTCCTGCAGGAGAGATGAGCTCGCATGGTCAGCAACTGGAGGCCAGGCTGCAGGCCCTAAGAAGACCAGCTGCTGCAGTCCCAAACAGGGTCCCTCTCTCCTTTTCCAGGTTGAGTCCAGGGCAACTCTTGTAGCCCAAAAGGAAGAGCTCTCTAAGCTGCAACATGTAGTCATTCAAAGCCAAAAGACACAGAAAGACAGCAACAAACAAGCCGCAGACCCAGGACCAGCCTAGCTATGAGGCCAACTAAAGTTCTCACTTTGAGCAGTGGGGGGGGGGGAGTGCCCTGCACCCTGCATTTCCCTGTCAACACTCTTGAGCCCACCTCTCAGCAAAGTCACTTCGATCAGCTCTTCCCATCCTCTTCCAGCTTGGAAGAAGATCAAGCCGGCAGCAGCCCATGTCTTCCTCCAGCATAAACCAAGAAAGAAGGAGAAAAAGAGCCACATGCTGTTGCTGCCACCACTGGCACTGCCTCCTCCTTGCTTAGAAAATGTGTTTTATAATAAAAAAGTTGTTATGACAACAATTTAGAAGATCAGTTGATGGTTCCTAATTACCTTTAACAGTCTCTTAGAGCCCAATCCTATCCAACTTGCCAGCACTGATGTAGCCATGCCAATGACTACATCAGTGAGGTGTGCACTGCATCCTTTGGTGGGATGGCAGTCATGAAGGCCTCCTCGACGCAAGGGAATTTTGTTCCCTTACTTTGGGTTCCCTTACAAGCAGCAGCAGCACTGGAAAGTTGGATAGGACTGGGACCTTAATTTGAGATTTTCCTAGAGCAGCGGTTCTCAAACATTTCAATCTCTTGACCCCTTTATACTCCTAAAAGGAGTCTTGGAGAGCTCTGCTGGTGCATGTGCATGGTCTCAGGGAGCCCCAGACCACCAGTAAATATGCCATGGTATAGGGTCAAGCCCACCACCAAATATGATGAAAGGGATGATCCAATTCTCACTGGGGGGGGGGGGAAGTGGATCAATATAGCTTCTGTTTGCAGTGGGCTGAAAGGAGGTGGCTGCAGACTTGGAGTGAAGAGAACCCTGAATCTGCCACTCTTTCCACCAGCCTCCCTGATGCAAAACATATCACATGGCCTCATGGTTGGGCTGGCCATGCCTGCAAAGGTTGTATTATGGAACATGGTACTTGCAAAACTAACATTGAAAAGCCCATCTCTATAGGACATGTATTAATATGCAAGGACCTTAGGAACCCTGGGCCTTTATTCAGTCAATTGCCTTGTTTTTCCAGTCTAACATTGTTATGAATTTTAATTTCATACTATGTTTCATACTAGTTCTATGTTAAGGCAATGATTGAGATATTAGAGGAGGGGTGTTTAGATTGATCTGTCTGCAATGAAATTCATTTCCCACTGTTTTCTCCTTCACTGGTGCCTGCCCTGCTGTACCGTGATTAAGGATGTTCATCACAGATCTGAAGGGGAAAAAAATACAATTACTCTTGACTACAAATAAAAATTGTAGTACACCATGACATATTCATGTTCAGTGTCAGTGGCATTGAATTTGGAGCATACTCATTTGTCATCCCTAAACATTTTGTGTACCGAGAATATAATAAATTAAAATGTGCAGTGCAAAACAAGGCCTATCTCGCACATGTTTCAGGACCTTGAAAACATATGCCCTGGCAAAGATTGCAAAGAGGGTTCTTCAGTTCACTCAGGATGATCTTTTTTTTTAAACGGAGAATTTAATTGTGAAATTCTAAAGATGGAAGGAGAAGTTATGTAACTTAGGGCCCCATCCTATGCCTGTCTACTCAGAAGTAAGTCCCAGTATAATAATTGTGGCTTACTTCCAGGTAAGTGTGGATAGGATTGCAGCCTTAAGTAACTAGCTAGCAAATCAATGCAGTTTATATACCAAATAGCAGATGCGTCTGACTCATTATATACAAATGGATGGCATTGGCTGGTACAATTATTTGTGAACTGCTGGCTGTACTAGTTGGGTTCTGTTCTTGCCTGTCTTTTTCATCAGGAAAAGGCAGGAGTGATTTGCAGGCCAGGATGAGAAGAAGGAAGCGTTGATACAAGAGGTGCATATTGGCTTCCGGTTCTGAATAATGACCCATGTTCTACCTTAGTATGCAGTCCTGACTCTCAGCCAGGTGGGGAAAGCAGGCTCCATTGAAACATCTCCTCCCACAGGTGCAGGAAGATTCACGATGCCCTGCGCAAGACCCACCTGCCCCAGCAGCTGTTAGGTGGGATGCAGCACCCGTGGGACAGCACAGGCCTTCCAGCTGATGCTTCTTACTCACTGGGCACTTTACAATGCTTTTATTGCTTTATTTATTTATTTAGGAAATTTATATCCCACCTTTCCCATGCCAAAGCAAATGCCCAAGGCACCTAAGAGCCCAATCCTGTCCAACTTTCCAGCACCAGTGCAGCAGCAATGCAGCCCTGAAGTAAGGGAACAAATGTTCCCATACCTTGAAGAGGCCTCTGTGACTGCCTCCCCACCACAGGGTAGAGTGCATGCCCCACTGGCATGGCTGCACTGGCACTGGAAAATTGGATAAGATTGGAAACTAAGCTTATAAACAAGTACAAAGTTGAGTAACAGGTAAAAACATAAAATAAAGCATTAAAAACATTAAATTTTCACATTACATAGTGCAGCAGTTCTCATACGTTCCGGGAGTTTGAGACCTGCTGTAAGTTCTAGCGGGGGAGAGGGGAAGGCAGCGATGCACTTGACAGAATAACATTGCTTTCGAGTGGCGCATGGGCTTGCTTTGACTTACCAGAGACTGCAGCAGGCTTCTGGGAATATAGAGACCCCGCACAAGCCTCCGCAGGGCTCCCCAACATACAGAGACACTCAAAATAATGATTGCAACCCACTTCCGGATTGTGATCGCGAAACAGGAAGTGGGTTGTGATCATTATTTTGAGTGTCTCCTCATGTTGGGGAGTCCTGAGAAGGCTCGAATGGAGCTTCCTGCACCTCCGGGATCCTGCTGCAGGCTCTGATAGGTCAAAGCCAGACCCTGCTCTCCTTGAAAGCGACACAATTATGGCAATTGTGTTGCTGTCTTCCCCCCCCCTCCCCACCCCTTAAGGGGTCAGAGGCCAGGGCTCTCAGACTGGGGTGTCGTGACACCCCCTGTTTGAGAACCACTGACATAGTGGAACATAATAAAAACAGTGTAAAAAAACTACTTTAATGGTTACTTTAATACCTAAAGTAAACTTACTTTAACAGTTAAAGTAAGTCAAGGGATGTAATCAACACCCAGCAACGGTATGCAGCTCTACTGATAGGATCGGGCTCTTAATTTTTTAAATTAGCAGTTAGAAGTACTTTCAAAACTTTAACCCATTTTCTGATTAGATAGGAAGTGAAATTGACTCATTTCCACATCAAGACATTTTCCTAAGTGGCAGGGTGGTTAGCCAACAAAATAATGCAGTTATTATATGTGTGTGTGTATTGATTTTCAATTCATATTACATTTCAACATTTTTATATCATGTATAAGTAATCCCCTGAGCCGCTAAGCTAAGGCTCCACCGAAAATTGAAAAATGGTGTTTACAGATGAAATAGATATTTAATGGGAAAAAACTGTGAGTCACATGTGGGTAATGGAAGTACTTTAAGAACCAAATTCAATTAAAAAGTAACATAATTAACTGCCCAATCTTATTTGGATACTGTGTTTATGTTGCACGGATGCCAGCATAACGTCCTTCATATTCTTAGGGTATCCTGGCAACATCACACCAATGGCACACTTATGCAACAAGGACCAAGTGCCAAGCCTGTTCTGGCAAAGCAATCCTGGCCCAGCCTTTCCCCATAACACCCCCAGCATCCATGGAAACACTAACACACACCCCCATATCAATGCAGCTGCACCAATGGAGTGCACGTTGTATGGGGGGGGAGAATCTGGGGGCCCTCTTGAGATAAGGGAACTTTTATTCCCTTACTCCCAGGGCAAGCCCAATGGGTCTTCTTGGAACTTTGCAAGTTATTTTGCTGACTCAAGTTCAAGGAGAGTAAGGGAGAGGGAAAGGAACAGATAATGAAATTAGAATGTGGCATACACTGGTACCACCAAGATCCAACAAGATCCCCTCTCTCCTGTTCGGCCTCCCTCCTTCCCCCTTCCTGCCAGAAACCCCCATTCCTTCCCCTCTTTCCCCATTCTACTCACCACCTGCTATTAATTTACCTTCAACTGGAGGTAGCCAGCAATGGCAGCAGGCCTCCACCACCACCTCCATTTGCGACAGCAGACCAAAAATGGATTGGGCTGCCCAATTGCCATCATATATAGTCCTATAGATCAGTAGATAAAGAGTGAGCAGAACACTGGGCAGACTTTAAGAAGGTGTAACAGTATTTGCATATGCACAAGAAGCTAAAGCTACATAGTTCATCTTTAAGTTTCACCTGTTAAATTGGCCGTGACCAAAAGAATCCATAACCATGGATGTCTATAATCACATTTTCAACAAATGCAGCTGTATTGAACTGATATGTCGAAATAAAAAAAATGCAGACTGTTTTTGCTTAGGACAGTGAAATTGTTTCACTTGAGTGGATTATGCAATCACTTTATATGGATACTGATAGAGAGCTTGTACAGATAGAAATACCAACAAGTTTACTAAGGTAAAAAGCAACCCACTGTTCATGTCTGTCTAACCAATCTGTCTCCCACAATCTAACTAGATTGTCAAGTTGAAAATTTCACGGACCTAGGAACTCAAGAGTGAACAAATTATAGATGTGAACAGTGAGTGGGTTGCTTTTTTACAGTAGAGATTCAAAATGATTCAGTACACACCACTCACATAAGCGAAAGGTCTTACATCACTACGATTAGAGTTTGCAGATGAAACGTTCAGCCACTAAGGGTCGCTATGAAACTGTAATATTGTGTTCTGTGCTGTTCTAGGTAGACATCTTGTTCTGAAACACAGTTACAAATCTCTCTTGAAATACAGGAGGTTTGACGATCCCTTTATGAGTTATTAATGCCCATTTTAACATTTTCCATCACTGGGATATGAATCCGCAAACAAGATTTTTGAGGCAAGCTTTCATTAAGCATGTTTCAGGCACCCCCCCCCCCCCCAAGCACCATGGGTGACTGAGGAATAATGAGTTATTTTAAAATAATGAGTTTTTTTAAAACATGGGGCTTTAGAGATCACACTGCCTGACTTTTTTTTTTTTACAGGTACAATGAAGTTGCAGTTTTTTTAAAAAAAAGGCCTGAGTGATGTTATCTTAAGATGAATATAATGACAGCTGTCAGCCTTCTGCAACCTTGATTCCAAATAAATGTGGAATTGGGGGTCACTCTCATTAATGTGATTGTTTAGCATCTGCTTCTCTGGTATTGCTTCACATTACACCTCTACAGAAGACACTACAAATATGAAAATAGGCAATGCAGAAGGTTTTGCCTTAAAACCATGGCCGGTAACGGTGTGTATCTTTTTGACAGTGGTATGCATGCCAAACGATCAATAATCTGTCAGCCACATGTATAGATTTATGCTAGTGCTTCCCAAACTGCGTGCTGGGGGCACATTTGCATGCTGCAAGAACAGCTGCAGTTTGTCTTGAAACATAAACGTGAACGTGTCATAGATGGACACATATCTCTGTTTAATCCTGTCATGTCATTTTACATGTTATGATACAAAGTGTACTGGTCGCTGACCTCAGTTTAGACGGACGTAACCTGCAACTGATGTCAGTTCAGTAAAAACCAGCAGCTTGATGGGAACCTAAGAATCCAAAATCTAGGGATTTCAGTTGGAATTACACCAGGTCTGCTAAGAACTGCCAGGTGCAAGGAAATCCCTGAAACTTCACCATTGCTCAGAAAACATAGTCATCTCTGAGCCACTACTGACTGGGTTGTCAGATGTCAGGAGGTACCTGGTTATCTTGAAGTTACAAGAAGGATTCCTGCCTGTTGTTCTGGGAGTTGATCAAGAAAATACATGTATATGGTTTTTAGGGGGTTGCAGAATAAAGATGTCTCCAATCATGAAAAAGTTGTTTATCACATTATCAAAACATTCACAAGCTGAGGTACTGAGGCTTACCTGTGATTATTTTCATCCCCCCCCCCTTTCAGGGACACCTTAGGGCGGGGAAGAGATTTCAGTGGCAGAGTTGTCTGTGAGAGTTAAAAGCCTACTGTTGGATGCACTCAAGTCTGAGTTATAAAAAGCAGTACAGGTATGCATTGGTTTCATAATGAATGAAAAAATTTGAACATAATAGGGTATTTGTTTTATTGTTTCATTTGTTGTTAAATGAGAATTCCATAAGAACATACGACAAGCCCTACTAGATCATGCCAATGGCTCATCTAGTCCAGCATTCTGTTTCCCACCATGGCCCACTGGCTGCCCCTCTGGTTAGAGTGCAAACAAGAGAGATAGGCATTCTTCTCTCCCTCCATTGCTTCCCTGCAACTGACATAGAGGCATGTGGCCACTGAACCAGGAAGCATCACATAACTTTCATTATTAGTTGCCATTGATAGAACTGACTTCCAACAGTATCAATACAGTTACCTTCATGGTTTTCAAGCAAAGATATTTGTGACTTTGGTATGCATGCTTAGAACTTGGTCTCATTTAATAGTTTATAACAATAGACTTAGTCCTAAACACATGGGAATAAGCCCCACTGAACTGAATTGAACTGAACTTACTTACCATAGGATTGCACTGTTGGCTGATCAAATCAGGCAACACTTATCTCTGATTCACCCAATATGCATGAAGGAAGAAAGAACTCATCTGCTTTCTCCATCTATGTAATGCACCTGCTCTCCCCTTGAATGTCCCTGTACATCCATGCAGGAATGTAGTGTTTAAACACAGTACATGCATACCATCTAATGTCCATAAACCCAGATTGCACAGTTAATTCCCATATTTTATCTGATAAATCAGTTGTGTGATCTGGGCCTACATATATGGAATTTAACACACATAGATAATCTCCTTCATTAACCTTCACAGTGCCTAAGGTCTTCAGGGGTAGCCTTTTTACTTGTTCCACCATTGACAGAAGAACATCTAATCTAGAACATCCTGTGGTGGCACCCAGGCTGGGAACTGCTTTCCATAGAAGGTGAGGTTAACACCTACATTAAGAATCCAACCTTAAGGGCACAATATGTGGCAGAATGCACATTCCACTAGTGTAGCACATGGATAACTCCTTCACCTTCTCTAAATAGTGCTCCCACTTCTCCTTCAGAAAAATCTTCCACTGCATAGTCAGAATCTTCACCTCCATATGTATACAGGGAAATGCAAAAAGAAAATCCTTTCAGTGTCATTGTACAGCATGACAGACTGCCCAAAGGACAACTATTGTTTCTGAAATTGAATGGTCTTCCATTAAGGATGTTTGTAATCAGTAAAGTGGCACCACTATGATGAAAATTGTCTGAACAAACCCCAATGAAAATATATCATGGATGTGATGCCCTTCTTCCACTACTGACTACAGTCCAACACCATCCCTTGTACCACAGTTTATCAAACTATTAACTTTTGATGTTAATTTTGCTGGATTTTGTTCAGATATATAGCCATGACATATCAGCACCAGTGATCAGCTCCAATGAAATATCACAAAGGTTCTAATTATATCTCAGTGGTTGAATTAGAACACATCAAATCATATTTAAAGCCTGCAGTATAAAAAATTTCTTTAAAACACTGTAAATTTATCTCAGGTCCTCATTAAACCAAGTCAATCTTTCCCCCACTACACATGCCATGTTGACATAATTAATTTCCACCTCATAGAATACTATATATTTTTGCCATTACCACAAATGGTCTTTTAAATGCACTCCTGTCTTAAGCACTATTTTGTTAATGAAATATTTATGGTTTTCTCTGTAATGAAAAATAAAAAAATGTGTATTAGGCAGTGTATTAGGGACTATTAAAAAACCCAATTTCTCGTTGAATTTCCTTTAGGAAATAATTCATCTGAACTCAACTGGGTTTTTTCAAGTCCATTTTTCCAATGACTTTACATTGATGATGATGATACAATGTGTGAAATTAATTGCACAAGTAGTCCAAAACTTTAACAATGGCTATTGTTTTCAGGACATTGTAAGATTTCTTCCATTGACATTGGTGCCCCAATACTACCAAGATATACAGACAGCTTCTATATAGGACGTCTGGACTGAGCAGCTTAATATTTATGACTACCAAAATGCTGATCATTAGGAAGGGTGGAGTACATTTTAAGGAGGGCTAATATATACCAAGGGTTCCTGGGTGATGCAGTATGTCTTTAGGTTCTTCACACAGAGACAGGTTGCACTCCCTTATGGAATAACAGTCAGTGAGAGCCTTACCATTCTCCATTAGGAATGTTGAGACAAATTTTGCTCTCACCATAACATTGTCTCCAAGTGCAGTTGAGATGAAGAGCCTGCCCCCCACATTTTTTTTCTATTTTATTTTTGAACACTATTCCCCCCCCCCCAAGGTTCCTGTGGAGGTTCAGCAACCTAACCAACCGTCAGATAATTTTTGCAAGCAACTTCTATCAGTTGCTTTTTTGAAACCCCATTACATATGTCTTTGTGGAGTCCTTCTTGTCTGGAATAGCTACCCTGCCCTTATCCACCCACCCCAGATGCCTACTCAGCTAGCAAACAGCTAGCATGGATCTGGGCCTACTCAGATCTATGCAGCTATTTTGTGTGTTTAAATTTGTTAGTTCGAAGGGGGAGTGTCAGGCTGGGACAGGAGCTCCAGATCTTGCAGGCACTGCCACCGCAAAGATCCGCCCAGATCTGACCCTGACCCACCCATGACCCTGCCTGATCCCAGCCCTGATCTGTGCCAGCCACCTGCTCCAGTGGCTGGTCTGCTGCCCACCACCGACAGCACACGGCTTACTGGTTTCCACATCCTCGGCAGTGAGCCACCCACTGTCATTGCTGCTCAGTGATAGTAGCCCATGTAATGCAATGGTGGATCATGGGATCCGACTGATAAGCTTGGGATCTTATCACAAGAATAAGAATGGGCCATTTGTCAATGTTATAGACTGCAACTGAATTTTGGAGTAGGGGGTTGGAAATAAACTTCCCAGCTCAGAAATCCCAGTCCCATTACAAACAAAGCTTAGACTGTCTCCAGAATTTAGACCCAGCTTATAATGAGCTCAGTGCCAGCCTTCCCTGTCAGGCTCCTTTGCAAGTAAAGTGACCCTTGACATGAAGAGAAGAATTAGCAGCAGGAAAGCTGGCTGTAAACAGCCTGAAGACCTGGATATTCCTGAGCATGCTTTGTTAGTAGAGCTGACTTTTTCTAAGAGTTCTCTGATAAAGATTGGGGAAAAATGAAGTATTTGAGAAGCATGACACAGCATACTTTGGCAGACCCAAGAATTCCCTGGAATAGTAGTTACTTTTGAAAAAGATCAATTCATCAAATAGACTGCAATACAAATCGAAGAGAAAGACAAAGCAAATGTATAAATTGCTACACAGCCACTAAGCCATCAGGAACACTAAAAGACAAGACTCCCAGTTTCCTGCTGCGTCTCAATGTCTTTTTCCCCCAGATTGTTACAGAATGAAAAATGTTAGGAAGATTGAATTGATTTTTCTGTCTATAGTTGAATGCCTAAGATGTCTGCAGTCTTCCTTTGGCACTCATTTAGTTCCCATTAAAGGTAATGGGACTTGGAAACAATGCTTAGAGAGCCCAAAGCGTGCAATGCTTGCTACTAGGGCTATTCTGTTCCATTGCTCAACATATGGGTATCAAAGGCTCATGTTGTGACGAAGATGTCACTCAAAAGAAGGATTCCTTTTACCAAGTTCTTGGAGCATTGCCTCCAAACGAGACCCTAAAGCAGGGGTCTCCAAACTTTTTGGCCAGAGGGCTGCATCAATATCTGGCATGGTTTTGAGGCCGGGAAAAAATTTAAATATAAAATTTAAATAAATAAATTAAAGATGGAACTTAGATGAGTGAATTGGCTCATTCATTCAACCTCTCTGGCCCTCAGAACACCCTCCAGACACAGTCAGAGCACAGTTCTGGTCATGTTCAGTTGAGTGGGCCAGAGGCTTTCAGGGGATAAGAGATTGGCTGTGGGCCGGATAGAGGCTTGCTGCGGGTCGCATCTGGCCCCCGGGCCGGGGTTTGGAGACCCCTGCCCTAAAGGACCAGCAGCTGGGCTATGCATACATTCTGTAATTCTGCAGGAATGCAGAAAATGCTCAGAATGCATCATTGGATACAGAAGTCAAATTCCTAAGGATCTCAACTTTTCAGTTTTATTTTTCCAAATAAAACTGATTTTTTTTTCCAAAAAAAATTTTATTTTCATTTTTTATTTTTCCAAAAGAATTTTTTCCAAATGTTTTATTTTTTCCAAAATAAAAATATTTTATTTTGTTTTTCCAAAAGTTATTTTATTTTATTTTTCCAAAAGTTTTTATTTTTTCATTTTATTTTTCCAAAGGTTACATGATTGCATACATTTATTACTTCCATTGGATGCTGTGCCCCAGGGAGGCTTGTCCCAGCTCTGCAGCCAGAGCTGGGTCCTGCAGTCCTGTGTCAGATACAGCGGGGCTGGAAGAGTCACAGTACTGCAGGAATCTGTGCATTGACTGTCCAACTAGCCAATGCCTTTAAAAAGCTCCCTTTCCTTGGAGGCAGATGGGGAACCAGAATGAAGGCTGGCTGAAGCATGCAACTGCAACCAGTGGAGCCATGGCTAGGAGGACTCTGATAGAGACGACACTTATCCCAGGCCCATGGAGCTGTGCAAAGCACCAGGAAGGAACAAAGCACCAGGAAGCACCTGCTGAACAAAGCAGCAGGAAGGACATCAAAGTCAACCACTGGCTTGGAAGGTGAGAAATAAAAGTCAGGACTCCTGAACATTTTGCCTTGAAGAGCTAGCACCAAGTTTTTGCATTAGACAATACCTGCAAAAGAATTAGACAATACTGCAGAAATCTCCGAAGCCTGCAAGGTGACTGGGATTAATTATAAGATGGGCCCTCTCCCACAATGATGATCAAGAGCAGAATAAATAATGCAAATCACATAAAATGTATTAACAATTAATTGATTAAAAAGTTTGCAGAATTATGCAAAAAAAAAAGTGCATGCTGGAACTCTGCCCACTGATCCAAGCCTCTATTGCTGCTTGTTGTGTTGCATTGCTGGTCTTGCTGCCAGGCAATAGGGGTATGGGGGTCCTGCAAGTACCACCAAACACCACCTCAAGTACCACTGGTGGCACAAGTACCACTGGCTGTGAAACACTGGTCTAGACTGGAGTAACTCAGAGAGTGGCTACAATTACCCTGATTTTTAACTTCTTTGCTTCCTGAAACCTATACCCCAACTACAGCTTGAGTCGTCCGTCCCGTTCCCCCCCCCCCACTGAATTGGGAAACCATATAAGGCATTTGGGGGGGATTCAGCAAATTGCAAGGAGGGGGATATTTCAATTTGCTCGGTGTTAATGTTCATTTCTAAATATTACCCTATTTCAGTCCCTGGGATTTAGGTTAGCACAAATAAATAAGTCAATAAATGTGTGCTGACGCGGAAGATGGGAACGAAATGGTAGCTCTCACAGGCTGTGAAAACATTGTCAGGTTTCATAACGTTATCCTCCTGCACTTAATGACTGCCTTGGGACAGGAGGGAATTCCTTGTCGCTTGTGCTAGATCAGTAGTCATGATGACAGACTGACACGGGATGGAATGTGGGAAGAATAGAAAGCCAGCTTTAGACAAGCACTGAATTATCATGCCCAAGAAAGGTAGATCTGTGGCAGTTGCTGAAAAGCAATGTTAGAACAGATTAATCGTTTGCAGCTGGGCATCCAGAAACACACACAAAAAGCTATATTTAGCACCAACACACATTGCCTTAACTTGAATGTTAATAGCTATTTGCTGCTATTCCATCCTCCTTTAGTGGCGCTGTATTTTACTCCTGGCAGGAATTGCTAAATAATTTCTGTGTCTCAATGCCATTTCAGCAGTTGCTTCAACACTTTAAGTGCCTTGACCTACATCTCTCATCAGCACTCTTTGAAAATGCAGCATGCTTGTATTCTGCCCAGTGACATAACAATGCATTAGCGTGGTTAATCAACCTTAGAGGAGTACCTCGGACATAGTGCATAAACAGGTCAGCCATGCCGTTGGCGAAGCTGAAGTTTGCATTGAGAAAAAAGGAGCATGGTGCTTGTTTTGCAACGATTCATAAATGCAGGGCCCAATCCGATGCAGCCACAATGCAGCCCCAAAGTAAAGAAACAAATGTTCCCTTATCTTGAGGAGGCCTCCATGACTGCAGCTCCATCACAGGATTTCAATCCCCACTGACACAGCTGGATAGTTGGATAGGACTGAGCCCTCAGACATGTTAAGGCCAAAGGGAGTGCACTGACTGATCACCTGGTCAAATCTCCTGCTCAACAACAATTGAGAGAAACTACTCCTGCAGTTTCAACACAAGATCTCAAATCTGGCTATTGAGACAAGAGTGTTATTTTATTCATCATGTTCCTTGGCTTTGGCATCATTTGGCTACTGATGATGAACATTCATTCATGGGGCATCAAGATAGTTGATCATCTTCTTGGCCATTTGGATGGTGAAATTCACACAGTCCCCTCCAGGGGCCAAAGCTTAGAAATTAGCTTTTCAGTGCAAAGCCAGTTCCAAAATATCTGAAAATAAAAAGGCAGAAATTAAATTCTGCATCTGGCTAAAAATGGTTATAATCTTGCTGGGAAAAGCAGTGTTTGGTATTTAGGCTGATGTTTCTTTTGAGACTTACGATGCTTCCTCCAGGGAATCTTTGTAACTGTAATGTTTTCCAGGATAAAAAAAATAGCTGTACATAAAGAGGGATGAGGATAGGCCTGTCTATTCAGGAGCAAATTCAGCATGGTTCTTCTTCTGTTCTTATGTCAGTCCCATTCAATTGGTCCTACACATTTATTTATTTAGAAGGGGCCAGTGATGTGTGCATGGATTAAAGATATTTGTGAACATACAGTGTGGACATCCTGACCCTTCTTCAGTTGCCGGCGGCACTAAGCAAGAGTTTGGGCTGGATGAAAAATAATAATAATTATAATAACTTTATGTATACTCCGCCCTTCTCCCCAAAATGACCCTTGGATGAAGCCCAAGGTTCCTTCCAATTCAAAAATTCTGGGATTCTATGAACGGATTCATGAGATGAAAAGGCATTATGTGTCCTCGCCCTGAGCACCTACATCTTTAATCTATGCACATCACTGGAGCCATCTAAATAAATAAATAAATAGGGATCAGTCAAATTGGAAAGTATCATGCAAATTGGCCCACACTCATTCACTGATACATATGTATATGATATACTGAATGCATATGTCCTTAATTGTGCAGACAGCCAGTTTCAACTTCAGATTATCATATGAGTTGCCCTAGAGTCTTTGAGAATGTCCCCTATGTCTTTTCCTCAGGACTGAGGGAAAGGCTACAACCATCGCCTATAGTTTGAGGACTGGAAAAAGAACTATAGAGTCGAGTTGTATTCCAGGCAGGGCTCTACTTATTTTAGAAATTAAAAAACATCTACTTTTTCCAACAGCTGCAGATGTGACTATAGGGTTTCTCCTGATGCTTTGTAATATCCAAGGAGGAAAGAAGAAAGAACACTCACCAGCAAGGGAAATTCATATCCCATTGGAAAAGAAGAAATGAAGAAATGAATTGGGAAAGAAAACAGAAATTCTCATTGGGAAAGAAGAAATGAATTGATCTTGTACATTTGTGAATAGTTTCTTGGCTCTCAGGTCAAGCCCATGTGATTTGAAGTTACTTCTATATGGGTCTTAAGCAACTTATGTTAAGCTGACTGCACAGGAGCTGTTACTAATGCAATGACACACTGCAGGAGTCAGAATGCCTTCTGCCGCAAGTTGTAGCTTAGGCCAGAAGGGTGCTGTAGGAAAACGTGCTAAGAATCAACGGGACTGATCTTGTCATAGTTCTCTGCTTTCTACCTTTGATGCATCTGTATTGTTCAGAAGAGATCAGAGAAGATACAAACTCAAGAGAATGCAATGAACAAGAATGCAAAAGTCTATATTTTGTTAGGGTGAATATTCAGTAGCAGTGCCCCAAAATGTGAGAGGGCACAGATAAATTACATTTAAATTATGTTTTGGAGAGTCAAGATTTCTCCCATATGTCGGGCAGAAGGAAAGATAGTGCTGGTGAAACCTAGAGAAAGAAAAGCCATTCGTGCACTCATAGAGGGCTGTTCAGTGAAGACTCTAACGTTCTTACCTCTGTCCAAGCAAAAAGATTGACTATTTGGTCATTGCACCATCAGCACAATTTCGCACTAATAACACACTGATGCCAGTGTGACATTCATCATATCCTAAGTCCATCCAGGCAACATCATACTGGGCTGCAGCCCTCCCAGTAACATCCATGGTGTCCATGAAAACCCCAGCATAATCTGTCATCTGTGGAGTGGAATCCTGACATAAATGCGTATTGGTTCAACATCGGCCTGTCATCAGTGCGACATCACTGCAATGACCAAGTAGTCAATCATGCACCCATCCAGCCACAATGCTAGCAGCCACGGAAGTGCCACCAGCCAAGGAAGCGCCACCAGGGTGAACCATGTAAAGGGTAGGACCATTGAGTGGCCACCACCAGGTTAATGCCCCTCACCAGCACCTAGGAATGAACTCAGCATCAGACACTACCACCAACTATGGGGAAATGACCCAAGAACACCACACACAAACACACGTGACATGATACAAGGAAGCCATACACCTCTACAACCTCCAGGAGCTCCTCTGGCATCACAGCAAATGGGCAAAGCAAAGAAATACCTTTTTGGAGCAGAGCAAGGGCAGAAAGATAGCAACTAGGCAAAGATGTACCTTCTAAAGTGGTGCTTCTTTTACATTTAGCAGGGAGATAGCAATTGTCCCTTATAATGGTCCCTTATCCCAGCAAGGGATTATAAGCATCCCTTATCCTTATCAATTGTCCCTTATCCCAGCATGGTCTCTTTTCTAGTAGATGTGGTTGGTGTCTCTTCTGCATTTCTTTTTAGACTGAGAGCCCTTTGAGGACAGGGAAAAACATATTGTTTTTTTGCTCTATAAACCGCTTTACAAAGTTTTTGTCAAGAAGTGATATATAAATACTCATCATCATCATCATCATCATCATCATCATCATCATCATCATCAGTGGTCCCTTGAAAAAGGACAGCTATGTGAAACAAACATACAAGCCCCTCCAGGTAATTACATTTGATTAATATAATCGAAATGACTGGTCTGTGAAAGTGCTCTCTTTTTGTTTCTGCTTGGATATTACAAGCACCAGGAGAAACTCTACAGTCACATCTGCAGCTGTTGGAAATAGGCAGTTTTAATTTCCAAAATGAGTAGAGTGGGAGCTCGGACCTGCCTTGAATACACTTTTCAGTCACTCAGATGTGTTTGAAAGTGTAGCAATAGCTGGTAGAGGCATTTGTCTAAGAAAAGGAAAAAAAAGAAGGGTCAAAGATACTGCAGCCACTGAACCAAAAAGGAAGTGAGAGTGAGTCAGGCTTCCCAACATACAGAGGTATACAAATACAGTAGGGTGGTGGTTAAATGGAGAAAATGTGTGGATTAATTGTGATGTTAAGCTAGCATATGTCACTCTTCAAGTTAAAGTTCTGTTTATAGTTGAGTAGGAAGAAAAGAGCTTTGTTATACAAAGGGGAAATTTTGATCAATTTTGAGATGCCTATAGGAAAGATTGCCCCATATTTCTCCATCTTTGCTTATAGTAGTAAATGGAAAGGACTTTAAGTTCTGAAAGGGAAATGGCATTATATTTTATCTTCATGCTCCCATTCTAAATGTAAATAGAAATAAGCTCATGAGGAATAGCTTCTTCTTTTTATTAATGTTATTGATACCTAGCTAGTTAGGTAGGTAGATAAGAAGAAAAATACTGTCACAACGTAATCCTAATGGGTTGGCCTGCCAGCCAACAATTCATTGGCATCATGTGTGATGAAGCTGCTAGTGCAAATGACTAGTGGTAGTACACATAGACTGGTGGAAGGCCTCAAGCTGGCAGATCGGGTAAGCCAGCAGCGGAGTAGGAGTGGGAGGGAGGGAGGGAGGGGAAAAGGAGGGAAGAAGAGGGGAATTTCTGGTCAGAGAGGGAACTGGGGAGGGAGGGAGTGGTGTTTACCAGGAGTGGTATTTAGCAGTGGCACTTGCATGTACCGGTAACCTGAAGCAGGGCCTAGGAGAGGGAGGTAAAGGGGGTAATTTGTACCCAGGCCCAGGATCAGAAAGGGGGCACAGGAGCCAAAAGAGGGGTCCCAGAAATTTCCTGGAACCTGACATTTTCCTATCTTACCTGAACTCGCTGCCAGCGCATAACGCTGGGGCACAACCACGTGCATGCAGTGTTAACTGCTGCTGGCAAAAATACTCTTTAGAATATTTTGGACACCACAGAGACTATTTCTTAAAGGGCTTAGCAATAAATCTATATGTTGGAGATGCTCTAGTTTGAATGCTACACTGACACATATGTTGTGGTCATGTCCTGTTGTTGTAAGCTTTTGGGATGAAATAATTAATATTATAAAGACAGTGCTACAGCCACCTTTAATTTTTACAGATATGTATGTAATTCTTAATTATCTACCCATTATCTGGAGACTTATACCTGGACAATTGAAACAGACTCTCTGTGCTCTCATGGTAGCAAAAAGACTTATATTACTTCATTGGAAGGAGAGATGCCCACCTACATATGCCCAATGGATGGACGATATTTTGCATTTATCAGTATTTGAGCGAATGGCGTATCGGCGTTAAATGCGTATGGATATATTTGAGGATATCTGGAGGCCATTCCTTGACATAATAACATGAGCTGCATCAAGTGTGGATATGCAGATACTCTGGTTGTATATATGTATAAATTTTTTTCCTTTTTTTTAAGTAACTCATAAGCATGTACTGATGTAATACACTCTCTTTTTTGTTTGTGTTTTGTTCTGTTTATTTAATAGAATAAAATTTAAAAAAAAAACTGCTGCTGTAAGCCATACACACCTGGCCCAGGAAAGCATCCATGACCCTCCTTAGCCCAGTATCAAATCTGGGAGGAAACTGGCCTGCCACAGTAGCTCTTTAGCTTTATGTGGATCCCATAACCTTGGTATTGGTATTGGCAACCTTCAGTCTCGAAAGACTATGGTATCATGCTCTGAAAGGTGGTTCTGGCACAGCGTCTAGTGTGGCTGAAAAGGCCAATCTGGGAGTGACAATCCCTTCCACACCGGGAGCAAGTGCAGTCTGTCCCTGGTCTGTCTCCCTGGCTATGGGCCTTCCTTCTTTGCCTCTTAGCCTCAGACTGTTGGCAAAGTGTCTCTTCAAACTGGGAAAGGCCATGCTGCACAGCCTGCCTCCAAGCTAACCATGCAGGAGTGTATAGAAGCTCAGGGACCCAGCCGTGGGGCAACAGCTGCTGCAGAAGTTCATTTTGATCCATTCTAGTGTGAGCCTAAATACAACAATGCTAATTTTCTGCAATCAATTTTCTATATTTCAAAAATTTCAGAGAGACTTAGGAGTGTGCTTGGTTTTCCTTATTACTTTATCTAGCTGCCAGTGCCACATGGTTGGGTAGACCTGGGCTCTCCATCACGAAGCCTAGAAGATCTGAGCTCCAAAGACCACCATGGCTGTCAGCACCCTCCCCCGCCCTATTTTGCCCCCCTGCCCCCATTGCCCCCCCTCCCCTTTGGGAAGGGGTCCAGAAGAAACTTTGTACCCCTTGCTAAAATTCCTCTCATAGGCCCTGACCTGAAGCTCCCTCCTTCCACCCTTCCCTCATCCTTACACTCCTCAGTTCTGTACCAGCAAAATAGTGGGCACAGATCCAAAGAGGCCCATTGGGGTAGCAGAGGCTATCCCAAGGTTTCATTACTACAAGGTAATGAAAGTTCCCTTATCTTGAGGAGACCTCTGAACTGCCCCCTGGCTGTGCTCCATTGGTGCAGCTGCACATGTGGGGGAGGCTTTAGTTAGGTTTGGGCCCTGAGTATCTGAAAAGTGCCTTTCCATCAAATATCCACCAGGGTTTAGAAATAGGGGAGCAGGTAAAGGGCGAACTATTTGTTTGTTTCCTCATTCAAACACCACCTGTACCAATACACATGTAAAAGGTAGATTCTGCACACACTTCTTCAGGAGGATGCGAGTGAATGGTGTTAGACATGTGTTTCTTCCTCCTTAATAGAGTAGCCAGAGCTGCACATGTGTAGTGCTGAGCAATGGTGGCAGCACTGAAAAGCTCTTCAGGAGTTGGGAGGGGGCTGGAGTTTCTCATCCTCTTGCTGAATAGCTGGCTGGCACTATCACTATCAGTAGACAGGGGTTGCACGGGTGTAACACCTGCAGCTGTGCCTGGATCAGACTGCAGAGTTTATCTTAAGGCACAATGAATATTTCTAATACACCATTCTTTTTGTGATTCATAGAGCTCTGGTGCTGAGTTCCAGCCATTTTATTAATCTGCTGGGCACAGCCAGATGCAGTGTAAGAGAACTCTCACTGCGGTTTTTACAGTGTAACATGTTTCAGCAACTCTGAGAAGGAACAACTGCACAGGGAAGCCCCAAACAACAGTGGCTGAAGAAGGGGGAAGAAATAAAAGCTCTCCACTAAGCAGCGTTGGGGGCACAAAGTACTGAAGTGGTAAATTTCACAAAGATTAAACCATAATTCTGCATTTATTGGTTCACTGCTATGGAAGGAACTAAAGTCAAAATTATCACTGTCTAGAGTTGTAAGAGGATTTAAAGAGAAAGTTTAAAAAGTCATATGGAAAGCATACAGTCAACTCAATCCAAAGCATGTCTGCTCAGAAGTAAGGGTGCAATCCTAAATGCGCCAGCCCGGGAGGGTCGCAAACGTGCCATGAAGCACATTTGCACTTCCATGCAAGTCAGCTGGGCCACTGCAGGGATGTGTGCCAGCCCACAGAGCCCACATCTAGCCTCTGCACCGATGGGGTATGGTTGGTCCATGCCGGCCAAGCTTGGCTGGCAAGGGGTCCTGGGGGTGTGTGGACAGGGTGAGGAGCAGGTATTTCAGGGAAGGGGAAAGCAGGCAGCAGTCAGGCCCATGAGCAGGCAGACGGGGAGCGGGAGGCAGGGCTGGGATCCGGCAGTTTGCCGGATCCTAGCCCCATTCTCAGACAGCACAGAGCAGCTCCAGGCTGCTCTATTCTGCTCAGATCTATACCACCTTGTCAGGTGGTGCAGATTCGAGTAGATCCAATGGGACCGCTGTGGTTCTCCCCGGGGTAAGGGATATTTCTTCCTCTTGCCTTGGGCTGAGCCTCAGCAAGCCCGAAACTTGCGCTGGATACAGTGCAGGCCCACTGGCCAGCCTGTTCCAGTGCAAGATAGGATTGCACTGCCCATCCCATTGCCATCAATGAAGCTTACGCCTCAAGTGTGGATAGGATTGCACGATCTTCAGGAGGATAAGTTCTTCTGGAGGATTACTGACAGCCCAATCCTATGGTTTTCTCTGCCATAGTATGCAGCTGTGCCAAAACAGGCCATGCTGCATGCTATTGGGGAGGGCAAACAGGAGGTTTCGGAGGGGAAAGGTAAAATATTTTCCCTTACCCCTCCATAATCCCCTTGACTACCAATGGGTTTCCTCAGATCTGCACCAGCTCTTTAGCTAGCATAAGTCCAGGGAGACAAAGGGGACATGTCAGCTAGCACCGGAGGAGAAAGTGTCTGGTGCAAGTCACCTGTGCTGGGTGCCATCCCCTCCCACCTCTGACACACATCGGGTCCTCTTCCTGTCCCACCTACCCTGTCCTTTTATGCCCACCCTGCCAAATTACTGAAGTTGTTGGGCCTTCTTTGCCCTGCCACCATGCATAGGGCCTCTGCAACTTCTACAATGGCAGTCTAGAAGCGCACAACTCTGCACACTTATGGAATGTGTTTTACAACATCGTAAACCACATTCTGCCACCAGAACACTAATTCCAGCAGCAGATTTCCAGGATAGAATTGGGCCGTAATCAGATTAACTAGGTTAGTATTGTGTATACTAACAAGCAGTAACTGTTCAGGGCTTTGAATATAGATTATTTCCAGCCTTACTTGGAGATACAAGAGAGTGAACCTGGAATTTTGTGCAAGCAAAGCAGAACCTTTTTCACAGTGCTAGAGCCTTGTCTAAAACTACAGCTTGTTTTATGCACTGTAATAATAACTGCCGAAACGAAGTGACACAAATGAACCAGTAGATAAAGTGTTGAATTTTAAACAGTTCTGTCTCAGCCATTGACTCAGGGCATGTCTTCATGGATCCTGGAACTGGGGAAGTAATTGCGACATAGTAATTCAACGCATTATTACCCACAAGCTACATAGTACCCTTCCCAGCTGAAAGAGAGTTCCTGGTAGTCTGCAAGACTGCAGACAATGTTGTTCATTTGGGGGAGAATGTTGCTTCGCATCGCTTCCAGCTTTACCCAGAAACCATTAACACAGACAGCTGTTCTGTCAACTTGATCTCAACCTGATTTGCCCCTTGTTGTGTAGAATCAGCATCTCTAAAATGAGAACAAGTAATTACCGCAGATACTCGTCTATAAGTCGACTCCACAGATAAGTCGAGGGCAGGTTTTGAGCCAACAATCATGGAATTTTCCATGACCCTCGGATAAGTCAGGGGTTACACTTAGGGGGGGTGTCTGACTATAGTTTTGTCTGATTTTACCCAAGGCCAGATCCTGAAAAATAACCTACCTAATTGTTACCTAAGAACTGTAGTCTCTAATTTATTAAAAACATAGTAAAAGATCATAAGATACATTTTTATTCTTTTTAAATTCTGGTCTTCACCGCCTTTTTGTAAACACTATCAGTGTAAGTGCACTGTAAACACTATATACCAGTAGAACAGTGATCCCCAACCTGGTATTCATGCACTCCCAGGGACACTCAACAGGACCTTTAGGGGTACTTGAAAAAGAATGGCATAATGGAAGTCATGCTCCAGAATGCCTTGCAAAGACCAGCAAGGCAGGAAGGGAGGTAGCTAGTTGGCTGTGAAAGACCCCCCCAATAGCTAGTTTTTGGTCATCAATTCATGTATGAACCAGTGATTGAAAACCAGCACAGTCAAAAAGCTGAAACGTAATATGGAAAGTGATCAATCACCCAGAATTTCTCAGCACACTTCTGGCGCAAAACAGTGCAAAGGCAGAATCTTCTGTTCCTTCAATCAAATGAAAAGAGAAAACACTGTGATGAATACCTGAAGTCTGGGTTTTCATATGGGGAAGATGAGGGCTTGTATTATTAATTACAAACATTTTGCTAATAGGAAGGGTACAATTTATGGAACTGGGCTACCAAGGGATATGCCAGTGAAAAAGGTTGAAGCATGAATCAAATCCACCTTTAAGGTGTCTGGTGTGTTAAACCAGAAGCTCTACATACAACATACAACCCATAACACATAACTGAGAGTGTGCAATTCAATTCACAGCAGAGAGATGCAGCTGCATATATTTGGAGCCATTTTTACTCAGAAGTAGACCCACTGCTTTCCATGGGTGTTATTCTGAAGTCAGGGTGTGCTGAATTGTAGCCTGGGAAGGAGGGTCCCATCCTGGTGTTTCCAAAAACAGACCTGCTTTGCAAGTGTTTGCCAAGCAGAACCAGAACCAGGCTGCAGCAGAAGGAAGGAGATTAAAAGGTTGACTTTGGCTGGAATTTCCCAGTTGCCGTAGAAACAATCTCTGCCCTGCCTGCCTGGTGCATATCTGCTGCTTGAGAAACTTGGCGCCTGCCTGTCTGCCACTTGAGAAACGAAACTGTTCAGAGTTGAAAGGCTCTGCCCTCTGATTGACCTGGAGACCAGGAGAAGTGAGAATTGGAGCTTGATTACGTGGCAGAAATTTCACATACTATATGTGAGTATCTACGGTATATGGAAGAAGAATTAAGGGCGCAATCCTATCCAATTTTCCGGCACTGACATAGTTGTGCCAATGTGGCTTGCACTGCATCTTGCAGTGGGGAGGCAGTCAAGGGGGCCTCCTCAAGGTAAGGACCTTTGGGCTGCATTGCAGCTAGGTCAGTGCTGGAAAGTTGGTTAGGATTGCGCCCTAATGCTACAATCCTAAATACACTTACCTAGGAATATGTTTGAGTAGACATGCATTGGATTGCACTATAAGGCATGCAAAAGTAAACAAAATAATGATCATAAAGTACCTGTAAGAGGTGTAAAAGTACATAATTATATCAATAATGATAACCTCATGAAGTACATATAGTCCCAATAATTTCATCTCACGTGATTTGGATCAGATGGAAATTTCAGTTGGCATCCTTCAGTTTCGGAAGACTATGGTATCGCGCTCTGAATGGTGGTTCTGGAACAGTGTCCTCTCCAGTGCGCGAAGCCTGGGTAAAGTAGATATAGAGAATAGACTGTTACCCATGCAGCAAATCCCCCCTCTCCACATTGCTGAAATGGTCCAATGGAAAGGCAGAAGCCAATACGGTTGGTTCCAGCGTATGGAATCAGATGGAAATGAGCTTCTGTTTTCAGAATGATCAAAGTGCCATTTCACAAAGAGACAGAATTGTTTCCCCTCGCAGTTTGTAGCTCAAGTCATAAATAAGGATGCAGCTTCCGTTTGACAGCACTTCAACTGCATTACAAGCCTATACATGTACAGTAGTTGTCACTGCCTATTTTCATTAGATAAGCTGTCAGGCTGTAGTTAAATGGGTAGCAGATTGGTTGAGGTAGAAGAAGTTTATAGCGTTGCTGAGCTGTTAGGCACTGACTGGTACAAGATGACTCCTATCACAGTCAGAATTTCACAATTGATCAGCTGTATTTCAAACCTATATGCTGATCAGGTTTCTAAAACATTATAAACATTGTTACTTCTTGATTTATTATTGTGCTAAAAAGATCCCAAGCAGTTTATAGCATACTGTATCTCATGACCGACTATCAATTAATTTTATAAATTCTGTCTTTTGCCTGTCTGGCTTATGTTCTAGTTCAACTTTAGAACCTGGACTTGATCTTGTATGCCTATAAAAAGATGCCTATAAAAAGATGCCTATCCCCACTCCTGCTAATAACTACTTGGGTTTTCAAGTGCCTGTCAGTTTGGAAGAGAAATGGGGCCAACTGAACAATATGGTAGTGGTTTCCGCATGCTTCGGGTACTCCATAGTGCAAAGAAGTGGACACATTTGTAAATTAAAAGTTAAAGAACAATTTTAAATCCTGAAAGTGGCCCAACAAGGACCTGAAGGCTTCCAAAACCTATGGAATATTGACAGCAGTTGAGCAGTTAAGAATGTAGAGCGACCATTTTCAAATCGTGTGCTGTGGTACATTGGTGTGTCACAAGGTCTGCAGATGTACATGTATCCCAGGAGTTTGGAGCACAGCAGATGAAAATCATTGAGAAACTCTTTCGGCTCTAACAAGCTGGCAGAGGAACCAGGGACCAACAATTCATTACTACTGACGGTTGCCCTAGAAACAGAGCTGCAGAACCTGGAGGGGTTTCCCAGAAGCTGGAAGTGACATCACAAGAGGAGAAGACCATAGGGGAGAGTGAGAAAAAAAAGTTGAAAATCAGTGCTGTAGAATTAATTAAAAAATAAATATTAAAAAAAGGAATATGGATGAGGGAGACAGAAATTGGTCTGTTTATAATAACTATCCAGAAGAGGGATTACAGCTAGGGGAGATGTATGCTGTGTGGTTAAAAAAGCTCTCCTCCCTCTACAGAGGAGTTCTATACAGAGAAGTTGCAGGAAGAAGGAAAGCAAAAAGAACACCATTTTCTTTTCTACTCCCCAGAATCATCCCACCCACAACATTATAGCAATAAACCATTCAGGTTCATGGTTCGGAATTCTTTAGTGCTGTGTTGATGGAAGGTGTCAGAAAGAAAATGTATTTTTTTCTCCTTCCTTCCTGAAATATCTCCTCTACCACCACCCCTTGAGGCCTGATCCACACTACAAACTTCTGTTCCAGGCAGGTGAAGCAATGAGCAAGCGTGCTTCTCATAAGAGCTAGGGATACTTTATGGCATCTTGTTGCAGCTCCCTTCTGGAACTAATTTTTCAAATGCAAGCTGCAGTAGCCCATGAGTTGGGGCAAAAAACTGCACATGGCTGCCACAATTGGGAAGCAACTGAGAGGGAGGGAGAATCTCCACTCTTCCCAGATGCTTTCCATTGTAGGCAGCTGAGATAGGGGGTGGTTTGCACAGTAATACATAGGCCCAGTGCTAAGGCTGGCTCATCTATGAAGTGAGCAATGCAGCTTGCATCTGTGGCAGGTGGCAGGGGAGTGGCAGTTTTGCAGTGCCCTTCACCCCATGTCTGCTGCCATCTCCCACCAGCCTGTTGTGAATCAAACTGCATTGATCCAATCCCTTAGTTTGCACCTTCCTTGTGCAAAGTTTAAAGTCACTGATCCCTTTAAATGTTGAACTTCACACAAGGAAGGAGTGAAGTGGGGGGAGGGGAGGGAAGTGGGTTGCAGCTGCCTGAGCCAACAAAACCTGCGTGGCCAACAGGTCACTTCATTTTCCTTGAGCCTTCATCGTGTGGTCCCTTTAAGCCTGAGGTGAAGGGGAGGGTTGTGGGTAGGGAAGTAGCCACTCATCTGGCTCCTTCCTCATCATCCCTTTAAATCAAATTGAAAGTGCAAAAGATGCTGTCCATGCATATGTCACATCTTGTTTTGTCAAGAAGATCATGCGAGAAGGAGTAGCACCATTTTTTTCTTCCCTGGTTGGGGGGCAGCAGCAGCAGTAGCAGTAGTAGTGGTGTTAGCGGCATCTTTAGTTTGGCCACCCCTGCCCAGTGCTCAAGAAGGGCCAGCAACCAGTGAGAACTGATCGTGTCTTCAGCTTATACCCACACAGGGCACTGCTGCTGTTCTCTGCTTCAGCAGCCTCCAATGAATGCCTACCGATAAGAGCACGGGCCTTCCATTCCTCTCAGCTGTGGTTCAGGCAGAAATGAGGCTCTGCCCCACCTCATCAGCTGCTGCTAGATGCCACTGTGAGGAGAGACTCTTTTCCTTTCACCTGTGGTCTCTGGCTCAGTGCACTTGCTCATGTCCACCGTAAATCTTTTGGCTTTAATAAAATGTGCTCCTGGCAAAAGGAAAAACTGCCTAATCAGAAAGCATTAATCACTCCAAAAAAACAGAATAGCCATCTATTAACTGGGGATGAATAATTTCAGCAAAGGAGATAGAGATTCTGGGAAACTTTCCAGAGACCAGCAGCCTTTTCTATATTTTGTCCTGATGGTTTTGGCCAGTAAGCCTTTACAAAACACCTCCCTAATCCCAAATGTGAATACAAAGTACAGACTCTGAGTATGTTGTACATACATTGTTTACGTGCATATACATAAATACATACATATATACATTGCATATGTATTCATGCATGCAATAGTATAGTAAGAGAGGAGCAAAATGTTACCACTGCAGGCACCACACTACAAAAGTGTCGTATAAGTGGCGCCTCCCTCTCACCATTTGGTTGGGTAAGTGCCTGCATATTGCTGTCACTGCCCAGAATCTCTACAATGGCGAGTGGGAGGGGCCACTGACACTGTGCTTTGTGGCACCTGCAATACTTTTGACCCCTCTCTAGCTATGCTACTATATGTATCGTATGTATGAAGCTGTCTTATACTCAGAACAATTGCTCCACCATCTAGCCCTGTATTGTTTACTCCCACTGCTCATGGCTGTCCAAGGTCTGGGAAAGGAGCCTTCTTCACTGTGCTATCTGAGTTCCTTTGACAAATGATGCTGGACGGTAGACCTGAGCATCTGCTGTACTATTGAGCTATGGCTCCCACCTTGTTCCAGGAACCTGCTGCTAATTATTGATGTGCTTCCATCTCATGCGTTTCAAAAATGGGCAATTATATTGCATTCAAACATTCATGACCAGATGATGAGAGAGATGATTTGTTAACAGATTTAATATTTAATATTTATAATATATTAGATCAGACCAAAAAAAAAAAAAAAAAAAAGGAGACGGAAATATTTGTATTTGCATTTCTGTATGCACGATCCTCCTGAAAGATAAAACCAGTTACCATAGAGATTCCTCAGCTGAAAGGTGGCCCACATCTGGTATCTGAAAATGCCAAGCACTTTATATATACTTTGTAAAGCAGGAAAGTAATGTCAGATTTGAATACCACAATTTGTTGTAGTGAAATCCATGTTTCCCAACACTCAAACTAAACGCATTTTTTGTGCGTTCCCTTTTTGGTAACCAACCAGCAGCTATACTTTCCTTGCATGAAGTACAATGAATAGTGAATTTGATATCAATTTCGGAAGTTCCAGGGTCAAATCTCTATTCAGTATGAAGTTCATTGGATGGCCTTGTGTAAATGGTTGTCACTGATCTATCACTGCTACCTAGGGATGTTGTGAGCACATGAAATACAAAGTAGGAATTAAAATTTGTTTCAGAATGAATTTAAAAAATGGATAAAAATTTAGCCCATTCAGGTCCTTTTTCATTCATTATGGGGTTATCCTGAAGTGTGGCAGAGCAGTAGTATGTCCTCCCTTTTTATATCATTTAAAGTAAAAATGGAATCAAAATGGACAGCCATTTTTCCCACAAGACTCTGGCCATTAGGGAGAAAAATTACAAGTTCCGTTGGGGACTGTCCTGATTTTGTGGTGGCAGCCATTTTCCCGCACTGCATAGGGATAATTCATTACTTACTTACTTAGGCTGCAATTCTAACCACACTTTCCTGAGAGTAAGCTCCACTGAACAAAATAGGACTTACTTCTGAGTAGACCTGGTTAGGCTTGTGCCCTTACTTAGTTACAGTCCAATCCTGAGCTCCCGTGGCGCACAGCTTCGGTGGCACCGAAAATGGTGCTGCCACATTCTGCACATCTCAGGCTACTGCAGGCAGCAGCCTAGGAGAAGGGAACTTTTGGCCCCTTCTCCCAGGTAAGGGAAGTAGCCCCGCAGTGGGGCTACTCAATTCACCACCGACCTGTAAAAGCGTTCGTGTAGGGTGCTGAGCCCCACATGAACGCTCTGGATCTGGTGGAGTGGAGCTCCACCGGACCCACCTCCCTCCCTTCCGCTCCCTTCCCTGGCACGCCTCCCACCCGCCCTCTCCCCGCCTCCTGTCTCCCTACACCCGCCTTCCGCCTCCTGTCTCCCCCGCCCTCCCCCTCCCTGGAACACCTCCTCCCCACCCCTGCTTACCTTGCTGCAGCTCAGTGGTCCATGCAATTGCCAAGTGACGGAGGCCGGGGGCCTGCCCAGCGCTAGCCCAGCACCAGCCAGCGCTGGGCTAGCACGGGCGCTCACCCGGCAGTAAGCGTCGCAAACGTGCCGTATAGCACGTTTGTGACAGTGCACGCCGGCAGTAAGCCGGCACATTGAGCTCAGGATTAGGCCCTTACTTACTTTTGGCAATTTTACCCTGCCTTTCTCCCCAAGAGGACCCAACGTGGCTTACAAAAGTCCAAGTACAAAAACAGTAAAAATCACAATTAAATAGCTATTGTACTCTGCCCTAAAAGCCCATTAAACATTGAAACAATCTTAATTTTTTTCCTTGAGTGTGAGCCTTTTATCCAGTGCTAGTGTACA
This sequence comes from Tiliqua scincoides, assembly GCF_035046505.1. NCBI lineage: Eukaryota > Metazoa > Chordata > Lepidosauria > Squamata > Scincidae > Tiliqua > Tiliqua scincoides. The sequence continues at coordinate 254,167,045 of NC_089821.1, forward strand.
CTACTCCCAAAACTTTTGTATAAAAAAAAAAACTGTTCTAGACAAAAAAGCTGGGGACAAGACTATCCCCAGGCAACAAAACTATCTTGTTCTATGAGGATTGGAAGATCACAATGATTGGCCCCCACATGTAAGGTGCTAGAAAATGAATTAAGATCCCTGCATTAAGAACCCTGCCAGGAAGCATAGATAGCCTAGATGGAGCTTGAAGGAATAAGCAAGATTCAACAGCAGCAGAGGGTGACACTATGACTAGCAATAACTATGATAATAACCGTCTTTTTAAAATTGTATTTGAAGGAAGATAGGAATATTAAGAGCTAATGGCTATGTGGGTGAGAACATTCAGCAAGGCCTGGGGTTTTCCAACAATGTTCTTGTCCACCTCCTTTAAAGAATAAAAGCATAATAACCAGATGGTATAAGCAGATGGGATACAAACAGAAGCAGATGGGTAGATGGACCATTGGTCTAACCTAGGAAGGCTGTTTTAGTGTTCTTTATAGTGTTCCCCTGCTTTAGCTGTGTTAGCAATGTGTAGATTGATGTGAAAACACATATGCTCTCACAGTTCTAAGAACACTCAGACCTAAAAATCTTGCAAGTTGGCTTTGAGTCAGAAAGCTCCAGAAACTGGCCTCTTTCATCCTGCATGAACTCTCAACCAAAGCCGATTGTCCAGCCTGCTTTTCCAATTCTCCTACAGGCACAGCTGTCCCACCCAATGGCATAGCTAAGGGGGTGCAGGGGTAGCAGTTGCACCGGGCATCAAACTTTAGGGGGGCAACAAGCTGAGCTTGACACTAGTGACCAAAATTGTGAAAATCTTGGTAGGCATGAATAATACCATCATGTTATATATAATTGGAAAGGTAATTTTATGCTGAATGAAATGAAGCACACTGCATTGGAAAATTTGTATTCTATCAAATGTTATGGCCAATTAACTAGAAAATGAAAAGCCTTATGGAACAAAAAGTGGATTTTCTTAACTCAAAACTGACCTATGAGACTGATTGTTCTGAGAGCCAATGACATGTTATCATGGTACAGCATGAAACCAATAAGGTGATAATAAGAGTCAGCTCACATTTCCATGTATCATAATATAGTTACCCCGCTAACTGGGTAAAAAGGCAGTTTTGCAAGTGGTCCCCTCTTATATTTAGCAGGGGGAGAATAACCATCCCTCTTCACCCCAGCACATTGTCTCTAAACAATCAGGGGAACACTTTTTATTTATTTACTTAATAAATTTAGATTTTTTCCTGGCAGGGGGGTTACAAATCTTCTTTGACCCCAGGTAGCAGATATATGCCTTAGTTATGCCACTGACTGGGGGGAGGCAGCAGAGCAAGTGGGTGGCAAGCTGCTGTGGGGAGGAGACAGGTTTTCCCCAATTTTCACTTTTAAAAAAGCTCATTGCCGGTTGTGACATCACTTCCGGGGCAACATTTTGAGCTTGGCACCGGGCTACACGATCATTAGCTACGCCACTGGTCCCACCACATCAGATTTTACAGCAGCAGGGGCAAGGCATACTAGGAAGGAGGAATAAGTGTCTTATAGCCCAATCCTACCCTTGAGATACACCAAAGTATACACAGGTGCAATGACAGCCCTGTCGGTGTAAACATTCATGTCATGGATGCTGGTGCAAAACTGGAAAAATGCTGCACCGATGTGGCAACTCTTTTGGTGGGGAAGCCAAAACAGATAAAAGGTGGGATATTGGAGCAATGAGGGGAGTTTGCACATGCCATATCCCAGCTCCCCTGACAACAACAGGCCTGGCGTAGGTAGGAGTAAGCCCACAAGGAAGAAGGGGCAAGTGCAAAGCATCAGGAAATCTCATCTCTTGCACCTGCTGCCCTGCCCACCTCCCACAATAGACCATAGGATGCAGACTACATTTGGCAGCCAATCACAGAACTTCATTCCCAGTATAGAAGCTTCTGCCAGGAAGATGACAGCTCAGACGAGAAAAGGCAGTTGGTACACACTTTGCACAAAAAAACTTCATGCTCCTTGCAACCTGTATGGCAAGCTATTGTGTTAACACTTGGTGCTTTTTTACACACAAACACCTAAGTTGAATCTCTACCTCACCACCCCAACAGATGAAGCAAGGTAATAAAGGAGGGGAAGAAATTCCATGTCACAATGTATTGATTTTGCATCTCTCTCTCTCTCTCTCTCTCTCTCTCTCTCTCTCATATATCACTCTATTCCCCCGCCTTTCCCAATTCAGGAGGATTGTCAAATGAATCTTTGTTATGAGCTATGTTACCTACTCATCCCTTCATTTTGCAACAGCTAAAAGCAAGGATATCTGCTTTTTCTTTGTAAATGCCACAGACTCCAACCATAGGCACACCTGACCAAGCACACATCTGAACCCCTTCTGTTTTTCAGGACCACGCCACTGCCAGACAGGGCAAAACAGTTGCACTGCAGCTCTCCCAGGAAGGGTTCTGAACCACCAAGCTCTCTCCCACAACAGGATGCAACTGGATGTACACTCAGGTGATACTACTCTCCCTCATAAACACTGAGTATGTCTCTCAGTCCAGAGAACAGATGTGACTGATGCAGTTGTTAAGTCCTTGTTATTCTGTGTTTCTCCTTGCTTCCCATATGTAGCTGTCCCATAGGCAAAGAAACCATGAAGACCCTAGAGGAACTACTGCCTGTCTGCCTGCAGTGACCAGTGTGAGCTCAGCTGCTGACCTACCCATTCCAGTCAGGTGCCTGTGGCTTTGCAAACTCCATGGCAGACAGTGAACCAACTGAGGCAGCTAGTCCTCACTGTCACATGTTACTTGACCTTCTGTTGGCCAGTTTGCAATGGCACAACAGCTCTGCTGGGAGGAGATGGTTGGCAACCCCAGATGCAACTCTATCACTCATACAGTTCAATAAAAACATTGACTGCACCTCCCTTGTCATTTTCTTAGCAGTCAGGAATCCATTATTTCCAGCTGAATTAAGCCAACAGAGCCACATGACGGTATATAAATCTTTTCAATAAATAAATAAAAAAGAACTGCTCTACTGCCTAGGATAGCAATTGTCAACCTTTTTCATCTCACTGACAAGGTACTAAGGGCGCAAGCCTAAGCGCTTCTTCGGTCAGGGCAAGAGACTTGTGCTGGCCAAAGAGTTTTGTGAAAGTGCCATAAAGCACTTCTGCGCCACTCTTTGGGTCTGCCTCCTGCCTCCTTCCCACGCCCCTCCCAGACTTATGCACCAGCTTCCCTGAGCTGACCTGGGCCCCGGTGACAGGTGATTTTGTGTCAGCCAAGCTCAGCTGGTGCATGGGTCTAGGAGGGGCATGGTGAGGAGGCAGGAGGGAGGCGTTTCAGGGCAGGGAGAGGGCTGGGAGCAGGAAGTAGGGCCAGGATCCAGCACTTATGCTGGATCCTAGCCCTGTTTCCATTCCTGGGCGACCCCAGGCTACTCGGATTTGCGCCACCAATTTCGGTGGTGCAGATCTGAGTAGCCCCATTGGGGCTGCTGTGGCTTTCCCCAGGGTAAGGGGAAAAGTTTCCCTTGCCTCTGGCTGAAACAGCCTCAAACAGCCAGAAATTTGCGCTGGATACAATGCAGGCGTACCGGCTTGCCTGTTCCAGCGCAAGTTAGGATTGTGCTGTCCAGCTGGCAAGGCACACTATCAGTTTTCTGACAATTGACAAGGCACACCATGCTGCTGGTTGGAGGCTCACATTCCCCAATGGCCCTACTAATAAATGTCCCTTCTGCAAACTCCCACAGCACACCTGTGGAACATTAGTGGTACACCAATTTCCCACAGCACACTGGTTGAAAATTGCTGTCCTAGGGAAGCATTCAAAACTGTATCCCAAGTGGCTCACCACATAGTTGTGGACAAAGTCATGAATTTTCAGTTCTAAATTTGGAAGCTTCTGAAATGATCCTGCTTAAGAGCCACAATAAAGTGCTTTTTCCCAAATGTGAGAGCAGAATAATGCAATTCTGAACAGGTACAGCCTAGCAGAAAAGGTTTTTGTTGAAAGCAAATATGTCATAGTAAGCTATCTGTGTCTTGTTTGAGAAGTATGCGATGAGGCATGTTTTCCAGTACAGATTACCACTTGTGCTACAGCAGCAAAATCTGATTCATAGGATTGGGCTCACCACCTTTTTTTTGAGCTGTCACATAGCATTCTCAGCAACCACAAGCCTCTAGGAATAACTAAACTACTATCTCTGTACCCCATCTGTGTAGTTTGAGGGGAGACCACTTTCTCCAGCCTAATTTCTCCAGCCTTTGATTTAATGCATTTTTTGAAAAATTGGTTTTATCTAACCGTCAGGGGAAAGCCTATTATTATAGCATCCGTAATTACAAGAAATCAGTGAATTCATCAGTAATGAAAATGAAAAAGAGAACAAAGCAATGAACACTCGGGGAGGCCTCCTGTGCTATGGTGTCAGCAATTCCAGCAATAAACCCTACAGATTTTAGATTTAATGAGCTTTAAAAGAATAGATGTGATACCAGGGTGAACCGTATGCAATTTTTGCTTACCATTGGTCTCATTGACAAATTACTGCCAAGTGTCAATGCAAGCCAAGATATGAGCTGTGTCGAGTTTTACACTGTAAGTTCCATTCTGCCTCTTGGTGACAAATAGACCATCTGCTCAGTCTAACAAGGCTGTCACAGTTTGACTCTTCTGTAATCATCTTGTTTAATAAGTCAAGCATTTTCACTTTAATGAACAGGTCTTCTGGTACATGGCTGTCTCTCAAATCCCCGAAGATGTCTCGTGAAAGTACTTTTACTCTTAAATTATATCAAGCACATCACAAACCTGTAATCAGGCGCGAAGCCTTCAAGGAACTTCAATACATGCAAAAGCATACAATGCCTTACTTTTGAATTTCCAGATGCATTTCACTCATAACAGATGGACAGCCTTATTCTAAGAAACTGTGGGCACAATCCTAACCCCTTATGTCAGTGCTTTCCAGCACTAGCATAGCGGTGCCAATGGGACATGTGCTGCATCTTGCAGTTGGCTGTCACTCACGGAGGCCTCCTCAAAGTAAGGGAATGTTTATTCCCTGACCTCAGAGCTGCATTGCCCTTATGTCAGTGCTGGAAAGCACTGACATAAGGGGTTAGGATTGTGCCCTGTGTTAATAACAAGGGTTTAGGCTGGGGCATCATTCAAGAGCCATTCCTCCACAGTACAGATCACACCTGATAATTCAATCCTAGTGTATTTCTGGGCACTAGTTCTGCACACTGAGAAGTTAGTGTTCTAAACAATCCAACAAACCTATGAACTATAATATGCCAACACACTAGCCCTTGAGTTAAAAAACTTATGAGAGATAAAAAGTAACTACAACACATTATCTTAAGGCACAACTAACAGTGGTTAGTTAAGCCTGGGGCAAAATCTGCTGTCTTCCCTCACCCTCATTCCCCCACCTGCTTGCCCTACCAAGAGGCAGTGGCATCGCTAGGTGGGTGTGGGTGGTGCGGGCCGCACCGGGTGGCGCACACAGGGGGGTGATGCACACGGGGGGGTGTGACACGCTAAAATTGTGGTTGTTAGGAGTAACCCCATCATGTTATATACTGTTCGATGCAGAATTTCCAGCAGAATGCAATGCAAAAAACCAGAGTGAAATATCCCCTTTCTACCAAAAGTTATGGCCAAAAAATCCTGGAGAACAAAAAATGCATGGACCCTATGGAAAGTGAAACAGAGTCGTATCAGGTGTTTACTTGCGAATAGATAAACTTGCCTTAGTCCATCGGAAAGGGCAGGTTGAGAGGAATCCAACGACACCAGAATGGTCCTGATCCAATGAATGCAGGCCCCAAAAACACCTGAGAAGGAAGTTCCTCCCTTCAAGCAGACAAATGTATTGAGCCCTATGGAAAGCAAAACTAAGCCTCACTGTCGCATTTACTCATGAGTAAGCAAACGTGCCTTGGCTGGTGGTCAGGCCAGGCAAAGGGGAATGTGAAGCCACCGAAATGGTCCTGATCTGATGGAATTGGAGCTCAACAAATGCTCCAGAAGGCAGCCTCTCCCCCCCCCCACTAAAAAGGATCAAAACAGAGGCTTCAGCTGATAAGGTGAACCTTTTTGAGACTTGCAAAGCTAGGTGGATCCTGACAACAATCTGGTTTAAACAGAAGTTCTTCAGTTGAACTGGGCACTGGGTAGGGCTGAAAACCTTACTGATTTGGGGGGGATGTTATTGCAGACCAGCTACAGAGGAAATTCACTTGGTGGACCAGGGTTGGCTTCTGCTTATTAATTATTTGTTTTACTTTAATTATTTATACTTATTTATTTTAATTTGCCTGATGATACTTCCACCATGACATCACTTCTGGTGGGTCCTGGACAGATTGTCATTCTAAAAAGTGGGTCCCAGTGCTAAAAGTTTGACAACTGCTGCAATAAGGTGTTAGTGGGTTGATACCCTGGGGGGGTGGAGTGTGACACCACTAGTGACCAAAATCACTAAAATCACAGTTTGGAGGAATAATACCATCATGTTATATATCAATCAATGCGTAATTTCATGCAGAATGTGTTCTATCTTTGTTCTATCAAAAGGTACAGCCCAAAAACCAGTGGGGGCGGAGTGATGTTTGTCAGGTCTATGTTCTGGATAAGGCAGAAACACAGCCAACAAGGTGGTTCAGGAACAGGTGCAGATTGCTGGAGTCAGCAGGATCAGCAAACACCTGTGACTGCCTCACCCTGGGTATGGCTTAGCCTACACTGATTGGCCACTCCAACTACTTAATGTTTGGTCTGTTGAGCTTCCAGTGCAGCAGTAGGAGTGTAGTAGGAGACTACTGAACTGCTGCCAGTAACTTGGGAGGCTGGATGTGAGTATATACATGTTGTTACTGACCATGGAATGAACTTTGACTGTGTATCTTGGAAAGCTGATTTGGATTTGTTGTGTATGGACTGACTGCTCATTGTGCTGACTAGGACTGATTATTCTACCTGTGATAACCCTTGCTCTGAAATATAACCACTGCATTCAAAGAACTCTGCTGGTGTATGCTGTTTTGTGTGTCTGCTCATCCAAGGTTCCATACAACTCTTTACCAGACAAAGGGTTGCAACTCTAACAAAGGTTATGGGCCCAGTAACTGCTGAATTGGTGGGCTGGTGAGCTACAAGAGCTACTGTTGCTGTTAAAGCTACAGGAGGCTACAACTCGAGAAAGCATGGAGATGAATGCAGTCACAGCCTCTGGGTTCCTGATAACCCGGTTAAATGGACATAACTATGCCACTTGGTCTCGCAAGGTTACATTGCTACTGAAGCATGAGGCCCTGTGGAATGTGGTAGTTGCTCCACCAGATTTGGGAGCCTTCAATGAGGAAGATGATGCAGAACTTATACAGGCCTCCCACAGGGACAATGAAAAGGCTCTGTGTATTATTGGCCTGACTTTGGAGGATCAGCAGCTGGTCCATATAGATGGATTAACCTCAGCAAAAGACTGCTGGGATGCCCTTCAAGCTATTTATGTAAGGGACAGTGTCGGTGCACAGATACACCTACTGCAAAAATTGCTCCGGGCTCTCCTCCAAACAGGAGGAAACATGCTTAATCACCTGGAGTTTATGAAACGAACTCTAAGGGAACTCCAAGAACACGAGCTAATATTTACTGACCTTCAGCAAGTGTACATCATTCTGTGTTCACTAGATGAAAGCTATGACCAATTTGTAGCAAACTTGGAAGTGATACCACGAGCGGAATTGACAATACCAAGCCTCACCAGTTGACTCCTTGATGAGGAAAGGAGGAGACAAGATAACAGAGTGCTCCATGATAACAAGCAGCATTCCTCAGCTCAGCACAAAGTGAAAGCAGCTGTGGAATGTGACCTTGACCCTGTTGAGTCTGCAAAGGCTTACACCGTGAAAAGATGTTTTCAATGCCAAAGCACTTCTCACCTAATTAAGGAATGTCTTTCCAAGAAAGGCAAGAAACCCCTGCCCTTCTGGCAAAGGAGGAGGGGTGAATTTGACAGTCACCAAAGAAACAAAGGACTGTTGATTGCTTTATAATTGATAGTGGGGCCACGGCAAACATTTGCAACAGCAAGGGACTGTTTAAAACGTTTGAGGCAGTGAACAACCAGTGTGTCACGCTCGCTGATGGAGTCACTGCCAATGTATGTGGGAAAGGAAAGGTCTTTCTACCTATACTGAACAGAACCCTTGAAATGGTTTATGTGCCTAACCTCACTTATAAACTCCTGTCTGTTGCTGCATTGACAAGGCAAGGATACACTCTGACATTCACTGAGAAGGAGTGTGTGATAAAGAAGGATGCTAGGCATGTGGCCACTGCTGAACTGCGTGGTGAGTTGTATCTGTTACGCTCCACTTCAAAGGCAACTGTGGGGTCTGTGTTTACTCATGAGCCAGCGCATAAAGACTGTATTCATAAGTTACATTGCCAACTTGGTCATGCATGTTTCCCAGCCCTCAGAAAGACTGTTGAACATTCTGAAGGGATAAAATTAAAACCCTGTGGCCTATACCTGGACTGTGAGGTGTGCAAAGCTGTTAAGTCCAAGGCTGCACCCATCAGGAAGCCTGGTAATTATGAAACTAAAGAGGTCCTGGACCTAATCTTCATGGACTTGATTGGGCCATTCTCTCCCAGCATGGGGGGGAGCAAGATTTGTATTGTCCATTGAGGATTATTTTTCTTGTTATGCTTTCTGTTATCTGATGCAAACAAAGGCAGAGACAAGCCAGACTGTAGAGTACTGGCTTAAGTTTGTGAAAAGAAAGACAGGCAAACTGCCAAAAACCATCATTACTGATCGGGGAGGAGAATTTGTTAATCTGAAGTTTGAAAGGTTACTAAAAGACAATGGCATTGAACATCGCTTGACAGCCCCGTACCGACCGCAGCACAATGCACATTGTGAAAGGCGGGGCCAGACATTACAAAATATGGCTTTCTGTATGATAAAGGACAGTGGATTACCCTTTAAGTATTGGGGCGAAGCAATGATGTGCACTTCGCATACTTTAAACGCAATCTGGCATTCTGGTACTAGACAGATACCGTACAAGCTCTGGCACGGGAGGACACCCTCTCTGGACTACTTACATGTGTTTGGTGTCCCCGCATATGTCCATATCCCTAAAGCACTGAGACGCAAAGGGCAACAAAAGAGGAGGAAAATGTATTTCCTTGGTTACGATGCAGACCATAAGGCTTGCAGGTTTGGGTATTTGCACTCTAAGGCCATTGTGATCCGTGCGAGTGCAAAGTTCTTGGAAGATACTACGGGGTGGGAACGTTTAGGCCCCTGTGTCTCCACTTCCTACCTGATGATAGACCACAATGGAAAACGACCACAGAAAACTGTCCCTGTTAAAGGGAAATTGCCTAAAAGGCAACTTCCAACACTGAAGGAGGAGCCTATGGAAAGCAAGACATCCCTTGATATGGATGTAAGTAGACCCCAACCTGAGCTTGAGCCTGAAACACCAGCTACACAACCTGAGGAGGAGGAAATTACTATACCTCGTAGATCAACTAGGGAAAGGAAGGAACCTGACCGGTTTAAACCAGGGACTGTTTGTCAGGCATTCATTGAACCTTCCTCCTACGACTCCATAATGGACATGCCCATAGAGGAACAAGCAGCCTGGAAAGATGCCATGAACTCTGAATTAAAATCCATGTCTGAATTGGATGTATATGAAGAGACTGATCTCCCACTTGGGGGAAAAGGCAATTGGGTGTAAATGGGTTTTCAAAGTAAAAAGGGATGCAAATGGTCAAACCAAGTGCAAGGCTAGGTTAGTTGCACAAGGGTTTGGGCAAGATGCAACTGACTATGACGAACTGTTTGCACCTACCCTTCGAAACAGTTCACTGTATAGTGCTCTGGTAATAGCGGCAAAAGAGGATTATGTGATCAGACATCTTGATATAAAAACTGCTTATTTGCATGCACCTCTAAGACATACCAGTTACATGCGAAAACCTACAGGAACTCCTGAAAATAAGAAATTCTGGTTACTTAAGAGTCTATATGGGCTCAAGCAATCAGGGTTTGAATGGAACCAATGCCTTTCTAAGACACTGAAAGACGAAGGATTCCACCAAGGTATAGCTGACCCTTTTGTGTTTACCAGGGGTAAAGGCCAGCGAAAATGCATAGTACTATGTTTCGTGGATGATTTAGCTATACTGTGCAAAACAACAGAACAAGCAAATGAACTAGTTGAGGTATTGAAAAAAAGGTTTACATTACGGGACATGGGTAAGATACGCAAATATGTTGGGGTGGAAATTACAGAGGTGTCTAACGGCTATAAGATCTCGCAAAGAGAAAAAATAGCCCTATTGCTAAAGAAATTCAACATGGAGCAATGTAATGGGGTGAAGACTCCTATGGTGACTGATTTTGATAAAGGTAATACACCCAGTCCCATGTTCGATACCACAATGTACAAGTCATTACTGGGAAGTCTGATGTACCTTAGCCAATGGACGAGGCCTGACATCGCTATGGCGTGCAATTTGTTAGCCAGAGCATCGAACCAATCCACGCAGAGACATTGGCTAGCAGCAAAGCATATATTAAGGTACCTGAAACAGACAATAGACATGTCCTTGTACCTAGAACCTAAGGGTGATCTGAGACTCAACGCATATGTAGATGCAAGCTTTGCCACAGACACTGAAACTAGGCAATCTACCTCAGGAATGACACTGTTTCTAGCTGGAGCCTTAATCGGGTAGAAAACTATGAAACAAAGACATGTGTCTTTGTCAACATGTGAATCGGAATTTGCTGCACTCAGTTTAATGTGCACTGAACTTATTTGGCACAACCAACTGCTAATGGATCTTGGCATACAAGTGCCAAAACCCATTAACGTGATGGAAGACAATCAGGCGGCCATACAGATGGCAACGACACCTGGCGTAAGGGGGAGATCGAAACACACTGATGTGCGCTTCCATAACGTAAAGCAATGTGTTTCTGAAGGTCTTATCTCCCTGACCTACTGCGAGTCCAGCCAAAATGTGGCGGACGCACTAACAAAAGTGCAATCCACAATTAAGCATCAAGAAAACTGTGTGATGCTGGGGCTAAGGGTCTGAGCAGGATAAATGTCCTGAACCAAGGAGGAGGATGTCAGGTCTATGTTCTGGATAAGGCAGAAACACAGCCAACAAGATGGTTCAGGAACAGGTGCAGATTGCTGGAGTCAGCAGGATCAGCAAACACCTGTGACTGCCTCACCCTGGGTGTGGCTTAGCCTACACTGATTGGCCACTCCAACTACTTAATGTTTGGTCTGTTGAGCTTCCAGTGCAGCAGTAGGAGTGTAGTAGGAGACTACTGAACTGCTGCCAGTAACTTGGGAGGCTGGATGTGAGTATATACATGTTGTTACTGACCATGGAATGAACTTTGACTGTGTATCTTGGAAAGCTGATTTGGATTTGTTGTGTATGGACTGACTGCTCATCATGCTGACTAGGACTGTTTACTGATTACTCTACCTGTGATAACCCTTGCTCTGAAATATAACCACTGCATTCAAAGAACTCTGCTGGTGTATGCTGTTTTGTGTGCCTGCTCATCCAAGGTTCCATACAACTCTTTACCAGACAAAGGGTTGCAACTCTAACAATGTTACATCACCACACCTACCACCTGGGGTGTTGCCCTGACCACTGCATGGGGAGTGATGTGCCTTATGGCATGTTTGCAACACCCCTGGGTCAGCACAAGTGACTTGTGCCAGCCTAACCCGGGGGTTAGGATTGTGTTGCACCACACTAATGACACAAAAAGCCTAAGTTGCCATTGTGAATGTGCCACTTCACTCACTGTGGATGCTTTGCCATCCCTCCTATAAGCACAATATATGCAGTGACACCTGGTTGAACCTAGCCCTTAGGTGGATGGGTTGACAACACTGACTTTTCTAATGACATCACTGAATTACAGTAATTGCAATGTGGTCATTATACTCTGTGTGACCCTTTAAATTAACCAATACTGCATGCAGGGACGGAAAAGAGATCTCTGAGATTCAAGAGAAGGTCATATGAAGTAAAAGATAAGACCAGGAAGTCCCCCTCCTGCATGGTTGTGTTTTCTTAAGCATGATCTTTTTGGAGGTGTTGCACAAACAGGTTGCTATTGGTGGAAGGTTAAACACATCAAATGTGCTGAGGCATCATGTTTTCAATGACCCAAGATGGACATAATAAGTCACTAAAACATGCCCTGTTGTGTTTTATTCTCTTGTTTTGTTTTCCATCACTGCACGTTTTGTAAAATGTGTTTCTTAATGAGGCTATAATACAGCTGCACATTGAATAAATGAATCTGTGCCTCTGGTTTGCTGTTTTAACAGAGCTTTCCATTTCCTGAAAAAAAGACAGCGGGGGGGGGAGTTTAGAGTAGAATATTACAAGCAGACCAATTTTTGTTGTCTTTCAAATCATCTTTCTCAGCTGTCTCAAAAATATTTTTGCACCACCTGAATTAACAAATGTTCCTTTCCCCACTGCTTACTCAGAGGGAGATGGAGTGAAAAATAGTTATTGTCTTGGAATGATTCCATAAGTTGATTTGCAAGTAGGGAAAAAAGTCACTTTGAAGAGAACAATGTATTATTTAGGAGTCCCTCTCCAAAGATGAGCCTTTTTAAAAAGGGCTATACAAATCTACATTCAAAAGAATAAAAGCTTATGAAGGATACAGTCTCATATTCTTAACACATTTTAGTGCTAAATTCTGAACCGAATTGGATTGACTGGAGGTCCTAGATGAAAAAAGAAACTGGTATGAAAAGTGAAATTCATTAGCTGGATAAGGTTGAAGGCATTCCTGCATGGGATCTGAGCATATTTCAGATTGTCCTGAGGAGAGTTCACCCATCACTATACATGATGCTGTACAGTGGAAACATTATGTGACTTTGCTTTGAGAGCAAACAGGCAATCTAATCAAATCAACAGATGTGACTTAAAGTACGAGCACAAAATCCTATGAGTAAACACCAGGTGCCTTTTATTTTTCTGTTAAAGAGAGCTAGCTGCGTAGGAAGGTTCCAATCTGTTTATATAGATGTCATCTGTATATCTTACATAGATTCTCTAGCAGGCAAATCTTAACAAAAATGCTATTCTTGCAACATCTTTCAGGTGAGGAGATGGGAAAATGAAGCTGGGAAAAGTTGCTTCTTCTCAGCAGAATGACTTAAATGTGGTGATGGGAGGGGGGATGAAAACCTTTGCGACCACAAAGGAAACTGTAACCTTAGAAAGCTTGTTCTCACTGACAGCTAAGGATTCCTGGAAGTGAGTAAGCCTAGCCATGCCTGACTAGTAGTTAATAGGCATGGCAGTGATTTTTGTCCCAGGAAAGAGTTGAACATGAATGAACATATGACTCCTATTGAGTCAAACCATTGGTCTGTCATCAACCACTTGCCTGAGGCACCAATAATGCCATCTAAAAACTATAGAGTACCACAAAATCACAAGGCTGAAGGCCAGTGTGTGCTTTGTCAAGTCCTGCTCTCACATTTAAGGCTTCAGTTGCATTCTGTAGCTTGTCAGGAAAGATGTATTATGTAGTGGTTTTTCAAAATGGTGTTATTTATTGTACTCGGAAGGAAACCCATTGTGTTCAGTAAGACTTAGGTGGAAATCCTATTCACATGTTCCTGGCAATAAGCTCCATTGACTATAATGAGACTTATTTCTGAGTAGACAATCGTAGGATTGAGCTCTTAGTCTCTCTTGCTCCTATCCTATCTTATTAACTGGATACAAACACCACTAAGATGTCTTCCCCTCTTACAGCAGCCACACCAGGGTGTAATGGATTCCTTATCTCATCAAAGACTATTTCTCTTCCTTTGCTCTCCACCACTGACTGTCAACCTTCTCTCACACACCTGAGATGGCATCCAGTCATGAGGCCCAACCAGCTAAAAGTGGATAGAAGCTGTATTTACGTGTGACATAAGCAATAGTTCTTCCAAAGGTACTTACGAGACAAGAGACCAGACCAAATAGAAATGCCGTCTACATTGCAGCTGTAATGTATGAATCAGGCCTGAACTTCTCTTCAAGTTCCATGTCATCAGTAAAACCTTTGAGACATACAAAATTATGCAGGGAATGGACAGAGTGGATAGGGAGATGCTCTTTACACTCTCACATAATACCAGAACCAGGGGACATCCACTAAAATTGAGTGTTGGGCGGGTTAGGACAGACAGAAGAAAATATTTCTTTACTCAGCGTGTGGTCGGTCTGTGGAACTCCTTGCCACAGGATGTGGTGCTGGCGTCTAGCCTAGACGCCTTTAAAAAGGGATTGGACAAGTTTCTGGAGGAAAAATCCATTATGGGGTACAAGCCATGATGTGTATGCGGAACCTCCTGATTTTAGAAATGGGTTATGTCAGAATGCCAGATGCAGGGGAGGGCACCAGGATGAGGTCTCTTGTTATCTGGTGTGCTCCCTGGGGCATTTGGTGGGCCGCTGTGAGATACAGGAAGCTGGACTAGATGGGCCTGTGGCCTGATCCAGTGGGGCTGTTCTTATGTTCTTATGTTCCCATAACTATCATCACCATCTCTACTCCTTTATCACGCTACTTGTTCCATCAGTCATTCCACTTATCTGTGAAACTTCCTGATCCCTTTCCTGTTCATGTAATGCACACAATGGCTTTCTTCAGCTGTAGGGGTTTCCAAAAGTAGAGCTGGGGGGGGGGGGCAGGGTAAGTAAGGCATGGTCCACAACATGCTGTGTAAGAGCACCCTCACCCTTAGTGTCAGAGCCATTCGGGGCAGAGCTGGCAACGCACCATCACTGCCCTGAATTCGGCTTCAATTCTGGAGGGAGGCGCTTGCATGGCGCATTGCAGAGCATGCTGTACTTACCTCACCACCCCCTCTAGCACCGCTTTGGGGGGGTTTCTCTTTTTTTAAGTATTACTGAAGGAAGCCACCATGAGTACAGGGTTGCGAATGCAAATGTTATGAACTTCCACACAGTGCCTAGCAAATGGATGCATTAAATCCATGTTAAGTAGTACAATTAATATTAAGGGATTTCCCCTCAACAAAACTTAACCATTGCCTTAAATATTGATGAACGTTCCTCCAGGACTGGAAGTCCTGTAACTTTAAAACACAACCTTAGGTTGTGGCATAAACAGTTATTATGTAAGTTCAATAATAAGTGCAGGGCTCCTGCAAATATCACTATTAATAAAACACAAGCAATGCACTGAGTTTTGTACCCGCTGCCATCAAACCAAATCCATTATTTATTTCTATCTCCATTTAGAATTTAACACAGGAGGGAATAGATTTTTTTTTTTTAAATTGACTAGAATCCAAGTTAGCATTCATAACAAAAGCTGTTATGAAAAGATTTTACAGGACTTCCTGCGTGCTTGCCATATACAATGAACTGCTCCATAATCTGGCTGGTTAATATATGCTATTAATGTAATCTATGCTTGCATGCATAGACATGATCAATATTATCCCCTCTACTGAACAAACAGTTTAAGCTAAATGGTGTAAGGCTGAATATAACTAAATAAAACTGAATGTGTGTGTGTGCCTGTGCACACGGGGGAGGGTGCGTGCGCATGTGCAGGGGGGTAAATACACAGTAATCATGTGCATGCAAACACACACATTGGTTTTATATAATGTTTCACCTTATTGAAAAAGAGCTATACTAGCTTGATTAAGGGCACTGGCAAGGAAAATTGTAAATAATTTAGAATAAGCTGAGAGCTGCATTTAACAATTTAAAAGTGAGTTGCTGCATGCCCATTCCGCCCCCTTCCTCGGGAATGAAATTTGTTACACAAACTACTCTGTATTGACAGGACTAATCAGAGCAGGGTGGCATTTATAAGTAGCACAAAGACTATTTACAGAATCCCAGCTGGTTTAATTAGTGTCACGGTACGACGCTTGCATGATGTCTGTCTACCTTCTGAATGCCTAACTCTGCCCTGATGTGGTCTGGTTCACCTGCCTAGTGGTGCTGAATGCACCATTCAATTTCATATTTATTAGACATTATGTCTAGCGTAGCCACAGGTTTGGGACTGTGGGTTTGTACATTGTTTCCAGGTCCAGTCCATCCATGAGGCTGACTAAAGTGGTTACCTCCAGCAGTAAATTGGAAAAGGGCCCCCCCACACCTGCCCTCTTGCTCCACTGCTCCTTCTCCTCCCATTTCCTGGACTGGAGAAGTATGAGGTGGCTGGAGCAGAAGAGGAAGAATGGAGGAGAGATGGACTAGAACGTTGGAGATGCATCCTTCCTCTTCTGTTCCTCTTTTCCTTTTCCAATGCAGGGACCTGGAGAGCAGAGGCTGGTGCATCACCAGCTCGGGTCTTGGGCCAGCCCTGTGTGTTTTAGGCAGAATGGGCTGCTGCCCTTGGCTTCAGCCTCCTATCCTGGGCCTCATAACAGCCTCCTTATTCCTATCCAGGACCTCATAACTGCCTCTGATTCTGCCAGAATCTACTTCTTGCACAACCTCCTCCCTGGACCCTCTTGACTTTACTGTATTGCTGCGGCTGCCACCATTTTCCCTGCCGCACTGATTCTGAATGAGCTGCTAGACAGTGACCCCTCCCCAGAGACAGTCTTCAATCAAACGGGTGTGGGGTGGTAAAAAGAAGTGGGTATGTTAGAGGAGATGAGGGAAAAAAGGATGCAAGTTGGTCAACAGTGTCAAAGAAGGCAGCTCTCCTTAGGGCACAATCCTAACTCCTTATGTCAGTGCTTTCCAGCACTGGCATAGTGGTGCCAATGGGGCATGTGCTGCATCCTGCAGTTGGGTGTCACTCACAGAGGCCTCCTCAAAGTAAGGGAATGTTTGTTCCCTTACCTCAGAGCTGCATTGCCCTTATGTCAGTGCTGGAAAGCACCGACATAAGGTGTTAGGATTGCGCCCTTAGAGTTCTATTTCTATAAGGGCCACTTGCCTTCTAACCTTAGAAACACAAAAGGGTATTAAAGCCTAATAAGATAGTTAATAATTGTGTTCCTCGACATTTTTTTTTTTAAACCTATCCAAAGAATATTCAACTATCTGTGAACATCTATTTTCAATTTTTTGAACATACAGCAATGTAAAAGAAAAAAATGCTATATAGCCTTAACTGAATATCCTTAGAGCCCAAACCTTTCCTTCACCATCCCCGATGCAACTGCACAAAAGACAAGCATGCAGTGGCGGGGGGGGGGGGATTGGGAGGCTTTGGAGGGGGATTATTTCTCTTTATCCCCCATAAGCTTCCCACACTGCAAGGGGTCTCCTTGAACCTGCACAGCTGTGTAGCTGGTGCAGGTTGGAGAAGAAAAGGGCAGGGAGGCTGCTTAAAGAAGGGATAAGATCTGGCATGAACCATTAAAGCTGGATCCACCCCTTTCCACTGCTTCCCATCCCATTCCCTGCCCAGTTTTTCCCCCTCCCTGCCCACCCCTGTCATTGCCTTGCCTGCTCCAGGTGGCGCAGAAGAGTCCATCAGCAGAGTTGGAGTATTGCCGCCTACTGTGGCAGCAATCCCAAAATGGCCACTGTTGGAGCACTGTGCGCGCTGTCGGCGGACATTGTCAACAATGGAAGCGCCTTTCACTGTTGCAGCATGATCCAGCTGGCAGCAACACCTTTCCTTCCTGTAAAATTCCAGTTACGTCAGTGGCATAGCTAATGATCCTGCTGCCCGGTGCAGAGCTCAAGATGTTGCCCCGGAAGTGATGTCACATCCGGAAGTGACATCACTTCTGGATTTTGATTTCACACCCACGTTTTTAAAAAGTGAAAAATAAAAAATTTGCCACATCCCCCAGGCTGCCTCCCCCCAGCACCAGCTCCCTCCTACTTCACCTCCATGCCCTCTCAGGTCTTACACTGGGCTGCTCCTGCAGCCCCGTCAGGCTCATGGGGGGGAGAGCAGTCACCACCACTGGCACGCGCCCCACCAGCCAGGCACATTGGGCCACAGGAGGCAATGGGCTACATTGAGGAGAGCCCTCCGCGTGTGAGGGGAGGTGGGGCATGCCCCCCGCCGCTGTTTTGTTTGGTGGCACAGCTTGGGTCCAGCCACTGCGAGGGGGGGAGGAGGCTGTGGAGAAGCCGCCAGCCTGCTGGCTGGTTCACATTGATTGTGGGGGAAGGACAACTCAGGGCAGGCAGGGGGGAGGAAGTCACGCCTGACTGACTGAGGCTCCAATCCTATCTGCACTTACCTGGAAGTAAGCCCCATTAACGGGACTTACTTCTGAGTAGACATGCCTGAACTGGGCTGGGCTCTCAGGCTCCTGTCCCAGTCCCACTTTCCTGGGAGTAAGTCCCATTGGCTATAATTGGACACAATGGGACTTACTTCTAAGTAGACATGCATAGGATTGTGCCCTGAGGCCATGCAGGAGGTGGAGGTGGTGGTGGTGGGGGGTGACGCGCCTCATCCTCCCTCCCTCCCAGTCAGGGCCTCTGAGAGGAATTTTGGCAAGGGATACAAAGTTTCTTTGGGGCCCCTTCCCAAAGGGGGAGGGGTCAACAAGGGGGGAGGGCAGCGATGGGGGTCGATGAGTAGAATAAATATAAATAAATAAAAGATGATAACAAAGCACATTTGATTTGAACATATTTGTTTATGCTATAATGCAGATGAGAAAGAACAATACAGATGAGACAGAATTCACATTGAAACATCATTTTAAATTAATATGCAGATATGATCATCTGAAGACATAACTATTATTAAGAAACTTACAGTGCAATCCTATTCATGTCTACTCATAAGTAAGCCTCATTGTGTTCAATAAGGCTTACTCCCAGGAACGTGTGTATAGAATTGTAGCTTTAGTATTTACTTTGCAAAAAGAGCTTTCCTGGCCTTTTTCTGGGAAAAGTTTTGAATCACGACATGGAAATTAATTGTTCTGGCAATGCTTGATTTGATACTTAGCCTGGTCAACTCCACAAGATGTCCCTGAGACATTGTAGATCTTAAATAATTCTTAATTAGCTTTAGTTTGCTAAATGACCACTCTGCAGAAGCTACTGTTGCTGGAATTGTTAACAATATTCTTAAACTAACACAAACATTTGGAAACAGGTCACCTAGTCTGTACTCTGTTCACAAGTTCAACAGATCTAATGGTTTTAATTGTGCAGTTCCAAAATTTGCTTTATGCACTGATGGTAAATGTTCCATTCATAACATACTTTTCTATTTCCTTTTGAGGTGGAAACTCAGTTGTGATATATCCAGTGTCAAGGCCTACATTATGATCACTCCTCTCTCCTTCCAAATTCACTTTCACTTGCATCTGTAGATCTACTTCTTTCTGTTTTTCATTCTCATTTTTTTGCATCTGCCTCTTTATCAAACTCTGTGCAGAAGCACCCAAATCAATTTGGGGATAAGGCTTTCAACATCTTCTTCTTGTTCCAATTCTACAGGTGAGCTCAATGGAGAACTCTGTGCATGTGAAGCTGCACCTCACCCAAACCGAAATAGTGTTTGCTGACCCCTTCCATGAGTTTCATCGCGTTCTTTTTTGTCTTTTCTTTTCTGGGCTCCTGATTTGTGAGAATAAGACATTTTAGAGACAGACCAGACTGAAGAGAAGCCACAAAAAACTTTTTCAGAAGTTGAAAATGTTGAGGGAATATTTAGGATGCCAGCGGGCCACAAGAACAGATCTCAGCCCCTCTCTTACAGCTCAGAGCACAGGTCTGCCTTGTGTAGTGCCCAAGTGCCCAAGCCCAGTAGGTGGCGCTGCCTCTTTGCCTTGTGGGACTTGGAGGCCAGTTCGTTGCAGTTCACAGAGCCTGCTGCTGAGTGCTGGCATTGGCTGCCCAAGTTCCACGAGGCAAAGCAGCAGCACTCCTGCATGAGGCAAGCCTGCGCACCAACGCTAAGCTCTGAGGGACGGGCGCAGGCCCAGTAGGCTGAAGCCTGCTGCTTTGCCTTCGGGGATTTGGAGTCCAGTTGGTCAGAACTAGCGTCAGCGTCCTGTCTCCCGTGCAGCAGTCTGCTGAGCTCTGAGGAGACTGTATCACTCTGGGCCCCCTCCTCTAGCTCCCGGGCCCCCTTTCAGACCCCGGGCCCGGGTACAAATTACCCCCTTTACCCCCCCCCTTCTCCTAGGCCCAGCTCCCGCTGCTGGCTCTGGTGGGATAGGGGAAAACGAAGCCTCCAGCGCCTGCAGCTGTTGGCTCTCAGCAGAGGGAGGGAGGAGAATGAGGCCCCGTCACACCCTCCTCCTCCTGCACCTCCTCTCCCCGCATTGAAGCGCCCCACAAAAGCCTTCCAAAGCCCCACTGAGGTCTCAGGCACAGCAGAGCAGAACTGCAAACCTTCTCCGCTCAGTGCCTGCAGCCGCCGCCTCAACCCGTCAGGCTCCGCCAGCACAGACACGCAGCACGTCTCCTCGCCTCCTTCTTGCCCAAATGCAGAGTGAGGGCACCTGGCGGGGCTGCAGCAGCCCAAGGCAACTCACAGGTGGGCGGAGTTGCCCTGATGTTGCCCCCCAGCCCCTGATGTTGCCCCTCTCAGCAGCTGTAGCCCGGTGCATTTGCTACCCCCTGCACTTATATAGCGACGCTGAGTTACGTATATTGCCCTGAAGTCATAATTTGCTATTTTCAACCCTCTTCTCGTGGGCTGCTAAACAAGCACACCTGACAAGTGATGTGGACTTCATTGGAACTTAAAGGATTTTTTGGCAAAAGGCCAGAAATACAACAACGTATTTATGAGGAACCAACAGAAGTCATTTTAATTGGAAGAGAAAGCTGGGTGGTTTAGCAAAAAAGCATGAGAGACACTTTGTATTGTAGAGACTGAGGTAGCAAATGAAACCCTGACAAACCAAGCAAAGTTACCAAGGGAAAAGATGTATCTAACTACAGATTTACAACTTGTTTAACGGTTATTCTTTCACTTGAAGGAACTCTGTGGGACCACAGCAGACACTTATCAGCATCCTCAATAAACCACAAATCCCAGAGATCTTTGAGGAAAGTCATGTGTAAAATCAAGTCATTGATTTTCTGCAAGTTTCCTTGATCTTGCAAATGTGCACATCGATGGGTGCTTCAGTTCTTGGCACAGGTTCATTTTTTTCTACTTTGCTAGTCTCACTTTCACACTGGCATTCTTTCTGGCGAATGTATGACAACCCTCACTTATAATAAAGTGATTGCCTTTAAATATTAAGTTGAGACAGATATGTGATTGAAACATAATTCACTAGGAATGCGTCCACTGACAGGATAGATTGACACCTTTGAAAAGAGGGCCTGAAGGTCAGAGAAATATTAGATGTGATTCAGATTAAATGTTTCTCCCCCCACTTCTTCTTTGCCCCTTCCAGTCTACTCAACATGCAAATTTTAATTGACAATAAAATACAGTATTAGCCATAGGAATAAATTAAAAAGTGGTTGGAGTCTGTGAAGGCTCATGAATCCACTATATGAGGAAAGAATTATCTGAGAGAATTCCACCTGCTGTCTCAGGACTGTTGTCCTCAAAACCAAGCTGTCTTATCAGTTCCTGCAATAGTCTTCATGGCCCTGAAGTTCCAGTAGATATGAAATCAGTACCTCTCATGAAGAATCCTTGTCTTTAATGTTGCATCGTTAATGTTACATACCTTACAGCAGTGGTTCCCAAACTGTGAGTTGTGGCTCCCCAGGGAGCCATGGAAACCAGCCACGGGAAACCATTCTGTAAGGAGCACAGAATCCTCACAAAAAACCCACTGCCCTATGCAATCTATAGGATTGTAGCCCTAATGGGGTGTTGTGGCCAATGGCCCAGTATGTCAAGAGAGCCACCACTCAAAAAGTTTGCCACTTTTGCCACCACTTACAGCACCAGTTCACCTATCATAAAAGCTCTCCATGTTTATCACATTAATGCCTTTTTTAGCCCTGTTTGAGCACTTCAACTCTTATTTTCGTTTGCGACTAATTTCAGCATTAGTGGGTGCTGGTTCTATTTAGCTAGTCCGTTGGAAAATTCTTAAAGCATGGCTGGCTCCAGGTCTTAGGAGCACTCATCGTATGATCTTCAAGCCAACTGCTCCCAAATTCTCTTGTGGTGAAGCTTAGTTAAATGACCCTCTGGAGGAGAATCCATTTGTGGATAGGGAAGAGAAGAGGCCATGGCTTTTCTGAATGGGAAAGTGACACAAGGAGAAGGAGGCAACAAAGTGACTCTCGTGCGTAGGGGAGTCACTCCACTACCACTGCAGAGCAACACAAAGATGGGCAGTGGACCCTCTGAAAGCTCTAGTCTTCCCTCCAGGTGGCCAATCTCTGATGCAGCCCAGTCTGAAATGCTTTCCTTCAGAAACCCCAGCCTCTCAGGAGGTGGATGGAGCTGCTCATTTAGGTCTCCTGACTTCTCTGGGTTCTTCAGTCTGGTTTATTTTTCTCCTCCAGCTGTGGTGCTTAAATTGCAGAATACCCTTCCTAGAGAGACTCAGCTGTCTGACTTGTCACTCACATTTTGCTGAGCAACAAAAATTTGGCTTGTAAAGAAAATTGGGGGGGGGGGGAATTATTTTTCTAGCTGGTAATTTGTTTTTGTTTTTATTTTGTCTTTGCTGGCTGTATTTTTTATTGTGTAGTTTGTATTGATTGTTTTAATTTGAAGTTGTGAGCCACCTTGAGGGTAATTCAGTGGGTGGGATATAAATGTTTTAATAAATAAATTCCTCCTAATTTCCCACAAGTCTCCTTGTCTGCCTGTCTGACCTGCTTTCCTGAGTTCCTACCCAGCCTGGAAAGCTGGCATGGTGTCTGCAATCCATTTGATTGTTTGAGTTTTCTTGGGGTTTGGTTGCCTGGAGCTCCTAGAGTTTCATCAGTTAAGGCTGACAGATTTACCTTAGGCCTATGGTTTATGTCTATGATAGAGCCTATGGTCTATGATAGTGATCCTGCAGGACAGGGGAGGCGATTGTCTCTCCCTTCTGTTGGCTACCTGAGAACTGCTACGTTACCACTAACAGAGTCAAGACGGGGGGGGGGGGCACGCAGTATTGTCAGAGATTCCTCCAGTTTCCACCTCAGGGGCAGACAGTCTTTGCAGCACAGCTCATCAAAATGATAGGCAGCTTGTTAGATAGAAGTAAACAGAAACAAAAATGTGGTTGCTAACTTGGCATGAAGTGTTTTGAATAATAAGTCTGTGGGCCAACGTACACTTGGGAGTAAGTCTGGTTAAATTCACTGGAGCTTACTTCTGAGTAAATGTGCATAGGATTGCACTGTAAGTGTTTGACATGGAACTTACATTGTATTCATTTTATTTTTTTGTCATTAATCTGTACAGCATAATTAGTTTTAACAATGCCAGTATGAAAGTAGCAGTTACAAAAAGAACAGAGGATTGTGATTTAATCCTTTGCAATTGTGTAGTTCAAATCAAGATATCATTTCTAACAGCTGTGTCCCCTAATGTAACACCAACTCAGAGGGATAAGTGCCACTTTCTGAATCACAAACGAAATCGTGTCTTGCTGCAGTACAGATATTCCCTGGGGGTCTTCCAGTCTGGTATGTGCAAGAATGAAATAATACAACTTGAGATTAGGGGAAAAAAGAAGTTAATGCTATTCAGCAAACTGCCTAAGGTCTAAAATATTAATGGCATCAACTGAGAGTGCAA
Source organism: Tiliqua scincoides (assembly GCF_035046505.1). Lineage (NCBI taxonomy): Eukaryota > Metazoa > Chordata > Lepidosauria > Squamata > Scincidae > Tiliqua > Tiliqua scincoides. The sequence goes on from NC_089821.1 coordinate 254,190,814, forward strand.
GCATGTCTGCTAATGCTATTTTATATTAGGAATTACCTTGGCCTGAGAGTGTCTCCATGCCCTACCTCACAGGGGGCCAGACGTCTGGCTTGTGGGATCTGCCAGAACCCCAAAGTCCATCAACTGGAGCCAAGTGCAAAATAGTGGCTCACAGAGGTGGGCATTCACCCAGATAGAATTTAGGACCAGATGCCTTAGCACAGGAATTTGTATTCAACACCAGAACTGAGATCTTAGTCCTTTCATACCAAATTCTATTCCTGGTTCTTCCCAAAACCTTCTTCATTCAGCAGCCTAAATTTTAATAGAAAAACAGGGTTCCCTTGTTGCTTATTAAACACATGAGAATGAGCAGTGAAACACTGCAAATTACCTAGAGGTCTACCAGTAATGCAGAGCTCCCTTCTGTCTACTCCTGCCTAACACAAACCTTCAGGTTGTAGTTGTAGTAAACAACACATGGTATGGCCTACATCTCTAGACATGCAGTGGACACAGATCAGGAAGAACAACTGAGGATCACTAGCATATGTTCAGTGGATGCTCCCAACAATTTTGGAGTGCATGTGTCAAAAACATTTCCAAAACGTAGCCCTGGGACCTTACTCTTTTTAATATGGATGCACTCAAGCACATGATTTTAAAGGACTTTGGCTAAAATTTGCAGAGGTAGTAATTAGGCAGAAACACTTGGGAGAATGATTGGTCAGGGCTAGACCAGGTAGCAGAAATGAAGAAAGCTACATTTATTATCTCCCGAAACAACTTCAGCAGAAGACAGGGCCTTGGACACAGCAGGAATAGAAGAAGAACAGAGAGGATTCACAAAACCGATCTGTAAAGCAAGGTCATACTTAAGGAAGGCTCAGCAGTGCTTTGTTAAGAACGTGCTGTGGCACTCCATCTAAATGAGAGAATGTCAACATCCCAAAACAAGACATTGGGGAGAAGTGGAAAATTTCTAGTTCAGGATCACCCCAGACTAGGTAATAGGAGGTGAGAGAAGAAGAGGGACCCTGATGACAGAGCCTAGCCGGAGGGATGACCAATGGCCCTCTGCACAAGCCAAGGATAAAATATGAAACCCAGAGGACGGAGGACCTATGCTCCATAAAGCTGTTTATGCAGCTGGAACAAGCATAGGATTGGGGTGTGTATGTGTGCATATGTATTAGGGATCCAAAAGTAATACAACACTACTATTCGAATGTGTAATCAATAACACTTTCTTTGATTGGATTTTACTGACTGGAGCAATCTCTTCCTGAGAGAGGAAGAAAAATCCTGCTACAAAGGAAATGATTGGGGAAGCCTTCCTTGGTCATCTCCTCCTGTGAGGCAGGATACTTAGGCTTGGGTCTACCTTTCTGTTACCTCTCACTGCTGTATGTTTACCCTACAAACACCAGCATCTGGCATGCTATGTAAAGTGTGTTCCCAATTCTGAAGGCATTTCCAGGGCTGCAGAGAGCAGGGGTGAATGAGGGGAAGGAGCAGGTTTGAAAAAGCAGACTGGATCTTCTTGCCCCTTTCCCCAAACAGGGTAATTTGCTCAGTGATGGGCAGGATAATGGAGAATGGACCATGGTGAGGATGGAGGTTGATGAAGGGCCAGGAACAATCTATCATTCTCTGATTCATGTCCTTGAATCTAGTTATCAAGGTGGATCTTGAAAGATGAATGTTAAATACCTTGCCTAGTAAATATCAAATATTGGATGTCAAATAATAATGCTGAATGGGAGGCATTGTTCCATGCAGACATTCAGTATCAACACTTACATTTGGGGGAGGATTTATTGGGGCAAATTAGTTTCAGTTCTAATAATGGAATCAAGTGCAGCTTGCAAGTATCGCTGCAGGATGGATTTTTTTTTTAAGGTATTTATAAACTGCCTTTCTGGTCATTGAATTACTCCTCTGACTTTATTCATTGCTCTGCAGGGATGCAGGTCACTATGTGAGCCACTGCAGTTCTGCAGATCTGAAGTGCTGGTGGGTGGGCAGATACATTATCTACTGTATATCTAATCTATCTCAAACACTTTCCACACTTTGCTGAGCTGCTTATTAAAAAAGGGCAAAGCATTCATATCCATTAGCAGTCTACTGAAGTCTGCTTGAAAAAATAACTGCTAAGTGTGCCTGCATTTCATGGATGTAAAAGCAAGTTTATGATTTTTTTCCTAATCCCAAGTATTTTTAGCACTTACCAATGGTTTTTTAATACCATCTACAGTCCCCACGGAGAGGGGCAAAGCAAGAGAGAGATCTCAAGGGGGGGGGGGCTGAAAAAAGTTATTTTTTCCACATTGTAATTAGAGCAATCTGTAACAATTACAGTAGCTGTCTGTGTCGCTTTCTTTTTTTGCTGTAGCTGTGTGGTGCTCTTAATTGCAATCTAAACAGAGAGCAGTTGTTTTAGAAGCAAACATTCGGCTCTTAAGCAAGTTAATTACAGAGCATAAAAATCCCTGGGAAAAAGCTGTTCACCTTCAGCACTCATGGGAAGCTAGGAAAGCCATGGGGAGCTAGGGTGGTATAGTGGTTTGGGAGGTGGACTTAGATCTGGAAGATCCAGGTTCAAATCCCCCCTCAGCTATGAATCTTCCTGGGTGACCTTGGGCCAGTCACTTTCTCTCAGCCTCACCTACCTCACAAGGTTGTTGTGAGGCCAAAAGGAGGAGAGCAGCTGTGTACACTGCCCTGAGCTCTTTGGAGGAAGGGTGGTATAAAAATGTGAAGAATAAATAAATCCATATAAAGATCCCCCATTCACATGCACCAGAAAGTCTTCTATAGCTCCTTAAAGCTGACCTTTGCATGGATGCAGGATGCAGGTACAAAATAGGAAGCTGCCCTATACTCAGTCAGTCCAACCCATAGGTGGTTTATTAACTCCTTATGCAGAGACATTCAAATAACTATTTGAGAGTTGGCAGCCTGGCTACTCTTATAAATGCTTGAATTACTATATAATTCAAGGAGGGGTGTGTGTGCCCACATGAATTAAATCTAGATTAGTATTATCTTCATTGACAGGAGTGGCTCTACAGAGGCCTTAGAGCCCAATTCTATCCAATTTTCCAGCACCGATGTGGCCTCAATGCAGCGCCAAGATAATGGAAAAAATGTTCCCATACCTTAAGGAGGCCTCTGTGATTGCCTCTCCACCACCGGATGCAATGCATGCACCATTGGCACAGTTGCACGGGCACTGGAAAATTGGATAGGACTGCGCCCTTAGTTGGAGATGCCAGAGAGTGAATCTAGGTCCTTCTCCATGCAAAGCAGATGCTCTACATTGGGTGATCTGGAGCGTTCTTTGGACTCACCTGCTCCTCAATCTCCACCTCTAATTTACAGTCATTACTCTTCCCCTTTCAATTCTGGAAATGGTAACATTACACAAGCAGTGGTGTTTGTACTAAGAATGAAACCATGCTGTTCACAAACCACAGTTTGTACATTTGCTTCTTATTTTCATTTCAAGCTATGGTGTGATGCTACCTGTATGCCCAAACCCCAGCCCAGGGGCCACTTGCAGCCCAATCTGGCCCTCAGGTAGCCCCCAGTCTCCAATGAGCATCTGGCCCTCCAGAGACTTGCTGGAGTCTGCACTGGCCCAATGCAACATAAGAACAGCCCCACTGGATCAGGCCATAGGCCCATCTAGTCCTGTATCTCACAGAGGCCCACCAAATGCCCCAGGGAGCACACCAGATAACAAGAGACCTGCACCCTGGTGCCCTCCCTTGCATCTGGCATTCTGACATAGCCCATTTCTAAAATCAGGAGGTTGCACATACACATCATGGCTTGTAACCCGTAATGGATTTTTCCTCAGAAACTTGTCCAATCCCCTTTTAAAGGCATCCAGGTCAGATGCTGTCACCACATCCTGTGGCAAGGAGTTCCACAGACCAACCACACGCTGAGTAAAGAAATATTTTATTTTGTCTGTCCTAACCCTCCCAAAACTCAATTTTCGTGGATGTCCCCTGGTTATGATGTTATGTGAGAGTGTAAAGAGCATCTCTCTATCCACTTTATCCTTCCCATGCATAATTTTGTATGTTTCCATCATGTCCCCCCTCAGGCGTCTCTTTTCTAGGCTGAAGAGACCCAAACGTCATAGCCTTTCCTCATAAGGAAGGTGGCCCAGCCCAGTAATCATCTTAGTTGCTCTCTTTTGCACCTTTTCCATTTTCACTATGTCCTTCTTGAGATGTGGTGACCAGAACTAGACACAATACTCCAGGTGTGGCCTTACCATCGATTTGTACAATGGCATTATAATATTAGCCATTTTGTTCTCGATACCTTTTCTAATGATCCCAAGCATAGAATTGGCCTTCTTTACTGCCGCCGCACATTGGGTCGACACTTTCATCGACCTGCCCACCACCACCCCAAGATCTCTCTCCTGATCTGTCACAGACAGCTCAGAACCCATTAGCCTATATGTGAAGTTGATTTTTTGCCCCAATGTGCATGACTTTACACTTACTTACATTGAAATGCATCTGCCATTTTACTGCCCATTCTGCAAATTTGGAAAGATCCTTCTGGAGCTCCTCACAATCACGTCTGGTCTTCACCACTCGGAAAACTTTGGTGTCGTCTGCAAACTTAGCCACCTCACTGCTCACCCCATCTCCAGGTCATTGATGAAGAGGTTGAAAAGCACCGGTCTCAGGACAGATCCTTGGGGCACACCACTTTTCACCTCTCTCCATTGTGAAAACTGCCCATTGACACCCACTCTCTGTTTTCTGGTCTTCAACCAGGTCTCAATCCATGAGAGGACCTGCCCTCTAATTCCCTGACTGTGGAGTTTTTTCAGTAGCCTTTGGTGAGGGACCATGATAAACAGCTTCTGAAAGTCCAGATATATAATGTCCATGGGTTCTCCCACATCCACTTGCCTATTGACCTTTTCAAAGAATTCTAAAAGGTTTGTGAGGCAAGACTTACCCTTACAGAAGCCATGCTGATTCTCCCTCAGCAAGACCTGTTCGTCTATGTGTTTTGAGATCCTATCTTTGATGAGGCATTCCACCATCTTACCGGTATAGATGTTAGGCTGACCGGCCTATAGTTTCCCGGGTCCCCCCTCTTTCCCTTTTTAAAAATAGGTGTGACATTTGCTATCCTTCAATCCTCTGGCACCGTGGCCACTTTGAGGGACAAGTTGCATATTTTAGTCAAGAGAACAGCAACTTCATTCTTTAATTCCTTAATAACTCTTGGGTGTATGCCATCAGGGCCCAGTGACTTATTGATCTTTAATTTATCAATGAGGTCTGAAACATCTTCTCTTTCAACCTCTATCTGACTTAATTCCTTGGTCAGGAGGGGCCGTTCGGGCAGCGGTATCTGCTAGAGGTCTTCTGCTGTGAACACAGATGCAAAGAACTCATTTAATTTCCCCACCATCTCCAAGTCTCCTTTTATCTCCCCTTTCCCTCCCTCACCATCCAGAGGGCCAACTGCTTCTCTGGTGGGTTTCCTGCTTCTAACATATTTGAAGAAGCTTTTATTGTTCCCCTTAATGTTGCTAGCCATGTGTTCCTCATAGTCTCGCTTGGCCTCCCATATCACCTTCTTACATTTCTTTTGCCACAGTTTGTGTTCTTTTTTATTCTCTTCATTAGGGCAAGACTTCCATTTACGGAAGGAAGCTTCCTTGCCCTTCACAGCCTCTCTAACTTGGCTGGTTAGCCACACGGGCACCCTTCTGGACTTAGTGGAGCCCTTCTTCCTTTGTGGTATACACTTCTGCTGGGCCTCTATTACTGTTGTTTTAAGCAGCCTCCATGCACTCTGGAGAGATTGGACTCTTTTTACCTTCCCTTTCAACTTCCTTCTAACCACCCTCCTCATTTGAGGGAAGTCCGCTCGTCGGAAGTCAAGGGTTTTTGTGAGATTTGCCCGGTATTCTTCCCCCAACGTGCATGTTGAAATGGATCACAGCATGATCACTGTTCCCCAATGGCTCAGTAACATTTACATCTCTAAACAGGTCCTGAATACCGCACAATATTAAATCCAGAGTCACCTGTCCTCTGGTGGGCTCCATGACTAGCTGCTCTAAGGCACAGTCATTTAGCATGTCAAGGAATCCAGTCTCCTTTTCGTGACCAGAACACAAATTGACCCAGTTGATATGAGGATAATTGAAGTCCCCCATGATTACAACCCTGTCCCTCCTTGTCACCTCCCTGATCTGTTTCCTCATTTCAAGATCCCCTTCCGGTTTCTGGTCTGGAGGACGATAGTACGCCCCCAGTATTACATCACTCCTCAGGCCTGGTAATTTAACCCACAGAGATTCTATGGAGTCGGACCCGCCTTCAATCTCTACTTTGCTGGATTCTATCCTTTCCTTAACATAAACGGCCACCCCACCTGCAACACACCCCTCCCTGTCCCTCCTGTAGAGTTGATAGCCCAGGATTGCGGTATCCCACTGATTTTCCGCACTCCATCAGGTTTCCGTTATGTCCACTATGTCAATGTTTTCCCTAGTCACCAGACATTCCAGTTCACCCATCTTTGCTCAGAGACTTCGGAAACTTGCATAAAAGCATTTGTACGTGGAATGCCCCAGGATGGGCTGCTTATTAGCTCCTTTGTCCCCGCATCCTCTCACTGCCAAACCGTCTATCACATCCCATTATGCTACCATTCCCAATTTCTTCTCCTACTCTGCCTTTACCTTGTTGTTCTCTAACCTCCCCATCCTCGTCCCATAGGGATGAGGAGTCCCAAACCGGATGCCCCTTGGCTCCTGTTGGCCTTCCCCCAGGGATCAGTTTAAAAGCTGCTCTGCCACCTTTTCAATGTTATGCACCAGCAGTCTTGTTGCATTCTGGTTCAAGTGAAGCCCATCCCTCTTGTACAGGCCCCGCTTGTCCCAAAACATTCCCCAGCAATGACTCTTGGAGTGAGGGCGACTGTTCAACCTCTCATGTGAGCTGCAGACTGAGGGCTCCCTCCACTACTTGCTGTTTCACTTCTGTGATGCAGCATCGACAGTGAAGGAAAAGCTAGCCTTGCTTTATGGAGGGCCTCTAATATATTCATTTATGTAAATTTATTCAAATTAAAAATGTAAGTTAATTCTTTTTTTCCCCTGGCCCCCGACACAGTGAAGGAGAGATGATGTGGCCCTCCTGCCAAAATGTTTGGACACCCCTGCTGTAGATTTACAAGGAGTGCTCCGGGTCACATGCACTAACAGTGCACTAACAGGGGCGTGGAGAGGTGGCGTTCCGGGGAGAGGCGTGGTGGGGAGGCGGGGAGAGGGTGAGGGAAAACATGCCAGGAGGAGGGAGTGGGGAGGAAGGAAGGTGGGATCCAGAGCCTTCGCGTCAGGGTTGGCGCCTGACACAAAGGCTCTTACCCCATTGTGGGGCTACTTCCTTCACCTGGGAAAGGGGTGGAAGTCTCCTTCTCTCAAGGTGCTGCCCGCAGCTGCTGTGGGCGCGCAGGACGTGATGACAGACGTTTTTGGTGTCACCACAGCCACGTGCCGTGGGAACTCGGGATTGGGCTCTTAGCCAGGTGTCATTGCTCTTGTGGCCCACATATGTAGGATCTCCCTGAATTCCCAGGGGTTCTCAGGTATAGTATGTTCTGCGACGAGCAAGAGAAGGATAGCAGAAAGCTATAGATCAGTGCAGAGAAACGGAAAGGGTTGGCTGAGACATGGAGAGGTAGCTGCACATTGGTTGCTGCTATCAAGAGGGAAGTGGAAAAGGCAATGTCAGCTCTCTGCTGGGCAGCCAGCTACCAAAATTTGTGGTTGGGGAATTTACACCTGGCTGGTCAGTACTCTTGGTACCTCAAGCCTCAAATTTGAGTGTTCAGGTAGTTCTGGTTGTACTCACCTAAACAAAACAGAAGATTCTCTGGGTCGAACAGCCAGTTCTCTGTTCAGGACGGCTCCAATGGGTGTGTCTCCAGACAAAACAGAAGAGCTTGACTGCAGTAGTGAGTTCCAGAGTGTGTGTTGACTGCAGTTCCAGAGTCTAACTAGAGAGCTGCCCTTGGGTGATGGCCAAGATTAGGATGTTGGTCAAGAAAACCAAACAGCAATCATTCTTCAGCAGTAAATGATGTTGATTAAGAGGCTCTGAGGCACTCACCTATGGTTGAGACAACAGGCATCAATGGGAGAAAAAGAAGCATGGTGGCATGGGGTACATGCAAAATATCTAGATAATCAGAGGTTTTGAGAAACAGCAATCATGCTCAAACAAAGGGATCAGGCAATGATTTCAGTATACAAAGAGGAACTTTGAAGAATTAGATGTAACTCTTCGTAGTTTTCGTTCCTTATCTTAAAATCAGAATTCAAATCACACAGATCTGTAGCATTATGGAATTGTAACTTGCTTGGGAGAAAAGCCTGCAAAAGAGCTGGCTGGCTGCCGAGTCATTGCTTATATAATGCAAGACGTGGGCAGACCAGGCCCGCCTAGGGTAGGGGCCAAAGCCCTACACTATGGTACATTACTGCAATGAGAATGAAAATTGAGGTTAGAGGCAAACAGATATTCTCAGAATAATGGCTACAGAGTTTCTGGGGCTATGTTGTTTTAGTCTTCAGGTGGAGGGTGGCTATTTGAAGATTTCCCTCCATCAGAATATTCCTGCCCAGGGGAAACTAGTATGGCAAGGAGCTTAGGCTTCTTCTTGTCACTGTTTTTTTCCCCTGTGTGAAGGGAAGTCATTTAAATTAGGGAGTACTGAAACATGCAGCCTCCAACTCCGATATGAAATGCACAGTCACAGAAACTTTATATGAACAATATACTTCATGCATGTGCAAATTGGATCTCAGCTTGCGTTTCATCATTGCTGCATTGTTGATACAGTGGTCCTTTAATATCTACAGGGGATCCATTCCAAGACCCCCCTACAGATACCAAATTCTGTGAATAAATCTGCAGTTGGAAAGCCTCAGAGGATCTCCCAGTCATGACCAGAAGTGCATTCTGATTGCATCTGGAAGGTGTTCTGAGGTGCAGGGAGGCTGCACATGGCCTTCCCGCACCTCAGGACACTTCGGACGTGACCAGAAGTCACCAGCAATAACCGGAAGTAGCTTCTGGTCATGTCTGGGAGAACTTCTGAGGCCCTCCAGCTGTGAGCTTGGCAGATATTGAAATCCACAGATGCAGAGCACGCAGATAAGGAGGGACCAAAGTATGCTCAGAAAGGTTCCACAAGCAGAGCACAAAAAGGATCTCTATGAAGCTGTCATATACTGAGGGCTCAAACCTATCCAACTTTCCAGCATTGATGCAACCACAATGCATCTCCAAGATAAGGAAACAAACATTCCCTTACCTTGAGGAGGCCTCCCTGACCACAGGATACAGTGTACATCCCATTGGCATGGCTGCATCACTGCTGGAAAGTTGGATAGGATTGGGCCCCGAGTCAGACTGATTCTGGCTCGGTATCATCTACATGGACTGGCAGCGGCTGGTTATAACAGGGATCAAACCTGTGATCTCCTTCATACAAAGCATGCTCTCCACCATTGAGCTATAGCCCCTTCTATATACTGGAGCGCTATGTATATGTGATGCATGGAACTGCCCTTGAAATGGTTTGAAACTTCAGCAAGTTCAAAATGAAATCAATTAAGACAGGCGATTGATTATAATGGAGACCTTCCATTCCCTCTTCTGGGTGAAACCAAGACATTGACTGACAACTTCAGGATCCATCACAAGTAGGTGAGCAGTAAAGGAAAAGGTAAACTGAGACAAGGATACCTCAACAAGAGACAAGAGCACAGTCTTGCCAGCAACAAAGAGAAATTTTGCATGCAGTTTTGCTTCCACCCAGAATCGATCTGTCTAGGATGTTCCACTCAGCTTGAAAGAGTAAAACAAATGATTGGGGATGTTTGCATATGCAAGGAGAAAAGGAAGAAAGTGAAAGACATATAATTTGGGGACAGAAATGCAGTATGCAGGCAGTTTGCAGGAGGCAAAGACCCACACATGCAAAATCCTGTGAAATTAGTTAAATTAACTGTGTTGAAATATTCAAATTAGTCATAATTCTGCACTCTCTCAAGGATGCTTACGGTGTAATGTTAAATCAACAGTGGGATGAGCAAATCCAGACTGTGTGTAAATTCATGGTGCAGCATCTGGATATTAGCACACATTGGCTTCTTCTCAGGGTCATTTCACACATTACACAACAACAAACTTGGGTTTAACCTTGCAGTAGCATACAGTTGGACTTTGGTATCTGCAGGGGATCAATTCCCAGACCCCCCGCAGATACCAAACTGGTCAATATGCAAATTTGCAGTGGGCCCACAGAGGACCTCTGGACACGATCAGAAGGCACTTCCAGTCACGTCTGGAGGTCCTTTGTGGGCTCTCCAGTTGCAGGTTTGTAACCTGTGGTGGATAAAATATGGGTTACGAATTTATGGATAAGGGGGACCCACTGTACACTCAACAGAGAGCACTAGTGAACCCTGACTCCCTGATAAGCATAAATAGGGAGAAGGAAGAACAGTGATTTACCGATATGGGTACCTATCAGAAAACAGGGATGGTCTCTGGTAACAGGAACTTTAGGAACATATGCTAGGCTGAGAACAGAGTGAGGGGACAGCTAATTCAGATGCATGACTTTGTAAACAGCCACAAGCTGGATTGCCATGTTAACTATTAGCACTTGCAGAACCTTGGCAAGGCTGCATCATTAGTATTATTTATCCAGAGCCAAAATTGCAGTGCTCTGAAATTTGTTTGATATAAAGCAGGGAAGGAAAAACTCTGATTCCAAACCTCCACTGCCTTGTGGCTACATCCAGTTGTGGAAAAGGCTTCAGGAGTCAACCTCGAGGCAAAATCAGGAGCCGGAGTCCCTCAGGCAGTTCGTGGCTGCACACAGTCACGTTCTGGCAACTCCTGCGGCGCCGCTGGAACCAACCGTATTGGCTTCTGCCTTTCCATTGGATCATTCCAGCGACGTGGAGAGGGGGGATTTGCTGCATGGGTAACAGCCTATCCTCCATACCTTCTTTACCCAGGCTTCGCGCTCACTCCCGAATTGGCCTTTTCAGCCACACTAGACGCTGTGCCAGAACCACCTTTCAGAGCGCGATACCATAGTCTTTCGAGACTGAAGGTTGCCAACTAAAGCAGGGGTCTCCAAACTTTTTGGCTGAAGGGCCGCATCAAATATCTGGCACGGTGTCGAGGGCCAGGAAAAAAATGAAATATAAAATTTAAATAAATACATTAGAGATGGAACTTAGATGAATGACTGAAATGAATGAATGGGCTCAAATGTCCAGTATTTCTCCAAGCACCAACACAGCCCAAGAAATAAAGCACACACACTCTAATGGACCCCCATTGCCCCACCCCACATGCACAACTCTGGTTGTGTTTGGTCAACTGGGCCAGAGGCTCTCAGGGGATAAGAGTCTGGCCGCAGGCCAGGTAGAGGCTCTCTGCGGGCTGCATCTGGCCCCCGGGCCGGGGTTTGGAGATCCCTGATATAAAGCATTAGTAGTTTGTAATAGGTTGTCCCTCTTTCTCTTTGCCAAACAACATTTACATCTGTTATCCCAGGTTTGATTATAGATTTCATCAATGGTATATGAAGACATGGAAAATGTTGGAGGAAATTAAAAATAGTTTCCTCTTTGGGGGGAAGCAGAGTAGCTTAAGCAGCAGACCCCCCACCCCTTTTGGGTATCACCTCAGGGAACCTCCCCCACCCAGCTGACTGCTAATCAATAAAAAAAGACAAAGAGGCAATGGCTTGTTAAAGTTGCAAAAAGTTATTTACTTACAGTTCCATTGAGTGTATATTTACAGCATCTGATTAGGATCAGAGGTTCAGCTAACACTTAGAAATAGCAAGGCCCTGGAGCTGCATGCCATGTGCTCAAGATGGCCTGGGCATCAGAACCCTGGTGTGCACATCTTAACAGGTCTGTGGTCAGAGGACAAGAGAAAGTGCTCAGAGGAGAAAGGAAGGATAAAGGGTTAGGGCCACACCCCACAAGGATCACAGAGAGAACAGGTAGAAAGGTCAGAGTCACTGGGCCATAGCTTGACCCCTTCTGGACAGCATCCTGCCCCCTCTGGACAGCAGACGGAGTTGCATCAACTCCAATAGAAAACACATACATCTTACTAGTGTTTTATCATTCAAAGGAGGCTGAACAGGTTGGAGTTACAGTTTATGTAAAAAAAAAAATAGAGGTGCATCTGGTTCTACAGCTAAATCAAACGCCTCAAGCATGATGATTCAGCTGTTTCATTTTTATTTGCCGATATTTCATATTAACAGTAGTAAGTAGAGCTTATGATAAACAGGTTAACGACAAAAAACAGCTAAGCCAGTGGTTCTCAAATTTTTAGCATCGGGATCCACTTTTTAGAATGAGAATCTGTCAGGACCCACCGGAAGTGATGCCATGAGCAGAAGTGACATCATCAAGCAGGAAAATTTTTAACAATCCTAGGCTGCAATCCTACCCACACTTACCCAGGAGTATGTCTCGTTTACTCATTGTTAAAAGCATATACATAGGAGGCTGTAAAAAGTACAGATCTGTAACATTTCCCAAATGCAGTCACATAGCATGGTAGCATCAAGTCCAATATATTAAAAATAAAATATTGAAATGAAGGGGGACCCACCTGAAATTGGTTCACAACCCTAGTGAGTCCTGACCCACAGTTTGAGAAACACTGAGCTAAGCTGTTTCAATGAGAGATGTTCATTAAGGGCACTTTCCGAAGGAAGGTACAAACCAGCAAAAGGCAGTTATGACCAAGATTAATTAAAACAAACCACAGAATCAGATGCAAATTGTGACTAACAGCCCAATCCCCTCATGCTGCTGCAGCGGCCAGCATGGCTTGAACTGTATCCTATGGGGCAATTTGACAGGTGGAAAACCTGCTCAACACAGGCAAACATTCATAGGGATACCCTGGGGAAAGTTCCAGCCACCATTATGGGTCCTCAGACCCACAGCAGTAATCACTGGTGCAAGTCTGCATTGATCAATGTTGGCAGATCAAGCCTGGGAAGGGAGGTAGGATGCAGTGCATGCAGGTGCTACCAATCCTACCCTCAGACCCAGTCTGCCCACCCCTGTCCTCATCATTGCCCTTTCTCTGCCACTGTGCTGTTCATTGCTGGACTTATCTGCTCTGGTGGGCATTCTCTGCTGTGTATGTGCACGTGGGAAGCTTTTGGCCTTACACTGGTGGGCCTGGAAATGGTGCTGTTGTAAGGTGCTTTACAGCACTTTTGCGATAGCTAGCACCAGCAGAGCGCATGCTCTACTGATGCTGAAGGGAAATAGGATTGTGCCATTGAGTTCCATTAATTTCAAGCAATGTATATTTATAAGGGAATATTTATAAGGGAAACTAAAAGAGGATTTTAGTTGCTGTTGGAGCCAGCTGCATCTCTCACCTAATGTGGAACTTTGGAAGAAAAGAACAAACTGCACACTGCTCAGATGTTTTTGCACAACAAAGAGCTAGAGAGCTGTTTCTTAGCCAGGGTCATGTTCAAAAAGGATACTTGACATGCACTTAAAGCTGGGAGCAGCCAGCTGACAGAGACGCTTGAGTGCGACGTTAGTTGCGGACAGAGAGCAGGAGGCTATGATGAAATATAGATGGAGCTGACATCACTTATAAAATACTGTGCCTTGGATTTCCTTATTCCATTTAAAGGAAGTCACAAACTGCCTAATGCTGGACAACAGAAGTTCAAATTAACTAAACTACTTTTGTTTCACACGATTCTAAATGCTTCTGTTACTTTATTCATTCAACCTTTTTATTGAATTAAACTTTATACACATAATTTTAAATCAAAATGTTTTCCTTGATAAACATCTTCTTTAAGATAGAGTAAAATAATCTCCCTTACATGCACCATGTAGAGGGGTCCTCTATATACTAAAGGAATTAAACACAGTTCTCACATCCCTGCAAGGCTACTCCTGCTTGGCAAAGCAGCTACTGTGCTGGGTGCATTCCAATGTGCTCAGGCATGCACAGTGGAGTAAATGCAATTCTTGCAACTGCTCCAGACTCTCAGAGCCTGGTTTTAGCAAGAGTACTCTCTGTCATGGGGTTTAGTTTCACTCTTATATGACATTTTCTCTCACACACAACTCTCTCAACAGTGGGTGTAAAGGCAGAGGTATTCTAGCTATATGGAATTCATTGCATTATACTGCCCTTAAGAGAGAGTGCCTCCATCTTCTATATGCTTGAGGGTGCTGACTGCCTGAAAGAAGTCCCTATAGGAAATTTTAAGCCCATAATGAAGTTACTTAGGGTTGCACATTCACAGTTGTAACCTGTTTTAAACAAAACAGTTTTAGTATTGGCGGTGATTTTTTGGTCTGACCCTTGCAGTGATAATTGACAGCGGCTTTAAATTAGTTTTATGGTTCTTCTGGGTACTGTCACACTATGATGTTTATGTTTTTTTATAAACTGCCTTGGAAGTTTTTTTATATCAAAATGTAGCTTCTCAATATTTTAATAAATAAACACCATCCTGGATTGCAGCCAATGGATTTAAAGTGAAGGAAGATATTTTTAAATTAAATATTTGAGATAGTGTAAGTAATTCTTGAACTGGAATTCAAGAATTCTGCACGCTCTGCAGACGCGTGTGGCCTCTGGGAACCAAGTGCCTCTGGGAACTAAGTGCCAGGTAAGGCACGAGAGTTTAGCATCTGGGCAAGGAGAAGGCAAGGAGACCTCTGAGTTTTGGAGAAGGAGAGGAGGAGGAGCAGGAGGAGGAGGTAAGTGTACTCATTCTAACGCTTTGTCTTTCTAACTCCCTGTCTTCTAACCTTAACCTTACCTTTAAAGCAACCTTAAATCAAAATTGAAAGTTAGCACCTAAGGGAGGTACATAGGGCTACTCTGAGCAGGAGCAGAGTCCTACTCATGAGTAAGAGCAGAGTCCTACTCGTGAGTAAGTGCCCAAGGGTCAGGCATTTAAATCAAAATTGAAAGTTAGCTGCACCTAAGGTAGCACTTAATCGAAGAAAGGGAGGAGGATAAAGTGAAAAGCAGGTTTTCTACTTGCTTAAATTAAACCTATACTTAACCCAGGTTAAACCTAATCTAAGTTAGAACATAACCTAAACAGGTCAGTAAATTGGGACACAGGATCTAGAGAGCAATAAATAATTAAACAAACCCTAATAAAAACTAGCTTGAGGTTACAAAAACAGTCCAGCCTAAGAGAGCAGAACTAGGAGGGAAAGGACCTAGGAAGGGCCAATTCCCAACCCATTAAGAGCCCCAAGCAGTCCATTCAGGAGCCTGCAGAGTAGGTCACGCCCATCAGCAGCCATTTGCCTTCCTGAGCTTTTGTAAACTCACCTGGGAAGGCCAGCCCCCTTTCAATCAGGAAGGAAGGAGGGGGGAGGAGCCAGCCAGGAGTATAAAGCTAGGCAGGCCATCGCGTGAGGCTCTCTGCAGACGCGTGTGGCCTCTGGGAACCCAGTGCCTCTGGGAACTAAGTGCCAGGTAAGGCACGAGAGTTTAGCATCTGGGCGAGTTCAGCAGCAGGGCGAGGAGGCCAGGGCCCCAGACACTGCCCTTCCTCTTCCCTAGAGAAAAGGGCTGCTATCCAGTGTACGGTTGTTAAAAGGACCCCTAAATAAAACAACAACAACAACAACAACAACAAAAAAGCTATGCAGTCAGACAGCCAGCAGCAGAGTGGGGGCTATCCAGTGTTCTGCATCGAGTGCCACATGTATGATTATATGCCTCTGGGGTATAAGTCATGGGTGTGTCCTCGGTGCAAGGAGCTCCAGGCTCTCAGGGAACGCGTCCGCTCCCTTGAAGCCTTGGTGGCCGACCTGGAGAAGCACAGGCAGCCAGAGGAGGACCGTGGGGAGACTTCTGGGGACGATCAGGCTTCGTCCCAACATCAGGCATGCAGCTCCTCGGCTGCCCGAGTGGGAAGTCTCGGGACTGGAGGACGTCATCCTGGAGAGGAGGGAAACAATCCCCTAGGGGGGATCCCTTCTCCAGGGGATGGGCCCGTATCCGAGCGCACTCGGGATACTCCTCGGCGGGAGGGGGGTCGGGGGCTTCTTGTAGTGGGGGATTCGATTATTAGAAACATAGAGAGGGGGGTTTGCGACGGATGTGAGGACCGCATGGTGACTTGCCTGCCTGGTGCGAAGGTTGCGGACATCACTTCTCGTCTAGACAGGCTAGTAGACAGTGCTGGGGGAGAGGTAGCGGCTGTGGTGCATGTCGGCACCAACGACGTGGGCAAGTGTAGCTGGGAGGTCCTGGAGGCCAAATTTAGGCTTTTAGGCAGGAAGCTGAAAGCCAGGACCTCAAAGGTAGCGTTCTCTGAAGTTCTACCTGTTCCACGCGCAGGGCCAGCTAGGCAGGCAGAGATCAGGGGTCTCAATGCATGGATGAGACGGTGGTGTAGGGAGGAGGGGTTTAGATTCGTTAGGCACTGGGGAACGTTTTGGGACAAGCGGGGCCTGTACAAGAGGGACGGGCTCCATTTGAACCAGAATGGAACCAGACTGCTGGCGCATAACATTAAAAAGGTGGCAGAGCAGCTTTTAAACTGATCCCTGGGGGAAGGCCGACAGGAGCCGAGGGGCATCCGGTTCGGGACTCCTCATCCCTATGGGATGAGGATGGGGAGGTTAGAGAACAACAAGACAAAGGCAGGGTAGGAGAAGAAATTGGGAAAGGTAGGGAGATGGGATGTGATAGACGGTTTGGCACAATGAGAGGATGCGGGGACAAAGGAGCGAATAAGCAGCCCATCCTGGGGCATTCCGTGTATAAATGCTTTTATGCGAATGCCCGAAGTCTACGAGCAAAGGTGGGAGAACTGGAATGTCTGGTGACAAGGGAAAATATTGACATAGTGGGCATAACGGAAACCTGGTGGAATGCGGAGAATCAGTGGGATACCGCAATCCCGGGCTATAAACTCTACAGGAGGGACAGGCAGGGGCGTGTTGGAGGTGGGGTGGCCCTTTATGTTAAGGAAGGGATAGAATCCAGCAAAGTAGAGATTGAAGGTGGGTCCGACTCCACCGTAGAATCTCTGTGGGTTAAATTACCAGGCTTGTGCAGCGATGTAATACTGGGGGTGTGCTATCGTCCTCCAGACCAGAAATCTGATGGGGACCTTGAAATGAGGAAACAGATCAGGGAGGTGACAAGGAAGGACAGGGTTGTAATCATGGGGGACTTCAATTATCCTCATATTGACTGGGTCAATTTGTGTTCTGGTCACGATAAGGAAACCGGATTTCTTGACGTGCTAA
The DNA here is from genome assembly GCF_035046505.1 of Tiliqua scincoides. Taxonomy (NCBI): domain Eukaryota; kingdom Metazoa; phylum Chordata; class Lepidosauria; order Squamata; family Scincidae; genus Tiliqua; species Tiliqua scincoides. The sequence continues at coordinate 254,208,182 of NC_089821.1, forward strand.
ATGACTGTGGCTTAGATCAGCTAGTCACGGAGCCCACTAGAGGACAGGTGACTCTGGATTTAATTTTGTGCGGTACGCAGGACCTGGTTAGAGATGTAAATGTTACTGAGCCATTGGGGAACAGTGATCATGCTGCGATCCGTTTTGATGTGCACGTTGGGGGAAGAATACCAGGCAAATCTCTAACAAAAACCCTTGACTTCTGACGGGCGGACTTCCCTCAAATGAGGAGGCTGAAATTAGAAGGAGGTTGAAAGAGAGGGTAAAAAGAGTCCAGTCTCTCCAGAGTGCATGGAGGCTGCTTAAAACAACAGTAATAGAGGCCCAGCAGAGGTGTATACCGCAAAGAAAGAAGGGTTCCACTAAATCCAGGAGAGTGCCCGCATGGCTAACCAGCCAAGTTAGAGAGGCTGTGAAGGGCAAGGAAGCTTCCTTCCGTAAATGGAAGTCTTGCCCTAATGAAGAGAATAAAAAGGAACATAAACTGTGGCAAAAGAAATGTAAGAAGGTGATAGGGGAGGCCAAGCGAGACTATGAGGAACGCATGGCCAGCAACATTAAGGGGAATAATAAAAGCTTCTTCAAATATGTTAGAAGCAGGAAACCCGCCAGAGAAGCGGTTGGCCCTCTGGATGGTGAGGGAGGGAAAGGGGAGATAAAAGGAGACTTAGAGATGGCAGAGAAATTAAATGAGTTCTTTGCATCTGTCTTCACGGCAGAAGACCTCGGGCAGATACCGCTGCCCGAACGGCCCCTCCTGACCGAGGAGTTAAGTCAGATAGAGGTTAAAAGAGAAGATGTTTCAGACCTCATTGATAAATTAAAGATCAATAAGTCACCGGGCCCTGATGGCATACACCCAAGGGTTATTAAGGAATTGAAGAATGAAGTTGCAGATCTCTTGACTAAGGTATGCAACTTGTCCCTCAAAACGGCCACGGTGCCAGAAGATTGGAGGATAGCAAATGTCACGCCTATTTTTAAAAAGGGAAAGAGGGGGGACCCGGGAAACTATAGGCCGGTCAGCCTAACATCTATACCGGGTAAGATGGTGGAATGCCTCATCAAAGATAGGATCTCAAAACACATAGACGAACAGGCCTTGCTGAGGGAGAGTCAGCATGGCTTCTGTAAGGGTAAGTCTTGCCTCACCAACCTTATAGAATTCTTTGAAAAGGTCAACAGGCATGTGGATGCAGGAGAACCCGTGGACATTATATATCTGGACTTTCAGAAGGCGTTTGACACGGTCCCTCACCAAAGGCTACTGAAAAAACTCCACAGTCAGGGAATTAGAGGACAGGTCCTCTCCTGGATTGAGAACTGGTTGGAGGCCAGGAAGCAGAGAGTGGGTGTCAATGGGCAATTTTCACAATGGAGAGAGGTGAAAAGCGGTGTGCCCCAAGGATCTGTCCTGGGACCGGTGCTTTTCAACCTCTTCATAAATGACCTGGAGACAGGGTTGAGCAGTGAAGTGGCTAAGTTTGCAGACGACACCAAACTTTTCCGAGTGGTAAAGACCAGAAGTGATTGTGAGGAGCTCCAGAAGGATCTCTCCAGACTGGTAGAATGGGCAGCAAAATGGCAGATGCGCTTCAATGTCAGTAAGTGTAAAGTCATGCACATTGGGGCAAAAAATCAAAACTTTAGATATAGGCTGATGGGTTCTGAACTGTCTGTGACAGATCAGGAGAGAGATCTTGGGGTGGTGGTGGACAGGTCGATGAAAGTGTCGACCCAATGTGCGGCGGCAGTGAAGAAGGCCAATTCTATGCTTGGGATCATTAGGAAGGGTATTGAGAACAAAACGGTTAGTATTATAATGCCGTTGTACAAATCTATGGTAAGGCCACACCTGGAGTATTGTGTCCAGTTCTGGTCGCCGCATCTCAAAAAAGACATAGTGGAAATGGAAAAGGTGCAAAAGAGAGCGACTAAGATGATTACGGGGCTGGGGCACCTTCCTTATGAGGAAAGGCTACGGCGTTTGGGCCTCTTCAGCCTAGAAAAGAGACGCTTGAGGGGGGACATGATTGAGACATACAAAATTATGCAGGGGATGGACAGAGTGGATAGGGAGATGCTCTTTACACTCTCACATAATACCAGAACCAGGGGACATCCACTAAAATTGAGTGTTGGGCGGGTTAGGACAGACAAAAGAAAATATTTCTTTACTCAGCGCGTGGTCGGTCTGTGGAATTCCTTGCCACAGGATGTGGTGCTGGCGTCTAGCCTAGACGCCTTTAAAAGGGGATTGGATGAGTTTCTGGAGGAAAAATCCATTATGGGGTACAAGCCATGATGTGTATGCGCAACCTCCTGATTTTAGGAATGGGTTAAGTCAGAATGCCAGATGTAGGGGAGAGCACCAGGATGAGGTCTCTTGTTATCTGGTGTGCTCCCTGGGGCATTTGGTGGGCCGCTGTGAGATACAGGAAGCTGGACTAGATGGGCCTATGGCCTGATCCAGTGGGGCTGTTCTTATGTTCTTATGTTCTTATGGAAGAAATGCAAAAGCAGCATGGAATACAATAGCTGATGAAACCAATTCAGAAACATGGTGTTTTGTCTAATTTGCCTCAGTAACTACGGTTCTAAGTCAGCAAATTAAAGTAGGTAATAAATCATAACCAGCCCTGTGGTTGGTGCTCAATAGGTGATTCAGAAGCTTTCAAATGCTATTTCAACTAGTTTCATATAACTTAATGGCAACTTTATAAGCTGTTGTGAGTCACTTTGGATAATACATTTCAAACAGTCTGCGCTTCATTTGACTTCAGCAAAGACATATCTATTAGAAGACCTGGAGACAAAAATATAACATGTGGAGTGGTTCCATCAACAGCAACTCAAGCTAATAGTTTACCCATGACCTTCCTATATATTAATTAATGTTTTAACAATGGCATGCTTTCTTGTTCATTTTTTGTCAATGTTTGTTTTGTCATCACGAGCGGTGTTTCAGTACCAGCAAATGAGGATATTAGTCATTTACAGAGTGTGGCCAGCCATAATGCAAGTTCCCTCCATGGTCCACCTGCCTTTTACTCAATCATAATGCTCGTACCAAGGCTCCACTCCTGTGCCTTGCAAAAATGGTCAAGATGGGTTCCTGAAGCCATAAGAAATTCTAGGTACTTGACGGCAGGCCTGCCCATAATGCTGAAGTCTACCCTGCAGGTCTTGTCAAGAATGAGTGGGCTCCATCTATTTATTGTTAAGTCGTGTCCAACTCTTGGTGACCACCACTGAACCTGTTTCAAGGTCTGCCCCCAGGCCCTTCTCAGGTACTAGAATCGTAGTGTTCAAGAATTGTCAGCACTGTTTGGTAACTAGCACTGGAAGGCTGCATAAGTAAGGAGGGGCGTTGTCACTAGTTGTTTTCTCAGTTCGCTACACTTGCTGTCTCATATGGCAAGTGTTCTGCAATACCCATTTTCGCATCTTCCTTTGGGAAGCCGCTCTCCTTGGAAGTGAGGCCCTGAATGTGTGGAAGTTGCTATGGTTACCAGCTGTCAAGCTGAAGGACGAGGTGCCTGTTGAGCAATAGGCTTAAGAAGAGCCATACAATTTGCACACTAAGGGCTTGCTAATTTCATTACGTCTTGTCCTAAAGTACATGGTTTCAACTTAGCTATGAATAAAAAGAACATTAAAAGAGTGTGCAGAATTCAGCCAATACTGAACACTCTTAGCTCACATGGGTTTCAAGGGGACAGTCAAGTGTGCGCTTCAATCTCTTCCGTCGAAATCACTGAGACTTGAAAACTCTTGCCATTTCAACATCTAGTGTAATTTTTCATCTAGTACAATGAATTCCATATTCTAGAGTTTGTCAATATATGCAGACATGAGAAGCTCGACAAGATGAAGAGAGTGGCAGGAAGTTGCTAACTAATTGTGGCAATCCTATGACAAGTAATCCATGAACAAACACATCAGAGAGTCCTCATTTCACCACCAAGTACAATAATTTTGATATTTCATCAAATAACAATTTTCTAATTTTTTATGATGTGTGATAACAGTTCATTTTTCACACAAAAAGAATATGCCCAATACTAATCATAGAACCAGAAGGTTAGAAGGAGCCAACAAGGCCATCTAGTCCAACCCCCTGAATGTAGCAGGAAATCTTTCTAGACCATCTCCAACAGGTACCTGTCAAGGCTTTGCTTGGAGATCTCCAGTGAGAGAGAATCCACCAGCTTCCTTGATCTTTTGTTCCACTGCCAAACCACCCTTACTATCAAGAATTGGGAAGAAATTCTTACAATACAATCAGGATATTAATACATTCATTCATACCATATAATCAGGATATGTTCTGGATGGCCAGGGCCATCATTGCTGGAAGCCCAGTCAAGGGTGCAGGATGGAGACTAAGGACCTAAGTAGCCTCAGATGTGGCCAGGGGAGAGGATTAAACCACCCTGCTTCCACCTCCTGCCTTCTCTTCCCAGGGATTACAACAGACACCCTCTTAAAGCAGATTTACAGAGCTGCTCATTAGCAGCTGGGGAACCTTTATACACAAGTATCTCTGGTCTCCACCCTGCCCCTTCCTGCCCTTGCCCTGGTGTAAGTGTTGCTCCCTTCACAGGCCCTGATCCTGAAGGGAGACTTCTCTCCCTGCCTGGTTGTCCTGCCAGCTCTGCTGGCATGTGTTGAGGCTGCAGCTGTGTGGCTACATTGTCAGCCTATTAAATGGCAGGATTGGGGCCATCTGTGACCCAGGTGCCTCACAACAAGCCTAGGGGTGGTTGCTATGTCAAGCACCAATCGTGTTAGCCAGCTGGCTTGCCCCAGTGGACCCAGCAACAATTGTGCTGCTGTTCCAGCGTGGATGCTGTGCCTAGGTTGCCCGCCACCCAGTGATGGACCAAGTCAGGCAAATTCCACCAACTGTCAGGGGCTTCACTGGATGGCCCATGAGGGCAGGAGGTGAGGCCCACCCCAGATACTGATATCCAGCTAGAATCTTCACTCCTGCAGTTTGTACCAGTTTGATTTAGTTCTGCTCTCAGAGGTAGTTGAGAACAAATTTGTTCCTTCATCCATATGAAAGCCCTTCAGATATTTGAAGAGCACTATCATATCCCCTCTTAGCCTTCTTTTATCCTGGCTAAACATACCAAGTTCCCTCAAAATTTCTTTGTAGGGCTTGTTTTCCAGTCCTGTGATCAGCTTTGTTGCTTTTCTCTGAACCTATTGAGTTTGACTGCATTTTTCCTAAAGTGAGATGCCCAGAATGGGTGAGGTCTGACCAATGTGGAGTAATGCAGAACCACTACTTGTTGCAACATGGAAGCTATGGTTCTACAAATGTGGGCTAAAATGGCATTAGCCTTCTTTAAAGTTGCCTCATACTGCTGACTCATGTTCATCTTGTGATCCACTGCAACTCTTAAGATCCCTCTCACATGTTGTGCTGCCAAGACAGGTATCTCAAACTGTACCGCTGTGCCTTTGGTTATTTTTGCCCAAGTGCAGAACCTTGCATTTGAAGAAAGAAGATGCTTTGATGAGGTCTCCCTGTATTCCTTCATTCAAGTCACTGATGAAGATGCTAAAGAAAAATGGACCCAAGACAAAGGCCAGTCAGGGGCACTCTACTCGAAACTGTCCTCCAGGTTGATGTGTAGCCAATAAAAAGCACCCTTCGTGTATGGTTGTCCAACCAGTTGTGAATCCACCTAACAGTTATATCATCTATTCCAGTGTTCTTCAAACTTGGGGTCAGGACCCCTTTGGGGTCATGAAACCTCTGTTGTGGGCTTACGGCAACTTAGGGGAATGAAATAGTTTGAAGACCACTGGACTAGACCACCACCAGGTAAATGGGGAGGCATCTGGCGTACCCCTTCAGGTACCAGAAGATTGTGTCCCAGTCCTGCTCAGGTCAGCAGCGGACCTCCCATTAGATGCCCTGGGCGTGGAACTCGTGCAACTCCAGGACTGTGTGGGAAGCCTTAATGAGGCTCCTGACATGGGTGGAAACTGCTTCTGGTTTTCTGGAAGCACAGTTTAAGACTGTGGGGAAGCCTCAGGCGGCTTCTCCCATTGGTCATGGAGTTGCGCGAGTCTCCATGTTGGTCCAGGTGAGGGGAAGTCGAATTCACGCAGGGGGTGTCTTCATGGAGCTTTGCCCCAGGGCACCTTGAGGTGAGGTCCACCACTGGCTCAGGTTCTTAGCAATTGTGCTAAAATAGCTTTTACTAGTGCCAGGCATCATGGCACTAATTCACTGTAGTTCACAGCACTAGTTCATGGCATTGCTCACTGTAACCAAATATCAGTGACCATGAACTTTTTCTGCTCTGTGTAATAAGAATATTTGGTTACAGTGAACAGCGCTGGGAGGGCTGTTATGGGGCAGGAAATGGGCAGATAGGGTCCCAGGAGGGGGGGCAGGATTGATGTGGGTTCCCAACCTCATACTATATTTATGTATTAATTGGGTTTGTGGTGTGAAAAAGGTTGAAGACTACTGATCTAAGCCCAGTGTTTCCCAAACTGTGGGTCGTGACCAGCCAGTGGGTCACAACTTAATTGTTGGTGGGTCTTGAAACTGAAAATCTGGTAGCTGACTAGAAAAATGTATTGAGCCCGATGGAAAGTGAAATGAAAGTGCATTTACTCATGAGTAGGTGAAAGTACCTTAGTCATCTTCAAAGAGCAGGCCAAGAAGAACCCAATGCCACCAGAATGGTTTTGATTAGATGAACGCAGGCTCCAAAAAACTCTCGAGAAGGAAGTTCCCTCCAAGCTGACAAGGAAAATGTATAGAACCCTATAGAAACTGAAACAGCGCAGCATGTATATGTTAACTCATGAGTAAGCAAATGTGCCTCAGTCCACTTCGAAAGGCAGGCCAAAATGAATGCAATGCCACCAGAATGGTCCCGATCCGATGAACGTAAACCAAAAAACGCTTGAGAAGGAAATCCTCTTCTCCAAGCTGACAAGAAAAATGTACTGAGTCCTATGGAAAGCGAAATGAGTAGCACATGTCCATTTACTCATGAGTAGGCAGTCAACAGTCAACAAAACCTTTATTTGGCATAAACATTTGATAGGTGAGAACTCTGTACAGAAATCGTAGAGAGTATAAATCTAAATAGTACACAAATATATGTATCAGTGCACACCTATGTGTACAGACAGATACAACGTACATTACATTTTACAAACAAACATGAATTATTTAAAAGACAGAAACAGTCAGTTACTCTGCAGATCTTGCCAGAATGTAGCCTTGAGTAGGCAAGTGTGCCTTGCTCCTATCAAAGGAAAGGCGAAGCAGCACAAGGCCACCAGAATGGTCTTCTTCTGATGAATGTGGAGCTCAACAAATGCCCCAGAAGGCGCTCACCCCACTGTTGAAAAATAGATAAACCAGAGGCTTGAGCAGCTAGTAAGGTGAAACTTTTAAAAAAGTCTTGTGAAGCTAGGTGCATCCTGATGGTATGTCATTTTAACAAGTGGGTCCTTGTGCTAAAAAGTTTGGGAACCACTGATCTAGCCTATATTTTACCAACTTGCTGATTAAGATGTCATGGGGAACACTGTCAACTGCTTTACTGAAGTCAAGATAAATTACATCCACAGCATTGTCTTGTACGTTAGTAAACAGATCAAAAAAGAGATTTGTCTCACATGATTTATTTATGACAAATCGATGTTGTTTTCTATTAATCATTGAGCTGTTCTCCAGATGTGCGTAGACCAGTGTTTCTCAAACCACTGGTGTGCGTAGATGATGTGATGAGGTGATGTGCATAGACCAGTGTTTCTCAAACCACTCAAACCACTGGTGTAGACTGTATGTTTTATAATTTGTTCTAGAGCCCAATCCTATTGTTTCCCCTCCGCCGATGCAATGGTGCCAAAATGGCTACCACTGCATCCTGTGGGGAAGGGGCAGTCCAGGAGGTCTCCTCAGGGGAACAGTTGTTCCCTTACCTGGGGATAAGTCTCCACAGAATGGGATTGTCTACTCGGATCTGCACTAGCTAAATAGTTGGCACAGGGCTGTGTGGCTCTGTGCCACAGGATCCAGGTCCAGGAAGGGGGTTAGGATTCAGTGGCTGCTGCAGCTGCCAAACCCACCCTCTTCCTGGACCCTATCTGCCCATCCCTCACCCCACCACCACCCCATTCCACCTTCCCCACCTCCCCTGCCAACTTACTTCTGTTGTTGTCTTACACTGCTCCAGAGCGCGTAGGAAAGCTCTGGCCTTCCTACTGGTACTCCAGCAGCGTGCAGCTTTGCATGCCTTTTATGACTGGAGCTCACTGCTTTATGGCAGTGAAGCTGGTTAGGATTGGGTGGTCAGTAAAGTGTGGGTCTGTGTTGGATGAAGTAACCTTGGAAAAGATAACTTTTCTGGGACCTGATAGTTTCTATGCAAATTAGTGTCTGTTTATTGAGCATACTGAAAAGAAATATTGTATAACATATTACAGCTACCAATGAAATATTCTGCTTTTTGAATAATTTGAGAGCTGTCTGCCTATTCTCTCAGATATGAGTTGCATATTGTGGAACACTGTGCCCTCCGCAACCCAACCTGAATTCTTATGTCACTCAAAAGACCTGTTCCTGTCTCTAGGATGAGGAGGACCTTGACTTTCCTTCTGTTTGTTATGTCCTTGTGGTTTATTTGCTTTTGAAAGATCCCAGTCATTATCTTCATAACTTTAACATTTGTCCATAATTTCTACTTCTGATGAATGTTCAATGAAAATTGAAGCTGTTTTTTGTTTTTTTTTAAATGAGCATAAAGTAACCATTCCATGATTATTAAAAAGCAAATAATGTTGTGAACCTTACTTCCCCTTGTGCCACATTTGGGTCACTAATTACTAGCTTCCTTTGCAACTTGGAAAAAAGAAGTATCTTTTTTAATCAGAGTTCTAAATTGGCTCATAATGTTTCAAGACGAGTGTTCTTACAGTTTCACTTGGGAACTGTAGTGCAGAGGCAGGCAGGGAACAGGGCATTGCCTAAGCTCCTATTCCTTATTCAACATGAAATCTAAAATTGTTAAACTTTGCTTGCACAGAACACCCACATTCAAGGACAGTATATGAAATGGAGAATTCTACCTATGTCCCTAAGTTCTGATGCCTTGACCCCTGGTTGGCTGCCAGAACATAGAGGAGAAAGAGGCACCAACATCCGTTGTGATTGCAGACCAGGTGCCTGATTCGGAGACATGCATCCTCCCTCCCAGAGCACTTTCCCTTCTTGAAGTGGAACCTAATGTCAATACAGGCTGAGTCTTGTTATTTGCGAGGGTTCTGTTCCCAGAACTCACATGGATGGCAAAAATTGCATTAAAGCAAATCCATTTAAAAACAGCCTTGTTGACCTTTGTGATGTAAGACAGAGTCATTAAGAATGCAATCCATCAATCAGTTTCTTTCCAGGCACTTAGAAAGGTTTCACTCTGAGCCAGGGACCCCTCCCTTCACCCAGAGCCCAGCTCTGGGAAAGAATGGAAAGTGAATATCTTCCTTTCACATGCTGGGGAGGGGGGAAGGAAGGGGTTGCTTGCCTTGTACTGAACCTGTTCTAAGTGCCTGGAGAGAGAATGATTAATGGATTGTCAGCCAGTTGCCCTCTCTCACATTAACCAGGCTATTGTTAAATGACATGTTCCCTTTAATTTAAAGGACCCTTCTCATCACGTTGAAATAAAACCGCAGGTGAAAAATCTGCGGATAATTAGGCTATATCTGTAACTAGCAGCTTAGGTCACTGGTAAAAGCAGAAATCATGGGGGTAAGCAGTGGGTTTTCTAGGTTGGGACTGGGAAACTATACATGGCATGTACACCAGCAATGGAAATACTCAGTGGGATAAAATGCAATAAAAGGGGTGGCATTTTCTCCTCAAAACTGCCTAAGGGCGCAATCCTACCCTGCACTGGAACAGGTAAGCCAAGAGGCTTGTGCTGTATCCAGTGCAGGATAGGGGCCCAAGGTGGCTCAGCCAGAGGCAAGTGGAAACTTTTCCCTTTACTCCTGGGTAAGGCACACTTGCCCCTATGGGTCTCCATAGACTTCGCCACCTTCTGAGGTTTTAAGCTGCTCCCAGCTCCCAGGGAAAAGGGGTTGGCAGCCAGCATATGCGCTGGATCCTAGCCCCACCTCCTGCTCCTTGCATGCCCACCCCTGGGGCCACCGCGCACCTACCCTCCCCAGGAATGCTTTGCTCCTGCCTCCCTCCTGCCTGCTCCCTACCTACCCCAGAGGCTTGTGTCAGCCCAGGCGGGCCAACACAAGCCTCAGTGAGGAAGCCTGCATGGAGGTTTGTGTTAACCTCTGCAGGCCAGCACTCCTCTGAGCCCCAACTCAGCTTCCTCCCGAGGAGGCACAAATGTGCCTTACAGCATGTTTGTGACCCTCCTGTGCAGGCGCAAGGGACTTGCACTGGCCCATGGGCACCTCTGGATTGCACCCTTCGGGATCAAAGCAATCCTTAGCATGCACCAACAGTGGCCACCAGCCACTGAGCACAAAAGTGGGCCACAAAATTTGCCACTCCTTCAAATTTGCCAGCTGAGGCAATTTGGTTTGTCCTGATTCATGAATGGGGCAGCCCTGAGCAACAACATCAGTTTTAAGTTGTGCCACAGCCAAGAATGAACATGTTCTTCCTATCATTGGATCAAAATATAGGCTATCCAAGGAAACAGCTATGGTCACATCAAACATTCTGCAGAAAATATTACAATTTTTTTTTAAAGCCTTGAGCCTTAGAAGTGACATAAACTATTGCCAGGCCAGGCCATGGCAACATGAGGCCAGGTCAAATTGATTACTTAAATTAATCCAACAGTTGAGTTCAAACCTGAATCTGCTTTATTTGGTCAATAAAGGTTCCACCATGAATTAAATGTAAATTTCAAGCATGTCATTTGACATCACAGCAGGTACTCGCCTATAAGATAGTCTCACAGATAAGACGAGGGCAGGTTTTCAGCCAAAAATCATGGGTGATGTTGGGACTGACTAGGGACTATATCATTGCGTGATGTTGGGACCAACTGGGGAAGCGTTTTGAGGCTTCCCTGCGGTCTTAAACAGCTCTTCTGGAAAACTGGAAATACTGCTTAAGATCGCATTGGGAGCCTCACAAGGCTTGCCATGTGGTTTGGAGCACTGTGCAGATGCAGCGCCCCAGGGCATTAGCCCTCCTTGCCCCCTGCAGGCCAAGCTTTTGGCAAAGAGTCAATCTATGCTTGATTTACTGGTAGAAATTTCTCACCTTATAGGCGAGTATCTACAGTACATATGTTCTTGTAAGATCACCAAGAGGAAAAAAAAAACGCTGTGGAGAAAAAAATGCAAGAAACAAAAATACTCTGTGTTGTTATCCTTTCTGCCTGTTTACCTATCAAATATGTTGTTCACAAGTCCCTGCTCTGCAGATTGGTTTCATTTAAAACATTTCACTATGCAGATTGCTTCCTAGGGCAGATACAGGTTTTGTTGTAAAGCACAGCATGCAGATTATCACTTCGTACAACTGATTTTTCAAGTGTGACAGCTCCTAGTTAAGCCTCATTCCGTTGCTGCCAGTGTGGGCTGATGAGTGAGGCTTTATAATAAATTATATTTTGTTCCAACTGCAAGGCAAATTTCAAATAGGAAGAGACTGAAATGAAACAATCATCATGTGATGGGTCCAACCTGAATGTCACTATCTTGCATTCAGCAAATCTCAAATATCAGGCTTCCAAAATTCATGTTGAATCCTTTCAAACAACCACATTTTACATGTATCTCATCACAATGTGCTATTTAAAAAAATTAAATGATGGAAGACCAGTTCTATGAATTTACTCTTAATGTGCTAGTTTTGTAAGCAGCTGTCATAATGGATTACTGAGACAAGCCAAACATCTGAGACAAATAACATTGGGGCAATGGAATCTGTCCTGATAAAAGTGTCTGCTATCTTTGAGAACTGGATTATGATTTTAGGAAAAATCTGAGTTGAGTTATGACCACAACAAAGAATATAGTTATACATCCTTTCAAACTCATGGAGGAAGTCAAGTAAAAAAAAAAAAACTGGAACAGTTCCCATCATCATATTCTGCCAGAGTTCTATTGATTGCTCATCAATATTGTGTGTCTGTTAAACAACATCCTAATTCAGAGACAGCAGTGTGTCTTGGACGTGTCATGCCACTGATGGTAAACAAATGGTCCATTTTTAGCTACATATTGGGAAGGGCTTGTTCCCATAAGAAGAGAACATCTTAGAAAGGAGAATCTTTCTCTTTATAGGAATAGTACAAATTTCACAGCGTATAATTTACAATATGAAGAGTCCTGCTGCTTTTTTGAACATTTCAAGCATATTCACACTTATCAGGATCGTTGAACTCTGTTGGGAGTTTCTCAGGAAACAAAAGCCCACTGAGAGGCTGCACTGAGGGGAGAATGGCCTACTGGTTAGCACTCAAGCACCCTGCACTATGCTTTCCCTTTTTACTGAGGGGAATATGGCCAGGGGGAAACTGGTAGATCTTTCCACTGCCACCATCCCAAAGTAAGGAAATCAGTCCGGGGTGAGGGGGGGAGAAGCGGCCCTCCCAGGATAGCACAGAAATCCACAGGTTGTGGATTGGATTGGTTGGTTATTTAAAATCAAGTGACAGTAGCACCTACAAGCAATCTGAAATGCCTGTGACCTTAGACTAGATAGACAAGAGTCAACATATAACCACAATAGATTAATATACGATATTGAAAACCACAAAGAAAAGGAATTCGACAAAATTAGAAAAGGGGAGGTAGAAAAAATTCAACAAGCAGGCTGATAGAAAATCCTTGAACTTGGCTGGATGGATGCAATGGCTAGTAATGCCCAGTAGAGGGAGCCATGATGCTACAAAGTACACAAACCCCCACAAGCTGCTTAACCCCCGAAGTTTGTGGTTGGCTTGGAGTGAAAACAGCAAACAAAACAAATTCCTCAAATACATCTAGCTAGAAATGCAGTCCCTATTGCTAGCTATTTAAGCTATCCCAGGCATCCTGATCCCTGCATTTCCTGGAGAGTAAGTATGCCTTCCACAAACCAGTATTATATTTCACAGCAGACCTGGCAGAAAAACATCCAAATCAATGTTCTTGTGCTGAAACCTAAAAAAAACCTAGGTTTGATGATGTCACAGGTACTGATTGGATGAGTGGAAACCTCCTTGCCACTTCATCTCACTACTTTACCTACACAGAGAATTTTGGCTGCCTAGTCAGCACCCACTTGCCAATGTCAGTGAGTGGCTTGGTCCATCCAGCTGTAGAGAAGGATTAAATCCACCCAATACATGACTGTCTGGGAGTGGCATTTTCAAAGGACAAAGTGCACAATCCTAATCAGGTCAACTCAGAAGTAAATCCTATTTTGTTCAATGGGGCTTGATCTCAAGGAAGTGTGGTTAGGATTGCAGCCAAAGGCTATGAGGATGTCTCAGCGCCTTTGGGCTGCTGAACCAGCAGAGAAGCTTCTGGAGATCAGAAGTGTCCATAAATAAGGAAGAATAAGGAATAGGCAAAAACACTTAAGAGGAGTACAACTTTGTCTAAAGCGGATGAGACATCTAATTCCAGACTGGACCACTCTTCAACCAACAGAGTGCTATTCACACAATATTTCACACCTTATGTTGCATGTTTTTGTGTGAACTGTACGTGAGTTCATTGTAAAAGTGAACCTGGGAACTGTCATATAAAGCAACAGGCTGTGACACTGCTGTATGAACAGGTATGCATATATGGATCAACAGATTAGGGACACTGTACACAGATTGTACATGCGTACAATGTCATGTGTTAATAGTTCAAGTATCTCTGTCTTATCTGGATTAAGTCTCAGTTTGTTCTCTCCCATTCAGCCCCTAAAAACATACAAATTGTATCATATCCTGCCTGTCTAGGAATAGCATATGCTGCTACCACTATAGCGCTTCCAATGCCAGCCAACTATCTGGTTGCTTACCTTTAAAACCCACTAGAACTTGCTTGCCTGCTGTGTTTTTGCGGCTGTATTATTTACTGTGCTGCTTCTAGAGAAGAAGGAGCCCTCCACAACCTAATGAATGTTGCTCAAAGGATCCTTCTCTACTCAAATTCTTTTGCAGCACAACCAAGCACAAAACTGGGCTCTGTGTCTTAAATCCAACACATTTCAGGTGTCCTTTCAAACAACTCATTTATGAATACATCTGACTGTGATGAATAGGATAATGTGCTTGCTCAGGGTTTTCCCCCCCTACCTGCTAGCCTTGAATGTGCTGGTTTGATTGCTTGTCTGAATGTGGGCGGATTTTAATTAGTTCCCCGTACCAGTTTTTATAAATTATGCAATTTCGAAGTCCTGCGCATGATAAGCAAAACTTTAATAAGCTCTTCTTTCATATTCAGGGACAGGTGATGAAATGTAAAATTGCCTCCCTTCTTTCTCATTAATATAACCGACACTGAAAATATCACACTTTACCACATCTATGCTTGGTTTAGTCACGAAACAATTATAGAGATTTCCACTGTGTGCAATTCATACTCGGAACATGTGTTTTTGGGTGCTTAGCAGAAAAATGTCAATCAAAGGAAAACCACAAGAGGCGTGAAAAGAAGATTGTCAGTAACAAAAGGTCTGGGTCGGCAGCCTTTGGAGGGAAGGACTGGACAAGGGTGAGCAGCTAAGGGGAGCCAGAGCTTGCCAGAGCCTGAGGGTCATGGATATGGAGAGAGATGGGAGCAAGATGCAAAACAAGTAGGGTTTTCTGGATAATGGGAAAGGAAGGAAGCCAGTCCTGTAAGGAGGCTTAAACTCAAGGTGTGGGAGAAATGGGAAGTGGGTGGGTGACCCTTGACATTACATGCCCTCACATAAAACATATGTGCAATATTTGCACATATGTACAGTATTTGTGCAGGACATTAAAATGTCTGTCTCTGATAAGTTGGCCTAAAAAGCTGCCACAGCACCTTTTGCAACAGGTGCAGACTGCTTTATGGCATTCAGGGCCAATGCAGGAGGTATGCCACCATCCGGCAGGACTCAATTGATTGGGCTGACAATGAATAATTGACCCATGGACATGAGTCATAGAGTAAAAACTGGTGGGGTGGAAGATCCTGAAGTCTGTTTTTATCTGGTTTGTCTAATGTGTGAAAAGGCCTTCTGTTGCTTGTCTAGGTTTAACGCATTGTGATGTATTTCTTACTGAATTGTGCTGCCTTCTATTGAGTGTATCTCATGCTATGGAGTAATTAAATGAAACCACATAAAAATTTGTTCAAAACAAAGAATGTGTAAAAGAAAACAAGACATGAAGAAAGGAGAGGAAGAAAAGAAATAACAGATGTATAAAAAAAAGCAAGACACGGATGATGCTTCACAGCATCACAGGCTGCAAGACCATAAGTACATAAGAAGAGCCCTGCTGGATCAGGCCAAAGGCCCATCTAGTCCAGCTTCCTGTATCTCTCAGTGGCCCACCAAATGCCCCAGGGAGCACACAAGACAACAAACACAATCTGCGTCCTGGTGCCCTCCCCTGCATTTGGCAATCAGAGGCAGCCTGCCTCTAAAACCAAGAGCTTGCACATACCAACTATGACTTGTAACCCATAATGAACTTCTTCTCCAGAAATTTGTCCAATCCTGTCTTAAAGGCATCCAGGCAAGATGCCATAACAACTTCTTGTGGCAAAGAGTTCCACAAACTAATTACACGCTGGGTAAAGAAATACTTTCTTCTGTCTGTCCTAACTCTCCCAACACTCAGCTTTCATGGATGTCCCCTGGTTCTGGTATGATACGGGTGATGCAGCACAGGCCTCCCCGTCAGTGCTGCCTGCTCGTGTGGTGACATGTTTGGATGGCACAGGGACTACTACGCTGGCAGAGGCTCCTCTTAGGATTGTGCTATGAGGGTTATAGGATATCGTATGTGGTCGACGCCAGTGCTATGACCTCTGTGCTGCCATCATAGTTCCAGTCCCACATGCTATGGCCATGGGTTCACTTGGGCACTGAGCCTTTAGTCTTTAAATGAATATTGGGATGAATATCATAGCTATTCCTTCAAAAATACAGCCAGGTAGAATTCAAAATGTGTCTTTCCAAGTACTTGATTCAGAGACCCATGCTAAGAAAAAGAGCTTGCATGATCATTTGTAAGCAGTAAGAGATATTATCAGAGACAGGTCGAGTCTAAATCATGCTATTGTTGGAGGAAATTAAAAATAGTTTCCTCTTTGTTGGGGAAGCAGAGTAGCTTAAGCAGCAGACCCCCCTTTTGGGTATCACGCCAGGGAACCTCCCTCACCCAGCTGACTGCTAATCAATAAAAAAGACAAAGAGGCAATGGCTTGTTAAAGTTGCAAAAAATAAGTTATTTATTTACAGTTCCATTGAGTGTATATTTACAGCATCTGATTAGGATCAGAGGTTCAGCTAACACTTAGAGATAGCAAGGCCCTGGAGCTGCCTCGCCCTGCATGCCTTGTGCTCAAGATGGCCTGGGCATCAGAACCCTGGTGTGCGCATCTTAACAGGTCTGTGGTCAGAGGACAAGAGGAAGTGCTCAGAGGAGAAAGGAAGGATAAAGGGTTAGGGCCACACCCCACAAGGATCACAGAGAGAACAGGTAGAAAGGTCAGAGTCACTGGGTCATAGCTTGACCCCTTCTGGACAGCATCCTGCCCCTCTGGACAGCAGGCAGAGTTGCACCAACTCCAACAGTTATGACAAGCTAAAAATAAAAATATGAGGATGAGGTTATTCTTCAGGGATATAAAATGCTTTATTTGCAAAAGCGCTAGAGTATTGCTCTGGGCAGTAACTGTTAGAGTTTTCACATGGGGCTCTATCTGAGTCTGCATTACTAGTCAACAATGTCTATCCCAGCTTGAAATAAGAGATTACAAGAAGTTGGGTCAAGATTATATACTGTATTATAGTCTATTATGTGTATGTTTTTGTGCCATTGATATGCAAAATAGATCATTCATCCTCTTCACTCATTCCAAGGTCATTGCTTCTTCGTTATTTACTGGTATCTCAAACCAAATACAACCAAAGGTATAATATACATGATGGCTCTGACTGAGACCTCTGAATGCTGAAAACTGACCCAGGACACTAAAGCCTCATATGAAAGCTGCAAGAGGCAGGAATGTAGAAGTTGGAAGAGACTGGTGCTTGAGCATGGAAGTGAATTTCCGTGGAGCAGTGGAAATTTCCATGATTGCAGTGTCTAAAGCCAAGAGATTGCCAACTTTTGTTTGACTTGACAGCTTGCTCATGAGTACTGCTGCCTAGCTGATGTCTCCAGAACTAGCTGAAGATGCTTGCTCAAAATAGCTGCAATGGGAGCACTGATGGTTGGTGGTTAAGATGGTAATATTGGTTAAGATGGTAATATATTACCTCTCTGTGTGTGTGTGTGTGTGTGTGTGTGTGTGTGTGCACGTGCTGCAATCTACTTGTTCTTCTGTTTGTTTTCTTTGAGCATTGGCAATACGATTTTTACGAATACATACAGCAACTAAACTAAATGGATCAGCATAAGCACTATTTATGATGTGGAGACTTTATTTCAATTATTTTAATGACTGTAATAGGGAACCAAGAAGAAATACGTCTGTGCTGTAAAGATTCCCTAAAAGACTTATGAGGGCAGCAGTATGACTGTCTCAGAGAGATTACAACAGTACATGAAAAGAACAATGTATTACTCTCCCAATAAAAATCACATAAAGTTATCCCATAAAATACAGCACTTTTCTGCTCCTAATTTAAGATCTCCCACCCTACCAGTTCCATCCCTATTTCCGTGAGTTGATTATTCATTGTGTGTGACTGACGGAAAGAAGGAGATGAAGCATGCATGCAGGAGCCAGAAGCGGAGGGCAAGTGACCAAAGTGGGGAAGGTGGAGGGAAAGTTTGGAAAGAAACACAGTAAGAGGAGGAGGCACTGGAGGCAAAAGAGGGAACATTGACAGCCTGCCAGGGATTGCACCAAGCACCTGAAGGGGGAGCTGTAGAATAGGAAAGGACAACTCAGGGCCCAATCCTATCCAAATTTCCAGTGCCATTGCAGCCACAATGCAGCTCCGATGTAAGGAAACAAAGGTTCCCTTACCTTGAGGAGGTCTCCATTACTGTCTCCCCACTACAGAATGCAGCACACACCCCACTGACATGACTGCACCTGTGCTAGAAAGTTGGATAGGATTGGGCCCTCAGGCCAGAGAGGACAGTAGGAATAGCAAGATGCTGTTTCTTAGAACTTTCCCCTATCCATGTGAATTTTCCCTTAGGTCATCATATCCACATATAACCCTGTTGGTAGGAAAATATTGAGTTGGAGGTCATTCACAGTCCAATTCTAGCCTGCACTGGCACAGCCAGGCCACATGGCCTGTGCTGTACCTAGTGCAGGTTAGGAGGCGGCTGGAGGTCTCCTCAGCGTAAGGGGATATTTTTCCCCTTACCCCAAATAATGGCCCAGCCTACGCAATGGGGCTATTCAAATCTCTGCCAGCTATTTAGCTGGCAAAGTCCAAGCAGCCCCACATAACGTGAGCAGGCCCAGGATGGGGTTAGGATATGGTGGAGGAGGCTGCTGCTGATCCTGCCCCCTCAGGGCCTGATTCACTCCCATTCCACCTCCCTGCCCAAAAATGTCCCCTCCCCACCTCCGAAACGCCCCACCACCACCTTCCCTCCCCCAGCCTCTGAGCTGGTTGGCGCGATACTCACCTCTGCCAGCAGCTCTGGGATAGGGTGCCGGCGGGCCGGCACAGGCCATCCCGCCAGTGCAGCCGACTCCCAGGTAGTTCCAAATGTGCTTTATGGCACGTTTGTGACACTCGAGGCCAGCAGAGTGGTGGCTGTGCCAGCAGAATGGCGTTGTCAGTGAAATTGTGCCAGAATCATCCAAATGTTCCAGGTCTTTTACTCACAAGTCACCTGTGAAAGACATCAACCAGGGTAGATAGTAATGCAAGATCATAGCTCTGACCCCCACCCCCACCCCACCCTAAAGTTCCTGGACAGGATTACGGTAGTCATAGGAATACAAACTTTGGATGGCACTCAGTATTCTTTAAACTAGTTCCTGTTTTGGAAGATCTCCAATATCTCTTGCATATTCGCTCTCTTCAATGCTAGTTTATGATAGTGCAAACCATAACATACTGCAGACAGAGAGCATGACAATTCAGGAGGCCTGACTAGATGGCATCTTAAAGTCACTTAGGATGCAATCCTAACCAACTTTCCAGCACTGGCATCGCTGTGCCAGTGGGGCACGTGCTGCATCCTGCAGTTGGGGACAGTCACACAGGCCTCCTCGAGGGAAGGGAAAGTTTGTTCCCTTACCTCGGAATTGCATTGCCCTTATGTCGGTGCTGGAAAGTAAGTGGGTTAGGATTGCAACCTTAGAGACATCTGCACTGGAGAGGAGGCAATTTTTGATAGGATTCTTCCTTTCAACAGGGAGTTGGACTTGATAGTCATTGAGGGTACTTCCAGCTCTGTTGTGCCTCTTCAGTCATCTGCTGATACCACTACAACCTCCCATCCTTATTCCAGTGAC
Source organism: Tiliqua scincoides (assembly GCF_035046505.1). NCBI lineage: Eukaryota > Metazoa > Chordata > Lepidosauria > Squamata > Scincidae > Tiliqua > Tiliqua scincoides. Next base: position 254,227,823 of record NC_089821.1, read on the forward strand.
ACCTTCAGGCCTACCCTCCCAAGTACTCATTCATCCATGAGTTACCAGATAAGCCCCAGAAACGACTCATGTGAACAGTGAAAGGTCAGACTGAAAAGCACACACATGAAAACCATTAAATACACAGTACCTTAACCACTATTGCCTGTGAAAAGGAAAGGTGTAATAGTAGGAATGGAAAGCCAAAAAAGAAAGCTGTCTGAGAGAGACTCTGATGGTTGTGGAAGACTGTAGCAGATGATACTTAGTTAGAGGCAACCAGAGAGCATTCAAATGGTGTCCGTATAATAAAAACCTGTCAGTCATGTAGGAAGGGGATGGGGCTGTCACAAGAAATTTATGAAAACATGAATGGATGATATCCATGACCTTGCACCTGTTGTTTGTTAGTTACTGTCCTTTGAAAGGTCTCTGGTGCATATTGCAATTGCTGCCACCTGGAAAAAAAATCTAATGTTGACATGAAGTATTTCTACAGGCCCTGAGGGCCTATAAATGAATTCTCTGGTCAGTTACAAGGTGCTTAACACTGGAGTTGTGAGGCATCCAAAAGATTCACAGCTGCAAAGGGTTTGCTCAAACATTTTCTTTTTGATTCAGTCTCTGAAAGTTCACAGCCGTCTAATCCCAGAACAAAGTTGGAATGAAACTGAAAGCAATCTAATTACAAGTTCGTTGCAACAGCAATTCAACACTAAAAATTGGTCTACGTTTGTTGAAAACACTGCAGGATTGCAAAGGAAGCTGACAATAAAGCCCAAACCTAAATTGAACTGAATGTTTGGCAGCCCAATCCTATCTCCTGCCACCAGTGCAAAGCAGCTGTGTCAAAATGCATGCACTGCATCCTATGGTGGGGGGATGGATGGCCTGAAGTCAAATGAGAGGCAAGTAAAAGGGAGGTAAGTAAGGAGTTCTCACCTGGCCCCTTCCTGCCAGAGAGCCCCTACTCACAACTTGTCCACCTCTTGACCCCCACCCTTTTCTCACTAGGCACAAAAGGAAAATAGGCAGGACCCCTTTCCTTGGTGCCCACCAAAAGGGCACACCAAAATAAAATCCACTTTGGCATCACCACTTAGACATTGCCCCACTGGTGGCAATCTGGCCCCATAAGGCATGTATTGCATTTTACTGTATTTAGAAAGCCTTGCTGTGGGGCATTATATGGATACCAAACAAGCAAACAGATCCATTGACAGTAATCCATTGACAGTAATCAGCATGTGAAAGGCTTTCTAAGTTCTCAGGAAGCTTCTGGTGAAGGTGTTATTCCCTATGGAATGTGCCTTACAACTAATAACCACTGGGGTTAAAATTGTTCATGAAACCTTCGCTTTGGCACTCATTCAGATTGGGTTCACATTTTCTTGTAGGTCTTCCTAACAGTGTTATTGATGGGCATGCTGACCCTTAGCTATATCCACTCCCAACGAGGATTTTTATTTGTTACTTTGACTAGATGTGTACTTAGAATAGCTTTAATGACCACAGAAGCCCTGCCTTCAGAAAAGCAAAACATTTACAGCATTATGCTCATCACTGCAGTTTAGGGCTATTCAGTTTACTGTAATGTACTTGAATGACGCCACTGAGCCTGCTGTGTGATGGCTCTGGAGTCCCTGAAAATGTCTGCAACCGGACTTCTTTGTTTTGCTCTAGCACAGAGGGGAGGCAAGATCTTATTCCTTCAGCAGAACTGCAGCAACATGCAGCTGTTCTTAAGTTCTTAATGGCTCTGAGGGCAAGTGGGAGGGGCTGCCTGTGTCCAGGAGCCTGCACTTACATTTTTTGCACCCCCACTAGCTATGCTACTGCTCTTCGGTAGCCATGTGGTAATCAAAATAGTGCCCTAAAACACTGAAGAATTAAAACTTGTTCTCCCTAGAACAAGTCAATTAAACAAGATTTAAAAGCAGCAATAATATCATATTTGTCATATGTATTTCTTATGGTGACAGATGTAAGATTGAGGTTACAATCCTATGCACGCTTTCCTGAGAGTAAGCCCAACAACACAGTATGGCTTACTTCTGAGTAGACCTGCATAGGACTGTACTGTAATTGTGCTCATTCTCTCTTGGTTTGAGAACCAGTACATTAAACCTTGGAGATCAAAAACATTGTCCAATAAAATAACTGCACTTGATGACTACAGAATACGTGACAGTTGGAAGAATGATTCTAGCAGACAATATCACATTATATCAGCTAATTATTTGAAGCAGAGGTTTGCTACCCAGTTACAAAAGCAATGCATTCATTCAGAGGTATGGTCAGTCTTGCTGAAAAAGTATTTTCAAAAAGCAGTATTTCTGAATCCAAGAAAGCTGCTCTGAAGAACAGTGCAATGAGACTCCAGAAAAACGCTGAATTTCTGTCAGGGTTGCAAAGGGACTTTTAAGCCACTTGCCAGCTTTTTTGTATATGAAAGCTTACAGGGTCAGTTTCACTTTGTATGCATGCTTGAACCAAGTATCCCACATATGCATGTTTCGGAGTCAGGTTGCTGAGCCAAGCACCATGCACAATTTCATACAATGTTGTCTGAGACTGTAGAGCACTTCATCATCATCATCATCATCATCTTAACGAAGAAGTGCACACAGTGCTGTGGTTTGCAAAATAAATAATGGTTCCCTGTCCCCAAAGGATTCACAATCTAGAAAGATGTGGAAGAAATAACGAGCAAGATATGCTGGGATGAAGAGGTACAGTTCCTCTCCCCCACTAAATATAAGAGAAGCACCACTTTCAAAGTGCCTGTGTTGAGCTGAAGGATGTTAGGTTAGCTGTGGTTAAACAATACACATACCAGAATGTTCCAAACAGAAGCTTGCAATACATTTTCTACAGGTAAGAAATTTTCTACTGGTGTGCCATGGATGGTCTGCAGGTGTGCCACAGGAGTTTGGGGGAGGATCATTTGTTAGTAGGGCCACTGGGGCATGCACACCCCTGCTGTCAGTGCACTATGCCTTGTCAATGGTCCAAAAACTGATGGTGTGCCTTGACAATTTCAGTGCCTTGTCAGTGTGCCATGAGATAAAAAAAGACTGAAAATCAGCGCTTTAGAGCAACACTACATCTGGGCACTGTGGAGGGTAAGGCCTGAGTACCATCAGCAGGTAAGCCTGCTAAGGCCCACGTTGGGGAGTACTACTATCAATGTACCCTCAACCCTGGGGGCAACCCCACCTATGCACCCAGACTTTAACTACAGTTCCCTTGAAACTGCTGTGGAGCTCTGCCTTTTTCTGTTGTGCTAAACCTAATACATTGACTGTTCCACATGGACTGTAACATAGACCATACCACTCCAAGAACTTGTTTGAAGAGATGAGTTACAGAGGGAGATAATAACTCTTTCGTTCATTTGTATTGTTTTGGGAAGTAAAACTCTTCTTGGAGAAAAGAAAAAGAAGCTTTCTCAGTGAACAGTGCTTATTATGCAACATGCCATCCAATGGAACTGACATATTCCCCCTCCATGGGTAAAAAAACGGACCTTGACAGAGGCATTTTGATTAGGAAAAGAATCTCACCTGCTGCCTCTCCTCTGATCAAATGTGTGGCCTCCTGTGTTACTTTTCATTAAAAACCCATTAAAAACCCATCAGGAGTCTCCAAAAAGTATCTATTGTGTGACATTTAGTTCGACCCTGTTGTGCCCTTCTCAACTCAACTCATCAGTACACGTTGTCTGGCACTTAGAATGCATCAGCAGAAAGCAGCCACACTGTGTTTTGAGTATCCAGATTGACATGGGTCCTAACACGAGTTTCTTTTCTCATTCAGGTCAAGTATGGAGAAAGCAGTCCCTGAAGAGGAAAGCAGCCCAGTGCTTCCTGTCAAGGAGGACTGGCTCTCACTCTTCCTGCAGATGGAAGTGCGCAGGCCGATAGGAGGACTAGGGTGACCCAACTGCCCCCCCCACACAACACTCTCTGAGTCCTATTAGCAGCCCCGACCGTCCCACCTACCAGGCTTCCCCATCTGGGAGACAAGGAAGGCGGGAGGTCCCTGCAGCAAATAGAATGGAATCAGGCAACGTTCATGGGTCCAACAGGAATGCTTCACAATCTAGAAATGGCCAGTCAGTAACAAGGCTAAGACAAACTTAAGGATTTATCCAATGTGTTCCTGTGCTAGGAAACGTGTGTACAAGCCTTCTGTACATGGTTGGGGCAGTGGGAAGACATTTATAGTAAGCATGATAGTGCAGGGGTAACCATACTTAAACATATTGTTCAGATCTATTGTATCACCCACCATTGCAACGAGCTTTTGTTAATAATAGGATTATTTTTTCCAAGTGTGACATTTATTTCAAGAAAAGTCAAACTAAGAACCAAATTAATAAAGCAATAAATGCAATGATATCTTTATGAAATACAGCCTCGAATTCCAGCATGAGATCCATAGCTCTGCATGATCAATTAAATCATGTGGGTTTTGTTTTCTTTCAGAAATGGTCTTTTTTAATATAAAAAAATCCACACTGCATCTTTAGTCTCAATTACTGTAGATTGATTACTGCTGAATTTGTGTTACATTAGAATGAAAGCTAATCCATAAAAAAATTAATGATATTTATCCTTACAAATGACAGCAGATTCCTTAAAATAAATGGGAGTCATGCATTGAGCAAGAGAAAGTTATGATGGAAAGCCTATTAGTGATTAACTAATCATAAAAGCAGTTAAATATGATGTGTGTGGTTGCAGTATGAACTGAGAAACCTTTGTGTTAGACAAATGAAACAAAAGCATAATGCATTGAATTTTAATCTAAATTGAATTGGGTTCATATCTGCAGCAAGTTTGCTGATGCTTTTGTTGCATGCTCATGAATGGACTCCACCAAATGGTTTTCTTGGAGGGTTTAGGGCTCAATCCTATCCAACCTTCCAGGGCTGATGCAGCTGTATCAACAGGGTGTGTGCTGCATCCTGTGGGGGGTGGGGCAGTCACTGAGGCCTTCACAAGGTAAAGGAATATTTGTTCCCTTACCTCAGGGCTGCATTGCAGCTGCCTCAGCCTTAGAAAGTTGGACAGGATTGGGCCCTTAGAGCCCAATCCTATCTAACTTTCCAACACCGGTGCAGCCGCAGTGCAACCCCGAGGTAGACGAAAAAGTGTCCCCATACCTTGAGGTGGACTCTGTGACTGCCTCCCCACCATAGGATGCAGTGCACACCTCCCTGGCATGGCCACACCGGCACTGGAAAATTGGATAGGATTGGGCCTTTAGTTGGCTTCCATTTAATGGAAAAGCTAGTATGCTAGTAGTCCACAGAACTAAGGTTCCCAGATCATTTGCAGAATTCCATTCTTTCCTTTGCAGAACAAATTGTTTGGAGAAGGAAAGTTGTGCGGAACCTTGTATAGGTTTCCCTTTCTAAGGGTGGTGGGCTCTGCTAGCATAACAGACAGACTGGTAAGAGGAAAGTGGACTCAAGGCCTAATCCAGAACCACTCTGGTTTGTTTCGTTGCATTCTGTCGTAAATTACACATCAAATGGTATATTCTTGTTGGCATCCTTCAGTCTTGGAAGACTATGGTATCGCACTCTGAATAGTGTTCTGGAACAGTGTCCTCTCCAGAGCACGAAGCCTGGGTAAAGTAGATATGGAGGATAGACCGTTACCCATGCAGCAAATCCCCCCTCTCCACGTTGCTGAAATGGTCCAATGGAAAGGCAGAAGCCAATACGGTTGGTTCAAGCGACGTCGCAGGAGTTGCCAGAACATGACTGTGTTCAGCCATGAACTGCTTCAGGGACTCCGGCTCCGGATTTTGCCTCATGGTTGACTCCTGAAGCCTTTTCCATAACCGGATGTAGCCACAAGGCAGTGGAGGTTTGGGATCAGAGTTTTCCTTCTCTCAGATGAGCTGCCTTCCCAGGCTAAGGAGTCCCATCTACCCGGTGGCTGTTTAGTCGCCTCTTACGACAAGTACAGCCAAACTGAGGGCCTATTCTTATTAAATGGTATATAACAAGATGGTATTATTCCTAATACCTAATTATTAATACCTAATACCTAATACCGAATTATTCCTCAGCCAAACTGAGGGCCCATTCTTATCAAATGGTATATAACATGATGGCATTATTCCTAATAATTGTGATTTTAGTATTTTGGTCACTAGTGTGGTGTTACCCCCCTCAAGGGTGGCACCCTAGGTAGGCCACCCCCATCCCCCACTAGCTAAGCCACTGAGCTGGGATAATCTGGTCAAGCTGCTGCCCACCCATCATGTGGGGGATAGGGGAAGAGGCCGTTGGCAGAGCAGAGGGAATCGATCAGTCAAGTTAAGCCGAGTTGCATTTGTGAAGCCTATACTATAATCGGGATGCTGCCAGAATTGTAACACCCAATAGCACAAGACAAGAAACTAAACAGGAGGTCACTCGAATAAGCAGCCCCGTCCTATCCCTGAGTACATTATAGCATGCAGCTGTGCCAACACAGACTGTGCTGCATGCTGGGGGAGGGAATTACACTGGTAGACTGCCCAATTATCTATGGGTCTCTTCGGATCTACACCAGCCATTTTACTGGCAGAAGTCTGAGGAGAGAAAAGGTGTGAAGATTCAAAAAGAGGGGATAGAATCCTGGTGCAAGTCGCTGTCACCAGGATCCACCAGGATCCACCCCATGCCCTCCTCCTCCCCTTCTCCAAAACTCCTTGTCCCCACCTATGACATGCCTCCACCACCAATTTAACAGGACCGATAGAGGCCTATAGAACTGCTGCTGCATGCACTGCATCATTGCCTGTTTGCTGCAGTGGTCCAGCAATGCATGACAGCAGCCCAGCTTTTGCACTGCTAGAAAGTGCCCTGCACTGCCAGAATGTGAACTTTGGCAGTGTAGGGTCACTGTAGGATTTGGCCTGTAGAAACAGAAGCACCAACAAACTCTAACCAACTAACAAAACCCCCTAACAAAACCAACTAACAGTGTGCCCTACTGTTGGAAGCAACCATTCACAGCCATTGTGACTCCACTAGTGTCGCTCTGTTGCCTCTCTCCAACAGAGGCAAGGCACACAGTTCATGACCTTTAGATTCCTTCTGGAGTAATTATTACAGACATGGCACCCTGACACAGGCAATCCCAGAAAGGGTAGTTGCTACCATCCAGCAATGGAAAACCAGAACAAAAGGGGACACACTTTCTCCTAGGTAGAGAGAGTCCAGTTATTGGGGTTCCTCTGGCACAGAAGCTGGTTGCTAATGTTAGCCACAAGTGATCTATGGGGGGGTGGGGGTGGGTGGCAGGCTTTTGCTTTGGTCTGATTAGCAGGAAAAAGAAGAAAAGTAGTTTATAATTAAGGAAAAACAGCAACTGTTACCTTGCACATGCCTGATCTCATTTGATCTCAGAAGCTAAGAAGAGTCAGGCCTGGTTAGTACTTGGATGGGAGACAGCCTGGGAATACCTGGTGCTGTAGGCTTATACTATAGTCTTTCGAGACTGAAGGTTGCCAACCAATTAAGGAAAGAGGGTCAAAAAGAGAAATTGGGCAAGGTCCAGCTATTCAGGCAGGCTCTTGAATTAAGCTTTTCCTGTGGGTGTGCAGGTTACAAAGACCAAGATGATGCAACTGTACTGACTGTTCAAGATATGGCTAGCTCCATATTATGCAGTCTGGGACTTCCCATTTACGTGAAAAACTCCCATACAGTCCCATTCTTATAGACTGCATAGCTTACAACTTGGCATGAATTGATAATTGATTACTGATTTCTCTGTTTTTGGTTGCTTAGCTGCTGAACATGAAATAACATGTTCATCAGCGCAGACTGATGCGCATTCAGGAGGGCCAGTCCATAAGAACATGCATCAGAGAAGCCCTGCTGGATCACACCAAAAGCCTTTCTACATCAGCATCCTGTTTCCCATTGTGGCCCATTAGCTGCTTCTGAGAAACCTACAAACAGGAGGGGGCATATTTCTCCCCTACCTTTGATCCCTGCAAGTGGTGTTCAAAAGCATAGTGCTGCTGAACCCAAAGGCTGCACATAGATATCATAACTAGTAGCCATTCATTGACTTGTCCTCCATGAATTTGTCCATATCCCTATTTAAAACCATTCAGAGTGGGGGCCGTCACCACATCTTGTGGCTGTGAATTCCACAGGCTAATTGTGCACTCTGTGAAGAAGCAATAACCTTAACTTGTTAGAGCTAGATATGGTGGTCAGACCACATGGTTTTGAATTCTCACCTGGCATCCTTCAGGTGTTTGGTTCACAACTCCTCAGATCAATTGGCTCTTTGAACCAACTTTGATGGGGTGCCAGATTGACTTTTGGAACTACGTAGAAATCCACTCTTGACCAACCTGCTGAGCATTGTATTAAAATTGCTCATGCAACAATTTATGTCAATGGCAGCCTTTGCTTATTGCTAGGAAACACAATCCAAGCCGATTGTCAGTGAAGGGCATTGCTGGGAACCATCTGGTGCTGGAGTTAAGGTCAAAAGACAGGAGGCCAAAGTTACCAAAACACATAAGCCCAACTGAAAGGTAGGTCTATGTTCATTAGAAGTTCAGCTTTCAGTTAGATCCCCTGCATACTGAATGGCACGTCCCCCTGCACTTCCATTGAACCGAATGGAGCTTACTTCTGAGTTGACCTACATAGGAATGTGCCATTCATCAACTAAAGTTTTAGTTGATTCACTGGTGAGGGAAAAACTAGTGAGGGAACATTTCGGTTGGTGCAGTTGCGTCCAGGGCCCATTTGTTTATTTTTCATGCTATTTTTGTGCTGATGTGCTACTGCCACAGGGAATGAAAGTTGAAATCTTAAAGACAGGCCTTTTCTTCTTACAGTGAGTCACAGCCTTTGGCCCCCGACTAGCATTCTAGCAGCACAAGATCTTTTGCAACGGCTCAGGTGCCAGGCTGCTTTTGCATGCTTCTAGACCACTGTTGTACATGGGCAATAGCACAGTGTGCTCAGCAACAACTCTGGAGGCCTGAATTGGGAAGTCAGCAGCAGGGGAGGGCCATGGGCAAGGAGGGGGAGTAATGGCATGTATTGGGGGAGAGAAGGGTGGATCCAGTGGCAGCAATTTGTGCCCGGATCCTGTTCCAGGAACCCCTCCACAAAATGTTGCCTGGCTCTCCTTGGACTTGCGCTGGCAAAATGCCTGGCATAGGACCAAGGAGACCCATAGGTGATTGGGCACCCTACCCGAAGATAAGTAAAAAAATAGTACCTCCAGCAGACTGTCCAATTGCTCTCCCATCATAGCATGTGCTCCATTGGCACAGGCTGCATGCTAGAGTGTGGCAGGGAATAGGATTGGGCAGTTTGTTTATTCATCTGTAATTTAAGACACTCATTGAGATTTTTATCTTATGCAAATGTATTTAATACATTTAAGTATTTGACATTAACTTATTATTTGAGTGCCTTATTAAACATCTGACTTAATAAATCAAGTTTATTACTAGACTGATCACTTCAAACGCTGATAATTAAGCAACCGCAATCATTAATCAGTTGAGTGCCCTAATATTTATGTCACTGTTGGCAAAATAAATGCCACAATTGACACTACAAGAATAATCTAAATCAGAACCAAGCTAGGGGAATGATGAGCTTAGGTCCAGGCAGAAACAGGAATCATGCTCAGAGGAAGCAAAGAAACAAGGAGCTGGTGTCAAGTGACACCTATAGAGAGCAGTGAGTTAACCATACGAGATGGTGATGTGCCAGAAACTAGGATAAGCACCACAACAAAAGAGAGGTCAAAGGAAAAAGAATGCGGATTACTTCAACTTCCACTGATTTTGCCACTACAAATTACAAACACACTTGAAGAAGTAAATGCAAATTAAAGTGGAAACTGGTTGAGTGACAAAGCAGGCATACGGCAACCGCACCACATACTAATTGCTTCCTGGATCCATTCAACTAAACATAGTCCTTCACTCTCACCCATTAATAACAAGATTTAAATCTGGTGGGATCAGAATACCCATAGAGCAGTGGTTCTCACACATTTAGCATCCGGATCCACTTTTTAGAATGAGAATCTGTCAGACCCTTCAGAAGTGATTTCATGACCAGAAGTGACATCATCAGGCAGGAAAAATTTTTAACAATCATAGGCTGAAATCCTACCCACACTTACCCAGGAATGACTACCATTGTTAAAAGCATATAAGTAGTAGCCTGTTAAAAGTACAGATCTGTAACATTTCCCCAAATGCAGTCACATACCAGTCTAATATATTAAAAATAAAATATTGAAATGAATGGGAACCCACCTGAAATTGGCTTGTGACCCACCTAGTGGGTCCCGATCCACAGTTTGAGAAACACTGCCTAGAGCAGGGGTGCTCAATAAGTCGATTGCGATCTACCAGTCGATCGCCAGGCAAAATGAGTAGATCGCAGGCTTCTCTCCCGTCCATGCAGTCCTGCCAGTGAGCCCACCCTGGGAGTGATGCATCCCTGCGAGTGAGCCCCACCCTGGGAGTGAGCTCCTGTCCACGCATCCCTGGGAGTGAGCCCCGTTGACTCTACTGGGGCTGACTCATGAGTAGTCCTGGAGAGGAGCTGCTGGCAGGCTTCTCTCCTGTCCACGCATCCCTGGGAGTGAGCCCCATTGACTCTCCTGGGGATGACTTACCTTTCCCCTGTTTTTGCACTGGTATGTATGGAGATCTGCCCCCCCCCCATTTCCATCTGTTGGTTCTGTGTGCAAGGGGTTTTGCACTGGTCTTGCTGTGATGTCTATATAGAGATCTTCCCTCCCCCACACCTTTCCCTTGTTTTTGCACTGGTCTGTATAGAGATCTGCTCCCCCCCCCACTTGTATTGGAATCAAGGAAGATCTGGTGAGGAGGTAGAGGTGGTGTCAGCAGTGGCCCCTTTAAGGGTAAGGCCTGGGCATCCAGCAGAGTGTGCTGCACAGCTGCAGCCACTTGAAGGCAATAGGGCCCTCAGGGATATAAGAGCACCTGAGACAGGAAGGGCTCCACTTATTTATGCGAGTCAGCCTTTTCCTTAAGGAAGAGCATTAAGTCCAAGTACCATTCCACCATGACTGATGAACATTTGGAAGTGTGCTTGAGGCTGGCTGTCAGCAGCTACTATCTGGACTATGCATCCTTGGCTGATTCACTTCAGTGCAAGTCATCAAAGTAAACTCAAGTAATTACAAAAAATGTTTATAGTTAATTATGTTGTGTTGTGCAATATTGGCTCATGCAGTTATGCAAGGTACACCAACATACATTGTACACATAAATGTTATATGTTATGATGGCGCGAACATTGTAAAAAAACTCTGGTAGATCTCCAGGACTTGCTGGGTTTCAAAGTAGCCAAAAAAGTGTGAGCACCCCTGGCATAGAGGAAATGGCTTGGTGGATTTAAGTCGGGCTGGATGGCAGAGGTTTCTTAAGAACATTTAAAAATATTTTTATTTTACTCAATTGGGCAAAGTATGGGACTTTGGAGGGCAGCTTGCCCCCTTCCCATGCACTGAGCATGGATGTTTCCATTCATAAAAAATGCGAGTAAATCTGATGGGGCAGGGACAGAGTGTGGGTGGTTAGGCCTATGCCAGGCACTTTTACACTGTGAATCACTAATCAGAAGAATAGCAATGTAATGTGGAATGGGAATAGAGAACAGATCTCTTTTGTGAAAACATTGGAGGAATGGGAACAAACATACACTTTCTTTCTTTGGGTTAATGTGTGAAACTGTTCCTAGGATGAAACTGATGCTGCAACACAAACTACTTTGGCTGGCTTAGGGACGAAGTGGCTTTTACTTTCTACCCATCGCTGCTCAGTTGCAGAGACAAAAGCCCTTACAAAACGGAACAAATTTCTTTGAGAGTCATCACCTAGTTTTTAATATCAGAATGATGTTTAAAGGTGATGCCAGGGACTGACTTCGGGACCTGGAGCATGCAGAGCATGGGCTCTACCACTGAGTGATGGTAAGGGCAGAGATGGTACATCACTTGGTAAGGCCAGCTGATGACTCACAACAGAACTCACAAATTGTCTCTGTTGAAAACTGCCATGTTTGGGGTGATGCGAAACCTTGCGAAAGCTTTTGAAAATGTCACTTGATGACTCACAGTCCTGACCATGACTGCTCTGTTCTACTGAAACCTGTCCTGCTCTGGGCAATATGAGGGCTTTAAGCCAATTTATTATGTTTAATTTTGGTGGCTGTTGGCTTCATAAAGGCAAGTCATCATATGTGTTTACTTACCCCAGGGGCTGTTTTGAGCATTTAAATGAAGCTGTAGGAGAGGAAGCACATGTGACTCTTGCTTCCTCTCCAAACACTTCTGGGTCTCACTGGAAGGAAGGAAGATGCAGATTTTGGGAAACACACATCTTCCCAGTTCATCTTATTTGTTATTTTTCACATTCTTATACTACTCTTCCTGCAAGGAGCTCAGGGTGGTGTCCATGATTCATCCATGGTTCCAACCCCTCCATCTGTCCTCACAAGATAGTAACTGGCCCAAGGTCACCCAGAAAGTTTCATGGCTGAGCAGGGATTTGAACCTGGATCTTCCAGGTTTAAGTCCACCTCCCAATCCACTACACCACCTTTCTCAACCTGGAAGTATGAGAAAATGAGGGTGAAGTCAGTTGCCCCTCTTCTCTTGTTACTTCTTTTGAACACCCAAAACCAATGTTGGTATTCAGCTTTAACAACAGTAATTATTGACCAACTATCCTGCCACATCTCTCTGCCTCCAAGTAGCTAAGTTCCCTATCTCCCTTGCCACAGACATACGGATTGCAAAGTGCTGGCACGTTGATTTATTTTGCAGGGAACTGATATTTCATTCAATTATGTTACAAATTAGCAAATATGCTATTTATCGTCTTGTTTTGCATCTATGATTACTTTCCTGCTTTTTAATTATGCATTAGGGCAGAGGAAGCTAAATTGTTGGATACAATCCAAGGACAAAATATTACTTTTCTTTGGGTAATAGAATTGTGAAGAGAGACCAGGAGGGAAATCCTAAATTTAGATAATATTATCCTCCCTCGTTTGCTTAACCTTGTCTATCTTATGTCGGAACTTAAGGTTTTAAAATGTATTCGGATGTACCAGTGAGAGAACAGGGTACAACTGGGAGTTTTTGGCTTCGTTTACTTTATGTATATGTGGGTGGAGTTTAAGAAAAAGATCTGACAATCTGTGCAAGTTGGATCTTTGTTGATCAACACCTTCCGAATATATAGAAGGCTAAATTTATTCAGGGCAGAAGATACAGGAAGAAAGTAACTGTGAGCAGGCAACGTAGGGATCAGAAAATCCACCTATTGCTTCCCAGAACAGGGCCCAACTAACTGGTATATTTTATACATGGATGAGAAGAACCAGTACAGATCAGTGCAGGTTCTTGACAGCCCGTCAGGGATGGGGCTATTCCTACTCCACAGGAGACAAGGGGAAAGAACAGGTTATACTTTGTTAACCAGAACTGATGTGGGACTGGCTGAGGCAATGTGTAGTGTCACGTGTCATGACACATATGACTAATCATAGCAAGGTATAGACAGGTGTTAGCTATATGTCTACAGAACAACCAGTGGCTTGCACTGGAATGGCTGGAATAGTTGTCATGGGTGTGATTATACATCATGCCTTGGCAAACCCAGGTCTACCAGCTTGATGGGGAGCTACAGCCAGTTCTGACTTCCTAATGAGCTTATGAGTGCAATACAAGGATAAACAAAACATGGTATGACAATGGCAGAGCCATGTCCAGAATTAGTTGCACCAATTGTCATGGGGTGGGGCAAGTGCCTTTCCCTTTAAGATGGATTAAGTTGGGTGTTTGCTGCCCAGGTGTAGTACATCAGTAATTTAGAGAATAAAACCTGGGCGTGGGTGCCTGAAAAGGGAGGGGGGGGGGTTCAACAGCTTTTATACTGGAAGAAATGCTGAGAGACCTGTAAGATGGTAATTTTAGCCTCTTTTAGATATGATCTTTTATTGTTTTTAAGCTACTGTAACTCATGTAGATATGTTTCTTGAAGCAATTGAAGCTCCCTTAAAGCTATAATAAAAATCTTTTACGTGAAAAACTGAGTGCAATAATTAACCAAGGACATGTATGTTAATAGGACCTGGAGCTCGGAGTAAGCTAAATAAAAAACATTGCTCTTGGGGGTTTGTGGAGGATGGTGTAGGTGGAGGAGGGTTAAATCCTGGTTGGCTTGGGAGTCTCCCCTGGTCCTTCCCTACTCCAAGGGTGATGTTTGTGACACCAATCCCTAAGCAATGTAGGGAGTGTGCCTAGCATGGGGAGGTGGGAAGTGAGAGCTGAATCCTTCTCCTGCCCATATTTAACCCACTTTGTTTTACCTGTTTTTCTCCCAATAGGATTACATAACCAGAAGTAATAACCTAGTAGGAGAAAAATGGATTGAGAGTTATGTGGGAAGAGCACGGGCTGGGAAAGGGCTGTGCTATAACTCATGCTGCATGCACACACAATGCTTGTTCCCATTTGGTGCTTACAGTGTCTGGTGCGCATTAGGCGTACAACTGAAACAAAAAAGAATGTGTGAATGAGGACTTGGTGTTCTGCATAGTGGCATGTAATGCTAATAAAACAGGAGTCCCAGCCTTTCTCTGGAACATTCTCTCCAATTTTAATGAGAAAAAAAAATCACAGCAATGCTATCAATGAATATTCATACAGTTATCCAAGGAATCTGTACTGAAAATATCCCCAAGCTTTAGGCCTGCAGTTTTCTAACTCTCAGGGAGTTTGAGGACTGCAGTAAGTCCTTAAGGGGAGGGGAGAGAGGCAGCGGGGGCGGGGGAACGGCAGCGACACAATCCCTAGGATTGCGCCGCTAAGGGGGGCTCCAGGGACTGGAATGCACAGCACTTCTTAATTCCTGTGGCTCCTTTTGTGTTATGTGATAGCTGTCTTACTTCTGCTCTATTTTCATCTCCTCTTGTATCATTATTTAACATAAGAACATAAGAACAGCCCCACTGGATCAGGCCATAGGCCCAAATAGTCCAGCTTCCTGTATCTCACAGCGGGCCCCACCAAATGCCCCAGGGAGCACACCAGATAACAAGAGACCTCATCCTGGTGCCCTCCCTTCCATCTGGCATTCTGACATAACCCATTTCTAAAATCAGGAGGTTGCGCATACACAACATGGCTTGTACCCCATAATGGATTTTTCCTCCAGAAACTTGTCCAATCCCCTTTTAAAGGCGTCTAGGCTAGACGCCAGCACCACATCCTGTGGCAAGGAGTTCCACAGACCGGCCACACGCTGAGTAAAGAAATATTTTCTTTTGTCTGTCCTAACCCGCCCAACACTCAATTTTAGTGGATGTCCCCTGGTTCTGGTATTATGTGAGAGTGTAAAGAGCATCTCTCTATCCACTCTGTCCGTCCCCTGCATAATTTTGTATGTCTCAGTCATGTGCCCCCTCATGATTCTAGGCTGAAGAGGCCCAAACGCCGTAGCCTTTCCTCATAAGGAAGGTGCCCCAGCCCCGTAATCATCTTAGTCGCTCTCTTTTGCACCTTTTCCATTTCCACTATGTCTTTTTTGAGATGCGGCGACCAGAACTGGACACAATACTCCAGGTGTGGCTTACCATAGATTTGTACAACGGCATTATAATACTAGCCGTTTTGTTCTCAATACCCTTCCTAATGATCCCAAGCATAGAATTGGCCTTCTTCACTGCCGCTGCACATTGGGTCGACACTTTCATCGACCTGTCCACCACCACCCCAAGATCTCTCTCCTGATCTGTCACAGCCAGCTCAGAACCCATCAGCCTATATCTAAAGTTTTGATTTTTTGCCCCAATGTGCATGACTTTACACTTACTGACATTGAAGCGCATCTGCCATTTTGCTGCCCATTCTGGAGAGTTCGTTCTGGAGCTCCTCACAATCACTTCTGGTCTTCACCACTCTGAAAAGTTTGGTGTCGTCTGCAAACTTAGCCACTTCACTGCTCAACCCTGTCTCCAGGTCATTTATGAAGAGGTTGAAAAGCACCGGTCCCAGGACAGATCCTTGGGGCACACCGCTTTTCACCTCTCTCCATTGTGAAAATTGCCCATTGACACCCACTCTCTACTTCCTGGCCTCCAACCAGTTCTCAATCCATGAGAGGACCTGTCCTGTAATTCCCTGACTGTGGAGTTTTTTCAGTAGCCTTTGGTGAGGGACCGTGTCAAACGCCTTCTGAAAGTCCAGATATATAATGTCCACGGGTTCTCCCGCATCCACATGCCTGTTGACCTTTTCAAAGAATTCTATAAGGTTCGTGAGGCAAGACTTACCCTTACAGAAGCCATGCTGACTCTCCCTCAGCAAGGCCTGTTCGTCTATGTGTTTTGAGATCCTATCTTTGATGAGGCATTCCACCATCTTACCCGGTATGGATGTTAGGCTGACCGTCCTATAGTTTCCCGGGTCCCCCCTCTTTCCCCTTTTAAAAATAGGCGTGACATTTGCTATCCTCCAATCTTCTGGCACCATGGCCATTTTGAGGGACAAGTTGCATATCTTAGTCAAGAGATCTGCAACTTCATTCTTCAATTCCTTAATAACTCTTGGGTGGATGCCATCAGGGCCCGGTGACTTATTGATCTTTAATTTATCAATGAGGTCTGAAACATCTTCTCTTTTAACCTCTATCTGACTTAACTCCTCGGTCAGGAGGGGCCGTTCGGGCAGCGGTATCTGCCCAAGGTCTTCTGCCGTGAAGACAGATGCAAAGAACTCATTTAATTTCTCTGCCATCTCTAAGTCTCCTTTTATCTCCCCTTTCCCTCCCTCACCATCCAGAGGGCCAACCGCTTCTCTGGCGGGTTTCCTGCTTCTAACATATTTGAAGAAGCTTTTATTATTCCCCTTAATGTTGCTGGCCATGCGTTCCTCATAGTCTCGCTTGGCCTCCAGTATCACCAGTATCAGTATTTAATTTTTAAATAATGTCGGGGTGCGGGGAGCCCTGCGCGTGCATTTGCAGGGCTCCCCGGCCTTCTAAAAGTGAAAGCAGAGCGATTGTGCTCCACTTTCGGTTTTGTGGAGGTAGAGCGCGATCGCTCTACTTTCACTTTTGGAACTTTGGGGAGCCCTGCAGATGCTCATGCAGGGCTCCCCACACCCCAGGGTGAGTACCCCGCACCCCAGGGTGAGTACATCCCAGTCCTTGCAGCCCCCCTTAGCGACACAATTCTGGGGATCCCTTCTCCCAACCCCTGCCCCTTAAGGGGGCAGAGGCCAGGGCTGTCAGGCTGGGTGTCATGACACCCCAGTTTGAATAGCTCTGCTTTAGGCTGTTGAAAGCACTCCAGAGCGACACTCAGGAATTATACATATTCTTTAAAGAATCTAGAGCTAGATGCTGTCCTGACACAGATGGACCATCAGCCTCACCCATTGTGACAGCTGTTATTTTCCTGATTGTGATTATGGTTTAGGTCAGCTGTGCGCAAAAAGCATATCAGAATCTACTGGTAGATCTCTGAGTAATTGGTTGTAGGTTGTTTTCACTTCCAATAATTTTCATAATAAGTACCAACAACTCTTCCCCCTTCCCCTAAATTAAGTTGCCGAAATGAAGAAGGTTTGGGGGGAAAATAAGGAGTGGATTTTGTGTGAAAGAATTTTCTTTATTTAGGGCCCAATCCTATCCAATATTCCAGCACTTTTATCCTGCTTTTCTGGTTCTCAAAGTGGTATATGACAACTGGAAATTAAACTATGCAGAAGATAAAACATCTGAATTTAAAAAAACAACATTAAAATAAAACCATTAAAACATTTAAAAATTAAATAATGATACAAGAGCAGATGAAAATGTAAAACAGCTATCACATAACATAAAAAGAGCCACAGGAATTAAGAAGTCCCCAGGAAGTTTCTCCCTCCTCAAAAGCTAAGTGAAACATACACATTCTTGTGGATGCATTCTTGTGAAGACAGCATCAAAACCAACTCCCAGGAACCAGGTTTCCTGGAAGATGAATCAGGCGGACAATCAGCCCCCACAAACAGTGTGCAGCATCAATATTCCATCTGAACTTTTGATACGTCATTTACTCTACTGAGATCTGTTGAATGGACACGGCTGCAGTTTCTCTGCCATCTTAGGCAGCCAGAATGTCTGAGCTGCAATTCACTAGGGCCAGTGAACCCTGGATGAAAAGAATCCCATCTGGTTCTAGGAGATTCCAGGTGCAAGGCTCAAAATGAAATACTCTCACATTTCTTTCTGTTTTTTTTTACTACAGATGAGCTGCATAACATCTACGGGTTCCTTCCTGTTTGGGAAACATTTGATAAAATATTCATATCCTGGCTCCATTAAACTAAACGCCATAAGGTTGTGGATTTAAATTCTCTTGCAGTGTGGCAAGAACTGATGTGATCAGTTCCCCCCCCCCCTTACCTTAGAAAAATGGAAGCAGTGTAAATATAGGCTTGGTAGGGTATTCAATGAGTTTAGAGAGCCAGATGCTCATGTATAAAAATCTCACTAAAGTTTTCCAGCAAGCCTTCAGACATAAAAAGGCCAGTAGACAAACTGATTAAACTGGAATTCAGATGTGAGTACATTAAATCTAATGGGCTGCATCCAAGGAAAATTAGTCATGATGGAAAGCCCAATTCTATTGGGCGCTTAATCTTCTGACCTCCTGTGCAGTGCCACAGATATTATCTCAGAGCCACAAAAGGTGTGGCACTGTTGCACTGCAAGACCACCAGCAAAAATGACTGGAGGCCCCACACGCATGCCAAAAGCCTAACAGACTGCTCTGGAGGTGAAGTGGCAGCTGGGATGGGTCATGTGTGGTTCTAAGAAGGACTGGAATGGGGAACAGGTGGTGTAGGGAGTGCTTTGGGGCAGGAGGGGGTGGGTCTCAAAGGCAGCAGCACAAATGGAGATACTATTCCCCTTTCCTGGCCTGGATTCGCCTCTTGAGGCTCCTTGGACTTACACCAGCTAAATAGCTGGCATGGGTCTGAGGAGACCCACTGGTGGCCAGGCAGCCTACCAGGAAGTAAGTAAAAAGTAGATCTGAATATGCAAAAGAATTTAATAAACAACAACAACAACAACAACAACAACAACAACAACAACAACAACAACTTTATTTATACCCCGCCCTTCTCCCCAAAGGGACCCAGGGCAGCTTACAACAGTTAAAAACAAATTAAAACATAATTTAGCAAAACAGATAAAAACATAACACATTGACAAATATGATACAAACAGTAGACAGATACAAAGTCAGGTAAAAAAGAGCATATAGCAGCAGAATATAAGGAATCAGGCCAATAAAAAATACTAAAAGATGTAAAAAGATGTTTAAAAGGCCATGAGCTCAGAAGGCTTGATTAAACAGAAAGGTCTTCAGGCCTCGCAGAAAAGTCTCAAGGGAGGGAGCCATTCTCAAGTCAAGGGGAAGAGAGTTCCATAACGTTGGTGCCACTACTGAGAAGGCCCTATTTCTTGCCGCTGCCCCACGAACCTCCTTAGGCGGCGGCACTTGTAAAAAGGCCTTCTCTGATGATCTACGAGGACGAGCCGGATTGTATGGGAGTAGGTGATCCTTAAGATAATTTGTTTTCTTGTGCAGGAGGTCTGG
The DNA here is from genome assembly GCF_035046505.1 of Tiliqua scincoides. Lineage (NCBI taxonomy): Eukaryota > Metazoa > Chordata > Lepidosauria > Squamata > Scincidae > Tiliqua > Tiliqua scincoides. The sequence goes on from NC_089821.1 coordinate 254,247,495, forward strand.
TCTAGAGGGTAGAGCCTCCGTCTGCCTGAAGATAACATCCACAAGGTCGCCAGTTCAAGGCCACCGGCACCGTGCGACCTTGGAGCAGCTGACAAGCTGAAGCCGAGCAATTCCATCTGCTCTGAGCGTGGGAGGATGGAGGCCAGAATGTGAAGCCAGATCGGAATGAAACACCTGAATGTAGTGGTTCTTGAAAGAAAGAACCTTCTTTGAAATTGTAAAAATCCCTATTTAATAAGGGATTTAATAAAGCCTGCCTATGTAAACCGCCTTGAATAAAGTCTTGAATAAAGACCAAGAAAGGCGGTATATAAATACCTGTTCTTAATTATTATTATTATTATTATTTGTGAAGTAGCCCTGTATATTGCAATTAATGTCCTAGCAGGTGAGAGATCCACATGTGTCTGCCCCGAAACCCCTCTCTGCCAAAAAGAATATTTGTTTGAGATAGGTGATTCAATCTACTTACCACAGTCCTCCCACAATAGGTTTTTGCCTCATGGGGGTCCCACACCAGCATCAATAATATTAATAATAACTTTATTTTTACCCCACCTTTCTCCCCGAAGGGACTCAAGGCGGCTTACAACAGGTTAAAGCAGATTAAAAACATAATTTAAAAACAGATAAAAGCATATTAACACATATCATAAAAACAGTAGTCAGATAAGAAGTAGTCAGGTAAAAAGAGCATAGAACAGCAAATCATACGAGTCAGGCCTGTAACCAAGTATTTAAAAAATATTAAAAGATGTTGAAGAGATGTTAAAAAGGCCGAGAACTCAAAAGGCTTGTTTAAACAGAAGGGTCTTCAGGCCTCGCTGAAACGTCTCAAGAGAGGGAGCCATTCCGAAGTCAAGGGGAAGGGAATTCCATAGCGTTGGTACCACTACTGAGAAGGCCCTATTTCTTGCCGCTGCCCCACGTACCTCCCTAGGCGGTGGCACTTGTAAAAAGACCTTCTCTGATGACCTAAGAGGACGAGCCGCATTGTACAGGAGTAGGCAATTTCTAAGATACCCTGGCCCAGAGCAGTATAGGGCTTTAAAGGTCAAAACCAGCACCTTGAGTTGGGCCCGAAAACAAATGGGCAGCCAGTGCAGCCGCTAGAGAAGCGGACTGACAGAGTCAAACCGCCTACCTCCAGTAACTACACGGGCCACCGCATTCTGCACTAGTTGCAGTTTCCGAACCGTCTTCAAGGGCAGCCCCACATAGAGCGCGTTACAATAATCTAACCTCGATGTCACCATAGCATGGATCACCGTGGCCAGGTCTGCACGATCCAAGTATGGCCGCAGCTGGCGCACCAGCCGAAGCTGAGCGAAGGCCCCCTTCGCCACAGCCGCCACCTGGGAATCTAGGAGCAGCTGTGAGTCCAGGTGGACCCCCAAGCTGCGGACCTGCTTCTTCAGGGGGAGTGCAACCCCATTCAGCGCAAGCCGATACTCCAGCATCTGCATCGAGGATTTCCGAACCAGGAGAGCCTCTGTCTTATCCGGATTTAATTTCAGCTTGTTAGCCCCCATCCAGATCCTCACTGCCTCCAGACAGCGGTCCAGGCCCTCAACCGCCACCCTGGAGTCTGGAGGAAAGGAGAGAGAGAGCTGGGTGTCATTGGCATATTGATGGCACCCCACTCCAAACCCCCGGATGACCTCTCCCAGTGGTTTCATGTAGATGTTAAATAGCATGGGGGACAGAATTGAACCCTGTGGCACCCCGCACCTCAAGGGCCAGGGTGTCAAACAGGCATCTCCCAGCACCACCATCTGGGAGCGACCCTTCAAGTAGGAGCAGAACCACCGCAAAACAGTGCCTCCAACTCCCAACTCGGCCAATTGGCCCAGAAGGATACCATGGTCGATGGTATCAAAAGCCGCTGAGAGGTCCAGCAGGACCAACAGGGACGCACTCCCCCTGTCCAGTCCCCGGCGTAGGTCATCCACCAAAGCGACCAAGGCAGTTTCCGTCCCAAAGCTCGGTCTGAAACCAGGTTGAAAAGGATCCAGATAATCCGCTTCATCTAAGACCCTCTGGAGTTGAGACGCCAGCACCCGTTCAATTACCTTGCCTAGAAATGGGATGTTGGAGACTGGCCGGTAGTTGTCTAACAGTGGAATCCAGGGAGGGCTTCTTCAGGAGGGGGCGAACCACTGCCTGTTTCAAAGCACATGGCAACGTCCCCTCCATCAAGGAAGAGATGACCACCCTCCCCGTCCACTCAGCCATTCCACCCCGGGCAGCTCTTATCAGCCAAGCTGGGCAAGGGTCAAGCAGGCAGGCATATGGCCTCACACTCCAAAGGAGTCTGTCCACATCCTCAGGCTGTACAAGCTGAAAAGAATCCCACAACACTGGACAAGCAGTTGCCAAGGGGACATCATCAGACATTGTCAATGTGGCATCAAAGTTGTGACGAATACAATTGATTTTATCTGCAAAATGTTGTGCAAACACGTCACAGCGGCTGACCGTGTGTTCTTCCTGGTCTACTGGAGGGGCCTGATGGAGGAGGCCCTGCACCACACGGAACAGCTCTGCCGGACGGTTGTCAGCAGACGCAATGGTAGCAGAGAAGAACGATCTCTTCGCTGCTACCACCACCACGGAATAGGCTCTGTAATGAGCTCTACTCCGTGTCCGATCAGATTCATCCCAAGTTTTCTGCCACCGTCGCTCTAGATGTCTGCCCTGCCACTTCATCATTCGCAGCTCCTCAGTGAACCAAGGAGCCGCTCTGAATCTGTGACGTGGCAGAGGTCGCTCCGGAGCAATCTCATCCACTGCCCTGGTCATTTGCCCATTCCAGAGATCAACCAGGGCCTCAGATGAGATGCCAGTCTTGGCAGTGGGGAAATCCCCCAGAGCCCTCAGGAAACCTTCAGGATCCATTAGCCTGCGGGGGTGGACGACAGAAAACGGTCCCCCGCCTCTGCGGAGGTAGGAAGTCGCAACAAGCCTAAACCTTACCAGGAAGTGATCTGTCCATGACAACGGAGTGATCTTGATCTCCTCTACATCCAGATCACTACCCCCAAGCCCAGCTGTAAACACCAGGTCCAGCACGTGTCCTGCAGTATGTGTTGGGGCCAAGATGTTCTGGGACAGGCCCATGGTTGTCATGGCGGCCATGAAATCCTGAAATGCACCTGCTGCAGGGGCCTCAGCATGAACATTGAAGTCCCCCAGCACTAGTAGATGGGGAGACTCCAATGCTACCCCCGAGATCACCCCAGTCAGCTCATGCAGGGAGACTGTTGGGCAGCAGGGTGGGCGGTACACCAACAGAATCCCAATCCTGTCCGGCCCTCTCAACACAACATGCAGGCACTCGAACCCAGAAGACTGCTGGACAGGGCACCTGGCAAGGGAGATGGACTCATGATAGACCATTGCAACTCCCCCTCCCCGTCCCTGCAATCTTGGCTGCTGCAACACCTGGAAACCTGGTGGACAAAGTTCGGAGAGACTAACTCCTCCTGCCATGTCCAACCAGGTCTCCATAATACATCAAAAGCCAAAGTTTATCCCAGGAACAAAGCCCAAGATCAATCCACATGTATGATATTTCCCAAGGAAATCCAACACTCTTTACAGAATGCTGTTCAAGAAAACCTAGGCAAACAAGCTGAGACTAGAACTCTAGGTGAACATTCTGTTGGATACAGCGTTCCAGGAAGGGCAAACAGGCAGGAAAGATGATCCTGCAAATACTGTACAACCAGGCATTATTCCTCAGAGGAGGCTGGGACCAAGAATAAGAAAACAAGAAAAGTCTGGAGTCCTAAATCAACAGTTGTTGATCTCTGATGCAACCATTGTCTGAGTTTCCTAGGAAGTTGGCTCATCAGCCAAAGCCAGGGTGATCAGCTGCAAGAGGACAGAGTGCCTGTACCAGGGGTTTCAAATGTGTTTCACCCAGAGGGCCAAATAGCAGTCATGACACCTGCTGGGGGCTGGAAGTGATGTCAATAATCAGGCAATGACCGGAAATAGGCAGTTTTTTCACTTAACTCATTAGCTACAAGTGGAAAAATATGTAAATCTTGATATTTTCACAATCATAGTTTAGCCTGTGGGCTCACCTTTCAGCCGTGACACCTCAGCACCAAGGTGGTGCTGGGAGATCCTGAGGGCTGGATAAAGAGCTTCTGCAGGCCACATCAGGCCCATGGGTCTTAGGTTTGACACCTCTGGCCTATACCTTTAACCACTGTAGAGAAGAGGGAATTTTGGCAGGTGCAGCTTTTCAAACCCTTCCATGTTGAGCTGCACCTGCCAAAATTCCCTCTTCTCTACAGTGGTTAAAGGTATAGGCACTCTGTCCTCCATCGGATCTGGCCACCCTGAGCCCAGCAACCAACTGGGCTGCAAGAAAGAGATGGGACTGAAATATTAGAACTGCATGTGGCTGCTGTGAGAGTGCTTCTTTCATCCATTTATATCATTCCTGAAATCCGATTGCTTCAGTTTACCTGCTTGGTCGTTTGCCACTGATCATGTCACCCTCAACAGCATGGATCCTCAGCCTTGAGAAATGCCTTCCATTCTGAATGATTGTGCTCCCCTTGAAAATAAATGGTGAATTGTCACTCACTAGTCATGCCATTTGAGGAAAGGAAGCTACTAAGGATTAATGAAAGAGTCCTCCAGAAGCTTAATCAAATGCTCAGGAAGGAATGCCAGCAGCTATTCAGAAAAGTGAGATTTTTCTCAAGAGCAGTAATTTAGGAAAAGCTCAGAACTCTGACAGCTTGTTACATAATCTAATTAAAGTCCTGTTAAAAAGTTATTTACTGAATATTTCACATGTGGCGGTTGGTTGGTTGGTTACTTTCTGGGCAATCTTTCTAACAGCCTAAAGAGCTGAGAATCTATGCTGTCATCAGTGCCTATTTTGTGATTGTGGGAGGGTGGTAACGGTCAGTTTACCACATGGTCAGAGGCTATCAGTGACTATTAATTCAAATTTATACACAGCAGCCACTGCAGCATGACCTGCTCCCAACTTACTTTGGTAATTCATAATAAGAATTAGTATTTACACAGGATTTTGAGTGTTCAAGTCACTTCACATTATTACCTTGGTGTAATCCTTAAAACAGTAAGGTAAGTATTGCAGATGAGAGGAAACAGATCATCTAAGTCCACCTAGTGAGTGCATGCTAGAGGGGAGAGTCAAGCAGGTGACTTTTTGAACTGTACCGCAGGCTCTCAACCACTGTGCTAGACCAACTCTCTTTAAATGTGGGATGAAGCACTATTTGGGCGGGTAATGTAGTATGGTTACTTCAGTGGAGATATGCTAATCTCTTAAAGCAGGTCAGTGGTAGTATGAGATGTCACTGCACCATCCCACACACTTGGACCTGTGCTAGCCACTTCAAGAAAACCCATTGGGGAGCGGGAGGCTTACAGAGGGGTAAGGGGAAATGATTCTTGCCTGTAGCCTCCTGATCTCCTCCTCCTCCTCATCCTTCTTGTGTAGTAGTGTTACTACTAGTACACTACTACACTACTAGTAATGTAGTAGTAGTGATACTACCGCAATTCCCTTGACTCTAAGGCAGCACTTTAATTGACGTGGCCTCTCTGCAGTTTGAACCATCACATATAGTAAGTTCTATAAATGGCCACTACATGACAAATAGCTTGCAAGTTAACCTAGCCAACCATTCTGTTCGTGTGGTGGAACGCACCACTATGGTTACCTCACTCCACACATATGATTTGTCCTGTCAGAGCACCTGCACTCTTTCAAATAACAGTCTTGCTATAAACACGCCCACAAACATCTGTCTTCCGTTCTAAATTGTGGGATCATTCTAAAGAAAAATGAGAATTAGTCTGCCATGACTCTTCCTGTCTGCATTTGTAGCTCTTGCAAATATGCCACATATAAGAACTATGCCTTGGTATTATGCACTCTGTGTCTGGTTGAATTTGCTTTTATTGTTCAGTGCAAAAAAACTGTAGCTGAACCAGGGTTCATCTGGATGCAGTCACAGAATGCGTTTCATCTGGAAAAAATCAGTGTCTTTGAATATGGGTGAAGGACCTTACCTTCAGCATTAATGGTTGATTCACAATTGATATTTGATAACTTAGTGATTTTCTGCTGACTGCATGAACAGTTTCCATTAAAAGTACTGTGGAAAGTACATGTCAAATATGTCTGTTTTGAATTGACATCAGATAATGTGAAAGTGAGCAACATTAATCTGTGGTCATTAATTCGTACATGAACGAGAGATGAATTTTTCAATCTGGAACATGGATTGAGTTGTACTGATTGGGCTGTACTGCAACTGGTGAAGCGGTGGCAGGGGTGGGGAGGGGGAAAACTGGGCAAGGGAGGGGAGGAACAAGGCGGGGAGGCTGTAGGAGAGGGTGGATCCAGCAGCAATGGCACATATCAGATCCTATCCCTTCTTTTTGCAGCCCTCCCACCCCTTTCTTCTAGGATCTTGCTAGTCACTCAGAGGAAATCCATTGGGAAGCAGGAGGCTTACAGAGGGATAAGGAGAAATGATTCTCCTCCTGCTGTATACAGAATGCTCGTTTTTGGTGCAGCTACATTGGTGGAAGGGACAGGATTTTGCTCTTACTGTGGTCATAAAATTTGAACTAGGAACTTCCAGATTTGTAGATTAGACAGTAAATAACTGCAGTCTGTGCCTCTTAGCCACTATGATACATCAATGTTTCTTTAGTTAGGATGCAATGTACATTCATGGCATTCTGTCTCACAGATCCCACTGTCTGTTTTGGCAGCATGTGATAATCTGATTGATTCAAAATAGAATCTATCAAAGATTATAGAAATTGTGTAGAGGTTCATATGAAGATTAGAACTTACATTAAGAGCCCAATCCAGTGGTTCCCAAACTTTTTTGACTGGAGACTCCCTTGACTTACTGGGCCATTGGCTGTGGCTCCCCATTAGGGCAACATATAGAGTGGTGGGTTCTTCACAAAGATTCCATGGCTCCCCTGGCTGGTTTCTGTGGCTACACTAGGAGCCACAGTTCACAGTTTGGGAACCACTGATCCAATCCCATCCAACTTTCCAGCACTAATGCAGCTGTGCCAACAGGGGGTGCATTGCATCCTGTAGAGCAGTGGTTCCCAACATTTTTTTTTTTACTTGTGTACCCCTTGGCAGCCAAATTTCTATAAGTTGTACCCCTCACATTATCCCCGCAAGGCATTCTAATGCAGACCTGCCTTTTTCTGCCATTTAATTCTTTTTCAAGTACTTCTAAAGGTCCTGGCAAGTACCCCTGGGGGTACATGTACTCCAGGTTGGGAATCACTGCTGTAGAGGGAGGGCAGTTGTTACGTGAAAATCCCCTTTTTCCTTTTAAGTTGTGATTTTATATCTGGTTATGTATTATGGACTAAAACTCATGAAGGCCAAACCTCAAAATGCAAGCCACACTTCTCCCAGCACACTTTTCCAAAAACCCTGGTCAAGCCACAAGCACATGGATTACACAACCCCTACTTCCCTGTAGTTCAATGTATGCATTGTATTGTTTTAAGAGATATATGCAAAAGTGTCTCCTGATCCAAACACTGTGTATGCAAAACAAGTCGGCATGCACCTCTGGAGGTAGAAGTCTAGCATCTTAAATCATTGTTTAAGTATCGCCTATTCTTTGAATTGTTTTAACTCAATCACTGCTTAAGCACTCTATGCAAATTTGTATTGCCTTCCTGAGCTGCTGTATTTACTGGTTATTGTGTAAGGTCCCCCAGGTAGGAAGTCAGCCATTAGACACATTGAATTTTGTTGATATGCTGATAAGGGACATCCTGACCCCAAACACCCTGGTGGGTGGCAGCTTTCCCCCAGTTCAGTGCCCAGCCCATTTCCGTCACAGCAAAAACCCTTTTTTAAGAGAGGGCTCCGGCCATGTGCTCTCTCTCTGCTCCCCCCTCCAAGGACACAACACATCTGTGTTGTGAGGGTCCTCCATAGGACTCTCCATCCCCCATCCAACTGCTTTTCAGGACAGGTAACCATATGCGTCTGGAACTCTTTCCCTTCTTTCTTTCCCACCTATTTCTCCCTTTCTCTCCCCATCTTTAGTTAGCAATGGGGTTTAGCAGATCAGGGACCCCTAAAATCTTTCCCTACAAATTTTCCTTTTCCTGATTTCCTCAGATGCACCAAATACACTCCACACACAACCACCATGAAGGTTAGGTACACTGGATCCAAGTACTAGGATTCAAGTAGACATATATTTACCATTTTTCCATGTGCATTATGTATATCTGTGTGTTTCTGCAATAAAAATATAATCCTATTGAAAGTTATCTTTCTTCCAGTCTCCTCCTTAAGCTAAAAGGGAATTTCTCTGCATTACGCTGTTTTGTTATCCAGCCTATGGTCTTGAAGTTTCCAATAAGGGCAGTGTACTAATTCCCCTAAACAAAACAGCCCTCTTTTGGTAACACAGTCACAGAGGCCTTCCTGAAAAAAAGGGAACATTTGTTCCTTTACCTCAGAGCTGCAATGCAGCTGTATCGGTCCTAGAAAGTTGGATAAGATTGGGCCCTAAGTGATATTAGGAATCCCCTGTCCTTGCTGAGATGCCAGACAAGTTTTTTTCCAATCTCTAATTGTCTTTTTGTGTTTTGTTCTATCATATTTTCCATGCCTGCTTACCCTCAATTATCAATGGTTTTGTTTTTTTTTTTTGCTTCCTTAAAAAGACTGTTCTTCAGATTGCCATAATTAATTATGACATTTTGCAATGAATTCATTTGCAGGCTTAAGCAGCTCTCATTGAAAAATGTTGTGACAATGAAAAAGAAAGCCATAATTTTTTATATGGCAACATTTATTACCTTATTTTACAGCAGTGAATCTGACAGCGCATGTTTTGTTTTTGTTTTTCTTTATATTTGCAGCTTCTTCCATTTTAAAAGAATGCCAGGGAGGAGGGGGATGGTAACTTTTATTTAATAGCTTCTTTTGTTTTGACTTGGATGTTCATTTGAATTACCCTACATCTAGAAAACAGGTTACAAAAGGTGTAATATAAAGAGTGTTCATACTGAGATTCTGGGAGCAAACACCTGCACTGGTCCCCCTGGTGCCCCCACCCACTCCCTGATGGCACATTGGACACTACCATTACCACTGCTACTGGTACTGAAGATTTCAGGGTCATCCTCGCAAGGTGGGACCTTTGGTGGGCATAGGCCCGGGATAGGCACTTGACTCAAGTCACAAAAAAGCACTATTTTTGGCAACTTGAGTCGATTCAAGTTGTGGATGTCACTGACTCTGACTTGCAGCTTGGAGCCAGTAACTCAGAACAGAGTCATGACTCAAAAAGACTTGAGTCCCTATCTACATTCCTTAGTGTTTGTGTGTTCTTCACTTTTTTGACTTTGTGGGCAGTCAGCCTTCAAACCAATGACAGCAGTAGATATGGTGGGAGGTGGGTAGGTGGTTCCAGGAAGTGGGGTCTGGCAGGAAAAAGGAAGGCTTAAGAGGTTTTTCTTTTGGGGGGGCTGAAGGACTTGACTCATTTCTTAAAATGACTCATGACTTGATTTGAAATGACTTAAAATTTTCCACAAGTTGAGTCGTGATGGTGCACACTATGATTTGTGACTTAACTGGAATTGCAGGGTCACTGACTCATGACTCAGCCCACTGATTGGAACACATCATTAGCATAGGCCCTCAGCCCATGGCCAACTTGGTCAACCATTGATTCCACTTTCATATACAAAGAAACCAGAAACAGTTCTTTTGTTTGTTTGTGTTAAACAACAAAGGTTGACTTATTGCCAGACACCCATACCTGAGTGGGCATAAGGGGGATGGTCCTGAATTTCATGCCAGTATGCAATCTAGTTAAACATTCTGGTTTGTGAATGGTCAGAGCTGATACAGTGACATTTAGAGAGTAAATGGTCATGCAGAAGAACCTATGGAACTGGAAGATATTCATTCTTTTTCTTTTAAGCGTAGGTGAATCTGGCATACCAAGTTCCTGAATAAATGTGTTCTCAGGTCAACCTTTTCTTTGAAATTCCCTGTGAATTTTGTTGCTCATTCACATGATTTTCTGAGCAGACATCACTTAATGGAAAGCAGATGGTAGGCAGGAGTTAGCTTTCCAAAATGTCCCTGTGCTCAGGATAGGAGAAATGTGATAATTACTTTGTGCCTTTAACTTACCTTCCACGTTGTCACTGATCCAGTTGGAAGCACTTCTCTAATCTCTCCCAAGACATCCCCTGAGGTGCCTTCTCTCTACCCTTTCTTAGAATGTGTTTGTTTTAATTTAGCCCTTGGGTTTCCTTGCTGGGAACATTATTGCAGCACTCCTGGGGCAGCATTAGTCATCCCAAAAACATCAATGCAACTGAATCCACGGATGGTAGGAAATATTACAGCAGATTAGATATGCAGAGACATTTGGGGAAGGGGGGCAGACAAATGCAACTGAATATCAAGTTCAACAATACACCCTAGAATATAAAACATGCTAGGTCTTTGATTCTATTTGGATAGAACATATTAAAGCAAGAATGATTGTATACAAATGGTCCAGATTTTTGTGCTTTTCCTGTTGAAACCAACACATTTGACAAAAGAGAGAAGGCATCAGGGAATGCAGTCAAAATCTTCTGTTTTGATACTGAGAAAAACCTTTTCAGTGGAATGCAACAAGTCCAGTCTCATTCAGCACAAGAGGGTCACAATTCCACAGTTACAGTGCAATCCTATCCTGCCTTGGAATAGGCAGGCCAACTGGCCTGCACTGTATTCAGGGTAGGAGGCAACTGCTGTGCAACTTGGAGTAAGAGGATTTATTTCCTCTTATCCCATGCAGCGCTATAACCACCCTTGTGGGGCTACTTGGATCTGCACCAGTGAAATCACTGGTACAGATCTGAGCAACCCAGTATAACACTGGGCTGGCCAGGAGGGGGATTAAGGTATGGTCTAGGTTGCCCAGGCCAATCCCACCTCCTCTTGGGCTCACACTGCCCACTGGTCTGCCCTCCCCTTCCCCCAAAAGCCCGGATTCTGCCCTCCTGCCACTCTCTCCAACCCTTGTGCCATCTGCCCTTGGCTGGCACAAACTTACCTGTCACTGGTCCAGATTTGGCACAAGGAGGCTGCTGTGCATCTGCACCGGCTTCCCCAGTCCACAAGAAGGCGCCAGCATGTTTATGACACTCCTAGGCCAGCTCAAGAGACTTGTGCCAGCCAGCTTTCAAGTGCTCTGGATTGTGATCTAAATGTTGTAACAAAGGGCCCAATTCTATCCAACTTTCCAGCACCAACACAGCCTTGAGGAAAGGGAACAAACATTCCCTTACCTTCAGGAGGCCTCCATTGCTGCCCCTTCCTGCATGATGCAGTGCATTGCCCATTGGTACAGCTATATTGGAGCTGGAAAGTTGAATGTGATTGGGCACAAAGAAACATTCCCTTTTCCAGTCTTTCCAACAGGGTCTTCCTGAATCCTACCCAGAGAAGCCAAGGGTTGAACCTGGGACCATCAATAGGCAAATCATGAGCACTACTACTGAACTATGACCCCTCCCTACAGTAAAATCTGATAAAATCTTCCGATAAAAATCTGAATTATTTCATAAATAAACACCTTGAAGATATTTATAAATATGACTATCTTCTGGCTCTCATCCCCTTTTCTGGAATACCATTACTCAAGAGCAAATAGACTGCTTTGCTGCTAAAAATACTGCTGCTACTCAAGAGCTACACAAGAGCAAATAGATTATGAATGTTTATTCCCCTCAAAGGCTTTAAAACAAAGGTTTGAATGCAACAAACATACATTTGCAGACACCTTGATCATACAAGTACATTCATTAGGGATCTTTGATTAGCTGCAATTCCCAATAGAGTGTACAATTGGCACTTCTGATTCTCATGCAGTGGGCGGATTTTTTGTTTTCCTTTTTAAATGGCAAATACAGCTGCAATGTGCAAATATGATTCAGAGCAAGACAGTGGTGGTGTCCCAAGAGGTTGATCCCTTTCCTCCTCCCATGCTGTTCTCCAGGTTGAAATCCCCTCCTGAACCACATACTTTCCAGATAGCACCCAGCATAGCATTCCACCAGGAAAATGGCATTGGATGAAGAATTAAACACTGGGAATTTCTCCAGTGTCACAGTCCCAGTTTGAGTCATAGTAACATATGGTTGTTTTGCCAAATTCCCGGTCCAAGCTTTGCTTAGAGAATCTTAGGCTAATTAGCTCCCCTTCGTTTCCCAACAATGGCCCCAGTGCAGCACTGCTGGACTCCATCACCAGGATAGCTCGCCTGTTCAACCTGCAGAGGTCCTCCTTCCTCCCCTTTCCTACCAGTAGCTTCTCCAGCCACCACAGCAACAACATGGTCCTCAGCAGGTCTTGGGAGTAGCAGCCACACACCAGTCTCCAGCAGTCTCCAAAGTTCATTCAGCCATCTGTCCTTTAGTCAGTTAGCCCATCAGCAGTTTCTGTGGTCCATCAGCCATTAGTTCCTCAGTTAGTTAGGCTGCAATCCTACCCACACTTTCCTGAGAGTAAGCCCCATTGAACAAAATAGGACTTACTTCTGAGTAGACCTGGTTAGGCTTGTGGCTTTAGTTAGTTCCTACTACTGCCCAGCAAACTCCCTTCATCAGATGCTGCTTTTATCCCTTAAAGACCTGGTTGCCCCTAGTGGCCACAGCTGTGCAGTACATCCACTGCTAGTTAGAGCCCCGGGATTAAAGCTACGCTTCCCTTCCTGAGCAAGTGGCCACTGTTGACACCACACCCTACCTTCTCAAAAAATCTTGTGCATTTTCATTACAATGGTTGCATATAACATTTCAAACTTACACAGGAGACCGAAACATCTGACATCTCATCTAGTTGAATTCTAAGTGGCAATTGCAGGTTTGCCTCTATGTAATATCTGTAGTAATTCCCAGGCTAACCCTGTGCCACAGGTTTGCTATGTGGATAAAATTTGAGATGGTGTTGTATCCCACCCTGAGCCACTGGAACTGCTAAAAGAAAAAAAATTATGTAAATAAAACATGAATTTTAGTCAAATTGGAATCAAATTTCCCTTATGCATCTATTTTCCCATCTTTTCCTCCTTCGATATCATATCAACATTATACTTCTAGTTCCAGAATACAAATAAACTGTAACTTGTTCTTGCCACTCACCTGTAGACTCTGCTCCAAGTGTGCTTTCAAAAATTCTTCTATTTATTGTTGTATCTCAACATCTGCTTCTCCATTTGCTCGGTGAGGCAGTCTGCTTCTTTCCCATATATCACAGGTGATGAAATTATAAACTTATAGACTAGCATCTTGGAAGCCTTATATCATAATTTAGGGAGACATTATGGTTTGGTGAATGTTCTGCTTAATTCCCAGGTTGCCTGAACCTCTGCTCTTCAATCTGTTTGTTAGGCTCTTTTTTGTGCATCTAGTAAAAGTGGTGCATCAGTTAAAGAAAAAGTTAAGAGTCAGGATTCAGCCATGGTGAATTTTTAAGAGTCATGACTGTGGATGTGACCATGTAAAGCCTGTGAGACACCAATGTGTATCAAGGACACTCATAGAAATGAGTGTCCAGGAGGAGATAAATGGCTTACTAGAGCTTTAGAAACATTAAGCTAGTAGAGCGAGATACCATATGGAATATAATGGAAAGGGACAAGGGCATGCTGACATTAAAGCATCTGGCAGTAGTAAGTTACTCTCTTACCTAAACATGGTCACCTTGAGAAACAGCTGCATAAAAACCTACTGTACAGGGGACAATAGCAAGCAGAATATTCTCTTCCAATGGATTTGAGCAAATGGCCTTAAGGCCCAATCCTAGGCATGTCTACTCAGACGTAATTTCCATTGTGTTTAATGGATTGCAACCTCACTTGTGTCTCTGCTGTAGGGGATATGCAAGATTTGGGGTGGGACAGTTTGCCACTTCATTGATTAAGCCATTTCTGCCCAATGTTGCATATACGCATCAGAGATAAAATATGTACACTTGTGGGCTGGGCAGAACTGGGTTAAGCACCCATATGCTTCATCATTTATTAAAGTCATGTTTATTTTGTCACAAATTTGCTCTAGTTTTGCTCACTCGTTCATATTAATAATGAAGATGGTGTTGGGTTTTGTTGTGCCTGTACAGAACAGCAGGCTTATTTCTTGCCTCTAAACTGTTTTTAAAGTGTAAAGAATGTCAGTGTTCCTCTTAACGACTGTGTTCTAGTGGCCATCATGATTTATTGTTCACAATGTTCTAGATGTTGCACTGTTCTGGGGCACTTTTGGAATACTATGGTGACCACCACAAAAACATGGCAGCTACCGCTTCAGGTCACTATTTTTTTTCCCTCCATAACCCCACCCCTCACTTTTCTGTGTGCTTGGAAGCAGGTTCAGTGTTCATGGCTATTACATTTTAACTTATGTAAACACAGATGTAACTTGTATTAGTACTTGTTTTTTTTAAAAAATAATCTCCAAAGTACATAAGAACATAAGAAGAGTCCTGCTGGATCAGGCCCAGGGCCCATCTAGTCCAGCTTCCTGTATCTCACAGTGGCCCACCAGATGCCTCAGGGAGCACACAAGACACTTGCATCTCACTGCCATTTCCCTGCATCTGGCATTTTATTTACCCTCGGACACCCCAAGGAAGACACCAGACTGCACTTGGGTTTAACTTGGGCCACTTTATTAAACACAAGTGACCAATTTTAACACATGAAACCTAATGAACACACCTCCCCTCCCTTGCCAGTCTGGGGTACACAAAAAACTGCCATCCACAACCAATTTTGATGACAGAAAAAAATTCCTACCCAGCCATCCTAATGAACGACTAGCTAATCTCAGACTGTAGCTCACCACGCTCATACAAACTCATCATGGCTTGTAACCTGTGATGGAGCTTTCCTCCAGAAATCTGTTCAATCCCATTTTAAAGGTATCTAGGCTGGATGCCATCATCACATCCTGTGGCAAGGAGTTACACACACTGGGTAAAGAAATATTTCCTTTTGTCTGTTCTAACTCTCCAGACAATTTTAGTGGATGTCCCCTGATTCTGGTGTTGTGTGAGAGGGAAAAGAGCATCCCTCTATCCACTCTATCGATCCCCTGCATAATTTTGTATTTCCCCCCTCAGGTGCCTCTTTTATAGACTGAAGAGCCTCAAGTGCTGCAGCCTTTCCTCATAAGGGAGGTACTCCAGCCCAGTAGTCATTTTGGTAGCTCTCTTCTGCACCTTTTCTAGTTCCACTATATCCTTTTAAAGATGTGGGGACCAGAACACAATACTCTAGGTATGGCCTTACCATCGATTTGTACAATGGAATTATAATATTAGCTGTTTTATTCTCAGTCTCCTTTGTAATTATCCCTAACACTGAAAGAAGCCCACAAAGAAAGTGTCATGTCTGTTTTCTCGTATTTGTTTAACGGGTAAACTGCCACTTAGCCTTTCCCTGCCAGTGCCACAAAAGTAGGGTCAACAGAGGTATAATTGAAATCAATGGGCTCAAATGCTTTAACCATGTGCTTTGATTTCCATGTCTGACTGTTGTTGGATTGAATCCAGATTAAGCAACGAAATCTGGATTACAGAGGCAAAGTATGGCTTGTTTTGGAATTAGTAACGTGGTCTTTAGCTCCCTAGTCTAAGGAGGTGGAAACTAAAATGAGGAGAGGCAAAACTGTATAGAATACTTAAATTCTATTTTAAGAATTTTTTTAAAAAATTTAAAAATGTATATTCCACTTGTTGATTAAATGATCTCCAATATGGTTTAAACACACTAGAACAATAGTGAAAACTGCCCAGATGCTTGTTTGTCTGGTTGGTGTCTCAGGCCAGAGCATACTTCCTGTCATGGCTGCTAGGACAATAGTCCATTTTCCATTATCATTGTGCATGGTACTTTGCAGAGTAATTTAAGCAAAATATAAAAAAATTTTAAAAAGAATTTCAAAAAGCTTCCAATCTAAATGTCAAAAATGGGGGGAGGCAACAAAGCAAGATGGAAAGAGAAAGGGAGAAGCATATGTCAAACAGGATGAAAGTGGTCAATAAACGCTGTTATATGTATAGACTTTATTTGAGTTGAGTTGAGTTGAGGCTGAGGTACAAGGGGTTAAAAAACAGGGTTGATGGACGTGTTATCCATTATGAAAAGAGTAGCATTTGCTGTGTATAGGTCTCTGTAAAGGAACACACTCAACGTGACTGCACCAACACACACAACATACACTCACACTAGCCATAGTCTTGTATTTGGAATCAAAGTACATTGTTTTTGGGTGTTTTTGTTTAAAAAAAAAAAGGCTACATTGTTATTACTGCACTTAGTTGAAATGATATATTGGGCACACCTCAAGCTTTCAACAGGTGTCTGATCCCTCAGATTTCCTTTAAAACTCAGAACAATTTTAGCAGAAAGGCAAAAGCTCTAGTTTGGAGTGGAGGATTCGTTTCAGACATTTAAGTTACTGGAGATCTTTTAAGAATTTAATTATGCAGCTCAGAAAATGAGGCTCAAAATGGCTTGAGCACTGGGGTGGTACATTGTCAGTATTAATTGAAATCTGAATACATTTTCAACCTGCTCCCAATTAAAACACTGTAAACAAACAATCTGTTTTGATTTTACTTTATTAGAGATGAAAGTTATGCTTGGGTTCATGCTTGAAATAAAAATCCCCAAAGAATCTTTGCCCCAGTTCTGCCCATTCCCCCACCTTGCTGTCCCATTCTCTTGAGCTTTAGTAGTTTGGGGAAATTATTCAAATAAGAATAATCAATCAAAAATGCACGTTGTTGTTATTATACATTTCAGTTCTTCACATAGGAACATATAAGTTCTTCACTTATACGGCCCCAGTAATCCTGTCAGATTGGGCTATATTATTATCTTCATTTTGTAGATAGGCCACTGAGGCTGAGGGATAGTTGAGTGATGGGCAGCCCAATCCTAACTAAGGGCCAATCCAGAGCCCAGGGCCAGTTCCGGAGCTGGGTCTGCATTCCACCGCCTGGCAGTTGCCCAGACTGCCTGGGAGCAGAGAGGTGAATAGGGGTGTGGGGGGAGGTGGGGAGGAGACGTTCCAGGGTGGGGGGAGGCAGCGGAGGGCAGGGAGGAGCAGGATGGGAGGAGGAGCAGGACGGGAGCAGGACAGGACCGATGGAGCTCCACTCCACCAAAATGGTCCGACAGGGACTCTCCAATTCTGTGGCAGCTCCAGAGCTGCCAAAGAATTGAGTAGCCCCATTGTGGGGCTGCTTCCCTTACCTGGGGGAAGGGGACAAAACCTGCGCCAGGTCTTTTGTCTTAGAGTACCTGGGGAGGTGGATTGATACCAGGAAGTGGGATAGGATATTGCCTCCTTCCCACGATCAACACACCCAACCCTGTCCTGGTCACCACCCTGTTCTTCCCCAACCCCAACCTATTCTACCCACCCACCCCACCCTCTGCCCACCCCTGTGCCAACTCACTAGCAACAGGGCATCTATGTGGGCTGCTACTGTGCAGCCACTGCTGCTGCTCACTGTTTCTGGGGGTGGCCCAGTTGTGAACAACAGTGCATCACAGTTTTCAACACTGGAGAGGCTACTGCACCACCAGGATGCAAGTTTCAGCTGCTCACTGGCCTGATAGGATTGGGCCATGAGTTGGTCCTGAGTTAGCAGTTGAATTTGCAAAGGGAAGGAGTGCTCTTTTCCAAACATCCCTAAACAGAATCAGCAAACCCTCTTTGCATAGGCAGAACTTTGGATGCCTGACATGGACTGCCAAATGCTGCCTGCCACCTCCTCACCCATCGCCTTTCTGCTGCCACCCTCACCTGCTCCACCATGCTCCTATCCATACCCAATAGCAGTTCTCAAAATTCATCACTCTGCTCTTGTCTTCAGTGTGTTGCATTTGAGGATGGAACAGGAGTAGTATGGAAGAAAGACAATGTGAGTGGTGAGCTGGAGGATATCTCAGGAGACGCTCTAGCTCATCACTCATCTCTCCTCCATATTACTCTTATTACATATTAAAACAACATATTACATATTACAAGTGTGCTCTGAGTCACATGAAATATGCACACACATGGTGAACCAAACACATGTGCCTGGACCTTTTTCAATGGCATAAATTGGATTTATGACACACCAGAAGGAAGCATGGTATTTAACAACAATGAGAGAGACAGAGATAAAAGTGCAATATAGTAAGATGTATTGGATGAATAAATGTACAATAAAGGAAGGAAGGGGAAATTGAGAGAAAAATGCAGTAATGAGAGAGAGAGAGAGAGAGAGAGAGAGAGAGAGAGAGAGTCCTAGGCAAACATGTTCACACATAGGAAAAAAAAGGAGGAGAAAAAGACACTAACAGTCCAATCCTAACTAGGGTTATGCAGCCCTTTACAACAGTGGAATACTGTTCCATGGTCATAAAGGGGCTTTTGGTGATGTACACAGCCTGCTGGCAGAGGCCATTTTGTGAGTGCCAACAAAAACAGTGGCAACTCTGGAGATTTGCTCCAACTGCTGGCTATCTCCAGCAGGGCAAGTAATCCAGCAGTGGGGACAGAGAGTGGGTGAAATGGGGTAGGGAGAAGAGGAAGCATCAAGAGGAAAGGGGTGGAATTGAGGGCAGAATGGGGCAGATTCCACCAGTATCCTCATCTTGTTTCCTCCCTCCCCCCATTCCCTCTCATCTTGGACATGCACCAGCAGCTGGCGCAGATCCAAGGTGACCCACTGGGGTGATAGTGGTTTACTCCTTGGTAAGAGAATGAATTGTCCCTTACTTTGTGAATACCTACCTGACTGCCCCCCCCCACCCCCAAATGCAGCATTTCCCCTGTTGGCACAGCTGTTGGCATATAGCAGGTTTTTTCCAGTTAGGATTGTTGGCATATAGCAGGTTTTTTCCAGTTAGGATTGGGCAGTAAGTGTATCACCAATCTGGATAATTAGGCAAGGTTAGGGTTAGGGTTTCTGCTGAGATTTCTGCTTGAATTTCTGCTGAGATGATTTTTCATCTTCCCACATTGGAAAACCCCAATGAAAACCTTGACCAGAGCAAGGGCTGCACTTTGAAATGTAAGTAAGGGCACAATACTATCCAATTTTCCAGAGCCAGTGCTGCTGTGCCAATGGGGTAAGCACTACTTCCTGTGATGGGAAGGCAGTCACAGAGGCCTCCTCAAGGTATGGGAATATTTGTTACTTACTTTGGGGCTGCATTGAGGCTGCACAAGTGCTGGAAAGTTGAATGAGATTGGGCCCTAAGTAAAGATGTCTGTCTGTATGTATGTATGTATGTATGTAACTCAAGAGGATACATACCATGATGGCTAATCTAACCAGAGCAGAAGGTATGGGTAGAAATGAAAATCTGATACATCAAAGAGGATAGTTTAATAACCCAGTAATTTAACAAGTAAAATAAAAGTTCATATAACAGAGCTAAATTATGTGGTACCTTACATATAAAGCAGTGTTTCTCAAACTGTGGGTCGGGACCCTCTAGGTGGGTTGCAAGCCAATTTCAGGCGGGTCCCCATTCATTTCAATATTTTATTTTGAATATATTAGATTTGATACTACCCTGGTATGTGACTGCATTTGGGGAAATGTTACAGACCTGTACTTTTAACAAGCTACTCTGTATATGCTTTTAACAATGTTTGTAAATGGGACTTACTCCTGGGTAAGTGTGGGTAGGATTGCAGCCTAGGATTGTTAAAAATGTTCCTGCTTGATGATGTCACTTCTGGTCATGACATCACTTCTGGTGGGTCCTGACAGATTCTTGTTCTAAAAAGTGGGTCCCGGTGCTAAATGTGTGAGAACTCTCTCTCTCTCTCTCTCTCTCAATACAAATAATTCAAGTAAAGCTAATTTCCCTAAGCAGAATTTCATAAAGAAACCTGTAAAATAGCACTGACCATGAAAGTTTAATTTGGATTCAGCCCATAGGTAAATGTCTGACTCCACAAAAGCCAAAGTCACTAATTATAATTAGAATTTTACAACAGATGTTACCTTAATGTGAATGTGGCAGGGCTGCATACTGAGAGCATACTTGTTGGCAGGGTGAGGCCAACAGTACTGTCAGCCATCCACTAAAAGTTTTATAGCTACTTTGGTCAAGATGACCCAACAAAGACGAGAATGTTCAAATCAATGATGTGACACACTTCAAGGGCCTCTAAGGAAAAACTGAACCACTTCAGAGCACTTCACAAGATGGATGGATATATAGAATCCGATGGAGCTAAACTTAAGATGAAAGGAAGGAAGGAAGAAATTAACCATTCCCTACCATTTTTAAAGAACTATTTGTTTTTTTTACTGTTCCAGCTCCTGTATTTGCTTCTTACTCCAGCTAGACCCCAACTGAAGTTGTATATATGTATTTTTAGTTAGGTATAAATTTAGGTATAAATTAGGCATAAACAAGCTACAGTTTAGGACCTCACAATCCACAGAGGCCTTACAAAAATTTCAGAATGGGGGGGCTTTTAAAATTTTATGTGTGCTGAATATATATAGTTATAGATAGATTACATTGACAGATAATGAAGACCAGCGGTTTTCAAACTCTCACGGAGAGTTTGCACCGCTGTAAGTTCTTGCAGGGGCGGGGGGGAGGCAGTGACGCAATTGCTCCACTTCCACTTTCTGCAGGCTAGGGAGCCCTGCAGACGCTTGCTCCCCACACCCCAGGACGGCTGCTGCAGGGACTGGTGAGTGCATCCCAGTCCCTGCAGCTCCATTAGCAACGCAATCCTGGGGATTGCATTACTGCCTCCTCCCTGCCCCCACCCCTTAAGGGAGCAGAGGTCAGGGCCTTCAGGCTGGGGCGTCGTGATGCCCCAGTTTGAAAATCACTGATGTAGACCTTTCTAAATGGCTTGCACTACAAATTTTGGTGTAATCATGCTACGGGGGGACATGGGGGACGGGGACAGATTAAATAAAACTCTATTCAGGGGAGAGTTTGTGGCAGGGAAAGGGGGATGGGACCTTGGTGTGTGCCTCTGTCATGCATGCCAAGATCCTTGCTTCTTTTTCCTGGCCTGTCGTGCCCTCTAAGGGCCCAATCCTATCCAATTTTTCAGCATCAGTACAGCTGCAATGCAGACCCGAGGCAAGTGAACAAATGTTCCCTTACCTTGTAGAGGCCTCCATAACTACCCTCGCACCACAGGTTTCAGTGCACATAAGAACATAAGAACATAAGATTGGCATGGCTATACCAGGGCTGGAAAGTTGGATAGGATTGGGCCCTAAACCTCCTTAGATTTACGCCAGCACCACCACTCTCACTACCATGATCATCACACTTTCCAGTCATCTCTAAGAAATAAAATGATATTCTGCTATGAAAAGAGAAGGGATGAAAATTACTGACACTCTTCTCTTAGCGAGATAGGAAATAGATCACATGCCCACTTCTGGTTTACGGAAGGCAACTTCCGCTTTGCCTCCAAAAACTGAAAGTAGCTTTCATAGGCTTCTGTAGGCCATTCTGAGGTCTGCAGAGGCCTGTAGAATGGGTTGCTTGCCCAGTGCAACCCAGAAGAGGCCTCTGGGACCTGTCCCAACACCACCAGGATCATCAAATTGGACCAGGTGGGTTGTAGGGTGGGAAATACTGGGAACCACTGCTCTAGATCTTGGAAAATGTGTCATTACTTCTTCAAGTCCTAATACAATTATAGTTTTTAGATAGTAGCTGTTCTAAGTGCTGCTTGTATCTGGATGCAATATTCATTGTGATGCTGTTTCCAGGCCAGTAATAGTGCTCTCTTTGACTCTTGGTGTGAGGTGTACTGGATACTTCGCATTAAAATAGTTTTGATATGAGAATAAAGTAACAGCTGTCAAAGGTATGGTTGTCTTCCTAAGCAGGGGCAAGTAGTGCCATTTTCCTACATGTTTCCTAAATGAGAGAGATGTTTGTGCTGCCTTTTGGATAATAAGTGGCAGATTCACCAGACACAGGCTATTGGTCTCCCTTTTGTTTCAATTTGCATGTGATACCGTTCTCATTTGCACACGTGGATATGGCAGTGGACCTACTTGCAGACACATGCAACAGGATTCTATAAGATGAAAGAGTGTAGAGCAGTGCTTTTCAAACTGTGGGTTGGGACACACCAGTGGGTCACAACCTGATTTTTGGTGGGTTGCAAAACTGACAAGCTAAAGGCTTACAAGGAAAATGTATTGAAACCTATGGAAACCAAAAGGGGCAGCATGTGCACGTTTATGAGTAGGCAACCATTCCTCGATCCTCTGTGAAGGAGAACACAACACCACCAGAATGGTCCCGAGCTGATTAACACAGGCCCCAACAAACTCTCAGGAAGTCCCCCTCTCCAAGCTGACAAGGAAAATATACTGAGCCCTATGGAAAGCAAAACCGAGCCACACACGCATGTTTACACGCAAGTAGGTGACCATGCCTCAGTGCTTAATGAAGGCCAGGGGGAGGGGAACAAAAGGCCACCAGAATTGACCCTATCTGATGACCAAGGTGCTGGACAAACACTCCAGAAGGCAGCCCCCCCCCCCCCGCAACCATTGTAAAAAGGATAAAAACAAAGGCTTAAGCAGCTGGTAAACTTTTTTTTCGTTTAGTCTCATAAAGCTAGGTGTGTCATGGTAGAGTGGGTCCCAATGCTAAAAAGTTTGGGAACCACTGGGGTAAAGAATACAAATAACAAAGGAGAATTTAGAAAAAATGGGATCTAGAAACCTTTGGCACTTTTCTACTACTCTGAAATTTGAGATGCATTATGGGGGTGAATTTTTATTTTTTATTTTATTTTATTTGCAATCCTCATTAATTACTGTGATCAGAGAACATTATTGTGAACTCTGCAAAAGAAGGTAGGCCATATCAGCCATCAGCAGCAGCAGCTTGCAAATTGTTTGCTGGGGGAATTGCCTGGAGGAAATGATGCCTAATTAAGTCTTTCTTATTGAAAGGATTGTGAAAAGTTTTGCTACCTCAGCAAGGTAGCATGCTATCTTCGGCACTATCATCAAAACCCTGCTCATTAGCATCCAAACTGCTTTAGATTTCAAAGGAAAAAAAAAATCTTGGGATGAGTCTGAAACAAAGCTAACCCTGGGGAGCGTTTCTATCTGAAGAACTCCAGAGATGAGGGCCTAATTTTCACAGAGGTGGTAAACCTAGTGACTACTACTACAGACTGCAGGTATGCAGTAAGTATGCACATTTTGTATAGAGCATCACATCACTCAGTGCTCCTCTATAAAACAAAATGTCAGGCACATAGAAAAAGTCAGGAAGAAAGTGAGACACTGTACTGGAAGACTGTGGGGAGTTATTGGTCTGCACAAGTTTTTTTCCAAAGGTCAGTCTGTCACAACTGGGTTTTCATCTTCCTAAAATTGCTTAGTCAGGTTTACACTGCAATCATATCCACGCTTGCCACACTCTATACAAAGTGTGCATACCTACTGCATACCTGTAGTGGAAGGAGTACAGGTTGGCACTTCACCAAATAAGGGGGAGGGAGAATTTGGAATGCTTCCTCAGGTGTCAGAGGGTTCGGACTGTCCCTTCCATTGGCATACATGGGATGGATTTGGGGGGTAAATGTCCCATGGTGCCAACAGGTTGGGGCATCACTGCAACCCCCTCCAATGCCTCCTGTTATTTTTTTTCCTTTTGTTTCTTTAGGCCCTTTTACTGGGCCTTCGAGGGCCTTCTGAGGGCTGGGGAGGCAGCCTACATGCAGGGGAAGGCACCAGGATGCAGGTCTCTTGTAGTCTTGTGTGTTCCCTGGGGCATTTAGTAGGCCACTGTGAGATGCAGGAAGCTGGACTAGATGGGCCTATGGCCTGATCCAGTGGGGCTGTTTTCCTGGCCCCCAGAAAGCCTTCCAGAGACTTTAGATTAGAAGGCCTACTGGGGGGTGGGGGTGGTGGAGGCCGTGCATGGGTTCTCTGGTCTTCAGGCCTAAAAACGGTTCTCCAAAAACTGGAAGTGACTTTTTAGGCTGGGGAATGCCATTTTGGGGTTCTGGCCCCAAGCAGCACAGATGCCAGGATTGCAATTGGTCCCTTCTTCCACATAAGGGGCCAAATGGGGGAAGAGTCTTATTCAATCCAAC
This sequence comes from Tiliqua scincoides, assembly GCF_035046505.1. Lineage (NCBI taxonomy): Eukaryota > Metazoa > Chordata > Lepidosauria > Squamata > Scincidae > Tiliqua > Tiliqua scincoides. Next base: position 254,271,702 of record NC_089821.1, read on the forward strand.
TCCCTACGAGGAGGAAATGCATAAGAAACATGACATAGCTCATGTGGGACCACTAAAAATTAAGTCATTCATGTTTGGCACAATCCAACCACAGTTAAGCTTCCTATTGCTTCCATGGGAGAAATTAAGCATAAGCCTAACTATCTCCCTCTGAAATCACTGGAGCTAAAAATGCTTATATTTGGATAGTTCATAGCCTAGTATGTAAAATAAAATGGTTGGGTTTTTTTATTTTTTATTTTTAAAGAGGGTTTTCAAAGCAACAGTATCTCTTCCCTTCAGTGGAATTTCTTGGCATGGAGTACCTCTGGAAAGTGATTAGAATAATTTAATAAAGTCCAAGGGAAAACAAATGCTTCTGGAACTAAATATACAGCGGGATAAAATTGCTACAAAAAAAGAAAGAAAGAAAGAAAAGGAAATTCTCAAGGGCAAACTGTAAAAACGTAGCCTTGTTAATAAACATGTGCAACTTATTCCTATGATGACAGCAGACTAAAGCCAAGAGAAATAACAAGGTCATTTCTATTAGGTTCTTAAGACACATTTAAGAATTATTCATTTGCATGGCAATTCGTATTCAGAACTCGAAGCTAATGAGCAGCATATATATCCTCAGGACAGCTGGCTTCCATAGGTCCTTTTATGAATTAACTACAAAACATGTGTTGGGGAGGCAGCGGGGACAAGGGATTCTGTCAAAGGATCCAACAAGCAGAGGAAAAGTTGGGTGGCAGATTCACCACAAAATCGGAAGTATGATCAGCAATAGCGTGATTGCCATGCAACACAAAAAACATTAGGGGCTCAATCCTAACCCACATTCCAGCACTGACGTAAGGGCAGTGCAGCTCCAAGGTAGGGGAACAAGCATTCCCTTAGTTTGAGGAGGCCTCTGTGAGTGCCACCCACAACTGCAGGATGCAGCACACGTCCCATTAGCACTACTATGCCAATGCTGGAAAGTTGGTTAGAATTTGGGCCTAGATCAGCTGCAGGTAAGAACTAAGGTCTAGCAAGTGACTACATCAGCAAATGATATAAAATTATTAATTATCAGAATAATTAATGATCTTTCTATAATGCTCTATCACAGTCATTTCAGCACGCTGATAGTCTAAAAACTGTCACCTCATGGGTGACATTTTATCTCAAGCATTTTGTAAATAGGCCCTTCATATCCCCTCACAGTGTTCTTCCACAGCAGCCACCATTTTCAGTTAATGCAAAACTACCCGGAAGTCAACACTCATTCATCTCACTCACCCTGCCCCATATTTCTGTTCCAAAATGGCAGCAGTGGGCAGACACAAAGTAGAAGCAAAAGCACCAAGCAGGTAGCTGCTGTCAGGCTCTGCACAGAGCATCAAAAAACTTCCCTCAATACAGTTTGTCAGCAAAGTGAGCTGCAGCAGAGACAGAGAAAGCTGTCCTCATTCTACTGCTTTCCAAACTCTGTAGAAAAACAAAATTAGAAATGGCCACATTTGCAATCAAGCCAAGCAGGCTGACGGCATAAAACCGGGACTGAGGTACATTTAGAACCAGTGTACAGAGGCATGCTCACAATTTGATAGCCCATCATTTGGTGACTCAGCCTAATGTGTACACACTGCCTGTTGAAACGCAATATATTTAGGGTGGTTATTAACTTGAAGAATGACGTGGAGATTCAGCTGTTGCTTCATAGAAAGCCCTGGAGGATTTTTCTGGAGGAAAAATCCATTACGGGGTACAAGCCATGATGTGTATGCGCAACCTCCTGATTTTAGAAATGGGCTATGTCAGAACGCCAATGCAAGGGAGGGCACCAGGATGCAGGTCTCTTGTTATCTAGTGTGCTCCCTGGGGCATTTGGTGGGCCGCTGTGAGATACAGGAAGCTGGACTAGATGAGCCTATGGCCTGATCCAGTGGGGCTGTTCTTATGTTCTTATGAAGCCCCTCAGTCATGCCTGTCCCACAGGAACATAGAAAGCTGTCATCTACTGAATCAGACCATGTGACCATGTATATTTCCTCAGTTACTAAAAAGGAATTGCAAATGAGGAATGGCTGCTATCCTGATGACATTATTAAAAGTGTGACTTGCTTACTGGTAAGTTTTTTTCTTCTTTTAAAAAACACCCCATGAACACCCCATGAAATGTCTTCCTGGGTTAGAAATGTTTGGTGGCAGACACTGCTTTGAAAACTTAGTTCGGTTTCTGTCACTTTTCTGTACAGCTTCAATTGTATCCTCTAATTCAGTGGTTCCAAACCTGTGGTCCGTAGGACCATAGGAGCCAGTCTACGAGCTGACTGGGCTTGGTAGTTGGCAGGTGATTAGAGCGCCATGCACTCATCACATCGCTGGTGCTCATGTAGGTCCTCCCTCCCTCCCTTGTCTCTGTTTGGACCAAAATCAAGGGCAATCCGGCAGCACTGGCGTCAGCCCAATGACATCATCATGCCATCACCATGGTGGCTGTGCACTCAGTGGTCCGCAACAGACCCAAGTGCAGGTGCAGTTGTCCAAATCACCGGAAAGTAGAGAACTACTTCTCTTAATTCATTCAGTTGTCTGAATTTCCAGTTACAATCAATATTTGTCACCAGGAGATAAGTTTGCAAACTGCCTCTGTCTAGATCTGAATTATTATCTAAATTATCTGGCCTTCCTGCTGGCCATTTCCCCCCACCCCCTCTTTCTTTGGTTCTTGACAAAGATCTGTTTCAAACTCTTTCAGGACTGAGTGGGACAACATTAACATCTCAAAAATTTTTTTTTAACTCTACCCATATTCATTTTATTTTAAAAAGGACCTTGGAAATCAGAACTAGAATCATCTTCTTCTTCTTGGTCTCTGTGAAGTCACAAATAGTGGCATTCTGCAGATGAGCAAAGCCAATCTCAGACTTTTCCAGAGCTTTTTCTAGAGTTCTGTTTCTGCACCCAAGTGGGTTGGATTAGAAGGCCTTAAAGGCCTCTTCCAATTCTGTGATTCTTTGCAGTCTCTGTGCAATCTCACATAGTGGAGACTAGCCATCTTCCTCATTATCTGGGGCGGGGTGCATGTCATTCAAGAAAAGATGTTCTGTAGAACATGCCCAAACAATGGATCAGCTCTTGACTGTGTGTCCACTGCACTGTGTTTGATGAAGGTCAACAGTATAGACCACATTGCTTTCCTGCAGAGCTTATAGAGTAGAACGTCTCTCAGGACTGAAGTGGAGGATAAAACCGGACTGGTGGAATGTATCCTCAGAGGCTCTGATGGCTCTTTTTTGGCTAACTGGTAGGCAAGGGAGAGACTCTTGCCCTGCAATCCTTATGTTCACTTTCCTGAGAGTAACCCACTGAAGACAATGGGACTTTCTTTTCTTCTGAGTAGACAAGCATAGGATTGTGCTCTTAGTCTTCATTGCACAGTGAGCTAGATAGTGGTAGAGAGGTTTCCCTCTTGTGATCCTGGTAACAGATAATAGCCTGTTGCCTGCCCAAAACAGTGCAGTCCTGTTAAAATAGAAGGAAAAGTCTTGCTTAAAGTCTGGGTCTGCACATGTGCAAAATGTATATCTACATAAGCACATATACACGTCCACTATGACTACTAAAAGAAGACCACTCAAAGAATCACAGATAGCACCATGGTATCCACAAGGGATCTGTTTTGGACCCCCCCCCCCACAAATACTAAAAACAGTGGATAACCAAATCTGTGGTTTTGGCGCCTTTAAACCCTCTGAAGGCAGCCAAAGCTGTGCTCCAGTCATCTCCAGAGGGCTTTCTGAAACCCACAGAGGCTGTGTGCGTCTGCCTGCAGCTTCTGCAGACTTCTGAATGGCCCTTACGTGTCAAAAAACACAGCTTCCCTTGAGAAACCAGAAATGACATTTTAATACCTTCTAATGTATTCTGAGACATTCTTTTAAGCCTTTTCAGAATGTCTTAAAACGCATTAAAACGAAGGGAAACCCTAAGTTGCATTTTTTGGCCCATAAGGGCCATTCTGAAGCCAAGCCTTAGATTTGCAGATCTAAGAGCTGTAGATTATCAGGTTCAATCTGTATAGAGGTAAGCAACCTGTCCCTTCAAAGAGAAATAATTGACTTTATCCACATTTTTGTTTTTAGAAAAGATTACAATTATGGATAAGGTCACCTCTGAGTTAAGCAATGCAAAATTCTACTGTGACATTTAAGAAAAGACAGTTCTGTGCTAAATATAAACATATTGAAAAGAGCAAGCAACAGAGACAGTACATTGTTCTCCTTAATTTTTACTTCACTTTTTTCTGTCCAATAACGTGGAATTCGCCTGAAAAGCCCACAGGACTTTCTGATTCTTCTGCTCCATAATGCCATGGGGCACTGGGGTTTGGCTGGAATGTTGAGACATTATCTTGTTGTCATAAGCCAAGTTCGGTCTTTGGTGCTATTTCTTCACACAGTTCATAGTTAATCTATGGAATTCATTGCCACTTGCTTGGATGACTCTTAAAGGGAACTGGACAAAACCATGGAGGATATTCAGTGGTTACTATGGAGGCAGTCAGTGGTTACTAGTCTAAATTACTAGTCACTAGTAATTACAGTGGTTACTAGTCATGATGGCTATGTGCTATTCCCAGGTTCAGCAGCAATATACTTCTGAATATCAGTTGCAGGGGAGCAATGGCAGAAGAGAAGTCTACCATTTCTTTCTTCCACCGCTGATGTGCAACTGCTTGACTTATGTCATATCTACATTTTAGGGCGCAATCCAAACCTGCGCTGGAGCAGGCAAGCAAGGAGGCTTGCGCTGCATCCAATGCAGGTTCGTTGGGTGTAGCGGCTCAGCCACGGGCAAGGGGAAGCTCTTCCCCTTACCCCTGGGTAAGGGCTGCATGCCCCTATGGGTCTCCTTGGACCTGCACCACCTCTGGTGGCACAAGTCCAAGGAGAGCGGAGTGGCTGGAAGCTGCTCCATTCTTTCCGGGGATGGGGGTTGGGATCTGGCATAACCCAGGGCTGCCCATTATCCACCCTCCCCCCATTCAGAAATGTTCCTCCCGCCCCCTCCCCACACCCCCCACACCTACCTTTGCCACATGCGTCGGCGTGAGAGCGCCAACACAAGCAGTGGTGCAGGAGCCGCTGCGGAGGCTTCTGCTTGCCTCTGCGCATCAGCACATCTGAATGCGCCGATGCAGCTCCCACCCACAGAGGCACAAACATGCTTAACAGCACGTTTGTGACCCTCCTGGGCCTCCTATGCCATCATAACTGCCGGTTAGGATTGCACCCTTAGTGTCATTCATAAATAAACATTAAAAGTTGCCTATAAAGAGGAGGAGGAGCCAACAGTGGATGAACAGACATGATTCTAGGGGCTGCTGAGAGACAGTCTGTTCCCCCCCCCCCTAAAAAAAACTGCAGGTCTGAAACGGATCTGAAGATCTTTATCAGGAGAGATGAGATCTTTCCACAGTGCAGGTATCTGAGATTTTGAAAAAGCCTGACCTGGGGGGGGGGGTGTCTTTCTTCTCGGAAACCTAATTGTCAGGGACAGTACTGGGAGAGGTGCAGTGTCTGCAGTCAAGCTGTTGGCTCTGTACTAAGATACCATAGGGAAGAAAAAGCATGAAGCGTAAAGTTTAAGTTGGAAATTTAAGATAAGTATGTGTTAATATTGTCCCCGGCTTTGATTGACTGATTTGGCTAAAAGCCCTGGATACACTGAAGGCATTAATGAGAAACTTTTTAAGGATGTTGAAAGTGTAGTGGAATAAATCGGTCGTGGATTAGAACTATAAATATAATTTGGTGTGTGGACTAAAATCCAGAGTTGCTTGTGGACATAATTTTCATTGGACTTGAAAGAGTTTTGTCTTCTTGAGACTGTTTCTTTCATTTTGTGTTTCTCCATTAACCACACTGTTATCTGTAAGAAAAATTTGAAGAATGCCTGACTGAAAAAGCATGTGGTGGAAGTAAGGAGAATAATACGCTGTGGACATCTTGTGGATTAGAGAGAAATTGCAAGATGGAGCCTGTTCCAGATATTTGGACTGAAATGATCCTTAAAAATTTGGAAAAATTGCTCACAATGAGAAGACAGCAGTTGAGTTGGTCCTTGCAGATTCAGGCCAGTTTAAAGACTCTCTCTCAACAGATAGATGTGTGCAAGGAGCAATTGGAAGATGTGAAGAAACAAGTAGAAGATACACAGAAGGAGAAAGCGGAAAAGATGATGGTGAGGGATGAAATAATCATCAGAAGAGTGGATACAGAAATTAGAAGAATGGAAAATCAACAGGATCTAGAGGGGACGCTGATGGAGATTGAAATAGAGAAGATGGGCAGAGTAACATGGGTGCACAAAATACAAAATTTGTTGGAACAAGAAGAAGAAAACATATCCCAGTTAATTGGAAAAATGAACATACCGTATACAAGAAAGTGTGGGCTTATTGGATTCTGTTATGGAGATAATTATTAAAGATATTACAGGAGAAAAAATGGAAAGAAAGGAAGAAAAAGAAACCTGAGGGTTAACCTGAGGTTTAAAGAAAATTGGAGGATTTTATTTAGTTAATAACTGATTTAAATTTACTTAAAAAACAAATACATAAGAAATTGATATATATGAATCAGAATGAATGAGAAAACATAGCTGGAAATGTTAGCGTGTGGATGAATTGTTTTATAGGTGGTTATGTTAAATGATAAAAAGTGAATATTTAGAAAATATATTATAGGGAATTAGGAAAAATCTATTATATTTGATATAAGAAATATATAAATGAGTAGAAGAGTTAGAAGTAGATGGAAGAATTGTTTTATATGTTGTTATATTTTGGTAATTAGATTATTTTGCTTTAATATTAATGAGTAATTGAAGTAAGTTTATGTTTGATAGAAAGTGAAAATTTAGAAAATATAGTACAGGGCATTAGGGAAAATTTAGTATATATTATATAAATAAATGGGTAAACTAATAAGAGGCAGAAGTAGATAAGTAGTAGATTAGGAGATATAGTATGATTAATGAGTAATGGTATATGGTATTTAGCACTCCTAAATGTATCTTATATGTTTGTATGTTTGTGTGTGTTAATTAAAAATAAATAAATAAAAATGAAAAAGTTGGCCTATAAAGAACAAGAGCAGTGGCGTAGCTAAGCGGGTGCAGGGGGTAGCAAATACACCGGCCTACAGCTGCTGTGGGGGAGCAACACCATGTGCAAGAGCCCATTGATTGCAAAAAGTATGAGCTGTGATCTAAGAAGTTCTCTGTTTCAGTATCATCTCACTCTGGTTCTGGACGGGAGAAGGGGGAATTTCACAATATGAAGGTGATAATAACATTGGCCTACCTTGTGGAGTAGCTACAAGGATCACTGAGTTATGGATGTGCTGTGCTTTGAACACTTGAAATGTCCTGTACCAATGCAAAGTGTCCGCATTCTGCATATGCAAATTGACTACTGTATTCTTTCTATTGACTGTTCTTTCTTTGCCTTTAGAGGAAGCAGAATCCATTCACCTTAAATCTAGTTTCTGGAATAGTAATCAATATGCTTGGAGAGCAGTGAATTCAGCTTGTTAACCTCCTCCAAAATGCTAAAGCACTCAATAAGTGGCATTGATTAAACGTGGCTCCTGATTATGAGCAATACAGTGAGTGGTTCTGCACTTTGACATCTGTGCTCTCCTCAGACAAGGGGGGAAAAGGGGGTAGGAAGCATCCCGGTTCTGCTCCTCTACCTCCATGTTCTTTCCTTACCTGGCCCTTAGGGGTTCTGCTACCCTGCTGGATCCTATTGTCAGTCCTGAACCTCCCTTCCTAGGCTAGGCTTTTTCCTGTATCCTACAAGATGAATTGTTCATACTGTTTCCTCCCGCCACAGGGTCTACTCCTTCCAGGCTTTGTAAAGCTTGCTGAGAGCCTACCATAGTACCTATTCACACCCTACCTACTCCTTTCTTTTGACCTGTTTGTCACCAGGGTGAGGGCATGAGCTCTCTCAGGTATAATGCCTGCATGTGTTATGCATTGGTAACACTTTAGAAAGCATAAACAAAGCTGCTTTTCTGATTCCAGGAGAAGGCTTGACTTTCTTGACTTTGGCAATATTTGAGAACTCTGGAAGCAAACAGGCATTCTATTTTTGTCATGCCAGCTGCTTCGTTCTTTGCTTTCTCGTGTCACTAAGAGTGTGGCTTGAATTGTGAGCAGTTCCTGCTGAGTGACAGGTGTCCTATTCAGCCAAATCAAGGCCTTTCTCCTTTGTGTGTTGTAGGAAGTTGTCAGCTTCGCTTTTGGTATATTAATATTTAGTAGCCCCTGTCACCTCAACTTTAGGCTGTTGTGGTGAGAATATGACACTCCAGGCCAAATTCCATCTTCATTTTTGTCCTTGCAGGCTGCATCACTTTTAAGGATTGCTTGCCAAGGGAACCTTTCTACCTTGACAGCTTGTGCACTCCACTACCAGTTAAGGTTGGTCCAGTAAGGAATGTCTTCTTATCTATTTTTTGATTTATTGCTCATTGACATCTATGTGACATTTGATCTTTAGTTGGCAGTTCAGGACCCAAAGATATGTCATTGGTTCACCTAAGCTGGATCATAGTAGGGGCAAAACCATCATTTGAAATCTTTTAAAAACAAATGTGTTATAGTGGAATCCTATGCATGTCTACTCAGAAATGTTCCTTTGAGTTCAATGGGACTTACCCTTAAGTAAGTGACTGGGTAAGAGGCACTTTTTCAAGTGGGTGCTCCTCTTTTATTTAGCAGGGGGAGAGTAACTGGCCCACCTCACCCCAGCACTGTCTGTTCTAGTGGCTGTCTACTGGTATTCCTTTGCATCTTTTTAGATTGTGAGCCCTTTTGGGACAGGGAGCCATTTAGTTATTTGATTTCTCTGTAAACCGCTTTGTGAACTTTTTGTTGAAAAGCGGTATATAAATACTGTTGTTGTTGTTGTTGTGTGTATAGGTTTACGGCCCAATCCTAAGCATGACTACTCAGAAATATGTAATAATAATAACAACAACAACAACTAGGTATTTATATACCGCCTTTCTGGTCATCGGATTACTCCTCTGACTTTATTCAAGGTGGTTTACATAGGCAGGCATTTCTAAATTCCTTAAGGGGATTTTTACAATCATAAACGGTTCTCTCTTTCAAGAACCACACAACATTTCAGATGGATCTTCCGGATCTGATCTCACTTCTGGCCTCCAGTTCCTCCCACGCAGGCTGACAGCAGCTCCCACATGGAGGGCAGCCAAGATGCTTCTTCACTCAGAGCAGATGGAATAACTCGGCTCAGCTTATCAGCTGCTTCAAGGTCTCGCTGTTCAGGGAGCTACCAGTGTTCTCGAACTGGCAACCTTCTGATGTTATCTTCGGGCTAACGGAGGCTCTACCCTCTAGACCAGACCTCCTGCCCCATTAGGGTCAATGGGGCTTACTCCCAGGAAAAAGTGGATAGGATTGGGCTGTTAGAGCATAAAGCAGGAGTACCTGGACAGAGATCAAGAAGACTTGTCTCCATCAAGGACTGAGTGTCTTTCAACTGTTCAGGTCTACTTCTTGCTTGGACTCTAGTAGATGCAGTTGCTTAGCAATGGTCAGTAAAACAGTTGGCCTCCATCAAGGACTGGGTTCCATCTGTTCAGACCAGTTCCCTTGTCTCCATGTTTCTTGGCAGGAGCTGCTGTCTGGAAGGCAGTGATGACACCAAGTGGTAACGGGGAAAACTAAAGTCAAAGATCAAAAACTCTGCCTGAATAATCCTGTCAGTGTGTGAAAATCAAGCTTTCTTTGCTTAAACCAGATTTCCATGTGATGATCTTTTATAAGTCGCCTTTGGAGCCTCTTGGGGCATAAAACAGGGTTTAAGTTTTCAAATAAATAAAAATAAGGGGAAAGAGAGAAAAGCAAAAGGCAGGCATATATGGGGGGGATGAATGGGGGGGATGAAAAGTGGATTGGGTTTGAAGGTCAAAAAAGCTGGAAGAATATGGGTTTATCAAAGTACATTCCATGATGGAGTGATAGGTTTGTCAAAGGTATAGAGTCTTAGAGCCCAATTGTATACATACTAAGAAATACATAGTCAATGGGGCTTTATAGTCTTTATAGTATAGTCTTTATAGTCAACGGGGCTTTCTCCCAGGTAAATATGGATAGGATTGCAGCCTCAGTTGATGTGGAACAGCACATACACATTAGTTATTTAATTTTTCTTTGAAATCCACTTTGTGAACTTTTTTGTTGAAAAGTAGTATATAAATACTGTTAATAATAATAATAATAATAATAATAATAATAATAATAATAATAATAATAATCTGCAGAGGGGACATTTCCAGGTGTCTCATAGGAAGATCTTTTGTTGCTTTGTGATTCCCTCTGGAACCTGGAAATCATAAGCTCTTACCACTTAGACAGACTTCATACAACTTTCCCAGTAGGATTGGTAATCTTTCTTTCTCCCCCCTTCATAACTGCCTCCCTTCCTCTCTCCCTCCCATTAAAGCCTCCATTTTCATGTGTACGTATTTCAAAGATTCCCGCTAAAGCAGTGTTTCTCAAACTGTGGGTCACAAGCCAATTTCAGGTGGGCCCCCATTTATTTCAATATTTTATTTTTAATACATTTGACTTGATGCTACCATAGGTTGTGACTGCATTTGGGGAAATGTGACAGACCTGTACTTTTAACAAGCTACTCTGTATATTCTTTTAACAACGACAGTAAATGGGACTTACTCCTGGGTAAGTGTGGGTAGGATTGCAGCCTAGGATTGTTAAAAAATTTCCTGCTTGATGATGTCACTTCCGGTCATGACATCACTTCTGGTGAGTCCTGACAGATTCTCATTCTAAAAAATGGGTCCTGGTGCTAAATGTGTGAGAACCACTGCACTAAAGCATCTTCTGTTGGCTGACAGGGAAGGAAACCCAGATCAACCCAGCCTGATCTGAATTTGACCTCTTGTTCAAAAAGTATTGCTTATTCCTCCAGTTTGAGTCAATTTGAGTGTGTGTGTGTGTGTGTGTGTGTGTGTGTGTGTGCTCGCGCGTGCATCCATGCATGACATGCATGCGCACATGCCTTGCTGCCACACCAGGTACAGCCTGGTAAAATGGCTATTGATGGAACAGTTTTGGAAAAGGGAGGGAGCCAGAATGACAATCAATTCCAGCCCAATTCCAAACCAATGAAGTGGGCTTCACAATCTCATCTCTCCACTTGATGCCAGCAGGTGAAACAGTGTTTTCTCTTATGTTTGCTGTGTATGCAAGACTAAAGACACAATCCTAAGCAGGTCTACTCAGAAGTAAGTCCTATAGTGTTCAATGGAACCTACTCCCAGGAAAGTGAAGTTAAGATTGCAGCCAAAGTCTCTGCACAGAGATGTTGGACCAAGCTCTCACAGGGTCATGGTGAATTGCTTTTTGCAAAAGGGAATGAGAGTGGTGGCTCAAGCCCTCTTGGCAGGGCCCATGAGAGGGGGTGCAGGGGTAAATTGTACCTGGGCCCAGGGTCAAAAAGGGGAAACAGGAGCAAAAGGGGGGGAAACATTTCTTGGGATCTTATATTTTCCAATCTCACCAAGGTCCAAGAGAGGGAGGTGCAGGGAGTACATTATACCTGGGCCTGGGGTCAATAGGGGGGCATGGGAGCCAAAGGCAGAGAGCCAGAAATTTCCTGGGATCTCAGAAAATGTTTACCTGTATTGTGTGAAAACTAGCATTCACATTTTATATAAGCCTGCTTAGTTTTATATATCATAATTTGTAAAAATTATGATCCAATGGAGAAGGGAAGGGGCCCAAAAGAAACTTTGTAGCACCTGATAAAATTTCTGGTATATCAACCCTGACTTAAAATCCCTTCCCCTCCGCATGAAGCACAGTTAGACACAGATGAGACAAAAATACAATTAGAACTTCTGCATCATATGTAGTTATTTTTCTTCCATGACTACTTTCCTTCCTGCTGCCCTTAGTGTCAATAACAGTTTTGTTCAGATCTCCAGATATACTGTGTTTTTGGTTTCCTTTTCTTCTCTTTCTCCCCCCCCCCCCACCCCATGGCATTCATTTTTTATGACTTTGCTGAGTTAGCAACAGCATCTCAATGAAGCAAGAAGAAGCATCGGACAGGGAAGTTCACTTTGGAGTCCTCCCTGAGGACGGTGAACAGTGAAAAGAAGCCTGTCTGTATGGAAAATTTAATGAGCAGCTCCTACTTTGCAACCAGCTGGGAGATATCCTTAGCAGGGCACAGTTTTACAGCGAGGGCCTCATAAAAATAGTTGACTGTAATCTGACATAATACTTCAGTCTGAAAAATCTCACTTTCCATGCTAGCTGGGATATCTAAAGTCCCATTCACTTAGTCACCCAGTCATTGTGATTCATTAGGAAGTGTGTATGAATGTCACAACCTCACATGCAAGAAGTATTGTGGGTTTTTTTTTTTAAATGAAAAAATGGTTTGGGGTCTGAAAAGGTTGAGGGTTATTGGTTAAGCTCAAGCGAATTATATGTTCATTCCTATCCAATTGTTACCCTGAAAGGGGACCCACATGTTCAATCTAAGCCATGGAGTTCTGAAATTCTCCCCAGTGGTAGTGGTGAGGTGATCAGACAGCCAGTAGAAGATAAGTAAAAATATTTTTTTACTTGCCCACTGGTAGGCTGCCTGATTGCCTATGTGTCTCTTTGTACATATGCCAGCCATTTTGCTGGCATATGTCCAAGGTGAAAAAAGGGCGGGGCGGCTTGGGTAAGAAACATGTGCTGTTCCATGCAGACCAATTTCCATGCAGAGCTCCATCTAAGCCCTGGCCTGTGAAGTCTGCCAGCAGTTGTGGCTGAAACAGCACACCTTTCTACATCCTGTGGCCTTGGTTTTACCCTTGACAAAAGGGGTTGTGCTGTACATGCTTGCTGCCTGGCTGTTCAGCTTGCGGCTACAGTTATCAGTTGTTGGCCTCAGACCCTCCGCATCTGGAGGACTTTACTACAATATGTGCTGTCAAATCTTCATGATTCCTGATTATGTGTTTTGTGGATGTGAGGAGACACAAAGCCATTCTGCCAAAACCAGGTACTGAGTGGTGCCTTAATGCGTGTCTGTTTATTCATTTTTCACATTTTTATACTGCCCTTCCTATAAGGAGCTTAGGGCAGAGCTCAGGGAGGAGTACATGGTTCTTCCCCTCCTTTTTGTCCTCAAAATAACTCTGTGCGTAGGCTGAGCTGCAAGATAGTGCCCGGCTCAAGGTCACCCAGGAAGCTTCATGGTAGACTGGGACTTGTAACCTGAATCTTCTAAGTCCAGCTCCCAAACCATTACACTATCCTGGCACCATGCTAACTGGGAATGTTGCCTTCCTGAGCTTTTGTAAACTCACCTGGGAAGGCCAGCCCCCTTTCAATCAGGAAGGAAGGAGGGGGGAGGAGCCAGCCAGGAGTATAAAGCTAGGCGGGCCATCGCGTGAGGCTCTCTGCAGACGCGTGTGGCCTCTGGGAACCAAGTGCCTCGGGAATTAAGTGCCAGGTAAGGCACAAGAGTTTAGCATCTGGGCGAGTTCAGCAGCAGGGCGAGGAGGCCAGGGCCCCATACGCTGCCCTTCCTCTTCCCTAGAGAAAAGGGCTGCTATCCAGTGTACGGTTTTTAAAAGGACCCCTAAATAAAACAACAACAACAAAAAAAAAGCTATGCAGTCAGACAGCCAGCAGCAGGGTGGGGGCTATCCAGTGTTCTGCATCGAGTGCCACATGTATGATTATATGCCTCTGGGGCATAAGTCATGGGTGTGTCCTCGATGCAAGGAGCTCCAGGCTCTCAGGGAACGCATCCGCTCCCTGGAAGCCTTGGTGGCTGACCTGGAGAAGCGCAGGCAGCCAGAGGAGGACCGTGGGGAGACTTCTGGGGACGATCAGGCTTTGTCCCAACCTCAGGCGTGCAGCTCCTCGGCTGCCCGGGTGGGAAGTCTCGGGACTGGAGGACGTCATCCTGGAGAGGAGGGAAACAATCCCCTAGGGGGGACCCTTTCTCCAGGGGATGGGCCCGTATCCGAGCGCACTCGGGATACTCCTTGGCGGGAGGGGGGTCGGGGGCTTCTTGTAGTGGGGGATTCGATTATTAGAAACATAGAGAGGGGGGTTTGCGACGGATGTGAGGACCGCATGGTGACTTGCCTGCCTGGTGCGAAGGTTGCGGACATCACTTCTCGTCTAGACAGGCTGGTAGACAGTGCTGGGGGAGAGGTAGCGGCTGTGGTGCATGTCGGCACCAACGATGTGGGCAAGTGTAGCTGGGAGGTCCTGGAGGCCAAATTTAGGCTTTTAGGCAGGAAGCTGAAAGCCAGGACCTCAAAGGTAGCGTTCTCTGAAGTGCTACCTGTTCCACGCGCAGGGCCAGCTAGGCAGGCGGAGATCAGGGGTCTCAATGCGTGGATGAGACAGTGGTGTAGGGAGGAGGGGTTTAGATTTGTTAGGCACTGGGGAACGTTTTGGGACAAGCGGGGCCTGTACAAGAGGGACGGGCTCCATTTGAACCAGAATGGAACCAGACTGCTGGCGCATAACATTAAAAAGGTGGCAGAGCAGCTTTTAAACTGATCCCTGGGGGAAGGCCGACAGGAGCCGAGGGGCATCCGGTTCGGGACTCCTCATCCCTATGGGATGAGGATGGGGAGGTTAGAGAACAACAAGACAAAGGCAGGGTAGGAGAAGAAATTGGGAAAGGTAGGGTGATGGGATGTGATAGACGGTTTGGCACAATGAGAGGATGCGGGGACAAAGGAGCGAATAAGCAGCCCATCCTGGGGCATTCCGTGTATAAATGCTTTTATGCGAATGCCCGAAGTCTACGAGCAAAGGTGGGAGAACTGGAATGTCTGGTGACAAGGGAAAATATTGACATAGTGGGCGTAACGGAAACCTGGTGGAATGCAGAGAATCAGTGGGATACCGCAATCCCGGGCTATAAACTCTACAGGAGGGACAGGCAGGGGCGTGTTGGAGGTGGGGTGGCCCTCTATGTTAAGGAAGGGATAGAATCCAGCAAAGTAGAGATTGAAGGTGGGTCCGACTCCACCGTAGAATCTCTGTGGGTTAAATTACCAGGCTTGTGCAGCGATGTAATACTGGGGGCGTGCTATCGTCCTCCAGACCAGAAATCTGATGGGGACCTTGAAATGAGGAAACAGATCAGGGAGGTGACAAGGAAGGACAGGGTTGTAATCATGGGGGACTTCAATTATCCTCATATTGACTGGGTCAATTTGTGTTCTGGTCACGATAAGGAAACCGGATTTCTTGACGTGCTAAATGACTGTGGCTTAGAGCAGCTAGTCACGGAGCCCACCAGAGGACAGGTGACTCTGGATTTAATTTTGTGCGGTACGCAGGACCTGGTTAGAGATGTAAACGTTACTGAGCCATTGGGGAACAGTGATCATGCTGCGATCCGTTTTGACGTGCACGTTGGGGGAAGAATACCAGGCAAATCTCTAACAAAAACCCTTGACTTCCGACGGGCGGACTTCCCTCAAATGAGGAGGCTGGTTAGAAGGAGGTTGAAAGGGAGGGTAAAAAGAGTCCAGTCTCTCCAGAGTGCATGGAGGCTGCTTAAAACAACAGTAATAGAGGCCCAGCAGAGGTGTATACCGCAAAGAAAGAAGGGTTCCACTAAATCCAGGAGAGTGCCCGCATGGCTAACCAGCCAAGTTAGAGAGGCTGTGAAGGGCAAGGAAGCTTCCTTCCGTAAATGGAAGTCTTGCCCTAATGAAGAGAATAAAAAGGAACATAAACTGTGGCAAAAGAAATGTAAGAAGGTGATAGGGGAGGCCAAGCGAGACTATGAGGAACGCATGGCCAGCAACATTAAGGGGAATAATAAAAGCTTCTTCAAATATGTTAGAAGCAGGAAACCCGCCAGAGAAGCGGTTGGCCCTCTGGATGGTGAGGGAGGGAAAGGAGAGATAAAAGGAGACTTAGAGATGGCAGAGAAATTAAATGAGTTCTTTGCATCTGTCTTCACGGCAGAAGACCTCGGGCAGATACCGCTGCCCGAACGGCCCCTCCTGACCGAGGAGTTAAGTCAGATAGAGGTTAAAAGAGAAGATGTTTCAGACCTCATTGATAAATTAAAGATCAATAAGTCACCGGGCCCTGATGGCATACACCCAAGGGTTATTAAGGAATTGAAGAATGAAGTTGCAGATCTCTTGACTAAGGTATGCAACTTGTCCCTCAAAACGGCCACGGTGCCAGAAGATTGGAGGATAGCAAATGTCACGCCTATTTTTAAAAAGGGAAAGAGGGGGGACCCGGGAAACTATAGGCCGGTCAGCCTAACATCCATACCGGGTAAGATGGTGGAATGCCTCATCAAAGATAGGATCTCAAAACACATAGACGAACAGGCCTTGCTGAGGGAGAGTCAGCATGGCTTCTGTAAGGGTAAGTCTTGCCTCACGAACCTTATAGAATTCTTTGAAAAGGTCAACAGGCATGTGGATGCGGGAGAACCCGTGGACATTATATATCTGGACTTTCAGAAGGCGTTTGACACGGTCCCTCACCAAAGGCTACTGAAAAAACTCCACAGTCAGGGAATTAGAGGACAGGTCCTCTCGTGGATTGAGAACTGGTTGGAGGCCAGGAAGCAGAGAGTGGGTGTCAATGGGCAATTTTCACAATGGAGAGAGGTGAAAAGCGGTGTGCCCCAAGGATCTGTCCTGGGACCGGTGCTTTTCAACCTCTTCATAAATGACCTGGAGACAGGGTTGAACAGTGAAGTGGCTAAGTTTGCAGACGACACCAAACTTTTCCGAGTGGTAAAGAACAGAAGTGATTGTGAGGAGCTCCAGAAGGATCTCTCCAGACTGGCAGAATGGGCAGCAAAATGGCAGATGCGCTTCAATGTCGGTAAGTGTAAAGTCATGCACATTGGGGCAAAAAATCAAAACTTTAGATATAGGCTGATGGGTTCTGAGCTGTCTGTGACAGATCAGGAGAGAGATCTTGGGGGGGTGGTGGACAGGTCGATGAAAGTGTCGACCCAATGTGCGGCGGCAGTGAAGAAGGCCAATTCTATGCTTGGGATCATTAGGAAGGGTATTGAGAACAAAACGGTTAGTATTATAATGCCATTGTACAAATCGATGGTAAGGCCACACCTGGAGTATTGTGTCCAGTTCTGGTCGCCGCATCTCAAGAAAGACATAGTGGAAATGGAAAAGGTGCAAAAGAGAGCGACTAAGATGATTACGGGGCTGGGGCACCTTCCTTATGAGGAAAGGCTACGGCGTTTGGGCCTCTTCAGCCTAGAAAAGAGACGCTTGAGGGGGGACATGATTGAGACATACAAAATTATGCAGGGGATGGACAGAGTGGATAGGGAGATGCTCTTTACACTCTCACATAATACCAGAACAAGGGGACATCCACTAAAATTGAGTGTTGGGCGGGTTAGGACAGACAAAAGAAAATATTTCTTTACTCAGCGCGTGGTCGGTCTGTGGAACTCCTTGCCACAGGATGTGGTGCTGGCGTCTAGCCTAGATGCCTTTAAAAGGGGATTGGACGAGTTTCTGGAGGAAAAATCCATTATGGGGTACAAGCCATGATGTGTATGCGCAACCTCCTGATTTTAGAAATGGGTTAAGTCAGAATGCCAGATGTAGGGGAGGGCACCAGGATGAGGTCTCTTGTTATCTGGTGTGCTCCCTGGGGCATTTGGTGGGCCGCTGTGAGATACAGGAAGCTGGACTAGATGGGCCTATGGCCTGATCCAGTGGGGCTGTTCTTATGTTCTTATGTTCTTATGTTAATGTTGGTAGTGACCATGACTGGGGTGTGGCAGCAACATTAGCAGGGATGCAATTGAAGTGGCTGTAAGTGCTGCTACGTCATCACTGTTCTGCTCTGTGCTTTGCTGGAAAGAAAGCACAGAATCATGGCAGTGTTATGCCAGTGTAATCTCAGTGTAATTGTGATGTAGCAGTCACTATTGTATTAGGGCCATGGGCAGCCCAATCCTGTGCCTCCCAGTACCCAGAGTTGTAGCACTACTGAAATGGCAACTGCTGCATCCCATGGGTCTGGGAAGCAGCATCAGGTATACTCGGGGCAAGGGAGCTTATGTTCTCTTACCCCATGTAAGTCCCAGATGGTCCTGATGGGTCTCCTCGGATCTGCGCCTGCTCTTGAGCAGACACAGATTCAAGGAGAGCCGTGTCAGTCTCCTAGGCCAGGAGGGGGTTAGGATATGGCAGCAGGGCCTGTCACAGTCTCTTCCCCGTCCTGCCCCACTCCCACCCCTTCTCCACCTTCCCCCACCCAACTTACTGTTCTGCCACCTGCTTAGAGCTCCAGGCAGTGTTTGGCCATCCTCCGCCCGGTGCTGGGGCAGCACGGGCTCATGCTGAGTCAGTGCTGGCATGGCAACACTGAGCGCTGGCACTGGGCTGGCACAGGCCCAAAAGGATTGGACCCTTAATTAGCCTGTGAAAATATTGACCAATCTTAAATCGTCATGCCTGGAACATCCATAAGTTTCGTTTGTATTCTTTCTTTCAGTCAAATTGGTTTCCAGGGTAGCTTATAAAGGTTAAACCATTTGGCAGCTTAGGGTGCAATCCTAACCCCTTATGTCAGTGCTTTCCAGCACTGGCATAGCAGTGCCAATGGGGTGTGTGCTGCATCCTGCAGTTGGGTGGCACTCATGGAGGCCTCCTCAAAGTAAGGGAATGTTTGTTCCCTTACCTCAGAGCTGCATTGCCCTTATGTCAGTGCTGGAAACCACTGACATAAGGGGTTAGGATTGCGCCCTTAGTGATTTTGTACATGACAAGTTACACCCTGGCCACTATGTAGCTGTATGAACCATTGATTCAATGGAAATTTATTCCAACTAATTTGGTTTAGGGTAGAGGCCTTCATTTGCAGGATCTTAGAATGCTATTTGTTCATTGAAATATATGATAACTGCTGCTAATACGCAGTTCAGCTTTATTAATAACCTGGAAAAGCTATCTCTTTGAAATAAACTGCACTAATTCTTTTTATGTTCCGACTAAATCTTCTGCCTATTTGGATACCCTTTTTGTACTAGCTATTTAGAAATGTCTAATTATCAGTAATTAAAATGCAACCCTGAATACCATTCTAATTTATAATTAGAAATGTAATCCGAGTCTCATGTTCATGCACTGGAAAATATTATTTACCATTGATGATAGAATGTGTATTCCCCATTTAACATCTGCATAAGTTCTTTGGGAGAAGGGAGATCTGACAGTCAGTAGAGATGAATGTTGCAAATTCATTGTCTGAGCTTACTATGAATTAATAAGTGAGGTAGCAAAATTAATCACTTGCAGGAATATCTTACTGCCAGTAGTGAGCAGAAGCCGCTGCAAACATGTGCCTATATATAAAGGCTTCCTTAAGTTCATGCTATTAGAATTAGGTTTAGAGTAAATGGAGAGGAACACTTAGGAGAAGATTGGTTATGTGAATTACAGTTTTCCTTAATATCCATATTGGTACAGAATATGTTTCCTCAATATGTGTCCTGTCGTCCCCCACAAAAGTCTCGCTACTAAGTTTATATTCTGCCATTACAGAAACCCTAGAAGAGAATCCTGCTATATATTCAGGAAGCTTTATAGAAACATAGATATGAAAATTTATTTTATTACATTTTTCTTTCACCTGTCTTCCTCACTGGAATAAGCAACCCAGTCCTATGCAGCTGTCTGCACGGTGATGCAGCCGCACCAATGTGGCACTCACTGAATCAAGTGGAGGAGTTTCAGCCTCTGGCAGTATCCTTGCGGTAAGAGCTCCCTTACTCTGGGGTAGGCCCACACACAATGAAGGACACTAGGCAGGTGGTGCACTGTGGAAGGGTCATGGTCACAAAGCTTTAACTGCCAGCAGTAGAATGCTATTTCATGGCTATTAATACCTGTTATTCTTAGCTAAAGCAGCAGACATTGCAAGGTAAGATGTGTTCCCCGCCCACTGAGAGATGACATTGGCATCAGGTTGGCATCATTATTACTCAGGTTACTGTTATTGCAGAAATGGTAAGTGATGGGGATGGGTAAATTCCCCCCAGCTGAATTCGTAATTGGATCAGTACTTCTGATTTTTTTTAGCAAATTTTAGAAACAGCCTTTCTGAGAGTTCTCCCTCAGATTGTTATGTTGGTCTGCTGATGAACTGCACCTAGTTAAAGCTAGAGGATGGGCAACAACCACATAAAATATTGACAAAGAGAATTGATTTGCTCTAGTAGAGAAGGCACTTACCAAAGGAAAGGCAGCTTTGTTGGGTTTTCTACAGGCCAATTTAATGTAACTTCCCTGGTGACAATGCAGCTGTGCCAGTGGGGTGTGCACTACATCCTGCCAGGGAGTGTCAAGCCCCAGAAGCCTCCCAGAAGAAAAGAAACATTTGTTCCCTTGCCTCGGGGCAACCCTCCATCTACAAGACAGGGGCCTCTGGCTGCCTGGTCTGCTGAATCTGGGCCATAAAGCATCAAAATCTCATTGAATATTCTGATCTGGAGAACATTTTGGGTAAACTATGCTAGATTTACTTATTTTGCTGAGGACAGTTGACAGTGAAAGCAGAATTCTTCTTGTTTCCTGGTTATTGTTTACCCTGTTTGGCCAGAAAGCATATGAAAACCAGAAAGCATATGCAAACAGTCTCTTCAAACCAGGGTCGTCCCAGACAGTTTTATGTGCCAAGCCCCTATGCTGATTTTCAGAGCTGGGATGTAGACACTCTCTTTTTACAGATTCTTCTTGGTTGTCTAAAGTCCCCTCCAGTGGTCTTAAAGTAGGCTTGCTAATGTTCACAAACATTACTAGCCCATAAAAATGTTTATTTGCTTGCTTACGCATATCTGTGTTGGTTATTATTCAAAAGCAGAAAAAACCAAACTTGTACCAACCCAGAACACCACTTGCTGGGAAGCCAGTTCAAATTGTATTCCATAGTGGAAAATACTAATTTGATTGTAGTTCTTGACTGACTTTTCTGTGGCACATGGAAATTGCATTCTTATTAATCTGACACTGAAATATCCTGGGATGCTCCTAGGATCTAAAATATACTGCCCTCACCAGTGCTATCCAACTGAAAACAACACAAGACAAATTTGATCTCTATGTCACGTTAGATACTTTGAAAACAGAGGATGTGATTAATAGGTTTTATATAAAAAGACAACTGGGAAGTCAACCAATACTGTCAGACCACACAGCCCCTTTCAGTACATTTTTAAATATAAAGCTGATAAACTGATCTGCTAGAATACTTAAGGCAAGTCAGCATAAATTATGATCCATTAAGCAAAATCCAGCCAACATACAAACTATATTTTATGACTTCTCAGGTGTTTCAAAAATGTTCTGCAGTTTTAGGTAGGACTCAAAAGGCATTTATTAAGTCGCTGAGGGGCTGCATTTGGCTTGATGAGTCACGAAATATGCAGGCTAGCCTATGACTCAAAAGAACTGCTGCTAATTATTATTCTTTATATAGTGCTTTATACTGCTCAAAGCACTTCATATACAGTCTCTTGTAGTAATCCTTTTAACAACCCTGTGTCAGAATTGTTATCCCAGTACTGCGGATAGGTGATATAAACAGCAGCTCTAAGTGGTCTATCAGACCACACTGCTGATCCTGTCACATTCAAAGCTACATTTAAAGCCATTTCTGCCCAACGTTGCATATACGCAACAGGGATCAAATGTGCACACCTGTGGAATGGGCAGAAATGGGGGTTAACAGAAAAAAATGGTGTAGTGTGTGTGTCTAGGTTGTACCACTCCAGAGGGCAGCCTTATCCCTGACATGTTGGTTTTCTCTGGTCATGGAAACATTGTATGGAGGAGCAGTCAGTCATGTGAGACTTCCACTTGCAATGGTACAGGTACAGCCTAGGGCAGATACAGGTTTATAATGTCAGTGGCAACTAGACAGTTTATTATATGCTCCAACCCAGTGATGGGTTTTGAGTACAGGAGCTCAAATATATGCACAGAAATCCCTTGCCCAGAAGAGCCATTTTCCCTATTAATTCCAGTGCAGTGTGCCAGTCTACTGTACACAGATCAGTTCCCTCAGTTGAAATGAATGGGAGCCTCTTCACATAGAATAAAAGATCCTCATGCCGATCTGAATACCTGCAAACTTCTGGATTAGACTAAAGTAAAAATCTTATAGGTAATTGTAAATGTATTATTTGGAATTGGAATTGCAAATGTATTATTATCCCATGGTTGTCTTTGAAATCTATGTCTACAATATAACACCAGTTATATTGTGTGTGCAAATCACTTGCCAATTATTCTGGACTTGAAAAACATCTTTGTAAAGATCAGCATTCTGTATAATATTATAGGATGTTGTTAAACTGTCTCCAATTTTTCTTTTAAAAAACAGTATTACAATGTTACTTGGAGCTGAAGTCCACCAGCAGTAAAGTCAAGCCCTGTAGTATGTGCACAAAGGGACTCACTAGATCAGGACCAACAGGTTGGATCCAAAGGCGTCTTGTGCAAGTGAAAAGGTGCGCCAGGCTCTCCTGATTTCTGCTGATTTCTCCTGCCTGCTGCAGTCCCCTGTGCCCTATCATATGCTGTTCTTGAGGGTCCCCAGATCTTCAAGAGTAGATCTTGAGGAGAGGACCCAGGTGCTGCTGTGGAAGGAAGGGGCACAGTAGCCCCATTACACACAAGCAAAGTTCTGCTTATGCTACCTTGGACACATCCCAATGTATTTAACACAATATGCAAATATAAAGGAATACCATAGCAGCAAATTCATGTTTAATTTGAGAAGAAACAAACTGATGCCAAAAGGACATATAGTATCATATAGTACATCTAGTTTTTTTTTAATCTCCCAGGATCATTTTATTTGCTAAAATTAAGGCTGCTTCAACTTGGTACAAAATCATCCTAATTCCAGAACTCCACTATGCAGGTCTTACAAAAACTTTCTCAAGATTATAATGGCAACAAGTAGGAGGCTTGGTAAGGCACGTTTTAATTAAAAACTTTATTATTTTTTAATTTTCATTACAGTTCACAGTTTATACATGGCAAGAGGACCTTTCTTACCATGCTAACATTCAGAACACTGTGCTGGGGAAATGGTGGGGAAGGGAGCTTTTCCTTTGAAGAGCCTGGCCAGATAATATTGAATGGAGCTTTACTGATCTGAGATGTACACTCTTGTTAACTCTTCACTGATTGCTATTTACACTGATAACTTAGATTTGTTATTAAAAAAGACAAAGCATCCATAAATTTAACATTCATAGTTTATAATATTATTTAATAGTCAGACAATATGGATTTTTCTTGTTTGAATTGCGTCCAATTGAAGTCCCATTTTGCTTTGATATACTCGGAGCCAAGTTGTGTGAGCCTCAAACAGCTCTGTGTTTGGATGGACTCTGCACCATAGTTATAAGCTTTGAGGATCAGGCTGCCTATTAATCTTTTAAGGGGTATTATATTTATTTTCTATACAGCCAGGTTGCAATAGAATAAAATGATAATTAAAAGACAATCCATTCCATTATTTTTAATCCTGCATTCCTTCTGAATTTCACACACACTTAGAAACAAAAGACACAAGAAGCTATAAAATCAAAGTCATTTTTTCCCCTTAAAACAAAGAAAGAAATCCCAAGGACTAGTTTCAGATCTGTAGATCATCAGCCTATTCTATCCAAATATTCAGTGATATTCAGATTGTGCTATTGGTCAACTGTTTTTCATGTCTGCATTTGTGTTCAGATACCATCTATATTCTCAATGTAGAAAGTCACAGTGATGCCAGTTTCAACTGCATTCCCATTTTAATGCCAGCTGCAGAAAGGGCAAAAAACTTTGTAGAGTGTAACACTGAGGAAAGCAATCCAGGCAACATCCCTGTGCTAAAATAGTGTATGGCATGATGTGGATAAAACAAAATATTTTTAGACTCCTTTGTTCCAGCAGCATTTAGGAGAAATTGCTCTGCTGCTGATTCTGGATTGTTTTTCATGGCTGGTATGCTAATATGTCTTTCAGATGCACTAAGTTAATATCAGTACTTCTTATCATCTATTAGAAAATTTAGTCACACAGAAGATTTTTGGTATGTGATGCATGGGGCTAGACTGCTGACCAGAGTTTAAATAATCAGACCTGACATTGTATTGGCAACCTTCAGTCTCGAAAGACTATGGTATCGCGCTCTGAAAGGAGGTTCTGGCACAGCATCTAGTGTGGCTAGACCTGACATGGACCTGACATGGATCCATGTCCATGTCCTGACTAGACCTGACATGGATCCATGAATTCTACAGGCCTACTGAATGTACATGTATCATCTGCACCTGAGGGAAAAACAAAAACAACAACAACAACAATCTTGCAGGGGGACACCTTTTGCAACCCTGGTGATAACAGTGCCTTTAAAGCTAGACTTAGGAGTGGTGCTTTGATGTCCGTTGATTTGGCATCTGTTTCTTAATGCTGGTATCCTTCGCTTTAGACACCCTTAAAACATGATTGTTTGGGGCAAGATGAAAGATCAAATGATGGACATTACTCATGCAAGAACCAACCAACCAACAAAAACCCATATGAGAGTTATAGAGGTTCTGTTTCTTTAAAAGATAAGGCACTGACTAAAATTTCTTAGGTAAAAGGCTGCATAAGATTTTCTTGCCATTTACATAGTTTGTAGTCCATACATGGTCCATTCCTAGGCTTGGTAAGGTAGACCCTGAAAAGTTTAAGGACTGATCCCTCAAAGCTACATTGTTAATCTAAATCAGCATTATTCATTCTTAACGCCTTATGGCACATTAGGAGAGATGAAGTAAACAGTCTGGGCACAAAAAAGGCATCGTACACTGCTTGTTCCAGCATTTCAATGACAAAAGTGCCATTCATTTGTGTCTTTCGATGGTGACTCTGAATCCTTATTGTGGGTGGGTTTTCTGTTGGAACTCATGCACGTGATTAAAAAATGCTATTGGCATCAGTTATGGACAGGAAAAAAATATCAGGAACTACAAGGTAAGTCTAAACCATAGGCTTCTTCTTATTAAAATATCAGGATTCAAAAGTCAGTGCTACTTAATGTTTTCAATAACAGCGATTTCTTCAGCTGCACAGTGAGGAGTCAAGCCATTCATATAAATGCTGTCCGTCTTTGTGATGGCAGGCAAGAGGTCTTTCTCGCTGGTGAGGTGGTTGACAGACAAGGTCCTCTTGCAAGGAGTCAGGTCTTGGCTGTGATTTACTGCCATCTCTGCAGAGAGCTTTCTTTTGATGGAGGTGGCCCGCTGGAACTTATCATAAATCTCCACACTCAGGCGCCTTCGGGTTTCTTTGAACTCTGCAGTGACATTGGCCGTCCATTCAGCTGCATGAGCTCTGAACTCTCCTACCTAAGAAACATAGGAGTAGAGGGAAGAGACAGAGAGGGATAACACTGCCATTTAAAATGCTGCATAAAGGCTGCTGAAGAACAGAGGGTGCAACATGCCCCAGGACTAACAAAGAGCAGCTGCCCACTGGCACAGTTCTTTGTGCCCTGACTATTCCCTTTGATCATTGCTCAGGTTCTAATTATTTTGTTCCAGTGGAAGAATTTAGCCTGCCATCTTACTAATATAATAAAAAGAACACACGGCAACAGTGAAAATCTCGACAGCTAAAGCATTTCACAGATCTTTTTATAATTTTATCTAGGCCAGTGAGGTGAAATTGCCTTTAAAAATTAAGCCCTGACAGCTGAGAGCATCCCAGCTGGACAGGGAGCACTGAATTCCCAGCAATCCAGACTGCCGTGTTATGTGTTGTTACCAGGGGAGATGTCGTGGTTATTTATGGACACCCTGGCTGTATGTGTAACGATCCCTGTGAGACTCAACACAGGCACTTCTAAATTTAGATGGAAAGGGCTTTTAAAAGAAAAATGTCAGCTGTCGCTGTTCTATTTTTAGCACATGTTTGAACTGAGGATTAACGTGAGTGACAGTTTTAGTCAAGTCAGCAGAATGATTGCCGTTTTTCTCCTTCCACTGCAGTTAACAAGACTACAATGTGAAACTTGTAAGGATACTAGAATTAGATTGTCTTTGCCACTAACGTTTTCTAATCTGATATAAATGTATGAGCCAGGCATAATGATGAATGGGGAAGTCTTTCTTTCAACTAGGTAGCTAAGGTAAGCTAAATAAGGTTTCTGTTTGTGCAGTTTAAGGTTGATTTAAACAATTCCTGTACATGTGTTTTCATTTTATTTGAAATATTTATATTCTACTTTTCAGTCATAATTCACAAGGGCATCTTGTCACATATTTAAAAACAATAAAATAAATAATAAATAATTGAAAATGAATCAGTGCTATCAAATCAAAGCCACCATGCAGATCAAAATAAAGGCAGTGTTAGTCAATCAGATTAAAACCCACTAAAAGCAAAGGAAAAACTGTGTTTACCTGGCATCTAAACTCCAGTAGAATAGATGCCAAATGAATTGGTACAGAGTTCCACAAAAGAATCACTACCAAGAAGGCCATAGACCCGCTAGCCACTCACCTTACCTTAGCATTTTTTAAATGAAAAAATAAAAAGGGGTAACCAAAGAACCAGGACTTTGACAAAGATCCTCATAATCAGACAGTTCACATGGAAGCAGATAGATACTCTAGTCTCACATTACTCTCACATTGTTTTGGGCAACTGTGTGCATTAACAATAGCCAGTAAGGCTCTAACTATTAGTGAGATATGTTCACTTCTAGATGTAACTAGTGAACAACCCTGTAGCTGCATTCTGAACCAGCTGAACAGTTTTAATAGGCAACCCATGTATTTTGACTTGCAATGATCTAACCTGGATACTACCTAGGGATGGGTAATTGACCAGATCACATTTCTCCAAGGGCCACAGCAATTGTGCCAATCCAAATTGGTTAAAAGCACTTTAGGCCATGGATCTGCACTATCAGATCTAAAAGTATCTCCCAAGATACTTCAGAATCCTTCAGAGGAAGTTCAACCTCATCCAGAACTAGCCAAATCTCAGGTCCTTGGCCAACTATATTACTAACTAATAGTACTTCAATCTCATTTGGACTAGACTTTAGTTTATGGGCCTCTATTCAGCTCATTACCAACACAGAAACCTGTTCAAGACATCCACAGCCTCATGTAAATGTAATGAAACAGAGAAATTATTGTTTATCAGCATATGAATGGCACCATGTTCCAAATCTCTGAATGACCTGTAGTTTTGAATACATATTTAATAACGTAACACGTAAGATGGAACACTCCACAGCATCAATGCCATGCTGCAGAGCAGCAATTTTCTAGCTGTTTCTGGAATCACTGACAAATTGAATCATGAGAGTGTAGCGCCATTCCTATCAGAGATAATTGATCTAGAACAGTGGTTCCCAAACTGTGAGCTGTGACTCCCTGGGGAGCTGTGGAAACCAGCCAGCAGAACCACAGTATCCTCATGAATAATTTTAATCCTAATAAAGAGCAGCAGCCCATAGCTCAGTAGGTCAAGGGAGCCAATAGTCAAAAAGGTTTGGGAACCACTGATCTAGAAGGATGCCATGGTCCATCGTTGTCTCAGAAGTATGCCAGTTATAAAATCAGCCATTTATAAATGTATGTTTCAGCACAAATTATGAACCAACCCACTTAATAATAATTATAGGCATAAATTACTACTACTACTACTACACACTGATTACAGTGTGTGCTCACTCATAACAGATCTCATAGGACATGCAACACACGCATGTCCTCCTTCACAACACATGCAACAAAATCTGATAGAATATTTTGGTCTGCATGGTAAAGTCATACACCAGAGGTCAGATGAACTGAACATTGTTTATACTGTGTAAGTGCACCCTGATAAGAATCCAACATTTGGATAGAGTTCTTGGAGAAGAAGATTCTCTTTCCATACAGCCTCATTCTCTTCCTGCCCTCACATTCCTTACCTCCTCACCTGATGGGTCCATCTGCTAATCTAGTCCATACAGTCATCAGACAGGAAGACTCAGCTGTTGTGACAGCAACAATTTACTTGCTATAATTGCCCTCAGTTTGCATTAATAAACTGTGATTCAAATCTTTCCCTTGCTATTGCTGGGATACAGCAGGGGGCTGTATATTTTTAAAAGAGGCCATAGCTAAACAGCCAGGAATGCAGTCAGAAGATCCAGGTTCAACTTCCAGAATCTCTAGTTAAAAATATGTTTTCAGGTGGCAGGCCAGGTGGAATAGACAGAACTGGACTAGATAGACAAATGGTCCTATTCAGTATAAAACAACTTGATGTGTTTATATAGAATCATCCAACTCCAGCAATGTTTCAAACAGCCCAAGGCAGATTCTTCAAACAGAAGAAAGGATAAAGGGAGCTGACTTGGAGTGGAGGCAGTTACTGATGTTCTGAGGAGAAGAAAGTCTGTGGCTGACTAAAATCAAGCCACTGTTATTCTGTCTACAGAGGAAAGGAGAAATGGCAACATGATATCCCATTTTAATATCCCTTCTCTTTTGATATCCCTTCTCTTGACCTCAAGCCATCCCGCAGTAACAATCCCGCAAGCTTGAATAGAGTTGACCGGATCAGAGTCCTAACTTCATTGGATAAATTTACCTACCCATTTGCATTTGCACAGTACAGGGAGTTGCTCATATAGCAACATTATGGCCAGTCAATGGGAGCTGATTATACTCGAGTATTTTTACTTAAACTCTATTTTGAATTTCTTGTATGGTTTATGAACATCAGGGAGGAGATGATGACTACTGATTAAATAATTCCAAAGTGAAATTCTTTACAAGAATTAAAGCACTTAAATAAATTACCCTAATTTTGAGACATTGGCAAGCAAGCTGAGATTAGCAAGTACATATCTTTAAAAAATTAACTGAAATGAACTATGAAGACTTTGCTATTAAAAGATTGAACACTTTGACCTTGAATAGAGATTTAGAATTATAGTCAACTTTCTTCTTACAACTGAATCCAGATATTGATTAACTACAAGTCAGTTTATTGTGGAGAAATTCTGCTTGGGTTGTTTTTAGACTTGCTCTCTTCATAAACAAACCTTACTTTCAGGAAGAAGGAAATTAATTAGTCAACCTACCTACTTACCTACTTGAGTAAATTCAGACATGTGAGGTTAAGGCCCAAAACCTAACCAACTTTCCAGCACTGGCATAGCTGTGCCAATGGGACGTGTGCTACATCCTGCAGTTGGGTGGCACTCATGGAGGTCTCCTCAAAATAAGGGATTATTTGTTCCCTTACCTCAAAGCTGCATTGCCCGTATGTCGGTGCTGGAAAGTGGGTTAGGATTGCGCCCTAATTCTGAGAATGTGGCTACCCTGATAATTGTGTTAAGAGTGCAGGCAGACAGTGACATCGCTGGGGGGAGAGGGTGGACTGCCCCAAGTGCTACACAGGGAGTGAGGGGTGCACCACATGAGCTCTTTCTGAGTGGAGCTCTGTGCCACAGTTGGGAGAGGAAGGGCTCTCCCACCTCTTGACTTGCTTCCAAACAGCTACAAATTGAAGTTCCCCCAGAAGCAACTGGCAGTGGTGCAATGACACACCAGTGCCATTACATCACTGTCAAACTGCTCCAGGGGCCATGCTTGATTCCTGCAGACCAGCGGGCCTGGGTTTGCCACTGCTGCCAGCAGCACCTGCAGCTCGGCACAGTGAGTAAAGGGGAGTTTCATGCGGCAAGGGGTGCAAGGTAGTGGCGGGGTTACACCCACCCCAGGAGGAGAAACCACTGGCAAAGCCACTGCAGGCAGATTAGTTAGGAGTCACCTGTAGACCTCTTATAACAGAGCTTATGTGATAACATGTACTTGTGTAGGCAAATTTCTATCAGCAAACACATTTAACTGACAAGTAAAAAAACCTTAAACCTTCAAGCTCCGGATGTCAACACTGCAACAATTCCCATTTGAAGATGAGCATGTCTGCGGAAAAAGCAAAGTACTTTTCCGTAATGTATCTTGCGGTTGTAACCTAATGATTTAAAGGAGGTATCAAGCTGCTGGTCTTTTACAACTAATGGTACAAGTCAACCATCAACAAGAACTATCAACCAACCCTAATCACAGAGGCAATGCATTACTATATCACATCAAAATCTCCTAATAAATTTAGAGATTATGATGCAGGCTCACATCGTATCAAAGATTGTATGAAAAATAAAACAGTAGTCATGCTGTTTAAAAACAAGAAAACACTTCTCCCAATTGCACCTTGATAACATATAACTCACTGAGAATATGTTGCAGCCACATAAGTCTCTATGATGCTTTATGATTTCAACAGTGACAAATATTTTCACAAGAAGACTGAAGTTAAAAAACGTAAGTCTAGAGGCACAATCAGTGCAATTCAAGCACGCACTTAAGGTCTTATCTAATTTTTTCCCCCAATGGACCAACACGGTTACCTATGATTTTTAGTTCTTTTGAAATCAATGGGACTGAACTCTGCACTTAATCCAACTTGTTTTCAGTGAGATGTAACCATGCTTTACTTTCTCTACATCAAACTGTAGGATTTTTTCCTACAATACAGCTCATTATCCTACTTCCACTGGCCATAAAGTAATCTTCCTATCTGCTGACAGCCCAATCCTGAGCTGCCCAGCACACGAGGCTGCTGCAGTGTCAAAATGGCCGTCATGGCATGCAAGCGCGCCATGCAGTTTGTGACAGCTCCTCAGGGGAAGGGGACTTTTCTCGGGGGAAGAGGAAGAGTGAGGCCCGACACAGGGCTCAGAATCCAGTGGAGCTGAGCTTTGCCGGTCCCTCCCCCTCCCACCTTTATCTCTCCCCACCACACCACCTTTCCATCTTCCACCTGCCTGAAGCGCCTCCCCTCAAGCCCCCACTCACATATCCACCACCAAGTGTTATGAATGAGAGCTGCTGGGTGATGTACCATGGGCCCAGTGCTGGAGCTGGCCAGGCATGGGCTCATGCTGGGCTAGCACTGGTGCTGGGCCCAGGAAACTATCCGTTTGAGAGAGTGTGTTTGTGAGAGTGCACACCACTGGTAAGCTAGTGCTCAGGGCTCTGAATTGGGCTCTGAATCACTTATGCTGCTATGACAGCCATCACATCTCTCTCAAAGTCAGTAGTAAGTCAACAGTGGACAAAATGGGTGGCTGGGGGTGGGTGGGCAAGCCCCAGGAGCCATGCTGCAGGGGGTGTCAGGGGTCTGGTGGCATGCAGAGGATGACTAGGGAGATGTGTTCTGCTTCTATGGCACTCCAGGTGTTTCCCTGGCTCATTGCGAGGGGCACTCACACAGTATTCTTCACAGCAAACACAGCAAATTGGGCCCACCCACTCTCAGCTCCAAAATGTGGCCGAAGCAGAGGGCATGTCCAGTATAGGTGTGGGGGTGACACAATGACGTAGGGAGATGCCATTTCCATGTCACTGTGTCACCTGACCCTTGGATGCTGCTGCTCAATACAAGTCATCTGGAACATCATAGGGCTTGATGTTCCACCAGGCTCTTAACGGCTGCTGGAGTACAATTGCCCCTTGTTGTATGCAGAGGCTATGTTTCAAAATCAGCACATAAAGCTAAAATTATGTATACTTAAAATTGTCTTGAAAATCCCTTACATTCAGAAAATACTGTCTCTTTAAAAATTATGAGACAGGGAACAACAGCTTCATTCTCCAATCTCATGCTCACTCTTAAGCAAGTATTTAATAAGTGGAATGGTGAGTGGAATCATCCGGCACTGTTAAACTGGTAAAGTTTTTTTTTTGTTTTGGTTTGCCAACTGTGTGGAACTGAATTTGCCCAAGTCAACTGTACCTAAGATGAGGGGGCGACTCAATTTGGTGTAATTTCTTTTATTATGTAGAAATAATAAGAATTGAATGCCATCACCAGAATACACCAGAATACTGATTATAATCTATGAAAATTCAGCTATAGATTTTAGTTAAACATGTACAGAATGAGTAGACCAGCCAAAGCAGGCTATGGCAAGAGTAACTCAAGACACAAGAAAGAATAATATGAAGTTAGAACAGTGAAATGCAAACTCTCCCCACCAAACATATACACATCAATTCACTTATATTTTCTAATGCATTATAGTTCTAAACTGTTTTCAGAAGCAATCTTGGCTGAAAAGTGGATTGCAAATACAATAAATACATCCCTAATAGAACAGAATCTGAAGATGTCACTGATAATCTGGGGTTTGGAATGTCATATTTCAAGACAATGTGTAAAGTCTCAGGGATTTAAAATGAGATGTTATTGAGCTTGTTTTGCTTTGGTTACCATCCTCTTTTTGTATCTGCATTGAGGCCAACTATTCCAGCCTGAACTGACCTATTCTTTTGTTGTTGCCAATCTGCAAGCAAAGATACAGCTGTCTATGTACTACAGAGTTATTCATAATATCTCCAAACTATTTAGCCTTTGCTCTTCATGCTTACTCATTGACTAGAAAATGCAAAAAAAAAAAAAAAAGGTATCCACATTGCACAGTATGATGGAAAAAGAGTAAGCTGAATTTAGCTGATGTGCATCTGAGGGGGATGCTGGATATGATGATCCTACAAAGATTGTCAAATGCTCAGTTATTTCTTCATTTTGTTAATAGCACAGAACCATCACCTCTGCAGAAGAAAATGCAAAAGAAATTTGTAAACAGTCTGCACAACTTTTTCTTTCAGGCAGGATGATCCTGAACTGCCATCCAAACAGGAGCTGACTTGGCACTGATTACATAAAATAGTTTCCATGGACTCTAATTTACAAGAAAGGAAGGATATAAATCATAAGTAAATGAATTTTTAAAAATGTCCTTATCTAAAGCTCTAAGTCTGCAATATCAGGACTGGTGCAGAACTCTGAAGCTCATCTTTTGACAAGATGCATGATAGATATAATATCTATCATGGCTCAGCTGTACTGACAGTTGGTTACCAGGTCCAGTTCATAGTGCTGGTGCTCATCTTGCTTTATAGTATACTGAGCGACTCCTATTTAGTGATTAGGTTTGTATGTTATAATATTTCTTTTAGTATAAAAATGGAACCTGTGTTCTAATGTTGCATGTCACTTCAGGTTCTTTTGGGCAAAGGGCCACTGCATAACAACAGCAGATAAATTGTTGATATTAATTTAGTGCAATATGCTTTTCCTTCTGATATATGGAGTTAGTTCTTGGGGTAGTTATTTTCACAGCCATTTCATCTTTTCCCATTGCATCTGGTTGCGAAAAAAACACGGGATACCTTCTGCTTGAAATGATCATGGCTCAGAATCTTGTTCTGGATTCCCAACTTTTCTGTGCCCTCAAATACACTCAAAGAAAATGTTACCTTTTCATAATACAACTCCCTTTGCCATGTATTGTTAAAGACATAAGCTCAAAAGGTTACTGATGGAGGGCTGGGTAATTTTCAAACTGCCAGAGCACATAAGCCAAGAAGCTTGTGTAATTTAATTCTCCTTTCTCTTTAGAAAAACATTTTGGTGGGTGTTCAGTTTCCTTCTGTCCCTGAGGGATGACATTTCCATATGCTCACTCAATTTTAGCTTAATTTGAAGCTTGGTAGTCACTCAATAACTGATGCTAAGTTATTGAAATCCCATTTTTTAAGGGTAGTGTAAAATCCCATTTTTTAAGGGTAGGACCCTCAAGTATAAGCATTCACATATTACTGGCAGCAAGTGTGATTTACATTTTCTCTTTGAACCTCTTTCTCTTTTTGCTTATTAGAATGACATGTAATTAAGAAGTAAAATAATTGTGTCCACACAGTTGAATTCTTTTAGTGGATATGATACTTTTCTGGATATATAGCAACTTACTAAACTTGGGAAGAATGACTCTATTCAAAAGGGATATTTGGGTAGACTTTCTTGAGAGGAACGTTTCTGAATGCCTAGTACCCAATCCATACAATAATACAAGCCTACAAAGTTTATAGTGCTTGCAACTCCCAACATTTTTTTTCTTTTTCAATGAGCAGCTGAATGGGGAACAATTTAGATTGGGGTCTGGCATGTTTTTGCTTTTGAATGAAATCGCAATTCCCTGTTAAATCTGAATTCAGGGAATTATGGTTTATTCAAGCTGGTAATTTAAAACAAACCAAGGTGTAACTTTAGTTTTATATTTTGGTTTGTTAAGTAATTGGAGTTTGCACCATGAAGATGTGCATTCACTTTAGGACAGTGTTTCTGCTATGTATGCAAGTTATGCAGGACCTAAATCCTGCATAACCAATTGGCCAAGTCTTATGGCTGGCCAATTGGTTGGTGGATCAAAATCCTACTGTCCGATTGGCCCTCTAGTTTAGTATTTCAACAGCACCAATCATGGGGAATCTGGGCAGAGTGAAGGGGTATAAAGTCAGGGGTGTTTGACTTGTGTTTTCATTGCCAGGTTCTGTTCTGAAAATGGAATAAACATGTTGAGCTTTTATCTCTTGACCTTCATTTATGCACATGGACCCACTATTTAACAGTTTCTCAAAGTTTGTCCTCCTCTTCAAATGGTCCACCTACTCAAAGTGCCACAGAAAGTAACATCATTACCAGTTACTTCCAGGTTGAAGGCCAGATGTTATGCGACAAACACCAGCAAGAGACTCGGGGTGAATGGAAGGGCTTTCCAAGTTCCAACAGAAAAGCATCAGTTGAACCTCCTACCGCTCCTTGTGTCATATTCCTGGTCTCTTTGCTGGGCAGCATGTATCATAGGGTCTTGCAAGTACCACCATACATCACCTCACATACCACTTGTGGTACTCGTACTACTGGTTGAGAAACACTGCTTTAGAATGAATTAAAAGTTGAACTATATTGGGCCCATTTGATTAATTTTTTATTCATTACAAAACGAATGGCGCAGAGCTTTTGAATGAATTGACTTGTCCTGTGCCATTTGGTGCTTTTAGAGTTCCCATTAATTTTCCTAATGGGGTAGTGGATGTATTTTTTAATCAAACAACTTAAAAGTTAAAAAGGAAGAGCAAACATTCACCATTTTGTTTTCTACAATATCCTGGAAACTACATATTGAGAACCAAACTACTTGTTTGGATGTCTGCATTTGGTGCCAGCATTGAGAGGAGCCAGTCATGGTTCCTATAAAAAATATTTGCTCTACCACACTGTGTCCCATACGCAGTATTATGTCTGGAAGCAGGCCAACACAAGTTAGAAACCATGGCCTGGGTGACTTTCTGCAAATTTTGGCTAAGGGTTTGTTATGCGTCTGAGCAAGATATTCTGCTCAGAAACCTATTAACCGATCCAACATTCTCCCCGGGTCTGTTATTGTTCCTAAATAAGGTTTAAGCCATAGGTCTCTCAGCAGATCTGCTAGGAGCCCTCTCACCAGAGTTGGCATTCAAAACTGAAAACCCAGTTTGAGGATATAGAGCGTCAAGAGCTGTTTGCAGCCGCAACCACAACCTGTTCTCCCCTCAGGTTTCCGCTTTTCCCAATCCCGGATAAATGGCCCGCATACTTACATTTCCTATTTAATTCACAGGAACAGAGGGCCTTCTCCCTGGTGCACTACAATGTTATCCCATCTAATTTTACATCAGGGAAATACAATGGCCTGAGTGTGCAAGCAAGGGTGTGTAGCTGCAACTCCCTGGACACTGAATCTCTTTCACACATGGTTTTAACTTCCAAATGGTTTGACAATCTGCGTTTGCAGTTTCTCAGGCCAATTTAGTCTTCCATATGTGGGTCAGGGAACTTTGTTTCATCAGTTGCCATGAGGAAAGGATGAGGCATGTACACACCAGGTTGCAAAATTTCCTAACGAAATTTTGAGGAGGTGTGGTTAAGTTAGTAAGGGCAGAGTATTGGTTGGGTTTATGGGCTGTTTTAGGTGTGATTTAAATGTATTGTCTTATGTTATGTTTTATTTTATGCCAATAAAGGTTCCTGAATCTGAATCTGAGAACAAAACTGGTTGCTTAGGGGGTTGTCAAGTTTTTGTGATGGCTGCCATTTTCCCACAACATTGGTAGATTATTCCCAGAGCAATGAGGGACTGATGGAAAATAAAATGGTACCTACTAGCCAGCAACTTCCCAAAGAAGCACTGCTTCTCCTTTGAATGGGTTTTAAAAGAAGAAGAAGAAAAAAAAGCCACTGTTGTTGCACAACAGGTAAATGAAAACAAATGGGCAAAAATATTTTTGGTATGAGTTGAATGTAAGTAAGTACAACTGAATCAAAAACTGAACAAATCAGATTTTAAGTAATAAAAATGAATGGAATAATGAAACAAAAAATTGTCTTGAAGGCCCCTACAAATCCCAGTTCCCTGAGTCTGGATTATGGTTAGCTGAAAAACAAGAGTAGAAGCTCTCCATCTTCTCTCATGTACAAAGAAGAGAGAAGGGTGGAGCATAGGACTCCAAGGCTTGTGCAGGCATTCTCCTAACAATAAACCAGAAGTTGTTGTTATATCTGAACTATGTGCCACAGAAAGATTTAAGAAACCCAGATATTTTTTTTTTCTGCAAACCCATTCAGGTCTTTCTTTTTAATAAACTGTTTTCAACATGCAGTGACATACATACTAGTTTCACCTAACTAGTGTCTTAAATGAACAACTGAGGTCCCAAATCCTATCCAGCGTTCCAGCACTGATGCAGCCATGCCAACAGGACATGAGCTGCATCCTGTGGTGGGGGCAGTCATGGAGGCCTCCTCATAGTAAGAGGCCATTTGTTCCATTACTTTGGGGCTGCATTGGCACTAGAAAGATGGATAGGACTGGGCCCTGAATAAAATAAGCAAAAGGTAGACTTTAGACATTCTTTTTATAAAATGTTTGGTGAACAATGCTGCCTGATATAGTATCAATGTACTGTGCTCCATCTTCTATTATTTCCAACGATTATGACTAATGCATTGTTTGAAGTGCTGAAATCAATTTTCCTGATATAGAAGTCAGTAACTTAACAATAAATCTTCCCATTAACCTCATGAGAATATAGCAGTCTAACTAGAAAGAATAATATGTGTCAAATTATCCATGCAAATTCGAGTACAGAGTGTTTTGTCTTTGCTATCAAAAAAACACTTCTTATAATATCTTAGAAGCTGCTGAGTTTACCTCTGATTTGGAAAGCAGATGGGTTCAACAGATAGAATCACTAGAAAGCAGGGTAATTGCTGGGGTACTTCTGCCAATTGGATGCTTGGCTAGGAAAGCTGTGCACTTTTAGT
This sequence comes from Tiliqua scincoides, assembly GCF_035046505.1. NCBI lineage: Eukaryota > Metazoa > Chordata > Lepidosauria > Squamata > Scincidae > Tiliqua > Tiliqua scincoides. Next base: position 254,309,063 of record NC_089821.1, read on the forward strand.
CTACTCTTGTATCTGAAGATTGCTGACATTTCTTAATGAGGCATTTCTTAAAATCTATAACAGGACACTAGAAATCTTTTCAAAAGTTTCCAAAATTCAATTCGGATAAAAGCATACAATTATTATTTCAATGAGACCTGATGGTTTAGAAGCCAAATAAAGGATGGTGTTGTTCATTTAAAATTAATCTAGGCCAGTAGTTCAACTGGCAGCTCCCTTGACCTACAGGCTTCCCATTAGGGCTACAATCCTATACACTGTGTATGGCAGCAGGTTTTTCATAATTCTGTGGCTCCCCTGGCTGGTTTCTGTGGCTACCTGGGGACCACAGTTCTAAGCAATTGTGAAGGCTGGCAATAATTTTTCAACAGAAAGGGTAACCATCTACTTCAATGCAAGGGCCATAAAGATAGGGCTCCTCCCTGCACCACAGATGTCTAAACAATTTTAATCCCTGGCTGCATCCACTGAAATTGGACAGACAAGGAGATTCAGGACAGACTAAAGAAGGTACTTATTTATGGAATTTGCTGCGGGAGGATGTGGTGATGGCAATTAGCTTAAATGGTCTGAAAATGAGATTAGATGAATTTATGGAGGGACTATTCTGTCAATTATCATTAATCAGTGAAATCTCAGGTTCAGTGCCATTCTGCATTTGAATACCAGTTGCTGGGAGGCAAAGAGTGTGAGAGGGTTGTTGCCTTCATGCCCTACTGTGGGCTTCCCAGAAGCATCTGCCTGCCCATAGCTGGAAACAGCATGATGGGCTAGACCAGGGGTGTCCAAAGTTTTTGGCAGGAAGGCCACATCGTCTCTCTGACACTGTGTCCCCGGGAGGGGGGGGAGAATTAATTTACATTTTAAATTTGAATACATTTACATAAGTATACATAAATGAATAAATTAAAGATGAACTTTTATGAATGAAGGACTAGCAATAGCTCAAGGCCTATAAAAGGCCTTACACAAAGCAAGGCTGGCCTTTTCTTTGCTGCCGCTACTGCATCACAGATGTGAAACAGCAAGCAGTGGAGGGAGTCCTCGTCCCACAGCTCACGCAAGAGGTCAAACAGTCGCCCTCACGCTGAGAGCAGTTGCGTCAGGCCATTGCGGGCTCCAACAAATCTCCAGAGGACCAGAGGCTCATTGGAGACTGGGGGCTCCCTGAAGGCTGCATTGAGAGGCCTCGAGGGCCGCAAGTGGCCCCAGGGCCAGGGTTTGGGCACCCCTGGACTAGACAGACCTTTGGTCTGATCCAGCAGGACTCTTATTTTATATATATCTAATCCAGCATCCTATTTTCAACAGTGGCTAAACAGATGCTTCTGGGAAGCCCACAAGCAGGACATGAAAGCAACAGGCCTCCCCTACCATCTGTTCTTCAGAGATACTTAATAATGTTTACAAGGCTAAATACTTTCAGCATAATACAAACGCATGCACGCAATTGTTTTGAGGAGGGTTTGGTTCCTTCACTTCCACCTCCTTATAGTTTAAAATCAGTACTAGACGGCAACAATGTATGAGCATCAGCTAATGAGTTGAATTATTGAGCTATTTCCATTTCAGTTACAAATTTCAAGACCATCTCAAGACACAACACAGAATTTGAATCTATCAGCTAGTATGGGGACAGTGCCAAATTATATGAGATCAGAACCAGACCTTGGGAACTGGACAGAAATAAAAATCTGGAATGGGAGCAAATGGTAATAGTTAAGTAAATAATCTAACAGGAGTAGGAAAAGCAAAAAGCAGTTCTTCTTGCTAACTGGAATTTAATAACATCCAAATGCTAAGTTCACTAAGAACTTGTACTATGCAGATCAGGTCCTAGCAACAGCTCATTTACATTTATTTCAATGTAGCTTTGTATAATAGGAAATACAGGATGATTTGTCCCAGCATGAACAAAATTAAGAGTTTGACACTACATGCAGTCCAATCCTACCTAAGCTTCCCTGTGCTGATAAAAGTGCCAGCACAGGTGACACTGCATCCTGCAAGGGAATTTAACAAGTAGAAAGTCTCAGTGAATTGGACATTTGTCTCTTTGCTCTGGGGCAAGCACCAGCCTGCACAACAGGTCCTCTCAGACTCATGCCAGTCAGATAGCTGGCACAAGTTTGCATTGATCTGTATTGGTGGATCAGGCCTGGGAAGGGGGATAGAATATGATGAGTGCTGGCATCTGAGGGAAGGCTTTGGCCTTCCCGCCAGTGGGCCTAGAGACTGCATTGTCATAATGTGCTTTATGGCTTGTTTGCAATAGTGCACGCCGGTAAAATAGCTGCTCTGCTAGCGCAACTAACCCACAGGATTGGGTCATAAACCATATGTTAGATTCAGGCCCAGATTAACAGCCATTTTTTCTAAATGCTGCAGTGCTCTTTAAACTGTCCACAAGAAAAGGAACTTAAGATTAAATGTGCCATTAAAACTGAATGCCACATTTTCCTAGGAATAAATGAATATGAAATACTGAAGTGGCACTCAAAAACAGAATTTCTTGAACAAATAATAGTACCGGACATGGAAGACACATGCACAATTACAGAAACAATTACAATATATCTTCCAAAACATATGATTTGCATGTCATACATTTCTCTGAGGGGAGAGAGGAACAACTCCTAATAAATACATGTTCTTCTGTATTTAAAGCTAAATCTTTTCATATAAACCATAAATTATAGAAGTATATCTTTATCCCACTCCAGAGCAAACGAGCTGTTTGTTAAAATCCAATGACATTTTAATTAAAATAATTTATAGCCTCTGCCACCAATAGATTCACATTATCATGTGAAAAAGCACACCTGAAGTAAAACAATGCATCTGCCTGCAAATGAATATGCATGTGTCAGAATGAGACTAGCTGAAAATACTCTCAAGACAGCTTAAGACGAACTATAAATGTGGGCCAAAGCATGTGCTATGAATCCTTTAAATAAGTCACAAGCTTGATCTTTATGTACCTTAATATTTGTAATAATGTCCAGTACCTCACTGTTACCCTGCACAAGCCTGATCTTGGAAGCTAAGCAGAGTCAGGCCTGGTTAGTACTTGGATGGGAGACTGCCTGGGAATACCAGGTGCTGTAGGCTTATAATAATAATAACAGTATTTATATACTGCTTTTCAACAAAATGTTTCCAAAGCGGTTTACAGGAAAAAAAAATCAAATAACTAATGGCTCCCTGTCCCAAAAGGGCTCACAATCTAAAAATATGCAAAAGAACACCAGCAGACAGCCACTAGAAAAGACACTGCTGGGGGGAGGTGGGCCACTTACTCTCCCGCTACTGAATAAAAGAGGAGCACCCACTTGAACTCTTACCAGTTAGCAGGGGTTAGCAGGTTAGCAGCAGTTATACCCTAGTCTTTCGAGACTGAAGGTTGCCAACCAAGTATTTGCAATAATGTCCAGTATAATCTCTTAGGAGTTCACATGATTTTTTTAAAGACTTACCTAGCTGATTTTTATACTGCAGCTAAACCATAATTTCCTTTTTACCGCATTGGCTAAACATGAATCAAATAATCTCAAATTCAAAGCACTGAGAAGACTTTCCAGTACCGGTGCAGCCTCAGTGGAGCCCCAAGGTAAGGGAACAAATGTTCCCACACCTTGAGGATGCCTCTGTGATTGACTCCCCAGCACAGGATGCAGTGCACTCCCCACTGGCACAGGTGCACTGGCACTGGAAAATTGAATAGGATTGGGCCTTGTCTCACTTAAAGATCATTTCTATAAAAATGGCTCCTTTCTGGAAGTCACACTGAATTTCAAGGCTGTATATCAAGGCTGTAAATGATTGACATTAACCTGAATTATATGCTCCACAAAAACAGTGAGAATGAATTCATTCCTAACAGTAGCATTGGCAGATGTAGGTGCTTATTCCAGTAAATGCCTGTAGACATATTGCTAATATATCTTGGTCATCAGTAGGCATCTCTAGATTGTTACGTGGTTTTTATGCAGTTTATATATTTACCAGATTAACAGCCCAATCCTGAGCTACCTGGGGCGCCCAGGCTCCACCACACCAAGAAGGGTTGCCACCAAATGTAGTGCCTCCCGCACTACTGTGGGAGGCGCTTCAGGAAAAGCGGATGTTCGTCCCCTTCCCCCAAGTAAGGTAAGCAGCCCCACAATGGGGCTACTCACTTTACTGCCGACCGTAAGGAAAAGGCGCTCGTGTAGGGCATGCACCTACACAAGTGCCCTGGATCCTGTGGAATGGAGCTCCGTGGATCCGCCTCCCATCTCTCCCCCGGCATGCCTCCAGCCCGCCCCACTCCCCGCGTCACACCTCCCCGTCATGCCTCCTCCCCACCCTCTCTCTGCCCCCGCCGGCCTCCCCCCTCCCCGGAACGCCTCCTCCCTGCCCACCATTCTGCAGCCCGGTGATCCGGGAGACTACCGAGCCACAGAACCTGGGCGACCACCCCGCGCTAGCCCAGCACCGGCCAGCGCAGGGCTAGCACGGGCAGGAGCCCGGTGGTGAGCCCTGTGAACGTACCTTACGGTACATTTGCAACTGTGCTCGGTGGCACGGAGCCGTGCTGTCAAGCACAGGATTGGGCTCTAAAAGAGCAAAGTTGAAGCCAAGAATGGTCTGAAGGTTTAGACCAGCGGTGGGGAACCTTTTCATGTTGGAAGGTCTTATTAAACTAGCTGTAATCTGTCTTTAATCTTATTAAAGGCCACATTCAAGAAACGTAAATTAGATACACTTTAAAATGTACATTATTTTGTAAAAATCTACTTACTAAATACTAACTTCAAAAAATTTTAAAATTGTTAATTCTAAGTTAACTAACCTTTTAATGACTTTGTTGTGATTACTTTTTGTTGGAAAGCATTTGAATATTTGGTTGCAACGTGCAGCCTGTTGGCCATGACTTTCTTCTTTACCTTCCCCCCCCCCCGCCGCAACTACCCAGCACATCACTCATGCAGGCAGGCAGCCGAGAGGTTTTAAAGCCTGCCAACTACAAACAGTAAGAACATAAGAACAGCCTCACTGGATCAGGCCGTAGGCCCATCTAGTCCAGCTTCCTGTATCTCACAGTGGCCCATCAAATGCCCCAGGGAGCACACCAGGTAACAAGAGACCTCATCCTGGTGCCCTCAACAGTACTACTTCAGTTGGAACTTCAGTTGGAACTTCAACAGTACTACTGCTGTTTGAAAATATTCCCCTGGCTTCCTCTCTCCTCCCTCCCTCCCTCTGGGCTGTTCAGAAGGGGGAATAAGCACCTTATTAATATCTTCAGAAACAGTGGTGCGTTTCAGATTCTTTCCCAGGTGGGAGGGGGTTGGACCAGTGGAGCTCTGCTCCTTCTCCTGGCTCTCAAGTGGCTCTCAACATGGGGCCTCTCAACTGCAAAAATAGCTGGCACAGACTCGAATACCCTATTGCTGGGTTTGGACCTTGAGACTCCAGCAGCTTCCTGGCATGCACAGGATGCAGTGGCAGCCATTTTGGTGCTGCTGCTCCTTTGAGCACCGGGCAGCTCAGGATTGGGCTGTTAATGGCCTAGAAGGCTGCACGAGGCCTTAAAGCCACAAGTTCCCCACCCTTGTTTAGACAACACTTTTTGTTCTGCTGAGATAAGCGGATGATCTACTTGGTATCAGCCTGAGCAATGTGAAGAATGAAAATCAAGTTGAATTTAGCAGGAACCCTAAGGAACAATAACCCTGAACATCTTCTAGGAATCCCAGTGTATCCTTTGCAATACACTGCTAGGTGGAAACATATAATATTAAGGGTCCAATTCTATCCAAATCTATCCCATGCTAATGCATCTGTAATGCAGCCCTGAGCAGGTTTCCTTGACTGCCCCCACCACCACTGCAGGATGCAGCACAGGCCCCATTGGCATAGCTACATCTGCACTGGAAGTTTAGATAGGATTGGGTCCCTTAATGGACTGTACTTTGGTTCTTCCCAGTTGCCCTCTGCATTTCCATCCAGCTGCCACCTACAGATTCTGCTGAAGCATTACATCTGTAACACATTACTGTGAATTCATTAAAAATAGAGATAACTAAAAAGCAATAACATTCATTGAGTGGTTATGCCTGCAACTCTACCTGCTGATATAATGCTTTATTCAACAAAGAATTCTCTGGTTTAAAGAACAAGTGTGTGTGTGTGTGTGTGTGTGTGTGTGTGTGTGTGTGTGTGTGTGTGTGTGTGTATTTTGAAATAGGAAAACCTATAAAAATTTATGAATGTTCTGTTTTAAGTCAGATTCTGTTTCTACTGGCCTACTGATACAAAGTAGCTGTTATTTTCCAGTGACTGCTTTCCAGAATTTCAAAATCCCTTTTCGCTTGCTTTGCCAAAAGAATGTATGTTCTTTTATTAATGAGGCTTGAAAGGAAACATGTACTAAAGGGAGACTACAACCAATTTCAATTTACCATGACCGTGCGATTATAAACTTTCGATAAGACAAATTACAAAAACAGAAAAGATCCATCAATATTATAGCCCTATTGTGCAGACCAGAACAGTCTAGAACTGTTAGAATTCAGCTTGATTCTGTATGGGACGTTAACACAATACAAAGAATTCTACTTTGGATAGAACACCTGTTACTGCATTAGGAGACATGGGACTGCAGATGATTCTACTAAAATAACATGTTTCCAGTATATTGCAGTATCCTTTTGCAGTTTTGCCATTTCTAATCCAAATTATATAAATTCTTGTCAACTGACTTACCTCTTCCTTTGTCTTTTTGGATATAACTCTTAACCAATCTCCAATCATACTCAGGACAGCAGCAAAATAAGCAAGGCCCACAAGAATCCAGAACCATACCACTGGCTTGTACAAATCAATGTATTCAATATCTGATCCCCCTGGAAAATAAAGGTTTTGTTTTTTTTTAATTAAGCTAAGTTGACACAAATACAGACTTTTCCATTAAAATATCATCCTAATTTTACATTTCATTACCGCTTATAAAAAAACTAATCTTTTTCCACTGAATTTCTTATAAACTTTCCAGAACTAATGAATATTAAGAAAGAGCTTCAACATTAAACAAAAATAGTATTATTTAGAAAAATTTGAGAACATAATTTTAATTAGACAGTTTTGTACACTCTCAAATCTTTCCCATTTAATTTAATGACACTTTAAAGTGCTTAACTTTGGCTGGATTGTGCCTAAACCTATTTTTCATCCTTTTCTTAAGCAGTTACAGGTGCAAACAGGGCATTATTGGCCCAATCCTATCCAGGCTGGCCACTGTAATGCACCTTATGCCATGGCAATTGCTTTATGGCTGTCAACTTACTTCTATCTGTAAACACAATAGCTCCTACATTGGAAGATGGAACCCATTGTTTTAACTTTATTTTACACCAGTGATATTCAGGTTCATTAATTACCAGTTTTACTCAAGAAGCATTATATATAATTTATTTATTTGAAAGGCTTATTTTCTACTTTTCCACCCTTGGGACAGCTTGCATAAACAGATAAAATGCAAGAAGAGCAATAAAACAGTCAGTGAAAATACAACAATACAAAGGAGCCATTAAACAATCCTTGAACGCCTAATTAGAAACAAGGTGAAATTTAAAATAGTCGTAAGGCACCTATAGACACCCAGTAAGGAGGGGAAAGCATTACTGCAGCAGATTGGTATGTCATGTGCTTTGCTACTTTACAACTCTAGGAGGCAAAACCTTTGCTAAATCACAAAGATGGGAGTGATCTCCACAGAGATACCAGGAAGAAGACAAACAATTTAAGGGAAGCAAGAAGCCAAGCAACAGAACACAAGTAGTAATGGAAGGCAATGAGTGATGAGATCAGAAGGCTCAAGGTGAAATATATGTGAGTGAGTGCTAACAATCTACTGGATTCTGTGGGAAAAGGCTCATAGAAGAGTTGGAGAAGGCAAAGCAAAGACTCCAGCAGTTTAGAAGCCAAAAGATCCCAAGGTCAGTACTCCATGAATACTGCCAGAGTCCTGGTTATGATAAAAATGATATAAAAGGTGAATCTCTTCTTTTCCTATTTTGGTTGATGCCTATTTGTGCACACCTCCCTATTCTCCAAGTAAAGCAATGTCACCTAGTGGCAGACCAAATTGACTGCAATGATATAAGGCACTTAATGTTCCAGGCTCTTTGAGGTTATGTGAGTTAAACCTGCCATGAGCATTTAAAGCTGCTTTCAATTACAGCCTAAGCAATTTCATTGACTCCGGTACATTATTGAAATTGTTTAAGTCTTCCTCTTAACATTCTTAGGCCAGTGCTGCGGTCTGCAGCCAGCTGGCAATGCTATCGTCAACACCAGTATACTGAACATAAGCAAAGCAGAGGAAATTTAAGACAAGAGGTGCATAAAGAAAATGATTTGTAGCAAGCTTACAAATGATGAATAAAACACATCCCCACACAAATTTCTTCACTGCTAAAAGGTTATGTCTGCTAATAATTTTTTTTTTCTTGGCAAACTCCTTACTGCTTTGTCTTCAGCCAAACCTAGGTCTAGACATCTCTGAGACAAAAATTACTATCTGTATCACACTGCTTTCCTTCTAGAGAGCCAATGGCTGTTTGCAAATACATTAGGAATGCTGGGATGCAAGGCTCTTTAACGACAATTGCAATTCTGGATTCTGAAAGTGTAGCGCCCTGGGAACCAAGTCTGAATTATGGTGGCTGAAGACATTCAAACCAAGGACCTAACAATAATGAATATTTCAAGCACAACAGGCTTACAAGTAGTCGATCTGTAAAAGGGCATAAAAACTTACCTCTGGCTGGCATCACCTGTAAGTCAGACAGAAGTGTTTAGGGAAGGAAGGAACAGCTCCCCACTGATGGAGGAACAGAAGGGAAGGTGTATGCTGGCCAGTATGTAGAAGGGCTGGCCAGTTTGGTTTTACTTTAGGATTGCAGCCAGAATCCCCTCCTCTACCATTAATGGATTGACTTGTGGTTTAAAAGTCCTTCTTTGACTTCATATGATCCTATCTTTATTTATGCCAGTGTTCTCCCATTTCCATGCTTCTCTTATGTCCTTCCTGACTCTCCACTTATTGCCTTCCTTTGAGGGCTGCAAGTCATCACTTGATCTATTACATCTACTGTATTTCGTTTAATCATTATGTATCTTTTCACAGGAGATAATTCTTTAGAATTTTTTTCCTTGCAATTACCCTATAACAACATGGCAAAAGACACCAAAGGCAAAGACACTTTGCCCACTTGTTGGCATATGCAGATGATTTGCTTCAGAAATAACAGTCTATTTTGTTCTTTTGGTGTAGTTTTTCTCTTTCTGCTTATGTGGTGACCCCCAGGATGACACTGAGAGGGATGAAATTCATCTCTATGAAACTGCACTTCCTAGCTTCAGATCACACTGACACACATACAACATGCTCAGTCACACATGTAATAACAGGACAGCTTCATACCAAAACTTATGTATGCATTGTAGTACACATGGATATTTGAATTGGGCACCTCTGTACAGATATTCTTGCGCTTGGATATACATGCATTTCATATATGTTTGACCCAAGCTTTTCATAATATTGTACTGCAGTTTAACATTGTGCATCTGTCATATCCACACATGTACTGCAGCTTATCTTACCATTTTTCTTCCAGCAATAGTTGTTAGTCAATATCCTAAACCAGTTTTGGGTCTCCAAGATTAAAGCTTGCCATTTGGCAGCAAGAGCTTTTGAAAAATAGTCTTGACATTCCCTGCAAATATATACAGCACCTTGCTGAACTGAAGCTATAGAGTACAAATATTTTAAATAAGTGGAAACGTTTTCCTTCTAAATTGCATGTTCTGTGACTGACATCTGTCAATGATAAACTGAACATAGAAGAAATAAAAGCAGTCCTTCAAAAAAAGACTGTGAACAAATATATTCATACAGCTGAAGAATCTCCTTTCAATGCCATTCTTCCCTCTCAGTCATTATTGTTTATAGATTCTGCTTGCACTTCTAATAAAGGTACAAGCCACTACATTTCTATTTCATTGATTTCTCCATCTATAAATTATTCTGACATTTTTATATCTATAAGGATTCTCCAAGTCTCCTGCTCAGTTCTTCCAGGAACTTAATTTTCAGGCACATTTTTTTTAATAGTAGAGGAAATCTTTTAATGTTGGAAAATATCAGATGACTTAATTTTTTTGTGAGGTATCAATTAAAGGGATTGCAGAAAATGGCAATAGAAAGAATCTTAACATGTATAAGATAGGATAATGTACATGGTGAGAACAATTTTAAAACTTTGGTCATGCATTTCTGGGAAGACAAAATTCAAACACTTAGCACCTGCTTGTGCTTCTTGCTTCTTGAAATGCCATTATTTGAACTGGAGAGTCTTTCCATTCAACAGACTGCATGAGTCATCACCATCAGAGATCTTTCACATCAAATGGTAGCCTACCATATATATACATAGAGGGCTACCATGCATCTGCCCTGTTCATTCTGGGGAGAGGTCTCCTCCCCATTGAATCAAAATTAAGAAACACCAAACTACTGGGGGGGGGGGGGAAGAACCCTGAATCTTAAACATATCGACTAACTGATTTATCTGTAATTCCTTCTGCGCACATGACATGGCATTCAAAGAACTATTAAATTTGTTTCCAAAGCTATGGGTATTATTTTCCTGAAACACATGGTGCTCCTGTGCACACTGGTAAAGTGCTTTTGAAACTGATGTTTCATCAGAAGCTGTTTGCATTGAATAAAATTAATCTGTTGTTCATAGGCGTATCCTTTAAATCTTTGTATTTTTGAACTGCTCCTACGCTGGGCGGCCCAGCATGGAATTTCATTGACTGCCTTTGTCGCCATGGTCCTGCCTCAGTTGATTTTTACTTCAGTGCATGTTGTGGGACACTCACTGGACTTGATGTCAGACAAGCGGGTGGTAATCTGGATGTGAAAGACATTAACAGCCCAATCCTATCCCCTACCGTTGGAAACGATGCAGCTACACTAACGAAGCACATGCTGCATCTAATGGGAGAGCGATCAGGAGACCTGGGAAGAGACATATGAAATATTTTTCCTTTATTTCTCTACAGGAATCTGAGGGCCTATGGGTCTCCTCAGAACAATGCTAGCTATATAGTTAACATAGGTCTGAGGAACAAAAAGGGACAGAACAAATTCAAAATGAGGGGTTAGGATCCTGATACAAGTCTACATGGAGCTACCTATGAAGACTGTCTGGAAACTGTAGTTAATTCAGAATGCAGTGGCCTGTGTGGTTAAGGGAGCGTAGATGTTTGACTCAGCTGGACTAAACCAACTACACAGACCACGGGTTCATTTCTGGGCAGAACTCCAGGTGCCTGTTTTGACCTTTAAAACCCTTTAAGGCTTGAGGCCAAGGTACCTGAAGGACTGTCCTCTGCCCAAGTGAAGACCTGTCCCCTGAGGTAATCTGGGGATGGGTAATCTCTTGCATGTGCCATCACTGATTAAAGCTGGGTTGGCAGCAACAAGGGGGACGGCTTTCACTGTGGAATTCCCTCCCCTCTGAGCTGAGATCTGTGCCATCCATTTTAGCCTTCCAGTGAGGGCCGAAAACTTTTATTTCTTGTTTGGTTTTTTCTATATAGGTTTTTTCCCAACCCCCCAGATGCTGGTCTGTGTTTTACAACTATATATTACTCTGGTGCTTATGAGTATTATTATTATTATTACTGCTCTGTATCAGCGGTTCCCAACTTTTTACGAACCTGAGGACCACTGAGGCAAAAATTAGAATCGTCGCAGACAACGTGCAAATCCCCCACCTCCCAGTAAACAAAAAATACAATTAAATTGGTAATTAGAGAAGATGTATTTGATTAATTATTTATAGAGGAGATCTGTGGGTTGCAGCTTTTGATGCTGGTTGCGGCTGTGTGTGATCCATTTGCCACCCTATGGTGGGGAGCGCTCCCTAGGCAAGAAGCTGCAAGTGATTGAAGGCTCTCTCTTTTTTCCTGAGACCTCATGGACCACTTCCCAGGGTCTCACTGACCACCTGTGGTTCGCAGACCATGAGTCTGTAAACAGCTCTCTTTATTGTATCGTTTAAAAAAACTACCGTGTACATTACTGTAGGTATATTTTATGTGTTCTAAGCTGCCTTGAGAGGAGGAATAGCAAGATAGAAATCTTTTAAATAAATAAATATTTTTTCTGGGACCTAGGAATTTGAAATACTTTTTCTAGTTATTACCTTAAGCCCCTCTTTCCAGCTAGATTGTTACTTTGTCTAACATAGCCAGCAGCAGCAAAATCCAAAAGAACTGCACACAAGGATATTCTGTAGACTAATTATATGTCTCTTGACAATAACAAAAATTTTAATGACACTGGATACTGTAGAATCAAATTATTAGATCAAGTAGTCTATGAAGAGGGAAATGTGCAAAAATTTCTGCCAAGAGAAATTACTAGTATATTCAGAGTTTTAATTACAGCTAAGAGGACCTATGCACATAATGGTCCTATTGTTAGCATAACCAGGTAATATCACGGATATTATTCTCAGAAGTGGCCCCATTTACATAAGCCATAAGAATAGTTTACAGTGACCCAGAATACATATGCAAAAAACCCTTAAAATGGCTTGCAAAATCATTCACAGAAATGTAAACTGTAATGCCAGAGGACATATCAAATCAATATTCAAGTCCATATTTCCCAAATAGACTTCCACTCTTGATCCTTTTCAGTCAGCTCATACTCAAGGGTCTACAAATATCCTCTTAGCTTACAAGTCAGGAACTGATTTGTCCCCCAACATTTCTCCCATTCCAAACTCTCTCTCTCACACACACACAGACACCCCAAGCTGCTTCCCACATACCTTCCAAAACTCCCCACATGCTCCAAATGAACTTGCACCAGACGGTCTACAATGCATCAGGGATGTGCGGTGGGTGGGGAGGCAGAAAGCGCTGCCACATGTGAGGTATGCAAGCTGCATGCATGGGTTGCAAATCCTTGTACACCTCACACACGGTGGCATGTTTTGAAGGACTCTGGTGGGGAGGCTCTGCCTGACCTGCCTCCCCACTCACCGCACGTCCCTGCATGCATACTCCTCTAACATCTTTCCTGCAACCCAAAGTCCAGTAATTTGTGATTCCCAATTTATTCTAATGGGCATATACTAAACATGCCTCTGAGCACATGAAGAGTTCCATTTTCTGCCATCCCGTAGCATACAGTATCACTGACATAGCATGCACTGAATGTTAGCGAAGACAGGGGAACCAGATGGACCGAAAATCTTTGTTACTTACCTCCCCGTAGGCTGCCTGGTGTCCAATGAGTCCTCAGACCTATGTCAGCTATTTAGCTGGCATAAGTCTGAGGAGGCCCAGGGGACAGTTCAAGGCAGGGAAAAGGGGGAAAGGATCTCAGCATGTGTAGCTGCCACAAAGATCCTCCCACTCCTGCCCTTGAATCACCTTCTACCCAGCCAAGCTCTCCAATCCAAACTGCCTGACTGCTTCAGCAGGGTGCCTGTGAGCCACTGTTGCACACACATGAGGCCTCTGGCTTTTGCACTTGTGCCTCCACTGCATACAACAGTGGCATGGTTTTGGTGGCATGGCATTCTGGGATTTACAGCAGCAGATTGCAAGATTAATCCCTGGATAAGATTGGGCTGCAATTCCCATCCATCAGTTTTTTACACTTAAATAAAATACAGCTTTCCCACTCTCCTAACTCTCCAACAGACAGGTTTTTCATTTTTTTGCATCCACCTAGGCACAGGTTCTCAGCTGACCACAGTGCAGTTCAGTAAGAATCTGTTTCTCATCACCAGGATTAAAAAGCTAGTGAGACCATCGTTCCCTTCCAAAAAGTAGTCCACTGCAGGTTTTTGCCAGCCAGCCCCTTCAAAGCAGTTCAGAATTTTGGAGTTCCTCCCACTACTTTTTTTTTTAAATCTGCTTTGGGAAGGCAACAGGGAAGGCAACAGGTGATGCAAAATTTGAGGGTTGTTTTTTTTTCATTTCTGGGATGAAAAAATTTGCTGCCCATAAAGCAGTAAGTTCTTATGAGCACATTGAAAATCTCACTACTCCGTTAATTTTCACTTTCTTTAAAGTATTTTATCCACTTGCTTTGCTTTTATAGCCCAATACAGCTCAGGACCAGGCTATCAGAGGAACCATCCATCCCTAAAGCCAGCAGAGGGGTCCAGCAGTGTGCGCTGCATGACAGGAACAAGGAGTAGGGCTTTCTCTGTGTTGGTGTTTTTTTTAATGGAATTCCCTCCCAGTGGGATTAAAAACTACCCCCCCCCCCTTATTAGCCTTCTGACAAGGGCAGACAACTTTCTGGTCTTCCATCTGGTCTCCCCTTCTAGAATTGGGCTTTGGGATTTTGTGGTTGTATTTTGTTTTAAATTTTATTGTACTATCCTTTATGATTTTTTGTTCACATTGAACTTTGTATTTCATTCCTATTCTAGAATTTTACTGTTTTCCCCCCGTCTATGTTGTATGCCACCTTGAGAACTCATTTCTTTGAAGAAAAATTTAAATGTATACATCATTTAAATAATGAAAAAAAATTCCTCTGGTGTGTACATTCAGAAAAGAAAATGTATGTGGTGGGAGAACATTAGAACTGTCTGACAATATAAAGGTGAAAAGGAGAGGAGGAAACCTGAGCATTAAACCTACTCACACATCTATATACTTATTTGCTGTCCTAAGCTGACGAAAGAGAATTGTGCTGGCACACACAGGAGAGCCATGTGACTTCTTGGTGCTCAAATCATGCATAGGCTGATGCGAAGACAAAACAGCCTGTGTGTGCATTCACAAATGGAGAAAATAATCTCAGTCCTGTAGAGACAGTGAGAGAGAGAGAGAGAGAGAGAAAGAGAGAGAGAGAGAGAGATGCCACTCTTTCTTTCCCTCCCCAAGTTGCCTGTGAATAAAAGGAGAGGCAGTTTCCCTCTGGCTAGTCATTTGCAGGAAAACATAAACTCCTTCTTTTCTTCCACAAATCTAGTCATGCTGTAACAGGATAGCCTCCCATGAACCTTGACAGACTGTCAAACTGGTATACTTTCCTTACAACTATGCTCTTTAACAAGGTAAGATGGTGACACAAAAACAGGTCTCCAGGAGTACGGGGACTTACCACCATGAGGACGGAGGAGAAATCAAGTGACTCTGCATCGCTGCGGATGGGCCTACAGCATCTGTTCATATTTTTATTTGAAGTCACATGTGTCTATTTCATCAAATGTGTATTCATTATACACCATGCTAGAAAGCTGTGCCCCCTTCTTTGTGAACTTTTGGGGGAAGCTGTTTCAAACGTGGTGGTGTACTCATATGGTGTATGCATCTATCTATGACAGGTAATATGGCCGGAATTTCCATGCACTAAAATGGAAAGAGTTAGAACAGATATGTTTTCTTTTATCTTTACCCAGATTGTAATTAATCTGTGGAACTCCTTGTTGTGGTGATGGCATCTGGCCTAGATGCCTTTAAAAGGGGATTGGACAGAAAAGTCCATCACAGGTTACAAGCCATGATGGGCAAAAGTAACCTCCTGGTTTTAGAAGTAGATTACGTCTGAATGCCAGATGCAAGGGAGTAACAACAGGATACAGGTATCTTGTCTTTTGTGCTCTCTGAGGCACCTGGTGGGCCACTATGAGATACCTGAAGCTAGACTAGATAGGCGATTGGTTTGATCCAGCAGGGCTTTTCTAATGTTCTCACGTTCATTCTGCATACTACAGAGAGAAAAATTACTTTGAGCTTGCTATACTACTAATACTACTTTCTTCTTATATAACACACACACACACACACACACACACACACACACACACACACACACTTTGGGTGTTATTATTTTTAGCAGAAGTATTTTTGATACTTATATGACAAAACTGAAGTGTCATGATTTTCTGGAACAAATACTGTGGACTTGTGGTATCCACAGGTCCAGCATCTGTGGATTTAACTCACTGCAAATGTCAGAGGATACTAAGGTCCACTGCTATTCCTCTGGAAGTTGCTATCTTACAGGGTTACTGTGAAGATAAAATGGAGGGGGTCCAATTACCCCTTCTAATTGGGCAAAGGGGCACCTTTTAAAGTGGTATCCTTTTATATTTTGCAGGGGGAGAGAGCCTCAATTCCTCTTCACCCAGCATGGCATCTTTTCCAGTGGCTGCTGCTGGTGTCTCTTCTCCATCTCTTTTTAGATTGTGAGCCCTTTGAGAACAGGGAAACATTTATTGATATGTTTTGTTATGTTAATTACTTTGTGAACTACCTTTTTTTTTAAAAGTGGTATATACATATTTATGAAGAAGATGATGAAGAACCTTGTATGCTGCCTCATACACCTCAGTGAGACAACAGTGTACCTAAATATGTAAATAAATAAATCAGTTTGTGTGTTTTGGATTGCATATTCATATAAAATTATCATGTAGTCATCTCTACACACCTCAGCAAAATACCATGACTAAAATTAGACCTTAATTAAAAATCTTACCTGCCACATAGTCACCAAATCCAATAGTCGTTAAGGTGATCACTACAAAATAAATGGCATCTAGTGTATTCCAGCCTTCTATGTGCTTGAATATGACTGCAGGAAGAGCAACAAAGAGCACACAGCCAAACAATATGAATATTATTGTTGATATGATGCGAATCTTTGTCTGACTCACATTCCATTTCTAGAAAGTAAGAACAAACAAAAGGGGTGGGTAGAAGAAAGAAGAATTGTTTGTTTGTTTATTTATTTATTGAAATGATCTTTAAGCTGCTTTTTAAATGCCCAGGGCAGTCTACATAATTATAAAAGCAAATACATTACAAGACAAAAGATAAAAACAGAAGGAAAAGCATTTCTCACAGTAATGATCAATCATGTCAGTAATGTTGTCTATGACATTTAAAACAAATTAGACAAATTTTTGAAAAAGTCTGGGCAAATAGAAACATAGTTGCCTGACACTGAAAGGTCTTCAGATTCAGTGCCAAGTGGGCACTTTTCTCCCTAAAGTGCGTAGCTGAGTGACACTAGAATCCAAGTCTCGTGCAGCTTCCTTCACAGTGCTACAGAGCTCAGCGATGATGTCCAGAGCTGCCCCATACAGGTAGAACTCCACACAGTTCCTGTCACTTTTAAACTTCAAGTGGGACTTTTGGGGGATAGAATATAAAAACAGGAACCACTACTGACAAGGTCCATTCTCCAGTCACCACCCACTTAACTTCAGAAGGCAGGGAAACCTAGAAGAGAATCTCTGTGATGAGCTTAAATTTTTTAGATATCTCATGTGGGATGAAGTGGTCATTTTGATTAGAAAAACAGAATAATTTTATTTATAAAATAGATTTGAATGTGTGTGTATATATGTGAACACACATATGTGTGTGTACATATGCATTTATTTGTAAAATTTTATATTATCTTGCTAAAAATGACTGAAAACAACATTCAAAAGCCTAAACACAAATCATATAACACACATGTTCTGGAGTGGGTAGAACTGGGCGATGATGGGAGCAGGGTTGATTGGGACCAGGAAGGTCTGCCAAATCCCAACCCTCTTTTCAGGTTTGATATGCCCTTCACAGCTTGACATAGCACTTGTGCCAGTGACATAGCTAGCCCAGGTACAAGCAGATGCACCAGACTGGCAGGGACTTACCAAATGTTCCTTTCGACTCCATAGGCCAAAACTCTCTCAAGGGGTGCAGCGGGTTCCACGCTAGCACCGCTACATCACCATGCGGGGAGTTACAGTGGATTGGGCTGCCCGAGTGCGTATGTATAAGCAAGATTCCAAAACATCCTCCCATGCACTTCCATGTACAGAAAGTACATGTTTACATGTGCCAAGAGAACCTCAGTTTCAATATAATAAAGAAACTAGTTTCTTAGATAAAGACAGTAGATGGCTCCTATGTATACCACTTTTACTGACAGTTTTTACATAAAAGATGTCAGTTGACCAGCTGATTAAAGCTGCATAAAATGTGCATATGAATTAAAACAATAGTTCTGACACACACAAGATGGTGCATAAGTTATTTTGACAGTTGCCTATTGTGTCTAAAAGAAATGAAAATGCTTCTTTAAGATGCTGCTAGTCAATGGCAGTTTTAATGCTTTTTTAAAACTATGCTGCACAATAAATCACAGCACTTTTTAGTCAATCAAAAGTTTACTTATCAGTTAATTCGATTTCTTGATTAAACAGTATTTGTAATGTCCCTACATTCTTCTTTCTACAAAAACTGCCTCCACTGAAAGGAAGCATATCTTTATTACATAAGCAACTACGTCTACGACTATTAGCTGAGCCACAGTTATTTCATAGGATAAGGGCGCAATCCTATCCTGCACTGGAACAGGCAAGTCATGAGGCTTGCACTGTATCCAGCACAGGATAGTGGCCATAAGCGGCTTAGCCAGAGGCAAGGGAAAACTGTTCCCCTTACCCCTGCGTAAGGGTTGCTGGCCCCAATGTGTCTCCTCGGACTTGCGCCACCTCTGGAGGTGGCATAAAACCAAGGAAAATGGAGAGGCTTGAAGCAGCTCAGTTCTCCCCAGGAATGGGTGTTGGGAACTTCCATAACTGCTGGATCCCAACCCCGCCTCCTGCTGCCCACCTGCCCACCCCCGGGGCTGCCCATCGCCCTCCCTCCCCCTGTCCAGGAATGCCTGCAGGGCCGATGCAAGCATCTGAGGGGAAGCACAGAGGTTTATGTCAGCCTCCGCAGGCCAGCGCTTCTTGGAGTGCCGGCCCAGCTTTACGGCACATTTGCGACCCTCCTGACTTGGGCCGGCCTAACTACTAAGGATTGCGCCCTAAAGCCATCACGTGATAGTAGCAATTGTCACATGATAAACATGATAGTTGGAGTTGGCAAGGCCCATAGCAGGAGATGATTTTCGAAACAAGAAACTGTGAGTCAAAAATGCCATAATAAACAAAATTTAAATAATTTAGAATGTACACACTTTTTTTTGTTATGGCTGCAAATCCTAACCTCACTTTCTTGGGAGTAAGTCCCATTGAACACAATAGGGCTTACTTCTGAGCAGACCTGGTTAGGATTGTGCCCTTTGTTTTGTTACATTGGCTATATAAAAGAGTCTTATTTTGTTTCAGTACCTTTTGCTTTCAAGGAATTCATTCCAAGATGATGATCAACAATGTAATAAAATTGTCACCAAAGTCACTCTATGCATAAAGTTTTGCAGAGTTG